>NC_138081.1:9656400-12056400 GCF_964212035.1 Myotis nattereri
GTCTGGGCATCCTCAGCTTGGAGAAGGGGGCCTAGAACATCCGTGTGCCTGGGAGGAGGGCCCTCCGGGGAGGGGGTCAGGGCCGTTGGCATCTCAGCCTGAGCAAGTGTGCAGCAGGCAGACAGTGGGCATGAGGGGTGACTTGGCGGCAGAGGTGGGGCAGGAGAGCACCTGAAACCCCCGTCACCCCTAGGGCTCAGGGCAGCCTGTCACTGTCACCAGCCCCCTCACCGATAGGCTCGGAGGAGGCCCGTGGCCTGCGTGAGGCCACATACCTGAGTGGCACTTCTCTGGGCTAGAACCCTGGGCTCCAAAATCAGGGCTCGGGGAGGGCCAGCCGCCCAGTCCTTCCTCAGACAGTGTTCGTGAGAGCAGCCTGGACCGGCACCGGGACCCACCACCCTCCGCCACACCTGACGCCCAGCGAGGACGCAGGGGCTGGCCGCTGCCATCGCCACAATGCCGTTGCCACTGTTACTACCGTCAGAGCAGGACTTACGTGGGTCAGACTTGGAAAACATGTCTTTGTCCAAAAGGTTCCTGCAAGAAGGGGAGAGAGGAGGAGTTAGCAGAGCCCCGGAGGGGGCCTGGGGGGTCAGGGCCTCTTGAGGCCCAAAGCCGCCTCCGTTTGTTTGGCTCATTGCAGCCCACAGGGCGAGCAGGGGGGTCCTCGGCTCAGCTGCCTGCGGGTGTGGCTCCCCACCACCCACCCCACCTTTCACACACGCTGGCGCCCTGGGTCCCTCAGCCCCTCGCTCTTGGGCCACATTGCTCTTTGCCCAATGTCTTGGCCTGGAATAGAAGCTCCTCTTACGGCAACTCTGTCTCTCAACAAATAAAATCAAGCTGTCAAAACGCATCCATCCAGGGTCCTATTCTCTCAGGGCCCTACTTACAGCCAGTTGATTCCGCCATCTCCTCTGTGCTGACGGATTAATGAACTATCCCTCCCAGGGATGCAGACCCAGCTGGTCAAGGCCACAGCTGACACACGACCCTGCTAATCAGGTTGAAGGCATTCAGCCAGGTGATGGACCGCGCTGGGGGAGTGAGAGGCCTTTGACAGGTGTGAGCCCTCCTGCCTGCCTCTGTGCACTCAGCTCCGGCTCACGGAGCCGCAGGGGATGGGCCAGGTGTCGGGCCAGGCACTGCGCTAAGTGCTCTGCAGGCAGCAGCTGCCCTCAGGGTCAGTCCTGGGCAGGCATCCTCCCATCTTACAGATGTGGAAGCGGAGGGATCGGGCAAGGGCCTGTCCTGCACATCTGTGTGCGGAGTTCAGTGACCTGCAGCTGGCAGGAAGCAACAGCTCGAACCCTCCAAGCTGTTTCCTCACTTGTACAATGCAGACAAGGGCCAGTCTCCAAGGTGCTGGCTGCCCTGGGCTGCCTCCTCAGCCCTCCCTGGCCCTGCACCCACACATGGTTTCCTCCTGCCGCTCTCCGGGGCCTTCTCTGGTTTGGGGGGCTGCAAACACCAGGAAGTTTTTGCTCCGAGGGCAGCCCTCAACCAATGGCGGGCAGGAGTTGGGACATAAACACTGGCTTCCTCACTCTCCTCCCCACATCCACCCCTGAGGCATGCTCCAGTCTCCCAGAGCCCAGGAAACCTGCTCATACAGAGCCCCCATGCCCCATCCCTGAAGCCCCCCTGCCTGCTGGAGCTGTCCTCCCACCCCCACCCTGCTTTTCACACTGCCCTAACGGTAAGCTCTGACCCCGCCAGCCATCTCAGCCTGTCCCCCCTCCCTCCCAGATGCCCGGGGTCACCTCCCCTGTCTCCTCTCCATTCCCACACTCCCCCAGGGCCTCCGTGCCCCCTGCACCCCTTTCCCAAAGAGGAGAAACACTCAGCACGGGTTTGTGTGGCTTCCTAACAGCCAGCCCCAAATGTCAGAGCTGATGGCCCTGAGGAGGGAGCAGGGGCCCAGGGCAGGGAGTGGCCACTCCCCACAGCAAGCAGTGGGAGAGACAGAAAGGTCTAGAACAGTGGTTCTCAACCTTCTGGCCCCGTGGTCGGCAAACTGCAGCTTGCGAGCCACATGCGGCTCTTTGGCCCCTTGAGTGTGGCTCTTCCACAAATTACCGACTTCTGCACATGGGCCACGAAGTATCAATCCCACTGTACGTGCGTGCCCACACGTGGTATTTTGTGGAAGAGCCACACTCAAGGGGCCAAAGAGCCGCATGTGGCTCGCAAGCTGCAGTTTGCCGAGCCGCAGTTTGCCAACCACTGTTCTGGCCCTTTAAGTACAGTTCCTCTTGTTGTGACCCAACCATAAAATTATTTTCGTTGCTACTTCATAACTGTCATGTTGCTACTGTTATGAATCGTAATGTAAATATCTGATATGCAGGATGGTCTTAGGCGAACCCTGTGAAAGGGTCGTTCAACCGCCAAAGGGGGCGCGACCCACAGGTTGAGAACCACTGGTCTAGAAGCTCTGACCCTGCGTCCGCATCGCCAGAACCACCAGGAGCAACAGCTTGTCTGGGCAACTTGACCCCACACTCAACTCAATGGCCCTGACTTGGGAGCCAAGGCCTACTGACAGACAGACAGACAGACAGCTGTAGTAGCAACCTGGCACGAGCACACGGCATCCCCCGCTGCCTGGGGTGGCCCCAGATTGTGCTCATGAGTCACTCAGCTCCCGTCCTCACAGATTCCCAGAGATGTCTCTGAGAGGGATCCCCAAATCCCCACCCTCCGCTCCAGTCTCTCCCCAGTGGCACACAACCCCTCTGCTGGCCCCACCGCCCCTCCACCAACCTGCTCCCAGCCAGCTGTCACTCTGGCAACCGTCTGACAAAGCCCCCAGCCCTGGCAGTGAGCACCAGAGGAAGTGATACGCGAGGCAGCTCTGAAAGGTAGGTAGCAGGGGCTACAGGTCAGAGACCACTACAGATGCTCACCCCACCGAGGCGGGCGGGCCTGTCCCCGGGCTGACCTTGCCCCCCTGCAGTGTGCTGGGCTAGGAGGCAGGAGCGTCCCTCTTGATTTAAACCAGAGACACCATGCCTTAGCCCCGAAGAGGGCTCCACGGTGGTGGAACCCGGGGCAGGGTGAGGAGTGGGAAAGTGAGAAGGGGGCTGGGGCCGGGACTTCTCTCCCGGAGCGCGTGCTGAGGTTCCTCTTTGAATGCTGTCATGAAGCTCTGTCTCTTATATAAAAGGCTTGTGGCCGTCAGGCCTTCAAGACCAAACGAGCAGCAGCAGCTCTCTGTGGGGGGGGGGGGGGGGGGGGGGGGCGGGGCAGGGCGGGGCATAAGCTACTAGTGGTGGAGCCGCAGAAGGCGGGGCAGCGAGCTACTAGCAGCGATGGGCGAGGCAGCCACCTGAGCTACTTGCGCATGATTTCGTGCGCACTGGGCCTCTAGTAATTATGTAAAACCCTAGAATAGTCCAGCTGGAAGGGGTGCAGTGGTCGACTTTTCCAGTCCCTCTATAAATCAGGAATGTAGGCTCAGAGAGAGGCCAAGTGGCTTCTCCAAGGCCTGGGTCCCCTCTGAGTCTGGTCTGGAACCCAGATGTAGTCATGTCTAGGCTAGTAAGAAAGACAGTGAGATCCTGGATCTCAGCCTAGGGGAGGGGGGGCAGGGGGGCGGGGAGAGAGAGCACCTTATCTTCAAAGAGGAGAAGTAGATGGGCTCTGCCCACCCTCCCAGCTGGGTGAGAAGCACACAGCTGGGCTAAGAAATAGGATCCAGCCACCCAGCTTTGGTGGCTCCCTGCCCAGTGACCTCAGGCCTCTCACTGCACCCTGGGCCACGCAGCCAAGAGTAATGCCAAGCTCTGCCCTCCACGCTGCTGAGGTCATCCTTCCAGACCCACTCCTATCCTTCCTGCTCGCCGGAGCCTGTCCTGGGGTGTCCCCTGCGCATGACCAGCAGCCGGCTCCTCTCCTGCCCTGAGCTCTCTGGCTGTGGTGTGCAGCCTCTGGCTGGGACTCAGCACGCCCCGGGCTGCACAGCAGGGCTCATCTGCCTCTCCCGGGCCAGCCCAGCCCCGACACAGAGCAGGGGCCTGGCAAACGGGGTGGATGAAGGCAGGCCACAGCCAGATGGGTGAGCGAGGCCCTTGTCTCCTGACCGGTGAGGCTCCTGGCCATGCGCAGGGGAGCCCCAATGCTTCCTCTTAGCTCAAGAGCCTAATGGTTAAGTGCATGGGCTGCAGCCAGACATGCTGGGTCCACATCCCAGATCTGGACAAGTTCCTTGCCTTCCTGTGCCTCGGTTTCCCCATCTGTAAAGTGGGGCTAAAAGCAGTTCCTCCCTCAGGACAGCTGTGGGCAGTGAGGCTTGTCCGATGTCAGTCATGCTGGGCCAGGAGCTGAGCAGAGCGGTCACGCCCATGTGGGTGCTCGGGCTCACTTGGGGACCAAGGAGAGACAGGACGGCTGACAGAGCCACCTCCACCTCACCAGCCCCAGGAGCCCCAATGTGCACACACAGTCCCGGCCCCCTGTGCAGTGGCTGGAGTGCCCCACTGGCTGGGACCACCCCGTCACCCCAGCCTCGGGCGTCCCCTTGGCCTCTCTTTCTGGGGGACCCTCCAGCCCTCTGTGACCCCTCACCTCATCCACACCGTCCGCCAATGGGCCTCTCACTTCTTGGGCCTCCTCCCTCTCCCACTATCAGAAGGCAGATTCTTGGGCCCATTCCTGGAGTCTGATTGTGTAGGTCTGGGCAGGGCCTCAGAAGCCATGTTTAAATAAGACACACGCACACACACACATGCACACATCCACATGTGCATGCGCATGCACACACGCACACACATGCACACATGCACATACGCACACACATCCACATGCACACACGCACACGCATGCACACACATGCACATGCGCACGCACTCGGTCCCGATAACCAGTCCAGATACCACACGTCAGGACTCTTGGTCTTTGGGCCTCGGTTTCCCCACGGCAACAACACCCTCCTCTCACACGAGCCTCCCCTGATCCACGGGGGCCCCTGAGGCTCAGGGAGGGGGAGGGACGTGCCCACAGGCAGCGGCAGTGAGAAGCTGGGGGGGGGCACCAGGCTCTCCACCCAGGCAGGCCCCGGGCACAGGGCCCCGGGCACAGGGCCCCGGGCACAGGCAGACCCCGAGCGCGTTTTCTCCACCTTCGGCCCCTGGGAGCTCAAAGAGACATTGTCCAACAGGCAAATGTATTTCCCCCAAAGAGCATGAAACCCGCAGCTGTCCGCTCGCAGCCTGGAAATTGGCTTCTTTTGTTCCTCAGATCAAGGCCAGGGAAGCAGCGCTGGGCCCGGCCTCTCTGCTCTCCTGCAGGAAGCCCTTCCAGGGCCTGGAGCGAGGACCCGGCTGCCTGCGAGGTCACAGTCCCAGCAAAGGGAGCGGCCGGAGAGGCGGGTGCCAGGGAGGGACCTGTGTGCCACCCTCCCCTCCGGGACATCCGAAATGTTGAGAGTAGGAGCGAACAGAGAGGGGAAGAGAGTCCTGTCCTCAGGGAGCCCCAGTCTGAGGGGACACGGCCCTGTCCTCAGGGAGCCCCAGTCTGAGGGGGACACAGCCCTGTCCTCAGGGAGCCCCAGTCTGAGGGGACACAGCCCTGTGTTCAGGGAGCCCCAGTCTGAGGGGAGACACCCCTGCCCTCAGGGAGCCCCGTCGGAGACCCATTTGCTCCTGGGCTGAGTGGCGGGGACCATCGCACATCCCTGTGTGTGTCTGCGGCCCCCCGCGGGATGCTGAGCAGGGCCCCTGGCTCCCACAAGAAGAGCGCAGCTCCCGGCCACAGGTGGATCCTTAACAGGGTGCGTGGGCCCCTGACACTGTAAGCACAGCGCGGCAGACGGGTGCCGCTGGGTGCGTTCTTTTTGGAGGGCTTTCGTCATATTCCCAACAAGGTTCCTCAGGCTAGACAATTAAGAAAACATGTTTATCTTCTTCCCAACGGCCCCCCTCAGCACCCCGCCAACCGCCGAGAAGAGGTGGGGATGCTGAGAGCACAGACTTGCAGCCTCAGGCTGGGCCCCAAACCCGGCCCTGCCCATTACTAGCTGTAAGGACCTCCCTCGATCCTCTGTGCCTCGGTATCCCCATCTGTAAAGCGGGGGAATAACAGTCCTCTCCTAGGGGTTTTCTGAGAAGAGAGTTCATGTTTGCGAAAGAGCTGGAGCAGCATCCCGCTCACAGGAAGTCTCGCTAAAGGCCCACGGGGACCAAGTGGCGTCTAGAGATGCCCATGTGCTCCCCCTGCCCCCTAAGCCGGGCTGGTGCAGGTGCCCATGCCCACATGCCCAGCTGGCGGTGCCGCCTTCCTGCTGACTGAGCGGACGGGACAGGTGAGCCAGGAGGCCCACAGAGACCCCCTGAGCCTGAGGGGCCCACAAGCAACACCCCATTCCTCTATGGAGCAGTCCAACACCAAGCATCTGGCCAGCCCCCACGGCAGGCAAAGAGGATGGCAGAGGCAGGACCTAACCTGCACCAAATCCTCTGCTGGGCACGTGATCTGGGACCCCCTATTCACCCTGCACACCAGTGCCAGGAGGCAGATGTCACCCCTGCTACAGGCAAGACATTTGGGGCTGAGTCGTGCCCAGTTCACCCAGCTTGCCAGGCACCACGGATGGAACTCTGAAGCCCAAGGCCATTTGGGGAGCGTCCGTGTTGCCAAGCCCAGGCCTCCCCCGGCCCCCCGGCCAGCAGTGCTCCTCACTTCCCCTCTCCTGCCCCGGCCTCCTCAGGGCTGCTCCCAAGGAAGAGAACCAGAACCGGAGGCTCCCACCTCCTCCCGCCGCCCCACCCCCACCCCCGCTCCTGTCCTCGCAGGCAGGCGTCCGAGGCAAGGCTCTGAGGGAGCGGGAGGAGAGGGCCCTTGGCAGCCACCCCCTGGCACTGGCCCATCTCCCCTTTCAGATCCCGCCCTCACGTACGCTCTGTCTCCCTGCCAAGTCTCCGCACCAAGGTCCAAAAGGCAATTTCCCCGTGGCTTGGCGAGCGCTCCTTCCCGGGCTATCTGCATTTCTATAATTATTAATTATTGTCGTAATTGTCCCTCCCGTGCTGCATGACCAAGGAGGCCTCAGGCACAGCCACGCTGCAGCCTCCGGGGCCACGTGGTGACTCGGTGCGCCTGGGCGAGGGGCTCGGCCTCAGGCTCCTCACCTGTACTGGGGTCACCTACCCGCCCCGCGCAGCTGTGGGGGAGCCAAGCGTTTAAAACAGAAATATAGGGAGTGTGCGCGATTCCTCTCCCGGTCCCACTCATCACGTCTTTAAGGTTTCTACTTCCAAAGCGCACCCCAAATCCGCCCACTCTTCCTCCCCCACAGCACCGTGGTCTCTCACCTGGACGCTCCAGAGGCCTCCTGCCTCGCCCTGTGCTTCAATCCCTGCCCCCCCTCCCTCCACCGGTCAATTCCCTGAGGCTACCCAGAGGACATCTTTAGAAGGCCCATCAGACCACATTACTCCTGTTTAACCCCGCCCCAAACGGAATAATAACAATTGTTCTATTATTATTAGGATAATAAACCAAACTCCTTAGTATGGATCTGCACCCCCCATTTCCGCTCTGACCTCGTCCTCTTCCACTCCTCTCTGGGGAGTCACACTGCTCCAGCCACACTACCCTCCTGCAGTTTTACAAGGATGCCAAGGTCTTTGCTGCCACTGGGCCTTTGCACTTGCTTTCTCTCTATCTGAACCACCCTCGCTCCAGATCCTCCTCCAGGTGGCTGTCTCACCCACTGGCTCAGTGTCACCTGCCCATCCTGTCTAAAGCATCCCCAACAACCACAAACTTATTTGCAGAGCACTTATCCCTATCAGACATTATTTCATAAGAAATGTATATATCCTGGCTGGTGTGGTACCTGAAGGTCCCAATAGGATATGAGCATCAACCTATGAATAGGTTTGAGCATCAACCTATGAACCAGGAGGTTACGGTTCGATTCCTGTCAGGGCACATGCCCGGGTTGCAGGCTCAATCCCCAGTGGGGGGCGTGCAGGAGGCAGCCATTAGTGATTCTTTTTCCTCATTGATGTTTCTCGCTCTCTTTCTCTCTCCTCTCTTTCTCTCTCTCTCTCTCTCTCTCTCTCTCTCTCTCTCTCTCTCTCCCTTCTTCTCTGAAATCAATAAAAATATTTATTAAATGTGTGTATTTGCTTATATTCCCCACCACCAACGCCAATGTGAGTTCTGACAGGAGAGAGCTTGTCTATCTTGTTCACACTATATCCTCAGTACTTTGAACTGTGCTCGGCACAGAGAAGCCTCTCAGTAGCAAATGAGGATTCGTATCAATTATCGAAAGAATGGATGTGTCAGTAGCGATCAGTTATTGCTACCCATCATCGTTATTGAGTTTAGTGAGCACATTCCACTTTATACAGGACTTCACAAACACAATCTCTGTTGTCTTCATAACAATCCTACAGGAAGTTAACAGGACCAGTATTTCCCCCATTTTACAGATGGAGAGACTGAGGTAGAGAACTTAAACGACCAGGCCGAGGTTCCAGAGAAGGTAAATGAGGAAATTGCATTGACTTCCAGTGTCCTGCCCAGAATTCTTCAGGCCCGAAGGGCATAAAGCTATCCTATTGGCACCTTCAGGCACTACGGCTAGGCCAGCAGAGGTGAGTAACATCAGGGGACAGAGGCCCCTTGCAATGTTTTGAAATCCCACTAAGTCACTTTTTCTTGCCCAGGAAACTGGCAGGAAGAGAGGTAGTCAGGGTTCCAGCTAAGCTGAGCTGGATCATCCGGCATCGGTCACCTAACACTGGCTTCCACTGACTGCAGGGAAATCCAAGGAGCCAGTCCCAGAGGCCCCCTAGGCCCCTGAACCCCAGGAGCCCAAGCAGCCTGTGAGTCACGTGGACCACCTCCTTGTGGCAGAGTCCATGGCTGTCAGCAGCAGCATTCCTCTCTCCTCCTGCTAACAGAACCCCCATCGCTTCAGGTATTGTGTACTTCCCCCCCGGTACCCCCCGCCAGTTTATATATTAAAACACTAACCCCCAATGAGATGGTGTTTGGAGATGAGCCTTTGGAAGGTAATTAGGGTTATTTGAGGTCGTAGGGTGGGATTACGATGGGATTAGTGCCCTTAAAAAGACACACTGGAGAGCGGAGAGCGTGCTGTCCCTACTCTCTCTGCCATGTGAGAACACAGCAGGAAGGCGGCCACCTGAGGCCAGGAAGAGCATGTTCCCCAGGACCCAAGCGTGCTGGCGACCCAGCCCACTGTCTTGGACGTCCGTTCGCAGATTTGTGATAAATACATTTCTGTTGTTTGAGCCACCCCATCTATGGCATTTTGTTATGGCAGCCCGAGCTGACTAATATACTCGTCTAGGGGTGTCCATGAGACCCAGCTTTGGCCACGGAAATGGAAGGGGAAGTCTGCTGAGATATTTTGGGAGGGACTGTGCTTCCCAGATCAAAAGAACTTTTCAAAGAGAGGCCTTTGGCCCGATGTCTTGCTTCCTGTCTTTGGATGTGGCTGTGATGCCTGGGACAGGCAGCCTTTTTGCAATAATGAGGCACAGCAGTTGGATAATGGCCGAGTACAAAGACAGCTGGGTCCTTGCTGGCAAAGTGAGCTAACAAACCATCAGATAACCTCCCTCCAGACTCACTGTGATCTGAGCAAAATAAATGTACTCAGGGTTTGAATCACTATTAAACTTCCTGTTACCTACAGCCTACGTATTCCTAACCGAACCTGACTCCTCTGTGCCCTGTGGCTTTACAGCCTTCTCCTCACCTCCTCCCGCCCTCTCTTCCCAATGGCAGGCCATCTCCAGCGCTGGTCGTGGTTCTGAGCAGGGAGGTCTGAGGGCTGGGGAAGGCGAGTGTCGGGTGCCTGGAAGGCAGGCTGCCACCCCGTGACTCTCCGGTCTCTGCTCCTCGGAGATCCTCCAGGTCTAGGTTTGTGTCCCAGAGCCAGAGGCATTCTTGAGCAAGAAAAAACTCTCCCAACCCTGGAAAGAAAACACCTAATTCTTGGTCACATGGTTGGGACCCAGGCCCCTACCATGGTCCTCTTGGAGACCCCATTCCAGCCGTGAAGCTGTGAGATTTGAGGAAACTGAATTTGCACGCCCCTTTCTGAAACATACTAAATGTGTAACCCCAGCAGGTGCCTTTATCCCTCTAAGCCCTGGTTTCCCAATCAGCAAAAAGGGAACTGCTAGCGACCTCACAGGATTGCCGTAAGACTAGGAAGATACATAGCGAGGTAGGGAGGGGTCTAAGGCGGCCCTAGACTCCGGCCCCTGTGCACAAGCCTGCTCAGCCCCCTCCCCTGAGTGCGGGTGGGGCCTGGGAGTAGGATGGGGTCCGCACTCCTGTGACTACTGTTACCTCATCTAAGACTGTCCAGCGGACGGGGGAGGACCCTCTGCAGGCTTCAAAGAATAAGCTGTCCTGCTAGGAGCTGCGGGTGGCCCCCCGGGAGCTAAGCGCCACTCGGATCCAACAGTCAGCAAGAAAACAGGACTTTAATCTCCCAGCTGCAAGACACTGCGTTCTGCCCACAACCTAAATGAGCGCGGCGTGGACGCCCAGCCTCGGAGGAGATCACAGCCCCTGCGGGTGCCTGGTCTTAGAGACCCTGAGAGAGGAGCAGTGAGGTATGGGCTCTCACCCAGAGACACAGAGATAACAGATGGCTGTTGCTTTAAGCCGCTAGGTCTGTGGCAACTTGTTACACAGGAATTGAAAACCAGTATAATAATCGTAGTTTGGACCAAATGGCTGTTTGAGTGGGTCAACACAGTTGAGCACAGGCAATTGCACGTGGCACAGACTCATACAGACGTGAGGTGCCTGGCACGTAGTAAGTGCTCAGCAAACCCAGTTACTATTCCCCGGCTCCACTGGAGAATGCCTGGGCTACTCAACGGCTGACGACCTCCTTTTCCTAGCACTGGCTTTGACAGCTGCCCCTGCCCCCAGGCCCTCCTGCCCCAAAGCCACCCTCCCTGCCGGTCAGACGGGAGCCTTCGGAGCCCATTCACCGCCTTCTGAGAGGCCCAGGGACAGCTCCTGAGCCGACTGCCGCTCCTGCCCCCAGCAGCAAAACACCAGCCCAAACAGACAGCAGAAAACCGCTGGGGCAGAGGCAGCCGCTGCTCACCGGCCCCACGCCAGCCTCTGGACTCCACCCCCTGCCTTCCCTGGGGGCCTGGGAGCCCCACCGCTGAAATGTGCTGTGCTTCTCCCACCGGACCCTGCGGAAGTGCAAAGGTTTCCTGTTACATAAAAAATGCAAATCGCTCTTTTCTAACCAGCAGGCTGGTCCTGGTCGCTGCGGCAGATGACGCACAGAAACCAGAAAAGCAGTGTGGCCCGTGGGGCATGGGACGCTGGACAGGTGAGTTTCGATTGGGTCTGCAGGGAGGCTAACGAGGGCAGGAAAGGTCTGGAAAAGACCACCAGAGGAGAGAGAAGCTGTGGCTCACACTTCCTACGACGCCTGCTGGTATTGGGTTCCATACACCATCTACCCTACTCACTCAGAATCCCTAAATGGCAAATAGATGTCAATAAAGCTGGGAGAGGGGAAGAATCTCTACGTGGACCAGATCTCCGGGACCCCCACAGACCCTGGGACTCGGCTAGAGAGCCTGGGTTTTATTTACTTTCAGGTGTCAAGTAATAGGCGACACAAATTACCCTTCCTGGGCCAATCCTCCGATGATAAGGGTTACTGTGCTTCCTTTAGAGATAAGGACGCGGGGGCTCGGGAGTTCACCCGATGTCACGGGGAGAGAACTGGGATCTGGACCCAGGTGGACAGATCCCACAGCCCATGTTCTTAGCCCCTGAGCCAAACAGCCGGGCACTTTATAATCTGTGGCCCTAAGTTCACCGAAGCTGGTAAGAAACAATTACTTGGGTATGGACTTGGTTTCGCCGGAGAGATACCCTACCGACAGAGGGGGCCCGAACATCACCCCACAGCGTGACCCGCCTTCCGCGGAGGCCTGCTTGGCCTCTGCTGTGGTCCTGGGCTGCGGCGCAGACGTGCCCCTGTACCAGGCACTTTGCTTGGCTGGGAGTGGCCAGGGGCGGCATGGCAGGGGTTGGGGTCCTACCCCGGGCAGGAACAGGAGCTCCTAGAACTGTGGGAGGTGGCAGGGACCTTCCTAAGGAGCAGAGAGGAGAAGGAACCGGCCCGCGGATGCTAGATTCCAGTTCCCTGAGACACTGGCCTCCCTCGACCTCAGCAGCTCCTTCTGAAGCCCCCTGGAGTTCTCACCCCACCAGCCCCTCTGCCTGCCCTACTGTTCCCTGCCCACCAGCAGGTGTCACCTAGATGCCCAGGACAGGGGTACCCCATAGCCTCCTCCTGGGGCCCAGTGAGTGTGGACCTTGAGGTGCAGGGAGCAGGACTTGACTCCCATTCACTGGAGACTACGAAGTACAGAATATACTGGAGAGCCATTCTGTGCAGCTCTCCCTCCTCCCCATCCTCCTCCTTTTCTCCCTGCCCCCCTCTCCTCCCCCCACCTCCTCTTTCTTCTAGAGCCTGGAGAGCTGGACCTGGTTGAGGGAAAGAGATGATTTACAATTTCAAGCTCACCTATATTGCTTTCCTCCTCCCCTCTGTTCAGGTGACTCCCCCGCTCCTCACGCCTTCCTACCAAAACCCACTTTGCACCCTCTGGCTTTCAGATCAGGAACAGGGCCTGGGCAGGCCCTCCTCAGGCCGGTAGACCATGTGTCCTGAGAAGGAGTGGACACAAGGGTTGATCCCAGAACCACATCCCCCAAGATCGCAAATGCATCCCTAGGTACCTTTTAGGCAAAAGGTCTGACACCTCTACTTGGAGAGGGCAAGCAGGAGGGGCCAAGCACTACTGCCTCGCTGTCATCACTGTAGCTACTTATTTAGCACCAACTGTGGCCAAGTAAGTGCCAAGCAGTGTGTTGGGCACTTCACCGTCCTCTATTCCTGTAAGTTAATTCCTCCAACAGTATGCGGCGAGGACCTGCTACGACATGCCAGCCACTCTTCCAGCACGTGAGCTACTCGGCAAAGGAGGCTTCTCACTGTTTGCACTTGGCAAACGGAGGAAACCTAGGCTACAGGCAGCCCCAACGGCGGAGCAGATTCCATGCCAACGTGTCTGACTCCAAAGCCACGGTGCCGCTGCCCGCTGCCTCCTCTCCTCTGCTCTCCCCTGGAGCAGAGGACCCGTGGGTCTGAGTCAGGGTGGGGATCTCTGCCCTCCAGTGCTCAGACAGTGACTCTGGGGCAGGAGGATGAAGTCCACACCTGAGGTGTCTTCAGAGGCTGAGTGCTCAGGATGCGAGCGACCCCATGGCCCAAGCTGAGGACCCAGGGCCCAGGGGACACGGAAGACAGTGATGAGGGCTGCGTGTCTCGTGGCTGGAAGTGGAGGCGGGAGGCCAGGCTTTTTCAGGATGCGGGGCATGAACCGGCTGAGGTGACGGAGGGGTGAGCTCTGGGTGGGGAATGGATTGTTCCTGGGCTTGGAGGCGGGAGGATCTGGAGACAGCGCTGACACAGGCATGACTGAAGGCTGGAGGGGAGTCAGGCACAGGGAGGGTGACCTGCTGGAAAGGGAGGGCGGGCTGTGGCAGCTGTCGGTGGCTGAGGAGGTGAGCCTGAAGCTAATGGGCCATCAGGATTCTCCCAGAAGAGTAACTGGCAAAATGCAAATGGCGCTGGAGACGGTCTGAGCGCACTGTGTGTGGGACCACGGGAGAGACATACGGGAGTCATCAGGGGAGCTTGGCACAGGGGGGCAGCTGTGTTCCACATCAACCCTCACTCACCATCCTCACCAACCTCAACTCCCCGCCCCCAATCCTTCTCTTGACATGCCAGCTCAGGCCCTCTGGCTCCATCTCTACCTCCCCACTGCCTGGAATACAGGGGTGGGGGCCATGAGGGTGGGTAAAAGGTCTGACCACAGAGGGGCCCTAAGAAGATGGGGTGGGGGATTTGGGACAAGGGAAAAGCCAGGACTCAATCAAGTCATGGGGGGCAGGGAGAGTGGCATCTCAGGGGACCTCAAGGCGGGCTATGCCTGGGCCGGTGCCCCTCACAGTGGCAGCAAGGCAGTGGCTCGAGGCCAGCCACAGGGTGACTGCACTAGGAAGAAGCCCCCCCATCTCCACCGCACCCCCTCACTGCCTGGGGGAGCCTTCCCCTCACAGGAGAACCTGGCAGAGACCAGCTCTGAGATGGAGAAGTTACCCCAAAGCCTGTGTGAGGACTTTGGGGTAGGAGCCCCCCAAAACACGTCCCCCCCTGCTGGACTCTAAATCACACATCCAATGCTATAGCCCTTTGGCCCAAGATTTCGTACCCAAGTTATTGTTTTTTTAATGTCCCACTGAAACTGTCGTCAGCAGCCACACCTCTGTGACGTGGGGGGGGGGGGGAGGGGGGTGGTGGTGGGGGGGGGGGAGTCACTGGGATTCTTCTCCGGGAGTCAGTGTGGTTGCTGGAGGTGAAGAAAGGCCTAGCAGCCTGGGTCGCAGGCGGTGGGTGGGCGGGGGAGGGCAGGGGAGGGAGTAGGGGCAGAAGAGAGGAAAGGAGGCCAGAGGCAGGGGCTGGGCCGCCTGGGAGGTTGGCAGACCTCTCTCTTCTAGATTTGGGGAGGAGTTGCTCAGAGATGACCTGCTCAAAGACCCCGGAACAGCCTGCCACCCGTTCCCTCTCCCCCTCCGGCGCGGACCCCTGTTCCTGCGTCTTCACGTCTCCACGCAGCAACAGCCCAGAGCGCAAACTTTCAGGAACACGACCCCAAGCCTGGCTTCCATTCCACGTCGCCACCGCGGCTGGGCCGGGCTCTCGCCGGACAGGACGGGGCTGGGGAGGAGGGGGCATCCCCGAGGCGAGGAACGCGGACCACGGACCACGGGCTCCGTCCGGGTCCAGGGGCGGGACAGGGGGACCCCGCCAGGCGGGAGGCTCACCTGCAGGACACGGTGATCTCCACCTTGGTGGCCGGGATGCTGCCCGCCAAGGAGTCGAACTCGCTCAGCGACGTCATGTCCTCGGGCTGCTCCATTGCCCACCGGCCCCCCCACCCCCTCCGCCCCAAACTGGTCAGACCCTGCGCGCTGCGCGCTTCCCGGGAGCAACTGAAACCCCGGGCTCTGCCCAACTACGGAGCCGGAGCCGGAGCCGGAGCCGAGGCTGGCGGCAAAGGAGGAGAAGAGAGGAGCGCGAAGAGGGGGCGTGGGAAGTGAGAGAGGGAAGGGGGCGGAGGGAGCGGGGGCCGCGGACCCGGGAGGGGCGAGGGGGCCGGGACAAAGAGGCTGGGGGCGCCGCGGGGTGGGGTGAGGTGCCCAGGGAACTGGGGCGCAGCGGGGTGAGGCGCAGGGGCGCGGGGCGAGGGCGCCGGGAGGGGCGCGTGCAGCCTGGGGCGGGGGCAGAAGGGGTGCAGGAGAGAGAGGGGCGTGGGGGCCGGTGGGGCGCGGGCGGGGGTGGCCGGGCGCGGGCGGCGTGGAGCCCGGGGCGCCGGAGCGGACCGCCTCTGGCTGGGTCCAGCGCGGGCGGCGGCGGGGCTGGGGACGCGGCGGCGAGCGCACCCCCTCGGCCCCAGCTCCGGCTGCGGGGCGCCCGGGCTGCGGGAAAATCAAATCTGCCCGAGCCGCCGCCTCCCGCCCCGCGCCGGGCTGCCGGGGCGGGGAGCGCCGGAGGGGGCTCCCGCAGGGGCCGGGGCGGGGCCGGGGCGGGGTCGGGGCGGGGTCTGCGCGCGGGGCCGTGTCGGTGTGAGCGTGTCCGTGTGCGCGCGTGGCGGGCGTGGGGACGCGGCTCCAGATGCTGGGCGCCTGGGGGTGACAGCCCGAGACGGTCCTGGCGGTGCGCGTCTCCATCTGCGCCGCCCCACCTCCACCCCCTCGGGGGCTCCACCCACGGGGCAGGGGAGGAGGGTGAACCGCGGGGCACCTGTTTGAGGAGGGGCTGCACGAGGCGCGCGGGGAGGGGGGGTATGTGCAAAGAGACCAGGGAGGTGGGGAGCTCTCTGCCTCTCCTGGGGAGGGTATAGGGGTGCCCCGAGCCCGAGGAGCCGCCTCGTTTTCTAGTGAGGGCGGTAGGCCTAGGAGGGGTCGGTGCCCGGCTGCGCCCCCCTCGCCCCTTGCCCCCTTCCCCACCACTAAGCCACGCGCCAGCGCCCTCCCCACCCCTGGCCGGTGGTGACCACAGGCTGAGCCGCCCCGGGTCTAGAAGCTTCCTCACCAGATTGCAGGCGGGGGTGGGGGTTGGGCGGGGGGGAACGGGTCGTAGGCGCCGCCTGTGGACCGGCTCTGACCCCTGCCCTGGGAGCGCCGGGCGCGGCGGCACCGCTCAGCACCCCCTCCCCCGGCCCGGCTCTCCCTGCCCCGACTGGGTCCCTGGGTCGCAGCGCTGTGGCCATGCCCGGGGCTGAGCTCCTGGACGGTCTCCAGAAGAAGCCCTCGCAGCCCCTCCGCAGCGGGGCCTGGGCTTTGCAGAGATGGAGAGGCCTCCTCCGCGACCACCGGGCATGGAGCGCTTGGCCCCACGCCCTCTGTGCGGGGCAGGGCAGCTGCTGGGGAGTCCAGGAGACCAGGCTGGGCCCCGAAAGGCCTTGGCTTTGGCAGCAGGGCCTTAACTGGTTCGTGGAGATTCTGTTTGAAGTCACTTCCCCCAACATCAGATACAAAGTCAGACGTACACATAAGAAGACTTTCCTCGGCCTGGGTTAAGTGTTTTCCTTCGCATGGCACGTTGTCGGCTGGACTCAGTTCAGCCACCTGCACCGACAGCGAGGGGCAGAGGCCTGGCATTCCCAGGGCAGTGGGCACAGCTGGGTGCGAAGGCCCCGCTGCGGTTTGGGCCTGAGGCCCTCTCTACCTGGGGAATAATTTGAGCCTTTTCCTGAGGGATACGAACTGGGCATGGAACCTCTCTGTCCACACCTTTATCCCACCCACCCATCCTAGACCAAACACGCTGTGGAATGCGTCATGCACTCACCCTCTAGTATTTCCTGAGTGTCTGCTGCGTTCCTGGCCCGTGCCAGGGCCACCTGAGACACTTCCTTGAGAACAATGATAACCACGATCATGCAGGGGTGGGCAAAAGTAGGTTTACAGTTGTAATACAAAGAAATAATATGATAATTAATAAGTAATACAAGAATAAACTCTGTGTTTCCATACTCACAACTGTAAACCTCCTTTTGTCCAACCCTATATTTTCAAAGAGGCAACCCTGGGCCAGACACCAATCTTAATTTTTTTTTTAAAGATATTATTCACATAACATAAAATTCACTATTTTAAAGTGTACAGTTTGGGCTGGCCGGCGTGGTCAGTGATTGAGCATTGACCTATGAACCAGGAGGTCATGGTTTGATTTCCAATCTGGGCACATGCCCGGGTTGCAGGCTCGATCCCCAGTGTGGGGTGTGCAGGAGGCAGCCGATCAATGATTCTCTCTCATCATTTATGTTTCTATCTCTCTTCCTCTCCCTTCCTCTCTGAAATCAATAAAAATATGTGTTAATAAAATAAAATATGCATACAGTTCAGTGGGTTTTAGTATTCACTGTTCAATTCTCAAAATAATGACAGGAATGTGGTATTATTATTACCTACATTTAATAAGTAAGGCAGCCAGTGCCCAGAGAGGCTACATAGCTTGACCACGACCACCTACCTGGGAACTTGGCAGAGTGAGAATTTGAACTCAGGCCACTGAGACCAAAGCCGGACTCTGAACAGGAGACTTGAGTGCCTCTTTGGATGGGGCCAGGTAATGGAGGTCTTAAAAGCCATCTATGGCATTAGCCCTGTTGGGGAGGACAAAAATAGGGAGCCACTGCGGGTTGCTCAGCGGGTAGTTGGGGAACCTGAAGTTCTACCGCATAACCTTGAAATGCGACAGATCTGGGGTAGCAGCCCCTGGGTCTCTTTCTAGAAAGATTCTGGACGTGTCTCTCTCTCCAGTCCCGCTCAGTCATTGCATTCCCACTGCTGGCTCTTTGGTGAAAAGTGTATCAGGTGCCTGCTCTGTGTCAGGCACCGTCCTAGGCTCAGAGAATAAAGACGGGAAAAGAGCAGTAACTGTCTCCAAAGAGTTCCCTGCGGGGGCCCAGGACACGCATGCAGGTCAGCCTCGGTGCGGCGTGAGGAGTGCCGTTGAGGTGTCAAGGCCCTCAGAGTAGAGAAGCGTGACCAATGACTCTCCCAGGAGTGGGAACAGCGGGTGTCAGGGTAAACTACAAAACGGATATTGAGGAGGGCGTTGAAGATGATGTCTGGTTGGTTCCCCGAGAAGCAGACCCTGAGAGAAAGATTTGAATGTGGGCAGTTTGTTGGGGAGACTCAGGACATGCTATGTGGGGAGTGGGGAGGTGAGACGGGGAAGGCAGCCAGTGTGGTGGTTTAGCAGCCAGTTAGCACTGTGGGCACCAGGGCTCATCACCACAAAGATGAGAACTGTCTCAATCTTAACCCGCCAGAGGGCGAGGGAGCAGGGGGTGCAGGCATCAACTGATGTCAGGCACTGGCTCAGTGGCCAAGGGCTGCTTCCGGAGGGCCATTCCCTGGCACTTCCGGTCTGACCAGCACAGAGTGGCCATTAGGTTCCAGAAGCCAGTGGAAATTTCCGGTAAGGACACGCAGGCGCTGGCAGGTGGGTGTGGGGCTAGGGTGCACTGCAGAGGCCAAGGCGAGGCAGCGACAGGACGCTGGCTGCTGCAGAGACAGACTTCGGCTGGAGGACAAGGCTGCGCAGGCTCTCCTGGCGGAGCACCAGCAGATGGAGGGCTGGAGAGCTGGGTTTGGGGACCTGGGTGTGGCTGGAGCACAGGGTGAGGTCACAGAGGGAGTCTAGGAGGCCAAGAGGTGAGGGCCATGCTGCAGGCACAGAGGCTTCTCGGTAGGGGACACTGGAGGAGGGCTGTTCTCAAAGATACTCAACTGCATGGCCACCCAGTGAGCCCGGAACACAACGTGCTGGTCAGGCCCAGGCAAAACGCTCCTGGTTGGAAAGCAGCCCATGGCATGGCCACTGGGGGGTCATTTCCCCTTCGAGGGATATAACTGAGGTCACCTGCGATGTCCAGGCAGGCCAGCAGGTGCCCGTCCAGATTAGAACTCAGCAGGGCCTTGGCCCACCCCGCCACATGGTCAGCACCGTCCCCCCTGATTAAGAACTGGGAGCACGGAATGGCCCACGCCCAGAAGATCTGGAATAATCAGCATCAGCGTTTTGCCTTTGCCTCCAAGATGCAAACACGCTCTCATCTGACCTGACCGCGGTGTTAATGACGGCGGAGCAATTTGGAGAGGCCGCTCTCCGCATCGCTAAGGAGAGGAAAAGCTCCAGGCCCCCGCAGCAGCTGCTGCCTCCCGCCAGGCGCCCTGTGCACGCGGCCCTCGGGTCCTGTCGGAGGCTGGGGACGGCAGGTGGAAAGGGACACAGAAGAGAGGAAGGAATGTGGATGGGACAGGGGCGTGGGGGCTGCCCATACTGCACCTTAGAACAAACTAGAAGAAGGTGTTCTTTGCTCTGGGTAAATGCAACTTGTGGGGCAGAGTGCGGGCTGGAATGGGGCCTCCCCTTGCTCCCTGGGCAGTCGTCCTTGTGCTGTGAGCACCCTGCACATCATCCATGGCAGCCCCAGCGAGCAGGAAAGACAGAGGGCACGACGGAACCTGAAACCACCCGATAGTGGGAAGTGGTGAGATACAGTGTCTGATTCCACCCATTAGCAGAAATGCTAGAAGGGGCTTGGTTGGAGACCATCCGACTAACCCCGTTCTTTTACTAAAAAGCTTAGAGCGATGCACTCAAGATCACCCGACTCTTCCCTTGATAAGAAACTCCACTAATAGCAGCAGGTCAGGTACCCAGAGCAGTGAGGACGGACAGGTGTGGGAGAAGCCATGTGCTGTGGGTAGAGGAAGAGCCAACAGCCGACCACAGGGCTCTCCACACACCTGGGCCCCATTCCTCCTGGAGGGGGCAGTCTCGCTGCCAGGTGCCCCACCGTCCCAACTGGAGCCCCACACGGCCCCTCCCTTCCTCTTCTTCCAGATCAGAGCACCAGCCAGCTCGGTCCATGCCTCATCTGGACAGAGGGATGCCCTTCCTACTTCTGGTATCTGCCTCTCCCACCCTCGCCCGCTCTCGCATCTGTCTGAGGCCCAGTGGCCACTGGCTTCCTCTCTCACCTCTCATGCCCGCCTTTGCCTTCTGGCAACTCATGTTTTTCCAAGACGGTGAGGCCTCCCTGCCCTTACATCCAGCTGCTGGAATCTTCACACCAACCAGGGCAGGCTGTGGCACTCCCATGCCCGAGACCCTCCCTGGCTCCCGTCTCGCTCTTTCCCTGACCTCTCTCACTTAATCCCGTCTTCCTCTGCCCCTCACTGTCCATTGGGGGTGGAGCACTGGCTTTGTTTATCTCCTAGGAATGTGTAGATAATGGGTGTTATCTGCTCCATCTTAAACGTGGGAAGTAGCTCAGTACCTTAACTTGCCCGGCCCACACAGGTAAGTGGCAGTGATGGGATGCAAACCAGGACTCTGCGGGCCCAAGGCCGCTGGTGGTGACCGGTACCTTGCTGCTCCTTTCAGTCCTCACTCAGGGCCTGTCCAGGAGCCTCAGTGTCCGCCATTAAGGCCCAGGCCCCGACCCTCACAAGTCCACAGGGCCCAGGCCAGCACCCTGTGATCTGTGCTCAGTGCCTTGACCTTCCACTTGGCACTATGTCCAACATGGAGGTCACAGTCTGTCACCACCACCACCTGCCCGCCCCCCTCGCCCCCACCCCCCTCACCCCCCCCCACACACCCTACCCTGCATTTAACCCAGCATTTAGCTGGGCATTGTTAGCTGTGGGATTAGGAACCTCCGTGCTGCCGAGGACTTTAAAGATAACCAGCTCACCTGGATTCTATAGATCTGGAAACGGAGTCCTAAAGAGGGAGAGAAATCTGCCCAGTTACTTTGCTAAGAAGCAGCAACTACAGATAAAAACAAACAGGAGCTCTGATTAAAGCAGCCTCTGGATCCTTTCTGCTCTGCAGCTCTTTCAAGGGATGGGCCCCCTTAAATTTCTGCTGTGCCACCTCTGGGCCTTCCAGTCAGCGCCGAGGTGCCTATACAGCTCCCCACCCCCACCGCCGGCTTCTCACCAACGGGCACCAGCCACGCTGGTTGTCTGGCCTTTCCTCCTGCCACTTCTCACTGCCGGGCCCCAATCCCACCCATCTCCCAGGTACCGTCTCTTCCAAGGAGCTAGTCTGAATTCTCCCAACTGGCTGTGTTTCTGCTTCCACTGAATCCCCCAAACACTTCTCTTAGGTAGATTTCTCTTCCCCCCAGCAGGGTGTACCCTGAAGACCTTGGTCCTGCAAAGCCTGGCCCTTCCAAGGCCTCAGCCCCCCTCTCTTGTAGCCAGATTTCATTACATCTGAATAATTACCCCCCAGTCAGCCAGTCTGCTCTTGGGCCTCCTGAACGCTCTCTCCACTTAATATAAGCCCATTTCCTCTTGTTTGGGCATCTTAGGAAATATAGGAGAGGATAAGTCCTCACATTTCTTTAGGAGCGTAAAAGCAGAGTCCCTCCCTGAAGGCCCAGCCTCCCACCAACACACTTGCCGCCTCCCTGATTGGCCTGCTCAGGCCTGGGTGCGATGGAGAGCTGACTTCACCTGGGAGGCCTTGACCAATTCTAGTCCCAGAAGCCCCTCCCTTTCCTCCCCTGCCACAGTTGCTGGGAGGCCTAGGTCTCCAGACTTCCTGCCCCTCCCCACCTGGGCTGATGGGTGGGAGTCGGGGGTCACCCCAGCCCTCAGATTCTGTCATTGCTGATCCTTAGCATCTCTCCTGGCTGTACCTGCACTGGGCAGCCCAGAAAGCCACTGTGGGTGAAACACTTTTTTCTCCTAATCCTCACCCAAGGACATGTTTTTATTGGTTTATTTAGATGGGAAGTGGGGAGAGAGGGTGAGAGAGAAACATTGATCAGTTGACTCCTGCATGCGCCCCGACAGTGGCTCAAACCTGCAACCTAGGTATGTACCTTGACCAGGAATCAAACCCGAAACCTGTTGGTGTTGGAAACAACGCCCCACCACCTGAGCCACCGGCCAGGGCTGAAACACTTGTTTTAAGCTCTAACATCATGTTCATGCCAAGCTGCCTGCCCTGCTCCCGAGCGCCTGCGTCTCAGCCAGCCGTGACTTCCTGGCTTTCTTACCTCTGGGCCCCCGCACTGGAACGGGAGCTCATCAGACACACTTCACATATGGCCTCCTCCACCCCTGGCTAAGGAAAGTTGCCCTGATTACGGAAGCATGTGTCCCCAGTTCTCTGATAATCTATCAGGAAGGAGCCAGGGCGAGGTCAGGGTTGGGCTGTGGGAGCTGCTGCTGACAGCCTCAGGGCCGCCTGCCTGCCTGCCCGCCTGCCTGGGGGCAAAAGGCTGCGGTTGTCTTTCCGCTCATGTAGTGACCTTGAACCCCTCATTGTATCTCTGCTCCTCAGCTTCCCCCAGCTTTAAAATGGGGATAATAATACCCATACCACCATCCCCTCCAAGTGGTATGAGATGCAGGTGTGCTGGGAGTTACCTGGAAGAAAAATAGCATTAGGAAATTGTCCAAGTTTAAATATACACATTTTTTAAATATATTTTTATTGTTTTCAGAGAGGAAGGGGGAGAGAGAGAGAGAGAGAGAGAGAGAGAGAGAGAGGATCATCAACGATGAGAACCATTGGCTGGCTGCCTCCTGCACAGTTGGGACCAAGCCCACAACCCTGACCTGGGAATTGAACTGTGACCTCCTGGTTCATAGGTTGACGCTCAACCACTGAGCCATACTGGCTGGGCAGGAAATCATCCAAGTGTAGACCAGAGGGATCCCTCTTGTCTGGGCTCCTCATTCTGCAGATGGAAGAACGGACAGAGACTTGGAAAAGGTTGTGAAGGTCAAACAGTGATCTGGCTTGAAGACCAGTTTCCATATTTTCTGGGCTGGAGGGGGCAGCAAAGAAAGGTAAGGAAACCTCTCTGGTGGGAGTTCAGGGAATGACAGGGTGACAGCAGGCCCGAGCTCGAAGCTCAGCCCTGCCCCGGGAGCCTCCATGAAACGGACACTGTGCTGCCTGTTCACAGGCCGTCGGGGAGGACCGAGTGGAATACACGGCCCCGCCTGGCACCCGGCGTGCTCCCCCGTCTCCAGTTCCTCCCCTCTTCTTGTTTTATCTTTAATAGCATCACAAATGCTTTCAAAAAGGGAGTCACAAAGAAAATCATTTTCTCTTAGAGCCGAATGTTGCCAAAAGACAATTGTGGGCCTCGGATTCCCTTCCCCTTGGGGGCCTTTCTTATACGGTGAATGTGAAATGGCCATTTTCCCCGTCAGCGTAATGAGGAAGCAGAAAGATTGCTTCTCCCTCCCCCGCCGCCTCTGTCGTGCAGCTTCCTCGCAGGTACCGGGCGAGCAGCTTCTAATGGAGCTGCGGCCAGACCCTCCCGGAGAGGAAAGTGATTTCTATGCGATTAGCTGAGTGGTGAGGCTAATAGTTATGATCCAATAAACACACTGATTAGGGTCATTTGTGCTCCCTCCCTCCCCGCTCCGTCCGGCGGGGCCAGGGCAGGCCTGGTGCAGGCTCTGCTTGAAAGCGCCTGGGAACAGCCTGGGCTGGGGCCTCCCAGCGGCTTGGCCTGGGGACGCCTGGGACAGAGCAGTTGGTCTGCCAGCCCAGCCTGTGAGGCAGGAGATTCAATTCTAACCCCGGCCCCACCACTGGATCATTCTTCCTCTGCACATTTTCCTCCGTATATCGAAGGAGGAGATACAGGGGCTGAACTTGGGGTGCCTTTTACTAGCTAAGCAGCCCTGTACAAGGCTCTGTGCCACTTGCTTCTGGTCCTCAGTTTGTTCACCTGCCAACCTCAGAGGGTGGTTTGGAGGATTAAGAGAAAAAAAATATATATAAGAAGGTTCTATGAACCATGGAACAGAGAAAGGACAACAATAACTTGTTTTCTTATAAGTTTCCTTCTGGCTGACTTTCCCTGGTTCCATGAAAACATGGGCTGTTGCTGGGCACAAAAGAGGGGCTCCGGAGTTATCTATAACAATAAAAACCTAATAGGCTAACAGACGAAGCCAGGGCTGCGAGGGAAGCCGGTGCCAGCAGCCAGGGGAAGGAAGGCCTACTCTTGCACACATTTCGTGCGTTGGGCCTCTAGTTGTTGAATAAAGGAATTCAACTGTGAAGTGGAACATTAAGCGGTTGGGGGGAATTGTCCCTTTATGATGAGGCATGCTACAGAATCAGGCCTGGTCGCACGGGCTCACCCCACCCCTCCATGAACGAGGCTTCTCCACCACCCGATCCAGTACCCAGGAAGGGGCGCTGGCCGGCCTCCTGACAGAGAGCACCTCCTCAATTCTGGCCAGAAGAAGTCCGAGTGGCTGCTTTTCTGCCTCCTAGGGTGGCAGGCCTGGCTTAGCATCATGGAAGGCCAGGGTAGACTTCTGCCTTTTGAAGAAGCTGTAAGGCCAAACTGTATTCACAGTGGCCTCTAGTGGCCAATTTCCAAAATGCCATCCTAAATGGAGCCTTGGCAGCTGAAGGAATCTTCTCAGAATGACCTAGATTTAGAAATTTAGGGTTAAAAAGGACCTAGTTCTGATCTTTGCTTGATGAACGAGTTCCAGAGGTAACTGGATCCAAGATCGCCCAAAGCCTCACTTCTCTCTGTCCACAAACCCTGCCCCAAACCGGCCAGCTGTGGTTTCGGATGCAGTTAGAGATCACGAATTACCCGTTTGGAAGAACGAAGGAGGACCCAACTTCTAAGTCAGACCAGGGCAGCTTGGAGTGACACCCTAACTTGTTCTCTTCCCCTGCACTTTGCTTCTCTCTTATCTGTCAAAGAATGTTGCTAGAAGGCACCCTGTCCGGATATTTACCCAAAGAATTATGATCTACTCTACAGCAACAGGCTCCGAGGCCACCAAGTGATTTGGAGACAGCGAACTCCGCCACTTCAAAAAAATGTGCTTTTCATTGCTTCCTCCTCCACGCGTTACAAGAATGTAGTGACGGCTCAGACTGGCTTGAGGATCTGGGATAGGAATCCTTCCACTTGTGCAGGGGGAGCTATTTTGACATTCTGGAGACACCATCCAAAAATAAGTCAGGCTGAGGGCTTCCAGGGGGCTAAAGCCTGGGTTTGGAGACGGGGTAAAGCTATTTCTGCAGGTGGATCGCAATCTTTTCCTGCCAGAGAACAATTTTTCATTGGATTCATTCAGCAGTAACTTTGAAGAATTGTGTGAAGTGCTGAGGGGACTCAGAGGGGCGTGAGGCAGGTCTCTGCTCTGAGAGGCGAGCCCAGAGGGAGGGAGAGGTGTGCAAGGTCAGGCTGCTAATGTTGGGATGAAGAGGTGGGTCAGGTGCATGGTGGTTTCAAGGGCCACTGGTAATTACAAGAGCAGTTTCCTAAATGCTGGTCCCTGTTCTAGCTCATTTATGAGGTTAGTACCATTGTCCCCATTTTACGGGTGAGGGATCTAAGGAGCAGTGGCATCTGAGCCCCGCAGGCGTCCTCCAATGGCGTCATTGCTGATACCTGCTCTGCATGTCCTGTAATGTCTCCTAACCGTGCCATCTCACCCCTGCGGCACCCACACAGACCTGGCGTCCACGGGGTACCACACTGG
Source organism: Myotis nattereri (assembly GCF_964212035.1). NCBI lineage: Eukaryota > Metazoa > Chordata > Mammalia > Chiroptera > Vespertilionidae > Myotis > Myotis nattereri. The sequence continues at coordinate 9,682,093 of NC_138081.1, forward strand.
GAGCGAAGGCAGGCCACTCTCCTTACAGCTCCACAGTAGCAGCCAAAGCCAAAAACGTACATCCTGGCTTTGAAGCTCTTCACTCTTCCAAGACTAACCCTCGTCTAGGAGGAGGATCAGGTTGGGTCCCAATTGCCCCATGCTCTTAGAAACCACCGCCGCAATTTCATGTTGGACCTAGGCTCTCACCACTCGAAGTGTGGTGTCTGAACCAGCAGTCACCACCTCCCGGGAGCTGCTAGAAATGTAGAATCTCATTTACAGTAGATGCTGAAGCCAGGCCTGCTTTCTCCCATGGTTCTTGTGTGGGGGACAGTGTGAGAAGCCCTGGGCCAGGGCCCTTGCGGCCATGCCTTTACAGTCTGGGTGCCAAACTTCTCACCTATCCACAGACACCTGTCTGAAGGCTTCTTTCATTGGCTTGTTTACTCACAACTTCAAGCATTCTCCAAATCTCCCAAGTCTGGAATCTCCTACCCTTCCCACCAAAGCTGTATTTCTCCCACCCCCGCTTACCTCCGGCGGTCCCACAACCTCTCTTCACTCATCTCCATCAAAGTTACAAACTCATCCTTGCCTTCTCACAAGCCAGCTTGCCTCCATCTGAGATGTGACTGAAATGGGCTCTCTCCCAGCACACCCGCTCTTATGAGATTTCTCCTCGCTGTACTTATCCTAGGAGGGTGTGGACACTCACAGGACACAGGGATTCATCAGGATCCCCTTAACCAAGCTCCCTTTACACAGAAACAGAAATTCCCACATCTCTGCCTACTGGCAGAATCTCGGAAATTGTGGAACAATTCCAGTTTCTCTTTGAGGTCACCGCCTTCGTGAAGACTGGTTCACACTCATGCGTGATCACCTCACATGATTGGCGTACCCCGGAAACAGGAGCTGTGCCTGTGCCCCTCTCTTCCCAGGTGTGCTCACAACCTACTCTCCTTTTCAAAGCAGCGGTAATGGGTTTCCGCCGCTCCCTGACCTGGTGGAAGCGGGAGTTGCAGGACTGTAATTCTGGGAGGTAACTAGACGAGTGTCTTATTCCTTGCTCTAGAGGTGGACCCAATTATGTCTGCCCAGTCCAGGCTGAAAGAAATGTATTTTTAACTTCCCAAAACAGTACTTTGCCCCCAAAACCATCTCTGGGAAGTTAAAAAGTCATTTACATTGTTTGTTATTGAGTGTTCCTTTTTTTAAAAAATAAATTTTTATTGATTTCAGAGAGGAAGGGAGAGGAAGAGAGAGAGAAACATCAATGATGACAGGGAATCATTGATTGGCTGCTTCCTGCACGCCCCCTACTGGGGACCGAGCCCACAACCCAGGCATGTGCCCTTGACCAGAATCGAACCCAGGATCCTTGAGTCCATAGGCTGATGCTCTCTCTCTATACAAGTGGTTCTCAATCCTCTGGCCCTTTAAATACAGTTCATGTTGTGACCCAACCATAAAATTATTTTCGCTGCTACTTCATAACTGTAATGTTGCTGTTATGACTTGTAATGTAAATATCTGATATGCAGGATGGTCTTAGGCGACCCCTGTGAAAGGGTCATTCGACCGCCAAAGGGGTCGCGACCCACAGGTTGAGAACCACTGCCTATACACTGAGCCAAACCAGCGAGGGCCCTTTTTTTGTTGAGAGAGGAGGAAGGGGAAAGGTCGAATATGGGGAACACTTGAGGACTAGAACCTTGTTTGGTCATTCCAGAGAGTAAATCACCATTTCCAAAATTCAGAGAGCAGGAAACATACTGAAACTACAAGCCCCTATTCAATCAAGGGGCTACCACTTTAAGAGAGTCAATACCACAACACACGCTCCCTCCGACAGGCAGGTGTATCTCTTGTTAGTTTGAGGGACAGTTCAGGTCTCAGCACATCCACCTGGTAATCGCCAGGGAATCCCCCTCACTCAGACTTGCTCATCGAGATCACCTAACTTCTCTCTTCGTTTCTGCCTTTTTAAATCAGACCTGCTCTTAAACAGGAGAAGTCCCCTGGAGATCACAAACCTACAATGATGTGAAATCTTGAAGATGAGCCCTAAAATACAACTTGAGGTGGTTCAGAGGTTAAAATGGCTCATAGAACCTCATACAATATTTAAAATCAGACCACAGCAAAAATTTCAACCATCAATGGCATTTTATTTAGGAAGTTTCTATGTATCACACAGCTATTAACTTCCTTTCTCTCATAATCTCCTTAAAAAATACATAAAGATTAAAAAACAAACAAACAAAAAAAAGGCCCTTAACATATAAAATCTCGGTTTCTCTAAAGTCTTAGGTTTGTTTTTTTTTAAAAAGGTAGTGGCACTTCTTTATGAGAAGAATTCAGTCTTTTCTTAGGCTCACTAGATTTCTACTCCTTCCTGGGCAAAAAATGGTCAACGCTTCTGTTTCCTTTTAGTAAATTCATTTCTTGATTATTACACATTAGCATTCCCCACTTGACACCTTCTTAGACACTTGATTGTTGGATGCATTTCTCACTTGGCAAACAGCCAGTGTGGCTTTGCGTGGGATGTCTAAGTGTCAGGAACAGCAGTGTTGATGTTCTGCTTTTGAGGGGGAAATATATATAGCGACGCAGACATTCCCAGGAAGAACAAATGTAGACTGAAAAGGGTGTGCAGAGTGCAGAGGGCCAACAGGCACTGCGTGGTTTGAATTCTGTGGCCGTCAGCCACCGAAGACTGCAATGCAGGCCAGAATATAAATCTTCGCAGAAAGAAGTTTGGCTGGACCCTGAAATGGCAGAGCTGGCCTCATGTTGTCCAAGGGTACCAGACAGAGGCACACAAGACGCAGTGTGGGTCGTCTGCAGTGAGCAGTAGCCTGTGTGATCATGCATGGGCAGTTCTGGAAATGCCCTGTCAACCGAGGCTCAGGGAGAAGCGACAAGAAGCATCCTATTAAAATACACTTCCACCTCTAACTCACCCAAGCTCCCAGGCCTCCTTGGCTCCGTGATTCACAAGGCCAAAATGAAGTTCAGAGGTGTGTCATTTAGGCCACCTGGACACCGGTTCGCTGGGCCATTTCAGAAGACCTGGACAGCAGCAAGGCTACCCAGAAGGGTATGCCTTGATGATCTTCACATCGTCCACAGGGCGGTCCTGGGAGTTTGTTTCCACCATTCCTACTCGATTCACCATTCCTATACCCTGGCACACGCGGCCAAATATGGTGTGTTTGCCATCAAGCCACTGGGTGGGAGCTAGGGTCACAAAGAACTGGCTGCCGTTGGTGTCCGGCCCTGCATTGGCCATTGCAAGAATTCCAGCCCCTGGTGGGAAAAGGAAGAGAGGGAAGAGTATGAAAAACCCCCACGGCTCCAACCTGGCGCTGCTATACCATCGCAGGGATGAAAAGAAGCCAGACGTTGCTCTGGCCTCTCTCATCACCCCCCTTCCCCAGGGCAGGCTCTCTGCCTTTGCACAGAGGCCATCAGCTGCACCACCCGAGCCTCTTCGCCTGCTCCCCAGCCGCTGTCCATGATGATCCTCACTAACCACTGGGCTATGCTGCCCCGGCCCTAAAAATCCAGCAAGGTCTCCAGCTTCTCTGCGGAAGCTTTTGTGTTGCTATAGTGTAAGAGCAACATTCAGCCAGCAGAGTCTAGACACTCAGACCAGCACTCTGAATCGCTCAGGATGCTGAGAGGCGCCACTCTCTCTAATCCTCCAGGGCTCTCCGTGGCGCCGCGGCGGGCAGCTACATGGCACCGTGCCACCATGCCAGGCTTTCACCTTGAATCACAGCCAAAAGAACGAACCTTCAAAATCCACCCTCCCTTCTCACCCAGTCCAGCAGATTACATACTTACCCGTGAATTTCAAGTCTGGATGAAGTTCATCTTCAAACTGCTTGCCATAGATAGACGCACCGCCTCGACCTGCCACATTGGAAGACGAGAAGCCAATCAGCCAGTCTCACATCCCCCCTCTCAGCAAGAACTATGTCCAGGGTCAAAGGATTTTAGGAGTAGAGCAAAGGAAAAGGCAGGGAGCAGTGAGCCCCAGCCAGTGTGCTGCAGCCACACAGCCCTCAGCAGAACCAAGCACTACCCAGCACGTTCCAATCACTGGTTTCACTCAGGTAAGACATTTCTTTTCAAAATAACACCAACAGTGTTTTTCTCGCTTATTAAAGTTATACATGTTCGCTGTCAAAAATGTAGAAAACACAGAACACTATCAAAAGAACATTAAAGTGCCCTGTAATCTAACCATCTACAGATAATCACCATTCATAGTTTGATGAATTAAGATATTTGTTAAATTCTTAACGTTTTTTTTTTAATATTTTTTTAAAAATATATTTTATTGATTTTTTACAGAGAGGAAGGGAGAGGGATAGAGAGTTAGAAACATCGATGAGAGAGAAACATCAATCAGCCGCCTCCTGCACACCCCCTACTGGGGATGTGCCCGCAACCGAGGTACATGCCCTTGACCGGAATCGAACCTGGGACCCTTCAGTCTGCAGGCCGATGCTCTATCCACTGAGCCAAACCGGTTTGGCAAATTCTTAACGTTTTGATGAGGATTCAGACAGGAACGCCGAAGCCCTAACCCTTTGCTAATCAATCAGCACTTGCCTACTGAGCTCAGATCTGCCCCTGAATCTCAATGGACCCAAACCTCCAGCAGCCATTTGTAATGGATCAGAGATGGCACACGAATTGAAAGCTATTTCCCTTCATCTAGATGAAGAAAAATAAGTCAAAGACATCTCGCTTAAGGAGAAACAGGAACGGTGGTCAGGGGCAACCTGGCAGGAAGGAGCGGCAGTGTGTTGGAAGGAGACTGTGAAGAAACACGGGGTTGGGAATGGTTTGCTAGTGACCTCACCACCACCAGGTAGTTATACTGTGTCTGCGGAGCTTGGTGCTGTGCTGGACACCCAGGTTTTGTTGTTAGAACAAAGTGGTATGTTCAACCATCTGCCGTACTGAAGTACTTTGGTTTCTCCGAGCTGACCAGCCAAGACAAACCGTGAACACTGGGTTTACCAGCTGACTCTGCTTGCCCGGCAGCCAGAAAACAGCCCGCACCCAGGGAACGCCCCTCCCTGCAGTCAGCCTGCTGGGAAAGTAGATGTGAAAGCGCCATGCCCACCCCGCAGGCACCGGGCCTGGGCCATGGTGTTTCCATGGTGAAAATCCTTGCTTTACCTTTTAGGATGTTCCACCACAGGGAGCCTGTCAGAGCCCCGAGTTCTTTGCGAAGAGGAACGGGGTGGGGGGTGATTCCTAACAGACTCAGAGGAAGCCTCCCACCTGGCCCAGCCTACCTATGCTTCTGGACTAAACTATGTAAAAATTCATTCCAAAAATTCTAACCTGCCAGTGTACCTCCAAACAGCTGTAATGTAGCCAATATGTTCTCTCTGACTACAGAGTCCAGGCTCCTGTCTGAGGTTTGTGGGGAGGGGTGGTTAGCGGAAATGCTAGGGCTGAAGATGAGAGAGGAGAGGGTGTGGCAGCAAACGGTTCAGCCCACACCCAGGCCTGACAAGCCAGCTGGGGAGAATGCTCAGGAGCCGACTGTCCACCCGCGACTGAGCCTTGGCAGCGTCACCCCTGCAAGCCGGGGCTGCAAGAATGAAACGTCAAGGCCACTGAAACCCACCACATAAATGGCTCCACCAGCAAGAAGGGGATTTCGGGAGTCACAGAAGCAGCCTGTGTGCAAAGTCATCCGCAGGAGATCAAAGAGCACCGAGCCCCTTTTTACTCTCTGGCGCAGTCTGACCAGCGGCAGCGAGTCTGGGCCTCTGCAGCACATTTACCCATAACATGCTATTTTCATAACCTAAACCCACTCAGTAGGGTTTGTAACAAAATGTCATCAAGACAAATAATTCCAATCAAAACAGTCCTTTGGGCATGTGGAATGGGGGAGCCCTGGCTGGGGGGCAGAGCGATGAAAGAGCTCTCTGGTGCAGAGCAGGCTGCACAGATGTCACTTACAAAGGATCACTTACAAAGCCGACGATGTTGCTGTCAGAAATGTGCTATGTGCCTGGCCTGGTATAGATACAGCAGCGACAGGCACAGACCTGCTTTCTAAACTCTCTACTCCCCAAGTCCTTTTATTCTTCTGTCTTCTCCTTTAAGCATTTATTCAACACTAGAGGCCCAGTGCACAAAATTCATGCCCCGGGGGGTGGGAGGGTCCCTTAGCCTGGCCTGCACCCTCTCGGAGTCCAGGACCCCTCGGGTGATGTCTGCCTGTAGGCCTAAGCCCACAGGCAGACATCTCTCTCGCAGTCCGGAACCCCGTGCTCCTTACCGCTCGGCTCACTGCTCCTTAGTGCTGCGGTGGAGGTAGGAGAGGCTCCCGCCACCACCGCTGCGCTCACCAGCTGTGAGCCAGCTTCTGGCTGAACGGCGCTCCCCCTGTGGGAGCACATTGACCACCAGGGAGCAGTTCCTGCACTGAGCATCTGCCCCCTGGTGGTCAGTGTGCGTCACAGCGACCGTTTGTTCCGCTGTTCGGATGATTTGCATATTAGGCTTTTATTATATAGGCTACTTAGTATTTCATCCATACAAGAAAATGCAAATAATATGACAAACAACTGTACATCTTACCCTTAAGAAACAAAATGTGGCAAATCAGTTAGACCCCATGCATACACACCCTGCTTCCCTCCACCCCCACTCTCCCAGGGAACCACTATTCTGACCAGCAGTTTGTTATTTCCATGCATTTTCTTCTTTACTATATATATATGCATCCCTTAAAAATGTGTTGTTCTGCATGTTTTTAGGTTTAGAGAAGTGTATTATAACGCAGTCTTCTGCAATTAGCTTTTTTCTGTTCACCACTGTCACAGTCATGCACTTTGTTCCGTGCAGCTCTCTGAAATATTCATTGCACTGTGTGATTACACCGAGCTTATCTTTTCTCATGTTGATGGCTCTTTAGGGTCTTCCCAATGTTTTCCTATTACAAAACACACTGTAATAACCACTCTCTTATGGTCCACAAACAAGTGCAGGACCTCTCAGAGACCACAGCTCGCTGGGGGTATATATGCAGGGTCACAATCAGACTATTTCACCATTACTCCATGTGGGAAGCACGCCAGGTCCCCGGACAGTCAAAGCCAATGGGAGCACAGAAGCCTTGTTATCAGTACACCAGAATGGCCAAGGCCGCTCTGGGCATGAGCCTAACTGGAAAGTCCAAGGACTTGGAGCCTGGGACTCCTAATCAGGCCAAGATACCATGAGTGGGTGCAAGGACACATGGTACACTGTGCCCGTCAGTAGCCAATAAGATTGATGTAACTACTGGCACAAAGCCTTCTTTGTCTACATAGTATAAAAGTAGGTTACTGACCAGCTAGTCTGCTGGAGTATGGAGAGAGAGCAGCTAAGATGAAGTGTGAGAAGAAGTGTGTTAGAGAGAGAGCAGCAGGGCAGGAGAGACAGGAGAAGCTGCTGAGCCGGAGAGCTCAGGTACCGCTACGATGGGAGGCGGTGAGTCTAGAAGGCAGCGTGCGGCTGCTCAGATAAGAGACTGATGCTGCCGAAACCGGTTTGGCTCAGTGGATAGAGCGTCGGCCTGCGGACTGAAAGGTCCCGGGTTCGATTCCGGTCAAGGGCATATAGCTGGGTTGCAGGCACGTCCCCAATGGGGGATGTGCAGGAGGCAGCTGGTCGATGTTTCTCTCTCATCGATGTTTCTGACTATCTCTCTCCCTTCCTCTCTGTGGAAAATCAATAAAATATATTTAAAAAAAAAAAAGAGACTGATGCTGCTTCTGTGGGAAAGGTATGTGTTCACCAGCCGGTGTCTGGCTGCCTGCCTGTACGGACCTTGCTGTGAGGACTATTCTTGTCTGATGGCTCTGTGGCCACTGGCTTCTGCAATGAAGACTCATTCTTATACACCCACAGCCTCTCATGGCGTCTCCATCTGCCCCACCACCAAGAACTGACCTGAGGAACTTGGACTAAGTTCCCAACAGTTAGTACAGTGGGCAAGGTTCAAGGAGGAATCAGCCCCGATGTAATCAGATAGGATAATTTATTTATGATTTATTTAAAAATATTTTTATTGATTTCAGAGAGGAAGAGAGGAGAGATAGAAACATCAATGATGAGAGAGAATCACTGATCGGCTGCCTCCTGCACACCCACTACTGGGGATCGAGCCCGCAACCTGGGCATGTGCCCTTGACTGGAATTGAACCTGGGACCCTTCAGTCAGCAGGCTGACGCTCTATCCACTGAGCCAAACTGGCCAGGGCCAGATAGAAGAATTTAGAAGGATACATGGATTCACAGCCACTCAGAGCACCCGAGCTCGTGTAGGGCTCTGGCTTGTGCTCTGACACTCCATTCCCCAAATACCTTGCCAGAAGAGCCCCAGTGTGCACCCCCACCCACAGTGCTCTCTCTTCCTCTCACTGCTCTAGGTTCTCTGGCAGCTTTCTAACATTTGTCAGTCTAACAGGCGTCTGATCGCTTGTGGGGTTTTAACCTGCGTTTCCCTGACAGAGGAAATGTGCATAATTTCAGTTTATTGGCCACTTAGCTTTCCTTCTCTGTGAACAGCCACTTTTCTAGTGAGTGGCTTGACATTTTAGAATTTATATGTATATTATATCATTAGGATTAGTATTCTGGATACGAATCTTTTTTCAGCTAATGCTTTGCAAATACCCTCTTCCAGTTGACTTTTTGCACTTTTGAATGAGGTCTTCTGATGCACGTAAGTTTTTGCTGTTGAAATTCCTTAATCTTTTTCTTTATGACCTGCGCTTTTTGCTTCTTAAAAAAACATTTATCCTCAAGATTCCCGATGTCTTTTCTTCCTCCTCCTGCTCAGTGACTGTGAAAACCTCTGCAGACCAACTGGAGTGGCATCGAAGACACAGGGAACGGCCTCTAACTGTGGTGCTTGCTACCTGTCCCCACGGCTCCCATGCCACAGCTGGTGAGACCGAGGTTAGTACCCAGCCCCAAGCAGCCACAGGGAGGCCAGTCAGTGGCCCATAAGGGGGCCCACGGGACAGCTCTGTCTGGGGCACTGCACACTGGAAGGTGACGGACCAAGCCAATCAAAGCCTTTCTTCTGGGAAGGGAACCTCTCACAGACACTGCAGGCCGGCTGTCCTGAGCACCCCCATCGCCGTCACAGCCAGCCTCACCCTCAGAGACACGGAAGGCGGGTATCAACCAGATGCCTTTGCAACAAGGGGTGGCCAGGTGACCCGGTTCTGGCTTCTAACACAAACAGAAGCCTGCCGAGTAGACAGACTCCTGGGAGAAGGACGGCGTTCCTGATAAAAGGGACAAACACGCTCCCAGTCTTTCACCCAGAGCTCTTCCCCACCTTCCTTCTCTGAAAGCAGGTGTTAGGAGTGGCAGCAACCGTCTTGCAAACGTAAGACAAGTTTGAGATCAAAAGTCAAGACGCTAAGAACCGTGGAGTGGAAACACATAGCAGGCCTGGGTCCCTCACACTCTGCTGGGCAGCTGAACCAATGGCTGCAACTGCTTACTCCACACACTCCCGTACTGAGAAAAACAAAAGCTCTTAGTTTAAGCCATTAGGGCTGAGTTTTCTGGGACTTGTAGCCAATGGCATCCCAAGTTGATACAACCGCTTTGTTAGTAACAGGAGGAAGGGGGAACTGACAAGTGCAGCTGCTGTTAGGGAAACCCGGGAAATGCCAAACACCAGATCCAACGTGGGAAACCACGCTGCAGTTCTCCCAGAAGCTTTGAATTCTTAAGATGTTCTCTCTTCCTCACTCGCCTTTGGGGTCAAGAGATCCAGATTTCGGTTCCAATTCCACCATTTACTAGCTGGGTAACTTTAAGCAAGACACTTACCCTCTCTAAGCCTCCGTTTCCTTGAATGCAAACAAGAATAGTAGCACTTGTGTCTCATATGATTGTTATGAGAACTAAATAACGCACGGAAGCCATGCAGTTCTACAGACAGTAGTAGTATCTGCCACGGTGGGCTCCCTTTAACTGAGCGAACCTGAGCATTGTCCGTGAGAGGCAAAAGGAAGTCGTGATTTTGGGTTTATTTCAGTTCTTCCGTCCTCAAACCTCACCATCCCTCACTGCTCCTTGCTCTTTGTAACTTTCCTTCTTCTTTCACTGAGAAAAAGGCAAGAGACCTTTCACATGCTCACACGCCCAATTCACTTCCCTTCCTACATCTTACCGTTTCTTCCTACATCTTTCTTCCTCCTTTATTAATGCAGTATGAATAAATTGTTCATCTAACTATCTCACCACCACAAACCATTTACCTGCAATGAACTTTGCAGCTACAATTACCCCCTCTCCTGTATCAATTTTTCTTTCTAGTGGATCATTCCATCAGCATAAAAACATGGTATGAATATTTCCCACATTAAAAAGCAAACAAAAGAAAAAACTCCATCTCCTAGTATCTCATCGTCCTGCATATCATTCACAGAAAAATCTCCTCAAAAAAGCTGTCCTCACTTGGTGTCTCCACTTCCTCTCCTACCTCTTGAATGCTCTCCATTCAGACTTTTGCCTTCACCACTCCAACGAAACTGCTTCTGTCAAGGTCATCAGTGACTGCCACGCCCTTGAACCCAATGGCCAGCCCTCAGGCCTCAGCTTGCTTGAACCATAAGCAGGATCTGACAGCTGATGTCACCCTTCTTGCAACCCCACCTCACTGGCGGCTCCTCATACTTTTCTGCTGGTGCTTTCTCCTCTGCCTGCTCTCCTTTCACAGTGTGAGGCCTGCACGGATGTGTGAAGAACTCCCCTCCCAGCCCTTACTCCCTCACCCCTTTATCTTTCACAGGTGTTACCCCAATAAAGCTCTTCCATGCCTAACTCTGTTTTGGCATCTGCTTCCCAGAGGACTAGGACCCACAGAACCACGATCACCTTGGCTACAAGTTCTAGCTTTGACAATGAAAGCTTCCAATTGGTCACCTTGCCTTTCCCTTTCCACACCAGTCGCTTCTCCACCTGGAGGCCAGAGGGATCCCTTAAAAACAAGTCACAGTGTGGCAGTGGTCTGCTCAAAATCCTCCCGTGACATTTCAACACTTAGGACAAAATCAAAGTCTTCAGCACAACTTACAAGACACCCCATGATCAGGGACTCGCTAACCTTCAAAGTCACCTCCTGCCACTCTCTCCTCACTCACCTGCTCCAGGTACTGTCCTCTGGGCTGTTTCTGGCCAAGCACAGCCTGGTCTAAGGCTCTGACTACTGTTCCCTCTGAGTGTCCTGCCTCTGGCAGTCTCAGAGCTCACTACTTCCCTGGATTTAGAACTCTGCTCAAATGCACTTTATCTGACGAGAGGTCTTCCCTCATCACACTCTCCAAAACAGCACCTCCCTCACTCTCTATCCAGTGGTTCTCAACCAGGGATGACTTTGCCCCCTAGGGAACTGGGTAATATATGGGGACATTTTTAGTTGTCACAGTGAGGGGTTCTACAGGCATCTAGCAGGTTGAGGTCAGGGATTCAGTTAAACATCCTACAATGCACGGGAAAGCCCCCATCCCCCACAACAAAGACTTATCCAGCCCAAAATGTCAATAGTGCCAAGGTTGGGAATACCTGCTCTACCCCCTTATGCGTTATTTCTCCCATATCATGTCATGACCTGACAGTATATTATGTACTTATCTGCTCATTGTCTGTCTGTCACACCACAGTGAGCGCCACATGGCTTTCTTATTCACTATTGTGTCCCCAGCTCTTAGAACGATGCCTGGACCACGGTAGGAGTCTAACAAACATTTGTTAAATGAATTAACAACCAAAATAAATAATAACTAAACTTTTTTGCACTCCTATTTGTATCAAGCCTGTGCAAACCATTTGATGAAGATCAGCTCATTTACTACTCACAACAGCCTCCTGAGGTGCATATGACCACACTCCCCATTCATAGATAAGAAGGCTCAGCAAGGTCACATAACTAGTCTACATTTAATAAGTGTTCCGGTGGAGCCAAGACTCAACCCCAAGCCTACTGGGCCACAACCTCCTGTTCACCCCACACCCATGGTTGGCAAACTGCGGCTCGGGAGCCACATGCGGCTCTTTGGCCCCTTGAGTGTGGCTCTTCCTAAGCCTTAGGAGTACCCTAATTAAGTTAATAACAATGTACCTACCTATATAGTTTACGTTTAAAAAATTTGGCTCTCAAAAGAAATTTCAATCGTTGTACTGTTGATATTTGGCTCTGCTGACTAATGAGTTTGCCGACCACTGCCCCACACTAAACTACTCGCCACATCCCATGGCTGGGTTACATTTCCTCACATCGTTTTTTTATTCCAGACTTAAGAGTTCCAGACGGTCCCTGAATGGTGCTAGGTCAAATCTGAACTCCCATCTGGAGGGTCTCCATGAACTGGCCCTCTTACCCCCCATGCTATCTCCTACTCTGCCTCACACTGCTCCTTTACTGTCCCCTAAGCATGCAGCTCAGGGGCCTTAGATATCACACCCTATGCATTTGCTCCGGGTGTGGCAAGGTGGCTGGGTTGTGTCGCAGAGCCAGTCCAGCGGGTGAGACGTGACACCTGGGGTGGTCGGCTCTCCCTCACATCCTACATGCTTCTGTTACTTGTGTGTCCACTCTGTACTCCTTCTTCTTCCAAAATCCAAAATGTCCTTCCCTGTCCTCCCAAGAGTTAAAATTCTACATTCCTTCAAGCCCACCTCAAATATGCTCCCTACCCATTCTAATCCCACTCCACTGTACTTTTTCTCTTATTATTAACTAGAGGCCCGGTGCACAAAAATTTGTGCACTTGGGGGGGGGGTTCCTCAACCTGGCCTGTGCCCTCTCGCAGTCTGGGACCCCTCGGGGGATGACCACCTGCTGGCTTAGGCCTGCTCCCTGGGGTATCAGGCCTAAGCTGGCAGTCAGACATTCCTCTGGCAGCCAGGAGCCCTCGGGGGATGTCTACTTGCCAGTGGGGAGCAGGCCAAAGCTGCAGTCGGACATCCTTAGTGCTGCTGAGGAGGCAGGAGAGGCTCCCACCACCAACACTGTGCTGGCAGCCATCAGCCTGGCTTGTGGCTGAGCATAGCCCTCCCTGTAGGAGCGCAATGACCACCAGGGGTAGCTCCTGCATTGAGCATCTGCCCCCTGGTGGTCAGCGTGTGTCATAGTGACCAGTCATTCCCAGTCATTCTGCTGTTAGGGTCAATTTGCATATTACCCTTTTATTATATAGGAGTGCCTGGCCAGCCTGGGTGAGGGGCTGAGGGCTGTTTTCAGACTGGCCACATCCCCTTCAGGGTGGGGGGGACCTGCTGGGGTGCCTGGCCAGTCTGGGTGAGTGGCTGATGGCAGTTTGCAGGCTGGCCACAGCCCCTTCAGGGTGGGGGTCCCCGCTGGGGTGCCTGGCCAGCCTGGGTGGGGGGCTGATGGCTATTTGTAGGCTGGCCAAGCCCCCCAGCAGGAACCCTCACCCCATGAGTGTGTGGCCAGCCTGGGTGAGTGACTGATGGCTGTTTGCAGGTTGGCCACAGCCCCCAGCCACCCAAGCTTCCAGTGGAGGCTGGCTGGAAGCAGGTATCTGGGATTTATTTGTCTTCTATAATTGAAACTTTGTTGCCATAAGCAGAGGCCTTAGCCGGCTCTGGGCTGGCAGGAAGCTTGGCTTCCTCCATCGCTGGGGCAACCAAGCCTCCAGCTTGCTCCAGCTCCATGGCTGGGTTAATTTGCATATAGTCGCTTTGATTGGCTGGTGGGCATGGCTTAGGGCGTAGGGAAAGTGCGGTCAATTAGCATCTTTGTCTTTTATTAGTGTAGATTATTCCAACCTATGTTATATAATAATCCACAGCACACTTGCATACATTTGCATATCCTATATAATAAAAGCCTAATATGTTAAGTGTGTCCGGTCATCCGTTCAACCAATCAGAGCGTAATATGCTGATATGCTAGACCACTCAACCGCTCGCTATGACATGCACTGACCACCAGGGGGCAGACAGTCAACACTCAACCAGTCGCTATAACTTGCACTGACTACCAGGGGGCAGACACTCCAACCAGTAGGTTAGCTTGCTGCTGGGGTCCAGCCAATCAGGACTGAGCAAGACAGGCCGGACATGCCCTGGAGCCCTCCCCGGCCCGGATTGTGCCCCAGTGGGGTTCCTCAGCCTGGCCTGCACCCTCTCGCAATCCAGGACCCCTCGGGGGATGTCGGAGAGCCGGTTTTGGCCTGACAGCGGAACAACCGGTCGCTATGATACGCACTGACCACCAGGGGGAGATGCTCAACACAGGAGCTGCCCCCTGGTAGTCAGTGCGTTCCCACAGGGGGAGCGCCGCTCAGCCAGAAGCCAGGCTCATGGCTGGCAATCACAGTGGTAGCGGGAGTCTCTCCTGCCTAAGCCGGCAGTCGAACATACCCCAAGGGCTCCTGGACTGTGAGAGGGCACAGGCCAGGCTGAGGGGATCGCCCCCCCCCCCCCGCCCCCAGTGCATGAATTTCATGCACCAGGCCTCTCATTGACTATACTGTTCTTTCTAGATATTTCTCATAATGAATATCTTGTCTTCCTGGACAAAGAGCTCTGCAAGGAAAAGAACAATGCCTTGACTTCTCTCCTGGCCAGGTGGCTCGGTTGGTTGGAGCGTCATCCGTACACCAAAAGGTGGTCGGCTCGATTCTGGTCAGGGTACATATGATCAATGTTTCTCTCTCTCTCCCTTCTTCTTTCTCAAAAATCAATAAAAACATATCCTCATGTGAGGATTTAAAAAAAAGGGGGGGAGGGGAATATGCCTTGGCTTCTAATGCTTGTGTACCCCTCACAGGCCTTAGATAGCACAAGATACCCAGCAGCCTCTTAGCAAATATTCATCAAATGAATAAAATTAACAATGAATTTGCTGTCAACATGTTACACTTCAGGTGTTCCTGGAGCAAGTGGAGAGATGAACTCAGAGTGAGGGTGACGCACAACATAATCGGCACATAATTAATCACTGCAATCACAGCAGCCAGTGAGCCCTGTGAGGCTAAGCACAGAGCAGTAGAAGCAAAGGAAGCACTGGATAGGGTACCATGCCGTACAGGGAGGAGAGGAACAGAAGTTTGTAGAAACGGGTAAAAGACATTCAGAGCCCTAGACAGTGTGGCTCATTTGGTTGAGCATCAGCCCATGCTCCGAGAGGTTGTCGGTTCAAGGTCATTGGTTCATTTTCTGATCAGGGCACATGCCCAGATTGCGGGCTTGATCCCTGGTCAGGGTGCATGCGGGAAGCAGCCAGTTGACATTTCTCACAATGATGTTTCTCTCTCTCTCTCTCTCTTCCACTCCCTTCCTTTCTAAAATAAAATAAAGTAAACATATAAAAAAATCAGGCATTCAGAGGGCTAAGTAAAAAGAAAGCATAAAGTTATTACACTAAAGGAAATTTAAAGAAAGAAAAATGGTTTAAAATGAAGCAGGAAGTCAAAGGGTATATGAATTGAGAAAACATCTGGAAAAGGTGTATCAGAACGACGCTGGAAAGAATAGGTTCCAGGTGTGGAGAGGTGGTGGGTTGTGTCACAGGAGGAGATGGAAGAGGTATTTGACTTGCTGAAGGGTCCACAATACCAAGCTGCGCTCCTGAGATGTCTAGTAAAAACCTGTTACCTAATCAGCTAGCAGTTCAAACTAGTGACCCAGGAGGACCAAGCTCTTGTTTGCCTTCAACCACAGACCTGCCAGCAGGCTGAGCTCAATCATTCGTTATACTTGAGGTTGGATGCAATTATTTGGAAATCTTTTGAGCTATTCAATTTCATTAAAGTTACAACATGGAAATGTGACATTATGAAGGACTGAGAACTACAGAAATATATGGACGCTCTGGCATGAGTAACTCACATATGAGTCACTTCTAATTCTTTTACCCTAATCATTGACTCTCTCTGTTCACTGCTGACATGAATTAAAATTTTGTCTCATAATGTTCTGGCTGGTGTTGCTTAGTGATTAGAGTGTTGGCCTGCACACAGAAGGGTTGAGGGTTCGATTCCTGGTCAAGGGCACATACCTGGGTTGCAGGTTCAGTCCCTAGAACCAATTGATGTGTCTCACATCCATGATTCTCTCTCCCTCTTTTCCCTCCACTCTCTCTAAAATCAATGGGAAAATACCCTCGGGCGAGGATTACCAAAAATATTTTTTTAATCTTATAACAATGAAAGAGAGAAGACGACAGGAAAGAAGTACATCGAAGTGTTGGCAGGACACTTTTAAATAAAGAATGTGGACCATTTTCCCTCCAATACCTGATGAAGCAAACACAAAAAATTCAAACTTAAAAGGCAAAAATTTCACCAGCATCAACCAAATAAGAAAAAAGAAACAAACTTACTCCAAAAATGTTGAAGAGTTAGCAAGGAAAAACTTGTCTGCTTGCACTCCCTAATCAAGAAAGGAGGAGTGTCACCCAGAGAATCCTGCAATTTTGAGAAGCCATCAGAGGACGTGGGCGAGCAGCCCTGAAAAAGCTAAGGAATGGGCTGCCGCACACACAAGTGCTCAGGAGTGGCAGGGGGGGGGCTACCAGCACTGGCCATCTTGGTGGGTGGGGGGACCCTCAGTTCCTGGGCCACCTCAGGAACTCAGTCTGTGAGAAAACATAATCCAAGAAGGGCTTCTCCGTGGCTGTCTCGAGCTACCAATGCGTCAATAAGAATCCAATAAAACGAGTTCAAAGACAAGATAATAAATTAACAGAAAAGGCTGCAGAACTAAGGAAACAGATTTAGAACCAAATGACACCAATACAGCACTAATAAATAAATCAGAGCAGGAAAGAACAAAATAGACATGACTAAAAATTGAATACGCGACAGAATAAAGGTGTGAGATTATTTCAGTGGATGCAAAAAATATGGAAAAACATCATCTCAGACTCTCAAAAGAAATGTGATGGCAAAGGTGATGAAACAAAGAATTAGTTTCCTGAAATAGAAAATCCAATAAGTATAACAGAAAAAATTCATAAACATAAATCAAAAAAATTTCCCTGAATTGAAGGAAGAAGAAAATCTGATCTCAGTATTCTTCAAAGCCATGTTCAAAATCTGAAGGTGATGGAATAGGATGTCTATTTCCCTCAGAAAAAGATCTGAGGGAATGAGTGTGGCCCAGGAAGCGCACACCCAGTCATGGTCTTTTTCAAGTGTAAGGGCAACAGGCAGAAATTCTCAACCATGACCTAGTTAAAGATGTAACAGCCTCCGGCCCTTGCAATGAAAACCGCTCACCGAGAAATTCTACCTGCTAGCACTTGTGAATAGAAGAGCCTATTGGTGAGCCCCGGACCCTCTGAAATGCAGAACCCAAGTGGGTGTAGAATGGAAAATGCTATAAACTCCGACAAGGAAAAATAAAACAACAAAAACTGGGAGTGAGGGAGGATAGGTCTGAGATCACTGAAAATATATAAGTTGGTCTCTGTTCCCGATTCTTGGCTCAGGGCGCCTAAAACCCTTCAAAAGTGGTGAGAGCACGAGGAGCACCTTTAGTTCTAATAATGTGACTCTGGGTGGGCTCCTGATGGGGTCACCAGAAAGACCCCCTCCCCCCGCCCCGAGGAACCACCACCACCACCACCACTTCTCCGGAGAGGAGAGGGAGACTGGAAATGGAGCTCATCGGTCATGCCTGTACAGGGTTCGAAGAGCTTCTAGGTGAGCGAACATATCTACACCAGGAAGGTGGCACACTCTGCACACTCCACCTCCACAGGGACAGAAGCTCTGGGCTCGGGACCTCCCAGACCTCGCCCTATGCATCTCTTCATCAGGCTGTTCATCTGCATCCTTCACCATTATCCTCCAACAATGGGTAAACATAAGTGTTTCCCCAAGTTCTAGAAGCCACTCTGGCAAAGTAATCAAACTGCAGGAGGGTGTCGTTGGAATCTCCCATCTATAGCCAGTTGGTCTGAAGTAGATACTTGTACCTGGGCTTGTGGTCTGAAGTGTGTGTGTGAGTGTGAGTGTGGGGGTGGGGGTGGGGAGAGAGACAGTCTTGTGGGACTGAGCCCTTAACCTGTGGGATATGACATGGTCTTCAGGTAGATAGTGTCAGAATTAAGTTAAATGGCAGGACACCTGGCTGGTGTTGCAGAGAATTACTTGTCGTAAGGAAAATTACTATATATTTGGCGACACAAGTGTCAGAGTGAAGTGTTCTGTGTGAATATGTAAAAGCAAAGGAGAAACAGGAGGGAAGGATTGGGTTTTTCCCAACACAGGAGGTATGCATATGCAAAACTGAGCTTTTCCTAAACAACAGGGGCGGGTAGAAATTTAAGTACTAATTGCCTCATCTCTCACAGCAGGAAGTCAATTTTTCTGTTAAATGTATACAAAATTAAATACAATACCTTTTGGGTAAAAAGCAATAGCATGCGGGACATAGCCTAATCTCTAAATTATTCCCATTTAGCTAGTTATTCTCCACTCATCCTTTTAACTAGGTATCTGAAAAGAAAGATGTCTAGAATGGCCACCAAAAGTTAACACTGATGATTACTGAGAGGTGAGATATTGGGGAAACAGTTAAATGTGGTTAGGAATCTTTAGGAGGTATACTTCAGAGTAATTTTTGTTCTTTTTTTCTACTTTCCTATATATTTTTAAAAATATATTGATTTTTAGAAAGAGAGGAAGGGAGAGGGATAGCAAGATAGAAACATCAGCCCTGACCGGTTTTGCTCAGTGGATAGAGCGTCGGCCTGCGGACTGAAAGGTCCCAGGTTCGATTCCAGTCAAGGGCATGTACGTTGGTTGCAGGCACATCCCCAGTAGGAGGTGCGCAGGAGGCAGCTGATCGATGTTTCTCTCATCGATGTTTCTAACTCTCTATCCCTCTCCCTTCCTCTGTAAAAAATCAATGAAATATATTTTTTTAAAAAAGATAGAAACATTGATGAGAGAAACATCGATTGGCTGCCTCCTGCACGCCCTCTACGAGGGATCAAGCTCACAACCCAGGCATGTGCCCTGACTGGGAATCAAACCATGGCCTCCTGGTTCATGGGTTGACATTCAACCAGTGAGCCACACCAGCCAGGCTATTCCATATCTATCTATCTATCTACCTATCTAGCTATCTCCCAGGCATGTATCCTGACTGGGAATCGAACCCCAACCTCCTGGATCATAGGTTGGTGCTAATAAATCCCATTTAAATGATGATAACTCTCAAATTCATACCTCAATTCCAGAACTTTCCATGAACTCCCACTCTTATCCTATTACTTATTCAACATCTCTACTTAATGTGTCCAAAACCAAAACCAAATTCTTAATCTTCCCCCTCTAAACACGCTTCTGTCTTAGCCTTCCCCACTTTACTAAATACTAGTAAAAAACTTTGAAGTCATCATCTCTTTCTCTCACACCCCCACCCACCCCCTAATCCAACCTTAGTAAATATCATTGGCTCTATTTCCATCAAAGCATAACCTCAATCCAGTCACTTCTCACCATCTTCTCCACTACCAGCCTTGTCCAACCACATATTTCTATACTGGATGACTACAGCAGCCCTCTAACAGGTTCCCAGCTCTCATTCTTGCCCCTTTATCTGTTCTCCAAACAGCAGCCAAAGCGAGCATTTTAAAGCATACATCAGATCATGTAATTCCTTTGCTCACAACTTTCTAATGGCTCCCATCTTATCCTATATAATAAAAGGCTAATATGCAAATCGACCAAACCACAGAACCCAGTTGCTATGATGCACACTGACCACCAGGGGGCAGATGCTCAATGCAGGAGCTGCCCCCTGGTGGTCAGTGTGCTCCCAAAGGGGGAGCGCTGCTCAGCCAGAAGTCAAGCTCACAGCTGGCGAATGCAGTGGTGGTGGCGGGAGCCTCTCCCGCCTCCACGGCAGCACTAATGGTGGGGAGTGGGCCTAAGCCGTCAGTCAGACATTCCCCAAGGGCTCCCGGACTACGAGGCAGAGGCCGGGCTTGGGGGGGGGGGGAGACGGACACCCCCCCCCCCCCGAGTGTACAGATTTCGTGCACCGGGCCTCTAGTTCAGAATAAAATCCAGTCTGTACCATGCCCTACAAAATCCTACATGGACTCCTGCCTCAGGGCATCTGGTCCGACTCTTTCCTCCAGTCATAAAGTTCATTCCCTCGCTTCTCTGCTCCATTAATAGCAATAGCATCTACCCAGAGAGGACTTCCCTGGCTTTGCTATTGAAATCACATCCCCACATCCTTTTCCTGCTTTATTGAGAGCAACTTTTTTCTTTGTTCATGGCTACACAAGAGCTTAGAAAAGTACCTGGCACAAAGCAGGTGTTCAATACGAACAAATTAATCAAACAACCCAGTATTCTATTTTTCTCACAACACTGAAAATGTCTTCCTTTACTTTGGATTAGTAGATTACACTATACATTCCTATAATATTATTTGCTCTTAGTAAGC
This sequence comes from Myotis nattereri, assembly GCF_964212035.1. Classification (NCBI taxonomy): domain Eukaryota; kingdom Metazoa; phylum Chordata; class Mammalia; order Chiroptera; family Vespertilionidae; genus Myotis; species Myotis nattereri. Next base: position 9,702,571 of record NC_138081.1, read on the forward strand.
AATACATGGAAGTTATGAGAAACTCTATAAAGCCCAGAGTCCAGATTAGTTTCTGGTCAATTCCCCACGTGTGTTTGGGGGAGGGTGTGTGCTAGCAGGACAGCAATAGTCACCCGAATCACTAACCCAGTCCCCGGCATGTGGAAGAGAGCCCGGCTGCCTCACATCAGTTACAACAGAATGAAACTTCAGAAACTAATGCTGGCTTAACTGTACCTGTCCCTGTTGGGTCACCTCCCTGGACCATGAAGTCTTTGATGATTCTGTGGAATTTGGTGCCATTGTAGTAACCTCGACGAGCCAACTCAGCAAAGTTCTTGCAGGTCTTTGGAGCATGCTTCCAGTACAGCTCCAGCACGATGGTCCCCATGCTGCAGACAGAAGAGGGCGGGAGGCTCCAGTCAAGAACAAGGTCACAGCAGATAGGAATGACATGGACTGCTCCAGGACTCTGCATTTTCAAACTTGTGAGCCATGAAATTGTGATAAACATCAGGCTCCATGCTCACCAAGGAAAACAACGCAAGGCAAATAACATGAGCACAACCGTGGACAACTAAAATGTTAATGCCTTATATATTAAAAATTTATTACTGATTACCAGAAATTAATATAACCAACCCCCAAATTAGAAAAAAAAAAAGTCTTACACTTAATTTATAATATTTTTAAAGGAAGACATTAAAGTATCAGGAATTCATATTTATTATAAGTTTCTGGGTGGGGTGGAAACTGGGTAAATAGGAGACAGGAAGTTGTCAATGAATATCTTTTTTAAACTTTATATTTTTGAACCATGGAAATACAGTACCTATTCATAAATACTTTAATGGGGGGGAAAAAGGTACAGTTTGTGTGTATTTAGGAGGGGCTGCAACAAAGGCAAAACCTGATGACTTCAAACCTTTATACCTACCGAATGTGATGAGCCCTCCCCCGCTGAAGTACTGCCAAGGAAAAGGAAGAAGGAAAAGATGGAGGCCAGGTGCCTTCCCCTCTCCATCTCTCACCTAGACTTTAAACTCCAGGAATGTGAGAACGCGGTCAACTCTGTACAGACTGAATACCCAGTGCCAAGCACACTGCAAGTAAACCAGTGGTTCTCAACCTTCCTGATGCCTCCACCCTTTAGTACAGCTCCTCATGTTGTGGTGACCCGCAACCATAAAATTATTTTCATTGCTTCTTCATAACTGTAATTTTGCTACTGTTATGAATTGTAATGTAAATATCTAATATGCAGGATGTATTTTCATTGTGACAAATTGAACATAATTAAAGCATAGTGATTAATCACAAAAACAATATGTAATTATATATGTGTTTTCCGATGGTCTTAGGCGACCCCTGTGAAAGGGTTGTTCGACCCCCAAAGGGGTCGTGACCCACAGGTTGAGAACCGCTGAAGTAAACACTCTATACTGTAGATAGGTTCTTGGAAACTGACTTTTAGGGAAAGAATGTATAATGAAATAAATTTTACCAGAGGCTAGTGGATACAAATAAGAGGTAAGTCCCTGTGGCATACTTCTGATCATAAGAACATCACCAAATTTCTTAAAAAAAAAGGCCCAAACACTTCTAATACTTTACATTGAAATAAATGTGAGCTATATATTCACATAAGGAAGATTAATAAAAACAAGTTAAAACAATTATTTTCCAACCTGCTTATTCCAGTTCAGAGTCTAGGGTGGCTGGAGCCTTATCCCAGAAGCTCAGGGCACAAGGTGGGAACCAAACTGGACAGGATACCCTTCCATCCAGGGCACACTTGCGCGCACACACATAAACTCGTTCAGACTAGGACCCATTGCGACATGCTCACTCGATAATGTGCACATCTTTGGGATGTGAGTACCTGGGAAAACACCCAGGCAGACATGGGGAGCACATGCAAACTCCAGAGACAGTGGCCCTGGATAGCAATCTTTTCCCCTCATCGTTATCACGGAAGGACACTGAAAGGAACCTTAATTCGAGGACCTGCTGTATATGTGCTAAGTGCTAGAACATAGCTTTCTGCTGGCAATTCATCCTTCACGTTACTAATATTCAGCACAGATTAACAATTACTCTGGGCAAGGCACGGATCTAGGTGCTTTCCCTTCATGGAGCTTACATTCCGGTGGGTATTTTTTTAAATACAGATAATAACTTTAGAATGGCAATCAGGAAGTACCTATACAATACTGAAATGTGCATACTTCTTGACAGCAATTTCAACCAAGTATCTACTCTACAGAAAAAAATGACTAAAGTTCTTAAGGATACAATTGTGCAAGGATGTTCATTCGGATATTTGTCATAACAAAACACAAGAAGCAATTTGGATGACCTTCAGAGAGGGAATGACTAAAATATGAGACATTCATACTATGGAAGACTGTATATATTAGTGAGTGAAAGAAAATCAAATTACAGAAAAAGAAACATACACACAGTATGAGCATATGATCTTATTTTTGTCAAAAAAAAAAAAAAGAACATAAAAGAGAGATGTTTATGTGAAAAGGTCTGGAAGATCATTCAACAAACTATTAAAAATGTTTTTAGCCTGGCCAGTGTGGCCCAGTGGTTGAGTGTCAACCATGAACCAAGAAGTCACCGGTTTGATTCCTGGTCAGGGCACATGCCCGGGTTCTGAGCCTAGTAGGGGGTGTGCAGAAGGCAGCCAATGGATGATGTTTCTCTCTATCCCTCTTCCTTCTTCTCTCTAAAAATCAATAAACACATTTTTAAAAGTGTTTTTACATGAGAGGTGGCTTTCATGCTTTTTCTATACACTTCTATACTGCCTGGATTTAAATTTAGATTTATTTTATAGTTTTAAAAAATATGTTAACAGCTGAGTTCAAAAATTACTTTCAGGTTGGTATCTGAAGGAGAATGTTGCCAGATAAGAAGGTGGGGGAAATGGCCTGGGAGCAAAAGCAGCATCTGAGAGAACTGTGCTCTGGTGGAAAGCAGTACAGACAAGAGCAGAAGGAAGGCAGAGGGATGGGGGACTGGAAAGTGTAGCCAGAGGTAGAAGGCCAGAGGAAAAACATCACCTTGAATGTCAGACTACGACGTTTTACTATCAGGGTGCTGTAGCAGTAAGAAGTCACGTCCGGTAATGTGTCCTACTCTGGAAAGGCCGCTCTGGGCTTTTTCCAAAGAGGCAGTGGAATGAATGAGGCCAGGGAACCTAGCCTGGGAGGCGGACATACTGGGCTCCAAATGAGGCCACGCCATTTAACCTGTGAGCTCCGGATGTCCCTGCTAAAGCTGGAGGAGAGAAGGTGGAGCAATGCCTGCAGGGCCTGAGCTGCTGGGAGGATTAAACTAACGGATGCTCCGTCTGCACCGGGGCAGGGCACTAGCTGGCTGGGGCTCCGCTGTATCACATTTGATGGTGGAGCAAATGTGCTTCTTCCTGTTTAACACTGTAGACTCATGGCGTCACAACTGTGACATTCATCCCGTCCACGTTTATTTTTTTAAATATATTTCTTTATTGATATCAGAGAGGAAGGGAGAGGGGGAGAGAGAGAGAAACATCCATGATGAGAATCACTGATCGGCTGCCTCCTGCACACCCCCCACTGGGGATCGAGCCTGCAACCCAGGCATGTGCCCTTGGCCGGAAATGAACCTGGGACCCTTCAGTCCGCAGGCCGACGCTCTATCCACTGAGCCAAACCAGCCAGGGCCATCCCGTCCACATTTGCACAGCTGTCTCCTTCACTATACTGTCTGCCCCTAAAGGCACGGCTGTGTGTTTCATCCACCTGTCTCCTCAGGTGCCATTTCCTACGTCCCCGGCCTGAAGGAAGGGATGAATGAACGGAGCACGGTGGGAGGAGGGTAATCAGGCGCCCCCGCGGCCGCCGCTCCACGAGGACAGCGACGGTCCACGCCTGCCCTCGGGCCGCCGCTCCCACGAGGAGGGAGAGCCCGCCGAGAAGGGAGTCCCGCAGACAAGCCCGGGCTCCGAGTCGCCTCCGCCGGCCCCGCCCCGAGGCGACCCCCTCACCTGGTCTCCAAGTAAACGTTGGGCGGCTGCCAGGAGTCGGGAGGGATGGCCGCCATAGCGGAGCCGGCGGAATCTTTCCCCAGCAGTTGCCACTTCCGGCGTCGATTCGCGGGGGACCCGCCGGTGCGGGGCACACTTCCGGTCCCCGCGGTTCAACCCTGCGGCGCCAAGATTTGAAACGTTGAGAAAAGGAAGAGGAAGGACCCCACCTCCAAAGCCCGGCGGCCGGGGTGCGAGGCGAAAGCAGGCCTGTCGGCCGCAGCCCGGAGGAGAGAGCGCGCTCCCGCGGCGGGGGCCTCGCGCCACTCTTCGGACGCTCTGATTGGTCCGTCTAGGCGTGGGAGGCGGGAACAACCGGCAAATCTTCGCTCCGATTGGAGTTCTGTCCTAACTTTCCATTCCAAGAATTTCCTGGTCCCACAATAAGGCAGGTGCGAAAATAAGAGGAGGAGAATGAAAGGGAATAGAGGTGGGAGATGCCAGAACTACCTTTGAGAAGGCTCGGTACAATTTCCATAGCAATCACACTTTATTATCTTATCTGCTATGAAGTAGGTACTGTTATTTTCGTTTTTCAGATGTGAAAATTGAGATTCAACAGTTAGATGATTTGCTTATTTGTCGAAAGCAGTGGTTCTCAACCCAGGTGAGTCTAATGTGCAGTCAAGGTGGAGAACCACTAGTCTAAAGACGGAGAGCAAATCCGAGCCTCCAAACTGCAAAGGCTGAGAGTCTGGAGAGAGAGAGAGGGAAGGGCCTGGAAGAAAATGAGAGATAAGGAAAGGGCGAAAGCCCAATGCAGATCAAAGAGGTAAGGGCTCGAGCAAGGTCTAGAGTGGCCTGCTGGGATAGACGGTCCCCCAATGGTGTTAGGAGGGTTTGCTCAGGGTCAAGGTGGAGAAGCAAAGGAGAGGCACTGCAGGGAAGTTTGGATAGAGGACAAGAAATAAATGGGGTACATAAACACGGTAAATGCTCTGCACAGCCCTTAATAATGATGGCTAAATGAATGCTGACTTTGTGCCAGCCTGGGGCTAAGCACTTTTGGGTACTTTAAACATTGTTAAAATCCAACACAGATGGAGAACAGACTTGAAAATTCCCTGAGCAGACACACCAGTTTAGTCATACAAGCAAAACTTAGGCCAGTTCTTGTTAATCCCTCTGAAAATCATAAACAGAACTTAAACTGTTCCCCGAAATTGATGTAAGCTAACCACTTTTAACCCATTCTCTGTCACTAGGAAAAGTCTAATTTTATAACCAATCACTGGGAAGAATAAACAGCCGTTGCCTCCTCAATATGTAAGCTGCTTTATTATTTAATCTTTATTGTTGAAAGTATTACATATGTCTCCTATTTTTCCCCAGTGACCCCTTCTAGCCCGCCCCTACCCTCCAGGCCTTCACCACACTATAGTCTGTGCCCATAGGTTATGCACATATGCATACAAGTTCTTTGCTCTCTTCCCAACCAACCCCCCCACCCCCTTCCCTTTGAGATTGGACAGTCTGTTTATTGATCCAGTGGTTTTACTTCCAGTATTTCTGAACTTTTGACAATATTTAATATTGAAAACCCTCTGAGGTATGCCCAGCTGGTGTGACTAAGTGGTTGAGCATCAGTCACATGCCCAGCTTGCAGGCTTGATCACCGGTGTGGGGTGTGCAGGGGGCAACCGATCAATGATTCTCTTTTATCATTAATGTTTTTCTCTCTCTCTCTCTCCTTTCCTCTCTGAAATCAATAAAAATATTTTTAAACCTTATGAGGTAGACATTTTTATTCCCTTTTTACTTTGAGAAAACAGATTAATAACTTGCTCAATGTACCACAGCTGTGAGCCTGTGCCCCTAACCACAGTTCAATCCTAGTTTCCGTAATTGTCAAGTAGGAATAAGGTTATACAGGGTGTAAAGATCAAACTAGACAGCGAGTTCCGTGAGAGAGGAACTGGCCTTCCTGCATCTCGATGCCCTCCTCACAGAGCACTGAGCATAGGGTGCTCAGGTTTCACTGGATGCATAATGGCCATAAACCATTGTTTTAGCCCTGGCCAGTGTAGCTCAGTGGGTTGGGTGTCCTCTGTGCACCATATGGTTGCCAGTTCCATTCCCATCAGGGCCCATGCCCGGTTTTGGGCTCAATCCCTAGTATGGGACATGCAGAAGGCAACCAATTATGAATAGATTTTTTCCCCCCTTCCTCTTTCTTTAAAAAACAATAAAAATATTAAAACAAAACAAAATGTCAAAACAAAACAAAAAACAATGCTAATGTAAGGTATAATTAGTTTTACACTGCCTGTGGTCTTGTGTTCATGCCTTCTTTGTAACCCTTGAGCTGGAAGGAAAAGGCTTTATTTTTCATTTTTGCTTTTTATTTATTTATTTATTTTTCAATCTTTAATTTCTTTATTGATTAAGGTATTACATATGTGACTTCATTCCCCCCATAAACCCCCCACTCCCACTCATGCCCTTGCCCCCCTGTTGTCTGTGTGCATTGGTTGGGCTTATATGCATGCCTACAAGTCCTTTGGTTGATCTCTCCTCCTTACCCCCCTCCCCTACTTTCCCTCTGAGGTTTCACAGTCTTATCGCTGCTTCTCTGTCTCTGGATCTATCCCTTTTCATCAGCCTATGTTGTTCACTATATTCCACAAATGAGTGAGATCATGTGGTATTTATGTTTCTCTGATTGGCTTATTTTACTTAGCATAATGCTCTCCAGTTCCATCCATGCTGTTGCAAATGGTAAGAACTCCTTTTTTACTGCAGCGTAGTATTCCATTGTGTAGATGTACCACAATGCAAATCAAAATGACAATGCGGTATCATCTCACACCTGTCAGAATGGCTATCATCAACAAATCAACAAACAACAAGTATTGGAGAGGATGTGGAGAGAAAGGAACCCTTTTGCACTGCTGGTGGGAATGCAGACTGGTACAGCCACTGTGGAGAACAGTATGGAGTTTCCTCAAAAAACTAAAAATGGAACTCCCACTTGACCCAGTGATCCCACTTCTAGGAATATATCCCAAGAAGCTAGAAACACCAATCAGAAAGGATATATGCACCCCTATGTTCATAGCAGCACAATTCACCATAGCTAAGATCTGGAAACAGCCTAAGTGCCCATCAGCAGATGAGTGGATTAGGAAAAGGCTTTATTATTGTCCGTTTTGTCTGTTGTTATCTGAGTTGCCTTTTCCTGGACCTTTTGTAGTTTCTTACTATATATATTGGGAGGCTTAGGGCACAGTGAAGATGCTTTGGAGTTTTACACAAGAATAAGACAGTGTCTTGCTATCTCATTTCAAAATCCTTCTTTAAGAGCCTCACTATTTGTTGATCTTTTTGTCCCTAAGGGAACATTGGGTGCCAGTGACTTCAGGAAGGAGTCGACCAAGAGGTCTAGGTTCCTTTTCTGAGTTATAACTAATAGTTCTCGTTAAATTAGTCAGAGTAGCTTGTATTTACTTCATTTATTGTGTCTAATGTTTACTGCATCTTTTGGAAGTGTCACTCGGGCTGTGGTATAGAAAATGACAGGAAGGGCCAGAAAGACATGGGATTTTTAGGACATCTGGACTCCCCAGAGCACATTTTTTTAAAGTAAATATTTAAATTGAAGTATAATATACATCCAGAAAAGTGGACAGATACTAAGTGTGGCAGTTCAATTAAATATCACAAAACAAACCCACCTGTGTAACCACCATTAAATCAAGAAAAAAAACACCTGTTTCCAGCTCCACAGAAGCACCCCCATCAATCAGTGCCCCTCCCCATCCCCGAAGGTAATGAACCACTTTCCGAGTTCTAAATTCATAGATTAGTTTTGGAAATTTATATAAATGGAGTCATAAAGTGTTTTTATATCTGGCTTCTTTTGTTTAACACGTTTGTGAGATATATTCATGTTGTTGTACGTAGTGGTACATTTTTCAATGCTGTGTAGTGTTCTGTTGGAGGAATATACTGCTGTGTAATATTCTATTGGTAATGGGCATTTGGGATGTTTCCATATTGTGCCTGTTACAAAGAATGATGCTGTTAATATTCTTTTAAAATATTTTTTTTCTTTTTTAAATATATTTTATTGATTTTTTACAGAGAGGAAGGGAGAGAGATAGAGAGTTAGAAACATCGATGAAAGAGAAACATCGATCAGCTGCCTCCTGCACATCTCCTACTGGGGATGTGCCCGCAACCCAGGTACATGCCCTTGACCGGAATCGAACCTGGGACCTTTCAGTCCGCAGGCCGACGCTCTATCCACTGAGCCAAACCGGTTTCGGCTTCTTTTAAAATATTTTATTGATTGTTTTTAGAGAGAGGAAGGGAGAAAGAAACATCGATTTGTGCTTCTATTTATTTATGCATTCATTGGTTGATTCTTTTTTGTTGTTCAAAAAACATCACCTGAGGATATTTTTTCCATTACTTTTTCAGAGTGGAAGGGAGGAAGGGAGGGGGAGAAAGAGACACACACACACAGACTGGTTGCTACTGACGGTCTTCCGCATACGCCCTGACCAGAGGTGGTAAGCAAGCCTGCAACCCAGGTAAATGCCCTTGACTGGGAATAAAACCTGAGGCCCTTCAGTGCATGGGTTGATGCTCCAACCACTTAGCCACATGGGCCAGGACCATTAGTTGATTCTTGTATGTGTCCTGACCAGGGATTGAACCCGAAACCTTAGTGCATGGGGACAATACTCTAAAAACTAAGCTACGGGCAGGGCCAATATTCTTGTGTGCAACTTTGTACATGAATTTGGGGGTATATACCTAGAATTAGAATTGCTGGATAATAGGTTATGTTTATATTATAATTTATTAATTAACACCAATTTGTTTTCCAAGATGGCTGTAGCAATTTACATTCCTACCAGTGTGTGAGTTGCTGTTGCTTTGCTTCCTTGTCAACACTTAATGTTGCCAGTCTTTTTCACTTAAGCAATTCTGGAGCTTGTATATCTCAGTAATCATTTGCCTAACCATTAATGATTAAGGAAGTTGAACACTTTTTCATATGTGTATTTGCCATTTAGATATCCTCTTTTGTGATATCTTTTTGTGTTCAAATCTTCTGTCCATTTTTCTATTTGGCTCTTTTTTCTTTCTTTCTTTCTTTTTTTTTGGGGGGGGGGGGTTCTTTTTATATCCTGGATACAAGCTTGTTTCTTTTACGCTACAGCTTGTGTTTCATTCTCTTCATTATGTCTTTAATGATCAGAGGTTTCTAATTTTAATGCAGTCCAATGTATCAATTTTATCTCTTATAGAACACCTCAATGCCGACGAGCCACATTTTAGGTATTCAGTAGTCACTTGCACAGTGACAGTATTGGACAGAGCAGCTTTAAAGTTTTATTGTTTTGCCTTAGATCTACAATGCACATAGAATTTATTTTGCTGTATCATGTAAAGTAGGAGCCAAGTTTCATTTTTTCCTACATGGATATACAGCTGACCCAGTAGTATTTATTGAAAGCATTATCCTTTCCTCACTCCCCTCTTATACCTCTTTTTCATAAAGTGTCTATCTATGAGTGGTTTGGGTTTCTGTTCTGTTTAATTGGTTTGCCTATTCCTGCATCAGTATCACACAGCCTTGGTACCTGTGGCTTCCTTAGTGTGAATCCAGTGGCATTTTGTTGGCAGATGTCTTGGAGGAAGCAGTTAAGCTCTTTGGCACTAAAAACAGGGCAAGATAAGGAGCCCGGGTTCAGATCACCCCACCGCTCTTTATATATGTAATCCCAGCAGGTTAACCTTTTCGTAACCTCCAGCTTGGTTGGTGCGAGCAGAAATGTTGTGGGGCTATTTATGTCATAGGGTTGTTGGGGCGGTTTCCCGAATATAAAGTGCTTGGTAATGTCTGGCAGAAAAGACTCAAAAAGTATTGAGCCCTGGCGGGTGTGGCTCAGTTGGTGGCGGTTCGACCCCGGTCAGGACGCGTGCAGAAGGCAACCAATTGATGATTCTCACTCACATCGGGTGTTTCTCTGGCTCTCTCTCTTCCTCTCTCTAAAATAAAATTTTAAAAAACTGAGTGGGCCAGGTGTAAATTTGAGTTACCTGTTTGTCCTTCTCTCGTTTAGACAAGAAGCTCCGGAGGTAAGGGCCTGCCCTCCATTTACTCATCCCTCCCACGCCATCACTCTGCCTGGCACGCAGGAGGGGGCTCACAAATGCTTGTTGAACGAATCCGTTCAGGCACTTAATCTGTGTCAGTGCAGCCGGAAAGCACGGAGGAGGAAGAACTGAACGCCAGGGGGAGCGAGAACCCCGCTCTCCAGATCTCGCGAGAGTGACCGCGAGCATCTGACGTCATGCGTTCTGCGTTTGGCGAAGCGGGGCAGTGGAGAAGGAGCTACTCTAGGCGTGCGGCCGCGCCGGTAGCTTGGGAGTCGCTTCCGGGTTGCGCGCCGGAAGCAGGAAGTTATCGGCTTCTCTTTCTCGCCCGGCGACTGCTGTCCCCGAGGCGGGAGGAGCCCGAGAGGGGCGCGGGCCCCGCATGTGAGTGACTGGGGCCCAGGGCCGGGTGGGGGAGGTCGCTCCGGGACCTGTCGCCGCCGCGCCGTCTGTGACATCCTCGCGCAGCCCCTCCCCCGCCGCCGCCGCCCCGCTTGCCCCTTCGCTGACCTCTTTTTTGAGCCTCCGGAGTTGTGCAGACTGACAGCATCCCCTGGCCGCTCGCCCGGGCCGACTCCCTTAAGACGTCGCCCCGCTTTCCGGGGTTCTCCCCGGGAGCAAAGCGAGGTCGCCCTGGGTGGGCCAGTCTCCCAGGCCTCACAAGAGAGGTGCTAGCGAAGTCGGCCTTTCACTGCCCTTGGACGGGTTTCTAAATTTTTTTGGTGTATTGAGATTAGGTTTTCCGCCCCGCTCAGAACCATCTTTCTAGTTGTTAAAGAGGGCATTTTTGGTATGTGACGAACATGGCATCTTGGCTTCAGAAAGGAACATGGAAGCCTTGGTTCACTGACCTCAATAAAGGAGCCGTTCGTAATCGCCTTCCAGCCCCGGGAAATTCGCCTTCTTCGTGTTCCATAGTGTGTTGAAGGCCAGCCACCCGACAAGCCACACTTTTTCTGGTCCAATAAGGGCCCACATGGCTTTGGAATTCGAGAATGTATTTCTTTCGTCATCACCTGATAATAGAGACTTCTCCAAGATATGATTAAGACTTTAGCTGGTTGCTCATGCGGTGGTTCCCATGGTGGAATCGTCTGTGAACATCCCTCCCTTCGTAAATGTACTTGCATTTGAGTTACCGCCATTTCTCTCTAAGGAACAACATGCCTTCACCCAGATTCGACTTTGAAGTTGTGGGGGCTATAATATGAACTATAGAATAATATTTTCCCTCCCATCTTTTGAATTTTCCCATCTGAATCAGATTAATAGGAGAAAACAAACATTTTAAAAATTGATTTCAGGGAGAGGTAGGGAGAGGGAGAGAGAAACATCAATGATGAGAGAGAATCATTGATCCTCTGCCTCCTGCACGCCCCCCACCGGGGATCCAGCCCAAAACCCTGGCATGTGTCCTGACTGGGAATTGAACCCTGACCTCCTGGTTCATGGGTCGATGCTCAACCACGGAGCCACACTGGCCGAGCAGAAAATAAACATGTTAGTGCACGTGAACAGGGAATTCACATATGCATGAAATTCTCAAAGACAGTGAGACAGTGGTATATTTGTCATTTTGGACAAAGGAGAGGGGGAGGGGTGGAATCTTAGATTTCAAAAGTGAGAATGAGCAATTTGCAGGTAATTAAGGAAGAACACAACATGTACATTTTTGCTAGGCAACCCAGAAAACAATGGAGTCTTCTTGAAGCAAGCTTTTCCATCCCAATCTCTTAGGGCAGGAAAGCCAGGGAGGATCAAAGGTGCTTTGCGTCTTTTCTTGACAACCGACTTAAAGTTAATATCCCTAAAGGCAGCTTAGGGTGGCAAAGCTGTCTCCTTCACTACATGGAAGTTTTGACTGAAGTTCACACAGCCCAGCTTGCATTTCAGAGAGAGGCCCTTTCAGCTTTGGGCCAAAACAATTTTCAAGACCCAGTTTGAATCCCTTATTCCTCCACAACTACTTTAACACCACAGAGAGTGTTCAGGTATAAGGTTCTTGACCTGCTCATGTAAATTTTCATTGGGCTATTGAATTTTTTTTTTTTAAAGTAGTTTATTTTTAGAGAGAGAGGAAGGGAGAAGAGAGAAACATCGGTGTGAGAGCGAAACGAAACATAGATTGACTGCCTCCTGCATGCCCCCTACCTGGGATCCAGTGCAAAACCCAGACATGTGTCCTGACTGGGAATCAAACCAGCAACCTTTTGGTGCACAGGACGACATCCAATCAACTGAGCCACACCAGCCAGGGCTAATGTATTTTTTTTAAAGTAGAAGAATAAAAAGTAAAATGAATAAACCATTATTGCATTAAATTAGTTTGGGCACAGAATGATCATTCTTAGGTCCTTTCTATAAATTTGTTCCATAGACACTGGTCGGGTTTCTTGTCTCTTAGGTAAATTTGCATGTCTGTTGTTAGTTTCGTGTGTTGTTATCGTCTTTATTTATCTCTGCTTTCAAGAAACAATTCAGTGTGAGAGGGAGATTAAAAAAATTGATGTAATACAAAGTGATAGAGTTGTGTTTAAGGTTCAGAATTTAAAAGGTTTAAAAATCAGGGTTGGGAGAGGGTTCAGTCATTGGACGAAGCACTGGGGGCTAGGCTTTGTGGGCAGAGGGAATTAAGTGTACAAAAGCAAAAAGATCTGAAACGTGTTAGTGAAGAATGTGAGGAAGGAATGGGAAATGAGACTGAACAGGTAGAATGACCAGATCATAAAGAGCCATGCTAAGTAATTGGGACTTTATCTTATGACTAGAGGCCTGGTGCATGAAATTTGTGCCTGGGGGCGGGGGTGTCCCTCAGCCCAGCCTTCACCCTCTCCAATCTGAGATCCCTCTCACAATCCAGGACTGCTGGCTCCCAACTGCTCGCCTGCCTGCCTGCCAGATTGCCCCTAATCGCTTTTGCCTGCCAGCCTGATCACCCCCTAACCACTTACCTGCCAGCCTGATCGATGCCTAACTGCTCTCCCCTGACAGCCTGGTCGCCCCCAACTGCCCTCCTCTGCTGGCCTGGTCGCCCCTAACTGCCCTCCCCTGCAGGCCTGGGTCCCCCCCAACTGCCCTCCTCTGCAGGCCATCTTGTGACCACATGGGGGCGGCCACCTTGTGTGTTGGAGTGATGGTCAATTTGCATATTATCTCTATTAGATAGGATAGTTATTAAGTATTTAATTTGAGTATTAGGACAAATGTTTTACATATCTCATTTTATAATCCCTTAACAACACTGTTGGAAAGACACAATTATCCCCATTTAATAAATGAAAACTCTGGGGCTTAGAGAGGTTAAGTACTGTCTGCTGGCCTATACACAGTACATGGAGAATCTATTCACTCAGCTTTTTCTAATGCCAGTGTCTGTATTCTTTTTTATATTTTTTATTGATTTCAGAGAGGAAAGGAGAGGGAGAGAGAGATAGAAACATTGATGAGAGAGAAACTTCATCAATCGGCTGCTTCCTGCATGCCTCCTACAAGGGATTGAGCCTGAAACCTGGGCATGTGCCCTGACTGGGAATCCAACTCTGACCTCCTGGTTCATAGGTTGTCAGTCAACCACTGAGCCACACCAGCCGGGCCAGTGCCTGTATTCTTAATCACCATGCTGAATTGTTCCCCAGCAGGGCATGGGGAGCCAAGGGAGGAATTTTAAATAGATGAGTAATGTGAGCCAATTTGTGTTTCAGGAAAGTAACTTGTGGAGTGAGGGGGATGGATCAGTGAAGAGGAGGTGAGCTGCAAGTGTAGAGATTAAATACATCTTTGTGATTGTCTGTGGGAGAGACGTTTAGGGCCTTAACTACCATTAGTGTATAGAGCTAAAGAGGAGATGATGAATGGGAGAACCATACAGGATGTAGAATTGAGGATTTAGTGATTGATTCATTGGTGGAGATGAGGAAGGAGGAGCAGAGGTTTTAAATTTGGAGAACTGGTGTTTCCATTATAAGAAACGGAATGTAGTAGGAGAAATCAGTTACTGGGGGGAAATAATAAGTCAGTTATCGACACATTACATATAGGAGACTGTGGGAAGTTGGGTCTTGAGTTCAGGAGAGAGTTCTAGACTAGGGAAGAGATTTGGGGCTCACTAATAGCTAGCTGGTTGTTAAAGCCAGGGAGGGAATGAGAAGGTCAAGGACAATTGTGATGAATACGAACATCCAGGGACATAGACTCTGGGACAAGAACCAGAGAATCATGCCAGAGTTTGAGAGCACTTGATGGAGAGAGATAATGGGTAGCCACGGCGGCCGCTGCAGAGAGGTCAGGGAAGCTGACAACTGAGAGAACGTCCTTTGGACTCGGCATGTAGAAACCATTGGTGACCTTGGTGAAAGCAGTGGGACAGAAATATGATTTCAGCCAGCGAATAAGTGAATGGAGATCTGAGAAATAGGAAGTTGGAGTGCGTTTTTTTAGGAGCTTGGTTACAAAGGGAGGGAGAGTGCATGTATTGGAAATCTGGAGAGGAAGGATTATTATTTCTTAAACAGTAGAAATTGGAAAAGGTGAGGATAGAAGCAGAGATAAATTTGAAAATATGGAGGGGTCCTGCTTTAAATATGCCAGTGTCATAAAAGAAAAAAAAAACCAGAATCTGTTCTAGGTTTAAGTAGACCAAAGAGACACAACTGATGTGTGACACATTGGTTGGCTCCTAGATTTTCTAAAAAGCAATATGACCTTTTTGGGGGAGAGTTAGGGAAATTTGACTATGGACTGGATATTAGATAAGACTAGAAAATCATCAATTTTAATAGGTATGATAATGATGCTTAATGTACTATATAATAACGTCCTTATTCTTAGGAGATGCATGCTGAAACATTTAGAAGTGATTTTGTGATGTGTCGCAACTAATTTTCAAATGGTTCCGATAAAAACAGAGACAGACAGAAAACAAGTATGGCCAAGTGTTAACAAATGGTGAATCTAAGACATACAGATGTTCATTGTACTAGTTCAGTTTTTCTGGAGGCTTGAAATGTTCAACATAAAAAGTTGAGAGAATAATGGAAAAGGCTTATTTTCAGAGAGTGAAGAAAGTACTAGACTCTTCAAATCTCATTGAGAAGAGATGGCAAGAAAGGGACCATTAGAGTCAAGTGATGATAGTAGTAGAAAAAGTAGAATTCTCACAATTATAAATTTTAAATACTTATTGCAGCTTTAAATTGCTACTCTTTTAAGTTATGTTTAATTATTTTTCTTTAAAGATTTTTTTTTTAGTGGTTTTTATTATAATTCAAAGGCCCCATTTATTCCCCTATAGTAGAGGGAAAATGAGTGGCAATCATTGGACAAAATATAATAGAACATATTCATAATACTAAAGAATGGATTAGCATACTATGTAGCTAGCATAATACTAAAGAACCTAGTAGGGGAAAAACAAAATTTAATATTATTCTGGATATTGCTCACATTGTTGAAGATTGGGACATATTTAGATGGGTTTTTGAAACTTTATTTCTCAACTCTGGTGTTTCCCCTTTTGTGTTTTAACTAGATGAATCATAATTGCCTCTTAGAGTTGCCTAGCTGGCATATCTGTTTAGTTTACCAAGCTGAGAACCTCCAGGCTGATGTCATAGCAGTATTTAGGACATATATATATCATTCTATTAAATAAACAGGGCCAAGGAGGGGTTCACATTAGTCTGACCTTTTAACCTGTTTTCTGCTTTAAACAAACATTTTTATTTAGATGTTCCATCAGTCGTTCTGTTATGCCTGTGCCCTGTGTTTTCCTAGATTGAGACCCCGAGGGAATTGTGGGGAACATTTCGTCAGAGCTGTCATTTTCTTCCTCCTGTTCTTGAAGTGCTCCTTCAGAAGTGGACAGCTCCCTGGCGTCCCTACCCCAGGCCTCTCTTGAAAGCAGGATTTCGCAACCTCAGTACTCAATGTTTTGAGCAGGACAGTTCCTTGTTGCGGGGTTTGTCCTGTGCTTTGTAGGATGTTTAGTCTTTACCCACTGGATGCCAGTAGTACCCCCTCAGTTTTGACAAGAAAAAATATCCTCAGACATCACCACATGTCCCTGGGGGGCAGAATCACCCCTAGTTGAGAACTTGTTTCAAAGCAGTGTCTCCTAGTTGGGGGTGTGGTCAGCAGAGAAAACTTCTGCCCCTGGGCCCCTCTCCCAGAGGAGCTGACAACTCAGCATGTCCAGGGGGTGCATGCATGATGCTTTGATTTGTGTGATGCTGCTAGTGTTCCTGCCTGTGCCCTTGCAGGTCTAAGGCACTGTTAGGAGGCAGAGTCATTCTTCGGAACTTCCCTCTCTGGCCAAGCTCATTTCTGCCAGAATTGAACTTCTTTCTGCCCTCAAGCCTTCAGCTGATTTCACTCAGTCACCTTATACTTGATGCATAGCCAGGACTTTGTGTTTGATTTTTTTTTGAAGGGATATTATTTTGTTTTTATACAAACTCTTTTTTTTATCCTCATCCAAGGATACTTTTCCATTGATTTTTAGAGAGAGTGGAAGGGAGAGGGATAGATAGAGAAACATCAATGTGAAAGAGACACATTGATTGGTTACCTCCTACACACACCCCGACCACGGCTGGGGATTGAACCTACAACCGAGGTACGTGCCCTTGATGGGAATCGAACCCGGGACCTTCAGTCCTCAGGCCCACGCTCTATCCACTGAGCTGGCCAGGGCCAAACTCTCATGTTTGACAGCTGACTTTCACTGGATCACAGGGAGGGAGCTGCTCTGATAGTATGAAACCCTTACCTAGAGACAAGATCTTTGTTGTTTAACTTCATGTCCACTAGATGCCAGTAGTATCCCTCAAGTGTAACAGTTAACCATGTCTCCAGACTTCCCAAATGCCCCCCCCCCCCCCCCCGGCCCGGGGCAGAATTGCACCTAGTTGAGAACCACTGACCTAATGGAAGGCAAAAGGAGGACTTATTATCAAGATAATTTAGTCAAGACATTTCACTAAATTATAAGTAACTACCTTTCCGATAACTTTGGAACTGGTGTTAGACTATCAGGGAAGAAGGCCTGGCTGGTGTTGCTCAGTGGTTGAGCATTGACCCATGAACCAGGAGGTCATGGTTCCATTCATGGTCAGGGCACATGCCCCAGTTGCAGTCTCCATCCCCAGTAGGGGGCGTGCGGGAGGCAGACTGTCAATGATTCTTTCTCATCATTGATGTTTTTCCTTTCCCTTGATCTCTGAAATTAATGAAAATATATTTTTTTAAAAAGACTATCAGGAAAGAAGATGAGCAGATTGCAGAAATACATTCAGTATCGTAATATCATTGTATATTTGAATTACAAAAAAGAAACTATTGCTTTTGTGATTTAAACTGGGAGTTTAATAGATTTTTATGTGTATCAGAAATGGGCAGAGGTTTACAAAAGCTGTAAAACAGCCATTAAAAATGATGATAATTGGTCCTCCTTTCACTTCACCAGCACTCTGTCCCCTTCATGGTTCTCCTAAGGGCACACCAGTATGATGTCCTCTTCTGCCTGGGGGATACCTCCATGTGCCCCATCTCCCAACACTTTAAAAAGCTTTACTGGATTTTTTTTTTTCTAGAATTCCCTCTGCTCTCTTTTCTGGTCTAATGAGCTTTAATGGATTTTAAGTAGGTATTGTTGGGTAATTTATTGTAGTATATATAAATAAACATTATTCCTGCTTGCTTGATGCACTGCCAAACTGTTTTTCCAAAGCAACTGAATCATTTTACATTCCCAGCAGGGTACAAGGGTTCCAGTTGTTCAACATCTTTGCCAACACTTATTGTTATCTGACTTTTTTAATGTAGCCATTCCAGTAGGTGGGGAAGTGGTATCTTACTGTGCTTTTGATTTGTATTTCACTGATGGCTAATGATGCCATCTTTTATGATACCTTCGGAGAAATGTCTATTCAAATCCCTTGTTCATTTTCTAATTAGGTTTTTCATATTTTTATTACTGTAAGAATCATGTACTTAAATACAGTCCCTTATCAGATATATTATTTGCAAATATTTTTCCCCATTCTGTGGTTTGTTTCACTTTCTTGATAGTATCATTTGCAGCACAAAATTGTTAATTTTGACATAGTCCAGTTTATCTTTTCTTTTGCTGCTCATGCTTTTGATGCCATATCTAAGAAGCTGTTGTCTAATCCAGTGCCAGGAGTGTTTTCCTCTAAGAATTTTATAGTTGTAGCCCAAGTTTAGGCTCATTTTGGAAGGAAGGGTCCAACTTTATTCTTTTGCATGTGGATATCCAATTGTCCCAGCACTATTTGTTGAAAGTACACATTTAAGTATTTGTGTGTGTGTGTACTAGAGGCCCAATGCATGAAATTCATGCAAGAGTAGGCCTTCCCCCAGCTGCCGGCACCAGCTTCCCTCTGGCCCCGGGACCCGAGCTTCCCTCGCAACCCTGGCTTCCTCCGGAAGGTCATCCGGAAGGATGTCTGGTCTAATTAGCAAATTATACTTTTCTTATAATATGTGTGTGTGTGTGTGTGTGTGTGTGTGTGTGTGTGTGTTTATTGATTTTAGAGAGAGAGGAAGGAAGAGGGAAGCATCTATCGGTTGCCTCCCATATGCAACCTGACCAGGGACTGAACCCACAACCTAGGCATGTGCCCTGACCAGGAATTGAACTGGTGACCTTTCAGTGTGTAGACCAGTGGTTCTCAACCTTCCTAATGCCGCGAACCTTTAATACAGTTCCTCATGTTGTGGTGACCCCCAACCATAAAATTATTTTCGTTGCTACTTCATAACTGTAATTTTGCTACTGTTATGAATCGTCATGTAAATATCTGATATGCAGGATGTATTTTCATTGTTACAAATTGGACATAATTAAAGCATAGTGATTAATCACAGAAACAATATGTAATTATATATGTGTTTTCCGATGGTCTTAGGCGACCCCTGTGAAAGGGTCGTTCGACCCCCAGGTTGAGAACTGCTGGTATAGACAATGCTGAAGCAACTGAGCCACATGGCCAGGGAAAAAATACACATTTTTAAATTGAGTTTACACCATGCTTTTACATAAACCTTGGAGATCTTAAAAAAAAAACAAAGAATACTTTGAGCTAAAGCAGAGAGTTTGCCCCTAGGTGATGCTCAGTGGTTAGAGCATCAGCCCTCAGACTGAAGGGTGGTGCATTAGATTCTGGTCAAGGGCATGTACCTCGGTTGCAGGCTTGATCCCTAACCCCAGTTGGGGGGGGGGGTGTGGGAGGTAACCAATCCGTGTGTCTCTCTCACATCTATGTTTCTCTCTCTCTGTCTCTTCCCATCCCTTCCACTCTCTCTAAAAATCAGTGGGGAAAATATCCTCAAGTGAAGATTAACATCAACAAACAAGAGCAGAGAGTTTGGGGAAAGGATGTATCCCCTGTAGTGTGTAGGGTTACTCCTCCCTCCCCCAGTTCCTCAAAGTCTAGCTGACCTGCCATTAGAAAAGTCTAAGTCTGATTTAATTGATTTGGGTTGGAGCCCTGGTACAAGCATGCATTAAAAGCTCTCCAGGTGATTCTGATGTGCAGGCATGTGTCAGCACTAGTGAGCTTAAAGGTTTACAGTCACAAAGAAAACCAAACAGGAGTCATTAGGAGGCGCTGCTGGAAGAGAGATCTACTGAGGTGTGCTGGCTTGTGGCATTTCAGCCTCCTTGTCTCTGCTGGACTGTTGTCTCTGCTCTTCCGGTGGCGGCACCTCCTTACTGAAACACTAGAGCAGCCGTGGGCAAACTACGGCCCGCGGGCCGCATCCGGCCTGTTTGAAATGAATAAAACTAAAAAAAAAAAAAGACCGTACCCTTTTATGTAATGATGTTTACTCTGAATTTATATTAGTTCACACAAACACTCCATCCATGCTTTTGTTCCAGCCCTCCGGTCCAGTTTAAGAACCCATTGTGGCCCTCGAGCCAAAAAGTTTGCCCACCCCTGCACTAGAGTGTACCCTTCAGTGGTTTTTGAGATTAGAAACACTTTGGGAATGAAGGATGTGAAATAAGAGAACCTTTTGCATTAAAAAAAAATAGAAGAGAGCATAAATCTCTAGCACTGTTTTTTTCCCTTTATAAATGAAGAAAAATATTAATGTTCTGTAACAAAAGCACTTTTTTAAGAGGACTAAACTAATTTTTTAAAAGATATATTTTTATTGATTTCAGAAAGGAAGGGAGAGGGGAGAGAGAGAGAGAGAGAGATAGAAACATCAATGATGAGAATCATTGATTGGCTGCCTCCTGCACACCCCCCAGTGGGGATCGAGCCCACAACCCGGGCATGTGCCCTTGACCAGAATCGAACCCGGGACCTTTCAGTCTACAGGCCGATGTTCTATCCATTGAGCCAAACTGGCTAGGGCTAAACTAATTTTATTGTACAAGTGATAGAATTGTACTTGGCATTTTACCTTTGATTCTATAGCCACTGTGAAACGACTAGTCTTTAACTGTGAGAACAAGTTGGATCTTGAAATTGTTGTAGATCGTAGGTCTTTTCAGTATGTGAAATACAATGAAATGCCCTGTATTGTCTAAAATTGTATTTGTGGAAAAGCATGAGAACTGTAACCTGCAAGGTCTGAAGAGCTCCCATGCCATGATTTTTGTGTGCCTGAAATCCTCGCTCTGTCAGGAACAAAGCAAATCAGCATATTCCTCACCGTACATCTTGCCTTCAGGGATCAGTTCCTCGTCTTGTGTTGCTAAAGGGTCTGATAAGGAGAAAATTCTGAGATGTTCTAAATTAAATTACAGGGGCAGGCCAGCCAGAGAGTGGGAGACAGAATTGTTCATCTGTTGTTGCCCGAGAGCCAGCTAACAGACTGCTCATTCCTTCCATTGCCTGTGGGATTGCTTTCCAGGTGGCTGTTGGCACAGAATAGCCAGGCTACCCTGACAGTCCAGGAGCCTCACTGGTTGTTTTCGGATTGCTGCCACAGCCAGTCTGCAGGAGCGCACGCGTCTTTATGTGGACTCCGCCGCTGTCCCAGAGCTGGCCCCCCACCTTCTCCCACCCCTTTGCCCATGTTACCGTAAGCTTCTTTCACACCACCTCTTTCTTCCCGTCCCCCTGCTGATGTATAAAAACTCTTGCAGAACTCTGGGAGAATGGGCGTGCTGTCTCATCTACCCAGTTACGCTGCTGGGGTTTAAACTCCATGCCCAAGACTGGTCTTCCTTTTGGCTGGTATTTTTATCTCAATAAAAGTTAGTTACAAAAAAGACTTGGAAGTTAATTTTTTTTGTTTGGTCTATCTGATATAAATGGAAAGAAATAATTGATTAGCAACATTCTCCATATTCCATTTGTTTTTATTTTAGTAAATTACCAGCAGCAGATCTTTTGTGAAGGGTTTCAGAAGTCATTTTGGATGGCACTGGTGTTTCAGAGTCCGCCTGGGGATTTATTGTGCTCTAGGCCAGTGCTCCTCAAAGTGTTTGGTCTGTAAACCATTTGTTACCAGCCTACATTTAAGCCACACTTAAAAACTTATGTAGCAACTTGACCTTGTCTCACGTAGTCATTGTACTTTACAAAAATATTGGCCTGCAGTGGACTGGGAAAAGCACCGAACTGGTTCTTTTCCACAGACAGTCAAAAAGCACTGTTCTAAAGCAAGCAGCTTTGAGGAGGAAGAACTTTAAAGAAACCATCTTTCCTTTACATTTATTTTCTCTCCCTCAGGGATTTTGCATTGGAAGACATGGATCTTGCTGCCAATGAGATTAGCATTTATGACAAACTTTCAGAGACCGTTGATTTGGTGAGACAGACGGGCCATCAATGCGGCATGTCAGAGAAGGCAATTGAAAAGTTTATCAGACAGCTGCTGGAAAAGAATGAACCTCAGAGGGGGCCCCCCCAGTACCCTCTCCTTATAGCTGTGTATAAGGTAAAAATGGGTTCTGACTTGGCAAAACTTAGTTGGAGCACAAAGCCTTCAACTTTCTCCCCAAATACTACTGTGACTGATTCCACCGTTGAACCGTGGCCTTCGCTCTAATTAACGTGTTATGAGGAAATTTGACTGTTTTGTTAACTGTCTTAAATGAAAGCTGTGTATTTATATTTAAATTATATTTGTGTGTATTTTTAATGGTGGACACACCCCCTGATCATATGATAGCAGCTTGGTGAGCCTTGCAGTCCTCTTGGTTCTCAAACTTTAAGTGCTTTCAGAAGTGAATATAAATGGCTTATTTATGAAACTGGATTAGTTCTTAAAGTACTAATAGTAGATGAGGCCTGTTATTTTCTTGGCATGAAAGTATTTTATTTGCTGGGATAAGTACTAATAATTTTCCCGTCTTTCCTTGTAGGTCCTCGCAACCCTGGGATTAATCTTGCTCACTGCCTACTTTGTGATTCAGCCTTTCAGCCCATTACAACCTGAACCAGTGCTTTCTGGAGCGTACACCTGGCGCTCACTCATCCATCACATCCGGCTGATGTCCTTGCCCATTACCAAGAAATATATGCCAGAAAATAAGGGAGCTCCTCTGCATGGGGGTGATGAAGACAGATCCTTTCCAGGTAGATGCTTCATTTACTACGTATGAGTAGTAAGCCTTCTTGACGGTATATGTTAGGAAAGGAAATAACATTTGTTGACATCTCATGAGAGACACTTTTCCTGTATTGTCTCATTTAATTCAATCCCCACTAAAATTCTATGGGATAGATTTTATTTTCCTCATTTTGCAGATTGAGAAACTAAGGCTCAGAAAGATTAAGAAACTTGCCTGGGCCCTGGCTGGTTGATGAGTGGTTAGAGCGTTGTCCCATGGACCAAAGGGTCACAGGTTCCATTCTTGGTCTAGGACCCATGCCTTGGTTGCAGGCTTGATCCCCGGCTCCTGTTGGGTGTGTGTGGAAGGTAACCAATCGATGTTTCTCTCTCTCTCTTCCTCTCTCCCTCCCTTTCACTCTCCCTAAAAAGTCAATGGAAAAATATATCCTCAGGTGAGGATTAAAAAAAAAAAAGAAGCTTACCGGAAAAACACATCTGATGGAGCCAAATCCAAAACACATGTGTTAGGGATGAGTGTTTTTATTCATAGGAAGGATTTGAATGTATCTGTTCTACCTTTCTCTCTCCTGTGATCCCAAACCATAATAGATATTTTAATAAATAGCTGTTGACTTCTTGAAGGCATCTGAGTTCAGCCTGCTTTTAACCAGATCCTCTAACCACCCCCTTAGCCTGTTGGCTAGGTTTTCGTCTTAAGTATCTCTCGCTCTTCCAATGTGGTCTTTTCTCTCTGTCTCACAGTGTACTTATTTAGTGTACAATTTTGCCAATAAATTGAATTTAAGAAACATTTAAATTTGGTAACAGTGCATCAGTGGTAGCATAGGAATTCCTAGTCTGATGGACCATTTGAGGAGTTTCCTTTAAGAATAGTGACACATGTGGTAAGACCTGAAATTTACTTTTTGAGAAAGACTAGAAGGATAACATTTGGGGATTTTACTTTTTTTGGTGATGTTAATCTTATTTGTCCTTATGAAGGAATGTATAAATTAATATCACAAATGGATTATAGGTCTTTTATGTAACTGTGCTCTGAAACCTTTAGAGCCCAGAGAGAGAGGAAAGGAGAGGGAGAAAAAGGGAGGGCTGGAAGAAAGGGCGGGAGTGAGAGAAAGGATGAGGGAAAGAGAGAGAGAAACATCGATTAGTTGCCTCCTGCACACACCCCAACCAGGGATTGAACCCTCAACCTGGGCATGTGCCCTGATCGGTAATCAAACCCACAACCCTTCAGTGCATGGGACAATGCCCAACTAACTAAGCCACACTGGCCAGGACAATAGTCATAATACCAGTCTTTAAGCAAGACCTAATCAGTCATAAAAATCATCCCTTGGCTTGGTCTCCTTTGAAATCTTTTGTTGTACATTTGAGGAAATCACAGAAAGATTTCCAAAATTATATCAAAATCAGAGGAAGGGAACATCATAAAT
This sequence comes from Myotis nattereri, assembly GCF_964212035.1. Lineage (NCBI taxonomy): Eukaryota > Metazoa > Chordata > Mammalia > Chiroptera > Vespertilionidae > Myotis > Myotis nattereri. The sequence goes on from NC_138081.1 coordinate 9,726,733, forward strand.
CAAAACCTCGGGCTTGTGAGTTGTTGTTGTTTTAATTAGCTCATATGTTTAGAGTTTTAAATTTCAAATATAACTTCCTGTATTTATTGGGAAGGTTGTTTTTGAAAAGTCATCAACAAAGCTCAGAAAATATGAAGTTTTTAATTCTGATCAGGAAAGTCCAGAGCACATGGGGGAAAGAGCCAGCGGACCTCTTCAGTCAGGCCAGCTCCTTACCTGTCTCCCCCTCACCGGCTCTTGAAAGGCATCTTCTGCTCATGGGCACAGGAGATGAAGTCAATGGTTTTTTAGGACCAGGGTGACAGCAGTTACGGTCTTTCTCTCTGTCCTATAAAGTAAATCTCCATAGACTGTTGAGTTAAGCAATAATAGTCAATGGACAATGATTGCTCATTTTCTAAGTCAGAGTTTTAAAATTAAAAAAATGTTAGAGTCTTGTCAACAAGCCTGATTTTTTGGTCCACTCCAAATAAATATTTTGCTTTGCAGATGGAAGTAAAATGAGTCCTTGGAGCTCAGTTATAAAGAGAGACCATTGGAAGGGTGTGGTTTAGCTCTTAAAATGTTGTTGATTCTGTTCAAGGGCTGCTTTCACTTGTAACGTGGATATTGATGCGCCGTATTTCCCCATGTGTGATGATTCTGGAAAGCTGTAGACATGTAAACTAACAGCGTTTGCTGAGCATTTGGAAGGAAACTTAAGAATGTGACATTCTGTAAGGGGTAAATAGAAATATATTGGGGAGAATTAACTTGAGAGGGCCCCAAAAGTGAAAAAGTTTAATTGGCCTTCGTAATGTCGTGCTACCAAAAAGCACTGCCTTTCAGCTTGGATTACTTAGGAGTCCCTTTAAAGTAAATGTGGAGGGGGAGTGCTGTGGGAAGTCCTGGAGGGGATTGCTTCCTTAAGGGCTGGCCTGTCTAGCTTTCCCAGGGCCGTCCGAGGCTCCTGCTGAACGATGGAGGGCAGCAGGAGCTGTGGCGAAAGTGGTCGGTTTCCTCCTGACACTGGTAGTTCTTGGTCTCAGCTCCTCCCGGGAAATAGAAGGCAACAGAATTGAGGTTCTTTTTCTAGGTGTCAGCCTTGGGTGGGAAAGCCTTGAGGAGCATGCAGGGACTGTAGTGAGCCATGTAAACATCCCTTGTTGCAGCAGGAAATAAACAAGCTGACCAGATGCCAGGCCCTATTCAAAGGGCTTTCTATATATTGGTTCATCTTTATAATATTCCTGTGAGATAGGTTCTGGTTTTATGCCTATTTTACAGATGAAGACACTGAGGTACAGTGAAATGAGGTCACTTGCCCAAGGTCCCAAGCTAGTTAAGTAATGGAACCGTAATTTGAATGCAGGCAGCCCATCTTCAGAGTTTGAGCTCTTAACATGTGGTATGATTGTTTGTAGCTACACAGTACCGAAGAATAGGAGCTTGATTTGGGAGTTCTACACTCTCTCTCCCTCGGGGCATCGGATGCTTGCTTTCAGCTCCCAGTCCCTAAAGAAAAGGCTCTTTCTCACTGGCACTGCAAGTCCAAAGACAAGAGTCCTCCAAGTTACTGGCCCTTTAGAATTTGTCTGAACCACTCTTTTCCTGGGCATTCAACCCAGCTCGTCCTCCCTGTCGGCGCCATCATAGGCACTGTTATTGTTTGACTTAATCCTTTCACTTACTAACCCATAGTTTTCCCTTCCATTCTTAGTCCCCTTTATGTCCACCGTGACCCTGCCAGCAGCCGTTCTCTTGGCTTTCACCCTCCCATGGCATCATTGTCTTAGAGCTAAAAAGGAACTTTTAAAAAGGAACTGATCTAGTACATATCCCCGTTTTATAAAGAGGACATGGGGGCCAGGAGAGGTGAAGTAACTTGTTACCCAGCTAAACGTGGCAAACTAGCACCTGAACCTGGTGTAGCATTCTTCCCATCACACCACACTGACTGCCAGTTGTATCCACCCAGTCAAGCCAGATTCCGGCATGTTAGGTTCAGTGATTTTGTTTATGTTGGGCATTTACAACCTTTCATTATAAACACCTGTTTATACTGAGGAGGCCTGGGATCCTTCTCTCCTACAAGGAGAAAGTGCATCTCCGTATCTGCACTGCATCCCTGGAGCTCGATGCGGCTGTGAGCTGTCAAGGGGAGGCTGAAACACCCAGGAGTGCTGGGAATAGCAGATCATTCATTCAGGACTGAGGGCCTGATCAGACTGAGTCCAGGCCAGCGCCCACGATGAAATGCTGGACCTCAGGCAACACCTTACTCTTTTATTTTCAAATAAAAGAATAAAGCATTCCTTGAGCTGATAATACCAGCTCCATCAAGCATTGCTTTGTATCAGGCTCTGTGCCATGAATTTTCTCAGTCTTCACAACAGTCACAAAGAGTATTGTTTCTATGTACATTTCAAAGACCATGCCAATGGGATTGACTAACTTACCTAAAATCTCACAGTTAGAGACATTTTTATACAAGGAGAACTCATGAACATACGTGAACTTTGTGGTTCGGAATGGTTCAAACACATTGCTTCTGAAGGCAAGGCTATTGGTACAGTGATTTCTTGGGTTCCTTCCATCCCTACCGTCATGAAAATGGCTCTGGGTTCACGGCCACTCATGCAGGGGACCTGGCCCAGGGCGCCTTCACCATCAGGACTTCATCCTGCCTCATGCCCAGGATTGCAGAAGAGGTGCTAAGAAATGAGCTGCTGGAGAGTAGCCTGATTAAATACTGAGCATGCACCAGGGAAAGTCACAGAAACTTTGTTGTGGGCTTGCAGGCTTTTCTTGGGTACATTTGTAATATAAGAAATCTAGAAGTTGTACTTTCGTAATATTTACTTTGGGTTTTTCCAAAGTCAGACTGCTCATTTGATTTTTCTCCCCATGGACTTACTTGCGAAAGCTTCTGAAAAGTCAAGGTTTCATTCATTCATTCACTCATTCAGTGAATGTGTATTGAGACCTCACAGTATGCCAGGCACTGTTCTCAACAGAGCCGTGAAGGAAACAGACAGTCCTCCTGCTCCTGTGGAGCTAGTCTTGGCTTTGTGCCTTTCTTTCCTATCTGTTTTACCCGGAGGGAGGTTTTTGTCCTGGAAAGAAGTCTCCCCCTCCCCCCACCCAACATACACACACACACTTTTCTCCAGGTTAATAATCTGTGTCAAAGGACTCTCTCCACTCAGAATTCCAGGGCATGTTATGGTTGTCCACAGCAAGCCAGCCTAAGTGTGTTTTCTTTATAAACAGCTCTCAGGCACCAGGACTCCTCCTGGCCGGCCTTGGCCACCACTTTCCCACACAATGCCCGACTTGCAGAGAAGGCTGGGAGGTTACTGTTTCTGCCTTTCTTAACTCTGGGGCCGTGTTTTGTCTCAGAGACTGTTTCTGATATCTCAGACTGAAATGATTCCAACTCATGGTGTGAAGTTGGAATACAGGTCATGAGTTTTATTGAACTCTTATATGGGCATTTCACTTGCCTGTCATACCTTTATAAAATATAAAACAGCTAGTATAAGGAGGCTTTCTGGGGTAAAGAAGCCTCGGAAATTAAAAGGAAGTTGCTGTCCAACTCCCACTGGCCTTTGTGTCCTGTGTTGCAAGAAGAGTGGATGGAAACCGGGCTGGTGAGAAGTGAGAGGCGGATGGCAGGTGGCTGTGGACGGGGCTGGCGCGATGGTCTGCTGTGTGCTGTTGGCTGCTTTCCAGGGTGGAACTTGCTTACTCTTGGGTGTGATGGCTCCAGTCAGTTGTATAGAGATGAGATAAAACCTCTTCAGATAGATGGAGGCCACGTTGGAGCACTGCTCTCTTTGCTATTGGGGGATCTATGGCAAGGGGAGGAAGAACCCCAATTGTCCCCAGCACGCAGACACTTCACTGCCTGGCCATTCCTCAGTCCCTTACTACCCAATATAAGCACATTCTTTATCCACCTTGGTGATCTCAAGGTTGCAGAGAAATCAAAAGTAGCTCTTCTTCTTCTTTAGAGAGATTGAGAGAGAAACATTGATTTGTTGTTCCACTTATTTATGCATTCATTGGTTGATTCTTTTTTTTTTTTCCAAATATATATTTTATTGATATTCCACAGAGAGGAAGGGAGAGAGAGAGAGAGCCAGAAACGTCGATGAGAGAGAAACATCGACCAGCTGCCTCCTGCACATCCCCCACCAGGGACGCGCCCGCAACGCAGGCACATGCCCCCGACCGGAATCGAACCTGGGACCCCTCAGTCTGCAAGCCGACGCTCCATCCACTGAGCCAAACTGGCCTCGGCCATTGGTTGATTCTTGTGTGTGCCCTGACCAAAGATTGAACCTGCAACCTTGGTGTATGAGGAAGATGCTCTAACCAAAGGAACTACCCGGCCAGGGAAGCAGCTCTTTCTTCTGGAAGTTTGGGCTCCTCTAATTCATATGGGTGGCATACGCTACCCCCTTTCAGTGATTCTTTTCCCTTCTTCCTTTGCTGGCCACCAGCCTGGCCACAGTTCTCCGTTCTTGCCTCTGAGGTGACTGAACTCTACATTTTAAAGTTGACACTCAGCTTAATTTTTCAGTCTCCAAAGACATTTTTATTTGGAAAACACATAAAACACTTACATACAAAGACAATAAAGAGGTGTAAGATTTTCATGTTTTAAAATATACTTTTAATATCCTTGCCTCTATTGCTCTAACTCCTCCACTCAAACAACCCTGGTAATAATTTTTTTCTTTTCCACTGGTAATAATTTTATATACATCCTTGAGTTTTTCCATGGCTATACAGATAGATACTTACTATACATAAATATAAAATGCTTTTTGGTTCATGCACACAGAAAAAGGCTTATTTACCTATTCTTGGCTAGACACATTATATTAGTTTCTAAGGCTGCCATAACAGAATGCCACAGGCTAGTGACTTAAAACAACAGAAATTCATTTTCTCACAGTTCTGAAGGCTAGAAGTCCAAAATCAAGGAATCGGGAGAGCTATGCTCCCTCTTGAAGGCTCTAGGGAGGAATCTTTCTTCTAGTGTCTGGTGGTTACCAGCAATCCGTGGCATTCCTTAGCTGGGGTAGCTCTGCCTCTTCCCTCTGTGTGTGTGTCTGCACATCCTCTCTTCTTACAAGGACACCATTTAGATTGCATCTAGGGCCCATCCAACTTCAGTATGACCTTGTCTTAATGAATTACATCTGCAAAGCCCTTATTTCCAAATATGGTTACATTCTGAGGTTCCAGAGGACATGAATTTGGGGGGACACTGTTCAACCTAGTATATACATTTTTCAAGATTTCATATTATTTCATTCTGTGAATATTCCATAATTAAACAGTTACTAGTGGCTATTATAAAAAATGGGACATTCATATACAGTTACCTTTATACACATACACTATTATTGCTATAAGAGAGATTCTTGGAAGTGGAATGGCTGGATCAAAGGGCATGCACAGTTTACATTTTAATAAATACTACCTACCAAATCGTCTTCATAAACTTGCATGTGTTGATCATCAACACTGGATATTGCCATTATTTTGCCAGTTAGAAAACTGAAGAATTGTATCTCATTTTAAGTTGCATTTCTATATTAATGGTATTAGATGTCTTTTCATATGTTTTATAGGTCATTTATATTTATTTTTCTGTGGATTAGTGTTCCTATTCTTTGCCCATTTAAACTTTTTTTTTCATCAAATAGGAGTTCATTATGTATTAAAGATATTAGTTTTTAACCTCTTATATTTCTTATAGGCAAATACTGATTAAATCTGGCATCTTGCATTTTGACTTATGCCTTGCATAAGAAGCCTTTTTGGCTCCCCAAATTATAAAAATCATCTCATATTTTCCTCTAATTATTTTTAAAATTTTGTTTTCTCTATTTATATGTTTAGTTTATATAGAATTTATTTCAGTGTATAGTGAAAGGTAAGGATTAAACTTTATTTTCTTCCAAATAGGTAGCCGCTTGTCCCAATATAACTTACTGAATCCCTTCTATCGTCAGTGAATTAAGATTGACCTTTATCATGAATTAAATATTCTGGATCTCTTGCCACATTCTTTATTCTGTTTTATTAAGTTTTTTGTCTGTTCCTTTGTGGGATTATACAGTCGGTTCTCATTGTGTGCTGTGGTTATGTTCTGTAAAATCCCTGCAAACACTGAACTAGTGAATACTGACCCACACCCCAGGGGAAATAGAGGCAGGTTCCTAAAGCTTCTAGCCCAGCGTGGGCAAACTACAGCCCGCGGGCCGGATCCGGCCCGTTTGAAATGAATAAAACTAAAAAAAAAAAGACCGTACCCTTTTATGTAATGATGTTTACTTTGAATTTATATTAGTTCACACAAACACTCCATCCATGCCTTTGTTCCGGCCCTCCGGTCCAGTTTAAGAACCCATTGTGGCCCTCGAGTCAAAAAGTTTGCCCACCCCTGCTCTAGCCACATCATCAGCTGATCAATACAGACCTTGTTTTCTGTATGTTTCTGTTTAAAGACACCTCATTTTACAATGTTGATTCACTAACATTGAACTCAGTCAACAGCACTATAACTCCTGCCTGAACAAAGTTGATCTAACACATGTATTTTCTCTGGAAGGCACATCACAGCCTGTACTTAGGGACACTAGAAAGTACTTTAGCACTTGGCTCAGGGGACATTTTTTTATTATCCTTACACACTATTTTTTAGAGCTGTTTTAGGTTCACAGCAAAATTGAGCAGAAAGTACAGAGAGTTCCCTGCTCCTCTACTCCCCCACAGCCTCGGGGCCATTTTAAACAGTAAAATCTCCAACGAAACTGCAGAAAATGTGGCACTAAGTGAACGGTGAAAAGAACATGTGTTTATAGTGGGGGAGGTGAAACAGAAAGGCAGAGTGAGGCCTGGGCCCCCCTCGGCTGGGATTGCTGCTCTGCACATGTGGGGGTGACTCGCAAGCCTTGGGGTCTCGCGTGGGTTACAGATATCTCGGAGTAGGCGACAGGGGCCTGTGAGTTCTGAGGGTTGCCTTTACTACTTCACTCACACCAGCTTTATAGAATGCCACTGTGCTGCTACACCTGGTAAAGCCACTCCCTCACAATGTTTTCTTTTTCAAGAATTTATTCTCTACAACTCTTACGACTCAATAATAGACAAATAATCCAATTAAAAATGGGCAAAAGGTTTGCATGGGCATTTCTCCAAAAAGATACACAGATAACGAATATGCATATGAAAGATGCTCAACATCAATAGCCATCGTGGAAATGCAAACCAAAACCACAGCGAGAAGGTACTTCACGCACACGAGGATGGCTGTAACAAAAAGATAGACAATAAGAAGTGTTGGCAAGGACATGGAGGAATTGGAACCCTCATCCATTCCTGATGGGAACGTAAAATAGCACAGCTGCTTTGGAACACAGTTTGGCAGTTGCTCAAAAAGTTAAACACAGAGTAAGCAAATGACCTAGTAATTCCACTCCTAGGTATGCACACGAGAACTGAAAACATATGCCCACCCAAAAATTTGCACGCAAATGTTTATAAGAGCATTATTCATAATAACCCCAAAGTAGAAACGTCCAGCACCTTACGGATGAATAAACAAATACAGTCTACCCATATAAGGAATGCCACTCGGCAATAGACAGGCATGAAGAACTGATACGGGCTATCACATGGATGCACCTTGAAAACATTACATTGAGTTGAAGGAGTCAGACACAAAATGTAGATTCCATTTCTGTGAAATACCAGAACAGGCAAATCCGTGCTCAGGGCTGGCGGGAGAGGTTGGAATGGGAAGGGACTACTGATAGCAGCAGCGTTTCTTTTTAGGGTGTTGGTTGGATGATGGTGCTGGTTACACACTCTATGAATATACTAAACACCACTGAATTGTACACTGGGAGTGAATTTTATAGTATGTGAATTAATCTCAGTAAAGCTGTTGTTTTAATATGGTATCTCCACAGAGAAAGCAAAATAGTGCCCTTTCCCTCCAGTCCTGCCTCCTCATGCCCCAAATGTGATGAGAAACCTTCAGGTCTCTGCCTTCTATGCTGCTGCCCCCTCAGGGCGGAGCTCGTGGGCAGAGCCAGCCGCACAGACATGCTGTAGTGCTGCTTAGATCTACAGATGGCTCATCCCTGACCGGGAGTCCCCTCCTCCCCCCCAGCCTACTGCCTCTCACCACAGTACAACCCCCCACCTAAAAGGACAAAGCCGGAGTACAGCCCCGTCTTCCTCTTCCCAGCCCCGTCTCTAGGACCCAGCCCACTCACAGCCAGAATAGCCTCCTGGACATCAGGAAGCCACTCCTCACAGGCCTGTGATGGTTCCTTGTTTTGCTTTCAGTACAGCCACAAGTGCTTCAAGCTCTCCAAGCCCTGGACCCTCATTACAGCCTCCTCGGAGCCACTGTCCTCTCATCCCCCCAGCCGCCCGCATCCTCTGCTCTTCCCACCACACTCTGCCTCACTGTCAGTGTGCTCAACTCCTCAATAATCATATGATAAAAAGTAATCCCACAGCGCGTGAAAATGACTAGCATAGGGCCTGGCACTTTGCACATTAGTTCCCTTTCCCCTCCCTTCTCCCTCACAAGTGCTCTGGAAACTGAAATGCTATATAATTAAGACATGTTGTCATGATTATGTGTGCCTCATGTATGTCCATTACCCAGAGTTCTTGTATGGTGGCAAGAACCCATCATATTGCCCTGGCTGGTTTGGCTCAGCAGATAGAGCATCGGCCTGTGGACTGAAGGGTCCCGGGTTCGATTCCGGTCAAGGGCACATGCCCAGGTTGCAGACGCAATCCCCAGTAGGGGGCATGCAGGAGGCAGCCAATCAATGATTCTCATCGTTGATGTTTCTAGCTCTCTCTCCCTTTCTGAAATCAACAAAAAAATATAAAAATAATAATAAAGTAAAATTGTTTAAAATAAAAGAATCCATCATATTTGGCCTCTGATAAGGAATATTTGAAAGTATTCCCAAAGGAAAAAAAACCAAAACACCTGTAACTTTGCAGCCTCCGGTGCCACCAAAGGGTTTCAGCTGCCCCGCAGCTCCTGGCGAGCAGTGCGGGACAGAGGCCCCCCGGGTAAGGGGCAGCAGTCCTCTGGTTGTGATCTCCCACAGGTGAGAGGGGCGGGAAGGGGAGGTGGCAGCTGCCTCAAGGAAGCACAGGTTCTGTCTGCCGGAGGTGGCGGGTGCCTGGGAGACTCGCTGAGAACACAGGCAGGCTGCCCCTGACAGGGCGTCCTCCACGCTGATGCTGCGGCCGTAAGGAAACACGGACAAAGCGCTGCTGCGGCGACAACATGCTGTGGCCAGGAGTCAGTCCCCCAGAGTGTGTGTCGGTGTGAAGAACTGACGGCCAGTTTAGCCACCTTGGCTTGTCTGCTGTCTTTGTTCTAGGCTCTCTCCTGAGTTGGTTCCCATTGGGTTTTAATCAGAAACCATCTGGTGAAACATTTTGGATTCAAATTAGAGTTTATCACAAACACATATCTCAGAGAACACGTGTAAAACCCAGAATGGAACAAAAAGCAAACAAGAAATAGTGCAGTAAGGTTGTGAACAGAGGCGTGCCGGAGGGCAGGAACGGGGAAAGGAGAAGCACTGTGTGGCAGCAGAGCCAACCCCTCAGGCAGGGGCCACCCAGCCCGCACATCAGGGCCCGGGAGAGCACTCCTCCTTTGACCCACCTGCTGTCCTGGGGAGAAACCGTGGTTAGTCCCCCTAGCCCCTTCTGAGCTGGGCCAGTCAATTCACTCTGCTCCAGAGATGGGCCCAGGAGTGTCCTGTCCCCCCTCCACCCCTCCTCTCTGCTCCCTCCTCTCACCCCTCCTTCCTGGAGCTAGCCTGGCCTCCATTTGGGCTTGCGAACCAAGGGTCTAGGCCAGTGACGGCGAACCTATGACACGTGTGTCAGAGGTGACACGCGAACTCATTTTTTTGGTTGATTTTTCTTTGTTAAATGGCATTTAAATATATAAAATAAATATCAAAAATATAAGTCTTTGTTTTACTATGGTTGCAAAGATCAAAAAATTTCTATATGTGACACGGCACCAGAGTTAAGTTAGGGTTTTTCAAAATGCTGACACGCCGAGCTCAAAAGGTTCGCCATCGCTGGTCTAGGCCCACACCCAGAGTGCTGGAGAAGACACGCAGCGGGACTCAGCACTGATGGTGGGACCCCTCTCTGCCCGCCCCTCCCCCGTGTGCTGTAGACGGTTCACACGTGTGGGCCCCAGGTTAGAAAATGGTGGAGGGGCCCTGGCCGGTGGTGCTCAGTGGTTAGAGCGTTGGCCTGGGGACTGAAGGGTCCCGGGTTTGATTCCCTGTCAGGGCACATGCCTGGGTTTCAGGCTCGACCCCAGTGTGGGGCATGCAGGAGGCAGCCCATTGATTCTCTCTTCATTGATCTTTCTCTCTCTCCCTTTCTCTCTGAAATAAATAAAAACATATTTTTTAAAAAAGGGTGGAGGAACTACATCTCTACCCCATGCCACTGAATGTCTTCCTGTTCGGCTTCATTTGTTGGTTTGGCTTAGGAGATATGTGTACAGGTTAAAAAAATATTTCCCATACAGTGTAGAAGAGCCTGCAGGGAAAAGTACCCCACCTTCCTGCACCGTCTCCACAACCCCCATCCCCCCCCCCGCCCCCCCCCCCCGGCCCAGCACTCTGCTCCTTTTCAGAGGTTGCCATTGTCAGCTTTAAAAATTCTTAGTATATCTTTCCTTCCTACTTCATTGCTGGCCTATTGGATTTACCTGCTGTGTTCTTCCTGTATCTGCCTCCTCCGTCTCATCCTCACTCAGATTTTGACCCCTGGTGGACAAACGACCGTGAGCAGAATGAGTCAGACCCCATCCCTGCCAACTGCACTGGTTGTGCCCAGAAATTACCCCTCAAGGTAATGCTCCTGGGAGATGCCCCAAAGGAATTTGAGAGACTCCATCCTCTGGTGATCAAGGTGAGCTAGAGGCTGATTCTCCCACTGACTACCCTTTTAATGGCCAGAAACCGCCAAGCTCTATGACATTCCTGGAAAGTAATTATGTTGTTCTGCTTTGCTTTTGGTTTTGGCCTTGCCAAGACGGAACGGCCCCTGTTGTCGAAGGACATTCAGCATTTTTTGTGCCAGTACCCTGAGGTGACAGAAGGCTTCGAGGAAGGGATTTTCGCCAAGTGGTGGCGCTGCTTTCCTCACCGGTGGTTCCCATTTCCTTATCCGTGGTGAGTGTCCAAAGGGCGCTTGGCCTGTGTGTATGTGGAAAGGGGCAGACCGACTGTCAACACTGTGCAGATACCTTGCAGTACCGTGCAAGTCAGAGAACACGCAGGAGCTCACAGTGGACAAACCAGTGATGAGAGAGAAAGGGATGAGTGAAGAGATGTGCATGGAGGAGTGACAGCATGGGTGGACACCAGGGTTGCCTAATTGATTCATAGTTTACCTCTAGGTATGTGTTTAGCATTGTGTTTCTGCAGCGTGGGTCCTGGGCGTTGAGGGCTGAAGAGAGAGCATGTGAAGAATGGAAGGGAGGCTGCATTCCCCATCACGCTCTGTGCCAGGCAGTGTGCCTTGGTGCATAGTGTCTGTTACTCAGCGGTGATGCTCAGAATAGCTCTGGAAAGTAGGAATTGTCATTGTCACCTTTCAGATCAGAAAAGTGGCGATCAGAGAGGTTAATTACCTTGCTTAAGGTCACCCAGATCTGCCTCCCTGTTCCTCCCTGTGTCCTACAGAAGCTCGGTCCATTTCTTGGGGTGCTGTCTAGAAAGAAACGGAAAGCCAGTTTCCATCTAGAAGAGCGGTTGCCAACCGGTGGTCCGAGGACCACGGTGGTCCCTGAGGTCCCGAAGGTTGGCAACCGCTGATCTAGAACCCCTCCACAGGGAAGGAGAACTGCTTTCAGGCTTTTTGTTGGATAATTTCTCGGTGCTTCTGCTTTTCTTTAAATTTGCTGTTTCTTTCGTGATCAGTGACTCAGTTTAACAACCTAGTCAGGCTTCCCAGTGTATGGCGCTCTGCCTCCGGAGAAGGCTCACGGTGTCTGCTGCTTCCTCCTCCCTTGGTCTCTTCTCCCACTTGGCTTGTTAGTACTTCAGTCTCTTTTCCAAGATAGAATGAATGGATTGTTTCTTTCCTTCCTCTATATGTTGTTTTAGCTGGATTTTATAAACACCCACCCACGTGGACAAATCGTGGCTGTGGAGTTTATGTGTGTGCGTGTACATGTTACGGTTAATTGATTTGGCATGACTGTTCTTCATGGACCTTATACTTAAGATATTGTCCTGATATTTTTCCTCTTTACCCACCACCCACAGTTTTCCCACCCTGCTCAGCTCTATGTTAGTCGGAGGCTGGCTTGCCCAGTTTAATAACTTTTTTCTCTTCCAAACTTTTATAGGAGAAGACCTCTGAACAGATCACACATTTTACGTGAGCTCTTTCCTGTTTTCACCCACCTCCCATTTCCAAAAGATGCCTCCTTGAAAAAGTGCTTCTTTCTTCAACCAGAACCTATTGTGGGGAGTAAGGTAGGAAATTTTGAGAGCACTTAGATCCAGAACTTTCCTCCTTTGGGACCTGGGCCGATGACATAATCAAGGCCTTCCCTGCACATCAACTTAGGGGGCGAATTGCAGGGACACCCTCCCTGGTAGCCAGGAGACCGGGCAGCCTGCTCCTTTAGGAAGACATGCAATGGAGAGTCTGCCTCCTGCAAGTCTATCTTCCGCAAGCCACGCTTCTGCATTCAAGTACGTAGAACCCTAAGTTAGTCTGACTTCTCTACCTCAAAGTAGAAAGCAGCAACTATAAGAGAACAGTATGTAATTCCATAGTCCATGTCACTCACTTTGTAGATAAGGAAATTGAGCCCCAGCGAGAGTAAATGATCTGCCCAAGGACACAGCAAGTTAATAGGAGGGAACCACCCCCCCCCACCCCCCCGCACTCCCAGGTTGGCTTTCCCCAGAAATACAGGAGGAACCTCAGCTAGAGAACTGGAGAAGCAGAAAGCTTGGGAGCATGGAGAGGTTTGGGGACTAAATGGTGGATGGGCATGTGCCCGAGGTAGGCAGCCCAGCGTAGTGGCCGTGCCTCTCACCTCAGGCCAGGGCCAACCCGGCCCCTCATGTCCCCCTCCACTGGCCTCGGCAGAGCCATGCTGTGTCTATGGTGGCTTACTTGTCTCTGAGTTGGTCTTTTGTTGAATCTCATTCCTGAGGAAGGTTTTTGAGCCTGGATTGGTTTGAAAGAATTAAAATCATGAATTTTTACTCTGTAAAAAATTAAATTTCCCAAACCATGACCCCACCAACACTGGGTTATGTCTTCAACCTCCTGATACTATTGGCTCCCAGTTTGCTGAATCGTGTTAAAGGAATTTCAAAGCCTAGAAAAACAATCACTGTGTCTAGAAGTGAGCTCTTCTGTCTGCCAGCAGCAGGGCGGAGGTGCTGGGCTCTTCCTTGATTTTAAAGACGTTTATCCTGTCGCTGGCTGGACTCGGGGCCCTCATATGATTTCATCTTCACAATTAGAATATCATCCTGGGGCGAGGGCCTTTATCTTTATCTTGCTTGTCCCACTTGAATCTAAAGTTAATGTCATCAGCCTGCTTAACAGCAACCCAAGGAGCCCAGCCAAAGTGGTAAATACAGAGTTACTCAGCCGCCTATCAGAGGCATCTTGTTATGGTTCTCAAGGATGTTTTGGGAAGGGGAGTGGCCCAAATAGGCAAAAATCCTGAGTCTGGTTTCTTGGAGCATCTGTTCCCCACCCTGGCCCAGGCTCGAGACGGCCTTGCGACTCCACCCTGTTGTCCATGTCCCTGGGCCCTGGGCCCGGAAACCCCATGTCTGCAGGAGCCTTGGGATCCAGAAGTGGAGACTTGATTGTTAAGAGGCACTGGGGGAAGAGGTGGGGAGCTGCAGGTCCCTGCACCCCTTCCACATAGTTGCCCACAGCGGGCCTGCTCCACCCTGGTGTCTGCTGCTTCCCACCCTGGGTGTGGAGGATCATGGTCCCGCCCCGTCAGGCGTATATGAAAAGAAATACTAGTATATCCGCCTGGTGTTGGTCTTCAGGGGTTTTTCAAGACTGCAGGTGTCAGCGCTTCTGCTGGGGCCAGTCAGCTGCAGGCAGCGCAAGCCCCCAGGCCTCCCTAGGCCTCCTCCTTTCACCGCAGCAACATTTGGAGTGGCTCTCGTGTGGCCATGGAATCAGTCATGGCCAGGGCCTGTGGGAGCAACAGGGAGACCAGGGTTGGGGACAAGAGAAGATGGGCCAAATCTGAGACTCTGGAGGCCCTGAGTGGTGAAGAGGAAAGTCAGACTTTGGATCCCTGCTTTCTGTGGGCATCTGGAGGCTCTCCCAGACGGGCAGGACTGGGAGGGGAGGCTAGGGGTGCTCTCTTACCTAGGTGAGCGAGATCAGCCTCTCCCTTTGTCCTACTTCCTGGCCCAGGGTTTGCAACTGTGCCTGGCACCCAGCAGGGTGCATGCCATGCCTGTGGGTGGCAGTAGTGCTCCCTCAGAAGTGTAGCCATTGCCGCTGCAGGTGCATAACCTGGTGGCCTCCTTGGTTTTCAGAATCAGAGGCCAATCTTACTGTCATTAGCTTTCAATCAGTAGCATGACATATCTGCTCACCTGGGTCTTGCCAGAAAGTGTAAACTTGAACTTGCCACTCTTTGATTCTCATCAAAACCCTGGCAGTAAGAAGGAATATTCATGAGCATTGCCCAAAGGATATGTAGATATCTATTAGTTTAAAAGTCTGGATCAAACTAGTCCCTCAGAAGACTTCTTTCTTAGACCAACACGTATTGGCCTTTGCTAGACTTTCGTAAAATTGCAGTTAGATGTTTTGCCTTTGACCTACGTTGAAGCTGTGACTGGAAATAGTTGTAAATTATGAAGCTTGTGCCATTTCTGCGGTAGGGCGATTGTTGAGGCCCCACTTAATTACGGTGTCTCTGTAGAAGCTCTCAGGAGCGATGTTTGCCCTGGTCTCAATGCCGAGAGGTGCCATGCTCTGGAGAAACTAGTTTGCTTTCGTCTTTTGGACGGAATTGTGAATTGTGTCACTGGTTCTGTTTCCCTTTTAGCCTAGGCTGCTGGGGAGCTCAGAGTGTGTGGATGTTTGTGTGTTAGCCTCCCACAGCCCCGGGTTCACTTTGTTTTCTTTCCCTTCCTTTTCTGCCCCGTGTTCCCTCCAGATGCATAGGATGCATGACCTGTTCACCCTGGGCAGCGGAGAGGCCATGCTGCAGCTCATCCCGCCCTTCCAGTGCCGGAGACACTGCCACTCCATGGCCATGCCGCTGGGGCCCGGCGATATCGGTAGGTGGGGCCCAGGAGGGCAAGGTCGGCCCCAGGATCTCTTTAGTCTTTAACTCAAAAAATAGTGTAAGAGTTAAATATGGCCTTCACAAAGATCAATGAAGTAGAGTGAAGAAGAGCATTTTTTACTGACAGGGTCAGTATTTATGCTTAAACCGAACAATAATGAGAAAATGTGGCAGAAGGAAGGTCTTGTATATTCATCTAGAATGTGCGTGTCCATGTTAGGAAGGCTTATGCCGATATGGAGAGCAGGCCTTTATTTTCCAGCTGAGGAGAGAGACCCAGAGAGGAGAGGTGACGCACCAGGGCCCCTCTGTCAGTTAAGCAACGAAAGCCTCGAGTTTCAGTGTCTCGTTTAGCAGTCAGGTCAGGGGAGGTTCAATTCCAGATTCAAGGAAACCCCTTTCGGTGCCATTTTGCTAATATAACAATGCAATGCAAGCAGCATGTAAGGGCAGCAGCCACACAGGCAGTCTCACCTCCCGGGTGGGTCCCACAGGCAGGTCACAGCCTCACAGCCATGACTCACCCTTGGCTCCATGATTTCCCAACTGTGACTTGTTCTGTGCATTATATTCTAGAAGTTGGTTCCAGGGAAACAGGTTTAAATCAACTGCTGTCAGTAGCAATCAGTGTGACTGTAGAGTTTTCTTGGCAGAAGCAAATAAATGAGCAAGCATCCCATTGCTCTCGTGTCTTTCCTGCCTCGCAAAACCTAGGGGAGGCCTGGAGTCCCTGGCAGAGCCCAGACTGGACTCTCAGTTGATTTCTTTAATTTACCTTTTCAAAAAACCTGGGCCCAGAAACCTCACCTCTTTTGGAGGAAGGGTGCACACTGTGAAGTGTGCCAAGTTTTAATCCAAGTTACATAACTTTGATTTCAGTTTAGAAATGGAAAAATAAAAATGCACAAATTAACCATTGACTAATGATGGAGCACAGCTGGTCTGGCCCCTGGGAATTTCTGCAAAAAGGAAGATTCTTGTGTGGAAAGTGTTCTGGACCTATTTTCCTGTGGTGGAGTGACAGCTGCACAGGCCTGCACGGCATGGCACTGGGAGTGTGTAGTTGTGAATTCAAAGTCTATCTTACACTCTACAAATCCTGACAGTACAGACAACTGCAGAAACACCTTAGTTATCCAAATCCCAGGCCTCTGGCTCCCACAAGCATCTAGAATGCCAGCTATAGAGTGAGGGGAGAAGAAACAATGGGTGCCTGACAGAGATCAGAGAAGCTTTGAGCAGCAGGTCCAGTGGGCATAGTCCAGACTAGCTGAAATCCAGAGCCAATGCCTGCCGAGCTGTGACTGGCGGCCTCAGACCAGGAGGAAAGGAGCCCTGAGGTTGGCCCACGAAAGGCCAGCCACGTAACGGATGTGGAGAAGGGACAGAAGACAAGACAAGAACAAGAGAAGAGGACGTGCCTGGGAGAAGGCAGGGAGGACAGTGGGCACCTGAGCAGTGGCAGCTACAGACACCTGGCTGCAGCCGCCTCCGTTACAAGTGAGGACCCAAGAGCAGGCCCCACCGTGGAGGGTTGAGGACAGGTGGCATCTTGAGCAGCTCAGGGACCCTTAGGAATGGCAGCGTGACAAGCAGCTTCTGTGCTTTTTGTCATGATAAGCATTGTCCTGTGAAGGTTGAGGGGAGGGGACAAGGGTACAGAAACCTGAGAGAGGGGCGTCTCCAAGGCTGACGTGGGGGTCAGGCGCTGTGAGCCTGCACCCGCCGGACTGTCCAGTCACTGCTCACAGTGAGCTCTCCTGACTCCCCAGGCGGAGGCTCGGGTCTGCTCGGGGCCCTCCGTGTACAGAGGAGTGGGGCACATCAGATGCTACGAAATGTCCATCCAGAGAGTGCTGGCGTGGTCAGGGTTTAAGTCACCTTTCCGCCCACTCACATGATTCTGGTCAGTGTATCCTAAGGAGTTCTTCAGGTCACTCAGGACCGGCAGGAGCAGGCGCCCCGCGGGAAGGCCCTGGGCAAATGGGTCCTTTGGTCAGTAGACTTCGGGAAACGCCGGTCTTGTCAATACATAGTGCACATTATGTATAAAAGGCTCCGAAAAGCCCTGGAGGAATCTAGTGTTTCTCAAACTTCCTTGGCCACAGAACCCATTTTCCTTGGACCTCTTACAGGACACAATTTAGGAAATGCTGGGTTGGGCCAATCTGGATGTTGGGTAATGAGGCCCTGTTGTAGATATCTCAGGAAAATCGAGCAGGGGACCCCTCCCCCTCAGCCCATCCTGTCTTCTTGCTGAAAACGATAAGGTCATTTTGCGGAATTGATGCCCAGCACCAGCTCATCAGAACACCTGCCGATGTGAACCTGTGGGATTGGCGTTCAGTCCCCAGGTGAGGGCAGCAATGGAGCTGGTTCCAGTGGCTCCTGGCGGGTGTCAGGTTACAGGAAGACTGATAATAACTGCTTTTAGGTGTGCCCAGGCCCTGACGTTCACAAGCTTCTGTTGCTGTCACCCTGCAGGCTACGCTGGTGCTGTCCACTGGAAGGTCTACATTGTAGCCCGAGGGGTCCAGCCGTTGGTCCTCTGCGATGCGACCACTCTCTCAGAACCGTAGGAAACAGGACTGTGCCGAGAAACGGTTCTGAGGTGAAGACCGGATTGAAAGGAGGAAATAATTTTTTAAAAAAAACAATGAAACCACTTTCCAGGGGCTGGTTACTTGGTTCCCTGCCCTGTGCATGCATGTGTGAGCCAGCTGTGAGCCAGCTGAGGGCCAGCGCCTGGCGCCCCCGCTGCTGGGCCAGCACTCTCCAGTACCTACCTGTCTGGGAGAGACTGGGCTCCGCCAGGTCTTTTGGCCCCGCAGCCTCAAGGCCAAGCTCCCAGCGAGGAACTGATGGTGCCTCCCTCACTTGCACAGCGACCCCCTCTGCTGGCCCGACTTCAGAGCCATCCTTTTGCAGCTGGGCCTGCGTGCCCGTCTTCCTGGCCACCCCACCCTGTGCTGTGTTAGGAAAGCCATGGCTGATGAAAGAAGTCATTGCTGTTTCCCAAACAGAATGAATCAAGAACCACTGAGAAAAGATCAAACAACCTCAAACTGCACTCAAGAAGTGAACTTTCCCAGGGTCCGCGGCTCTCGGGGTCTCAGCGATGCCAGACTGAAGTTGATTATAATTGAAATGGTTACTCCTGAAGTCATACTTTTCTCCATTTTATCTTTTGGCTCTCCCCCCCTTCTCCTGGCTGGTTTCTTGGCACTTAGGCTGCTGGTCCCCCTCCCTTGCCTGCTGAGGCAGCACCATCGCTGTGGGCTGTGTTGCTCTTACCAGTGTCTTCAGGGGGGGATGAGCTAGATGCTGGCCGGGTGGAGGGTGCCTCCCGGGCCTGATCTTTAGGGTCTGACTCCAGGGAAGATGTTTTACAGATGTGTTAAGCTGATGTAATGTGGTTGGGGAAGGAATTCCAGACCCAAAGTGTTTGCCAGCTGGGTGTGCAACTCTGTGATCCTGTGTTACAGTGATCTGTCTCTGTCCTGGAAACAAGGTGAGGTTTTTACTTTTTGTAACAATATAAAGCTGTATCCTTTTGACTGGATAATTCACTATGCTCATTGTTTCCCTTAAGTGCTGTATTAATCAAATCATGAAATTAGGATGGCTCTTTTCTTGTTTCCTTTGATACCTCTGGGTACCTGGTCATGCCAACACCACTGCGAAGAAAAACAAAGCACACTGTGGCCCCTAGTCCTGAAAGGCAGAAAGTGAATGGGCACAGGAGTGTCTGTGTCAGTTACGGGCCATGCGGACAGCCGTGAGGGGAGCGGGTGACCCCTCTCAGGCCCTCTGCATCCTCTGCCGCCCGCACCTGCCCCAGGGCCTCTGTGTGTCTCAGAGCCACCTGTCTGCGGGCTTGTCAAGGACAAGCGGGGTTCACGGAGCTCAGGGTGGAGACACAGCCGCCTCTGGAGGCTTCAGCGAAACTGGGATGAGTTGTACCTGAGGGAGTTCTCTGTGAAGGAGTCAGCGCCTTGTGTTGATTAATGCAGGAAAAACAAAACTTTCTGTCCATGTGAAAGTCACGCTTGCTAAGCAGTGGTTTGAAGAGGTTTGCAATCAGCGGGGCACGTAGAGCCAGCTTTGTCCAGCCTTTCGAGCCTTTGCACGTCCTTATCTGCCCGCCTGGGGGGGAAGGATTGGACGGACGTAAACAAGCTCTTGAGAAGCCGCTCATTTTCCCTAAATGATGCCCTTCGGGCTAAGGAAAGGGAGGCTTCCTCAAGCGCAAAGCAGCTGTTTTAATGGTTGAGATTTCTGTTTCATTTTTATGAATTACCCTGTGTTCCTTCCCATTTTACTCCTGCTCTTCACACCTTAAATGTTCAGAAAATTCCCACTTCAGCTCAAAACTCTGAAAGCTAAGAAACCCTTGCCCGTGATGGTGCTCCCCGGCACCCCTGGGAAGTCCTCTCAGCCTGAGCTGGCTGCAGTTCAACCAAGAGTGTGTGGCTCTGCTAAGTGGGGACGTGTGCATGTGCTACTCATTTTATTAAAATCGGTCCCATTCAGAATTGAATGTAAATTTCAGAGGAGAAATTCTCGAGACGGTTTCTGCTCTTAATTGCTGACTATATACAAACTAGAGGCCCAGTGCATGAAATTCATACACGAATAGGGTCCCTGGGCCTGGCTGGCGATCAGGGCTGATCAGATTCCCCGCCTCCTTCCCTCGCTCCCTCAGCGCCCCGCCCCGCCCCGCTGGTTGCCCACCATGTTCCGTACTGCCCTCTGGTGGTCAGCACGTCATAGCGAGTGATTGAACTCCTGGTCAAACTCCCAAGGAGACACTTTGCATATTAGCCTTTTATATATATAGACTAGAGGCCCGATGCACAAAATTTGTGCAAGGGCCTTGGCCCCAACCCCACCCGCTGCCACTGTGGCCGGGGGCCTCTGCCATGGCCCCTGCCCGCTGCAGTTTTGTCTGGAAGGATGTCCAGTCTAATTAGCATATTATGCTTTTATTATATAGACTAGAGGCCTGGTGCATGAAATTCGTGCACTCAGGGGCAGTCCCTCAGCCCAGCCTGTGCCCTCTTGCAGTCTGGGAGCCCTCGGGGGATGTCTGACTGATGGCTTAGGCCCACTCCCCACAGGGATGTCAGTCGGACATCCTTAGTGCTGTCACGGAGGCAGGAGAGGCTCTTGCCACCACCGCCGTGCTTGCCAGCCGTGAGCCCAGCTTCTGGCTGAGCGGCACTCCCCCTGTGGGAGCGCACTGGCCACCAGGGAACAGCTCCTATGTTAGCGTCTTCCCTCTGGTGGTCAGTGCGCACCATAGCGACCAGCCGTTCTACCTTTCAGTCTATTTGCACATTAGCCTTTTATTATATAGGATAATTTGCCTTCTTCTCAAGGTAGCTCTGCTAAGCCAGACCTACCACTGACCAGTCCTATAGGAATGGCTGGGAGGGCGGGGATGCCAGCCTGCCCTTCCTGGTTCTCCGAGGCTTGTGTGAGGTGCTGTGGGCCTTCCCTGCTCACCTCGCTCTCAGCTCCTCCAAGGAAGCAGCCAAAGGCCCTCCAGGTGACCCGGTGTGGGAAAGGGTCATCTAATGAGGAAGCAGGGTCAGGGGAACCACCTGACCAGCTCCCACCTCCGCCAACTGAGAACAGAACCACAGGGCTCCAGGAGGGGGACTTGCTCGTAAGTTTGTTGGGTGCTTACCAAGAGGTGACGTGACCTCCACACATGGGTTAGGCTCCCTTTTTATAGGTCCCGGAGCACAGACTCTGGAGGAAGGCTGCGCAGACACCAGATGCCTGAGGGCAAGTACTAAACAGACTGCACCTCTCCTTCCCCTACTCCCTTTTCCTCTGAGGGGAGGGGAGAGTCATGGAATAACGGTTTATGAAAACAGTATCTACCGTCTAAACCAGCGGTTCTCAACCTTCCTAATGCCGCGACCCTTTAATACAGTTCCTCATGTTGTGGTGACCCCCAATTTCATTGTTACAAGTTGAACATAATTAAAGCATAGTGATTAATCACAAAAACAACATGTAACTATATATGTGTTTTCCGATGGTCTTAGGCAACCCCTGTGAAAGGGTCATTCGACCCCCAAAGGGGTTGTGACCCACAGGTTGAGAACCGCTGGTCTAAACGGTCTATTAAATTAAATAGGCAGATTTGGGCTCATTTTTAAGAGACAGGAGCCATTGACATTTGTGTAGTCTACGGTCTCTTTTAATGGTAACTCAGTCCTGTAAAGTAAGGATTAGATCCTCATTTTATAAGTAAAGAAGCTGAGGCTTAGAGCAGTTACGTACTGGTGGGTGGGCAGTGGGCTCCGCAGCATCTTCTCCCGCCTCAGCGCAGCGCAGTGCCGGGAGGAAGCGTGCTGGACCCCCATGAGCCCCCACTGGGGAGGAGGGCTCGGGACAGGGTCCGCCAGCCGGGGGCGGGACTCTTCGGCGTTTGTTTTTAAAACTGTTTGGACTGAAATGGAGGAGAGAATCTAACCAGATGACTTCTATAAAAAAGTCTTTCACTTTTCCCTCCCCGTTTGAAAACTCAGAGTGTCCAGCCATTTCCCCGCCACTCCTCATTTCCAGATGTGTGACCAGAAGAGGGACTCTGCCCAATTCCAGTTGCGGGTCCCCTTGGAGCTTACATCACTTGTTTTTCAGTTCTGTTTTCTATTCCTTTCTCCTCAAATCCAGCATAGGCCCAGTGTAGGAGCAGTTGTTTTAACAAAACCCCAGTCCTTAGCTGCAGGTGCTGGCTTGCCGTTTTCCTGTCGCCTGGATGAGTTTGCTCATTCACCAGGGGCTTCCGCAGTGAGCACTGCAGACCCAGAGCAGAGGCTCGCTCTCCCCTGCTCCTTGCCAGCAGGAGGGCCAAGCCTCGGGAGAGGAAGCAGCGAGCCTGGTTGCATGGACAGAGGCCATCTTGTCTACCTCTGTGAACCTGGCAGTGAACAGAGGGGTCTTTTGGGCATTCGAGTTCTCCTGACCATGGAGGAGGAATTCTCCCGAGTTCACAAGGCCCATTCTCCTTCACTCAGTGGCGCCCTGTCACCCACTAATCCATGAGGGAAGGCGGGCGGAGATGGGCTCTGACGGGGTGAGTGAGGTGAGATCCCTGCACAGCTGGTGTATGGAGCTGATGTGCGTCAGGGTCGGGAGGCTGGGAAGGCCACCTGCTAGGGAGGGTGCCCTGACGCACCTGGAGAATGGGAGGCTCTGGGAATGCGCCATCAGCATGCGAATTCCTGGCCGCCTCACCCCCTGCACCCTCTACCCCATATCAGCAGCATCTTCCACAAAAGCATCTCAGAGAGGACAGACAGGTGCTCCCCCCTCGCCCCATGTCCAAACCCCACCCCTCCCCAGGGCACACCGTGACTTCAAGTGCTGGCCTTGGCGGGAAGCCTCCAGCCGCTGTCCTCTGCCAGGCCCCAGCCTCTGGGTTCCCGGCCCGCATAATTTAAGCATTAGAGCTCAATGCGTCTGTCATCCTTCTCTCTCTGGAGACGTGGAGAGTCCAGACCTTTAGGAGGGTGGGGAGAAGGCCGAGCCTGGCCTGCCGCACACGGTGGGGCTGGCGGGGACTGCTCCCCGCGCCGGTGCTGCGGGCGTCCAGCCAGGAGGAGCCCACTGCATGCCCGGTGCGGTGTCCCAGCCTTCAAACTCCAGCAGCCTCTTCAGAAACAATCCGTCCATTTGGCGATGAGAATTGAGGACAGGATCTGACACATGGCCTTCCCAGGGGGAACCCCCAGTCTCACCCCAGGCAACTTTCCCTCCAAACTTCTTTCTGTGGTTCCGCCCTCAGAAAACGCTCCCTCCTGTGGGAAGGTCAGTAACAGGCCTGGGGTAGGGAGACTGGGAGGCAGAGGTAAGGCCGAGCCCCGCTCAGCCTCCTCCTGCCGTCATCACGCCATCACACCATCACGTTACCATGTCACACGTCATCACAGACAGAAGCCGGCAGCGCCAGGGTGTGGGCCTGGGTGGGCTGGGAGCAGCGGAACACAGGCTCCTGCCCCAACCGCTTGTGCTCTGAGTGGTCTAAGCTGTTACTATGCGCTCAGTACAGAATATTGTAACTTAATGTACTGCGAGCTTGGAAGACGTCCACCATGTGAAGAACGTACGTAACAAAGGTGTTTTACTTCTTGCAATTAAAAGTGTGTATGTGGGTTGATAACTTTCCTGTACTTGTCATTCTTTAACTCTCCCATTTTCTCTTTTCCCATAACTCAGGAGACTTCCAGTCATAGCCTACTCCTGAGGCAGGCCTCGGGGCTCCTCTGTGGGCCCCCCGGCCCACCTGGCCTGGGTTCCCTGATGTTCTCACCCAGCTTGTACTCATTGGTATTCACAGGCTCCTTTTTATCCCTCTTCCCGGCCTTTGTCTACCAGGCCTTGCAATCTGCTGTTGCCAGGAATCCTCAGGCCTGCAATACCTTCCCGTGTCCCTGCACTTAGCCCAGAGCTCACAGGAGCCCTGGTGCCTTTTTCCTTCTCACCTGCTGGCTGCGCGCAGCCCAGGCCCCTCACGGGTCGCCTCCCTGGACGTGCTGGGCCCTTGCAGGAGGACAGCCAGGGCCCTGGATGGTTCACCCAGCTCCCAGCAGATTGGGCCACTCTCAACACACTCAGGGAAGATTTGATTAAGTCATATTTGCGTGTTCATGCTTTTTAGTAATTTTCTACATAGTTTTACATAAATGCATGAATATAATCATTTCTTATATAGTGTTTAGTGTCCTGCTGTCTGTTCCTCCCTTACTTGCTGGACCTTCCTCACCCTAGTCTCCCTCCCCTAGTCAGGGAAATGTCATGTCTGCACTGCCATGCTCTGCCATGCTCCTCCGGGCCCTCGTAATCATACATCATAAGGCATTTGTCATGGCTTTACCAAAATGGGATCATATTATAGGCACTTGATGTTTCTTGCTTGCTTTTTTTTTTTTTTTTTTTTTTTTTTTTACCAACTGTTGCTTTCATGGATCATGCCTCTGGTGTTGTATCCAAAATGGCATCTCCATACCCAAGGCCATCTAGGTTTTCTCCTATGTTCTATTCCAGGAGTTTTATGGTTTTGCATCTTACATTTAGGTTTATGATCCATTTTCAGTTACTTTTTATGAAGGGTGTATGGTCTGTGTCTACATTCTTTTTTTTGGCATGTGGATGTCTAGTGGTTTCATCGCCATTTGCTGAAAAAACTGTGTGCTCTGTGGTATTGTCTTTGCTTCTTTGTCAAGGACATTTATGGGGGCCTCCATTCTGTTCTATTGATCTTTGTCTTTTTTTTTTTAATCCTCACCCGAGGGTATTTTTCAATTGATTTTTAGGGAGAGTGGAAGAGAGAGGGAAAGACAGAAACATTGATGTGAGAGAGCACATCAATTGGTTGCCTCCTGCACGAGCCCCAGCCAGGGTCTGGCCAGGAAGGAGCCTGCAACCAAGGTATGTGCCCTTGACTGGAATCAAATCGTCCGCAGGCCAACGCTCTACCCACTGAGCCAAACCGGCTAGGGCAGTGATGGCGGACCTATGACATGAGTGTCAGAGGTGACACGCGAACTCATTTTTGTGCTTGATTTTTCTTTGTTAAATGGCATTTAAATATATAAAATAAATATCAAACATATAAATCTTTGTTTTACTATGGTTGCAAATATCAAAAAATTTCTATACGTGACACGGCACCAGAGTTCAGTTAGGGTTTTTCAAAATGCTGACACGCCGAGCTCAAAAGGTTCGCCATCACTGGGCTAGGGCGATCTTTAAGTCTTGAAGTCGGGTGGTGTCAGTCCTCCAACTTTGTTCTTCTCCTTCAATAATGTGCTGGTTATCTGAGGTCCTTTGCCTCTCCATATAAACTTCAGAATGTTGGTCTCTATTCACAAAATAACTTGCTGGAGTTATCATTGGGATTGGCTGAATCTATAGATCGAGTTGCTTCCAGGTTGTTTTTAATTAGAAGTTATAATTCCTATCCCATGTAATATTTGGGGATTTTAATATGTCCTTTTTGCTCAGTTTGATTTCCAGTTTACTAGTGCACATTCCTCCATGTGGCATGTGTCCTTTATTCTTTCTTTTTTCTTTTTTAACTAGCGGCCCGGTGCACGAAATTCGTGCATGGGTAGGGTCCTAGGCCTGGCTGGCAATCAGGGCCAATCAGGGCTTTCCAGCTGCTGGCGGGGGCCTCCCTTCCCAGGCTGCTGGCTGCTGGCTGGGGCCTTCCTTCGTTCTGCACCGTCCCCTGGTGGTCAGCGCACATCATAGTGAGTGATTGAACTCCTGGTCAAACTCCCGAGGGGACACTTCGCATGTTAAAATATATATATATATATTTTACTGGTTTTTAGAGAGAAAGGAAAGTAGAGGGAGAGAAGGAGAGAAACACTGATGTGAGAGCACAACATTGATTGGCTGCCTCCTATATGGTCCCCTGCTTGGATTGAGCCTACCACCCAGGCATATGCCCTTGACAGGGAATTGAACCAGCAGCCTTTAGTGCATGGGCCGACCCCCAACCAACTGAGCCACATGGGCCAGGGCTACTCTTTCTTAACAAATGAAACTGACAAGCCCCTAGATACCATGTTGAAGACAGATGTTTCACTAGTCTTTTTCTCAGAATAATGACTTATTTTTTGTAAAAAATGATACATTCTTCTTGTAAGAATTGAAGATAGTTTGGGTGATCTTATGAAAATCTCCACTCAGAGATAACTACTAACATTAGGTGAACAGCATTTTAGGCATCTCCAGGATCTTTCTAGCTAGAACAGATAGAAATGCTTTTATTAAAATGGGACTAGTCATGCTGTTTTAAAGAATAAAAGTACTAAATAGATTTTATGTGAATAAGAAAAAGAAATAATATTAGTTCCTAAAAGTTATCTCTGAAGCTAAGATCGTGAGAAACATTGAAACTAGAATTCTTCTTAATAAGGTTTCCTTTTCATTTTTTAACCTATTGATTGATTTTTTTGAGACGGGGGAAGGGAGGGTGGGGGAGGGAGAGAGAAACATTGATGTTGTTCCACGTATTGATGCATGTATTGGTTGATTCTTGTATGTGCCCTGACCGGGGATAGAACCCACAGCCTTGGTGTATCGGGACAATGCTCTAACCAACTGAGCTCCCTGGCCAGAGCTAGGTTTCCTTTTTAGATGCCATGGTTCAAGGCTCTGAAGATGAGGAAATTGTCTGCTCTTTCTCCCGCCTTATCTCTTCCTCTGTTTCCCAACTTGTATTAATTATCCCTACTAGTATATTGATTTTTGTCACTATCTGTGCGTTTTCTTCTCTGAAACCATAACTCTCATGGTTATTTAGCCTTCATTTTATGTTTAAACTGATGTGTGACCCACCACCCCTACCGTCACCATCGCTTCGTCACTCCTGAGTCGTTTTTGAATTCTTGGTTGCTGAAATGCATCATTAAGGTTCCCAGGACGGGCCATGAATGCTGCCTGCTCCGTGTGCGAGGACGCTCTGTGCGTGCAGCTTGGCTGAAGAGACCATGCTGCTTGCATCACACTTGGTTTGGCTCAGGACTTGAGAGACATTTCTCCGTTGTCATTTGGCAACAGTGACTGTTGGTGGGGACAAGACAGGCCAGCCTGACATCCCTTCAAAATGAAGGTGATTTGTGCTCTCTTTTGTTCTTTTTTCTTTAAAAAAAATAATCTGTATGCCTGAAGAATTTTCTTTCTTGTTCTTTATCAGTTTTTCCTGGAACAAGATGTGGCTTTTTTTTTTTTTTTTAATCCTCACCCAAGAGTATGTTTGTTTGTTTTAAATATATTTTTATTGATTTCAGAGAGGAAGGGAGGAGAGAGAGAGAGAGAGAGAGAGAGAGAGAGAGAGAGAGAAACGTCAGTTGCCTCCTGCATGCCCCCTACTGGAGATCGAGCCCACAACCCAGGTATGCGCCCTTGATCGGAATCGAACCCGGGACCCTTCAGTCTGCAGGCTGACGCTCTATCCACTGAGCCAAACCAGCTAGGGCTGTTTGTTTTATTTAAAGAGAGGAAGGGAGAGAGAAAGAGGGAGAAACATCCATCGGTTGCCTCTCGTACACGCCCTGACCAAGGATAGAACCCACAACCTAGATATGTTCCCTGACTGGGATTCAAACCCACAACCTTTTGGTGTAAAGTTATGTCCTTTTGAGTTGCAATTCCATTCTTTTTCTATTTTTTTTTTTAATCCTCACTCAAGGATATATATATATTTAGAGGCCCAGTGCACAAAAATTTGTGCACTCGGGAGGGGGGTGAGGGTGTCCCTCAGCCTGGCCTGTGCCCTCTCGCAGTCTGGGACCACTCGGGGGATGTCCACCTGCTGGCTTAGGCCCACTCCCCCGGGGGACCGGGCCTAAGCTGACAGTCAGACATCCCTCTGGCAGCCCAGGAGCCCTTGGGGGATGTCCACTTGCCAGCGGGGACCAGGCCTAAGCTGCAGTCGGACATCCTTAGCCCTGCTGAGGAGGCGGGAAAGGCTCCCGCAATCACTACTGTGCTGGCAGCCGTCAGCCTGGCTTGTGGCTGAGCAGAGCTCCCTCTGTGGGAGCGCACTGACCACCAGGGGGCAGCTCCTGCATTGTTTGTCTGTCCCCTGGTGGTCAGTGTGTGTTATAGTGACCAGTCATTCCCAATCATTCTGCTGTTAGGGTCAATTTGCATATTACCCTTTTTTTATATGCCTGGTGCATGGGTGGGGGCTGGCTGGTTTGCCCTGAAGGGTGTCCCGGATCAGGGCAGGGGTCCCACTTGGGTGCCTGGCCAGCCTGGGTGAGTGGCTGAGGGCCGTTTTCAGGTTGGCCACACCCCCTTCAGGGTGGGGGTCCCTGCTGGGGTGCCTGGCCAGCCTGGGTGAGGGGCTGAGGGCTGTTTGTAGGCTGGTCAAGCCCCCCAGCAGGGACCCTCACCTCTTGAGGGTGTGGCCAGCCTGGGCGAGGGGCTGATGGCTATTTGCAGGCTGGCCACAGTCCCTTCAGGGTGGGGGTCCCTGCTGAGGTGCCTGGCCAGCCTGGGTGAGGGGCTGATGGCTATTTGCACGGTGGCCACAGCCCCCAGCCACCCAAGCTCCCAGTGGAGGCTGGCTGGAAGCAGGTATCTGGGATTTATTTATCTTCTATAATTGAAACTTTGTTGCCTTTAGCGGAGGCCACAGCCAGCCAGGGCAGGCGGGAAGCTTGGCTTCCTCCATCACCGGAGCAACCAAGCCTCCTGCTTGCTCCAGCTCTGTGGCTGCTGGCCACCATCTTGGTTGGCTTAATTTGCATATAGTTGCTCTGATTGGTTGGTGGGTGTGGCTTAGGGCGTAGCGAAGGTACAGTCAATTTGCATGTTTCTCTTTTATTAGTACACACACACTAGAGGTCCAGTGCACAAATCTGGGTCCTTCGGCCTGGCATGTGGGGATTGGGCCAAAACTGGCTCTCCAACATCCCCCGAGGGGTCCTGTATTGCGAGAGGACAGTTCTCAGGTGACGCACCCCAGAATCGAGCTCCCTCCTCTCTGGTTCCAGGTGCGTCACCTCAGAACTGTAGCTGCCAAGTCGCTGCAGCTTGGCAGCTGCTGCATTGAGTGTCTGCCCCCTGGTGGTCATTGTGCATCATAGCTACCGGTTGGGCAGTTGTACGGTCAGACAGTCACTTAGGTGTATATATTCCTTCTTATATATATTAGAGAGAGTGGAAGGAAGGGACAGGGGAAGAGAGAGAAAGAAACATTTATGTGAGAAAAACATTGAATGGTTACCTCCTGCATGGCCCCAACTGGGGCCGTAAATGGATCCTGCAACCCAGCTGTGTGCCCTTGACTGGGAAGTGAACTTGCAACCCTTCAGTATGCGGGCTGGTACTCTAACCAGTGAGCAGCACCAGGCTCAAGGTATGCCCTTTTGAATTCCAGTTCCATTCTTCATTCTGTGGATGAAAGGGGCCACATGCTGACCTGACAAGCTAAGGGAGGCCTGCATGGCGGTTTGCAAACTCAGAGACCTAAAGTAACCACAAAGGATGGTCTGAGATTAAACTTTAACTAAAAGCAGTTTGGTGGGCAGTTACATCCTAGGCCGGTATCTTCCCTGACAAGGCCAACCTTTACCTTAACTGAGCCTGTCTGTCTTTTTGCATCTATGATAACATACCCTTGAAATGTCTGGGTAACTTGTAACTTCCCTTTTTCTGGACCCCTTGGGGCACAACCTCATGTGCTGGGCGCCAGGACAGATACCATGAATTCCTTCATTATCATGTTAATTGATCCTGCACCCACCTAAGTATGTGTCCATCATTTTACTTTTTATCCAATCCCAGAGGTTTCCCTGCTTTGCTTTCTCCCGCCTCTCTAGTCTATCACCAATGGATTTCATGTTAGCTATCTATGTCCCTCCTTTGATTGCAATGTATAAAAATAGAGGAAAACCCTCCATTCTCTCAATCCGTTAATGATACTGCTTCCTGGCAATTGTCAACAGTTTGGCTCAAATAAACACAAAAATTCTTTATAGGTTTAAATGTTTTTTACGTTAACAATTCTCACAAAGATTCTTGTATTGCTTTATGAATACTTTCTTTTTTTCTCTTTTTGTTGAGTTCTGTTTCAGATTCTTTGTTTTATTGTTTTGATCTTCTATGACTTTTGTCTTCTCTCCTTTTAATACTTGCCTTTCACTTTATTTACCATGATTATCTGAAAGCTTTCCTCTGTTAATTTGTTTTTCAGCCATATTTATTGCTTCTTGTTGTTTCTGATGTGTTAGCTGTATAAGGACCCCGCAGTTTGTTTCCTTTTTATCTCATTCTGTCATTTCATCTTTGCTTACTTTTTTGAATTCATGTCGTTAAATTTTTCTGTAGTTAAAAATGCTACAGGAAATTTTTTCTGTTCCTTGGATTAGATTTTCCTTTACACTTGGGTTTTCATTAATCACACGCATGCTCCTGTCTTTATTGTTTTTCTCATGTTTGTATAACTATCACCACTTCTTTTAAATGTCTCGGGCTTAATGTGACAGCTCCAGTCAGACCTTTTGTTTGCTTCTGTATAATCCGGGTATATTCTGAATTCTAACAGTATCTGTACCCACCACTAAGATTTAACAGATGTTTACATTTTTCCATATTAATGAAGTATTGATTTATGAAACCCATTTAGTACAGGCATGCCTCAGAGATATTGCGGGTCCGGTTCCAGACCTCCGAAATAAAGTGAGTGTTGACTGGGCCGGCATGGCTCAGTGGTTAAATGTTGTTGACCTATGAACCAGGAGGTCACAGTTCCATTCCCGGTCAGGGCACATGCCCAGGTTGCCGGCTCGATCCCAATGTGGGGCATGCAGGAGGCAGCCGGTCAGTGATTCTCTCTCATCATTGATGACTCTCTCTCTCCCTTCCTCTCTGAAATCAATAAAAACATTTTAAAAATAAATGAAGCGAGTGTCGCACGCAATAAAGCGACTCGTAACGTTTTGTTGGTGGAGGGTCTTGCTTCCATTGGTGAAGCTCAGCAGGTGAGGCTGCGTCCTTGCACCGAGGCCATTGCTCTCTCACACCTGAGGCCTCCCTCAGCCGAGACTCCTGCCCTTCCCGACCTGAGTGGACTTTGTCCTTCCTCACTCTGCCCAACTGAGGAACTCCTATTTCCTTAACTGCCTACCATAGTCCCTCCTTCCTTGTTTAAAAAACCCTTATTTTCCACCCCCACCTGGAGAAAGGTCTGAAAACTCAGTTAATGATTCCTAGTAAGTGTAAGAAATACAGCGTTCACCTGAAAACCGGCTGGATGAGCCCTCCCTCCCTCAGCCCTCAGGCAGGTGCCTGCACAGGGCCCCGCCCCCAGGAGCCAGGCCCCCCAAGGGGAGGGCGGGGCCTCGGGAGGAGTCCCAGTTCTGGTTACAGGAGGTGACTGCTCTCATCCCTAACTCAGCGGGGCTCCCCGGCTCAGGGGCCCTGCACAGAGCAGGCACTCACTGCTGCTCTCTCGCTCCTCTGTCCACAGTTGCTTCCTCTCTCACTGAGGTCTGCCCTCCACTGCGGACAGGCTCCGCCAGTCACCAGCCCTCCTCCAAGTCGCTGAAAGCAGACCTAAAAGGCTCTCTGACCACCCTCTCCTTTGCTTTTTAATCCTCACCCAAGGGTATTTTCTCCATTGCTTTTTTTGAGAGAGTGGAAGGGAGGGAGGGAGAGAAACATCAATGTGAGAGAGACATTGATCGGTTGCCTCCAGCATGAGCCCTAACTGGGCCCAGGATTGAACCTACAACCCAGGCCCATGCCCTTGACTGGGAATCAAATCCACAACCCTTCAGTGTGTGGGAAAATGCTCTAACCACTGAACACACCAGTCCCCCCTCCCCCTTTATGATAGGCTAGAGGCCCGTTGCAGGAAGATTCCTGCAAGAATAGAGCTTCCTCGGGCCTATTCCTGCAAGAATAGGGCTTCCTGAGACCGGAGTGAAGCAGAGAAGGGAGCGAAGCCTTCCAAGGCGGGCTTCGCTCCCTTCTCCGCTGCCTCGCTCCCTCCCTTCTCTGCCGCTTGGCTCCCTTCTGCAGCGCTTGGCTTCCTTCTACGCTGTCTTCAGTCTTCGCTCAGCGCCTGTGTATGCAAATCAACCACCATCTCTGTTGGGTTAATTTGCATATCGCTCTGATTGGCTGGTGGGCATAGCGGAGGGACGGTCAATCTGCATGTTTCTCTTTAATGAGTGTAGATAGGTAGTTAGCTGGTGGTGGAATCAGGAGAGGCAGAGCCCAGCCAGTGCTCTGACCACCATCCTCCTCAGTTGGTGGCATCCTGTCTATTTCTGCTCCCACCCTCCCTAGTTCTCCCCTGGCCCAGTGCACCCTGAACCCTCTGTGACTCACCTGGTGGGTGTCACCGCACAGCCCCGCACCACGCTCCACCTTCGTCCCAGCTTTCTTCATTCTGTCTGGCCTGGGTTTGAGGGTCAAGGGCAAAACTCGTTCTTTTCGGGGGAAGCCAGCTCCTTCCATGTTCTGCCGGAGGCCCTGCTGCTCTCCTGCCCTCTGGGCCCCTTGGCAGCTCACAGGGGCAGAGGTGGCCACCCTCCGGCCACTCACCAGATCCCTTCCTGTTGTGGGCACCTCACAGACATGCAGCCGACTGCACACTCGAGCCTCAGGGAGAACAAACTAAGTCCAGGAAAAGCTCTTGGTCCCGGGCCCCGCCCCCCTCCCCCCGCCCAGCCCCCAGTGCCAGCAGCTCTGCCCCCTGCCAATCTCCAGGCGTCTGAGCCCGAGCCAGGCAGGGCACACGGGCTGTACCTGTTAGGCTTCTGTCCAATGCCCAGCCTCAGGCCCGCCGGGCTACAGGAAGGAGGCGGCCCCGGCCCCTCGTTGAGGAGACACGGGAACCGGGGGAGGTGCGTCAAGAACCGAACGTTGAGCAAGAAACCACATCCACACGCAATGAATGAATGGAGCAGGTGTGCAGTCGCCCGAAGAAGTGGCTCCCAGATTTGACTGAAACCAGCATGGCGATGCGACACAGCCCGTCGGAAGGTGGCAGAGCGGCCACCGTGGGAGCCCAGGAAAGGGAGCCTGGGAGCAGGGCTGGCGGTGCCCACCTGCGGAGACAGTGCCCTCAGCTGGAGGCATCGGACCTTGCCCACACCTCTCTGGAGTCGGAAGCAGCACCCACACTAAGCTGCGAGGGGAGCGCGGAGGGCGGGCCTGGGTGGCCTGGAGGCACCGTGCAGCCAGGCTGGGGCTCCGGGACGGAGGCTGCAGGATGAAACTAGGAGAGGAGGCCGGAGCGGGCCTCAGAGATACAACCACCTTCCGTGGAGGGAGGGCAGGGGGCAGACATTCCAGAATGGGGGGCGGCTGTTCGACTTGGAAACTGAAGGCACAGGGAGGTGCAGCGAGCTGTGTGCAGAGGACCGGGAGGTGGGCTGGCACAGGGAGCCTGGGCAGGGCCAGGTGTGGGGGCCTGGGGTCCGAGCAGAAGAGTGGGGATCAGATGTGACAGGAATGGGAGCCACTGGCTCCTGAGAAGGAAAGACGCGGGGTGACGGTGGTGTCTGAGAGCCCGCAGCCTGGCTGGGTGGCTGACGGACACAGGGCAGGGACAGTGTGTGTGGGGGGTGGGATGGGCAGGCGGACAGAGACCAGGGCCAGGCGGGCAGTGGGAGGGTGCGAATAACCCAGGCTCAGGGCCGCTGGACATGAAGGAGATAGGAAAGACAGGCAGAGATGTGCACAGAAAGGATCGTCCAGCATCACTTGTATTAGCAAATGTCCCGAGTGGGAAGATGAGTAAGTAGAAGGCTGTGTATTGCGCAGTTGAATGTTGTTTCGCAGGGAAAATGAGCGGTGTGGATCCAGGGGCCTCGTGTAAGAAATCCTAAAAGGAAGGGAGGGAGGGAGGAAGGGAGGGAGGGAAAGAAAGCCAGTGTTAGAGGCAGCAAGCTCGTACTGGCCAATGCAGTAACCACTGGCCGCACATGGCTATTTAAACTTGAATTAAAATAAAAAGTGCGACCCCTCAGTCACACTCGCCACATTCAAGGCTGGGTAACCGCTTGCGGCTGGTGGCTGCGGCCTCTGGACAGCGCTGGGGTTTGGGACAGACAGTATGACACTGAGCGTGGGGTTTGGGACAGAGTGTGACACTGAGCGTGGGGTTTGGGACGGACAGAGTGTGACACTGAGCGTGGGGTTTGGGACGGACAGAGTGTGACACTGAGCGTGGGGTTTGGGACAGAGCATGACACTGAGCGTGGGGTTTGGGACGGACAGAGTGTGACACTGAGCGTGGGGTTTGGGACAGAGTGTGACACTGAGCGTGGGGTTTGGGACAGAGTGTGACACTGAGCGTGGGGTTTGGGACAGAGCATGGCACTGAGCGTGGGGTTTGGGACAGAGCATGACACTGAGCTGGGCACAGTGTGTCGAGAGTAGACGGAAACCAGGCAAATGTCAGTCAGCCAGCGCCGTGTCGAGAAGCAGGAGTTAGGATCGGAGAAGGGGCCCGGCTGCCATGCTCTGGCCCTGAGGCCGTGGCGCCCACGTGAGTGCTCGCTCACATGACCCGCGCTCCTTTCCCCGCGGGAAGGTGTACAGCCAGCGCACGCTTAGAGAAGACGGGCTGGGCATGAGGGACACTGAGGTGGAGACAGGAGACCAACGGCTGACCCTCCTGCTGGGAGACACGAGTCCCGTCCTTGTGTCCACGCAGCCCACGTGTGCCACTCAGGTGCCCTGGTCGCCGTCACCATCCTCCATCCTCACAGACACTCTGCGCGGGTCCTCGCTGCCATGGTGACCGGCCTGCAGCCAGCTAGGAAGGGTCGGCACAAGCCCCGGCGCGGCTGGTCTCCGGCTGGCACACTCACCTCGTGGGTGTCCCTCTCGCTTGCCCCACCACTGCCCCCACATTCTGCCCCCATGTCCCTTCCCACAGGCTCCCCCGCAGCAGCTCCCTGACCAAGCCGGCCCCCCACTCCTAACGAGGGCCTGTGCCTCATGGGTCCCCCGGCCAGGACCGGGCAGCTGTGCTCTGCAGGGAACGGTCTGCACCAGAAGCCGGTGGCCCCGGGGAGGTCTGGGCCAGGCGCCCAGCCCGCGAGGCCGAGGCTGCTGGCCGCAGCTCTGGGCTTGCTGAGTCTGGCACTCAGAGGCAGAGGGAGCCCTGGTTATAATCTGGGGCTTGCAGTGTGCCAGGCCCTTCTCTCTGGGGCAAGACATTGCAGTCCCCCACCCGGGGGTGGATGCCCTCTCCACAGAGCCCCTCAGTGCCATCCCGGAGCCATGACCCCAGGCCAGGAGCTGAGGGGTCCTGTCGGCCCTGCTGAGCCCCCGGCCCTGCCCCTCTCCACCTGCGTGGAGCAGCCGCCGCCTGTGTCCAGTGCTTTACCCATTAATGGCATTCGTTCATTTTACGGACTCGCCCCGGCCAGCCTCTGAGGCAGATGGCATTACCCCATTGTACATAGGAACACAGTGAGGTTTGAGGGCGAGGATTTGTTCAGCGAGCGAGTGACAGGCTTAGAGTCTGCATGGGGCGCGCCTGCTGCCTCCTCAGAGCTCTGACCGGCTTTCCCTCCCGTCCTCTGGCTCTCCTCCTGCCTCTCTCTGCACCTCCATCCGGGTGTCCCCCACCTCTGTTCTCTCCTCTTGCTCCCTCTCCCCCCGACCCCCGAGAAGCACAAAGGTGGGCTCGGGTGCAGCTCTGTGGCTTCTGGTTGAGTGAGCTCCGTGTCCTCAGGAACCCGTGGCCCATCCAGGCGACTCCCTTCCCGGGATCCCCCCCCCCCCCACAGCCTCGGGGGAAACTGTGTGAAGAGGGTCCCTGAAACTGCTCCAGGGGAAAGAACTCTGGGAGGGCTCCCAGACTTTCCAGGACTGGGTGTCACTTTAGTTCGAGGCAGGAGTGGCAGGAAGCAGGGCCGGGTGGTAGGGCGACGGGGTCAAGGGAGGCAAAGGCAGGGGACACCTCCCCACGCAGGACGGTGTGAGGCACGTGGGGGAGCGAGCGATGCCTCCAGTCTCTGGCCCCTCACACACGCACCCGCTGACAGCAATGACTGGCCTTGGGGGGGAGGGGGGCAGTCCCAGGTGGCGCCCCTGTCATTCTCCCCATCAACGGGAAGTAGAGGCCTGGGGAGGGCAAGCCTGTGCTTCGTTCAGGAGGAACCTGCCCGAAAGCCGGGTCTGAAAACCAGGAGGGCGTTTGCCAGCGAGGGCGGCGCGGGGTGCGGGCAGGAGGCCTGGCGTTGTGTTCTCCATGGCCCGCCAGAACCACCGTCTTCTGCACTGGGCCTGGACAAAGGTCTCACAGGGTCCATGCTGCTGCGGCCCAGGTTTGGGGCTCACGGTGGTGGAGCTAAAGACTCTGCCATTGTCAGACCCTCCAGTGGCTGCGACTGCAAAAGCCAAGCTTCCGGGGGTTGGGCTCGGGCCGGTGACCTTTGGTTTCCAGGAGAACAGAACGTGGTCTCCAGCAGTGTGCCCGCCGCACGCATCCCTACGGAAGACACGCTGAGCTACAGGGTGAGGTGGACGCAGGAGAAAACAGCCACATCTCGGCCGAACCGTGCCGCGGGCCCGAGGTTCAGGCGTGTCTCTGAGACCAGCTGTGACCTGCTGTCCGACCTGGGGCCCGGCTGCGTGAATGACAGCACGGGGACTGCCTGGAACACTCTGTGACCATGGAAAGTGGGGGCTCTAAAGGTATGGAGCGAGTTGGAGAAATTACTTATGACAAACAATCAGAGAAAAAAGCCAGAACCAACATTCCCCAAGT
Source organism: Myotis nattereri (assembly GCF_964212035.1). Taxonomy (NCBI): domain Eukaryota; kingdom Metazoa; phylum Chordata; class Mammalia; order Chiroptera; family Vespertilionidae; genus Myotis; species Myotis nattereri. Next base: position 9,763,392 of record NC_138081.1, read on the forward strand.
GCTACTGTTCCACTCAGGACACACACACAGAGAGAGAGAGAGAGAGAGAGAGAGAGAGAGAGAGAGAGAGAGAGAGAGAGAGAGAGAGAGAAGAGAAGAGAAGAGACCGGGCGACCAGCCAGGACGGGTTTGCTTTTGTAAGACGTCCATTACAAACCAATCGCTTTGTAAAATACCATGAAAATAAAAGACAGGCATACATCCATCAAAGGACTATTTTACCAAATATCCTAAAAACTCAAAACTCAATAGTAAAAAAAAACAACACCCCACAACAACTCAGTCAGCACATCGACCCAGGAACCAAGAGGCCGCCAGTTCGATTCCCAGTCAGGGCACCTGCCGGGGTATGGGCTCGATCCCTAGTGGGGGGCGTGCAGGAGGCAGCCAATCAATGATGTTCCTTTCTCATTAACGTTTCTATCTCTCTATCCCTCTCCCTTCCTCTCTCTCTCTCTAAAAAAATAAATCAATAACAACATATTTGTAAAAAAACAACAAAGCAATCTAATTAGAAATGGATGAGTCATGAGCAGACACTTCACCAAAGCGGATGGTAAGTAAGTGTTCGTCATCCTTATTCCCTAGGAAATGTGACTTAAACCACAGGGAGCTCTCACTGCACACCTGTGCAATGGCTGCGTCCGTTTCTGAGGGCTGCCTCATAAATTGAGTGGCTTCAAATCATTCTCCCACGGTTCTGGAGGCCGGAGTCTGAAATCCAGGTGCTGGCAGGCCACGCTCCCTCCTGCCTCGCCTCTTCCAGCTCCTTGAGCTGCTTGCGATCCCGGTGCATCTCCGCTTGTAGCTGCATCAGCCCAACTCTGCCCCTTTGTCCTCCAGCCGTCTTCCTGTGTCTGCGCCTTCACAGGGCCTTCTTATATGGACACCAGTTATTGGGTTTAAGGCCCGCCCTGAACCCTGTGTACCTTAACTTAATTGTATCTGTAAAGACCCCTTTTCCAAGTAGGAGCCCATTCATATCTTTACAGGGGACTTAATTCAACCCACAGTGATGGCTAAAATAAAAACTAGGAATCAACACAAGTGCTGACAAGGGTGTGAAGGAGCTAGATCAGGGGTGGGCAAACTATGGCCCACGGGCCGTATCCGGCCCGTTTGAAATGAATAAAACTAAAAAAAAAAAAGACCGTACCCTTTTATGTAATGATGTTTACTTTGAATTTATATTAGTTCACACAAACACTCCATCCATGCTTTTGTTCCGGCCCTCCGGTCCAGTTTAAGAACCCATTGTGGCCCTTGAGTCAAAAAGTTTGCCCACCCCTGAGCTAGATCCTCATCCACGGCGGCTGGGAAGCAGTCTGCAGTTCACCACGGGACCCCGCGTCGAATTCTCAGCGTTTGTCTCAGAGGAAGCAAAACCCATGTTCACACAAAAATCCATCCACAATGTTCACAGCAGGTTTATCCTAACAACACAAACTGGAAACAACCCAAATGTCCTTCAGCCAGTGAGTGGCTAAACAAACTGTGGTACACGTCTATACCGTGGGATACTATTCCGCCATATAAACGAGTGAGTTATTGATACACGCAGTGACCTGGATGGATCCAAGGGCGTTTATGCTTAGAGAACAAGCCAGTCTCCAAAGGGTGCATGCTGTACGATTCCATTTATATAATCATCGTCTCTTTTTTTGTAAATCTTCACTTAAGAATATGTTTTTATTGATTTTAGAGAGAGAGGAAGGGGGGAAGAGAGAGAGAGATGAGAGAGAGAGAGAGAGAGAGAGAGAGAGAGAGAGAGATGAGAAAGAAGTATTGATCAGTTGCCTCTGTATGCTTCCTGACCGGGGATCAAACCTACAACCTAGGTGTGTGCCCTTTTGGTGAATGAGAAAATACTCCACCAACTGAGCCACCCGGTGGGTCATTTATACGCTATTTCTGAAATGATGAAAGTACAGGATGCAGAACAGAGTAGTGGTTGCGGGGACAGGGTTAGGGGTGGGGGCCTGACAATAAAAGGCTAGCAGGAGGGAGTCTCTCTAAGTTCTGTATCTTAGTTTTCATGGTGACAACACAAATCTGAGATCAAATGGCACAGAACTGCCCTAACTGGTTTGGCTCAGTGCATAGAGCATTGGCCTGCGTACTAAAGGGTCCCAGGTTCGATTCCGGTCAAGGGCATGTACCTGGGTTGCGGGCACATCCCCAGTAGGAGATGTGCAGGAGGCAGCTGATCGATGTTTGTCTCTCATTGATGTTTCTAACTCTCTATCCCTCTCCCTTCCTCTCTGTAAAAATCAATATATATACACAACAAATGGCACAGAACTACACACACACATACGTATATGTGCACACAGGTGAGTGGAATCTCAATGAGGTCTGATATCAGTGAACAGAAATCATTGTCAGTTTTCCTGTTTGATATTGTGCCAGAGTTCTATTAGGCGTCACCATTGGGGGGAAGCTGGGTAAAGGGATCCTTGGACTCGATGTGTTATTTTTGTGACTCTCCGTGAGTCTAGTTATTTCAAAATAAAAAGTTTAAAAATTGATTCTTAGAAAAATGAAATAGAAAGCAGATTTTAAAAGGCCCAGTTTTTTAAAAAAAATACATTTTTATTGATTTCAGAGAGGAAGGGAAAGGGAGAGAGAGAGAGAGAAACATCAATGATGAGAGAGAATCATTAATCGGCTGCCTCCTGCACGCCCCCTACTGAGCCCACAACCCAGGCACATGCCCTTGACCAGAATCGAACCCAGGACCCTTCGTCCGCAGGCCAATGCTCTATCCACTGAGCAAAACGCAGGTAGGGCAAAAAGGCCCAGTTTTTCCGTCACAGATTCGGCAGACATCAAACACCCATGTCAGCTTGCTGAGGGGTTTCTCGGTGCTCACTGTTAGTTCCCACACCTGCTGTGCGGAGAGCAGTGACCATCGTCTGGCAGGAGAGAGAGGCACCTGCTCAAAGGCTAGAAGCCAGCACAGCGGTGGAATTCCCCCTCGTTGCCGTCAGTGTTTGTGGCGGAGTTCTGCTGTTCAAGTGGAACGTGGTCTAAATTCAAAATAAAATACATATTCCTCTGAGTCAGAAAACGTGCAGATCAGTAGATGTCAGCCACAGCCAGGCCCCATGTGCCCGGTTTTGTCATCTCTTGCTCCCTCTCCCCGCCCCTAACTGCCTGTCTTCCATTCCTCTCTTCCCTGTCGGCTCACCTTCAACCGCCCTCTGCAGGGGCAGGTCAGGCTCTGGCCCCACCCCTTGCCACTGCTCCCCTCACCACACGCTGGGGAAATCACTTCACCTCTTGCGTGTGTGGGGATTGCAAGGCCCACCTGGGGGCTGTCATGAGGAGTCGCCCCCAGGGCGAGGGAAGGTGCCCAGGCCGAGCGGGGCTCTCTGGCTGCACACCCGTGGTCCCCAAACACTCTCGCAGGCTCTGGTCTTAACTAGTCTTTGTTCCCAACTCACCTTCCCTGTCAGGCAAACCAGGCTCCTCCTCCTCCTCTGCCTCCCCTGTCCACAGCCATGCGCCCCCACACCAGCATCCTGCCTCCCACAGGTGTGTCCTCCCCTCCAGCTTCAGCCTCTGCGACAACCTGGGGCCCCGTAAGCTCTTCCCTCATCATAATGATAGTGAACACATTCCACTGGCTAACTCCCTGAGCACTCGGTATGTGCCAGGCACCATCCCACGCCCTATCCATGTACTAACTCATTTCATGCTTTCACTCCTCCTGCGAGATAGGTTCTGTTCTAAGCCCACTTTACAGGTGAGGAAACTGAGGCTAGCAAGCAGGGAAATAACTTGCCCAAGGCCACCCGCTGGTAAGCCCCACGCTCTTATCCACAGCACTATCTGCCGTGCGGCCTCCTGCTTCATGGCAGCAAGAACTGGGCTGTCGTACTCAGCAGCTCAGCACCCGGCTCTGTAACCCTTTGCTGAGAGAGTGAATGAGTGAATGAGTGAATGAACGGATGCTGCCCGTTGTGCTCGGCTTATAAAGCTATTTCCCTCTGCTGCAGAGAAGCCAGGCGAGGCATGAGGGTGGCACCAGGGCAGCCGGCAGCGCCAGTGACTGCTCTGCCCAGTGGCTTCTGAGCACCCTGTCCCTCGCCCCGCTGAGTCCAGCACCTCCCAGGCCAGGCCTTCAGCACCTTAACTCCCTGTGATGTCCATATTTCCTTCTAAAGTCTTCCTATTTCATCCTCAAGACCAAGCTTCAGGGACTCACCACGTTCTCTTGTCCACAGAGAAAGATCTCCATCTTGCAGCTTCAGTGGCCGAACGCCCTGGGAAGCTGCCCAGCGAGCTGCTGTAGGTCTAACCTGCTTTCTCTTAGTCTTCTCTCCTGCACTCTGATGTTCCCCAGTATCTTCTCCTCTTCCCCGCAGACCAACCCATTTTCCTGCACTCTTCTAATTCGCCCCCGTGCTATGCTACACTCTGCCTCCTAAATCTTTCTTCTCCCTTTTTCAGCTACCCATGTATTTCCTTAATCATCTATACATATAAAAGCCTAAGCGACCGGCCAACCGTGGACCATTCGACCGGTAGCTATGACACACACTGACCACCAGGGGGCAGATGCTCAATGCACAGGCATGGAAACATGGAACAGAATGATGAATCTCAGAGGGAAGGGAGGAAAAGGGAGGGTGGAAAGAAATTAGCCAAAGATCTTATATGCATTCTAGAGGCCCGGTGCATGGATTCATGTACCGGTGGGGTCCCTCAGCCTGGCCTGTGGGATCTGGCCGAAACCGGCAGTCCAGCATCCCCAAGGGGTCCCGGATTGTGAGAGAGTGTAGGCCAGGCCAAGGGACCCCACTGGTGCATGAATCTGTGCACTGAGCCTCTGGTTTTAAATATAGTTATCTGAAAATCTTCTAGATTGTTCTATTATCTCAAATTTTGGAGACAGAAATCTTCCTGTTTGTATTGTATGCCATTGCTCATGGTAGCTCAGTTCCTCATGTGTTTTTATAATTTCTGACTGTGAGCTAAAGCTGGGGATTTTTTCCCCTCATGGATGGCCCAAGCTGGGTTGTGAAAGCTCCCTCCAGATATGATTTTGCCTTTGTTTCTGTTGAAACTACCCCCTACCGCTACTCAATTCACCCTACTATGGACCAATTTAAGAATCCCCAAGTTATTATGAGTGTTGTTGTAAAATATACATAGCATAAAGTTTAATATTTTAACCATCTTCTGTGAACAGTTCAGTGGCATTAAATCCATTCACATCGTTGTGCAATCATCACCACCATCCATATCGAGAACCTTTTATGTTGTTGTTAATTCTCCCCTGAGGATATTTTTTCCATTGATTTTTAGAGAGAGTGAAAGAGAGGGGGAGAGAAACAGAGAGAGAGAGAGAGAGAGAGAGAGAGAGAGAGAGAGAGAGAGAAAGGGAGAGGGATAGAGATAGAAACATCAATGAGAGAGAAACATCACCCATCAGCTGCCTCTTCCACGCCCCCTACTGTGGCTAAAGCTGCAACACAGGCATGTGTCCTGGCCGGGAATTGAACCAGTGACCTCTTGGTTCATGGGTTGACGCTTAACTGCTGAGCCACACCAGTCGGTCATGTCTTTTCGTAGTTTTTCATGAAGGAGTCTTTTGCCTCCTTAGTTAAGTTTATGCCTAAGTATTTCACTCTTTTTATTGCTATTATAAATGGAATCATTTTCTTTTTAAAAAATAATATATTTCTTCAAACTTCCAATTGCTTTTTTTAATTGATTTTTAGAGAGAGGGAGGATAAGAGAGAGAAACATTGATTTGTTGTTTCACTTACTTATGTGTTCTTTAGTTGTGCCCTGACCCGGGGATCAAACCCGCAAACTCGGTGTCTCAGGACGACGTTGTAACCAGCTGAGCTATCCGGCCAGGGCTGGAACTATTTTCTTAATTTTCTTTTTGGAGTGTTCATTGTTGTGTATAGAAACACAACTTCTTTTGTGGGTTGGTTTTGTATTGTGAGACTTTGCTAAATTTTTTAATTAGTCCTAATCGTCTTTTTGTGGTTGAATCCTATTATTTTGTTTTTGCTTTTGTTTTTACTCAGAGACCTGAGCAGTGACAGGCTTTATTGCATCTTCCAAAGCCAGTAAACAGACTTCTTCCTGGTCCCCATTCACGGAGCGTGCAGGCTTCGCGGATCCCAGCCGCGCGCCACAGCACTAACCAGCTGCCTGCCTCGTGAAGGCCAAGACCTCAGCCCCGCCCTGCATGGTCGCCTCGTCCAAGCACTTGCCCACGGGGCCTCCCTCCCTCCAACACCCTCCCCTCAGAGCCCCTGCTCATCAGCTCATCACCCCACTGCGTTTCTGCTCTCTGGATTTGAAAAATGAACATATTCTATTTTCTGCATATTCCGAGCAGGAGTGACCCCAGCACCCCACTTCCAAAGGCGCACCTCAAGCCCCGGCGTTCCCAGAGAGCACATGGGAGCCTGGGAGCCGGCATCCTATCCGCAGACAAGCCCTGCGGCAGGACCCAGCTGGAGAGGGACGCAGCCAGTCCCTCCGCCAGTAAGCAAGCGTCTGCCTCCCCCTGGGGCTGGGCGCCGGCCAGGCTCCTGCCGTGTGGGTGGTGGTTGTCTACTGTTACAGAGGGCCTACTACGTGCCAGATACCGCCCTGGGTGCTTTATGCGTATTCGATCTCATTTCACCCTGCTGCCAGCCCTGCGAGGCACGTATGATTACTGTCATTGATTCAGTTCAGGAAGTTGCCAAAAACACAGCTAGCAAAGCTGCAGAACCAAGATTCAGACTTAGTTTGGCTCAACCTTTACCAAACACACCTCGTCTTCCTCCATCCTTCCAACGCCACCTGTGCCTTCCTCTTCTCGTCCAGTCCTCTGGGGTGTCTGTGCGGGCTCCCTTCCTCCGCTCTGTCCTCAGCACCCGTGGGTGTGACCTCTGCAGAGGGTGCTGTGCTGGGGGCCCAGGAGGACCTGTCCACCAGGAGGGATGGGCTGTGGCACTCCCAGGGTGCTTGGCCTGAGCCCCGTTACTGAGAGAAGGGAGGCGTTTGCCCAGGACTCCGAGGGGAGTTCCATCCTGGGAGTGAACCCAGCCCTGGTCGGGACCCAAGCACCCAGCCCTCCCCGAGACATTGTGTGAGCCGGCTGGGCGTCCAGACAGCCCCTCCCGCCGCCCCAGCCAGGGTGGTGCTTGTGTGGGAGGGACTTTAAATCCAGCTGCCAGACCCCTGGACAGCAGAGGCAGAGAGGGCTGGCCACCATGCACAGCTCCCGCAGTCTCCTGGCGCTGCTGCTGCCGCCGCTGCTCTTGCTGGGGGCCACCCCGGGGCCCGCCGGAGCCCTCAGTGACGAGGAGAGACGCACGATGGTGGACCTGCACAACCTCTACCGGGCCCAGGCGTCCCCACCCGCCGCCAACATGCTGCAAATGGTGAGTGTGGTCAGAGGCGCCCACCTGCCAGGACTGAAGGGGTGCTGGGCCGGGCCCCCCACCAATCCCTCCCGTCCCTTAGCCAAAGCTGTCTCAGAGGCTCACCTCTCCTGCCAGTGACAGAGTCTCTGAAATTATATGACTCACAGGCCCCATGGCAGCCCCATTATAGCGACGAGGACGCCGGCTTAGGGGACAGGGTGGGCCTTCAGGGGCTGGCAGGTCACTAGCCGACAGAGCCGGGCCTGGGCGCCCCAGCTCCCCTCCAGTGGCCCTTTCCCAGCACTTCCTAAGATGCATGTGTAGCTGGGGTGGGGGTGGGGACACCTTGGTGACAACAATCTTTCAAGGAGGGGAGGAGAGGAAGCAGGGCGGCAGGAGCACGGCGCTGAGGTGGGCTAGCACAGGAAGTAGGCGGGGAGGACTCTGTCAGCCACTTGCACGACCCAGGGCTTTGGGCGAGTCCCTTAACCTAGGAAGGACCCTCAGTTCCTCTTCTGTGAAGCCAGGCTATAACTGGAGTCACACGTGTATCAATATGGCCTGAGTCTCGTAGATGGGATTTTGAGTTGGTGTGAAAATGAAACCTCAGCCCTAGCCAGTGGTGCTCAGTGGTTAGAGTGTTGGCCCATAGACTGAAGGGTCTCGGGTTCAATTCCAGTCCAGGGCACATCCCTGAGTGGCAGGCTTGATCCCCAGCCCCAGTCGGGACGGCAACCAGTTGATATGTCTCTCTCTCATCGATTTTTCTCTCTCTCTCTCTGTCTCTCCCTCTCCCTTCCACTCTCTTTAAAAATCAATGGAAAAATGTCCTCCGGTGAGGATTAACAACAAAAAAGAAAGAAATCTCAAACACATATATATTAGGATATAGTTACATGAAGTTTGAAAATGTAAAAAATACTGTTATATACAGGTGGCAACACGTGCTGATGGAGTAAACATCCATGGACAGCCTGCAGAAGACAGAGCCATTCAGGGGGCGGTTACCCTGTCACAGAGGGAGGGTTAGCTGACGGCAGTTAGGGCAGGATGTGCACCGTCAGGATGAGAAGAGATTAAGTGAGAAACTCACTCCTTCCTGCTCTCCCTGAGGCCTGGACTGGCCACCCCCTCCAGCCACCCTCAGGCAGCCTGGCAGGTTGATGGGCAGTGTCCAAGGAGCCATAACTGGCCCCCGAGAGCAAGGTCACTCTGGGGACCACAGCAGCAAGCCTGGGGGTCCGAGACCGGCGTTTTAACAGTCGAGTCCAATCTGGCAAAGTGACTCTGGCGGCCCCTTTACCGTCAAAGGCCTGTTTCCTGATCTATCACGAGGGGCTGGCAACCCTGCCCAGCGGGCCAGACAGGAGGACACAGGAGAAAGATCTTGGGGGGCTCTACAGACACACACAGCACCGCCATTCAGGCCCTGTCGGCCGGGGCCACCAGGGGCTGCAGACACAAACCGGGAGCCTGGTACCAGCTCTGCCAACAACTCTGCCTGAGCCCCTGAGTTCATCGTTGGGTCCCAGTTTCCCCGTCTGCAGAACCTCAATGCCCCCGAGCCTTGCTGGCTGAGGCTGGGGCTACGCAGGCTGGGAGCTGCTTTGCCTGCAGAGATGGGCCTCAGTGGGGCAACATTCCTGGAAGCAGCTGGGCACTGGGGGGCGCACGGCTCAGGTGCAACTCTGCAGTGGTAAATGCAGAGACTCTGGAGCCAGAAGGCCTGGGTTCAAATCTTTTTTTTTTTTTTTTGTAATATATTCTTATTGATTTCAGAGAAGAAAGGAGAGAGAGAGAGAGAGAGAGAGAGAGAGAGAGAGAGAGAGAGAGAGAGAGAGGGAGAAACATCAATGATGAGAGAGAATCGTTGATCGGCTGGCTCCTGCACGCCCCACAATGAAAGATGGAGCCTGCTACCCAGGCATGAGCCCCGACCAGGAATTGAATGAGGACCTCCTGGTTCACAGGTCGATGCTCAGCCACTGAGCCACGCCAGCCAGGCTCAAATTTTCACTTTGCCATTTATTAGCTGTGTGGCCTCAGCCAAGTTACTTAGCCTCTCTGTGCCTCAAACCTCCTCATCTGTGAACTGGGGATGATAACAGAACAGTCCCCTTGTAGCGTGGTTGTAAGGATTAAATGAATAAACATGTGGAAGGCACTTAGAACAGTGCCGGACAATGAGTAAGTTCTCAGTAAGTGTTTGATGAACAAAAGGGAATGCTCGGGGGTGAGGCGGGTGGGGTTCCTGTGGACTCTTCTCTCTCTCGCAGCCTCCGCATCGTTACCACCAGAAGGTCCCGTTCTCCTACCTCCTCCCCGATCTCTTGGGCACAACCTGACTCAGCCTGCCAGTTCTCCCAGGACTAAGCCTCTCCCTCTTCCCAGGCTCGGGCTGCACTGGCAGGATGGACGGCCCAGCACACAGGCCTCACCCCCCTGGGAGCCCCGCACTGGCTGCGAGAGCCCAGGACAAGGCTCCAGCCCCGAGAAGGCCCTCTGTGTGCCTGGCCCCCCTCTGCCTCCAGCCTCCGCTCCTGCCCACCTTCTCCTCCAGTCACCGAACTGCTTGTCTTTCCCCAGAGCACTGCTCCTCCCTCCACGCCTCTGCTCACGCCCCGCCTTTCTCTCGGGTCACCCTCTCCACAGGCCAAGCCTCACCTGAGAACTCTCGGCTACTGTCTCCTTCCCCGCCTTCAGGTCGGGCTAAATGGCCCTCTTTGGTGCCTCGTACTACCCCTGGCGTATCTGTCATTCACCACATGGCGGGCCAATTAATGGCTTATGACGATGTGAATTTGGGCTTCTTGGTCCTATAGCTGCCTCAGGGCTGGCACGGTGCCCAGGACTGTTGACTGACTGAGTGAGTGAGTGAGTAGATGAATGGACTTGTTTTCACACGATGACCATGTGGCCAGTGGGGGCGGGTGCTGTGACTCCTAAAACTCCCCAGGGGTCTCTGGACCGCTGAGAAGCCTTAAGTCCCAGGGCAGTGACTCTAATGGTGGGACTCCAGGCGTCTAGTCAGAATGGGAACGAGTGGGCTCTGCAGCAGAGATTGCCTTAAGCAGGGTCCTGTCTCGGTCGTCAATGGTTGACAGACCCCTGCTGTGCCGGCCCTGTGCCGGCGGTGGGGGTGCGTCCCTGCCCCACCTGAAGGAGCGTACAGTCTAGTCTGCGGCCCAGCAGGCCATCCCCGTGCCCTGGCCTTGTCCCCAGCACCCTGCCCCTTCACCACTCCCCACCTCCCACTACGGCCAGAGTTTGGGAGGACCGCGGGGACCAGTGATTTGAGACAAAAAGTCCCAGAGAGGGAAAGGGATTCACCCAGTCACGTAGCCAGGCTGTCCCAGCCCAGTGCTCCCATCCATGCCCCCGGCAGCGGCTACGGAGAACCGTGTGAGCATGGGCAGTGGGTGTGGACACAGCCCCCTCTCCTTAGAGCCGCCCCAGCTCTCGTGCTTTATGGCTGCCTGGCTCCCACAGCTGGATGGGCCCCCGGAGGGTGGAGCGAGAGTTGCGGCCAGGCAATGGTTTCCAGGAGAAGCCAGAACCAAGTTTAATGGGATCCAGGCCTCCCTCCTCAGCCCTTTGGTCAGATGCCTTGTTAGTCCCTCTTCCCACCCACTCTGAGGGGTGCCCCCAGCCGGGGACACAGAACCTCAGAGGCCCCCTCACCGAAGTGCTGTCCGCCTGCTGTCACACGCGGTCCCCCGTGGAGAACTCTGCCTTTGGGAGGGGACATGCTTTGGCCGCTGGGGCTCTCGGTGAGCGTCACTCCACACTGGACAGGTGTGGTCCTCGGAGCAGCTCAGGCAGCCCTGGGAGGTGGGCAGGGGCCTCGCTGCCAAGTTTCACTTGGGATATTCATATTACACTGTCCCAAACCTGACCTCATTTCCTGTTCCCAACACCCTGTGAGAATTCAGAAAGACTAGGCAATCGGTCCGAAGTCACACAGCTGGTGAATGGCCCCAGGTGTAGCCAACCCCACCACCGGTGGTGGCACTCACCCCCCTCAGAAGCCACCAGGAGCGAGACCTGGGCCAGATCCCAGCCAAGACTCACCCAGCAAGGAGGGGAGGGTCTCCGGTCTCCATGGGCCCCGGGGAACCCCACCTTCTCCTCCTCCTGGCATCGGGGCATCCTCCCCTCGCCCCCCGGGTCCCCTTCGCCTTCCCTGAGCCCAGGTGTCCTCGCCTTCCTTCCTGCAGAGGTGGGACGCGGAGCTGGCCGCCTTCGCCAAGGGCTACGCTCAGCAGTGCGTGTGGGGCCACAACAAGGAGCGCGGGCGGCGCGGGGAGAACCTGTTCGCCATCACGGACGAGGGCATGGACGTGCCGCTGGCGGTGGAGCAGTGGCACGTGGAGCGCGAGTACTACAACTTCAGCGCCGCCGCCTGCGAGCCGGGCCAGATGTGCGGCCACTACACGCAGGTGTGAGGCCGAAGGTCGGCGGGAGGGCGGGCCGGGCGATGGCCGATGGGGATGGGCGATGGGGATGGGCGATGGGTGATGGGCGATGGGCGATGGGGATGGGCGATGGGGATGGGCGATGGGCGATGGGCGATGGGCGATGGGGATGGGCGATGGGGATGGGCGATGGGGATGGGCGATGGGGATGGGCGATGGGCGATGGGCGATGGGCGATGGGCGATGGGGATGGGCGATGGGCGATGGGGATGGGCGATGGGGATGGGCGATGGGCGATGGGCGATGGGCGATGGGGATGGGCGATGGGGATGGGCGATGGGGATGGGCGATGGGGATGGGCGGGGCCTGTGGGCAGTGGGCAGGACGGAACCGCCTGTCCCATCACCCCCTACCCCCACTCCTGCGAGTGCCTTAATTCACACTCTAAGCCCCGTTAGACCCTTCATAAAAGTCGTCCTTCCCCAGTTATTAATGAGCGTCTAGACCTGACAAAGTCTGCTTCTCAAACCCACTAAGCCATGTTCAGTTCATAAAAACCACAATCTGAAAACGAGGCCGCCCCTCGGCCTCCCGGAGGCTGGGTGTCTCCGAGCCCTTTCTGCCCGGTAGTTGCGGCACAGGCGTCCGACCAAGCTCGAAGCAGCCAGTCCTCGGGCTTAGGGCACCGCTTTGCCCCGGCAGCAAGGACCCCCACTTCTGCCTTCTCGCTCACCGTCCCTCTGTTGTCACGTCTCATGGTGTCTAAGTCGCTGCTTCTAATCTGCCAGAGACAAATAAAGCAAATAGATAATTTTGTTGTTTAAATTTTCATTTGCTTTTAAAAACTACGTAAGGAAGAGCAAATTGTCATGGAGGGAAGGTTTCGGGGGCCTCTGAGAGCTTGTCCCTGCCTCTCGCAGTCACTTTTGCTTATGGATTCTCACTGCATTTTGAAAGTTTGAGTTTGCAGATAAGAGGTGTCAGGGTGTGTGTTGGGAGGATAACATCAGGTTCCTGAATTCTCTTTTTCCTCCTCCCAATGCTTATTTGTTGTTCAACAATAACACAAAGACAAGTTGTTTTTTTTTTAAAGACAAAAATAAACCAACCTCTTCCCACCCATATCCACCAATTCCATTTTCCAGTGCCTCGTTTGAGGGGTATTTTTAGTGCTAATCTTTAGGGCAGGAAATCCCAACATCACCCGCCTAGATCAGGAAGTTATGAGGGTGCAGCAGCCCTCCTCTGTACCCTGCCACCTCCCCCCCGCCCCCAATCTTCCACAGGGATTGCTGTCAGTGCCCAGCAAGAGTGGGGCTGCCCTGCCTCACCCCAGCGTTCTCCAGGGCTGAGTGCACGTGCACTTGCTCATTTCTGCCTGGGAGATGCTCAGCAGTGGTACCTGGGGGACCTTCAGCTGATTTAAGCAAAGACCCCCGTCCTGGGGGGGGGGGGGGGCGGCAGTGCAGAATCCACAGGCAGAGCCAGAACTCACAGCAAAAACCGGCCAGTTTGCGAGGCTCCTGGGCAGGCGAGGCTGAGACATAGCGAGGGGAGCTGCCGGGCTCCGCCCACGGTGGTGCAGGAAGATTGTTTTGACTCCCAGCAGCCAGGAGGCCCGTACTCAGAGACAGCAGGCCCCTGTTTCCTTGTCATTTGGGCAAGTCTCACTTCCCAGGTGGCTTCTCCTGTTTCTTTCCTTGGAGTTTGCTTGTTGCTGAGATAAGATTCTCCCATTTGAAATGAATTCCTTTGGATAGACCCCTTGTTAAAAAGCAAGAGCCCCTGGGAACAGCCCACAGGAAGCATTCACGAGGGTATATCCAAAGGGGTGGTTTTCACAGGGAGAGAGGCTTGGTGAGACAGTGGCTGGCAGGGGAGAGTCGTCTGTTCAGGACAAGCCCACCACCCCACCCTACCCTGGCCCCGTGCTCAGAGTTTTGTCCTTAAGCTGCATGTCATCAGGGGCTTGGATCTTACTGGCTGCAGGGTTGCTCCTCTCCCCACCTGCAGAGGCTGGTCAGAGAGGCACCAGCCAGGGGCCGCTCCTTCCATGCTAAACTGCTGGTTTTGCCCTCCTTCAGGTGGTCTGGGCCATGACAGACAGGATTGGCTGTGGCTCCCACTTCTGTGAGAAGCTCCAGGGCGTTGAGGAGACCAATGTCCATTTACTGGTTTGCAACTATGAGCCCCCGTGAGTCCCAGGGAGCCGTTCGGGTGGGCAGGGCCAAGCGGAAGGCTGGGTTGGACACAGTCTAAAGAGGTGGGTGGGGGTATCTGGAGCCTGGGCCCTATCTGCCCCTGGGGGAGCTGTGAGGGCACCTGTAAGTCTGCTCTCATTGGTCCAGCCAATGGGTTGGGGCACTTCCGGTCTAGGTGTGTGTTTAAGGGCTAGGGTTGCGAGGGACCCCCAACCCCCAGCATCCTCCTCGCCTCCTGCAGGGGGAACGTGAGGGGGAGGAGGCCCTACGAGGAGGGGACTCCGTGTTCCCAATGTTTCCCGGGGTACCGCTGTGAGAATTCCCTCTGTGGTGAGTCCGGGATGGGGTGGGGAGGGGGAGGGAGAGGGAAGGTGGAGCCCCTGAGCAGTGCCTGGACTGGGGAGGGGCCCAGCGGGACGCGACCTCCAGGGGCCCTCGCAGGCCCACCCCATCCGGGTTCCCAAGCCCGTTTTGCTCTCCTTGCACAGCCATTTTGACGCCCTCTCATTCCAAGTGAACGGATTTCAGCCCTTGCAGCAGAGGGTAACGCCCCATAAGGAAGGGGAGGCGGGCAGATGGGAAAAGCCAGGTGGGCGGGCTGATCGGTGGGCGTGTTAGCAGCTGGGATCCAGCTGAAAACTGGAAAGGCGAGTGCAGAGAGAGGAAGTCTTGGACAAGGAGGTAGTGGAAGAGCAACTGTGAAGTAGAATTTATTATCAAAGGGATACGGGTCCTGCTTGGAGCACTAATGCCAGGCCTTGTCTCTCTTAGCAGAACCCATGAGCTTCCCAGAGGAGGATCAGGAGGTGCCTCACCTGGAAGATGTAGAGGCCCCACCTTCCCTGGCAACGGAAACCTCAGGCTCGAGGAAAGGGGGGACCTCCTCTTCCCTGGCAACAGAAACTCCATCCTTCTTGGTAACAGAGGTCTCAGGCTCCCTGGCAACCACGGCTCTACCTACTGTAGAGACCAAGGCCCCATCTTCCTTAGCAACGGAAGGGCCATCCTCCATGTCAACTGAGGCTCCACCGTCCTTCCCAACTGAGTTCCCTTCGTTTTTGGAAACTCACAGCCCGCTCTCCGTGGGTGAGGGAACAGCTACCTCCCCCAAAGCGACCCATGATCCCATCTCAAAAGGGGTAGACCAAGAGGCCAGCAAGACAAGCACGCCCTCCAAGAGCCCAGAGAGTTCTCTGCACCTCCAGGTGTCCCCAACAGGGACACAAGGGCTGCCACCCCACTCCCAGGAGGAGGGCAAGGCTGAGGCCAAGTTGCCTTCGTCCAGCGAGGTCTTGGCCTCAGCTTTTCCAGCCCAGGAGGAGCCAGATGAGCGGCAGGCCACGCGGGAACGCAGCGGGCACATCTTCTCCAAGTCCCTGCCCAACTTTCCCAATACATCTGCCACCGCTAATGCCCTGGGCGGGCGAACCCTGGCCCTGCGGTCGTCCTTGCCAGGTAAGGCCTGTAGTGTCCATCCTACCTTCCTTCCGGAGTCCAGATTGTCACCAGGAGGGACATGTCCCCTCCGAATAGGAGCTGCCTCCTGGCTGCTGGGCCCCACCTGCATGCGTGGTGGGGTGGGTAGGAGGTCAGGCAGAGTGGTCTCCAGGCCGAGGCAAACCTTTTCCCTTCCTCTAGGTGCAGAGGACCCTGAAGGGCCTGAAGTCCATTCAGGGCTGAACTCGGGCCCTGGTCACATCTGGGGCCCTCTGCTGGCTCTGTTGCTACTGCCTCCCCTGGTGTTGGCTGGAATCTTCTGAGAAGTCACTACTCAAAGGCGAGGCCTGGTAAGGGGACCTGGCCTCATGCCTACTCTGGATCCTCCTTCTCCAAGTGAGAGGCCACATCTTCCCAGGCAGGTCCTGCTCTGTGGCCCAGCAGCCACCTCCAACCCAGCTTCTGGCACTGTCCCAGGAGTGCCCCTGCCCCGGGGTGGCCCGCCCCTCAGCTATGCAGACTGAGCAGTGTTCCCGTGGCCGGGGCCATGACCTTCTAGGGACAGAAGATCGCGGGGCTCTCCAGGAACCCCTTGGCCCTTCCCAGACCCCTGGCCTCTTCCTGGAGACGTCTGAGCCCCAGGCTATTCCCAGGAGTGCCTCCTGCCTTCCCAGGCTGAGGAGGTCAGCTGCCCTTCTGCCATCTCCCCCACCCTGTCCCCAGCCCCCCAGATAGAATGCTTCTTGGCTGATAGCCCTCTGGAAGGGAAGGCTGCAGGGCATGCGCCTCACCCAGACATCTTGCCTGGCTGCCAGTGAGCTCAGGTTGCTGCCCAATGACTGCATATCTGACCTGGACCCCTCTGATGTCAGTCCAGGGGTGAGGGGGGATTCTGGGGAGATCCCCGCCTGCCTGGTCTGGGTTGACTGCCTCTTCCAGGAAGGCGTTCTCCCAGAGAGCCTTCCTCTCCCTACTTGCTGTGTAGCTGGCGGGGGTGGGGTGGGTGTGAGGGGCAGATGGACGAGCCCCACCTGGTGGGGTGTTATGGGTGGGGCAGGCAGAGACCAGGAGAGGGAAGCAGCCCCTGACTCCTAATAAAAGCCTGTGTAAGAGTATCGTCTCCATGCTTGTGAGGGCAGGTGTCCCTGAGGAGGCTCAACACCTCCCCTACCAACCTGTGGCACCCCTCTACCCCCAAATACTCCGTTTTGTCCTTTGGGGCACCCTGCCTTTCTTTCATATCGCCACCCCCTCAAATCTTCATGTTGCTGGCAGGAGGGTAAGGGGCCAAGGGCACTGGGCTGACTCTCCAGCTCCAGGACTCACCAGTGGGGCCAATGGGGCTCTGTGCCCGGGGTCAAGGAGTGCCATGCAACCTCTTCTCGGGGGGCTGCTACCAGCCCCTCTGGGACACAAGGTCAGAAAGAGAGCTCATGCCAAGCCCTGGTGGTTGGAGGAGTCCTGAGAAAGGCCGAGTCCCAGACACTGCCCGGGGAGCACAACAAGATTGTGCAGAAGTGCAGTGAGGCAGGAAAGCCATACTAGGCGGGCAAGTGTGTGTGCAGGGCCAGCAACAGTAGGCGGCTGAGGGCGACTGGATGCCAAGCTGGTGTCGGTGAGGGGCAGAGCGACTGTCTCCAGGCCAAAGCCAGTGTCCGCAGTTAAACAGGAAGCATGCAAGTCAGGCCACAAATGCCCGCCTTTCACATATGTATAAAAATATGCTAGAGTGTATCTCTGTTAAGATATAACTCACATAACATAAAATTCACTCATTTCAATTGTACCACTCAATGGTTTTAAGTGCATTCACAGGGTTGTGCAGCCATCACCAAGGTCAACTTTAGAATATATTTATCACCCTACAAGAAACCCCACACCCGTTGGCAATCACGTCCACTTTTCCTCCAAGCCCCCTTCCCCCAGTCCTAACACACCACTAATCTATTGTCTCTATGGACTTGCCTATTCTGGACATTTTGTGTAAATAGAATCATATGCCACCTGGCCTTTTGGTCTGGCCTTTTCACGCAGCATAATGTTTTCAGGATTCCTCCATGTGTAGAATAGAGCAGTACAGTACATCATCCTTTTTTATTACCAAGTAAAATTCCATTGTATGAAATGCGTCTTATTTACCCACCCATCAGGTGGTGGACGCTTCAGTTGTTTCCAATTGGGGGCTATTATAATCATACTGCTATAAACATCCCTGTACATTTTTCATTTCTCTTGGATATATACCTAAAAGTGGTATCATATGTTAACTCTGGATCATATGGTAACTCTTATGTTTAACTCCCCCCTCCCCCTGCCAAGTTTTATTGAGAAACTAGAGGCCCGGTGCACAAATTCGTGCACGGATGGTGGGGTCCCTCTGGGAGGCCTGTAGGGATCAGGCTAAAACCTGCAGTCCAACGCCACCTGCAGCTCCTACCTGCTGCTCCCACTCATCCTGGCCCCACTGTGCCTGCTGTGTGCTTGTGCCCAATCAGTCCCGAGCTGGAGAGGCTCGTGCTGCCATAGCAGCGCTCACCAGCCATGAGCCCTGCGTCTGGCGCCCTCCCAAGGGATGTGGCCTGTGGGATGAGGCTGAAACAGGCCCTCCAACATCCCAGGAGGGGTCCTGGATTGTGAGAGGGCACATTACAGGCTGAAGGGCCCCACTGGTGCACGATCAGGCCAGGGAGATCAGGCCAGGGAGGGCTCCAGGCTGTACCCAGCCCATCTCACTCAGTCCTGATTGACCGGACCCCAGCAGCAAGCTAGCCTACTGGTTGGAGCATCTGCCCCCTGGTGGTCAGTGCATGTCATAGCAACTGGTCGACCAGTTGACTGTCTGCCCCCTGGTGGTCAGCAGCCTTACCATATCATTGGCATATTATGCTTTGATTGATTGTTCTGTTATTCTGCAGTTTGGTCTATTTGCATATTACCCTTCTATTATATAGGATAACTGATATACATCTCTGTATAAATTTAAACCTTGGCAGTCCAATTTTATTTTTGGAATTCAAACAGTCTGGACCAAATTAATTGACGGGATTGAATGTTGAACCGGTTTGCGGTGTCGACCTCAGCCTCGACGTTGGACTAAAAAGGGTTAAAGCATACTGCACGATGGTTTGATTTACATATATTGTGAAGTAATCACCACAATAGGTTTAGCTAACATCCCTCTTATAATAGGAAAGAAAAAAATTTTCTTCTTGTGAGAATTCTTACAGTTCACTCTCTTAATAATTTTCCTATATGCCCACCTACAGCAGTGTTAGCTACAGTCATCATCTTGTACATTACATCTCTGGTACTTACCTTAAAACTGGGAGTTTGTACCTTTTGACCACCTTCCTCCAATTTCCCCTCCCCCAACCCTCTGCGTGGTCACTACAAGCCTCATCTTTTCCTGTTTGGGTTTTTTAAAGATTCCACATATAAGTAAGATCATACAGTATTTGTCTTTCCCTGACTCATTTCACTTAGCCTTTAAGGTCCATCTATGTTGCCAATGGTAGGATTTCCTCATGTTTATGGCTGAATAATATTCCATTGTATAAATATACCAAATCTCCCTTATCCTTCATCCATGGGTGTACACTCAGGTTGTTTCCATGTGTTGGCTATCCTATCTAATAAAAGAGAAACATGGTAATTAGCCACACCTCCGCTACCCTTCCCATTGGCTAATCAGGGAAATATGCAAATTAACTGCCAGCCAAGATGGCGGCCAGCAGCCAGGCAGCTTGAAGCGAACATGAGGCTTGCTTGCTTCAGTGATGGAGGACTCCAACGTTCCCCGCCTGCCACTGCCGGCCTCTGAGCTTGCAGTTTGAAACATTGTTACAAATATAGAAGGTAAACAAAATGCCAGAAACCTGCTTTCAGCCAGCCGGATCTCAGAGCTGGAGTTGAAACAGTGTTTCGATTATAGAACCCAAACAAACCAAATACCTGCTTTCAGCAGTGGAGGCCTAAGAGCTGGAGCCAAGCCTCAGAGCTAAAGCTGGCCCAGAATAAAAAAGAAAAAGAAAAAAAGGAGCAGTTGGGAGCTTCAGTCAACCGCCAGCCTGAAAACATCCCTCAGCCCCTCACCCAGACTGGCCAGGCACCCCAGTGGGGACCCCCACCCTGAAGGGTGTGTGACCAACTGCAAACAGCCATCATCCCCTCATCCAGGCTGGCCAGGCACCCCAATGAGGACCCCCACCCTGATCCAGGACACCCTTCAGGGCAAACCAGCCGGCCCCCACCCGTGCACCAGGCCTCTATCCTATATAGTAAAAGGGTAATATGCCTCCCAGCACCAGGATCAGCGGAGCCACGAGGCCTCCCGGCACCGGGATCAGCATGACAGGAGGCAGCGCCCAAATCCCCTGATCGCCCTGCGGCTCTGTGTGTGACAGGGGGCGGGGCCACAACCTCCCTATCCGCCCTGCTCTGTTCGTGACAGGGGAAGGCACCCCAACCTCCTGATCAGCCCTGCTCTGTGCCTGATAGGAGGGAGCTTCCCAACCCCCTGATTGCCCTGCGGCTCTATGTGTGACAGGGTGCGGTGCCCCAACCCCCTGATCGGCCCTGCTCTGTGGGTGATAGAGGGTGGCGCCCCAACTGCCCCCCACGGGCCCTGCTCTGTGTGTGATGGGGTAGAGCCATAACCTCCCCATTGGCTCTGCCCTGAGTGTGACAGGGTGCAGCGCCCCAACCCCCTGATCCGCCCTGCTCTGTGTGTGACAGGGGGCGGTGCCCCAACTCCCCTAACAGCCCTACTCTGTGAGTGACAGGGGGGAGCTCCCCAACCCCCTGATCGGCCCTGCTCTGTGTGTGACAGGGTGCGGCGCCCCAACACCCCCCCCGCCCCCCCTCCCACCACCACCACAGGCCCTGCTCTGCGTGTGATGGGGTAGAGCCATAACCTCCCATCGGCCCTGCCCTGAGTGTGACAGTGGCAGCGCCCCAACCCCCTGATCCGCCCTGCTCTGTGTGTGACAGGGGGCGGTGCCCCAACTCCCCTAACAGCCCTACTCTGTGAGTGACAGGGGGGAGCTCCCCAACCCCCTGATGGGCCCTGCTCTGTGCATGACAGGGTACGGAGCCCCAACCCCCCTGATGGGCCCTGCTCTGTGAGTGACAGGGGGCAGCACCCCAACCCCCTGATTGGCCCTGCTCTGTGCATGACAGGGGGCGGTGCCCCAACCCCCCAATCGGCCCTCTCCTGAGCGTGACTGAGGGTGGCATCACAACCTCCCGATCCGCCCTGCTTTGTGCATGACAGGGGGCGGCACCCCAACTCCCCAATCAGCCCTGCTCTGAGCCCGACCAGGGGCTGCACCTAGGGATTGGGCCTGCCCTCTGCCACCCGGGAGCAGGCCTAAGCCAGCAGGTCGTTATCTCCCGAGGGGTCCCAGACTGTGAGAGGGCACAGGCCGGGCTGAGGGAGCCCCCTCCCCCCCCGAGTGCACAAATTTTTGTGCACTGGGCCTCTAGTCTCTATATATAAAAGCCTAGGTGACCGTTTGACCATTCACTATGACATGCACTGATCACCAGAGGCAGATGCTCAACAGAAAGGCATGGAAACATGGAACAGACTGATGGAATCTCAGAGGGAAGTGGGGAGGGCAGGAAGAGATTAACCAAATATCTTATATGCATACTAGAGACCCCATGCATGGATTTGTGCATCGGTGGGGTCCCTTGGCCTGGCCTGCAGGGACCGGGCCTCTAGTTGTGAAACAATGCTGCTATGTACATGGGGGTGCAAATATCTTTTGAAGTTAGTGTTTTCATTTCCTTTGGATATATTCCCAGAAGTGGAATTGCTGGATCACATGGCAGTTCTATGTTTAATATTTTGAGGATATGTGTTTTTTTTTTAATATAGTTTATTGATTTGTACAGAGAGGAAGAGAGAGGGATAGAGAGTTAGAAACATCAATGAGAGAGAAACATCGATCAGCTGCCTCCTGCACAACCCCCACTGGGGATCGAGCCTGCAACCAAGGTACATGCCCTTGATCATAATCAAACCTGGGACCTTTCAGTCCACAGGCCGATGCTCTATCCACTGAGCCAAACCGGTTAAGGCGAAGATATGTTTTTTATTATTATTATTAATTTTTAATCCTAACTCGAGGATATTTTTTCCATTGATTTTTAGGAAGAGTGGAAGGGAAAAAGGGGTAACATTGATATGAGAGACACATTGATTGGTTGCCTCCTACACAGCCCCGACCAGGGGTGGGGAGAAAACTGCAATCTAGGATGTGCCCATGACCAGGAAGCGAACCCGAGACCCTTCAGTTCTAGGGCCAACATTCTAACCACTGAACCAAACCAGCCAGGGTGAGGATATGTTTAACTTTTTGAGGAACTGCCAGACTATTTTCCAAAGGAGCTGCACAATTTTACATTTGTACCAGCAATATGTTAGAGTTTTAATTTCCCCACATCTTAACCAACACTTGTTAATATCTGTCTCTTTTATTACAGCATCCTAATGAGTGTGCAGCAGTAGCTCACTGTGGTTTTGGTTTTCATTTCCTCAATGACTAATGATGCTGAGCGTTTTTCCATGTGCTTATTGGAAAGTCTATTCAATCTTCCATCCATTTTAAAAATTGGGATAGGTATTCTTTCCATTATTGAGTTGTAGGAATTCTTTCCACGTACATACACAAGTCCCTTATCGGATACATGATTTACAGACATTTTCTCTCATTCTGTGGGTTGTCTTTTCAATTTTTGTTGATATCCTTTGAACACAAAATTTTAAAATTTTGATAATGTCCAATTTATCACTTTATTTGTTGTTTGTGCTTTTTGATGTTATAGCTAAGAAACCAGTGCCTAATCCTAGGTCACAAAGACTTATTCCTGTTTTCTCCTAACAGTTTTATATGTTTAAATATTTGATACGTTTTTAGTTCATCTTTATAAGTGGTATGGAATGGGAATCCAACTTCATTCTTATGTATGTACATGTCCAGTTATTCCAGCATCTTTTGTTGAAGATTATTCTCCCCCATCTAATTATCATTACTCTATCAAAAATCAGTTGGTCATAAAGTCGAATGTTTATTTCTGGATTCTTAATCCTCTTCCATTGGTCTACATGTCTATCTCTATGCCAGTACCACACCACAGTGACTACTGTAGCTTTCTAGTAAGTTTTGAAATCAGGGAGAGCAAGTCCTCCAACTTTGTTTTTTCCAAGATTGTTTAGTCTATTCCTAAGCCCCTTTAATTTTAGGACCAGCTTCTCAAATTTCTGCAAAGAAGTCAGGTGAGATATTAACAGGGTGTGTGTAATCTGCCATCTTAACTATGATAGGTCTTCCAATCCATGAGCATGGGATGTCTTTCCATTCATTTAGTTCTTCTTTAACTTCTTTCAACAATGTTTTATAGTTTTCAAAGTGTAAGTTTTTCAATTCTTTTGTTAAATTTGTTCACAAGTACTTTGTTACTTTTGATGCTATTTTAAGTAAAATTCTTCATTTCTACTTTGTTCAATTGCAAGTGTACAGAAATACAATTGATCTTGAATCCTGTGCCTTTGCTGAATTCACTTATTATAGAAGCATTTTTAGTGGATTCCTTAGTATTTAAAAAATATATGTTTTTATTGATTTCAAAGAGAGGAAGGAGAGGGAGAGAGAGAGAAACATTGATTGGCTGCTTCCTGCACGCCCCTTACTGGGCATCAAGCCCGCAACCAGGGCATGTGTCCTGACTGGGAATCCAACCAGCAAACTCTTAGTACATGGGACAAGGCTCAACTACTGAGCCACACAGGCCAGGGCCTTAGGATTTTTTATATACAAGATCATGTCATCTACAGTTTTTCTTCTTCCGTCCTGATCCTCTTTTTCCATGCCCTATTGCCCTGGCTAGTCCCTCCAGTGCACTGAGCAGTGGCAAAAGCAGACATCCCTTTCTTCTTCCTGATCTTTGGGGGAAAACATTAGGTCTCTCCCCATTCCGTGTTATTTGTGGGGTTTTCTACTTATCAGGATACATCATTAACTAGGGTGAGGAAGTTCTCTATTCTTCAGTTTTTGGCGGTTTTTATCATGAAGGGTGTGAATTCTGCCACATACTTTTTCTGTGTCTACTGAAATGATCCTTTGGCTTTTGTCCCTTGTTTTGTGGATAAGAGTGTAGTACATTGATTTTCAGATGTTGATCCAACTTATTCCAGAGGGCGTTTTCTCATGCTGCCTCCTGGGTCCCATGAGGTGCTCAGCTGTGGTAGCCCCTGGGCAGAGCGGAACTATGGCAGCCCAAACCCATCTTTCCTAGTTTGTGAACGGACTGTGCCTGCCTCCTCGAAGAACACCCTCAGGAAGACTGTCACATGAGAGAGCCTACCCCAGGCCAGGGGCAGGGGCCTCTTTGGAAGCTCGTGCGGATAGAGGGCATGTGCAGAGGGTGGGAGGGCCGGCGCCAGCGCTCTGCTGCACGGCCCCGGGCATCTGGGGGCTGGCCCAGCAGCAGCGACCACTGCAGGGGCCCAGCACAGGCGTCCCCTGCACCTCAGGCTTTACCACTGGGGGTCCCGGTCACAGGCTTCCCAGCTCTGTCCATCAGACTGAGTGCCCCCGGAGGGGGGGTGGTGACTGGTTCCCACAGCATTCCGATGGTCGCCCCGCCTGCCCACAGCTCAGCTTCCCTCCTGCCCCAACACAACCCACCTCCTCTCAGAGGGGGACCTTGCCACTCTGTTTCCTGGACTGCCAGGGAACGTGCCAGGTGCTCAGAGGGCCCAGGGAGCAAAGGGAGCATTTAATACACACACACACACACACACACACACACACACGCACGCACACGCGCATCTGAATATTGAACTGAAAACTTGCTGTAGACGTCAGAGGTAAAACCTAGGCTCTGCTCAATTACCAATAGAGTCTCAACAGGTGTTTTCTAGGCATTTCTGGGTGTGGAAGAGAGCCTGGGAAATGGTGAGACCCGGAAATTCAGGATCCCAGGGTGTTACCTGGAACAGCAGGCTCTCCTCAAGGTCCCGCCAGCCCACCAGGCCTGCTCCAGCTCCAGGCGGCCTCTCCCCGTCAGGGAGGAAGGGGCCCTCAGGGCCAGCGCAGCACAGGATTCCACAGGTGCAAGTGGCACTACATCTGGGGACCATGAGAAGTAAGCAGTGCAAGGCAGGTTTGGATGTGGGAGACAGGAGGAGAAGGTATCCCAAACCGGGGCCAGTGCTGTGGGAAACCACGCTGGGCTGGAAAAAGACACATGCCTGAGGCAGACTCACCCCCAAAGGACCTGCCTTCTCTAAAGAAATGATGCCGGGGAGGGGGAAGGGGGCCCTCACCTGGCCACATGCTCCCCTTCCCTGCTACAGTTAGCATCTCAAGTGAGTCAGGACACCCACTGAGGCCTGTCTTCTTGGGGAACAAGGATCCATAATAAACTGCTCTCCAGCCAACTATGACTAGGCCCCTGGGGAACACCAGTCCTGCAAAAGCACCCCAGGGCCTTCCTGGGGGTGACCCGCCCACACCTGTGAGGACATGAGCAAAGTCACCAGCCCACAAGGCCAGAGCAAGGGCAAGAAACACGGAGGAAGCAGGCCAGTCCACCCCTGGCATTCAAACCCCAGCAGATGGAAGCAAGCCCAGGGTCTAGGCCAGGACCGCCCATTTGTAAGTTCTGCCTGTCGCCAGACCCCGGCGCTGGGCAGAAGTGAACGGAAGAGACAGGGCCTGGCGCTTCAGCCGGGCCCACGTCGGCCCCTTCTGCTGTCACCATGTGACCACTACACCAAACGACTCAGTAAAAACTGCAAACGCCACCCACAGATGGTGCGGAGATGAGTCAGGGGTTTGGGAGGAACACCTCTGGAAGCTGGGAAGCCTTTAGGACCGTCTCCCTAGTGACAGGCCTACACACCGCTTGTTGATCTGTGAACGGCATCTTGGCCGGTCTGATTCAGAAACCGTCCCCCATCTCCACCCCGCCCCACCGCCCCAGGTGGCCGACCTACACCATGCCTGGCACTTCTCATCCCAGGCTGCGCTGCCTCAGCCCTGCCGCTCCATAGCACGTCCTCACACACCCCAAGAACTGAGAAAGATCCAAGTAAGAGACTCCCCACAAAACTCCAAATCACCACCAGTACATTTATTTGAGGAAGGAACGGTCCAATCGTATCAGGGACTTTTAAACTGGGTAGGACTAGAGGCACTGACCTGCCTAACTTCTGTGTTCACAAGTGCACAGGGACCAGATCCCGCACACGCCGTCACCACTAAGCAGGTGCGCATTCGATGAGGGACTCGTTCTGAGCAGCCACGTGATTTCCCTTTCAGAAGGTGCTGCCTTCCCACCGGGGAGTAGTGTTGAGAAAACAAAGGCAGAATCAGCCACAGCTTCTAGCACAGGCCTGGGCATGATGGTGGGTGGCCTCATGGCGGGGGATCACGCCCTATTTACAAGCAGGAGAGCGGTGCTCCCAGCTGAGCTGCAGGGGGAGCTGGGGCTGACTGGGGTGAGTGGGGTGGGACCTGACCTCAAGAGCCGTTTCCCATCCGACCTGGGCCTCTGCAGCCTCTGACCCGCAACAAGCAGACCTGGTACAAGTGTGAAGCAAGGGGATGCGGCCCCGTTCTCCAGCCCCGCCCCACCTCCCCAGGCCTAACAGGTGACCGGGCCCTGGGTGCAGCCTCACCCCACTCAACCCCGCTTCTGGACAGACACAGGGCAAACATGGACGCCGAAGCCCAGCTGGGCTGCAGCACATCTAGGTGTTGCTGGGTTGGAGTCGTCTTACAAGGGCCCGAGCTGGTCAGGCCCCACCCGCGGGGGCCAGGCTGAGGGCCAGGCTGAGCCGCGGCTTTTAGTGATTCGGGTTACTCCAGGGCAAAGGACGATCCTGATGACACCCGGCGGAAAAGGAGGCTGGAGCCGCGGAAGAGCTGGCCCTGGGTGGGAAGGAACAGTCGGGTCAGTGAGGGGGAGGCCGTCTTTCACATCCTGCCCCGAGCAAGGCCAGTGTGAGGCAAAGAAGGGCCCAGCAGCTCAGAGCTCAGGACCGAGGCTGCATTCCTGAAGGGCAAGGTCACAACCTGCCCTGTGCTGAAGTGGTTCACTGGCCACTTCATGCCACAGGGTGTCCACTGTTGATGGGCTACTGAGTCGGCACCCCCCAAAGAGGAGCATCCTCTGGCTTCAGAGCCCAACTGGTCCGGGGCTCCTCCACTCCCCACAGGACGTGACGCACAGGGAATGCACTGGGTCACTGGGAAGAACTGCACCGGCTCTGGCCTCCCTCCCCACTCCCATCTGTCCTCTCGCTGACCCGCGGTCAGCCCGTGCACGGCCTCTCCCCAGGCACTGCCCCATTCACAAGGCAAATCCAGGCTAGGAAGGCAAGGATCTGCCCTAGACACCAGGAGCCTTGACTTGGGGGCCCAAGGGCTCCAGCCAGTAGGAAGGCGCTGGGGCAACACCAAACCCCAAGCCTGCCCCCTCACCAGGCTCAGCACGTGGCCCAGGTCCACCCTCAGGCTCTCGAGGGGTCGGACGGTGTGTGCCGCCTCCCCGGGGCCCCTCACACTTATCTAGAGTCTCTAAGAGCTGAAGAAAAGGGGACTTTTTCTGATGTAAATTTTTAAGTGAGCGCAGATCTAACTACCTCAAATCCTCAAATGAAGTGAAAAGTCAATTTAAATGTCTTAAACCAAGTCTACATTTACATTCTCTTTATCCTCCTCAAACCCTGGATTCCATGGCAACCCCTTATCTTTCCACGCAGTGAGGCACCCACAGAGCTCACCTGCATGCTCAGGTACTTCCAGCAGTGAATCCAGGACTTGAACACGGGGGAGTAGGGAGGGAGCCCGGCCTGCAGCCTGCCAGGGAGGGGAGCATGTTAGACCCAGAGAGCCCGGGAGGTGACCACCAAGGAAAGGCCTGGAACTGCCGCTACCCACATCTGAACCAGTCACCCCAAAGGGTGTGGTGAACCCAGAGGAGCCAGGGTGCCAGGCGGATGTCAGGCCCAGATGGGAGGGGGCAGAGCGCTGGATGGGCTCAGCTGGGTGCCCCCAGCAGCCTTGGCAGAGGGGCGCACACCTACCCACAGTTGTTCACAGCCATGAGGTCACCGACCAGCAGGAAGGGGTAGGTCAGCATGCTCACTGCAATCTGAAACCCAGGGAGACCTGCGCGTCAGTGACCCCTCGCCAGCCCCACCTGGGCCCAGGGAGCCGGGGCACACTGTGCCAACATCCTACACCACGGCCGGCCCCCAGCCACCACCAGAGCCGCCCTCCCAAGCCCCTCCCAGGCCCATGGGGCAGTGGGAAGGGTGGCTGACTGACTTACCCCCATCACAAACTTGGTGTAGCTGCGGATGGCCAGGGCCTGGCTGAACTGAGGAGACAGAAAGGAAGACCGGTTTGCCACAGACACCTCAGGATGCACACGCCACACACGCAGATCCCTGCCGTGCTGCCTGGTCCTGGCCTTTCACCCTGACCCACCCTGGCCTCACACACCCCTGTGCACACTGCGTTCCTTTCGGGGCCTGCCAGCAGCTTCATGGCCTTGGAGCAGAGCCAGGAGAAGATCTGGGAGGCAGGAGTGGGAAAGCCAGACGAAGAGATTCCCGTGGCCCCACTGGGGACGGTGAGGAGTCAAGGCCAGGCAAGGGGATCCCTGGCTGCTGGTCTGTGCAACCCACTGGGCTGTGAGCTCCGAGGGCTTGGCCAGTGTCTGAGGCTTGGCACACAGTGCTCAGGAAGTGCTTGCCGACTAGAAGAGACAGCCACCTGAACTACCCAGGCACAAAATCCGTCCTAGAGCAAAATGGGGGGACGCCTGGGCTTCCTGCCCACTTTAGACCTCAACCTTGCCCAGGAGAGGGGACTACCTATCCTTCAGCAGCCTGTGGCATGGCATCCCACCAGATGGATGCTCTGCACCCCTGGGTGCTGGCCTGCTCAGCCCTCTGCCCAAGTGGCAGCTTCACCTTAGCCGTTAAGCCACACAGAAAAGCACTTAAAAGTACTTTCAATGGAGCTGACTGCTGTTGTTGGAGGCTAAATGCAGCAGGCCCTGGTCAAACACCTGCCCACCTAGACTAGAGGGAACCAATCATAGTGGGCTAACCCCCTCCACCCCAGCTGTCCCAGCCTGAAACTCTCTGATGGCAGCAGCTCCCCCACCCACGAGGCCCCTGAGAAAGGGCAGGGCCATGGCTTCTGTAACTGTAGATGGAAGCTGGTCTCTGCAGAGCCTGTGAATTTGCTCACTTTGAAAGGCCACTAAGACACCTACCCAGGCCGACAATTTCCCTGAGCAGAGGCTCTCAGTGGGGGCGGGGCTCCGCGCCAGACACATGCCCAGACACACACAGAACTGCCCAGACACAGACACGTGGAGACTATGACACCCCCCGCCCCCACCCCCACCCCCACCCCCAAGTGATCCTGGCAGACAGGTCCCTAAGCCCTCACCTTCCTTCCTGGGGTTGGCAATCCCTGCTGTTACAATGGCTGGCTACCGGGAACCCCCACCCATCACTGTTCCCCAACTCTCATCTTGATTCAGACAGAATCAGTCAAGCCATCAGGTCCTTAGACTCCTTTCTTCGTGGTGCCCTTTAGAAGGACAAGGCGTCCGCATGCCTGCCCCAACTGCTGAGGTCTGTGCACAGCAGGTGTGTGGGCCACTGTGAACACAATACTGGGGTGCTCCTGGATAGCACCCTTCCTGGTTGATGTGAAAAACCTCAAGGGGGGAGCACCCCTACCTGGCACAGGGAAAGACCTAGTCCCAGCCTGGCGACCCCAGCCAAGTGCCTCTGGGGAGCCCTTCCCCCTCTGGATCTCAACTTCTCTATCTGTGAAGCAGGATGACACACCTGCCCCGCTCCCTTCACAAGTGGGGTGTTGTCAGGAGCAAATGTCATAATGTTCACAAAAGGGTTTTGAAAGCATAAACACTAAGCAGAAGCTAAAGGTTGCTGGGAGTCAGTCTATCTTGTTTCCTGATCCCTAGTTGGGTCGTAACTCACACAGCCTTGGATAAGCTGGGATGTCTTATTTCTAAAGCTGCCCAGGGACGGGCACTCCATAAACTCCAGGTTTCCAGTCTGAGGCAAAGGTGACCTGGGGACAACAGAGCTTCCCTCAGACCACTCCCCCAGAGGCCCTCCCTAGCCCAGAACCCCAGAGTCCTCGAGTCTGCCCTAGACCCTGGGCATCAGAGTACACAGAAAGATGGACAAGTCCTTGTTCCAACAAACCTGGGAACCTGGATTCTGGTCGTTTCCCAGCCCCCCTGGGGAGTCACTCACGCTGTCATCCACCAGGTAGGCATTGATGAAGTGGGCCAGCAGGTTACAGCCCCACAAGAAAACCACATCTCCCAGGAGGTGAGGGATTAAGCCACTAGAAAACAAGGTGAGCAAAGATGAGCCGGGGAGGGAGGGGAGCATTTCCTGGGGGCTCCACCCCAGGAAGCAGCAGGGATGTTCCAAGCTCCAAAGTCAGCACATCCAATGCCTCAGGCAGGAAGCCCGCAGGGCCACGGGGGCCAGCGGCTATGCACACAGGAGGGCTCCTTTCTCCAGGGCTGGGGGTTATGTGCTCCGTCTGATACCAGATTAGCTTCCGGTTTCACGAGCGTTTTCAAACCACAGACGCTGGGCCTCAAGATGTGAATGTTGCTCTATCTGGGATTTTCAATACAGATTATGAGAGGGCCTACATGTTGGTAGTTTTCTCCTGGCCTTGATACCTAACCACTCTCACAAAACACTGCTCAGTGCATGCTGTCTTCCCCCGGAATGTCCACAAGCAGGCAAACTTCACAAGCTTTTAAAGCGACGGCCTCGGAGAGGAGCAGAGAGGAGGCTCCCTCCAGATACAGCGCTGAGGATCGGGGTCCTGCGTGTGCAGGTGGCTTTGAATGTGCTTATTTAGATATGTTTGTTCAGATACGGAGTGACTTGAAAAGATTTCCAGAAAAATGGCTATCTCTTGGGAGGGGAAGTAGAATTATGATTTTTGAGTTTTTAAAAATCGTATCTCAAAATACTTTAGAAGTTCACAAGAATTAGATGCAACACATCTATGTTCGGAGGGATATTAACAAAATGAACCTCCTGAATGCAATGTCTAATCCTGCTGCTTCCACCTGCGCTCAGGCGGCCTCTCCACAGGCCCCCTTTGGTGCATCCTGAGAACTGTAACATCTGCATGTGTCACCTACTCCACACCCTCGTGAACATGAGGACCCAAAGGCTAAGTGGCCAACAGGAGTCCTAGTCACACACCAGAACAACACGACACAGTGAGTGTGGCAAACACCAGAGGTGCCCGAGCTGGTGTGGCTCAGTGGATAGAGTGTCAGCCTGCAAACTGACCAGGTTCGATTCTGGTCAAGGGCACATGCCAGGTGTGGGCTCGATCCCCAGTAGGGGGTGTGCAGAAGGCAGCCAATCAATGATTCTGTCTCATCATTGTGTCTCTCTCTCTCTCTCTCTCTCTCTCTCTCTCTCTCTCTCTCTCTCTCTCTCTCGTGCAGGAGGCAGCCAATCAATGATTCTGTCTCATCACTGATCTTTCTCTCTTTCTCTCTTTCTCTCTCTCCCCCCCCCCCTCTGATATCAATAAAAATATATTTTAAAACAACCAAAACGCCAGAGGTGGTGATGTGTAGTGTTTTAAAGTCTGATATACCAGTCACGTGGGCAAATATTTACTCATATATTTGCTCGTGTATATGCCTATATGCATGGGTGTATATATAAAAGTATGTGTGTGTACATAAGTCAAAGTTTGGCACTATCGACATTTAGGGCTGAATAAGTCTTCGTTGTGGCTGCCCTCTGCATCGCAGGATGTTTACAATAGCCCTGGCCTCTACTGGATACCAGTCGTGACAACAAAAGATGTCTCCAGGCAGTACCAACGTCCCTGGGGGCAAACATCACCTCCTGATGAGACACACACCCACACACATTCGCACACGCGGAGTTGTTTCTTGGTTACCTTAGATCATAAATCAAAACACCTGACCAACTATACAACCACAATATGAGTAAACAGAGAGCCCGTATTTAGTACATACATGTCACTCACTGCCAAACAGATGACACTTGTCAGGCCCGGCTCTGGGGCTCCATCTATGGATTATTCTGTCTGAACACAGTCTTTTTGGTATGTTTTCTTTACAGGTAAAGTAAGGTGGGTGTGAGACACAAGGAAGGCAGGGGATCTGTGGTCCTTGGGAGCACGTGTGCCCTGCTGGCAGGTGCTCTGCACACACACAGGCCGAGCAGGGCCAGGTTTAGAAACAGGAATTGTTACATGAAATTCCCTACATGTCAGACATGAAGAACTCAGAAATGCTATCACTGAATGCTGATGCTGTCAGTGTTCGGTCCTCAGTCCATGGCACAGACTGTCAGTCATTTTTCAGCGAAGAAGCCAAGGACGATAGAGTGCCCTGGCTCATGCTCAGCCCCATGCCCACCCCCAGCCCTGGCAAATGGACAGGGCCTGGGTGGCTAGTGCAGTCAGCACTGAACAAACAGTACCGTCTCTGTGTGGGCTGGGTCTGGACAAGCCTGCACAGCTCTGGCCTGGACGATCTGTAGCTCGAACGCGCTGTGAAGTGCAGCTACTCAGCCGGGAGCGGGGCCTGGGGTTAGACTGAGGCCAGCAGCTGCGGCCTGAGAGGCTGAGTGAGCCCGTTAGCAGAGCCATGCCCGTGGGCAGCTTTGGAGATATAAACTCACGTACACAAAGAATCCCAGAAACCCCTCCTCTTTGAAAATCTTCCCAATGGAGCTCAGCACGCCGCTGTGAAGAAAGCAAGACGGGGCTAGAGGTCACTCAGTCACCCGAAGAAGCCCATTCCTCTACCCTCCACCCGCCCCACCGCTGCTCAGAGCCATCGACTCCTGGCCGGGACGGGCAGGGGAGATTCTGTTTCCAGGCAGAACCCAGTGGAGATGACAGAGCTCTTGTTTGGGGGCACTTACCCAGTTCAGAGACTGGAGAAACCCTACCAGCACTGGGGCAGAACTCAGCAGTTAGCAACCACTATTTCTGTGGGTCTGGAATTTAGGACTAAACAATCCAGCCTGGGCTACGGCACCACGATGGGCACTTGCCTGGCCCTAGACTTATCTCTGGCTGAACAACCTTTCGGTAGAGAAGCAGGTGGAGTGGCAAGTGGCGAGAATTACCTTCCCAGAAGGCAGAGGAGAAACACAGGGCCCTGCAGCAGGAGGCCCTGCAGCAGACGGCCCAGAGGCAGCCTGGGAGGCATCTGGCCCTCCCCAGCAAGGAGCCTGGGGACCAGCACTCATCATGTCCTGTAGACCAGATGGGCTTCTAGGTGTGAAATGGAAAGCAGACTCAAGAGCAACCCCTGTGACCTTGGCTAGCAACGCCAAGTGGCCGGTCCTACATGAGGTTCTGCAAAGCCTCTGGCGGCAGTGGCCCAGGAGAAAAAGGGACGGTGGGAGCCAAAGCTTTGGCTAGTGCTGGTTCCAGGGCATGGGCCACCATCTTTCTCCTCAGAACAGTGGCACGGCCACACCTGGTCCCGTCTGCCAAGCTCACATTTCAGTCTAGGGCAGTGGTCGGCAAACTGCGGTTTGGCAAACCATGGCTCGCAAGCCACATGCGGCTCTTTGGCCCCTTCAGTGTGGCTCTTCCACAAAATACCAACTTCTGCACATGGGTCACAAAGTTTAAATCGCACTGTACCGCACGTGGTATTTGTGGAACTGCCACACACGAGGGGCCAAAGAGCCGCATGTGGCTCGCGAGTCGCGGTTTGCAGACCACAGGTCTAGGGGAATGGGCCAATTTCCCACTAGTGAACCCAAAATGAGGCCCCATAGCAGCCAAGCTTCCTGGGGCCGTGACCCCACAGAACAGCAGCAGAATCAACGGAACCCAGGAAACCAGAATTAGAGAGGGTAACAGAGGCGTGTCCTCCTGTCACAGGCCTCCAGGATCCGCCTCCTGTCCTGATTGAGTCTCTGAGGGGCAGGGCAGGATAATGCCGGAGGGAAGGGCTGTGTCAGCACACCTCTGCCCCAGCCCCTGCGCAGTGCAGCACGCAGATGCGAAGTGAGCACTTGGTAATCAGCTGCAGTGGACAGAGGAGGAAATGAGCTGTGAGCAGGTGCTAGGACAGTAGAGAAATCCTTAGGACATAACCTAGGGGGCAGGAGGAAACCCTGGCTCAGTCCTAAGTGCAGAATCAGCTCTGGTGCCAGGACTCCTAATCCAAACCAACTCCACGCCCAAGCACCTCTCTGCAGGGCACGCAGGCCCGTCCCGGGCAGCCCGGACAAGAGACACAGAGAAAAGGCCCCTGGACACAGATTATGGAGCCCACTACCACGTTCTCCTGAAGCCAGCACATTAGAGCCACGGCAGAGAAGGGGCAGTGACTGGCCCAGCATGGCCTGTCCTCGTAGACTCGGAATGGGGACTGGAATGGCCATGCCTCTCAGCCCCAAGAAGAATTACCCACCTGTACTTGGCCTCCCGTCCCACAAACTGAACCATGCAGCGCATTGAGATGACTGAGGAAAGAGAAAACACACAGAGGTGACACGACGCAAACACACAGAGCCCAGGGCAGCCAGCTGTGGGTGCCCACTGAGTGACCCCTGCACATCACGGCCTGGGTCACAGAGCGGGGGCTTCCCAGCACACCCATGGCCACGACACCCCACCTTCTACCAGGGAAGAGCCCCAGCTCCCTCTGGACAGGACTCCTGGCCAATCTCTCCTCAGTGGGGTTGCAACGCAATACCCCCACCTCACCGCCCTTCCCCGTAAGTCTACCGCCGCCCAGCTAGTCCACGAGGGCCATCCCATTCTGCACTGTGGTCTCCAGTGGGGCAGCTCACCATGCAGGGGGTGGGCCAGCATGCGAGACACGCACTGCATCATCATCTCGTAGGAGGTCTGCAAGAGGGCAGAGGGGGTCAGGGGAACCCTGGCAACCACTCAGTCCAGCCTGCCTCTGGAACTGGCACTCCTGGGGAGCTAAGAGCTCATATGGGGCACAACATGAGACCCTGCAGCCCCCACATGGGGTCAGTCTACCTCAAGTGGCCCCACTTGTTGCCCACCTCCAATGCCCACCACCCAGGAGTGCTGCTGGGTCCCAGGCCAGGTCCCACAGCAGCTGAAGGCTTTCTGGAGCTCCCTGCAGTATCCACACCAGGCCTTCCACGTCGCCCCTCCCATGCAAGCACGAGGACCCAACTCTGAGCCTCTTCAAAGACCTGCCCAACTCAACGGTGAGAAATAACCCCACTCTTCTCCCAGGGCCTCTCCCTCTCCAATTCCAACACCCACCTCCTTCACCACCTTCCTCAGAGAGGTCTTCATGTCGTCCTTGTTGGACACCTGCTCGATCTCATCCGGAGGGAAAACCTGAGACAAAACACGAAGGAGGGCCAAGCAAATTACAGAGCCTCTTACTGTAACTCATGGGGCAAAGCGGCACGAAGCAGCTCTGACCACTTTCTCTGCAGTGACACTGGCTGGGCCAGCAGCCTCAGGTAACCCCCAGGGCTGGGGCCTGGTGTCACAGCCGTGGGAAAGCGGGAAGACTGTGGGGCAGGAACCCTCCCAACCAATGAGTGTCAGTGTGGGGCCACCAGGGTTTGGAGCCTGGCTATGGTGCTGGGGTGGAGGCCCGACCAGTCTGGGGAGGATGGCAGCTGGAGCAGTGCACACGGCTGCCTCTGGGGTGGCCGGGAGCTCAGGGGAACCTTGGCAACTGCTGCTGACGTCCACAGGCCTCACCTTCTTCATGCTGCCCCGGGTCACGGTAGAGAGGGCGTTGGACATCAGTCGGGGGCTTAGGCCTCGGAACAGCCCGATCTTCCCATCCACTTGCACAATGTACTTGGCTGCAAGGAAGCAGGGGTGGCAGTGTCACGCCAGCCCAGACACCCACTCCCAAGTCCTAGTCACGGAGGGGAGGTCCATCCAGGGCCCTGGAAGCAATCAGGCCTCCCCAATTTCTTCTCTAGCCCATTCCTTTGTGTAAAAGCCTTCAAAACATATTTCTGACAAGTTCACATAGTTCCTTTTTTAGCTTTGACAAATCTACTTGGCAAACTCAGCTCTAGTTTTCAACTCAGCAACTTCAGTGCTGCAACCCAGAAACCAGTTCTGTTATTCATTAAAAAATGTTTTTCTCAGGGGGAAGGAGGTAGAGTTCCCATAGACAACAATAAAGTGTGCAACCCAAGGGAAGGAAAAAGAAAAAGGACGGGCTCCCAGAAGAGGCTCAAGAGTGTCTGCTGAGCATGCCCGGGGACCCCACCTGGCACCTGGTGGCATTTATTAATCAAGATGTGGGAAGGACATGCAAGTGGCGAAGTAACCAAAACAGAGGCCCCATGAACTGTTTTACAGAAAAAACATCAGCAGCCAGGGAGCCGGAGCCCACCTGTGAGTCCTGCTTCCTCACTGGGGTCTCTGAAAGGATCGCTTTTTAAATTTTTGTTGTTTTCTTTAACATCAACTTTTAAACTATGTTCAAAAAGCCGCTGTACTTTTACAAAGCTGAATACTTGGAAGCTGGCAGACGATCTCAGACAACGCTCCCCTCAGACCCACGGCTTCAGCTCTCTGGTGCCGCACAGTGGCAGGAACCGGCTTGTCCAGCTTTTCTCTGCAACACACCTGCCACCCAGCAGTCACTGCCACTGCCACTGCCACTGCTGCCGCAGCACCTGTTACCTGCACACTTGCTTCCTGAGATGGGGAGGGCTGGGGAAAGGGGGCGGGGAGGGGAGGACACGGGCGCCTGGCTTCAGAGTGGGCAGAAGGAAGGTTTGTTGGAGGGGAGGGGAGCACCAGTCAGGAAGAGGGCGGGGGACCGGGTAAACCAGTGTGATCTCCAGTGAGGCACTCAACCTCTTTCTATTCACTTGCCCACAGCAAAAAAGGAGTTAGGGACCCCTACTTCCCCGCCTCTGAGATGAAGAATGAACAAGTGGGAGCAGAGAAAGGCTTGTAAAAATGCCCAGAGGCCATGCTGGGCCCAAAGCCCCGCCCCCTCTCTTCCCCGCAGGCCAGGGGCTCTCTGGCTGCAGGGGTTCTGCAGTCCCTGAACTCTCTCCAGGAAGCTCTTTGCCTCACACCTTCACCCATTACACCTTCAGCACGAGGGGGAGTAGACGCTGTCCAGACAGCTCTAGGCATCCACGTAGCCGAGCCCTCTCCCCACGGGAGAGCAGTGTGGTGTCTGGAAACACCCAATGGGCACCTGCCACAACACCCGGATGAAAACACCATCCATGTAAACTGGGGTGGGGAGCTCATCTCTGCAAGAGGCGGTAAAGTGAGTCGAGACCCCTCTCCTGAGTCCTTTCGGGAATGACTGCGAGGTGAACAAAGCCGGTCTGGGCTCTACCTCTCGTCCCTCGCATGGCTGGGGGGTGCCTAGCCATACAGAGACACCCCACGGAGGGTCTGGCAGCCCACACCCCCACTTCCCACAGACCCAGTGTTGACTGGGTCACCAGCCTCACTGTACTTCCGTGAGGTGCCTTCCTCATTCTGATCTCCCGTCCCCCACACTGACAATCTTTAAGTAAAAACAAATAAGAACACATTTCCCCACAAAATGACACGTTCTGACTGGCCCCAGACTGTGCCCAGCTCCATGGCGGCAAGACTGAAAGAGAAACGTGACCTCAGATTCTGCCAGCAGTGTATGAAGTGAAACAAAGGGGACAGGAGGCGAAGCCCCAAGTTACTCGGTAGAAACAAAGGTTTTTAGAGAACATTCTGGAATGACCCAACAGGTTAAGAGCAGAGGTGGCGGAGGCATAAGGGGATCAGGCAACAAGGGCACATTTTAAGAAAGTCCCCAGCATGACCACCCTGTGAGGGTGGGGGCTGGGAGGGGGGCAGCTGGTGCCCACGGGCCAGGGGATGAGCAGCAGAGGCAGCCAGGTGGGCTTCTTGGTGGAGAGACCTTGGGACAGGAGGGGGAGGGGTGTGTGAAGGGCCAGGCATGAAAATGCTGGTGCCACTCTGGAGAGGAATGCAGGCCAGGGCAGTGAGGCTGCCTGCCCCAGCTCACCCGGCTGGTCAGGGCACACCGCAGGTAAAGCCATTCACCATGCACTGGTCTATACCCAGTGGGTGGAGATGCCAGAATGAGTTGGCTCCATGCCTGGGGAACACAAAGGAAAGAGGACGAAGAAAGAAGAAAAAGAACCTGGCTCCTGCTACAGTAGCAGGCAAGCAGAAAAGCTAGTAACAGGGCCGACTGCTCAGAGGGCAAAAGGGCACCTCACTGCCCCCCCCCCCCATTCCAGGCACAACCTGGGGGCAGGGATGACAGGGACCAGTGTCTTGACTGTCTCCTCCCTTGAACACCTGTCTGCCCCTCCCCCCCTCCTGGCCTGCTGCCAGGTAGAGGAGCTGGACCAAAGCTGTATTATTCACCTGGTCTCACCCCAATACCCTGCTGCCTCCGGCCACACTCTGGGATCCCCTCCTCCAGGCCAGCTCTGACTCTGGGTGCCATGCTGTCCATGTGCTCCCCAGGGCCAGCTGGGCCTGCTCCCCATTTGATGCTTCTTTGTGTCGGTGTGGGCGTTCCTGCCCAGGAAGCACTCACCGTAGGTGAAGAAGCTCGGCAGATAGAGGACCTTCCTCCCCAGCACATTGGTCCCAACGGTGGGGGGCATCGGCTCATGGCCCACCTTCAGAATCAACAAATACAAAGGGAGGTCAGCTTCCACTGCTGACTCAGCCTCACTGCTTCTCGTCTTCCCAGGCCTCTAAGCCTTTCCCCACAAATTCTAATGCTGTTCCTGTCGATGTTTTCCCCATCAAAACATACAAGAAATTCCATCAGTATCTATAACCATCAGGATCCGGAATCTCCCAATGAACAGAAATGTCTGGTCCCACATACCACCCTACCTCTATCCAAGTCACCCCCGCCCGCCAACAGTGTTACCTCTAAATTCCAGATATCCCCAGGACAAAACCCCCGATTTTTATATACTTTGAATCCCATGCTCATCTCAGAATAAACCTGTTTATTGTCATCTCCAGCTTAAAAACTTCAGTCGTCTCAATTCTAAATGTGGTTAACACCAAAACACAGCACATCCAAATCTCATCCCAAACTTCAGACAGCTCAGCCCCAAGCAGCCCATTCCAAAGGTCACCCAGAACTTGCATTTCTTACCGCACCCACAGAAGATGCCACAGATCTGTTCCTCTCACTCCCAGGCAGAGCAGACTGCCACCTCAAATCCCAGCTGCTCCTCAAACAATCCCTCAACTGTTTTCTAATCGCAGTCACCCGTATCCTTGTGACAGAATGTCCCCGCATTTCTGTGAGGCTATGGTCACTTTTGCTGTGTAGATGCTGTTAGGTGTGTTAACCTCATGTGGGTGAAGGACCAAGCCACCCACACCCCATGAGGAAGCGGGGTCTCTGAGGGGTGAGGTTGTTTGCTACGCTGCCAATTGAGGAGAAAGACTCTGCTGCCAGACAGGAGGCAGGGTGTCTGGGAGACCAGCACCTAAGTGGGGTGTGAGAAGTCTCCTTCCTTGACAGGGGGCTGGGACAGCAGCCCTGCCCCTCAAAGCAGGCCAACTGAGCCCATGGACCAGTGAACCAGAGCAGCAACTTTTTCCCCCACAAATAAATATATTTTTATTGATTTCAGAGAGGGAGAGACACAGAAACATCAATGATGAGAGAGAATCATTGATCAGCTGCCTCCTGTACACCCCTAACTGGGGATCAAGCCTGCAACCCGGGCATGTGCCGTGACCGGGAATCGAACTGTGACCTCCTGGTTCATAGGTCAACGCTCAACCACTGAGCCATGCCACCAGGCAGAGCAGCAACTCTTGAAATGTGGAAAGCAGAAACGGTAGGGTTGGGAGCTCTGCCTTAAAAACTGAACGAGGTAAGCTTCTAGTGCTTTCCTGGGTCAACTCCCTTTCTTTGTTGCCTTAGGGTTTTTGACAGTTCACGCTGTCCCTTATGGATGGGATTCTGAGCTACATATTACTGATTGTAAAATAAGAAAGCTTTTCTGGATGAGGACCTTCTTTAAAAATAAAGTCTATCCCAGGGGAGCTGGAGAACAGGGATGAGCCAGCTGACCTAGGCAGTTAACCCTCCCACACATTCCCTTGTGGGTTAAAAGCCTAAAGGTTCTGGGTTTTGTTTTTGCCTCTTACACAGGTAACATTCCCTTTATCTTCTCTACTCCAAGTCTCAGCTACGCTCTTTTGCTGTCTTATCCAGTCTAGTCACAACAATTTGGGAGTCCCATTGATTCCAATTTCATTCCTAAATCTGCTGTGTCCCTTCGCCTCATGCCCCCATAGCTTCCAAATCTACTGAGTCTATATCTGTAACTTCCACCTGGGTTATCAAAGGCACACTGCCATATTTCACCCTTATTCTCCTAGCCCTCAAAATTTCATTATTTGAGCCCAAGCCATACTTACCCAATTTCATCCCCAATTCCATGAACCCATCCAGAGCTGTGGCTCTGTATCAGATTCTGGCAGAGTTAGTCCATCCCCTTCAATCGCCAAATCCTGAAACCTAACACCCACGAGCCCTGATCTTAGGCATGGCATTCTTTTGTACCCCAAATCTGCCACTCCAAGCCTGTTACCCCCAAAACTGGTATCTACCTTTTACAAAATATTACTGATTCCTGAGCTATGCCCATTAAAATTTCACCCCAAAATATGCTATATTCAGGACCAGCTGAGTTCAAACTGGAGAGGCCACCTCCCCACCATCCAGTTCTTCTAACTGTTTAGCCTCCCTTTACTCCCCAATTCCTTTCTCCCTCTTTCCCAATTCTCTCTTCAAATCACCCTTACTTCAGCTTCTTCTCAAACCTGTAAACCAAATCTACAATGGTCCAAATGATGAAGCTACTCCGCACTTCCTTTCCATGGAGCCCCCTATTCCTACACTCCAGCATCCTCCACTCCACAGATCCGCCTATCTGCCACCCTAAAACCCCAGCCCTCACCAATCTCACTCCAGCAGCCAAAACTCAGCCCTCACTCCAGCAGCCAAAACTCAGCCCCCAGTACCCTTACTTCACATCTTGGGTACCATGTCACAGTCAGGTCCTACCCTCCAAATCTATTACCCCCTTCCCTTTATCCCCTCTACTCCAAGCCTGATTTCAATTACTTCTCTTATTCCAATGGTATCTCCCACTGTCAGTACAATTATAAAGATAGTAAATCTGACACCCATTCACCTCAACTCAAATCAAACCTCAAATCTTGGTTGGGTCTCCATCTCATTCCCCCCCCCCCCCCCCCCCGCAACCCACTCTTCTTAACTGGAAAATTCTAGGCTAAATCTTCAGGCCTGAACCACCCCCATCTAAACAGTGCCTTATCTCGGTCACCCCTAACTAATTCGGCCAAATATGCACCCCTCCACCCTGCCTCCTTCCAACTCAATCCCTCCCTTTCTCAAGGAGCCTGCTTCCTCTGCAAGGCACTGCTGGCCGGCGCCAGCATACCCAGTGCACCTGCAGGCACGGTGCCAGACACCCCTACCTCGGCCTCAGCTTCGGCCAGTCTCTCTATCCTGTCACCTGATGTCCCAACGACCCTTTATTCCCCCCCCCCCCGAGTTACGAGGACTGAGTCCCATCTCCCGACCCCCACCGCGACTTCCATTTTCTCCTCCAAATGCGTCATCGTTTCCCCTGAAAGCCTCCTCGCTCCCCCTCTCCAGACAAAACGCCACTGTCCCCTCCCCCGCTGCGTCGCCCCACGTTCCCCTCCTCCCACCAAATCCTCCGTCGCTATCAGACCCGGAGCCCCCGCCTCCGGCTGATTCCTCGCCTCCCCCCTCTCCCACCAAACCCCGTCCCGGCAGGTCCACTGCCCGCCCTCCTTCCTGGAGTCCGATGCCTTTCTCCGCTCTTAATTTTTGGCCCAGTCCCCCCGCCCCCCGTCCTTTGTCTTAAATCCGTCCCTTTAAATCCATCCCCATCAAGGCCAGAGCTCTTGCTCCCTTCACCCTAAATATGTGCTCACCTCCTAAAGATTTAGCCTCGGCCCCCCAATTCTCCTTCCCACCCATTCGCCAAAACGTCCTGCCCCTTCCCCAAATCCGTTGCTTTTTCACTCACCCCCAATCTACCCCTTCCTTCCTATTCTAAGTTCTCGCCTCCATGCCTTCACCCCCGAAAGAAACCCGTCTCTCTCCCATCGCCCTCCCCCGGCACCTCCAGAACTCCTCGCTCCTTCCACCCTCCCCCGAATGTCGCTCTGACCCCTTCGCCCCCTCTCCCACACCCTCCAACCTGTGCCCCTGCACCCCAAACCCTCCTGCTGTCCTCCGCTCCCGCTCCTGCGGCCCAGCAAACCCTCGGCCCCCGCCCCCTCCCCAAACCCGTCGCCATCGACCCCCCGCCCCAATTTGACCGGATCGAGGCCTGTCACCTTCACGGGAGCACCCCTTCCCTACGGCGCCCCCGACCCCCACCTGGATGAGCAGTTTCACGTAGAGCAGCGGGTGGCTGAGCGCCGTCACGCCCGCGCCCAGTGCCACGAAGAGGGCCTCGGTGGTCGGGGCGTTGTCCCCAGAGCCCAAGCCCCCGGAGCCGCCGTCCATCCTGCGCGCCGAGGGCTGCGCCGCGGGCCGGGGGTGGCGCGGGTGTGCGCGGTGCGCGGGCGGCGGGTCGCGAGCCCGGGCCTCCACCCCCGCCGCCGCTCCGCCGCGCGCTCCGGCTCCTGCTCCGGCTCCCGCCATCCCCGCGGCACCGCCGCGAGCCCTGGGCGCCACTTCCGGGTCCAAGGCCCCCATGGCGCCGGCCCGCGAGGTCACTCCCCGTCACGTGACGGCGGCGCCCCGCCCCTCGCTGACGTCAGGGGCCGTGCCGCGGCGGAGCCGCAGGGGATCACGGGAGGGCGGCGCGCGGGGAGTCAGCGGTGGACGCGCTCTCCGGCCGGGCTGGAACCTGGCGCCGCGCTCGGCGGCCCGGGCCCGGGTGGGCCTCCGCTGGCTCGGGCGTTCTCCCGAGGTTCCCGTGAGCGGCGGGGGCGGGGCTGGCGGTTCTAGAAGCCGGACGCCCCCAATGCGGTCTGCGGCGTTGCTAAACGCGGTCCGGGCTTCGGGAGTTTTCCCTGCAGGTCTGTGTCCGCCGCTCTGCGGCCGGGATCCTGGACGGAACGGCCTGCGAGGCCTCCGGCTGCCGGGCTACAGCTCTGCGGGCTCAGACCGCCCTCCCGGTTGCCTCCCCCACCAGAACCGACCCAGTCGCCCGCAGCCTCCTTTGCACTTGAGCCTTCGCGAACCTCCCTGGAGGCCCACGGTTGGAAAATGTGTTTTGCTCTTAAAGTTCCTGGCCCGTCTCCCTCCCTAGATCCGGGGGTTTCCATCCGGCGCTCAGTGTGAGCACTCGCAGGCCCTGTGCCTTCAGTTAATAAAAACGAAGTAAGAACTGGCCCTAAAATCGCACCTGCTTTGTGCCAGACACATTTTAAGGTGCTTTGCACCATGTTAACTCCAGTATAACCCTCACAACACCCGTAGACGAAGGCGTAGCTGGTCCTCTACTAACATACTCAATTTCATTTCTCTTTGTTGTGACGTCGATGAGATGCACAGGAACTGACCTCCTGTTCATATCCGTTAGCCTTGTGATCGAGTAAGTCGAGGACCTACTGTGTTTATTACCGCAAGTGCCGGCCCCTGCACGGACGCCCGGAGCCGCCTGCTGCTCTGGAAGGTGCTCAGAAAGGCTTCTGATGAAACGGGAGGGATCGGGTGGCTCAGAGGCTGCAGGAAAGCAGCGGGGGGCCTGCCCTGTGCCTGTCCTTATCCTGTGTCCACTGTGAGCAAGTTCTTTAGGGCAGACGTCCGCCTTCTGACCGTTTAGTCCCGCCTTCTAGCAGTCTGCCCTTCCCAGCTCCCTTAATTAAAAAGCCACCCTGACACATACTCCAGCAGTGGTCGCCAACCGGTGGTCCCTGAGGTCTGAAAGGCTGGCGACC
Organism: Myotis nattereri; assembly: GCF_964212035.1. Classification (NCBI taxonomy): domain Eukaryota; kingdom Metazoa; phylum Chordata; class Mammalia; order Chiroptera; family Vespertilionidae; genus Myotis; species Myotis nattereri. The sequence goes on from NC_138081.1 coordinate 9,806,879, forward strand.
GCTGGTTTAAGGAAACCTTTGGAGCTGTGGTTCTCAACCTTCCTCATGCCGCCACCCTTTAGTACAGTTCCTCATGTTGTGGTGACCCCCAACCATAAAATTATTGTCGTTGCTACTTCATCACTGTCATGTTGCTACTGTGATGAATCGTGATGTAAATATCTGATATGCAGGATGTATTTTCATTGTCACACATTGAACATAATGAAAGCATAGTGATGAATCACAAAAACAATATGTAATTATAAATGTGTTTTCCGATGGTCTTAGGCGACCCCTATGAAAGGGTCGTTCGACCCCCAAAGGGGTCGCGACCCACAGGTTGAGAACCGCTGCTTTGGAGTCTGTAACACCTTCCGCATCCCGATCTTGCTAGCCTACCTCCCTTCCTTTCTTCCCGGCGCTGGCTTCCCTAACCCAGTTTTGTTCTGGTCTGAATCACTGCAAAGCCTCCTAGCCCATCCTGGCCACTGTGGCTCAGTTGGTTGGAGCGTCCTCACTGGCACCAAAGGGTCTTGGGTTTGATTCCCAGTCGGCACACGCCCAGTTGGCTTTCGTGTGGGAGGCAGCCTCTTAATAATAATAATAATAATAATAATAATAATAATAAGCCTCCTAGCCCTTTCAGGTTACTGTGTTTTCTCCTTCAAACACAACTTTCATTAAACCTACCTCCCACCCCAGGAGCATTTTAAATGACCTCCTTTTGCCTGATTGAGGCTTTTCCCCTACAGGGACCCTAAAGTGAAGTTCACCCACAGCCTCAGCTAACATTGCAGCGGCCCGCTAACTCTCCGCCCACAAGTCAGATTTCTGTAACTTCCTCGCACAAACCTTTTCTCCTCTCGCTTTTCCTCCCCATTGTCCCCAGCTGTCTGTTTTTCCTTCTGACCTTGACGTGGGTCCACCCTGTTAGCCCTGCCATTGACTCTGCCTTACATGGCTACCTAACTTTTTGTGTGTATTTGGTCCTTTCAGACCGTTCCATGTAAGGCAGCCACAGAGTATTGCCTTGCATCATTTTGTATCTTCCACAGCACCAAATACGGGGATATGCTTGCAGTTAATGTTCAGTAAATTCTTTTTAAGTGATTGAATAATTTCCCTAAGCAAAGGCATTAAAGTAAAAATAGGTCGGTTCAAGCAGTTAGACACCTAGGAAACCGACCAGAAGCAAATAGATAACTGTACTATGGCTATGGTTCCACGACCCAGGGCTCACAGGAACACCAAGAGAGAAAAAAGTTCACAACCAAAAAATTACAAACCACTCAAAAACACATCCCATCGTGACAGTGCATGGCCAAAATAGGAAGCTTACGACTCTTGGGAACTTCACATAGAGAGCATCTGAAAGAAACGTTAAGGGAGAAAATGTAGATTTCAAATAATAATAAAAAAGATAAAGAATAGAAAGTATTAGAAAAAGACACTGAACAAAGAACAGGTACATTTGAAAAGGAAGCCAACAGGTGGGCTGGAGATGGACGCGCGCTCCCTGCAATGGCTGAACGGAGAGAAGCCTGCTGAGACCTCACTCGCGGAGCAGCTGGCCGTGTGTGCGCAGCGGTCTGCGGGCCAGTTGGTGCCCCGCCCGCCCCACGGTCCCGTTGTCCGTAGTCACCACCACAGAGTGCCTGCCACACTGTGCTGTGGCTTCTGCTGTGTCAGTCTCCCCCGTTAGAGCGCAGGGACTGTCCTGTTTATGGTTGGCACAGCGCCTGGCACATGGCAGGAACCCACTGTTTTCCAAGAAAATGTATGAAAAAGCAAAAATAATTTTAACAAAGATAAAATTTGTGGTAACACCACGTACAGAATGAGAACTTTAGCGAGCCCTATATGCCCCAAATTAGGATCCAACAGCAGCAGGAAATGAACAAGAACTACGACTCTTGTAGACATTATTGCCAAGGATATAAGCCACCGTCCCTGGAACCCCGTGGGAAACGAATGAAAAGAGAATACAGCCCTACCCGGTTTGGCTCAGTGGATAGAGCGTTGGCCTGCGGACTGAAGGGTCCTGGGTTCAATTCCGGTCAAGGGCATGTACCAGCAGGGAGTGTGCAGGAGGCAGCTGATCGATGTTTCTCTCTCATCGATGTTTCAAACTCTCTATCCCTCTCCCTTCCTCTTTGTAAAAAAATCAATAAAATATTTTTTTAAAAAGAGAGAATACAAAATAGTAAGTACCCACTATTGCAGGTAAACGGACATCAAACTAATCAGGTCGGGAGTGAACTTGAGCTGATGTCAAGGTCAGCGTGAGAGTTCAGGCCTCATCTGGGGACAGATGAGGCACAGCAGGTGTCAGGAGACTTTACCCTGGTGGAAAGCCTGGATGTAGGCCCCCAGTTTACTAGTTCTGGGTGAGAACATTCTGGCTGCACTGTTCACCTGTTGGTCTGGGCAGGGGCAGGGAGCACGGGCCTTCCTTCTGTCTGGACCCCTAGGGTCCCATACCCAGACATCAACCCCACCCGGAGACCAAGCTGCCAAAGGAACCAATTTTAGGTTCTGGCACCCCTGCCCCCACGGCTCCCCACCCTTCCCCAAAGCATGTAGGATTCTACTGCGCAGTTTTAAGAGCTAAATTCAACCAGCTGTCCTATATTCAGGGAGTCTTCTGCTAGGTGCAGGGAGGCCTGTCTGCGCAGGTGCCCAGGTCCTCCCAGACAAGGTTGCTACTGGCTTTACCTATATTAACTCCAGCGATTATTTCAATACTAGTGACCCGGTGCACAGATTTGTGCACATTGAAAGGAAATTAATTAGAAGGTGGCTGCTGGGGTGGGACTGGGTGAGACAGGGCCAGACAGGTCCTGGAGCCAACCCCTCCGGCCAGCTGCACCTGGGGCGGCGCTGTGGCTCCAAGGGCATCTGTGGAGTGAGTGGGGTGCCTCGCGCAGGTGGGGTCCCTCCACCTGGCCTGCGGGGAATCAGGTGAAACTGGCTCTCCCACATCCCCCGAGGGGTCCCGGATTGCCAGTGGACGGTTCACCACAGCTTGGCAGCTCCTGCATTGAGCATCTGCCCCCTGGTGGTCAGTGTACATCATAGCTACTGGTTGGAGCATCTGCCCCCTGGTGGCCATTGCATGTCATAGCTACCAGTTGGAGGGTTGCTTTGCCTTTTATATAGACCAGGTGGGCTATGAGGTTCATCTTCATTCCACAGGTGAAGAAACAGAGACCCAAAGAAGTTACGTAACTTGCCCAGGATCGCACAGCTAATAAGAGGCAGAGCTAATAAGATTCAGATCCAGATCTGCCTTAGTCTGACACCTCACTCTCTCAAATGGAGGTGAAAGAAGATGGACAGTGTCCAGGATGATGACTCTGGGCCTCCAGGGGCTGCTGCCAGGTGGGCCAGTCGCTTCGAGATTATTGATGCCACAAAGGCCTTCTGGATGCACCGTCTGTGAAGAAAGCAAGCTTTCCGCAGCTGTTGGCCCACATCTACTGATGCACACGCAGTGTGGGCACCAAGCTCTGGTGAGCCACAGGGCAGTCTGCTGCCAGCCTCACCCAGATCTTCCTCCTCCATTTCTTCATACGTCCGGTGGAGAAGCACCTCTCTAAAAGCCCATCACTTGCCCCTGAGATGACACTCTGCAGGCCACGCCCCGCTTGGGTGCTCCACAGTCGCTGACGGATCTGGAAACAGCCTACCTGGTGGAGGAAACACGCTATCTGGAGTCGAAGGGGCCTTGCTGAGTCCTGGGATTGCTGCTCCCAGCTGTGCAGCCCCAGTGGCTCTCTGAGCCTCAGTTTCCCCGGGTGTGCAATGAGACTGGGGATAAGGAATGTGATAGAGTGACAGAACCACCTGCTCAATATCTGCTGGCTGTTAGTAATGCAACAGTATCCAGGGTTTGAGCATTTCCTCCATGGATGGCTTTGAATATTTTCCCAGCCTCCCATCATTCCCTTCTTTGTCGGTAGCTCTTCATTGGTACAGTCCAACCGTTTCTTGCTGGTGTGGGACCACCTCCACCCAGGCAGTAATAGCCTCTGAACTAAGGGAGCGGAGAGCTATGTGCAAAGGCCCTGAGTGGAAGTTGGTCTGGTAGATCGGAGGGCAGCGAGGAGGCCACGTGTCCAGAGCAGAGTAAGTGAAGGGCAACTGGTGAAAATGAGACCAGGGAAGTTGGGCCTTGAGGCCATTGGCTATGACTCCTAATGAGACATAAACCAGATATATCCCTAATTTAGACCACAGGAAGGTGGCCTTCAAAAAGTCGGGGAGCTCCGGCTAGTGTGGCACGGAAAGGTCACTGGTTCAATTCCCCATCAGGCTTCAGGTTTGATCCCTAGTTGGGTTGTGTACGGGAGGCAAACAATTGATGTTTCCCTCTCACATCAATGGTTCTCTCTCTCCCTCTCCCTTCCTCTCTCTCTAAAATCAATTTAAAAAATATTTTAAAAAATGGGTGAAAACTGCCCTAACCGGTTTGGCTCAGTGGATAGAGCGTCAGCCTGCGGACTCAAGGGTCCCAGGTTCAATTCCGGTCAAGGGCATGTACGTTGGTTGCGGGCACATCCCCAGTAGGGAGTGTGCAGGAGGCAGCTGATCGATGTTTCTCTCATCGGTGTTCCTAAGTCTATATCCTTCTCCCTTCCTCTCTGTAAAAAATCAATAAAATGTATATATTTTTTAAAATGGGTGAAAACTGAAGCTAGCTGAGTGGCCATTTAGCCAGCAAATCTCTCTGATTTGCCCCGTGGGGGATGGTGAGGGAGGAGGGAGGGTGCTCACTCACACTGAGTCCCAAGGGCCCTGGGGGAGGCGGGAGGGTCAGGGCTGGGCCTTGCTGGAACCTGGTTAGGGTGGACAGTGAGGGTGGGAGACACCAAAGCCAAATCAGAGAGGGCAGACGACGGAGGAAAGAAAATGCTACATCTTCCCACAGCCCATCCCTCCGTGCACAGAAAGTCCTGCTCCCTACTCACGAAAGATTGTGGAGGGCAGGCTGTGTGGCAGGCACTGTGCTAACACCTGGGGACACCACACCTGGGGACACAGAGGCAAACAAGCCAGGGCCCTACCTCTCAGGGTCTCGTAAGGCCTAAGTGTCAGGTTTGATCAAGCAATTGAACTGATACCTCTCCCCTGGGAACTGGCTTTTCAGGCTACTTCGCTAGGGACATTCACTTTGCTGAGACCACATTTCATTTGTGGTGACCACATTCCATTCTCTCTCCTCGGGGTGTGCATAAAGAAGTGTCCGCCCAGAAAAAAAGTCCACCAAAAGTTCTTTAAAAGCCGCCAACTCCATCACTGGGTGCTGGAGCCTGGTGTGCGGATGATCGAACAAATTTGTACTCCCTCACCACTCTGGCCTCTCCTCGGGCGGCCTAACACCAAGTCCCCAGGCAGGCAGGGGTTGTCACATTTCCCCGGTTCTGAGCACAGGGCTGCTTGTTGACAGAAGGGAGGAAGGGAGAAACCTGGGGGCAGGAAGGAAGGAAGCGTGCAGCTCTGTGACGGGAGAGTGGATTTTAGTGGCGTCTGAGCGGCTGGCTAGATAACAGCTCTCCGGGAAGTGTGTGCAAGAGCTCAGGGAAGGTGCAGAGTGACTCCTGCCCTTGTGTGGCTCAGACTGGGAAGGCGGTCAGGGCAGGAGGGTCGCCGGCAGGGCAGCTGTCTCAGCCGCACGGTGGGTTCTCTTTCTCCGTTTGAAAACCTGTCGAAGGTCTTCAGGCTGCGCTGCTGTGGGGGACCCCGCGGCCCTGGAGAAAGGCCACGGCTGTTTGGAGATCAAAGGAGCCTGACCTGGGGGGGAGGCCCTGTACACTGGCCGCTTGCTCAGCTCTGGACGCCTCCTCTGGCACAGCCTGGCACCATTCCTGGGCTCCGGCCTTGCTTTGCTGCCTCCCTCTGGCGCCTTCCTGTCCAGATCCTGGCTCTGGCTCTGTGGGGTCCCTCTCTCCTCCCCAGAAACACATCCTTCCCTCTGCCCCCTCCCCGCCCCGGGGGCACAGCTCCTGCCTCTTGCTCATTGGCTGTTTGTCAGTCCAGCCCTGATGGTAGGCCCCCCTCTTCAGTCCCGTTTCCCAGGACAACTCCCTCCGCCCCACCTGCTGTGGGCCTGGCCTCAGGCGACCTTGAGTCCTTCCGGAATAGCGGGCGGGCTTTAGGGCCTGGCACGAGCCTCGCTCAGTCCCCGAGAATGCCAGCTGTGAAACTAGATCGTTCACACAGAGCTGTTTACAGCTTCACTGACGTCCTCCGGCCACCCACGTCAGGACTGACACACTTGCTGCCTTGTCTTTCCGCTGTCTTTGCACCTTTGAGGGGACCGGCTGCCGGGGCGGCCAGCCCCAGGCTGGGCTCCTGCGTGAGGGAGGTTGGATTTGGCCTCCCCAGTCCCTCTTGGAACAGACTGGCTCTGAGTAATTGCAGCCTCAGACTGACATACAGCTTAGGAGCACCCAGACCAGCAAGGGGAGGGGCCCGCAGGCGCCCGAGTGTGGGAAGCGTCCTGGAAAAGGTGAAGGGCAGGAAGGAGGAAGCCTGCGGGCTGGACCCAGACCTCCCAAAGGGCAGCCCCAGCCCTCCCAGACCACAGCCCCGAGTGGACCCAGGGGAGGAAGTACTGGTTGTTTGGGGAGGGGGCAGGCCGGCTCCTCAGTGAGGGAAGCGAGCTTCCATCGGCTTCCTCCCTCCAAGCCAGGGGCTGGTGACAAAGGCCATGGCTGCCATTGGCACTCTGGTGTGGCCTCTGCTCACCACGTGGCTGCCCACATAGCCCCTGCCCGGGCCTCCTGAAGGCCAGGGGCAGTAGGAGCTGAGGGGGAAGGGAGGCTGTGCGGAGGGCATGGAGGGGGCAGCAAAGGCTATGCCAGCCGCAGGAGCAGGTTTCAGTGGGCTGCCTGCATCTTCCCTGATCCATGCCACCCCTGCTCACAGGCCTGTGTGTCACAGGCCATTAAGCTCTCAGCAGGTGCTTGGCTGAGGCTGGGACTAGGCAGGCAGGGGGGTTGGGGACACGGGGAGCCTAGGGGACATGCCCAGCCAGCCTGTCCCCTCTGGCCTTGGCTTATGGGGGATAAATGCTCCTCTGCGGAGTCCTCACTCTCCCTTGAAAAAGTTACATCCTTGTGAACCTTTGGACATTCCCTGCATGTGCACACACACACACACACATGCATCACCCCCCCCCACGTACAGTCCACACATACACAGCACACCCACAGCACATATATGCACATACACATCACATGTACCACACACACATCACGCACCACACATAGCACACATATACATGCATACCACGTCACCACACATATATGCCACATATATACCGTGCACATACATATCCCACATACACATACATACCTCACACATACATGCAGGAGTTGGCAAAAGTAGGTTTACAGTTGTGAGTATGCAAAACAGAGTTTATTCTTGTATTATTTATTAATTATTATATTATTTACGTGTATTATAACTATAAACCTAATTTTGCCCACCCCTGTATACATCACATATGCACACCACAAATAGACCACATATACCACACACATCACACCCCCATATACGTACATAGTAAATATATCACACACCACACACATACAACACATATCAGGCATACACATACATGCATGCTACACACATCCCGCATGCATATATATGCTATACACACACCACACATACCACATACACAAATACCACCCCCCCACACATACACACACCACATATACACACATCACACCCCCATATACGTACATAGTAAATACACCACACACACATGCACACACCACACACACATGCACACACCACACACACATGCACTCCCCCACACACGTGCACACACACACCACACACTCGCATTTCCTCCCTGGCAGCCCCAATGCCCACTGCTGCCCCAAGGCTCACGTTCAGAGGCCTCTGGGTGACCCCGTCTGCACACAGAGCCCTCTTTGCCTCCCAGGGCAGGGCTTTCTCACCAGCCAGCCAGCCACGTGAGCTCCCAGCCCTGTGGTTTGTGCTGGTTTGTGCTGGGGCCTCCCCCCTCCCTCTGTCTCCACCCCTGGAGAACTGAGCTACAGGGAACAGAGCTCTTCAGTCCTTGGGCCTTGAAAGCAGAGAAGAGGAGAGAAAGCAGGAGGCTATTCATGCCAATGACCCAAACAGCCCTGAAACGCAGACACTGCTCCCACTCAGAGGGTCATGTGTTCGCGCCCACTGAGTCAGGGGCTCCTCTGCTTAAAACTCTGTACCCACTCCCCTTAGCTCGCAAGCACCTCAACTCAGCAGACAAAGCCCTGTCCCGCGTTCCCCAGCCCCTGGACTCCCGGGGTGCTGAATGCCTGCCCTCCTTCCTGGTCTCACCCTGGTCTCTCCAGGCCACGCCCTTCGCACATGCTGTTCCTTCTGTTTTGAATGCCTTTTCTCTCCTTGCCCACCTGGAGAGTTAACAGCCTTCACCCTGCGTGTAGCTTCTGCTAGGAAGCCTTCCTCTGTTCTCAGGAGACTTTGGTGCCCCTTCTTTGGGAGCAGACAACTCCCTGTGCAAAGCTTTTCCCACATCGAATTTTAGTGGTTAACAGACCTCATTACACTGTGACCTAAGGGGCAGGGGACTGAGATTAATCCATAACCACAGTGCTGACGCATAGTAGGTGTCCAAGAATACTTGTCAACTGAATTTACCACTTAGTGAACGGGGTGGAAGAGATGGAAGTAAGCAGAGAGACCCTGGCCTGTGGGCTTAGTTAGTTGAGCATTGTCCCATGCACCCAAAAGTGGCTGGCGCGATGCCAGGTCAGGGCACATGGCCGGCTTTCGGATTGAGTGCTCAATCCCCAGTAGGGGGCGTGCAGGAAGCAGCCAATTGATGTTTCTCATATCAATGTTTCTCTCTCTCCCTCTCTTTTTTTGTTAATCCTCACCCTTTTTTCCATTGATTTTTAGGGAGAGTGGAAGAGAGAGGGAAAGACAGATAGAAACATCGATGTGAGAGAAACACATCGATTTGTTGCCTCCTGTACCAACCCCAACCAGGGTCTGGGCTGGGGAGGAGCCTGCAACCAAGGTTATGTGCCCTTGACTGGACTTGAACCTGGGACCCTTTGGTCCACAGGCCGGTGCTCTATCCACTGAGTCAAACCACCTGGGGCTTCTTTCCTGTCTCTCTAAAATCAATAAAAACATTAAAAAAAAAAAAAAAAAAAAACAAGCAAAAGGGAACACCAGGTCTGAGGAAGGAAAGGCATTCAGTGGTAGATATCAAGAAGGCCCCCTGGGGAAATGACTGGGCTGCTGACCGTGTAAAGAACGGATCGGTCACGGCGCAGGGAGGAAAGGTCCTCTGACGGGAATGGGAATGTTTGTAGCCAACGTTCACTGAGCGCCTCACTCGAAGTCCTTACAGACGTCATTACTCATCGGATCGTCAGCACTGCAGGAGGCTGGCACTGCGATCACCCCCATTTCACAGACGGGGAAAGGGACGTTCAGTTACTGTGCAAGGCCTATAGGTCAGATTCGACGGGAGGGACAGAGCAGCCAGAGGGAGACAGAAAGTGGGATTTGACTTTACAGCGGGGAAGCTCCTTAAAGAATTGATGCTGCTGATGTCCTGGTTGGTTTTCTCAGTGGTCAGAGCATCAGCGCCCCAGACTGAAGGGTCGTGGGTTCGATTCCCGGGCAAGGACACATCCCTAGGTGCCGGGTCGATCCCTGCGTGTGATATGTCTCTCTCATATCAACGTTTCTCTCTCTCCCCTGCCAACCTCCCTTCCACTCTCTCTCTAAAGATCAATGTGTCAGCCAACTTGTGGGAAGGCCGAGTCAGGAACTGTGGTTCAGCTTAGCTCAGCTGACACGGCACAGAGCCACCACTGAAGGTCACCACCCAGCCCCAGGGGCGGGGTGAGGAAGGAATGGCTGGGAGGGTGGGTCAGAGCCAGACTGGGATCTTGGGAAGCTTTCCTGGGACCGTGGGCTGGTTTGAGAGGCCGCGTGTGAGATGGAAGTGAAGGTGGGACCTGTCCCGGGCGATGTCCTGAAGGTGTTGGGATAGTCAGGCTGGGGCAGGACAGGAACCTGGGCTAGATTCTGAATTGGGTGGCGCTGGGTGTGTGTGAGGGAGACCAGGGGCTGGGGCTGAGCCTTGGGTGATGCCTGCAGATGAGACACACATGAGGCAGAAAGGCTGCCAAATTGTGAGGGGCCAAGGGCAGGGAGGTGGGGGTGGGCGGGGGGCAGAGCCCTGGAAGGTTGTTTGGGGACGTGGGCATCTTGGCCCTCCTTCCTGGGCAGATGCGGCTTTGACGGTGCCCATGTTATATTCAATTAGGTCGTCTCCTGCAGGGACCTCTACCCGCTCCCCTGCCTCCCAGTGAGGGGCAGGTCCTGCTGTTTAGGCCCAGACCCTACTCTGGAAGCCCAGCACTGGATGCTAAGTATGCAATCAGCTCTGGGCTCAGGTGGCACATCTGTCCATTCCACCCACATGCCTTCCGAGGCCCTACTGTGTGCGGACCACTGGGCTGGGCTGGGCACCAGCCGTGAGTCCGTGTGCTCTGGCCCTGCCTGCAGGGAGTCAGGGTGCAGTCTGCTGGAGGCGGAAGAGGAACCGGGCACTGCAGGCGAGGGGAGAGGAGCACCCAGGAAGGAGGCCTCCCCAAGCCCTGGGAGGCGTCCAGGAAGAAGTGGCATTTGAGTATGAGTCTGGTCAAGGCCCTCAATCTAACCATCACGAACAGGAAATCAGGGACCGGCACTGGCATCGCGCTGTCTGAGGGGCCTGTCGGGCCAGCACCCAGGGTCCTCTGAGCTGCACTGTGCAGGGAACGGAGCCCGTGGATGACAGGACAGCTAGCAGGCGGGACAGCTCGCTGTGCCAGGGGGGCCTTATTTGGGTCCTGATTTTTAAAAAATATATATATTTTATTGATTTTTTTTACTGAGAGGAAGGGAGAGGGATAGAGAGTTAGAAACATTGATCAGCTGCCTCCTGCACACTCCCTACTGGGTATATGCCCGCAATAGGTACATGTCCTTGACCGGATTCAAACCTGGGGCCCTTGAGTCCGCAGGCCGATGCGCTATCCACTGAGACAAACCGGTTAGGGCAGCGGTTCTCAACCTGTGGGTCACGACCCCTTTGGGGGTCAAATGACCTTTTCACAGGGATCGCCTAAGACCATCAGAAAACACATATATAATTACATATTGTTTTTGTGATTAATCACTATGCTTTAATTATGTTCAATTTGTAATCATGAAAATACATCCTGCATATCAGATATTTACATTATGATTCATAACAGTAGCAAAATTACAGCTATGAAGTAGCAACAAAAATAATTTTATGGTTGGGGGTCACCAGAACATGAGGAACTGTATTAAAGGCTCACAGCATTAGGAAGGTTGAGAACCACTGGGTTAGGGCATGGATCCTGATTTTTTTTAAATGATGATGAGTTACTCTGCGCAGGCTGCCATAACAAAATACGGCGGACGGGGAAGCTTAAAGACAGCAGCACTTATTTCTCACAGTGCTGGAGGTGTGACGTCCAGTTCAAGGTCTGCCGGGCTCGATTCCGGGGGAGGGGTCTCTTCCTGCTTGTCCTCGGCCACCTGTCCTCACGTGGCCTTTCCTGGGCAGGGGGCCAGGGGCTGGGGTGGGGGGGGGTAGGGGTGAGAGAGATCGCTTCCTCTTCTTACAAGGCCACCAGTCCGATCAGATTTGAGCCCCACTCTTTTGACCTCATTTAACCTGAACTAACTCCCAAAAGCCCTGTTTCCAAACCCAGCCACATCGGGGGTCAGGACTTAAATATGTGAACTTGGGGGACACATTTCAGGCCACGGCAGGTGGCGTTGATGAAGAACTGTCTCTGTGAATGTTGGCGAGTAGTTGATTACATTGAGGAAGGATTGCTAAACGCCTCCTAGGGGTGATAATGGGGATATGGTCTCCTATATACACACACAATGCCATCAAAAGTCCGAGTGCGATTTAAGCGGCCCTCTGCATCATGATGCAGGGTTGATCTGCGAGGGCCAATTGAAAATATCTGTGTGTCAGTGGACCGTGCCGCCAAGCCCGCATTGTTCAGGGTGGACTGTATGTAACACGTATAAGACATGCGTCTGCATGCATATATAGAATACATCACCATCCTGTGAGTGTGAGTGTGAGTGAGTGTGTATGTCCTTCTTCCAGGTGGCCAGGAAATGTTTAGGGGCGAAATCATCTGATGTCTGGGATTTGCTTTTAAGGGTGGTGGGTGGGCAATGAATGTGGCTGCACGTGGAGCAGGACTGACCATGAGCCGGGGGCTGCTGGGCCTGGGTTACAGGCTCATGGGGTGCATAAAAAGTAAAAGCAAAAGGGAGGAGGTTAGTGAAGTTTAGGGTTGGGGGAGGAGCCAGGCACCTGCTGGCAGAAATCGCTGAGGCGAAGCTCTGAGAGAGGCTGAGGCGTGAGAGCCCGGTTCACAGGCGCTGGAGCCTGAAGCACTGCCAGGCACTCGGTGCCAAGGCCCTGCACTGCAGGACAAAGACCAGTCTCAACGGAGGGCCTGGCTCAGGCCCAGCGGCCAGAACCCAGGGGGAAGGCCCGGAAGGCCTGTGAGGCTAGAACGAGGAGCGGAGGCAGTGTGGCTCTGGAAGGGCTGGGAGCCCAGGCGGCCGAGGAGACTTCGGGCAGGGCCGCCCTGGCGCACTGGGATCTGGGAAGCACTGGGTGGGGCAGTCAGAGCTCAGCCAGGCTCCCAACCAACTCTCCGCCGGAACTGGGGGGCGTTCACCGTGGCTTTGGAAACATGACTTCTTTTGTGTTCTTACTGGGTGACTTGGAGCAACTTACTTAACCTCTCTGATCCTCATTTTTTTCTTCTGTTTGGCTCAGTGGATAGAGCGTCAGCCCACGGGCTGGAGGGTCCTGGGTTCGATTCTGGTCAAGGGCACGTACTTCAGTTGCAGGCTCAATCCCTGGCCCTGGTTGGGGTCCGTGCAGGAAGCTGGTTCTCTCTCGCTCTCCCCCTCCCTTCTACTCTCTCCTGGGATAACCATATAATCTATCACTCAAATCAATGGAAAAATATCCTCAGGTGAGGATTAACAACAACAAAGAAATGGAGTGGTAAAATGAGGTCAGTAATAGGACCCACTTCACAAGCTGCTATGGAATGAAATGAGAAAATACTTGTAACACTACAAAGAGTGTGTTCGCTATTCTTATCATCGGCAGTTTCAGGGAGGAAGGCACCCTCCCTTGGGCATTAAAATGAGAGCCCCAGTGGGAGGAGCCACCCCATACTCCTCCTGCCGGCCCTTCACAGGCTTGTAACTAATTTTTAATATATTTTTATTGATTTCAGAGAGGAAGGAAGAGGGAGAGCGAGATAGAAACATCAATGATGAGAATCATTGATTGGCCACCTCCTGCACACCCCCTACTGGGGATCGAGCCCGCAACCCGGGCATGTGGCCTGACTGGGAATTGAACCGTGACCTCCTGGTTAATAGGTCGATGCTTAACCACTGAGCCACGCCAGCCGGGCTATTTTTAAAATTTTGTAAGCTGTTTTCACAGCAGTGAACAGGGTCAGATGCAGAGAAGTTGTTGAGGACCAAGTAGAATCCACTGAGCCCTGTAACAGAGAAAGTGTGGTTGACTAGAGATGCTCTGACCAAGAGTCCAGCCAAGGCCACAGCCCCAGAAACTACTCCTGGCCGTTGCCCCCCTGTTGTGTGGCTTCTGGAACTGGGGGTCCATGGGAGCAAAAGTTCAGCCCCCATGAGGGAGGGGTGGGCCCGAGCAAACTCCTCCCCCTGCGGGGAGCACCAGCCTTTCCCCTTCAGGGCTGTGGCTCTGGGACCACTTCCTCCTTCTTCACTCTGAAGCCGGGAGCAGGCCTGCTGAGCTCTTGGGAGAGACAGGAGCAGATGCCTGATGCCTTAGCCCACCTGTGACCCCAGGTGGGGTGGTGAGGGTGCGGGCTGGAGGCCTCTCTCTGCCTCAGGGGACCCTGGAGGCCTGCAGGATGGAGGGGGCGAGTAAGGAGAAGCTGGCATCTGTGTCCGATCTGGTGACTGTATTTGAGAACAGCAGGTATGGGGTGGTGGGGGGGAGGGTCACCATGCCCACGCTGGGCCCCTGGGCAGTACAGGCCCTCCAGGCTGGGGAGCAGGACCAGGGCCCCCGGGGCCCTCAGTGAGCAGGCCTCTCTCTGGGCCTGTCCGGGACACCCCTCCTGACTGGGCAGTGGGCCACTTGGTCATGGGTTCCTCGGGGCCTAGGAGAGTGTTGTTGGGGCAGCCAGGAGCTGGGCAGCGAGGAGAGTGTGTCAGTGTGTTGGGGAGAGTCCCGATGTGTGTAATGATGAGAGAGATGACCTTCAACCCCCACCCACAGCCCCTCCCGCAGAATTAGAGCTAATACTGACCATGCACTTACCCCTCCTGACTGGGAAAACCATACAATCTGTCACTCAAACCAGGACACGTCGACACCGAGCGTGAATGCACTGACTTGTCCGGGTGGGGCGGGGCGGTAGGAAAAGCTGGGATTGTATCGCACGACTGGGGTGTAGGGTCGGCTCACCTGCAGGGTGCTAAGTGTTTTTTTACCTCATTACTCATCTAACAGCCTAGCAGGGGAGGCTCTATTTCTATCTACAGATGAGAAAATAAAGGCACAGAGAGGTGAGGAGGCTTTAAGTTCATGGGCAAAGGGCAGTGCAGGGGCTTCCGTCTGAAGGGGAAAGGGCCAAGTCACGTGTGTGGAGGTCATCAGCGGCCCTGGCAGGGGTGGTGCACGTGTAGGTGTGTGCATGTGTGTGTGTGCCTGTGTATGTTTGCCTGTGTGTGTGTGCGTGACATTAACCCACGCTGCAGGCATGTCAGGGTCTGTGCTAGGGACTGTCATGCTGAGTCCTCGGGAGATAGACTCTGAGGTGGAGGTTTCCTTCAGGGGATCTCTGGGGACATGTGTGGGGCAGAGGCCCGGCCCGTCCCAGGGAGTGCGGAACTGGGTGCCTCTCAGGCTGTTCCCGCTGAGGCAAGGGGGACTAATCACTGGTGTGGACTTGACCTTGGGTGAGGCAGCTCTCTTCCGGGGCCGGGGCCATTGCCGGCAGCTGCGAGGATGGTGCCTCTGCCCTGAGGGGCTGTGGGTGGCACAGCCCAGCACCCCCAGGAGCCAGCAGACGTGGGGGCTAAAGAATGACTCCTGCCCAGAGACTTTTGTCTTCGATGCTAGGCTCTGGGACAGTAGATATCCCAGGAGGGCACTGAGCACACAGAGCCTCCTGGCCTGCCTGGCAGAGGGGCACAGACGGGGCCCCAGAGGACAGCTCCACTCCCAGAGCCGGTGACTGGCCCTGCCTCTGCCAGGGTCCTTTGCCACACATTTCAGCACCGAGGACAGCTCTGCAGCCACCTGCTGGGCCCACCAGCCCCTTGGGTGTGGGGAGAGGGCATCGTCCCACCCAGTGCCCCAGGCACGCCCAGTGGAGACCTTCAGCACGTGTGTTCTGCCCAGCAACACCCCTAGCAGGAGGAGGCAGGCCTCAGACCAGAATTCGGTCAGAGGAGGCCCTGTAGGAGGGTGAACATCACCCTTACTGTGTGAGGCAGGTGCCTCCATGCCCGCTACCTGGGCCCGGGCTTTCTGGTGAGGTCTCCAGCGTGTTAGCTGATCTGAAACTGAGGGGTGAAGAGGAAACCAGCTGGCCTGGGGCGCTCGGAGAGAAATGCAGAAGCTGGAGCCACATGTGGAACAGAAAGCCCGAGGCCAGGCTGCTTCCATGAGCTGCAGCCCCGCGGCCTGGGGAACCGGGCACTGGGCACCGAGCAGTGGAGGAGCCCGTGGGGGGCCGTCGGAGGCCGGTCCCGATCCCCTCTCTGCTACGAACCAGCTGTGTGACTGGGGACGGGCCCGATCCCCTCTCTGCTACGAACCAGCTGTGTGAGTTGGGTCGGTCCTCTCTGGACCTATTTCTCCTCGACTCAGGTGGGGAGGGGCAGTTGGGAGGAAGGCTCAGGAGCCAGCCCGCCTGATCGGAATCCCACCTCTGCCACCCCCTCGCTGAGAGATGATCCCCTCTGCCTCTTAGCTGGAAAGGGGGTAATGGAACGCTTTCTCCGAGAACGTTGGAGATTTCATACCTGGCTGGTGTCCACTGCCCAGCCTGTCTTCCTCCTAGGATGCCTGTCTGTGCTGTCATCGCAAGCCTTCCCACAGCAAAGGCAGCTGGATATACAGGGAGGTGGCCTCTGTTCCCTAAAGAGTTTAATGGCCTGCAGACCCGGTAGGCAGGGTGACCACGCTGCCCTCCAAACCCCATCGCTGGGAGCCCAGGGAAGCTGCTCAGACCGGCCTTCTCCACGTCCCCCGCTGGAGGCACAGGGGAGGTGCACAGGGAGGGTGATTGGCAGCAGAGGGTTGGGGCACTCAAACCTCTGTGTGCAGGCGGGGTTCCTGTGCAGGGGGTGCTGTTCCCAGGTACAGGTCTTAAATGTTGGGAGGGCAGGATGTGGGGTTCAGATCTTCGCTCCTTGGGGAGCAGCTCTAGTTTGACTCCTCCAGACTGTGGGCGGCGCCGGGAGTGGGTTCTGTGGCGAGATCGTGTCCCGTCCCTCCTGCCTGTTAAGTGTGGGCCTTCCCTCGTTCGCCTAATGCAGTGGTCGGCAAACTGTGGCTCGCCAGCCACACGCGGCTCTTTGGCCCCTTGAGTGTGGCTCTTCCTAAGCCTTAGGAGTACCCTAATTAAGTTAATAACAATGTACCTACCTCTATAGTTTAAGTTTAAAAAATTTGGCTCTCAAAAGAAGTTTCAGTCGCTGTGCTGTTGATATTTGGCTCTGCTGACTAATGAGTTTGCCGGCCCCTGGCCCTAACGCGAAGGAGGCCAGGTGTCAGCGGCTGATGCTCAGGGCTTTTTGGAGGAAGTTGTTTCACGTGTGGGATTGTTGTCTAGGTCTGTGTGCAGATTTGGTCTGAAGGGTCCTCTCACATCCCCATCTGGACACCCCCAGCACTGACTTCTAACTTAGGTCTGCGCGCGTGGTTGCAGGATCGCTGTGTCAGCTCCCAGCGTCTCCCTGCACAGCGGGGAGAGGCCTCCTGGCTGCGTGTTAAACCGGGAAGTCCGCAGTTCACGCTGACTCATTCTGAAGACTGGAGTTCCCTCCGAGAGAGCTGGGAGGGAAGTGGATGTTTACTTAGCGACTCCTCCTGAGGGCCAGGCCCCCGGGGGCCACCGCACCCCTGTGATTTGCATCACCCACCCCTACTGCCCACCTACTGCCCGCAGGTGCTGTCCCTCCCCCCCCTGCTCTACAGACAGGTACCCTCAGGTGTGCTCTCTCCGCAGGGCGCCAGGGGCAGCGCCCGGGGCCCACCATGCCGGGTGCAGGTCTCCCTCACCCGAGGGGCCGGGGGAGAAGCCCAGCGCCGGGGAGGCCCTGGAGCCCGGGCCCAGGACGGTCAGCAGGAGGTACCTGAGCTCCCTGAAGAACAAGCTGTCCAGTGGGGCCTGGAGGAAATCTTGCCAGCTCAGCAGCTGCCCCGAGCCAGGGACACAGGTGCCTGGGGGCTGGGGTAGAAGTGGGGAGCTGGGGTCCCCTCCACTGACGCCCGCCCCGCACAGTCTCTCCCAGCCAGCGCCAGCACTTCCCCAGCTGGAAGCGAGCCCCTCCCAGTTAAAGGCTTTTGATTAAGTGTCCAGCGTGTACCCCGCTGCTGGGAATTTCACGTACCCCTCTGTGCGGGCGTCTGTCAGGCCAGGACAGACAAGCTCAGACAGCTTAAGCCTAAGTGGTTCTCAACCTTCCTAATGCCGCGACCCTTTAATACAGTTCCTCATGTTGTGGTGACCCCCAACCATAAGATTATTTTCGTTGCTACTTCATCACTGTCATGTTGCTACTGTTATGAATCGTCATGTAAATATCTGATATGCAGGATGGTCTTAGGCGACCCCTGTGAAAGGGGCGTTCGACCGCCAAAGGGGTCGCGACCCACAGGTTGAGAACCACTGGCTTAAGGGGCTTGTCCAAGGAACAGTCTCCATCTTGTAAACCAGGTACCCTTCCCAGTGGGGCCTCAGTTTACCCACTGAAGGAGGCAACAGTCCCATCTAGAAGCAGAGGTCAGTGCTAATTCCTGTCCTTGGACTGATCCGGGAAGGTCACCTCCTTGCTCTGGGTTTCAGGGTCCTGTCTGTGCAGTTCAAAGGCGAGGCTGCAAGGTGCTTGGCCCTGGGGCCAGACTGCCCGGGCTCACTCCCCGCTCTTCTGCTTGCTACCTGTGCGACCTGGGGCAAGTCCTCCTAACCTCCCCGCCCTTTAGTTTCCCCCCTTGCAAACGGAGGTGATGATCACAACAGTACGTCTGGTTATTAATCGCCACATAACACACCACCCAACACGCCGTTGCCGAAGAGTTTATTCTTCCTTATAACAATCCTGTGGGTTGCCTGGAGCACTACTGGGTGGATCTTCTATTGGTCTCGCTGGGGTTTGTCCTAGTCACCCCAGGCTGCCATAACACAGTACCACAGCCTGGGTGACTGAAAGGACAGAAACGCATTTCCCCACAATTCTGGAGCTGGAAGTCCAAGGTCAAGGTGCCGCCGGGCTGGTTTCTGGTGAGGCCTCTCTCCTGGGCTTGCAGGTGGCTGTCTTCTTGCCGCGTCCTCGCATGGCCTCTTCTCTGCTTTCCTGTGCCGCTTCCTCTTCCCATCCAGCACCAGTGGATGAGGGCCCTGCCCTGATGCCTTCAGTTCGCCTCAACTACCTCCTGAAAGGCCCTAGCTCTAAACACCTTAACTACCTCCTGAAAGGCCCTAGCTCTAAACACCTTAACTACCTCCTGAAAGGCCCTAGCTCTAAACACCTTAACTACCTCCTGAAAGGCCCTAGCTCTAAACACCTTAACTACCTCCTGAAAGGCCCTAGGTCTAAACAGTCATGTTAGAGGTTAGGCCAGTGGTGGCGAACCTTTTGAGCTCGGCGTGTCAGCATTTTGAAAAACCCTAACTTAACTCTGGTGCCGTGTCACATATAGAAATTTTTTGATCTTTGCAACCATAGTAAAACAAAGATTTATATTTTTGGTATTTATTTTATATATTTAAATGCCATTGAACAAAGAAAAACCAACCAAAAACATGAGTTCGCGTGTCACCTCTGACACACATGTCATAGGTTCGCCATCACTGGGTTAGGGCTTCAACATATAAATTTGAGAGGGACACAACTTCGTCCATGGCAGGGCCTCTCATGTGGCTGCAGGCCGATGGTAGCTGGAGCTAGAATGCCCCCAAAGCTCAACCCTCTAGCCTGGTGCCTGGCCAGAGGCTGGGCTCAGCTGGGACGTGGCACGGTGGCCCCTGGCTCTGTCCGTAGAATCTCAGGGCTTCTCCTCCCCATGGGCCTCTCCGCCAGGGCCACCAGACCTCCGGATGCACTGAGGGCATGAGTACTGGGCGGGCATGCATGCCAGGAGGTGCGTTTCACCGGGGCATCTTCAAAGACAATGCCCAGGTGCCCATCAGAGGAGACCAAAGCTGTCCCTCTCCTTCTCCCCCCACACCCCCTGCAGGAGCCCGAGAAGAGGATCGTCCAGGAGCTGCTGGAGACCGAGCAGGCCTACGTGGCCCGTCTGCACCTGCTGGACCAGGCCAGTGGCTAGGACACCCCCACCTGAGCCCCAGCACCTGGTCTCCTCACCTCACTCTTGCTCTCCCTCCTGACCCACCTCACCAGAGCTGAGAGACCCCTCAGTCTGATTCTAGGAGGCCCGAGTCCTCTAACCCTGCTGGCTGGAGCAGGCAGAAACCAGGACAGCCCATCAGCGCCACTCCCCACTCCCCCCTTGGTGCCTGGTGCCTCACCTGTGCCGAGTACACACCAGCCAGTCCTCCCAGGCCCCCACAGCACCCTCACCCCAAGGCAAACATCCTCACCTATCATCCCTTCACACTTTCTTAAAGAGCCCAAGGCGAGGGGCTCCAATCACTGCACCCCAGCAGAGGCACCTTTAGGCTGGCAAAGTCTAAGACCCCGACAGCCCAGACTGGCCCATTCCTGACATTCATCAGCCGCCTGCCTTTGGCCAAGTCCGCGAGTCCCTAGGCCAGGGTTTGCCCGTCTGTAAAGTGGCCGGAATACAGTCTTCCCTGCCTGTGTTGCCTGGGGTTGTTGGGAGGATGCGGGGGGTTAGGGAGGTGAGAGCACTCAGTAAGCGGGAGCTGGACCTGCGGCCGTGCGTGTCCCCCTGGGCGGCCGGGGGCTCCCTCTCTGCGTGGGCCCCCCTGACCCTGTGGCGGCTGCAGGTCTTCTTCCAGGAGCTGCTGGAGGAGGCCCGGAGCAGCAAGGCCTTTCCCGAGGACGTGGTCCGGCTGATCTTCTCCAACATCTCCTCCATCTACCAGTTCCATGCGCAGTTCTTCCTCCCGGAGCTCCAGCAGCGGCTGGATGACTGGTGAGGTCCACCAGGAGCCCCCCGCCCCCCGACCGCAGCCCCGGGGCCTGGTCGGGGTGCTGCCCCAGGGCCCTGGCTGTGTGGCCATGACGGTCTCCTGCTCTGCACTCACTGTCTGCACAGTGAGGGGCTTGGATGAAGGAGCCCTGGGTGTGTGTGTCCTGGGAAGGGGTGGACCAGGTCCTCACTAGGCTGGGTGACTTAGGAGGCGGGACTAACCTTCCTCCATGCCCGGCCGGCCGGGGCTTTCTACCTGTTCACTCATTTAATCTTCAGATCAGCCCCTGTGTGATGGGGGCGTCGTAGTTATGCAAGAAACCCTCTTTGTTTTCAGAAGTGACCACTCAAGTATTTGGTGGTAAAATTGCTTGCTTTATGTATTTTGCCAAAGAAATGCCACAATGTCTGGGATGTCCTTTAAGATTCTTCAGCAAAGAAGGATGTTAGTGATTGTTCAATCCAGTGATGAATATGTAGTTCATTGTTATATTCTTTTGACGTTATACGTATTTTTAAAGTCAACCCTCCGAGGCCACCTGCCATCATTTTCACTTTTCCAGATGGGAAAACTGAGCTATAGAGAGGCTAGTTGACTTGACCACGAAACTCAGATGGAACAAGAGGCAGCTAGACTAAGAGACGCAGCTGGGAATCACACGCAGATGGGCCAGCTCCCGACTGCTCTGCTTTTTAAAAAAATATATATATATATTTTATTGATTTTTCACAGAGAGGAAGGGAGAGGGATAGAGAGTTAGAAACATCAATGAGAGAGAAGCATCGACCAGCTGCCTCCTGCACACCCCCTCTTGGGGATGTGCCCATAACCAAGGCACATGCCTTTGACCGGAATCGAACCTGGGACCTTTCAGTCCCCAGGCCAACGCTCTATCCAGTGAGCCAAACCGTCTAGGGCTGCCCTGCTCTTAAAGTTCCTGGGTTGCATGGCCTTCAGGCCCTTCCACGGGCGACCCTGGACGAGTTCTTCCCCTGGGTCTCCATGTCCTCCTCCAAGCAGGGCTGCGAGACTGTATGAGAGGAGGCGGGCAGTGCCTGGCACGTGGCCCTTGTTACTGTCACAGGAACAAGTACCCAGTGGGTACTCAACACCTGTCCTGGGCCCGGCCGGTGCTGGCCTTTGGGGGAGCCCAGTCCGTGGGAGAGAACACGCCCCCCGTCACATACGTGTGGGATGACACGTCCCATGACTGCACCCAGAAGTGCAGTGGGAAGGCTGCTTTGGCGGGTCAGGGCCCGGGCCTCACCTACCTGCCCGGAGGGAGAGGAGGCCCTCAGGCCGAGGGCCATACTGGGCGCCCCTCCCGCAGGTCAGCCACCCCCCGCATCGGGGATGTGATCCAGAAACTGGCCCCCTTCCTGAAGATGTACAGTGAGTATGTCAAGAACTTTGAGCGAGCCGCGGAGCTGCTGGCCACCTGGACTGACAAGTCTCCCCGCTTCCAGGAGATTCTCACTCGCATTCAGGTTAGCTTGGGTGGGGGCGGGGCAGAGCCTGCATGCCACCCTTGGGCGCAGTGGCTGCGTTTCCCCAGCCATCTGGGGCACCTCCCAGGCTCAGCCTTCCCTCGATTCCCTCGCCCCTCCCGCTCTCACCCCACACTCCTCCTCCCCTTATCCCTCCCCAAGAGCAGGGAGGCCTCGGGCAGCCTGACCCTGCAGCACCACATGCTGGAACCTGTGCAGAGAATCCCACGCTACGAGCTGCTGCTCAAGGAGTACGTCCAGAAGCTGCCAGCCCAGGCCCCGGACCGGGCTGATGCCCAGAGTGAGGACACGCCCGGGGCACCCGGGGATGGGGAGGCCGCGCTGCTCCCATATAGTCACTGAGCACCTGCTAAAATGTTGTAATCGCATCAGCCATCAACCTGGACCGTGGGTACTTGGTAGACATTATCTACACCATTAGCTACTTTTTGTTGTTAACTCTCACCCGAGGATATTTTCCCACTGATTTTTAGAGAGAGTGGAAGGGAGGTAGGGAGGGGGAGAGAGAGAGAAACGTCAATGTGAGAGACACACATGGATGGGTTGCCTCTTGCACATGCCCCAACCCGAGGTGGGGGATTGAACCTGCAACCCAGGTACATGCCCTTGACCCAGAATCAAACCCGCGGCCCTTCGGTGTGAGTGCCGATGCTCTAACCACTTAGCCACACTGGCCAGGACCCACTAGCCATATTTTGCAGGCAAGGACATTGAGGTCCAGAGAGGTTAAGTGACTTGCTCCATGGCACGCAGCCAGAAAGGGGCAGAGCGGGGCTTTGAAGCCAGGCCTTTCCAGAGCTCCCCTGGGTCCGGGGAGCAGTGGGAGAGACAGACGCCGGCGGCCTGAGCTCCGTCTTGCGGTGGCTCCCAGCTCTCCAGCCTGGAGGGAAGTGGCCCCCACCACCAGCTCAGGGCCCTGCCTCAGCCTCCAGCCTGATTTTCAGGGGATAACTCTAGTTCTGTCCTGCCCCCCAGAAGCCCTCGACTTGATCTTCTCAGCCGCGCAACACTCCAACGCAGCCATCAAGGAGATGGTGAGCAGCCCCGCCCGCAGGGGAGAGGGCAGGGGGGCCCCTGGGGCCCTGCCTCCTCCTTCCTGCGGCTCTCAGCCTCCCAGCCCACCCAGGTCTCTGCACCCGCCCATCCCTGGTCCCTCACCCCTCGCCCCCTCACCCCTTGTCCCAGAAGGAGGTGGGCCCTGCGCGTGACTGAGGGCACACCGTCCCCAGGAGCGGCTGCAGGACCTGTGGGAAGTGTACCAGCGCCTGGGCCTGGAGGACGACATCGTGGACCCCTCCAACGCCCTGCTCCGCGAGGGCCCGGTGCTCAAGATCTCCTTCCGCCGCAGGGACCCCACGGAGCGCTACCTTTTCCTGGTAGGGGAGGCGGGGGGTCACACCGCGGGGCCTGCCCAGGCTCTCGGCACTACCCGCGGGAGGAGCAGGGAAGAGCCTGCTGACCCGCCCGCTGCTGTGGCCCCAGCGGCCTCCGGGCCTGGGGGTTCCCAGGGGCGGGGTGTCCCAGACACGCCCCGGGGAGCCTCGGCGTCTGAACCCAGACCCTTTGGCTCCGAAGCCCG
Organism: Myotis nattereri; assembly: GCF_964212035.1. Taxonomy (NCBI): domain Eukaryota; kingdom Metazoa; phylum Chordata; class Mammalia; order Chiroptera; family Vespertilionidae; genus Myotis; species Myotis nattereri. The sequence continues at coordinate 9,830,416 of NC_138081.1, forward strand.
TGGTGTGATCTGTGCTCCAGGCGGCACAGCAGGGCGTTTAGGTTAGCTACTCGGAGGAACTGCCTGGTTGGCATCGGAGCCCTGGAAGCTGTTCCTGCCTGGTGGGCGGGGTGCAGGGAGCTCCTGGCCCCTAAGCCCTGGGAAAGGCCTCCCAGGTTTCTGGCTCTGCAGTGGCCCCTGGATGCCCCCTGGCAGGGCAGCCCTGCAGTGACATCCTACTTCAGTGATGGCGAACCTATGACACGTGTGTCAGAGGTGACACTCGAACTCATTTTTTTGGTTGATTTTTTTTTGTTAAATGGCATTTAAATATATAAAATAAATATAAAAAATATAAGTCTTTGTTTTACTATGGTTGCAAAGATCAAAAAATTTCCATATGTGACACGGCACCAGAGTTAAGTGAGGGTTTTTCGAAATGCTGACACGCCGAGCTCAAAAGGTTCGCCATCACTGGCCTAGTTGGATTCGGGGCCAGACAACCCCTCCCTCCCCACGCGTGACATCCTGGGAGCTGGCCCAGAGTGTGGCCAGGGGGCAGGGCCCCGGCCGTCTCCCGCCCCCACTGCACACGCCGTGCTGTGTCTCCTGCAGTTCAACAACATGCTGCTCTGCTGCGTGCCCAGGGTCATCCAGGTGGGCGCCCACTTCCAGGTGAGGACCCGCATCGACGTGGCCGGCATGAAGGTGAGAGGCGCCCCGGCCACGGTCAGGCTTCACCCCAAGGGTGGGCCCAAGTGTAGGGGTCAGCAGGAGGAGCCCACCGGGTTCTCAGTCCAGGAACCCAGGCCTGGCAGGGCCCAAGCCAACGAGGATGTGGGAAATTTGGGGTTAGAGCTGCCCATCGGGACTCCCAGCCCTCCTTTGGGGTCCCCCCCAGCAGGTGTCACTTGGCTTTCCCCACTGTCTACACCAGCACTTCCAGAACTCGCATGTGTGCATGAGTCCCCGGGGGTCTTGTTAAAGTGCGGTTCTGACTCAGTGGCGGGGGGTGGGGGGTCGTTTCTAGCCAGCTCCCGGGCGATGCTGACACTGCAGGCCCACAGGCCACACTGAGTAGCAAGGGGCCACACCGTCATGTCGCCATCCAGAGATGGCCTCAGCGGCGGTGACAGCGCCCGCTGACGGCAGTCACCGTGGGCCGGCCCTGCTCCATCCCCCCAGGTCCTCACAGCCCTGTGAGGTGGGGCTCTTATTGTCCCCGGCCTTTGCGGGTTTAAAAATCTTTTTAAAATAATAATTTCATTACTTTAAGAATATAGATAATACACATGCCAAAATCAAGCAATGTGAAGAGTACATGCAATGCGAAGTCCCATCCCCAGGCCTCCCCTCGGTCCCTTCCTGGGGCAGCCTCGGCCTCGTGGAGGGCCTGCCGGGGGGTCTTTGCGTCCGAGCGAGCACTGTAAGCATTATTGCTCCCTTTTGTTTCGCATACACAGTGGAACTGACTTCCACACACACTGTTCTGCACTTTGCTGGTTGGACTAGTCCTGGTTCTGGAGACCGATGTGCGGGGCGCACGTGAGGTGTGAGTCTTCCTTTTGCTCAGCTGCGTAGTGTCCGGGGCGTGGTGAGCCGGGAGTCGCTCGGCCAGGCCTCTACTGAGCGGCCTTTAGGTTGTTTGCAGGTGTCAGTCTCTGCAAATGAGTTGAATAACTGTGTGCATTTGGCTGTGTGTGAGTGTATCTGTAGTTAATTCTAGTTTTAAGAATAAGGCGATACGCCCTGGCTGGTTTGGCTCAATAGATAGAGCGGCGGCCTGTGGACTGAAGGGTCCCTGGTTTGATTCCAGTCAAGGGCGCATGCCCAGGGTTTCAGGATTGGTCCCCAGTAGGGGGCATGCAGGAGGCAGCCACTCAATGATCCTCTCTCATCATTGGTGTTTCTAGGTCTCTCTCTTTCCCTCTCCCTTCCTCTCTGAAATCAATAAAAGTATATTAAAAAAAGAAAAAAAGAATAAGGCAGTAGCCCTGGCCTATGTGGCCCAATCGGTTGAGCATTGTCCCATGCACCAAAGAGTGGTGTATTGGATTCCCGGTCAGGGCACATACCCACGTTTCAGCTTCCATCCCTGGTTGGGGCCTGAATGGGTGGTGGCTGTTAGATGTTCCTCTCCCACATTGATGTCTGTCTGTCTCTCTCCCTCCCCCTCGCCCTCTCCCTTCTTCTCTCTAAAATAATTTCTAAGTCAAAAATAGTTTTAAAAAATAAGGCAGTAAACTCTGATCCATACAGACAATGGAATATTTTTCAGTGTTAAGAAGTGAGCTATCAATCCACGAAAAGACATGGGGAAACATTAATGCCTGACTATGTGAAAGAAGCAGCCTGAAAAGGCAAATACTACACGATTCTAACTATATGACATGCAAAGGCAAACGATGGAGACAGTAGAAGGACCAGTAGTTGCCAGGTGGTGGGGGGAGAGAGGGACGAGCACAGAGGATTTTTAGGGCACTGAAAGTATTTTGTATGATATGATAATGGTAGATACATGTCATTACCCATTTTCCCAAACCCATAGAATGTACAACACCAAGCATGAACCCTGATGTAAACTACAAACCTTAAGTGTGTCCATGTAGGTTCATTGATGGTAGGTAATGAATGCTCCTCTCTGGGGTGGGGGTTGATAATGGGGAAGGCTGTGCATGTGTGGAGGCAGGGCAATATGGGAATTCTCTGTACCTTCCTCTCAATTTTGCTGTGAACTTAAAACTGTTCTAAAAATTGTCTTTTAAAAAAATAAGGAAACCAAGCCCCAGAAACATTAAGTGACTTGCTTGGGGTCAGACCAGGATTGAAGATTCAGGTATAACAGAGCCCAGAGCCCCTGTACCGAATTGCCTTACTACACTGGTTCCTATTAAGGCTTCAACCCAGAGGGATAAAGCTTTTGGCAGAATTGCAGGCGCAGTGGCAGAAATGGTGGGGAACCTTCTTGATCACTCCTCTCTGATCCCTTCTGAGTCCAGGTGTGTCCTGAGGGCTGGGGATGGAAGAAGCATGTGCAGGTGTGTTTGTTTTTTCAAAAATTTTCAATATATTCAATATTATTTTAGTATTTATATTCATTTCAGGTGTACAGCATAGTGGTTAGACAATCATATACTCTGCAAAGTGTTCCTTCCAATATTTTCAGTATGCACCTGACACTATATATAGTTATTACAATACTAGAGGACCAGTGCATAAATTCATGCACCAGTAGGGTCCCTTGGCCTGGCCTGTGGGATCAAGCCAAAACTGGGTCTTTGACATCCCTCGAGGGGTCCTGGATTGCAAGAGGGTGCAGGCCAGGCCGAGGGACCCCACTGGTGCACAATTGAGGCCGGGGAGGAACAGGGGAGGTTGGCCAGAAAGAGGACTCTAGGGTATGTCTAGCCCATCTCGTTCAGTCCAGATCCACCTGACCCCAGTAACAAGCTAACTTACTGGTCAGAAGGTCTGCTCCCTGGTGGTCAGTGTGCATCATAGCGACTGGTTGACCAGTCGATTGTCTGCCCCCTGGTGGTCAGTGCATGTCACAGTGAGTGGTTGAGTGGCCTTAGCATATTATTAGCATACTAGAGGCCGGGTGCACAAAAATTTGTGCACTCGGTTGGGGGGGGGGGGTCGCTCAGCCGGGCCTGTGCCCTCTCGCAGTCTAGGACCCCTAGGGAGATAACGCCCTGCTGGCTTAGGCCTGCTCCCGGGTGGCAGAGGGCAGGCCCAACCCCTAGGTGCAGCCCCTGGTCGGGCTCAGAGCAGGGCCGATTGGGGAGTTGGGGTGCCTTCCCCTGTCATGCACAGAGCAGGGCAGATTGGGAGGTTGCAGTGCCACCCTCAGTCACGCTCAGGGTAGGGCCAGTTGGGGGGTTGGGGCACCGCCTCCTGTCACACTCAAGGCAGGGTCGATGGGGAGGTTGCAGCGCCACCCCCTGTCACACACAGAGCAGGGCCCATCAGGGGGGTTGGGGCTCCGTACCCTGTCATGCACAGGGCAGGACCGATCAGGCGGTTGAGGCGCCGCACCCTGTCACACACAGAGCCGCAGGGCAATCAGGGGGTTGGGGAGCTCCCTCCTATCAGGCACAGAGCAGGGCTGATCAGGGGTTTGGGGCGCCTTCCACTGTCATGAACAGAGCAGGGTGGATAGGGAGGTTGTGGCCCCGCCCCCTGTCACACACAGAGCCACAGGGGAATCAGGGGGTTTGGGCGCTGCCCCCTGTCACGCTGATCCTGGTGCCGGGAGGCCTCGCGGCTCCGCTGACCCCGGTGCTGGGAGGCATATTACCCTTTTACTATATAGGATAGAGGCCTGGTGCATGGGTGGGACTGGCTGGTTTGCCCTGAAGGGTGTCCTGGATCAGGGTGGGGGTCCCCACTGGGGTGCCTGACCAGCCTGGGTGAGGGGATGAGGGCTGTTTTCAGGCCGACTGAAGCTCCCAACTGCTCCTTTTTTTCTTTTTTTTCTTTTTTTATTCTGGGCCAGCTTTAGCTCTGGCTCCAGCTCTGAGGCCTTGCTGCTGAAAGCAGGTATCTGGTTTGTTTGGGTTCTATAATCGAAACTCTGTATCAACTCCAGCTCTGAGATCCCGACTCGCTGAAAGCAGGTTTCTGGGGTTTTGTTTAGCTTCTATATTTGTTACAATGTTTCAAACTGCAAGCTCAGAGGCCAGCAAGGCAGGCAGGGAACGTTTGAGTCCTCCGTCACTGTACTTCTTGTCCTAGCTGGTTTGGCTCAGTGGATAGAGCATCGACCTGTGGACTGAAGGATCCCGGGTTTGATTCCAGTCAAGGGCACATGCCCAGGTTGCAGGCTCAATCCCCAGTAGGGGGTGTGCAGGAGGCAGCTGATCAATGATTCTCTCTCATCATTGATGCTTCTCTCTCTCTCTCCCCCTCTCCCTTCCTCTCTGAAATCAATAAAAAATATATATTAAAAAAATTGTACTTCTTTAAAACAATTTTTTTTATTAATCCTCACCTGAGGATATTTTTTCATTGATTTTTGGAGAGAGTGGCATGGGAGGGGGAAAAGATGGAGAGAAAGAGAGAGAGAATGAGTGAGCGAGAGAGAGAAACATCAATGTGAGAGAGACACATTGATCAGTTGCCTCCTGTATGTGCCCCGACTGGGGGCCTGGGATTGAACCTGCAACCCCGATACATGCCCTTGACCAGGAATCCACCTTGAGATCTTTCGGTGCGCAGGCTGATGCTCTAATTACTGAGTCACACTGGCCAGGGACATTTATACTATTTTTAAAAAAACAAATTCACTTTAAAAAAAAAGATTTTTATTGATTTTTAGAGAGAGAGAAAGGGAGAGGGATAGAGAGGTAGAAACGATGAGAGAGAAACATCGATCAGCTGCCTTCTGCATGCCCCCCACTGGGGATCGAACCTGCAACCTGGGTATGTGCTCTACCCAGTGATCAGACTGGTGACATCTTGGTTCATGGGTCGACGCTCAACCACTGAGCCACACCGGCTTGGGCCCATTTGTGCTTCTTAATCCCTGCATCTTTTTACCTAGTCCAGTGATGGCGAACCTTTTGAGCTTGGCGTGTCAGCATTTTGAAAAATCCTAACTTAACTCTGGTGCCGTGTCACATATAGAAATTTTTTGATATTTGCAACCATAGTAAAACAAAGACTTATATTTTTGCTATTTATTTTATATATTTAAATGCCATTTAACAAAGATTTTTCACAGAGAGGAAGGGAGAGAGATAGAGAGTTAGAAACATCGATGAGAGAGAGACATCGAACAGCTGCCTCCTGCACACCGCCTACTGGGGATGTGCCCAAAACCAAGGTACTTGCCCTTGACCGGAATTGAACCTGGGACCTTTCAGTCCGCAGGCCGATGCTCTATCCACTGAGCCAAACCGGTTAGGGCAAGACTTATATTTTTGATATTTATTTTATATATTTAAATGCCATTTAACGAAGAAAAATCAACCAAAACAATGAGTTTACGTGTCACCTCTGACACGCGTGTCATAGGTTCGCCATCACTGACCTGGGCCCTCAACTCCCTCCCCTCTGGCAGCCATCGGTCTGCACTCCGTATTTATGACTCTGTTTCAGATTTGTTCATTTACTTTGTTCTTTAGATTCTACATACAAGTGAAATCATATGGTAGTTGTCTTTTTCCGACTGACTTATTTCACTTAGTGTAATACCCTTTAGGTCTAGCCGTGCTGTGGCAGATGGAGGGATTCATTCTTTTTTGTAGCTGAGTAATATCTAATTGTGTACATGTACCACAGCATTTTTATCCACTCACCTCCTGATGGGCAGTTGGGCTGCTTCTAGGCCTTACCTATTGTAAATAGCGCTGCTGTGAAATAGGGGTGCATATATTCTTTCCGGATTAGTGTTTTGAGTTTTTTAAATATATATATGCCCAGAAGTAGAATTGCTACGTCATAATGCAGTTCCATTTTTAATTTTTTGAGGCCCCTCCATACTGTTTTCCATAGTGGCTGCACCAATCTGCATTCCCGCCAACAGTGCGTGAGGGTTCCCTTTTCTCCACATCCGTGCCAGCACTTGTCGTTTGTTGATTTATTGATGATAGCCATTCTGGCAGGTGTGAGGTGCTATCTCACTGTGGTTTTAATTTGCATCTCTCTGATGATTAGTGATGCTGAGCATTTTTCATATGTCTATTGGCCAATTGTATGTCCTCTTTGGAGAAATGTTCAGGTCCTCTGCCCATTTTTTCATTGGATTGTTTGTTTTCTTTGTGTTGCGTTGTTGGAGTTCTTTATACATTTTGGATATTAACCCCTTATCAGATACATCATTGGCAAATATGTTCTCCCATTCAGTAGGTTGTTTTGTTTTGTTGATGGTTTCCTTTGCTGTGCAGAAACTTTTCAGTTTGATGTAGTGTCATTTGTTTATTTTTCTTTTGTTTCCCTTGCCTGAGGAGATATAGCAGAAAACTATTGCTAAGAGAGATGTCAGAGATTTTACTGCCTGTTTTCTTCTAGGAATTTTATGGTTTCAAGTGTTACATTTGTCTAATTCATTTTGAGTGTATTCTTGTGTGTGATGTAAGAAGGTGGTCTAGTTTCATTTTTTGCATGTATCTGTCCAATTTCCCAACACGATTTATTGAAGAGACTGTCTTTATCCCATTGTATGCTTTTGCCTCCTTTGTCAAATATTAATTAACCATAGAGGCCTGGGTTTATTTCTGGGCTCTGTATTCTGCTTCATGGATCTATATGTCTGCTTTTATGCTTGTACCTTGCTGCTTTGGTTACTATGGCTTTGTAGTATAGTTTGATTTCAGTCAGTGTGGTTCCTCCAACTCAAGATTGCTGTGACTATTGGGGGTCTTTTTTTAGTTCCATATAAATTTTTGGATTATTTATTCTAGTTCTGTAAAGTATGCCATTAGTATTTTTATAAGAATTGCTGCATTGAATCTATAGATTTGAGTAGTATGGACATTTTAATGATGTCAATTCTTCCTATCCATGAGCACAATATATTTATTTATATCTTCTTCAATTTCTTTTTTCAGTGTTTTATAATGTTTCAAGTACAGGTCTTTTACCTCCTTGGTTAAATTTAGTCTTAGGTATGTTTTAATGCAATTGTAAATGGGATTGTTTTCTTAGTTTCCCTGCTTGCCCTTTCTGATAGCTCATTATTGGTGTATAAATATGCAACCAATTTCTGAATATTTATTTTGTATCCTGCTCCTTTACTGGATTCCTTTATCAGTTTTAGTAGCCTTTTGGTGGAATCTTTAGGGTTCTCTCTCTATATATCAGTATTATGTCATCTGCAAATAATGACAACTTTACTTCTTTCCAATTTGGATATCTTTTATTTCCTCTTCTTGTCTGATCGAGTGGCTAGGACTTACAGTACTATGTTGAATAAGAGTGGTAAAGCCCTAGATCAGCGGTTCTCAACCTGTGGGTCGCTACCCCTGTGGCGATCGAATGACCCTTTCACAGGGGTCGCCTAAGACCATCCTGCATATCAGATATTTACATTACGATTCCTACCAGTAGCAACATTACAGTTATGAAGTAGCAACGAAAATAATTGTATGGTTGGGTCACAACACGAAGAACTGTATTTAAAGGGCCAGAAGGTTGAGAACCACTGCCCTAGATCAAGCATGTCAAACTCGAGGCATGAGTTTGACATGCTCAATGGTTTGGCTCAGTGGATAGAGCGTTGGCCCTTGGACAGAAGGGTTGCGGGTTCGATTCTGGTTGCGAGCATGTGCTTCTGATGGTCAGGGCATGTGCAACCGATTGATGTGTCTCGCTCCCGATGTCTCTCCTCCCTTTCACTCTCTCTCTCAAAAAAAGAGTGGTGCCCGGCCAGCGGTGTGGCTCAGTGATTGAACAGCGACCTATGAACCAGGAGATCCCAGTTCAATTCTCAGTGAGGGCACATGCCAGCTTGTGGGCTCCGTCCCCAGTAGGGGGCGTGCAGGAGGCAGCCAATTGATGGTTCTCTCTCATCATTGATGTTTCTATCCCTCTCTCCCTCTTCTTTCCTCTATGAAGTTAATAAAATATATTTTTTTTTAAAACGAAAAGATTTTTTTAAATACATCCCTATCTTATTGTGATACTAAGGGAAACACTTTTAACTTTTCCCCATTGAGTATGATGTTAGATGTGTTTGTCATATATGGCCTTTGTTATGTTAAAGTATGCTCCCTCTGTTCCCATTTTGCTGAGTTTTTATCATAAAGGGTGCTGAATTTTGTCAGATGCTTTTTCTGCATCTATTGATATCTATTGATCATATCTATTGGTATGACCATATGATTTTAATCCTTCATTTTGTTTATATGATGTATCACATTAATTAATTTGCTGATATTGCACCAACCTTGCATCCCTGGAATAAATCCCATATGGTCGTGGTGTGTTATCTTTTGAATGTATTGCTGGATCCGATTTGCTAATATTTTGTTGAGGATTTTTCTACCTATGTCCGTCAGGGATGCTGGCCTATAATTTTCTTTCTTTGTGGTGTCTTTATCTGGTTTTGGATTAGATAATGCTGGTGCATGTGCAGGCTTGTATTTCTGGGTGCCTGGGTGAGTGAGACCGAGAAAGGCAGGTTTGTGAGGAGTTATATAGACAGACAAATGGAGACGGGCAGCCCTGTCTTAGGATTGGCAGAAGCCCAGGCATGGGAAAGAAGAGGCAGAGACTGACAGACAGAAAAGACAAGAAACACAGAGACTCAAAGAGTCATCAGAAAAAAATGCATAGCGATGGGGCTGAGACTGTCAGACACTTCGGGCTCTTGGCCCAGCGTGTGCCAGTCCCAGAGAGTGAGCTCCTCACAGGGCGTTCTGTGCTCCAGCAGCCACACAGCGCCCTCTCCTGGATCGCACAGGCCTGGCAGGCGCAGGGCCGGCCACCCTCCCGGGTCTGCATGGGAACCATTTTCTGAGCCTGAGGTTTGGAGGCAGGTCTGGCCTTCAGCCACCATGATGCTCCCATTGGCCTCCGCCCCCTGGCCTCCTCCTCCCGGATGTCAGGGAGGACCGCTCTCAGCAGCTGGTTGTCCCCGAGGTCCGACTGGGTCCTAATGCTGTGCCATCCTGCCCAGGGCCAGCCCGGGAAGCAGGGGGGATGTGAGACACTCCGCAGGGTCTCCATGCACAGCTGGGAAGGCGTTCACTGTAGGACACACCTCACCTAAGACGGGCACACCTCATCCACAGCCACCCGCACAGACGGAGTAGTCACCACCCTCCTTGGCCAGCAGAGGGCAGTCAAGTATCTTGTTCCAACCAAACCTGACGCTTACGCCCGTCTGCCAACAGATGCCAGTAAGGTGTTTTGAGGAAGCCATGTCTTGTGCTAATTGACACAAAGGGGCCCGACCCAGCCCAGACTTGGGGGAGGTGGAGACTGGGATCAGGAAGGTGCCCTCTAGAAGCCTCCATCCTGCCTGGGCACAGGCCGGTGGTCCTGGACCCCCAGGTCAGGAGCTGCCCGTTTCTATGAAAAGCATTGGATTTCTTCCTACCTCTGGACTCCAAACCTTGGGCTTCTCCCTTCTTTGCCCCCTCCCCTCGCCCTCACCAATTAGTCATGGAGTCTGGCCGGGTTTCCTGATATTGTCCCCCAGTAGGAATTCTTCCTGCTCCCCAGGTGCAGGCCGGCCTCCACCATTCAGGGCACCCCTCCCTGGCTGGCCTTTGGGACTACTGGTTTGTCCCATTTCCCCCCAAAGCAGCCCTTCGTCCCTTACACACAACTGCAGAGTGACTGCCCAACACCTCTTCCCACCTGAGCGTCTCCATTTATAAACTCTCAGAGCTTCCCGGTGGCCCTGAGTGTCAAGTCCAATCACATCAGGCCGTGACCAGGGAGGCCGACTGGCTCTGTGGGCCCGAAGGGTAGCCTGGGCCTAGCGTGGGGAAGGGTGTTCCCAGGGCCATGCTCTCTGGGATGTGGTGAGCCGCCCTGAAAGGTCACACGTGGCAGGGGGCCAGCCAGATGGGTTCAATGACAACAAAGTTCCCCAGGCCAGGCCTCCTGGGCTCCAAGTCTGCCTCGGAGCTTCCCTGGGTGGCTCCACACCACTGCGAGAGGACCGTGCTTACAGGACTCGGGGTTGGCTGGAAACAGGTGTTCTTCCATTTTATCCTTGGGGGCCAAAACCCAAGTTTGAATCCTCGTTCTGCCAGTTAGATGCTGTGTGCCCTCAGGTAGGTCTCCTGCCCTCTCTGAGTCTCCATTTCGTCATCTCCTAAATGAGGGTGATGATACCTGCCTCCCAAGATTGCTGTGAAGATTTTAACTTTTTATAATGAACATTTAAAAAAATATATTTTTATTGATTTTAGAGAGGAAGGGAGAGGGAGAGCTAGAAACATCAATAATGAGAGAACATATACTCATCACCAGGCTTCAGCAATTGCCAACTCAGGGCCAGTCTTGTTTGCTCAGCATTCCACTTCTTAATCCCCTTTTTCCCCTGGACTATTTAAGAGCAAATCCCAGTCACATAATTATTTCACCTGTAAGTACTTCAGTATGTCTCTGTCAGAGATAAGAACTTTTTTTTTTTTTTTGCCCAAAAGATGACGACAGTATCATTATCACCTCTGACAAATTTATAACAATTATTTAATAATCTTAAGATCCTTCGGTTTTCCTTGACTGTCTCACGTCTTCTCACAGCTGATCTGTTTGAATCATTTGTGACATGCTTCTTACGTCCCTTTCAATCCATTACACTTCCCTTTCCCACTTTTTTCCTCATGTATTTATTGAAAAATCAGATAATTTCTCTGGTGGAGTTTCTCATAGCCTGGATGTTGCTGACTGCACCTCTGGGGTGTCATTTAACATGACCCATGGGCTCACGTGTTTCTTGTAAACTGGTAGGTAACCCAGAGACCTAAGCGGAGTCAGCTATGCAGGGAGCCTGCAGCTGGAGAGAGACAGAGATGCTGCCCTCGAGAGGCAGGGAATGGCTGAGTGTTAGGGTTGCTCAGTGGGTTCAGCGTTTCATGGATGGAGTGAGAACGTGGATGGAGAGCCCTGAATTTGTGGCCCCACTGAGTAAGCTCTCTGATTGGTGGCTTTCGCAACGGCCTTGGGACCTTGGGCAAGAGGATGGCGAAAGGCAAGAAGGAATTGACCGTCCAGTTCTTGGATCCATTTGAGGTGGTTCTGTGTGATCCATGAGTTGGGTAACCAATTTCTTCATTCGCTGTATGGGGTAGAGCAGTGGTTCTCAACCTTCCTAATGCCGCGACCCTTTAATACAGTTCCTCATGTTGTGGTGACCCCCAATGTCATTGTTACAAATTGAACATAATTAAAGCATAGTGATTAATCACAAAAACAATATGTAATTATATATGTGTTTTCCGGTGGTCTTAGGCGACCCTGTGAAAGGGTCGTTCGACCCCTAAAGGGGTCGCCACCCACAGGTTGGGAACCGCTGGGGCAGAGGGTCTTATCTAGGCCCTAGGTCTGCCCTGGCAAAAGCTGTGTCCCCAAGCCCGATTTGTGACCCAGTTTCCATTTCTGATGAGTCATTTGTCAGGAGCTGTCACCCCGCCCTCACATTGGGCCAACTGAGCTGCTGCTCAACTTCCAGGAGCCGTAAGCGGCCTTCGCTTGGCTCCGAGGGACCAGGGAGGGATGAGCCAGCTCCCAGCCCTGTCCCTGGCGTGGGCATGGCCCCTTGGGCACAGTCCCCATCCCTCCACCCCAGCGTGGCCGGCGGGCGCGGGGCAAGTCTGAACGCCCTCCCTGTATCCGAGCAGGTGCGGGAGCTGAGTGACGCCGAGTTCCCGCACTCCTTCCTGGTGTCCGGGAGGCAGCGCACCCTGCAGCTGCAGGCCAGGTGGGCGGGGGGGGGGGGGGGGGGGCGGCGGGGGGGCGGGGAAGTGGGCGGGCCCATCTCAACACCGTGTTCACTTTCCGAGCAGGTCCCAGGAGGAAATGATTTCTTGGATGCAGGTATCAGACCAACCCAGGGCCCCTGGGATTCTGACCCACCACCCAGGCGGAGGGGGAGGGCGCGGGGAGGGCGCATGCATGGGCGGGGCGGGGCGGGTTGGGTTTTGTGCGGGTGCCCGCTGCTCCCTGCTCTTCCTCGGAGCGGCCCTGTGGCAGTTTGGAGTCGCACCTGAGTTAGAATTGTGCTGCCTCTCGCTGTCCAGCTGGGTGGCCTGGAGCAAGTCCCTCACACCCCGGGGCGTCAGTGTGCACATCTGTAGTCTGGGGGAAGGGTTTCTCCCCTGGAGTCAGCCCGTGTGCGCTGAGTATCCGCGCCCAGCAGCTCTCAGCAGTGTCTGCCGAGGGAGTGGATGGATGGACCGATGAATAAGCCCCCCTGACCCCCCTTTAACGGCTCCCTTGCCCCCTCCCCAGGCCTGCCAAGCAGCTATTGACCAAATTGAGAAGCGGAATGAAACCTTCAAGGCTGCGGTGCAGGGCCCCGAGGGCGCCGCCCAGGGCCAGGAGGTAAGGAAGACTTAGTGTCCCTCCTGGAGCCGCCAGCCTGGAGCCGCCAGCTGCCCAGGCAGCTCCGAGGGCGGGGGTGTCACCCAGGAGTGATGTGAAGGGACCCGGGAAGCCCACCCACCCCAGCAGCACCTGTCAGAGACTCAGTGCCAGAGGTTCCCACCAGCAAACAATCCCCTTGGCGGCCTCCAGGCACCTGGCCCCAGGGAGGGCTCAGCCTCCTCCAGGCACCTGGCCCCAGGGAGGGCTCAGCCTCCTCCAGGCCCCAGGGAGGGCTCAGCCTCCACCAGGCACCTGGCCCCAGGGAGGGCTCAGCCTCCACCAGGCGCCTAGCCCCAGGGAGGGCTCAGCCTCCACCAGGCACCTGGCCCCAGGGAGGGCTCAGCCTCCACCAGGCACCTGGCCCCAGGGAGGGCTCAGCCTCGCAGCCTTGGCTGGGAGGGCGCTGGGGGTGCAGGTTTGGGTTGAAAGCACCAGAGAAATGTAAGCCCTGGGGAAGGTGGAGGCAGGAGTGGGGGCAGGGAGAGGATGACGCCTTTCAGACCTGGCTCTGAGCGCTGGCTTGCTGGGCGGCTGTGCGGAGTCACTAGACCGCTCTGGGCCTGTTTGCGCACCTGTGGAATGGGAACGATAGTAACCGAGCTGCCCTGCGGCCTCGCCGTTAGTCCGCTCCCCGGGGGTCAGGCACTGGGAAGCCCACACGAATCCCGCCGAGCAGGTGGGCAGGGCCCGGGCTCCGGAGTGGGCAAAAGAGGGTGATGAAGTGCCCGCCCTGCTGCCCCCAGCTGCAGTCGGAGGAGCTGGGCCTGCGGGCGCCACAGTGGGTCCGGGACAACATGGTGACCATGTGCATGCGCTGCCAGGAGCCCTTCAACGCCCTGACGCGCCGCCGCCACCACTGCCGGGCTTGCGGCTACGTAAGTGCCCCTGCCAGCACCCCCTCCCTGCCGACTAGCCCGCTCCAACCAGTGCAGCCCAGAGGGGCTGGCATGAGCTGCGCCAGGCGTGAGAGGGGCCTGTCTGGGCCTCACAGCGCCCACTGGTGAAGCAGGACCCGCACCCTCCCCCTAAACTACGTGCTCAGGACACTCCCCAAAGTGACCCTGTTAACTCACCTGCTCCCTTACCATGTCCCGAGGCCCCCACACCATGGTCTCCAGTGTCAGGGGAAGGGGCACGCAAGCCCCAGCCCTTCTCCGGCCTTGCACCCACCTCATCAGCCCCACGCCTGTAACGACGCCCTCGTCCTCTCCTCATGGCTCACTTCACCAGCTGTCCCCTCCGCTCCTCCCAAGCCCTCAGCACTCCAGCGTCTGAGTTCTGTAGCTAGCTCTCCCGCCCAGCCTCGGCCTCAGCTTCCTCACCTGCGCAGTGGGGATGATCATGCCTGCCTCCAGGGCAGTAGTGAGGCCTGGGCTAAGGAAGGTGCCCCTTCCCTCTCCTCCTCCTTTCCTCCCGCCCCCAGAGCTCAGGCCCCTCAGAGGAGCGAGTCACAGGCGAAGGAGGAAGGGGCCTGTCCCTGCAGGCAGAGCTCACCGGCTGTGTAACACCTGCCGCACTGAGCTCTCTCTGCTGACATCACAGCCCCCCCCCTCTCTGCAAACAGAGAAGCGGACCTCAGTGTTAATGAACTCTGGGGATGGGGACCGGAGGCCAGCTGGGCAGGCTGGGGCAGGGAGGTGTCCCCGAATGGTGTTAAAGTGCAGTCAGAACACAGCGAATGTCTCGGACTGGGACACGCCTACGTGGAGACCGAAGAGAGTTACATCCCGGGTCCGGGGATTAGCTACTGTTCTCGGTGAGTCACGTCTGTAAATAAGACTTGAGTCCATTCACACTTGGGATGTAGTAAGTAGTTCCTAAAAAAATATTTAAAGTAGTTAAGAAGTACAAACAGGCACGAAGGACAATATAACCACCCGGGAGGCAGGGACACGGGAGCAATAAAATATTCTGACAACTGAATGAAATGTATGGTCCTGGATCCTGGATCAGAAACAAAAGCAGCTCCGGAGGTGGCTGCCGGGACACGGAGGGGGGGGCTTGTGGGAGCCGCACCTACGTCATGACACTGTGTCCGCGTGAAACCTCCCGGCAGTGAGTGTAGGCAGGAGCCGCTCTAGTCTAGCTCCTGGGAGATCCCAGCTGCATAATTAAGGGTGAGGCGTCACCATGACTATAATTTACATTCAAATGGTTCAGAAAAAATAAAATACACATATACAGAGAGAGGTAAAAATGTTAACAGTTGGGGAATGGGTGGTGGGGGAGGATCACTGAATTATTCTTTCGCCTCGGCTGCAGGTTTGAAATTTTTCAAAATGAAAAGTTGGAGGAGGAGAAAAGAAATACACACTAATAACATTTAACAATTAAATCTCAATAAAAATAAAGTAAAATACCCCCAAGGTAGTCGAAGCCCCCAGTGTGCGGATGCGAGGTGCGCTTGGCCCGGCGAGGGTTCCTCCCGCCTGGGGTACCTTCGTACTGCGTGAGTCATCCTCTCGGTGGTTGGGTGCCCAGTTTCTGTCTCCCGCCTGCCAGACGGGAATCCTGGCAGGGGCGGGCCCTCCGGCCCCCGCTGAGCTGGGCACACCCAGGGGCTCACTGCGGACTAGCCCTCTCCCTCCCCTCTCTCTCTTGCCTTCATTTCCAAGCCCACATCCTGGACACACAGTGGCACCCCAGTCTTCCTGGAAGTCACGTCCTGTAGCACCCCGAGTTTTTTTCGAGCCTCAACATGCCTCTTTCACCCGGTTGCCCCAAGCCTGATCCACCCGGCCTTCTTGGGGCCTCTGCGTGGTGGAGTCACCAGGGCAGGTCTTCCTGGCAAAACAACCAGCCCGTCATTTTTGTACTGGAACAGGCTTGGCTCTGGGATTGAGCGGAATGCAAAATTTGCATGAATCTTAAATCTAAACTGCGGGAGGACATGTCCTGTCGGTGGAGGGCCAGTTGCAGCCAGTGGGCTGTGCGGCCCTGGCAAGTGGCTGCCCCTCTAGAGGGCTGGCCCTCTGGCTGCCCCTCTGGCTGCCCCTCTGGCTGCCCCGCCTGGCTGCTGGGAGAGGGAGTGGGTGGCAGAGGGGACTGGGAGCACCAGGAGAAGGGGATCAGGCACAGGAGTGCAGGGGAGCGCTGGGGTTGACAGCTGCCTGCTCTCAGGGCATCTGGAGGGGAGAGAAGCCAGGCACCGGCAGAGGCACCGGCGTCAGCCCCCGGCTGGGGAGGCCCAGCCTGAGCTCTCCTCCTACTGCGGGCTGCGGGCAGCAGGCTCTCCGCCTGCCCCTCTGTCTGCCTTCCTCCCTGAGCCTCGCCTTTCTTCCTCCTGCCCCTGCCCAGCTACTCTCCCCCGCTCCCCCACTCCCAGCCAAGGTACCACATGGTCCTCCCGCCTCACCCAAGGCCACGGCCCCCCGCCCTCCTCCCTCAGGTGGTGTGCGCCAGGTGCTCCGACTACCGGGCTGAGCTCAAATATGACGCCAACAGGCCCAACCGCGTCTGCCTCCACTGCTACACTTTCCTCACCGGCCACGTGCTCCCTGAGGACAAGGAGGACAAGAGGAGGGGCATCCTGGAGGTGAGGGCGCTGTCCTCCGTTCAGCCAAGGGCTGCGGGGCTGCCACGTGTGGGCACTGTCCTGGGTGTGGCCCGCCTGGCCACATTCTCCCTCCTCCCTCTGCCCACGGCAACCCCTCCTGCCCCTCCCCCAGCAGCCTGCTGTCCCCACAGGAAAGCAGCTTTGGGTCCAGGCTGTCGCCCAGGCCCTGCCACCCTCCCTGTGTCCCCATCCAGTGACCGCACAGCCTCTCCCAACAGTCCCTGCTCACGCCCCCAGCAGGTGAAGGCGGGGTGGGGGGGGGGGTAGCGATTCCATTTTACAGATGGGGAAACTCCAGGTCAGGGTCTCACTGCTGGAAAGAGGCAGATGGGAGACTCCATTCTAACCAGAAGGGATCAGGAACCTGTCTCATGGGAACCCAGGCCCCAAGCAGCGACTTGCCCACGGTCACCCAGCGAGTTAGGAGCCAGCGCCATGGCCTCCCCACAGCCGTCCTCGCGGCTGCCCTCGGGCCTGGCTGAGCGGCTCACCCCCCAGGCCCTCCCAGGTGCTCCCTCGCTGCTGGGCAGCACCTGTGGGCGCTAGCTATAGCACTGTATTCGTGCTACAAATACAGTGTGACCCGGCCCGGCACAGTGTGCCCTCTGCCCCCCTCACTAGAGGCCAGTGGGCATCCCACTGACCCTGGGAGGGGAGAAGACCAGCCTATTCCAGCCGAACACAGCTCCCGGGCTTCCAGCTGGTTCCTTTCCATGGGCATCTGCCTGCCTTCCAATCCTCCCCATTGTGCTAGGTCCAGCCCCTGTCACACCCTCGCTGACCATTCGGCAACACAGCCCGCCCCTGGAGAGAGGGGAGGGCCAGCCCCTTCTCAGGCCCTAATTGTGTTCCCTGGGGGAACTTTCAGGTGAAAAGCCCCCCAGCACCTGCCCCAGTTCAGGCTGACCAGGGTTAGACCAGCTCTGCCACTGGCCAGCTGGTGACCACAGGCCCATGATGGCACCTCTCTGAGCCTCAGGGACCAAGAACTGCCCTGCAGGGTGCCTGCAGGACCGGAAATAGTGACTGTCCGGCTCCCGGAGCGACGCGGTCACACCGCGGGCTCTGTCCTCTGGTTGTAGAAGGGGTCCACGGCGGGGGCCGAGCGGAGCCTCATGGGCAGCTTCCTGCAGCTCGTCGGGGACAAGTGGGGCAAGAGCAGCGCCCGGGGCTGGTGTGTCATCCCCCGGGACGACCCCCTCGTGCTCTACATCTATGCGGCCCCCCAGGTAATGCCCCCACCTGCCCCCAGGCCTTGGCCTTTTCACAGCATGTGGGGGTGGGCGAGGGAGATATTGTTGGCCCCATACCTCAGATTTGGAGGCTGAGGCCCAGTGCAGACATAGTTCTCTGGAGCCACAGGATTAGTGGCTTTCAAGGCTGGGCCCAGACTCCAGGGCACAACTGCTTTGTCCTCAAGGGGCAGCCAATTCTCCTTCCCCTGATGCCCTCCCGCCAGCCCCCCTCCCTCCTGGGTCTGTGGGAAGTGGGGGCAGGTGCGTGACTGTGTGAGGCAGCGGCCCACGGCTCTCTCCTCCCTCCCAGGACATGCGGGCTCACACCTCCATCCCCCTGCTGGGCTACCAGGTGATCACGGGGCCCCAGGGGGACCCCCGAGTCTTCCAGCTGCAGCAGTCCGGCCAGCTGTACACCTTCAAGGCCGACACCGAGGAGCTGCGGGGCCGCTGGGTGAAAGCCATGGAGCGGGCGGCCAGCGGCTGGAGCCCTGGCGACCCCGAGGACGGGGACCTGTCTGACTGAGCCCAGCGGCCGCGCTCCCGCTCAGGCCTGGCTCCCGCCACGGCTGCCCCGTGGCCTCTGACCGCCACCCCACACCGAGCCCAGTCGCTCTCTAGTTCCCGGTGCCCAGGCCGTGTGTCTGATTGGTGCCCGAGCCTCCCGGTTTGCCCAGCGCTGAGGGGGATCCCGGGACATGGGCCTTTCAGCGGTAAAGCCGGAATGTCCGAGGTCACCGGGGCGGCTGGTCACCAGTGTGGTTCTCACCTTGGGCTGCACGTTAGTATCACCTGGGGTCTTTCACACAGACCCCTAGAAATAGAAAAATAAACTAAAAATTTGAAATGCCACCGCCTGTAGCCGTCACCAAAGACTTCTGACTTCCTTGGTCTGGGATGGGAGGCACGGGTGTGTTTCAGGAGCACCCACAGGTGTCTCACGTGCAGCCTGGCCTCCCTGATGGGGCAGAGAGCGAGCAAGGCCCCTGGCTGAGCACCTATCGAATGCCAGGTGTGATGATCAGCAGCAGCATCAGCAACATCACCACCATCATCACCACCATCTTCCCATCATCAGCACCTGCTGGGCCAGGCGCTGGGCTGGGAGCCTGACATGGATGATCTCCTTTCACCCTCAGGAGTAATGCCCCCATTTTCCAGGTGGGAGACTGCGCCTTGGAGTGGTTCCATCCCTGGCTCAGGCTCACACAGCTGGTGGATGCCAGGGCAGGCTGTAGCCTGGTGCACGCAGATCAAGGCTCTCCCAGGCAGCAGAGCAATAGAGCAAAGCCAAGGGGGGAAGACAGCAGGGGAGAGGTGGGTGGAGGAGGGGAGGCAGGCACCTCTCTTAGGCCCCTTGGCTGGGAGTGGGGCTGCTTTTTCATAAGGAACCACCAGGGGGTGGCAGTGGTTAGCAGGCCACCTGCAGCAGCCCCAGCCTGGGCCGGGACACCCTCAGCCACTTCCACCAGGTCCAGACGCTGCCAGCTCCTGCCCCTGAGGATGGCGAACAGTCAAGTCGTAGATCTTTGCCCATTTCCAGGCCCAGCACTCTGCCTGCTCCCAACCTGAGGCTGCCTGCCTCCTGGAGGGTGTTTTAAAGGCCCCAGAACACCTCCTTGGCACAGTCTCTGGGGACCAGGCTGGCCACAGGCCCATTCCCTCACTCAACAGTCTCTGTCGAGCATCTTCTGTGAGCCCAGTGCGGCTGCTGTACTGGGGATGCAGCAGTCAACGAGGCAGACGGAAAGTTCTGCCTTCATGGAGTGTGTATTCTAGTCGGGGAGATAATCAACAGCAGAAGTATGTAAATGTGGAGCGTATCGGTGTGACAAGTTCTTACATATGGTGACGAACCATCCTGGACTTTCCTAGTTTTACAACCCGAAGTCTCAAGTCCCAGGAAGCCCCGCAGCTCCAGACAAACCAGGATGGCTGGCCTCCCTCGTGGAAGAAGAAAAAGTAAAAGGGAAATGAGGGGGAATGGTGCGTGTGCGTGTGCGTGTGCGTGTGCGTGTGCGTGTGCGTGTGCGTGTGCATGTTTAAAAGGAATATCAAAGAAGGCCTCACTGAGAAGTTGATGTTTGAAAACAACCTCAAGGAAGGAAATAAGGGAGGGAGCTGTGCAGACATCTGGGGGAAGAGCATTCCAGGCGGGGGGAACAGCCAGTGCAAAGGGCCTGAGGCAGGAGCCTGCCTGGTGTGAGCAAAGAACAGTGAGGAGTGAGCGGCTGGAGCAGAGTAGACAAGAAGGAGATGGTAGATGTTAGGTGATCCCTAAGCCAAGGTTGGGGTCAGGGGAGGCAGACGGGAGGCCTTCAGAGGGCTGGGCGAGAGGGGAGTCATTGGAGGGTCTGGTTTGTTTGAACAAACCCTCCTGCTGCTTGTTGCAATAGGCCAGTGATGGCGAACCTTCTGAGCTCGGCGTGTCAGCATTTTGAAAAACCCGAACTTAACTCTGGTGCTGTGTCACATATAGAAATGTTTTGATATTTGCAACCACAGTAAAACAAAGACTTATATTTTTGATATTTATTTTATATATTTAAATGCCATTTAACAAAGAAAAATCAACCAAAAAAATGAGTTTGCGTGTCACCTCTGACACGCGTGTCATAGGTTCGCCGTCACTGCAATAGACCAAGGGGGCGAGCGTGGAAGCAGTTTGCAGGCTGTTGCAAGGATCCCAGTGAGAGAGGTGGAGGCTTGCGTCCGGCTGGAGCGGTGGTGGGAGGGACAGCCTCCTGGACCGATTGTGGAGGTGGATGGAAGAGACTCCCCACAGAGGGTGGTGGGAGAGAGGAGAAGCCAGCGCGGACCCGGGCCTCTGACCTGAGACGTGGAGGAGGAGCTGCCACTGACCCGAGGTGAGAGACTGTCGGGGGGCGGGGGGGGGGGGGGGACAGGAGGGGAGCAGCACATCCATCCAGAGCTCTGCGTGACGTGACACTCACATCCGAGGTGCCCTCACGGTCACGGCCAGCGGTGGGCATCTGGGCTCCGGCGCCAGGTCTGGGCTGGGATGTAGACATGGGAGCCGTCATTCCAGAGATGGGGGTTTAAAGTGTGCATGAGACTAAAGGAAGAGGTCCAAGGACTGAGCCCTGTGCACCCCAACATTCTAACTACACACTCCACAACATTCTAGCTCATGCACCCCGACATTCTAACTACATGCACCCCGACATTCTAACTGCACTCACCCCCATATTCTAGGTAACTCACCCGAACATTCTAACTATACTCACCCCGATATTCTAGCTGCACTCACCCTGACATTCTAACTAGACACTCCCCAACATTCTAGCTCATGCACCCCGACATTCTAACTACATGTATCCCGACATTCTAACTGCACTCACCCCAATATTCTAACTATACATTCCCCAACATTCTAGCTCATGCACCCCGACATTCCAACTGCGCTCACCCCAACATTCTAGGTAACTCACCCCAATATTCTAACCACACATTCCCCAACATTCTAGCTACATGCACCCTGACATTCTAACTACATGCACCCCGACATTCTAACTGCACTAACCCCGATATTCTAGCTGCACACCCCCCAACATTCTAATTACATGTACCCCTATATTCTAGCTGCACTCACCCCAACATTCTACTTTTTTAAAAAAGAAAATGGAATTTATTTAAGGAAAAGTGGACGGGGGGTGGGACTATCCAAAGCGAAGGGCTGCACAGCACTGGGCCAAAGGGTACTGGGTCCAGGATGGCAGCAAAAATACACCCGGGACAGTGACACAAGGACGGGCCCAGAAGCAGCAGCAGGAGAGCGTAGGCGGGGCTGCTCTAGCTCCCTGAGAGGTCCGAGGAAAGGGCCTTGGAGACGGGTTCAGGGGTTGGCCTGGGGCGAGCTACCGCTGCCCATGGCTCCCCTGGTTGCAAGTCTCATGGGGTCCCTTAGAGGTTGGGGGGTACGTGCCTGTGGGGGGATGGCACAGACATGCTCATTGGAGGGGGAGTGTGCCTCACCCCGACATTCTAACTGCACACACCCTGACATTCTAACTACATGCATCCCAATATTCTAGCTGCACTCACCCCCACATTCTAACCCTGAGAATTTACCCCAAGGAGACAGGCCAGTGTGACAAGACAGGAGAATGTGTAGAAACAAAAGGAAGACACACCAAGACTGGAGCCCTTGTTTAGTTGGCACAGTCCCCCACACGGAAAGGGCTGAGCGGGCGTGCCACAAGTGGCCACCCCCCTACCAGCTGAGGACGTCCGGGTTATTCCCAGGGTGGGCAATTATGAATAACGCCGCTCTGGACTATCGGCATTCGTGTTCAGGTTTTGTGTGAGCACACATTTTTACTTCTCTAGGGTAAGTACCTAGAACTGGACCACGAGGTCGTATGGCAAGCACATGATTAACTTTCTCGGAAACTGCCAAGCTGTCTTCTAGGGGGGCTGTGCCATTTGCATTCGCATCAGCAGTGATGAGCATTCCCATTGCCCGAATCCTTGCCAACATTTGGCACGGTCGGGGTTTTGGTTGTTATATATTTGTTTTTAATTTTAGCCATTCTGGTGGATGGGTACTGCTTACAGCCTTTTAAAAGTTTATGACTGGCCTTGGCTGGTGTGTTCAGTGGTTAGAGTGTTGGCCCATGCCCCCAAAGGGTCATAGGTTCAATTCCCAGTCAAGGGCACATATCCTGTAGGCTCGATCCCAGTGGGCTTGTGCGGGAGGCAGCCAATCCATGTGTCTCTCTCACATCAATCTCTCTCCCTCTTTCTCTCTCCCCTCCTGCTCTCCCCTCCACGCTCTCTAAAAATGGGAAAAAATACCCTCGGGTGAGGATTAACAATAACAAAACGCTTATGACTGTATCAAAACATCACATTGTACACGTTTAATCCATACAATTTTTATTTCTCAACTAGAGGCCTGGTGCACAAAATTTGTGCACTGAGGGGCGGGGGGTGGTCCCTCAGTCCAGCCTGTGCCCTCTCACAGTCCAGGAACCCATGCTCCTTACCACCCACCTGCTTGCTGCTCATTGCTGCTCAGATCGCTGCTCTTTAGCGCTGCCCCAGAAGCAAGAGAGGCTCCTGCCACTGCTGCTGGGCTCTCCAGCTGTGAGCCCAGCTTCTGACTGAGCAGCACTCGCCCTGTGGGAGCACACTGACCACCAGGGGGCAGCACCTGCATTGAGCGTCTGCCCCCTGGTGGTCAGTGAGCATCATAGTGACCAGTCATAAAGGTCGCTTAGGCTTTTATATATATAGATTATAGCTCAATAAAGTTGGGGGGGGGGGAGTCTATGAATGTAAAGAAATAGGGGCCCTTAGTAGGAAATCTTTTGTAAACTCACAATCATGTGAGCACCCACTATGTGTCAGGCAGTGTCCTAATCCTCCCAAAGTCCTTCGGGGAAGGCACCCATGCTCACATCCCCGCTCTGCTGTGGGCACTGAGCAGTCACCCAGCCTCTCTGAGCCTCCAGGTAGTTATTGTAAACAGAGGAAATGCCCCTTGTGGGAAAGCGAACAAGGTAACTAGGGAAGGCTCCCCGCCCCCAGGAGGGGCTGAACCGCCTGGAGTCCTTAGCTACAGTAGTCCTTCATGGAGCTGCACTTCTGGATAGTGTGTTCCAGCAGCTAGTGTGGCTGCTTCTACCTTCAGGGTGTCCCAAATGGAGCCTTTCTTCACCCCTCACACCCCTCACAGACCACCCCTCTGTGCAAGCCACCATCATCTCGCTCCCCTCCCTCTTCCCCCTCCCGCTCCTGCTCACCACATCCCCCCCTTCTCCCCTCCCCACCCTTCTCCTCCTCACCCCTTCCTTCCCTCTTCCCCTCCCCCGCCCCCTCCCTCTCCTTCTCTTGATTGCAAGAGCTGCTCTCCCTGCTTCTCCACTCGCCCCCTGGTGGTCCTTCTGCAAACAGCCCCAAGGAGTTCTTTTCAGCCCCGCCATGTGGCTCCGTTTGCTGAGTAGGGTCCCATGCACCAGAGATCAGGCGCAGGTTAGGCACATGCCCGGGTTGCAGGCTGGATCCCCTGTAGGAGGCATGCAGGAGACAGTGGATCGATGTTTCTCTCTCATCGCTCTTTCTATCTCTCTCTCTTCTCTCTTTGAAAAATATCACTACAAACATATTTTTAAAAATAAAGGAGTTCTTTAAAAATTTTTTTTAAATTTTATTGATTTCAGAGAGGAAGGGAGAGGGAGAGAGAGATAGAAACATCAATGATGAGAGTGAATCATTGATCAGCTGCCTCCTGCACACCCCCTACTGGGGATGGAGTCCAAAACCCGGGCATGTGCCCTTGACCGGAATGGAACCCGGGACCCTTCAGTCTGTAGGCCAGCGCTCTATCCACTGAGCCAAGCCGGCCAGGGCTAAAGGAGTTCTTTTCTACCTGACACCCCAATCCAGGATCCTGGTCCCAACCCTCCAGGGGCATCAGTTAAAACTCCACCTGATCCTCCTTCCCATGGTCCTCCAGGCCTTTTGGGATCTGGCCCCCGGCTGCCTGTCGGAGCTCACCCCTTCCCTTGCCCATCCGCCTCTCTCAGGACACTCCCCTCAGAACCTTGGCACCTGCTGTTCCTTCAGCCTAGAAACTCTTCGCCCAGAAATCCACATGGCACCCCCTCCCCTCACGCATGTCTCTGCCCCAACGCCCCTCCTTGGCGGGGCTCCCTGTCCACCTGCCTACCTAGCACACCATGCCCTCTGTTCCCTGCCCCCGCTGCACTTTCTCAGTGTCTCACGGTCATCATCCAGCTTCATCTAGCTTGTTTATATGATCAGTGTCTGTCTCCTCCACCAAAGCATGGAAGTTCCCAGAGGACAAAGCCGATGTCTGCTCGCTGCCACTGTCCCCAGCCTCTGCCCCCCCCCCCTCCCTCCCCCCGTTCGCGTCACTAGAGTTCTGACACCGATGGGTGGATTGCGTGGCTCAGACTCAGCAAGGCGGTCACCTTGTTCTTACCCACCAATGGCTACATCGATGAGGTCATGGGATGCTCATGCCTGCCCGCCCCCAGCACTGCCCCTCACGCCCATCAGGAGGTTGTTAATTTTTGCCAGCGCACCACTGGGCTGGGGCTGGCACGCTGAGGAAATGAAGTCAGGCCAGCTCAGCTCACCTGTCCGCATCTTGAGTTCCATCCAGGCCATGAGCCTTTCCCTCTCATTTCTCCCCCATGGGCCTCACGTTCTGTCTGGACCAGCACCCCTAGGCCCATGCAAACCGTGGGCTCCTGCAGGTGGCAGGCCAAGGTAGGGGTGAGGCACCTGCCTACTGGAGCTCCTGCCTGACCCTGGCCTCTGCCTCGTCACCCCCTCCTGTTGTCCCTGGCTGGGCAGGAGCCGTGCGTGGACGTGCTGCGGCCGTTTCTGCCTCTGGGCCGTCCTCCTCACCCGCTTCTCTGCATGGTTCTCCTTTCTCCTCTTTGCCATTCTCCTCGCGTCTCCCTTTGTCTCTGGGAATAACGACAAAAGCCAACTTTTGATGAGCACTTCCGGTGTGCTTTCCACGTGTCAGCCCATCTCTTCCTCACACCGGCTCCGTCGTCCAGGTGAGACTAGGGAGGCACCGAGATCCGGCGACTGGCCCGGAACCAGCCGCTGGCAAGCGGGGAAGTCAGGGCTGGCTGGACGCCCGAGGCCGATGGCCTCTCTGGGAAGCAGCGAGAAGCACATGGGACTTGGAACCGCGCGTCTCGGGTTTGAGTCCTGGCTCTGCCACCTCCTTGTGACTTCGCTCTCCAGGCCTCAGCTTCCTTCCTCATTCATGCAGCGGGGTGACCAGCACGTGCCCATTCGCCAGGGTTTTACAGGTCAGACGACATAATGGACCGGCAAGGGCTCTGAAAATGGCAACATGCTGAGCAAGTGAGTATTAGTAAACGGTTTCGTTCTCCCGTTTTCATTTCCTCTCTTGCCTCTCAGAGGGTTCTTGGTCAGCCTCAGCGGTGCCAGGACGCGCAGCGGGCAGCAGGCTCCCGGTCGCCGAGGCTCCCTGGGACTTCTCCTCCGTCCTCCGCTGGGCTCTGATTTGTCAAGCTCTCGGGGACACGGGCCACCTCTACCCTCCGTCACTGTGGTTATGCCCAGACCCAGGGGGCGGAGGCTCTCCAGGCAGTGCATCCTGGTCTGACGTTATTTTTCTTTTGAAAACACTATTTTTAATATATTTAATTTTTTTTCATGAAAAGACATCACTTGCTGCCAGAACACACAGTAATATTTAATCTGTGGGTTCATAAACATTTAGGCTCTAATTCAAACATGATGTAAGCCGCTTTAAAATCTTTTTGCTAACGAATCATATTTTATGTTATATAGTTAACTTAGAAAGAATTAAGCATTTTATGTTACTTGTTAAATGGTGAAAAGATGGCTGCTTTCCTTGATTTATTATAAATATTAAATGTAGTAATAAAATCTTATTTCATACCAAGAAAAGACACCATTTTCTTGAAAGTACAACGTGTGACGAAGTGCATGTCTACGGTTTGATGGCTTTCCACGTGTGTTCACCCACGTGACCACCTCAGACCCAGGCCCAGAACGCTCCAGCACCCTGGGCAACCTTGAGCCCCCACAGCACTGACTGACTCCAAAGTACGAGGGTAACCCCACCCCTCCCCCATCCTGCTGTCAGACACCCCTGCTTCTCTCCCAAGAGTCATTATTACTGGTTTCTTATAGATACTTCTAAGGAAAGGAGATAGTACACACACTCACACCCTCCCCCCCCCCCGCCCCTCCGCCCCCGCCCCATGCATGATGTTATAGTCTATATTTTTCTCCCCCTTTTACACAACAGGTACTGAACTATGCAGCTGTTGTACACCTTGTGTTTTTTTTTCCATGTAATACACCTTACAACACTAGAATAATTTAAGTAGCTATCAAGTTAATATCTTTACCATAAAGCTGTTCCTTACAAAAAACTTGGTTTATAAAAAAAAAAAATCCAAATGTTATTACCAAAATAATTCTATGTTCAGCCTTGCAGACCCCTTCGGCAGCAGGTTCTACTACTACATCAAAAAAATTCAGTTCAATTAGGGAAACGTGATTCATGAAATTGTTTGACACCCAATAAAGCATCCTGTGAGATTCTGTCTTACTGGTATTATCTTTTTCTTTTGTAGCTCTTTTTAACATTTATTTTTAGAGAGAGGGAAACATCAGTTTGTTGTTCCACTTATTTATACATTCATTGGTTGCTTCTTGTATGTGCCCTGATGGATCAAGCCCACAACCTGGGCATATTGGGACGATGTTCTAATCAACTGAGCTACCCGGCCAGGGCCTTCCTCTTATAGCTCTTATCAATAACAACATCCCGGGTTTATACCCTCAATAACGCATGAGCTCTCGATGACAGGTGTGAGAGAACCCCCCCCAAAAAAGTGACTAAAATTGGGAGCATAAACTGTAGAATTTCTCAAAGGCCTAAAATACTGGCGCTTATTAAGTTGCGGTAAATAAAAGGGAAGAGAAATATTTTGTACTTTCAGGCAGATTATGCAGTTTTTCTGGGAAATTGGTCAAGAGAAGGAACTTCCCCAAAAGGAGGGCGGGCCCTGCCAGAGGGCAATTAGGAGGGCTGGGCTGGGTCGTGAGTTCCTGGAAGCAGGGAGGGGCCGGCCAGGAGCAGGACGCTGGAAGGTAATCCAAATCAAAGTCCTCAGATGCGTCAGCAAGGCCAAAGGGCATAGCATAAACAGGGCCCCAAACCAGACACAGCCAGTGACCAGGCTGTGGGCCGAGCTGGATGAGAATGGAGTTAGGAGCAAGCGGGGAGGCACCAGGCCAAGAGTAAAGCCGAAGTTCATTGGTCTCTGGGTGCGTGAGTGGGGCGTGCTGACCCAGCACTTGGACTCCGTACACCATCCTAAGATTGTGACAGCCATGACCTCCGACAGAATTACCCCCACCCTTGGTCCTTGGCAGTGGACTCTGCTGTTCCTACTGCCACAAGGTGGCATCTATGCCACCTCCCCTGGAGTCTGCGTTGGCTTTGTGACTTGCTCTGACCAATAGGATGTGGTAGGAGTGATGGTGCCCACCTTCTGAGGCTGGGCTCCCTTTCAGAATGTTTCTATCATCAAGTAAAGAAGCCCAGCGTGGAAGACTGGAGGAGAGGAAGCCTAGGCCCCCCAACCACGCCACGCTGCCAACGGACTGCAGCTGCACGCATAAGACAAGCAGAGGAACTCACAGAACCGAAAGAGGTAATAGATTGTTGTAAGTCATTAAATTTGGGGATGGTTGTTACACAGCAACAGATAACTGACACATTGCTCTACCCTATACATTTACAAAGGGTCTTTCATGTTGGGCAAGCTCAGAATTGTGAGACCCAAAGTTACAAATGTCTTATGTGTTAATTTAGTACATTCTCAGAACCCCTTCACAGATACTAAGTTAATCGTCATGACAATACAGTGAGGAAGAGGAAGAGGGAATGTGGCGTAGCTCCCTTACACAGATGGGGAAACTGAGGCACAGAAAGATATGTGACGTCCCCAAAATTGATCAGCAAGTCAGTAGGGATGCTACTATGGACTGAATTGTATCCCCCCAAATTCATATATTGAAGCCCTAACACACACACACACACACACACACACACACACACACACACCCGTGCTACTATATTTGGAGACAGGGCCCTTAAAGAGCTAATAGTTAAATGAGGTCATAAGAGTAGGCCTTAACCTAAGAGGACATGCACAGGTAAAAGGCCATGTAAGGAAGCACACAGTAAGAAGGCGGCTGTCTGCAAGCCAAGGAGAGAGGCCTCAGGAGAAACCACACCTGTCCGCACCTGGATTTCCAGGCTCCTATGAGAAAACACATTTCTGTTGTTAAAGCCACCCCATGTGTGGTCTTGCATTATGGCAGCCCCAGCAAACAAATACAGATGCCGAGCCCTGACCGGTGTGGCTCAGTGGATAGAGCGTCCGCCTGCGGACTGAAAGGTCCCAGGTTCGATTCCGGTCAAGGGCATGTGCCTGGGTTGCGGGCACATCCCCAGTGGGAGGTGTGCAGGAGGCAGCTGATCGATGTTTCTCTCTCAACGATGTTTCTAGCTCTCTATCCCTCTCCCTTCCTCTCTGTAAAAAAATCAATAAAATATATTTTTTAAAAAATACAGATGCCAATAGTCAAATTTAGGTCTTCTACTTTCTTAGAAAGAATTTTCTTAAGACAATAAGATACCATTTCTTGCAGAACAAGTTGGCAAAGATTTTTTTTTTTTTTTTTTTTTGGCAAAGATTTTTGGAAGATAAACTCGGTAGCCGCGAGGGTGTGGAGAGATGGGCTTCCTCAGCCACCACAGGCGGGAGTCTGAATGGGTACACCTTTCTAGAGGGAATTTGGTAAGCATATCAAAGGTCTTAACAGTGTGCTTACCACCATTGTCTCCTAAGGGCAAAAGACTGAAAATGGCCCATGGCAGGCTGTATTTTCTAAAGATGGAAGCAGCAATAGGTCCCATTTCCCATGCTCTTCTTGCAAGGTGATGTTGGCCCTCCTCCACTGGGAGGTGGGGTCTATTCCCTCCCCTGGAACCTGGACAGACCAATAGAATACAGTGGAAGCCAAGGCACGTGACTCCCAAGGCTAGCTGCCACCCCGGCCCCCTGGACAGCCCACGCTGTGGGATCCAGCCTCCTGCTGTGAGGACGCTGAGCAGCTCTGCGAGGTCCGTGTGGAGTGAACCGAGGCCCCAGCCCACGGCCAGCACCACATGCCAGCTCCACGAGTGAGGGATTAAAAACCATCCTCCAGGCCCAGGTGACTGCAGGCCCAGAGGCCCCAGGTGAGAACTGCCCAGCTGACTCCTACTCAAATTTCCGACCAACAGAAACCGTAGAAAAAAGTACATTTCTATTGTTCTGTCAACTGCGTTTCAGGGTAAATCGTTATATAGCCATATCTAATATACAACCTATATGTCCATCAATAGGGAACTATTTAAGTATATTACAGTCTGTGCATATAATGAAACACTGGGCAGCTGTTTTTAAAAATACTTTTAAAAAATCACACATTTTTATTGATTGATTGATTTTAGAGAGAGAGAGAAAGAGAGAGAGAGAGAGAATGCATCCATGCATTCATTGGTTGATTCTTATATGTGTCGTGACCAGGCATTGAACCTGCGACCTTGCATATCAGAGACGAAGCTCC
This sequence comes from Myotis nattereri, assembly GCF_964212035.1. NCBI lineage: Eukaryota > Metazoa > Chordata > Mammalia > Chiroptera > Vespertilionidae > Myotis > Myotis nattereri. The sequence continues at coordinate 9,860,428 of NC_138081.1, forward strand.
CGCCAACTGAGCTACCTGGCCAGGGCGAAGAAGTTTTTTATGTACTGACATGGAAAGTTTTCCAACATCATTTTTTAGATGAAAACTGCCAAGTGCAGAATAGTATATAGAAGATACTACCATTTATGAAAAAAATTGTGTGTGTACATATAGACATATCTATATTCTGAAGGCTTGGTGCATGAAATTTGTGCACAGGCAGGGTCCCTAGACCTGGCCAGCAATCAGGGCTGATCTTTGGGGGCAACCAGTGGGGTGATTGGGGGGCCCCCATTGGCACCCGCATTGGCCGGCCTGGTGCCACCTGCTTGCCAGCCCCACCCCCCACTGCTGCCACCGGTTACCTCCCTCTGTAGGGTGACAGGGGGCAGGGGGGAAGGGGGATGGCGGGGGGAGGGCAGGCCCCCACTGGCATCTGCCTTGGCTGGCCTGGGGCCTGTGGGCTGGGGGCAGCTCCTGTGTTGAGCGTCTTCCCCCTGGTGGTCAGTGAGCATCATAGCGACCAGTCTTTCTACCAGTCAGTCGATTTGCATATTAGGCTTTTATTATATAGGAGGATATGTACATATGCATAGTTATAGAGAATGCACACTGGACAGCTCACACTATATATATATATATATGCACAGTATCCCTGAGGAGAACATAAAATGCTGGTAATAGTGACTGTCCAGGAGAGATCAGATATGGGTAGATGCCTTTCAAATTTTGAACCAAGGGAATATATTATCTACTCAAAAATAAAGTTCAAAACTTTTAAATAGTGCTTCCTCTTCAATTCAGATATTTTACTTGTAGGAATGTACACTTAGTAAATGATCATGACAAAGATTTAGCTATGAGAAGTTATGAAATGGTATGGTATAACCTTATCTTTAAAGTAAAACTTACCATATAAATGTAGATGGACATGGAGATTAAGACACATGGAGAAATACAGAGCGATACAGAGACCAAAATGCTAGTCAACAGTGGTTATCTCTGTGAAATCAGACGATCATTCATTTTGTTTTCTTCTGTGTTTTCAACAACAAACATGTTACTTTTGTAAAAACACAAATGTTAAGTTTGTCCCTTTTAATAAATATACATGGATGATCCTATAAATAGCAGCCCCAGGTGGAGAATTTGAAACTTTGTTGTTAGAGACACAGTTTTTCAAGGACAAAGATTACCAGACTTGTACTGCTGGGTAGAGAGAGCTGCCCACTCAGCATTTTGGGCACAATGCTGACCCCTCCCAGCCCGCTGGCCAGGGGGCCGTGCCCAGAGGCTGCGGACCCAAACCTCCCCTGGTCAAAACTGGTAGGCCAGGAGGCTCCCGAACTTCTAGAGGCAATGCAGCTCTAAGGAATGGTCTTGGGCCAATCTCCAGCCTGATTTCCAGAGCAGACTCACTGTTTTCCCTTCCGCTGCAGGTAAAAATCAACTGCTATGGGCTGAATTGTGCCCCCCCCCCCAAAAAAAAAAAATTCAGAATGTGCTGTATTTGGAGATTTTACCTTTAAAGAAGGAATTAAGTAAAATGAAGCCACTAAAGTGGGCCCTAATCCAATATCTTCTATAATAAAAGCCTAATATGCTAAGAGTCCGGTCGTCTGGTCGCTGTGCCACCCGCTGGGACTCAGAAGCTGGAGCTTTGCCGGTGCCGAGTGACCAGGGCGGCCAGACACAAGCAGGATGTCCAGTTCAATTTGAATTCACACAAACAACAACTGTTTTCGCATAAGGATATCCTACATGTTGCTTGTCTGCAATTCAAATGTAACTGTGTCCAGTGAGGCCCCCCCCCGGGTGTCCCCTGTCCCGGGTCTTTTGGGCCCCCCCCCCCTCCCCCGCGCAGCTGCGAGTCACACAGTGGGGACCTCTGGGCAAATGTTTCCGAACGGAACAGCATCACGGTTTAGGGAAATCCCCTCACCGTCCCCATAACGCATGTGTTGGCAAAGCAGAAACCCTGCCTGCGAGAGGAAAACAGAAGAGGTGAGGGGGTTCCTAGCATCCCGAGGTGGCTTCAGCCTGCTCCTGCCTCCCGAGGGCGCCGCTGCTCTGAGATCCGGGCCTGGGGACCAGACCTTCCCAACTCCCCCCGCCCCCCCAACCAGGGGGCAGATACTCTTCCTTCAGGCGTTTCTGCGAAAAGGTCTGCGGGAGGAGTGGCCCTGGGGCTGTGTGAGCTGGGCAGGTGCTTGACACGGGATAATAACCAGTGTGCCCCCTCCGGCATCCCTGTGGGGGTTACAGGAGGAAACGCCTGGCAGGGAGGGGCGCATGCCGTGCTCCCCACCCGGTGAGGACCTTTCTTTACCCCCGGCCAGTGGGAAGGCAGGTCCTCGGTGCTCTGTGCTCCCAGAGCCTGGCCTCGGGAAGCCCCCCAAATGGGCCCGGCCACTGGACAGGACTCGGCAGTGAGCCCTGTCACCTGTCATTGGGCAGCAGGCCAGGGGCAGGACTCAGAAGGCTTTGGTTTTGGACACACACCCCCCCCCCACGTCCCGAGGGTGGGTGAGGGGCCTGGGGGGGGAGGGTGTGGGGGGACTGGTGTGTCCCCAGCGTGGGGTAGGGCCCTGCCTCTTCTGGGGAAGCTGGGCTGCGACCCGGGTGGGGGAGGCCCTGAAGGTCCGCTCTGCCTGGCACCGGCTCTGGCCCTGCCCGGACACCCCGCTTCTTGGAAAGAAACTGAAAGCCGAGGAGAAAGGCCACTTCCCTCCTCATAAGAGGAACTCGGAGGCGCCCTGGCAGGAAAGTCTCGGTGGGGCTTCTCGGAAGCCGCGGCAGCTGCTCTACGGAGGAAAACCGCAGCCCTGCGGCCGCTGGAGCCCCACGGGCAGGCCCGGCCCGCTCACGCCTGCTCTCAGCACCCACCTCCTCTTTGCCAGTCTTCATGCCGCCCCGCTGCCCGGGTGCCCTCCCTTCCCCCCAGCAGCCCCCAACCAGGACCGTCCAGTGTCAGGGTCTAGGGCCCTCCTCTCTCCACCACCCACCACTCACCATGGGCTCCCACCCTCAGGGAGGCGCTGCCCCTCCAGCAGGCCGGCTGGGGCACCCGGGGGCACAGGGAGCTGTGCTTGGAACAGGTCGCATCCCCGGAGCATCTCCGCTAGCCTAGTGGGTTGAAGCGAGGGCATTTTCTGGGCACCCAGGGTGCTGAACGGTGACTGCTATGCACTTCATTCATTCTAGACTGGACCCGGCTTCTTTCTCTCAGGGGAGCGGGGTGCCTCTCCCATCCTGGGCACACGGGCAGCTGCTGCAGAGAGAGGAGAAGTGCACAGGGACAGTCCCAGCAGGTCAGCCCAGGAGCCCTGAGCCTCAGCACAAACGTGTCCGTGAGCATGGCACTCGGATCTGGCCCGGGCACTCCTCGCTGAAAACCTTCCGGGGCTCCCACTCTTCCAGGGCTGCGGTCCGGGTGCGTGACCCTTGGCACTGGGTCCCAGCCCTCCTCTCCCGCTCCTGTGGGCTTTGCTCTGATGAGCCTCTGCCTCCTCCACTCAGCCACCCGCTCATGTGATAAGACCCCGTGGGGTGTGGATCTGGGGGGAATCTTCCCTGCTCCCAGTGCCAGTCCAGATGGGTTAGGAGCTGCCTCCCTGACCTCACCGGTGCCTCCCTCCCCAGGTGCATCCTCACCAACATCACCTGGTGGCTGCCTAGTCCCTTGACCATCACCCAGCCCGTAGGCACCCAAAGGGCACGACTGTGGGCTTGGCGTATCTCAATGAACATTTGATGAGTGCACTTAGGTCTGTCTACCAGGCTGTGTGTCTGAGAGCCCCACGTGCCCACAGGCCCACCACCCACGTGTGGATGTGTATCCCCCTGCGGTGGGAGGAGACAGCGCAAGGCTGTCCTGGTCTTCCTGAGCTGGGTCTGGGTCCCTGCATTCACCCACCAGCGTCACTGACAAGTTGGGACAGCAGGTGGCGCTGCACCCCTCCTCTGTGTTCATCCTGATGGACCCTGTCATGACCCGGGGGCCTCAGCGGGCACACAGGGCAACTGGGGCTGCCGGGGTCTCCTGGGGAATCAGTCTGGTCTTCCGATTGAGCATCCAGGGCTCTGACCCCACAGGACCCAAACCCCAGTTCAACCCGTGCCCATGCCACTCAGTATGCCAGCACCCAACTGCACCCCCCAGGAAAGCCCGAAGTCCAGGCGGCTGCAGGGCACAGAGGTGAGAATAAAAGCATGTGCTCAGAGTTCCAGCTCTGTCTCTGGCTGGCTGTGCGACCGTGGGCAAGTCTCTTGACCTCTCGGAGCTCATTGTTACGTCTGTTAAATGGGGATCATGGCAATCTGCGAGAAGACACAACCCGGGCGGCACATGGGTCACAGCGGGGCTGCACTGCCAGGCAGTGGTTCTCAAGCGGTAGCCCTGGGGGGCTCCTTAAAACACAGGCGTGGGCATCCCCTCCAGACTGTCAGACTCGGTAGCTCTTCCGTGAATTTGCGTTCCTATTGAGTTCCCGGGTGGTGCCCACGCAGCTGGTCGCTTTGAGACCCACTGGCTAGAGGATGCTCACGCTCATCAGGGACACACAAGGCTGGGCACAGGCAGCCGGCCTCCTGTGACGCGGGTGGAAGGAGAGGACATGGGGGCAAGCTCTGAGGGCGGCAGGGGCGCACGGAGGGGAAAGGCGGCCTGCGGCCCGGGGAGGAAGAGGGGCCTCCGCGCGCTCCCGCCACAACGTCGGCCCCGCCCCCTGGGCGCCGGTGGCGGGAGGAGGCGAGCGGGCGCGGGCGCTGGCGGGGCACCGGGCCGGCCGCCCTCCACGTGGCCGCCGCCTTTCCCTGGAAGGGACGGGTCGCTGGCTTTCCTCTCCGCCTTGGCCTCTGCTGTGCTTCCTCAGTTCTGGGAACTCACACTTCCTTTGTCTTTCTTGTTTTAATGCTGCTTTTTCATCAGATTGTCGTAAGGGTAACGCACGCTGGTCTTAGAGCGTGATCACGGGGCGGCAGAGGATGGGGAAGAGATGGACACAGCAATCCGGGGGGCAGGCCCTCCGCCGCCATCGCGGTTTCTTCCCTCGGACAGGCGTCTCCCGCGCACGGTTGCAGCCACTTGACAGGGTCGCAGGCGCTGTCCTCTGACACGAGCCCTTAGGACAGAGATGTGAGGGCCGCGCGGCGCTCTGAGTGCCGAAAGGAGTGCTGCTCCCGCCGCAGGAAGCACAGTCTGTTCCAGGTGACTCACCGGGCCGACTTCCTAGGAAGGGGCTCACTGGGTCAAAGGGCATGCAAAGTAAACACTTAGGGAAATATTAACAAGGTAAGTGTAATATCCATACACGGAGAACTTCAAAACAATGTTTTTTAAAAGATCCGAATAAATAAAGAAACATACCATGGACTAATTTGGAAAACTCAATATTCCTGAGCGGGCGATTCTACTCACATTGATCTATAGATTCAAATGCAACCCTTATAAAAATTCAAGCAGGGTTGTTTTTGTAGGAATTAGCAAATTAATATGTATGGTGTCAGGTGGGTGCTAGACTTATCAGGGTGATCACTTCATAAGTTATATAAAAGTCTAATTACTTTGTTGTGTATCTGAGACTAACAATGTTGTATATCAACTGTAATTGAAAGAAATTAATTGGTTTTTTTAAAAGAAAGAAATTAGCAAATTAATCCTAAAATGCACTGCACATAAAAATGGAAAAGACCTAGAATAGCCAATATAACTTTGGGGAAAAAAATTGAAGGATCCACATTACCTTATTTCAAAATTTACTATAAATAACAGTAATGAAGAAAGTGTGATATTGGTATAAGGACAGACATATTGATCAATGGAACAGAATAAAGACCACAGAAATATATATACAGTGGAGCCTTGACTTATGAGTTTAATTCGTTCTGAGACCGAGCTCGTTAAGGAGCTCGTTAAGGAGTTCGTTAACTCAAATTACTCTATCAACTCAATGCAAAATATTGGCAGTGAGAAATCTGGTATCTCAAAAAACTCGTTAGTCGGGACACTCTTAAGTCAAGGCCCCACTGTATTTTTTATAAAAGGACTCAATGCATATGGACAGACGGCTTTCCAAAAAGGTTGTTCAGTTGAAGCTCCCACCAAGGGTGCAGGGTCATGGCAGCTGTAGGACCCATCACAACACTTGAGATGGACCAAGGAGGCTCAGGCAGCTGCAGGGAGCGGGTTCTGGGGCCCAGCACCCTCCAACCGCCTGTCCTCCTGGGCACTCAGGCCCAGCCGCGCTCCACGTGAAGGACGTGAAACTCAGCCCGGATGTGCCCTGGGCAAGGCTGCCCTCCTGTTCTTGGAGCCAGGGTCGTCCTGACCCCTCACTGCCCCTCATCCCTCATGCCCAGTCTGTCTGCAAATGCTGTTAGGCTACCTTCCAAACACATCTCAGACGTGACCACTCCCCACCACCGCCGGGGCCCATCTCTGCCTGGGTGACTCAGCAGCCCTCGTTATCTCCCCCCAGTCTTTGCCCCATGAGAGCCTGTCCTCCGCAGTAGGCGGAGAGATCTTTTTAAAACAGGTCAAATCAGGGTGGTCCCCAGCTCAGAGCCCTCCAGTGGCTCCCATCTCACTCTGAGTAAAAGCAAGGACTTACCACGTATGACCCACAAGGCTGTCAGGGTATGTGCCTCCCCTATTCCCTCCCTGGCCTCACTTTCTACCGCTCCCTCCCTCACCTACTCGGCTCCCGGCTCCCGGTGCTCCTCAGAGCATCGGAGCACATGCCTGCCACAGCCTCGTCTACTCAAATGTCATCTCAGAACAACTCAAATGTCATCTCAGAACAACCCCAAGCAAATAGGATTTTTTTTTCTACCTTTGCCATAATGTATCTCAGTCACTATCTCAACTGCCCACCTCCCTCAGCCCTCAGGCCTTGGAATCCAGGTGCATGTGACTTTGCCTCATGTCTGTAGCCCAGGTCCAAGCTCAGGGCCTGAAACAGAGCAGACGCTCCAGACGAGGTTGGTGGACTGAACGAACGCATGAACAGGCTGGGATGAAACAGGACCTATTTTGGAAGGTACTCCTGACCACTCTGTCTAAGACAGCACCCTGGCCATCTTCATTCCCTTCCCCTGAGTCACATATGTCATTACTGCCTGCTTTCCCGCTGGAAGAAAGCCTTCATGAAGGCCATACTCTGCCTACAGTGTTCATTGCTGTACCCCCAGCACCTGACATACTGCCTGGCGCACAGTAGGTGCTCATTGAAGCTGTTGAATGGATAATTGAACGAAAGGTGTCACCATCTGGGTGTGTGGTTTCTCCTCTAGACTGTACCTGTGGCCAGCTTGTGGACAGCACCCAGCACATAGCCAGTACTCGTCTAGTGTATGAATATATGATGGGGGGCGGGGGGGGGAGAGTGGGATGTGTGGGAGGCAGGGCCCGAGAGACTGCTGATGCTGAGACTGGAGTTCCAGATGAGCCCCTGGGCCATTCTCAATCATCGAGGCCTGGGGCTAGTCACTTCACCTCCTTGAGCCTTGGTTTTGTCATCCATAAAATGGGCATGATGACATCTGTGCTGCCTGGGTTACAGGGCTGTGTGAGGATTAAATGACAGATAGGGGTCAGCAAAGCGCAAAGGCAGCCCTGCTCAAGCTGCAGCTTCGCTTTGAGGCGCCCCCCCCCCCCCCCCCGCTCCTCCGAGCACCTCTAGACTGTGTGCCCTGAGTGCGAGGCCAGGCCTCTTCATCTCTGCATCCATCCGCCGGGCACTGTGCCTGGAAGCTGGGCAGTGCCCCTTGGGCATCTGATGACTGATCAACAAATACATTTGTTGACACCTTTAGCCAGTTACCCTGACACGAATAAATCAGGTGGGAAGCTCAGAGCCTGACCGAGGGCTGGGGTGAGGCCACCCAGCTGGGGCTCTGGGTTCTGGGGCAGAGGACCTGCTGGGGCCTCGAGTGCGCCACCTGGGAGACAGGGAAGGAGGAATGAGGGACCGGCCTGCTCCCCCAGGGATGGCACCTGGCAGCCTCCTCCCCAACATCGCCACAGTGGCCACATCTGGGCTGCGGGGCGGAGGCCTGGCTACCCACCTGCATTCCTCACTGGTCTGCCCATGACCTCATCCCAGCCGGCAGCTGCCCACGGGGCGAGGCTTCGCCCCACTCTGCAGATGAGGACACGGAGGCTGGCGGAAATGATGCCCGGTCCCGTAGCCTCGGGCCCCTCAGAGGGAGGTGGCGTGTGGCCATGGAGGTCACTTCTTGCTGTCCATCGGGCTTAAACACCCCATTGATCCTCTCCTCACCCTTCATAAACTCTGGTCGGCTGGTCGGCTGACTCCCTAGGGCTGCCCGAGGTGCCCTGGGTTTGCCAGGCTCGGCTGCCTTCCCCCCCCCCCTTTCCTCACCCTCCCCCCGCCTCCCCCCGCCAGGATCCGTGACCCAGCAGGGCTAGCTGACAGACAGGCCCTGCCGGGAGGGGCGTGGGACGAAGTGAGCGAAACTCCTTTTAGGAAGGAACTCCTGTCAGAGCCAAGGCTGAGAAACCAGCCTCTTGCCAAGACCTGGGGTGGGGAGCCCAGGTGGGGCGACTCAGCCCTCAGGAATGGGTGGGGTCTTGAGGGGAGGCTCGCACTTCCTCCCGCCCCAGCCCAGGGTCCTGTTCAATCCTTACCGAGGAGTTTCCTGGCGACAGGCAGTGACCTGTCGGCCGCCCGTGTGGGAAGCAGCTTGGCGTGGCCCTCACCACCTCGTTAGGGTGACTCACCCCGGACTCACCTGGCTGTCAGGGACCTGTCCCCCTCCCCCCAGAACCAGCTCCGCCGGCACCCGGAGGGGCAGGGGCCGCTGTCCTCCAGCTCCCCATCCGCCCTGGCACCCAGGGCAGAGCCTGCCTGGCACACAGGCAGCAATCAGAATTCATTCATTCATATTTGTTCGCTCATGGTTATTGAGCACCTACTGTATGCCAGACACTGTGCGAGATGCGAGGATACAGGCGAGCCAGGCAAACCCAAATCCCTGCCCTCCTGGAATGCACATCCTCTCCGGGAAAGTCCGGCTGTAAACAAATCAGTGAGTCATACAAGCTCTCCAAGAGAAAAATAGAGCAAGAAAGTGTGAGATAAAGGTTGCAATTTTTAATAGGGTGTTTGGGTGGCCCTCTCCGAGGTGATATTTGAGCAAAATCTGATGAAGATGAGGATGAAGATGAAGAAGGGAGCTGTGCAGAGAAGGGAGGGGAGAGGCGTCCCAGGAGCAGCAGGTGCAAAGGCCCTGGTGTGGGAGTGCAGGGGGCGGGTGTTCCCGGACCAGGGAGGAGGCCCGCAGAGCAGGGGCAGAGCGGCTAGGGGAGCGCAGTGGGCGGTGGGAAGATGGAGCAGAAGAGGCAGGGTGGTCTAGAGTCTGTGCAGGGTCTTAAAGGCCTTTGTAAGAACTTCGGCTTTTACTCAGCTGAATTTTGTCAAAATGCTCCCAAATCCCCCTGTTGTACCCCAGACCAGTCCCCCAGACTTCTGCCTGGCTCGGAGCTCAGAGAGCTGAGTCAAGGATCAGGGATGATTTCCCTGGGAAGGGTCTGGAAGGATGAGTTGGGTTGCCGCCTGTGGAGAATGCATGAGGAGGAAGGTGCCTGTTGGGGAAAAAGTACCCACCCTACTGGGATGAGTGGAGAGAGGGAAAGAAGGGAGCAGAGGCTGGAAAAGGAAGGTGAGCCCAGTAAGAGAGAGTCTTGCCCAGCTCTCTCCCACCCCCAAGCCTGTCTTCCCAGACTCGTCTGGGACACATCCCACCCGACACCCTGCTCCAACCTCTCTCAGCTCTGGGCTCTGCACATGCTCTCCCCTCTGCCGGGGTTCTCTGCTGCTCTCTGCCTGTGAGCTCCCACTCCTCCTCGCCAAGTGGTCTCTGAGTCTGCAGAGCGGAGCTCTGCCACGGCCCAGCACGCCCCACTGAGGGGTCTCATTCTCCCTGAGACCATGGCTGTGGAGACCATGGCTGTGGAGACCATGGCTGTGGAGTGTAGACGATGGCTGTGGAGACCATGGCTGTGGAGACCATGGCTGTGGAGACCATGGCTGTGTAGACGATGGCTGTGGAGACCATGGCTGTGTAGACGATGGCTGTGGAGACCATGGCTGTGGAGACCATGGCTGTGGAGACCATGGCTGTGGAGACTGTGGCTGTGGAGACCGTGGCTGTGGAGACCGTGGCTGTGGAGACCGTGGCTGTGGAGACCATGGCTGTGGAGACCGTGGCTGTGGAGACCATGGCTGTGGAGACCGTGGCTGTGGAGACCATGGCTGTGGAGACCGTGGCTGTGGAGACCATGGCTGTGGAGACCGTGGCTGTGGAGACCATGGCTGTGGAGACCGTGGCTGTGGAGACCATGGCTGTGGAGACCGTGGCTGTGGAGACCATGGCTGTGGAGACCATGGCTGTGGAGACCATGGCTGTGGACCACGCTGGCTCTGCTCACCTTCGCGTCCTCAGAGCCTGACATGGAGCAGGTGCTGACCCAGGCGAGTGCGTGCACAAACGCTCTCTAGGACCCGCACGCCTCAGAGGGTCTGGAGCAGAGTAACAAGACCAGACTCACATGTGGGGAAGGTGACTGTCACTCAGGGCATGTTGGGGCTGGGGCGGCTGGAGGAGGGTAACTGCCCAGAGGCCGCTGCAATCGTCCAGGCAGGGGCCAGAGAGAAGTGAGGAAGGGCAGAACCAGGGTGCCAGCGGCTGGGAGTAAGAGGAGGGGCAAGAGCGAAACATCCACGGGACATCCGCCTGGGCCTGGGCGCGGCGAGGAGGCGGGAGTGGCGGGCGAGGTCCAACTTTCCCTCTTTTATTTCGTGTCCTTCCTTCTGCCCTGACCCTGGACAGAGATCACTCACTCAGACAAGATCGCGCAGTGGTGACAAGCATGAGCCTTTGGGGCCCGACTCTGGGCTCAGATCCCATTTGCGCCACACGTGCTGTGTGACATCGGGGTGCTTTCCTCAGTCTCTGGTCCTCGGTTTACCCCCCCGTAAGGCAAGGATGGCAAGTGAGGATTAGTTGCTGCATTTTATGATTCGAAGAGCCCCATTTTCACAGTTCTGCCATCCGGGTGAATCTTAGAACCAACGGCATGGCTTGCATTCTTCAGTGGCACATACATCACGGTGAATCTGAAGACCCCGGGAGCCTTGGGTTTGATGAGACACAAGGTACATGGAGAAAGCAGTCCCTGGCCCGTCATGAGGCCTGAATAAATGTTAGCTACTGCAATTCTGTCAGCATTTGCTCTCTGAGCACATCGGTAACCAATGCCCCATCAGAATAAAGAGGTAACTATACTCTGGAGCTAAAACAGAAAAGGAGCTAACTCATAAATAGAGATAAAGGTGAAAACATTTTAGTAATACCACCCCCACCCCCCACCGCCCCCACCCCAGCCCCAAACCACCCAAAGCCGAATGCTTCCTCTGAAAGATGCCGTGGAATTCTGCCGAAGTTCCAGGGAAAACTTCAGGAATGTCTCCTTCCCGGCGGGGGCCAGGGCTCCTGGCTCCCCGGCCAGCAGGGGGAAGCAGGGCATGTCCCCGTGACTCAGGGTGTTCCCCGCGTCCTTGCAAATTTCCCTGAGTCACCGTTACTCACTGCCCACAATCAGGGCTCTGCTGCCTTCTGACCAGGAGACCGATGCCCTGGGATCAAGGGCCGCCCTCAAACAAAAGTGCCATTATAGCAAGTTCAGCGCCCCGTGGGCGCCCCTGCTCAGCAGAGGAGGGTGACCCTCGCCGCCTTATTCTTGGCCTCCTTTCTGGGTTGCGTTCCTGCCTACTGATCTTGCAAATCCCTGGCCACTCGCCTTGTTTTCTCTCCTCGCTTAAGTACATGTCTGGGAAAAGCCGCCACCCCCACAGACCCTGCTGTGTGTGGAAATGGTGACAGGCTTGGAGGAGGAGAAGCTGGTGGCTGGTTCGAGGAGCCTCCCTCTGGACGAGGGAGGGAGAGCTGGCCCAGGCAGGCGCTCTGAGGTGCAGCTGCTGGGGGCAGTGACACCCCCAGGGCCAGTCCTGAGTTCCTTGGCCTCGGCCAGGGCGCCCACCCAGCTCTTCTCCTCTCCTGCTCCAACCACGTTGCCCTGTCCGGCTCCCACGTGTCTCTGGGGACAGGAGCAGGCTCCCTCCTGGGGTTGGAGGCTGTGAGCCTGGGCGCATAGGAATGTGACCGCACACAGGCAGCAGGCACGTGCTGGACTGACCGTGGGGAGGTGGGGGTGAAAGTAGCCCCGCCAACGTGCCTGCTTCTGAGAGCTCTCAGCCAGATAGGAGGCGGGAAAAGTGTGCCTGGGGCACTTTTCCAGGGAAAGTGAGGGCCTGAGGGTCAGCAGTGGGTCTCTTGGAGGCCTTTGGGCAGGATGACTGCCCTCTCTCCTGGGCCCAGATGCCAGGCCAGTGCTCTTCCAGGGCCACAGCCCAGCCCTGCAGCCCTCAGTCTCCTGGCAGCGTCACTCCAGACCAGTCCCCTCACGAGCTGCCTGGAGCCTCTCCTTGGGCTGGGCTGGCATAGACACCAGGATGGGCCCCAAGCCTCAGGATGCCGCCTCCCACCCCCCATCAGCTCCGCACACTTTTATTTTATGTAAAGGCCTTTGCAAATGCTGCCCCAGGCCTCCTAACTCTGCTCCCCAGCCTTCCCCACCTCAATATTGAAGTTCCTTGTCCATTACAGATGACTTCCTGAAGGCAGGGTTGGTCCAATTCACCTTTGATCTCCTGCCCCTGGCACAGTTCTGGCACATAGTAGGCATGTCATGAACATTTGTTGCATTAAAGCACTGTGTGAGACCTCACCAATGCCTGTGTCAGCCTGGGGTGACAGGCATTATCATTCCCATTTTAAATATGAGCAGATTGCCCGGCCAGCCTGGCTCAGTGGTTGAGCATCAACCTATGAACCAAGAGGTCACAGTTCGATGCCCCAGCTGTGGGCTTGATCCCCAGTGTGGGGCACACAGGCGGCAGCTGATCAATGATTCTCTCTCATCATTGATGTTTCTCTCTCTCTCTCTCTCTCTCTCTCTTTCTCTCTCATTTCCTTCCTCTCTGAAATAAATAAAAAAAATATTTTAAATATATCTTCTAGTATATATATACTAGAGGCCCAGTGCATGAATTCGTGCACGGGAGGAGTCCACTTGGCCACCCCCAATCTGGGCCTATCGGGCCGGGCTGGCCAGGGGGAGGGGATGCGGGAGGCTGGCTGGCCGTCCCCACCACCTGATTGAACTCCCGGTTGAGGGGACAATTTGCATATTAGCCTTTTATGATATAGGATATAAGCAGGGAGGGTAATAGCCTTTTCTGTGGTCCCTCAGTTAACAAGTAGCAGATCTGGGTTTTTAAGCAAGGTCTGTCAAGCCCGAGAGCCTTTGTTCTTGACCACTGTATCATACTGCGTGCCTACAAGGGGTGCTTAGTGAACAACAGCTGTTTGATAAACAGTACTGATTCACGACAATTCATTGAGGTTGTGTTTTTGTTCCCATTTTACAGATAAGGAAACTGAGGCTCAGAGAGTTTCCATCGCTTGCTCAAGACCACACAGCGGTGGAGGCTGATCAGGTTTTGGCCTGAGTCTTCTGACTATACAAGCTGTGATGTAACCACAACACCCACTGTCTCTTTTGGGGGAACACTGTGAGAGCTGGTCAACTGCACCCCTAACAGCCTACTGGTGTTCTCTTTCTGTGGAGCCAGCCTCCTGTCTGGAATTTTCTCTTGCCCATCCCTTTCTCCTGGGCAGCACCAGAGCTTTCAACCCAGCCTCCCAAGTGCAGAGACCTCCTGTGGCTGTGCAGCGCCCAGTGCAGGCCACCTCTGTCCTGGGCCGTCAATCACGTCTCGAGGCCTTGCCCCCAAGTCCCTTCAACAGAGCCCAACAACCTGGCTTCAAGCTCCTCAACGGGGTCTTCACCAAAGGTCACCTTGGGAGAGATGTCAGGGGCAGATGACAGCGGTGAGAGGCCACCGAGAAGGGTGGCAGGGCATCCGCCACCCTGGCGGGCGCCTTGTTTCCTTGGTGGCATCTTTTCAGCCAAAGCAAATATAGCGGCAGTCGTGGCCTGCTCGGCACCGCACGCGTGTCCTTCTCCAGCCACGGGCCCTGGAGGACAGCTCTCAGCTGGTCGCAAGCACTGGCATCCTGCCCAACTTCGCTCGGCTCTCAAGATCACAGAGAACACTGTCCTTTGACCAATGCTGGGTCAAGCCCGCAATCAGACCCATTAGAAGCATTGCTGGGGTGGGGAGAAGAAATTTCAATGGTGTTGCAAAAAGAGACCTGTTTACCTCACCCCATGAGGATGGCTACTCTTTTTTTTTAATATATATATATTTTTTCATTGATATCAGAGAGGGAGAGATAGAAACATCAATGATGAGAGAGAACCATTGATCGGCTGCCTCCTGGGCACCCTTTACTGGAGATCGAACCTGCAACCCAGGCATCTGCCCTTGACCGGAGTCGAACCTGGGACCTTTCAGGCTGCAGGCCGACACTCTATCCACTGAGCCAAACCAGCTAGGGTGAATGGTGGGATTGTAAAGTGATGCAACTGGAGAACAGTATGGAAGGTCCTAAAAAAAACAAAAAAAAAACAACAAAACTCCCATATGATCCAGCATACATTCCATTTCTAGGCACACATCCAAAAGAAGTAAAGCAGGGCCTCAAAGAGATATTTGCACACGCATGTTCATTGCAGTGTTACCTCCAGTTCCACCAAGAGGGGGAATGTCCATCTAAATGTCCACCGAAGATGAATAAACAAAATCTGATCTATCCATGCACTGAGATATTACTCAGCCTTCAAAAGGAATGGAGGTCTGACACACGCTCCACGGACGAGCCTGGAGGGTGCTGTGCTGAGTGCAATAAGCCAGGTGCAAAAGGACAGACACTGCGTGGCTCCACTTACGGGAGGAAACTGAAGTGGTCAAGTTCACAGAAACAGAAAGTAGAATGGCGGTGACTGAGGAGGTGGGGGAGGGGAAACGGGGAATGGGTATTCATGGGTATTGAGTTTCAGTTTTGCAAGATGAAGAAAGTTCTGGAGATTGACTGCTCAGCAGCGTGAACTTACTTACCACTGCGGAAGTGTGCACACTTAACAAATGGTTAAGAGGGTAAATTCGTATTTTACCGTAATTAAAAATAACTTTTCCAAAAGGGGGGGGCGGGGCTTGTTGATTTCCTCGCTGTAGAGGTGTTTATAATATTGCCCACGGCGGGCACTTTGTAGGCATCGCTTTCCTTCATTCTCACCGCGATGTCATGTGCTGGGTCCCTGTTCCTTTTTCACAGCCCGGGAAACTGAGGCTGCGTGAGGGAACCGACTGAGGGGAAGAGCTCCCGTTGGTACTCAGGTTTGTCCACCTGCAAACCCCCGCCCCGCCGGCTGAGTGTCTCCTGGCTGAAGCCCCCCATCGCTGACAGAAAGAACATGAACGTTTAATGCGAGCGCTCCGTTTCCCCAACTGAGCACGGGTTCCTTGGTGACGGCCCGGCATCTTCTATTTCTCGACTTTGCTGGGGAATTGAGCTGAGCACTGAGCAGGCGTCATGAGTGGGTAACAAGCACTTGAGAACTCAAAGCGCCAGGATGGGTTTTCCCAGAAAATACCATTTCAGCAGGTGCAGCTCACACGGCATTTCCATGTACATTAACCGATTTGCTCCTGATGGACCCTGGATGAAAGGCCTCATTATCGTCCCCATTCTACAGAGGAGGTGTGATTGACAGGTGTCTCAGCCCTCCCCCCTGCCCCCACCCCCGCTCCCCCGAGGTCTGTGGTGCTTTGGCAGGCGGCCTCATAAAGTTAGGGCCCCGCACCCTCTGGCTCAGGGCTCTCTCTGTACCTCTGCGATGCTCACCTGCTGACCGAGAGGGCGAGCCTTGGTCTGTCTCCAAGGTCAAGTAAACGCCTGACAGCCGCGTGAAGGCTGGAGGCGCCCTCCTGAGATTGCAGTTGCAGCCCGATTCTCAGCCAAGTGAGTGAAATGCCTGGGCAGTCCCGGCCCCGGGACAGGGCTGGTCAGAGGCGTCAGGCTGGAGTCCAGGTAAGCCGGGAGGCCTGGCAGCTGGCAGAGGGCATGGAGGCACCGATGGGGTCAAGCTCGGAGAGACAGCTAAGACCTTGACTTTGAAATGAGCCGACTGCCCAGGTCTGCTGCCCGGGGCTCAGAGATTTGCCCGGAGGGGCCAAAGCGGCAGAGTGGAGGCCCAAGGCGGCTTGCTCTCGGCCTGTTTCCCACCCGTGCCGAGAGAGCGTGGGGGCAGCCCACGGTTCCTGGCCCCAGAGCGAGGGTGGTGGGCGGCCTGCAGGTGGGGACAGCAGGATGGCCACCCAATGGACAACCACATGTCTGGTCCCCTCATTATGCCGTTTTCCCCTGATGACAAAGGTATCTTGTGTTCACAATAAAAAAAAAAAAAATTGAAGACTACCAAAAACCCACACACCAGCGATGCTCTCTTCAACTGTAAAAAAGACAAAGTTAAAAGGCAAATGCCCTGTCTCCCCTCCCCCACACGCCCAGAAGTCGTCTATGGTGACAGTTTGACAGCGTTTGTTAAGACTTCTCTCTCTCCTTCTCTTCCCTTTGGCGGGAAAGTGCAGTGATTTTTCCCTGAAGGGAAACAAAAACTCCGTCACTGCTGTCACTGACAACATAAATGTCCATAATTCCGTTTAACATGTTGGTGACGAGGCGATCTGTCTGGGAAGTGTCCTGGCGCTGTCCTCTCTGACTCCTCTACCTCCCCCTCCTCCGGCACCTTCACTGCCTCCCCACGAGGCGACTGGAGGCCGCGCTGCCCGCCGCCCGCCCGCCACACCGCCCTGGTAGGTGGCTGGACTCCACATTCCACCAGCAGAACGTCAGACCTTCAGTGGAAAACTGCATTTTCCCGGAAAACACAGCCCTCCCTCCTGGGAACCGCGAATCCTTCGAGTGTGTGGAAGGGAAAGGAGCTGGAAATTTCTTTTCTGAGGCCAGGATTTGGTTGGTTGGTTGTTTTTTTAATATTTATGGGTGTGTGTTTTTCCCGATTACAAAAATAACACATGTGTTGTAGAAAATGTAGAAAACGAGCTTAAATAAGAAAACAAAATTTGCTCATAAAATATCACTCAACGATAACCTCCCCTCACATTTTTACACGAAAATCTTCTGGTCTTTTTCCTGTGTAAGTGATGTATGTGTAGGTGAGTGCACACAGACGTATTCACATACACACACACATAATACCAAACTGGCACTGTCCTTTACGACTATACCGCGTCACTAAATATTCTTTGGTCACATGACTCTTAATGCATACGTGCAGGCCATCATAGAGATACAGCAACTATGGGTAACTGACATGTTACCCACAGCTGACAGGTAGCTGGTCCTGTCCTTTGGCCAATGCTGCAGTGACCACCTTGTGGAGGAACGCTGTGTGCAGTTTTAGGGGTTTTTAAAAGATTTTAAAATTAAGTTTTAGAGAGAGAGGAAGGGAGAGGGAGAGAGAAACATTCATGTGAGAGCGGAACATTCCTCGGCTGCCTCCTGCATGCCTCCTACCCGGGATCTTGCCTGCAACCCAAGCATGTGCCCTGACCAGGAATCCAACCGGCAACCTTTCAGTGCCCGGAGCCACGCGGGCCAGGGCATGTGCAGTTTTAATCATGGGATTGGGGAGCACACACAGAGGTGCCGGAGCCTGGAGGCAGGGGTCATTGAGAAGAGGGTGTCTCCCCCAGTGAAACCTGCAGCACGTGGGGACCAGGGACACCACAACCTTCCCAGATTGCACAGCGTGGCCTGTGGCTGGCCCTGCTGAGTGGCACATGAGACGTGACAGGCAGGTGCTGTTTGCCGGCCAGATGACTGCTTCAGTGTTGTCCTCCCTCTATAAAAATAGCTCACATTCTGCAATAGACTGGCACTGCTCTCTCCCAGGGCAAGCCACACCCACAGCCCCGGGAGGCACAGCTGGCACTGTTGGGCATAGGAGCCCACGCCCTGGCCGCAACTGCCCCGGCCAAGGTTTGGCCTGACACTTACCAGTTGGCTAGCTATGCAGAGGGGCCTGAGGAGGGGAGGCCCAGCCTGAACTCTGCCCTGGGGGGTCCTTGGTGTTGAACAGTGGCTCGTCCAGCCAGCTCTCTCCCCCGGGACGCGTGAGGAGCAGAGGACCACTAATGGGCAGCAGGCGAGGATTGCATGAGGCGACGGCAGCGAGCAGGAGCCAGGAGGCAGCAGAAGACGAGGCAGCGTCACAGGCGGGTTGGTGTGAGGGTCAGGCCTCCAGCAGGAGGGTCCAGCGTGCGGGGGGGCTGCTCCCTGCCTGATGAGACCCCACCAGGCTCCCCCTCTCCCTGCACAGCCTCGCCGCTGGAAGTGACCGAGCGGGTTGGGGTTCCCCGAGGCCTGCAGAGCCTCACTGCACGTGTGGAGCGTGCTTTAGTCACACGGTGCTCTCCCAGGCGGTCTCACATGCAACCCCGGGGCGGAGAGAAGCTCATTCCCCCTGCACAGAGGGGGCACTGATGTTTAGAGGGGATATGAGTGCGCTGGCAGGTCAGGCCCAGGGGCAGGAACTCAGAGCCAAGTTGGTGGGCCCCACACGCAGGCTGTTCTCACCACCCCCGGGGGCCTCCCTCCCTCTGAGCTGCAGCACCGGCCACCAGCCCTCCCTGTCTGCAGGGGAGGCAGGCTTCCTGTGTTGCCACTCATCCACTCAATTTGATGTTGTAATTAATGCATGAGGCCTGGGCTTGCAGGGTTTCTTGTCCATAGTGCCCAGCAGGTGTGAGCAGACAGCAGGTGCTCAGTAAATACTGATGGTCCCAAATGCAGTTTTTCAAAATTCAGAGGCCCACGTCCCACCGGAGAGGACAGAATAGGCCTCCTGGCAACTTTGCAAACTTCCTCTGGGAGTCCGGTCACATTCCAGTTTGTAAATCAGGTAGAAAGGGTGCCGATTCAGCTGCTTCCACTCTCAAAAACCCAGCCATGAACCAGGAAATAAGCGAAAACATGCAAATGAGCAACCCAACTGAATCTCATGCGAGCCATGTGCAAGAGCTAACGCCTGTTTGTCAAAGACACAGCCCCGCTCTGCACCTAGAAACCCTGCTTCACACAGAATGCTAACGAGGCGGACCACTTGGCTTCTCAGCCCACAGGGTGTTGGAAGCAGGCATGGGAACAGCTGTGAGGACCTGCAAGCTGCAGGTTTGAGAATTAGCATTTTAGAATACAGTAAGTCCTCAACATCGGCAAGAGGTTTTGCGACTATGAATGAAACGGCATATAACAAAACCAATTTTACCATAGGCCAATTGATATACACCAGCGTTGCGTTCCTGCGGCATCTTATTATAACAAAACAGCATTGAATGAGCAATGACGTGCTATTCGAGGACCTGCTATGGTTACACACATCAGGAATCATACAGCGGCCTGACTTGCCAAGGAAAGGCTACATTATGTGCGCCAGGAGGATGTACAATCCACTTTAGAAAGGGCTTCTGAAGAAAACGGGTCTGGGTGTTTAAGAGGAGAGCTCCGCTACCCTGAAAACTCCCCAGGCGCTAAAAAGGAGCCCAGCGCCCACTGATCCCCCCTTTCCCCCTTTCCCTCTTACCCCCCTTTCCCCCCCACCTCCTGCTCTGCTCTGGCCTGAGGATGTTGTGTAGTAGTTAACAGCATGAATTCCTGGACCCAGGCTCATCCAGTTCAAATCCTGGCTCTGTCCCTTCTGAGCTGTGTGACCTTGGGCAAGTCACTTACCCTCTCTGTCCGTGTTTCTTCATCTGTCAAATGAGGATAACAGTCGCACCCACTCCCAGATGAGGTACACAGAGCGCTCTTGTATAGGAGAGTGGCGATAGCAGGGATTGGGTCTCATTCGACTCTGTCTCCAGCTGTCCCCTAGCCCCTCACTCCTAAAAGTGGGGTCCAACAGCAACTGGGAGCTTGTCAGGAATGCAGAGAATCACCCCAGGGCTATTAACGCCAAACCAGCACCTGAAGAGTTTGTGTGCGCATTAGAGTGTGAGAAGCCCCCCAGGAGTACTGCCGGTGGGCGGGATGAGGCAGCATTGTGCACACCGGTCCCAGGGTGTCAGGTCCCAGCGCGTCAGGACAGAGGACGGGGTGGGGGCCGCTCCCCAGGAAAGGAGAGGAACTTGGAACCCAGGAGAGACCGAGTGTGGGAGGCTGGGCACTCAGAGGACTTGGTTTGGGCACTTTCCCGGTCTCATGTGTGACTGGAGGGGCTACTGCCCACCTCCCAGGGGTGTGACCAGGGTGAGCGACAGGACCTAAAGCGCCCGCACAGGCCTCCATCCTGCGGGCTCCCAGCCCCCCAGCCCTTGCCTGTAGCCCTGGGTGAGACGCACGGTTTCGGGCCCACGTGGGTTCGGAGCTTTCTGTTCCATCGGAACAGTCACACGCTGCACGTGCTGACGGAACAGAACGCCCGGCAGGGCCGGGCAGCCCCCTAATTAAACGCAGCAGTTTCTGCGGCGAAACGTATGAGCAGCATGAGACATAATAAAGACTTTCAATAACCTTACGTCAGGGCAGACGAGATTTGTGGCCAAATCAGTGTGTATCAAGCTTATTTTTAAAAGTCTGGTTTTCAGAGCGTTTGGAGTTCAGAATTACAGACAAGGGAACGTGAACCGGATGACAGAGGAGGAGTGGCAGCCCCGTGGGGACCGTGCCAGCTGGGAGGGGGTGCCGGGGAGCGCTGAGCGGCTGTTGTCTGCAGGGCATGTCCACACGGG
Source organism: Myotis nattereri (assembly GCF_964212035.1). Classification (NCBI taxonomy): domain Eukaryota; kingdom Metazoa; phylum Chordata; class Mammalia; order Chiroptera; family Vespertilionidae; genus Myotis; species Myotis nattereri. The sequence continues at coordinate 9,881,211 of NC_138081.1, forward strand.
GGAGGAGAGGGCAGAAAGCGAGGCATCAGAGGCCTTGGAGACCGAGGGGCCCTGACACAGGCAGCAGGAAGTCGCCAAGGTTACGGCCTGAGCAGGAGTGTGACCTAATCAACAACAGAGAGACAGCAGGGTCAGGCTTGCAAACAGGAAGAGGGAACCCTGGAGTTACCCTTGGCCCCACTCCAATTCCCAGCCTGAAGGGAGCGTGGACTCGCCCCCACTCCCACCCACCACCCTCCGCCCCCACCAAAGACACACAGGACAAGGCTTTATTATTCTATTGGATTGTCCGTGACAGCCCGCAGTCTGATCAATGACAGGCACATGGTAATTATCATAACATACACAACAAATAAACATCTAGTTTTACTGTGTAGGGGGTGCCATGAACATGTCTGTAGCTCTTACAGCACCTATAAGGAATGAATTATTGTTCCCTTTTACAGAGGAGGACACTGAGGTCTCCTAAGAAAGCCCAGGTCACATGGTGGAATCACCTAATGCTGGTGTCAGGGGAGCTTCCGTTAAAGCACAGACTTGGCAAGAGCTCACTCAGGACACCGAGGCCGAGGTGGGAACGGGCCAGGTGGAGGGCTGAGACCGAGTGCCGGCAGCCTCAGACAGCCCTGCTTCAGACTTGGGCTCTGCCCTCAACCTTTCTGAGTCCTTACTATGGTTTGGATGTATTTCTGATAAACCCCAGAGACCTGGGATTTGTCCTCTATCCATTCTGACAATTTCTATCTTTTAACAAGAACATTTAGTCCATTTATATTTAATGTAATTATGAGTATATTTGGGGTGCATTCTTTCTATTGGTTCCATCAATTCTATGTTCCTTTTTCTCTATTTTCCCCCTTCTTTTGAGTTTATTGTTATTATTATTGTTGTTGCTTTATTATGTTTTTACCATTGCATTTTTCTATTAGTTCTGAGGTTATTCACCTTTCTCTGTTTGGACCTGCCCTCAATATTTTGAGAGTTAAGTTAAAAAAACACAACAGATATATACTGGAGGCCCGATGCACAAAATCGGTGCAAAAGTAGGTCTTCCTTCCCCTAGCTGCTGGCACCGGCTTCCCTCTGGCACCTGGGACCCGGGCTTTGCTCCAACCCAGCTTCGTCTGGAAGGATGTCCGGAATGACATCCGGTCTAATTAGCATATTACCCTTTTAGTATTATATATGTTATGGAAGTGTTTTGTGCCACTAGTCCAATAGCTGGAGATGATCTCATAAAACCTAGAGCTTTGGAGTTAGCCTGGAGGGAGCCCTGGCTCTAGTGCTTCCTAGCTGTGTGCACCTTCCTACACACTTTCCCCGAGTCTCAGTTTCCCCGTCGGTAAAGTGTGGGCGATGGGATGCCAAGTGCCCTGGCCAGGGCTTGGCACAGAAAAGGGGCTCAATGAATGTGTGTTCCCCTCGCCTCTCTGCCTTTGGCTCTCTGCTTCCCGGAAGAATCGGCCTGAATGGAGGCTGCTCAAGAGCCCGCTGCACAGCTGGGCCTGACCGTAGTGAACCTTCCCAGGAGGAAGCCTCTGGAATGAGATGTCCCCAGGGAACGGAAGTCTGTAGGATCCTTGGTGGACAGTCCGCCCTCAGTCTGGGAAGTGGGAGGTTATTGGGAAGTGATGCTAAAATAGGGGAGGGGAATGGTTTGCATTGATCAGTGTCCCAGAGGAGCCCAGGGCAGGGGGAGGGTTCCCCACTGTGTGTGTCCCAGCCCTGCAAGGGAAGGGGGCCTGCCCAGAGAGCGACAGCCCCCCATTCCTGGGAGGCAGGTGTGTCCTTTGGAGAGCAGAGCAGTGACTCACCAGGCTGCCCCCCCCCTCATTATAAATATCCCGAGACACCTAACTCCCTCTGCCCTGATTCTATATTAGCACACGCGGCGCCCATAATTCCATAACTGATTGGGTTTCCTAGGCACCTGGACACTGGGAGAGGGTGTCCCAACCTGTGGACACAAATATTACCAACTACATGGCAAGGCCTCCCTGCCCCCACTGTGAATCCTAAAATAAGTTCTCTTTCTCTTACCTATTTACTTATTTACAAATCAGAATTAGGTGAATTTTGAGAAGGGAGGGCTAGCCAATGCCCCCTTTTTGAATAATTCTAAATTGTCCTAGTGGAGCCAGTAACTCAAACCAACTCCCGTCTCATTTTCTTAACCTCCTGTGGGGAAACTGAGCCCAGAGAGGAGGGATCCAAGCACCCAGACCTCAGGATGAGACAAGGTGGCTGCGTAGGGACGCAGGGCTCAGGCCTCTCTCTTGCTCCAACTCTCAGAGTCTCGGTTCCCTCACCTGTGGACAGAGGTGTAGTACTTGCTGTGAAGACCAGCGAAAGCACGGATGCAAGACAGCGGGGCCGGGGCAGGGGCTGGTGTAGTGGGAGCCCAGTACATGGGGGGCTCAGAAGGATGGGGTCCCTCCATTTGTTTTCTCTCCCCAGACAATACCTTTCTCTGCGTCCTTCCATGACCCCTGGCAGTTAATGGGTGCAAGTCTTGATAACGTGATTAGAAATTAATTTTACCAGCGGCAACTCGAGGCTTTACTGACCTTAGACAGCATTTATTGAACACCTACTCTGTGCTAGGCACTAGTCGTCATGCGTGACCTCTTTTAATCCTTCAAATCTGAACTGTCCAGTAGTGTAGCTACTAGCCATGTGCTGCTATTGAGCATTTGAAAGTGGCCAGTGCCACTGAGGACCTGCATTTTTAATTTAATATTAAAACTTATACTCAATTCAGTTATTAGAAAACTTTTAATTATGTTTAAAACAACTTGAGTATGGGTATCTACTGTTTCAACTCTAAGTTTTGTGAAAATCTAACTTCAGATCAAGAATTTCCAATGGGGGGGATAATTTCCAATGATTAAAAAATAATAATTTCCATTGAAAATGTAGTGTTCAAATTGAGATGTGCTGTCAGTAAAATCCACACTGATTTCAAAGACAGTATAAAAAAGTGTAAATTCCCTGGCCACGGGGCTCAGTTGGCTGGAGTGTCATTTATACACCAAAAGGTTCTGGGCACATACCTAGGTTTCAGGTTCTATTCCTGACTGAGTACGGAGGCAGCTGATCAATATTTCTTTCTCTTTCTCTCCCCCCGACCCCCACAACCTTACGCTCTAAAAATCAATGAAAAGATATCCTTGAGTGAGGATTAAAAACATTTTTAAAAATATATATATTTTATTGATTTTTTACAGAGAGGAAGGGAGAGGGATAGAAAGCCAGAAACCTTGATGAGAGAGAAACATCGATCAGCTGCCTCCTGCACACCCCCTACTGGGGATGTGCCCGCATCCAAGGTACATGCCCTTGGCCAGAATCAAACCTGGGACCCTTCAGTCCGCAGGCCGACACTCTATACACTGAGCCAAACTGGTTATGGCAGGTTAAAAAAATTTTTTAAAAATTTTTTGAAAGTGAAAATCTTGCCCTGGCTGGTTTGGCTCAGTGGATAAACTGTCAGCCTATGGACTCAAGGGTCCCAGGTTCGATTCCAGTCAAGGGCATGTACCTTGGTTGCAGGCACATACCCACTAGGGAGTGTGCAGGAGGCAGCTGATCGATGTTTCTCTCTCATCGATGTTTCTAACTCTCTATCCCTCTCCCTTCCTCTCTGTAAAAATCAATAAAATATATTTTTTAAAAAAAGAAAGTAAAAATCTTATTTTTGTGTTTTATCGATTAATACTGACATGACAATATTTTGTAAATACTGAGTTAAATAAAATATATTATTCAAATTAATTTTACTTCTTTTTTCCTTTTTTAATGTAGCTAGTAGAAAAATTTTAATTACATATGTTTTGGAAAACTGGTAAAATCTAAATAAAGTCCATAGTTGATAGTATTGTGCCAATCTTAACCTTTTAGTTTTGGCAAATGGACCTGATTATGTAAGATGCTAGGCTCAAGAGAAGCCAGGGGAAGCAATTACTGGAACTCTCTGTACAATTTTGCAACTTTTCTATAAATCTGCAATGATTCCAACATGAAAAATGTAAAATCCCCTGCATTAATTTATAATCACATCATGTTTCTATTGGGGAAATATATAATCCTATCCTATATAATAAAAGCCTAATATGCAAATCGACTGAATAGCAGAATGACCAGTCGCTATGATGCACACTGACCACCAGGGGGCAGATGCTCAATGCAGGAGCTGCCCCCGGCCCACAGGACAGCCAAAGCGGGTGCCAGTGGGGGGCCCCCTGATCACCCTGCCAGTCACCCCACAGATCGGCCCTGATTGCCGGGCCAGGCCTGGGCACCCTACACAAGCACAGATTTTGTGCACTGGGCCTCTAGTTGTATATTTCTATCGGAGAGCTTAAAACAGTTCTCTACGGAAGAGTGCCCTCCTCTAGTAGATGAGGAAACTGGTGCTCAGAGGGGCTACGCAGCGGGATTTTGGACCATGTGTTGGGTTCCAAGCCCTAGAGCTTCCTGCCACCCTCCTTGGCTTCTGCTTTTACAACTGGCCCCTCTAGATCTTCCTGAGAATTCTCCCCGGGGCACTTGCTGCAGGGTGGGGCTGGTGTGGGGGGTGGGAGTGGGGACTGGGCGGCGCGGGGAGAGGCAGGCAACCTGGGGGCTCCTGTGAAAGCCAGGACCATCCAGGTAAGAGCCTGGCGCGGTCTAAGGCCCAGGACAAAGCCGGGAGCAGGGCCCAGCTGGTAGCTGTACTTTCTCTTGGCTGGCGGTTCTCTGCTATCTCTGTCTGACTTCGGAAAGGATCTCAGGAGCCTCTGCTGATGCCTCAGGAAAGAATGGGCAGGGCTGCTAAAGCCTCAGAGGAACCAGCCCCAAAGGGGAGGAATAATGGCACCACGGGGGTCGGAGGGGGGTGGCGGTTGGAGGAGGGAGAGCAGGGCACCCGGGCCCATGGGTGTAAGGAGCAGGCCTTGGGGACGCTCTGTTTCCAACCCGCCTTGCTGCCCCTCTCGTTATTTCCAACAGGAGTGTCCTCCATCCTGATGCTGACGCCCCTGCCTCCCGCCTGCGCCCAAGGCTGCGCCACCCCAGCCTGCCGCGCTCTCCCTGCCCATCCCTTCCCTGCGGCCGCTCCGCTCCTGGGATGCTTTCTGCTCCCCATCCGCCGGCCCCAGGACCGCGCCCGGAGTCCAGAACCCCTGCTCCCTGCAGGCCCGACCCCCTCGTCCTGGGCGGCCGCCGGGCCTCGGGCTCCCCTGCCGCGAGGATGCTACCCGGCTGGGCTCCCGGCCAGCCCGCCGCCCTCCGCCCTCCGCCTCCCCGCGGCCAGACGCCGGGGAGCGAGCGAGCGGCCGGCCCTGTCCTGACGTGCCCCTTCCCCTCCGCTGCCCTGCGCTCCGCCTCGCGGCGACCAGATGTGCCGGCTCTGGTGCAGGCGGCCCCTAACGAGCTCCAGATGTGCGGCGGGCCGGGCCGGCGGCGGCGGCGGCGGCGGCGGCTACCAAAGCGGAGGGCGGCCGCGGGGGTGCAGCTGGCCGCGGCGCGGGAGGAATGCGCCGGGCAGGGTTCCCGCTGGAAGGAGCTCGGGCGGCGGCTCTGCCTAAATAAGGGCCTGCCGCCCTCGAGGTGCCGCCGCGCAGTCCCTCGGCCCCTCTCGCAGCGGCGGTGTCTCATTTGACTCGCGGTCGACGTTATGCACAGCGAGGAACGGCAGCTTAGACAACTCAAGTGAGTGAAAACAGCAATGAAATCGATATCACCGCTGTTCCCACCGCCCCGCCACAATGGCAGCGCAGAGATGCATCCTGCTAGGACTTTCCAAACACGAACATACGTGAAGGTGTGTTCGTGTAAATGGCGCTGCGGAGTCCTGGCCGGGCGGCTCAGTGGGTTAGAGCGTCATCCTGATAAGTCAAGGTTGTGGGTTCGATGCCAGGTCAGAGCACATACAAGAATCAACCAATGAATGCATACATAAATGCAGCAACAAGTGGATCTCTCCCTCTCTCTCTCTCTCTCTCTCTCTCTCTCTCTCTCTCTCATTTTAAAAAATATATATTAAATTGTGCGTCAGACTCTCAGAACCTGCAGTTTACACTCAGTTCCTTCCACGTGCGTCTGCCAGGCCAGTGTTCCCCACACTAGTGCCAGGGCTATTAACAGGGGAGTCCTTCCCCACCTGTTGGGATGCCCTGGCCTCCGCCAGCTTAATGGGCTTCTTTCCGGGAGGGCGTCTCAGAGTCTTTAATTTCCTAATACGCGTCTGAGTCATCAGGAGGGGACTGGCGTTTCCTAAACAAATTTCGCTGTGGAATTCCTGGAGGGATCCTCTGCGGCTTAGGACTGTGGGACACGGTGCAGGAGAGGCTGTTCGACCACATTCTTCATATGGCTGCATGGAAGCCACCCGTGTACACCAGAGTTTATTTCAGCGTCCCCCGATGGTGGGCATTGTGGCTGCTTTCTACGTATTAATACTTCAAATAACCCCGTGATGACGCCCTTATACTTCCCCTCTGTTGTACAGAAACATTCCAAGCAGTAGGACCATGACTCATGTGAATGACCATTTTTTAATATGTTTTATTGGTTTTAGAGAGAAAGGAAGGGAGAGGGAGAGAGAGAAACACCCATGTGGTGTGAGAGAGAAACATTGATCGGTTGTCTCCTGTACTCACCCAGATCAGGGATCGAACCTGCAACCTGACAGGGAATCAAGCCCAGGACCCTTCCGGGCATGGGATGACGCTCCGAATAAATGAGCCACACAGGCCAGGGCAATGAAGACAGTGTTTAACTCTCAGGTTCTGGGGGCCCTGTGGCTCTTGCCCCCACTCCTTATCCAACCTCTTTGTGGGTGGTAAAGGGTTTACCCCATTGCCACAAAAGGGGGCACCAGAGAGCTGGAGGGGTGGGGTCTGCAAGCCTTTAATATGTAGTTCTTGAGTGCTGGTACTCATTGGGCCTGGGGGATTGCGGTGAACAACAGCTTTTCTTGGACTACTATAAATAGCACTGTGATGAACACCTGTAACAGCTATTATTTTCCAAAGAACTGTTGCAAGCAGAGCGTAAAACCACATTTGAGGTATAGGTAGCACCTTCCTGGGTCACCCCAGAGACCCTACAGTCCCATAGCACCCCAGGGTGCCCAACAGGTAGAATGAGTCTGTACAATCACTAACGTGCTGCTGCTCAAGGTGCTGGGGGAAGCTCCGCTTGGGAATACAACAAGCTGTCAGGCACAGTCCAGCCCGGCGCAAGCTTTGCCGCTTACGTCTTCTGCCATGTTATTTCCTTTGGTCCTCACAACGCCCTGTGAGGGAGGGAGTCATAGACTTCATAGGCCCATTCCACAGATGAGGAAACTGAGGCAGGGAAGAAGACATGTCCAAGGTCACACCACTGAGTGGTGGGGAGGAACTGGACCCCAGCGACACCAGTCCATGCCTCTGATCAACTCATCACTTCGGTAGCTGACCACCTTTCTTCCTTTATGGACATGGGACACAGGACCCAGGGGTGTGATGGGAGGTGGGGGAAAGAGCCCCGAAGATCTGGAGCCTGAGGCTGCACTGAGGCCACTCCTGGTGTGTGTGTGTGTGTGTGTGTGTGTGTGTGTTCTTTGGTGGGAGGAGGAAGAGGAAGATGAAAGGGAGCTCATTGGTGGCAGGGGGGTGGAGCAATGTGGGGAGCCCCAGGTGGGGAGCAGTTCTTGTTCATTTTGGTACCCCCAGTTCCAGGCACAAAGGAGTTGCTTCACACAGGCTCCTAAACTGAAGACATACACCCCTCCCCGGCCGCTGAGAGAATTGCTCCTGGGCTCAGCCCCATGTGGAAGGTCTGCGTGTATTGTCTCCTTGGCTCCCCTCATGCTCATCCTGATCCTAGCTCTCCTGCCCCTCCTCCCGCCTAAACCTGTGTGCTCGCCCCTTCTTGCCTCCTCCCGCTGACGCCCACCCAGTCACTGAGGTCTGCTATCAGAATCCCCTGTCCCTTAGGCACCCAGGGCCACAGCGAGGGGCTCTGCCTGAGCACCTCCTAACCCAGCCCTTAGCCTTATTTGTGTAGCAGATTCTTCCGAAAATCTAAGCAAAAATAGGGACCCCAGGAAAACGCCCAAACGCACACGTACACAGCAAAGATGCGCCGTCAGTGTCGGGAGTCCGCGTGGCCTTCCCATAGCCCGGCAAGAGAGCCCGCTCCGGCCGGCGGCTCCCGTGCAGGCGGCCAAGCTCTGTGACCTTCCCTCAGCGCTGGAACCTCAGGCGACCCACACCCAGGGAGTTTGCCTCCCACAGAGCCCATGGCTGGTGGGGAACCGACAGGCCCACCCTTCCTTATTCTCAGCTTCAAAATCCCCAAATCTGGAAACTGCGGGATCAAAGCGTTTTCATCGCCAGGCACTGGACTGCAAAGCCTGACCCGGTGTGAACTCATTTGACAGCAACACTGACCTCCACTGAGGTGATGCTATTTGCGGCCTCTCTTTACACCACAGCACACGAATATTCATAGACTCTGCTCAGAACTGTGTGTGTTTACCAGGCGCTGCCCAGGCCCTGGGGGGCGGGGTGGGGGGCCGTTTACAAGATTCCTTCCCTGAGTGAACGCATCAGGGCACCTTTGGAAACTAGAAACATTCTGAATGCTGAAACCTGTCTGCCCCAAGCGTGTAGCTCAGGACTGAGGGTGTGGATTTATACAATTTCTCCTTAAAAAGCTCACGGGCTTTCGAGTGAAAGGCGCCAGACCCAGTATGTATACGGGACGGTCCCGTTTATACGAAGTTTAAGGAAAGACGACACTAATTGAAGGTAGAAATCAGGGAGGGAAACTGGCCAGGAGAGAGCGTGAGGGAACCTTCTGGGCACAGGACGTGCTCTGGATCCCCCTCTGGGCAGAGGGTGCACAGGTACTTACATATGCGAACCCTCGCCAAGCTGCACACGGATGTCAGCGCACTTCCCTGTGAGTCTGTTATGCCTCAGAGTAAAAATAAAATGTATAGATGATCACCAATTAAGCCATAAGAGGCCGCTCCTCTTGGCCCCCCACCTCATCCTGTGATGTCCTTGAACTTCCTAGCGAAGCTTAAATTGAAGTCATCTTAATATGTGTTAGGCTTGTCTTTAATCCCAAGAGAGGAGTTTAACATAAAAGTCAAATTGAATGAACATTTTTAAGACTCTGATTTGCCCTCAGAAAGAACCATCCCTAAAGCGCATCATGGCTTGGAAAGGACTTGGCCTGGCTCCCTCGGGCGACAACCTTTCGGCTCACGTCACCCACCAGGAAGGATGCTGCCTGGCCCCCTGCCTCCCGCCTGCCGCCTGCCGCCCGGCTGCTCCGAGCACACCAGCGGGCGTGAGCACAGATCCAGGGCTGGCGTCCTTCCGCGGTGATGCAAGTCCGAACTGGCCCCAGCCAACAACATCCTTTCATTGCATCTGATTAGCTGGAATTTGGAATTTGTACCTCAGAACGGAAGGGCAGCGGGGACTCCTTGATTGAACAGGTCAGATAACCATTTATTGCTGAGAGGAACAGAGAGCCTTTCCCGTAACTCTCCTTGCTCAATATCTGCCTGTCCACAGCCTTGGCCTTTGACAATCACTCCCACAGCATCCACCTCCGCTACCCTCCCACTTCCTATCTGGGCCCGGGAGCTCAACCCACTGGGCCTGGCTTCTTTCTCTGCTACTCCCCTCGCGACCGGTTCAGCCCACACACCCAACCTTCACATCTCCGGCTAGAAGGCACGGTCCTCGGCTGCCTCGGGTCCTTTTAGGAAAAAGTCAGGTATAAACAAACCCGACCTACTCGGGCCTTTTCCTCCTCTTTCTAGAAAAATACAAGTGTCTGTGCCGATGGAATGTCGTCCAATGCGGTAGCCACTATGACAGGTGGTGATTGGACACCTGATGTGTGGCTAAATGTGACTTAGGAACTAAATCTTTAATTAAAGAAAAAAGTTAACTTAAATTTCCATATTGAGTCCTAGCCGGTTTGGCTCAGTGGATAGGGCATTGGCCTGCGGACTGAAGGGTCCTGGGTTTGATTCGGGTCAAGTGCACGTATCTCGGTTGTAGGCTCCCCCATCCGCACTAGCCCCCCTATCCCCGGCCTGAGCCTTGGTCGGGGAGCATGCAGGAGGCAACCAGTCGAAGTGTTTCTCTCACATCAATATTTCTCTCTGTCTTTCCCTCTCTCTTCCACTCTCTAAAAATCAATGGAAAAATATCCTCAGGTGAGGATTAAAAAATAAAATTGCATATTGTATGTGTCTGGTGCCCACCACATTGGACAGTGCAGATCTAGAGGGAGGGAGGGGCTGGGGACCTGAAACTCCTGTAGCCTCGCCTAGTGGCCTGGAACCTCAGGAGAGTGTTTTGTCTGCTCTTTGAAGATACTCAGCCGAGTCTCTCCGGCTTCCAGGCCTGTCTTCTTCCAGAATAACAACGAGGAGCATTTATTTGGCCCTCAGTGCATAAGGCGTTTTGCAATTGTGACCCAGATATGCTGTATTGAGTCACCTCAAGGCCTGTGACAGCATTCAGAAGAAGGTCAGGGTTCCAGCACAGTTTAGAAAATAACACGGGTCTTTTCTAAAAACCTTCTGAGGATGCATAAAAGGGAAAATATGTGAACATAACAGAGGGACTTCTTATCTGCCCAAGTCCCACTTCTCAGCCCAGCAGCGCTGCCTCTCTCATCTCCTCATGCCCACTCCACACACACGCTCAGGAGTGGCTCTGCTGGTCTCCTCCCTCCCCCCTCACTTTTCTTACTTAAAGAAATTGGACCCACGCTGGGCTTTGCCTGCCTGCCTCACCTGAACAGCATCCCAACAAGCCAGCCTTCCTCTTCGGCATGGTGGAGAAGACAGATGGCAAGTGCCTATCATGTACCTGTGTTCTTTTATCCCTGTTACACAGCGTCACATCGTCCCCACTTTACAGATGAGCAAACTGAGGCACAGAACAGTCGAGGGCACACTGACAGTGAATGGAGAAATCATGATCCCAGCCTGGAGCTGTGAGAGTCCTAGGACAATGAGGGGTCTTTCCAATCTTTTCCTCACGACTCACCCATCCAGTGTGCTGTGCCACGGTGCCCACCGGTACCCACTCCAACCACAAGCCCAGAACTAATGGCTGACAAGCAAACCCGTCCACACTGACTTACTCTGCTACAGCAATGCAGTCCCTGGGTTATCGCGCCCTCAGGAAACTGCTCGTTTTAACCAGGAGACAAAGGCTTGACCCCAAGGAGTGACTCAGTGGGAATCTCAAATCCCACTTCCCAGCCTGACTTCAGGCTCAGGCTCTCCAGGGCACGCCACGGCTCCTCTCCAGTCCGACCAGGCCGCCTGCCCCCCAGCTCCCCCTGACTCAGCTGCCCACTGCCCCGGCCAGGCCCCCCCACCACTGAACAACAGCCTGCTGCTCCACGTTCGTTAATTGTGGTCGGAAAAAAACATAGCACAGAACATACCATTTTAATCAGTTCAGTCCTGTGGGATCAAGTACAGTCACATTGTCGCACAGCCATCACCAGCACTTGTCCGCTTGACGATTCTACATACCAAATGCAAATGGAAGCATAGACTGTTTGTCTTCCCATGTCAGGCTTATGTCACTGAGCATACTGTTTTCAAGGTCCATCCATGTTGTAGCATGTGTCAGAACGTCATTCCTTTTTAAAGCTGAGTAATATTCCATCGTATGGACATACCACATTTCCTTTATCCACTCATCCATCAGTAGGTGCCTGAGCTGCTCCCACCTCTTGGCTATCTATAATAATAAAAGCATAATATGCAAATCGACCGAATGGCCGAACAGCAGAACGACTGTCCAGACAACCACACTATGACACGCACTGGTGCCAGGCCAGCCAAAGCAGGTGCGATGCTATTGGTCAGGGGCCCCGCCATCACCTTATGATTGCCCTGCAGAGGGAGGCCCAGGCCACCAACTGGTGGGCTGCAGTGGGTGGGCGGAGCCTCCCTCTACAGGGCTATCGATCGTGGAGCCACCCCCCCCCCCCAGGGGGAGACCCAGGCTACTCGGCTGGCAGTGCTGTGGCAGGTGGGCAGGGCCTACCTCTGTGGGGCAATGGATCGCAGGGCTCCTGGACTATGAGAGGGCACAGGCTGGGCTGAGGGACCTCCCCTCCCCCCCGAGTGCATGAATTTCATGCGCCGGGCCTCTAGTTATGAATAATGTTGCTATGAACATGGGTGTATAAGTATCTGTTTGACTTTCTGCTTTCAGTTCTTTTGGGTATATACCAAGAAGTGGGATTATGGGGCCATTTGATCATTTTATGTCTGATTTTTTAAAAAACCATTCTATTTTTCACAGCTGCTGCTCTATTTCCTCGAATCCATGCTCCTCTGACAGCTTCTAAATTAACCAGCCTATTAGCCGTCACACTTAAAAATGTAGGGCTGGCCCTAGCTGGTTTGGCTCAGTGGATAGAGCGTCAGACTGCAGACTGAAGGGTCCCAGGTTCGATTCTGGTCTAAGGGCACATGCCTGGGTTGTGGGCTCAATCCCAGGTGGGGGACATGCAGGAGGCAGCCAATCAATGATTCTCTCTCATCATTGATGTTTCTATCTCTTCCCCTCTCCCTTTCTCTCTGAAATCAATAAAAATATATTTTAAAAAATAAATAATTAAAATAAAAATGTAGGGCTGCCCTGGCCGGTTTTGCTCAGTTGGCCCATGGATTGAAGGGTTGAGGGTTCAATTTTGGTCAGGGGCACATACCTGGGTTGCGGGCTCCATCCCCAGCCCCAGTCGGGGTGCCTGCAGGAGACACCCAATTGATGTGTCTCTCTCACATCGATGTTTCTCTCTGTCTGTCTCTCCCCCTCCCTTCCACTCTCTCTTAAAAAAAAAAATCAATGGGAGAATATCCTCGGTGAGGATGAAGAAAGCAAAACAACAACAAAGTGTGTAAGGCTAACCTCACTGCTTCCCACCCAAGGAGTGTAGATCAATCGGAGGAAACGTAAGGGTCGTGGAGCTGGTGTTGACCTGGCCCGTTTCAGTGTTTATATTAAAAATTCCAGTGCAGGGGTATAGGTCTGCTAATCAAACATAGACATGTTGTGAGAGGTCTGGCATACACAGACAAGTATTTCGAAGTATTGTGCCAGGCAGGAGTGATGAAGGTATAAAATTGGCTCTTTTTCATTGAATACCTGGATGAACCGAGCGCTGTGCCAAGTTCATTTCCTTTAAGTATCATTTCATTGTCACACCTCTGTGAGGTCAGTTGACCCACTTTACAGAGAAGGAAACTGAGACTCAGAAAAGCTAAGTAACTTGCCCACCCTGAGCTCCTGGTCATACCGCACTGTGCCATCTCCTGCTCCGTTACCCCGAGAACATGAACATTGAAGGGGCAATGACCCTGATACAATTCACATTCAAGTGGGAGGAGACCTGCCTTGCCAGCGCTCATGACATCAAGATCTTGGAAGTTTCATTGAACTTAAAGGACAGCGATATAGCTCCTTTAAAACCTCACAGAACTTCGGGTTCCATCCATAGGAGCACGGTGACCAAGAAGCTAGCTGTCCTACTGTGCACACCAGTGACATCAAGAGGATGTGGCCAGTCCCAGATATCAGGTTCGATAAAACAACCTTTTTGAGGTATCACTGACATAAAGTGTGCACATGTGTAAAGCAGACCATTTGATGAGTTTTGACATACATTATAAACCTGTGAAACTGTCATCAGAAACAGGTGACCATCACCATCACCCCACCGTTTCTTGGTGCCCTTCGTAATCTTCCCTCCGGCTCCTACTCTGTATCCCCAAGCGACCACCAAGGTGTTTTCTGGCCCCATGAATTAGTTTGCCTTTTTAAGAATTGTATGTAAATGAAACCATCCAGCATAGCCTCTCCTTACTTTTCAGCTGGCTTCTTTACTCGGTGTAATTGTTTTGAAATTCGTCAATGTTGTTAGGACATCAGCAGGTTCTGTTTTGGTTTTTGTTTGGTTTCGCTGAGAAGTATTCTATTGTGTCAACATGCCACGGTTTGTTTATCCAGTCACTGTGATGGACATTGGATGGTTTTCAGATCTTATGACAAATAAAGCTTCTATGAACATGGTCTTTGAACGGACATATGCTTTCGTTTACGTTGGGTAAATGTCTTGGAGTTGAATGGCGAGGTCATACAGAAGATGTGTGTCTAACTTTTAAGAAACCCTCAGCTCCTTTCCAGGGCGCCTGTACCATTTACATTCCCGCCAGCAGTTGGAGCGTCCCAGTCGTGTTACACCCTTGGCGGGACGTGGTATGGTCAGTCCTTTTAATACTGGCCACTCTAATAAGTGTGCAGGGGCCAGACGTCACTTTCAAAAGTGTCATATTACAAACCAAAAAGTGTGTGGAGAACACGAGGAGACGATGTGGAACCAGGACCCACAGGGATGGTTTGGGGAAAGATGGTGGTTTTAAATACCTGGAAGGGGGGTTAAATGTCTGCATTGAGTTAGAAGATGTGCTTGAGCCAAAGGGACAAGCCGCTGGGAAACGGACGCTGCTTTATCCAGGGACCTGCCGATGCGGCCTCTTGTAGGCAGGTGCACTTTGGAGGAACTGAGATCTGACGTCGGAAGTGATCGGGCAGCAGAATCTGGAGGCCTCCCCTCTCAGGGACGGGCCATTCCATTCCCCTCCCAGGAGTGCAGCACCTACTAGGCACCACCGTGGGACAGGGGCGAGAGGATGCAGTGTCAGCATGGCTCTGCCTAAGGCGTAGCAGGCGATTAGGGCTCTGGTGAAGGTATAGCGAGGGTGATGGGGGGCGAGGGAGGTGGCGCTTTCCAGGGGATGCGGCGGGCCTGGCCTCAGGGTGCGGCGGCAGCTGTGAGGAAATTCCTGCACAGGGTGGGTTTGGACTAGATGACCTTCCAGGTTCTAAGGTTCTAAGATTCAGTTGCATTAAAAAAAAACCAAGCCATCCCTGTAGGGCCAGCAGCAGAGGCCTGGCATTATGAATGAGGGCTCATTCTTAGGGTGGAATAATATTCAACTGAGGTACCATGAACAGCTTCACATATTCATATAGAAGATCTCCAAGACACAGTGAGTGAAAAAGCCAGGTCTAGACACTGCATGGTGAGCCACCACTTGAATGTTTCAAGAGGTCTGTGCGAGCACACGCACTCACACAAACACTTTTATTTGCATAACATCTCCCATCTCAGCCTGGTAACTTGGGTGCCTCTGGGGGGTGGAGGGGCTGGGAGGCAGGTGTGGGAAAAAAGTCGTCTGACACACCCTCTGTACCCTGAGAATTTTAACTATGTCAGTGAATTGCCTATTAAAAATGAAATGAAAATAAAACGAAAAACATTCCAGGCACCTGCCTATTTCCACATACTTCCTGGAGTGTGCCTTCCTCGGCCTTGTCCGGCATCCACCTCCCTCCAGGGAGCCGGCCTTGGGGTGAGTCTTCCCTTCAGGGAAACCCCCACTCCTGTCCCCTCCCGGGAGCTTCTGTTTCCCTCCGGCCTCTGACCCCAGGCACGCAGCCGTGAGAGCGAGACCGTGTTTCCCACACATTCGCGTCACTGCGATCAGCTTGGCCTCTTGTAAAAACCCAGATCCTGGCTCAGTAGCCGGGGGTGGGTCTGGAGAGTCTGCATTCCCAGCTGGGGCCAGTGCTGCTGGTCCACCGCACGCTGAGGACAGAGTGTGCGCTGCTCAGGCCCTGGTGACGCACCTGAGGACAAAACGTGTCCTGCTCAGGCTCCTGGTGACGCATCTGAGGACAGAGCGTGCGCTGCTCAGGCCCTGGTGACGCACCTGAGGACAGAGCCGTGCGCTGCTCAGGCTCCTGGTGACGCACCTGAGGACAGAGCCGTGCGCTGCTCAGGCTCCTGGTGACGCGTCTGAGGACAGAGCGTGCGTTGCTCAGGCTCCTGGTGACGCATCGGCCGGAGGAGAGAGGGCCTGTGGTGTGGAGATCCTGACACAGAGGGGGCACGCCCATCCCAGTCTGGTCTGAGCCTCTCAGCACCGCCGGCAGTGTGGGGACCACTGGCCACCGTCCTGTTTTCCATTCCCACGTACCGCTGTTTTGGGGGAGCACAGAGTGACCCCCCTCCGCCACCCCCAGCAGCCTACATGTGTGGCAGGGGCGCGGAGAGGAGGTGCGCTAGGTAACAGCACTGAGCACTGTCCCAGGGGTCCTCAAACCACGGCCCGCGGGCCACATGCAAACACAAATATTGTATTTGTTCCCGTTTTGTTTTTTTGCTTCAAAATAAGATATGTGCAGTGTGCATAGCAATTTGCTCATAGTTTTTTTTTTAAGCTATAGTCCGGCCCTCCAGCGGTCTGAGAGACAGTGAGCTGGCCCCCTGTTTAAAAAGTTTGAGGACCCCTGGTCCAGTCAGTCTGCCTAGACTTCACCAGAGAAGTACCTTTCTTTCTTTTTTTTAATATATTTTTATTGATTTTAGAGAGGAAAAGGGAGAGGGAGAGAGAAACATCAATGATGTGAGAGAATCATTGATCGGCCGCCTCCTGCACGCTCCCCACTAGGGGCTGAGTCCACAACCCGGGCATGTGCCCTGACCAGGAATCGAACCGTGACCTCCTGGTTCACAGGTCAACACTCAACCACTGAGCCACGCCGCCCGGGTAGGAGAAGTGCCTTTCTTACCTCTGAGGGGCTAACGGTGGCTGAGGGCCACTCCCTTGCAAGCCCTCCCTGAACATTCAGAAGCCAAACCAAGCCTCCCACCGACATGAAGCCAGACAGCGCCGGGCACAGCCCTCCCCACTGGGTGAGCCGCCTGGGACCAGGTGTGGCCGGACACCTGCTCTGGCAGAAAGCTGATGGCCCTGCAGTGAGCAGGACCTCCTCACGTGCCAGGACGAGGACTGCCTGCCCCCCTGGAAGTCAAGCTACTGAACACCCCACCGCACCCTTGCCCGGGGGACAAGGCCGTTTTCCAGGCCACACACGTGGGTCTCCCAGACCCTGCTCTTGGCCACCGGCAAGAGCGAGCATTGAGTGTGGTGTGGGCACTGGAGGGAAACCAATAGGCACATCTCCTCAGCGCTGACACCCGCCCTGCCTGGAGCAGCCTCAGCCCAGTGACCACCGGCGGAATGCCGGGAAAGGCGCCCCCTCCCGCACATCCCCCAGCCCACCTGGGACCGTGCCTGAAGCTGCACCGCACATAGTCATTCTTATGGGATGAGAAAATGAATCCCTTCAAACGCTCCACCCACAGGAGCGGTGCCACAGTAAGCTGCTGTCAGTCATCTACACCTTCGGGTGAGTCCGTTGATCAGTTCTGGAACGCTACACCTGGAAGGGGCCTAGCCCCACGCCTCTTTTCACAAGTGAGGGAAACTGAAGCCCAGAGCAGAGGGGCCGGACGCACCATCAGGCACCAGCGTGGTGGCCAAGTCAAAAGCAGGAGGGGGTGTAAGGGCAGGAGTGCACACAGGTGCGTGTGGCGACGAGGAAAGCCCCGGATCCTCAGAGGAGCAGGGCATCCTCACGCTGGCACTGGGCAGGCACCCACAGCTGTACCAACTCTCCCCCAGAGCCGGTGGGAGACAGCCCAACGCCCCTCCCTACCCTGCCCCACCCCTCAGCTGCAAGGGCCTTTGGAGTTTCTGGTTTTATCTTAAAGTTCGTTCAAATGCAACATTTTACTCCAGAATATATTCTGGTTTGTTCTTATTTTTATTTTTTGAGAGGGAGAGTGGAAGAGCCAGAGGGAGAGAGAGACCTATCGATCGGTTGCCTCCCGCAGTGGCCTTGACGGGAATCAGACCTGGGACCCTTTTGTCTGTGGGCCGATGCTCTATCCACTGAGCCAAACCGGCTAGGGCTCTGGTTCGTTTTCACATAAAAATAATAGCGAGATTTGGTCAGATACCAGTTTCCACTTCCCAGATATGCTGAGACCCAAGTGTGTGTTTCTGGGGAGGGGACTTGGATGGCTGGGACAGGGGTGAGGAGGCTTCTCACTGGAGGCCCCTTTGTATCTTTTTAAATTTGGAGTCCTCTGTAAATATTGCCTCGTCAAAAAAGTTAATAAAAGTTCAACTTAAAATGTGGGTGGGTGCGGTATGGAGAAACAGATCGTCTCGTGCTGATGGGAGAGAATGCAGACACCGCTGCATGTTAGACAACTGTAATGTTTACCCAAATGTTAAATATGCACACCTTTAACCTAACAATGTCCGGTCCACACAGAGGCGGGGGGGAGAATAACACCCCAAAATAGTCACAGCTATATTATTTGTGCTGATCCTGAGGGGTAGCATCTAACCACCATCTTTTTTTAAAATGTTTTTATTGACTTTAGAGAGAGAGGAAGGGAGAAGGAGACAGAGAGAAACACCAGTCGGTTGCCTCGCACATACACCCTGAATGGGGATTGAACCCACAACCTGGGTATGTGCCCTGACCAGGAATTGAACCAGGAACTTTTTGGTGCATGGGACATTGCTCAACCAACTGAGCCACACCGGCCAGGGCTAACCACCATCTTTAAAGTCCCTACCGACTCTGAACAAAGACCAGGACCTAGATCTCCTACTTTCCAGTCTGGTGATCCTCTCACACCACCTCTTGGAGAATCCCTCAGTGGATAGCAGTGCGATAATGCAACAGCTGATGCCCTGGGAGTGCTGGATGCACCTGGTTCTGTTCTGTAGACCAACCCCCTTCAGTTCTCACATCCACTGAATGAACCAGCTACTATTCTTTTTTTTTGTTTAATTGTACACCTGAAACCCATACAATCCCACCAACCAATGTCACCCCAATTTAAAAAAGGGCAAAGGAACCCTAGCCGGTTTGGCTCAGTGGATAGAGTGTTGGCCTTTGAGCTGAAGGGTCCCAGGTTCAGTTCCGGTCAAGGGCACATGCCTGGGTTGCGGGCTCAATCCCCAGTAAGGGGTGTGCAGGAGGCAACTGATCAATGATTCTCTCTCATCACTGATGTTTCTCTCTCTCTCTCTCTCCCTCTCCCTTCCTCGCTGAAATCAATTTAAAATATATATATATTAAAAAATATAAATAAAAGGGAAAAGGAGAGAAGCAAGGCCAGATGCAGCCACTTTTGACAATTTAGACTTTATCCTGAAATGCCAGTGAGTCATTAAAGGATTTTCGGAAAGAGTGATTGGACTGACTACTATTCTCATCAGCCACGAGTGACAGGGCGGGACACTAGAGTACATCGGTGCTGGCCTTGCCCAAGGTCACACTCACTACCCTAGCAAGTGGCAGAGAAGATCTGAACCAGGGGCCGTACAATAGCACGTGTGTATGTATTAGCTACCCTTTCTTAAGCAACTTCTATGTGCTAAATCACTGCAGGGTTTAAGGAGGTCATCTCCATAGTGCCGCTGTGTTGAGTGCAGGAGGTGGTAGGGGTGGGAGATGTCACCAAGGGAACCAAAGAAGTAAACAGAAGACACGTCCCTGCCCTTCAGAAGCTGACAATATGTGTAAGAAGATGACAACAACCATCCTGACATTTGTGCAACACTACGGTTTTCAAAGCCCTTTCATTATCTCATTTAATCTTCCCGGCCGTCCTGCCAAATAATTGTCATGATCTCTGCTCCAGGATGAGGAAACCAAAGCTCTCTAGGTCACACGGGGCCTCGAGATCACCCAACCAGCCCGGGGAGGGCTGGAACCTGACCTCAGGTCCCATGACTCCCTGTCTGCTAAAGGGGAGTGACATGTGGCTTGACAGCCTGGCTCCCTGGCTCCCAACCTGCTCCAGCATGAGGACTCCTTTTTCCCTTCGGAAATTGTTGCAATCCTGCAGATTAGAGGAGTTATTTTGGGCTTTAGTCCACTGGGGACACTCATAGTGGAAAAACAACCAGGCCTCAGCACAGTTGCAGAGGAGACACGCAGTTTTGCCCCAGACATTACCTATACAGTTGGCAGACAATATTGGGAGTACAAATAGACATGGAGATTTTTTTAAAAATTGATTTTAGAGAGAGGAAGGGAGAGAGAGAAACATCCATCAGCTGCTTCCCATATGCGGCCCAGCCAGGGATCGAATCCGAAACCTGTGTATGTGCCCTGACGGGGAACTGAACTGCCACCTTCCAGTGCACGGGACGACGCTCCAACCACTGAGCAACACCGGCCAGGGCCAAAGAGATTCTTGCAATAACCCTGCAGCCCACCGGCAGGTAACAGCGTGCGGCACCATACTGCCAGGGCAGGTCAGAGAGCACTCCTCCCAAGGCCATCTTCTCGACAAGGGAACAGGGGGAAGGAGCACCCACATCCGAATGATGGGAGCAACAAGGGGCACAGGTCTGCGGGGAGGCCCAAAGGGTTTGTGGGTGTATGTGTATTTGGGAGAGAAAGGCTGATCTTAGGTGCCCAGAGCCATCTGAGCAGTTGGGGCAAACAGCAGCACCCAGAAGTGGAGAAAGTGGTCCAGAGGGGAGACAATGCCAGTTTAAACCGCTGACGAAGCCGCTGGGGTCAGACCTGTTTTGTAATTCAGAGTTTTTACACTTGAGCAAAGCAGCACAGTGCCTACACCGCCTGTTCTGCAATGCCCCGGCAGGATGCTGCCCACATCCTAGACCCAAGCACATTCATATTTCTGCAACGAAGTATATTGATCATCACAATAGGTGGGGCTATGGAAAGACGGCCAAGGACCGTGCATTCGTTCAGGACAAGTTTTCTTGCCACACGTGTTGAGTTTTCAGAGTTCCTGGCTTTTGGAGTTGTGGATGAGACACCGAGACTTAGACGAGAAGCCCTGTGAGGCCAGCTCTCTCTGTGCCAGGCACAGATTCTATACTGATCTCCATGCATGGCCTCACCTAACCTATGTCAGCACTAGGCGGGTATTGCCCGCCATTAATAGGTGAGACAGCTAAGGCTCAGAGAGATTGAGTGACTGGTCCAAGGTCACTCAGCTGGCCAGCGGCAGGGCTGGGACCAAATCCCAGGTGCCCGTGACTCCAGAGCCAGGCGGTCTTTCTGCCGCCCCTGGGGAGAAGCTGTTCTGCCAGCCTCACAACTTTGTTGAGGTCACCGCTCCTCAGCACTAAACTTACTCTGCGAGAAACAAAGAGAGCCATGAAGTCCAAGGCTGGGGCAGTGGGTTCTCACCGGCTAGCGAGTGCACACACACCGCCCCCCTGTCCCATAACGCTCCCCTGTGTGCCCACGTCTGCCCACGTCGAGCTGACAGAGCAGGCAGCCCCTCGGGGCCTGGCCCGAGGAGAAGGCCTCCATGCCTGGTGCCCACTCACTCACCTCCCTGAATCCGCCAAGGCAGGACAGGGCAGCGGTTCTCAACCTGTGGGTCGCGACCCCCTTGGCGGTCGAACGACCCTTTCACAGGGGTCACCTAAGACCATCCTGCACATCAGATATTTACATGACGATTCATAACAGTAGCAACATGACAGTTATGAAGTAGCAACGAAAATAATTTTATGGTTGGGTCACCACATGAGGAAATGTATTTAAAGGGCCAGAAGGTTGAGAGCCACTGGATTAGGCTCATTGCGGCCAGAGCTGAAGGGCCTGGGTGCACACCCCAGCTCCGCAGCGACCCTGGGCAACAGAAAAGCTCCCAGGGCCTCGCTTCCTCCCTTGGAGAATGGGAGTCGTAACTGAGCTTCGGGCCGTGTTGCTGTTGAGAAGATTCAGTGAATGCGCATGCTAAGCACTGAGACCAGAACCATCGTAAAATAAGCACTTGACATTATTCCCACGAACAAGCCTTTCTCCCCCAGCCAGCCATTCTCTTCTCTCCCCTGCACGCTTGGCTATCTGAGCTTTTCTATTATTTTTTACTACTTATTTGTCTCGATAGCTATTTGTCGCTATTAAATTGCAACACCCGGCATTGAGTGCTGAGTGAATAAATGCAGGAAGGACTGAAGGAAGGAATGGGGGCTCTGCCTTCAAAAGCCTGAAATTTTACTATGGAGAAAGTCGTCAGGGTAAAAAGAAACACATGATCATCATCTTCTATAATGAAATCCTCCTTCCCACAAAGCTGTGGGGAATGGGGTTTGCAAAAGGCACGAAGGTTGCCTTCCCAGCTCCCGGGGAGCGGACAGTCTGCCGGGGATGGCACGTGCCACGTGAAGCGAGCCGCAGAGCCAGGCGGCGGCACTGCCCGGCCGAGGGGACAGTCAGTGCCGCTGGAAGTCAGGGCCGGGAGAGGGCAGAACAATATGGGATGAGTCACAGGCGTGTGTCATCCTTGCTCAAGGTAAACAGGATTGTTGGGTAAGGACAGGAACAATGTCACAGGGCAGGATGAGCCAAGCGCATGCTTTCCGAGCGGTGGGCACAGCCTGGGGCGTGGGGCTCGGGGAGGGAGCGAAAGAGAAGGCAGGCTTCGTGCTGGGGGTCAGGCAGGCGTGGTGAGACTGGGGATCTGGGGCCAGGGCCAGGGCCCCCAGCGCTCATCTGGCTGAGGACCCTCAGTGCTCAGAGTTGGCCTTCTTCCCTGTTCTGGTCTCCCACTGGGCTGGGAGCTCTCCTACGTCTGGGTTTCCATAACTTTATAATATACAAGCAACTTGCTTTCACTATAATAATAATAATTAATAATAATAATAAATTAGAAGGAGGAGGAGAGAAGAAAATGCAAAGAGGGAGAAAATAACCCATAATCCCATCTTCCCCAAAATATCACTCAATATTACTAGTATAGTGCCTGTCCACCCACCCACCACCGTTCTCCCCACCCTTCCTTCACCCACCCTTCTACCCACCCACTCACCCATCCTTTATGCACCCACCCAACTTCCAACCTATCTATCTGTCTATCCATCCATCCATTCATCCATCCATCTGTATCAGAGTTCTTAGTTGCAAACAACAGAATCCACTCTAACAGAAAAGGAACTCATTTTAAGAATATTAAGGGGGGGGGGAGACAAAATAAAAAATAAAAATATTAAGAGGCTCACAGAATCCCAGAGGGAAGATGGGTACAGAGGCTAAGGGTTCAGGGATGACACCCAGACCACAGCTACTTTGCTAGACAAGCCACCGTGGCAGCTGTCAATCAGGAACTTGCCCGCCCATCCCCTTCAACAATGATGGGAGTTGGATCCCAGAATATCCCTCTCACTGCCTTAAAGGCCAGGTGCCTGTCTCCAGCCCCCTTCCCCAGAATTCCTTCGTTGCCCTCTTCTAAATCAAAACCTCAAGTGGGGGCATCTGACTGATGGAACCGAGGTCCTATGCCTGTACCTTGGTTGCAAGGGAGTCTGAAAAGGAAACCAAATTCCTGGCCTTCACTTTGGAGAAGTGGAATTTAGGGTGTGGGGAAAACCCACAAAATCAAAGGTGACCCTAAGGCTGGCAAATGTCCCCTCTACGATGCATGGCATTTCTCCATGCCAATTAAATCATTCTCTGAATCTCCAGTGCCTGGCACACAGTAGGCCTCCGGACATAAGGAAGGGAAGGGAGAACAGAAGAAGGAAGTGGTTACCCACTCACATGCTGCCTTACGAAGCCAGGCTGGATGAAGACTTTACACTTGAGTCTGTAAGACTCCCAAGGACTCTGTGGATTGTAAAGGAAGGGGACTCCCCTGCCCAGCACGGAGCGCAAAGCTGGCCTCCCACCCATCAGGGACCTGTGCTCACATCACACCCCTTCCCCGGGTGTGACCAGCGGACATCATGGGGCTGGTCCTGAGAACTCACTCATTCTCTCAGTAGCTCACCTGAATGTCCCTGCATCTCCTCCCCTCTCACTCCAGAGTTCTGTGGGCTTTAGTCGCTTCTGAACAGTTGCTGCTAAGGCAACATTCCAGGCCTCCCAGGGCGATAAGGACCACTGGCCCTAAACCCAGCGGATGTTAAATCTGTCCTGCTCTTCGTGGTCAAGGGGTGCCATCGCAAAATTATAAACTGCCTTTTAGAAGTAGTTTCATTGGCAAGAGGCAAGATATGGACACTTAAATGACAAGAAGTTAGCTCTCTGGCTGCCAAATGAGGTAGAAAAATGTCCCTGCTCCCAGGGTTTGGGGACGGCAAGTCAGCGTAGGCTGGGCGAGGTGAGGGACGCTGCTGAGAAGAGGGGTTGTTGAGGGATGAAGTTAGGGTGCTGGCTTGGGGGCTGCAGCAAACCTGCATTCTTCCCTAGCCCTTCTAAAGTAGGTCAGATCCCGTATCTTCAGTTCCTATCGCATAATCACAGACCCCTCCTTCCCAGGGCTGAATTTCATTTGGGTAATTATCTGATCACCGTCTGCCTCCTCCACGCCACCATGAGCCTGCCCCATTGTGCCCTAGGAAGGGGCTGGGTGGAGGCTGCTGAGGACCAGGTCAGGGCGAGGCTGCTGGTTGGGTGAGGGGAGACCCAGCACAAAGAGTCTGCAGCGCGCACCCCCTCCCACAACACACACACACACACACCCCTTTCCCCCAGGGAGGAGCAGCTGATGTGTTTCTGGAGTGTTCCAATCCAATTAGCGGCCTCCCGACACTCCCTTCCCTGAGGTGGTGGCTGGGTGGGGAGGGGGTGCTGAGAGGTCTGAACACCCTGACCCAGCTCCTCCTGGCAGCCCTGCTGACTCCCCGCATCAAAGAGGCTGCTATGACAGCGCCCCGTTTCTAGGCGACTGTTCTGGGGAATGGTCTGTTTTGGCAACTAGAGGGCCCCAGGATAAGGGGGGCCGCAGGCTGCCGGTCATTTGCATAGCACCCCCCTCCCCCAGCTGCCCGGGGCTCTGGCCTTGGGAGGGCAGCTTGGCCCAGGCTCCAGCCCCAACCCCAGGCCCCACTGCGAGTCCCACCTCCAGAGGAGAAGGCTGCTCTGAGCGAGGGCATTTCCGGAAAGGCCGGTGCCCTGAGGAGCAGGGAAATGATGCTGGGGGACAAAACAGAAGTGGGGGAGGGACGATGAAATATAATCTTTTCCAAACCAGAGTGGAGTCACAGGGCTCAGCTCCGTAGCATCCAATGCACTCTGGTTGGCTCACAAAACGTTGGTTTAGGTGACCCCTCAGCTAAGCCCTAGGAGGTGCTCAGAAAATGTCTTTGGATCATTGGATTACAAGTATTTTTTTTTTTAATTTGGAAATGAGTAGGGCTGGAAAAAAATATTTCTAACCTAGAAAAGTTAGGCAGTGATATTCTTAGGAAATATTTTCAAATACTTGCAGGAGGGACTTGGTGACATAGTGTTATCTGAATTTCAGAAGAAACCGAAAGAGAAAATAGATGGATAACTCCTGGAGGCCCCTCGGTCCTGCACGCACCCACCCCACCCCAACCACACCTGCCAGCTTCAGTCCTCGATGCCAACTGAGATACCAGGCTCAGAACATGACATTAACTGCCCAAGGACACATGCCCGGGGCTGGAACCCGAGAAGGGGGCTGGGCAGGGGCAGGTCACCCAGCTGAGCGATCACATTCCCTGGCAGCTGTCCAAGGGGCAGCTCCGGCTGCACCTGTTTGTGGGGCGATTTGCTTTTATCAGTATTGACACAGCAGCAGGGCCAGGGAATAGCACAGTAATAAATAAGTGAGGGGGGGAGGGCGGGGTGGAGGGAGGAGGGAGGCCGGAGCCACCCAGGCCAGACAAAAATGCTGAGGTCTTTTTTTGCTTGTTGTATGTCAGCGCATTCAATCCAGTTTCCCCACCCCTGAAATCTCTGAGGATCAGGGAGCAGGCTTGGCAGGGGAGCTCTGGGTCTTAAAGAGATAGAATTGCGGAGTCGGAAGCACCTTCAGATCCTTTTGTGCCAGACGTCCCTACCCAGTGATCTCAGTGTTGCTTGGTATCTCCACCTGCCACTTTCGGTTTGTCAGGAATCTCGGCAGGAAGGGAGTTCCTTCCTCTCTCTGCCAAGTTTCAGCATCGGGGAGGCGGTTTAATTAAAGTGCACGTTTTAGAGTCGGTCAAACCTAGGATCAAATCCTGGCTCTGTGTCTCGCTGTGTGATTTTGGATATGAGCCCTGCAAAAGTGGAGACAATAATACTATTTATTTTTGCCAGGATGGAAGAGATGGTGTAAGCCCAGGCCCAGACGACTTCCTCAGTGTGTGCTCACTTGGCTGCCGTTACCTATCATCTGTTCTAGGAGTGGGAGAGGAGAAGCAAGAGCCCACGCACTCTGTGCCCTGAACTGGGCCACACGGGGCCTCTTGGTTCCTGGGCCTTGCCTCCAGTCTTGGGGGCCGGTAAGCAGACTCACCTGTGCTCTAGTCCGTTGCGGTGCCACCTGACCAAGCCCAGAGATAAACCGCTCTTGTAAAAACGACTTGCAGTGAGTCACTGTCATGTTCCCGGCAGGGCAGCAGCTAAAAGGGCGGGTTGCGCCGCCGGACTCTCACCCCAGCCTCGACATCTACTAGTCCCGCGCCTGCGACAGGTTATTTAACCTCTGCGAGCCTCGCTTTCCTTATTTGTAAAACTAGAGGCCTGGCGCACGAGGAGGCTCCTCAAGGTGGGCTGGGACCCGCGCCTGACTCGCAGTGTCCCCTGGCCCCCCCCCGGCCTGTGTCCGCTCCAGGGCTGTCCGAGCCCCGCGCCAGCTCGAGCAGGCCGCCCTGTCTCTGCCTCCATCTCCATCTCTGCTCCCGGCCTCACCTGCCTGCGCAACCTCCTCCTGTCTGGTTGTGACCTGTTACAGCGTCCCAGCCTAATTTGCATATTACCTCTTTATATACGTGTATAGATGGCCATAATCGTGCCCCATACGCCTGTTGTGAGGATCTAATGCATGAGAGGCGTGCAGTGAGTGCCTGACAGAGGAAGTGCTCAATCATCTTAGTACTGCGGTCGCTGCTGTTAGATGAGTGAGGCCCGGGACTGTGTCATATCATTCCTGTATCTCCAGATCCTCAAACAAAGCCTTCGATAGAGTACCGTCGTGTTTGATGGATGAGCGAATGGCAAAGGCCCCTGCCCTCCGAGGTAGATCTGCCCAGGAAAGGTAAGACCGAAGCTGCCTGTGCGGGCACATGTAGGAGCCAGCAGAGGGTTAAAGCCCTTCTGCCAGTCCCCGCCCCCAGAGGCACAGTCCCTTTGATCCCTCCGTGTCATCTATCCAGGATGCTCTCAAGAGAGGAAAACAGGAAGCATCCCTGATAGCCCAGCTTGCTCTGCTTTTCTTTCTTTCTTTTTTTTTTTTTAATGATGGGGGGTGGAAAGGGGAATGGTCCTTTGGGTCACATTTTGCCAGGAAATCAGCCTCCCTCTTTCAAATGCCAGGGCTTCCAAAGGGACAGCTAAATAGCTTCTTGCTGGAGGCAGGAGAAAGATGTGGTCCGGAAATGGCGAGGCTGACAGGTTGGGTCCCTTAGTGGACAGCAATAGTTACTAGACTGCAAGTGTTTGCAGAGCCGGGCCCCCTTTGCATTCACTCGCTCACTGGCTCACTCACTCACTGTTGACAACCTGCCTGCCCTTGGGCTGGACCCGGGGTTATGACTCGGTGTCTAGTGTCCAGGATATGAACAGTCCAAAGACAAAGGACAGAGCTCAGAGAAGATGGGCCGAACGCAGGAAGGTGAGAACACGCTAAAGGAGAGAAACAGTAGCAGTTATGAGAAAGCAGTTGTAGGAGAAACGGAAGAGAACAAAAGAAAAAACCTGGAGAAGCATAAGGGCAGGAGGAAGAAAAGAGCTTCTGAGAATTTGCAGCCAGCGCAGCAAAGGCCCCTCGTAGATAACTGGGCATAGAGCACATGCAGAAGGCCACACCCTCTAGGGACACACAGGGTGGCAGGAGTGGGCCAAAGCAGGAAGCAGAACAGCTGAGGACTCCAGATCAGACTCTGACGAGCCAGCCCCAAAGAGAGAGCATCTGCTAACCCCAGGTGCTCAACTCACATTTGTTTAATTTTATTGTTTAACTAGTGGCCCGGTGCACAAAATTCTTGCACTGGGGCAAGGGGGAGGTCCCCCAGTCTGGCCTGTGCCCTGTCATGGTGCGGGAACCCCGTGATCCATCGCCCCAAAGAGGTAGGCCCCACCCACCCATCCAGGGCTCCTCGATGGATTGCCCCAAAGAGGAAGGCCGGAGCCAGGGAGGCCTGCAGAGCCCCTCCGCCACACCCCACCCCTGTCCCCTACACTGCAAGCCCCCGCCCACCTGCGCCTGGTGCACCCGCAGCCTCCAGCTGATCGGTTGTTATGCGTGAGGGCGTCCTGACCATTTGCATATTACCCTTTTATTAGTATAGATACAGTCAGTTATACATTTGCCCATGATGGACACGAAAGAAGTTTCTAGGAAAGTAGAAATACTCTCTGTCCTGATAGATGGGCAATTCCATTTACCAATATCACACAGTTAAGATTTCTGCATGTTAATGCTTGTAAATTTCACTTAAAAGGAGCTCCACAACTAACCCTCCAGTGGGAGGGGTGGAGGTAGGGATGAAACAAGATGAGCTGTGGGGGTTCACTATATTGCTTTGCTGAGTTTGAATTTGTTTGAAATTTTTTGTAGTAAAACAAGTTTTTAGAAACTGCCCATCATGTGTCACTGTTGTCTTCCAGCAAGTCCCTTTGGGGTTATCAGGAAGGTGGCTGAGACACTATCTAATCCTCCCTTCCTGTCATAGATGAGGAAGCAGAGGCGCGCCTGACTTGTCCAAGGTGTTCTCCGATATCAGTGGCAGAGCTGACACTGGAATCTCAGGCAGGAGTGGCGCCCTTTCGACCTTTCCACTCTCACCCACTGGTGGGGGCTCTGCTGGAATTCGCCCCTTCCCGGGGCTGCCGTCCAAGCCCAGGCCCCGGTTCTCACGTGCAGGCAGGCTGTGTGGGCTGGAGGGGGCTCCAGGCTGCAGACCACTTGGCTCAACACTGTTTTCATTCTGAAAGGTGTGGGGACCCATAAAAGGACCTGTTCTTCCACCTCTGGGTTGCGGCTGGGCTAATGACCAAATTAACACGAGACAGATTAACAGGAGAAAATGCCCAAAATTCATTATGGATGCACATGTGGGGGTGCCATAGATATGACATCCAAAGACACACTGGGCAGTTGAGGCTTATATGCCACTTGGGGCAAAGGGTTCTGAGAATTCAACGGAAAGCAGGTAACTCACAGAAAGAGAAAATGTGGTAAACAAATTCTTGCTCCACCCCCCCTCACCCCCCAAACAATGAGACAGAGGGGGTCTAACAGACCTGCCTGGATCTCCCCCACACACACCCCCACTCCCACCCCCATCTGCCAGACTTGCTTCTTGTATGCTGAGGTGAGTATGCTAAGGCTGCCTTCCAGAAGCAGTTCTTCTCCCTGAATTCCTTTAGGCAGGGAAGCAGGGGAGGTCAAAGGTTCTTTCTGAGTCTTTTGTTTCTTAATAACAAGCTTAAATCAATGATCCTAACGGGCATATTTGGGGGGGGCAAAACTTTGGTCCCCCTTCAAGGGTAATCCTGAGCTTGCAGATATTCCATCAGGTCCCCTGGCTGCCACTTCCAAAGGCAGAACAGGAAACCACACGATGCAAGATTTCCAGTAACCAAGAGCTATGGGGACTTGGGGACTATCAGTTTGCTCATTTTATTTTTTATTTTTTTATTTCTTATTGATTTCATAGAGAGGAAGTGGGGGGGAGAGAGAGAAAAAAAAAAAAAAAACATTAATCAGCTGCCTCCTGCACAAACACCGACCAGGGATTGATCCCGAAACTCAGGTATGTGCCCTGACTGGGACTCGAACCCGCCACCTTTTGTTGCGCAGGACGATACCACAACCTACTGAGCCACCGGCCAGGGCTAGTTTGCTCGTTTTACAAATGGGGGAAAGAGGCACAGAGACCCTTAAACCACCTGCCGAAGGTCACGTAGCTGGTGAGGTCGGAGCTGGGGCTCAAAGCCCAGCTGTCCTGGGAGGGATGGCCACACCTTCATCCGAGGGCTGAGGGGCGTCCGACTCACCGTCAGGAGACCTGGATTCCACTTGCAGCTCAACTGCTGCTGAGCCATGTGACCGGGTCGCGTCGTGTCACCGCTTGGAGCCTCCGTCTGTCCAGCTGCACAACGGTGATAACAAAACCTGCGCGACCTACCGCAGGGGAGGAGGGAAGGAGTCCGTGAACGCGCTGATATTGAAGTGCTTTAAAACGCCTGCGAGAGCGACACAAACACAGGCGCCGGGACTGTTTCTTGGGCAGAGAAGCTGTCCTGGCTAACATGGTCCCCCAGCGCCCGCCAGGTAGAAGTCAGAGCAGGGCCCGTGCGCCTCTCAGGTATTGTTTTGGTGGAAAGAGGAAAGAGAGGCGTCACAGGCTGCACCCACGTAAGTTGTCCCCCAAAGAAACACCTTAGAGCAGTGGTTCTCAACCTTCCTAACGCCGCGACCCTTTAGTACAGTTCCTCATGTTGTGGTGACCCCCAATCATAACATTATTTTCGTTGCTTCTTCATAACTGTAATGTTGCTACTGTTATGAATCGTCATGTAAATATCTGATATGCAGGATGTATTTTGTTACAAGTTGAACATAATTAAAGCATAGTGATTCATCACAAAAACAATATGTAATTATATATGTGTTTTCCGAGGGTCTTAGGCGACCCCTGTGAAAGGGTCGTTCCACCCCCCAAGGGGTCACGACTCACAGGTTGAGAACCGCTGCCTTGTAGCATTGGCTGCGGGCGCTGTCCTCGCCGGAGTTCAGCGGGCCCTTCTGTTTGTGGTGAAACAAACAGGCTTTCAGCGATTGGACAGGATTTAACCAGCGATCAGACAGATACATGGACCACGAAAGTGCACTGGGAGCATCTGTACCCAAGGGCAGTTTATAATTTATAATTCTGAACCCACAGCCACGGCCTTTGCAGTGACTTGAGTCTTCCCACCCTGTGCCCGCCTCTGTCCAGAACCAGGTAACAAACGGGAGACTGAGCAGTGTGGATAGCCCAGCCGTGGGCAAACTACGGCCCGCGGGCCGGATCCGGCCCGTTTGAAATTAATAAAACTATTGAAAAAAAAGACCGTACCCTTTTATGGAATGGTGTTTACTTTGAATTTATATTAGTTCACACAAACACTCCATCCATGCTTTTGTCCCGGCCCTCCGGTCCAGTTTAAGAACCCATTGTGGCCCTCGAGTCAAAAAGTTTGCCCACCCCTGGGATAGCCCGTTCCCGTTATAGGGCCATAACAATTTGAGAGCAGGGCCTCTTTCTGTTTATCTGTTCTTATGTCCCGTCCCTCCCCCATCCCCCACCCCCACGCCCTTACCTGCTTATCTGTAACACTGAGCACAAAGCCTGGAGAATGTTTGTGAAATGAGTGGAATTCGGGGAAAGAATGCTGTGGTTTTGCAAGTTTCCTAGAGGACGAGGTGAAGCCGGTGTGTGGCTCCTCCCTGGGACCAGCAGGCTGTGCCTCTCTGTTCGGCGCCCCCTCCTGAGCCGCACTGCCCACGCCTGCGCTGCGTTCAACGCTATCTGACCTGAGCGGGAGCCTATTTCCAAACCGCACCCTGGGAAGCAAGGCTTGACAAAGATTTGAACCCAGAAACCAACATTCCAAGGGGATCTGTGCCCTTCTGTTTGCGCTTGCGTTTACAATACCCCCCTTTGCGTTCTGGCAGATCTTTCTCAACCGATTTGCAGGTCTGCAGCTTCCCTTCCAGTGAGTAGGCTGACTCCTCAGTACATCTAGGGAGGTTCTTTGACCTCCTCAGCAGACCTGCAAATGAACTCACCGGGTGGCTTGCTGGTCCTCTTCTGAAGCTTGCCCATGTCTCCATTTCCCTCCCTAATGACCTTCGTGGAGCCCACTAGGCTACCTGTTCACTGCCCAGAGCACAGGTGCGGTGAGTGGCAGAGTATGGTCAGGACTCTGCCCCAGACCACGGCCTGAAGGCACTGGGCAAGGCAGGGGGAGCCCTGGGTTCTAATTCCAATTCTGCATCTGATCCTCGGGCATGTCCTGGGGCAGCTCACTACTCCCTGGGTCTCAGCTGTCAAACGGAGGGGCTGGTGGGAAGCCCAGACTCAAAGTCCAATGACCTCACGCAGTTCAAGCACCCGCCAGGTCCTGGTGTGTGAGAACGGGAATCTGCTTTCCCGCCTCCCCGCCTGCAGTTGGGGATAAACGGCCCCCCTATCTAAGGCAAACACCTTCAGGGCCACTGCACCCCCTCCCTCCCTCCCCCAGCGATGCTCCCTCCTCTCTCCTGCATCACCGGTTTCCCCCCTTTTGCTGAATCATTCACAGCAGCATATAGAGGTACATAAACATGCTGTAATTTCACCCATCTTTTCAAAAAGGCTCTCCTGACCCTGTTTCCCCTCCAGCTTCTCTCTCAAACCCATTTCAGTTGCTCCACAACCCCACACAGACTGCGCTTGGTTAAGGCACCAGTTCCCTTGATCTTATTTGACTGACCAGCAAGAATCAGCTGACCCTCCCCTCCTCCTTGAAACACCTTTCTTTTCTCGGCTTCCACGACGCTATGTTCTCTGTTACTCTTCAGGGTTTCAGGGTCTTCTTTGGTAGGCTCTCAACTCCTTCACCTGTACGTGTTGGAGGGGTCCAGGGCCCAGTCCTCGGTCTGTTCCCGATCTTTCACGAAGCCTTTGGTGATCTCATTCAGCCTCCTGGAGTTAAATGTCACCTGTCTTAGCCGAGGTTCCCGTAGAAGCAGAACTTTAACAAAAGGTTTGCATGCAGATCGTTTATACGGGGATGACATTCTAGGGAGCAGAAATGAGGGACGGGGCAAGAAAAAATGAGAGGGAAACCAATTCGAGGACGCATTACTGAGCGGACCACCACAACAGGAGACTGATGCTCCACAGAACTTTCCAGAGAGATTCAGAACTGTTTATCACAGGAAGAATAGGCCATAATCACCCACCAGCTTCCATACGCCATCGGTTAAAGGTGGCCCCATGAGTATTAATGCCCCTATAATCTGGGTTGTACATAGGGCAGTGCTGAGTGAGGTCCCAACCTTGACCTACAGCCACCGAAGCAGGAAGTTCATGGAGCAGACGGAAGTGAGCCACTCTCAGCTTATACCAACTGCGAATCTAGCCAACATCAGCTGCATTCCATCGGCTGGAGAAAGAAGTGGGGCCAAGGGGATTGAAAGCAGTGCTCTAGACCAGCCGTGGGCAAACTACGGCCCGCGGGCCGGATCCAGCCCGTTCGGCTGTTCTATCTGGCCCGCGGAGCCGAAAGAGCGGAGGGTTCTCTTGCTCTCCCCTCCGTTCCTTCCCCAGCAGCAGTGTTAACATGTATTAGTTCACACAAACACTCCATCCATGCTTTTGTTCCGGCCCTCCGGTCCAGTTTAAGAACCCATTGTGGCCCTCGAGTCAAAAAGTTTGCCCACCCCTGCTCTAGACTCTAGAGCAGTGGTTCTCAACCTTGGCTGCACATTAGCATCACCTGGGAATATTTTTAAAATCCTGATTTCTGGGCCTCATCCTCCGGAAATTCTGTTTCTTTGTTACTAATGTTATGGCCTCACCCCATAACAAAGAAACAGAATTTCCGGAGGACGGGGCCCAGAAATCAGGATTTTAAAAAGAGTCCCAGGTGATTCTAATGTGCGGCCAAGGTTGAGAACCACTGGTCTAGTGTGTCTATCAGCTGTACCTTGATGGCTCTGACACATCTCCAGACTAGAACTTCCCCTTTAACTCTAGACTCACATACCCACCTGATTACTGCCTATTTCCACTTGGTTTGCTCCTCAAAACCTGCTCTTCCCATCTTAGTTAATGGCAACTCCATCTTTCCAGATGTTCCTTCCTTCTAGGCCAAAAATCTTGAATCTGCTCCATGTAAAACCCCTCAGCAAACCAGGCTGGCTTTACCTGCAACACGTATCTAAATCTGATCACCGCTAACATCTTCCACTCCTTGTCCGAGCCCCACTACCAGCACACATCTTGGCTGTTGCAATTACCTCCTAACTGGTCTTCCTGCTCGCTCCCTCATCCTATTAGTCTTTTCTCCACCAGCAGCTAGTGAGCCTTTCGTAACGTCAGTCAGATAATGTCACTCCTTGGGGTTTCTTTTCCCCCTTCCCTGCTTTGTATTTCTCCGTAGCACTTATTGCCACCTGACCTCATAATACTTTATGTATTTACTTCATCTATTGTCTCTTTTTTAAAAACACATTTTTAAAATTTATTTTAGAGAGAGAAAGGGAGAGAGAGGAGAGAAAAAGATCGATGTGATCAATCCATTGCCTCCTGCATGCAACCCAACCAGGGACGGAACCCAACACCTGGGTCTGTGCCCTGGCCAGGAATCGAACCTGCCACCTTTTGGTATATGAGACAACGCTCCAACCAACTGAGCCACACCGGTTAGGGCTATTGTCTCTTTCTACTAGAACGAGAGCAAGGATTTTTGTCTGTTTCATCCCCGTACTAATCATACTGCGAGGCCTTCTTGATATGCCTCGACCGATGACTGGTCTCCATTCTCAGGAACATTAATTGTTAGTTATTATGATCGAAGTTGGCCGTCTAGCCAGTCTGAATGGTAAGTTTGTAGCCAGGCTCAAACATACGCCATGAAAAATCATTAAAGAACAATTCGAAGGCCATGGGTCACATGATAGAAAGGGAGCAAGCAACAATGGAGGGGATCCAAGGTGAGGGAGAGTCTTTGGGGTGTATTGAGAGAAGTGCAACATTGAGATCCTTGAAGGCAAAAGTGAGTATTTCAGGTGTGGGAGCATCAAGAGTGAGGAGACAGAGTTACTAATCGCTAATGTATGCCATTGTCGCTGCTCATTTCAGTGGAGTGGGATGGCAAGAGTGGATGACTCGGGGTTTGATCTGGGGGCCGAGTTCCACTCAGCCATGTTCTGGCTGTGGGAGACAGGCAAGTTGCTTAGCATCTCTGACCCTTGATTTCCTCATCTCCAAAATGAGGACGATGATGTCCACCATAATGAGTTGAAAGGATTGCATGAAATAATGTGACAAATGGCTTAGTTGAGCGACACAGACAAACAGTAAGTAGTACTAGGGTTATTCCTATGACTCTGGCCAGATCATAGGAATATGCAGCAACAAGTGCCCGAGCCCATCAGGAGAGGGCTGTGAATGGCCGGAGGGCTGTACTGAGGAGGAATGGTAAAATGCAGTGGCCAGATAGTGGTGGACGCTGAATGCCAAGCTGAAGTGTTGGCACTGAAAGACCAAGGTACAGGAAGACCTTGAGCAGGGAACACAGAACACTCCGTGCTCATGACAAAAGAGAACCCAAAGACCATCGGACCAACGGGAAGGAACAGCCCGCATTACCCGCCCCTCTTCAGGTCCCTGCACGTGTTCCACTCGTTGCTCTTTCCTTGTTCCATTGCAGTGACATGTCTCAAGCCCCTGTATCCCCTGGAAGATCCGTGAGGGCAAGGACCAGGAAACAGCCATCCCATCAGAGCTTAGCACAAGGCCCGGCACATAGTAGGGCTCCATGAGTGTTTGTTTTAATCTTAATAATCCAGTAATAACCTAGTGTGTCTGCTATGGCAATAATTCAAGTGT
Source organism: Myotis nattereri (assembly GCF_964212035.1). Lineage (NCBI taxonomy): Eukaryota > Metazoa > Chordata > Mammalia > Chiroptera > Vespertilionidae > Myotis > Myotis nattereri. Next base: position 9,916,708 of record NC_138081.1, read on the forward strand.
GTGATGATGAAAGCCTGGGTGGGGAAAGCAGGTCAGATCATAGAAAACCTGCCCTGGCCGCTGAAGCTGTGGTTGAGCGTCATTCCATGCATCCAAAGGTCACCAGTTCAATTCCCAGTCAGGGCACAAGCCCAGGTTTCGGGTTCAATCCCCAGTAGGACTGTGCAGGAGGAGGCAGCCAATCAATATTTCTCTCTCTCAAATCAATTTAAAATTTAAAAAAATCATAGAAAACCTGGAGGGAAAGCAGCAATGGTTCTTTTTACGTAGAAAACAAGAAGACGTGCAACCCGAGCTGAGAGGGAGAATCTGAGTCCCAAGTCTGCTCTCGGATCTGTGTCCTTGGGTAATTTTTAATCATTTGTTGGAACAAGTGGTGTGCATGTCAGGAATGGGGGCAGACAGTCCACGAGGTAACAGATGGGAACGCATGCTGAGCACAGTAAAGCTTCGAACCCGAGCTCCAGCACCCCGTAGCAGATTGGGCATGGACATGTCATTTGCCCTCTCCGAGGCTCCGTTTAATCTGAAAAACGAAGATGATAACGCCTGCTGTACCTTCCAGGGTTGTTGAAGGGATCTGTGGGGGCTAAAAAATATATTAACATTTTTCCTTCCGTCTCTAAGTTCTTCAACAGATTAACAGGAGAAAGTCAAAGTTTAATACCGGGGCATGGGGAATTCACACAGGCATGAAAATTCCCAAGCCAGCGGGGCAGCATGGGTATAAGACATTTTGGATGAAGAAGAAAGGGTATTAGACTTCAGAAGTGAGAATGGGTGACTGAGGAAGAGTAGAATGCACATGGCAGGAAAATCCTTGCTAGGCCTCTCCAACAAGGGGCACAAGGGGGTCTCTAGCTGACAGGCCCCTGCCTAACGTCCTCCTGTGTACCGTACTTAATTCAAATTAGGCTAAGGCAGCAGCCCAAGATGGCCTTTTTGGAGCAGGGTTCTCTGTCTGAATCTTTTGGGCAGGAAAGGGTGAGGGTAAGGGTTCTGAGTCTTTTGTTTCTTAATAAGCAGCTTAAAATCAATGTCCCAAAAAGCAGCTTCAGGGTGGCTGAACTGTGGTCTCTTCAGATCCAATAGATTGTGGATATTCGAATGCTTTGCCAACTGCCGAGTGTTTTGAAAATGAAAGCAGTGTCACTAGGATGGCTGTGATTATTTCCCCCATCCTACTCAGTTCTCTATTTAAAATTATGAAGGGACTGGCTTTGAAGGCTCAAACTCACTTCACAAATGTTTATATAGGTTTTTTCCTTCCTCTGTTAAAAGGAGAAACAATGATCTGGGGTGGCTAGGTAAAAGTGGGTGAGGGGGGGCACACACACACACCAGTATGCAACATTACAGGTATACCTTAGAGATGTGAAAATACATATACATTGGGGGGTTGGGGGGAGATCGATGGGAAAGCCACCCAAAAGGCAGTTACTGTCTTACTGCCTGAAGGTGCTGGGGAGTGGGTTGGGGATTTTGGTGAGAGGCAGAGCTGTTGCCTTTCAATGATTGAGAATGTGGCTATGCTGCTTATCTAACAAAACACAATCAATGAAGCAGGCTGAGGACGTACACAGGGGAGGAGACTCCAAGGCAGCCCCCTGAGGCGCCTTCTGGTACCCTCCCAATGGCTTCATTGTACGAAAGGGGAAACGACTTGTTCAAAGTCATAAAGCAGGTTAGTGGCAAGCTGGAAGGAAATGTGGACACCCACACACACACGCATGCACACATGCACGCACACACGCACGCACGCACGTATGCAGGTTTCCAAGCTGCCCTGACCTCTCCACTCATTCCATACCACCCTGCCGCCTTTCCCCCCTCTACTCACCCCTTCGCTTTTCCTCTTCTGCTGCAAAAACTAGAGCTACCCTGGTCTGAAGCCTCTCAACAGCCTCGCACCCTTCCTCTCCCCGTCTGAGTGATAAATCCTGCAGGACAGCTCGTTCCATTCAAGCCCTTCACACTCTCCTTTGAGTTGGCTGGGTGGTCGCTTCGCCCAAGCAGAGGCTGCTGGCCCTTCCTTCCACTTAACCTTCCCCCAGGAGTCCGGGACTCCCCGCGAGCCAGGCATTCGCCTCCAAAACAATATCGAGATATGGCACAGCCCTCCCAACCCCCTTCCAAGGCCAGACCATAAAACAAAGCCGCGTGGGCCTTGCGCCCCTGGACAGAGTCCTTTGTCTGGATTGGAAACAGCCTGAAAAGATGAAAGGGCCTCCCGGCTGACCTCTTCACCTCTTGTTATCTTGTGCCCACGCCCCTCGGCCTCTCCGAGGCAGGCAGCTTTTTCCCATGGTCACTGGGGTTAACGAGCCTGAGCAGCTAGTGGAAGGAGGAATGCGAGGAATGCACCTGCCTAAGGGGCAGATCATTTTCCTCAAGGACAGGCCGAGATGGATAATGAGGTCAAACACAAACGCCATCCCTTTCTCAAAGGGCTCTACAGAGAGGCTATTAGATATAGTTCATTAGCTGTGGGGGCGGGGTGCAGGGGGAGAGGAGAGAGCTACGTTTTAGACTGCTGTTTGAAGAGAGACCAAGGTATTGTGCCAACTTGAGATTTTTCTCCAAATCAGCAGGGGGGGCTACGTTTAGACTCAGATTCAAGTTTTTACATACCCGGGTTTCATCCCGATATGGGAGACAGGTAACATCCTGCACGCAAGGCAGAGATTTTCTAGAAAATGTAAGATAATGATACACGCGGCGTCCGCGGTCAAAAACCTAATAACAGGACATCGAATTTGGAAAATGGAAAAAACCAGAGTTTACATGTAAAATATATTCATCATGTGTTAGTGTCTTTATAAAATGTACCCTTTAGTTATCATCATCACCCTAATTCATGGACGTCATCCCCACCCTTCACCCCCAGACTTTATCATAACTTGCAAACTGGAATCTCTGCTTCTAAACCTTCTCCCTTCCAAGTCCTCCTACAGCCAGCACAGGCTCATCTTAAACTGGACGCGCCCATGGCCTGTTCATAACGGGCACAGCTCGCAGAGACGGGAGGTGAAAAGGCGGGTGCTAGCACAGTGCCCAGGCTAAGTAGACACTCCTTTCCTATCCCTTTTTCTTTAAATTTTGTAAAATTGATTTTTAGAGAGAAAGAGAAACATCGATGTGAGAAACTTCGATCGGTTGCCTCCCACACAGGCCTTGATCAGGAATGGAACCCACCACCTTTTGGTGCAGGGAGTGAGGCTACAACCAACTGAGCCACCAGCCAGGGCCCTCCCTTTTGCCTTATATCACCATAAAATAAAGTTCAGACTCTCCACATGGCATTCGAGGCTCTCCAAAACCTGAACCTAAATAACTTCCAATCTGTAACATCCCCATTGCACACCGCACCCCCCAACACACACACATATATTTAAAACACCACTTTCCAGTAATAACCCCGATTTGGCGAACTTGGTCTCAAGGCAAATGCCTTTGGCAGGAGCAGTGGCACAATAAACTCTGTTTCGTTTCTTCTTTAGGTTTAATTTTCTCATGAAAAAGAAAAAGGAACTTTTAAAAAGGAACTTAGGCTGGCTCGGGTTATGCAGAATTACTTGTTGACCTCCCAGAGTGCTCATGGGACGGGAGGGGGCCTGGATGTGCACACACAGACACAGCTGCGAAAGCACACCCTTAAAAAATCTACAAAGAAAAGAGAAAACCAATGGGGACGTAGAGTGCAGTAATTGAGAGCGTAGGTGCTTCCTAACCTGGGCCAGTATCTTAACATCTTTCTAAGCCTCAGTTTCCCGACCTGTACAATGGTGTGGAGAATGCTCACCTCCTCAGGTTGCTGTGTTAAAAAAAGATGTGCAAAAAAAAAAAAAAAAAAAAGATGAGCCCTAGCTGGTTTGGCTCAGTGGATAGAGCGTCGGCCTGCAGACTGAAAGGTTTTGGGTTCAATTCCAGTCAAGGGCATGTCCCTGGGTAGCAGGCTTGATCCCCGGCCCTGGTTGGGGTGCCTGTGGGAGGCAACCAATTGATGTGTCACTCTCACATCAATGTTTCTCTCTCTGTCTCTCCCCTCCCTTCCATTCTCTAAATATCAACAGGGGGAAAAATAATAAATAAATAAATACCAATGGAAAAATATCCTTGGGTGAGGATTAACAAAAAAAAGGAGATGTGAGTAAACAGCAGACTGCCTGGCGCATAGTAAGTTCTATAAATGGTAGCTTTGATGATGACGATGATCTAGAGCAGTGGTCGGCAAACTGCGGCTCGCGAGCCACATGCGGCTCTTTGGCCCCGTGAGTGTGGCTCTTCCACAAATTACCGACTTCTGCGCATGGGCCACGAAGTTTCCATCGCACTGTACATGCGCGCCCGCACGTGGTATTTTGTGGAAGAGCCACACTCAAGGGGCCAAAGAGCCCATGTGGCTCGGGAGCCGCAGTTTGCCGACCACTGATCTAGAGTCTAGATAGAATCTAGACTGATACCTGCACAAGTTCTTTGCCGGCTCTCTGTGGAACAAGCGAGACTCCAATTCCCTGAGCAGGAGAGCTCACTCGGGCCTTTGTGCCTTTGGGCCAGCTCCTCTCTGGGTTTGAAATGTTACTCTTCTCTCCTCTTATCTCAAGACTCCGCTCAAAGGACACCTTCCCAACCAGCCCTCAGGCCCCACCCAGCAGAATTATTTCCTCATTCCATTAAGGAACCCTAGCTCTGGGATAGCATTTTTTATATCGTATATTAATGGCTTGCTTATGTGTTGGTCTCTGGAGTTAGAATAACTTTCTTGAATATTCATTTTGGAATTCCCAGCATCCAACACAGTCCCAAATCTGACCCGAAAGGAATGGCTGGCCCCTGAGGGTATCTGTATGGCCTCACATCGGACCCACCTGACCTCCCAGCCCTCAGGCCCCTATCCACACTTGTCTGAGAAGAATCACCACTCCTGGTAGATTCCTGCAATCTAACAGGGTAGGAAAAAATGACAACTGATTATTTTGACTGTTTGTCCAGTAGCCACGAAAGACACAAATAACCCTGGTTCTTCTGCTGAGCCCCAATCCCGAGTGTTCCTTGTAAGAGAAGGAGTCAAATTCAAGGGTACCGTCTGTGGTCTTAGAATGGGACCAAGATATTGGGTCCTCACAGAAATAAAGCCAATGACCGCAGCCTCGGCGATCGCCCCTTACATGGCCATCCCCGGGATTACGCAGACGCAGGAGGACTGGGAGCACGTCACATCCAGGGCCCCGGCAGAGCTCCGGGCTGCCAGAGACTTCAGGCAGGGTAACCTGAGAGAGGTGATGTAAGGAATGAAGCCTGGTCTCCAGTCAGATTTGGGTCACTAGGAGCTCACCACTCATTAGCTACGGGGACAAATTTGTCAGCCTCGGGGCCTTGTTCCTTCATCTGCCCTCTGGGGATGATACCCTAAGTCAGAGCATGAAGTCAGGAAGATTAAATATGACAATGTAAAGTATTGAGGACCAAAAAGAAGGGGTTCTGGGGGGAGTCACCTTACAGGGTGATGTGATCGCGAACTCCTAACTGGGCAGGTCATGCTGGGTAGTCATGCACCGGGCCCATAGCTTCTTTAGTGAAAGACTTTAAACCAGCCCTGTCCATTGTACTTGTGCCTCTAGGTTAACACACCTTTGGAATATCAGAAGCAGTGCCCTCAAGAGAGTATATAATCCTGTTAACTATCCTATAATCCAACCCCCACCTTGGTTTTCCTCACCTCTACGTAAGCTTTACATCTCCTTAATTTCAAATGCAAAAGAGAAACTGCAAAACTGCTATTCTCCACAGCACGTGAGATCTTGCTCCCCCAGTATATGCTGTCCATTTGGCTCAAATAAACTCTTATAAAAATTCTTCGGAAGACCTGAATAGACATTTCTCCAAAGAGGACATACAAAGAGACATGAAAAAATGCTCAAAGTCACTAATCATCAGGGAAGTGCAAATTAAAATCACAATGAGATATCACTTCACACCTGTCAGAATGGCTATCATCAATAAATCAACAAACAAGAGCTGGCGAGGATGTGGAAAAAAGGGAACCCTCGTGCACTGCTGGTGGGAATGCAGACTGGTGCAGCCTCTGTGGAGAACAGTATGGAGTTTCCTCAAAAACTTAAAAAGGGAACTTCCGTTTGACACAGTGATCCCACTTCTGGGAATATATCGTAAAAAACAATCAGAAAGAATATATGCTCTCCTATGTTCATAGCAGTGTTATTTACAATAGCTAAGATTTGGAAACAGCCCAAGTGCCCATCAGTAGATGAGCAGATAAAAAAAGCTGTGGGGCATTTACACTATGGAATACTGTGCAGCTGTGAAAAAGAGGGATCTCTTTCCCTTTGGGACAGCATGGATGGACCTGGAAAATATGATGCCAAGTGAAGTAAGCCGATCTGAGAAAGACAAACATCACATGATCTCACTTATTTGTGGAATCCAATGAACAAAATGAATTGACCAACAAAATAAGGCCCAAAGCATAGAAGCATGGAACAGACTGACATACCTCAGTGTGGGGGTGGGGGGACGAGAAGAGAGAAACCAAAGAACTTATTCACTTATATGCAGAGCCCATGGACACGGGCAATAGGGTGGTGAAGACCTGGGGGGTTGGGTTGGGGCTGGGAGGAAGGGGGGAAGTGGGGAAATGGGAGACATCTGTAATACTATCAACAGTACAAACAATGTTTTAAAAATTCTTTACAGATTTGGGCGTTTCTTATGTGGACAGTATGCAGTGCCCTGCACATAAGATTCCTCAGTAAAGGTAGTGGGAAGTGGCTCTGGCCGGTGTGGCTCAGTTGGTTGAGCATTGTCCCATGCACCAAAGGTCACTGGTTCGATTCCCGGTCAGGGCTTATGCCCAGGTTGCTGGCCCAGGTTCGGGGCATGGAGAAGGCAGCCGATTGATGTTTCTTTCTCTCACTTTTCTCTCTCTCGCCTGTCCTCTCTCTCTAAGATCAATAAAAAACATTTTTTTTTAAAAGGTAGTGGGAAGCTACACATCTAGAAGCAGGATTCATAGTAAATGACCAGAAATTAGGGAGCATGTGTCTGTGGTTTGGGGAGGGAGGACGGCTGCTCTAAGATCAATGTTGGCTGCCAAAGGCAAGGGCAGGGGGACTGAAGTGAAGATGTGGGGACCCCGGGCGATGAAGTCATCTTTCCCAACGTCTGGGAGTCATCTGTTCATCTGAGGACCCAGCTTTGCAGCCTCGAGTCCTGCCTTGTCCGGGGCCAGCTCCACTAGGTCCATGAGGACCCCCCAGATTGCCCAGGACAGCCACTCAATTACAACTTTATATTTTAAGATCTGGAGGGAAATGTTGGATATCATAAATCCCGCTGTGTCACTGTATCAGTGACAGAACTGAGGCCTGGAGAGAAACTAGCCCGAGGTCATCGCCCTAGTCCTGCCTCCGCCACTAAAATGCTGCGAGGCCTTGGGCAAGTCACCTCCCCGCTCTGAACCTGCAGTTTCCTACCTGAGGGGCTTGCAGTATTCAGAGATCGAAGTTCCCTTCAACTCTGACCTTTGCCCTATTAAAAATAATGACTCCTTCTACCGCTCAAGTTTTGGCGTTAGATTTCTCACTGCCCCCCACGCTCATATCACACAGAAAAATCAAGAAAGAACACGTTTGGGTAACTTTCGAGCTCATTTAATTTTAACCGACTGCAAGTTTTCACCAGGGATGAGGGCAGGCAGAGCGGGGTCAGGCAGAAGCCGTGGCTGGTGGCGCCTGCCGGGTGTGCCCCTGTGGTCGTCCAGGGCTGCAGGGCTCCTGAGAGCTGGCAGCGCTGCGGGGATAAGTGAGGCCAGCGATCGCACCTTACATGGCCATCCCGGGATTACGCAGACGCTGGCGGACTTGGAGCAAGTGCCCGTCACCTGCTGCCGCCACAAGTGTGCTTGGGCTTTGGCAGCCTGGTCTTGTGACTGAGGAATTTTTAAATGGAGGCTCTGAACTCACAGAGATGAAAATGTCTCTCTGATGTCACACAGTTGCTGCCAATTCATCAGCTCCAGCTAAAGGTCAGAGAGGGGGAAGCCACCGCTCCAGGGTCCTGCTGCCCCCTCCATGGGGCTTCCCTTCCAGCAGGCTGCGCGCCAGCCCTGGAGCCGGAGCCGGGGTGGAGCCAGGCCGAGGCGGAGAGCATTTCCAGGGCACGCACCCAGGCTCCTGACAGGGCGAGCTGCCCCTGCCTCTGCCGTCTCAGCACATTAACTGGTCCATCCACCCAGCCCCTCCCGACTCGGCTCTTCTGTGGACAGCCAGGCCTCCCTGGAACCTGGATATAAGGGTCCTGAGGGTCCTTCCCTAGCATCACTTCAGGAATAAAACGAAATTGAATAGATTTCCTTTTGGTGTTTTAATAACTAAATGCAATGATCACAGAGCAAAGGCTAGAAGTGCACTGCCTGGAGGGACAGCCTGCCTCCTGGCCCGGAGGTGAGGAGAGGAGAGTCCTTACCTCACCGTGCTTTCCTGAGGGTTCAGTGGCAGCACAGAGAGCCCGGCACGTCCCGCTGTCCACACACGGCAGTTCGGAACCATCCCTCACAACTGTAACTGGACAAGTTACTCAATCCTCGAGTCTCAGCTTCCTCACCCGTGCAATGGGGGTGGACACTTGTACCTGACAGGGCCGCGGTGAGGAGTCAGTGAGAAGGAATAGCAGTCCACGGACGCAGCACCCAGCACTGGGAGAACAAATGCTGGCCACCAGGTCAGTCCTCTCCTCAGTCACCTGCGGCCTGGAGGGAAGGCCGATGTTCTAAAACACCTGCTCGAGGCGGACAGAGTCCTCGGCCCTCGGCACCTCACCGTCAGGGTTAAAGAGGAGACGCGAGGAAAGATGTGGGTGGTCAACATGGACACAGAAAGAACATTTTAAAAATTAGTTTTAGCCGAAACCGGTTTGGCTCAGTGGATAGAGCGTCGGCCTGCGGACTGAAAGGTCCCAGGTTCGATTCCGGTCAAGGGCAGGTACCTGGGTTGCGGGCACATCCCCAGTAGGACATGTGCAGGAGGCAGCTGATCGATGTTTCTCTCTCATCGATGTTTCTAACTCTCTATCTCTCTCCCTTCCTCTCTGTAAAAACTCAATAAAATACATATTAAAAAAATTAGTTTTAGAGTTTTTTTCCCGCTTTGGGGGACTGTTTTCCATTCTGGCCTACGGCTCTAGGGAGGAGAGAGAGAGAAAAGGAAGTTACATGGGTAAGAGAGAAAGGACTGTGGTGACTGCAAGGAGACAAAGATGGAACGTGAAGTGACCTCAAGGAGGAGAAGGACGCTGAAATTCCTGAGGACTGAGAGAGCTGGGGCCTCCCCAAACTTGGAAAGGACCACAGACCAGTCCTCTGCCTCAGATGAAAGGAAAAGACCTGGAAAGACAGTGGTCAGAGTGGCTCCGTGCCTACGGCGCTGCCTGTGGGCCACCCTCTTGGGCACCCTCAGTGCCCCCCAAACACACACTCCTGCAGCTGGTGACTGAATGCCACCCCTCCCACCAGTCTGCTCTCAGCCCTGCCTCTTCTTCCTCCCTGCCCCCCCCCCCCCCCACCCACCCCGCACTTCTGCACAGGGAAGTTCTACAGAAGCTCAGAGAAGGTGAAAGGCGAGGCTTTTCTTCTGGGCTCCTCTCCCAACAGGTGAGCGCTGGTGTGAAACACCTCATCCCCTGGGTTCACCCTCCTTGGCCTCTCCTCCTGCCCTCAAGACAGGTGTATGAGGATCCTGGTTTTATCTTTCCAGGGGGCTTAATATTTTAATGACAAGATCTAGAGATTCCACATAAATATATCATATTCTGTGAACATTTCTTTCTTTCTTTCTTTCTTTCTTTCTTTCTTTCTTTCTTTCTTTCATCCTCACCTGAGGATATTTTCTCATTGATTTTTAGACAGAATGTAAGGAGGGAGATTAAGAAACATCAATGTGAGAGAGACACATGGACTGGTTGCCTCCCCCAGGCACCCCGACCGGGGCCAGAATCAAGCTGGCAACCAAGGTACATGCCCTTGACCAGAATCCAACCCAGGACCCTTCAGCCCGTGGGCTGACACTCCAATCACTGAGCCAAACTGGCCAGGGCGGGTGAACATTTCTTGAGCCTTGCCTACCTGCCAGGCACTGCGCTTGGTCCTGGTCCTTCTACTTCCTCCTGTGGGCTGAGAGCGCGGGGCAGGCACAGCCTCCTAGATGCTTCAGGTGGCGGCCTTGGGGCCTCACAGTGCCTGACTCTCCATACCTTCCCGCCCTCACATCCAGGCAACAACCAGGCGCAGGGAGATTTTTCTTCTGTCTCCCAGGCAGGCTTCTCCCTTCCTGTTCCCACCTCTGCCCTTACTTGTCACTTGTGCCTCAATCCCAAAAGCCCGTGCCTCCAACCTCCCCTTCCTCCAACCCATCCTGCACAACCGCCTCATCTTAGAGCCCTCCTCCTCACCTCATTGCCCCCAGCTGCAGACCCTTCCGTGGTCCGCCCCCCCCCCCCCCCCCGCCATTTCATTTGAGGTCTCCCAGACCCGGCCTTAACTCTCCAGAAAGCGATAGATTCATAGAGCCTGCTTTCCCCGTGAAGGAGTTTCTAAGAGGCAAGGAGCAGGCCCGGGGAACCCATGTGACCAGAGGGCTGTGCACACAGAACGCTCTGGTGCAATGTGGCTGGGGCAAAACTCTGAATTGTAGTCAATGAGGGCAGCCAAATTCCTATCTGGGAAACCAGGGCAGTCTGAGGGTGAGGCCAGGCTGTAAACAGAATGAGTAATGAGGTCAGAAGCTGGTGGGGACCAGAATCATGTCTAGATGCAGTTCAGGAAAACGGAAACGGTACAGGACTGAGGCTGTGAATTGAATTACAAGAAGGTACCGGAGACCTGCTATGCAGCTCCACATGCGGAGGGGGAGGAAGGCGCAGCCTGTGAAAGCTCCCTTTCTTCTGGCTTCGCTCTGCTCTTTCCCGTCTGGGAATGTTGTCTTCCCCGCTGCCCACAGAGTCACAGCCTCCACATGGCCCAGCTCTGCTGAGTGGCTGGTCCACGGTTGCACGGGGGTGGACGAGGAAACAACCTCACCAATAGGGAGGCAAGACAAAGTCACGGTCATAGATTGGCAATGAGTTCACGGCTCCAGGTCCCAGAGTCCTCACCTGTAAAGTGAGGATAATAAGCACCCTAGCTCATGAAAGCGTTATGTAATGACACTACTATGAGGAGTCGCCACGCAAATATTTGTAAAATGCTTAGAACAGTGCTTGGCACCTAGTAAATGCTGTATAAGTGTTACTTAAATAAGGTGCCCAGCTGGTAAATAGGGCCAGTACTCACTCAGGGTCGGCTCTAATTTTAACGTTGGAGTCCTCAGGGCCTCCACCACTGAGGTCAACAGCAGGTTACGGCGGACTCAGCTAACTATAGGACTTTCAAAAATTAATTTTCATTTCAACTAAGAATAGCAGAGCATGCTGCTGGCTTATTTGACTTGGGCCGCAGGAAATATCCCTGGAGTTACTACCCTGACCTGCTCTTAGGCCACCACGGAAAGTCCAGAAGCATCAGTTCAAACATGAGCACCTCTCCCAGTTCTATGAGACTTTGCCAAAAAACCACACATTTAGAAAATGACCGAGGGCGTCAAGAAAGAACAGCATGGGCTGGGGAAGTTCAGTTGAATCTGGCAAGGTTCAAGGCTACAGCTTTCCTCGGAAAGGTAGCTGAGAGCAAATAATTCAAAGAGGAAGAAATATTACAGTGTTTGTGTGTGTTTTTTTTCAAACTGTTGGGGGGAGGGTATTTAGAAAGAAGAGAAATGAGAGGGAGAATATGAGTGTATGGTTTGTAAGATGATAAAAAAAAATAGACACGGCCCTAGCTGGTTTGACTCAGTGGATAGAGCGTCAGCCTGCGGACTGAAGGGTCCTGGGTTCGATTCTGGTCAAGGGCACAGGCCTGGGTTGCAGGGTCGATCCCCAATAAGGGGCATGCAGGAGGTAGCTGATCAATGATTCTCTCTCATCATGGGTGTTTCTCTCTCTCTCCCTCTCTGAAATCAACAAAAATAAAAATATTTAAAAAAAATGGATACGGTGGCCCTAACCGGTTTGGCTCAGTGGATAGAGCGTCGGCCTGCGGACTGAAGGGTCCTGGGTTCGATTCTGGTCAAGGTCACATGCCCGGTTTGCAGGATCGATCCCCAGTAAGGGGCGTGCAGGAGGCAGCTGGTCAATGATTCTCTCTCATCATGGGTGTTTCTATCTCTCTCCCTCTCTGAAATCAACAAAAATAAAAATATTTTTAAAAAATGGACACGGTGGCCCTAACCGGTTTGGCTCAGTGGATAGAGCGTCGGCCTGCGGACTGAAGGGTCCCAGGTTCGATTCCGGTCAAGGGCATGTACCTTGGTTGTGGGCACATCCCCAGTGGGGAGTATGCAGGAGGCAGCTGATCGATGTTTCTCTCTCATCGATGTTTCTAATTCTCTATCCTTCTCCCTTCCTCTCTGTAAAAAACCAATAAAATATTTTTAAAAATGGACCCGGTGTACTTCAGCTCAGTAGCAATTCAAAGATGTCATGCAAAAGCCTGCTTGCTCCAGCAGTATACCACCCAGAAATCTTCCTTAGCAGCACCTCTCACCAGGCTACAGCAGGCACTCAGAGGTGTTTGAAAACGGTGACCCTGGCAGATATAAGATCCCCTCTCCCACTTTAGGATTTTCTGCAGAATCCTAAAACAGCTTTTTGAAACGGGAGAGAAAGGATTGATGAAGCCTGGTATGCATGGTCTGTAACAAGTGTATTTTACAGTACTCTCATTTTTCGAACTAAAAATACTCCTTTTCTCTAAACATGCCTTCCCATCCCCTCCCGTAGGCCTCTCCGTTTGAGAGAAGGATTTTGTTGGCGGTTCAGCTTTTACCGCCACATTTTTTCTTCTTCCCTAAAACAAGGGTGTCCGTGGCCTTGGACCGCTCGCCCCTCCTCACACAAGCGGTGGGTGTCCTCTTTCTCCAACAGCCAACACAGAAGGGCCCTTGCTGGGCAGGATTTTTAAAATAAACGCATCTCGTGGGAGGAGAGAGAGGTCCTGAGCGAGCAGGGCCAGCGGCGAGGTGTGGCGCGGAGCGAGCACGTGGCCTCCCCCAAACAGAAAGGCCGCCGGGACCCGGGGCGCCCGCACAGAGCGGACACCAAGCGGGTCCCGGGGTCCCGCGCCCACAGCGCGCTCCTCCCGCCTTTTCCAACCACCTTCCATTCCTCTCATTCCCCTCCGCGGCCGCGCTGCGGGCTGCGCATACCACGGCGGGCAGACACAAATAAAACCCATACATGGCCTCCGCCGGGGCGCAGGGCGGCGCAGGACGCCCACGGCACCGGGCGCGCGCCCACCCCTGCCCGCCGCCGAAGCTCGGCTGGTAAACACCCGTCACTTGGTAACCCCTCCACCGGCAGCCTTTGGGCGGTTATTCATCCCCGGCTAACCTTCCACCAGCTCCGTCCTCGCCGGCCTCCGCCCCCACCCCCCGGAGGAAATTCCACTGCCCTGACGCGATGGGAAACGTGATCTGCCCGCCCCGGCGCTCTCGCTCCCCCGCCCCAGCCCGTTCCCAAACTGGGTTTCCCTGGCCCCCGCCCCCCTCCCCGCTCCCTCCCGCTCCCTCCCCACCCCCACTCCTGCCCTCGCCACTGCACCCGCTGTAACCCGATCGGCTGGAAGTGCAGCCTTTCATCTTCCATTTCCCACATCCTGAAAATCCCGGGGAAGGAGCCCACCCAGATCAAGGAATTCCAAGTATGCGCGTCCCCCTCCCCCTTTAGCTCCATTCACAAAGCAGATTGCTAAGAGCCCGGGTGCCTGGGAGGCCCCGCTCCCCACCACGCTCCCGCCTCGGAGCGAGCCGTCTGCTCATTCCTTCTCCTTACTCCTCACCCGCACAAAGGCCGGCGTCCACAGGCCCAGAAGCAAAAAGGAACGTTTCCCTGGGCGCTGACCCCAAGGAATGCTTTCAGACGTCACTCCGGTTGCAACTGCGTCGGGCAGAAGGTGCTGCCCGCATTCATCTGCGCCCTCCCTGGCGTTTCTGGATGAGCGGCCGGGGGGAAATGTGTGGCGGGGTCGGGGGAGAGAGAGAAAGGTAACATGTGATGTTTCAAAGGCAAGATCGCCGGCCCTTCCCCCCAGAGACCTTCTTCTCCGACAGCAATGTGTTGAGGCCAGAGGAAAAGATGCTCATTTGAGGGTACGGGCAGAAAATGTGGGTGCAGTTCCAAATGTATGTGCGCCTCGGTGGAGAGAGGTTCTGGTAACAAATTAACTCTGTCGATAAATGTCTTGAGTTGAAATACCCTATTATAGTTCTCACTACCTGGAAATTCGTGATTGTGAAATGCACCCAGGTCAGTTCTGTAGTCGCCCCTTCCTGAATTCTGTCAGTGACCGGAATCCAAAGCAGGGACAGCTTCTCTGACCCCAAGCCCAAAGGTTAGGGAACTGCTAAGCAGCCCTACCCATCCTCCGGCGGTGTGAGAGCTGTTGGAATCTCCACCACCTCTGGGATAACCAGTCCGAGTTTCCTAGTCACTGTGTGAAACTGGATTTCCTCTATCAAGGAGTGCTCCCTGGTCCTGATTGGGGGGGGGGGGTTCGGGGGGAGTATATTTAATAGATTATTAACCCATATTGTTTTTGCAACTCAGGATAGTTAGCTAACTTGCTTAACTAGCATTGGGCCCAAATATGCTAAAGTCTGGGCACACGTTAGTGCCCTGGGTGAGCAAGCCTCATGGAATTACTTCCAAGAAGAATGTAAGAGGCCGGAGCTGGAAGACGCAGTTACCGAGATAAGAAATGACAGGCTGGCAATGAGCCTCAGATCGTCCCCATGGTGCCCAGGAGAAACCCGCGCTGCAGCTCAGTTCCGGACGGAGCCACGTTTGCAGTCCTCACGGAGGTGCAGCCTGCTCCCCATATCTACCTGGTAACAGGTCAGCATCCTTAGCACCCCACAGAGTGTCCTGCTTAATGCCTGCAACTCGGAACAAGTATTATTCTTCCTGGGCCTCAGCTGCCTCAGATGTCTTATCTGTAAAATACCAACCACTGCTGTTCAAAGTGTGATCCGAAGAGGAAAAGATGCTCATTTGAGGGTACGGGCAGAAAATGTGGGTGCAGTTCCAAATGTACGTGCGCCTCTGTGGAGAGAGGTTCTGGTAACAAATTAACTCTGTCGGTAAATGTCTTGAGTTGAAAAACCCTATTATAGTTCTCACTACCTGGAAATTCGTGATTGTGAAATGCACCCAGGTCATTTATAATGGCGGGAGGCTTCACCTGGGAGGCTTCACCTGGGAGCTCGCTGGAAGTGCAGGCTTTCAGGCCCCACCCAGCCCGCTGCATCGGAACAGGATCCCAGGTGACCCCGTGCACACTCCCACTTGAGATCTCTGGCCAGACCCAGGGTCTCTGAGGTCCTCGTTGAAGTTCTGAAATCGGCTGATCTCATTAAGTGGTTCCCAGGAAGTTTTTCTTCTCTGATAAATCCTTTTCCTTCTTTCTTCCGTCTCCTGTCTCCCTTGCCAAGGGACTCAAGTTTCAATAGCCACTGGATTTGCATGAGGACTTTGTTTAAAATACAGATTCTGGCCCTAGCCGGTTTGGATCAGTGGCTAGAGCAGTGGTTCTCAACCTCCTGGCCCTTTAAATACAGTTCCTCATGTGGTGACCCAACCATAAAATTATTTTCGTTGCTACTTCATAACTGTAATGTTGCTACTGTTATGAATCGTCATGTAAATATCTGATATGCAGGATGGTCTTAGGCGACCCCTGTGAAAGGGTCATTCGACCGCCAAAGGGGTCGCGACCCACAGGTTGAGAACCTCTGGGCTAGAGCATTGGCCTGCAGACTGAAGGGTCCCGGGTTCAACTTTGGTCAAAGGCATGTACCTTGATTGCAGGCTCCTCCGCAGGGCCGGGCCCTGGTCAGGGTGTGTGCAGGAGACAACCTATCGATGTGTTTCTCTCACATGGCTGTTTCTCTCTGTCTCTCTCCGTCCCTTCCACTCTCTCTAAAAATCAATGGAAAAATATCCTTGGGTGAGGATTAACAAAAAATACATAAATAAGATACAGATTCTGGAACCCAATAAAAAATGCACTGGGCAGGCTGGGGATGGGGCTAGGCCTGCATTTCAGCCAGCATCCTCCCACCCTGCTTCAGACTATGGCCTCCAGATTGCATTTTCTTTCCTTTAACTTTTTATTATGGAAAATTTCAAACCTAAAACAAATAAACAAAATAGTAATAATGAGCAATCATGTTTCCGTACCCAGCTTCATCAAATCAAGGCCAATTTTGTTTCACTTAGATTATCTTTTTAAAAAGCCTTCACATCTAGACCCTTCCAACCTTCCTGGTTCCCTCCATCTAACAGCGTCTAGTCCTTTAAGCCTCAGCTTGTTCTTCAGGGCAAGAGTTGTGTCCTGTTGTCTTGGAATCCCCAGTACCAACACTGCCCGGCGCTATTGGATGCAATCGTACATTTAAAAGAACTTTGCTTAGGTCCTGGCCAGGTGGCTCCATTGGTTAGCGTCGTACCATACACCAGAAGGTTTCGGGGCTCAATTCCTGGTCAGGGCACATACCTAGGTTTCGGGTTCTGTCCCCGGTCAGGGCACTTTCTCATATCCACGTTCTCTCTCTTTCTCTCTCCCTTTCTCTCTCGGTTGAGGATTAAAAAAAAAAAAAAAAAAAGAACTTCAGTAGTAAAACATAAATTATCATCTCCTTGCGTGATTTAAACTGGAGGTAAACAAGATGATCTGATCTCTCATGTTTCCCATTCTTTGCCTGTGACGCCTTTTTCAGTTAAAGAAATTAAGGCATCAGAATGCATCGTACCGAGTGAAAGGATTGGGGAAGTTTCCAGAAGGCCAAGTTTACTAGTACATTCCTTTCCTTCTGGTCCTAGCATTTGACAAGAGGCTTTGTGTCTGTGGGTGTGTGGAAAGAGAGAAGGTAGGGACGTACCTCTGGGGGCGGATACCATCCCAGGGCCTTTGTGCGAGTCTAACCTAGTGATCTCTGATTAAAGCGCCCGTGGCATTCGGCATATCCTGTCCGCGGCCAGGTCTTCCCACACTTGTGGGAGGAATTCAGGTTTACTCAGCGGGCACGGCGCTGATATCCCAAAGGCACAGCCCTGCCTTTTCACCCATTTGCTAATTATAAAGGAGAAAGCGGAGAATTTGGATGAGCGTGCTAAATAACAGGAGGGAGAGCGAGGAAGGCAGGACCAAACCGGGGAAGGGGCTCCGCAGTTCCAAAACTCAGCACCACAATCAAGGGAGAAAGCGGCAATTAGGCCTGCTTGTCATGCAAGGCAGCCCGGGCGAAACTGGCCGGGAGCCGGGAGACGAGGCTGGAGGAGAGTGTGCGGCGCTGGAGACGGGCTTTGATGTCTGCAGGGAAGGTTGGGTTTCATTCAGCCATCCAACCAACCAAAAAAAATGTTGCAGGAGCAACATGAAACCTTCTAAAATGCAGCAGACGGCAAGCTGCAGGGAGCAAGCGGCGGGGGCCCGAGGTCTCTGAGCGTGAGCGGGTGAGCTGGAGCTTGCGGACTTACCAGTATTTGCCACTTTCCCCAGACTCGCCGCTCCCACCTCTGGCATCTGTCAGAAGACAGGAGCTCACTGTTAACTCGCTGCCGTTGGCTTAGCAGAGGCTTGTGACGAGGGAGAAAGTGTCTAAGTCCGGGCAGCTCTTCACCCGCTGTGGGGAGAAAGCAAAGGGAATGGACGCCAATGGCTTTGTCTCTGAGAGGCCCGAACCGATCACAGATGCAGACGCGGGGTCTGAGGCTGCCAGCTACCACAGCTTTATACCAGCCCATGAAGGAAGACGAAAGTGAGCCAAGAAAGTAGGTTAATCTCTCCGAAACACATAATAGGGAGCAAGGAGCATGGTCACACCTTCCCCTCTTTAATTGCTTCAGGCACAGAGCTGTGAAGCACAAGGAATTCCTTGCCTCTCTCAACCCCTTAGGGGTGTCCCAGGTCTAGTACATTGATTTCTTCTCTGAGCTCATTGCTCAGTGAGGTGCACTCCCAAAACCTAGCCACAACTTTCATTTCCTGCGAGGGACTTTCAGTGCCACTTGGTTTGGGGAGACAACCAACTTTTTATTTATTTTGTGTGTTTGACGATCAACTCGTTCCTAAATCACTAACAGGAAAACAATAGTCAGGTTTGTAGTTAAGATGTCATCATGTTGTTATTTTACTTATGCACAGGGTGCTCCCCGTAGAAAGTAGGATGTGTAATCCTGATTTTGCAATAAGGAAGTCCATGAAATTACAGAAGTCTCCCATGGGAGACTACATGCAATTTCTGTTCCTTAGGGATTGCCCAAATAAGACCCATTCACCACTGTGTATACCACCCAGACTCAGGGTCCAACGTTTCTCTTTCAAAGGATGAAGTAATCTGCTGATCAAATTATATTGAAGGAAATAAGAGAGCATTTATTACACATCCAACACATCACTTCTTGGGTTTATCTCAGCCTTCTCTTCTGCATGTGCAGTGAACCATCCACTGAATCAGCCACTGTTTGCTGTGATTCTCCTGTGCCGCTGTTTACTCTTAAGACCTGCATAAATGGCATCTGTTTACCATAAAGCCAAGAACCCATGGAATAACTACAGGTACAAATCTCCTATTGTACCCGTCACTATTGATATTGCTTCTATACTTCACAAATTGTGTGAGTGAAGGATGAAACTTTGATATAATATCTGTCCTTTTCCCCCCAATGTCACTTGATTTAGGAGAAACTGCAGTTAATCACTTCTAAAAAATTCCCAGAAATCACTCTTGTAGGGTGCAGCATGAATTTAGGATAAATTGCACAACACTGAAAGCACCCTTTTAGCTGTCGTATTTTGTATAATATTTGAAAATGAATTGTGGAATCTTGTTTTTACTCAACATAAAAAAGGGGTGTTGGGGGGGAGAGTCTTAACAGCTGTGTCTGTTTTTTAATAATAAGAAAATAGCACTCCGCAGAATTTCCAGTAAAACCCATAAGACTTAGGCAGTTCATCCCTAAAATATGTGTGGGATGCTGGGAGCTCCCTGGCTTTTCCAGACAACCCTACTCCCACCCCCCACTCCCCAACACACTCCCCATAAAAACACAAAAGCAGATGGGCTGCATCTGAACGAATCAAACTCCCCGGGGACCAGAGCTCTCTGCTCTAAATGCTAATAGAGTGAGTAATCAGAAACCTACATTTGGTAAATTATTTATCTTATCTCTGGAACTCAGCAAAGCATCGAAGATAGCAACTTCTGTAGAAAGATGTTGGTCAAGAACTCCAGCTGGAATTTGTACGTTTACTAGAAAAGGGAAAAGTTCAGAGACCAGTGTGGCTCATGAAAGCAATAATTAAAAAAAAAAAAGACTGAAGGCAAAGCCAAGGAAAACTGACTCCCCAGTTCTGTGGAATAGGTCTGGATCGTGTTTTGTCTAATGGGCCTTATGTTCCAGCCTTATTCGGGTAATGGCAAAGCAAACCAATATAATAGGGATCCCTGAAGAGTTGGGAGGAGGTTCCGGCACTCCCCATCTCTACCCTTCCCTTGCAAAGGGCAGCCAGCCAAAGCCAAAGTAACCGGAAGCAGTGGCTCATCAGTATCACCCCAAGGGCTTGTTAAAAATCGAATGGCTGGGCCTCATCCCCAGCATCTCCGACTATAGGCTTTCAGGGGTGGGGCCTAATAATTTGCATCCCTTCATTTCAAATCTCAGGTACTACTGTTGCTACTTCAGGGACCACACTTTGAGAACCACTGGCCTGGACCATGGAGTCTTCCTATAATTTGGTTTGGTTTCTGTAGAATCTAAGTCCCCTCCCTCAGGTTGAAGTATGGAGATTTGGAGGTTTCAGGGCTCTGGCTTGGATTTGGACAGTGGATTTAGGCCTTGACATGAATCTTAACACTTTCATCAGTTTTATAAAAAGTATTAACCATCATCCATGGGTTAACGTTGTACTTACAGCATATTTACATGCTTTGTGTCCCCCATAGTTCCATGCACTGTTGAGTGCAATAGAAAAAGCAAATAAAAAGGGAAAGTTTTCATTTAAATGTTGTTTAAATCACATTTATAAACACATTAAACTTTTTGTTTTGCCTCTACAATTTCATTAGTCCGTCCACATTGTGAACTCAACTTTGATGGATTGAATTGTGAAATAAGAGGGACCCAAATGATTCTGTTCCCTTTGTGTCTGTGGGGGCTAAAAAATAATAATGCCCTTTCTCCCACCTACTAATTTCTTCTAGCTGGGCTAATAATCAAATTAACAGGAGAAAATCAAATTTTAATACGTGGGGACGGGGAATTCACATAAGCACGAACATTCCAAAGACAGGCAAAAAATAGGTATGTATGTGGTTTTGGGCAAAGGAGAAAAGGGGGGGAGCAGGGTCTGAGAGTTTAGAAGTGGAAATGGGCTATTTGAAGGTGAAGAAGGGCAGAAAACACATGGCAGGGACAATTTTGTTAGTCAACCCAGAAAACAATGGACACAGAAGGAACTTAGTCCACAGGCTCCTGCTTGGAGTCTTCCAGTCTAAAGCGGAGGTGATTGTGTTGTTTCCTTTCCTGAAACAGGCTTTTCCATCTGAATCTCGTAGGCAGGAAAGGGGGGAATGTCAAAGGTTCTTTCTGAGCCTTTTGTTTCTTTTTTCTTTTCCTTTTTTTAAAATATATTTTTATTGATTCCAGAGAGGAAGGGAGAGGAAAAAGAGGTAGAAACATCCATGATGAGAGAGAATCATTGATTGGCTGCTTCCTGCATGCCCCCCACTGGGGATCAAGTCCAAAATACAGGCATGTGCCCTGATCGGGAATCAAACCTGGGACCCTTCAGTCCACAGGCACACACTCTATCCACTGAGTCAAACCAGCTAGGGCTGAGTCTTTTGTTTCTTAATCACCAGCTTAAAATCAATATCCCAAAAGGCAGCTTTAGGGTTGCAAAACTTTGATCCTCTTCATGTCCT
This sequence comes from Myotis nattereri, assembly GCF_964212035.1. NCBI lineage: Eukaryota > Metazoa > Chordata > Mammalia > Chiroptera > Vespertilionidae > Myotis > Myotis nattereri. The sequence continues at coordinate 9,937,800 of NC_138081.1, forward strand.
TCCTTCAAACCACAAATATATTTAGGGTATTGAATCTAAGGGGAGATGAGGCCAAACAATACAACCACCTGAGTTAGAGAAACGCCAGCAGGTGTGGTGGCCAGGGAATGCTTTTACAGAAGGTGGCACTTGAGTTGGGTCTATGGCTTCCTGTCACCTTCAGATAAAATTCATAGTCGTCAGACTAGCACACACACAGGTCTTTTTTTTTTTTTTTAAATATATTTTATTGATTTTTTTTTTTTTTTCAGAGAGGAAAGGAGAAAGAGAGGGATAGAGAGTTAGAAACATCGATGAGAGAGAAACATCGATTCAGCTGCCTCCTGCACACTCCCCACTAGGGATGTGCCCGAAACCAAGGTACATGCCCTTGACCGGAATCGAACCTGGGATCCTTCAGTCCGCAGGCCAATGCTCTCTATCCACTGAGCCAAACCAGCTAGGGCATACACAGGACTTTGTGATCACCTACGGTCACCGGTTCAATTGGATTTCTCTGTACTCCTTTTCACCCCAGGGCCATACTCATCACAAATAAAAGTGTATGATTATGTGAATTTCAGATGTGATTCAATTGACAGCCCTCTACCAAGCTATCCTGCTCCCTTGCTCAAATTGGGAAATAGGGGCAGAGTAAAGGTCTCTCTGGAGCGGGGGGGGGGGGGGGGGGGGGGGGGGGGGGCGGGGGCGGGCTGGGAAATGACTGCCCTGTGATCCTTTGAACTTCATCCAGGAGCAGCCAGTTGTGTACATAACGAGTTTCACTGTCCTTTTTTGTGTGCTTTGGTGACAGCAAGGATCCAACTGAAAAAGAACCATTTTTCTTTAATGTCACCGTGATGCGACCTTTCCCTCTATTTTCTGCTTACAAGGTTTTGGGGCCTTACTACCGTATGATGGGTTTTTCTGCCCATGCAAATTCAGCCTCTGGTGTTTACACTCGTCTGTCCCTCCCTTGCTGACATTTGAATTTCCCCATCCTGCCCTTTGATTGGTTGATTCCTCTCTTCCTATTTATGTTCAAGACCCACATCAGGTGTTATCTCCTCGCCTAAACCTTCCTTGACCTGGAGGTCAGATTTGGAGGGTGTAGCTTGCTTTGCATTCTTAGTCCTGATTCTAATCACGGTAGAGTAGGTGTTGAACTGTGCGAGAGGGGCTCATTAAATGTTTGTGAAGAAAGGAGCCAAAACGGAGAGGCAATGCCTAAGCACAGAGAGATGGGAAATGGCAAGCCTCACCCTGGGGACAGCAAGTTCTGTCCTGCCCTTGCCCTCTCCTCACACTCATAGGGAAAGAAAGACGTGCACGGATGAGCAGAAGGCCTCAGAGTAGCTGGGTCTTGGTTTCCTCGTCGGTAACACTGGGATAATGACAGTACCCGCCTCAGAGAGTGGAGGTGGGGGAGGGAGTGTGGTGTGTTATAAGGTACTTACACTCGCCTTGGCACACAGAAAGGGCTCAGCCATGTTAGCCATTGTTTGCTATATTAGACTGTTTCCATGCTTGTAAGCGGGAGTCACACCACTTACTAGTACTAAGGCGATGTTTCCCAGGTACCTGAGTAAGCAGTTGGGATCAAACCTATTGCCCAAATTTAGACCCAGGATATCTGAAAGGCATAGGTGGCCCTTTGGGCTTTTGTGTGTTGCTGGCGAGTCTAACAGTTGAACAGCTGAGCGGTGCTGAGATCTCCTGGGACCCAGACTAGTGCAGCCAACGATGGGGGGAGGGGAGTGCATGATCTTTGTCTCCAAACCGTGGAGAGCAGTGGCTTTGTTTGGAGTTCTCCAGAGGGCACGATTAAGACCAAATAAAGGGAAGTTCCAGAGAAATAGATTTTAATTTATCACTTAAAAGCTTCCAGACGAGTGTAGCTGAATGGAACAGGCTGCCTCGTTAGGTAGTAGGCTCCTTTTTAGTAGTGGTAATCAGAGTCTGGATAATTACAATAGGTATTCTAGGACCCTGAGCTTTGATTCTTGATTCTGGCCCTGCTCAGGTGGCTCAGTTGCCTGAGTGCTGTCCCATGCACCACACGGTTGCTGATTCAATTCCCAGTCAGGGCACATGCCCAGCTTGCAGGCTCCATCCCTGGTAGGGAGCATACAGGAGGCAACTGATCAATGTTCCTCTCTCATATTGATTTTTCTTTCTCCCTCTCCCTTCCTCTCCCCCACAGCCCCCCAAGAAAAAAGCTCTGGATTCTGAAATATGAAATGCTGTTAAGCTTCTGTTACAGCCATGGACTTGGGAATTCAAAGGCTTGGCTTCAAATCCCAGAATTGCCTTTGATTGTGGGTTACTCATTAACCTATCTTTGCCTCAGTTTCCTCATCTGAAATAGGAATAACAACCCCTATTTCCCTCAGTATCAGAGGTTAGATCTTTTAAAATATGTAAATAATTTAGCACAGTTTATATAGTTAACACCCAACAAAGAGCAACTGTTGTTTTTTTTAAATCCTCACCTGAAGGTGTTTTTTTTTTTTTTTTAATTAATTTTGGAGAGAGAAAAGGAGAGCGAGAGGAATCAAAAACTTCAATGTGAGAGAGAAGCATCAATCGGTTGTTTCCTGCACCCCGCCCTGGCCAGGGATCAAACCCACAATCTAAGTATGTGCCTTGACCAGGAATCGAACCTGCAACCTTTCGGTGTACGGACGACACTCCAACCAACTGAGCCACACTGGCCAGGGCAAGGACAGCTATTTTATCAGGTTCAATGCTCTCTCATATTTGCTTATATAAATTCATATCGACGTCTGGGATCTTTTTACCTGTAAAGCTCAACTCCCTTCCACCAGTCCTTTCTCAGTGTTTGCATGTCCCAGCTCACTCATTTTGGTTAATCTAGGCCCTAGGCACTCATCCAAACCGAGATCAGGTGAGAATATTTTACCTCTAAGCCCAGGGAGTATGTGCCTTCTGGGTAGGCTCCAGAGTAAATGCCCTTTTCCTCTCAGTGACATAAATAGTCCTGTCACTGCTTCCAAGCTCTGTTAAGAAGAGGAACAGACCTGTTTCCTCTGGTGTCCCCTGAGCGCTGATAACTGGATGCCAAGGAGTTGGCCTGATCATGTGGGGTAGGCAGCTGTCTACATGGTGTAATTTGAGGGGTTTGAGGAAATCCCCCTGCTTAAAATATCTTCTTCCAATGTCCAGCACACATGCCTGAAATTATTATTCTTCACAGTAAGATGCTCCTGAAATGCAGTTATTATCCAGGAGTGGACTCACATTCAGCCATTAGCATTTGTTAGCACCTCGGTTTAAATGATCAGATAAATTGATTGAGTAGAGTCCCAAACCTAAGCAGGCACAAATAAGTTTCAGTGAGAGGAGCTGATTCCGGAGGGTGAGGAGTGTGGGGCACTGGGCCGCTCTGGTGGGGGCTGTGTGGATGGTCAGGACAGTCTGGGGCAGCAGGGAGAGTCCAGTCACAGGCAGGAGGGGGGTGATGTACCAGCGGGTTGGAGAGGCTCTGAACACTGTTCCAGGATTTCTCTATTTTGAATGCTTCTATAATTGAAGATATTTTTAAAATAACACTTAACAGCGTGAAATTCCCAGGTTAAAATTGAAGTTTTGATTGCATGATACCAAAATGCTATACTTGGGTTGAAATCCAATCCCGTCTTTGTGTAATTTGTATAATCATCCTTGCAGATGGCCATTCACTCTTTCTTTTATTGTTATTATTATTGATTTCAGAGAGGAAGGGAAAGGGAGAGAGATAGAAACATCAATAATGAAAGAGAATCATGGATTGGTTGCCTCCTGCATGCCCTCCCCTGGGGTTGGGGCCTGCAACCCTGGCATGTGCCCTGACCGGGAATCAAACTGTGACCCTGTTCACAAGTCCATGCTCATCCACTGAGCCACGCAGGTTGGGCTTGCCATTCATTCTTTCATTCAATCAAAAGTTGTTGAACTTAGAGAAGTGCCAGGTGCTATATTAAGCTCTGGGGACACAGGCAAAATCAACAATCCCTGCCTTCACACAGGCTAACTGCTCACCAATCTGAGATCATTAACTATTCTTGGGTGTTGCATCTTGTAGAGTCAGTCTACATTCCTGACATTCGGATTCTTTTTTCCCTTGGACTCTTCAATTCCTTTCTCCTAAAAACTACTCATTCTATCATTTTATGAAGTCTTTGAAAAATTCATTATAGCCCTGACCGGTTTGGCTCGGTGGATGGAGCGTTGGCCTGCGGACTAAAGGGTCCCAGGTTTGGTTCCGGTCAAGGGCATGTACCTGGGTTGCAGGCACATCCCCAGTGGGAGGTGTGCAGGAGGCAGCTGATCGATGTTTCTCTCTCATTGATGTTTCTAGCTCTCTATCCCTCTCCCTTCCTCTCTGTGAAGAATCAATAAAATATATTTTTTAAAAAAAGTCATTATAGTACTATATTTGTTGAACTGATACAAAATTTAGTAAAATTTAGCAGTAATTCCATCTTCCAGAGAAGGCCAATCTGAATAATTTGGTTAATTATCATTTTAAGTCACCAGATACTGCGTGCCTGTGATATACTTGCCAATTATTGAGTGATGTCTCAGAGGGAGCTATTATTAGCCCCAAATTACAAACAAGGAAACTGAGTCTTTAGAGGGTTCGATTACATAACCTCTAAGTGCCTGAGTCAGGATTCAAAACCAGCCCTGTCTGACTCCAAACTCTGTGCCCGTAGTGAACATGAAAGAGTAATTTCTTATAAACATTTTAATGGTTAACATCTATAGATGCTTCTGGAGTCATCTAAAAATAGCATTATCTTGTCATAGGCTCGGATGGGAGCTCCTGGGTTTCAGAGCCAGTATTTCTGTCAAATGTCGAACAAAGCAAATTAGCTCACGAGGGCTGTCATAACAAAGTACCACAGTCTGGTGGCTTCAGCAGTGGAATTTATTTTCTCACAATGCTGAGGACTAGAAGTTTGAGATCAAGGTGTTGACAGAGTTGGTTTCTTCTGAAGCCTTTCCTCTTGGCTTATAGACGGCCACCTTTTCTGTCTTCGCTTGGTCTTCCCTCGGTGCCTATGTCCTTATCTCCTTTTCTTACAGGGACCAGTCAGATTGGAGTAGGGCCCACCCATGTTACCTCATTTCACTTTACGCAGGATAATAAATGTGTACTATTTCCAAGTACACGTTCTGAGGTATGTGGGGGGCTAAGACCGAAACACGTGTGGGGTAAGGAGACACTATTCAGCCGATAACGTGAAGTGAGCCTCTGGTTGCTGATCATGTCCTGCAGAGAGCGGATAATGGGATGCCTTGCTTGACCTTGGTCACTTTCATAGTTGTTTCAGAAATATTGATGAACAGCCCCCGTTCAAGGCTTGGCACTAAGTGAAGGAAAAACTGTGGCAGAAACGGCCCCTGTCTTCAAGAGCTCACACTCTGGAGGCCATTTATTTTATTTTTTACATTTGTCAGACTATGAGAGGAGGTTTATTTAAAAAGTCACAGAGGTAGAAAAAGTGCGTTGTAGAAGAAATGGCCTCAGGAAACAAGTTACAGAGGCTAAAGAAAGGGTCTTGGAGCCCTAGCTGGTTTGGCTCAGTGGATAGAGCGTCCACCTGCAGACTGAAGGGTCCTGGGTTCGATTCCTGTCAAGGACACATGTCGGCCTTGTGGGCTGGATCCCCAGTGAGGGGTGTGCAGGAGGCAGCCGATCAGTGGTTCTCTCTCATCATTGGTGTTTTTATCTCTCTTTCCCTCTCCTTTCCTCTCTGAAAGCAATAAAAATATTTTTTTTAAAAATAAGAAGAAGAAGAGGAGGAGGAGGAGGAAGAAGAAGAAAAAGAAGGGCCGTTGGAGCTTAGAGGAAAGAGAGAGGCAGGGAAAGCGTGCTGAGAGAAGGAGAGAGGCGAGGTGTGCTCCACAGAGAGAGCCGCCGGAGGGCCATTTGGAGAGACTGAGGTTCTCAAGCTCAGAAGTGCGTCCGCGTCACCTGGAGGGCTGGTTAAAACACAGAGTACTGGGCCCCATCCCCGGAGTTTCTGATTCAGGGGATCTGGAGTGGGCCCAAGAATTTGCATTTTAACGAGTTTCCAGGTGCTGCCAGTCTGGAGACCACACACTCTCAGAACTATTGAGCTACACCTACCAAGATCGCATGTGACATGTATGATTGAGGTGACGGGTGCTCCGAGAGCACAGAGGAAGGGCCTTTTTCTGTTTTTCATGTTAAAGCAGCTGAAGAGACAACCGGGAAAGTCCCTTTGCCCCTGAAATTACCCAGAAAATTTCTAGCATTTAGACCTTGATTTCGTAAACTTATTATGGTAAGAAGCAATGCATTGCCTGTACCATTAATTTGCTACTTGGCAAATACTGCCTTTATTACTAATTACATCTACATAAGAAAATAGAAAGCCTGGGAGTACACTAAATTCTGGGTTCTAGCCTTGATCTGAAAATGCTATGGGAACTTTGTCAAATCTCTTGCTGCCCTGAGATTTGGTTTTGGTCATCTATAAAACTAGAGATTAGATGAACAGATCTTTAAGTTTCCTTTCAGCTTTCTCTTTATGGTCCTATATGTCTTGTCTTATCAGGATAAAAGATCCTGAAACAGGAACTAGAACCACGTCTTTTGTTTCTATGGGTCCCCGGAGTTCCTGACACAGAACCGTAAACATAGTAGCTGTTCAGCAAATGTTTATTGATTAATTGACTGAATTAATCAAAGCAATGCAAGGCACAAGCGATTCTTGGCTCAGCACTATGGCTTCCCCTCACCCTAAGGCTAATGCTTACCCCACCTGTGTAGCTGCCAGGAGCTCTCCTTTTCAGCAGCCCTTCCTCTTCGTCACCTCTCACTCACGTCGTTAACTTTTTATTTTATTTTATTAATTTTAGAGAGCGAGAGGGGAAGAGAGAGAGAGAGAGAGAGAGAGAAACATCAACTTGTTGTTCCACTTATTTTTGCATTCATTGGTTGCTTCTTGTAGGTGCCCTGACCAGGGATCGAACCCGAAACGTTGGGATATCGGGATGGCGCTCTAACCAACTGACCTACCTGGCCAGGTCACACCATTAACTTTTAATATTGTTCCAATCCCCATTCATTTCTCTTGGGCACAATACTGAAGGAAATTATCCACAAACTCTATTGTCTTTCCATTCATTACCTTGTTTCCTGATTTTATTTAATCTGGCTCACGGCCCTCTGTGCTCTAAGTGTGACCTCTAACACACAAAGAACTACTCCATACATTGTCTGGCTCTAAATCAGGGTATGTTTCATGGATTAGGGCTTGTGCCTCCCTCACCTGTGGACTTTGGGCAAGTTAGTTACCTTCCTGGGTAGAATAACAATTAAGAGGATTAAAGAAAAATGTATGTGCCACATGCATATCTACCACATATAATATGTGTTGCCATATCATATGGCCGTCATAGTGCTTTGTACATAGTAAATGTTCACATAATATCAGCTGTATGTACATATATTTTAAATATGGAACACTTTACACATTTGTGTGTCATCCTTGCGCAGGGGCTACGCTAATCTTCTCTGTATTGCTCCAATTTTAGTATATGTGCTGCCGAAGTGAGCACAGATATTATTTCTATAAAGTGGACTGCACCTACTTCTCTAAGCCTTTGGCTTAGGAACCTGGCAATCTTAATTTTTAAAAGTACTTCTTTGAGGAAGGCAAAATTTTGCTCTGAAGTCTGTATTTTTAATAGAGCAAACAGCCGCCTGCTTTTTTCATCATAATATACAGGTAAGTGGCAGGGGCAAAGATTAATGCAGTGGACAGTCACAGGATCTTTGATGTCTTCTTTCTTGGGTTAAATTAAATTCAGGTGTTTTTTTTTAATTATCTCTTTTGCCTGGCCAGCATGGGTCAGGGGTTGAGCATCGACCTATGAACCAGGAGGTCGTGGTTCAATTCCCAGTCAGGGCACATGCTTGGGTTGCAGGCTCGATCCCCAGTGTGGGGCGTGTAGGAGGCAGCCAATCAATGATTCTCTCTCATCATTGATGTTTCTTTCTCTGGCTCCCTCTCCTTTCCTCTCTGAAATCAATAAAACATATTAAAATCATTTATCTGTTTAGGACTTCCCAAAGGAAGCTATATAATCTTTCAAATTTTACAATATAGTCTCTGTACTTGAAGAGCTTAGGGTCTCATTCATGGCAAACACTCGATTACTGTTTGCTGCTCTTAAAGTTGATGCCATGATGGCAGCAAACACTTAGATAACAAAAGAATATGATTGTGTCAGATTGCTAGTACATATAGTTGCCGTGAGTTTAAAAACTATTGTCTGGAGTGATCCGGGAAAGCTGCAAGTAGTCCAAATGGCCTTGAGTTGGTGTGAAAGGATAGACTGAACTTGGGAATATGCATGTCATTTTGGGCTAAAATATGTAATCTGTGCTGTCTTTACAACCCTGAACAAGAGGACTGGCTATTTGCCAATGTAACTTTCATTCATAAGAGCTAACTCTGATGACTGCCAATGACACATTTGATTCTCATCTAGTGAGTGGGTATCTCCTTAATGAAGTGGCATCACTGAACACAGCAGCAAGTTAACCTACCCAGGGAAAAGTCACACTTCCCACAAAGAGGGTAACCCAGCTCTCTAGTTGTCCAGGGTGAGCAAGACTGAACTTAGAAATTCTAAGAATCTTTGACAAAGTTCTACGTGAAAGGCCATAAAAAGGGGTTCCGTATTTGTATATGGTTTTTAGTTCAGGCCGCGGTGAGCTGTCAGTGTTTGTTTTAGCAGCAGCAGCATCCAACCTAAAAAGAGAACTAAAACACAGTTGGAAAGAGGAAGTATATGTTGAAAATATAACATTTTCCAAATTACTGAGTGAATTTCATCCAATCATGTTAATGCTTGTCCTTGACACTTAGATCTTTTAAAAATATTTTTTTTATTGATTTTAGAGAGAGAGGGAGAGAGAGGGAAACATCGAAGTGAGAAAAAACATCAATCAGTTGCCTCCCATTCGCACCCTGACTAAGGATCAAACCCGCAAGCTGGGCATGTGCCCTGAAAGGAGACCAACTGGTGACCTTTGGGTGCATGAGATGACGCTCAACCAACAGAGCCACTCGGCTAGGGCTGTCATTTGAATCTTGAACACTTTACGTGTTAAGCTGCTATTGCCAAACCATAAGCTTCAGAGATGCCTTAAATAGAGAACCTGCCTCATTTCCTCTTCCATGAAGACTGAAATAAAATCTATCATCTTTTTCATCTCTTTTCTTCACCTTTTGCATTATGACATCAGGAGGTCCTACTGATTTCTCTTTCTGGCTTTCTGCTTTTGATTTAAAGAAACATCCCCTACCCCCTGCTTGTTTTATTGAGAGATCATTGACATACAACATAGATTAAGTTTAAGGTTTATAACATAATGACTTGACTTACATGTATTATGAAATGATTACCATAATAAGTTTAATTAACATCCATCATCTCATACAGAAACAAAAAATGTTTTGTAATGAGACCTCTTAGGATCTACATTCTTACCAACTTTCAAATATACCATACAGCAGTGTTAACTATAGTCATCATGTTGTACGTTACATCCCCAGTACTTACTTATAATTGGAAGTGTGTACTTCTTAACTACTTTTAACCAATTCCCCCTCCCCGTGCCTCTGGTAACCACAATTCTGATCTCTTTTCCTGAGTTTGTTTTGTGGTTTTTTAGATTCCACATATAAGTGAGATCATATAGTATTTGTCTTTCTCTGATTTATTTCACTAAGCATAATGCTCTCAAGGTCCATCCATGTTGCTGCAAATGATAAGAGTTCCTTCTGCTTTATGGCTGCATAATACTCCAATTTTTTTTATACATACCACAATTCTTTATCCACACATTCATCAGTGGACATTTAGGTGGTTTCCATGTCTTGGTGTAGCCAAAGAAACTTTTATTCATTCATTTCGCATGTATTGGGGAATACAAAGAACATAATACAAAGCATCCTTTGCCTCAATTCCCAACGTTACTTACCCCACTCCCTCTCCCCTTTTACCTGTTCATCTGTGACCCATCCTTAAAATCCATGTTAAGTTCTACATCCTCCATGGAACCTTTCATGACCTCTTCAGGCTCCTCTGACCCCTGTCCTTGTGAATGACACCCTCAGTTAGAACCTAATCATAGAATACCTTGTGGTTACCTTAAGCTTATCTTGTGCTCCTTGGAAAGGCAGAATGGCATGGGGGGGTAGGAGACAGCTCAGTCACTTAGTCATGCAGCCTTAGGCAAATTACTTCTGTTTATGTATCTGTACACCAGCGAAGATAGTAAAACTGCCCCTGTCATAGGATTTAGATGAGGATCCATAGAAAGTGCTTAGAAAAATGCCTCGCACATTTGTGACGCTCAATGTTGGCTACTATCAGTGTCTCTTTGGCCCAATCAATTTTTAGCACTTAGCCTTTATGTTCAATGACAGATTGGTTTCTGCCCTCACCACATTTATAATTTAGTTGTAGAGACTAAACAAATATAGAAAAGAAAGGGTGTGTACTATTAAATGACAAATGAGATACACAATAAATGTTTTCATTAGCATCTTTTAGCGTCTAGAAAGATGTTCCACAAAATCTTTTTGAGCAGTTTCCCCCCCTTTTACCTAGATGCACTCTGTGGCTTTTCAAGTATACATTAGCAATTGTATTTTCCTTTTAAAAGATGGCAGACAACCCCCTCACCAACTCCCAGACATATGACATCTTTCCTGTTCTCTCTCAGGGATTTTGTTCACAGGCCTGGCTTGTTTTCTTTTTGTTTTTATCTGTGGCATAGATTTTCCTAGTCTCCTGGTCTAATAAGGTATTTTATAACAGTCTCCGGAGTTCCTGTAGCTCTATACATTTTAAGCTGCTCCTTTTTGTTTCTTATCTATCCACTAATACTCAGAAACTATAAAATCTTTGTGTACAGTGCCTTCAATAAATATTATTTTAATTCAAATAGTCAGTACTGAATGTGTAAAATTATTATTTTTTAAATGAATTGGTAATAAATTTAAATACGCTTTACTGGATAATAAAAATGCTTTCTTCTCCAACCTTGCTGAGGAAACTGAAAGTTGACTAAAAGAGATTTATAAACTTGAAACAAATGTCGCATGTTATCAAGAATCAGTTCTGACTTGACTATCCGGACTCCCTGACCCTTCTAGAGCTGACACTCTGGACTCCCTAGCTGTTCGCCAGTAGACAATTATTACAATTTAAAATGGAGGCTTTAGTCTTTTTTTTTTTTTTTAAATATATTTTATTGATTTTTTACAGAGTGGAAGGGAGAGAGAGATAGAGAGCTAGAAACATCGATGAGAGAGAAACATCGATCAGCTGCCTCCTGCACATCTCCTACTGGGGATATGCCGGCAACCCAGGTACATGCCCCCGACTGGAATCGAACCTGGGACCTTTCAGTCCGCAGGCCGACGCTCTATCCACTGAGCCAAACCGGTTTCGGCGAGGCTTTAGTCTTTTTAAAGTTGGACTGTTTCATGTATTACTGTTTGTAGTGGATTTTCACATATATTTAATACATATGAAATATATGTGAAATTTAAACTTTTCTAAATAATCTTAAACTCTTGAGGCAATATTTTAAGGTATAGAAGTGTATTGCAGTTGGATTGTCCAAAATTTCCCCTTTTGATTTCACCAAAGAGAGTAAAATAAAAAATAATACATTTTTCAAAATTAATCTTTAAACTTAAAAAATGCAGTAATTGTATTTTTAAGGAGAACGAAGAGATACAGACCCAAATGATTTTCTCCTTATAGAGAAAGCTGTACAGCAGATCCTCCAATAAGGTAACTTTCAACGTCGTTCTATTACAAAGTTGATGCGATGCCCTAGAAACTTAACTCTTTTAGCCTATGGTAAAATTGGTTTTGCTGCACTTCCATGACAATTGAGGACTTAAAGTACAGACCCCTACTTACAAAAACGCATCAACTTGCCCTGGCTGGTTTGGCTCAAGAGCACGTGCCTTGGTTCCAGACTCCTTCCCGGCCCGGGGCCCTGGTGAATCTCGTGCAGGAGGCAACCAATCGCTGTTTCTTTCTGTCTTTCCATCTCTCTTACACTCTTCTTAAAAATCAATGGAAAAATATCCTCGGATGAGGATGAAAAAAAAACACAAAACATCAACTAGACTCAGAGGTACTTTAAAAAATAATATACAGGCATCCCTGCAAAATCAATTCTTTTAAACTGTGATTACAGAAATTGCTGAAGTCATTCCTTTGACAAAGGCTTGATTAAATCCATAGCAGGTAGAATATGGGAACCACCTAAGGATTCATTTGGGTATTATTCAAATTAACATTCTCCCCTTTCCAGAGAATTGTTAGCATTATTATGGCCTTTATCTTCCTAAAAGCACTTGTCATTTAATAATTAGCGTGCTTTTCCTGATTCCTTGTTAGATTCTTTGAGACAAGCACAAGTGGTGCTTGCTTTTATTATTTAAACTACATTTTGATGAATCAAAATATCAAGTTCCCTACACTTGAGAAAAGTAACTTTTAACATAAAACATACTTGAATGTTTAATAATTACATTTAAAAGCAGTTTTAAGTAAATAAATGCTCTTGCCAAGTGTGGTCCATGTTTTGTAACTTCCAGCGTTGAAGTAGCCACTATATAAAGCAAACATATTAAATGTTAATCACTTCAGCTCTAATTAAATATTTAAGCCTACAAAGATCTAGAGAAAGTGGAAAAAAGGTTAAACTTGATTTCATGTATACAACTATTTTGAATCATATTCTCTCCCAAGATGATTAAATCAAACTGTCCTGAATTTCCCCTTTGGAATCTCCAAGGTGCAAGACCATTCTAAAATTCCTCCTTTTCATCATCATTGCCATCACCACCATCAGCATTATTGCCATATAGCTAATATTTTTAAGTTTACTCTGTGCTAAGCTATGCACACAATTCTGCTTTACATGCAGAATTGCATCTGCTTCTTGCCACAGCCCTATGAGGTAGGTGCTATTATTATCTCCATTCAGAGTCTGAAGCTTTAGGAAGGTTAAGTAACCTGACGAATATCACATAACTAGTTTAGGTGCCTGATCACAGATTTAAAAGCAAGCTAACTTAGTTTAAAGCCCCTGCTTCTCACCTTTATTTTGCCTAAGCCCGCTTAATTAACTTAAATTTGGTATAAATAGACTTTAATTATGACCTTTTTTGGGGGGACCCATTTTGGTCTTCCCCTTCATCATCAAATGTTAAAGTATACGTTCAAGGAATAGGGAGACAAGATACAATTAATTGAAAATTTAACACAAAGATGAAAAACAACAACCCAAATAGATGATTGTGACGGAGTGGACAGAGGATGATTGCACGGAGTTTATTTAGCAATCTGGGTGCAGCCACAATTGTTTCCTGATGGCTCTAAAAGCTTTCAATAAAAGTGAAGCGGAGAGGACATTCTGAGACCAGGTTGGCTGCTTCTGTAAAGGCAGGAAGACTGGCAAGTGCTAGGTGAGTGTGAGCAAGTGAGAAGATCATAGTAGGGCTTGAGAGAAGGAAGGGGGCGTAGAAGAGGGGAGGGGGGGCGGTGTCAGGTACATTTACACTTGGTGTCTTAGTACCAGGGGCAGTTTTAGACCCCGATAGGAGGAAATCTTTAAGTCCCCAGGAGTTGAATTTGGGTCATTTCATCTCTTCTCCTTTAGCTGTTGTATGACTCGGTGTCACCCTACTCATGTTTCATTTTTCTAAATGTAAAAAGGGAATGACTCTTGTTCCCTGTGTTTTCTCCTAGTCATCAAAAAGGAAGGAGCTATGCCTGCCCGGGCAGCTCGGTTGGTTGGAGCATCTTCTTTCCCAATAATGCCAAGGTTCAGGTTGGATCCCTGGTCAGGGCACACACAAGAATCAACCAATGGGCCGGCTCCTGTGGCTCAGTGGTTGTGCATCCACCCATGAACCAAGAGGTGGCTGGTTGATTCCCAGTCAGGGCATATGCCCTGGTTGCAGGCTTGATCCCCAGTAGTGGGTGTGCAGAGGCAGCCAGTCAACGATGTTTCTCTCTCATCAATGTTTCTCTCCCTTCCTTGCTCTCTAAAAATCAATAAAAACATTAAAAAGAAAATCAGCCCTAGCCGGTTTGGCTCAGTGGATAGAGCATCGGCCTATGGGCTAAACTTACAGCGGTCGCCAACCAGTGGTCCGTGAGGTCTGAAAGGCTGGCGAGCACTGGTGTAAGGAAACCTTGTCCAGGGTTCGATTCCGGTCAAGGGCACATGCCTGGGTTGCAGGATTGATCCCCAGGGGAGGGGGGGGGGGCGTGTGCAGGAGGCAGCTGATCAATGATTCTCTCATCATTGATGTTTCTCTCTGAAGTATGGTAGCTATCATCTCAGGTAGAAACTGTAGTTTAACTTTAACCCTGCTGTTTGGCTTCTGTACTTACTTGCTTTAACAACAGAAAAGTTACTTTGATTTTCTGAATTGTATAAATCATCCCATTCGATTGAATGCCTTATTGATTGTCATGTGACTATCCCATTGATTGTGATCTTTCTGGTTTTAGAAAGCACATTCCTCTGTACCTGGGAACCAGGACAGCACAATTATCCCAAGATCTGAGGGTTCCAGATAATGTTTCCCTGTCAGCTCAGTGGTCCCAAGACCCAAAACTATAATTAATCTTTGTAGATAACTAATCGGCTCAATCTCGCTTCTGTAACTTTGTGCAAACCAGGATCCTCATTCCAAACCCTGGGATGTAATCAATACCTTTGTGATTTTTGCCTATTATAAATCTGGTGTTGAGGCCATCTTACGGCTGCGAGATTTGGGAGAGCAAAATGCCCCCTCGTAGTCCCGGATTGCAATAAATGTGACTCTTTAATTTGACTTCTTGAGGCGTCCTACTGTGAGTCGCGGGGTACATTACAACATCTCTCTCTCCCTTCCTCTCTGAAATCAATAAAAAAATATATTAAAAATAGAAAAAGAATCAACCAATGAATGCATATGTGGAACAACAAATTGATGTTTCTCTCTCCCTCCCTCCGTCTCTCTCTAAAACCAATCAATCAATAAAAACTTTAAAGAATGTATGTTAGCCGGACCAGTGTGGCTCAGTGGTTGAGCTGCAACCGATGAGCCAGAGGGTCAGGGTTCGATTCCTGGTCAGGGCACAGGCCGGGTGCGGCTCCGGGTGCGGCTGGGTCCCCAGTGTGGGGCCTGCAGGAGGCAGCCAATCCATTTTATTTCATCACTGATGCTTCTGTCTCTCTCCCCCTCTCCCTTCCTCTCTGAAACCAATAAAAATGTATTTTAAAAAATGAATGAGTTAAGCCACAGGACACAGAGGGAAATATATAATATTTTCTAACAAATTCAAAAACGTTGTAAAATAGCTGGGCATCTTTATAAACTCAGCGCTGCAGAAAACTTTTCATGGGACATTGAAGTTCATTAATGACTTGCAGGTGTACGGATCCTCCAATATCCTTTTCTTCTTTCAAGCGGCAGGATCTTGAAAAAAATGAAAGGGGGGCAGAGTTAGCTTTTCCTTACTTCCGCCACCGACAACCCCACGCACGCATTACGGAGAGTTTCATGTTCTCATTTCTGCGTCATGGCCAACCCCACGTGAAGTGGAAAAACAAAGGAGGAACGTCGCCTCGGTCCGTTTTCCGTGTCATTTCCTCGGGCGAGAGGGGGTTTCCCCGGAGACACGCCGGGCCGCCAGCGGGTGCGGGGCTGCCCGCCGCTCCTCCCGGCCGGGAACGGCCGCGGCGTGGGAACCGCGGGCCCCGGGCGCAGCCCCACGCGCGCTTCGGCCAGGCGCGCTCCTCCCCGCCCCCCGCGCGGGCCGGGCACCGCGCTGGCGTCGTGATGTCCTCTGCCGGGCCCACGCATCACCGGCGGAACCAGGTTCTTTTCTGCTCTTTTAAAATAAAAATCTTGAGAATAGCGTGTGCGTGTGTGTGCGGGGGGGGGGTGACGTCTCGCACGGGCTGACAGTCGTGATCTGGACCCCGCGCCCCATACGCGGGGTTCTCCCCGTGTGACTCCGGGCCTGCGCCCCTCCGCTCCCGCCGCGGAAGCGCCGTGACTCACATCTTTCAGATGCTCCCCCCACGCGCCCCACACACCCGCCCGCGAGGACCCGGCCCGCGCCCACAGCGTGGCGTCACCCCGCCCAGGCCGACCGGGAGGGCTCGGGTGTGAGTCACACGGAAAGACCACCCTCGTCGGCATCCCCACACACGTCGTCCCTCACACCGACGCCGGCCGCCCGGCCTCCCCGGACGCCCCGCGTCTCTGCGCAACGTGTTTGGCTCCAGCCCGAGCCCTTGACCCAAAAACCTCCGAGGCAGAGCCGCAGAGCCGGCCTCGCGCGGCCTTTGAAGGCTTTG
The DNA here is from genome assembly GCF_964212035.1 of Myotis nattereri. Taxonomy (NCBI): domain Eukaryota; kingdom Metazoa; phylum Chordata; class Mammalia; order Chiroptera; family Vespertilionidae; genus Myotis; species Myotis nattereri. Next base: position 9,954,220 of record NC_138081.1, read on the forward strand.
TTATTGTTTGGGTTTGAATCGATACGCCCCTCCCCATCCTTCCTCCCGGCTGCTCTACACCCAGCTCCCGCCTCCCGCACGCCCCGCGCCCCTCCCCCTCCATTTTGGCGCCTTTTCCTTCCCGCCACGTCGTGGCGGCGTAGAGACCATTCTGACCGCGAGAGCAGGGCGGGGCGGGGGCGGGGCGTCCGCGTTATGCAGATCAGTCGGCCTCTGGTTGGCTGGAGATGCGCCGGCGGGGGCGGGGCCTGGGCGCGGCGCTCAAGCGCGCGGGGCGGGGACCAGGGGAGTCGCCCTGGCCCGCGGCTTCCCTACCCCCTCTCCTCCCTCGGTCTGCCCGGCAGCCGGCTCCCCGCCTAGGCCCCCGGGAGAGGCCCCGCCCCTTCCCCGCCCGCCCGCGCCCCCCGCAGGCGCGCTCCGCCCCTTTACTCCTGGCGGCGGTGCGAGCCCGGCGTCTGCTACAGCGGCCGCGGCGGCGAAGGCCCGAGAGGACTTGGCGGCAGCGACGGCGGCGGCGGCGGGACGAGCAGCAGCAGCAGCAGCAGCTACCAGCCCCCGGTGCCGCGGCCCTGCCACACGAGTCCCACGAGCCGCCAACCCCGTCGCCCTCGGCGCTGCCTGACCCCGCGGGTGGGTCCACCAGCCGACAGCCCCGGCAGAGCCCCCAGTTGTCCTCCGACTCGCCCTCGGCCTTCCGCGCCAGCCGCAGCCTCGCCGCATCGCCGCCCGCAGCCTTAGCCCAGCCCTAGGCGCCGCCCGGTCCCCGGCTCCTGCGGCCGCGGCTCCAGGCAGTCCCTGCGCCGACACCCTGGAGGGTGGGATGCTCTTGTCCAAAATCAACTCGCTTGCCCACCTGCGCGCCGCGCCCTGCAACGACCTGCACGCCCCCAAGCTGGCGCCCGGTAAGCGCCCCCCTCCCCCGGGATGGGGCCGGGGCTGGACCCGCCGGCGGGGAGCTGGGGGCTCGCGGGCCGGCGCTGAGTCCCCTGCTCCCCCCCTTCGCTAGGCAAGGAGAAGGAGCCCCTGGAGTCGCAGTACCAGGTGGGCCCGCTGCTGGGCAGCGGCGGCTTCGGCTCCGTGTACTCAGGCGTCCGTGTCGCCGACAACTTGCCGGTGAGTGGGCGCCACGCCGTGGGGGGGGGGGCGGGGGGTCGCGGGGCGGGGGCGGGGAGAGGGGGCGCAGGGCTGTGTGTTGGCCCCAGCGAGGGGATCTAATGTCGGCTCTCCGGGGGTGATTTCCAGGTGGCCATCAAGCACGTGGAGAAGGACCGGATTTCCGACTGGGGCGAGCTGGTGAGTGCGCAGGAGGGAGCGGACCCCCAGGGTGGGGGGGTGGGGTGCGGGGCGCCCCCCGCCTCGCGCGCTCACGCAGCCTCCCGGTGCCCGCAGCCCAATGGAACCCGGGTGCCCATGGAAGTGGTGCTGCTGAAGAAGGTGAGCTCGGGCTTCTCGGGCGTCATCCGGCTCCTGGACTGGTTCGAGAGGCCCGACAGCTTCGTGCTGATCCTGGAGCGGCCGGAGCCGGTGCAGGACCTCTTCGACTTCATCACGGAGCGGGGGGCCCTGCAGGAGGAGCTGGCCCGCAGCTTCTTCTGGCAGGTGCTGGAGGCCGTGCGGCACTGCCACAGCTGCGGGGTGCTGCACCGCGACATCAAGGACGAGAACATCCTCATCGACCTCCACCGCGGCGAGCTGAAGCTCATCGACTTCGGGTCGGGGGCGCTGCTCAAGGACACCGTTTACACGGACTTTGACGGTGAGCCAGGCCGGGGCGGGAGCTGCCGGGAGGGAGCTGCCCAGGTGACGCGGCCGGGCCCGGGGGCCTCGGGCCAGCTTCCCTCTCTGGCCCTTTGTAAAGGTCATCGGGCAGCCTGGCTCCATGATAGCAGGGGTGGGGCGAAGGGAGCTTCCCAGCGTAGTAAAGCCGGGGATTTCAAGCCAGCGGAACCTGTAATGTTTCTGGCACGATTTTATTTTATTATTATTTTTTTAAAGTAGAATTCAGTGGGTTCCAAGCTTTTCGGATGAATAAGAGGTTGTGGGCAACCGGCCGTAGCCCAGATTTCTGAAGTCTGACCCAGTTTCCCCGCCAGGAATAGGATGGGAGGTGGAAGAGGGAGGAGAGAGTGGGAGAGATGAAAATTGATGCCGGTTTTTGTAGTTTTTTTGCTTTGTTTTAGAAGAGTTTAGCTTTCTGTAAGGTAGTTTTTAGACTGCATTTTTTTCCTCCCCTTTGATCTAGGGACAGATAAGGGCTAGAGACAGAAATAGTTTCACTAAATAATTCATTTTGTTGATTTTTTTTTTCGGTGTTGTTCAGTGAGGGCGTCGGGAATGAATGTTGTGAAATAAGATCTCTTGCTAGTTTGAAAATTAGTTGGGTGTCTCCGAAGAGGAGGAAAACCTATCCTAGGGAGGGGCTTGGAGCAGGTTCTTTCAGAAAAGGTGGAACGGAGAGCCGGAGAGCCGGCGATCAAAGCCGAGTGGGGTGGGTCACCTGAGCCGCTTAGCCTAAAAAACGACAGCCTTTCAAAACCTGTGACTGGGGCTTGTGGTTTGTGTTTATTTGCCCTTGGAGGACGCTGGGCTGGGCTGCATTTTTTTGTATTTAGCAGTTAATGGCTGGTCGGATCCTCCCATGTTTTTTTTCTTTCGAGTCTTTGCTGCCCCCTGGTGAGCACCAGAAGAATGGCCCCTCCTTTTTTTTTTTTTTTTTACAACCCAAAGTTTGTAAACAGGAATCACGTGGTCTGAAACCAGCTCTGCAGATCTGTCTACCTTTCCAGTGTGGGGAGGAAAGGGCGTGGGTGTCTGCGCCTGCACTCAGGGCGGGAGGAAGGCCTCCCAAAGGGCACCCTGACTTAGGATATTGTGCAAGTGCCCTCACCTACACATATCTGAGTTGAGAATCTCACCCTGGCTCCTGGGCAACCTTTAGATCAGTTTAGGGTTTGTCTGTGGGATACCTCCCCTGATTATGCAGACATACATCCCTTTATTCCCCTGTGGGTGGTCCTGCCCCATACAGGCCTCAGGCTCTGGGTCTTCGGCCAGCCCCTTGGTTTCTTGGAGCGGCTTGTAAAGACTTTCAGTTTATGGTCTGGGCTGGTAGAGAGGTGGGTAATGCTTTGGGTTGGAGAGATGCCATAAGCTGCTTATCCACTCCTTTGAGCTCAGGGAGGTAAATTGAGTTCACCAGCTCCCGAGGGAAGGGCTGGGGTGCCTTTTGTTTTAAAGAGTTACTCAGGATACCACTCAGTTGCTTTGAGTTTTATTTTTGCTAAAAGTGTGTTTTCCTTCTTATTCCCCTGGCTCACAGGGACCCGAGTGTATAGTCCTCCAGAGTGGATCCGCTACCATCGCTACCACGGCAGGTCGGCCGCGGTCTGGTCCCTGGGGATCCTGCTGTATGACATGGTCTGTGGAGATATTCCTTTTGAGCACGATGAGGAGATCGTCAGGGGCCAAGTTTTCTTCCGGCAGAGGGTCTCTTCAGGTAACTTCTGGAAACCCCTTGTTGAAGAGAAGCAATCTGGGGATTGCTTCCACAGTCTTTGAATTCTGGGGAGCTTCACTCTCCAGGAGGTGGCCAGCCTGTGACTTCCAGTCCTAGGCCAGCAGTTCCCCCTTGAGAGCTGACCCCCAGGAAGCCGAGGGTTTGCCGTTGAGCATTCTTGGGGGAGGTCAGAGGAAGGGCAGGTGTGCGACTAGTAACAAAAGACAACTAGTTTCTCTGAAAGGGTGTTTAAAGTACCAACAGAATCATCCTGAGCCCTCAGTGCCTGGCTGGTTTGCCAGGGAGGAAAACGTGGAGTGCTTGCTGAGCCTTCTCCCTTACGTGGAGGCCGGCTCTAAACATTGTGGTCCCAGTGACCTCACTGTGGGTGGTGTTCGTATTTGTAAGTTGGTAGGTGAATTGAATCACCTCCTGCTCACTGATGTCTCATCACAATCCCTAGTCATCCTCCTTCGTATTTCTGGTGGGTGAGTGGGTGTCGTGGGAAAGGCTCTAGCTATTGAAATTTGAAACCACAGATTTAAGAGGGGTGCTGTGTTTTTTTTAGCTGAAAGCAGACGGTTGGATCCAGATGTTATATTCTCACTAAAGAATATGAGTTCTAGAAAGTATGTGGTCTCTGTTGGACCTCAGACTTGTGGGTCCTTGGAAGGCCCTTGCATCACAAAAACAAACTGAGTCATTCATAACCTTTCTTGTTTCCTGCAGAGTGTCAGCATCTCATTAGATGGTGTTTAGCCCTGAGACCATCCGATCGGCCATCCTTTGAAGAAATCCAGAATCATCCGTGGATGCAAGATGTGCTCCTGCCCCAGGAAACTGCTGAGATCCATCTCCACAGCCTGTCGCCAGGGCCCAGCAAATAGCAGCCTTTCCAGCAGGTCCTCCCCTCCTGGCAGATGCTCCAGGGAGGGGGAGCTTTTGTACCAGTGACACTTCTCACCAAGCAGCACAGTGCTTGATACAGGAACAATATTTACAACTCATTCCAGACCCCAGGCCCCTGGAGGGGCCTCGGACAGGGGAAAAGAAATTCCTCTGGGTGTCCTAGGCCTCAGTTCCTCGTAGATGCTCTCTCCTTCTCATAGGTGTGCAGCCAGCATTGCTGGACTCCGCAAAACCCCGGGGGTGGGGAGGGTGGGGGAGGGGGTGGGGGTCAGAGCCCTGTCATGGAACTGTTCCCTTCACTGAATGCCGTGATGGTCAGGTTAGGGGAAAACGGGTTGGGGATAGGACTAGCACCATTTTTTAAGTCCCTGTCACCTCTTCCTTGACTCTTCTGAGTGCCTTCTGTGGGGACTCCGGCTGTGCTGGGAGAAATACTTGAACTTGCCTCTTTTACCTGCTGCTTCTCCAAAAATCGGCCCGGGTTTGGTTTTCCCTGTTTTTCTCTCCCGCCCCCTTCTCCCCACCCTTCATAAGAAAGGTGCCATGGAAGAGGCTACAGGGCCAAACGCTGAGCCACCTGCCCTTTTTCTGGTCTTCCTTTTTGGTTTTTACTTCACTGTTTCAAAGCCAAGACCTCACACACACAAAATGCACAAACAATGCAAAATCAACAGAAAAACTGTAAATGTGTGTACAGTTGGCATGATAGTGTACAAAAGGATTGTAGTTGATCTAATTTTAAAAAATTTTTGCCTTTAAGTTATTTTACCTGTTGTTCTTTTTTAGTTTTGTTTTTTGGGTTTTTTTTTGTTTTTTGTTTTTTTCTTTTTTTTGTTTTTTTTTTGAAAGATGCGCATTCTAACCTGGAGGTCAACGTTATGTATTTATTTATTTATTTATTTGGTTCCCTTCAGCTCCAAGCTTCCACGGCTGCTGCCATAGTTTTCTTTTCCTCCTCTAACTTGGGGACCTTTTGGGGGACGGCTACGACACTTGCTCTGTTCTTAGGGTGATGGGGCTCAGGCGGGACCGCTGCAGGCCCCTCTCGCCTGCTTACCCAAGTGGGTGGGTTCTGTGGGGAGGGGAGTTGCCGACTTGTGTATATAGGGTAGATAGCTGGAAACCAGTTCTGGACAGTGTGCCTTCCGGATCCTCTCTGGGGCTGTGTTTTGAGCACGTAGCCTGCTGGTTTTACTGAGTGAAATACTGTACAGGGGAATAAAAGATAATCTTATTTTTTTTTTTTTATACCTGGCGTTTTTTGAATAAAAACCTTTTATCTTAACTTGTGGCTTCTAAGTGTTATCTATGCAGACTTGCTAATGCGCTTTTATTAAACCACTTGGTAAGTGTCAAAATCTAACCTAGGAGGAAAAAGGGAATTTCAGCTTAAATCAGGTTCCTTCAACAGGACTTCTGGGAATAATCGCTTTTCTGAAACAATGTATGGCTGGGGGGGGCGGGGGGGGGGGGAGGCAGTCATATGGACACGATTTGGCTTGAGGGGCCCCCATAAGGTCCTAGTCTCTGTTCCTAATGCAAATTCTAGTTTCTCTAATACAGCACGGGGGGTTGTTTCCCAGTTGCACTAGCCACATTTCATGAAATAGCTGCTTGTGACGAGGGGCCCAGGAAATGGAGGACATTCCCATCATTGCAGAAGGTTCTAGTGAGCAGGGCTGAGTTGTCAAACAGCCCTACTGTCCCCCACAGGTAAAACTGAGCACGAACCCATACTACATACTGCAGTTATCAGAAAAACTGTAATTACTCTTAGTTTACTGACTCAAGTTTCCTTCATATGCAGTGTGGGGTTTGGCCATGAATAATGGTGGATGAGGAGAAATGCGCTTTTTGACAAGCAGACAGGATTTTCCCCTCCAATGTGCTTGACAACAGGTTTATAAACGACTAGGGGCACAGTGCACGAATTCATGCGGGTAGGGTCCCTTGGCCTAGTCCTCTGCAATCAGGGCCATCTTCTGCCCATTCGCCAGCCCCAGGCTGAATGCTGCCTCTGCCGCCGGGCTGTCAGGCCACTGGGATCACCAGCTCATCCCCGGGGCCACTTGCAGGTGCCACCACCACCACTGCCACTGTGCTGCTAGGGCTTGAGGTGCTGACAGAAGTTGCGACCTACTCACCCCAGCATGAGCGCCCTGAGCGGGCAGCGCCTTCCATCAGTGGCTGGCCTGGCACACACGCATGGAGGTGAGGTCGCCGGTGCCCGCTTTCCTGCAGTCCTGAGCCCCCGAGCAGCCGGGGATGAGCTGGTGGTCCTAACAGCCTGACAGCCAGCCCAGTCCTCCTGCCACCCACCCCGATTCCCCCGTTCACCATTGCTGATCCATCGGAGCCTGCGGGCCGAGGGGCAAGGACCAAGAGGTGCTCAATGCACCTCATGGTGACCGGTCATTTGGTCGTCCTGGTCATCACAGACACTGGCTTTTTATATCTCTATAAAAGGCTAAGTTGACTCACGCATTTGCAATACATATAAAGCTCTCGCTGGCGCCAATCACACGCGTGCGTTTCGATCTGTCATTGTTGATCGTGAATTTGGTTGACACTTCTATTATAGAGAAAGGGCAAATAGCGATATTAAAATATTTCTTCTAATTAATTTCAATGTGCATGAATTCGTGCACTGGGACACTAGTATAGAGATAAGTGAGATGTTCAATTTTCTTCCATTATCCCTGGTTGAGATAATTAGTATTTATAGTACGTTGTTTCTTTGCAGGAATCTTTAAGCCCCTTATTCATTTATATATACATTTTTTTTAATCCTTACCCAAGGATATGTTTACTAATTTTATACTGAGTGGGAAATAGAGAAACATCACTTGGCTGCCTCCCCGACCCCCATACATGCCCAGACCTCGGACAAATGTGAAACCCAGGTATGTGCCCTGACCGGGAATCAAACCCCGTGACCTTTTGCTGTACACATTTTGGCTTACAGGATGCTGCTCCAACCAACCGAGCAACCCGACCAGGGCCCTTGTTCATTTCTTGAGTTTTGTTTAAACCAGATGGTAGCTAGGACCGCCTGGTGGAGGCCTGCTATGCTGAAAGCACACTCAATTTGCATAAGTATTAGTAAAGGTGGGCTTCTTGCTCATGTGCATCGGCAGCAGTTCTAACATTCTCCCTGTGGGTCATCTTGTCCTCTCCCCTTGGTGCATACACACATCCTCTGGACACTGGCCAGGATGCTGTCTTATCAAGATGCTTGAGAGTCCAGGCTGTAATACCCATCACTTCTCATCGTCTACCCTTCAGCTTGGATTAGATCCCAAGCCCTAGCTCTACCCCTGTGGCTGCAGGAGAGGAAGGGAGGATTTCTTGGTTCTGGGGGCGGATTTTCTAGGTTCCCCTTTTCCCTCCCTTCCCCCATCTCACAATCTCTTGGAACATGAGGGTTGCATGCCTCATCCTTTCCAGTAAAGTTGACACGTGAACAATTAAAAATTGCCCCAAACTTATAACGAAATCTAGTAAAGCCCCACCCTTGTTCCCCTTGAGTTTCTGGCAGTTCCCCATCCTCTACTGAGACTACTAAGGGCCTCTGAAGAAATACATAGCATGCTTCTGTTGGGTACAAAATACTAGGGGTTGTATAGGAAGGGTGACAGATCACATGTAGTCTCTTTTTTAAAGTCTAGAGTGGAACGGAAGTCAGATAACTAATATGACTGTGTGGCCAGAAGGATATAGACGGAGCAATCTTTAGGAGCATCACCTTGGGAGCCCTCCTCGGCCTTTGAAGCCTACCACCACTTACCTGGATGCCCTGGGCAAGGCATGCTCTCTGAGGCTAATCTCCAAATAGAGCTACTCCTGGATTGGATTATTAGGAAGATGCTTTTTAAATAATGGGAAGATTGAGTTAAATATGAGAGTACTCATGCAAACAAATACTAGCTCCTGCTTATGGATGCAGATGTATATGCAGTAAAAGTACTAAGAAGTACAGGGCAATAAAGTCCCAAAGTCAGGAGAGTGGTTATTGCTTCTGGGGAGGAGGCAGGGAGGTTGGGATTTTGGGAGGGATATCTGTACGGGGCCTTTCGACTATTTGGGCAAGGCTTCATTTCATGAGCCAGATGGCAAAGATTAAGGTGTTTGCATTATTCTTTTTTTTTAAATTGAGTTTATTGGAGTGGCATTGGTTAATAAATTATATAGGTTTCAGGTGTACAATCCTATAAGACATCATCTGTATATTGTACTGTGTGTTCACCACCTAAAGTCGAGTCTCCTTCCATCACTATTTATCCCTCCTTTACCCCCTTCTACCATTCTTTATTATTATTATTATTAGTAGTAGTAGTAGTATTGATTTTTAGAGAGAGAGGAAGGGAGGAAAGGAGAGGGAGAGAGAAGCATTGATGTGAGAGAGAACCATCAATCAGCTGCCTCCTGCACACCCCCGACTAAGGATTGAACCAGCAACCCCTCTATGTGCCCTGACCGGGAATCAAACTGGCAACCTTTTGATGCACAGGATGATGCCCAACCAACTGAGCCACACTGGCCAGGGTCACCCTGCATTATTCTGTATAGATTTTTTAATCTTAAATATTTCATGATAAAATTTTATTTTATTATATTTATTGATTTTTAGAAAGGGTAAGAGAAAGAGAAAGAGAGAGAGAAACACTGACTTGTTGTTCCACTCATTTATGCATTCATTGGCTGACTCTTATAAGTGCCCTGACTGGGGATCGAACCAGCAACCTTGGCATATCCAGGACAATGCTCCACTCAAGTGAGCTACCTGTCCCGAGCCTCATGATAAAATGTAAAAAGTAATGAACAAGTTAGTGCTTATCACATAGGAGATAATGCCTCCTTGGCTGAGGTGATCTGGGAAGGCTTCACAGAGGAGGCAACATTTCAACTGGACTTAAAGGATGAGCATCGGTTTGCTCACCTGTAAATTGAACATGCAGATAGAGCAGAGAAGTCCAGGAGGGCTGCTGTTTTCCCCCATTATAGCAGGGATCAGCCCAGTACGGCCTGCTGACCAGGTCTGGCAGACCACCTGGTTCTGTGCGCCTGCACACTAAGACTGGGTTTTACATTTTGAAATGGAAGAAAAAGTTCAAATGAAATTTTTTTTTGTTAATCCTCACTCGAGGATATTTTTTGCTATTCATTTTTAGAGAATGGAAGGGAGGGGTGAGGGAAGAGAGCGAGCGAGAGAGATAAACATCAATGTGTGTGAGAGAGAGATGTTGATTGGTTGCCTCCTGCATGTGCCCCAACCAGGGTGGGGATGGAACCTGCAACCCAGGCACATGCCCTTGACCAGGAATAGAACCTGTGACCCTTCTGTGTGAAGGCCGACACTCCAACCACTGAACAACACTGGCCAGGGCAGAATATTATTTTGTAACACATAAAGATGATATAAAATTCAACTATCAATGTTCATAAATAATGCTCACCCAGTTGTGAATTGTCTGTGGCTGCTTTAGTGCTGTAGGGGCAGAGTTGAGTAGTTGTGACCTTATAATTGGCAAAGCCGAAATATTTGCCATGTGGCCCTTCGTAGAAAAAATTGGCTGACTCCTGCACCAGACCACGGTCTCTTTGATTCATTTGCCTCTTTCTTAACACTTAGCCATAATAGCTAACACCGGCTTTGCACATATTAATGTCATCTTACAACAAATGCCCGTGAGGTAAATGCTATTATGACTTATCCCCATTTTACAGATGAGGGAGACGGAGGTGCAGAGCAGTTCGTTCCCATGTCCAAGTCACATACCTAAGAAGCAGCCAGGTCAGCGTTTGGACCCAGGCTCATCATCGCTCTGCTAACCTGCCTCGTATAAACATTTGGGAAGGTTACTTCAGGGCCCAGGATCTGGTGGTCCGGGAAGGTCTTCCCCAAACTCCAGAGAGCCGGGTAAGCAGTTCTGTTCTATGCCAATATTCATTATTGGCTCCTGTGGGCTGCCCTTCACTTGGGCCTGGGCAGGGAGGAAGAGTAGGAGGCGGCAAAGGGAGGAGAGAGGGGACCAGGGGGAGGGGGAAGGGGTGGAGCAAGCGCACATTTCTTGTAAATGTTGCTCAGCTCCTTCAACTGCTCTGCTGGTTCTTGGAAACCCTTACCACAAAGGGCCTATCGAGAACAGTGTTGTAGCAGATATGGCCTCATCCCCCCAGCTCACTTCCTGCCCAGCCTTGTGCTAGTAACCCCGATTGCAAAGAGCAAGGTTACAGTGACCCCCAGCATCGCTGTGGGAGGAAGTGCAAAAATAAGCAGAACTAGGGTCAAGCTGAGAGGACAGACTTTATTTTTATTTATTGTAACAGGACATACGATGCCCAGAATTGGATTAATCGTAATCCTTGGTTCCTAATATATTCTCACCTCTGGTCCAAGCATGGCCTGCTGTTATCATGATATTATGCTGGGTAGTGAGCCTGTCACCCAACTCAAGAAGCAGACATCGACAGTGATATCCACCCACCTTTACGATCCTCTCTTACTCCATCCCTTGCCTCGATCTGATATAACCTACTATCCTAAATTTTGTTTAGCATTCTCTTAGATTTCTTCAAAAAGTTTTTACTTTATAGGCATGTGCTCCTAAATTATAGTGTTTAAATAGTTGTTCTTGAACTTTATAAAAAGAGTATCATGCATGAATGGAGTGATCTGGAACTTGCTCTTTCCACTCAGCGTTATGTTATGAAAATTCATGCGCGTTGTAGCACTTGGTCCATTTTCACTAGAGGATTCTCTGGTGTGGACAGTCTTGAGGGGCCCCCTGGGTTAAGCTGCTTAGGAGTCAGCATGCCCATCAAGGTGTAGGTCTTGCCCGGTATCCCAGGGGGAGAGCAAGTAACCAGTAGCCATTCCCGATGTCCTTTCGGAGCACCCACTATGCCCCAGGCACCATGCCAAGAACACAGAACTCCCTTTCCACGTGTGAGCAGACAGAACCAGGCTTTTCTCATCTGCACCCTTTAGGGTTCAATGTGGCGACAGCAAACAGACAAGTGTCGCAGCAAAGCCAAGACCTGACTGCATGGGCTCCCCGTGAGAGCCATGGCTCAGCAGGGACTGTTGTGTGTGTGGTGTGTGTCTGATGTGGTGTAGGGTGATGGTATGGTGTGCTGGTGTGTGTGTGTGTGTGTGAGTGTGTGTGTGTGTGTGCACATGTTGTATCTTTGGTGTGTGTGGTGACCAGGGCGGTGTATATGCACTTATGTGTGTGTTGGTGTGCACACATAGTACAGGGGGTGTGGGTGTCATAGACATGTATGATGTGTATGTGCCAGTATGCATACACACTCATTCTCGGGGCTACTACCTGCTTACCCCACCTGACTAAAGGCTCCTATTTCTTCACTTTGTGGGTTGGCTGCCTCCTTTTCCTACCTCTGCCCTGATTCCTCTACCCCACTCCCTCCTCTCAACTCTCACACCTTATCTTCTTTCTGATCTCCAACTCAGATCCCTCCTCCGATAACCACCCACCCAATTCCCTTGTTCCCTTCACCGTTCCTCCTTTGGGGGGAGAGGGGGTGCCCATTCCAATTGACCTTTGAGACCTCATCCTGGATTTGACCTTGCCAGCAAGCTTCATAAAACCGTTGGCCCCGCCCTCCTTGAAACTCCTCCCCTGGCTTCAGGACCCCAGGTTTGCCTTCGACTTCTATGCCCCCAGCAGGAAACAGATGGCACTCTCAGATGGGCGGGCGAGTGACGAGAGTGTGAACAAGAACTCCTTCCAAAGGTGCGGGCAGGTGTTGGGAAACCACGAGGGGCCACCACCTGAGGGGCCGAGGACGGAGCAGCAGCTGGAAGCAGGTGTGGGGAAGCCTGCCTGATGAGATCTGTGACCTTCATCCCAGAGGCAGCCAGCCCGTGGGAACCCCAGGGAGCGAGCCAGAGAAATAAATACCCTGGCCTCCCCCCTCCTCCTCCCCGCCCCCTGATCTCCTCCCACGGCCTCTCAACTGGTGTGAGGCTATCCCCCAGGTGATGAGATGGTGTGATGGTGTGTGTGTGTGTGGGTGTGTGTGTGTGCGCGCGTGTGTGTGTGTCAGGGCACAGACCCAGATGGGGAAAGGCTGGAAGTGACTGCAGAGGACAGGGAAGCCCAGCACAGTGGCCTCAGGTGCCGTCTCCCAGCTCCAGCGCGCGTCTTCTGCATGGTGGTTCCTGGAACTCCAGCACAGACCTCTCTCCTGAGCTCCAGGCCTGGGGACCAGTAGCCTAAGTCCCCTGCCCAGGGTCTCCCAGTAACCCAGGAACTGAATTTCACTGGTGCCTGCAGGACAATGTGAGGCCTCCAACCCGAGTTCCCACCCGCCACTGCTCGCTTCTCAGTTCCACTCATGAAGTTCCCAAGAGACACAGATGCCCACAAATTTTCCAAGTGCAAGTAGTATTTTTAAAAACCACAAATGTGTTTTAGTAAAAATGATAGTATAAAGTGAAATAAAGTGATGTGCTATAATGCTACCACACCAGAGAGAAATACTCTTAGGAGATTATATATATCCTATATAATAAAAGGCTAATATGCAAATCGACTGAATGGTGGAATGACCAGTCACTATGATGCGCACTGACCACCAGGGGGCAGATACTCAACGCAGGAGCTTCCCCCTGGTGGTCAGTGCGCTCCCACAGGGGGAGCACCGCTCATCCAGAAGCCAGGCTCACAGCTGGCGAGTGCAGTGGTGGTGGCGAGAGCCTCTCCCACCTCTAGGGCTAAGGATGCCCCCAGGGAGCAGGCCTAAGCCATCAGTCAGACATCCCCTGAGGGCTCCCAGACTGTAAGAGGGTGCAGGCTGGGCTGAGGGAACCCCCCCCCCCTCCGCCAAGTGCACAGTTTTGTGCACCAGGCCTCTAGTATATATATAATATTTTTATACATGTATATTTTCTTTATGTAATTTTACAGCGCAGAGCTCATATTTTTGTAACCTGTTTTTCCCCTGCATTTAGCAATGTGCTATTGAAGTGTTTCCATTTCAAGAGCTATAGATTTTATATGGCCAAAATACAGATGTACATTATTCATTTGTGTAATTTCCAATTTTCTACCATCATATATGAACTACTAGAGGCCTGGCTCATGAAATGCATGCATGAGTAGGGTCATTAGGCCTGGCCTACAATCAGGGCCGATCTTCCCCGGCTGCCAGAAGCTGGCCCCGCCCCCTGCCACCAATGCCCTCTGTATGTGGGGAAACCAGCAGGGCGATTGGGGCCCCACTCCCCAATCGCACCCACCTTGGCCTGGCACTGCCCATGTTCACCGCCACCCACCCCTGGTTCTCCATTCCCATTGGGTGATCAGAGCCTGCCAGCCTGGGGGAGGGACCGAGAGGTTGGCCATTCCTGCCAGCTCACCGGCCCCGCCCCACACTGCCGGTCGCCCTCTGTGTGTGGGGCGACCAGTGGGGCAATCGGAGCCCCACTTGCTCTCACCTGCCTTGGCCTGGTGCTGCCCGCATCCGCTGCCACCCACCCCCGGGGAATCAGAGCCTGTGGTCGGGGGGAGGGACCAAGAGGTTGGCTGGTAGGCCCCGATTGGGCGATCCGGGCCTGCGGGCTGGGGGCAGCTCCTATGCTGAGCATCTGCCCCCTGGTGGTCAGTGCGCATCATAGTAGTCGGTCCTTCTGCCACCCGGCCGATTTGCATATTATGCTTTTATATATATATAGATTCTGTTACCAGTTAGGGCTCTGGGCAGAGATTGTTGCCAATATCCATTCTCCTTTCCTTCCTTAGTAATAAACCTCTCATTTTTCACTGATCATATGACTTTCCTTAAGAACAAAGACTAAATTCCCTTGCAGCTAGCTGTGGAGATAAGACAAGGTTATGCCCAATGAAATGTAAGTAAAAGTGTTGCTCAAGCAGATTCCAGGAAAACTCCTTCGGACACCGATAGGCGCCCTTGACCCTGAGAGGAAAGGCGGAGCTCTAGGAGGAGAGGGCGACAGGGTGATAAGAAACAGGAGCTGACAAAAGTGAAAAGTTCCCCCAGGCCACTCCATCGCTATCGCCTTGTTTTGTGACAAGCTTTTAATATTTCACTGGGAAAATATTTCCCCTCTTTAACTTAGTGATTTCTGGATTTTTTTTCATTCTCACCCAAGGATATGTTTTTTTTATTGATTTTCAAAAATTGATTTTAGAGCGGAGGAGAGAGAGAGAGTGAGAGACAGAGAGAGAAAGGAACATGGATGTGAGAGAGAAACATCAGTTGGTTGCCTCTCATACTTACCCCGACTGGGGATCAACCCACAACCTGGGTATGTGCCCTGACTAGGAACCAAACCTGCCACCTTTCAGTGTATGGGAGAACGCTCCCACCAACTGAGCGGCATAGGCCAGGGTTTTTATTGAATTTTTTTAGAGAGAGAGGGAGAGAAACATCGATGAGAGAGAAAAACATTGATTAGTTGCCTCCTGGGGATTGAACCTGAAACTTAGGTATACCCCCTGACTGGGAATTGAACCCAAGACCTTTTGATGCATAGGATGATGCTCCAACCAACTGAGCCACCTGGCCAGGGCTGTGTACTGCCTTTAAGTACACTTTCATTGTATCTTGATCCCTCTGTCCTTCATGACACATCTCTCCAATTTTATAATACAAGTCAGCTAAAAAGTGAGATTTGCCCAGCCGGTGTGGCTCAGGAGGCCATGGCACATGCCCGGGTTGTGGGCTCAATCTCCAGTGTGGGGCGTGTGGGAGGCAGCCAATTGATGATTTTCTGTCATCACTGATGTTTCTATCTCTCTTTCCCTCTCTCTGAAATCAATAAAAATATACACTTTTTAAAAAGTGAGATTTGATATTTAGGCAATTCTCATTTATTTACATCAATTCATGGGGGAATTTATATGGTGATATGAATAATGTAAAATGAAAAAACTTGCCCTGTCCGGTGTGGCTCAGTTGGTTGGAGCCTCATCCGTACACCAAGCATGCCAAGTCCAAAGGCAACATGGTCCGAATAAGCAAGGTTTAAGTTTATGTGGCCGCAAAAACACAAAAGCTTCAATTTTCATAGAAACGTAGGTTTATTTCAATAGAGACATGCTGAATACAAAGGGCTGAAATAAGTGAGTCATCATTAACATAAAATAATGGAACATTTTAATAAAAATTAATATTTTTTCTTGAACATTGACTTACCAGACACTGAATAACTGCACAATTAATAAGCATGACGCAAATAAACCTATTTTTCTTGTCCTCTGAAAGCGAAATATTTCCTGTTGCGCACACCAAACAAGTCAGTCCAAGACTAATGACGTGGCCATCGGCTGCTAAAATATTCGCCGCTAGTATTAGTGGAGAGAAATGGTGCATAAAGGAAATGAATGCAACATGATTATAGTCATCAGTCATTAGCGAATGTTGTAGTTCATTATTAATAATTATGTATAATAGGATATTGTAAAAATTAAGTTACAAAATTTTTTTTAAATATATTTTTTATTGATTTTTTACAGAGAGGAGGGGAGAGGGATAGAGAGTTAGAAACATGGATTAGCTCGCAACCAAGGTACATGCCCTTGACCAGAATCGAACCTAGGACTCTGGGACCCTTAGAGTCCGCAGGCCAACGCTCTACCCACTGAGCCTAACCGGTTAGGGCAAGTTACAAAATTTTTATTAAAATGTTTCTTATATACCATTATATTGGCTGGGCCGCAAAAATATTCATTGTGGGCCACATGCAGCCCGCAGGCCATGAGTTTGACATGCTTGCCGTACACCAAAAGGTTATGGGTTCGATTCAGTAAAGGCACATGCCTAGGTTTCAGGTTCAATCCCTGGTTGGACTGGGTATGGGAAGTGGCTGGTCAATATATCTCTCTCACATCAATGTTTCTCTCTCTCTTTATCTCTCTCTCTCTCCCTCTCTCCTTTCCTCACTCTCTAAAATCGGTTAAAAATAAAATAATAAAATGAAAAAGAAGTTAAAATATATATTTGACTCTGAAATGAGTTCCTTAATCCAACATATTTTCATTGGTAGAGAAAGGAAGGGAATGAACTTTTTTTAAACCAACTTTGTTGAGGGATAATTTACACTCGCTCACTAACACCCACGTTAAGTGCAGGATCTGATGTGTTTTGACAATTGTGCACACCTGCGTAACCACTAGCACTATCAAGAGATGGATCTCCAGCCCTCCGAAGGCTCCGCCCCCACCGGCCCCAGGCAACCACTGATCCACTTTCTGTCACTCCCGATTAGTTGCACCTGTTCTAGAATTTCATGGAAATGGTGTCAGACAGCGTGAGCTCATTTGTGGGAATGACCATTTATTGGGTGCCTACCATGTGACAGACACTTTACCAGGGTACCATCATTTTTCCCTTAAAAATGAGAAAACCAGACTCAGAAACTCAATCATTTACCAAAGTCCCATGGCTAGTGAGTGGCAGAGAAGAATTCTGACTAAGTTATCTCCAAGTTGAAGGTCTTTCTTTACACACCACACTGTCACTGCCCTTGGCTTTGTGCAGGCCCTAAAAGATGAATATTTGAGGTGTGAGGTCAAGGTTTATAATCTCATGAAAAGGCGAGATTAGGGCACATGGAACACCTGGAGAACAGACGCGAGGATCCGTAATAAAATGTTAAGGGTAACCAACCTCCAACCATAAGCTGCCTGCTTTGTACTAACAAATAGCGACCGGAGGCCTACGGGGAAGCTGTTGGCCGAAGGTGTCACGCGGGTTCTCAGTGGCAGGATTCCTCTCTATCACCCTCGCATTTCCTTCAGACAAAACCGTGAAGCTGGGCTGGGAACCTCTGGTGTGGCGGGGGCCGGGTCTCAGGTCTTCTTCCTTCCTGTCCAGTCAAACCCGTGTGGGAACCGGAAGTTTAGAAAGTCATTCCTTAATAAGGGAAACGCAGACTCAGTCCCCAGCTCCCAGAACAGTAGCACCAGGAGGGCAGCGAGACCTCAAGGACAAGTACCATGAAGAAGAGACAATCTCCAGCCTCGATGGGGTCGTGTTTCGAAAATGTGTTTATCATGTGATTGAAACACAACACATCTTCCCCGAGAACCTCGTTGCCAGTGGAGGCTGGGCCCTCAGATCCACAGGCGAAGGCTGAGTTAACACGAGTGGCTGAAACACTGTGCCGCCGTGTGAGGCCTCAGCCAAAGCAGTGGGCTGTGGGCTCACAGACAGCCTGAGTTGCTGTCTACACCTCCCTCCTACCTGCCACAGGGATCGGCTCCCCCACATCCCTGCCCCTTGGCATTCCGCCTGAGCCGAGTCCAGCCCCTTGCAAGATCGAAAATTCTTCTGGCTCCTTCCCTCGCTTGGTCCCAGCTCCATTCTCTGTTTCTACGTGAATCTGATCACTCCTGTGACAAGTCTTCAAGAGTTGATGGGTATTCATTTTACTATTTTTTTCAACTTTTCTGTTTGTTTGAAATTTTTAATTTTTATTTATTAATTTGAGAGAGAGAGAGAGAGAGAGAGAGAGAGAGAGAGAGATATGGATTTGTTGTCCCACTTTTTTATTCATTCATTGACTGCTTCTTGTATGTGCCCTGACCAGGGACTGAACCGCCAATCTTGGCGTATTGGGACAACACGCTAACCAACTGAGCTACCTGGCCAGGGATTATGTTTGAAATTTTTCATAATAAAAAGTTGCAGGACATTTGTGGGGGAAAAAAAAATTCAAATGTCTGTCACCTCAGCCTTTCTCTCTGAAACTGGCAAGGAGGAGTATAGTAATCAGGGAAAATGACTGACCTCCTTGAAAAGGACGCGACTACAAAGTGCTCAGTGAATCTGACACCTGTCAGAGCGAGAACATGGCAAACTCCTCGCCAGCCGGCTTCTCCACTGAGCGACTGATAGGAGCCTAAGACAAAACCCGTTTCCTAGGGTGTTGTAAGACCTGTTTGAGACGATCTCAAGGGAAGAATAGGGTGGGCCAGGCACACCGGAAGTGCCACTACATATAGTCAATTCTCGTGACTCACAGTAACTTCTATAAAGTTGCTGTGAGCACTGAATTAGTGAGTTCCGAGTCGCTGCAACAGGGGAGAGACAGGGTCCGCTCCCTGCAAGCCTCTGGTCACAGTTTATGTGTGTTTCTCTTTAAACACGTCTTATGTCATATATAGGCAGTAAGTCTTCACTTAACGTGGCTGATAGATTCTGTGACTTTAAGTGAAATGACCAATTTTAGTAAAAAAAAACAATTTTACCACAGGCTGATGGATATAAACAAGGGTTACGTTCCTATGGCCTCTCACCTACAGTGTAAGGAAAAAATGTTGGACGAAACTAGGAGGTTCTTGTATTGTGACCTCCTCACGTCGAACTCATGCCAATAGCCTTGTACCTCGGGCCCCAGGGAAGCTGCCCTGTCAGCTGTGCTGTCTCTGTAGGGCACGTCACTGCCTCCCTGGCCAGGAGCACTAGACACACTTCAGCACGACATTTGGGGGCAGTTTTATGTATTTATTTAGTTAGTTATTTTTCAGTATTTTTATTGATTTCAGAGAGGACGGGAGAGGGAGAGAGAGATAGAAACATCCCTGATGAGAGAGACTCATTGATCGGCTGCCTCCTGCACGCCCCTCACTGGGGATCGAGTCTGTCACCCCGGAACGTGCCCTGATCAGGAATCGAATCGTGACCTCCTGGTTCATAGGTCGACGCTCAACCACCGAGCCATGCCGATCGGGCTGGGAGCAGTTTTAAACAGCAAAGTCACCAACAAAAAGCACAAACCTGTGGGGAAAAGGACACAAAAAGGACACTTGTTCAGAGTATGAGAACTGCAACCAGAAGGCAGAGAAAGCATCGCTCCGTTCCACCTGCACATGGGCAAGTCGTGCGCTTCGGGTGACTCAAATTTTCGGTGCTTTGCACATGTCTGCAATGGCCAGGAAAGCACTGTGAGTATTGACTTTGGGGGTCACAAATAAATTTCAGTGAGAAGGCACATTCACAATTAGAGGGTTCATAAATAATGAAGATAATTGTCCTCAGTGATGGAGGGTTTGTTTGATGGTTTTTGTAATCTTTCTCTCATATACTTTTACTTCTTTGGAGAATCGTGAGCTGGGCAAGGTGGATGGTCTTATCCCCACTTTATAGATGTAGAGCGTGACAAGCCTGCCCGCGGGCTTTGTTCCAGGTACCACCAGTGTGACCATCCAGGCCCTGGCCGTGTGGCTCAGCTGGTTGAGTGTCGTCTGGTGCATCAAAGTCACTGGTTCGACCCCAGGTTGCAGGCTCAATCCCTCGCCAGGGTGCAGGGGAAGGCAGCCGAGTGATGTTTCTCACATTGATGTTTCGCTCCAAAAAAATTAATTAATTAATTAAGAAGAGTGTGATTATTCAAGCCTACCCAACTGCAAATCAATATATTTTTTTTAAGAGTGGGCTCTATGCCTCCCCCCCACCCCCCTTTTAATCCTCACCCGAGGACATGCTCTTAATGACTTTAGAGAGAGGAAGAGGGAAATGTGAGAGAGAAACATAGATCAGCTGCCTCCTGCACACGCCAAGACGGGGGATCAAACCCACAACCTGACCGGGAATTGAACCGGTGATGTTTTGGTCACAGGATGATGCTCCACCAACTGAACCACACCGGCCAGCACTCTGGTACTCAGTTTTGAAATCTTCATGTTTCCAGTCATCTAGACACTCAGTGAAGGAAGTAACTTTTTATGCAATTGTTTATTTATATGAGAATGGACTCGTGCATGTTAATTTTATTCTATGGGTTATAACAGGGGTGGGCAAACTTTTTGACTCGAGAGCCACAATGGGTTCTTAAACTGGACCGGAGGGCCGGAACAAAAGCATGGATGGAGTGTTTGTGTGAACTAATATAAATTCAAAGTAAACATCATTACATAAAAGGGTACGGTCTTTTTTTTCAATAGTTTTATTCATTTCAAACGGACAGGATCCGGCCCACGGGCCGTAGTTTGCCCACGGCTGGGTTATAAAATCCAGTACTCTTGCTGCCCAGGCTGTTTCAGCTTTGGCCATTGGGAGCGCCTGCGGGTTGGTTCCTGTGTCTTTGAAGAGCTCCCATCTTTTTCTGAGGACCTTCCTACTTCCTGCCCCGGCAAGATGGGCCAGACTCACCCTGTCTCCTCCCCAGCCAGGACTCAACCACTTCTCCAAAGCACCGGGGCCTTTGATTGAGGGATGGTGTTTAAAGAGCAACCTGGCTCTGGATGTGCTCATTACTCCCCGGAGTCACTGCCTCGAAGCCTCTCAGGTTGGAGCTGGGACATACGTGTCTGCAGATCCACGCGTGAGCACAGCTCTATGCTTACTTCAGTGTCCATTCGTGGTACCAGGTAAGGAGTTTTTAATGATGGTCGTTCCTATGTCTTTACAAACTAGTATGCAGTAGGTTTACAAAAAATGTTTGCTGAATTGAATGGAACTAATGAAAAATGTAGGGGTCAATGTGGTGCAGAAAAGTGTTGGGGGATTGAAAGAGAGAACAAGATAAATGAACCTTTGCCAACTGGTGACACTGAAAGGGCCCGGGCTTGGGCTCAGAGATCAAGGACCAGCTCTGGCCACTGAGCCTCAGGACCTTGAACCAGTCACCTAACCTCTAGGCGCCGGTTTCCCATGCATAAGAAGACTCGTTGGGCTAAGCGACCCTTACACTCCTTTCAGCTTGGGAGTACAAATCCGATACTATCAGTCACTTGCTTTAAATATCTTTGAAGGGCAGGCAGTTTCTCTATTTTTTTAACCACAATCTACAGTAATAAATATAATTCACAGAATGAACTGGTATGGTTGTGTGTATAAACATATATATGAACACGTAGCCATATACCTACTATATATACATATACACACACATTGTGTGTAGTAGGGATAGGTCTGAGATAATGTAATAAAAATGTAAGTGTGTCTTAAATACAATAGAAATTAACTTCTCCTTCACATAACTTACTTTCTCTTTTGGAGTCTGAGCATGTGGTTTTCAAGGCTCGAACACCATCAATAACAGCTTCCATGTCCGAGCCCAAGGTGACTGCTCCAGCTCCTGCCATCATGTCTGTATCCAGCCAGGGCAAGGGGGGAGGGAAGACACGAAGGAGAGCATGCCGTTCCTTTCAGGAGCACAGCCCAGCAGTGGCACACGCCACGTCTGCTCAGACTCCGCTGGCCAGAGCGCAGCCAGGCAGCCACCCCCGGCTGCAGAGAGGCGGGGGAAGGTGGGCTCTAGCTGAGCGACCAGGTGCCAGCACGTGGGGCCTTGCTATTAAAATGAACGGAGGAGAGTGGGTTGATGGAAACCTTGCAGTACCTGCCGCCATAGATAAAACTGAAACATTTGCACACAATTGTACTTACTCTTAATACAAAAGCACGGGCTTTCTCTCTTTTAGTCTACTCCATTCAATTTCTTGTTCATTTTCTAAATATTGGTCTTGACCTACTAAACTGACTTCGTCATACTCGACGGGATTACAACCCTCCTGTGAGACACACTTTCCCAGAGCAAAGGGCAAACGCGTCCTCAGCACAGCCAGTGGTTAGCCTCCTGGCGGCTGTTGCCCTTGCACTGCGGGGGCCCCCCTGAACTCCCCCTTCCTGGACACACCACGGTGTTGCCCCCCAACTTGCTGTTCCCTCCGCCTGGAATGCCTTCTGCAATCCCCTCCCCCCCCCCCCCCACACACACACCTCTCCCACCCAAACTATTGGTCTGGCAAACCATCTTCATTGTTCAAAGCCCAGCTTGTGTGTCCCCTCATCTAATAGTTGATCCACTCCTTGTTACCGCCCCCTCCACCCCATCCCAATTAATGTTCTTAGTGATCAGCTTCCCCGCCTCCTCTGTGAGCCCCTCCAGGGCAGGACGCAGGTCTCACTCATCTTGGATCACCAGGCCCTTTGTCAAGGCCCAGCACAGAGTCCAGGTCCAATGCTCACTTTCCGAGTTGACCAGATAGACGACTTCTTTCGGAGGAGGGGAAGCCGACCCCATCCTCTTAGCAGGAGTCACTTCTACCTCTGCTTTGCTCTCCTAATGCTTTCCTTGTGCCTCAGATTAACTGAGGGGCCCTGGAGCCAGGCTGCCTGGGTTCAAGTTCCGGCACTGCCACTTCATGTGTGACTCTAGCAAAGAGATTCAACTTTCCCAGGCCTCACCTTCCTCATCTGTAAAATAGGGAAAACAATACACTTTATCTCACAGAGAATTAGTTCATGCATTTGGAGCAATACCTAGTAAACACTCCATCAGCATTAGTTATTAGGGGCTATCTCTACAGCTCCATTAGCCTGTTAGCACGGGAGGGAAGTTTTACATCTCCCTCGGTGCGTTTTGTACAGGCCTTGCTTATCGTAGCGCTCCATACATGTTGACTTAATTGGCAAGCCACATCCAGTATCGTTTCCATATCTGGCTAGCCTGTGGGAATTGTAATAAAGAGCAGGTCAATGAACGCCTAGCCAAGTGTAACCAGACTCAGGGAAAGACAGCCAAAAGGAACCACGCCTGCCACATCGACTCAGATTCTCTGAGCAATTCACCATCATGGCAGACAAAGAAACATGCAGACTTGCTTATCAAGGCTGCCAACACTTCTCTCACCAAGTTAGAACTACCTGAGGTAGCAAGCAAGGGGAGATATTTGTTGTTGTTGTTGTTTTTAAATATTTTTATTGATTTCAGGAGAGGACGGGAGAGATAGAAATATCAATGATGAGAGAGAATCATTGACCGGTTGCCTCCTGCACACCTCCTACTGGGGATGTGCCCGCAACCAAGGTACATGCCCTTGACCAGAATCGAACCCGGGACCCTTCAGTCGCAGGCCGATGCTCAATCCACTGAGCCAAACCAGCTAGGGTGGGAGGGGAGATGTTTTGTTATGAATAGGGAGTTGGCTGGGCCCTGGGAAACAGAGGTAGGATTAGATGGCTGCCTCTCTGTTTAACGGTGGGGTCTCTGAAACATGAGAGCTAGGGGACCCAAACCCCATATCTATGAGAACCAGCTACAGGAAACCAGAGGCCACCCCAGGTATCTGAGGCAGAACGGGACCGAATCTAAGGAATTGGTGCAGGCCTCTAAGAATGACTCCTACATGATGCCAAAGACCTTGCCTGCCAGGCTGCTGCCACTGCCCCCCTCAGGAAGCTGGGGATCAGGGGCTCACCTTTGGAATTGTTGATTCCCAGAAAACACCACATAGCCACCCAGGGGTTGGGAAACTATGACCTTGTTGGCCAGCTGCAGCCAGTGCAGGAAGATGGCCTCTGCCTCACTTCTGCTGTCCCAGATTCACACCCACACCCAGCCTCGCAGGACCATAGCTGCAAGGGATTTGGGCACATTTGGTTTTAGCTTTCCACTCTGATGCAGAGGTAGATACATTAGGGGGTTGTAAGAGATGCTGGACCCATCGACCCACCCCATGCCCTCACTCACCCCGTGCTCCAGTCACTGGCTTTCTGACTGCTCTTTGCACACAACAAACTCGTTCCCACTGCTTGGAACTTTGCATTTCCTGCTCCCTCTGCCTGGAATGCCCTTCCCTCAGATCTTTGCAGTCCTCTTAAGCATCACCTCCCTGAGAGACATCCCTCATCGGAAGGCCTCCGAGAGGCCTGGGTCCTGGGCCTGCTCCTGAAACAGTCAATCACAAGAGTCTGGAATGATTAGGAGTGGCTAAGTCTCACTATCTGAGCTAAACCTACATTGTATCCCCTTGTTTCCTTTTCTCTTTTGCACCTATCATTAGCTGAGGTTATGATATATACTTACATGTTCACTTGCTTATTACTTGTCTGCCCTGTGGAGAATGTAAGTGTCACAAGAGCAGGAACTGTATCCGTTTTCTTCACCCCTGTAGCTCCAACATCCAGAACAGGGCCTGACGTACAGCATGTGCTCAATAAACACTTGTTGAACAAACCACTGAGAAATAGAGATAACACCACCCTTTGGACTTACCTCTGTTACTTCATTTATTATATAACACTAGAGGCCTGGTGCATGAGATTCGTGCACTCGAGGGGGAGGGTCTCTCAGCCCGGCCTGCATCCTCTCGCAGTCCAGGAGCCGTTGGGGGATGTCCGACTGACTGTAAGCTGGCAGTTGAACATCCTTAGTGCTGCCGCGGAGGCGGGAGCTGCGCTTGCCAGCCCTGAGCCCGGCTTCTGGCTGAGCAGCGCTCCACCTGTGGGAGCACACTGACCACCAGGGGGCAGCTCCTGCGTTGAGCGCATGCCCCCTGGTGGTCAATGCACATTATAGCGACCGGTCATTCTGCTGTTCAGTTGATTTGCATATTAGCCTTTTATTATATAGGATTGTAATCACTCCCCCACAAACCTCCTTCTTGATTCAAGGCCAAGACCACATCCTTTTTTTAAATTTTAATTTTTTAAGATATTTTTATTGATTTCAGAAAGAAAGGGAGAGGGAGAGAGGAACATCAATGATGAGAGAGAATCATTGATTGGCTGCCTCCTACATGCCTCCTACTGGGGATTGAACCCACAACCCAGGAACATGCCCTGACCAGGAATTGAACTGTGACCTCCTGGTTCATAGGTTGATGCTCAACCACTGACCCATGCCAGCCAGGCCACATCCTGGTTTTTATTTTTGCCTCACTTATTAGCATACTAATCAGCAAATAGTTGACAAACCACACATTTTGATAAATATAGGAATGAAGGCATGAATGCACGTGTTTGGGAAGCATAGGTGTGTTTCGGGATTTCAGAGGAGGGAGAGGAAGATGATTATTGTATAAACACAATCAAATGCTAAATAAAATCATCTCAAACTGGCCAGAAAATGCAAGATCCTTGGCTGGGGGTGGTGGGCCGGTGGGTGGGCCGAGGTCAGGTGCTGGCAGCAGGCTCAGCCTGAGCAGAGGAAGGTGCAGAAGCTGAGAAACTCTGAGAAGGAGCTGCCAAGTGTCTGTCTGCAGAATTGATAGGGTCTCTAGTTGACGGGGCACTTTTTTAAAAAAAATTTATTTCAGAGAGGAAGGGAGAGGAAGAGAGAGATAGAAACATCAATGATGAGAGAGAATCAACGATGAGCTGCCTTGTGCACACCCCCCACTGGGAACCAACCCACTACCTGGGCATTTGCCCTTCACAGGAATCGAACCCAGGACCTTTCGGTCTGCAGGCCGATGTTCTATCCACTGAGCCAAACCAGGTAGGGTGCCTGGGCACTTCTTACAAGTACTTCCTCCCAATCCCTCTGAAAGGCACCCTCTAATATCTGTTTGGAAAGGAAGAGGGCCTCAAGTCCCATTCTCCAGTTCATTCATAAACTACATCTTGTCAGTGTCACGCTGCTGGGGCGAGAGAAGCACCAAACATCCCCTTTTATAAGACGCACTCTAGTGCTGCCCCTCAGGGAATCTATTTCTGAAGGGAAAGGCAGCCCTGGTAGGAGGCAAAAGGAGATTTGATAAAAATGTTGACCTTTTAATATCTTTAATATATGTTATTTCTGATAATCATCAAATAATTGCTTAACTCAGCCTTTTACATGTACACAGACATGCAAGCACACACATACACAAAAACACACAAACACAATGTACGCAAATAGAAACATCGATATACACGAATAAACACACACAGTCATGTGCACACACACTCACACATAAAGCCCTTGTCTAGGAAACAAAATGAGTAGTCAGAGGGCATTTGCAAAGCCTATTCCCCAGGGAAGACGATCATAAACCACTGATGGAAAAGACACTTAAGCATTTAAACAAGTTTCTGTTTACTGGCAGCTGGTGAGGAAGAGGCAGGAGGAAGGAAGCTGGGAGGTTGCACAAGCAGCTGCCACGGGAAGGCCGTCTGGCCGGCCAGGAGTCGGCCTGCTGCCGCCGCCGCCGCAGCCACGACCAGCCACAGGCTCTCCGGGGCCTCGGGCAACCGCTTGCTGGGTGGGCACAGTGGGGAAAAAGGAGCCAGGCCTCAGTCCATCGGTACAGACCAATAGTCAGGCCAGACCAAAGCAAGGAAAAAGAGGGCTTCGAAGGCCAAGAATAGTAGCAATCGACGGATGGGGGAGTTCTGGGGAAAGGAAGAGGGAACATGGAATAAAACGGACAAACATTTGTTTTGAAACCAGTGGGAGAGAGAGGTCCACTCGGAATGAAGTGTCCCCTGCGGGACTTGCTGCCAGAAGGCCGGGAGCCCCAGGGGGTAGCAGTGAGGTGCCTCCTGCCGCAGCCGTGGGAAAGGGGGACCCGCTTCTTGACACCGCCGTCCCCTGAACTGGGCCCCTCCCTTCACCCTGAGGTGGCGATGACAGCTAAGAGCTCACAGCGTGGCTATCCCAGGGGCTCCCACCTCTCCATTTCCTCCCTTCCCTCCCGGGCTAACTCACTCTCTCTCCTAGGACCCAGCCTACAGGTGTCCTCCTCCAGGAGACTTCCCTGACTGCTCACCGCCAAGAGCGGAGACTTGTTCTGCAGCCCAGCACCCCGCACACTGGGTGGAAATGGCCCGAGTGACCCAGCGCCGCAGTCGGCTGGGCGCCCTGGGTATGTGGCTGTGTCCTGCTCTGCAGGGGATTCCACCTTCCTAGCTCAGGGCCTGCAAACCTAGCGAGGCGAGGGGGGCTGAGAGCTGGGGCTGCACAGCGCGGTGACTGCCCTCCGAGATGCCCTCCAGGGGCACCTGCGCTCTCCTACAGGCTTGTCTTAGGCATGGGTAGGTGGGGCTGGGCGGTGAGGTGTTCCTGTGTCGGCAGCTGATGCCAGGGAAAGGGACTGGGAAGGAGTGCAGGGACAAGAACGCTGAAGTCAGGCCCCAGGGCATTTTCCCAGGCTCCAGAAATGAGTGAGAGGAAAAGGGAGCAGGAAGTGGGGGGGGGGGGCAACTAAAGAGCAGCAGGAATTTGCCTCCCACTGTAACCACTATTTGGAAAACAAGGCACAACGGGCCGTTCGCTTCTGCTGAGGGTTTGTGTCCATTCCTTCCACGAGTATTTGTTGAGCACCTGCTACGTGCTGGGTGTTGTTCCAGGTGCTGGGGAAGCAGCAGTGAAGAGACATGGTGCCCCCTGGCCGGGGAGCGCGGAGGGTTAGAGCGTTGTCCTGCTACGCCAAGGTTGTGGGTTCCATCCCTGGCCCGGGCACATATAAGAAGCAACCAGTGAATGTATCAATAAGTGGAACAACTAATCAATGTTTTCCTCTCCCTTCCTCCCCTCTCTCTAACATCAATATATAAAAACTAAAAAGAGAAATATGGGGCTTATATTTGGGGGGGGGATGGGATGGGGTGGGGAATAAGTCAGGTGACAGTCCCTGTTATGAAAAAGTAAAGCAGAATCAGTGGCCTAGAGAAGGATGAGGTGGGAAGGGCTGCTTCATATAGGTTGGTGGGAAGGCCTCTCTGATGACTTTTGAGCAGGCGTCTGAAAGGAGCAACAGAGGGAGCCAGTGGTCACCCAGAGTAAGTACACTCCAGGCTAAAGGATGTGCAAAGGCCCTGAGGCTGGGGTGTGCTGGGTGTGTAAGAGGAACTGCAAGGAAGTCAGTGTGGCTGGAGCAGAGGGCAGGAGGACAGAGTGGCTAGAAAGGAGAGTGGAGGGATGACAGGGAACTGGACCACGTAGCACGCCATGGCCCACACTCAGAGTTGTTACTGCCAGGGCGGTGGAGAGCTCTGGATGGACATGGCAGCACAGTAGAGGAGACGTGAGCTGACAGGGTTTTCAGCGGGACCCCTGCGGCCGTTGGGTGGAGAACTGACGTAGAGGGAACAAGGGTGTGCTGGGGAGACCAGCAGGCACGCTGCTGCTGCCAGAGCCTGGGTGGAAGATGGTGTTGGCCTGGGCTTGGGTGGCGGCAGCGAGGCTGTGGGAGGTGGTGGGTCTGGATCTGCACTGCAGGTGAAGCTGATAGGTTTGTTGGGGTCCAGCCACATCCCGGGGGAGGTGATGAGCGTGCAGGGACCGTTGGAAATCGTGTTAAAGGGGCCGCTTCAGCAAGGAAGCAATTGGATCAAGTGCACAGTTCAGGGGAGAGGCCCAGCTGCAGGTACCAGCTGGGGCTTCTCACAGGGGCCTGGGCAAGGGCTGGAAGTGGCCGAGACAGAGGAGAGAAGGGGCCCAGGGACTGAGCCCGGACACTGCCATGTTTGGAGGTCAGGGAGATGCGGAGGGGCCTGCGAAGGGGAGGGAGCACAAAGGCAGCCCTGGTCTCCATAGGCCAAGAGGGGAAAGTGTTTGCGAAACAGGGAGGGATCCGCGGGCAGCAGCCACGAAGAGGTCCCGTGAGAAAAGGGGAGCACGGGACCTGGGATTGGCAGGTGGGGATCACCTTACAAGAGCAGTGTGAGCGGAGGGAAGGGGGTTCTAGGCCGAACGGGAGGCCAGGAAGTGGAGGCAGATGCAAACAACTTTGGAGCAGAATGGTGTGCAGGGGCACCAGCCTTGTTTCTGAGTCGTCAGCTGTTCTGCATCAGGCAGCTCGTAGCTCTGCTCTCCCTCTGCCTGGTCTCTGCACAGGTCTCCCGTCTCCCAACCTCCCACCGCCTCCCCGGGGGGACCAGCAAGTTACAATCAGTCAGGGCACAGCTTGTGAAACTGGGGACGAACCCATAGGATTAGCCCTCAGCCCTCAGCCTGAGGCTCCCTAAATCCCAGGATCTGGCCACCCCACAAACAGCACCCAGCAAAAGCTTACTGCTGACTGCCATCTGGTGGTCATGTTGGGAACTGGCCAGCTCTCACAGGCGATGGGAGGAACTGAGCGAAGTGTTACAATGGCACCCAGCGCTCGGTGAAAGTGGGCTACTACCATTTGGCCCATGGTTCGGGGGCGTGTGGTTAAAACAGTGTCCCTTGACTTCACTCCCAATATTTGTTGAAGGAAAAGGAAATATCCTAAAAGGAGGTAGCCCCTTTTAAATCTTGGTAAAAGTTAAGAGTGCTTCAGGGAACCAAATAGGACACTCGTGTACGAAGTCAGAGGATCTAGATTCAAATCCTGCTTTTGCTGCTGTGTGACCTTGGTCACATCATTGAAGCGTCTTGGGTCTGTTTCATCAACCGTAACCTGGAAACATTAGGGTTAAAACTACGCAAGGTGGTGAATGGAAGGAGAGCTCTCAGGAAAAGATGCTCTTCGTTAGTTCATGGAAGTGACACCCCAGCTTCCAATGCTTTAAAATAACGGTTCTCAACTGGGGGATATCTGGCAATGGGATATTTTTGTTGTCACAAAGGTGGGGGGATCTAGTGGCATCTCGTGGGCAGAACATCCTACAATGCATAGGACAGC
This sequence comes from Myotis nattereri, assembly GCF_964212035.1. NCBI lineage: Eukaryota > Metazoa > Chordata > Mammalia > Chiroptera > Vespertilionidae > Myotis > Myotis nattereri. The sequence continues at coordinate 9,983,941 of NC_138081.1, forward strand.
CCTTTGCCAGACAGAAGTCGTAGTGCTTCACCTGAGAAATTCTGGAGCTTTCTAAAAGGGGGTTGGGGGGCTCCTGCTATGCTGCAAGCCAACATGAGGAGCTGTTTTCTGAAAAGTCCGAGGGAAGCAGATGCTGACGCTGAAAGGGGTTCTCTCAATGGCCACCGGCAGGAGTGAGGCGAAGCCCCGTGTTACTGTGCTCGCCAACGCGGTAGCTACGAGCCAGCCACATGTGGCCACTGAAATCAAAATGAAATAAAATGCTGAAAATCCTGGTTGTAACAGCCACAGCCCCAGTGCTCAGCAGCCACATGTAGCTAGTGGACAGACAGAGACAGAACATGTCTAGCAGCACAGCAAGTTCTAGCGGACAGCGCTGCTCTCAGAGGCCTCGGCAGGACCAGGCCTCGGGGGGCCAGCCACAGAGAAAAACTGGAGACAGAGGACACGCAGAGAGAAGGGGCCCCGCGAGGCAGCGGCACGCACTGAGCAAGCACACAGGCAGGATGCAATTTAATGCTAAAACAAGTCACAAACACATACACTATCACTGACCTCTGCCACCCACCCCCCGCCCCCAAGAATCACTCTTAAATGCGTAAAACTCAAGAACCCCCCAAAGGCAAACAGAATCAACAGGAAGCGGGCAGGGATGGGGACTCCGTTGGTGGGGAGCACTGGCCCTCTCTCCCTGGCACCGTTCAGTTTAACTTGCGGTACATCATCCCCGGCCCGACGGGGGACCACGAGTCGAGGGTAGTGATGGAGGAGAGCCTGCGGCGGCTTATCTTGCTGAAACTCTTGGGGTCCCGATAAAGGATGTAGGTGTGCTTGAGAATGAAGGGCAGGCAGAAGAAGTGCAGGAGCATGCGGGAGATCTGGAAGACCACGTGCACGTAGCCCAGCTCCTTGAACTGCTCTTTGATGATTCCGTTGAGGAGAAGGACCGTGGAGAAGTTGGTGATCTCGTAGGTGACGATCCAGAGGGCGTAGCACAGCAGCCCCTGGTAGACGTTCAGGTGGATGCAGTAGATGAGGAAGGCGCTGACGAGGACGGTGATGGTGGATAGGCTGATGCAGATGTTCTTTTTGTTGGTCAAGACCCAAGTGGCTACCACAGACCCGTTCGTGTAGACGCTAAACTTGTCCTCGAAGCCGATAAACGTACACTCGTTCAAGTCAAAGATGAGGAACTGAATGGTGCTGAGGATGGAGAAGATGCCCACCAAAACGGAGAACGTCTTGTCATTCATTTTATACTTGTTTTGCCAGAATCTCTCCTGCAGGGGAAAAAGTAAAATCATGGAGATACACAACAATATGGCAGAGCCAGCCCTAAACCAATTCCCCAAACCACTAGGGATAAATGCGGGTGCTCAGAGTAGTGATGGTATGTGGACTGGCCGTGGGCTGGAGGGGCACAGGGGTGTGGTCCTTGCTCTGACCTACAGCTGTAGGTGACCACATCACCGGGCAAGGGGGCATCGCTGGCCTGGGATACTCCCCAGGGAGCTCCCAGCCCTGCTCCCAGCTCCTGTGTCTGCAATAATGATCAAGTCCCCTCTGGCCTCCTCTCTGGGATGTTTGCTTCTCTGAGGTCAGAGGCACAAGCTCCTCGAGGGCCCGAGGTCATCCCTGACCCTCCCCCAGACGCCTGTCTCTCCTCCCAGCCCTCGGAATGGAATGCCCCTGCTTTGCTGTCGGTGTCTGACCCAGATTTGTCCCAAGGCAGGGTTGAGCCAGCAGTGAGTGGAAGGGGGAAGGCTATGGGTCTGACTTACTATCTTCTCTGCCCAGGGTGAAGGTGTCTCATCATAGAGCTGAAGGCCAGCAGGCAGACCCCCAGCTGCAACCTAGGCTGGACCTGAACCCTAGAGGCCGCTCCAGCCTTTGGGAGAGGCCCAGAGCCCCAGCGGACCCGCTGAGGGCACACTCATTAGGGAGGACCCCAAGCTGGGCAGGCCGGCCAGTGCCACTCCCTCCCAGCCCAGATCACCTTCAGAGAATTCCAGAGCACAGCTCCCTCCTCTTCGCTCCCCACTGGTGAGCCGCCACTGTGGGGGGGAGGGAAGGGGAACGGTCACACGTGAGGGGGCCGCGTGCAGTCCCTGGGCTGAGCCTGTCGGATGGCTTGGCCTCTTTCTGAGGCGACCGGGACAGGCCGCCTGCTCAGTCCTGTGGAGCAAAGACAGGCCACCGTAAACCTCCCTCCAGCCTTCTCACTCACTCTATCAATTTCAAATTTTCTCTTTTTCGTCAGTAGCAATTTTTTTGGTGTGCTAAAATATATATAACAAATTTTACCATCTCACCCTTTCTGTGTGTGCAATCCGATGGCATTCAGTACATTCACACGGTTGTGCAACCATTGCCACCACCATGTCCAGACCCTTTCATGTTTCCCGAGAAAAACTTTGTCCTCATCAAACACAGACTCCCACTGCCCCCCCCCCCCCGCCTGTTAACCCCCTTTTCCCTTTCTGTCTCCATGAATGTACTATGCCAAGTACCTCACAGTGGGCTCACACAGTCTTTGTCCTTTTGTGTTTGGCTTATTTCACTTCACATAATGTTTTCAGGGTTCATCCCAAATATGCTCAGACTGTGTCCCCATTATCCTTCCACTCTGTGGGACTCCAGAGTGTAGTCCAGGATGCACGAACCGCTTGCTGCACCGCAGGCCCTGAGGGGTCCCCGTGGGCTGGGAGAGACCATGCCCCACCCCACCCCCCAGCCCATAGCTGCACTGATTCTTCCCTGTCCCCAACAGTTAAACCGCACCCCATCCCTGCCCCCAGAGCAGCTTCCAGAGCAGCCACTACCTGCGGGGTGCTCTCCTGCACCAACCCAGATAGGGCCCCAAACCACACAGGCGCATTACTGTGGTTTCAGCCTGGGTTGCAGATTTCAAGGCAACGTCTCTATCAATCCCATTGTTTTCTCATCGCTGCTGCTCTAGCCTTGGTTTTGACCCTGTCACCTCCCTCCTGAGTCACCACTCTGATAACCACCTCACTTCTCTTCTGTCCTGTTGGGCTCCTCTACATCCACTCATCAAGCAGCTCCGAGCATCTGCTCTGTGCCGGGCACTGAGCTTGGTACTGGAGATACACAGGCAAACATTCCAGTGAGGAAGCGAGACAGAGAAGTAAAATGTTAAAAAGCAAACTTACAATGCAGTGTGGGAAGTGCTGTGGAGGAGGTGGCCCATGCCTGGGATGTACCAAGATCTAACCCGGAGTGAGAACCAGGAGGCTTTTCTGGAGGAGGCAGTCAGTGAGCTTAAAGGATGTGGGGAGAACTGGGCAGAAAGGCAGGAACTGCACCCCCAGCAACGTGGACTACACCCAGGTGGGCCCAGACACAGGAAAAAGCCATTGTGGAAACAGCAAGTTTGGTGTGGCTTGAGCAGAGGGGTAGGCCGCTTGCATGGGCAGAGGACAGAGAAAGGAAGGGGCCTTACCTGCCACCTGCCCTGTGGAGGTTTCTCTGGAAGGCACTGGGGAGGCCTGGAAGGGTCTTGGGGGGCGGGGTGTGTGTGTGTGTGTGTGTGTGTGTGTGTGTGTGTGTGTGTATGAGAGACAGGATCTGACTTGCATTTTAGAAAAGCATTTCTTGCTGGGACCATGGGTCAGAAGAGGGGCAAGAGTGGAGGCAGGCAGAACAGGTGAGAGCAGTTAACAGAGGGATGCTGGGGGAGTGACTTTGCATTTGGGGCTGGAGCTGTGGGAAAGGGAGTCTGGAATGAACACCTGGGTGGAGGGTGGCCCCTTCCCTGAGGTGGGGAGCCTGGTGGCAGGAGCACACTGAGGATGCAGGTGGGGAAGAGGAGGAGGACGACAGCTTTGGAAATGCTGGGTCGGGGTTCCTCAGGGACATCTAAATAGGCACGTCTACTGTGAAGTCACCTCCGCCAACTCAGACAGAATCTGAGCATTTGCTGGATGTAGGATTCTTGGTTAACAATGTGGGTGTTTTAGTTTGTTAATCCTCACTGGAGGATATTTTTTCCATTGATTTTTAGGAAGGAAGAGAGAGCTGATATAGAGACAGAGACAGAGATAGAGATAGAGATAGAGATAGAGATAGAGATAGAGATAGAGATAGAGATAGAGATAGAGATTGGTTGCTTCCCACAGGTGCCCTGACCAGGGCTGGGGATCAAACCTGCAACCTAGATACATGCCCTTGACAGGGAATCAAACTGGTGGACTGATATTCTAACTATTGAGCAATACCAGCCAGGACAATAATGGGTTTTTGAAAGAACTTTATTTATTTATTTATTTTTGAAAGAACTTTATTTTTTTAAAATATATATTTTGAATTTTATTTATTGATTTGAGAGAGAGGGGGGGAGAGAGAGAGATCCATTTGTTGTTCCACTTATTTATGCATTCATTGATTGATTTTTGTATGTGCTCTGACTGGGTATCAAACCTACAGCCTTGGCTATCAGAATGGCGTTCAGCATTCTAGCCAAATGAGCCACCCGGCCAGAGCTGAAACACCTAATATAGGTTATCCTGCCGTCTGGCTTGCATTGTTTTTGCTGAGAAATCAGTTGTTAATCTTATTGGGATTCCCTCATAAGTGACAAGTCATTTTTCTCTTGCTGCTTTCAACATTCATTTTTCTTCCTCTTTGACTTGAGCGCCTTTACTGTGTAGGGTTGTTTGTGGAGCCGTTGCATTTATCCTACTTGGAGTTTGTTAAGCTTACTGGATGTAGGTTAGAGTTTTTCAATAAATTTGAGAAGTTTTAAGCCATTATTTCTTCAAATATTTTTTTTCTGTTCCTTTCTTTCTTCTCCTTCCAATACTAACATATTTTGGTTGGTGCTTAATAATGTCCCACATTTCTCTGAGGCTCTACTTATTTTGCTTCATCTTCATTCTCTGTTCTTTAGATGCATAATCTCTGTCACCTACCTTCAAGTTTACTAATGCTTTCTTCTGCCAGTTTAATTCTACTGTTGAGCCTCTCTAGTGCATTCTTCATTTCAGTTATTTTACTTTTCAACTAAAGAATTTCCACTTGGTTCTTTTTATATAGTTTGTACCCCTTAATTGATATTCTCTACTTGATGTGGCATTGCCATTATATTTTTCTTTACTTTTTAAAATCATGGTTTCCTTTAATTCCTTACTTTTATATATTTTAAAAAATATTTTTATTGATTTCGGAGAGAGAGAGAGAGACAGACAGACAGACAGAAACATCAATGATGAGAGAGGATCATTAATTGGCTGCCTTCTGTATGCCCCCCACTGGGGACCAACCCCACAACCTGGGCATGTGCCCTGACCAGGAATTGAACCGTAATATCCTGGTTTCATAGGTTGACACTCAACCAATGGTTGAGCTCCTTTAGTTCTTTAAACATATTTGTAATGGCTATTTTATTATTATTATTTTTTTAACCCTCATCTGAGGATATTTTTTCCATTGCTTTCCAGAGAGAGTGGAAGGGAGAGAGAAAGAGAAAAAAATCAATATGAGAGACATTGATTGGTTGTGTCTCAACTGGGGTTAAGGAACCTGCAACCAAGGTACATGCTCTTGACCAGGAATCCAATCCACCACCATTTTGTCCATGGGCTGACATTCTAAGCAGTGAGCCAAACTGGCCAGGGCCGTAATGGTTATTTTATTTTTAATTTTTTAAATATTTTAAATCTTTATTGTTGCTGTCCCCCTTCTCCAGTTCCTGCTCCACTCCAAGCATTCACCACCTTATTGTCTGTGTCCATAAGTAATGCATATAAGTTCTTTGCTTAATCTCTTCTTCCCCTCCCCTCTTCCCTCTGAGATTTGTCAGTCTGTTCCATGTTTCCATGCCTCTGGTTCTATTTTATTCATCAGTTTATTTTGTTTAGTAGAATCCTTATTTGTTTAATTTTTAGATTCAATTGTTAATAGATATGTATTTATTGCCATTTTATTGTTCTTTTTTAATTTCTTCTTCTTCTTCTTCTTCTTTTTCTTCTTCTTCTTCTTCAACTGATTTTAAGATTCTCTCTTTGTCTTTAGCCCTTGGCATTTAAATTATGACGTGTCTCAGTGTGGGCCTCTTTGGGTTCCTCTTGTTTGGGACTCTTTGTGCTTCCTGGGCTTGTAAGTCTATTTCTTTCAACAAGTAGTGGAAATTTTCTGTCATTATTTCTTCAAATATATTTTCAATATCTTGCTCTCTCTCTCTTCTCCTTCTGGCATCACCATCATGCAAATGTTGTACATTTGAAGTTGTCCCAGAGGCTCCTTATACTATCTTCATATTTTTTATTCTTTTTCCTTTTGCTCTTCTGATTAGGTATTTTTTGCATCCTCATATTCCAAATTGTTAGTTTGATTCTCAGAACCCTCTACTCTACTATTGAGTCCCTGTAAATTATTCTTTATTTCAGTTAGTGCATACTTAATCTCTGACTGGTCCTTTTTCATGTCTTTGAAATTCTCACTAGGATCCTTGAAAGTCTCACTAAGTCCCTTGATGCTCTCATTAAGATCCTTGAGCAACCTTATAACCATTGTTTTGAACTCTGTATCTAGTAGTTTGCTTACTTCTATTTCCGTTAGTTCTTTTTTTTGGAGATCTCTTCTGTTCTTTCATTTGTGACATGTTTCTTTGTCTCTGCATTTTGGCTGCTTCCCTGTGTCTGTTTCTATGTGTTAGGTAGAGTCGCTATGTCTCCTGGAATTGGTAGAGTGACCTTGAGCAGTAGGTGTCCTGTGGGGCCCTGTGGGGCCCTGTGGGGCCTCCCCAATCACCTGGGCTGGGCCCTCTAGGTGTGCCCTTGTGTGGGCTGTATGCACAGTCTTATTGTAGTTGAGCCTTGATTGCTGTTGGTGTCACTGGGAGGAATATGCCTCTAGGCCAATTGGCTGTTAGGACCAGCTGTGACTACAGTGGAAGAGTTGCTGTGCAGGAGACACCCTATGGAGCAGGACTTGCTTCCGTGGGGCTTTAGTGCTTACTGAGTCTGCCCCTTGGGTGTGTTGCTTGTAGATATTTAGATTGTAATCTCATATGGCCTGAAGCTGCCGCCAGGTGCACTGGCTCTGGGGCCTCCTTGGGGGTGCAAAGTCAGTCACTCCCTGGGGCCACACACAGGAGCTACAGAATTATCTGCAGGTGGTTGCTACTGTGTTGGGCTTGGAAGTTCCCTGGATGAGGCCAAGCTATCTTAGGCCTCTTTTTGATAGGTATGGGGCACGCTGGCACCAGCTGCTGCTTATTTGAGAGATTTTATGAAAGTCTGAAACCTGAGTTAGAATAGGCCATTCATATAGAAAAGCTGCTGCAAACAGCTTGGGTGGGGCTGCAAATTGGATTGAGTGGGGTCTCAGGGAATCACCAGGGTGGAATGAACAGTGTGAGCCAGGCTGATGGAAGCACAGATATGGCTGCCAGTAAGCTCTGCAACAGGGGTGGTCTCAGCATAGAAATAATGAACCCTGTGAGCACCCCTGTCTGGGAGAAAGCCACCCCCAAGTTCTTGCTCCAATGCCAGACAATCCAGTCCCTCCTCCTCCCCCCACCCCCCCATATGTCCCTGGATCCCCCTGAGCCAGTGGTTCTCAACCTTCTGGCCCTTTAAATACAGCTCCTCATGTTGTGACCCAACCATAAAATTATTTTCGTTGCTACTTCATAACTGTAATGTTGCTACTGTTATGAATCATAATGTAAATATCTGATATGCAAGATGGTCTTTGGCGACCCCTGTGAAAGGTCCATTTGACCGCCAAAGGGATCGCCACCCACAGGTTAAGAACCGCTGCCCTGAGCCATTGCCCCAGTGCTGGAGCTCAGAGGGAGTGAGTCTGTGTAAGTTCCTGCAAGGGCCCTTTAAGCGGGACGCCTGGGATTCCAGCAGCCTTCAAGTCACTCAGCCACATCCTGCTGGTTTTTACAGCCCGAAGGTATGGGGACTTCTCTTCCAAGCTCTGGAACCCTGGGCTGGGGGGCTGGGGTGGGGCTAGGACTCCTTGCTCCTCACAGGAGGCCTCCACAACCAAGATATCCCTCCTGCTTAGAAAGTGCCACACGTGGGTGTTGGACCAGCCCGTCCTGCACCTTCGCCCCTCCTACCGGTCTCGATGTGTTTTCTTCTTTACTTCTCTCATTGAGGACTTCTATTCAGCTAGCTTTCAGGAGGTTCTGAATGATGGCTGTTCTGTATGTTGTAATTCTGATGTGGATGTGGGAAGCAGCGAGTACTGGTGTTTATTTATGCTGCCATTTTGTTTCTCCTCCTGTAATGGCTCCTTTAAGCCTTTTTCTGTCAAAGCTGATATCTTGTCACTCCCACAGGCAGTTTCTGTTACCTGCTTTTTTTCTGGTGTATGGGTCATACTTACTTTGCTGTTTCTTTGCATGTCTTTTAATATTTTATTGTTGTTGTTGGAAACTGGGCATTTTAGATGACATATTGTAGCAGCTCTGGGTACTGAGACATCCCAAACATCCACCAGGTTTATTATTGCTATTTGCTTATTTACTTGTTTAGTAAATGGCTGGATTATTTTAGTAAATTAAACCTCTCCATGCCTGGCTAGTGTGGCTCAGCGGTTGAGCATTGACCTATGAATCAGAAGGTAATGGTTCGATTCCCAGTCAGGGCACCTTCTTGGGTTGTGGGCTCGGTCCCCAGTAGGGGGCATGCAGGAAGCAGCTGATCAATAATTCTCTCTCATCATTGATGCTTCTATCTCTCTCTTCCTCTCCCTTACTCTCTGAAATCAATAAAAATATATTTAAATCTCTCCCCTCTCCGACCTCACACCACAGGGTGTGAAACCTCTGATATTGCTTCTCAGGAAGGTGCAGCTTGGGTATGCCCACACCCTAGGCCAGTGATGGCGAACCTATGACACGCGTGTCAGAGGTGACACGCGAACTCATTTTTTTGGTTGATTTTTCTTTGTTAAATGGCATTTAAATATATAAAATAAATATAAAAAATATAAATCTTTGTTTTACTATGGTTGCAAAGATCAAAAAATTTCTATATGTGACACGGCACCAGAATTAAGTTAGGGATTTTCAAAATGCTGACACGCCGAGCTCAAAAGGTTCGCCATCACTGGCATATAGGGACAATACTCTAACCAATTGAGCTACCTGGCCAGGGCAATGAGGATCTTTTGATACTTCTAAACTTTTGTGTGCACAATTAGAAGAAGCCAGCTATAGAATTAGGCAGATTGCATGGAAAACATATTTGTCTTTTGAAGATTCAAAAAGAGGATTTAGATACATGGATCAACCTATAATGTCATTTAGGCGTCAACTCAATTCTTTTTTAAAAAATATATTTTTATTGATTTTTAGAGAGAGAGGAAGGGAGAGGGATAGAGAGATAGAAACATCAGTGATAAGAGGGGAAATCATCCATCAGCTGCTTCCTGCATGGCCTCCACTGGGGTAGAGCCTGCCACCTGGACATGTGCCTGATCGGGAATCAAACCATGACCTCCTGGTTTATAGGTTGATGTTTAACCACTGAGCAATACTGGCTGACTACTTCTTAGTTTTCATTAGACATTGTGGGGTTGTTTTTGTTTGTTTTAATATATTTTTATTGCTTTCAGGGAGGAAGGAAGAGAGAGAGAGAGAGAGAGAGAGAGAGAGAGAGAGAGAGAGAGAAACATCAATGATGAGAGAAAATCACCGATGAGATGCCTCCTGCACGTCCCTCACTGGGGATTGAGCCCACAATCTGGGCATGTGCCCCTGACCGGAATTGAACCCAGGACCCTTCAGTCCACAGGCTGAGGCTCTATCCACTGAGCCAAACCACTTAGGCTGTGGTTTTAAGCCTTAAAATCTCAGTTTATATGTACAAAAACTTCTAGTGTGCATTGTATGGGTAAACAATGGTCGTAAATAAACAAATAGGGCTATGGGAAACCTCCGAGGCCGCGTGGTTCTTCCCTGCTCCCTGGCTCCCTATCTTTCGGTTTTTCCTTTTTTTTTTTTCTTTCTTGGTTTATTCATCACAGTGCAGTTAAGTTGGACTTAGGTGAAGGAACTTAGGACCTGACAATATTGAAAGAAGACATCTTACACCATTGCCAAGGTTTAATGGAATGACTTCAAGACAATGCCAAGTTGGTAACTATTTCCCTTAACAGAGAGCTCCCAGAAGACAAAGACTTTAAAGATCATTGACTGCCACCTGGAGATTATGTTTATTGGAAAGAATGTAAATAAGAGATATTTTCCACCCTCAGTGGAAGGGACCTTCCTGTGTGCCTAACAATGAGTGGACATCTACCCTTGTCTATGAAGATAAAACGCTTGAGGATGAGACACCAGAGGTAGTCAGCTATCCTAAGCCATTGACAAGTCCATAACCTATGCACTCACATTGAACTCAGAATCCATGTTGTTTGTCTTTACCTTTCTGCTAATGATATTAGTCATAGTAATAGTTATACTTGTTCTTTGAACTTTACTATGTGGTCCAACTGTTTATGATTTCTAAAACGTTCTAAGATAACTGTTAATACTCTTTTCATGGTTTATGTAAATGTAATACTAGATGCCAAATACAGAAAATTGAGACAGAAGGCAAACACCCAAATCGTGATAGTCCACAGGATAGAAATCATCAAGAGTGTTTTTTCACAATGAAGATTCTAAAACCTGACTGCCTTCCATTACCTGCCCTTCCCTTTTGGGGGAAAAAATCCGGCCTCATCTCAGATCCCATGGTTACAGTATTGTCCCATCCTTAGTGGTCAAGAAGACAATGTTGATATTGAGACTTCCTAGGAATGAGCCTTCCTAGCACTGAGACAACACTATCTGACCACAAGGTTAGTCATCAATGTATCCCTCAGATTGGTATATGGCAAGGGAGAACTGTGGAACTGTGGACATAAAAAGAGATTCTATGGAAAGTAACCTCACAGTGTAATTTGATCATAAATTCCTAACTGGGCAGGTCATGGCTGGTAGTCACGCCCCAGGCATATAACTTTTTAGTAAAACATTTATCTTTGCCCTAAGCAAGCCCTGTCCATTGTTTTGCTGTTAGGTTAACAAACCTTTGAAACAAGCACTTGAAAGAGTACATAATCTTGTTAAATACACTGTAATCCAATCCCACCTTGCTTTCTTCCATCTTCATGTAACGTTCTTCTTCTTTTTTTAAAAAAAAATCCTCACCTGAATGTTTTATTGATTTTTAAAGAAAGGAGGAAAGGTGGAGTGGGGAGAGAGAGAGAGAGTCATCAGTTGGCTGCCTCCCTTACTCACCCCTACTGGGGATTGAACCCAAAACCTAGGTATGTGCCCTGACTGAAAATCAAACCCTAAACCTTTTGGGGTACGGGATGATACTCAACCAAATGAACCACACAGCCAGGGTTCCATGTAATCTTTATGATCCCTTCTTAATTTCAAATACATAAAAGAGCTGTAAAACTGTTATGCTTGGGAATATTTGAGATCTTGCTTGTCAGCATATGTTATCAGCTTGGCTCAAATAAACTCATAAAATGTTATTTACTTATTTTTTTATGTTTCTGTGAATCCTCACCTGAGGATATGTTTCCATTGACTTTTAGAGAGAGCAGAAGGGTGGGGGAGAGATAGAGAAACATCGATGTGATAGAGACACATTGATTGGTTGCCTCCCCGATGTTCCCCGACAAGGGCCAGGGATGGAGCCTACGACTGAGTTGCATGCCCTTGACTGGAATCAAACCTGGGACCTATCAGTCCATGGGCTGAAGCTCTATCCACTGAGTCAATAAATTTTATTTAAAAAGAATAAAATACTTAGGAATAAACTTAACCCAAGGAGTTGAAAGACTTGTACACTGCAAAATAGAAAATGTTGCTGAAAGCAATTTTAAGAGACACAAATAAATCTGAACATGGACTGGAAGACATCTTGTTAAGATAGCAATACTACCTAAAGTGACCTTTAAATTCAATGTAATCCCTATAAAAACCCAACAGCATTTTTTTTTAAGAAATAGAAAAATTAACCCTAAAATTTACATAGGCTCTCAAGGGACCTCAAATAGCCAAAACAATCTCAAAAAAAGATGACCAAGTTGAAGGCCTCAGAGTTCTTGGTTTCAAACTTATAACAAAACTATAGTAATCAAACAATATGAATGGCATAAAGGCAGGCATATAGAAGAACCATGGAATAGAACAGAGAGCTCAGATATAAATTCTTACATATATGGTATTAAGGATGAAATTGTATCCCAAAAATGCATGTGCTGATGTCTTAATCCCCAATGTGACTATTTGGAGATAGGGTCTTTAGGGAGGCCATAACATTTAAATGAGGTTATAAGGATGAGATTCTAATACAATGGAATTTATGTCCTCATAAGAAGAGGAAGAGACACCAGGAAAGCTCTTTCTCTCTTCACATGCACACAGAAGAAGAGCCATGCGAGGACACAGAGAGAAGGCGGCCATTTGCAACCTGGGATGAGAGCTCTCACCAGAAACTGAATTTTTCTGGCACCTTGATCCTGGTTCTAGCCTTCAGAACCATGAGAAAATAAATGTCTCTTGTTTAAACCACCCAGCCTGGTATTTTGGTATAGTAGCTTGCATAGACTAAGACATGATCAAACAATTTTCAACAAGGGTGATAAGACCATTCAATGGGGGAAAACGACAGACAGTCTTTTCAACAAACAATGCTAGGAACACTGGATATCCACATGCAAAAGAATGAAGTTAGACATTTACTTTACACTACGTACAAAAATAAACTAAAAATGAGTCAAAGACCTATAGTAAGAGTTAAAACTACAAAACTCTTAGAAGAAAAAATAGAGGAAAAGCTTCATGGCATTGAATTTAGAAATGATATTCTTGGATAAGACACCAAAAACAACAATAACAACAAATATTTAAATTGGACTACATCAAAATTAAAAATTTCTGTGCATCAAAGAGCACAATCAATAAAGCGAAAAGGCAACCCATAGAACAGGAGAAAATATTTGTAAACCAAATATATGATAATGGTTAATATTCAGAATATATGAAGAACTCCTACAATGCAGCAACAACAAAGCAACCTGATTTAAAAATGGGCAAAGGACTTGAATAGACATTTCTTGAAAGAAGATGTAAGCATTAGGGAAATAAAATAAAAAAACACAATCAGTACCACCTCACACCTACTAGGATGACTACTATAAAAATAATAATGCTAGGGAGGATGTAGAGAAATTGGAAATTTTGAGAATGTAAAATAGTACTGCTGTAGTTGAAAACAGTATGGCAGTTCCTCAAAAACTTAAAAAGAGAATTATCATATGATCCAGCAACTCCACTTCTGGCTATATACCCAAAAGAATTGAAAGCAGGGTCTCCAAGAGATATTTGTACAACCACATTCATAGCCAAAAGGTGAAAGCAACCCAAGTATTCATCAGCAGGTAAATGGATAAACAAAATGTGTTATATACATATAATGGAATCTTACTCAGCCTTAAAAAGGAAAAAAACTCTGAGCCATGCTACAACATGGATGAACCTTTAGGACATTATGCTAAGTGAGAGAAACCAGAAAAAAGACAGATGCTGTTTGATTCCACATATATGAGGCTCCTAGAGTAGTCAATTCATAGACACAGAAAGTAGAATGCTGGTTGCCTGCCGAGGTCCAGCCCCGGCGGTCCAGGGGTGCCCAAAGGTGTGGACGGAGTCAGCGAAGAATGAAGGACATGGAGACAGCCTTCAGATGATCAGCATAGCCAGGTTATCTCTTTATTCTCCTGTTACATCTGTATTTATACCATTTGATCCTATAAGCATGCCTCTATAGTCACATCATGGTATGTTTTGGGTCCTCTCTTGACCTTCTACAGTGCCTTGTTTCATGTCCATATTTTCTTATCTGACCTTTGCCAAAAATCCCATCTCCATCTAAGTTCTGTTGATTTTAATCCTATCCATTCTATTCCAAAGGTTAGGGCTAGTTTGCTATCTCCATTCCGAGGTCACTACTCTACTGCTCTACTGTTAAGCTGCAAGGAAGTAACTGAAGGAGATTATCCTATTCTATGGCCTAAGTAAAGATTATGTAGCTTAAGCATGATTGTTCCTAGTTAAGGTGATTGACTACCTGCTTGGCACTTAGTTAAGGGTTTTTACTGATTTATTCCCTTCCTTAATCCTGTTAATCCCTAACTCCAGGGAAACATCCTCACCTGGGGAAACAACCTTTCTCGGGGAGGTGGCCCTGGTTAGAACACATAGCACTAAGAAGGGGAGCAAACATAGTAAGAACAGTATGCCAGGTCCCTTGAAACATATGCTGTACAGATGTTTCTTCCCTGCAGCGATACTGTCAAGCAGCAAGGATGGACCGACTTCCAGAAGTTGCCAAGAACCAGGGAGAGAAGCATATGGGGAGCTGCTGTTTAATGGGTATAGAGTAGTGGTTCCCAACGTGGGGCACAGGCCCCACAGGGGGGCAATTTGATTTTTGAGCGGGGCATGACTTATTAACAGTGAATTTTTTGCTATCTTTTCATATCACTTCATATTATTGTTTTTTTAAATTAAATCTTAATTGTTCAGATTATTACATTTGTTCCTCTTTTTTCCCCCCATAGCTCTCCTCCACCCAGTTCCCACTCCACCCTCTGCCCTTGCCCCTCCAACTGTCCTCATCCATACGTGTACGATTTTTGTCCAGTCTCTTCGTGCACACCCACACCCCTTTCCCCCCAAGAATTGTCCGTCCACTCCCTTTCTATGCCCCTGGTTCTATTATATTCACCAGTTTACTCTGTTCATCAGATTTTTTATTCACATGGTTTTTAGATTCACTTGTTGATAGATATGTATTTGCTGTTCATAATTTTTATCTTTACCTTTTACTTCCTCCTCTTCTTAAAGAATACCTTTCAACATTTCATATAATACTGTTTTGGTGGTGATGAACTCCTTTAGCTTTTCCTTATCTGTGAAGCTCTTTATTTGACCTTCAATTCTGAATGATAGCTTTGCTGGATAAAGTAATCTTGGTTGTAGGTTCTTGCTATTCATCACTTTGAATATTTCTTGCCATTCCCTTCTGGCCTGCAAAGTTTCTGTTGAGAAATCAGCTGACAGTCGTATGGGTACTCCCTTGTAGGTAACTGAATTTCTTTCTCTTGCTGCTTTTAAGATTCTCTCTTTGTCTTTTGCTCTTGGCATTTTAATTATGTGTCTTGGTGTGGTCCTCTTTGGATTCCTTTTGTTTGGGGTTCTCTGTGCTTCCTGGACTTGTAAGTCTATTTCTTTCACCAGGTAGGGGAAGTTTTCTGTCATTATTTCTTCAAATAGGTTTTCAATATCTTGCTCTCTCTCTCCTTCTGGCACCCCTATAATTCGGGTGTTGGTGCACTTGAAGTTGTCCCAGAGGCTCCTTACACTATCTTCATATTTTTGGATTCTTTTTCTTTTTACTTTTCTGGTTGAGTATTTTTTGCTTCTTCGTATTTCAAATCTTTGACTTGATTCTTGTGATCCTCTTGTCTGCTGTTGGATCTCTGTATATTATTCTTTATTTCAGTCAGTGTATGCTTAATTTCTAGTTGGTCTTTTTTCATATCCTCCAGGGTCTCACTAAATTTATTGGCGGTTTCTAGAAAAT
The DNA here is from genome assembly GCF_964212035.1 of Myotis nattereri. Classification (NCBI taxonomy): domain Eukaryota; kingdom Metazoa; phylum Chordata; class Mammalia; order Chiroptera; family Vespertilionidae; genus Myotis; species Myotis nattereri. Next base: position 9,999,579 of record NC_138081.1, read on the forward strand.
TCTTGAAAAACCTTATAACCGTGGTTTTGAACTCTATATCCAGTCATTTGCTTTTCTCCATTTCTGTCATTTGTGACCTGTTTCTTTGTCTACACATTTTTTATGCTTCGCTGTGTTGATAGAGTGGCTTTCTGTGCTAAGTGTCCTATAGGGCCCAGTGGCTCAGCCTCCCCAGTCACCTGAGGTGGACACTCTTGGTGCACCCCATTGTGGGCTTTGTGGACAGTCTTGTTGTAGTTAAGCCTTTATTGTTGTAGGTATCACTGGGAGGAATTGACCTCCAGGCTAATTGGCTGTGAGAATCAGCTGTGTCTACGATGGGAGAACTTCTGTGCTGAAGACACCCTTCTGGGGCAAGACTTGCTTCAGTGGGGCTTTGGTGCTCACTGAGTCTGCCCCCTGAGTATGTCCCTTATGGATCTGAGGAGTTGTAATCTGGAGGGTCCCACTCTGACCACTGGGTACACAGGCTCTTGGATCTCTAAGGAGGTGCTAATTTAGCCTCTTCCTGAGGCTACCCAGCAGAAGCTATGAAGAGATATGCAGATTCCCCTCTCTTGTTTGGGGTTTGGAGGTGCCCAAATGAGGCCCAGCTGTGAAGCAATGCAAGCTGCTGTGGGGCTTTAGGCATTCTCTAGGAAGTTCTGGGTCTGTCTGGCCCAATTGCAGTTTGTTAGGTAATCCTCAGACTGCAAAGGGCCAGGGCATTCATATGCAAAAGCCTCTGTCACAGCTGGGGTGGGGCGGGGTCTCAGGGAATCAACAGGGTGGAGCAAGCAGCTATGGCTGATCCTCAGCCCTGCCCTAAGGGGCGCCGTGTCTCAGTGTCCCGGTAATCGCTGCAAGCACCTTTGAGAGAAAGCCGCCCTCTAGTTCTGCTGGCTTCCAGACAGTCCAGTTTCTCCCCGTATGAGTCTGGGTCCCCAGAGACACACCCGGAACCAGAGTTCAGAGCAGTCGGGGGCTTGTGACTCCCTCCCTATTCAGAAAGACAGCCGTGTCCTCAGTTGCCAGCCCTTGCCGCGTCCGCCTCCATACCTCTGCACTTTACTTCTGCAGCTCCTCTGAGTCTCAGTGTGCTTTTCTCTTTTCCTCCAGTTGTAGAATTTCCACTCAGCCAGCCTTCCTGTAGTTCTGGATGATGTCCGTTTTGTCTTTTAGTTGTATTTTTGAATTTGTTGTGGGAAGCAGCAATTTCCGGTGTTTACCTATGCCGCCATCTTGGTTTCTCCCTTATTGTTTTTTAAACAATTTCTTAGTGATTTCTTCCTCAGTACTTCAACTGTCCTTTCAGTCTTTTATTTCTCTCTCTCTCTCTCTCTCTCTCTCTCTCTCTCTCTCTCTCTCTCTTTGGTTTCAAATAACCCTTTATATATAATTTTATATTTATATATGGTTATATCAAAACTGATAGTACATAGTATAACTGGAAGAAAGAAATAAACTTAGAAGGCTATGCTGAGAGGATGGAGCTTGTGAACACAATAAATAAAAGTTCTCTCCCCCTCCCAGCCCACCCCAACAAAACAAAAACAAAAACCAGTTGTAATGTACATGGAAAATTGTGCAGAGCAGATTTTTTTTTTTTTTATAAAAAGTAGATTCAGGAGCACATCCAATTATAAATGATTGTTAGGAAAATCATATAAAACAATGAAATACATAAAAGTGTCAAGAGTAATCGTCAGGGTGCGAAATTCCTTGGTGGCCAAATGCCCACGGCAAGCAGAAATGATCCTGGCAGCATCACTCACAGGTAGATGTCCACAGAAGGTTCTCCAGGTGCAGCAGCATGGGCAGGTGGAGATTTGAATTTCAGACCCTGATTCATAGTTTTCACAATTCCATGTGCAATTTCAGAAAGACTCGTCGTTCACTGCGGACGACCCTTCGGAGTGGAGGAGCGGAAAGAGCCCTTGTCTATGCTCTCCGACCCCGAGTTGCTCTGGTGCTGCTGTTCTGACCCTGCACTGGAGGTCACTGTGGAGGAGGACATGGAGGAGGAGCGAGTCTTTTCCTTAAAAAATGATAGTGTGATAATGACGGTGACGATGCCCACAGTCACTGCCAACTGCTGTGCAGTGCTCCTGTCCACATTTTCAGTCGGGGCCTTGAGGTGTGATTCGACTCGCTGGTCTTGGTTGTTGCATTGGCGGACTGTATGCTGTTTGCCTCACTAGGAGGGTCTTTCAGAATATCGGACTTTGGTTTTGTTTTCTTGTTGGTGTTTTTCTTGGTGACACTGGGACTGATTTCCTTATCTTTCTCGGGTTTCTCTTTGTCTTGCTTTTCAACACTCTCCTTCTTCTTCTTCGGGGGTGGTGGGGTGGCATCCTGCTGTGCCACCAGCTGAGAATTGATTCGAGGTTTTCCGGTGGAGGTGCCTTTCCTCACATCACAGATGCTGCATTTAAAGGCTTCGACGCTGTTTCTAAGGTGCAGACGCTACAATCCCAAAAGCCTTCGTCTGCAGCAGGTTTCGTTTGTCTCTTCTGTCTGCAGAGGAGCGGGGAGTGGGGCTAGGGGCGAGGAGGGAAGGGACGGGGCAGGAAGTGGAGACAGCACATCACAGGCGCTGGTGAGCCATGGTAATTTCACAGGAATCCTGGGCTGGAAACTTCACTCTGGCGACCACCCACCCATCCTTTTCCAGAACCATCCTTTTCCAGAACCAGAAGAGGGACCTGGCTGAAAGGGCGAGGGCTATGCCCTCCATCTTGCCCCGTACCCTCCATGTTGAGGCAGCCACCATGTGCTCAGGAAAGTACCTTCTTCCCGGAAGCCCAGGCCTCTGCTGGCCACGCCCGGAGTCTTCTTAAACTAACCAATGACAATCAAGGGACATGCGCGCCATAGAGATGACCACATCCTGTGTAACAAGACCCGACTTGTGCCTGGCCAATCGGCAGGGCCCACAGTCAGCTCCCCTCCCCTCACTCCACCCCCTATTAAAACCCTGCTTTTCCCACGGTGGGGACACTCTGCTTCCGGTTGCTGCGTCGGCCAGGAGGGGGAGGAGAGCTAGCTCAAATAAAGGACCCTCTGCTTTTGCATCGGACTGGCTGGCTCCCTGGTGTGGTTTTCTTGGGGATCTTGAAATCTGGGCACAACACCGGCCCCCACTGTTGCCCTGCCACCTCCTGGCCGCGGCCGCGGGGCTTCCCATGGTGGGCGGCTCCGGAGCTGGGCCCCGGCCGGCTTTGCAGGAAGCAGGCAGACTCGGTGACCCGAACGCAGGCCGGGGCCGGAGTCCGGAAGAAGTGGCGGCTGGCTTATTTTTCTCTTTCATGGACACCATATTCTTTGGAAGCTTGTTTAGACCAAGTTAATGGCCTTTTAGGCTTCCTCCACGTGAATAGGAGTTCTCTTTTTGATAATAAGAATTATATGTGGGGGCGGGGGGAGCATCAGAATTTTAGAGATGCTTAGGTGGGGCATGGCCAAAAAGGGTTGGGAACCACTGGTATAGAGTTTCAGTTTTGCCAGATGAAAATAGTTCTGGAGAGCTATTGCATAACACTACTAAACTCCACACGTAAAAATGGATATGATGGTAAGTTTTGTTATGTTATGTACACTTTACCATAATTAAAAAGTTAAAAACATTATAATTTTATAAATTAAAATGAAATAATCTTTTCATACATAGAAAAGCCAAAAGAATTCATCATCAGTAGACTCACACTACAAGAAATGTTAAAGGAAGTCCTTCAGGCAAAAGAAAAATGATATTAGTTAAAAATCTGCATTTATACAAAGGATTGTACAGCATGGAAATGGTAAAATACGGGCAAATATTTGATATTTTTCTTGTCATTTAAAGCTCTTTAAAAGATAATTTAAGCAAAAACAACAATGTAGGTTAAGGTTTATAACATACTAGAGGCCCGGTGCACAAAAATTTGTGGGCGGGGTGGGAGAGTCCCTCAGCCAGGCCTGTGCCCTTTCGAAGTCTGGGACCCCTAGGGGGTGACCACTTGCTGGCTTAGGCCTGCTCCCCAGGGGATTGGGCCTAAGATGGCAATCAGACATCCCTCTGGCAGCACAACAACCCTCAGGGGATGTCCATTTGCCAGCGGGGAGCAGACCTAAGCTGCAGTCAGACATCCTTAGCGCTGCTGAGGAGGCAGGAGAGGCTCCCACCACCACTGCTGTACTGGCAGCTATCAGCCTGGCTTGTGGCTGAGCAGAGCTCCCCCCGTGAGAGCGCCCTGACCACCAGAGGGCAGCTCCTGCATTGAGCGTCTGCCCCCTGGTGGTCAGTGTGTGTCATAGTGACAAGTCATTCCCAGTCCTTCTGCTGTTAGGGTCAGTTTGCATATTACCCTTTTACTATATAGGATAGAGGCCTGGTGCACAGGTGGGGGCTGGCTGGTTTGCCCTGAAGGGTGTCCCGGATCAGGGTGGGGGTCCCGCTTGGGTGCCTGGCCAGTCTGGGTGAGGGGCTGATGGCTGTTTTCAGTTGGTCACGCCCCCTTCAGGGTGGGGGTCCCCACTGGGGTGTCTGGCCAGCCTGGTGAGGGGCTGAGGGCCGTTTTCAGGCTGGCAGGCGACTGAAGCTCCCAGCCTCTTTTTTTTTCCTTTTTTTTTTTATTCTGGGATTTATTTATCTTCTATAGCTGTCACTGGAGCTGAGAGCCGGCTCCAGCTCTGAGGCCGTGGCTGGCTGAAAGCAGGTATCTGGGGTTTGTTTAGCTTCTATAATTGAAACTCTGTTGCCATCACTGGCCCTCTAAGCTCTGAGCCCGCTGTGGTTGACAGCAGGTATCTGGGGTTTGTTTAGCTTCTATAATTGCAACATTGTTGCATCCGGAGCTCAGAGCTGGGCCGTGGCAGGCGGGGAACCTTGGCTTCCTCCATCACTGGAGCAAGCAAGCCTCATGTTCACTTCAGCTGCGTGGCTCCTGGCCACCATCTTTTTTGGCAGTTAATTTGCATAGCCTGCTGATTAGCCAATGGGAAGTGTAGCGGAGGTATGGTTAATTACCATGTTTGTCTATTATTAGATAGGATAAAAGCAAAATATGATAGCAATAGCACAAATATGTGAGGAATATTGGAAGTTTACTATTGTAAGGTTCTTATACTATACTAGAGGCCAGGTGCATGAAATTTGTGCACTCTACGGGGGGAGGGGAAGGTGGTCCCTCAGCCCAGCCTGTGCCCTCTCACAGTCTGGAAGCCCTCAGGGGGTGTCAGATATCCTTAGCACTTCCGCGGAGGTGAGAGAGGCTTCTGCCACCACCAGTGCACTTGCCAGCCATGAGCCCAGCTTCTGGCTGAACGGCGCTCCCCCCATGGGAGCGCACTTACCACCAGGGGGCAGATCGTGTGTTGAGTGTCTGCTCCCTGGTGATCAGTGCATGTCATAGTGACCAGTCTTTCTGCTGTTGAGCCACAACCGTCTCTCCAACATTCCACGAGGTGTCCCAGATTGTGAGAGGGTGAAGGCCAGGCCGAGGGACCCCACCAGTGCACAATTGGTGCTGGGGAGGGACGTGGGGATGTTGACCAGCCTGGGAGGGACCACGGGAGGGCTCCAGAGTATGTCCGGCCTGTTTTGCTCAGTCCTGATTGGCAGGACCCCAGCAGCAAGCTAACCTACTAGTCAGAGCATCTTCCCCCTGGTGGTCAGTGCATGACATAGCAAGCAGTTGAATGACCTTAGCATATTATGCTCTGATTGGTTGAATGGCCAACTGGATGACCGGACACTTAGCATATTAGGCTTTTATTTTAAAAAATGCCTCTATTATTCTGTTAGCAACAAACCAAACAGGATATGAAGTGGCATAATATCATCTGAAGGTAGAGTCTGTTAAGTTAAAGATGCATACTATCAACTCTAAAACAATCACTAGGAATCCTATATAATAAAAGAGAAACATGTAAATTGATCGTCCCTCCGCTGCGCTCACCAGCCAATCAGGCATGATTATGCAAATTAACCCAACAAAGATGGCAGGTTAATTTGCATACACAGGCACCTGGCAGAGAGCAGAGCAAGAGAGCTGGCTGCTTGGGGAGATTTGGCTCCCTCAGTCGCTCCCCCCAAGCTGCTGGGTGGAGAGCAGAGCAGGAGAGCCGGCGGAGCGTGGAGCAGCTTGAAGAACTTGGCTCCCCAAGCTGCCAGACGGAGAGCAGAGAGGGAGAGATGGCGGCTTGGAAGACTTAGCAGAGTGGGAGGCTGTGGGACAGAGACAGAGCAGGAAGGGAAAACCAAGAGCTTGGGGAGCACCAGGAATTCTGGGAATAGTAGTCCTGGTGGTAGCCCCAGGACCAGAAGCAGAAGCCCAGAGTACGGGGAGCATCAGGAATGCTGGGAATCGTAGTTCTGTGACAGACGGATCTCCTAGAACAGGGGTGAGCAAACTTTTTGACTCGAGGGCCACAATGGGTTCTTAAACTGGACTAGAGGGCCGGAACAAAAGCATGGATGGAGTGTTTGTGTGAACTAATATAAATTCAAAGTAGACATCATTACATAAAAGGGTACGGTCTTTTTTTTTTTTTTTTTAGTTTTATTCATTTCAAATGGGCCGAATCCGGCCCACGGGCCGTACTTTGCCCACGGCTGTCCTAGACACTAGAGCAAAGTGAGCCTGCAGCAAGTTACTGTTGCAGTGGGGGATGAAGGGAAAGCAAAGTTGAGAGACATAAGTAAAATCAGAGTGTCTAGGAAAAATTAAACGGAAGATATCCTAAAACTTCCAGGAAATCTCCACCAATGAAGCAAAGAAAAAAAAACACCCCTATTATTCTGTGAGCAACAAACCAAACTGAGTTGGGGTCTCAGACAATTCGCTCATATGATTGCAAAGACAAAAACTCCTGGATTGGAGAGGGCTCCCCTGAAGGCTCCCAGATTGGAGAGAGTGCAGGTCGGGCTGAGGGACTCCCACACTCCCCAGTGCACGAATATCGTGCACCAGGTCCCTAGTTATATATAATAAGGTCACAAAGGAGGTAAAATGAAACCATAAGAAATATTAAATTAGAGAAAACGAAGATGGCAGCATAGGTAAACACCAGAGATTGCTGCCTCACACAACCACTTCAAAAATACAACTAAAAGAATGGGCATCATCCAGAACTACAGGAAGGCTGGCTGAGTGGAAGTTCTACAACTAGAAGGAAAGAGAAAAGCACACTGAGACTCAGAGGAGGTGCGGTGCGGAAGTAAAATACAAAGGTGTGGAGGTGCATGCGGAGAGGGCTGGCGGCTGAGGACACAATTGTCTTTTTCAATCTGGAGGGAGTCTCAAGCTCTGAGCTCCAGTTCCGGGCGAGTCTCTGGGGACCCAGACTCATACGGGAGAAACGGGACTGTCTGGCATCAGTTGAAACTCGAGGGCAGCTTTTCTCAGAGGTGCTCACAGTGATTGCCGGGGCCTCTAAGGGCAGGACTGAGAGCAGCCATACTGCTCGCTCCGCCCGCCCTGTTGATCCCCTGGAACCCCGCCCCGCCCAAACTGTGCATGGAGGCTTTTGCATATGAAAGGCCTGGCCCTTAGTAATCTGAAAATTACTTAATAAACTGCAGCTGGCCCAAGGCTCCACAGCAACTTGCATTGCTTTACAGCTGGCTTCTGCCGGGTAGCCTCAGGCAGAGGCTAGATTAGCACCTCCTTAGATCCAAGAACCAGTATACCCAGTGGTCAGAGTGGGACCATCCAATTACAAGGCCTCAGATCCATAAGGGACACACTCAGGGGGCAGACTCAGTGAGCACCAAAGCCCCACTGAAGCAAGTCTTGCCCCAGAAGGGTGTCTTCAGCACAGAAGTTCTCCCACTGTAGACACAGCTGATTCTCACAGCCAATTGGCCGGGAGGTCAATTCCTCCCAGTGATACCTACAACAATAAAGGCTTAACTACAACAAGACTGTGCACAAAGCCCACAAGGGGGTGCACCAAGAGTGTCCACCTCAGGTGACTGGGGAGGCTGAGCCACTGGGCCCTATAGGACACTTAGCACAGAAAGCCACTCTATCAACACAGCGAAGCATAAAAAATGCCGAGACAAAGAAACAGGTCACAAATGACAGAAATGGAGGAAAGCAAATGACTGGATATAGAGTTCAAAACCACGGTTATAAGGTTTTTCAAGAATTTTCTAGAAACCGCCGATAAATTTAGTGAGACCCTCAAGAAATCTAATGAGACCATTCATGTTGTGATAAAGGACCAACTAGAAATTAAGCATACACTTGACTGAAATAAAGAATATTATACAGACTCCCAACAGCAGACCAGAGGATCACAAGAATCAAGTCAAAGATTTGAAATACGAAGAAGCAAAAAACACCCAACCGGAAAAGCAAAATGAAAAAAGAATCCAAAAATACGAAGATAGTGTAAGGAGCCTCTGGGACAACTTCAAGCGTACCAACATCCAAATTATAGGGGTGCCAGAAGGAGAGAGAGAGCAAGATATTGAAAACCTATTTGAAGAAATAATGACAGAAAACTTCCCCTACCTGGTGAAAGAAATAGACTTACAAGTCCAGGAAGCGCAGAGAACCCCAAACAAAAGGAATCCAAAGAGGACCACACCAAGACACATCATTAATAAAATGCCAAGAGCAAAAGACAAAGAGAGAATCTTAAAAGCAGCAAGAGAAAAACAATCAGTTACCTACAAGGGAGTACCCATACGACTGTCAGCTGATTTCTCAACAGAAACTATGCACGCCAGAAGGGAGTGGCAAGAAATATTCAAAGTGATGAATACCAAGAACCTACAACCAAGATTACTTTATCCAGCAAAGCTATCATTCAGAATTGAAGGTCAGATAAAGAGCTTCACAGATAAGGAAAAGCTAAAGGGGTTCATCACCACCAAACCAGTATTATATGAAATGCTGAAAGGTATCCTTTAAGAAGAGGAAGAAGAAGAAAAAGGTAAAGATACAAATTATGAACAACAAATACACATCCATCAACAAGTGAATCCATAAATCAAGTGAATAAATAATCTGATGAACAGAGTAAACTGGTGAATATAATAGAATCAGGGGCATAGAAAGGAAGTGGACTGACTATTCTTGGGGGGAAAGGGGTGTGGGGGATGCGGAAAGAGACTGGACAAAAATCGTGCACCTATGAATGAGGACACTGGTGTCGGGGGTGAGGGCAGAGGGTTGGAGAGGAACCAGGTGGAGGGGGGCTATGGGGGGAAAAAAGAGGAACAACTGTAATAATCTGAACAATAAAGATTTAATTTAAAAAAATATATTAAATTAATTCAAAAGAAAGTGGAAAAAGAGAGGGGGAAAAAACAAAGAAGAGATGGAACAAATAGAAAACAAATAACAAAAGGACCACTAGCCCTAGCCGTTTTGGTTCAGTGGATAGAGTGTCGGCCTGGGGACTGCAAGGTCTGGGGTTTGATTCTGGTTTAGGACACATGCCTGGGTTGCAGGCTCAATCTCCAGTAGGAAATGTGCAGAAGGCAGCCAATCTATAATTCTCTCTCATCATTGATGTTTCTATCTCTCCCTCTCTCTTCCTCTCTGAAATCAATAAAAATGTATCCTATATAATAATAGCTTAATATGCTAAGTGTTCGGTTGTCCAGTCAGCCGTTCAACCAATCAAAACATAATATGCTAATGATATGCTAAGGCCGCTCAACTGCTCACTATGACGTGCACTGACCACCAGGGGGCACACGCTTCAACTGGTAGGTTAGCTTGCTGCTGGGGTCTGGCCGATTGGGACTGAGCAAGATGACTGGACATGCCCTGGAGCCCTCCCACATCCCTCCCCGGCCCAGATAGTGCACCAGTGGGGCCCCTCAGCCTGGCCTGTGCCCTCTCACAATCTGGGACCCCACAGGCGATGTCAGAGAGCCGCTTTCAGCCTGATCCCACAGGCCAGGCTGAGGGACTCCACTGGTGCACAAACTCATGCACTGGGCCTCTAGTATATATATAAAGGACCACTAAATGTAAATTATCAAAATACTCCAATTAAGAGATTGTTAGATTGAATAAAAAAAGCAAGCCCTAACTTTATACTGCCTAGAAAAAACCTATTTTAAATATCAAAATATAAATTGGCTAAAGATAAAAAGATGGGAAAACATATATCATGTCAACACAAATCAAAAGAATTATGGAGTGGCTGCATTGATATCAGACAAAGAAAATTTCAGAGCAAAGAATAATCTCAGAAGGTCATTTCATCAGAAATGGGTTAATTCATCAGAAAGGTGTAACAATCTGAAACATTTATGCACCCATTATAAAGTTTCAAAATACATGAAGCAAAAAGGGATATAATTACAAAGAGAAGCAGAAAAATCCATAATTATAGTCAGAGATTTCAATACCTCTCTTTCAGTAGTTAATAGAATAAGTGGAAAGAAAATTAGAAAAGATATTAGATTTGAAGGATCTATCAATTAACTTAATCTAGTTGACATTTATAGAACACTGCACCCAACAATAGCAGAATAAATATTCTTTCTAGATGTATGTGGAAGATTTATCAAGATAGAACATATTCTGAACCATAAAACTATTTTTTAAAATACATTTTTTATTGATTTCAGAGAGAAAGGGAGAGGGAGAGAGAGATAGAAACATCAATGATGAGATAGAATCAAGGATCAGCTGCCTCCTGCACGCCCCCTACTGGGGATCAAGCCCACAACCTGGGCATGTTCCCTTGACCGGAATTGAACTTGGGACCCTTCAGTTTGCAGGGCTCTGCTCTATCCACTGAGCCAAACCAGCTAGGGCCATAAAACTATTTTTAATAAATTTAAAGTTATTTAAATCATGGAAAGTCTGATCATACTAAAATTAAGTTAGAAATCAATAACAGAAAGATTTTGGGAAAATCTTCAATATTGGAACAAAGTAGCACATTCATAAATGACTCATAGATCAAAGAAGAATTCAAGAGGAAATTAGAAAGTACTTTTAATTGCCTAAGAAATGAAAAAACAACATATCAAAATGTGTGTGATGACATTAAAGCAGCACTTAAGAGGAAATTTTATAGCACTAAGTACCCATATTAGAAATAAGAGGTGATTGTGGCGGGGAGGGAGGTGAGTGGAGGTGGAAGAGGGTATATGGGGAATAAATGATGATGGGAAAAAATAAAATTATAAAAAAGATCTTAAATCAATGACCTTAGCTTCTACCATAAGAAAGTATTAAAAAAAAGAGCAAATTTAACTCCAAGTAAGAAGAAGAAAATAATAAAGACTAGAGTAGAAATCAATGGAGACATAAAATAGAAAAAGAATAGATAAAATCAATGAAACAAAAAATTGGTTTCATTAAAGCATCATAAATCTCTAGTCAGGCTTATCAGAAAAAAAAGAGAGAAACACAAATGAATATCAGGAATGAGAGCAGTGATTTCTCTACATGTTCCATAGATATTAAAAAGATAAGAGAATATTTTGAACAGCTTTATGGCAATAAACTCGACAACTTAGATAAAATGGATGATACAAACTATTAAAGCTTACCAAGAAGAAATAGATAACCTCAATAATCCCATATATTTTTAAAATTTAATTTGTAGCCCTGGCTGGTGTGTACAGTGGTTAGAGCACTCACCTATGCACCAAAGGGTCCTGGGTTTGATCCCCAGCCCCAGTCAGGAGTGCATTCGGGAGGTAACTTAACAATGTCCCTCTCTCACATAGATGTTGCCTGTTTCCCTTCCTCCCTCCCTTCCACTCTCTAAAAGTCAATGGGAAAAATATCCTCAGGTGATGATTAACAAAACAAAAAAATAATTTGTAGTTTAAAACGTCCCACAAAGAAATTCCAAGTCCAGATGGCTTCAGTGCTGAAAATCCTACCAAACATTTATGGAAGAAATAAATACCAATTAAACATCAACTCTTACAAAAATTGAAAAGGAAGAAATACACCTTTCTATGAAGTAAGCATTACTGTGATACCAAAAACAAATGAAGACATTACAAGGGAAGAAATACCCGCTATGAACATAGATGCAAGATTTTTAGCCCTAGCTAGTTTGTCTCAGTGGATAGGGCAGCGGCCTGGGGACTGAAAGGTCCCGGGTTCGATTCTGGTCAAGGGCACATGCTGGGGTGCGGGCTCAATCCCCAGTAGGGGACGTGCAAGAAGCAGCCAATCAATGATTCTCATCATTGATGTTTCTCTTTCTCTCTCCCTCTCCCTTCCTCTCTGAAATCAATAAAAAATATATTTTAAAAAGGATAATCTTTTTTAAGAATTAGTGTTGGAACAATTAGATATCCAGGAGCAAAAAAATAATCTCTGATCTACATCTCTCACTATATATAAAAAAATAACTCAAAAGGGATTATATATCCAAGTTTAAAACTTAAAGCTATGACTTCTAGAGGAAACATAAGAGAAAACCTTCTTGACCCTGGGCAAAGATTTCCTAAATATGATAACCAAAAGTGTGAACCATAAAAGAACAAATTGATAAATTGGACTTCATTGAAATTAAAACTCTCTGTCCCTCAAAAGATACTGTTACATGAATGAAGAGACAAGGCACAACATGAAAAAAAATTACAAATCATATATCTGATAAAGGACTTGTATTCAGAAAATATAAAAAACTCCCCAGTGGGGTATGGGCTTAGGTGGAGGGGGGCAAAGGGAGGGAAAATGTGAAATACTGTCAGTAATAAAAAAATATACATATATATTTAAAACCACTCCCCAAACTTAAGAAAAACAACCAAATTTTTTAAAATGGGCATAAGAAGAAATAAAAAATGGTCAAAAAATTTGAATACTTAAATAAAAAAGACATAAGAATGCCAGATAAGTACATAAAAAGATGTTCAACATCATTTACCATTAGAGAAATACAAGTTAAAGCCACAATGAAATACCACCATATACTTATTAGAATGGCTAAAATAAAAAACTTATTGTGCAAGGATGTGGAAGAACTGGAATTCTCATATACTGCCATTGGGAATATAAAAATGATACAGCTGCTCTAGAAAAAAATTCCCGTTTTGAGATAAATGAAATCATAAGTCCATACAAAGGCTGTGCACAAATGTTTATAGGGTTCTTATTCATAATTGCCCCAAACTTCAAACCAATAGATGTCCTTCAATGGGCAAATGGATACACAGTGATACATCCCTGCCATGGCATCTTACTCAGCAATAAAGAATGAACTATTAATACACATGCTATGGATGAACCTTAAAGGCATTAAGCTGAGTGAAGGAAGCCAGACCAAAAAAAAAAAAAAAAAAAGCAATACTCTATGAATCTGCTTATGTAAAATTCTAGAAAATGCAAACTAATGTATAGCAAATCAGTGCTGTGTGGTGGGAATGGGGAGTATAGATGGGGGAGGCAGGGATTATGAGGAAACTTCTGGAGGTGATACCTATGCTCATGAACTCAATTGCAGTGACAGTTTCACTGGGATATACTTATGTCAATTATATACTTTAAACATTGTGTTATTATATGTCAACCAGAGTTCCAGCACAAAATTCATGCACGGTACGGTTCCTAGTGACTGCTGGCAGACTGCTGGGACGTGCCTTCCCCTGGCTGCCTGCTGCCGCTGCGGTTCAGGGCCTCCATTCCCTCCAGCTGGCCAGGGCCTCCCTTCCTGCAGTTGGCCAGCCGGCCCCGTCCCCTGGTGGAACTCCCAGTCAAACTTTCAGTCAAACTCCTGGTCCAAGGAATAATTTGCATATTAGGCTTTTATTATATAGGACTAGAGGCCTGGTGCACAAAAATTCGTGCACTGGGGGGTGTCCCTAAGCCCAGCCTGCCCCCTCTCATAGTCTGGGAGCCCTTAGGGGATGTCCTACTGCGGGAGTGGGCCTAAGCTGTAGTCTGGCCTCCCTCTGCGGGAGGCAACCGAGCCCATCAGGGGAAGGTGTCGCCCCATCACCTTGCCGCTGCTGCCACTGCCGGCCACTGTGGCTGCCTGCCCTCAGCCCTTGCAGCCATTGTGGCTTTGTTCGGAAGGACGTTCAGCTGTCCAGTCTAATTAGCATATTACGTTTTTATTATTGTAGATTATGCTTCAAGAAAGCTATTAAGTAAAACAAACACAACATAATGTCTAATGTTTGAAGTAGAAGTTTGCTCAATTTGTCTTCTATCCTGGCTTAAGCTGCTTCTGACAGTTTTTGAACCTAAATACAAAGTGAAGTTTGTTCATCCATGATAATGTGTAATCTTGTACTGTCTTATACTGTTGGCTAATTGATTCATAAACAGTAATTTAGTTTCTCTCACTAACCTGCAAAATCCTCAAAGTTAGGCCTCATATCTTACTTTGCATCCTCCTACAGTATCCAGACACAGTAGGAGGCAGAGAAACGTTTAACAATTACCTTTTAAGTAATTGTCTTTTGTGTTATTTGACCAATTTGACTCAGAAAAGGAAAAGCAATTTTCTATTTTTATTCTTCTACTTATCTAAATAACATAGGGAGAAAAACAATGGCACAAAGCCACCCTAAGACAACAACAGTATCCTTTGTGCTTCAACAATCTGAGGTATAAATACAGATTTGCCTGTCCCGGGGTTAGATTAGAGAGCTATGGGTTGAAGGTTGATGAAGACATACCAAGATGAACGGATTGACAGACTGCAATTCAGCTTTGTTTCATTCCCTTGCCCTCTTCATGTTGCCCAATAAGATGGTAAGAAAAAGAAGGAGCCACTCAAGGATGCTTGATAAATAACAATGGCCTTTAACTAAACATCCTCAATGAACAGGATGTTCCAGGTGTGACCCTAGTCACATTTCTCTGCACATTCCCCAGAAAGAGTGGCAGTAGGGTCTCTACTTTCTGAATAGATGAAAAGTGAAGAGAACTACCACGAGAACCTGGGAGACCTGCCTCTCAAGAGAGAACAGGGACAAGGGTATTCATTCATTCTAGTGGCGGATATGGCTGATTATCTTTGATTTCCGCCTTGGGGAGTCTCGGCTGCTTGTAGAAACCCGTCTTCTGTGGGAAATGATAGTGCCCTGGCTATTACTTTTGTAGATTATCTGGGCATAAGTCATGACAAAGAAGATCCAGAAACAGTGCATGAATATACGGGACACCAAGCCAAACCAGCGCATGACTCTAACCTCTACAATGCCCGTGTTATTGGTGGTGAGGATTTGTATTACAATGTTCAGGGCTTCATAGAAAAAGATCCAGATGATGTAGATCACCATGCCCTTGTACTTCTGGGCATATACTGAGTATATGAGCAAGCAGCTGATGATGATGGTGATGCAAGACAGGAAGATAATGATATTGAAACCCCAACAGGCGACGAAGTGACTTATGAGGGAATGTATCCTCATGTCCTCTGGGTCAATCTCGGTGCAATTGCTGCTCCTTATGTACTTCTGTTCGAAGATGAGGTACATGTCGGTGGCTATGATGGTAAAGACCCCTGATAACACGGTGCCCATTTTGGCGGTCATCCCACACCAGTGTTTCGGTTTCATGTTGAGACTTCCTGTGAAGACAAACAATATAAGGGAGAATTCTGGTTCTTGCCAGTGTGGCAAGTTATCAGGGTTTCTGCCTCTTTTCCCAAAGGAAAAACAACAAAGAGAAGTATGGAAACCAGGAAGTAACAACTTTGTGAAGACTGGAGATGGTTTAAAATTGACTGGAGTATGAGTGGGGAGGAGGGAGGATGCAGTCTGGCGGCAATGAGCAGGTAAATTTGAGAAGTGCTTCTCAACCTTAGAATCATCAAAAGTACCCAGGACCAGGTGCTACCCCAAACCAATTAGAACATTCTCTGGTGAAACCCAAATACCAGCATTTTTCAAAACTTCCTAGTGATTTTCATATGTAGCCAGGATTGGAAAACACAGAGCCAAAAAAGATAGTTTTGCCTTGGGCGAACATTGCTGTTCCCTGATGGGGAAAATTGGCTGCACTTGTCCAGACCTTTCCTCTCAGGAGAAAAATCAGGACAGACTAGTATCCTTGCTGGGATACTAGTGAGACATTGATGAAAACAGGTGGCTTTGAGCAATTACTCCTCCACTACATAGCAAAACTTAAGGAATACAATGTAAGGTGTAATTTTAGGGAAATTCAGAGCCTTAGGATAGAATAGCTGTAGAAAAGAAAGAGCAATAATTAGTTAAGTGTCTAACTCAGGGGTGGGCAAACTTTTTGACTCGAGGGCCACAATGGGTTCTTAAACTGGACCGGAGGACCGGAACAAAAGCATGGATGGAGTGTTTGTGTGAACTAATATAAATTCAAAGTAAACATCATTACATAAAAGGGTACGATCTTTTTTTTTTTAGTTTTATTCATTTCAAACAGGCTGGATCCGGCCCGCAGGCAGTAGTTTGCCCACGGCTGGAACTCAAGACATTAGGGAGAAAACCAACAATAAGAACAACAAAAAACAAGACAACGAAAACAAATAAAACAGAAATCAATGAAAAATTAGAGGGATTTCAGATTGGTTAGATTATTGGGGACAATTTACTGCTAAAAACAACTAAAAATGTTGGATAAAATAGTCTCAGAAGCACAGAAATGCTGTCAGGGCAGGAGGTAAGAGATCGGAGGCCAAAGTCTTTCGGAGTTTAAGAACTGGGCCCGGCCAGTATGGCTCAATGGTTTATCATTGACCTATGAACCAGAAGGTTACAGTTTGATTCCTGGTCAGGGTACATGCCCAGATTGTGGGTTCGATCCCCAGTAAGGGGCGTGCAGGAGGCAGCCAATTCATGATGCTCTCTCATCATTGATGTTTCTATCTCTCTCTGCCTCTCCCTTCCTCTCTGAAACCAATAAAAATATAAACAACAACAAAAAAGAACTGGGATAAGTAAACAAGCATGAAAGTTAATTTTGCTGTGAGGATATTTGCCAATCAGGCAAAACTTGCATTTCACTTATGAGAAAGTTTTGTAGAGTAAGAAGAAATGAAATCATAGCTCAGGGTCCACACCAAGAAGGGGAGCCAATTAGAAGACCTTCCCTTTTTAGTCAAAGGCCTATGACTAAAGATGAGTCAGAAGTAAACTTGCCTCCACAACTTTCTCTCAATAGATTTCATGGAAAGTTAACTTAGTATACTGAATATATGGGGGGGGGGGGGTGGAAAACTCTTCTTAAGACATTGTTACCATAGCTATTCTTTTGGCAGATTTGCAGTCCAAATTACATAAAAAAACCCAACACTTTTAAGTCATAAATTTAAAGTAGTCCTGAACTAGAAGCATCTCTAAATACCCGGTAGAAGCAAACTCAAATCCTTTCTAGAAGAATGCACCTTTGTGTTGGTCCTAAGAATCTCCATCAGTCATTTTTCAGAGACAATGACTAATATGCAGTAAAAAAATAACCAAGCACCCAAGGAACAAAGTGCTATAAGAGAGAACCAGAAGAAATAACAGACAGTAGAAGCAGAACTGCAAGAATACCAGATTATGAAACAACTAGAGGCCCGATGCACAAAATTCATGCAAGAGTAGGCTTTCCTTACTCCAGCTGCCGGCACCACCTTCCCTCTGGCAATACTTCCCAGGTTAGAAGTATCCTTCTAACCTGGCAGTATCAGGCCAATTTAATTAGTTGTTGTTTTTAACTGGTCCCCTGGGAAGCCCAGGGCCCGGGCTTCCCTCCGGCCGCCAGCAGGCATCTGGGACCCAGGCTTCCCTCACAGCCCCGGCTTCATCTGGAAGATAGTCTGGAAAAACATCCAGTTTAATTAGCATATTACACTTTTATTATTATAGACTAGAGGCCCGGTGCACAAAAATGTGTGCACTCAGGGAGGGAGAGGGGAGAAAAGGTCCCTCAGCCCGGCCTGTGCCCTCTCGCAGTCTGGGACCCCTCAGGGGATGACCACCTGCTGGCTTAGGCCCGCTCCCTGGGGGATTGGGCCTAAGATGGCAATCAGACATCCCTCTGGCAGCACAACAGCCCTCAGGGGATGTCCACTTGCCAGCGGGGAGCAGGCCTAAACTGCAGTCGGACATCCTTAGTGCTGCTGAGGAGGCAGGAGAGGTTCCCACCACCACCGCTGTACTAGCAGCCATCAGCCTGGCTTGTGGCTGAGCAGAGCTCCTCCCATGTGAGAGTGCCCTGACCACCAGAGGGCAGCTCCTGCATTGAGCGTCTTCCCCCTTGTGGTCAGTGTGTGTCATAGTGACAAGTCATTCCCAGTCCTGCTGTTAGGGTCAGTTTGCATATTACCCTTTTACTATATAGGATAGAGGCCTGGTGCACAGGTGGGGACCAGCTGGTTTGCCCTGAAGGGTGTCCTGGATCAGGGTGTGGGTCCTGCTTGGGTTCCTGGCCAGCCTGCATGAGGGGCTGATGCCTGTTTTCAGCTGGTCACACCCCCTTCAGGGTGGGGGTCCCCACTGGGGTGCCTGGCCAGTCTGGGTGAAGGGGTTAGGGCCATTTTCAGGCTGGTGGGTGACTGAAACTCCCAACCTCTCCTTTTTTTCTTTTTCTTTTTTTTATTCTGGGATTTATTTACCTTCTATGACTGTCACTGGATCTGAGAGCGGCTTTAGCTCTGAGGCTTGTCTCCAACTCTGAGACCTCGGTTTGTTTGGCTTCTATAATTGAAATACTGTTGCTACTCCAGCTCTGAGGCCCAGCTGGCTGAAAGCAGGTTTCTGGGGTTTGTTTAGCTTCTATAATTGCAACATTGTTTCTTAGACTGCAGCTCAAGGGCCAGCAGCGGCAGGCGGGGAACCTTGGCTTCCTCCATCATTGGAGCAAGCAAGCCTCCTGTTTGCTTCAGCTGCCTGGCTGCCGGCCGCCATCTTGGTTGGCAGTTAATTTGCATATCCTGCTGATTAGCCAATGGGAAGCATGTCAGAGGTATGGTTAATTACCATGTTTGTCTATTATTAGATAGGACTAGAGGCCCGTTGCAGGAACATTCCTGCAAGAATAGGGCTTCCTGCAGCTGGAGCAAAGCAGAGAAGGGAGCAAAACCCGCTGAGACGAGCTTTGCTCCCACCCCCAGCCACTGCGGCTGAGTTTGCCCAATCAGCCCGAGCCACTGTGGCTAGGTTTGCCCAACCTGCCCTCAGCCACTGTGGCTGGGTGGGTTTTCCCAACCCGCCCCAGCTGCTCCAGCTGGGTGGGTTTTCCCAACTGGCCCCCAGGTGCTGCAGCTGGGTTTGCCCAACCCGCCCCCAGCCACTCCCCCTGGGTTTCCCCTCCCACCTCCCGCCTCCCGCCTCCCGCCTCCTGCCTCCTGCCTCCCGCCTCCCACCTTCCACCTCCGCAGCCTTGGCTCCTTTACTGTGTCCGCGCGGCCTCTACTTTGCTCCCTTTGGTAGTGCTTGGCTTCCATGTTGTCTTCAGTCTTCACTCAAAGCCGGTGTATGCAAATTAACCGCCATCTTTTAGCTTCTATAATTGAAACATTGTATCTTTTGGAGCTGTTGCTTCAGGAGCGCAGAGCCGGGAGGCGGCAGGCAGGGAACCTTGGCTTCCTCCATTGCCGGGGCAACCAAGCCTCCTGTTCACTTCAGCTGCCTGGCTGCTGGCCACCATCTTGGTTGGCAGTTAATTTGCATATCACCCTGATTAGCCAATGGGAAGCGTGTCGGAGGTATGGTTAATTACCATGTTTGTCTATTATTAGATAGGCTTATTATTATAGACTAGAGGCCCAGTGCATGAAATTTGTGCACGGGGGGAGAGGTCCCTCAGTCAAGCCTGCACCCTCTCCAATCCGGGACCCCTTAGGGGATGTCTGACTGCCAGTTTAGGCTCGATCCCTATGGGACAGTCAGACATCCCTCTTGCAATCTAGGACTGTCTCCTAACTGCTTGCCTGCCTGCCTGATCGCCCCTAACTGCCTCTGCTTGCCAGCCTGATTGCCAACTAACTGGTTCCCTGCTGACATGGTTGCCACCTAACTGCCACACTGCTGGCCTGATTGCCCGCTAACTGGTCCCCTGCTGGCCTGCCTGATCGCCCCTAACCACTCTACCTGCCTGCCTAATCGCCCTAACTGTCTCTGCTTGCCAGCCTGATCACTCCTTAACTGGTCCCCTGCTGGCCTGGTCGCCCCTAACTGCCCCCCTGTCCTCTTGGTCACCCCTAATTGCCCCCCTGCTGACCTGGTCGCCCCATAAGTGGTCCTCTGCCAGCCTAGTCACCCCCTAACTGGTCCCCTGCCAGCCTGGTTGACCCCTAACTCATCCCCTGCCAACCTGGTCGCCCCCTTACTGCCCCTCTGTCTGCCTGGTTGCCCCCTAACTGCTCCTCTGCCGGCCTGATCGCCCCTAACCACCTCTGCCTTGGCCCCTGCCACCGTGGCTTTGTCCAGAAGGAAGTCAGATGTCCGGTTGACCTGGTCTAATTAGCATATTATCCTTTTATTAGTATAGATGATAACTGATACTGCCCTGGCTAGTATGGCTCAGTTGGTTGAGAATCATCCTGTGCACCAAAAGGTCATGTCTGTCAGCACCCCCATGATGGCCACGAAAGAGTGGCTGGTCCTGTTCCTGACACTAGGTTCTACATCTGGATTCTGAGGCATCCCTGAGAGCCAGAGGAGCCCCAGGAAAAACAGAGGTTGGATCCTTCTAACCTGGCAGTATCAGGCCAATTTAATTAGTTGTTGTTGTTTTTAATGAAAGTGGATATTCTGTATATATACAAGCTTGAGTTCTTAGAGACATAACTTCTACATTTTCTTATAAAACATCCATCAACTTAAAAGAAAGCTACTATGCTCGCCCCAGTTTGGCTCAGTGGATAGAGCATCAGCCTGCGGACTCAAGGGTCCCAGGTTCGATTCCAGTCAAGGGCATGTACCTTGGTTGCAGGCACATACCCAGTAGGGAGTGTGCAGGAGGCAGCTGATCAATGTTTCTCTCTCATCAATGTTTCTAACTCTCTATTCCTCTCCTTTCCTCTCTGTAAAAAAAAAAAATCAATAAATATATATATATATATGTATATATATATATATATATATATATATATATATATGTAAATAAAAAGAAAGCTACTAAGATAATTGATGATGTCTTTTCACACCCTTTTCCTTGACATGTTTATTTAAAAAAAAAAAAAAAGTAAGACCTGACTCAGTCCGCTTCCTTAAGGAGTTAGAGAGAAATTCTATCCCTTGCTGGAGTCACATAGAACTCCCAAGTTCAGCAAATCTTGGAATCCTAGGGAAGGGTTTGAACTTCGGGTTAGTGTTACACTGTGAGAAGCTTCATGTCCAAGCCTCAGTTGTCCTACAGCTTAGCTCCAAAGGCAATGGTTTATAGCTCAGTTAACCCCTGCAGCTAACCCATTACACACCCTGTCCCTCCAGGGTCTGGGAGGGAGTCAAACACAGGTCCCAACGTGGGCAGAACCAGACACCTCTCCATTCCCTCAAGAGCAGGAAAACCCCACTTGCTGTAGGGGTTGGGATCCATTTCCTTCTCCCCCAACTTTTCAAGTCAACACCCCCGACTCACCCACATAATCTAGACCCCTGTCTTTAAGAGCCTAGATCGTCCAAAACTCAAAATGGATAAATCACTTAAATGTAATCGGAAAACCATAAAGGGGAAGAGATGGGCAGTCCTATTAAACCTACAAAGAGAAAATGCCTGTCATGCTTTGGTAGTGAATCAAGAAGCAGGGAAACCAGCTCCAATTCTGAATGAGGTCATCGTAACAGTAAATCACATGTGTACAAAGTCCTCATGATCAGACTCCGATCCAGCTCTCCTGGGGCGTCTCTCAGCATTGCTTCTCATGTCTACAATGTTCTCACTTGCTCAAACTTTTTCTCTCCCCTTCTCCAGCTAGCTCACCCCTACTCATCCCTCAATGTCATTTGAATCCTCAAAAAGGTATCCGGACTCTAGGTTGGCATCTGTAATTCTCTTGGCCTCACACCAGTATTCCAAGTGGGAGTGTGCCAGGAAGCTCTCCTCCATGTTTGTCTCTTTCACAGGAAAGAAACCATTTTTCCAGAACCCCCAGCAGTCTTCCCCTCAGGACTCATTGGTTAGAACTGGGCCATGTGGCTACCCAGAGCAGCAGGGGAGGCTGGGGAAGCAAGTTCCCAGCAAAGCAGAGTAGATTGCCATATGGTTTAGTCAAATCATGATTTATGCCCAGACTGGGAACACAGTTGCTTCACCTCTCTAAAAAACGAGTCCCCTTAACAAGATAGGAGGAAGGCAATGGCTACTGAAGTCTACCATAGAGATCGTGTTCCGTTAACTGTCCTTTCTGCTTCATTAACATGGCAGGAACTCCTATTATCTGTTTGCCCCTTCTTCCACAGACGCAGAACTGTGAGATATACACGTGGTTCGCCAGAATGTTTGCCTTTCCCAGACTCCTTGGAACTGAGTGTGGCCATGTGACCAATTTTTAAGGATGAGTTGAAAGGGGAAGAAATAAATATAACCACCAAGGATTATGGAGAAAGTCATACCTTCCCTTGCCCTCATCCCGATGGCTAAAATGTGGATGTGGTGGGGGGCCATGTTGGACCAACTGGGTAAGGACATCATGGGGCAGAGAGACAAGGAGCCCAGGCCCCTGAAAATTTCACAGAGCAGAGCTGCTACTCCAGCTTCAGCTTCTACATGAGAAAAACTGTAAACTTCTATTATGTTTAAAACACTGTTATTTTACAGCCACACTTATATCCTAACAAACAGAACTCCCTCCAGTGCTCTGACTATACGCATGCTAAAGTCTCTCCCACCTCAAACAATCTCTCCCATGACCCTGTTTTCTTCCAATTTCCAGTCCATCTTTCTCTGTTAGAGCAAGCAACAGATACCAACTCCTGCCTGACTTAAGCAGAAAAGGCAGTTCATAGGCTTGTGGAAAGGGCTAGAGACATATTAGTTATTGATTGCCACAATAATGCCACATAAACAACCACAAAAAAACCTCAGTGGCATCTAACATGAACAGTATTTAGTTCACAAGTCTGGGGGTTCAGCTTATGTGGGGCTGCGTTGAGCTGGGCTGATCTCAGCTGGACTTACTCGAGTGTCTGGGGTCAACTCCTGGTTGTCTAGAGAGCTCTGTTGATTTTGGCTGAGCTCATCCATATATCTGAAGCTCATCTGGCGGTTGGCTGACTAGGATGGCCTCTGCTGGGATAACTCTGCCACATGACTCTCATCATTCAACAGGCTAGCCAAGACATGTTCTAAAGGCAATGGCGGAGGACAGCAGTGAGAGTGCTACAGATTGAATTCGTGTTTCGCCAAAATTCAGATGTTGAAAACTTAATACCAAAGGTGATGGCATTAGGGGGTGGGGCCTTTGGGAAGGTCATGAGGGCAGAGCCCCCCTGAATGAAATTAGTGTCGTTATCAAAGAGGTCCCAGAGAGATCTCCTGCTCCCTCCACTATGTGAGAATACAGTGAGAAGTCAGCAGTCTCCAACATGGAAGAAAGCCTTTATCTTATTTATTTTTTAAAATATATTTTTATTGATTTCAGAGAGGAAGGGAGAGGGAGAGATAGAAACATCAATGATGAGAGAAAATCATTGATCAGCTGCCTCCTGCATGCCCTCTACTGGGGATTGAGCCTGAAACCCGGGCATGTGCCCTTGACCAGAATTGAACCCGGATCTTTCAGTCTGCAGGCGGATGCTCTATCCACTGAACCAAACCAGCTAGGGCTGGAAGAGAGGCTTAATGAGAACCTAACCATGATGACATCCTGATCTTGGGCTTCCAGCCTCCAGAACTATGAGAAATAAATTTCTGTTGTTTATAAGCCACCCAGTCAGTAGTATTTTGCTGTGACAGCCCAAAGGGACTAAGACAAAGAGCAAGTCCAATCACACAAGTGTTTCCATACCTTCGCTTGTGTAAATAAATGGATATTTGCTAACATCCATTGACCAGAACAAGTCACAGGGTGAGTTCAGAGTCAATATGGGAAGGTCTGACAAGATAACATGGATGTAGGGAGAAGTGAAGAATTGAGGCCATTAATGCACTCAATCCTACCACACCACATTCAGAGGTTTTGCTTATAGGATAGTAGCCAACGTCACACCACAGAGCGGGGCTACTGCAGACATTGTTACTGCCACTGATGGGCATTTGATGCCATGGTTACGGAGAGACCTTTTACTACCAGACCCTGGATGTTGCTGCCACGACTGGCACTGTCCACCAAAAGAATGGATTTTTTTCTGCTTCTGCTTCTTTGCATTACAAGCTCCCCCTGATTCCGATTTGGGGCAGATTTTATTAGCAGAGCCTGTGACACATGCACATGACTTAGTTCACAAGGGAGGGTGGGAAAGTGGGGAAGCAGCTGGTATATTTAACTAGAATACTGGGAGGTGGGCTCTGCTTCCCACAGTTTCATACAGTGGAGACTTGTCCACACATGGGAAAGGGACTTACGTCATGAGCTGCTACAAAAACAAAACAGAACAAGGAGGAAGAGGAAGAGGGGGAGGAGGGAGAGGAATATGCTAGTCTCTCATTCTCTTCACAGCTAAGCTTCTTAAATACTCCTAGCTCATTTTTCTCCTCTATTTCACTTCTGTAATAATTATTGCCACACTAATGATGTAAAATTCAGTGGTTTACAACCACAAGCATCTGTTTTTCTTGCTCGTGCTTCAGGATGGCTGGGCTTGTTTCTAGGCTTCTATTGGGCATTCGTCTGCTCCACTCTTTCCTTTTCTTTTTTAAAAATATATATATATATATTTATTCATTTCAGATAGGAAGGGAGAGGGAGAGAGAGATAGAAACACCCATGTTGAGAGAGAATCATGTATCGGCTGCCTCCTTGCACGCCCCCCACTGGGGATGAAGCCCGAACCCCAGACATGTGCCCTTGACTGGAATCGAACCCGGGACCCTTCGGTCCTCAGGCCGATGCTCTATCCGCTGAGCCAAACCGGTTAGGGCTGCTCCCCTCTTTTCTTGTCCTCCTTGGACCAGCAGCCTCCCTCCCTCCTGCCCCCTCCTTCCCACCAGAGTATGTTCTTCTCATGGTGAATAATAGGAGTACAAGAGAATGAGTGGAAATGTGATGCCCCTTAAGGAACATCACTTTTGCTCACATTCCATTGGCCAGACGTCTAATAGGGAAATATAATCCATCCCCTTCATGTACTGCAAGGTCATGTGGCGAGAAGGAGTGAAAATGTGAGAATAAACCAGTCTACCACAACTCTTCATCAGCTTCTGACTCCACCGAGCCATTTGGGTCAACAATAACCCAATTGCCAAATCAAACAGACAGTTTTCTGTTTGGGGTGTCTGTTAAAGCTGAAATTCCATTATATAGTACAGTAGGTGTTAAAAATTTGACAAATTAGTTTACCTGGTTTTACTTATGTGGACACATTTGTGTAATTCAAATTAAGTATGTATGAAAAGTTTAATTTCACAGAAAAGTTTTCCATCTGTATTTACTGTAATTTTGAATTTTTGTTGACTAGGTCTAGTAAGTGGATGCATTCACCAGTCACGGAGAGTAAACAAGTGCACACAGCAGGGGTGGCTTAGCTATGTCGCAACATTGGGGACACATATTGAAACTGCTGCAGAGAGTCACTCCACAAGACAACAGAACCAATTACTGTGCGATTCGGTGTTATCACGTGCTAATCATTCACTAAACACTGTTTACAAGCAGTGACTCCTCAATAAAGATGTATACTATAATTGTAGATATGTAATATTTATGTATGCTGGTGAAATTATTACACTGCTTTTTCCAACATATGGCCTATTCACTAAAGTTTGTTAAAAATAACAGTGAATGAATAACAAGAAAACCCTGTTAATTTAATTGTAAGCAAATCTTGTTAAAAGCATTTAAAAATTAACAGGGTATTAATTTTCACATATGAAATACGGACCAGAAATTTTGTCCATTAAATCCAAAGTTTGTGAAATCAAGGTCTGCAAAATCAAGGGTGTGTACCTGGAATACAAAAATCTCAATAAAAGGTAGTTGGATGGAAGCATTCATTTCTACTGGTAGTCTGTCAATGACCTGGAGAAGTGCTTTACTGAACTGAGGCCAACCTGGAGTGAAATCATAACACTTTTTATACCCCTCTATCATCTCCAGGTGTTCCCCTTCTTTCATTTACCCAGTATCCTCCTCTTCTCTCTCCCTATCCTAATATCAAAATCTGCTCCTAGAGACTTCTTTTATCTCAAAGGAGCACAAAACCAAGAGATGGGAAACCTGGGTTCCTGGTCATCTTTATTGTTGACTTGCCTGACGGTCCTTGGGCAATTTCTTCCTCTCTGAGCTTTAGACTCCTCATTTGTAAAATCACCTTGAGTGTCCCTGCCAATTATTAAGGGCTCTGTAAGAATCTCTCTAGAAGGATGACACACAAGGAATTGCAACAGAGAAGGAAACATGGGTGGCTATGGGCCAGGGATGGAGGGAGACCAACTTTCTCTTTATATCTTATATTAGTTTCCTAGAACGGCTACAACAAATTGCCACAAATTTGGTGGCATAAAACAACAGAAATTTGATCTCTCACAGTTCCGGAAGTAGGAATACCAAAATGAAAGTGTTGGCAGGGTCATGGGTCCTGGTGGCGTCAGGCATTCCTTGGCTTGTGGCTTCATCACTCCCTCTGTCCTCATGGTCACATTGCCTCCTCCTCTTCTGTCTGTGTCTGCTCTCTTATAAGGACACTTATCATTGGATTTATGGTCCACTAAGTAAACCAGGATGATTTCTTATCAAAATTCTTAACTACCAGTATATCCGCAAAACCCCTTTTTCCAAATAAGGCAATATTCACATGTTTCAGGGATTTCAATGTGGACATATCTTATTTTGGGTGATCACCATTCAACCTACTATATACTTATTTGTACGTTTTGAATTAGTATCATGTACAAAGTTATGAAAGAAAGGAAGGAAAGTAGGAAGGAAAAAAGAAAGACTTATATGTGACTGAACAGGTAGTAAAGTTTCTACTTTCCTGCCTCATGTTCAGCCCGACTTTGAAACAACTCCCCAATTTTTATTTACTGTTGAAACCACGTTCTAGGAAATGAAAATGGAACTCTCATCCCAAGCAGGTGGAAGAAGGAAGTAATAAAACCACTTTGAAAAACAAGTGGGTTCTATTTTGCAAAGTTTAATATATGTATGCATTCCAGACCAGCAATTCCACTCCTAACACAACAATACCTAGGGAAACCTTTCTACTTGTCCACTTAGCCAGAGACATGGATACAAATGTTCATAGCAGCCAAGTTCACAGTAGCACAAAATGTGAAACAACTAAATGCCAATCAATAATAACATGCATAAACTGTGCTATTTAGAAAATGGAGTATTATACAGCAGTGAAAATGAGTGAACTATAGCTACACTCATTGACATGGATAAATCTCTACACATAATGTTGCTTAAAAGAAACAAGCAACAGAAGAATAGATACAATATAATATTAATATAAACAATATATTATTTACGGTTACAAACATAGCTGAAAAAGCATAAAGAAAAACATGAGGATGAGGACATCCAAGATATTGGCAAAGTAGGTGGAAGATACACTCACCTCCTCCCAGGACAAATCTGAAATTACAACTAAATTATAGAACAATCATTCTGAATAACCAACTGAAGATTTACTGAAGAGAGGTCTTATAACCAAGGATTTACAGAAGAAGCCACATTGAGACTGGTAAGAAGGGCAAAAAGGGCTGGCCCTGTTCCCACAGGCAGTGGCTGAGGTTCCAAATGACTGCACAGCCTGAAAAGCTGCAGGGGGTTCCCCCTGAGAAGTATGGGAGTCTCAAGGTAGGCTCCCCAGCCCAGAGCACCAGAGTTAAGAAGAAGCACCCACCTAACATCTGGCTGTGAAAATCAGCAAGGATTCTATCTGTCAGGGAGACAGAGGTTTGCTAGAGAAATAGGCACCTTTCTAAAGAGCCAACACACAAAATTTTGTTCAAAGCCTCCAGCAGACTGATTAGGGTTAAAACTTGGGGGATTGAGCCTGCAACTGAGGCATGTGCCCTTGACCAAAATCGAACCCAGGGTCCTTCAGTTCGCAGGCTAATGCTCTATCCACTAAACCAAACCAACCAGGGCACCTTAAAGCAAAACCTCTTATTAAGAAATACACTTTAATTACAACCAAGTATACACAGAAACACATACACACAAATGTATGTGTATATAAAGTTGAAACAAACATTTTACAGAACTATTCCTATCCACATGCATGCAACAACACTCTGATCTTTTCTATTCCTGTCTATCCTATTTCATTGAAGGTACCAGCCTTTAAATTTCATACGATTCTCCAATAGTTGACAAATTGCATTTTGAAAAAGGCTGCATTAGAGGAGATTTTGTGCATGGTAATTGGAAAAGAATGTTAACTGAGCACTGTTGGAAATAAAAATAACTGGGCACAACAATTGAAGAATATTCACATACTGGAAAACTATATTGCATTTAAGTTGAGTAAACTAAAGCTGCATGCATCAACAGAATGCTGAGTGAAGAAAGCCAGTTGCTGAAGCATATGTACAGTGTGATGCTATTTTAAAGTTTCAAAACATGAAAAACATGTTGTTTATGGATATGCACATATGTCGTGAAAGTCTACAACATGCATGAGAATGTTAAGCACACAACTCAGGATCGTGGTTTCCACTAGAGAGAGGAGGGGAAGGGAATCAAGGAGAGGCAAAAAGGGACTTTCATTGTACCATAAGATTTTTTTTGGTTCTTAACCTTGTTTTTATATGTTATTTATTCTTTATTCTTTAGGGGTTGGCAAACTGCCACCTATGAGCCAAATCTGTTTTTGTATGGCCTGTCAGCTAAGAGTGGTTTTTACATTTTTTAAAAAATTATTGATTTTAAAGAGAGAGGACGGGAGAAGGGAGAGAGAGATTGATTGTTTTGTTGTTCCACTTATTTATGCATTCACTAGAGGCCTGGTGCATGAATTTGTGCATGAATTCGTGCATGGGTGGGGTCCAGTTGGCCCGCCCCAGATAGATCAGAGCCTATGCAGGAGGTTGGCCTGCCAGCCCCGCCCCCTGGTCGAATTCCAAGCAGAGGAAGACATGGCTAATGCAAAGGTCTTGAGGTAGGAAAATGCTTGGAGTGTTTAAGGAAAAGCAAAAAGACCAATAAGTGCAGTTGGAGCACACAGATTAAACAAGGAAGAGAGTGGAACCTAATCACATAGGGTCTTTAAGGAGCTTGGATTTTATGCTAAGTGTGATTTTATGCCATTTCAAGGTGTTGCACCTAGAGGAGTGATGTGATCTGGCTGCTGTGGGGGAATAGACTGAGAGGGCAGGAGTGGAAGCAGGGAGGCCTATAGGAGGCTGCTGTCAGGGTATCGGTTGGTTTAGATTTGGGTGGTCATAGTGGTGGTGAGAGAAGTCACAACAATCTCAACTTCCCTGATAAAGTCTATTTACTAAGTCACTGCTAGATGACTGGAGTGATTTTTTAAAATCTTGGATGGGAAACTGGCTTAGATGTCGAAAACAAAGAAGAGGAATAATAGGGCTTCTTTGGGTTGAACACTGTTAACAGTGTTCCCAGGGAATCTGCGTTATTTAACATTTCATAAAACATTAAGAAAAGGGAATACCGTGAGGCATTTTTTGGTACACAAATTACACTCTGCTTTCCACATGTGAAATAGCAAGTCAACGGGGAGCTCTTCTGGAACATTTGCAAAGCTGTGTGAGGAGGCAGGAAGTGACGGGTGACTTGCCACACGGACAAGTGTAGGACAGCTCACGTGGCGGGAGACAGTTCTGACGACACCTTTGAGATAATGAACTCTGAACTGCCAGGTGCAACGGAAGAAAGGAATCTAGAAGTCGCTATAGATTATTCCTTCAAGACATCATCAGCTTTTGTAAAGCCCAAAATGCCAGGAATAAAGACAAAACACCTGCTTCAACAAAACCTCAGAAAACCCGTCTTGGAGTTCAGGGTGTAGTGCTGGTCACTGCATTGCAAGAAAAAGAACAGCTCAAGAAAGACAGCTAAAATGATGAAACGGTAAGATTAAAAGGATAAGTGTGTGTGTGTGTGTGTGTGTGTGTGTGTGTGTGTGTTTTAAAGGATTAAATGCCCATAAAAGGTAACTATCTGAGATGAGATGAGATGAGATGAGATGAGATGAGATGAGATGAAAGTCTATAAAAACATGTAAGGTCCAGAAGAAGTAAAACTAAAACAAAAAACCCTTTTCATACAATCCCATGATGGTGAAATTAGGGGGCAAAAGAAGCTGGAAGAGGGGGGTAATGCCTATGTAGAAAGAGGTTATTGGAGGGCATATAAGAGAAGGTCCTTTTTAGACAGGGGTCCTTAAGATCCTCCAACATATGACAGACACGTGGTAGCTGTCAGCAGCGGGAGGACAAGCCCCTCCGCAGTCCTTCGTTGGGACAGAAACTGCCCTGGATGGGTGCGCTTCCTGCCCCCCCCCCCCCCCCCATCCCTGGCCTATAACCACAGAAACGGGAAAGAGCAAAAAACACAGTCACGGCATTCAAAGGACCCAAAATGCTAATATTAAATCTCATTCTGAGTCAAAACTGGACTGAAGTTCAAGAGTGGAAGATTTATAACAGGTTAATAAGAGAAATTAAGTGTGTTTGGGGGAACACAGCCTTAATCTTTGTGATGCATGACATGGAGACAGATATACGACGTCCTCGCGAGAAACGTCACTTGGTGGCCTGAATCGGCTGAATAAACGAAGAACATTTCCCGTGTATTGGTTGTCGGCATCTGGTTCTCACAGCCGGAAAGCGACAGTTACTGGTTGAAACAGGCAGTAGGTCATTCGAATGCCACTCAGGGCACAAGGCCTTCAAGAGCGTTCAACCAACAGAGACGCTCACGGTCCAACCGTCACTCACGTGAACCGTTACCAACCTCGGGCTATCGATCCTTATGGGTCTTCCGTCACAGATTTCAAACAAACAAGCAAGCAAACAAACACACAAACACACACACACCCCATCCAACCAACCAACCAACCAAACAAAAAATCCCGGGTACAAAGGAAAAGGCAAAGCGGAGGCTAATAACCTTTTAGGTCAAGACTTATGTCTATAATACATGTGCTCTCTCTTTCCAAACATACTAGATGCAAGGACCCCATTCCCCTCAAAAGAAAGCAGTACCCCATCCTCCTTCCCTGGGTCCTTTACCTGCTTCTTCCCCGCTCCAGGGGTGAGAACTTTCAGCCCCGCCTCCCCGCTGGCCAAGCACCGCCTTCCCGTCCACCTGTGTGCCCAGCCCCTGACGTCACCCCCCGGCTTCAGCGGCCTACAGGATTCTGGCTCCTGATTGGTTCGTCCGACCACGGCCCGGAAGCCCACCAATGGCAGCGGCGCTGGGTCGGGGGGTGCCCACATCCAAGATGGCGCCCCCAGGAGCAGGGAGCCGTTGACCGGCGGCGGGGAAGCGGCCTGGGTTGGCCCTCCGATTGCGGGATCCTGGGGGCATCTCGCTGGGGACCCCCCTGGCCCGCCTAGAAGGCCTTCCCTGGGCCCGAGCAATGGCTGCCGAGAATAGCAAGCAGTTTTGGAAGAGGAGCGCCAAGCTGCCGGGGAGGTGAGCCCAGGACGCTGAGTGGAAGAGGGGGTCGGACAAACCCTTCCAGATCCCAAGCCCTCAATCCCGCGGGCCTGGGGCGCCTCCGACCCCGGGAGGCTGTTTTGGCCACCGGGGCGGGGGGAGCTGGAGCTGCTTGGTGGTGGCAGGGCAGCTGTCAGGCACCGGAGCCGGCCGCGGACTTTGGGGCTGGCTGGGGGCGGGAGCCGATCGGGTCTGGGGGCGGAGGGCGCGCGGGACGGGCTGCCCTCAGCCCGGAGGTGGCTGATCCGGGCGTGAAGGACGGTGGAGTTGGGTGAGTAGCCAGTGTCCGTCCTGGGTCCGGAGGGCCATCCCCAGAGCCGCTTCTTACTTTAAACACAACTCCCTCTTGGGGGTCTCCGCACGCACAGGTGGTTGTTTGCAGGAGGATGGCCCCTTCCCGACTCCCCCAGTTTAGCTGGACTCCCACAAGGTTCTGCTGGGAGCTTGGGGCCGGCGGGGGGCGGGGGGGGGGCGGGGGTAGAAAAGTGAGGAAAATGGTCAAGCTTGACCTTATTTCATCTTGAGTTGGCCCTTTCCCATTAGGAATTATTGCAGGGTGACCCAAGAATCGAGGTTATTTCTTTGGCATTTTCTAAGGATTCGTTCAACCCCATGTGAGTCCTTACCCCCATGCATTCATTGTATGATGTTCTTTTTGTGCAAAAAAATTTTTTTTCATGCACTGAGTTTTTTCATTCTTCAGTTGTTTAGCTACTTCCACCCCCACACCCCCACCCCCATTTGGTGTGTATTGAAATGCTTAGCAATTGTACACCCATCAATCTGCAGTTGGTTTACGGTTTCAGTTTGCTTTGGGCAGAGTCCTGAGAAGTGTAAGGACAAGTGTATGTTTCAATTGTGAATGCAAGATTTCTGCCAGCTACAGTCTACTTGGTGATGAAATTCATGTTGTGCCCCACCTGCTACCTTCCCTAATTGATTCTGAGATAATCCTTTGAACTGTGGTCTTTTTTTTTTTTTTTAATATAGCAAAAGAGTAAAGAAGGCCAGTGGTGGCTATATAGCAGTCTTATTTTATTTAGGATCCTATTAGACATATGGAGAATGGAGTGGGAATCAGCTTTTAGTAATACAGTATTAAAATAATACAAAGGAATGAAGAGATAGCTTCAAATTACAGTGCTGTGGAATTACAGTGTTCATATTACTAGTAATGCTAAAGACTTTCATGTGTTTTTTTTAAAAATATATTTTATTGATTTTTTACAGAGAGGAAGGGAGAGAGATAGAGAGTTAGAAACATCGATGAGAGAGAAACATCGATCAGCTGCCTCCTGCACATCTCCTACTGGGGATGTGCCCGCAACCCAGGTACATGCCCTTGACCGGAATCGAACCTGGGACCTTTCAGTCCCCTGGCTGAGGCTCTATCCACTGAGACAATCCGGTTTCTGCGACTTTTATGTTTTTAGATAAACACCACTTCCTGCCAACTGATTCCTTTTCCTTCCTGATCTAGTGAGCTCTCCAGCCTCACTAACTGTTGTTCTCTGGGGTTTTCCATAGTGAGATCATTAAGTTGTGACATCCTAAGGCTATCAGCAGAATCAATGGGAAAACTGTTAAATCGGGAAGTAGTATATGAGATGTGGGACATGGAATGCTATTTCGTGCCTATTGACTGCTAGTTGTTATTAACAGTCTTTTGTTTTCTATATTTCCTCTTTACTATACCAACAGTCACCTTTTTCAAAGCACTACTTTTATAAGCTAGAAGGGGGGTTTCTCTTCAGTTTCTACAAGTTTCTGGCTTCCTTTTTATTTTGAAGAGGAATATAGAGGGAGAGGAGAGACCATTTGAGTTCAGAAAGACTTGGGGTATTATTTGGACTCTCTTACCTGTACAGTCAGGGACAGATGATTTGCTCAATCTCTCTAGGCCTCAGTTCCTTATCTATGAAAAGAGGATAAAAGTACTTTCCTCAGGGTTACTGTGAGGACTAAATTAAACATCCTATTTGTAAAGAGCAGGGACA
This sequence comes from Myotis nattereri, assembly GCF_964212035.1. NCBI lineage: Eukaryota > Metazoa > Chordata > Mammalia > Chiroptera > Vespertilionidae > Myotis > Myotis nattereri. Next base: position 10,033,193 of record NC_138081.1, read on the forward strand.
GTGTTTATTTAGCACATTATAGTTGCTCAGTAAATACTAGTTATTACTATTACTGTTATTATCAGAGCAAGTAAACATTTAAAAGAATGTTTCCCAGATCCTTACCCCAGTACTAGGTAGTTATATTCATTGTATATCTTAAGGCATTAAAATGTTGCCACAATTCATAATAGTTTTTAGTACTTGCTTGTTGAAGGGGAATTTTATTTAGTTGTGTGCTTTTAGCAAGGAAGCCCCATGAGCCCCTGGTTGTGGGAGAAAACTACTTTGAGATAGTAAGTGCTTTGATTTAAGGAAAATATGAGGGCATTTTCTCAAGAATAGGATTTCTGCATTTGTACTCTTTCGGTCTGCGTGAAGAAAAACTTTCTCCTCGGTGGTGAAATGACATAGGTCGAGGTCCGTCCTAGAAGTGAAACTAGTATACTCCTCTTTGCAAATTGAAAGGTAAAAATTCAGTGAAGGCAGGTTACTTTCAGTTTCACTGATTAAGATCTTGCAACTTTAATGATAACAAATAGGAATTTTATTTAGTAAAATAGCCCAAGTTCACAATGAATTAAGCATCCTTTTTCAAAACATTTACTGAGATATAATTCACATACCATAAAAATTCATGGATGGTTTTGTAAAACCATCATCACTAATTTCAGAACATTTTTACCACCCAAAAAGAAACCCCATATCTATTAGTAGTCACTCTTCATACCCTTCCCACACCCCAACCCCCCAAACCCCTGCCCCTGGCAACCACGAATCTTTCTGTTTGACATTTCATATAAATGGAATAATGTAATAGACCTTTCTTGATTTATAAAGCATGTTTATTAAGCATGTTTTCAAGGCTCATCCTTTTTATGGCTAAATAATATTCCATTATACAATATATCTCATTTTGTTTACCCATTCATCAGTTAATGGACATTTGGGTTGTTTTCACTTTTTGGCTATTATGAATAATGCTATGAAATTCATGTGCACGTTTTTGTGTGGATGTATGTTTCTCTTTTAACACATTGCGGACCAGTAGTTTTATTGCTAGCTTTACCCAGTGGCCAGATAAGTTTCTTTTTAAAAATATATATATTTTATTGATTTTTTACAGAGAGGAAGGGGGGAGAGGGATAGAGAGTTAGGAACATCGATGAGAGAGAAACATCGATCAGCTGCCTCCTGCACACTCCCCACCAGGGATGTGCCCGCAACCTCAGGTACATGCCCTTTACCGGAATCGAACCTGGGACCTTTCAGTTTGCAGGCCGACGCTCTATCCACTGAGCCAAACCGGTTAGGGCCAGATAAGTTTCTATTGAATGAGTACAAAACGTTTTAGATAAATGTTAAAGGCACACTTTAAAATTAAGTACCCATTGCATTTTGAAGTTATTTATTACATGTTCTTATGAGTTAATATTTTTTTTAAAGTATGATTGGCCACAAGCCTTAGAACAGAAAACACGAGAATTCTCGCGATCCATCCACAATGTGTTAAGTATATATAGGTGTGGAATTGCTGGGTCTTATGGTAACTTGATAGAATTAAACTTCTCTTTGTTTTATTTTAAATATATATATATATTTGTTTCAGAGAGGAAGGGAGTGGGGGAGAGAGAGAGAGAGAAACATCAATGATGAGAGAGAATCATTGATGGGCTGCCTCCTGCACACCCCCTACTAGGGATCAAGCCTGCAAACCAGTCATGTGCCCTTGACCGGAATTGAACTTGGGACCCTTCAGTCCACAGGCCAACGCTCTGTCTACTGAGCCAAACCAGCTAGGGCCCACTTCATTTTTTTATTTTTTTAATCTTCACCTGAGATTATGCCTTTATTGATATGCCTTTATATGCCCTGACCAGGTATTGAACCTGCAACCTGGGTATGTGCCCTGACCTGGAATCAATCCGTAACCTTTAGATGCAGGGGACAAATCTCCAACTAATTGAGTTAACTGAATCACCTGGCCACTTTTTTAAGTTCTATGAGTTATTCATAAGAGCCCAGTGTACTTTTTATTATTATTATTATTCTTGATAGTTTTACAGATGTCTCCCATTTCCCCCTCTTCCCAGCCCTTACCCCACCCCCCAGGTCTTTACCACCCTATTGTCGTGTCCTTGGAGCCCAGTGTTCTAAATATATCAAGTAGTCCTGGGAAGATAGGAGGCAGCATGTACTATGTGGAAGCTTGCAGTTAGTAGATATATAAATCCTGGAGCTCTAACACACACCATAGTGATTATAGTCAACAAAACTTTGAAGTTTCTAAGAGACTAGATCTTAATTGTTCTTGGCACAAAAAAGAAATGATCATTATGTGACATGGTAGAGGTGTTAGCTAACATTTTAGTGGTAATCAATTACAATATATAAATGTATCAAGCCAATACATGTACATCCTAAACTCCCACAACGTTTATGTCAAAAAAAAAAAAAAAAAAAGAAAGAAATTACTGCCCAAGTTCAAATCCCAGCTCTGCTACTTTCTACCTGTGTGACTTTGGTTAAGTTACTTAATCTCTCTGTGCCTAGTCTTCTCATCCGTAAAATGGGGATAAAGTATTTAACCCATAAGGCTATTATGAGGGTTAAATGAGGTAATGCATAGAAAGTACATAGGAAGTACTCAATAATATTAGCTGTTATGAAAATGACTAGAGGCCCGGTGCATGAAATTCATGCATGGGGCAGAGGGATGGGGGTTGTCCCTCAGCCCTGCCTGCACCCTCTCACAATCCAGTACCCCTCGGGTGGGGTCCCTAGGCCTGGCTGGCGATCAAGGCCTATTGGGGCTTTTCTTCCCCAGCTGCCGGCAGCTGGCCCTGCCCCTGCCGCTGCCACTGCTTGCCATCTATGCAGCGCTGCCCCTCTCCCACCCCCCACCCTCACCCCCGCCACCTGTTGCTTCCTCTGCAGGTGAAAGGCGTGTGGTGTGATTGCTTGGCTGGCCTGGGCCTCCCTCTGCAGGGTGATTGCTAGCCGGCCTGCATACGGCCACAGTGTCACTGGCCAGTGGCCTGGGCCTCCCTCTGTAGGCCAATCATTTGTGGGGCTCCACAATTGATTGCCCAGCAGAGGGAAGCCCCGCCCACTGGGCCCGGGCTCTGTGATCCATCGCTGTGCAGAGGGTAGCCTGGGCCTCCTTCTGTGGGGCGATCGTGGAGCGATGGCAGGGCCCCCTGACCAATCGCATCGCGCCTGCCTTGGCTGGCCTGGCGCCAGTGTGTGTCACAGCATAGTCGTCCGGATGATTGTTCTGCTGTTCGGTCGTTTGGTCAGTTTGCATATTATGCTTTTATTATTATAGGTAGTTGTAATCACAGTATGTCCTGTTTTTATTTGTTTTCCCCCTTGCTCTAGTTTCTGAAACTGGAATTGAAAAACTTTGATCAGTAGTGTATCCGGAGCCTCCAGTGAATCCCAGGTAGAAAACCCCCAACCTCTTGTTAGTTAGGTAGAGGGTTCATAGAGGCACTGAGAACCCTGTTGTGGGACAGTTGTGGTGTCAGGTGTTCTGAGCAGAGGTTCTCGAACTTTAGTGAGTTCCCAGGAGAGCTCATTAAAACACAGATTGCCAGGCCTCACTTCCAGAGTTTCAAATTCAGAGGTTGTAAGGGGGGACCTGAGAAGTTGAGCTTCCCAAGTGAGACTGCTGCTGCTGATCTGGGAGCTGCACTTAAGAACCCCTGAGAAAAGAGTCCTGAATTGAGTGAAAGAAACCTGAGTTCTAGTGCTGAAAGCTTTCGCCATATGGATCTTGAACAGTTAACGCATCTCACACTTAACACGCCCAAACAGAACTCGATTTCCACATGTGCCCACAAAGCTATTCTCCCCCCGGCCCCCAACTATTCTTTCCATCTCACTTAATGGTCCCAACATTCACCAAGTTCCTCAGACCAAAAATCCTAATGTCTTTATTCTTCTCTTTCCCTTTCTGCCACATCCAACTAATCGGCAAATCCTGTTGGCTCTTCAGATATATTCCGAATCTGAGTAGTTCTCACCACTTGTACCCCTGCTGCCATGGATCAGTCTGAGTCCTCTCTTGCCTGGACTATTGCTGTCGCCTCCTAGTTGGTTTTCCTGATTCTCTTCTGGCTCTCTACACACCTCTCATTTATAGTTAGAATAAAATCCAAATTCTCCGAGTCTTCCAGGAACTTCATAGTTGGAAAAATAGGCCAAATTATGGACTTGGATCTTTATCCCAAGAGCAGTGGGATGCCATTAGAAGGTTGATGGGGGCTGAGACACGATCAGATTTGCATTTATAAAAATATCATTCCGGGTGCCCTGAGAAAAATGGCTTGGACCAGTTTTTCAACAGGTAGGGGTGGGGACACACGGCTGCTGTTTTGGGTGGGTTAAGTCTGTGTTGTATTGAAATACAGGATGCTTAGCATCTCTGGCCCTTGTCCACTAAACTCAGGAAGGCCCAGCAGTTATTAGGACAATTACCCTTCCCACATGCGCTTACACATTCCCAAACACGTGAGTTCCCCCCCCTCCCCCCCGGACTCTTCCACCCACTACTGCACCTCTGCTGGGAATCAGAGTGAATATAGTTAGGGGGCTACCGCAGTCAGTAAAGGGAGAGGCTTAGACTAGGGCAGTGGTCGGAAAACTGCGGCTCGCAAGCCACATGCGGCTCTTTGGCCCCTTGAGTGTGGCTCTTGCACAAAATACCGACTTCTGTGCATGGGCCACGAAGTTTCAATCGCACTGTATGTGCACGTGATTGAACACGTGGTATTTTGTGGAAGAGCCACACTCAAGGGGCCAAAGAGCCGCATGTGGCTTGCGAGCTGCAGTTTGCCGACCACTGGACTAGGGCAATGGTGAGTAGAGGTCAAAATTGAAAATACCTACTTGTAGCCTTGGTAAATCGCTGGATTTGGGGAGTGAGGGAAAAGGAGGGGCCAAGGAGGTGTCTTTCCCAGGTTTCTGGCTTAGGTAATCTGGTAAGATTTGGCTTAGAGAAAAAGCCAAATTTTAGGGCAAATTTAAATTTAAAACTTCATGCTTTTAATTGTCTTCTTTATGAAATGAAAGGTATGGATTAAGTGAGCTGTAAGGCCCTTACCAGTTCTGAAGTTGAGTGGTAAGTTTTAACTTACCAATTCCAACTCATGTCACTCCACTCACACCCAGCACGATTCATAGGTAAGAGTGGGGTGCTGGTGGTGGGCTTTTGTTTTTGAAAGTAGTGACTTGCTGGCGCTGCTGAACATCTGAGTGTCATGAAATTTTAGCATTGACTCTGAAGACCACAGCCGGTGAGGAAGCTGAGGCCAGAGAGGGGTGGTGGCTTGCCACAAATCACACTGCAGATTTCTTGACACCTGGTTCATGCTCTCTTTACTACTGTTTTCCCTTCCGCCTCCCTCCATCTTGGCTAAGATTAAGACACCCTCTGTCAAAGCACCTCAGCCAATCCAAGGGTGTGGACTTCCAGTGAAAAGATTCGGATGAGACTTGGAACAAGTGTGAGCCAGAGCCTGGCTCATATTCCATATTCTTATTTCCAATCTTTCTGGGAAGGGCTTCTCCCTCTTTTTAAGCAAAAGTGTTTGTTGCGGAGCATTGTCCCATACACCAAAAGGTTGCAAGTTCGATTCTTGGTCGGGGCACATACCTAGGTTTCGGGTTTGATCCCCGGTTGGGGTGTGCCCTCTCTAGTTCCCCCTTCCTCTCTGTTGGTTTTTAATCAATTAAAAAACTACAACATACCCTTAGGTGAGGATTTTAAAAAATGTGTTTGGCCCTGGCCAGTGAATAGAGCACCAAAGGGTTGCAGGTTCAATTCCCGGTCAAGGGCATGTACCTGGATTACAGGTTCAGTCCCGACCCTCACATCAATGTCTGTCTCTTTCCCTCTCCCTCCCCCCTCCCCCCGCCAGCCCCGCCACACACACACACACACACACACACACACACACACCGCCCTCCTTCCCTTTCACTCTCTAAAAAAAAGTGTTTGTTAAAGTCAAAGAACTCTTTAGCGTTAAATGAAGTTGAGAAAAGTGTCTAGTCACTTGAATTATGTAGGAGCCTTCTCTATCACTTGGTCACTTTTTCATAATCTGATAGTAAACTCAGTTAATGTTCTAAGCCTGTTTGGGCAGGCACATTACAACCTGTCCTTAGCCTGGGTATGTTTTACTAATAAAGTAAGTGAAGATACTAAATTATCACTGAAACAGTGTAGATCCCCCTTTCTGGAAGACTTGGATCAAGTGAGTGTGTGAACCTGAATCAGGTGCCAACACTTGGTTTCAAATTGGATAGTTCTATTCCCATATTTGCTTTAACTCATTTGTTAGTGCTAGCAAACACCTGTTGATTTTTCCTACCAAGTTTTTGCACTGTTCCAACTACCTAAACCAGGTAGGCCAGTACATTCTGTGGTGTTGGTTTTATTAAAGGGATTGACGGAGTTTTAACAGGGATTTTTGCTCCTTTGTCTCCATTGCAGCATATCCTGTGGCGTTCTTTGACTCTAGCCAATGTGGTTTCTCTGAGATGTGACATGTTTGCCTCTAGTTTTTAGGTCTAGCTTAAAACAGAGGCCTGGGTTTTGTCGAGTTCCAACCTTCACTCATTAAGTTTTGTTAAGTGCCTGCTCGTGTGTCGCCCTCAGCCCGTTGGTGAGGGAGGACAGACAAAGACATGCACCACCACTGCTCTTTAGAAGCTGAAAATCGGCTTGGCACATGGCTTCCCCTGTGAGGATGCTGTGTATTAGTGCCTTTCCGGTTTTCCCACTAAGCATGTGTTACTTTTGCAGTCAGAAAAACTTAAAAGTGGGGCTGGGTGAAAACTCATTGCTGAGTGAGAAAAGCAAGCTGTAGAACAATACATACAGTGTGCAATCTTATGTGAAGTTTTAAAGCATAAGAAGTGTTGTATGTTGTTTATGGACACATGAATATATGTCAGAGTGTAAAAACAGATGGGGAGGATTTCATACCCACTTTAGGATAGTGGTTATCTCATGGGGAGAAAGGGAAATGGGACTGGGGACTGCCATTGGGACTTTAGTAGTATCTCTCTAATGCTTTAATATAAAAAATAAAATAAAAAGTGCCCTAACCGGTTTGGCTCAGTGGATAGAGCATTGGCCTGCAGACTCAAGGGTCCCAGGTTCGATTCCGGTCAAAGGCATGTACCTTGGTTGCGGGCACATCCCCAGTTGGGGGTGTGCAGGAGGCAGCTGATCGATGTTTCTCTCTCATCGATGTTTCTAACTCTCTATCCCTCTCCCTTCCTCTCTGTAAAAAATCAATAAAATATATATTTTTTTTAAAAAAAGTAAGAAAGAAAGAAATGTGGCCCTGGCCAGTGTTGCTCAGTTGGTTGAGCATTGTCCCATGCGCCAAGAGGTTGTAGGCTCCATTCCAATCATGCCTGGGTTGCAGGCTTGATTCCTAGTAGGGGGCGTGCAGGAGGCAGCCAGTTGATGTTTCTCTCTCTCCCTCTCCCTTCTTATCTCTCTAAAATCAATATAAAATTTTTTTTAATTGTATTGATTTCTAGAGAGAGAGGAAGGAAGAGGAAAAGAGAGAAACATGAAACAAATATCACATTATCTCACTTATATGTGATGAGAGTAAAACATCCCTCAGCTGCCTCCTGCACACCCCCTACTGGGGATCGAGACCACCACCCAGGCACGTGCCCTGACGGAGTCAAACCAGAACAATGCACAGGCCAACACCCAAACAACTGAGCCACATCGGCCAGGGCTAAAAACATATTTATAAATAAATAAATAAATAAATAAATAAATAAATAAATGTGTATTTCTTCTCCTGAAAGATGAGATGAACACTAAAAAGAAATGTGACAAATGTTAACCTTTGTTTAAATCACAGTAATGGGTTCATAGATGTGTGTTATAGTTTTCTCTGTATTTTTATTTGTGTTTGAAAATGTGAATTATATGGTTTTTATACTTTTTGGAGCTTTTTTTTTTTAAGTTTGTGTTGGGGAGATCAGACAGCTAGTGATGAAATTAAGTAATATTTAAAGTTGGGCCCTAACCGGTTTGGCTCAGTGGATAGAGCGTCGGCCTGTGGACTCAAGGGTCCCAGGTTCAATTCTGGTCGAGGGCATGTACCTTGGTTGCGGACACATCCCCAGTAGGGAGTGTGCAGGAGGCAGCTGATTGATGTTTCTCTCTCATCAATGTTTCTAACTCTCTATCCCTTTCCCTTCCTCTCTGTAAAATATCAATAAAATATATTTTAAAAAAATAAATAGATAAAGTAGGATTTATGATTGAGAGTCAAGATAAGTCATATATACAGTGTGCTGCCATTTGTATAGTTTTTTCTTTTTAAAAAATATTTTTATTGATTTCAGAGAGGAAGGGAGAGGGAGAGATAGAAAATGAACAATAATACACACACACACACACACACACACACACACGCACGCACGCACACACTGCCCTGGCTTGTTTGGCTCAGTGGATAGAGTGTCAGCCCACAGACTGAAGGGTCCTGGGTTAGATTCTGGTCAAGGGCATGTACCTCGGTTGCAGGCTTGATCCCTGGCCCCAGTCAGGATGTGTGCAGGAGGCAATCAATCAGTGTGTCTCTCCTACATTGATTCTTCTCTCTCTCCCCCTCCCTTTCACTCTCCCTAAAAATCAATGGAAAAATATCCTCAGGTGAGGATTAACCAAAAAAAAGAAACAAATGATGAGAGAGAATCATCGATTGGCTGCCTCCTGCATGCCCCCTACTGGGGATCAAGCCCGCAACCTGGACATATGTCCTGACTGGGAATCGAACAGTGACCTCCTGGTTCATAGGTTAACATTCAACCACTGAGCCATGCCAGCCAGGCTCATTTATCTAGTTTTTAAAACATGCAAAAGATACTATACATAGAATATAAAAGTGTAAAAACAAAAACTGAGGCTGAAAAAAGCCAGATTCAATAAAATGGCTTCCTAGGAAGGAAGGGAAAGGCTTACTGGTGCTTTAAGTCTATAATGCCTTATTTCTTATGTAGGTGTTGAACATAAAGAGCCTTGTATTATGATCTAAATCTAGTTTCTTTTTAAAATAGTTTATATTTTTTCCATTAATCTATATATGTCTGCTCTTGTGCATTTACAATAGCTAAGATCTGGAAACAGCCCAAGTATAAATGAATGGATAAAAAACTGTGGTACATTTACATAGTGGAATACTATGCAGCTCTAAAAAAGAAGGATCTATTACCCTTTGAAACAGCATGGAGAGACCTGGAGAGTATTACGCTAAGTAAAAAAAAGCCAGTCAGAAAAAGACAAATATCACATGATCTCACTTATATGTGGAATCTAATGAACACAGTAAATGGACGAATAAAATAGAACCAGAGGCATGGAAACATGGAACAGACTGACGAATCTCAGAGGGAAGAGGGGTGTGAGGACAGGAGGAGATTAACCATAGAACTTATGTGCATATATGCATTGCCCATGAACACAGACAATAAGGTGGTAAAAGGCCTGGGGCGGGGCAGGAACCAGGTGGTGGGAGATAAGGGGGAGAAAAAAAAGGGGGGACATCTGTAATACTCTCAACAATAAAATTTTTATTTTTAAAAAGCAGTATAAGTCCTGATTTATGTATTTAGGGAACCAGAGAAGGCATGGGTTATTGGATGCTGGTGTAGGGTCAGAGAACGTCTCCTGGTCAGGGGAGTTGGGGGCACTGTGGAATTTGAAGGGAATGTTTCAGTATGGATACAATTTTGAAAAGGGAGTAGGGAGAAGAGCCTGATTTAGTAACTTAGGTATGTTTGGAAGGTCGAGTGGAGACCAGCCTGCTCTAGAGTTGAGTTTGGATTTGGGAGAAGAAGGGATGGTACAGGTGAATTATAAATGCCAGGCTTTTAGTCTGTCTTAATTTAATCTCTGTGATCACCTCAGTTTCTTTTTCTTTTCTAACTTCTTGCCTGTCCTTTTTGAGATTAAATAAACGAATTAATTATACAAAATGTTTGAGGTATAACACTGGTTCAAGAATATGTTAACAGATTTCGTTTGGGCTCTGATACCTTTGCTGATGAAGTCTGTCATCAATCATGGCCTTTCTGGCTGTGCCAGCACATTGGGTTGACATGTTTAAAAAACAGCCCACTATGATTTTAAATTCCTTTTCAGCATAGTAATTGATGGTCTTTGGCCCATAAACCTGTGCAATAGGGATTGCTTTTTTTCTGCATAGATTACTGGCAACTGGTAGTACTCTTTTTAGGAGAGGATCTAAGGATCTGAAAATAAGGGGTCTTCTTTTTCTACCCAGTCACCTAACCTAACTGGCCTGTTGACATCTTCTTGAAATTTATCCTCCGATCTTTATATTGTACTTCAAAGAGGCTCGTGAACTTGGAGAGTTCAAGTGTACTCCTCTTAGAGTATTTGCAAATGTTAAAATACAAATCAGTGGCTCTTGTAGTGGTTTTGTTTGTTTTGATTTTTGTTTTGTCTAAGCCTTTTCTCTGTAAGCCAAACTTTCACATTATTCTCTTATCCCTCTTATTTTCTCTCTCCTTTGCTCTGCCTAAGAAACTGTAAACACATTAAAGTTGCATTGTTTATATTTCTATAGTAGTATATGAAATGGTTGTTTATAGACTACTTAATAACTGTCCAGAAAAGTTTAGGAGAAGAGATTTATATAGCTAAAAAGGTAGGGAATCCTATCTAATAATAGACAAACATGGTAATTGACCGTACCATTGCTACGCCTCCCATTGGCTAATCAGCGTGGTATGCAAATTAACCGCCAACAAAGATGGTGGCTAATTTGCATACTGCAGGCAGGGCGGGACACCGAGAGCTGCCATCCAGGCCCCTGTGTTCGATCCCAGGGGCCACCGGAAAGCCAGGCCGCAGGCAAGGCGACCCCCGGGACCCAGCAACCGCCTTGCCTGTGGCCATGATCGTGATCAGAAAGCCAGGCCACAGGCAAGGCAGCACCCTGGGACCCAGGAGCCACCTTGCCTGTGGCCCGTGATCATGATTGGAAAGCCGGGCCACAAGCAAGGCGACCCCCGGGACCCAGGAGCTGCCTTGCCTGCGGCCCGTGATTGTGATCGTGATCAGAAAGCCGGACCGCAGGCAAGGCGGCCCCCTGGAACCCAGGAGCCCATCGGCGAGGTCTGCAGGTGAAGCAGCGATCAAGCTATGAAGGGGAGGGTGGGGGGCGGAAGGAGCTACAGGAGCAGCTCTTGCTGGAGACTGAAGACTCCCGCCGGAGCGAGGAGCAAAGACTGAAGGCTCCAGCCACAGCAAAGACTGTGTCCAGAGCAAAGGTGGAAGGCGGTGGCCAGAGTGAAGGTCTGGGTCCTTTGCAGCCAGGGGAAAGAAGGCCTATTGCACGAATCTTCGTGCAACGGGCCTCTAGTCCTATATAATAAAAGCCTAATATGCTAAGTGTCTGGTCATCCAGTTGGCCATTCAACCAATCAAAGCGTAATATGCTAATGATATGCTAAGGCCGCTCAGCCACTCACTGTGACGTGCACTGACCACCAGGGGCAGACAGTCGACCGGTTGACCAGTCATTATTACCTGCACTGACCACCAGGGGGCAGACGCTCCAAGGGTAGATTAGCTTGCTGCTCTAGTCTGGTGATTGAGACTGAGCAAGACCGGCAGACACGCCCTAGAGCCCTCCTGCGGTCCCGGCTGGCCAACCTCCCGTGTCCCTCCCCTGCCCTGATCGTGCACCTGTGGGGTCCCTTGCCCTGGTATGCACCCTCTCACAATCCGGGCTGAGGGACTCCCCTCTCCTACCTCCTACCCCCAGTGAGTGAATTTTGTGCATCGGGCCTCCAGTGTATTCATAACTAAAGATTTGTACACAAGAACATTCCCTCTGGAATCTTAGTAGAAATCAATATGAAAATGATTGAGTTGGCTACATTTTTATTTAAAAGCAATTAGGATCACATCAGTGATGTCAAATAAGGTACCTGGCAAACTTGTTCTATTTTCTAAATGTTGGGTAAGGAATAAATTACAAAAATGGGAGGTAAATAGAAAACCATTTCTTGGGCCCTGAGTGTGTGCTGGGTAGCATTTTAACATTTGCAAATCAACCTCACTACCTCCTAGTATTATCACCCGCCAGGAATTGTGTTAAAAGGGCTTTTTGCACATTGTCCCATTTAAACCTCCCAATACTCTTAAGATTGCTTAATTTATTTCTTAAAAAGGTGATACATGTAAATGATACTAACTCAGAAAGGTACAAAAAGATTTGCAGTAAAAACTAAATCTCTTTGCCGCTGGGTCCTCCAGTCATCCAGTTCCTTTCCAAACCAGTTGCTACTGCTGTCTTGTGTATCCTTTCAGAGATACGTTATAAGTACATAGACCTAATTCTATGTGAATATGTGGATACGCTTTATGTTAAAGTTTTTTTTACAAAAACGGTGACATGGCCTGGCGGTGTGGCTCAGTGGTTGAACAGTGACCTATAACCAGAAGGTCATGGTTTGATTCTCAGTCAGGGCACATGCCCAGGTTGTGGGCTTGATCCCCAGTAGGGGATATGCAAGAAGCAGCTGATTAATGATTCTCTCCCTCTCCCTTCCTCTCTAAAAATCAATAAAAAAATATTAAAATAAACAAAAATGGTGGCATGTCCTGGCCAGCTGGTTCAGTAGTCCTGTACACCAAAAGGTTGCAGGTTCGATTCCAGGTTGGGGTGAGTACAGGAGGCAACCAACTGATGTTTCTCTCTCATATTGATGTTTCCTTCTCTCTCCCTCTCTCTCCTACTCCCCCTCTCTCCCTCTCTTTCTTTCTCCCTCTCTCCCTCTCTCTCTCCACCCTCTAAAAGTCAATAAAATCATATTCTTGGATGAGGATTTAAAAAACGAACAGTGGCATATTATGCATACAATTCTGCATCTTTTTTCAATGAATGTTTTAGAGCAGCGGTTCTTAACCTGTGGGTCGTGACCCCTTTGGGGGTCGAATGACCCTTTTACAGGAGTCGCCTAAGACCATCCTGCATATCAGATATTTACATTATGATTCATAACAGTAGCAAAATTACAGTTATGAAGTAGCAACGAAAATAATTTTATGGTTGGGGGTCACCACAACATGAGGAACTGTATTAAAGGGTTGCAGCATTAGGAAGGTTGAGAACCACTGCTCTAGGTCCATCCATGCTGTTGCAAATGGTAAGATTTCATTTGTTTTTATGGCAGAGTAATATTCCATTGTATATATGTACCATAACTTTTTTATCCACTCATCTATTGATGGGCACTTGGGTTGCTTTCCTATCTTGTCTATTGTAAATAACGCTGCAATGCATATATCTTTTGTATATATTTTTTCCATTGATTTTTAGAGAGAGTAGAAGGGAGGAGAGAGAGAGAGAGAGAGAGAGAAACATTGATGTGAAAGAGACACATCAATTGATTGCCTCCTGCACATGCCCCAACCAGGGCCAGGGATTGAACTTGCAACCCAAGTACATGCCCTTGACCGGGAATCGAACCCAAGACCCTTTGGTGTGTCAGCCAACACTCTACCACTAAGCCACACTGGTAATCTTTTTGAATTAGTGTTTTGGGTTTCTTTATATATATACCCAGAAGTGGAATCACTGGGTCATAAGGCAGTTCCATTTTTAATTTATTGAGGAAACTCCATACTGTTTCCCACAGTGGCTGCACCAATCTGCATTCCCATCAACAGTGCCTGAGGGTTCCCTTTTCGCCACATCTTCGACAACACTTGTTTGTTGATTTATTGGTGTCAGCCATTCTGACAGGTGTGAGGTGATATCTGAGTATGATTTTGATTTGCATTTCTCTGATGATTAGTAACATTGAGCATCTTTCCTGTCTATTGGCCATCTATATGTCCTCTTTGGAGAAGTATCTGTTCAGGTCCTCTGCCCATTTTTTTGTTGTTAATATATTTTTATTGATTTCAGAGAAGAAGGGAGAGGGAGAGAGAGATAGAAACATCAATGATGAGAATCATTGATTGGCTGCCTCCTGCATGCCCCCCACTAAGAATTGAGCCCACAACCCATGCATGTGCCCTGACTGGCAGTCAAAACGTGACCTCCTGGTTCACAGGTCGACATTCAACCACTGACCCATACCGGCTGGAACTCTGCCCATTTTTAAAAAATACATATTTTATTGATTTTAGAGAGGAAGGGAGAGGGAGAGAGTGATAGAAACATCAATGATGAGAGAGAATCATTGGTTGGCTGCCTCCTGCACGCCCCCTACTGGGGATTGAGCCTGCAACCCAGGCATGTGCCCTTGGCCGGAATCAAACCTGGGACCCTTCAGTCTGCAGGCCGACGCTCTATCCATTGAGCCAAACCAGCTAGGGCTGCCCATTTTTTAATTGGGTTGTTTGGTATTTTTGTTACATTCTCTTCTGCAACCATAAAACCTCAAATTTAAGATATAGTCTTAAGGTTAAATTAATTAAATGCGTTCCACTAGTCGTTTTGCCATAGGTTCTACATTTATCTCATTAATAAAGTTTTTCCTCTAATAGTTTCTTCAGTAAGAAATCAAGGAAACCATATTCCCTGAGTTCTTACATGTGGAAACATGTTTTGTCACCTTTGTGGTTAAACAGCAGTTTGGCTTGATATAGAATTATTCTTGGGTCTCTTTTTTTGTGTGTGAACTATTACAGAAAAGTACATAAAACAGTTGTGTGGTATTATAACTTGATGAAGACCCCAGAAGTGAGCTCCACAAGCCCTCTTGTGTCTGTTCTCTGTCACACCTCCCTACTTCCCCCAAGACAACCACATTCTTTTATGTTAGCCACTCTTTGTTTTCTTTATGGTGTTACCACCATTGATGCACCCCTAAACAAGTGAAGTCATTTTTGCCAATTTTTGAACTGTATATAAACAGAATTATACTCTGTTTACTCTTTTATCTTTTGCTTCTTTTTTGCTCAACATGTCATTTGTAAGATCATTCATATTGTTACTTTGCAGCCCTACTTATATTTATGTTGCTGTGTAGTATTTTATTATCCTATATAATAAAAAGCTAATATGCAAATTGTCCCTTCGACCAGGAGTTTGACCAGGGGCCGGGGTCAGCCAGCCAACTGCCCACGTCCCATCCCCCCGGCCAGCCCACCCCAATCGGTTGCAATCGGGGTGGGCCAGCCAGACCCCACCTTTGCACAAATTCGTGCACTGGGCCTCTAGTATGAACATACTACAGGTTACTTCTCTGTTGATGGACTCTTGGGTTATTCTAGTTTGGACTAAAAGGAGCCATAATGCTATGAATAGTTTTATATATGTCTCCTGATACACATATGTATATATTTCTTTTAAGATACAGATTTGGACGTGAAAATACTGGTCTTAAGGTATGCACATTACATGCTTCCTAGATATGGCCAAATTGTCTTTTGAAGTGGGTTGTATTACTTTATACCCCCACCAGCAATGTATGCAAGAGTTCCTTGGGTCACCTTCCCTTGACATCTAGTGTTGCTTCATTGTCCTTGAGCCCAAGTGATCCTTTGGGGTAGGTGATATTTCCATTTTACAGATGAGAAAACATGTTCAAAGTGGTCAAGTAATTGAGTGCAAGTTTATAGAGAGAGTGGATGCTAGAACTGGCACGTGAACTCTGGTCTCTCTAACACCAAAGCCCATTATCTTTCCATGCTGCCTTTTTTACAGATAGGACTTCCTGACATCAGATATGTAAGGCACTGAAACCTCACCAGGGAAGATGAACATTCTCAAAGACTTTTTAAAAAAAATAATTCTTTATTGTTGAAAGTATTATGTGTCCCCTTTTTCCCCACCATTGACCCCCACTAGCCCGCCCCTGCCCCAGGCCTTCACCACCCTTTGCCTGTGCCCATGGATTATGCATATATGCATACAAGGCCTTTGGATGATTACCTGCCACCCACCTACCCTCCCCTGCCTTCTCTCCGAGATTCCACACTCTGTTCCATGCTTCCATGTCTCTGGATCCACTCTGTTCATCAGTTTATTTTGTTACTTTGATTCCACATATGAGTGCGATCATGTGATACTTGTCTTTCTCTGATGACTTCTTTCACTTAGCATGATACTCTCCAGGTCCCTCCATGCTGTCTCAAAGGGTAAGAGATTCTTCTTTTTTACAGCTGCATAGCCTTCCATGGTATAAATGCACCACAGTTTTCTATCCACTCATCTACTGATGGGCACTTAGGCTGTTTCCAGATCTTAGCTATTGTAAATTGTGCTGCTATGAACATAGGGATGTATACATTCTTTCTGATTGGTGTTTCAGGTTTCTTAGGATATATTCCTAGAAGTGGGATCACTGGGTCAAAAGGCAGTTCCATATTTAATTTTTTGAGAAAACTCTATACTGTTTTCCATAACAGCTGCACCAGTCTGCATTCCCGCCAGCAGTATACTAGGGTTCCCTTTTCTCCACATCCTCGCCAACACTTGTCATTTGTTGATTTGTTGATGGTAGCCATTCTGACTGGTGTGAGGTGATACCTCATTATTGTTTTAATTTGTATCTCTATGATGATCAGTGACTTTGAGCATTTTTTCATGTCTCTTGGTCATCTGTATGTCCTCTTTGGAGAATTGTTTATTTAGGTCCTTTGCCCATTTTTTAATTGGATTGTTTGTCTTCCTTTTGTTAAGTTGTAAGGACTTTTTTTTTTTTTTTTTAAAGTAGGCTACTATCTTTTGGGGCTGGATTGGATATAGTTATTGGAGGTGACCTGTTTCTCAAAGTCCCTTCCAATTTGGTGATGCAGATGACACTCACCCAACATTTTTAGTGTCCTGACAGCCTCTTCCTTTTTCTTGCTTTTAGCATCCAGCCTGTGTATGGAGCACAGCACCCTCCTCTGGACCCTCGGCTCACCAAAAAGTAAGTCGAGTTGTTTTTCCTTTCATTTGAGTACTTCTTTCATCACCCCCCAGCACTCCCCTACTTTGTTGAAACGACAGTTTTCACTTTGACCTTTTCTAGCTTCTCTTCTGCTCTCTTTTGGATCAGAAGATGAATAATTTTACCTCTGAACAGTCCGTTATTAAGTGGGAAATTAACGCACTTAAAAGATTTATTTTCTACATTGGTAGTAGACATCTAGGATGTCCCCAAAAATGTATATACACACTTTGAGTAATGATAAAGGAAGTTTATTAAAATACATTTATGAGCATAACCAATGGACACATATTGGGGGTGGGGGGTGGGATGAGGGTTGGGTGCGGCCGGGGAGAGGTCAATGGGGGAGAAGGAGACTTATGTAATACATTAAACAATAGAGAATTTAAATTAAAAAAATAAATAAAATACATTTCATTTTCAAAATTGAGCTATCAGCTATTGAAGTGTGTATACATATCTTTGAGACAACCTGTGTAGGATTTGATGTTGGATTCTCTATTCTGGTGAAAAAGTCTTTTTTGATTAAATATTGTCCTGAAATTGAATGATTGAGGACCTCCTTCAAGCAAGAGATCTGGTTTCTGGGGCTCCTGGCTTCTGAACATAGAGAGGTCTACCACCTTTTGTGCACTTGTACCCTGAGAATTAGGGCACAAAGAATATAGCTGTAGGGCTGGCTTTCTTCTCATCCTCTTTCTGTTTGACACATTCAATGAAACCCAACCATACAATAGAATTAAAAGCTCCCTAGAGACTATTTCTATATTGAAATTCTAATAAATAATTTTCAAACACAGTAGAGACCCTAGCTAAATCCAAGATGTATGGATGCATATCATACCCCTAAATATTACTTTATCACGCATCTCTCTAATGGGCAACTCGGCCACAATGAGGAGATGGGTCATCTTCTCAGATTTTCTAAGAACTTTGGCCTCCATCTTTGAGTATAAATGTGGTACTCTATACTTAAATATGAGTATAAATATTATTTCCATTAAGTATAAATATTAGTTTGTAGTAAAAGCTGAGAGCTGCAGGAGACCTAGGTTCTCATCCTCCAGGGCCTGGGTAATAATATCCACCTTTTCTTCCTTCACAGTCAATGGGGAAGTAAAGATAATGTACATTAAAGTATTTTGAATACCTAAAAATAGTGCTATATCAACTCTACATTACTAATATTTTATTTTTTTATTGATTTTCTAGGGAGAGGAAGGGAGAGTGAGAGAGAGAGAAACATCAATGTGAGAGAGAAACATCGTAGGTTCCGCAACCTGGCTGTGTGCTCTTATTGGGAATTGAACCCGTTACCTTTTGGTGTACGGGATGATGCGCTAACCAACCAAACCACAGTGTCCAGGGCTACATTACCAATATTTTAATGTTTTAAAAATAACAGTGTAATGTATGGTGAACTTTCCGTAATTCAACCTAGTTATGTTTTGTTTTTGTTGTTTTGCAATTTGGCCAGTATGTAGAAGTACAGTCTTACGTTGGAAGTATGACTGCTGTTCTTTTCTGTAAGACAAACAGCTTTATATCAGAAGCCACTAGACTGTAAGCTCTTTGAGGGCAGGGGCTTTTTTTTTTTTTTTTTTTTTTTTCATTCACCACTTCACACTTCGGACCAGCAGCAGCATGTGGCACATAGTAGGCACTGAGTAAACATTTATGGAATGAAAGAGTGTAATCCTTCACTTAGACAGTGGACTTTTCTTTCAGTTTCTAAGTGTGTACCTTGTAGTAGCTCTTGAGAGCATGTTTTCTGTGATATTTCCATTAAGTAGAATGAATTCTATTTCCTGGTTTTACCACCAACAGACTACCTGGTCTTTGGCTAGTAAAGCAGGCCCTGTGGATTACCTACCCAACAGTCTCTCCTGGCCCTGCTTCTTTAAGAACCATAATTTTATTCAGCTATTAATAAGGTGACAGCATACTTAGAGCAGGCATCTGGATTAGTTTTAGTCTTTTACAATAATTTCTGGTAATCCCAATAACTGGTCTATGGTGACCTCATCTCATGGACTCTGGCCAATGAGACATAAGAAAGTCTCCTGAGGGAGAGTTCTTGGAAAGATTTCTTTTGATCAGAGAGAGATAATTTTGTCAAGAAAGCCTCTTTATGCCTCTGCTCACATTTCCTGCTTTTGACTGTGGTAGTGTGAAACTAAGATGCAGAAACTATTTGTAACCGGAGGGAAAGAGCAAGCGAATTGTGGAAACACCAACCAGCCCTGACATTGTGGTCTTTATCACTTAAGCATCATAGTTGAGAATTTAGTTCCTTGCAGCCAGTTTTGTTCACAGCCAGGATTTGTTGATTAGTAAGAGATCCATTCCAGTATATTTTATTTTATTATTTTATTTTTAAAAATATAATTTTATTGATTTCAGGGAAGAAGGGAGAGGGAGAGAGATAGAAACATCAGTGATGACAGAGAATCATTGATTGGTTGCCTCCTGTGTGCTCCACACTGGGTATCGAGCCCACAGCCCCAGGCATGTGCCCTGACCGTGAATCGAACTGTAATCTCCTGGTTCGTAGTTCGACACTCAACCACTGAGCCACATTGGCCAGGCCCAGCATATTTTATAATGATAAGCACATGGTCCACATGTGAATCTGTCTGTCTGCCCATACATAAGGCAATGGAGTCTACTATCCCACTTTATGCTTGGGTTTAAGTCACCATACCTTGTCTGCACCAGTCATCAACTGTGTTTTCTCTGATTCTGTACTTAAGATAGGTCTTGAGTAATATCACCATATCCCAAACTGCCAAGACCAGCTTTATATACTCTTGTTTCCACCGGTTAGTGATATAAAACCATGAGTGTTTTAACGGATCAGCAGAGTTGCATTCATACTTTCAATAGAGGTAATCACCTAGCTCTGCAATTTGGAAGGAATATAATTGTCACTGAATAAATCATGTCCCCTTTTCATGCATGTGGTGGTTTGATATTAATAGTCTACAGCATGGAACAACATCTAGGTTTGGATCATTTTACAATTCCAGATTATTATAAAACATTTATTGCCCTTATTTTAGTATCTTTGTTGGGACATTTTTATTACTTTTCCCACTATATGACTATCATTCCACTTCAGACTGCCATTAGATGCTGGGTGGTTAATCGCCATCACAGCAGAAAACCTTTACATTAGGTCTTCAATCATCCAAACTGCATGAGCAAGTAACATTCCCGTCTGTGTGTATTGACTTCAGTTTGCCAAATTATTACCATTAGGGATAATATAGCCTGCAATAATTTTCATAGCTCATATAAAACTAGTGTTATTGCAGAGTGGCCCCATTGGCCACTTGATGGCATGACAAGCTTCTAAATTTATTGTTTTCTGACTCGATATCATTGTTCCAAGTATAAGGCTGGTTCACACGGAGCCGCACTAGCTCTTGTGATGACTGGATTCATTTGGTTGTTAGTAAATTCCCCACTTGCTTCACATCCCTCACCAATATCAAACATTATTTTTTTAAACAAACTTGTATCATATTTCTCTTGAGTGAACAGCCATATCAGTAGAACAGTGTAGTATTAATCAAATTACAGAATGGTTGAACTTTTGTTTCCTAACCGGTATAACCTATAGCCAGTCCTTTTCAAAATATCTGTAGGTGTTTGTGTTACCATTGAAGAAGTTATTCTTCACCAGACGACTACATTTCTCTCAGATGTGCCATTTATGATGTTTTTGTGTGTTTTTAGTTTCACCCGCACTACTTGGATCGCTTTTTCTTTACCACTTACTAACTCCATGATCTGTGGGTCGCGACCAAACGACCCTTTCACAGGGGTCCCCTAAGACCATCGGAAAACACATATATAATTACATATTGTTTTTGTGACTAATCACTATGCTTTAATTATGTTCAATTTGTAACAATGAAATTGGGGGTCACCACAACATGAGGAACTGAATTAAAGGGTCGCGGCATTAGGAAGGGTGAGAACCACTGATCTTGGGCAAATAACTTGGAGCCTTAGTTTCCTCATCCATACAACAGAAATAATAAGACTCAGCTCACAGAGTTGTGAGGATTAAATGAGTATCTGTGAAAATGCTTTTTAAACTGTAGTTTGGTACAGTTGTGAGGCAGTATGATGAAGATGTCTATCTGAGGCCAGTTCGGTTGTAACTTTGATGTAGTTCTGTTTAAATAACCTTGGTTAAACTTCAAGACACACTGTGGCATTATTATACCTTGGGCTAGGTATAACTTAGTTGGGAACATGTTAAAATGAGACCCCTAAGCTAGAACTACCTGGATTGATTTCTTACTGGGACTGCTGGAGTTAAAGGGAAGAGAGACATTTCTCCTCTAATGACCACACCCCTAGAAGTGACTGACTTCTATCCATTCTGGCTACCGACATGCACAGTCTGTTTAGTTATTCCTACCAGACGAGAGCTAGGGCCGTCAGCTGTGCACACTCGGAGATATGATAGCTATGCTGTTACGTGCTCAGTTTGCGTGGCAACTCCTCTTCCCAGGCTGCAGATCCCACGAGGCCTTAACTCTCCCCTCCCGTTTTTCTAGGTGGAGTAGTTCAAGAGCATGCAGGCTCTGCAGTGAGGTGGGCCTGGATTTGAGCCCAAACTTTGCTGCCTGCCCAGGACCTCAGTCAGCCTCAGTTCTCAGTTTCCTTATCTGTAACCTAGAGGCCCGGTGCATGACAATCGTGCACTTGATGGTGGTGGGGGGCATCCCTTAGCTTGGCCTGCAGCCTGCTCCCTCTAAGCCAGCAGGCAGACATCCCCCGAGGGGTCCTTAGTGCTGCCACAGAGGCAGGAGAGTCTCCTGCCACTGCTGCTGCACTCACCAGCCATGAGCCCGGCTTCTGGCTGAGTGACGCTCCCACTGTGGGAGCGCACTGACTACCAGAGGGCAGCTTCTGCATTGAGCATCTGCCCCCTGGTGGTCAGTGCGCATCATAGCAACCAATCGTTCCACCTTTTGGCCGATTTGCATATTATCCTTTTATTATATAGGGTGGGAATAATAATACTTATAGGCTGATGGATGAGACTTAATAAGAAAATGAGTATATGTAAATATTAGCCCAGAACCTAGCACCTAGTAAATAGCCCATAAATGTTAACCATTATGTGTGCGTGAATTTATCCCCTCCGGAGAGAACAAAATTAATAAATATGGGAAATCTTCAAAACCTTAAATGTTCCCATCATTATTCCTGGTCTGCAGAGTTTTCTGCTTCTCTCAGTGGTACACCTGGCACCTTCACTCTCGCTCTCCTCTTTCATTCTGTCCTCAGACTCCCACCGCTCTAGCTGATACCAACCCCTTCCTCCACAAAGGCCGCTGTTCTCAGGACAGAGCTGAGTGTTTTAACTGGTTAGTTGAGTTTTGGGTTTTGTGGGGTAGGTATACCTAAAATAATTTCTAGCAGCCTCAAACGGTCTGCATTGAATCTCTCATGTCTTTCTCACAGGGAATGACAGCCTTTCCTCTTTGTTGTGTGTGAATAGGTCCTTCCTGTTTCGATTTGCAAAGCCTTTATTTCCACAAATTCCAATTTTTAATCTAGTTCACTTGTATTGAACCTTCACCTGCTTCAAAAAATATAATGAAATACTTTCAATGTATAAAAAGGTATAAAGGAAAATATAGCAAACATGCATGTTCCCAGCACTCAGCTAAGTGACCTCCTTGGTTTGTAGAGGAAGCTCAGTGTCTGTTAGAGCCTGGCCCTCAGCACGGCCCATCTCTGGGTGCAGATTGTAATCTAGTCCAAGTGTGCATCTGCTTCACCCAAGGTTAGACTATTAGCACCCAGACAATTGTTTGACCTGAGTTAAAATTCAGCTGCTTAAATCAATGATTTACTTAAAGAATTCTCAAAATATCAAGAGGTATTTCAGAAATATCAAACAGAAAGAAAGCAGTAGTTAGTTAACCTTCGATCCAGAGTGCTCCATATCACGCTGTTGGATTTGTTATGTGCAATCCTGAGGTACACTTAGCCTCCAAGGAGGAAAGCAGCAATAATAGCCACGTACTCCTATACAGTACTTTATTGATGACAGAACTTTCTTACACATCTGCCCATCTGTTCCTGACAGTGGAGCCTCTGCGGTGTGTACTGCATGTGGCTCTTGGATCCTTGCACAGAGGAGAAGCAGCAGGCTGGAGCAGGCAGCCTCAGAAGGTCTGCAGAGGAGTCATTTGCCTTCTGGCTCAAGTAGATTTTTTTTTAAAATTTGTCTTTTGTAGTCCTCCCTCGAGGATATGTTTTCATTGATTTGAGAGAGACACATCAATGTGAGAGGAAAACATGGATATGAGAGAGAAACATCAATCGGTTGCCTCCCAAACCAGAAATCGAACCCGAAACCTAGGTACGTGCGCTGACTGGGAATAGAACCTGCAACCTTTTGGCGTATGGGACAACACTCCAACCAACTGGGCCACCCGGCCAGGGCTCCTGTGGATTGTTGCTATGCAGATATTTGCGCTGCATTGCCTCCGTTTCTTTGAGTTGGACTCTCGTTCATTTCCACTTATTTATTTAGTAGGTTTATAAGTATTATTACTTTGGGGATTGACGAAAGCCAACAAAACATTTATTTCCCACTGAATAATAAAAATTATATGCTCAGTTTAGAAAACATGAATAATTCAGAGGAGTATAAAAATGAAATTAAATATCACCTATAATTCCATAACCCAAGAGATAAGCAAGCACTCACTGTTAGCATTTTGATGTTTTCTTCCTGGTCTTTTCTGTGCATATACTTTTTTTTTTTTTAATAAAGAGACCATTAAAAATATATAATTTTGGTTCCAATTTTTACTTTCTTTAGATTGTTTTCAAGATATGATTTTCACTGGCAGTATACATTCCGTCTGGTAGCTGAATCATAATTTATTTCATCATTTCCAATTTCTAGATATTTATCTTACTTGCAGTTTTTAACCAAAATAAATAATACCACCCTGGCCAGGTGGCTCAGTTGGTTGGATAGTAGTCCCATACACCAAAAAGGTTGTGGGTTCGATCCCTCATTGGAGGCAACCTATTGATGTTACTCTATCACATCAATGTTTCTCTCTCTCTCCCTCTCCCCCCTTCCTCTCTCTCTAATATCAATAAACATTTCCTTAGGTAAGGATTAAATAAATAACACCATTATAAGCTGTTTTAGGTCACTTTTGTTGACTTTCTGATTATATTCTTATGGTTAGAGATGAACCATTTTAAGGCTCATGATGTATATGTTCCCAGATTGTTTTCCAAAAGGTTGTACAACATATACCTCCACCTGCAGTGTGAGAGAGCTGGCCTCACTGCACTCTGGTCAGCTGAAGAGAATACATTTTTAAATATTTGCTAAGTTAGTGGGTGGAACATGGTATCTTGTTTTTATCACATTTGAGCTGTTACCGCTTGTAATGTGTTCTCTCTTGTATTTGTGTGATGTATTTTCCTTTACTCCGTGTAAGACTAATATTTGCAGATAATGCCTCAGTGATATCTTACTCCTTCCTTGGTGTTAGTAATAGGGACATTCCTATGAACTGTCTGTGTTACCTGTCTTATTTATCAATGTTAATAGCAATTATCTTTCAGAATAAATATTGGTCTCATCTAGGGAGATGGGGTGGGTTATGAGACCATCTACCTCTACCCAAAGGAAGAAACACCTGGAAGTGGGGGATGTCTGCTCCTCTGGCACAGAGTTTCACTCTAGTTTCCCTGCCTGCCTGGGGGAAGCAGGGAGACTTTTTAATGTTTCTACCCATTGCATTCCAGTCCCCCAGTATAAACGCACAGAAGGCCTTACTCTGCTTCCCTGTTTGGGGTATGAGGGATGCTAGGTAAGATTGAGTTAGAAATGTCCCAACCACAGTCCCCTGGATCTGGAATAAGGGCACTCAGACCTTAAGCAGGAGACAGACAGAGGAAAAGTCCCGGGAAGTAGGGATGTCCCACATGACTCTTAGGGCTAGGCTCTCTTTTCTCAGTGAGGTAATCTAGTGTTCCCCAAATCACGATTTCTTTTTACCATTTTCTATATTACTATTTACATTAAAAAAACTCATTTATTTACATAATTAGATTTTTAAAAAAATCTTATCGTTTCTATAAATGGAAAACCAATACCGTTTTCCAAAAAAAAGAAAGTAACCTTAAAAATAAACAGTGAAAAACTAGCCCAGCCAGGTGTGACTTAGTGGTTGAGTGTCAACCTATGAACCAGGAGGTCACGGCTCGATTCCTGTCAGGGAACATGCCTGGGTTGCAGGCTCGATCCCCCGTGGGGGGGGTGTGTGCAGGAGGCAGACAATCAATGATTCTCTCTCATCATTGATGTTTCTCTCTCTTTCTCCCTCTCCCTTCCTTTCTGAAATCAATAAAAATATATTTGTTAAAAAAAACTAAAACAATCTTATTAATTAAATTCTAAGCTAGGTCCTATTGCTTACAAATATGTCAGTTCTGAAACTGCCCTCACTTTGTTAAAAAAAAAAAAAAGTCTTATAGACAGACTAGCACCAAACTGAGACCATCTTCTCACGGCCAGCAGACGGACTTTAACAGAATAAAAAAGGACCACATGTTCATTTTGGAACTCAGTGTTTAATGCTATTTATGGTCTACCTAAAGTTGCCTCACTTATTCTACCAGTAGTTTATGTCCTACTCTAAGGAGTAGTTTAGGTTATGTTGCCATAACAGATTAAGTCTAATATTTCGGTGGATTGACACACAAAGTTTAGTGGATTAGGGTGGGAGTGGAGGGCAGGCTGTGCTGCAGTACTCACGCTGCTGTCTAGGCTGAGGGAGGCGCCACCATCTGGAGCCTCCTCAGTTACTGTGGTAGAAGAAAGTTTATGGAGAACTCACACCCGTTCTTTTATGCTTGGGCTTAGAAATGATCTGCTCACTTCTCTCCTGAGCCCATTGGCCAGAGCTAGTCATGTGGCCTCACCTAAGTGCCAAGGGACTGGAGAGTATAGAGGAGCACATGGAATAGCTGGTGAGTGTTGCTGTCTTGCTACATCTGCTGCAACACTGGACTCGTCTAGATGCATCTAGATGAGGAATGGATTTGGGTGTTTTTTTGTTTGAAGAAGGTAATGATTGTGTATGAGATCGCTTGTAAAACTATTAATAGTACCTTAAGCAAGTGGTGAGATGTGCCAGACCATTCCTTGGTAATAGTGTCTCCTTTCTTAAAGCTTCATTAAAGAACGGTCAAAAGTCAATGCAGTTCCCCTGAAGAATAAGAAGGCCTCCAGTTTCCATGAGTTTGCCCGGAACACCAGTGATGCTTGGGACATTGGCGATGATGAGGAAGAGGACTTTTCCCCCCCTTCTTTCCAAACTCTGAACTCAAAGGTTGCTTTGGCAACTGCAGCTCAAGTCCTAGAAAACCACAGCAAGCTGAGGGTGAAACCAGAACGGTCCCAGTCAACAACATCCGACATTCCTGCCAACTACGTCATAAAGTCCAGCAGTGATGCCCAGCTGTCCAGAAATTCCAGTAAGTCCATCCTGCTCACCTCCATAGCCTCGACTTTTTTAGCAGAGTGCATTTTAAATAAAAACATTTTTTCTTTAGGAAATCACTCAGATTTTCCATTGGATGGTAAATAAGCAAGCTCAAGCCTAAGGTATGACATCAGTGAGCCTGGTCCTCCCACCTGGGTGGCTGCCTGGCCCTGTGACCTGGGCTTCACTTCCTGACACCCAGGAGTTGCCTGCCAGTCTCTTCTTTCTTTCCTGTGCTGGGGTCCGAAACTTTGATTGCTTCGCATTGCTTTAGGCCTGGTTAGGTTGAAGAATATTGACTAATGTATTTAAGGCTGTTCGCTGAATTCCACAAAGGTTTGTTGCTATTGGTTGGCCTCCTCAGCGGTGGGGAGCAGCCACTAGCATAGGTTGTCTCTCCTGTTCCTGAAGGCCCTGTGCCCCAGCTCCCTGCCCATCAGGTTGGGGAGCAGGAGGAGATGCCCCTCTGTGTCTCTTCAGGAGGCTTCAGTAGCTGGTTGAGGTGATGTGGCTTTATCAGATATTGGGAGATTCTCAGTGTGCACTTTTTTTGTTAATCGTCACCCTAGGATATTTTCCCATTGATTTTTAGAGAATGGAAGGGAGGGGAAAGACAGAGAGAGCGAGAAACATTGATGTGAGAGAGACACATCAATTGGTTGCCTCCCACACTCCCCCCAACCAGGGATCGAGCCTGCAACCGAGGTTCGTGCCCTTGACTGGACTCGAACCCGAGACCCTTCAATCCTCTGGGCGACACTCTATCCACTGAGCCAAACTGGATATACAGCAATGTGCATTGCTGTATTTAATGTATCCCTAATGGGTTTTATGGGCACCAGTTATTCTGAGCTGGAGAGGGAAGTGCTGTCATTTTAGTGAAAGTTAAAACAGCTGACTGGTAAAGGGTGAAAAGGAAGTAGAAGAATGCAGAGCCCTGGAGCATGTCCTGGCTCAGGTCCTAAGAGAACTTCTTTCACAGTTTCAGATTAAGCATGTGTTCATGAAATTAGGGGGGAAGGCCTTTAAAATCATTCCCCAAACACTTTCCGTAGCTGATCCGGGCCCCAGCTTGAACCTTCGGTGCCAGGTGCAGGCGGGCATTTAGTGTTGGTTGGCCAGGGGCCACAGCTACAGACAGTATCTGTGCACCATGATTGAAGGTCTCCAGTGTGAGGAAGAGCCCTCCAGGATCTCTAATGAGCTACCTTTGTGCAGCCAGGACCACCTAGAGCAGCGGTTCTCAACCTGTGGGTCACGACTCCTTTGGCGGTCAAACGACCCTTTCACAGAGGTCGCCTAAGACCATCCTGCATATCAGATATTTACATTACGATTCATAACAGTAGCAACATGACAGTTATGAAGTAGCAACAAAAATAATTTTATGGTTGGGTCACAACATGAGGAACTGTATTTAAAGGGCCAGAAGGTTGAGAACCACTGACCTAGAGCCTTCCCTTTATGAGGTTCCTTCCTACTGTCATCTGTCAGTCGCTGCTGCCAGACGTGCACATGGCCTCAGCGCTGCGCTGTGAGCCAAGTACCCTGCAGCACTTGTTTCTGTAAACCTGATAGTTGTGCTGGTTGTCACTCTTTACTAGTAATGCTTATTGTGACTTATAAGGCCCTGATGTAGAAAGAATGTGAACCAGTCATGAAAGCTCAGTCAGAGTTTAAAATAAAGTTTTGTTTGGGGCAGTAAAATAAATAACGGTTTTGGAGTCAGAAAAATCGAGGCGGCCTCTCAGCTCTCCCTTGTAAGTTACTTAACCTCTCTGAGCTGCAGTTTCTTCATCTGTAGATTAGTAATAAATGAGTAAGTTCCCGCTGTATGCTGTAAGGGTCAAAGGAGAGATATGTAAATGTGACCAGCACGAAGCCTTATGCATAGTAAGCACTCAGTAACGTTATTCCTATACTGCTTGTTTCTCCCACTTACCATCTGGTGTAGAAATGTCTAGAACCAGACAAAGAGTTCAGCTAGAGCTGTGCTCTTGCCACTTTAGTCATATCACAGCAGAATTAAATGCTGGTTCATTTGGGGAGACGTGGAGTACAGAGGAACTGCAGCCGCCGGAAGTGGGGTTGCTTCAGGCCAGAGCGTCTCACCCATGCAGGGCACATGGTGCGCCAAGAAAGGTTAGAGTTGGGCTAGGGACACCGACCCTCCCAGCCCTTGGGGCAGCGGTGTGGGGCTGGGCTTCAGGAGAGCCACCTCCTTGCATTGCAGTGTGCTTTATAGTGTGGTCGTTTCTTGTGTGCTCTGTGCTGTGGAAACGGAAGGTGAACACGTGTTGCCCCCAAACTCATCATTAGGCACCAAGAAGAGTTCTAAGTTGGGGAAGAAAGAAAACATTAGTTTGCCGTCAGGGGTTGCCAAAAAAGTTCTTGAAGTTGCTGCAGCATCCGCGTCTCCATTAGTATATAAGATGCCTTGTACACATGATAAAAAACACAGCCATCCTCTGGGCGGAAGAGTTGAGCACAGCTGGGTTTCCATCCCGGCTGCCCCTCAGCTGGGCACCCCGGGCGCACAAACTGTGCTGCTCAGGCTCGTGGAGGAGACCATACTGAGCAGTTAGGTTACTCAGAGTCCATGCTCTTCACACAGCTCGTCTCTTTCTCTTTCGAATTATCTCAGGTGATTCATGCCTGAGGAATGCACTCCACAAACAGCAGTCACTCCCTCTCCGACCCATCATCCCCCTTGTTGCCCGGATCTCAGACCAGAACGCATCTGGGGCACCCCCGATGACTGTCCGGGAGAAAACCCGCCTAGAAAAGTTCCGTCAGCTTCTCTCCAGCCACAACACTGACTTAGGTGAGTCCCCTTGAGCCCTGGGCAAGATAGGGCCTCTTGGTGACTGGGATTCTCAGAGTCCTGTAAGCTATTGCTCTTTATTCTTCCTTCTTTTACTTTTCCAGCATCTCCTGATCTGGTGCCCATTGCAGTGACATGCAGGTATTAAGTTAGAAGTATGTTACTAGAAATTAGGGACCAAATGAGGTGGGACTGGATTCTGTGGCCTGTAGACCATAGTGCAATTATTCTGGCTTCGGTCTCTCCCACCTCAAGGCAATTCTATGGAAATCCACACTGGTCTTTCTCTTCCCCTCTAACCTCTGAGCCCGGACTGGATCCCTGCCATAGAGTGTGTCCTTGGCACTTTGCTGCTCAGGGCTGTTGTTTTGGGCTTCCCCCTGGTGCTTGTCAGTAGCTGGTGGTGGTGGTGATCATCTTACCTGAATGGTGGGAGGCATCAGGCCGTACTGGCTGAGGTTTGTTTTAGAGCATTTGTGGGAAGAGCTCAATCTAGGAGCTGTTATCTGTTTGCAGATGAACTGAGGAAGTGTAGCTGGCCAGGTGTTCCCAGGGAGGTTCGGCCTGTAACCTGGAGACTCCTGTCGGTGAGTTCTACCCACTGTGTAGAGAAGTGTGAGCCTCACACGGCCCTTCTTACCTGATGAGGTTAGTGTGGGCACATCCATCTTACTCCCTAGACTTCTCTAGTCCTGCTGGAGATGACAGGACGTGGGCTGCAGGCCTGCATCTGTGCACGCAGACACACATTCTGGAGAGTTCATTTTAACACACATAGAAGACCACACATTGGTTACCACAGTCGCAGTCTCATGTTCTCAGCGTGAGGAAGGAAGAAGAGAGTGAGGCACGGTCGTCCCAGCACTGGTCCCTGTGCTTCACCCCCCCGGAGGAATAGCCGCAGTGGTTGGCACCCACTGTGTGACGAGAAGAGCTGGTGAAAGGGCCTCCCTGCCCAGCCTGCGTCGTCCCACTTTCTCTGAGGGCAGAACACTGGCCAGCACTGTTGCAGAAGCACTTGGATTTCCTGAGCCCGTAAAATTCACTCATTCTTCTAGCAAGGATTTATTGAGGGCCTGCTGTTCACCAGGCACGGTGCCAGGTGCCGGGAGGGTATACATAAATGAGTCGGCCACAGTCCCTGCCTGCCAGGCATTCACCGTGGAATGTATTGCATGAGTGTCTGGGATAGGAAGGGTCTCCCTCCTGGCTGCTCCCCACCCCTTGCAACCATGAATCATTGAATCATTGCCTCTGCCATTTCTAATTAAGTTCAAGAGTTGTGAAGAATAGATTGGTGAGAACGGAAGGAGAGCAGGAGGTATAAGAATTGGAAGTGGGATCTAGACCAGAGACAAGAATGGAAGCTGGCCTGGAGCTTGGGCTAGGAGCGGGCTGCTGCCATAAGTCCTGTGTCTGGACATTGCAGCTGCTATGTCACAGATTCCATTCAGCTTCCCAAGCTGGTAATTCCGAATGTTACATGGAAAAGAATGGGTAACGGGCACATACTTACATGGCACGTCGCTGAGATTTGCTGTAGACACGACCGTCTCCCTGTGATCCTCAGAGGTGTTGCCTTGTACACACATAGCCCTCGAGGTCCTGGCTTGGGTCCAGTTCCCCCACCTGACCTACATGCACTGTCTCTGTGCTGGCTCTGGGAGTCCTGGGTGCTCACCAGCAGAGCACAGGCTACAAGAGTAAATAGTCCTGGGAGCGTTGGCCGTGGCTCATCTGCCCACATGTGGGTCTCACTGGATGAGGGAAGGCAGACACGGTGGCCGAAACAAAAAAGGGATCCACCCTTGTTCTCGTGCCAGTTTTTCTTCCATTTCTCTGATAGTTTCCAAGTCACTGCTCAGACTAAAATAAAAATTAAGGATTCATCCAACCAGCATCTGTCCCCATCTGACTAGCCGTCCTGTCTGCAGGGCTATCTCCCAGCCAATACCGAGAGGAGGAAGCTGACCTTGCAGAGGAAGCGGGAGGAATATTTTGGCTTCATTGAGCAGTATTATGACTCTCGAAATGAGGAACATCACCAGGATACCTACAGACAGGTACAGTTGTCACCGGCTGCCTTTGCTAACTAGTCATAATCTTAAGGTGTGTCTTCTGGGAGTGCTATCAGGGTACAGATTTTCCAAGTCTTCAGGCTATGGTGTGCTGCTTAGGAATGACATTTATTCCTGGTATGCAGAGTAGGTATGGGGGGCAGGGGGGCCTGGGAAAAATTATTCCCAGAACTGCTTTCCCTTCTTCTAATTCAGTAGCTCTGGTTTTAATCATTTTAAATAGATCTCCCCTCGCCACCACTACTCCCTCACCCCACCCAGGCTGATGGCAGTGCTTCTCAAACTTTAATGTGCAGACAAATAACCTAGGATTTTGGTGAAATCCTACTTAGGGGTTATGATAAAATGCAGATTCTAATTCAGTAGGTCTGGGGTGAGACCTTCACTTCTAATGAGCTCCCAGGTGAGGCCAGTGTGGCTGTTCCACAGGCCTCACGCCAGTAGTAAGGATTATGGGGCAAAGATGAAAGATGGGTTCACTCGGAAGTGGCCCAGTCCCCCTGGACAGTGATAGCAGTGCCTGTTTAGCACCCATGTCTCTGTTTGTCTGTAGGAGTTGTCGCCATCAGCAGCCTTAGCAGGGAGCGTTCCATCATTGCTCACAGTGGTCCCCATGCTTATGGGAAGGGGGAGGGGGAGAAGAGCAGTCTGGTGGTTGCAGAAGAGGGAAAAGACGGGGGAGGCAGCTGTCTACAACATGCCCTAAGAGCTGAAGTACCTTCTGCCGCTGCCAACACAGTCCTTACAGTTGTTAGACTGGGCACTGGGGAAACTGAGGCCAAAACCCACTGTAGTGCCCTCTTTGGAAACAGAAGTCAGAACTTGCAGTGCCAGTTACTGAAGGGCAGCTCCCCCTGTTCCCCCTCTTCTGCATTGTAACTTCAGGAGCAGGTCCTTCTTGGTCCCCTATCCTGGCACGTTTTTGCAGCCGTCAGAGCTCTTACTTAGTTCCTGGAAACTGTTGATGACTAAGATTTGGAAAGAAGGGTCCACATTTTGATCATAACTATTAAAGAAGTGAAACAGACCTCAGAGCAATAGGAAAAAGCAGGGGGTTCTCTCAGTGTGAAGCCTATTGCTATTTGTGATAAGTGGTGTTGGGGGAGTTTTCCTCACTGTTCAGTAAGCTATTGCTATCATGGAAACGTATTTGAGATGGACAGGTTGGTTTAACTAGACTTTTTTTGTATGTCAGTTCTTTCTAAAGATAAATTGTGCTCTCACTCATACTCCCTTGATACTAGTTCTTATAAGAAAATAACATCTCAGAAGAATAAGGTAGCATTTGTGTTTGGCCACGGCTTCTCTTTTTCAGATCCACATTGACATTCCAAGGACGAATCCTCTCATTCCATTGTTCCAGCAACCACTTGTACAGGAGGTGAGGGAAGTACTTAACGTTCTCAACCCTTCTCCCCTCATATCTCTGCGGCCCCAGTTCTGTGTGGATGGGTGCTGGAGCCTTCTCCTAACCATGGCAGGTTTACAGCTAACGTGGTGTACCTGTGTGCAGATGTGGAGCCCTTCAGAGCACTTTCTTGTGCATTCTCATGTTCTCTTCCTAACACACCTGTGGGCTGAGTAGTGCTGAGAGTTTAAAGGGCTTGCCTCCAGTCTTGAGGCTACCTGGTGACAGAATGAAAAAGCAGGGGGTTCTCTCAGGTGTGAAGCCTGAGAGAGTTCCTAGTCTCGTGTTTGTTCTGCTTTATCAAACTGAGATAATGATTTTGATTTTTCTTATTATTGTAAATATACGTAACAAAACAACCATTACCACCATCCATCTCTAGAACTTTTTATTTTCCCAAACTGAAACCGTCCCCATCTATCCTATATAATGAAGAGGTAATATGCAAATTGACCATCATGCCCTCACACAAGATGGCTGCCCCCATGTGGTCAAAGATGGCTGCCACAAGACGGCCGGCAGGGGAGGGCAGTTGTGGGCGATCAGGCCGGCAGGGGAGGGCAGGTGGGGGCGATCAGGCCGGCAGGGGAGGGCAGTTGGGGGCAATCAGGCTGGCAGGGGAACAGTTAGGCATCGATCAGGCAGGGGAGTTGTTAGGAGGCAATCAGGCAGGCAGGCAGGTGAGCAGTTGGGGAGCGAGCAGTCCCAGATTGTGAGAGGGATGTCTGACTGCCAGTTTTTATTTTCCCAAACCGGCAGTCGGACATCCCCTGAGGGGTCCCAAATTGGAGAGGGTGCAGGCTGGGCTGAGGGATACTCCCCCTAACCCCAGTGCACGAATTTCATGCACCAGGCCTCTAGTCCTATATAATAAAAGGCTAATATGCAAATCGACTGAAAGGTATAAGGACCGGTCACTATGATGTGCACTGACCACCAGGGGGCAGATGCTCAACGCAGGAACTGCCCCCTGGTGGTCAGTGTGCTCCCACAGGGGGAGCGCTGCTCAGCCAGAAGCCCTGAGCTGAGCTTACGGTTGGAGAGCACAGCGGTGGTGTTGGGAGCCTCTCCTGCCACCGTGGCAGCTCTAAGGGTGTCTGACTGCCTGCTTAGGCTTGCTCCCCATGGGCCTAGCTTACAGGTATCAGGCCGAAAGTGGCAGTCCGACATCCCCCAAGGGGTCCCAGATTGCAAGAGGATGCAGGCCAGGCTGAGGGACCCCACTGGTGCCCGAATCCATGCACTGGGCCTCTAGTTAAACAATAACTAACTCTCTATTCCCCAGCAGCCACCATTCTACTTTCTTTCTCCATGAATTTGACTATTCTCAGTACCTGTAATAAGTGAGATCATGTAATATTTGTTCTTTGGTGTCTAGCTTATTTCACTTCACATGATATCTTCAAGGTTCATCTATATTATAGCATGTGCCAGAACTTCCTTCCTTTTTAAGGATGAATATTTCATTATACTAGTATGTATATAACATATATTATTGATCCATTCATCTACAGTGGACAGTTCATAATGCTGCTATGAACATGGGCAGGCAAATATCTGGCTGAGTCCCTGTTTTAAATTTTTTTTTTTAATCCTCACCCCAGGATATTTTTCCCATTAGTTTTTTTTAGGGAGTGGAGGAAAGAGGGAAAGAGACAGAGAAACATTGATGTGAGAGAGACACATCAATTGGTTTCCTCCCACACGTGCCCCAACCAAGGCCAAGGATTGAACCTGCAACTGAGGTACATGCCCTTGACCGGGAATCGACCCCACAACCTTTTTGGTCTGTGGGTCAACACTCTAACCACTGAGCTAAATCAGCCAGGACCTGTTTTATACTCTTTTGGGTATGTACTGGGGGAACCCTCATGACTTACCAATAGCATCAAGAAGATTTTGAGGTTGATACCATTATTTTACCCATAAGAGCTCAGAGGAAGCTAAAAACCCATTCAGGATCCCTCTGTGTCTCCCGTACAGTTTCCTACAAATCAGCTCTGCTTATTCCCCGTTTTGACTTGGGGACGTTCAGATACTTCTACCTGTGCATGTTTACTCTAAACTTGGAGACAGGGAAAGTAGCTTGTATAAAAGGCTTCTCCCAATAGTGGAACCTGAATTCAAAGAAGGAAAATCAAACTGTAGTCTTTTCAACTTTTCTCAAATCACCTTTCTGTCTAGCAGACTTTAGTCCTCTTTTTCTTTTCTTTTTAATTTGTTTTTATTGATTTCAGAAAGAGGAAGGGAGAGAGAGAGAAACATTAATGATGAGAATCATTTATCGGCTGCCTTCCACACACTTCCTACTGGGATGGAGCCTGCAACCCGGGATGTGCCCTGACTAGGAATCAAACTGTGACCTCCTGGTTTATGGTTTGACCTCAACCACTGAGCCACACCAGCCGACAAGTCCTCTTAAATAGAGTAAACTGCTAACTAGGGAGCAGAGAACTGAGTAACCCTGAGTACTGAAAGACTTGCTTTGCAAACTTACTAGTAAAAGGCATATCAGCATTAACTAGAATAAGTCAGAATTACCCACACTGGTAGAAGAGGTGAAGAAAAACCTTCAGGGATTAGCCTCTCCTCTCCTCCCTGCAAAACTAGATCATCCCAGAATTGTTTCATAGTGAAAATGCCATGGTCTCCTGTGGTAACCAGAATACTGTTCAGTTTCCACCTCTGACATCTTCACTGGTACAGGGTGAGTGTGTCTGCATCGTCCCATCCTTACTATAGGATTGGCCAGTGTTAAAGCCATTCAGCAGGATTTGTGTATTCACAAGGTGCTGGAAGTGTGGAGTCCAGGTCTGGTTAGCCCTTCAGAAGGACTAACCTGGAGGAGCTGTTAACAGAGACATCCAGACAGACACAGGCCACAGGAGGTGTGAGGAGACAGAGTGAGGTAGACTGCCCTTGGCATCTTCCTGAACATGGTGGGTCTAGCTTGACCTACAGTGTCTAGGGTCGTTTAGCAGCAGAGGGGAAAGAATGTAGGTTGGCCCCCACTAGAGTATTGGGCCCAACACAAATGAGGACACTATGCCCTTCCCTCAGCCCCAGAGAGCAAGTGGGCAAGTAGAGCAGAGGCAGAGAGGCCAGCGCCTCCCACACCGGGCTCTGCTCTCACCCCTGGGAGTGCAGGAGTGTTGACAGTGGGAGTGTCTCAGCTCGGCCAGCTGCGGGGTGGGCTCAGCACGTACCTACAGATGCTCTACCTCTCTCCTCCACTAGCTAACCCACTACAAACCACACAACCGTTTCCTTTTTACCATTCTCCCTCGGAGCTGTCTGTCCCTCTGCCTGACCTCTGAGAGGGCCTCTTCAATTTGCCCCCAGAGCCGACTGTTTAGGGCTCTGCAAGCCCATGTGCTATGGAGGCCCTGTAGTGTGTCCTGTCCCTCTGTACGTCACCGACACCTCTGTCACCCTCCATGTGATTCGTAGAGACATGGACAGTCCATGTCGAGCCTAGGAGTTGTGGTCAGTGGGATGAAGCCAGGGAGTATTAGCAGGCTGAAAGAAGACGGGGAAAGCTCAGGGGGCCTAATGGAAGCAGAGGGGAGTGTAGCTGAGTGAGTGGGATAGGGCCAGACTCTGACAGAACCATAAAGATCTCTTCTTTCTTCCCATCCTAAGCCTCTGGCCTCTTGTGGCTAATATGCTTACCCCCAGAGGCTTTTCCATGGAGACTGTGGCTGATTTCTCTGTTCTCAGATTCCCAGCTGTAGGAATCCATAGAATTTGGTTTATTTAACTCCCTATCCCTAGCAAATGTCTGGGTTGCATCCTGATATATGAAGTGACTTCCTGCATTTATCATCTATCACTAGATCTTTTTCTGTCTCAGCGGGGAGAAAGGAGAGGGCGGTAGAGAAGGTATTTCCTATCTACATCCTGTAATGACAAAAAGGATTTACCAGAAGCATCAGAACTTAGACGTTCTGAATAACAACATCCTGAATCAATGACATCATTGCGAACCTTTTTCTAATCTAAGCCGTTGGGTCACCATCCTTTTTTTTTGCCCAATTTAATATCACAGTAACTAGATACTGAGAAGACAAAAGGGCAAGAAGTATCTACCTCTACTTAAAAACAATTAGCGTCATAGAAACCTTGTATATTTCTATACTTCGTCTTGTGGTATTTAAAAAAGTTTCCTAAAAATTCTGCAGCAACTGTAGGATGAATTGTGAGGTAGGTAAATGGAGGGACGGAGTGTATCCCCATGGTTTAACAGTCATGTCTCTTTCTTTCCTAGATCTTCGAAAGAATTCTATTTATTTGGGCCATCCGACACCCTGCCAGTGGGTATGTCCAGGGAATTAATGACCTGGTCACTCCGTTCTTTGTCGTCTTCCTCTCAGAACATGTGGGTAAGAAGCATGAGTACCAAGTTGAACAAGCTATTGTTCTTTCTCATCTTTGGTGTGTTTGTTTTCCCGAGTGCAGCCAGTAGGCATGTCTTGCTGAGAAAGGACAGTGACTTTAGAGTACACAGCTAAGCCTGTTTTTTGTTGTTGTTTAATCCTCACCCAAGTATATTTTTTTCCATTGATTTTCAGAGAGTGGAAGGGTGGGGGAGAGACAGAGAGAAGCATCAATGTGAGAGAGACACATCAATTGGTTACCTCCCATACACACCCCAACTGGAGTGTGAGGCCGGGGCTGGAGCCTGCAACCGAGGTATGTGCCCTTGAGAGGAATCGAACCCAGGACCCTTCAGTTCGTGGGCTGATGCTCTAACCATTGAGAAAACTGGCTAGGGCAGGGGTGGGCAAACTTTTTGACTCGAGGGCCACAATGGGTTCTTAAACTGGACCGGAGGGCCGGAACAAAAGCATGGATGGAGTGTTTGTGTGAACTAATATAAATTCAAAGTAAACATCATTACATAAAAGGGTATGGTCTTTTTTTTTTTAGTTTTATTCATTTCAAACGGCCGGATCCGGCCCGTGGGCCATAGTTTGCCCACGGCTGGGCTAGGGCCACAGCTAAGCCTATTTTAATGGCAATAGCAGCCTGAAATTTCTCTCTTGAAATGGGTGCAAATCTCACCTAAAAGAGCTGCTTTGTCACAAGAATGACCAAATTGATATGTTCTGTCATAAACAGATGGTTTGATGATTTAATTGGAATCATTTTAGGGTTATTTTGAAGTTGTTTGAAACACAGGCCCTCATCCATGAAAGCTAGAATTTTAGATTGTATATAGGACTTCCCACTTTGGTTAATATGCTATTTTTTTTTTTTCATCTTCACCTGAGGATATTTTTCCCATTGATTTTTCAAGAGAGTGGAAGAGAGAGGGACAGAGAGAAACACGGATGTGAGAGGAACACATCAATTGGTTGCTTCTGGCATGCCCCGGACCAGGGCCAGGAACCTGCAACTGAGGCACGTGCCCTTGACCGGAATCAAACCCAGGACCCTTCAGTTCACAGGCCGACACTCTATCCACTGAGCCAAACTAGTTAGGGCCACATGCTATCTTTCAGTAGCGGGATGTGGACACGTAGGGTCCACATAGAGGGGAAAGGTTGTAGCACCAGAATCCAGCTCACACTGAGGTAATGGAATGGACTGAGGCGAGCACCTCACCTTGATTTCTTCCCTTCCTTCTCCACCTCTGGCCCCACTGGAGTCCTGTCACTTTGGGTAGAGTGATTAGATGTCACGGTGGCAGTCAGGTTTACTTGCAGCCCAAGCCTCCCCCCTGGCCAGGCCTAAATCAGGCACAGTCTTGAAAGGATTTGAAGATGCTCCTCTCTTTTTGGTTCCTTAGTCACTTGTGCTTAGAGGTTCAAAGGAAAACCCATCTGTCATGGCCTGATGCTTTGTTCTTTTAGTTAAAGAGAAGCTCATTGGGGATCAGGACATTGAAAAGGTTCTTAGAAAACCATCCATCCAATCTGCTCACCTCACAGATGGGTTGTAAGATTCCCTGCTTTCTTATTTGTGGCAGAGCTAGGACTAGGACTTTGTTTTTTTAGACTTGGAATAAGGGGGAAGGGGGTGGGTAATTGTGGGTTTTGGAGGAGACCATTGTAGGGGCCAGGAGGGTAATGAGAAGTGGACTAGAGTGGAGACCCTTGACATGGGAGGGGCTAAGAAATGTCTCACTTGATTTGTCCTATTCGGGTTTTCTAAAGGGACTTAGAGGGATGGTGTTTTGTAAGACAACATGAGTGAAAAAGGTCAGACAGAAAAAGCTAAGAACCATATGATTTCACTCATACGTGGAATATAAACTGAAACTTCAGGGGAAAAAACAAACAAAACTGAAACTTACGAACACAAACAGCAGAATGGTGGTTGCCAGAAGGAAGGGGGTAGGGGGTAAAGGGAGTCCTAATGTGAGGGGACAGGAGAAGATTTGACTTTGGGTGGTGGCACATGGTACAATATACAGATCTTGTAACATAGAAATCCACACATGAAACCTATATGTTCATGTTGACGATTGTCACCCCAGTCAATTTAATAAATAGTTTTTAAAAAAGTATGACAACAGAATGACATCATTCTGGTTCCCCTGAATTAGCAGCAACCAGAGCAGAACTGGAGTCAGAGTGGAAGGTCACTCTTGCCCACTCTGTCAGGTGATCCTAAGCAGAAGCGTGACTAGTAAAATTTAGCCACCAGAAGTGTTTAAATAAAGCTTTTGCTAGAGGACTTTTCATTTTCCCTTCACATTAATAGGTCAGCTATTGGAAGTATCTTAATTCTGCGTGTTTAATTTTTTAAGAGCAATGCAACTGATGGGATTTTTTTGGTTGCTGCTTGCAATTCTTTGATAGGACTGCATTCTGATGTTGGTATTTGGCTTGTCAGCGCCCCCTGCTGACCCACCGTGTTTATGCAGTGCAGCATGGGCTTCTGTGGCAAGCCTTCTGTAGCTGTTTCGCCTCTGCAGCACACTTCCGATTCCCCTCTCCTAGACCTAGGAAGGCGGGGCCCATTCATTTTTTACAAACATTTTAGCTATGTTATTTTTTAAGCATATGTAAAAGTAGGTAAAATATAGTGCAAATCCCCATGTAATTATTACCCAACTTCAACAGCCCATCTTGTATCATCTGTACCTCTGTTCATTCTCCATCCCCTCAGCTTTGTGAATTATTTGGGAGCTGATCTCAATATCAAGCATCATATTTCATCCATAAATATTTTCATATGTATCTCTAGAACATAATAATGAAAGAAACCCACAGCCATAATGCGATTATTACATCTAAAAAGTAATAATCACTCCTTAATATAATCTCATAGACAACAGTATTTAAATTTTCCTGATTCTCATAAATATATTTAACAGTTTGAATTAGAGTCCAAACCTGGTCCACACATTCTAGTTGGTTGATACATCTCATCTGTTCCCATCCGTCTCTCTTTCCCTTAGGATTCTGCAGTGTTGGCCCTTGTTTTTCCAGTTTCCATACCTAGGGAGGGGCTTCGCCATTACCAACCAGGAATGGCACCCTGATTTTTCAAGCACTTTACCATTTGCGAAGTACTTTGACATACCTGATTTCATCTACTAGGCCCCAGTCTCTCTCTTTTTAAAAATCAATATTTTTGTTGTTGTTATTTCTTATTGATTTTTAGAGAGAAAGGGAGGGGGGAGAGAGTAGGACATTGATGTAAAAGGGAAACATTGATCAGTTGCCTCCCATATGTGCCGCAAGCGGTATCAAACCCATAACATTTTGGTGTACAGGACAATATTCCAACCAACTGAGCCACCCAGCCAGGATCCAATATATCTTTAAGGTAGGTGTATCAGCCCATTTTACAGGTGGGAAATCCAAAGTTCAGAGATTTAATGAGCGTTTAGAACTCAAACCCAGGTCTTTTGACCTCAATACCTGTGCTCTTTATATGACTCGGTGGTATCTCATTTCAGATACTTGTCCTTGGACCTCTAATGGCTCCCTCTACTCCATTCTCTGCTTGAAAGCAGGTAGCAAGCGCATTTCTTATTGCTCTCTGCCTTAAAAAAAAAAATTGTAGTAGAAGTACATGCTCATACACATATGTAATACCTTAATCAATAAAAAAAGAAAAAAAGAAGTATATGCTCATTAAAAAATCAAAACAATTTAGAAAGGTTATTACCCTCCCCCCACCAGAGATAACTACTACTAGTGATCATTGGTGTGCATTCTTCCAGAACTTTTCCTGCGTGTGGATAAACTGCTTGTACTATTTTCTTTGTTGTTGCATTTGGAAAAATGGGATCAACCTATCCATATTTTTCTGTCTTGCTTATTCTCATTCACAAACCTGGCTTCCTTTCCAAGTCTGTGCATATAGATCTACCCCACCTCATCATTTTTAGCAGTTATATTTATTTTCACAATAAGGCTTTACTGTAGTTTATTTAACAATTCTTCTATAGAAGGACATTTAAATTATCTACACTTTTTAGCTGTTATAAATAACATTGCAATGAATATCCTTGTACATATTTCCCTGTGTTTTTGAGTTAAAATCTATATTTATCTGAAGGAGAGTCCCTAGAAGTGAAATTGCTAGTCCCAAGAGCATCCCAAATAGGTACTACTAAATTTCACTCCAAAAAGGTTGACACCAGTTTATATTCCAACCACTGATGTTTGAGTGCACTTTTCTTTATTTTTATTTTTATTTTTTTGTTAATCCTCACCTGAGGATATTTTCCCATTGATTTTTATTTTTTTAAATATACTTTTTATTTTTATTTTTAAAAATATATTTTTATTGAGTTTATTTATTTCAGAGAGGAAGGGAGAGGGAGAGAGAGATAGAAACATCAATGATGAGAGATAATCATTGATAGCTGCCTCCTACACACCTCACACTGGGGATCGAGCCCGCAACCCAGGCATATGCCCTGACCGGGAATCGAACCATGAGCTCCTGGTTCATAGGTTGATGCTCAACCACAGAGCCAGGCTATCTGGGTTTCCCATTGATTTTTAGAGAGAGTGGAAGGGAGGGAGAGACAGAGAGAAACATCAATGTGTGAAAGACACATTAATTTGTTGCCTCCATCATGCACCGTCGGGATCGAGCCTGCAACCAAGGTATATGCTCTTGACCAGAATCAAACCCAGGACCCTTCAGTCTGCGGGCCGATGCTCTATCCACTGAGCCAACCTGGCTAGGGCTGAGTGCACTTTTCTTCACATCTTTAGCAAAACTGAGCCTCTTAGTTGAATTGTGTTACACAAATCTGGAACGTATATCGTGGTTTATGTTTCAGATTTATTTCTACTTACTCATCAGCGAGGTTGTTTATCTTATGTGTATTAGTGTGTGTCTTTGTGAACTGATTATTGAAATCTTTTAGCCATTTTTTCTATTAGATTTTTAGTCTTCTTTTATAACAGGTTTTTATAGATTAGATATATTTATTCTGGTGTGCTTTAAAAATATTAGATTGAACCACACAAAATTACTAATATTCAACCATTTTTTTTATCTGTTCTGCACAGGAATTTTATATGGTTCAACCTAATATTGTTTTCCTCCCAGATCATCATTTGTTTTTTAACTTTATATATTGTATCTCCTTATATAGAACTTCCTAATTTTTATATAGTCCATTTGACAGGCATTTCTTGAGCTCCTACTCTGTGCCAGGGGATAGGAGTGACTAAGATGGCAGACTTAGGCCCTGCCCTGTGGTGCCTTCCTTCCAATAGGGGGTAAGGGTGGGGCCACAACAAGTAAACCCGTCATTGCAGAGCGTGAGGAGGACGAGGAGGAAATGTCTCCTCCTTTATGGCTTTTGGATTTGGTATCTTACTTAGGAAGTCCTTTCTTCCCCACCCCAATATTCTAAAAATACTCTTCTATGTTTTCACACTCTTGTGGGTTTGGATTTACATTTAGCGTTTTAAATTTCATTAGTAATTTATTTTCCTGTTTGGTGGGGATTGAGATTTAAAGTTACTGTTCCAACTGGATAGTTCATTTTTTCAGCACCATTTATAAATAGTGCATCCTTCCCTTCACTAATGTGAAATCCCTCTTCATAATATAATATAAATTCCTTTATTACATAGTTCTACTTATTTCTTTCCCATTTATCTCCATTTCTATGCAAGTACTTCGTGGCTTGGATTTTCAAGCTTTATAATATATTTTGTTATTATTCTAGGGCCAGTCTCTTTCATCACCCTTTCTAAAAAATTGTCTTGGCTCTTCTTCAAGGTGGACTTTAAAACCAACTTGCCAAATTCAGGAGATAGGGAACTCTTCAGAATTTTTATGGGTGTTGTGGTGAATTTATAAATTAAGTTTTGTGGTGGTTTTTGGTAGCATCTTTATTGAGATGTAATTCATATATCATACAACTCACTCACTTAAAGTATACAATTCAATAGTTTTTAGTATACATATAGAGTTGTGTAACCATCACCACATTCAATTTTAGCATATCACCCAAAAAAGAAACCCTGTACCCCTGAGATATCAGCCCCAAGCCCCCATCTCCCTCTACCCCTAGGCAACTGCTAACCTACTCTGTGTCTCTGGATTTGCCATTCTGGACATTTCATAAAAATGGAATGATATTGTATGTGGTCTTTGTGTCTGGCTTCTTTCACTTAGCATTTTTTTTAATGTTTAGTTTACTTTTATTATCAGACTGTGTCTTCTAAACATAATCATTACACAGCAGTTCCAACAGGAAAAC
Source organism: Myotis nattereri (assembly GCF_964212035.1). Taxonomy (NCBI): domain Eukaryota; kingdom Metazoa; phylum Chordata; class Mammalia; order Chiroptera; family Vespertilionidae; genus Myotis; species Myotis nattereri. The sequence continues at coordinate 10,076,688 of NC_138081.1, forward strand.
CTAAGGGGAAGCTCTGAGTTAGTCTTTAAAGGACAAGTTAGGGATTTAGTATCCTAGTAGATAAAAGTTCAGCTCTTGGCATTATCCTTAAAACTGAGTACATGTGCCCTGGTTGGTGTGGCTCAGTTGGTTGGTTCCCATGCACCAAAAGGTTCCTGGATCAATTCCCAGGTGAGGACATATGCCTGGGTTGCAGGCTTGATCTCTAGTAGGGGGTGTGCAGGAGGCAGCCAATGTATGTTTCTCTCTCTCCCTCTCTTTCTCCTTTCCCCTCTCTTTCTGAAGAGCAATAAAAACATATTTCAGTCTTTACTGGAGTTTCTCAGTGGTTAGAGCACCAACCCATGCAGTGAAGGATCACAGGTTCAATACCCAGTCAAGGGCACATACCTTGGTTGCCGGTTCGATCCCCAACTCCAATTGGGGCTCGTACAGGAGGTAACCAATCGATGTATCTCTCTCATATCAATATTTATCTCTCTCTTTCTTCCTCCCACTTTCCCTTCCTCCCTCCCTTCCACTCTCTCTAAAAATCAGTGGAAAAAATATTTTCTGGTGAGGATTAACAACAACAAAAAAGCAATTCAAGAAAAGAGAGTACGTAGTATTTACTCTCTTTTGTAAGGTACAGACAGACAAATCCCAAAAGGCCTTGGCATTTCGGGCAATGTTAATGCTTTATCTATTAACTAGGGGCCTGTGTATGAGGCCACGAGGCTGCAGTGGGCACAGGGTCGGGTCCTGGAGCATCCTCCTTGCGCCTGCCCAGCCCCTCCCACTGCAGCCCCCTGGTCCTCTGTCTGCTGGCAGCCCTGCTCCCACCGACGCCATTTCCACATGCTGACAGTGCCAGCCCCACTCACACCCACTGACGGCACAGAGCAATTGGGGCCAGCGCCAGTAGCGGGTTGTTCCACCCTACATGTTCTGCACTCTGCCGCCTGCTGCCCACGCCTGCCATGTTCCGTGTGCACCCCCTGGTGGTCAGCACACGTCATAGTGACTGGTTGATCGGTTGTTCCGCCATTCGGTCTATTTGCATGCTCGGGTTTTATATATATAGACTAGTGACCCAGTGCACGGATTCATGCACATTGAAAGGAAATTAATTAGAAGGTGGCTGGACACACCCTGAAGCCAACCTCCCATGGCCCCTCCCCGGTGTCTGGTGTCTGCAGAGTGAGGGCGATCCCTCTGACAAGTGGAGTCCCTTGGGCTGGCCTGTGGGGATTGGGCCAAAACCGGCTCTCCGTCATCCCGCGAGGGGTCCCGAAGTACAAGAGGGCACTCTGCAAAGTTGCTGTCGTACAGGGTGTGGAATGCAAACGCAAGTGTTCAGTAAACCAGATTTGGGGCCCACAGTGCCCCAGCAACAACATAACCCACAGCCGAAAGTGGAATCATGCAGCCCCGCGAGGAATCAGGCTCCCTCCTCTTCGATTTTGGGGTGCATCACCTGAGAACCGCCGTTGCCAAGTCACTGCAGCTCAGTAGCTCCTGTGTTGAGCATCTGTCCCCTGGTGGTCAATGTGCATCATAGTGACCAGTCAGATGGTCGGACACTTAGCATATTAGTCTTTTATATATAGAGAGATTTGCTCCTTGAGCTCTGTGATTCTTTGCATCTAGTGAGACACTCTGCTGAGCAGCAGCCACCTCTTAAACACACAGTCTTCCAGAGCACGCAGGGGGATCAAACATCAGGAGTGGACACTTAGAAGTCTTAGCAAGGCTGGCGCAGCCATCTCCAGATGTCCAAGCTCCGAGTGTCAGTACAGTTAGTACATGGAGAACACCTCTGAGCCTTTCCCGTCGGTACCCATCTTTACTTGGAGGGGGGACAACAAAACTATAATAGCTGCTGTTTATTTACATGTGAATGCTTACCATGTGTGGGCTAAAGCCTTGTTAATAATTTTATTTAGTCCTCACAATAATCCTGTGAAGGAGGTACTATTATCCCCATTTTATAGATAAGCCAGCTAAGGATTAGAAAGGTTAAATACTTGCCCAAAGTCAGATGACCAGAAGGTTCGGGAGTCTTTATTTAAATATAGTTCACTTAGCATATTTTTGTTTCATCCATACTGTAGCATTGTCAGTACTTCATTCCTTTTTAGTATTCAATAGTATTTCATTGTGTGGCTATGCCACGCTTTATCTGCTCATCAGTTGATGGATATAAATTATGTTTCAAAGAAACAAAGCATATAGATTTTTCTACAGCCTCAAGGCTTTTCTTGGAGCAGATACAACATTGTGGCCTTCAAGAATAATTCTCTTCTCTGAGTAATAATCCTTCTCTTATCCCCTTCTCTAATGGTGCCGGATCCTCATGAGGCAGCCGCTGGAAAGATTTTGCTGTGACCTCTCCGATATGATGCTCCCTAATTCAGGAGGCCTGGGTATGCTGTGCTCAGGGATCAGGCCAGGCAGCTGCCCTCGGCCTCCTGTGCAGCCTGGCAGCCTCAGCCCTCTGCCCATCTCCCTGAGTTGTCGCGTGGAGGATCTGCCCTGATAAGGCTGTGGGACCCACTTGCCTCCTGGACGTTATTTGGCCTCTCTCCTACGTCCTACCCCATCTGTTCCCTGTCACTTTCATAAATTAGTACCTGAACTTGCTTCATGCTTTGTGCCATGTTTTCTGTAAAATAGTTGAGAACAGATCCAGACATCCTCTGAGTTGATAGAGAAGTTGTCCATACCAGCCTCACCCTCAGGCAGCTTCCTTCTCAGACAGAAGGGGCCTCTATGGATAAGCCCGTGTCAGGGTCCAGGGTGACCGTGCTAGAGGGTCACCCCGGGGAGATACCATCTCTGGACTATGATCCCTGAGACTGCAGAGTACCTCTAGTCTGTAATCTATAAGCCTTTGGACTTAGATGATATTATTGATCTAGCTCTGAACATAGTAAGTTAACATGTAATTGACAGTGAGGTCATCACCGAAATAAGCTGCTTAACAGCAACTAAAGTGACACATATGAGGAAATCACACAGGGGCTCAGGGCATGTCCTGTTTTCAAAGGAAGAGACAAGCCTGGTGATTTCTTTCGGTGCAACTGGACCGGCGTGGAGCAACGCCTGTTCTCTGCCTGACGCCGCACAGGAGCATTTGCATTTCAGGGTGTTGAGAAGCACAACGGCACCGGAACTCCCGAGGGCAGGCTCCCCCCTACTTGTCACATGCACCCGGTTCCCTGCGTGACAGTCCCCCTTGTCGTGGATGCCCACCTAGGAAGGGCTACCTTCAGCGGGAGAGAAAAGCTGCTTTCTCTCACATTATAAGTCAAGAGGTTAGTACAGGGCTTGCACGCTGCTCGCAGACATCAGGGGTCCAGGCTCCCTTCTCTTGTTCTGTATTCTCAGCGCATGGCTTCCTTCTCGTGACCCAGCGTAGCTGTGAGTTCTGGCCGGTGTGGAGGAGGAAAGGGAGGAAGGCTTGCTCCTTCCCTTTAAGGACACTTCCGATGTACGTGATGCTTGGGCTCAAGTCTCTTTCATCCGAACTTAGGCTCATGTCTGTAACTGTCTGCAGTGCTGCTGGAAAACAGTCTGCATCCCAGGTGGCCAGTGCCCTTAGGGTCCTGTCACCAAGGAGGAAGGGGGACAGTTGTGTGTGGACAGCTGGCAGGCCTTGCCTCCCCTTGGCTCCTAGATGCGGTGTTTGACTGACTCCTCTGCTCCCCATACCAGCCACCCCTTCCCCTCAGCAGCATTTCCTGTCTCTTAAGTCAGAAATGCTAAGGAGTGTTGATTATTCCTTTTTCTCACTCTTCATATCCAGTAAGTTACAAAGCTTTGATGATTTTACGTGCTCAATATTTCTGGAAGCTGTTTCCTCTCCATTTATCCTATGACTGGTCTAGGTCAGGCCTGGACTGCTGAAATGGTCAAGTGTGTTTCCTCATCTCCAATTATATCCCCTTCAAACCCATCTTCCACACCATTTAAGCACATACTTGCCCATGTAGCCCCTCCGCTTAAAGCAGTGGTTCTCAACCTGTGGGTTGCGACCCCTTTGGCGGTCGAACGACCCTTTCACAGGGATCGCCTAAGACCATCCTGCATATCAGATATTTACATTACAATTCATAACAGTAGCAACATTACAGTTATGAAGTAGAACGAAAATAATTTTATGGTTGGGTCACAACATGAGGAACTGTATTTAAAGGGCCAGAAGGTTGAGAACCACTGGCTTAAAGCCCCTAGTAGCATCCCATCACCTACAGGTGAAAATGTCCAGGTTCTCTAGCTGTTGTGCTAGGCCCTGGGCGAGCAACGCCCTGCATCACCCTGAAGCTCAGCAATCCTGCATTGACATTTTAAATCATTCCTTCTTCTGCGCCATCCTTTTATCCCCTAGGCCAGTGGTCGGCAAACTGCGGCTCGGCAAACCGCAGCTCACGAGCCACATGCGGCTCTTTGGCCCCTTGAGTGTGGCTCTTCCACAAAATACCGGCTCTTCCACAAAATACCGACTTCTGCGCATGGGCCACAAAGTTTCAATCGCACTGTACATGCGTGCCCGCACATGGTATTTTGTGGAAGAGCCACACTCAAGGGGCCAAAGAGCCGCATGTGGCTCGCGAGCCGTGGTTTGCTGACCACAGTTAGGCTAATCCTTGTGCTCCTTTAAGACTCCCCTTCCTCCTGGAAGCCTGTCCTGAGACTTCCCCCTGGCCCCCTCCCCCAGTGGCACTCTCCATAGTAACCCTGTACATTTCACTGTAGCGCTTCCCACAATGCAAGCTACTGTCTGTGTTTCCCTCCTGCCCTCTGCCACCCGACTGTATGATTCTTCGAGGCCAGAGACTATTTGTAAACATCTCTATATTCCCAGTGCCTTCACTTTGTCTCCCAAATATGCATTCCACAGATCTAGAGCAATGAGAGAATGAAAAGATTGTGAGAACTTTGCAAGATATCCAGGAATTGGTATGGCTTTGCTGGGCTTGGCCACTGGAGGGCAGTGAATCACATACAATGCTCTACTGTGCAGGTTAGCCAGTTCTCCCTGCTGAGGGATGGCGATGGAGAGCCATCACTCCTCAGCAAGTTTTTATTGAGCACCTATCCTGGGCCAGCCACTGTCGGCACTGGGGGTGTGCCCATAAACAAAGTAGGCAAAAATCTGCCGTTTACTTCTAGTTATTTATTCAAGGAAAAGGAAAGCTTATCATCCTTAAAGGCTGTACAACAATATTCACAGCAACTTTATTCGTATAGACAAAAATTGTAAACAACCTAAATATCTGTTAACAGGAAAATGGATAATCATACATTGGAAAAGTACTTAGCAATAAGAAAGACAAACTACTGATTAAAGGCAACAACATGGAAGAAACCACGTCAAACCATTATGTTGAACAAAGGAAGTACACATTGTATAATTTCACTTAAATAGAGTTTAAAGGATCTGTGGCGGCGGAAACCAGAACAGTGCTTGGCGGGTGGAGACTGCCTGGGAGAGGCCCCGGAAACCCTCTGGGGGATGGCGGCGTTCTCTCTTTGGATTGGGGCATGTTTGCACTGAAGCCTACATGTGTCAGAACAGAACTGTGCACTTATATGTGTCGGCTGTGTGTAAATTACACGTAAAAAGAAATCCCTTTCCTACAGAAACACAACAAATAGAAAAATAGGTGTTAGTTGGATTGTGATGGTGCTACGGAGAAAATGAAGCTGGAACGGACAGAGGTGTGCCATTGGCAAGAGTGGAACGGGAGCAGGTTTTAAACAGAGTGGTGAGCCAGGTCACATTGCGAAGAGGATGTTTGAGCAAAGCCCTGAAGGAGGCAAGGGGGCAAGCCAGTTAATTTTTGATAGTTACCTCAAAATTTCAGAGGAAATAAGTTAATATTAAATGCCCCACATACTGCCATGTCGTGCTCCTGGGCTGTGGATTATCCTGCAGCCCCAGCTCTCAGTCAGTGGGAGGCCTCATTCTCCACTCACATCGACTCTGCATGTGGTACCCACCCTGCCAGTCCTGTTCTTCCCTGCCTGATGTGGTGTGGATGCCAAAGATAAAACTGGAAAAACTAATGGTGGGGTTTCATTATTGCCTTACGAGGACATTCCCTTTTCCTCTTTTAAATGTGAACTTTAACCTGGCCAGTGAGGCTCAGTTGCTTGAAGTGTCATCCTGTGCTCTGAGGGGTCGTGGGTTTGATTCCTGGTCTGGGTGCATACTTGGGTTGTCGGGGGGAGGGGGACATCCAATCAATGTTTCTCTCTTGCATCAATGTTTCTCTCCCTCTTCCTCTCTCCTTGTCTCCTCCCTTCCTCTATCTCTAAAATCAATTTAAAAAGGCCTGTCCTGGGTTGAGGATTAAAAAAGTTTTTAAATGTAAACTTTACATTGAGATAAAACATACATATTTTAAAGTACATGTATCATACATGCACAGCTTGATAAATTTCCAATAAATAACCAGCACCCGTATCAGGACATGGAACATTCCCAGCATGCAGAAGTCACCTCGGGTTCCCACCTAGCCCCCCGCCCCCAATACCACCACCACCCCCCCCCCCCCGCCACCTGCCTCAGCAAGGGTAACTTCCTTAGTCAGTTTTGCCTATCTCTAAACTTGATAATTGAATCACACAGTGAGGATATGTCATTCTCTATTTTAATGCTATTGGGGGGATGGAGCTGATGCTGAATTTTTTAGCGCTCACCCTATTTGGGACTCTAACCCTTTCCTCAAGATGCCTGCTGGCCCTGCCTTCACAGCTGAGGCAGCTTCCCATGTGACAGGCAGTTGAGGGCTGTTTGAGGCTCTTCCCAGCCGTGGACGTGTGTCTGGAGACAACCAGTCAGAGTGCGGCACGAGCTGCTTTCAGCTGGCCCTTGAGAGCAGTGGATGCCCAGTGCTGAATTTACTATCAGGGAGGAGGGAGGACTCCAAGGTCAGTTGCGGCTTGTCGTCTCTGGGCTGAGAACTCGCCTGCTCTCCCTGGCGCGTGGCACGAGGGACGTGTGCGTGCTTCCTCACTTGCGCGTTCACTCTCATCCAACCCCAAGAATAAGTGAGAAGCTGACAGAGGAGAAATTGAGGTAGCCAGCACATTCAAGATGGTGGAGCCTAATGAGGAGCCTCTGAGCAGCTGACCTTGGCCTCAGGGACCACGGTGACACGCGCCCAGTGGGTGATCTTTGGGCAGGTCCTCGAAAGTTAGGTGTGTGCTGGACCTGCTCTCCTTGCCCCCATGATCTGAATACTCACAGAGTTTGGGCTCATATAATTTCATATGCACAAAAATTGTAAACAACCTAAATATCTGTTGTAGGCTGGATCCTACAGGCAGCACCAAGAGGCCCAGTTAACCAGCAGCCACTCACGGTTGCTAAATAAGAGTAAAAGTAATACAGAAATAGAGAAAATTTGGTGGTATTTTGTTTTTTTAATTAATTTCACTCAGGGTGTCATGACACTGGTAGTATATACCCAGAGCCTGTATGTTAGTCTGAGTTCATGTCCAGCTTTTAGCCACTACCCTGCTTGACAGGCACAGAATCAGGAGGGGCTCCAGGGTCAGCTGCTTCTCTGTGTCTTTACAATAGCTCATCTCTCACACAGTTTGGTACATGATTTTCGTGAAACAGAGCCTCCTCCCTCTAGTCCAGTGATGGCGAACCTTTTGAGCTCGGTGTGTCAGCATTTTGAAAAACCCTAACTTAATTCTGGTGCCGTGTCACATATAGAAATTTTTTGATATTTGCAACCATAGTAAAACAAAGATTTATATTTTTGATATTTATTTTATATATTTAAATGCCATTTAACAAAGAAAAATCAACCAAAAAAATGAGTTTGCGTGTCACCTCTGACATGCGTGTCATAGGTTCGCCACCACTGCTCTAGTCTCTGCTCTGTAGGAACCTCAGAAGTCTTTCCTCTGACCCCATCCCTGGGAGAGACCAGCTCTTCTCACTCTCCTTCCTCTGCGGTGGCTTGACTTTCCCATCATTAGCTGAGGGCCTCGCCCTCTCCATACTGAGGCTGGTGATGGCACCTTGTCGTGGTCGCTGCCATCACATACCTGCCTGAAAGTACTAAACAGATAATACCTAGCCCTGCATTGTTGTGGCAGCTGAACCACTTAAAAATTATTGCGTACAGGTAACTGCATGAATTCCTTGACACTTTTCTTAAAACTTTTTTGGATGAAAAATGTTTCTGTTTTATGAAATTCTTTAGATGGATGGCCAAAAAGATTTACATTTTCCTTTTCTCAATCAGTTTACTTTTGTGATCGGAAAAGATGTGAGATATTCTAATGAGTTTAGTTTAGAAAAAACAAAGACAGGACTCAGGTAGGCCAGAGGCTGGGGAAGAGACCCCGTCTGCAGTCGGCTGCCGGAACCCGGCCTGCGCCAGTCAGGCTGCATCTTCTGACCCGGCAGCCACAGTGTGGGCATGGGGGTTGCCCGGTCACCGATGGTTCCTGGGCAATGCCTAGAGCAGTGAGTGCACAGGTTCCTCTTATCAGTTTAAGCAAAACCAGCTTTTCCCCCCAAAGCTATTGAGGAGCTCTTGAGGCGTATGTGAGGCTGATTTTAGGCCAGGACTTGGAGTTCTCAGAAAAATAAACATTTGACAGGAGCCAGAACTCAAGTACACTTTATCAGCTAATAAATGGGCATGTTCTTGGCAAGTCCACAGTAGGCAATTTGATTTTTATAAGGAGCTTTCGGTTTCCTCTATTTGGATGCTTTGTCTCCTAAAATAGCCATAAAATAATCCTTAAAATCTCATTCCCACCAGTTTGAGCCCTGACTGCCCTGTGTCTCTAACAACCGAAGACACCGTCCTCATTCGAGACTGCGTTGCTGGCATGGTTTCCCGGTCCAGCTCAGTTAGATGCTGAATTTCCTCAAGTGGGACGCCTAATGATCCTTCTGAACAGACTGTTTATGCTGAGTGAGGCCCTTCAGAGAGCTGGGCCTCCCTGCCGCTGCTGCTTTTTGCTGGTGCGCTCAGCTCACAGTTTTTGACTGAATGTGTGAATTTTATCCTCCCAGCAGGCAGCACACTAGAACGAAACTCTTCCTGCTCTCGGAAGTGCTGGTGAACTGTCCCACTGCCTGCAAAAGCAAAGGGCTAAAGGGAAGGCCTGGCACAAGGGCAGAGTGTGGGGAAACAGCAGCCCCGAATCGACACCCCCTAAGAAGGCTCAGCGTCTGTCTGTTGGTCCCTTGCTTCCTGGACAGACAGCTAAACGTTTGGAATTGGCACAGTTACCGGTTGTGGCATCTTGCCACCGTAAGACCCCATGTTGTTAGCACTTCTCCTTAAGACCAAAGGGTGGAAATGGAAACTTTGAAAATTGACTTATTTTTAAGGTACATTTTGGAATTAGGTTAAGTTTGGATGTGACTAACAGGAATCCAAAATAACTGAGGCTCTGAAAGCAACAAATGAATAAACAAAAACTCATAGACACAGACAGCAGTATGATGGCTACCAGAAGGAAGGGGACGGGGCGAGGGAAGGGGGTTAAATATATGGTGATGGAAGATTTGACTTCAGGCGGTGGACACACTGTGTAATATACAGATAATGTACCAGAATTGTACACTTGAAACCTATATAATTTTATTAGCCAGTATCACCCCAATAAATTTAATTTAAAAAAACTGAGGCTGACACCAGATAGGAATTTATTTATTCCTCATTTAATAACAATAATACAAGCTGACATTTACATAATGCTTATTTTATGCTAGGCACTGTTAGCATTTTTATATATTAACTTACTTATCCTGATAATATCCTATGACACTGGTAGGAAAGACCACCTTAACAGATGAGGAACTAAGGCTCAGCAGGTAAAGTCGTTTGCCCAGAGCCACACAGATAGTGAGTGCGGGAGTCGGGGTTTGAGCCGCACAGTCTGGCTCCAGAGTCCCTACTCTTAATCAACGTGCTAGTCTGTCTGACAAAAAGCCACAGGTCGCCGGGGCTGATATGGTGTTATGTCCCCATCGTTCTCAGGGCCCAGGCCTTTCTTCCTGGTCACTGCTACGTGTGACATTTCCGGCTCAGTGCTCTGCAAGTGTAGAAGGCCCGCGGCAGGAAAGACCTTCACATGCCCGGGCAGCACCGATCCTCCTGTGGGCACGTGTGTGAGCAGTGGCAGGGTTTTGCCCTGAGCCCTCCTTGTGGCTTTCACTTTGTCTGACAACGCTCTCATACAGAGGGAGGTCTGGGATGGTTAGCGTGGGCACTGCGCCCGCTAAAAAGAAAGTGGCGCTCTCTTCTGCGCTGCTGTGAGCCTGGTCCTGGACAGAGGTCTGGCAGGACCGGGGCCCAGCACAGATCTCATCTGGTGGCAGGGCGTGTTTGTGGGAGTGGGAGTTGGAGGCACCTGGATACCTGTCCCTGGGGAACGGACACGTAAAGTAGAGAGGCACACGTGGGACAGTGAAGTAGACTGCCCGCAGCCACACGCCAGGCCTTAGGGATGAAACACAGAGCAGAGGGCAGGAGATTCTGAGCTGGGTCTCAGAGCCCAGGACCATTTAACTAAATTAATAGTGTATAGATGGCCACCCCCAAAAGTATAGTAAGGCTTAAGTTAGGGGAAAAGAAAGATGATCTTTCTTGGAAGGGTTTTTTTTCCTCAATGTGATTTCTCAAATGGACCTTTATGTATCATCTGAAGTCTTCATTTCTGCAAGCTTTATGTTGTTTTAGAAAACTATCTTTATTCCTTATTTTTTATGATAAAAGGTAGGTGTAGTCAATTGTTAGGTATTTTTTTCTAAAATAGTATGTATATATCTATTTTCTTTCCTGACTATAAAAATTATGCTTATTATAGAAATTTTGAAAAGTCTAATACAACTTAACGAAACTAAAAATCTTTTATCCTTCCCACCTGGGGAATATATCCTGTAAACCTTGTGATGTATTTTGCGTTTCCACTGTGCTGTGTCAGCAGATGCAAATATTGTATATACAGTAAGTAGTTGAGAGTATTCCATACATAGTTCTGTACCTTACTTTTTTCCCCAACACAGTGACATGCTTTCCCAAGTTATTACAAATTCCTATTAAGCTACATCTAAAACTATATCATGCCTACTGTGTGCCACGCCCTGTTGTTAGCATTTTGAATGCATTAACATATATTTACATGTGTCTGCACTTCAAGTTGGACTTCTAGGTTGTTTCCAGGGTCATAGCTTTTCTGATAAAACACTTCCCCTTTCCAAAGGGTTTCTATAGTCTTTAATGTCCATTTAAAAATGCTCTTTATAGCCCAACTGGTGTGGCTCCGTGGTTGAGAGTTGACCCATGAACCAGGAGGTCATAGTTCGATTCCCTGTCAGAGCACATGCCTGGGTTGCAGGCTCCATCCCCAGTAAGAGGCATGCAGGAGGCAGCTGAACGATGATTCTCTCTCATCATTGATGTTTCTGTCTCTCCCTCTCCCTTTCTCTCTGAAATCAATGAAAGCATATGTATTTTTTAAATGCTGTTTACACAGGAGCAGAATCTGAGAGCTGTTACGTGTTGTCTCCAGGAGGTTCAGTTGTAGGTCTGGGTAGTAATTCTCATAGGTGGAAGGGCTGGATCCCGATACGTTCTGTCAGATGTCTGTGTCTCTGCAGTGCCAGGGCTGCAGCGAACGTCCTACTTCCAGACAGGGCTTGTGGGTCTGAAGAAAGCAGCCATCTTTGGCGGAGAACTCAAGGGCCTCTTTCCCTTCCTTTCTCTCTAAAAATCATGAAAAGATATTTAAAAACAAACAAACAAAACAAAACAAAACAAAAAACTAAAGCCCAGCTGGCATGGCTCAGTGATTGAGCATCAACCTATGTACCAGGAAGTCATGGTTTGATTCCCGGTCAGGGCACATGCCCAGGTTATGGGTTCCGTCCCCAGTAGGGGGTATGCAGGAGGCAGCCAATCAACGATTATCCCTTATCATTGATGTTTCTATGTCTCTTTCTCTCCCCCTTTCTCTCGGAAATCAATAAAAATATATATTTTTAAAATTTATTTTTTAAAAAAACTAAAACTAAAAATGAACTATGGGGCTGTCTGATCCCAGCTGCTCTCACTACATATGAGTGAACCAGACAGCTCACCAATTTCTGAAATCAAGTAATTTTTCTAGATCATGTCCAGGGTCTGGGTCCATAGCTCATTGAACATGAGGCCTTAAGTATCTTTTTCTAAAACTGAATGAACAAGTGCAGGGGAAGAGAAAGATGCTTGGACCCAGTGGACTTGGTGTGAGAAGTTCTGTTGAGGGCTGTAATGAGGTCCTGGGAACTCTCCTGGGCCCCGCCCACCCCACCGGGGAGGAGGGCAGGCCCGTCCCTTGGCATCAGGTTCTCCTGGCTCGCCCTGGCCCCAGGTCCTATTGCAGATACTAGACTCTATCTTTCTCTCTCCATTTTTCAGAGAAGACCTCTGGACTCTCTCCACCTTTTGTTTTACAGAAGAGGATGTGGAGAACTTCGACGTGACCAATCTGTCTCAGGACGTGCTGCGCAGCATTGAAGCCGACAGCTTCTGGTGCATGAGCAAGCTGCTGGACGGCATCCAGGTGGGGGGTCCGGCGGGCCTGTGGGTTCCTTACTGCTCTTCCGCGTCAGCCCCCCACCCAGCACGGCGCCTCCTCTTTTTGGTCCACCCATCTCTGCCTCTTTCATTAGCTTTACAGCGTTCAAAAGGCAGTCGTCTGGCGTCCCCTGGAGTCTCAGAAAGTCTCTCTGTTGCCCTGGCTTTGTCGTCAGAGCAAGCTCCTGCCTCCTGGGCCATGTTCGCCTCCGCAGAGCAGGGCTCTGTTAGGCTCCCCAAACTGCTGCTCTGTAGACCCCTCTGTTCTCCCAAACACCGCACCGGCTTTGGAAACACTGCTTGTGTCTTTACGTGTGTGTCTGCGAACTCGAGGTGGCAGCACAGCTGTGTGAGTCCTGCTTATCCCGGGCTCTGTGTCATTGGCAGGATAACTACACCTTCGCACAACCAGGGATCCAGAAGAAGGTCAAGGCGCTGGAAGAGCTGGTCAGCCGGATTGATGGTAGGTCCAGAGGAGCCCCCTCGCAACAGCACAGCCCGCGGCTGACGCAGCGCATTACGCGCGAGTCCCCTCCTCAGCCCCTTCCCAAAGTAAACCTTTCCCGTGCGCTCTGTGCTGCTGGCGCCCAGCATCCTCCCGCCTCTCAGCAGCGAGGCGGGTGGAAACTGCTGTTTCCTCAGACTCTTTTTCTCCTTCGTTCTCTGTCACCAAGTTCTCTCAGTTCTCCCTTCGCATCTCTCCTCAAGTCACCCTTTCTTCTCCATTGCCCTAGCTCTGCGCCAGCCATGCCTCCTCCAAACCGCTCCTCTTACACACCTTCTGTCACAGCTGCGTCTTTCGTAAGCGTCTGGTCGCCTCCCTCCTCTGCTCTGGAACCACCGGGGTCCCCCTCGCTTTCAGCAGCAGCTCTGTCGGCTGACCTGCCCTCCACGTGGTGATGGGCCCTCAGGCCTGGCTGCCCCCCAGCAGGCCCTCCCACAGCCCCGTGACCTGTTTGGGTGGCTCTTCCTGAGGCAGAATGTCCTTGATTCTGCCTGGGAGTCATGGAATGTGAGGGCTAAAAGGCGATTCGGGGAGCCCTGCTCTGACTGATGAAGAAACTGCGGCCAGGGAGAGGTCAGAGTTAGGGTTCAGAAGCACAGAGAGCCTCACAGCGAGGCCTGTAGGTGGGACCGGCGGCACCCGTCAAGGTGCAGAGCTCTTTAGGGCGCCACCAGTTAGTTACACACCAGCTAATAGAGCGTGTTTCCTGGTTTTCCCAGCCGTGGTTTGCTGCTTCAGCTAAGCATTGCCCTTCCCCCCACATAATAAACAAATAAAATCCCCGGGCGTCCAAGGGCAGAAAGAAACTGTATCTTTCGCTCTTCTTCCCAGGTTCCCGATTTGTTCCACTCCACCTTCTTTTTTTTTTTAAGTAAATGTTACTGATTTTTTATTTATTTGTTTATTATTTTTTTATATATCTTTATTGATCTCAGAGAGGAAAGGAGAGGGAGAGAGAGAGAGAAACATCAATGAGAGAGAATCACTGATTAGCTGCCTCCTGCATATTCCCTACTGGGGATTGAGCCCACAACCCTGGCATGTGCCCTTGACCAGAATCGAACCTGGGACCCTTTAGTCCACAGGTCGATGCTCTATCCACTGAGCCAAACTGGCTAGGACTATTTTTATTTTTATTTTTTTTAAGAGCGAGTGGAAGAGAGAGGGAGAGAGAGAAAAACCTTCGATTGGCTGCCTCCTGCACTCCCCCTGCTGGGGATCAAGCCTGAAACCTGGGCATGTGCCCTGACCAGGAATTCAACCAGTGAGCTCTTGGTGCATGGGTTGATGCTCAACCACTGAACCACACTAGCCAGGCTTCAGCTTCTTTTTATGACAGCATTTCAATCTTCCCCACTCACAAGCTTATTTACAGTAGTTTCCTCTACGTCGTGTGTGGATGCTTTTCCTCTGAGCGCCCGGACCCAGCTGTTAGCCCCATGGGGGGGCCCGCATGAGGGTCTCTTGCATCCCTCACCTGGATTCTGGTGCAGGGCGCGTGTCGCAGGGGTAGGGTGCTGAGCCGGCTGACAGAGGCCGTGGTTTCTGCCACTGTCTGCCCTGGCCTGTTTTTTTTCTCCTCACACATACATGATAAATAAAAGCATAGTATATTGGGATAGTGGATGTTTAAGTGCATATATCTTTATTCTTTCAATTATAGAAGTAATATTACAAAAATTTAAATAATTCAGGAAAACACAAAATGAAAAGTAAAAACCTTCCCCCTTCCTGAAATTCTACCCACCAGAAGTAACCATTGTTAATAGTTATTCTTTCAGAAGTTGTATTAAGTATCACATGCCAGGTGCTACTGTAATCACTTTTATTTTCTCATTTTTTTATATATATATATTTTATTGATTTTTTTTACAGAGAGGAAGGGAGAGGGATAGAGAGTTAGAAACATCGATGAGAGAGAAACATCGATCAGCCGCCTCCTGCACACTCCCCCCTGGGGATGTGCCCGCAACCAAGGTACATGCCCTTGACCGGAATTGAACCTGGGACCCTTGAGTCCGCAGGCCGACGCTCTATCCACTGAGCCAAACCGTCCAGGGCTATTTTCTCATTTTATCTTAGAAAGTTTCCCAAACTTTCTGAGGTGTGGGTGAGCATCCCCATTTTATAGGTTAGGAAACTGAGGAGGATAGTGATATAACAAAATTCGATTAAGTATTATTTGAAGGGCTGTCGTGGAAAACAGGGATCAGGATTGTTGTGGGGTTGTTCCAGAACACCACACAGACGCCAAGGGGTGGGAGGGGGGCGCTGGCTTCTGTGCAGTGTGCCGAAGCACTTCCTGGTGAATCACTTAACTCCAGGGGAGTCAGCGAGCCTCTCTCACTGGCAGGGCCAAGTCCCTGCTGCTGCCATCTGTCAGGGAGGCTGAGGAGGAAATCCTCGCTGGCAGGAGGGGCCAAGGTGACTCCGCTCCTTTCCTTCTGCCTCCTCTGCTGAGTGATAAGGTCAAGCAGCCAAGTGAACCCTGTGTCTCCTGTGGCCCAAGCAGCCGTGGGAGGGAAGAAGGCGCCTGGACTGTCACTGTGGGCTGTGCCAGTGGTGCTGAGTTACTGTCAGTGCTGCTGTGTGTGAGACGGCGGAACCAAACACACAGCACAGTGGGACGCCAGCGTGGCCCCTCTGCCTGGCTTCCCGGGGGAGGGATGGAAAGAAATGGAAATTGCCTTCTAGGCTCCTGGACTTTTCCAGGATCTGACCCCCCAGGCTGTGCCCCGGGGCGATGACACTTCCTGTTTCAGAGCAGGTACACAATCACTTCAGGCGGTACGAGGTGGAATACCTACAGTTTGCCTTTCGTTGGATGAACAACCTGCTTATGCGGGAGCTTCCCCTTCGCTGCACCATCCGCCTGTGGGACACGTACCAGGTATGAAGCGACCCCCTCCCTCCACGCCAGACTATCCCGGGCGCCCGCTCCGGCCTGGGGTGCAGTGTAGCTGCGCAGGAGTCCCCACTCCTTTCCGCTTCGTGTCCGCCTGAGCCCCACAGGCAGGGCCTCTGCGCAGTCTCTTCCGGCCCGTTTGCCCCGCCACGAGAGGGGTGCTGCGCCGCGTTCCCACCTGGCAGGCTGGGCCCGAGAGGACTGGCCGCTCCTGGTCAGGGCTTGGCGACCTAACTCTGTTCTTTGCCTTCCCAGTCTGAGCCAGAGGGGTTCTCCCACTTCCACCTGTACGTGTGTGCAGCTTTCTTGATCAAGTGGAGAAAAGAGATCTTGGATGAGGAGGACTTCCAGGTGAGTGGCCAGGCGCTCGGCCTGGGCTGGGGCTGGGCCGTCAGTGGGGCTGGACAGGCGGAAGGTGCCCCAGCAGGTGCCTGGCTGGGAAGAGGATGCCTCTCCCAGTTGGCAGCAGTCACAGGGGCCCAGTGCCCTTCAGTATGAAAGGGTCTTAGTGCCAGAAAGGCAGCTGCAGACCTGCTGGGCAGGCCTAAGAGACGTCATTCAGGCCCCGTCAGGCATTTGTTCACTGCCTGCCATGTGCTAGGCACTGCTGAAGGCATAGGAATCACTGGAAAGTAAAACAGACAGACATCTCTCTTCTCAGGGAGTTACATACTAGCTGGGAGAGACTTACAACAAACACAAGCAGAGTAAATTAGAAAGAATGTTAGAAGGTGAAAAGACAAAATCTCTAATGTAGAGCAGGATAAAGGGGTTATTAGGTAGCAGGGAAGGGGTAGGTTGCCATTTCAAGTGAAGTTGTCAGGATAGGTCACATTTGAGCAAAGGCTTGGGAAGGGGAGGGAGCCAGCCATATGATCATCTGGGGAGGAGCATCCAGGCAGAGGGAACAGCCAGTGCAAAGGCCTTCAAGCAGTGCATGCCTGCAGTTGAAGGAACTGGGGGAGGGGCCGGAGCACAGTGATCCAGGGGAAGAGTCGGCATAGGTGAGGCCAGGGTACTTACAAGGGATCAGATCACAGAGGACTTTGTAGACACTGTAGGACTATGGCTTTTTCTCTGAGCGGAAGGGGAGCCGTAAGAGTGTTTGAGCAGACAAGGGACATGATCATTCAAGGGATCGATCTGGCTTCTATGCGACTGTGGGCATGGGCGAGGGTGGGGGCAGGAGACCACCCAGGAGGCCATGGTGGTCCTCCAGGTGAGACATGAGGATGGTGTGGACCTGGATGGTGGCAGTGAAAGTGTGACAAGGGGCCAGAACTTGGATATATTTCACAAGTAAAGCCAACAGGGATTGCTGATGAATCAGGTGTAAAGCATAACAGAAAGGGTGAGTCAGTTTGACTGCACAGTTTATGAGAAGGCGGCAGAGAGCAGGTGTACGGAGGAAGATTTGGAGTCCAGTTTTGGGCATGTTGAATTTTAACTACCGTTAGACATCCAGATGGAGATGTAGGATAGACAGATCAATCCATGAGTCTGTACTATGTATGTTTAGCAGCCTTCGGCTAGAAGGCCTGAAAGCCAGGGTGGTGGTAGCGAGCCCTAAGGAAGTGAGTGTGGACAGAGGAGAGACGAGGACCAGGTCTTTCGCACACTCTCCTACACCAAGAGGCCAGGGAGAAGGGGTGGGCGGAGCAAGGAGGGAGAGCAATGACCAGTGAGGGCAGCCTTGGGAAGGGTGCCTTGGGTGAGGGTGCAGGGCAGATGTGAGGTGGTGGGATGCTGGCAGCTGCTCCAAGAGGCTTGGGCATAGGATACATTGAGAGGCTTGGGAACTGATGAGAGATTGCCAGGCTCTGAGGTCTGCGGAGAGAAAGGCCTGGAGGTTCTCATGGTCGTTATCTCTGGGGACAGTAGTGGGCTTTTACTGTTCTGCTTTGTACATCTCTGAACAGAAGGTGATTTTTTTCCAAATGGGCATCTATTTCTTCCAAAAGCAGGGAAGAAAGCCAGAGAGGGCTGAGTGCTTTTCTAAGGTCTAATTACTAACCAAGGTGTTGAGTTCTCAAGAGCAGAGCGTCGCCATGTGCTCCCCGAGCAGGCCCACTCTAATTGGTATTAGGTGGCTAAAGAGCAGAAACCTGCCCAGCAGGTAGATGGAAAGACAGGACCTGACTTGCCCAAAAGGACTTTGGAAGAAAAAGGAAAGAGCAGCGTCTGTGAGTAGATGCCAGCCGTGGTGCCAAGGCTGCAGGCAGCTGATAAAGAGCCACAGCTCCTGCCAGCAGGCAGCATATGTGACGTCTGGGATGAATGAGCACCAGGGGCTGCAGTGGCCATGTGCTGGGTGAGCTCTCAATTTTGATAATGTGGTTGAAGTGGAGCAGGGTATCGGGAGCAGGGGATCTAATTGAGTTATCATGAGCCAGGCTCAGAGGGCCTTGTCACATGTGATAAAAGCGCTTCCCAGATTAGCCCGGGGGGTGGAGGGGATTCCTGGAACGGCTGCTAGTGATTCACAGTATCGACAGAGCACAGGATAATAGTCTATGACTTCGAAACTGTGTTAGACGCAGAGATGTTCTTTCCTGGGTAGCCTATTCGATTATCTGATGGATCTGAGGTCTTTCTGCAACAACCCTCAGAATAACAATGGAGCTTTTGTCTGCTGCTGAGAGGAGTCCCACCTCTTTCTTTTAGACCAAATAGAACAGGCGATGGAACTGGATAATCTGCACAGTTTCTCCCAGCCCCACAATTCTATAATTCTGTGAATAATAAAAGAAAAAAGTGGGTGTGACTGTGCTAGGATAGACAGGAGGTGTCCTTCAGGAGACAAGCATGGCGCAGAGCGCACGAGCATTGTGTCAAATAGTGAGACCCTGGCCCGTGACCTCTGCAGAGAATAGGCTGCCAGTAGTGAAATCACTGCCCAGGAAGCTCTGTCGATGAATACAGGCATCCCAGAGAGCCAGCGGGCCTAGCCTGGGAGGGAAGTTTTAGGGCTACAGCTGCAGTGACTCGAAAGAAAACCAGATGAAGTCACTGCGGAGGTAAAAGTTGGAGTTGTGGCGGTTTCAGCAGACCAGCCCTTTGTCACTCTTAGAGAGCAGGGAGGGACCCGGCTGGGAGGGGGCCAGTGCAGGGCGTCGGGAAGCAGCCGCCCTCCTCCAGAAGGTGGGGGCTATGTGGATAGAACAGCACCAAACCTTCTCTGGGGCTGGTCCACTTGGGTCAGACCCTAGCTCTGCCGCTTTTCTGGGTACGCAACCTTAAGTAAACTGGCGTTCAGTACCTCAGTTTTCTTACCTACAAGAGATAAGCACCTGTCTCCTAGGGCCATTATGAGGATTATACAAAGTAATGCCATGACGTGGGTAGAACGCTGTGCTGCGCATATAGCCCTGCAAACAGCTTACTGTCATTATCACTGCTCCCTGCAGTGTTCTCCTGAGTCTGGGAGCAGTGAGGCGAGACAGGGTTTAGCACCCAAGTCTGAGTGCTTTTTAACTTACTTGAGTAAACAGACTCTGCTAGTCCTGGGTGAACAAACAGGGCTGGCGAGGAGGTGCCCGAGGGTGCAGGGAGAGTGGCTCTGACCATGGGGAAGAGAACAAGCAGGCCCCCGGCAGCTTTGGCACATGTGCGAGGTCTTCTGTTTGACTCGCTCCGTTGATGACGGCCCCACTGGCACTGGGAGGACTGAACGTAGTAGAGCAAGTCCACGTTCAAGCGAGCAAGCCAGGATCACAGTGGCCGAAGCCTTCATGCCCACCATCCTCACTGCAGCATGGCCAACCGTTATTGGCCCGTCCTACAGGGTCATCAAGGTCATCACGGCCCATCAAGGTCAGACTTTTGGGTCTCTTCCCCGGTGTTTCCAGATGCACATTGCCCTGGGACCCATTCCTCTGAGCATGCAGTGGAGAAGGGGTGGGTGGAGCTGCCCTCGAGAATGGCCGCTTGTTGGAGGTCGTAAGTAAGTGCCTATTGGTCAGCTCCAGAGCTGGCTTTTAGTCCCCAGCACCCAGGACTCATCACCCTGTTTTCTTGAATCAGTGACAATGAGAAACTAACACTTTGTATTTTGTCATAAATCCCTAATCTATATATTTTTAAAGATTTGTACAGAATAGAGTAGCCTCCAGGTAGCCCGGAAATGATTTGGCTGTAACACTGCATCCACTATTCACCCTGCAGTCTAAAAAGCCATCTCGGGACAGTATCTGTGAGAGCCCAGAAGAGCAGGATCCCCCACAGAGATGGCAGGGCAGGTGTCTCAGGACTGATCTCAAGGGGACTCCAAGGACCAATCATCAAAATTCCTCCAACTCTGTAAAACGGGAACTGGCGAGGATCACCTTGGCCCAGCTGATGACTGTAAACCAAAGTAGCAGCTGGCCTCGGATCCTTTGCTTTCATCTTATGGAAAACCTTGGAGAGATTCCCACTCTGAAAATGTCTTTTGGAGGACACTGGTCAGAGTTATTAAATGAAACAGTGCTAAGCCCAAGGGATGTTTCAGGCCTAAATAACAACTAAATGTAAATAAATCCCTCGAACCAGATGGCATCCACCCATTACTTCTGCAGGAACTTCTGTTTGGGATCGTGGAATGTTGCCCAAACAGATATCCAGTAAATTGCCCATTTGAATCCAGCCCAGAAGGTTCAGAGAGAGCCCTGAGGCTAGTGTGAGAAAGGATGGAAACAGAGTAAGCCCTGGAGGGGGACTCCATGGCGTTCTCTGAGGGGAAACTTGCCAGATGCACTACCAGGTACTCTGATGCTGGGGAAACCAGTGAATGAGTTTGGCTCACAAAGTTTACATAAAGGACACGTTTTTGAAAATTGAAACCAGGGGAATTGTTTTGCTACCTCACTGGTTTTCAAAACAGGAAGGATTTGTTTTAAACTACTTATTTGACTAAGAAAGTATATTTACATGCCTGAATACATTTACGTTTGCAAAGTATGTTCCAGTATTGTTAAGTGATTCTTACCACAGAATCTTATTTAACAGTATATATGTTATGTGGCCTTGAGGTCTTTTGCTGTCAATTATTATACATCCTATCTTTGGTGGTGCTTGGCTCTTAGCACTGAGTAAAATTAATCAACTACAGATTTCTTTCAAGCAGCCTCTGCTATGACTTATTTTCTTTTTGTTCCTCCTACATTATGCCCCAGTTCCCTCTCACTCCAAAGCAAGCAATATGTAGAATAGTGGTTATGAGCACCAGTTCTCATTCACAGATTACCTGCGTTCAGATCCCAGCCCACCACTACTCTGACCCTGGGCAAGTTCCTTAACCTCTGTGCCTCAATTTCCTCATCTGTAAAATGGACTAATGTGTATCTCAGAATGTATGTGACGATGAAATAAGTTAATACAGAGTACAGGTGAAGCATCCAGGCTCTGCCTGGTATGTGGTAAATGCCCGGCATGTAGTACGTGCTACCATTATAACAATTACTATCCTAGATTTCTCCCTCTTCATCTGCAGTTCTTCCATCTATTGAGCATTCTCTAATGGGTTTTCCCTGTGCCTTTTCCTTACCAAAGTCTCTTTGCTTATTACCTACTATCCCTTCTTCTCCCTTGGCCCTTCCTTACCTAATTGTCACCCCCTCTCCCCATCACAGCCAAGATACAGCTCAAATTACTCCTCTGCTGTATTTGTTTTTCTTTGTGATCTGTGGGTTTTCAGCAGGTACCTGAGCCAGACCCTTTTCTACTTTTCAACCATTTTCAGTTTTTTTTCTGTGAAAGCCGTTGCCCCTTTCCATTAATTTGGAACCGTCTCTGCTGCTTGCCCCACAAGCTGTCTTCTCACAAGCCCAGTGTTTCATCTAAGCATGTCATACTTAGTGCTCCCATTAGCTGGCTTTGTAACAAATCTTCAGTGGTTCCCAGCCCAGGCAGTGCCTCTTCTCTACCTCTAGCTAAAAGCACCTGATTTGTGATTAACACCTTCCCATTGTTACAGCACTACGATGGGGGTGCATTCCTAGGCATGGCCACCAGGTGGCAGAATGGTTCCTCACACCTAAGCCTCACTGCCCTTGGGGGAGGTGAGGAGTGTTAAACGACTCTGAAGGGAGGAATAAGGGGTAGAATTATTTCCAGGTTTCTGGAAGGTTTCTAGCACGGCTAGAAGAATTGGAAATTACTGGTAGCTCTTATCCCAGCAAAGAATAGTCTTTTCTAGAAAGATCATCCCTTTATCGGTTGCTTTTGTTTATCAATTGTATGTGTATGTAACCACTATAAAAAATTAAAAATACCAGTATGTAAAAAGAAAAAAATTAGGTACCTGAAATCTTACCACACAAAGGTGATATATTTCCTTCCAGACATTTCATTATGCAAATCTATATGAGTAAATACATATTGTATGTACATAACTGTTAAGTCATTTTGTATACTTTGTTCTGTAACCTCTATTTACCACTTTACAAAATATAGTGGCGTTCTAGAATGTCAAAAAGTATAGATAAACATCATTTCCCCAAATTTGTATTTTTTACACATTACATGAGTACATGCTTGTCCAAAAATTTTGAAAACATGAATAATGTGGCTGCAGGGTATTTTGTTTTATGGATTTATCTTCATGTATTTAATGAAAGGTCACTCTCTGTGATATCTAGGGTTTCCTTCCTTGGGATCTCAAGTGTGCTTTTATTCCATCAAGAGCTGTTTAGTACCTCTAGTGCAGTGGTTCTCAACTTCTGGCCCTTTAAATACAGTTCCTCATGTTGTGACCCAACCATAAAATTATTTTCATTGCTACTTCATAACTGTAATGTTGCTACTGTTATGAATTGTAATGTAAATATTTGATATGCAGGATGGTCTTAGGCGACCCCTGTGAAAGGGTCATTGGACCGCCAAAGGGGTCGCGGCCCACAGGTTGAGAACCGCTGCTCTAGTGGAACCCCAGACCTGGTTGCCTGTTGGAATCATTGGAGACGTTTGTGAAAAGTGTGCATTGCCGGGTCCCATCCTAAGTATTGAGAATCCAAAACTCCGGGAATGAGG
This sequence comes from Myotis nattereri, assembly GCF_964212035.1. Lineage (NCBI taxonomy): Eukaryota > Metazoa > Chordata > Mammalia > Chiroptera > Vespertilionidae > Myotis > Myotis nattereri. The sequence goes on from NC_138081.1 coordinate 10,099,693, forward strand.
CTTGGACCCATGTGTTTCTAAGAATTCCTGCAGTCGCTTAAGCTCTTACACTGGTTGGATGGCAAGTGCGATGATCACTTGAAGCCCTAAGGGTCTCATTGAGTCTCCAGGCCTCTTGGTGCTTATGTTCTGGTGAGGCTAAGCAAATATCGTTTCTTCAGTTCAGGGCTGGTTCGGAGTCAGTGAGGTATGTCCTCAAGAAATAGGATAGCGTCCTAGCCGGTTTGGCTCAGTGGATAGAGCATCGGTCTGCAGACTGAAGGGTTCCAGGTTCGATTCTGGTCACAGGCATATGCCTGGGTTGCAGGCTCAATCCTCAGTGGGAGGCGTGCAGGAGGCAGCTGATCAATGATTCTCTCATCACTGATGTTTCTATCTCTCTCTCCCTCTCCCTTTCTCTCTGAAATCAATAAAAATTTATTAAAAAATAAAAATGAAATAGAATAGCGACATGGCCTCACCCAGCGAGTTGATTGAAAGTGGGAATGAGATTCTATGCCAACAAAAATCAATAAAAAACTTTTCCAATGAATTAAGTTAAAAATTAATATTAATGTCCTAGCTGGTTTGTTTCAATGGATAGAGCTTCGGCCTGAGGACTGAAGGGTTCCAGGTTCGATTCCAGTCAAGGACACATGCCCAGGTTGTGGGCTTGATCCCCAGTAGGGGTTATGCAGGAGGCAGCCGATCAAAATGATTCCCTCTCATCATTGATGTTTCTCTCTCTTTCTTCTCCCTTCCTCTCTCTGAAATCAATGAAAAAATATTTTAAAAAATTAATTTTAGTAATAACCTGAGTGTTAAACTAGACTCTGGAAGGAAGTATAAGAGTTCTTGTTGCCGAAACTGGTTTGGCTCAGTGGATAGAGCGTCGGCCTGCGGACTGAAAGGTCCCAGGTTCGATTCCAGTCAAGGGCATGTACCTGGGTTGCGGGCATATCCCCAGTGGGAGATGTGCAGGAGGCAGCTGATCGATGTTTCTCTCTCATCGATGTTTCTAGCTCTCTCTCTCTCTCCCTTCCTCTCTGTAAAAAATCAATAAAATATATTTTAAAAAAAAAAAAGAGTTCTTGTTAGCTGTGGTGTGGACCAAGAGAAGGGCAAGAAGAACAAGGACCTTAACATAGGGTCCCCACGTAGAAGTCAGGAGATCCCTGGATGTGAATGGAACATAATTAGTTTTCTTTTCAGTGACCCCTAATTCAGTTAGTGTTTCCTGCAATAATGAGTGTGGGCAACAAAGCACAGTAATATTAGTAGTACCTGTCTTTGTCACTGATTATAACATTGTTTATTACTAGTTTGAAATTATAGTAGTTAATCTGCCATTAGATCTTCTTATAGAATATATTAATGAAGTATATACATTATAATATCACAAATTTATTTTAAAAATATTTGATAAGCCCGGCCAGTGTGGCTCAGTGGTTGGGCATCAACCTATGAACCAGGAGGTCAGGGTTCAATTCCTGGTCAGGCACAAGCCCAGGTTTCAGGCTTGATCCCTTGAGGGGTGAGGCAGGCGGTGTGCAGGAGGCTGCCAATCGATGATTCTCTCTCATTATTAGTGTTTATATTTCTCTCTGCCTCTTCCTTCCTCTCTGAAATAAAAACGTTTTTTAGTAAAAAAACAAAACATTTTGATAACTATATTTCAATTTAACTGGTCTTCTATGTGATTCTGTGTATTTCATTTTATGTATTTAAAACCATTATTCTGAAAATGGCTTTACCATACAGCTAAAGATAGGCTTCGCCAAGTAGCCAGAGTCTGAGGTACAGAAAGGGTTAAGACCTCTGTAATAGAGAGTCTTATAGTTAGAATAAAAGTTGACTCCCTGAGGAGTTTGGGTGGGGCCTTTGGGGGAAGGCATAGGAAGCAGAAGAGGGGTCAAAGGGGAGTCAGGGAGTTCATGGGGGAGGGTATTATATTCCAAGGACAACATTTAAAGAAAAGAAGTTTGGGCCTAGCTGGTTTGGCTCAGTGGATAGAGTGTCAGCCTGCAGACTGAAGGGTTCCAGGTTCAATTCTGGTCAAGGGCATATGCCTGGGTTGTGGGCTCGATCCCCAGTGGCAGGCGTGCAGGAGGCAGCAGATCAATGATTCTCTCTCATCATTGATGTTTCTATTTCTCTCTCCCCTCTCCCTTCCTCTCTGAAATTAATTTTAAAAATATTTTAAAAAATAAGTTGACGGGAGAGTATGGGCAGATAGAGAAGCAGAAAGGCTGATTGCTTTCTCTTGTTCTTCCTGTGGATTTACCACCATTTTGACTTAAGTCTTCAAGTTTTATTCTCATGCTTGGAGATCTCGGGGACGGAGTTACAATTAACAAAGTTTTTTTAATGATAGTATTCAGTGCTGGTGGAGATCTGGGAAATGAGCGTTTTTCTGGAATGCGTTTTCTGGATGAGTGTTAAGTACTTTTAAAATATTCATGCCCTCTGACATAGTAATTTCATTCCTAGGACTTTTAGCCCAAGAAAATAGTCTAAAATATGGCTTTATGCATAAGGCTGTTCATTATAATTTCATTATAGTGAAAAACCAGAAATAATCAAGTGCTCAAAACAGGAAGATGTAGAATAAATGATGGTACATCTGCATCATGGAAAATTGTTTGGCCATTGAGAATGTCTACAAGGAGTTCTTAATATTAGAGGAAATGCTTATGATAAACGCTAAATAGATTCAACATTGCATAGAGGAGCTATTTCAACTGTGTAAAATGTGCAGAAAAAGGACTGGAAGGAAATATGCCAAAACATTGCAAAATAGCTTCCTTTTGATTATGAAGTTATAGGTATTTTATTTTCTGCTTTTTTCTTTTTACTAAACGAAACTTCCACAAAATGTGTATTAAGACTTTATTGTAAAAATTGAAAACAAAGGGCTTAAAAGATAGAGAAGTATAATGATAAAGTGAAAGTCTCACTTCCCCAAAAGCAACTGCCTAGCCCTCTACAGTTTTTATACACCAATATAGGTTTTTTAAAGTTTTTATACACTCATATACATATATAAATTATAAATATATTATGTTTTCCCATTTACCTAAGTGATTCTATATTATACGTATTTTCCTACAACTTCCTCTTTTTTCCTCCTAAAACTGTCTTAGCTATTTTTCACCTTAGTGCATGGAGTCCTACTTCATTTGTTACAGGTGCTGCCTGTATTTCATGATATGGATAGCCACGGTCTATCTAACTATTCCCATAAGGAGGACACTTCTCTGGTGTCATTCCCGCTATTGGGAGCGTGATGCAGTGACTACCTTTATACAGGAGTGTGAATATTTCCCGAGGAGAGGGACCCAGACATAGAGTCCTGGATCAGACACCATGGGTGTTTCTGATTTTGTTACACACGGCCTCTATTTGTTAAGATGATTTAAACTGTCCTGTAACCAAAACCATAGAATAACAGTGGCTTAAAACAAGATAGTTGTTTACTTCTCTTTGACTCTTCTGGCTTGTTGCTCTACCATCTTCAGCACGTGGCTCTAAAACCTTAGGGTCTGAGATGGCTGCTTCCACTCCTGCATTTATATCCATTTTCTAGGAAGGGGAGAAAGAAGGAAAGTTTAGGGCAGATCCCAGAATTAGTCAGAACTTAGTCATATTGGCCATACATTTCAGTGATGCGTGAACAGTATGATAAAGCCAGCTAAGTTTCTGTTGCTGAAAGAAGAAACCTCATAAAGACAGACATGACCTTTACACTACAAAACATTGCCAAGGCACCACAGCCTGTGGGTGGGCCATCAGCATTCCCTGCGTTGCCTGGTCGCTGCGCCCAGCCATTTGTCTATTTGGTTGTTTCCCTTTTTTCTTACTGATATGTAGGCACTCTTTGATTATGGGTATTAACTTTTCATCTCTTACAGGTGTTATGCATATTTCCTTATAGTTAGTTTCTTATACTTTATTTTTATTTTTGGTGCCTTGACACATTATGGTTTTTATAATTATATGTAATCAAATCTCAGTAAGTTTATGGCTCTGGGGTTTGTGTCTTGCTACAATTACTTTTATAATCAGAAAAATAACAAGAATATCCAGTTCAGAAAGAGAGACAGAGAAAGAACTTGAAGCAACAGCAATAGCGTAGGTAACTAAATACCGAGAGAACCTAAAATCTCACATTCATTTTTATTCCAATGTCCTCTTTAATAGCGGTCTCCATGGAGCTGTTTAAGGGACCTGTGCTTTGAAAACTAATAGAGTTTAGATGGGTGGAGTTTTAAAAGAAGAGGTGTTCCAAGTGAAAGGAACAACATAAGTTAAACCAGGGAGCACAAGCAGACGTGGCTGAATGGTCCCGGCTGGAGGAGGCCTGTACATGGGAACAGTGAGAATTAAGCAGGAGGTTGAGGATGGTCTTGGAGAACATGGCGAGGAATAGGGTGATTGCAAGTAACACTGTATTGCGAGAAAAGTGTCCATGCAGAAGGATATGTAGCAGTCGCCAGTACTAGTAAATGTTTTTGTTTTTCTTTTAAAGGAAGCAAATTAAGTTACTAACAAAAGGGAAATGGTTGCATAAATTAGTATAGCCGCACGACAATACTAATATTGAATGTAATCATTTTTGAAGGCTGCATGGAAAAACTTGATAATTATAGGTAAAAATTTATCTGAAATCACATGAAATCCTAATTATGATTACAACTATTTAAAGAAATATGCATGTGAAAAGACTGAAAAGGAATACTTCAAAATTAGGGCGATGTTTGGATGATGAGTGATTATTTTTCTTTTTTAAATATCCATATTTACTGTTGTCATTCTCTATTTATAATATTTTTAAAGAGACAGGTGTTAGTGGATTGGGAAATCAGCAGAGGCTTTTCAGTGCTTCCTGGGGACAGAGGGCCGTGTGCTGCTTGGGAGGAGGGAGGCCCTGCCTGTCAGGATGCGGGACAGAGAAAGGGACCTGTCCAGGACCTACGGGTCCATTGCTCTGTGGTCCCGGGATGAGCAAAGTCCTTTCTTGCATTTCAGGGTCTCCTCATGCTGCTACAAAACCTACCTACGATACACTGGGGCAACGAAGAGATCGGGCTGCTGCTCGCCGAGGCGTACAGGCTCAAGTACATGTTCGCCGACGCCCCCAATCACTACCGTCGATAGGTGCTATCTCCCCATGGGGACCCAGACTGCCCCCATCTCTGATGGCAATCTGATCACTGTGGCCACTGTGCGAGCCGTGGACTGGACCAGGAACCACTCCTGCTGTAAAAAGCTCACACCCGCCGCCCAGGTCTTAACTTTTTGGCGTGCCTATCCACCACTCCATGTCTCTGGATGGGTCTCCTGGACCGCTGTCAGTATTCCATGCCACGTGCATGGGCCAGCTCTGGGAGAGGACTGAAAAAGAGGTACAGGGTTGTCTGCCCCTTTAAAAGAAACTGGAGAAACGAAGGGGAAGGCTCAGGGTCTTAACTTACATTGACCATCCATGGACTGGCTGTCTCTTGCCTCCCAGCCCCAACTGATATTGTTGCTTTTTGTGACGTAGTTTGATTTGATCACAGGTCAGAAACGCCTTATGTTTTCAAAATACTCCTAGCCCCTCTCCCCTGTCCACGGTTCCTAGCCCTTTACCTGCTGCCCTGGTCTGAGCCAGTGAGGGGCAGCTCTTCAAGACCATTGTTCTCAGATGGAGGAGACACGGATGCTTATAACTGGGAAGAGCCTGTACCCAAGGGCTAGGGGTTTTATTTTTCCTTTTCTCACTAGTATGTGAGCGTGCGCTTGTGTTCATGCGTGGGAATGCCCACCCAACATTTAGTTGCCTGTCTGAATTTCTTCGTCCAGACTAGCCCATCACACCAGCTGGGAAAGGCCCAGCGACCAAGTGTGCAAGCGTCCCTTGAGAAGGACAGGGCAGGGAGGGAGGAGGGTCTCCTTACCTCTCCAAAGCCTTTTCCATGATGACCCACTCCAAGATATTATGTGTAAATTGTGTTATTATGTATATGGGTAAAGATGTACAAATATATGTCCTCTTTGTAGCAGATATGATTTTATATTTATAATGCGCATCAACTTGTGAAAGCAATCCGGGTCACCAGCGCAGGTGACGTTGCCAGCAGGTTGGTTTCTGGATGCCCTCCTGGGCGGGCGGGAAGCGAGTGGGATCTGCTAGGGGGGGCGGTGCGGAGCAGATGGAGCTGCTGTGGAACCAGAGGCAGCCATGCTGAGCCTCAGTGTCTCAGTTGTTTTCCTCCCCCCTGACTCCCCACCCCGGCCCTGGTGGAGCCTCTGCCCTGCCCCTTCCTGCCTTCAGTCAGAGCTCCCCCCTCTTCACCCCTAGCCCTCCAGAGAGAGGACACAGAGGCAGAAGCCCTTCTGCATGTTTGTAGCCCCTGCCTTTCCCCCGGAATGGGGGAGGGCTTTTGTTTTTACATCTGTAAGTCAGCATTGTATTCAGGACAGAAGCTGTGACTGACTGTCAGTGCCAAGGAAAGGGGTTTCCCGTGTGTCCCTGGGGTTTGGGCTCTTCTCAGAGGGAGGCATTTGGTGTCCCCACCATTGTGATCACATCCCATCCAGCTCACGAGATGTGTGACCCCGTTCGATGTTTGGCGTTTGGTAGTGGAGAAGTGGGGGATGGTGGCACGCAGCTGTCATCTTCTTGAGAAGCCAAGCCGTGTCCCAGTGGGTGACACCCTGGTGTCTGCCAGCAGAGCCACCCACAGGCGTCTTGTCTCTCACCTGGAGCTGTTTCTCAGGCATCCTTCCTAACCCTGCGCCCTCCCCGCCGTGTGCCTCAGTCTCCTCCGCAGAGCGGGCCCGGGGCCCAGCCTCAGCTGGACTGAAGAAAGACACTTACGTTCCCAAGGGGTGGTTTTATTTTTTTAGTTTTTATGTTTGTATGGGAAATTGTGGGTAAAGTGAAAGAATTGTAAATAAAGAGTGGATTTCCTCCTCCGCTGCTGGTTTTTCTCCCGTGGATTTGTGTAACCTGGAACTAAGGAGTCTCCCTTTTCTAGGTTTTTTTCCTGTTGATACTAGTAAGTGTGGGGATGAGCCTTCTGTAAGGCAGGCAGGGGACATCAGCAGGCCCACTGCGCCCGCCTCGGGGAAGGACACTGGAAGCAGACTGAGTGGTCACGTGGCTCCTAATGTCTGAGAGAGCACCTCGCCATGTGCCAAACACGGGGACAAGCACTTTACGTGGATTAACTTGTCCGAAAGGAATTAACTTGTCCATCAAACTGTTTTCCCACCAAACCATTCAGAACTAAACTGTGTTCCAAGACTGGCCCTCCACTTAGGGCCTTCATTAAGGTTTCTCTTTTTTGGTTGTTGGTTGGTTTTCCTCTTAGTAACCTGATTCCAGAAAGGCAGCTGGCTGCGTCTTTGTCTGCAGTATAGATTGGAATGGTTTCTTCACCTGGAACTTCTTCCTAGGGCTCATTTGAGAGTGTTTCTTGGTTTTAGTCATTTGGATTAAATTCAGCTATATCTAACAAAAGCCAAAAATAACTGACTTAGCCCAGCCAATATGGCTCAGTGGTTGAGCGGCGACCTATGAACCAGGAGGTCATAGTTCGATTCCCCATCGGGGCACATGCCCAGGTTGCAGGCTTGATCCCCAGTAGGTGCTGTGCAGGAGGCAGCCAATTGGTGATTCTCTCTCATCTTTGATGTTTCTATCTCTCCCTCTCCCTTCCTCTCTGAAGTCCATAAACATATATTTAAAAAAATAAATAAATGGCTTACACAACATGGAAATACCTCTCACATAAAAGTCCAAAAGTAGGCAACCCAGGGTCATGGGATGAATCTGTTTCACAAAGCCTGTAGGAACCCGGACTTCTCTCGGTCTTCATGGTAAAGATGACCAACTAACACTCTAGCTACTGCATCCACTTTCCAAGCGACAGGATGGCGTAAAGAAGGGACAACGAAAGAAACATAGGAAACGTGCCAGTAGTGTTTATGGAAGGTTCCAGAAGGGTACCCCATAATAACTCCTTTTAAGACTCACAGGTCAAAATTCAACCCCACGATAGGTCACCCCTAGTTGCAAGGGAGGTTGGGGGATGAGTCAGTCAGGCAGCCATGTACCTGGCTCAAAATCAGAATTCTATTACTATGGAGGAAGGGAAGAACAGATACCAGGATCCAGGTAGCAATCTACAATAAGAACTTAATAAGGAGAGTTGAAAATAGAGACCAGGCTTTCCCATGAGCATATAAAGGGTATCTGACTTTGAAATTCAAGTGACTGCTTACAGTTAACCTTGGAATTTAACCATTATCATAAAACATGGACAGTATTTCTACTTGATATTGTTTGGACTTGAAGCCATTAAATGTTCCAGAAAAAATAACTATTCTGAATTAGTCTTCATTCGAAATTCTGATTTTCATTTATGTAGAAAGTCAAGCATTTTTCTGAAATATGTTTGGTCATGATTAGAAAGTTGATGAAAATTTAAAAACTAACTCTTGCATACTCTGACCTACAGTGGACCTAATGTTTCTGTAATCTAAATCTCTACAGTCCTACTTAAATAGGCCCCACCTTGGCTTGTATTCATCTGGGGAGGGATGGTGACAGATTACTCAAATAGTGAACTCATTTGCTCCTGAGGCAAGAGCCTCTTGCTGACAGTATTCGGCTTGTCTTGAGTTGGACTTTGCATGTCCAGCATCTTTGTAAAGCTTTAAGGATTGGAGTCAGAAGCTAAGCTAAACCCCAGTAACTGAGCCCTTGATATCTCTTCTTAGGACTTCCGACACTCAGTTCCCAGCTGGAGACTGTCCGAAGGGACGGAGGTACAATGACCACCGGACCGAGAAGGTATCTTGAGACCAGAAAACGAGGCAGGCAAGTCTATCGATTATAACAGGACTTGTAGAATAAGTTACAGGAAGAGTGGGTCAGTGTGGAGGGTGGCCCACAGTCTGTGCAGGTAATCACCGCTGCTGGGCAGTTGTTACAGTAAATGTTTATAGTATAGCTGAACTACTATTGAGCCACAAGACTAAGGGAGCATACCTCCTGGTCTTATCATGGTAAACTGCTTCCAATTGACACCAGCACCTACTTTGATATTTATTCTGGCTTTTTACTGACAGGAATCTCTATGGTTATATTGTATAAGCTTATAGGACACAACTAATCATTAACCATAAGGCTTTGGTCCTGGCTGAGACTATCGAGGTCAGGTTCAGAACGTGGAAATTCAAAAAAAAGGGGCATACAAAGATGGAGTCAGCATTGGTTACATCTACATCTATACAGAGACAGTTTTGGAAGCTGCCATAGGTACCAAAAGGAGGCTTTTAGACTCATGATGAGAAAGATGAAATTAACACAGAATCAGAACAGTTTATAGTCATTGTGCAGTTCATCATTTTTAAAAATATATTTTTATTGATTTCAGAGAGGAAGGGAAAGGGAGGGAGAGAGAGAAACATCAATGATTAGAAAGAATCATTGATTGGCTGCCTTCTGCACGCCCCACACTAAGGATCAAGCCCTCAACCCAAACATGTGCCCTGACCAGGAATCGAACCTCATAGGTCAACACTCAATCACTGAGCCACACTGACCAGGCTATCCTATATAACAAAAGCCTAATATGCAAATCAACCGAATGGTAGAAAATACATATATTTTTTAAATCAGATGGGTAATAAATATTTGAACTGGACACTGATATTTAGCAAGTTAAAGGATGTGAGTACTTAAAGCAGTGGTTCTCAACCTTCCTAATGCTGTGACCCTTTAATACAGTTCCTCATGTTGTGGTGACCCCCAATTTCATTGTTCAATTTCAAATTGAACATAATTAAAGCATAGTGATTAATCACAAAAACAATATGTAATTATATATGTGTTTTCCGATGGTCTTAGGCAACCCCTGTGAAAGGGTCATTTGACCCCCAAAGAAGTCGCGACCCACAGGTTGAGAACTGCTGGCTTAAAGAAACAGGGCCCTGATCACAAAGGAACGAGGTGGTTTCATACAGGACTGATTTCAAGTACCTCTAAAACATTCACCTAATTACTGATTACAGATACCTCCAGAATATAATAAACTTGATGACTCATTATAAGTACTTCCAAAATATCATAAACTTGATTAAAGGTGCCAGAAATATCTTCTGACTTTATACTTGAAGTCCTATGTTTACATAAAATATTACTCAGCGCACAGTCTGTCCAAAGCAGATGGTCCCTGTTCCCCTCCTCACCTGCTTCTGTTTTTCTAAAACATTTCCCGTTAAATAAAAGACATCTTTCCCTGAATCCTTCAGCAGAAGTCTTACACTTGGGGGAGGGTGGAAAAGAGACAGTGGTGGAATAAATGAGTAAGAGGAAAGGTAGAGTGAATGAGAATGTGGAGCCATCAGCCTCACCTTCCCCCCCTGCCCGCCCCCCACCACACACACACACACAGTAAGGCTGGGTCTTAGCTCCCCCCAATCACCCTGAGTCTAGGGAAGCCACCTGTGCCCTCGCTGCCCACGCTACCCCCAAGGTGAGACTAAATGCAGTGATATATGGAAAACTTATCCTGTGATCTCAAGAAAGTCCTTAGGGAGAAACAACAGGGCTTTGCTTGAGATGCTACATCAAGACCCCTTTCTTCTCTGCTCAATCTTTTGAAAACAATGAAAAAGTTCCTGAATTTGAAAAAAAAAACAGCTCCTCTTTATTGACCCTCACATAGGAAATCACACTTCAAATCAGTTGGCAGAGCTGTGCCCCCAAAGTGGATTCATCCTTGTTCACCAAATGTGTTTGGTTACACATTTTGGAAAACTCATCTTGCTTGGAGATAGGTAATAAAAGAATTTAAAGTTTATTGAAGGGATTTCTACTTTATAACTTTCACCAATTTAAACAAGGGAAACATCCTGTATTGGTGTCTCTTAGACAAGAGAGTATAGAAAAGAGTAGGAAGATAGCGTTTGTACCCCCAGGAGGAGGCTTCTGCAGAAGCGGACACCCCATTCTTCTACAACAGTAGCTAACAATTACTGGGTACTCCCCATGTACCACGCATGACTATCTTACAGAATTAACCAAATGAATCCTCAAAACAATCCTATAAGGTAAGTGCTCTCCTTATCACCCTCATCTTACAAATGGGGAAGCAGGCTTGGAGAGGTCAAGTAACTGGCTCAAGGTTTCATATCTAGTAAGTAGGAGAGCTAGGATTTGAGCCCAGGCTCCAGACTCCATGCAACTCACTGCCACGCTCCAGTGGCCCCCAGTTTACTGTTGACTTGGTTAAGGGCTGGTCTCACACAAAACCACACAGCGAGCAAATGTGATCATTTGTACTCCATCTTTTTCCAAGGAGATAAAGGAAATGGGAGAGAGGGGGAGAAAGGGAAAGCTTTGTCATGATCATCATTTTAATTCTTTAACTTGACTTCTGCCATCTTCCAGAGACAGCTAACTGACCACCAAAATCCATGCGTCCTTTTCCATGATGTAGAGTTGTCTCTGGGAACTGGCTGAGCAGCCAGGGACTACATTCCCTGACCTTCCTTGGATCGAGGTGGGGTTGTGTGACCAGTTCTCTCCAATAAAATGTGAGCAGCAGGAATATATATGTCACTTCTGGGACAAGACAGTTTAAAAGTAGGTGTTCCTTTTCCCGGTTTTGCTTTTTGGATGCAAAGGACTCCGAGCTCTGGACAATAGAGAAGCCACAGATGACAGTAGTTGAGTTCCTGAATGATTTAATGGAAGGCTGTCCCCCATCCAGAAACACTGCACTGAATAACTGCGTGAGTAAAAAATAAACTTCTGTTGTGTTAAGTCACTGAAATTTGGGGTTTGTATATCGCAGCAGCTAGTATTACCATAGCATTACGGCAGACAACCAGTGACTGTTCAAGGGTCCCCCATCCCACTTTTCCTGTTCCAGTTCTTTTTAGTGCATAACAAACTGTCCCCAGACAATGGCTGAACACAGCTCTGTGGGTCAGGAACTCAGGGCACAAGAGGGATGACTTGGATCTACTCTACAATGTCTGGGGCCTCAGCTGGAAGGTTCAAAGGCTGTGGTGAGTCATGGTCAGAGTGTCACCCGGGGGCCCCTTCATTCCCATGTCTGGTAGTTGATGCTGGATCAAGTTGGGACCTCAGTTGGAGCTGTTGGCCAGAACATCTATCTGTGGCCTCTTCCATGTGATTCTTTCTGCTTCCTCATGGCGACTGGGTTCTAAGAGCAGCCCCAAAAGGCCCGGTGGAAACTATCACCTTTGATGGCGTAGCATCCCCTCTGAGTCACATACTCACTCAGATTCTTGCAACTTGAGAGTAAGAGCATGTGGGATGGGTGATATTCTTGTAATCATCTTGGAAAATAATCTGCCACATTTTCTTTCCATATTTCTCCCACTTTCCTTTTCTTCTTGCCCTCTGCTTCCTCCTCTTGTCATTTTCCTTCCCCATCTCCCCATTCTTTCTAACATTCCTTAGACCTGTTCAGTTAACATTGATTGAGTACATGCAGTGAGACATGTCAGATCCACAGGTACAGGTAACACCTTCATTTTCTGCATCCTGCTCTCTTTCCCAGGTATGGCCATCCCAGCTTAGAGACCACGGCTAGATTGTAATGAGGCTGCCTGTGGGGCTAGGTAGGTCCAGGCTCACAGCCCTGGCTTTAGCCCCTGTACTGCCATTTACTAGTTGAGTTACATTCATTCATTCAATAAAAATGTCAGGAATACAACAGAAAACAAGACATAACCGTTAAGAAGCTCATGGTAAGGACATCTTAGGCAACCCAGTAGTCTCAGGTTCCTCCTAGGTAAATGGGGATATCTTGCAAGATGGTAGTAAGGATTAAAATAATATTTAAAAAACATGTAATAGGTACTCAAAATGGTACCTACTAATTCATTGTAGAACTATTTACCATAGCAAAAGACTGGAAAGAACCGAACTGTTTATCAATAAGGGACTGGTTGAAGAAACAATGGCACATCCACACCATTGAGTAGCTACAACTATAAAGAGGAAGCAGGAATATATGTATACACTGCTATGGAGTGCTCCAAGATACATTGTTAAATAAAACAAGCAAGATGTGGGAGTGGGGTGGGAGTGGAGTTGAATAGGTGAAGCACAAGGGATTTTTGTAGGGCTTGGAAACTATCCTCTATGATAGTGTATGTGTGACACTATGCCTTTTGCCAAAACTTATAGAACTTTACATTAGAACTTTAACGGTACTTAAATTTTAAAAAATCATTTATGAGGTCAAGAGATCCCAGACAGAATGGGGACTTTGACAACAGATTCTAACCAATGAAATAATCTCTCTGAAAGGGGTGGGGAGAAAAGGTGCCAATCCTATTTAAGTAACTCTGGAATTGAGTGAACTCTGTAAGACTAAAGTCAAAAGACCTGCCATAAGCAGTCCACTCTAGTTGTTAAAAGATGTTTCCTGCAGGTGTATGAGCTAACAATTATGAAGCCACTATACACGTATCCTGGAAATGATAGTTAAGTAAATGAATGGTCGATAGTGAGAGCCAGGTTCACTCTTGGAGTGCAAGGCTACAGATAAGCAAGGAGATGACTGGAATGATCCAGGTGGCAGCTGGTACTGCGTTAGAGTTGTAAAGCATCAGTATGCATACATTTCGCTTACACATTGAAATAGGTAGCTGTATATATGTATGTATGTATTTATATGTATGTATGTTATTACATACATATAAATACTCATAGGTATGTGGATATAGAGGGGTTAGTATTCATTCACACATATTTTTCCTTGCTCTGTCAGCTGAGAGAGCCTAGAAGCAACAACTTTCCATTACCAGCAAGCATACCTAGTGCCCAGATCTTGGTTTCTAATACCATCTATATAATAAAAGCCTAAGCCACCGTTATGGCAGAATGGCCAGAATGACCGGTCGCTATGATACGCACTGACCACCAGGGGGCAGACGCTCAGTGCAGGAGCTGCCCCCTGGTGATCAGTGTGCTCCCACAGGGGGAGCGCCGGCTGGCAAACACAGCGGCAGTGGCAGGAGCCTCTCCCACCTCTGCGGCAGCGCTAAGGAGCAGCAAGCCGACAAGCCGATGGGCAGTTATGGTACCCACCAATTTTCCTAACCCTTTGCGACATCACAGGCTGAAATTCTTGATCTGACAATGCCACACAGATAACAAGCTCCATGGTTGTAGCCATGGTTAGGAAATTAGGTTCTGGAAACAGACTTCAATTGGAATCCTACTCCACCATTTAATTTTTATTTTGAGAAGACTTCTAAACCTCTCTGTGCCTCTTTTCCCACCATCCCTAAAATAGGAATTATAATTGTAACCACTATCATATTGTTTGTGAGTGGCAAGCAAATAAGATAACGTAGGGAGGTTGGTCCAGTTCTTGGCACTTAGCTGTCAATAAATGTTAGCTATTTACTATTATACTTTGTATAATTTATTTAATATATGTCTTTCCTCTCAACAGAATTTAAGAAAATCATTAACCAGGTATTGGAAGATTGAAGAGGCCAGAGGAGACATTGAATTATCAGAGGTACTCACTACAGGGAGCAGTTACCACATTATATTGGAGAATCAAAGGAAGGACTTTGAGGGCTTTTTTGTTTTTGTTTTTTCAATTAACAGCTTTATGCCCTAGCCAGTTTGGCTCAGTGGATAGAGCATCGGCCTGCGAACTGATGGGCCGTGAGTCCAGTCAAGGGCAGGTACCTCGGCTGCAGGCTCAATCCCCAGTGCTGGTGGGATGGGAGAGGGTCGCATGTGGGAGGCAACCAATCAATGTGTCTCTCCCATCGATGTTTCTCTGTCCCCCTCCCTTCCACTCTCTCTAAAAATCAATTGAAAAATATCTTTAGGTGAGGATTAACAAAACACACACACACATACACAAAATAACAGGTTTATTAAGGATAATTTACATACCATAAAATTCACCCATTGGAAGTGTATGTATGTTTCAGTGACTTTTTAGTAAATGTATACAACCGTGCAATCATAACTACTATCCAGTTTTAGAAAATTTCTAGCACTTTCCAAGATTCTCTCAAGTCTATTTGCACTCCATCATGGCTCCCACACCTAAGCCTCAAGTGATTTCTTACTTTGTTTTGCTAATTCTCCCTTAAATATATATTTTCCATTTATTTTTAGAGAGTGGAAGGAAAGGGAATGGGGGTGAAGAGAGGTCGAGAGAAATGTTATGTAAGAGTTGCCTCCTGTGCCTCCACCGGGGCCAGGATCAAACACGAAACCCAGGTATGTGCCCTTGATCGGGATCAACCCACTACCCTTCCCGTGCTGGCTAACCTCCAACCACTGAGCCACACTGGCCAGAAATCTGGATAGATTTGCCTAGTGTGAGTTTTATTTAAACAGAAGAAGAAATCCGGTAGTAAAAGGAAGTCATGTAAAATATATACTACTTAGGAACAGACTTAACATTTTAAAATTACCACAAGTTTAACGTTAAAAGTTGGTTACAGTTTTATGGAAATCATCATGAAGCAAAATGTTAAAAAAAAAAAAAAAAAAAAGCCCCAGCCGCTTTGGCTCAGGGGATAGAGCATTGGCCTGCGGACTGAAGGGTCCGAGTTGATTCCGACCAAGGGCACATGCCCAGGTTGCTGCTGGATCCCCAGTAGGGGCTCTAATGGTTGATGTTTCTCTTTCCCTCTCCCTTCCGCTCTGAAATCAATAAAAATATATATTTTTTAAAAAGAGAGAGAAAGGAAAGGTGAGAAGAGGTTCCAGTTCAGTGCGGCTAGAACAGGGGGGATGGTACTAGAAAGGGCGAGGCGGGTGCGCCTCCAGAGTTAGGTGACCCAATACCCCCGCAGCACTCGCGGGGCACTTGCGGGAGTCGGCCATCCTCCCGCGCAGGCGCAGTGGCTCCGCTGGCGGCGGCGGCGGCGGCGGCGGCGGCGGCGGCGGGGCAGGGGCGGGGCGCGGGCGGGGCGCGGGCGGGAGGGGAGTTCGCGCCCATCGCGAGCGCAGAGCGATTGCTTCTGTCTGTTGTGTGGCTATGTTGTCAGAGAAGCGGCGAGGCGGCCGGAACCCGGCCGGGGGCTGGCTGAGTGCTGACGGCGAGCCGGGGCCGATGGCCATGGGGGACCCCGGCTCCCGGGCTCGGCGGGAGCGCCCCGGGGGCCGCAGCTGGTGCCTGCGGCGCGTGGGCATGGACGCCGAGTGGCTGCTGCTGGAGGACGGGAGCGAGGTGCGCGGGCTGCGGGGAGCGCAGGGAGCCGCGGATGAATGGGAAGAGGTGGGAGCGGGCGGGGAGAGGCGCGCAGGGCTGGTGGGGAGACCGGGCTGGGTGCGTGCGCCGGGCGGCGACTGAGGGGAAAGTGGGGACCCCGAAGGGGAAAGGGCCGGAGGCGAGCCGGGAGCCAGCCGGGAGGAGGCGGGCAGGTGGGTGCAGAGGACGTGAGGACCCGCTGGCTTTGGGGGAAGGAGGCGATTTGGGGGGGGGGGCGGGGGGGGAAGACGGGCAGCCCCAGTTTGGGTCGCGCGGAGCCCGGCGCGGGCCCCGGAACCGTGAGCCCAACTTGCGCGGAGATCGTGAACTTTCTCTAGTTTATTTGAAAACAGTTGCGAGTTTTGAGTCAAATTGCTCAAACTTAATGTGAAAAAGCCTTCTTTTCTAACTCCTAAGGGGAATGGGCGCGGGCCACGTTTCTCCGGCGAGCTCGGTGCTGCCGACGGGACCCCCGAGCTGGGTCAGGCCGGGATTGGGAACAGCCGAGGCTCTGATGCCGTTCCCCGGTGCGGCCATAAAGGCAGAAATCCCCGAGGGGAGGCGGGCGCTCCTCCTGGAGGCCGTTTGGAATGTGGGGTTCTACGGAGGGCGAGGGTGCGGGAGGAGGGAGCCGTGGCGGGACCCGCTGTCGGAATGGAACCTTTGGGTCTCGGAACAATTTGTAGGGAAGACAAAGCAGTCTTTCATCATATGTGTGATGTTTAATTAGATTTTCCTACCAACTATATGGTCTCAACTCGGCCCTCCAGGTACTTACTGAGTGCTTACTCTGTGTGGTGTCTTATAAAGGAGCCAAACAATAAGGGCTCTGCTCTCAAGGAGTCTGTGGCTGAACAAGGAAAAAGGAGTTTATACTGTGCACAGTGCAGCAGCCTGAGAACATGAGGCAGGCATGGATGATCGAGTGCCAAGAGGAGGATTGTTTAGTGCTGTCTTGGAGCAATGGCTCCTCAATTCAGAGCAGGGATTCAGGTCCAGCCTTAAATGCTGCTGGGTTAGGGGTTCTAAAGGGTTCCTTGTATGCTGTGGTTTGGAGAACATCGGGAAGACACTTCTGCCCCCCATCCCTCTTCTCTCCAGGTGTCATTACCCAGAATCCACGTTAGGCATTCATTCTTTTAGAGAATGCACATTTCCCTTTCCCCACACTGCCCTTTCCAAAATCCTGCGCCTTTGGGAAGTTTCACAAATGAAGATCCCAACACCTGAATAATAACTATATTTGCATAGGGTTGGGGCTTTCACATAATTACCCAATCTGAGCCCTACACATGTACTAGGCTCCCACACACAACTCTGTGCAGTGGTTCTCAACCTTCTGGCCCTTTAAATACAGTTCCTCATGTGGTGACCCAACCATAAAATTATTGTCGTTGCTACTTCATAACTGTAATGTTGCTACTGTTATGAATTGTAATGCAAATATCTGATATGCAGGATGGTCTTAGGCGACCCCTGTGAAAGGGTCGTTCGACCGCCAAAGGGGTCGCGACCCACAGGTTGAGAACCGCTGCATAAAGTACTCAGAGGTCAAGTGTTAACTCATTCTTCAGATTAAATTGCTGTGGATTAATTTATTACTTCTGAATAGCTTGGTAATACTGGGAGTCTTGATGAGGAGAGGAAGACAGAGAGAATTAAAACACCTGCAGCCAGGGCAAAAGAACTAAAAAGCATTCCTACCCATATTTTAAACTGTTGGATAATTTTGTGTGGGGTGGCTGCTCTGAGGAGAGGCCCACAGAGGCCAGAGTGAATGGTGAAAACGAAAGCGCGTAGGAGGGTTGGCTGTCTCGCAGTCCTGCGTGGGGGAGAGGCCTGCCAGCCTGGATGTGTTCAAGGTTGGGGTGTCTTGGGAAGTAGGTGGAGCATAGCCGGCAGTATGTATGAAGAGAGGCCTGAGTGAAAGCCAGGAGATGAAGTCTTACTTACTGAAATAGTCCCAAACCATAGCACAAGCTGATGTGCACGTGGCTTTAAGAGGTATGCTGGCATCATTTAATGATAACAGCTGTGTAAGGTCCATTTCCTGCCTTCCTAGTTCACTTCATAGTCTCAGATTTCTCAGCTCAAATGATAAAACAAAGTTCCTCTCATTTCACTGTAGGGAATACTGTAGTAAATTGCCTGCCTGAATGTATGTCTTTAAATTTCTTAAACCAGGGCATTTTTTTGAAAAAACAAGTTAGATTTATTGCAAATTATCTAGTTTTCTGGTCATATTAGTATGTAGGCCTTTGGAGAAAGTCATCGTATCTTCATTTTTTCCTTGTTCTTTCTTGTGTTTCTCTCTGTCTTTCCCTCTCTCTTCCACTCTTGTGCACTGAGAGGGTTGGAAAAGGGAAAGAGAGGATGGTTCTAGAATACATGCTGGTCATCTGGTAAACAGTAGGAGCCATTCCCAGGAGGAAAGGGATAGGACTGGTGAAGGTGGGTAAGGACAAGATAATCTTGTAGACCAATGGTCTCAGTCAGTCCAAAGCTTTGCAAAACTGTTGTACAGCAAATAGAAACAACCCCAGCATAGGAGCTGGTAGTTTGTTGGCGCTCAGTTCCCACAGGAAATTAAGTTCTGTGTTAACAACTGATGCCGAGATATCCAGATAAGCTCACTGCAGGCTGCTGGGCCTTGGTTTACTAATGTAAATTTTAGGGCCAGTGAAGAGAAGGACCAAAAAGAGTGTTTCCACCCTAGCTGGTGTAGCTCAGTGGATAGAGCATGGCCTGCAGACCAAAGGGTCCTGGGTTTGATTCTGGTCAAGGGCAGGTACCTTGTTACTCGGTTGCAGACTCCTCCCCTCCCTGGCCCCTGGTCAGGGCGCATGCAGAAGGCAACCAGTCGATGTTTCTCTGTCTTTCCTTCTCTCTTCCACTCTCTAAAAATCTGTGGAAACATACCTTCAGGTGAGGATTAAAAAGAAAAAAAATACTGTGTCCTTCCTTTTCTAGATCCAGAGTCTGTAGGAGGCAATTTCAGAAAAAGGACACTCATCTCCCTTTTCTGTATTACTTTTTCCAGGCTATTTACAATGGCAATATGGTTCTCCCCTCAAGTATTAAAATGGAATATGGAATACTTCCTTTATTAGAAATAAAGCTTCCTAAATGGGAATTCGTACTGAATATGGTTGACGATAAATCCTTAAATACTCAATTTTTAAAGGATATATACATATATTAATTCAGAGGAACTTCTATAATTAATGGATTTTTTAAAAAATATCTCTTTTATTGATTTCAGAGAGGAATGAGAGGGAGAGAGATGGAAACATCAATGATGAGAGTCATTGATCAGCTGCCTCCTATATGCCCCACACTGGAAATTGAGCCCGCAACCCAAGCATGTCCCCCAACCAGGAATCAAACCATAACCTCCTGGTTCATAGGTCAGTGCTCAACCACTGAGCCACCACAGCCACGCCAATTAATGTAATTTCTAACAAACCATCAAAGAACTGCAAAACTTTGGACTTATGGTTTCGGTAGAAGTGGTCACCACAAAATATTTAAGAGCAACAAGTCAGATTTTAAGAGTTCCTGGCTGCTTGTTGCTCTATAGTTTCCAGTGGTAATAACCCACTTTCCAACTTCTGACCTAAAAAGCACCCATTTTAGAATCTGGGAGGACGCATAAGCAAGATCTCTTTATTACATTCATTCGCAGACATTTACTGAGCACCATGTCAGGTACAGAAATGCAGTGGTACACAAGACAGATATGGTCTCGGCTCATGAAATTTATATTCTAGTAATATGGAGACAGAAATAAATAAAACGAGCAAGTTAGTTTTGGATTGTGATAAATGCATGCTAATAACCTAAAGGAATGCAATGGAGTAGGATGGAGGTGGGTAGGCAACAGGCAGCAACTTTAGATAGGGTAATTAGGGTAGGCCTCCAGGGAGCTGAAAATTGAAAGATGAGAAGGAGCCCATATAAATGTCTGAGAGAAGAGTGTTCTAAGCAGAGCCTGACAAGTGAAAAGGTAGCAGTGAGTGTTTCTGATCATGGTATGAGATAAGACTAAAGAGGTAGAGGGGATTAGGGCATTCGGGACCGCATGGGCTATGGAAGGAAGTTTGGAGACTTTTAAGGAAAGAGAGGAAATGCTCTGATATAAAGTTTTTACATTACCCCCAGCTGCTGTTTGAAGAATAAAGTTTAAGAGGACTAGTGCAGCCCTAGCTGGTTTGGCTCAGTGGATAGAGCGTCGACCTGCGAACTGAAAGGTCCCAGGTTCGATTCCGGTCAAGGGTATGTACCTGGGTTGCGGGCACATCCCCAGTAGGGAGTGTGCAAGAGGCAGCTGATTGATGTTTCTCTCCCATTGATGTTTCTAACTCTCTATCCCTCTCCCTTCCTCTCTGTAAAAAATAAATAAAATATATTTTTTTTTTAAAAAAAGAGGACTAATGCAAAAGCAAAAACTGGAGGAAGCCAGGTTGTTTTGACTAAGATAGTGGCCATAGAGATAGAAATGAAGAGATATAGGACATACTAAATTACAACTAGTAGAATTTGCCGATGATTTGAATGTGGGAATGAGGGACAGAGAAGAATCAGATAGCTCCTGAGTTTTGGGCTAAGTGCTGATTGGATGATAGTGTCAGTTGCTGAGGTGAAAGTCTGTGGGGAAGAAAAGATGGAGCAAGGAAAGTCATTTACTCTTTGAGGGACTGAGGAGGACAGGCATGATCCTGAAAGATTTTCAAAAAGAGCCAAGCGGGCAGCTTCTAGAAAACCACAGATCATTTGGTGTAATGTTCCCAGGTAAGGTTGTGGTATGGGTCATTAAAGAGGTGGTTTGTGCTCCAAGAACAAGCAGGAAATTCCAAGATCTGGACCTCAGAAAAATTGCATTTTCTTCCTCAACAGGGTTATTATGAACTAGACTGGTCCCTCTGGAAAGTATGGTAGATGTCAGTTGGGGCCCTTTGCAACCTTTTCCAGGGGCTCTCATGCTGTCCTTGGGATAAGATGGAAAGTATGGACTTGATACAGAGACTCTGGTTGAATTACAACTGGTTGAAGGGTATATCCAGAACGTGTGGTAGAATGTTTACTAGGCATTCCTGAGAGCTTTGTCTTTGACTACGTCCTCTTTCAATCTTCTATCTGTGTCTTTTTTTTTTTTTAATCTTTATTGTTCAGATTATTACAGATGTCCCTCTTTCCCCCCCCCCCCCCCATAGCTCCCCTCCACCCGGTTCCCACCCCACCCCAGGCCCTCACCACCCCACTGTCTGCATCCATAGGTACTGCATACATGCATATAAGATCTTTGTCTCATCTCTTCCTGCACACCCCCACATCCCCTTCTCCCCGAAAATTGTAAGTCCACTCCATTTCCATGCCCCTGATTCTGTTACCAGTTTATTCTGTTCATCAGATTTTTTATTCATTTGATTTTTAGATTCACTTGTGGATAGATATGTAATTGTTGTCACTTTGTTCATAATTTTTTATCTTTACCTTTTTCTTCTTCCTCTTCTTAAAGAATACCCTTCAGCATTTCATATAATACTGGTTTGGTGGTGATAAACTCCTTTAGCTTTTTCTTGTCTGTGAAGCTCTTTTTCTGACCTTCAGTTCAAATAGGTTTTCAATATCTTGCTCTCTCTCTTCTTCTGGCACCCCCATAATTCGGATGTTGGTATGCTTGAAGTTGTCCCAGAGGCTCCTTACACTATCTTCATATTTTTGGATTCTTTTTTCTTTTTGCTCTTCCAGTTGGGTGCTTTTTGCTTCCTTGTATTTCAGATCTTTGACTTGATTCTTGGGATCCTCTACTCTACTGTTGAACCTCTGTATATTATTCTTTATTTCAGTCAGTGTATGCTTAATTTCTGACTGGTCCTTTTCCATTTTTTTGGCATTCTCACCAAGATCCTTAAAGGTCTCACTAAGTTCTTCAGAAGTTTCTAGAAGATTCTTGAGTTAACCTCATAACTGTAGTCTTGAACTCTATATTCAGTAGTATGCTTTCTTCAATTTCTTTCATTTGTGACACATTTCTCTGTCTTCGCATTTTGGCTGCTTCCCTGCGTTTGTTTCTGTGTATTGGGTAGCTGCTAAGTCTCCTTGAATTGATAGAGTGGCCTTGTGTAGTAGGTGTCCTATAGGACCCAGTGGCTCAGCCACCCCAGTCACCTGAGGTGGACACTCTTGGTGCACCCTTTTGTGGGCTGTGTGCACAGTCTTGTTGTAGTTGAGCCTTGATTGCTGTTGGTATCACTGGGAGGAATTGACCTCCAGGCCAATTGGCTGGGAGGACCAGCTGTGTCTACAATGTGCAGGAGACACCCCTGTGGGTCAGGACTTGCTTCAGTGGGGCTTTGGTGCTCACTGAGTCTGCCCCCTGAGTGTGTTACTTATGGATGTGACGAGTTGTAATCTGGTATGGTCTCACACTGACCACTGGGTACACTGGCTCTTGGATCTCCAAGGAGGTGCAAAGTCAGCCACTGCCTGGGGCCACCCAGCAGGAACTAAAGAAAGATCTGCAGATTCCTCCTCTTTGTATGGGGTTTGGAAGTGCCCAGATGAGGCACAGCTGTGAAGCAAGGCAGGCTGCTGCTGCCAGGCCTTGGGCCTTCTTTTGGAAGCTTTGGGGCTCCCTGACCCAGCTGTAGTTTGACAGGTTTTAGGCTGAGAAAGGACCAGCCATTCATATGCAAAAGCCTCTGCGCACAGCTTTGATAGGATTGTAAATTGGATGGGTCAGAGCAAACAGCAATGGCTGCCAGTCAGCCCTGCACTGGGGAGGAACAATGTTCCGTTGTGAGCACCTCTGTCTGGAAGAAAGCCGCCCCTGCATTCCTGCCCCGATGCCAGACAGTCCAGTTTCTCCACATATGTGTCTGGGTCCCCCAAAGTCTCGCCCGGCACTGGAGCTCAGAGCTAGCTGGAGCTTGTATCTCCCTCCTGATTAAAAAAGCGGCACACTGGGTGCCAGCCTGTCAACGCCTCCTTGCCTCCGCACCTCCTAC
Organism: Myotis nattereri; assembly: GCF_964212035.1. Lineage (NCBI taxonomy): Eukaryota > Metazoa > Chordata > Mammalia > Chiroptera > Vespertilionidae > Myotis > Myotis nattereri. The sequence continues at coordinate 10,122,947 of NC_138081.1, forward strand.
CAGTCTCAGTGCGCTTTCTTCTTTACCAGTAATTCGCTATGTAGGACTTCCACTCAGCCAGCTTTCCCGCGGTTCTGGATGATAGTTGTGCTGTATTTTAGTTGTAATTTTGATATGCTTGTGGGAGGCAGCAAGTACAGGTGTTTACCTATGCCACCATCTTGGTTCTCTCTCTTCTATTTGTGTCTTGAATGAAAGTACATAGGCATCATATTCGTTTGGTGAGAGGAATATTGAGTTTATCAGATGGCAGGTTAAAAATTCATAAAGGTCTTGACAAGCTCCTGTGATAGGTTGAACTAACAAGATGAAGTTTAATAGGAATCAATGTAAGGTCCTTCATGTGAATCCAGATTTACCAACTAGTCAAGTATAGGACAGAAGAGATGTGACTTTGCATGTAATTCTTGGGGGAGGGTCAGACCAAGAAATTTAATCATTCCTAAGCCTGGGGGTACTTTGTGTGATAGATCTGCTATGAAAGCTGATGCAGTTTATCCAGTGATGATATTTAGAACTTGGAAAGTGATACTTGAATTCGACTGTGTAATAGAAATTAAGTTTATTTTTCTTATTATGGCATCCAGGAATAAAAATATACCATTAAGATAGCAAAGAGACTCAAACCTACACCGTGAGAGTTAGGTTGAAGTAACGTAGGTCCAACAAAAGAAAAGGCTTGACAGGCACGATAGCTGTCATGTGGGAGGGGAATTGGAGATTTTCTGATAGTGCCCATGGCAGAGCCAGGGCCAATGGATGGAATTTATAATGAGAAAGATGCCAAGTCTGAGCCCTTAAGAAATTGGACAGATTGTCTTGTATAGAGGCTGCAGTTCTTGGCAGTGTTTAAGACTAGTTGGTGAGGGTGTATAGAAAGAATTTCTCCATCTTATGACTTTTCAGAGCCCTACCAACCCTGACATTCCATGAGTAAATGCATTCAGCTGTCTCTTCTTGTCACAGCTTCTTGCCTTTTTCTACCTCGTGGCTCCCATGGCAGCTGAAGGAGGATGGCTGATGAGCTGTGTGGGTTTCATGGGAGTCTGGTTTCATGTCAGGACATGTGTGCACCACTGGTCGACAAGATTGTCAAAAGGACCTCCCTTTTCAGCACAATGGCTGATGGTGTCTCTCATATTGTTGTTGTCTTCCTAGGTGACTTTAGGCCGAGGATTTGGTGTCACATACCAGCTGGTATCAAAACTCTGCCCTCTGATGATTTCCCGAAACCACTGTGTTTTGAAGCAGAGCGCGGAGGGCCAGTGGACAATCATGGACAACAAGGTAACAGGGGTCCACCGATGCCTAATGGTTTTCATTGGCTTTTTGTTCATTTTTAAATTGCTTTTTTTTTTGTACAGGTGATACATGGTATAAAATTTCAAGATTCAAAAATATATCATCTCCCCTAACCACCCAGTTGTCTTCCCCAGAGACAACCACTTCTGTATGCTGCCAGAGATTAGATTATGTCAAAGTAATTTCAAAGGACTTGAAGTTAGTTACTCTGAAAGGAACACCTGAATTGCGGCAGTAGGTTTGCTCCAGAAACTAGACTAAGTTATTGAGGGAATTGGCCCTTTGTCACTTGAAGGGAATCTAGTGAAGATTCTGGAGTGTACCTGTATTCAGGGCATGGGGAGGAGGGCAGAGCTGAGCTTCCTACACCCAGCTCCTTCCTCTCCCCACACCTTTCCATCAGAGCAAACTGTCTCCCTCCTTTTTAAACCTGTTTTATGCATTATTGTTCTGAGGAAGATTTCCTTTGAATAAAGGGTTTTTCTGCTTTAAATTTTTGAAAAGCGTGAATTCTAAGGGAGGTGAAGTATGTATAAAGCTCAAAAATTAGGAAATACCTAAAATACAAATACATAAGCACTTAGGAATAGAGGTGAGAGAAATTTTAATGTAGACAGTAAGGATTAAGAAGTATAAAATATCTTTAGACCATTTTACACTGCTCTGGTTAGAAGAATTTTAAAGATAACTGTTAGAAGGAAGCATATTAAAATGGTTCTGAATCCCTAGCTGGTTTGGCTCAGTGACTAAATCATCGTCCTATGGACTGAAGGGTCCCAAGTTCAGTTCTGGTCGAGGGCATGTATCAGCTGCGGTTCGATTCCTGGGTCTGGTTGGGCACATGCAGGAGACAACCAGTTGGTGTGTCTCCCTCACATCGATGTCTCTCTCTCTCTGTCTCTCCCCCTCCCGTCCACTCTTTAAAAATCAATGGGAAAGAATCCCTGGGTGAGGAGTAACAAAAATTAGATGAAATTAAATGGTTCTGAAATTAATTCCTACATGTGGAGAGGATTATCCCCACACCATCAAGCAATGCTGGGGACACCAGCTGGATGTCCTCCAATTCTGACACTGTCTACCTGAGGGTGGCATCAAATCCATAGGTAAAGGGCTCAGCTCTACAAGACCATCCTCCACCTTGGATTCCAATTGAGAGCCCAGCTTCCGATCAGCTAGATATAGATTGGAGGTTCCAAGGACCCCTTCCTTGAGCTTCAGATACCAGTTGCAAGTCCAGGTTGTTACTTGTGCTTCTGACCAACTGGCTATAAATCAGAGGTTCTGAAGACCTCCTTCTCCTATTGATTCAATTAATTAGCTAGAGCGACTCACAGAAACATTTATTTATATTTACCAGTTTATTATAAAAGGACTAGAGGCCTGGTGCATGAAATTTGTGCATGGGTAGTATCCCTAGGCCTGGCCAGCAATCAGGGCCGATCAGGTTCCCTGCCTCCCCACCTCCTCGCCTCCTCCTTCCCTCACTCCCTCAGCGCGCTGCCACCGCCGCTGGTTGCCCACCATGTTCCATGCCGCCCCCTGGTGGTCAGCGCACATCATAGCGAGCGATTGAGCGCCCAGTCGAACTCCCGAGGGGACACTTTGCATACTAGCCTTTTATATATACAGATAGGAGGGTTTCCTGTTAAGGTGGTGCGTAAGTAGGCACAGTACCTATATCCTTCCACAACCACATCAAAATTACACTAAACTACAGAACAACCATCATTCAGAACTGCCTGAAATCTAGCTGAATGAGAGTCCTACAACTAAAGATAGAAGAAGTCACATCCAGCTGTGGGACTGGCTGGTCCCATACCTGTGCGTGGTGGATAAAAATCGGGAGGGATATCTCAGCCGCAGAAGTCTCCCCTGAGGAGCAAGGGGTCCCAGCCCCATACCATGCCCTTAGTCCAGGATTCCAGTACCAGGAAGAGAAGTCCCCACAACTTCTGGCTGTAAGAACCAGCAGGCATTGTGACTAAGTGATTTGGAGGTTGCTGGAGTCCCAGGCAGCTCTGCTTAAAGAGATTGTGCGTGGATTTACTCAGACTCACTTGCTCTGAGCTCCAGTGCTGGGGCAACAGCTTGAAAGGCACCAGGGACATACAGGGAGGAACTGAACTGTCATCAGGGCAAGAGCTGGAAGGGCAGCTTTCTCCTAGACAGAAGTGCTGGCAGAGGCCTTTGTTCCTTTTCTGAGCTTTACCCCAACAGAGCTATAGCTGAGTCTCCATCAACTCGCTGTCACTGCTTCCCGTCTTCCCCATCCTGTGATTCCCTGAGACCCTTCCCCACCACCCAAGCTCTTTCCAATGGCTTTTCTATATGAATGGCCTGTCTTGGCACATGCTTATGTTCATAGCTTGGCCTCTCCTGGGCACCTCCAAGCCCAGCACAAGTAGCAGCCATCTGAAGATCTCTTTGTAGCTCATCCTGGGTGGCCCCTGACCTTGGCCTGCACCTCCCAGGAAGCCCCAGAGCCAGCGTACCCAGTGGACAACCTCAGATCACCTCAAAGTACCTCCACAACAGCATACTCAAGGGGTGGACTTAGTGAGCACCAGAGCCCTGCTGAAATAAGTCCTGCTCTGAAGGGTAGGCCTCTGCACAGCTGATCTGTAGTGGTGGTCACAGCCAGTTCTTGCAGTCAATCAGCCTGGAGGTAAATCCCTCTCATTGATGTGCCAACAGCAATCAAGGCTTAACTACAACAGGAGGATGTACACAGCCCACACAAGTGCACCTGGAGTGCCCAGCTTGTGTAAACAGGGAAGCTGTAGCACTGGTTCCTACAGGACACTTATTACATTAGGCCTCTACCAAGCCTGGGAGACATAGCACCTCTACCTAATTCATAGAAACAAACACAGGGTGACTGCCAAAATGAGGAAACAAAATTTGTTCCAAGTGAAAAAAACAGAACAGAACTCCAGAAAAAGTACTAAACAAAATGGAGACAAGCAATCTCTTAGATGCAGAGTTCAAAACACTGGTTATAGGGATGCTCAATGAACTTAGGGGAAGAGTAGAGGAACTTAAAGAGAACTTCAACAACATAAAAAAAGGACATAGAAACCATAAAATGAACAGTCATAAGTGAAGGATACACTAACTGAAACGAAGAATAATTTACAGGGAATCAACAGTAGAGTACATGAAGCCAAGAATCAAAACAGTAATTTGTTTTTGTTTTGTTTTTAATGTATTTTTATTGATTTCAGAGAGGAAGGGAGAGGGAGAGAGAGAGAGAGAAACATCAATGATGAGAGAGAACCATTGATTGGCTGCCTCCTGCATGCCCCCTACTGGGGATCAAGCCCACAACCCAGGCATGTGCCCTTGACCAGAATCAAACTCAGGACCCTTCAGTCCACAGGCCAGTGCTCTATCCACTGAGCCAAACCAGCCAGGGTGCGGTGCTTTGTGACTCAGAAAACACCCAATCAGAGCAGCAAAAAAAAAAAAAAAAAAAAAAAAGAATCCAAAATAAATAAGGATAGTGTAAGGAGGTTTTGGGACGACTTCAAGCATACCAACATTCTCATCATGGGGGTGTCAGAAGGAGAAGAGAGAGAGCAAGAAGTTGAAAACCTGTTTGAAAAAATAATGGCAGAAAATGTCCCAACCTATTGAAGGAAATAGACACATAAGACTAGGAAGTGCAGAATCACAAACTGGATAAACCCAAAGAGGCCCACACCAAGACACATCATCATTAAAATGCCAAAGGTTAAAGACAGAGAATTTTAAAAGCAGCGAGAGAAAAGCAGTTAGTTACCTACAAGAGAGCTTCCATAAGACTTCAGCTGATTTCTCAACAGAAACATTGCAGGCCAGAAGGGAATGGCAAGAAATATTAACCCTTTGCGGTCCAATGTTATTTTTGGAATTCAAACAGTCTGGTCCAAATTAATTGACAGGATTGAATGTTGAACTTCTTAATGTTCTTATTGCTCGACGTTGGACCTGCTTCTAGCACCTGGTCTGTTGAGTTGGCCTTGAGGTTGGACCGAAAAGGGTTAAAGTGGTGAAAAGCAAGGACCTACAACCAAGATTACCCAGCAAAACTATTGTTTAGAATCGGACATATAAAGAGCTTCCCAGATAAGAAAAGGCTAAAGGAGTTCACCACCACCAAACTAGAAATGTTAAAGGGTCTGTCTTTAAGAAGAAAAAGATAAAAAATATGAACAGTAAAATGGCAATAAATATATATACCTATCAACAATTGAATCTAAAAAATAAAATAAATGAACAAGCTGAACAGAAACAGACTCATAGATACAGAGAACATTTTGATGGTTGCCTGATAGCAGGGTTGGGGGATGGATGAAAGGTGAAGGGATTAAGAAGTACAAGTAGATTTTTACAGAATAGTCACGAGGATATAAAGTACATCATAGGGAATATAGTCAATAATGTTCTAATAACTGTGTATGGTGTCAGATGGGTACGATTTATCGGGATGATCACCTGGAACTAATATAAATATTGTAATTGAAAAACTGTAATCGAAAAATAAAAAGATTTTTTAAAAAAAGGATATGATAAGGGATATAGATGAACATCCATTTGGAAGAGATGTGTTAGGGCAAGCTGTGTGGGAAGGGGCGTGGAACTTTCATGCCTGTCTGGGTACACCATTCTCCAGCACCTCCATGTGTTCACCAACCCTCAGAACCTGTCCTTTTTTGGGGCAGGGTAATGGAAGCTTCATTACAGAGGCATGATTGATTAAATCACTGGCCACTAGTGATGACTTCAACCTCCAGCCCTCCCCTCCCAAGAGATCCAGGGGTGGGAATTAAAGTTCCAGCCTCCCTGGAATTATCCCTCATTCTTAGGTGACCTAGGGACAGTCAGTCCCAAAGTCATCTCATTAACATAACAAAAGACACCTTGATCTCTTATCACTGCTTAGGAAATTCCAAGGGTTTCTGAAGCTCTGTTCTAGAAATGGGGGTGAAGTCCAAATATATGCGGCTGCTTATAATTCACAATATCACAGGTGTCTTGCAGACCTGCCCAGCAGCCTCCTTTTTCATGCATAAAACTGCTAGAGTTAGCTGTTGGAGAAAGTACCTTCTTGCACTGGGTTAAGTTGAGTTGGCACTGTGTTGAAGGAGAGGCTGTATAAATGCTAATTGGTTCAGCACTCTTGGCAAGGCACTGTGAGAAAAGAAATTGGCACTGAAAAGGGGAGCTTAGAGATGATACAGTTTAACCCCTTCTGGGGACAGATAGATTTGAGGCCCAGAGAGAGAAATTGATTTGCTCAAGGCCGTCTACATAACTGGTTGAGTGAATAAACCAGGGCTCAAACTCAAATAAGTCTCTGCTATGCCCCGTTTTCGAATAGTAGTGGAGGACACAGCAGTTTGCTATCCTGGCTGCGTGATTTAAAATAATAATAATAATAATAATAATAATGCATATCTCTGACATAGCTGCAAAGTTTTAAAGTCCCTACAGTAGCTTATATCAAAACTTAATCCTTGGGGAAAGAAGTTTTCCTAATCAGAGTTGGGTGTTTGAGTAACAGAGTTACAGTATTATAGAGATGGTTGTCTGCTGCTGCTTTCCTTGATTATGTACCACACAGATGAGTTCCATTGATGGGATAGCAGATTTTGAGGGGTTGGGAAGCCACCAGCTGACTGATTTTAATGTTCCTTGAACATCAACCTCAGGGACATAGAGGCAGCCTGTGACAGCAACAGATATGACAGTGCTCCCCGGGTTGCTCTCCAGTTTGTTTTGTACCGTTTCTTCTAGGGCTGTAATCATAAGGTTCCTCTCTCAGGTCTCAGATAGAGAAGATAGAGGGAAGGTGGGCGCCTGATTCTTCCAAATGTTTTCTGGTTTAAGCATCTTAGCTTTGATGCAGTTGGTGAGGTAACTGAGTTTTGAAAAAAAGCAATGACTGGTTGTTTTTGATGGAGCAACTATTCTTATCAGTAAGCCCCTCTCCTCACTTCCCCCTCCCCCACTCTTAACATGCTTCTTTTCTTTTTGGCAGGAAGCCTTATCAGCCTTCTCCTGATGAAGGATTTGAATTTTAGGTGCAGGATATTATTGTTATATTACATCTGAAATCTTTTGCCAAGTCCTTTTAAGATGTAGATATTGTTAGTAATTCAAAACTCAGAACTACATTCTATCTTCAAAAAAATGATCTCTCTTATATGCTGGAATGGCCAGACAGGGAAAGCTTAAGTACAGTTACAAAAATTGCAACAATATCAATTTTAGTTTAAAATTAAGTTAGAAAAAAAAAACAACCTTGGAGGATTGCTTATCTTGCACATGAAACATGTGGATGGTTGTAGTTATATAAATTTCAGTTAATTTCGTAGCTCTTCAGATAGCTCATCCTATGTATTGGTATCCAGCTGTTTCAGAAAATTTGTGATTTCAAAGTCACAATCTGAAATGCTTTGGTGGGTTTGCTTATCTCTAGTCCTAGAGACGCGGGCATATCGTTTGAGCCTTTCCCATTTGAGCCTTTCCCATTCTTCCCCTCCTATCACATTGCTGTTCATCTGCTACTTAGTGGTTCCTGCTTTGGTCCTTCTGTAGGTTCTGGCATTTAAAGTCTCTGGTGAGTTATACTGTGTGAACACGCCTTGCTGCTTGGTCTTCCAGCAACTAGAGTAGTGGTTCTCACTACTTTTTTTTTTGTCCTTCCCTGGGTACTTATAAAAAAATACTGATGGTATCACATTAAAATTACGAACTTCTGTTCATCAAAAGACACCAATAGGAGAGTAAAGACAAGCTCAGAGTGGAAGATATTTGCTACACATAACTGATGAAGGACTTATAATTGGATATTTACAGGACTCCAAATTGTTAAGAAAAAGAAAGATAACCCAGTTTTTTAAATGGACAGGAGCCAGGCACTTCACAAAATATTGTATCCAAATGTTCAACATCCATCAAAAGTTGTTGAGCCTCGCCCTAACCAGTTTGGCTCAGTGGATAGAGCGTCGGCCTGCGGAGTGAAGGGTTCCAGGTTCGATTCCGGTCAAGGGCATGTTCCTTGGTTGTGGGCACATCCCCAGTAGGGGGTGTGCAAGAGGCAGCTGATCGATGTTTCTCTCTCATCGATGTTTCTAGCTCTCTATCCCTCTCCCTTCCTCTGTAAAAAAAAAAAAAAAAAAAGTTGTTCAGCCTCATTCATGATCAGGGAAATGCAAATTAAAACCAGGATGGACTAGCACTACACACCCACCAGAGCGGCTAAAATTAATACTGAATGTGCCAGGTATTGATTGGCAAGGGTGTGGAGCAAAAGTTGTCTGGGTAGAAGTGTAAGTTGGTACAACTATTTTGGAAAATTATTTGGCATTATTTATTAAAGTTGCACTTATATATACCCTGTGACAGTATATTTAGTCACAGGGAACAGGGAAATAGCCCAGATGTCCATCAATAGCATAATGGAGTAATAAACTATGGAATATTCTTACAATGAAACACCATACTGTAATGAATGTGAATGAACTGCTACTATATCCAACAACACAGATAAATCTTACAGACATAGAATGGAGTGAAAGAAGACAGACACCAAAGAATATATATTATGTAATGGCATTTATTTAATGTCAAAACCAGCAAAATTAATGTGTGACGTTACGCCAGTCTAGCAGTCACCTGATGGGGGTAAAAGGAGACTTAGTGACTAGAGAAGACACAAGGATGATTCTGGGATGCTGATCGATGTGAGTTAGGGTATTTTGTTTGTTTTTTAACTTTGTGGTAGTTACACTGAGATGTTCACATTGTGGTTAGTCATCTAGTTGTACATTTCTTGTTTGTGCACTTTTCTGGTTGTATGTTATGTTTCAGTGAAGCATTAGAAATATTGACTGATACATACCAATTAGAATTGCTGAAATAAAACAGTGCCAAGTGCTGGTGAACATGGAATCGTAAGCACTGCATGTGTGAATACAAAATGGTACTGTCACTTTGAAAAATAGTCTGGCAGTTTCCTGCAGCTAAACATACACTTACCAGTGATTCTGTTTTTTGGTATTTACCCTAAATTAATGAAAACTTAATGTTCTCAAAGAAACGTGTGTGTGAATGTTTGTAGTAGCTTTGTTTAATTATCAAAAACGGGGAAAACAACTAGGGAATGGATAAACAAACTTGTACACCCATGTCTGGAATACTAGTCAGCAATAAAAAATACCCAACTATTGTTAATGCAACAACATTGGCAAGTCTCAAAGTCATTGTGCTAAGTGAAAGAAGCCAGACTCAAAAAGGATACATACAGTGTGATTCCATTTATACAACATTCTGGAAAAGGTAGGGCAGAAAACAGATGAGTAGTTGAATAGGAGTTGGGGAGGGGTCGCCTGGAAAGGGGCTCTATGACTTGACCCAATTATAGACTATGTATTTGTATATAAACTGATGCCCGGTTCTAGCCTCAGACTGTTAACTCAGTCTGAGGGTGAGACTCAGGTATTGCTATTTGTTTCAGACATTTCCAGGTGATTTCACTGAATAGTCAGGGTTGAGAATCACTGAGCTCCATAAATCATCTGGAAAACTCCAGAGAACATTGCCTTTTGACTTTGGGTTTCACTCACCAACAACTGACTAAAAACACTGGGCAGAGGTTGAGCATCAGGTGAAGTGATTATTGTACAGGGGTGTGTGCTATCCCACCTTTTCCCACTGATGGCAAAGAGACATTAGGCAGGCTTTTGTTGTTGTTATCACTTTGCTGCTACTGACATTGTTCAAACTGGTGATTATGAAAACCTACATTAAGAAAGGCTTGGCCCTAGCCGGTTTGGCTCAGTGGATAGAGCGTCGGCCTGCGGACTGAAAGGTCCCGGGTTCGATTCCGGCCAAGGGCACATGCCTGGGTTGCGGGCTTGGTCCCCAGTGGGGGCCATGCAGAGGGAAACCGATCAATGATTCTCTCTCATCATTGATGTTTCTATCTCTTCCTCCCTCTCCCTTCCTCTCTTAGATCAATAAACAAATATATTTTTTTTAAAAAAGAAAGGCTTGAACAGAGTTATTTTATTTAAACCATTGTATTTGAGGTTATAATCTGGGCAGTATTGATTGTTCTTATATAGCTATGGTATTTTCATCCTTTTCTATAGTCACCTTGTGAACAGACCTGACTCAGGGCTGTGGTCCCAATTATACCACTAGGTGTCACCAGGAAGTGATGAATGGGTAAATATAGAAGGATCTGAGGATAAAATGTGATGGGGAAATGTGAGAACTTATTTTCCAGGCCTAAAGGGCTCTGAAGGAGGCAATTTAATGCAGAGGATCTAGTGGAAGGCTGCAATATGTCTTGAAAGTTTTCCCCAGCTTTTTAGCGACTCCCTGTTCTCTCTAGTTTGGGGCTGCTTCTGTGACCTTCATTCTTTATTTAATCTTATCTTTGCCTTTGAGGTTTTTCTTAAATGTCTATACCTTGGCATTAGGTAGCCTTCTGTGTCACACTACTTTTCCTGAAACCTTTTTCCTAAGTATAATCTATTTTGATAATAAAATTTTTTTAATTGCCCTAACCGGTTTGGTTCAGTGGATAGAGCATCTATCTGCCTGCGGACTGAAAGGTCCCAGGTTCGATTCTGGTCAAGGGCATGTACCTTGGTTGCGGGCACATCCCCAGTAGGAGGTGTGCAGGAGGCAGCTGTTCGATGTTTCTCTCTCATCGATGTTTCTAATTCTCTATCCCTCTCCCTTCCTCTCTGCAAAAAAAAATCAATAAAAAAATAAAATATATATATATAAAACTTTTTTAATTTAAATTATTTATTGTTGAAAGTATTACATATGTCTCCTTTTTCCCCCATTGACCTCTCCCCAGCCACTCCTGCCCTCCTGATATAAAGCTTTTAAAATAAATTCTTCTACCTCCATCCCCCTCCTGTGTTATTTTCTCATGTATTGTCAGCAGAACTCATCAGTCCTCATTCATAGTTTCTCAGGCTGAATATGAATAGAAAGGTTGGGAGAAGGTTAGCCAGATAAGCCAGGTTAGACCCCAGGCAGTGGGTGAAAGCCGGTCTTTCTGTATATATGTATCTATAGCTGTGCTCTGCTTTCTTGCCCTCTTTCTGCTTGAGCCAAATGATATAAAGCCAGAAATAAGGGCCTAATACCAGAACAGAGCTGAGATCCGATCTCTATTGCCTTTCATCTTCTGTACCTTGTGGTCAAGCCCCCACCTCTCATATTTGGGTTAAACAGGTAATTGTTGTAGCTAAAAGTAGGTTACTGTAGTTACCAACACAAACATAAATCTTAGTACCAATTCAGCTGTGAGCTTCATCTCTGGCCTGTCCCCCAAAGTTAAGTCCTTGATCTGGGTTAAAGTGCCCACTTGTTTCTTTAAACTCTAAATTCTTCATTACCATTAGGCATCTCTTAGCTAACCCAGCTTCACATAATATCCCATTGCATTTATAGGCTGTGCTTTTATGTGCCCTTGTGTTTTGCTTTCTACTATCAGCTGCTAAACATTTTCATGTCTTCCAATTTTGCACTTCGTATATTTACCTTGCAAGATCCTGAGCATAGAATGGAAGTGATTGTTGATAAATCAAGCCAGATCAAAATAATAGTAGAGAGCACTTATATAATGCTTACCATGTGCCAGACACTTTTCTAAGTATATTACATATGTTATCTCATTAAATCCACACAAACACCATGAGGGAGAGACTATTATTATGTTCTGTTTTATAGATGTGGTAACTGAGGCTTAGAGAGGTTAAGAAACTTGCCCAAGTCCCACAGTTGTTAAGTGATGGAGCCAGATCACAAACTTAGGCATTCTGACTCCAGGGTCCATGCTCTTAACTCTGAACTCTGATTTAGTTACAACCATAAAGCATTTATATGTGAGTCACTGTGCTAAATGTTTTACATATATTTTCTGATTTATTCCTCACAGGAATCATATGAGGTAGGTACTATACCAGCCCTATATTCCAGACAAAACTGTTGAAGTAAATTGCCAAAGGCCGTGCAGCTAACAAGCCCAGCAGGTTAAGAGCCCACATCTGTCCGAGTCCAGAGCTCCAGCTCTTCACCACTATGCCCCTGGACCTCTCGTGCTATTAAGTGGGTCAGGTCTCACCTGCGGTTTGACCCCAGGACAAGTGTTGGCACTCTTTTTTTTTTTTATTTATGTGTCCTGGAAAGTGCTCTGCTCACTCACCAGTGTGTTCAGGGGGCACATGCAGAGACGGCGCTTGCTGGGCTTTCCTGGTCAAGACTTTCCTTTTGAGCTTTATCATTAGATGCCACTTTCTTTACTAATAGCCGATTTTTCAGTCCTGGGTCAATAGGAGCTATTACATTTCCGTTTCTTTCAATGCTACTGCATTTATTTGAGTAATTCATCCACCGGTAGTAAGGGGATTCCCGCCTGTTACACAGGCCGTTCTCTATGGAGGCATGAATGTGAAGTACAGGTAAAAAGCCAGAGTCCTGTGTGAAGAATGCTGTTTCTAAGGACGGTGGTTTATGAACCTTTCTTTTCTATTTGTTCTCAAGGGTTTTCCTTCTGAAAAGGCTGAAGGTTTTGTAGCAGCAGGGGAGACATTCCATTAAGAGGAGGAAAATCGTGAAGCTTATTTTGTCTTTCTTTTCCTTTTCCCAGAGTCTGAATGGCGTTTGGCTGAACAGAGTACGTCTAGAGCCTTTAGAGGTCTATTCTCTCCATATGGGAGACCGCGTTCAGCTTGGGGTGCCTCTGGAAAATAAGGAGAGTGCAGAGTATGAATATGAAGTTACTGAAGAAGACTGGGAGAAGATGTGTCCATATCTTGCCCCAACGAATGATCAGATATTGGGGAAAAACAAGGGCTTGAGAACTAAAAGGAAATGTAGTTTGGATGAATTAGAGGGTCCTGAAGCTGAAGGCCCCTCACACTTGAAATTCAAAATGAATAAAGTGTCTAGTGAACCTGGTCAGCCACTGAGGTCACGTGGGAAAGGTGAACTGGCCAGTGGACCCTCTGAACATGTGGAACCTCAGCTGACTTCTCTTGAGCCAAGTGAGAACGTCTCAGGGGCTCATGTTTTCTCTGGCCCCACCAAAGTCCTGGCGCTGCATCATCACAAGCGGAAAGCCTCAAACCAGTCAGTATCTCAGAGCCGCTTAGAGCTGTTCAAGGTGACCATGTCTAGGATTCTGAAGCTCAAAACACAGATGCAGGAAAAGCAAGTAGCTGTTCTGAATGAGAAAAAGCAGACCCAAAAAGGGGACTCAAAGAATATTGTGCAAATGGAGCAGGAACTGCAGGACTTACAGTCGCAGCTTTGTGCAGAGCAGGCCCAGCAGGAGGCCAGAGTGGAGCAGCTAGAGAAGACTTTCGCGGAAGAGCAGCAGTGTCTCCAGGTACCACACAGGGGGGAGGCGCCAGGGTGCCCCTCAGGGTGGGCAGGCCGTGGTGAGCCCTGGACCAGGGACCTAATGCTGAGCGCCAGGGACAGGAGAAGGAATGGGAACAGGAAACTTTGAGGTAAGAGAAGGGGGTGAGTCAGAGGTTAAGGCTTCAGTGTGATGATCAGGTCAAGAACCAGAGCTGGGTACCAAGATGGGGGAAGGAGACTAGCAGAGCCAGCCCCAGGGTGTAACTGATCTCGGGATGTAAAGATGAGGCATTCCAGAACTAAGGTAAATTCAGGGGATTGGATGAAGGTCAAGATGCCACAAAACCACAGCACTCTCCATTTAAACCAATAGTTGTCCTCATGACTTTTGGGTTGTTTTTTTTTAATCTGTGATCAAAGCCAAGTCAGTCCCAAGGCAGGTATAGGCCAGCTGGTTACTCTGCCCTTGATGTACCTGTTAGCTTGTTAGCTCTGTACCGAACCTAGGAAGTGGGAGGCAAAAAATGCTTTCTCTCCATCCTGAGCAGCCAGCGTGGGAGGAAACAGGTCCACCATGATGCAGTTGTTGGGTTGAGTGATAAGCCACCTTCCACAGTGCCTTTAGCAAGAAGGTAAAATAAAGACTCGCTCAGCTGTGTCAAGATAAGGCCAAATGTGTCATCCCCGAGTCATTTTCTGAGATGACAAGCTGTTGCAAAAGGCTTCTAGGCTAGAGCTGGTCCTTGCTCAAAAATCAGTTCCACAGGTTTATTCCCACCCACTTGCTCAGGTAATATTAAATGTCAAGAATTCCCCACTGTTGACTAGAACTAAGACAGACCAGTGAGGATTGCTGTGACTATGCTTTTATCTTGTGTTTACTTTGTTCAGGGCAAGGAACAACCAGCAGTGTTCTCTTATCTCTGAACAGTTTATCAGTTTCATTCTAATCTCTTGTCCCCTAGTACTGGTAGATTAGCTGAGGCCATGGATTAACTACGTCTTTCCAGGGGACACACTGCTATGTGTACCTTTTTGCTTCCCTTTTGCATCCTGGACTAAGTTCTTGAAATTGACAGAGGGAGGTTTATCTTTACACTAGAGGCCCAGTGCACAAATTTGTGCACGGGTGGGGTCCAGCCGGCCCGCCCCAATTGGGGCCAATTGGGGCCGCCCCGTGAGAAGGAGCTGCAGGAGGTTGGCTGGCCAGCCTCGACCCCATCGGGGTGGGGGTGGCCAGTAGGAAAGGCTGCAGGAGGTTGACCGGCTGGCCCCACCCCAATCAGGGTGTGGAGGGCTGATTGGGGGCAGGGCTGGCTGGGGGGAGGGGCCATGGGAGGTTGGCCGGCTGGCCCCTCCCCGATTGGGCCAGTTGGCTGGCCGCAGTGCACATCATAGCGACTGGTCATTCCCGTCGCTTAGCTTTTATATATATAGATATGTGCTATATGCCGCCATTCCTGCAGCAGAACTCTCTTTAAGGGCTAATGAGTTCAGGAATGAGAGTGACTATTAATATTTGTGGCTGCTCTGGGCATGCTTGAAGGAATAGCTGTAAAATCTTTTTCCACACCAAAATGGTAATGAAAAGCCAAAAGGACTGGTTAAGAAATTTTCTCAAGGTATGAGAAGCTCACATATAAATGGCTCATAGTATCTAGTCCAGCCGTGGGCAAACTACGGCCCACGGGCCGGATCTGGCCCGTTTGAAATGAATAAAACTAAAAAAAAAAAAAGACCGTACCCTTTTATGTAATGATGTTTACTTTGAATTTATATTAGTTCACACAAACACTCCATCCATGCTTTTGTTCCGGCCCTCCAGTCCAGTTTAAGAACCCATTGTGGCCCTCGAGTCAAAAAGTTTGCCCACCCCTGATCTAGTCCTTTATTTATTGGGTTGGATTTCCCTTTGTCACAAGCCCTAGGGATTTATTCTACCCGACTACTTGTTCAGAAGTTTGTTTAACCCTTCCTGCTTCACACCAATGCTTTTTTTTTTTTAAGCACACGTGTTGCCTGGTACTCTGCTTGGGTTCAAATGGTTATAAAGATGCTTAATAAATGTGTCATACCTATAAAATAATCATAACAGTTTTAAGTCAGTATATTTAAATTAGAGAATAATTTCAAGTTGGCATATTAGATGGATAGATAATTCTTTAAGGAGGGAATGGCCCAGAGGTTCTGTGGAATGTGCTGGTCATAGAGTAATGATGATGTGGAGGGCACCCTGTCCAGGGGGTGACAGAGGAAATACAGCCTAAGTTCAGGCAAGGCTGGAAGTGGCAGAGACTCTGTGAGAGATGGAGGTGCCCAGAATCAAAGGGAGGAACCTATGAGTGCCGGCCTGGGGATGGTGCTTAGAGAGTTGGCAACTCAGAACCTTTCAGTTAACATCCTTTGGGGAGTCACCACATTTGTGGGAAATTAATCCAGAGTATTTTCTCCACAACAGCCTGAGTGGTGGCTTACAAGTGACAGCCCTGAGGCGAGCAGTATTTAAGCAGTTAACTCTTCTTAGATCCCTTGCTGCCAACAGCTTGAGTAAAATGGGAAATTTTCCACCTGCTTCCTGCCCCCTGTTGCTTCCAGATGCTCGTGCTAGCTGGTCTGCTCTGCTTGTTGCTGGATTTTGTTGCTTGTTTCCCTCTCTGCCAGGAAACCTTCCATTTGGTTTTTGGTTTTGCAGGGTTTGGAGAAAGAGCAAGGAGAAGAGGACCTGAAGCAACAGCTGGCCCAGGCTCTGCAGGAGGTAACTTAGCTCTTGCCATTGTGGGCTGTGGAGTGGGGGCAGCCAGGCTTCGCATGGCCACTGGCGGCCTCTGCTGCTTAGCGCACACCTCTGCAGCACCTGCAGTCTAGATAGAGCAGGTGACAGCTGCTCACACCATCAGGTCGGAGACTGGAGCCTCACAGACATGCCAGACCTCAGCATGGAAACTCACATCTTCATCTGAGCAGAAGCTGCTCTGGTGAAGACGGAATGGAGCCTGTAGCTCCATTAGGAGGCTCTGGGGAAGTGCTGCACCTCCAGAAAGGTGAGGGCAGCAGAGGGGAATCGTGAGCCATGCCTTCGCCACCACCAAGGCCTGCAAGGCCTCCATTCAGTCATGGATCCCAAGCTGAAGCTGTCCAGAACCCATTCGAGAATGTTCCAATTAAGCATTTTAGGTCAGGTCGAGAATGTGCAGTTTAACAGTCAGCAAAACATACTGATTTACTGAAAAGGCAGGGCTCACAGGAGCAAAATTCTCCTAAAAGATAGCTTGTAATTTATTTTATTTAACTTGACTACTTTTCTCATCTGATTATTTTTATAAATTTTTTTTGCATCTTTAAAACCTGCTTTGTCTTCTATCCTTTATGTGTTAAAATGAGTAGTTTGATGCAAGTTTAGTCGGGTTAGTGGATGGTTCATCTCCTTGAGAAAAGTGAGTGATCGCATTAGAGTTTGTTTAGGATAATTGATCCTTACAGCTCTTTTATTGCACACCTACCTCCAACCTTCTTGCAGTGCTAACAGTCACATGCTATTAAAAGCTTGGGAGGTGCCTGCCTTGATTCCTTGAGAGATGCACAAACAGCTTTGGGAAGAACTAGGTGAAAATTCAATTTGTTTGGAATTTTATTTTCTAAGTTTGTTTATTTTCTAGGGTGAGAGGGTAGGCATGCTTTCCATGTAGAGCATTATTAAATTAATATTCAGATACTGTTTTGAAATTGATTGGAAAAGAGTAAGGTTCTGCTGCTTGGAAGTCTCTGAGGGATCACTGCATACTCCACACCCCCAACTCCTCACCCTCTCCTGAGACGGAGGAAAACACTGTCATTCAGCATGAGGTGCCGGCCCAGTCTCCACTCATTAGCCTCAAATGGGATACTTCTAGGTCATGGCTCTGCACCAGCATGCCTGGGGGACATAGCTCTCTCTCTCAACTGAAACATGTTGGTTCTTCTGAAACTGTTCTTTTTCATTTACCAGATGATTATAACAACTGGATTTACATAAAGTTTACAACTTTTCTGAATGCTTTCTTACCTGTTGTTTTATTATTAACACCGATATGGGAGAGGTACCGGTTTTCCCATTTTGTAGATGAGAGGGTTACAGCACATCTAATTAGTGGTCAAAATGAATGAATACCCAGGCCTTCTGAAGTAACTGCTTTTCTCAGGAGATCACACATTTTAAAGTTTCTTTCTTGAGTAGTATCTTTTTAGAAGTACTTACCTTTACTCCACCTTCTTTTAAAAAAGGATGTGAGGAACGATTTAAAGTATAAGCTACACTTAAGCACAGGGCGTTCAGAAATCAGGTTTCATAGAAGTGGATCCTCTTGGCACCCATCCAGGCAGGTAGCCCCCATGAACAAGCTGTTAGCTCTTGGGCTGCCGGGTTCCAGAAAATGCGGGCAGGGTTAGGCGGGACTGTCTTGTGCGGGAGTCGTGTGATATGTAGAATAAGTAGGTTAAAGGCCTTTTTTATTTCAATGAAAATGAAATCCCCGAATCCCATTTCTCCCTGATTATTTCTTAAAAGCTCACTCCCAGTGCTGGGTAGCCTCAGAGTTACTTATTAGTTCTTGAGCGTTGGTTTTTAGAATCACTTGGGCGGCTTTTATAAAAACGCACATTCTGGACCCCCAGCAACACCTGCAGAATCAGACTCCCTGCAAGGCAGTTCCTCAGTTGATCTGGACAGCCATGGAGGCTGGGCTATTTCCAGAGGGATTAATAGGTTTCATGGCCTCCCTCCCTGTTTGCTCCCTTCCCCCAAAACAGCAGCAGGTAAGTGTCCTGAAGGAACAAAGGCATTAATTTGAAATTGCCAATCCATTGATCCCTTGAACTAACGCCACTGACCGGGGGGTGGGGGGTGGGGGTGGGGGGGGTGGAGGTGTGTGTGGCTAAAAGGAGGGATGCCGTGAAGCTCGTCTTGAGTGTGTATCTGCTATGTTTCTGCAGCATCAGGCTCTAATGGAAGAGCTAAACCGCAGCAAGAAGGACTTTGAAGCAATCATTCAAGCCAAGAACAAAGAATTGGAGCAGACCAAGGTACTAGAAAGAAGATGAAGGTTTAGAATTTGGTTAGTACATGCAACTCAGCATTTTCAACCGTGCAAGGGTTGCTATGGTGAATGGTGAGAGAAGAGAGTATGTGGCTTTTCCCAGCCTCAGGGGAAATAATCTGTAAAATTACTCAGGCCTATAGAAGGGTCTGCCTATAAGACAACATCTGTTTCCTTCCCTCGTTCAGAAGCGAAATGCTACGGATAAGACTCACTTGCTGCAGTCTAATCCATTGTCTAGGGTAGATGCTCCCTCAGTGTGTCCCACTGACACAGGCTAAGGGGTTCTGTAGTCAAAGTTAAAAGGAGTTCGTCCTCATGCATTTATGTAATTATTTCCCACATCAAATCAGTAGAACTCGTAAGTTAGGTGTTATTAACTCAAGTGCCCACCGAGATCAGACTTGTAATGGAAGTGAGTAGTGTCCAGTGAGGACGAGGCGCACGGGAAAGGAGCCTTTGCCCCCACCTCCCCCCTAAGAGCAGCTCTGCTGCAGCCAGTTGTTGCCATCCAGAAATGCGAGCCCAGTGTTGTCAGATCTGAGTTTTCCACACAAGAGGGAAATCCAAATGTTCACATAAAATATCCCAATTTTCAAACATTGGCAGTAAGTTCAGTTTTTTTGTTTTGTTTTTTAATGGCCAAACTAAACCAATCTGTAGGCTGGATCCAGTCCACAGGCCATCAGTTTGTAGCCTCTGACCCCGAATTACTGCCTGAGCCCGGCTGCATCTCACAGCTGCCCCTCCGCACAGACAGCCCTGGAGCAGAGCACAGAAGGAGGAGATTCTCGTCACTTGGACTCATAGCCTTATCCTCTGTTAGTCACAGAGTACCTTCTTTCCCAGCCTCCAAGAAACCAACCATCTTTTTAAACCCAGCAATTCATAGTGTTCAGGGAACTTGACTCCAGTTAGAAATGGGCCCAGACCTTCTTCCCTGTCATAAGCAGTCTTGCTTTGATTAGAAGAGAAAATAAAAGATGAAAAATGAGCCTGGCCAGTGTAACTCAGTGGTTGAGTGTCAACCTGTGAACCAAAAGGTCACGGTTCGATTCCCCGATTCCCCATCGGGGCACATGTCCAGGTTAGGGGCTCCATCCCCAGTACGTGGTGTGCAGGAGGCAGTCGATTGATAATGTTTCTCTCTCGATGTTTCTATCTCCTTCTCCCTTCCTCTCTCTGGAATCAGTAAAAAATATATTTTTTTTTTTTAAAAAAAAAGATGACAAATGAATCAATTATATTCCCTAAATATCACTTCCTCTCTCAGAGGCTCCTGATACTTCCTTTTTGGGGGATGAGGTGCCAACTTAAATAAATGACTGCTTCAAGGGCACACGCCTAGGATGCTCCCTAAAAAGATTGTCCACAGCGGGTTGACCTCTTGGGGAAAGCGCAGGGAAACTGGACTGCAGGCCTTGCAGGCGTGGCCTGACACCCTTCCAGCCTCCAGGAAACATAGAGATCATCCCTATTTTATAGAAGAGGCAGTGATACAGAGCACAAGGGACCTTATACACTAATGCAAACTTCCTGCCTCTGTGGACTGTTCTTTATGTCTTCTGTTTTGTCCAGTGAGTTTTCAGTTTGGGGGATAATTTTATATTATATCCCCTCTGAACTGCAGTTCACTGTGGGATTCTGAATGCCTCCTTCTGGCCTTGGGTGTTGGTGGGGTTAGTATACTGCCTTCAGTTCTTCTCATTTGGTTAATTTAGGGAAGGAGACAGAAACTACAATACAAATACTGAAAAATCGGAAAGAGGAAAGAAAGGAAGACAGCACCCCCTATTAGAAACCAGTTCTGAGAAACAGTACCCCCTGGGAAATGCTTTATTCTCTGTGTTGATCCGCCAGAATGAATTTTTAATTTAGAATCCTTCTGGATCCTATTCCAGATGATTAGCCCTGCTCCCTGTCCTGTTTTGCATTCTCGTTGGTCCTCCCGAATGACGGGTGGGGTTGGTTGTGTCTTTGCAGGAAGAGAAGGAGAAGGTGCAAGCACAGAAGGAGGAAGTTCTTAGCCACATGAATGACGTGCTAGAGAACGAACTACAGTGTATTATCTGTTCAGAATACTTTATTGAGGTAATTATGAACAGTGGCTCCCGCGCACCTGCCACTCTCCCGAGCCTGGGAGCTCAGCGGCACAGGCTGCTGCTGCTGTAGGGAAACATTGGGAAGAGCTTTTTCTTGCAGGAACTTCCTGTAGCTATCTGACTGCAAAGTGATGTCTAGAGGTGGCCACTTCTTATTATTCTTGTAGTCTTCTTTAACTTTCCTGTCCCTTTTCCTGTTTCATTTGTTCTTGAGTATTTACTTGATATAATCAATATTTTTAGCTGCAAAACAGCCTTTCTCTCTGTTGTTGGGGAAAAAACAGAGCCATATGGCATTAGTTTTTGAAGAGTCAGAATAAAGCTGCAAAATAAAGCTACTCCTCACCATGAATGGGCGCCGTACTGAGAGTGGGCGTGCAGCACAGCCTTTAGACAGGGCGGTCATGTCATTGATGTGTGGGCACTGGGAATTCAGCACATGTGGAACATGTCTCAGGGACTCTGAGGCCTTGTGAAAAAGGAACAGCTCTCTCCTACGTTATCATTAGTTACCTGTCATATTTTTGCACAGACTCTTATTTTTGCAAATTGTACCATTTGTGACCAGTTCTTCTTATGCCACAAGTTTAAATTCGAGTTGTTAAATGACAGTGCTTTTCAGCTTCCTTTACAGAGGAAGTCACATACTGGCCCTGCTTCCTTTTTTCTGGTGGTCTTTATGAGGTTGAGTCTACCAGCCTCCTAAAAACTCTCTTCTGAGCAGACCTGTTTCTTTGCTCTGGATCCACTTTGACTTCAGGTCATAAATTTCCCCATAATTTCTAGTCATTTGATTTGGTTTATAGACTGTACCAGGGGAAGACAGGAAAGGGGGCTTGGAACAGGGGCTGGGTTAGCCAAGCTGGGGCTTCTGCACAGACAACCAGACGGACATCATGGCCTGTGTTTTGTGTACTGCATATTGCCTGACCTTTTCTCCTGGTCACCTCTTAAAGTCAGTTTTGGAAAGAGGTTTCCTTTTAATCAGGCAGGCTTTCAGTGCTGTTTATAAGAATTTACCTCCTCTAGTAAACAGATTGTCTCCTAGTTGGCTTTTGGGCCAACTTGGCGTTTGAAACATACATTATTTCTGTGTCATTTTCCACTGCCATCCTAAAAGGGGGATGAAGACTTTTGAGCCTCGGAAAAGTTGTGTCATAGGAAACGTACATAAACAGGAGCAATGAAGATAATGCTTTATATTCTTGGGAATGAAAAGCACGGCGGAGATGGGACCACTAGTCTCAGTGAAACCCCTCCAATGACAGGGCCCCTCTGCTTCCTCCCTCTTCACAGGCTCATTCACTCAGGGTCAGGCACTGGCAGGGAGCCCATTATAGTTTTTGTATTTTTCCCTTTTTCTTCAGCCTTTTTAGTTGCCTTTACGTGTATTTTACTTTTTTGGTTTCTTTTGAATAGAGAGGAGGACTCCTACCATCCTATATGCTGAATTTTCTGTATGTACTCCCCTTTCTATATTAAAATTGAGGTTCTAATTCCCCATTAGCAAGACACACATTTGTTTTCCATAAGAGAATTAGTGATGTGCTTGTACCAAACATTCACACGCTTACTAGTTCTTCCTGTGTCCAATGACGTTTGTTTGCAAGGCAGCTAACCCATGTTGGCAGTGGCCTAAGTTGGTGGAACAAGACAGACAAATCAGCCACCTGGGGCCTGAGTCTATGAATTTAACTTTGAGAAAGAAAATAAATCATCTAACTTGAAGCTTAAAATTTCCCATCCCCTGACCAGCCGGGGTTGCTCAGTGGTTGAGGTCGACCCATGCTCCAAGAGGTCACTGATTCAGTTCCCTGTCGGGGCACATGCCCTGGTTGTGGGCTCAGTTCCCAATAGAAGGCAGCCTATCGATGTTGATGTCTCTCTCTCCCTCTCCCTTCCTTCCTCTATAAAATCAATAAAAACATACTTTAAAAAATTTTCCAGCCCCCAAAATGGTTCTGGTACCTTTTGTAAGCTCTCTAGAAAAGATTGTGGTTGAAAATCCACTTGGTCTTGCTTAGCTTTGAGATCACACCCACCCTGGGAAAGTAAACCTGATGTGTGTTCACATTCCCATTGCAGGCTGTCACCTTGAACTGTGCCCACAGTTTCTGCTCCTATTGTATCAATGAATGGATGAAGAGGAAGGTAGAATGTCCCATTTGTCGGAAGGACATCAAGTCCAAAACCCCCTCCCTGGTTCTGGACAATTGCATTAGTAAAATGGTAGATAATCTGAGTTCGGAAGTAAAAGAACGACGAACTGACTTAATTAAGAGACGAAAAGGTGAGTGATTATGTACAAGAAGGTGAGTGCCCTCAATGAAGGACTTAAAACTGGTTGGGGAAGAGAGTTAGATGAAGAAGATGTGGAAGAAAGGGAGAAAAGTAAAAGGAGTTAAAGATAATGTTTGAGAAAGAGTTGAAGTAGCATTAACTCCCTTACTTGAGCAGCGGGAAAGGGGGAGGCTTATTGTATGTGCCTTGGTTGTAGGGGTAAAAGAAGATGTGATTAGAAACACATGATCAGTCAGTTTGCTGTTTTGATCACTAGATGGTGCTGTTGTTCAAGACAGTTTAGTTCTGTCCAGGTGTTGTAAACCCTTGGGTTGGGTATACAGTCAATTATAAATTGGATGTGTACAAGTCAGAGATTCACAACTTGAATGCCTGAAGGAAACACATATACAGGTTCTCTCTGTGATAGTCACAGCTTAATTACACAGATTGGGCATAATGTTAAACCAGAGGCAGGTAAGTTTAATCCTGCCATGTTAATGGGGTTGCTAATATGTTTACCAACAAGTCTCCCAGTTGGAGGGAATTTGGATAAAGGGAATGGGGAAGCGGTGGGTGAATTTCTCTAACGAACCATGCTTCCATTGTGAACTCCTCTTATTTAACAAATGACCTCATCACCCCTGCTGCCTGCTCTGCTGAGGGTTGCAGAGCTGCTCTGCTTAAGACTTGAACGGCCTTTGGCGAAAGAACATGTCCCGGGGCAAAGCACAAGGGACTTAATGGATGAGAAGGTTGGTTATCGTGCCGTGATGAGTGCACAGAAGCGCGGCGGACTTGATTATCACTAAGTCCCTTTAATAATCAGTGTAGCACTGCCTTGTGAGAAAGCTGCAGAGCCAAAGTGCTGTGATAGCAATCGGCTGCACATAAAGGCCTATCAGACAAGAGCCAGAAGCTTGCTGCCATTCCAGGTGCTTCCCACCACCTGGCCATGGTAATCCCTATTCACGTGTGCCTTCGGATGTACCTTCCCCTAAG
This sequence comes from Myotis nattereri, assembly GCF_964212035.1. NCBI lineage: Eukaryota > Metazoa > Chordata > Mammalia > Chiroptera > Vespertilionidae > Myotis > Myotis nattereri. The sequence goes on from NC_138081.1 coordinate 10,147,086, forward strand.
TTCAGAGAAGCTGAAGGCATAAAAGCCACACAGCTAGCAATAGGGTCTTCGCCCATTGCTTCCTTTCTCCCAGCCCTCCCGCAGGGAGCAGCCACTTTGAGTTGGGCCAGAAATCTGATGCTGATTTTGGAGCAGCTGTGACATGAGACGCCCTCAGGTGGTCAGCTACAGCAGAGGCAGTCACAGGCCTGGGGGTGCTGAACAGGAGTGTTGTTGAGCCTGTTACACTCAGAGAAGATATTCTGACCTGCGCCCCATTTTAAGCCCCCAGAAGTAGTTTTTTACCTCCCAGGAGCCATTGATTCTGGCAGAATCCCATCGTTCCTCCTCTGCACCTCCCTCCTTCCATAGCAGGCACAGGAGCACTGTACTATGGGCCAGGATGCAATGGTCCCAGAGGCACTGTCTCAGCCTCGGCACTCACGGTCGGTGGGGGAGGTGGAGAGGGACACAGGTAGCATGACAAGGTCCACAGCAGGGCACTGGGAAACTGCGGGAAGAGGCACTCACGTCGGCCTGGGCAGGCAGAATGCGGGCAAAGCTTCACAGAAGAAGTGCCTTTTGAATGAGTTAAAGGTTCCCTAAGGGGCAGCTTTCCAAGCAGAGGACTCAGCACAAGCAGAGCACAGAGGTTTGAGAAGCATGGCTTGTTCCTAGCAGTGCCCCTCATGTCCACACCAGGTAGAATGTCTTCATGGTGCCGAGCAGCGGGTCTCCTGGGGCATTGCGAGTGCCTTCTGTTCGCTTTCCTCTTTCCTTTCGGCGGGAGCAGTGACCCGGGCACCCCGCGCTGACCAGGCTCAGCCTTTGAGCTGAAGTGTGCTGGGCCTGTCGGGGCGGGGGAGACACCCAATACTTTCTTCATCCAGCCCATTGACTAGGTTTCCTCTCGAAAGTTCAGGCTCGGTAGATGGCTTCATGCAGCACTGGAAAGGGAGAGAATACCCAACTCCCTTTTCTCTCCAAGGATAAAGAGGGTGTCTCTGCCTTTTTGGTAACACGTGGAGCTGCACCATAAGCCGATCGGCCTCGCAGTTATCACAGTGAGCGCAGCTTTGAGGCTTCCTCTAGAGATAGGCAGAAGTTCTGAGACCTGGTTAGGGAAATGCGCCAGAGCATCCGCAGCTGCACTGGTCTGCGGTGTGGGACTGAGCGAAGGTCTCATTTCAAATACCAACCTTCCTAGCCAACAGAAAGCTGGTGTAATCCCCAGTGCATGGGAATTTAAAAAAGACCACACTTAGGCTCTGGGAGCCAGGGTTGGCAAGCCTGTCGTTGTCGGAGTACTGACACTGGCGGGCTCTTTCCTCCTGCAGGGGTTGCTCTCAGCACGAGTTCAGAGAGGGAGACCCGCCTCTCTGGCCGTATGGGGCTCATCCCACCTGGGCCTCCCTGGCTGGTGAAGTGTCCCATGGGAGGCGCAGTGCCTCTTGACTGACGAGCCATTGGTCCCTTGTAAACTCTGGGTGGCCAGATTATAGAGGAGAGACGGAGAATGCTAAGGTGAAGAAAGGGTGCTCTGTGGCTGAGGCAGATCAGGAGCATCAGTAAGTGCTAGCACAGGAGTAATTGTAACTCAGCAGGACGCTAACGGGAGGTTTGCCTGCAGGGAAGACGTTTACCCCCTGTGGAGGCTCCCATCCCGTTGTTCTGTCCTCCTTCCATGTTTGTTGCTTGACCAGAGTGTTAACATCCCCACTTTTAGCTTTCCCCAGCAGTTTCTCTGGGTTGGGCTCAGAAAAGAAGAAAGCAAATTTTCTAGAAATAAAACCCTGTTGGTCCTTTAGGACAGTGATTTCCAGTCCAGGGGCTTTTTCAAACCACATTCCCCAGCTCCCTTGATACTATAATACTAGTGAGAGCGCCATGGCCTTCAGGTGTGCTGAGGTGGGGACAGAGGTTCATGAACCACAGCTTTCCCGAATCCAGAGGTTGAGGGTCTCTAGGAAGATCAGCCCAGGTCAGTCCTGGCCCACTTCCTGCAGCTAGCTGAGCATGGTCCCGGCACGGGACGCAAGAAACTGGCAGTCTCTGAAGAGAGTGCCTGCCTGCCCACCTGGAAGGCTGTCCCTGATATTGCCATTGCCCCTTGCTGAGAGAGCCCAGTGAAGGCCTGTGTGGGAAATGGCAGAGTAAGAGTGTCTGGCAAGTTGACTCATCCAGAGAGAAGACTTGTTGGCAAGGACTTTTAATGCACCCAGTCCTGCTCCTAGGGCAGTGATGGCGAACCTTTGGAGCTTGGCGTGTCAGCATTTGAAAAACCCTAACTTAACTCTGGTGCCGTATCACACAGAAATCTTTTGGTATTTGCAACCATAGTAAAACAAAGATTTATATTTTTGATATTTATTTTATATATTTAAATGCCATTTAACAAAGAAAAATCAACCAAAAAAATGAGTTCGTGTGTCACCTCTGACACGCGTGTCATAGGTTCGCCATCACTGGTCTAAGGGACAGTAGCTCTCAGCAAGGGTAGTGTGGGGTGGGGTATCCACCTGCATGCATCCAAATAGTGTATAACACTGGACTCTACAAATTTATCTTTTACAGAGTTGTCATGGGATAGAAAATTGGCAGGCTTATTTCTAGAAGTTTTTTTCTTTATAGTCCAAAACCACCCTCCATTTTTTGCCCCTCCTTTTGTATATATTTTTCTAAATTGAGATATTTTTTTTTATTCTTCTCCTGAGGATACATTTTTATTGATTTTTAGAGAGAGAGGAACAGGGAGGGGTTGTAGAGAGGGAGAAGAAAGCCACCCAGCCAGGGCTTTCTTCTTCTTCTTTTTTTTATTGTTGACACTAATCCAGATGTCCCCACATATCCCCCTCGTCCCCCCTCTACCCAGCCCCCGCATCCCCTTCCCTCTGGCCATCACCACACTGTTGACTGTGTCTGTGGGTTATACATATATGGTTTTGGCTAATCCTTTCATCTTCTTTCATCCAACTCCCCACTCCCCTCTGACAGCTGTCAGACTGTTCCATGTATCCATGCTTGTGGTTCTATTTTGTTTGTCATTTTATTTTGTTCATTAGGTTCCACATATAAGTAACATCCTATGGTATTTGTCTTTCTCTGACTGACTTGTTTCACTTAGCATAACACTCTCCAGGTCCATCCATGCTGTCTCAAAGGATAACAGATCCTTCTGTTTTTACAACTGTGTGGTATGCCATTACGTAAAAGTACTACAGCTTTTTTATCTGCTCATCTGCTGATGGGCACTTGGACTGTTTCCAGATCATGGCCATTGTAAACAGTGCTGCTGTGAAGCATATATTCTTTCTGGTTAGTGTTTCAGGATTCTTAGAATATATTCCCAAAGTGGATCACTAGGTCAAAAAGCAGTTCCATTTTTAATTTTTTAAGGCAATGCCATACTGTTTTCCACAGTGGCTGCAGCAGTCTGCATTCCCACCAATAGTGCACTGGTGTTCCCTTTTCTCCACATCCTCGCCAGCACTTGTTTGTCGATATACACTGAGTGGCCAGATTATTATGACCACCTGACATTTATAGGCAAATTAGCTATAATTTTGCGCTGAAGTTGCTAGAGGGCCAGACCATTATAAATAGGGAAGCAGGTTGTTTACCACGACAGTAGAAGTGATTTTTTTCTGAAGATATGGGTAAACAACACAATTTAACAGCCTTTGAACAGGGAATATATTTGAATGTGAGTGGCCAGATTATTATGACCACCTGATGTTTGTAGGCAAATTAGCCATACACTGCATCGTATGGGATATGGAAGCCAAAGGCCTGTTCGAACACCTTTGCTGTCTGCAGTCACCAAGATAAAACGTCTCCAATTCGCACAGGAACACAAGGATTGGACAGTCGAGCATTGGGGAAAAAGTCATATGGTCCGATTAATCATGTTTCCAGTTGCATCATGAAGATGGCAGAGTGGAAACAGCATGAAAGCATGCACCCTACATGCATGAGTACAACCCTTCAAGCTGGTGGGGGCAGTGTTATGGTTTGGGGCATGTTTTCCTGGCATGATTTGGGCCCTTTAATTCATGTGGAACAACGTCTGAATAGCACAACGTACCTAAGTATCGTTGCTGACCAAGTTCATCCTATCATGTTGATGGCGTATCCCAATGGAGATGGCTTCTTCCAACAAGACAATGTGCCATGCCACGGTGCTCGTATTGTGCAGGAGTGGTTTCAAGAACATGAGGGAGACTTTACCTTGCTTAGGTGGCCCCCACAATCACCAGATCTCAATCCAATTGAGCATTTGTGGGACAAAGTTAAAAGCCATCAGGCAGCTGGTTCCACAACCATCAAATCTCACAGAACCGGAGAGTGCTATTCATCAGGCATGGTGTCAGATTCCTCGCATCACCTTTCAACATCTCGTGGAGTCAATGCCAAGAAGAATTGCCACAGTATTGAAGGCGAAAGGTGGCCCAACGAAGTACTGATGGGTGGTCATAATAATCTGGCCACTCATCATAATACATATCTCACATTCAAAGGCCATTAAATTGCGTTGTTTACCCATATGTTCAGGAAAAAAATCACTTCTGTCGTGGTAAACAACCTGCTTCCCTGTTTATAATGGTCTGGCCCTCTAGCAACTTCAACGCGAAATTATAGCTAATTTGCCTACAAACGTCAGGTGGTCATAATAATCTGGCCACTCGGTGTATATACTATTAATGGTAGCCATTCTGACAGGTGTGAGGTGACACCTCGTTGTTTTAATTTGCATTTCTCTGATGATCAGTGACTTTGAACGTTTTTTTCATGTCTCAGCCATCTGTATGTCCTCTTTTGGAAAAGTGTCTATTCAGGCCATTTGCCCATTTTTTAAGTTAGATTGTTTGTCTTTCTGGTGTTGAGTTGTATACGTCCTTTATATATTTTGGAGATTAACCTCTTATCAAATGTATTATTGGTGAGTATAATGGGTTCCTTTTTCATGTTGTTGATGGTTTCTTTTGCTGCCCCTCCTTTCTTCCTTCCCTTCTCCTCCTCTTTTGTCTCCTATTGGTCTTTCCTTTTCCCTTAAGTGGTGTCTCGCTCGTCGCCCTTATTGGCATCTCACATTGCACAGCTGGAGCCTGGCCGGCTTGGCTCAGTGGTTGAGCATAGACCTATGAACCAGGAAGTCACGGTTCGATTCAGTCACGGGTTGCAGGCTTGATCCTCAGTGTGGGGTGTGTAGGAGACAGCTGATAATGATTCTCATCATTGATGTTTCTATCTCTCTCTCCCTCTTCCTTCCTCTCTGAAATCAATAAAAATATTTTTTTAAAAATGATTGCACAGGTGGAAGGGACAAGGGCAGCATAGGAACTGTTCGCCCAGTGGCGAAGGTACTGTGATCTTAGAAGTCAGCTTCTAAGATATGAATTGGAATATATGGCGTGACCATCAGAGTCTCCGAACCTCACATTTCTTGTTGACTCTGTAGTCCTTGAGGTTTCTGGATGGCCTCCTTCCATCGGGAGGTGAAGCCTGTTCCGACCAGTGCTCTGTGGAGGAGTGTCTTCTCTCCTTCACCGAAGCTGCCACCTCACCGCAGGCCCCCGGACAAGCTTTCACAGCTTAGGGGATGGGCCTTCCGCCAGGCATAATGATCCGTCGGTGCACCCCAAATGCGTGCCTGGCTGGGTTTGAGGGAACCACGCCTCGTGCTAGAGAAGAGACCAGCTGACCTTTGCTTACCTGCCTGCAGAGTCAGGAACTCTGGTGAGCACCGCCCACCAGCACCACCACCACCACCACCACGTTGTACTGAGGGCAAGACCAGTGCTTGCTGGCCAAGGCTTGCCCACCAGCCGGAGAGAAGGGCCCAGGGGAGGAACCTGAGCACACCTAGAGCTTCAGGAGAAGTAAGTGAGCAGCTCCGGGCGGCGGGGGTCCAGCAGGAGGGGCTTCACCTCACTCGTTGCTGTTTCCACAGCAGAAGTTCCTCCTGGCCTTTTTGGTTTTGTTTTCTGTAACGATAAAACAGTTATTTTGGCTCTAAAAAGTGGATCCTCTCTTCCCGCTAACGTGCACCTTTCAATTGGCTTTTCAGACAGGCTTCCAGGAGCCTCTTATTGTGGGAGACCACTTGTGTGAATGTAGCGTCTGTCATTACCCGAGCAGCTCCTCCTGGGGCCTTCCTTGGTCCCAATGCTTAACTTGTTTTTAGAGCACACTCCGATCATCGGGTGTTCTAGATGCCCATGAACCCGTCAGGGACACCGTTTCCTCCTCGTCCTTCCCTCATGGAACCCCATAGGGTTAAGTCCGTCACCAGGAGGCATCTCTGCATCAGCCGCACTGTATCCTGTCCAGTGCCTGTTGATGTGGCTCCTGTGACGTCTGGTAAGACCAGGCATGCTCCTGCTTCTGGCCCAGGCTCCGGCTTGAACAGCCTCCTGCTTTTCTACCTGGGGAGTTTGGACCTTTTTTTTTTTTTACTTTTGGCCCATGAAACCTGAACCAGAACCAACCCCAAAGAAACTGCTCTTCACTTCCTTCCTCTGGACCCTTCCTTTTTCTTAGTACCTACTGTCAGGTGCTGGAATGGAAGTGGGTGGGCGCTGCAGCCTGCCTGGTGGAGCAGAGCTTTCATCCAGATGCAGGGCCTGGCCGGTTGTAGTAACGCTATTAGAAGAGAGATGAATGGTGTTAGGCAGAGGCTCAGGGACAGCAGAGAAGTGAAGGGAAGTGAAAGGGGGATGGGTGTATATCACCGGTAAAGGGGCTAAGAGCAAGAAAGCAAGGGGTGCTGAGGGCGGGACGGCAGGGTGCTAGAGAGGATTTAGCATGGAGGCTGGTGGACCGTGAAGGGTCCCCTAGCCTGTCCGCAGGACTTAGACTGGGGGCCGTGGGAGAACTACAGAAGGTTTTGGGTGGAGCTGTGACTGTCCATGTTACACTTTTCTGGATAGGTTAATGGGGTGCAGTGAAGATGACACATGGGGATGGGAACAAGACCAGAGGCAGCAGCTCTGGCCAAGGATGATGCCTGGGCCAGAGAAGTAGCAGTGGGGATGCAGCGAGTGGCTGGACTTGAGCAGTGGGTCAGAGGGTGGAATCTACAGGTTTGTGGAGCTGGTTTGCTGTGAGGAACGAAGGAGCTCAGAGTTGCGGATCACTCCGGTTTCTGCCTGGCAGCGGGGCGATGATGGTGCATTTGCTGAAATAAGGTGCAGGTTGTCAGGGAGGTGAGTTTAGTTTTAGACTAAAGTTGTTTAGACCAAAGTGAGTTGAGAGTGCCTGAGGGCATTTAAATATGTGGACCTGGAGCCCAGAAGAGTCTAGATTTGGGGATCTTGTCTGGGTCAGAGCCCAGGGTCAGGTCCCGGCCCGGAGCAATGCCAGCATTGCAGGTGCGGGTGGCGGAAGAGGAGTGTGCAGGGCAGACGGTGAGTGGCCAGAGGTGGGAAAGGGGGCGTGTGGGACAGGCCATCGGAGTGGTGTGCTTTGAGCCTTCCTGACCCCACCCTTAGCCCTTATTACATTCTAGACATCTCGCTATTTATTTACTTCAAGTACTTACAATACTGAAATTGTATTTGTTAGTGTGCTCTTGCCCCTCAATTTGTAAACTGAGGACGGGTTGTATCTGTCTGTGTGTGGTCTCAGGCCTAGGAGAGTGTTCCCCAGTGAATGCACATTTACGAGTGGTCACGAGCTGAGGGGTGGGCAGTGAGGCTGCGGCTGAGAAGATAAGGACGGAAAAGTGCCCTTTGGACAGAGCAGGCGTGGGGGGCGCTGGCGGGTCAGCAGCCAGTTTGCATTGAGTAGAATGAGTATGGGCTAAAGTAGACAAGAGTAGGATGAACAAGTTCTTCAAAACATTTGGCTACAAGTGTGGGGAGCTACCTAGAGAAGGCCATGCTGGGAAGGACGTCAGGGTAAAGGAATTTTTGAAGACATGAGAGATTTTAGCATGTTCACCTGCTGGTTGGAGCGAGCCTGGAGAGGAGATGCTGGGGAGCCGGGACAGCGGACGGGACTGGACGGTTCCTACGAAGGCGGGGAGGGAGGGAATGCAGAGCCAGAGGGAGGAAGTAGTCTTTAAAAGTAGGAGGGTACGTCCTGTTTCCTAGAGAGAAGGGGCAGTGTGGGAGGACAGGCAAGGAAATGTGCTTGAGGGAGTCAAGAGCATTTCTTTCCGGTGGCTTCTGCATTTTTCAGTGAGCTGTCGGGGAGGCCCTTAGCTGAGAGGAAGGGACGTGCATGGTTCTCGCAGCTCTCCAAGGCTGCCCGTCCCAAGGCCTGCCACCTCAAAGGCTGCCCCGAAGCGGGAGAAAAGTAACTTTTACAACCCTTGCAGTCCTCCTACCAAAGTGTTCCGGACCTCAGTCTCAGGGAAGGGGGGTTTCCTTGGTGGCTGTCTTGTGCCCTTGGGGTAGGCCAGGATTCCCGCTTCTCCACGAGGAGGCAGAAGTTATGGGAAAAGACCGGAGGCCAGCAAATAGCCCCTCCGGCCCCTCCCTCCTGGGCGTGGGAACTCCCGCCTCTCCCTCCAGTCACTGTGGATGCAAGTCCCTCTTTCCTTCAGCAGATATTTACTGAGGGCCAGCTTGGTGCCAGGCACTGTTCCAGGTGCAAGAGATAGAAAGAGGAGTGAAAATCTAGTAAATTAGTACTGTGGAGAACAGCAGGCTCGGGAGTGATGGGAGAGCTTCGGCAGTTTTGCTGGAGTCATCAAGGAAGGCGTCACCAAGAAGGTAGCATTTCAGTAAAGCTCTGTGGGAAGTGGCCGCTGCATTGGGGGAGAGGGTCCCACAGGGAGGGGCTAGAAGGGGAGTGCGCTTGGGGTTGCTTGGAGTGTAGGACGAACGGTAAGGAGCCCAGCTGGCTACAGTAGAGTGAGTGACGGAGGAGGGGGAAGGGGGCAGGACATGGGCAGGAGGCAGGTCGGGTGGGCCTGATAGGCCTTCGGAAGGCCCTTGACGTTGCTCTTACTCTGGGGGAAGTGAGGAGCGGACTTTGAGCAGAGGGATATGATCTGACCTGTTTCTCTTTGCAGGGGCTGGTCTGTGGGGAAGAGATGGAGGGTGGCAGTGGGGAGGCCAGAGAAGGCCCATGCAGCTCGTCTTTATTTCTCTTCTCTTTCCCTCCAAAGCACAGAGATTGTTGTGAAGACTGCTGCGGGGGCCTTTGTAAGACTGCCAGGCAACGGAGCGCGACGTGGTCTCAAGGATCCTCTGTGGACTGTCTTGGGCTGCACCGGGACAGAGCGCGGGAGAACCACGTGGGACAAAGTCTAAGTAAGAACTCGTCCGTCAGGAGCCTCCCATGCTGGCCAGCCCGCTGCCCCGTCACCTGAAGCACCCCGTACCCACCGCCCTACGGCTTCCGGGTACTCAACAGACTCTGCCTCACTGCGTGTTGAATGGTTATGTAGTTCCGTTTGCTTTTTTAAATTTGTTGTTGTTTTGTTACTGTTTTGGTGCCTCTGCTGACCTTGTTCCGGACAGCTTGAATGTACCCCCGTGGCTGCCCCTGACGCTAAGGCGGCCTCTGTTTGAGAGGATGGCACCCCTCTTTGTGAAAACAAGATGTTGTTTCCTGGAAATAAAATGTAAAACTTAACAGTTGCTCAGCTGGGCTTTGGTGTATTTATCTCCCTTCCCTTCCAGCTCCCAGACAGTCTCATAGGTAAACACTAGCAGCTCACAAATTGCAACCAAGAAAGTGACTGTATCAGATGATAGACTCGGCGAATGTCAGCCCAAGGAGCCGGGCCCAAGGTCATGGCCATCGCAGATGGGCTCTGGGAAGCCCTGACTGTTGCGTTTCCTTTTCCTTCCAGAGCTGGGGCCCTGCTTCCCTGGCTTCGGGACGGGTGGCTTCCCTTCTTCAGCTGGGATTTGGAAGTAGTTTCCAAGTCTATTTTATTGTGTCAGAAAACACGGGTAATGCTTTTATGTGTGTGCATTTAAACAAAAGTAGAAGTCATCTCTCTCGCTACCTCCTAAGCAGAAAGAAAACTAGTTTGAAATTTGGGAGCTAGAAGCTTGGGAAAACCTGTGGTATCCTTGGTTACCAGTGATGAGAATGAGGGACAGTACAGGAAGTTGAAGAGTAGTCGTTAGAAGCAAGGAGCTATTAGTATTGTGAACTGCGTTATGTCAGGCTGTGATTTGCTTCTGGGTGGAGAGGGATTCTCCTTTACCGTTTTATGTCTACCTGGAGAATCGTTCTTTGTAGTTTTCATAAAGGATTGGAAGCTATTGACTGGACAATTTTTTAGGCTGGTAGGTTTTTTCCTTTGTTGAGTATACTGTGAATTGGGATGCTGGAGTCCCTCGTCTTCAATTCCGCCTGTCTCGCCGTTTGTACTGATTGATTACTGGTTTAGTCAAGGAAGAAGTAAATAAACAGAAAACAATACTACAAAAATATCCATCGTAACCACATTGTAAAAATTCTGGAGAAACAGGGAAGAGAAAGAAAGATTATTACCATCTTGATGTGATAACCTCCTATTTATCCTATACATGTATTTTGTTTATGTGATTGCATGGGCATATATAAATGTTGACTTATTCTTTTTTTAATTGATTTAGAGAGGGGAAGGGAGAGAGAAAAAAAAAACACATCATTGTGAGAGAGAAACATTAATCAGTTGCCTCCTGTTGGGGATTGAACCCGAAACTTGGGTATGTGCCCTGACCGGGAACCGAACCTGCCTCCTTTCAGTGTATGGGGCAAAAGTTCACGTATCATAATCACTTTTAAAAGAGTAGAGATAGACTTTTTAATTTTTATAAGAGTTTATTTAAGCCAAACTGACAAATGCCAGGGAGCAAGATCGCAAATGCTCCCCAGATACACACTTTTGAATGGATGCTGTGGTCACATGGTTTGAAATGGAAAGTACAAGAGAACCCAGAATGAAAAGCCTGCCCGTCTGCCCCCAGGACCACTTCCCTGCACAGAGGCCGAGTTCCCACTTCCCCGCGTGTCCTCCAGAGACGTCTCTCCATAGGCAGACACGCATGTGTGGCCTCTTCCTCTGCACAACTGATCATAAGCTACACATTATTCTTACCTTGCTTTTGGCAATGACTCCCTGTCAGTACCTGAGAACTTCCTCTGTCTTTGTTTCCGCTGCCAATCATCCCATTATGTGTTTGCACCATAACTGTTTTTCCAGTCTGTTTGTGATCTAGGTTGCTTCAAACTCTCTTTTTTTCATACAGCTCCCAAGAAAGTTCTATTAAATAAATCTCAGAATATATCCTTTTAAGTAAAACAACAAAAATAACAACAACAAATATACATAGAACCCATAAAGTAAAGAAGGAAAATCTGGAAGCCCACATGCTGGGAGCTCTCTCTTAAAATCAATGCGCCTCCGTCTGTTTCTTTGAAAAAAGATTCACAGATGTAACTTTCTCTAAATGTTTGTTAGTAATAGTCTTGTAAGTCTGGTTCCATAATAGTCTATAATGTAACTACTTCCACTGAAGGCCCAACAATCTGCATTGAAATAAGAATGAAATTGGTTAGGCTCCCAATTTTATAAAACCCATTGTCCCAGGTAAAATTGATCTGCTCCCCAGCATCCAAGAAAAAGAGCGCAGCCGCCACTTTGTATGAATAGCCATTTACTTTTTGACAAGAGATGGGCTTGAGAAAATTAACTTTAAAATATGTTTCATTGCCCCTGAAATTATGTTGGGTGCTAGAAAACACAGCTGTGAACACACGAGCTCTGTATTTATAAGGTGGACTGGCTCTTGCGTAACTGTTTATTCTCTACATATTTACATACATATCCCACTTTGAGGTCCTCACACTTGTCTCCTTGCCCCCCATGGTGATGGTGGCCACCCTCCAAGGTCCTGTGGTGACGGACACGACCTCAGGACACCCACACTGAGGACCATGCATCCACTCCTCACAGGACAGTCATAGTCAGCACCCTCAGACACACATCACTAGAGGGAAGATCTCAAAGAAGAAACACGGGACCTGGCCTGAAAGCCGTCGGCAGGCTGATCTCAGGCTGACCATCCTCTCCCTGGACGCCTGGACACAGTGCCTGGCAACCTCCCCCTTCGGAACACCACATTCCTCCCCAGCGAGCACACGGGTTACTAGTGAGCTCCTGCCCTGGCCAGGGTGGCTCGGTGGCTTGGGCATCGTCCCATGCGCCAAAGGCTTGCCGGTTCGATTCCCAGTCCGGGCCCATGCCCGGATTTCAGGCTCGAGCTTGAATTCCAGCCCTGCCATTTGTAACTGTGTGACATTGGGCAAGTTACTCAGCCTCTCTGAGTCTCAGTTTCTTTACGACGTCTGAAATACTCTGGTGTGCTATTGTGAAAGCCCAAATAATTCTTCCAGTTACTGCACTGCTCACAAACCAAACCTGAGTGTTCTATTTTTAAAAGACTCAAACCAAAAATTAACTCAAACTTTTGCATTATTTCTCTGAGCTACAGTATGTTCTTTCCCTGGAGAGATTTCTGATATTAAACATCATCTACATTTTGCTTGCCTAGAAAAATACATGGTAACTTCTGCCTTGCAGCACCAAACCACAGTATAGCTGAGCCCCACCACTGTGCAGAGGGCTCTAATTAGAGGCATGTTCTCTACCACAGGGCTCTGAGAAACTGGCTAAGGAGGGTTTGTTTCAGATTCTGCCTTTATTAAGCAGATGAATGCAGCCAGCACGCTCTGTGAAGCACTTTGCAGTGAGTGGCAGGTGTCCCATATCCATCTGATTACGTTAACCTAGAAAGGCCCGCTCCGCTCTGCCTCTAGGCGAGCTTCATCCCAGCAATCAGACTCTGCCAGGGCAGGGACTTTGCCCTTTGTGGGTTGGGTAGCTGGATACTCATCCTCTGTTCTTCTGATTGGAAGCTGCTGTGTTTTTTTTATAGAAAGACCCACATCCGCTCATTATCTCCAGCCCTTCTCTTTCACTACTTTTTCCACCTCTGAACAATGGCAGTCACCATAGCTGCAAGTGCCTGGGATGGCAGCTCTCTCCAACTGCCTGTTTGCTTTTGACAGCCTGACTGCCGAGAACCTTCCCACTGCGTATCTAAGGATAACCTAGGCACTCGCTGGAACTCTAGGTTTAAGAGAAGGAACTTGCATGGTGGTCCTAACCTAAGAAGATTAGGAGAATCCTGGAATGACTGTCCCTTGCCCAGAAATGCAGGCTTGTTAACCTGTCTTGAGCAGCTTGCTGCTATTGGTTACAGTGGCCCAAGGGATTGCTCTTCTGAACTCTAATTAGCTTCTTTCAAAGAAAGAAAACTTCCCATGTGGCCAACCCTTCCTGATTTTTCCATAAATGGGGATTGAAGCAATAGAAGTAGGGGCTCCTGGGGAGAAGATGGGTTCTGGTGTTGATGGAAAATAATGAGCTGCTTTGTGCTGCTGATTCTGCGGTTTATTTATTTTTATTTATTTACTTGATTCTTCAGTTTGTTTTTTAAAATATAGTTTTATTGATTTCAGAGAGGAAGGGAGAGGGAGAGAGAAATAGAAACGTCAAGGATGAGAGAGAATCATTGGGCCTCCTGCACGCCCCTCCTCCCCCACTGGGGATCAAGCCCACAACCCAGGCATGTGCCCTGACTGGGAATCAAACCGTGATCTGGTTCATAGGTCAGCGCTCAACCATTGAGCATCACCAGCTGGGTAATTCTGCAGTTTAGAAGCGCATATGAATCCGAAGGGCTGGGCCTGTAGTAGGTGGTCAATAAATACGCAGATGCTATAATTCCTTTGCAGCATCCCCAAACAGTACCCACGATGGGTTATGGGAGTTCGTTAATCTCCAAGCAGTATAACCCAGATTCCCAATTCAGATCCAATTTCCAGACCCACTATCCCTGCTGTCCACTTCCCTTCAGTTCTGTGAATACTTTCATCTGCTGTGAATTTTTTGTCATATAGCAGCCAAATTCTGAATTCTGGATGTTTCACATAAATTCAATTCAGCAATAGTTTTTGGATGCCCATTCTTTACTAGGCACTATTCTAGGTGTTTAGGGTATGGCACCTAACAAAACAAAAAAGGTATTGTGAACCTCCTTTCTAGTAAGGGGTCAAAAGGTCAAAAGCTTCCCACAAAGGTTTTATTAGATTCTGTGGGAGTGGTTCGCCAGTGTGTCCTCACATTCACAAACTCCAGGCCACACCAAGATATAGAGCCTCATTTCACACCTCCAGAGCCTGGGTGCCAGAGCCTTCTCAGTCTACCTCCCCTTAGGATGTAGGGACCAGCTCTCTGGAGATCAACTCTCCTGGGCCTCTACCCAGCTCCCACCAGGGCCTTCAACGCATCCCTGAGGCAGTTTGGGCCCTCAGCCTGGAGGATAGGCCCCGAAGTTCCCCGTGAGTCCTGTGTATGCCGGCCGGCACCAGGAGCCCTAGACCACTGAGGGATCCTCAGGTGACACGCCAGCCCAGGGAGACAGTCACGGTTTTCTGAGGTGAATATTGACCTCAGAAACCAAGTTAGGGACCACACCTAACTTGGTGATGGGTGGGACTGGTCAGGTTTTCAGGACATTCTAAAGCAAATGGGTTTGTCACCTCTTCAACTCATTCTCTTCCTTTCACAAACTCAGGGTAAGCCTGGGACAGTGAATGTTCCTGAAGCTAAAGGAGGTGAGAGACAAGAGGGAATGGAAGGATCTCCCTGAAATATTAGGGAGGAGGGAGAGAAGTACTTGCTGAACCGCACCCTCTTGCAGGTGACCTGGCTCACACGGAGCTCCCTCAGAACATACATACCACACATCTTGAAACCCAGGTCTTGGACAGAACGCACAGGTTTCCAGGCCTTCCCTCTTCCCAAAACCTTTCAATAGCTCTCTAAATAACCCCTGCTCATTGCTCTTTCCCTCTCTAATCCATTTTTCACACCTGATAATGTAGTTTTCTGAAATATATGTTAGATTATGTCTCGGCCACCTATGTCTCTGCTTAAGCCAAATGATCTAAAATTTCTAAACCTTGCCCGGCCGGCATGGTTCAGTGGTTAAGTGACCAGGAGGTCACTGTTCGATTCCTGGTAAGGACATATGCCCAGGTTGTGGGCTCGATCCCCAGTAGGGGTGTGCAGGAGGCAGCCAGTCAATGATTCTCTCCCATCATTGATGTTTCTACTTCTCTCTCCCTCTCCTTTCCTCTCTGAAGTCATTAAAAAAATATTTTAAAAAATTCTAAACCTCAATTTTCTCATCTGTAAAATGGGGATAACAACACTTACCTCATGGAAGTTGTGAATATTAAATGAAACTGTAGCATAGTGCCTGGCACATATTAACATTACTAGAGGCCCAGTGCACGAATTCGTGCACAGGTGGGATCCCTTGGCCTGGCCAGCGTTTGGAGCCATTTTGCCCAGTCTGGGGGGAGGGACCGTGGGAGGTTGGCTGGCGGGTCCCGATCAGGGCCAATCAGGGCCAGCTGGTCAGGGGGAGGGACCACAGGAGGTTGGCCGACTGTGGGAAGTTGGCTGTGGGAGTGCACTGACCACCAGGGGCCAGCTCCTGTGTTGAGCTTCTGCCCCCTGGTGGTCAGTGCACATCATAGTGACCGGTCGTAACAGTTGCTTAGGCTTTTATATGTGTAGATTGATAGTGCAGAGAACTTAGATTGCCCACACTGCAAAATAACCCTGTAGTCTAGAGGTCATGAGCATTGGCTGGGGAGTCAGACAAACCTGAGTTTGAATTCCTGCTCTATGTTACCATCCATATGAGCTTGGGCAAGTCAACTAATCTATCTTCTAACTTCATTTCCAGAAAAAAAAGATAATAAAATCTTTCCTCCCAGGGTTTTTGTTAGGATGAAATGAAATAATGTATGCACATTAGAATTAGGTTAGGCCAGTGATGGCGAACCTTTTGAGCTCAGCGTGTCAGCATTTTGAAAAACCCTAACTTAACTCTGGTGCCGTGTCACATATAGAAATTTTTTGATATTTGCAACCATAGTAAAACAAAGATTTATATTTTTGATATTTCTTTTATATATTTAAATGCCATTTAACAAAAATCAACCAAAAAAATGAGTTCGCGTGTCACCTCTGACACGCGTGTCATAGGTTCGCCATCACTGGGTTAGGCTAATCCAGGGCCCTGAAAAAAGCCCTTCTCCTTTCAAGAAGCTGAATGGAGGCTCCATTATTAAAAACTTGGGTTCTTTCTTTTTCCTTTACCATCCTTAGTGGTTGCCTAATAATCCAAGTCAGCAACTATCTGGGAAATTCTAAAACTTCCCAGAAGCTCTGACAACTTCTACTTATACCTCAGGAGCCAGAACATAGTATATGGTAACACCTAGCAAGGGAGGCTGGGATTATAGGTTTTCACTTGGCAAATTGCCATCCAGAATGAAATCAGGTTCATCAAGTAAGTGAGGCTTCTGCCAAAAACCACATGAGTGAGATTGGAAGTGGATCTTCCAGCTCAGTCAAGCCTTTAGATCAGCAGTTCTCAACCCGTGGGTCGCGACCCCTTTGGGTGTCAAACGACCCTTTTACAGGGGTCGCCTAAGACCATCGGAAAACACATATATAATTACATACTGTTTTTGTGATTAATCACTATGCTTTAATTATGTTCAATTTGTAACAATGAAATTGGGGGTCACCACAACATGAGGAACTGTATTAAAGGGTCGTGGCATTAGGAAGGTTGAGAACCACTGCTTTAGATGATTGTAGTCCTGGCCAACAGCTTGACTGCAACCTCATGAGAGACCTTGAGTCAGTACCATTGAGATAAGCTGCTTCCAGATTCCTGACCCTCAGAAACTGAGATAATAAGCATTGTTTTAAGCTACTAAATTTTGGGGCAATTTGTTACGCAGCAATAGATAATACTGTGGGCAACCAATAGAAACCAAAGCTATTTTCATATCACATTAAAGTTGCTATAGATATTTCAAAATATTATTCCTACTCATAATTACTTCAGAATTACAGTATCACTAGATCCACTACTAATAAATAATATATAACTACAGTCTTCCATCTACTTACATTTGTGTGATGTAACTGGCTAACCATTGGGCAACTCTGCACTTAGTAATTGATGTGTTTCTCACATTGATAACTCAGTTATCTTTGTGGCTTTCCAGGAATTTCTATCAAAAAATTTTTATTGATCAAACAAACAAAAGAGGCTGAGTTGTTTCCATTGTTGGTTCAAGTTTTGTAAACCAACAGTCCAAATGAGAATTATTCTCTCCATTAGGCAGCTTGACCTTTTGTAACATGAACAAGTGTGCAGTCCAGAAGGGTGGACTAGGCAGCTTCAAACATGTCTAATGGTTGTGTTAACTATCACAGGATGTTATTTAACACTAAAGGCTGGTGCACGAATTCGTCATGCACAGGTGGTTCCGGCCGACCCGCCCTAACCTGGGCCGAACCAGCCAAGGGGAGGGCCCAAGGGCATTTGGCCAGCCAACCCCACCCCTGATTGGGGGGGGGGGGGCGATTAGGGGTGGGGCCAGCCAGGGGGAGGGGCTGCAGACAGTTGGCTGGCTGGCCCCACCCCCTGGTCTAACTCCTGGTTGAGGGGACAATTTGCATATTAGCTTTTTATTATATAGGATAACATTATTGATAACACATGATAAGAACATTATAATAGAGTTACAAGTTCTGTGAGTAGCAGAGGTTCTGTCTTTGACTTTTCCCCTTGAACTCCCTTTTTGTACATTGTCCATGTTTTGAAGTAAAGGCATGAACAAACAACATGTTGTGCAGGTAGTATTTGTATATTATTTTTCCTTGGAAAATAATGAGCATTTAAAATAAGAAAACTGAAGGCAGGACGCCCAGGTATGACCAAGTAAAGAGAACGGCATTGCCTTTCCCCAGAAAGAAACTAGCGACAAAAGTAATAGTTGACAAGTGAAAAATTGGCAAAAATAACCATTTCAGTTCCCCAGAAACCAAACAGATTCATACAATAATTTGAGAAGCATTTATGCTTAAAAAAAACGCTGAGCTTCAGGTAAGAATGATGGGAATCTGTGGTGGTGTGGCCCGTGGCTGCTCCACCACACTCCTTTGCTTATTTGATACAGAGGTTCTAAATTTGGGGGCAATCAGAATCAGCAACTCCTGTGCTGGGACCAAGGGGAGCTCACCCAGATTGGAGCAGCGGACAGTGACAACCTCAGAGGCAGACAAGTGAGAGGGACCAATGGCTCTACTAGCTTGAGGTTGTAGTCTCGGTTGGGGCATGCACGTTCTGGACAGAGACTACATACATCCCCAGAGGAGACCAGAGAGGGCTCAGGTCAGTGCCACACTCCTGACAATCTGAGGTTATGTTATGTGCAGAGGAGATTCAAAGGATCAATGAGAAGTGAAAGCTGGATAAAGCTTGAAAATGGCCTCAATGTTGAACGTACTCCTCAACCCAGACATACAGTAGATCTACCAATAGAGGACAGAAGACTTACTGGCTTCAGGTGGTTGATCACAACCTCTGATCAGTGGGTAACCACTAAGCTACGCAGACAAGGGACAAGAAATAAAAATAAGAATAAAAAATAACAAAGCAGAACAGAGACATCAGCAGTTGCATAGTGCAGAAGAGGCAGATTTCATGGATTTAGCCCAGACGAGTTATTAAGCAGAGAAATAATAAATAAAAAATTGCAGTAACAGTAAGTAACCTTTGGAGAGATGGAATTAGAATCCAGAGTTGAAGCAAGATATTATCTAGCATGTTGAATTTCTCAACAACAACAAAATTACAAGATACACAAAGAAATACTCAAGAGGAAAAAATCAGTCAATATAAATAGACTCTGAGTGACCACAGATATTGAATTTAGCAGACAAAAACTTTAAAAGGTCTATTTTAATTATGTTCAAAGAACTCAAAGAAATTATGTTTACAGTGAATCAACAATAGAGATTCTCAATAAGGAGAAAGAAATAGTAAAAAAAAAAAAAAGGACCGAAGGATATTCTGAAGTTCAAGAATATCCCCAATAAATTTAAGTAAAATAATTAATAATAAATATATATAAAACAATACAGTACAGTTGACCCTTGAATTATATTTTCTTTTTTTCTTTTTTAAAATATATTTTATTGATTTTTCACAGAGAGGAAGGGAGAAGGGTAGAGAGGTAGAAACATCGATGAGAGAGAAACATCGCTCAGCTGCCTCCTGCACACCCCCACTGGGGATGTGCCCACAACCAAGGTACATGCCCTTGACCAGAATCGAACCCGGGACCCTTCAGTCCGCAGGCCGACGCTCTATCCACTGAGCCAAACCGGCCAGGGCGAATTATATTTTCAATCGCAAACTGCCCCCCTCCTCCCAGTGTGGGCTGTGTGCACTCTTCTGTTGTAGTTGAGCCTCTTTGTTGTTGGCACGTCAATGGGAGGGGTTTATTCACAGGCTGATTGGCTGCAGGGACCAGCTGCAAGAACTGGCTGTGACCACAGCAGAAGAGCTGTTATGCAGGGGCCAACCCCATGGAACAGGACTCACTTCAGTGGGGCTCTGGTGCTTGATGAGTTCGGTCCTGGAATGTCTCGCTCTTGGATGTGGTTGGATGGTGCTCTGACATGATCTGAAACTGTCCACCAGGTGTGCTGGCTCCGTGGCCTCCAGGAAGGTGCAGGCCAAGATCAGCCACTGCCAGTGCCCTGCTCAGAGCCACCGGGCATGAGCTACAAGCAGCAACCTGCTACTTGTGCTGGGCTTGGAGGTGCCTGGGAGAGGCCAAGTTGCAAACCAATGGCCAAATGAATTTTGACAAAGACGCAAAATACCATTCAATGGGGAAAGGACAGTCTTTTCAACAAACGGTGTTGGGAAAACTGGATATCCATATTCAAAATATAAAGTTGGATCCATACCTTACACCAGCTGCAAAAACTGGCTCAAAATGGATTCAACACCTAAATATAAGAGCCTAAAACTATTAAACTCTTAGAAGAAACTGTAGGGGAGAATCTTCTTGACATTGAATTTAGCAATGATTTTGTTGGATATGACACCAAAAACACAAGCAACAAAAGATAAATATATACTTATTAGACTTTATTAAAATTAAAACCTTTAGTACATCAAAGCATACTATCAACAGAGTGAAAAGGCAACTTATGGAATGGGAGAAAACATTTTTAAATCATATATCTGGTAAAGAATTAACACCCAGAATATATAAACAACCCCATACAACCCAAGGACAAAAAAACAAACAACCCAAATTAAAAATGGACAAAAGAGCCCTAGCTGGTTTGGCTCAGTAGTTAGAGCGTCGGCCTGTGGACTGAAGGGTCACGGGTTCGATTCCAGTCAAGGGCACATACCTAGGTTGCAGCCTCAATCCCCAGCCCTAGTCAGGGTGCCTGTGGGAGGCAACCAGTCGATGTGTCTCTCTCACTGTGATTTTTCTCTCTCTGAGTCTCTCCCTCTCCCCTCCATTCTCTGTTTAAAAAAAAAAAAAAGAAAGAAAGAAAATAGGCAAAGGACTTAAATGGACATTTCTCCAAAGAAGACCCATATATGGCTAATAAGCACATGAAAAGATTCGGAACTTCACTAACCATTAGGGAAATGTAAACAAAAACAATGGAGTTGAAATATCACTTTACACCCATTCAGATGGCTATTATGGGAACACACATATAATCCCCCAGAAAATAACAGGTGTTAATGAGGATGTGGAGAAATTGGAACATTTGTGCATTGGTGCTAGGGATTTAAAATGACACAGGTGCTATGGAAAACACTATGGCAGCTACTAAAAGTATTAAACATACAATTATCGTATGATCTAGTAATTCCACTTCTGGATGAAGACCCAAAAGAACTGAAAGCAGGGACATGAACAGATACTTGAACACATATTTTCACAGAAGCCTGTTCATTGTAATCAAAACGTGAAAGCAACCCAAGTGCCCATTGATGGATTAATGGATAAACAAAATGTGATATATACATTCAATGGATTATTATTCAACCTTAAAAAGAAAGGAAATTATGACACTTGGTAAAACAAAAATGAGCCTTGAAGATATTATGCTAAGCAAAGAGATCCAGTCACAAAAGGACAAATATTTTTGATTCCACTTATTTGAGGTACCTAGATTGGCAAATTCATAGAGAGAGAAAGTAGAATGGTGGTTTCAAGCACTGAGGAGAGTGTAGAATGAGGAGTTAATTATTTAACTAGAGGCCCAGTGCACGAAATCTGTGCACTTTGGGGTGGGGAGTCCCTCAGCCTGTCCTGCGCCCTCTCACAGTTTGGGAGCCCTCCGGCCTAAGCTAGCAATCCAACATCCTTAGCGCTGCCATGGAGGCAGGAGAGACTCCCGCCACCACCACTATACTCACCAGCCATGAGTCCCGCTTCTGGCTGAGCAGCGCTCCCACTGTAGGAGCCCACTGACCACAAGGGGGCAGCTCCTGCGTTGAGCATCTGCCCCCTGGTGGTTAGTGCTCATCATAGCAATCGGTCGTTCCACCATTTGGTTGATTTGCATATTAGCCTTTTATTATATGGGATGGGTAGCAGAGTTTCAGTTTGAGAAGAAGAAAAGTTCTGATGGTTGCATGACAATGTGAATGCGCTTAATGCCACTGAACTGTACATTTAGAAATGATTAAAATGGTAAATTATATGTTATGTATGTTTTACCACAAAAAGTACAAGAACTAAATTAAAAATTCATTAGCGGGACTTAACAGGAGATTCTAAATGATACAAAAAAGAATCGGTGAACTTGAATATAAATAAGTAGAAATTATGCAGTCTGAAGATTAAAGAAAAATACACAGTGCTCAGAGGTCTGTGGGACAGCATCAACATACTAACATATATCTAATGGCTGTATCCAAAGGAGAGGAGAGAAAGAGAAAAGGACACACATTTAAAAAGAAATAATGGTCAAAAACTGATGAATCTATATAACCAAGAATGCAACAAACCTCAAGTAACATGAATACAAAGAGATCTGCACCTAGACACATCATTGTCTAAGTGCTGAAAGACAGAAAAATCTGAAAGCAGCAAGAGAAAAATGCATTACAGTTGGCTGACTTCTCATTTGAAACAATGGAGGCCAGAAGACAGTGGAATGACATACTCTATGTGCTGAATAAAAAATTCTAAACCAGCAAAACTGCCCTACAATAATGAAAGTAAAATACATTTCTAGATAAAGACAGATTTGTTGATATCAGAAAGTCATTTAGACTGAAAGGAAATAACGCCAGAAAATGACTCAAACCCATGGGGAGAAAGGAGGAGCACTAGAAATGGCAAATATGTGAGTTAATATGAAAGAATGTATAAACATATTTTTTCTCATTTCTTAACTATCTTAAAAATGTAAGATTATTATTATAAAGCAATTATTGTAACATTGAATTACTGTGTGATATTACACACACACATATATATGTGTGGTAAAAACTTTGTGAAAAACTGTCAATGATATAAAAAACAGGAACCATTATTTCTAGGAAAGTATAGAAAGCCATTCAGTGTCATGTGCAACAATAGCCAGATACTTGGAAGGTTCAATTCTTGAACTACTGCTGCTATAATCCATATGTCTATCTGAGGACTAAAAGTCATTAAATGTGATAAAGCCAGATAAAGTATAAGACTTGTCTTGTTTTATAGTACACACTAGAGGCCCAGTGCATGAAATTCATGCATGGGTAGAGTCCCTAGCCGCTGCTGGCCGCCAGCTGGGGCCTCCCTTCCCTTGGCTGGTTGCCTGCCACCTCCCCCTGGTGGTCAATGCATGTCTGACTCCAGGTCGGTCAAACTCCCGCCTGCGGGGAAAATTTGCATATTAGCCTTTTTTTATATAGGATATTTTTTGAATATTTTATTAAGCATACAAATTATTTTTCTGTAGGTTCATAAAAACAATTGAAAACCACTAAAAAGCAAGTTTCAAAAGTCACTTTGAGCATTAAAATAAATAACATTAGTGAGGTATAATGACCTAATGCTGCTATAACCATATACATACATACATACATACATACATACATACATACAGGATAATTTTTCCTTCTTACTTATACTTGAATGCCAACCACTAATGCAGAAGGAATGATGGCATTAGAAATCCACCATTTAGTAGATATCATTAATAAAAATTGGTGCAGGCAAGAGTCATCATTGGATGCTAAAACTAGTTGGTAGAAGTTTGATGAGGCGCAAAACATTTACATAGTTTCAAACTATTTGTTAATTGCAAAGGGAAAAATAGAAATTTTACAGCCCTGGCCAGGTGACTCAGTTGATTGGAGCATCAGTTGGTTTGGTTCTCCATTAGGGCACATACCTGAGCTATGTACTGATGGATTCAATTCCCAGTCAGGGCACCTACAGGAGGCAACAGATCAATGTTTCTCTTTCTCTCTCTCTCCCTTTCCCTCTCTTCCTTTCTCTCTAAAAACCAATAAAGAAAAACATATTCTTGGGTGAGGATTTTTTAAAAAAAGTTACTTCAAGCTGAGAAACTTGACAGACACATCCATAACAGAAATCAAAGTTACTATCACTACTGAGAGTACAAATTGACTTATGCTCCCACCTCATAAGAGGGACACAGTATCATGCTATGTAACCTTGACAAAGGTACATAACTTCAATTTAATTAGGAGGAAACGATAGACAAATGCCAACTGAGGAGCATTCTACAAAATAACTCTTTTATAGTGTCCAAGTTATGAATGGCATAGATTTAGGAACTATTCCAGATTAAAGAAGACTAAAGAGACGTTACATAATTTGATTATGACACTGGATTGGTCCCTGGATGGACCAGACACTTTTTCCAGTTTTAATGAGGTGTAATTAACAAATAAAACTGTAAGATATTTAAAATATATAACATGATGATTTGATATATATACATGTACATAGTGAAGGGATTCCCCCTCATGAGCTAATTAACACATCCATCAACTCATGTATTTAGCTTTTTTGTGTGTGAGAACATCTAAATTCTACTCTCAGCAAATTCAATTATACAATATAGAGCTGTTACCATGCTATAATTAGATCCTCAGACCTTATTCATTTTATAACTAACAATTTGTACCCTTTTCCTAATTAACCTCTCCCCGTATCTCCCGCCCCCCAGCCCCTGGCAATCACTTCTCTACTCTTTCTATGAATTCAACTCTCTTTTTTTTTTTTCAGATTCCACATGCAGTATTGCCTGTCTCTGTCTGGCTTATTTCTCTTAGCATAATGCCCTTCAGATTTACCCATGTTGTTGCAAATCACAGGATTGCCTTCTTTTTTTTAAGACTGAATAATAGTCATCTAAATATCTAATCTAATAAAAGAGAAACATGGTAATTGGCGTACGACCGCTACCCTTCCCATTGGCTAATCAGGGAGATATGCAAATTAACTGTCAGCCAAGATGGCGGCCGGCAGCCAGGCAGCTTGAAACTAACATGAGGCTTGCTTGCTTCAGTGACGGAGGATTCCAACGTTCCCCGCCTGCCTTGCCGGCCTCTGAGCCTGCAGTTTGAAACATTTTAACAAATATAGAAGCTAAAAAAAACCCCAGAAACCAGCTTTCAGCGAGCTGGGATCTCAAAGCTGGAGTCAGAGCTGGAGTTATACATTGTTTCGATTACCTACTTTCAGTAGCGGAGGCCTAAGAGCTGGAGCCTCAGAGCTAAAGCTGGCCCAGAATTAAAAAAAAAGAAAAAAAGGAGTGGTTGGGAGCTTCCGTCACCCGCCAGCCTGAAAACAGCCCTCAGCCCCTCACCCAGACTGGCCACGCACCCCAGTGGGGACCCCCACCCTAAAGGGTGTGTGACCAGCTGCAAACAGCCCTCAGCCCCTCACCCAGACTGGCCAGGCACCCCAGTGGGGACCCCCACCCTGAATGGTGTGTGACCAGCTGCAAATAGCCATCATCCCCTTACCCAGGCTGGCCAGGCACCCCAGTGGGGACCCCCACCCTGATCCAGAACACCCTTCAGGGCAAACCAGCCAGCCCCACCCATGCACCAGGCCTCTATCCTATATAGTAAAAGGGTAATATGCCTCCCAGCACCAGGATCAGCGGAGCCGAGAGGCCTCCCGGCATTGAAATCAGTGTGACAGGGGGCAGCACCCAAACCCCCTGATCGCCCTGCGGCTCTGTGTGTGACAGGGTGCGGCGCCCCAACGCCCCCCCCCCCCCACACACACACACGGGCCCTGCTCTGTGTGTGATGGGATAGAGCCATAACCTCCCCATCGGCCCTGCCCTGAGTGTGAGAGTGGTGGCATCCCAACCCCCTGATCCGCCCTGCTCTGTGTGTGACAGGGGATGGTGCCCCAACTCCCCTATCAGCCCTACTCTCTGAGTGACAGGGGGGAGCTCCTCAACCCCCTGATCGGCCCTGCTCTGTGCGTGACAGGGGGCAGCGCCCCAACCCCCGGATTGGCCCTGCTCTGTTCGTGGCAGGGGGTGGCGCTGCAACCTCCCCATTGATCCTGCCTTGAGTGTGACAGGGGGCGGTGCCCCAACCCCCCAATCAGCCCTACCCTGAGTGTGACTGGGGGTGGCATCGCAACCTCCCCATTGACCCTGCTCTGTGCATGACAGGGGGCGGCGCCCCAACTCCCCAATCGGCCCTGCCCTGAGCCCAACCAGGGGCTGCACCTAGGGATTGGGCCTGCCCTCTGCCACCCGGGAGCAGGCCTAAGCCAGCAGGGCGTTATCTCCTCAGGGGTCCCAGACTGCGAGAGGGCACAGGCCAGGCTGAGGGGCCCCCCTTCCCCCCGAGTGCACAAATTTTTGTGCACCGGGCCTCTAGTATATATATACATATATGTATATGTGTGTGTGTCTGTGTGTATACATACACTAGAGGCCCAGTCACAAATTTGTGCATGGGTGGGGTTTGGCTGGCCCAGCCCCAATCAGGGCGGATCGGGGTGGGCCTGTTGGAAGGAGGAGATGGTGGGAGGTTGGTCAGTGTCTGCCATGATCAGGGCCCAATCAGGGCCAAATCAGGGCCGCGCTGGCTGGGGGTTTGGGGCTGTGGGCGATTGGCTGATGTGCCCCACCCCTGATTGGGCTGGGGGGCTGATTGGGGGTGAGGCCAGCCATGGGGAGAGGCTGTGGGTGGTGGGTCGGCCAGCTCTGCCCCCAATTGGTGTTGGACGGGCGATCAGGGGCTGGGCCAGCAGGGGGGAGGGGCCGCAGGTGGTAGCTACCAGCCTTGCCCCTGATCAAAGTGGGGGGGTCTGATGGGGGGGCGGAGCTGGCTGAGAGGAGGGACCCTGGGCCAATCGGGGTGGTGGGGGCAATCAGGGGCGGCGTCAGCTGGGGGGAGGGGCCACAGGCGGCCCTGCCCCTGATTGGAGTGGGGGGTCTGAACTGGGATGGGGCTGGGTGGGGGGAGAGGCTGCAGGAAGTTGGCCGGCCAGCCCCACCCCCTAATTGGGGTAAGGGGGGGCGATCGGGGTTGGGGCCGGCTGGGAAGAGGGGTTGTGGGCTGATTGGCATGGTGGGGGAGGGGCCACAGGCAGTTGGCTGGCTGGCCACCCCACCCTTGATCGGGGTGGGAAGGGCTGATTGGGAGCAGAGCTGGCAAGGGGGAGGGGCTGCAGGAGGTTGGCCAGCTAGCTGGCCCCACCCCCAATCGGCTGGTTCGCTGGCTGCAATGGACATCATAGTGACCGGTTGTTCCGGTCATTACAGCGTTCTGGTGGCTGGCTTTTTATATATATAGATATACACATATACAGGGTGAGGCTAAAGTAGGTTTACAGTTGTTTGTATGAAAATAATACAATAAACAAAAAATAATAATACATGAATAAATTCAGTGTTTCACATACCCACAACTGTAAACCTACTTTTTGCCAATGTGATATATCACATTTTATTTATCTATTCATCCAAAAATTATTTACTACAAAGGACATGGGACAATTGGTGAAATATAAATAAGGTCTGCAGATTAAAGTATATCAATGTTAACTTCTTTTTTAAAAAAATATATTTTATTGATTTTTTACAGAGAGGAAGGGAGAGGGATAGAGAGTTAGAAACATCGATCAGCTGCCCCCTACACACCTCCTACTGGGGATGTGCCCGCAACCAAGGTACATGCCCTTGACCGGAATCGAACCTGGGACCTTTCAGTTTACAAGTCGACGCTCTAACCACTGAGTCAAACCGGTTAGGGCGCAATGTTAACTTCTTGATTTTGATAATTACCCTGTGGTTAAGTACGAGACTATCCTTTGTTCTTATAAAACACTTTAGTATTTAGGAATAAAGAGGTATTATGCCTACACTATACTTTCAAGTGGTTCATAAAAGCAATATGTATTTATACGGAGAGAGGAACATATATGTGTGCATGCATGAAATGATAACAGAAAGAACTATGTATATATAGAGATTCTGTGTATGCAGAGAGAGAAGATGATAAAGTGAATGGGGTAAAATATTAACAATTGGGGAACCTAGTCAAAAGGTATATGGGAATTCTTGGCATTATTTTTTCAACTTTTCTATAAGTCTGAAACTATTTAAAATAAGTAAATGGAATCAAATGTTTTATTTCAGCTTTATTTTGTGTCTTTTTATAAACACAATTTAAAGTGAAATGTCAAAGAATAGGACAAATGGTGAAAACCATGTGTTATATTGTTTTGCTTGCATTATTGAATGCGATGGAACACAAAAGCCAGCGTGGTGTGTGTGTGTGTGTGTGTGTGTGTGTGTGTGTGTGTGTGTAAATGAATGTGAACTGCGTATGATGGTGAGCATCTCACATCTGCCCGGCCTGAAAGGGCACCTAAATAAGATGTGTCTCTCCACCCCTCTGTCAATGTCGCAGGCTCCCTCCTTTTCCTGTACACACGCTGATGCCATCAAGGAAGAATTCTTATTTCATGAGTCATTTGGGAAACTACAAAGGCTGTGGATATTTTGGAAATGGTAACACTATTTTTTGCCAAAGAAAACTGTCATATTTTGTACTTGAGGGAGCCACTGAGGTGCTTGGTACCTCATCTAGTCCTGCTACTTCATGAAAAAGGAAACTTCACATGGACACTCTTCACACTGACAGCAGGCTCTTCTATAGCCCTGGAAGGAAAGGAAGTTTTGTCAACAGCCGTGAATGTCATCAGCTTCATCAGAGCAGATCTTGACTCAAATGCATTTTTCTTTTCTTTTTTTAAATATATTTTATTGATTTTTTACAGAGAGGAAGGGAGAGGAATAGAGAATTAGAAACATCGATGAGAGAGAAACATCGATCAGCTGCCTCCTGCACATCTCCTACTGGGATGTGCCTGAAACCAAGGTACATGCCCTTGACCGGAATCGAACCTGGGACCCTTGAGTCCGCAGGCTGATGCTCTATCCACTGAGCCAAACCGGTTAGGGCTCAAATGCATTTTTCAAGTTTTTGTAAAGATAACAAGAATCACATATGAATTCCTACTCCACCACGGAGGAGTTCGTTTGCCTTCATGTAGATTTGCCTTCAAACACCTTCTCAAACTAAGGCAGAAGTTTTACTTTAACTGAAATTTTAAAAAGAAAGAAAGGAAGGAAAATCCACTCGAGACATTATGAGAAAAGGAACTTTATCCCTGTATTGGCTTACCTAGCATATACTTTTAACAATGATACTGAGTTAAACCTTTCAGTTTAATGTTATGAAGTCAACATTACAGATACTTCTTTGAAAATTAAAAAAAATTTTGGTTAAGTGATGGAAAACTGGAGGATATGATTTTCTAAGATGCAGTTGTAATGCAAAATTCTATTTCTTTGAAAAAAATCTGCAAATTTCTGGAACACTTCAGAAGTCTTTCAAAAGCTATTTCTTTTTTAAATTAAATCTTTATTGTTCAGATTATTACATTTGTTCCTCTTTTTTCCCCCCATAACTCCCCTCCTCCCAGTTCCCGCCCCACCCTCCGCCCTCACTCCCCACCCACTGTCCTCATCCATAGGTGCACGATTCTTGTCCAGTCTCTTCCCGCATCTCCCACACCCCTTTCCCCCCCAAGAATAGTCAGTCCATTCCCTTTCTATGTCCCTGATTCTATTATGATCACCAGATTATTTGTTCACTTGATTCTTAGATTCACTTGTTGATAGATGCATGTTTGTTGTTCATAATTTGTATCTTTACCTTTTTCTTCTTCTTCCTCTTCTTAAAGGATACCTTTCAGCATTTCATATAATACTGGTTTGGTGGTGATGAACTCCTTTAGCTTTTCCTTATCTGTGAAGCTCTTTATCTGACCTTCAGTTCTGAATGATAGCTTTGCTGGATAAAGTAATCTTGGTTGTAGGTTCTTGCTATTCATCACTTTGAATATTTCTTGCCATTCCCTTCTGGCCTGCAAAGTTTCTGTTGAGAAATCAGCTGACAGTCGTATGGGTATTCCCTTGTAGGTAACTGAGTTTCTTTCTCTTGCTGCTTTTAGGATTTTCTCTTTGTCTTTTGCTCTCGGCATTTTAATTATGATGTGTCTTGGTGTGGTCCTCTTTGGATTCCTTTTGTTTGGGGTTCTCTGTGCTTCCTGGACTTGTAAGTCTATTTCTTTCACCAGGTGGGGGAAGTTTTCTGTCATTATTTCTTCAAATAGGTTTTCAATATCTTGCTCTCTCTCATCTTCTGGCACCCCTATAATTCTGATGTTGGTACGCTTGAAGCTGTCCCAGAGGCTCCTTACACTATCTTCGTATTTTCGGATTCTTTTTTCATTTTGCTTTTCCAGTTGGGTGTTTTTTGCTTCTGCGCATTTCGAATCTTTGACTTGATTCTTGCTCTCCTCTGGTCTGCTGTTGGGTGTCTGTACAATATTCTTTATTTCAGTCAGTGAATGCTTAATTTCAAGTTGGTTCTTTATCACAACATCGAGGGTCTCATTAGATTTCTTGAGGATCTCACTACATTTATCGGTGGTCTCACCAGTCTTTTCGAGGGCCTCACTAAGTTTATCGGCAGCTTCTAGACAGTTCTTGAGAGACCTTAACAGTGTGGTTTTGAGCTCTATATCTTCCATTTCTGACATTTGCGTCCTGTTTCTTTGTCTCCGCATTTTTTTATCTTTTCTTGGTGCACCCCCTAGTGGTCTTTGTGCGCAGTCTTGTTGTAGTTAAGCCTTGATTGTTGTTGGCAATACCGCGGGTGATTTGACCTCCAGGCTAACTGGCTATGAGAGTCTCAAAAGCTATTTCTATCTTGATGACTTCTAAATTGAAGCACAGATGTGCCATTCATTTCTTTCTGATTTAAAGATGTAGACCTAACTGAAGATTAATTCATTAATCTTAGAACGAATAAATACAATTGGGGTTGTAACGCAATATACTTGGAGAATGCTGATATTCCTTGAGGAAGGATCATTCTTTCCTTGATTAAAAAGAACTCTAGTCCTACCTGGTTTGGCTCAGTGGGTAGAGCATCAGCCTGTGGGTAGAAGGGTCCAGGGTTTGATTCTGGTCAAGGGCACACCTCGATCCCCAGTAGGGGGCGTGCAGGAGGCAGCCAATCAATAATTCTCTATCATCATTGATGTTTCTATCTCTCCTTCTCACTTCCTCTCTAAAATAAAAAGAAAAAAAAGAACTCTAGAAGCTTTATCCCATTTGCAAGAGCAGAACTTTATGAATGCATGAATGGGGATTTTCTGACCAATGCTTCTCACCATCAAAATAAAAATAAAAAATTGGTTAACCAACAAAACATGCATGTCAAAAGATCAACTCAATTTGGTGTTCTTATTTATGCTAAATAACAGCGTTTTCACTTTTTTTATTCAAACATATGATAAGTTTTTGAGGTAAATTTTATTTCTAGTGAAATTGTTATGGAACAGAAAGAGTTTGTCCACCTGGCACTAGCAGAGCCAAGCACTACCAGTAAACACTGAGAATTGCAGTGGAGAAATGTTGGCCATTTTATTATGAACAGTGCCACCCAAGAGAACAGGAAGCTAGTCCTCAAAAGCCTGAACTCCCTGATACAGGGTTCCAGACGAGTTTTTAAAAATATATATATTTTTGTTGATTTCAGAGAGGGGGAAAGGAGAGGGAGAGATAGAAACATCAATGACGAGAGATTCATTGATCAGCTGCCCTCCTGCATGCCCCACACTGGGGAACGAGCCCACAACCGTGACCTCCTGGTTCATAGGTTGACGCTCTACCATTGAGTCATACTGAAGGGAAATATAAGACAATTTGTGTGTGTGTGTGGGGGGGGGCTAGCAATCAGAATCTGTGCCGATAACCAGTATTCTGATGCACATTTTTGTTAGCCTATAATTAAGTCTCTGCCCCTTCCTTAGGCAATACTCCCAGTTTACAATGGCCATAAACTAAGAATTTAACAGCTTAGCCAGAGGGGAGTCACTGACTCCACCCAGGCCAGGCCTTTAGATGTAATCTTACTTCCCGATTCTAACTCACTTAGGTAGGGCTGCGAAAGCCTGCCGCGAAAGCCTGGAAGTTAGGAAACAAAGAATTTAGGAATATATATATAGTAATCTCAATCTGTCAGGCTTTGGATCTTTGAATCCCCTGCTTTGAATAAAGGGTTTTTCCTGAATCTTCCGAGTACCCGTTGTGTGATTTCCAGACGCCTGGTAAATTCTGCAACAACACAAGCCAGGCCAGGCAAGTTTTTAAGGGTTCGAGGGAACAGGTTTGCAGAGGGGCTGCAGGGCAAGTTGTAATGGGAGGGCCTCGGGGCTTGGTCATTATGGTAAGGGCACCGGATCTTTCTGGACAACAGACCCTCTGCTTCTGAAAGATTTCCGGTGTTAAAGTTCTAGTTATGTCCTGATCCTTTGGTTCCGTGTGTGTGTGTGTGTGTGTGTGTGTGTGTGTGTGTGTGTGTCAGGGTGAGACTTTGGTTCCGGGTGCAGCCGAAGGTCAAAGTTCTCTCCCTGGGCATGCTCGGGCGGCATGACTTGCAACTTTGGTCTGTTGTCTCAGAAAAGCAGCTGGGCACACGGTTAAACAGGAAGGACCGCCTTGAGCCGGTTCTGTAGTCACAGCATCACAGATGTTAAGTGAACAGTTCCATGAATTTCGACAACGGATGTACCTGGCAACCAACCACCAAATCAATCAAGATACAAAACATTTCCTGCACCCCAGAAGGTTCCCTCACATTTTTTAGTCACTTTTCTGAAATCCCTTTAGGTCAGTTTTTACGGTTCTTGAACCTTATGTAAATGGAGTCATAGAGATGTGCGCTTCTATGCTTGGCTTCTGTTTTTGCACATGTTCCGTATTTGGGGTGACGATAAATAAAGCTGCTATGAGCATTCATGAGCAAGACTTTTGTGTGCATATGCGTTTACTTCTCCTGTAAATATGTGAAGGTGAAACTGCTGGGTCATAGAGTTGTGTTGGGAAAATTTGGGGGGAGCTGTGAGACTAGAGGAAGAGGCTGACAACTCCATAGTTACATTAAGAGTTGATTAAAGGAACTTACATCTGAGGCGTGTCCCAGGCAGTGGCAAGATGCCATAGATATCCTCTGCACTGCCCAGCAGGCGATAAAGGGTTATATAGGATGGGGCAGGATGGATAAGGCACGGCCTGCCCTGCATAAGGGGACAACGCCCATCATGCTTAGCCAGGGTGGGCCGAGGGCCTGGTCTAGAAACCGCCACAACGCAGCCTGCTGTGGGTTTCAGGGAGGGGTTGGTTGGACAGTTTTTGAAGGAACTTAGGGAAGCAATCTAAGCAATCTGTGTTCTGCCCGGATTGAGCTGGCAGGGCCGGCAGCTCTCAGGCAGTGGCCATGCTATGGAATAGTCTTTCCTCTACAAGGTGCATGGTTTAATTTCATGAGAATCTACCGCAATGATTTCCAAGCAACGTATGAGAGTTCTGGCTGCTCTGTACCCTTATTAACATTTGGTTTTGTCCGTATATGTAATTTAGTGGATGTGAAATGGTACCTCACTATGGTTTAAGTTGCATGTTCTTGATAGCTAACCACATATAGGCTCTTTGGTGTACAGTTCTATAAGTTTTAACACATATGTGATTTACTCACCACCACAATCAGGGTACAAAGCAGTTCCATCACCCTAAGCAACCCCTCATGGATCCCGTTTTGTGTTATGGTCAGGCCTTCTCCCCATTCCTAACTCCAAACAATTAGTGATCTATTCTTTGTCCCTTTTTTAAAAAAACCTTTTTATTCTTTTGTCCCTTTTGTCTTTTCCTGAAGGTCATGGAGATGGAATTATACAGAGTGTAACCATTGGAGCTTTAATTTTTATTATTTCCTCCCTGTGCTTACTTATTTGCTCTTCCTTTGCTAGTTTCTTAAGGTAGAACTTTGATTATTGAGTTGTGACCTTTCTTCTTTTCTGATAGAAGCATGTAATGCAATAAAATTTACCTGTAAGCATGAAGTAGTTGCATCCTACAAATCTTGACATGTTGTATTTTCATTTTGATTTTGTTAAAAATATTCTCTAATTTCCATTGAGATTTCTTTCTGACTCATGGATTATTTAGAATAACTACAATAATTTCCAAGTATTTGGAGATATTTTTTTCATTAGATTTCTGTAATTGATTTCTACTTTAATGCCATATACTCAGAGAACTTATTTTGTATTATTTCAATTATTTTAAATATGTTATGTTTGTTTTATGATCCAGGATGTGGTCTATCTTGGTGCACCTGTGTATTTGAGAAGTATGTGTATTTTGCTGTTGCTGGGTGAAGAGTTCTGCACCGTCGATTAGATACAATTGATTGATGATGTTGTTCAATTTGTCTATATCCTAGCTGATTTTCTGTCTACTGTTATACTGGTTACTGAGAGATGAGTTTTGAACTCTCCGATTATAATTGTGAAGCTGTCCATTTTCCCTTTGGTTTCTATCAGTTTTCACTTTTATTTTGAAGCTCACACATAGTTAGGAATGTTATGTCTTCTTTTTAAAAAATGTTGATAGTATTACAGATGCCCCCCATACTTCCCCGTTTGTCCCCCTCAGCCCAGACTCTGCCCCACCTCAGGCCTTCACCACACTATTGTCTGTGTCCATGGGTTATGCATATATGCATAGAAGTTCTGTGGTTAATCTCTTCCTGCCCCCCATCCCCCTCCCTTCTGAGATCTGTCAGTCTGTACCATGTATCCACACTGCTGGACCTATTTTGTCCATTAGTTTATTTTGTTCATTAGATTCCATATATAAGTAAGAGTAGCTGTTATGTCTTCTTGATGAATGTATCCTTTTATTATTGTACAATGTCTCTCTTTATCCCTGAAAATTTTCCTCCCTCTAACATCGATTTGACTGATATTATTGTAGACTTTTCAGCTTCCTTTTGATGAGCTTGGTATATCATTTTTTTAAATGTATGTGTATATATATATATACATATATGTATATATATGTGTATATATATATTGATTTTATATATATATATATATATATATATATATATATATATATGAGAGAGAGGAAGGGAGAGGGATAGAGAGATAGAAATATCAACGAATCGGCTGCCTTGATCCCACCGGAGATCGAGCCTGCAACCCGCGCATGTACCCTGACCAGGAATCAAACCATGACCTCCTGGTTCATGGGTCGACACTCAACCACTGAGCAACACCAGCCAGTGTATATCATTTTTTAATCATTTAAATTTTAACTGATATATGCCTTTATAGAGGTGGGTAAAAGTACGTTTATCATACTGAGTATGTGAGACTGTTTATTCTTTTATTACTTGTTATTTTTAGCCTACTTTTGCCCACCCCTTTATTAGGTGAGTTTTTACAGACAGTTTATAGTTAGTTCCTGATTTTTATTATTATTTTTATTTTTAGTTATTTCTGTTAATCACCTGAGAATGTTTTTTCCATTGATTTTTTAGAAAGAGTGGAAGGGAGGGAGGAAGAGAGAGAAAGAGAAAGAGATAGATAGATAGATAGAAGCATCGATGTGAGAGAGACACATCAGTTGGTTGCCTCTGCAACGTAGGTACATGCCCTTGACTGAGAATTGCACCCGAGACCCTTCAGTGTACGGGGAGATGCTCTAACTCTGAGCAACACCAGTCAGGATGGTTCCTGATTTTTAAAAATCCTTTCTGACAAGCTTTGTCTTAATTAGTGTGCTTAGAGCATTGATATCTAATATAGTTATTGTTATGTTTGGATTTAGGTCTGTCATTTTATTTTGTTTTCTGCTTATTCTCTCTGTTCTTAATATCTGTTTCCTCTTTCCTGCCTTTTTTGGATTATATAAAAATTTAAAATATTCCATTTTAATTTATCTAGTAAGTTTTTGACTCTATCTCTTTGAGTAGCTTTTAAAATTAACATGATTTATTTTAAAATAAGAAATAACAATGTGTCTTCTCAGCTGCTTCTGACTTGGTTTTCTGATTAGGAAACAGAGACAAATATGAGAAGCAATGTAATTTTCAAGAATGTAATTTTCAACTCTTTTTCTTTTGCCTATTCCCAAAGTTAATTTGAGGGAACATTTACTGGTGCTATACATTTCTGTGTGTGGACTCCATGTACTGCCTAGTGTCCTTTCTTTAGCTTGAAGAACTCTTTTCAGTATTTCTTTTATTGTTGTTGTTCTTCTTGGGCCACAGGTTTTACTTTATTCCCTTTACATTCAATGTTACTTTGTATTTGTTTCAGGTGTACAACATAGTGGTTAGACAATTGTATACTTTACAAAGTGGTCCCCCTGATATTTTAAGGATCCACCTGGCACCATACATAATTATTACAATACTAGTGGCCCGGTGCACAAAATTCATGCACATTAAAAGGGAATTAATTAGAGGAAATATTTTTTTCTTTTTTTTTTAAATTAAATCTTTATTGTTCAGATTATAACATTTGTTCCTCTTTTTTAGAGGAAATATTTTAATCAGCTTCACCTCAGCGCTGGGCGGGGACACACGCAGGCAGCACGCCACATCCCAGGCCAGGGACGCACACAGGCAGCATCACGTCAGCGCTGGGCGGCGATGCACGCAGGCAGCGTCACATTCCAGGTCAGGGACACAGGCAGGGTCACGTCCCTGGCCAGGGATGCAGGCAGGCAGCTTCACCTCAGCGCCGGGCAGGGACACACACAGGCAGCATGACGTTAGCGCTGGGCAGGCCTGCGTGGGACTCCGCTGGGGGCGGAAGTCCCCATCCCCATCCACCAGCTCCTGTGCAAGTGCAGCCTGTTGACCGGTCGTGACTGGGACACTGTTAGGACCAATTAGCATATTACCTCTTTATATATATAGATTGTTGACTATATTCCCTAGGCTGTATTTTACATGTCCATGGCTATTTTGAGGCTACCAATCTGTATTTCTTAATCCTTTCACTTTTTTCACCCAGCCCGCCAATCCCCCTTTCTGGCAACCATCAGTCTGATCTCTGTACCTATGAGTCTGTTTCTATTTTGTTCATTCATTTTGCTCTTTAGACTTCATATGTCAGTAAAATCATATAGTATTTGTCTTTCTCTGTCTGGCTTATTTCACTTAGCATAGTTTTTTAGTCTATTTATGCTGTCTCAAATGGTAAGATTTTATTCTTTTTTATGACCAGGTGGTATTCCATTGTGTAAATGTACCACAGCTTATCTATCCACTCATCTATTGACGGGCACTTGGGTTGCTTCTTTATCTTGGCCATTGTAAATAACATTGCAATAAACATAGGGGTGCATATATTATTTCGAGTTAGTGTTTTGGGTTTTTTAAAATATACATCCAGAAGTGGAATCACTGGGTCATAAGTCATTTCCGTTTTTAATTTTTTGAAAACTTTCCTACTGTTTTCAATAGTGGCTGCACCAATCTGCATTCCCAAAAGTGTATGAGGCCTCCTTTCCCCACATCCCTGCCAACACTTGTCCTTGAAGTATTTCTTGTTAGGCAGGTATGATGATGACAAATTCTCTGATTTTGCTTATCTAGGAATGTCTTAATTTTTCCTTCATGCACCCCTCCCTGAAGTTTGTTTGTTTTCATTGCATCCCCTCCCCCCAGCTTAGTTTTTCTGGATATAGAATTTTTGGTTGACAGGTTTTTTTCATTCAGCTCTTTGAATGGCATCCCACTGCCATTTGACTTCCATGATTTCTGATAAGAAGTCAGTTGTTAATCTTATTGAAGGTCCATTATGACTCCATTTAACCTTTATTTTTTTATAATTAAATCTTTATTGTTCAGATTATTACATTTGTTCCTCTTTTTATCCCCCCATAACTCCCCTCCTTCCAGTTCCCACCCCACCCTCCACCCTCACTCCCCACCCACTGTCCTCCACCATAGGTACACAATTTTTGTCCAGTCTCTTCCCACATCTCCCACACCCCTTTCCCCCCCAAGAATAGTCAGTCCATTCCCTTTCTGTGTCCCTGATTCTATTATAATCAACAGTTCATTCTGTTCATCAGATTATTCATTCACTTGATTCTTAGATTCACTTGTTGATAGATGTATATTTGTTGTTCATAATTTGTATCTTTACCTTTTTCTTCTTCCTCCTCTTCTTAAAGGATACCTTTCAGCATTTCATATAATCCTGGTTTGGTGGTGATGAACTCCTTTAGCTTTTCCTTATCTGTGAAGCTCTTTATCCGACCTTCAATTCTGAATGATAGCTTTGCTGGATAAAGTAATCTTGGTTGTAGGTTCTTGCTATTCATCACTTTGAATATTTCTTGTCACTCCCTTCTGGCCTGCAAAGTTTCTGTTGAGAAATCAGCTGACAGTCATATGGGTACTCCCTTGTAGGTAACTGAGTTTCTTTCTCTTGCTGCTTTTAGGATTCTCTCTTTGTCTTTTGCTCTTGGCATTTTAATTATGATGTGTCTTGGTGTGGTCCTCTTTGGATTCCTTTTGTTTGGGGTTCTCTGCGCTTCCTGGACTTGGAAGTCTATTTCTTTCACCAGGTGGGGGAAGTTTTCTGTCATTATTTCTTCAAATAGGTTTTCAATATCTTGCTCTCTCTCATCTTCTGGCACCCCTATAATTCTGATGTTGGTACGCTTGAAGCTGTCCCAGAGGCTCCTTACACTATCTTCATATTTTCGGATTCTTTTTTTATTTTGCTTTTCCGGTTGGGTGTTTTTTGCTTGTTCGCATTTCAAATCTTTGACTTGATTCTTGCGCTCCTCTGGTCTGCTGTTGGGAGTCTGTATAATATTCTTTATTTCAGTCCGTGTATGCTTAGTTTCTAGTTGGTTCTTTATCATAGCATCGAGGGTCTCATTAGATTTCTTGTAGATCTCATTAAGTTTATCGGCGGCTTCTAGACAGTTCTTGAGAGCCCTTAAAAGTGTGGTTCTGAACTCTATATCCTCCATGGACAATTTTGTTCTGTTTCTTTGTCTCCGCATTTTTTATGATTTCTTGGTGCACCCCTTAGTGGTCTTTGTGCGCAGTCTTGTTGTAGTTAAGCCTTGATTGTTGTAGTTAATACGAGGGGGATTTGACCTCCCGGCCAACTGGCTGTGAGAATCAGCTGTGTCTGCAGTGGGAAAACTTCTGTCCTCTGGGGAGGTGCTAATCTAGCCTTTGCCTGAGGCTATCCGGCAAATGGCTCTGTGCAGGGCTTGGGCGGGGCGGTTCCCACGGGATCAAACAGGGCAGGCAGAGGGAGCAGTTATGGCTGCTCTCAGTCCCGTCTCCTGAGGCTCTGCCTCTCAGAGTCCCAACAACCGCTGCAAACCTCAGAGAGAAAGCTGCCCTCGCGTTCTCACTAATGCCAGACAGTCCCGCTTCTCCCGTTTGAGTCTGGGTCCCTAGACTCACCCAGAACTGGAGCTCAGAGCCTGAGCCTCCCTCCCGGTTGAAAACGACAACCGCGCCCTCAGCCACCAGCCCACTCCGTGCGCACCTCCGCACCTTTGTATTTTCCGCACTGCGCCTCCTCTGAGCCTCGGTATGCTGTTCTCTTTCCTTCTAGTTGAAGAATTTCCCCTCAGCCAGCCTTCCTGTGGTTCTGGGTGATATCTGTTCCGTCTTTTAGTTGTATTTTTGAAGTGGTTGTTCGAGGCAGCAAACTCTGGTGTTTACCTATGCCGCCATCTTGGTTCTCCCATTTAACCTTAATTAGCTCCTAAATGCCCTATCTCCAAATACAGTCACATTGGGAATTTTGGCTTCAACGTGTGAATTTTGTGGAACACACAATTCAGTCCATAACAAGCCCCAATGAGTGAAATTTTCAGATCAGTTATATTTTTCAAGTTTAATATTTCTATTGGATTCATTTAAAAATAGTTTCTATTTTTTTTGTTGATATTCTCTATTAGGTGAGACAGTGTCCTCATACTTTCTTTTAATTCTTCATATATCATTTTCTTTAGTTCATTAAACATATTATAATAGCTGATTTAAAACCATTGTCTACTAGGTTCAGCTTCTGGGCTTCTGCAGGCATAGTTTCTATTGACTGTTCCCCTCACTGCTTCCCATGTATGGAGCATACTTTATCATTTCTGTGTGTGTTGAACACTGAATATTTTAAATAATGTGGAAACCATGGATATAAGACATCCTCCAGTAATCAATCAAACAGTGGACCAAAATCAGCAAGGATATAGAAAAACTGAACAATGTTATCTATCAACTAGATCTAATTGACAATTGTAGAACATTTTTAAAAATATATATTTTATTGATTTTTTACAGAGAGGAAGGGAGAGGGATAGAGAGCTAGAAACATCAGTGAGAGAGAAACATCAATCAGCTGCCTCCTGCACACCTCCTACTGGGGATGTGCCCTTGACCGGAACCGAACCTGGGACCCTTCAGTCCTGTGCTCTATCCACTGAGCCAAACCAGTCAGGGCACAACTGTAGAACATTTTATCCAACAACAGCAGAGTACACATTCAAGTACAGTTTGCTTTTGTTGCTATTTTTTAGTGATTTTCCTGAACTAATTCTGTAAAGTCTATATTCTTTGTCATGCATGGCCACTGAAGTTTCTGCTTGGTTAGCTTAATGATCAGCTAGTGACTAGATGGATTTCCTTAGATGCCTTGAACCAATACATCTCCAAGCCTTTGTCAAGACTCTGTAGGTTGGGATATGGCTTCAATGCTCTGAGAGGCTGTTTACAACTCTGCCTTTGTCTTGTATAGATCCTCAAAGTCAGTCAGAGGTGAAAGATGGGGCCTTCTGAGGTCTTTCCTGGGCATGTACATAGCCCTGCACATGCATGTGGCCTTCTAAATACCTGGCAATATTTTAGGGCTCTTCAGAAACTTCTATGGGCAACTCATTCCCAGATATTTCTTTTAAGGTCTTTGTTAGCTCCAGTTGTTAATGCTGCTGCACGCAGCTGCAGTGTTAAACGGCTGCCACTTATTAGTTTCGGCAATGCCTTTCAAATAGGACTTTTTTCAGAGTGACCTCGGAGTCAGGTAAAATAAAGACAAGCTCTGAGAATGGAGCTTTTCAGTGGAGCTTCCAGGCAGGTCAAATAGTGACATGTCTTGGGGAGGGGGTTGGGGAAACTTCAAGCTTGTTTTGTGCTCTTTAATGGCCACTGGCTTTTTTTAGCTAACATAGTTGCAAGTTTGTTGGTTTTCAAGTCTACCAGGGACCTGGTGATAAGGAGATAGGATTGAGGCACGTTAAATACCACAAAGCCCATTGATCTTACTGAGACCATTTTTCTTGAAGAGACATTCCTTGGATTGTTGGAAGTCTTTGGTTTATTTCCAGAGTTCTAAAGAAGTTGATTTTTGACAAGTTAGCCCATGTTTTCATTGATTTTATGGAGAACTGCATTACAGAGGTCTTTACTCTCACATTCTAGAAGTTGGAATTCCTAAATCTTGTTTTAAAAATTGATTTGAGCCCTGGCTGGTTTGGCTCAGTGAATAGAGCGTTGGCCTGCGGACTGAAGGGTCCCAGGTTCTATTCCAGTCAAGGGCATGTACCTTGGTTGCGGGCACATCCCCAGTGGGAGATGTGCAGGAGGCAGCTGATCGATGTTTCTCTCTCATTGATGTTTCTAGCTCTCTATCCCTCTCCCTTCCTCTCTGTAAAAAATCAATAAAATATTTTTAAAAAATTGATTTGAGAGAGAGAAGGAGGGAGAGGGAGACAGAGATAGAAACATCAAGGAGAGGGGTGCACACCCCTTACCAGGGATTGAGCCCATAGTCCAGGCATGTGCTCTGACCTGGAATCAAACCAGCGACCTCTTGGTGCATGGGTCGATGCTCAACCAACTGAGCCACACCAGCCAGGCCCTAAATCTTTTTTCTAAGAAGTTGCTCTCTAGGGATTGCAATACAGGCATATCTCAGAGTTTTGCAGGTTTGGTTCCAGAGCACTACAATTAAGCAAGGGATAATCTTATTGCTTGCGGAGGGTCTTGCCTTTTCTTTGTAAAAAAACACATATGTGAAGCACAACAAAGCAAAGTGCAGTAAAATTATATATATTTAACTTTT
Organism: Myotis nattereri; assembly: GCF_964212035.1. Classification (NCBI taxonomy): domain Eukaryota; kingdom Metazoa; phylum Chordata; class Mammalia; order Chiroptera; family Vespertilionidae; genus Myotis; species Myotis nattereri. The sequence continues at coordinate 10,188,531 of NC_138081.1, forward strand.
CACAGTCTATTTAGGATTAGTATTTTGAAACTTTAAGTGTAATGCAGAAATCTTAATACCTTATAGGTTCCTTTGTCCTACCCCATTTGTTGTAGTTGTCATATATAGTACATCTACATACATTGAAAATTCTATCAGACATTGTTACATATTTTGCTGTCAGCTGTCACATATATTTTAAAGGACTTAAGAGAGAAAATTATTCACCTAAATATTAAGCATTTTTACTGTTCTTTCTTAATTCCTGATATTCCTGATGGGAAATCAACAGTCATTCTAAACTCAAGGAGAGAAAATCATAGGTCATCTGCCTCTTTAATGGCTCCTGGCTACTATATGGGGTGCATAGTTTTTCTCCAGCTGTTTTCAAGATACTTTCTTTGTCTTTAGTTTTCAGTTTTGTTTCTAGTTTGGTTATTATAGGTTTGGGAATAGATTTCTTTGTGTTTCCCCTTTTTGGAGATGGCTGAACTTTAAGTTTATGTCTTTTGCCAACTTTTGGAAGTTTTCAACAATTATTTCTTTAAATGTTTTATCTGCATCAAATATTTTCTCTTTCTTCTTTCCTTCTGAAACTCTGATGACGTGAGTGTTAGACCTCCCCCGCCACAGATTCTTGAAGTTTAAATTTCCCCCTCATTTTTACTCTTTGTTGTTCATATTTGATACTTTCCATTGATCTATCCTCAAGTTCAGTGACTTTCCTTTCTGTCATCTCCATTCTGCTCTTGAGCCCATCTAGTGAATTTTTTTTTTTTTTGGTAACTGTGTTTTTCAATTCTAAAATTCCCATTTGGTTCTTTTTATGTTTTTTCCCCCCTCTGATGATACTTACTATCTTTCTACTCATTTAAAAAGTCTTTACTCTTTCTTGGATTATGATTCTATTAGCTGTTTTTTTTTCAATTATAGTAAAAAAACAGATAATATAAAATTCACTATCTTATCTATTTTAAGGTGTACAGTTTATTAGTGCTAACTATATGTTTTCTTGTAACAGATCTTTGGACACTTTTCATCTTGCAACACTGAAACTATATGCCTATTGAACAATAACTCCCCATTTCCTTCTCCTCAGTCCTTGGCAAATACAATTCTACTTTCTATTTTTATGCTTTTTACTATTATAGATACCTCATATAAGTGTAATGAGACAGTATTTGTCTTTTTATGACTGGCTTATTTCACTTAGCATAATGGTCTCAAGGTTCATCCAATTCTTAAAAGAGTTCCTTCTTTTTTAAAGCTGAATTTTTTATATATATAAAAGCCTAAGCGACTGTTTGACCATTCGACCGTTTGACCAGTAGCTATGAACATGCACTGACCACCAAGGGGGCAGATGCTCAACGCACAGGCATGGAAACATGGAACAGACTGATGGATCTCAGAGGGGCGGGGGGGAGGGGGAGGGCGGGAAGAGATTAACCAAAGATCTTATATGCATACTAGAGGCCCTGTGCATGGTGTGCATGAATTCATGCACCAGTGGGGTCCCTCGGCCTGGCCTGCAGGGACTGGGCTGTAACCGGTAGTCTGACAACTCCTGAGGAGTCCTGGATTGCGAGAGGGCACAGGCCAGGCCGAGGGACCCCACCGGTGCATGAATCCGTGCACCAGGCTGCTAGTATGTTTGTGTGTGTGATATATATATATATATATATATATATATATATATATATATATATATATATCTTACATTCATCCATTGATGGACACTTGCGTTGCTTCTGCCTCTTGGCTATTGTGAATAAGGCTGCATTGAATATGGGTGTATAAATATCTCTTTGAAATTCTGCTTTCAATTCTTGAATATATACCCAGATGTGGAATTGCTGGATCATATGGTAATTCTGTGTTTGACTTTTTGAGAAACCTTTATACTGTTTTCATAGTGGCTGCACCATTTTTATATTCCCACCATCAGTGCACCAGGGTTCCAATTTCTCTACACCATCACCGACACTTGTGGCCATCCTAATTGTATAAAGTGATATCCCATTGACATTTGGATTTGCATTTCTGTAATGATTTGTGATGTTGAACATATGCCCTTATACTTTTTGGCAATTTGTATATCTTCTTTGGAAAAATGTTTATTCAAGTCTTTTGCCCATTTAAAAATTGGGATACTTGCCCTGACCAGTTTGGCTCAGTGGATAGAGCATCAGCCTGCGGACTGAAGGGTCTCAGGTTTGATTCCAGTCAAGGGCATGTACCTTGGTTGCGGGCACATCCCCAGTAGGGAGTGTGCAGGAGGCAGCTGATCAATGTTTCTCTCTCATTGATGTTTCTAACTCTCTATCCCTCTCCCTTCCTCTCTGTAAAAAATCAATAAAATATATTTTTTAAAAAAATTGGAATACTTGATTTTGTTCTTGTTTGTGTTGTATAATAGCTGTTATCAAAACATTTATCTCTTGCAAGATACAAGGTCAATATATAAAAGTCAATCACTTTCCTACATCAGCAGTAAACAAGTGCAGTTTGAAATGAAAAACAATACTATTTACATTAGCACTCACAAAAATGCAATACTTAGGTATGTAGCTAACAAAATATGTATGTGTATAAGATTTACATGAGGAAAACTACACAACTTTGATGAGTGAAATAAAAGATGAAATAAATAAATCGAGAGACATTCTATATTTATGGATAGGAAGATGTCAAGATGTCAGTTCTTCCCAAATTCATCTATAGATTTAATGCAATCCCAATCAACATCCCAGCAAGTTATTTTGTGGATATAGACAAAGTGGTTCTAATGTTGATATGCAGAGACAAAAGACCCAGAATAATCAGCACATTATTGAAGAAGACTATCAACGTTGGAGGACTGATACCACCCAACTTCAACACTTACTATAAAGTTATAATGATCCAGACAGTGTGGTATTGGCAAAAGAATAGACAAGCAGATCAGTAGAACAGAACAGAGAGCCTGGAAGTAGACTCTCATAAATACAGTCAACTGATCTTTGACTAAGGAGCAAAGTCAATACAATGGAACCAAGATAGTTTTCTCAACAAATGGTACTAGAATAACTAGATATCCACATTCAAAAACACTAGTCTAGACACAACCTTACACTAAATTGAACTCACTCTTCACAAAAAAGGAATAACAGACCTCAGTGTAAAACACAAACTATAAAACTCCTAGAGGAGGACATAGGAAAAAACCTAGCTGACCTTGGGTGTGATGACTTCTTAGATAGAACACCAAAGGTATGATCCGTGAAAAAAATAATTTGTATGCTAGACATCATTAAAATTAAAAACTTCTGCTCTGTGAAAGACAATGTCAAGAGAATAAGAAGACAAGTCAAAGACTGGGAGAAAAATATTTGCAAAAGACACATCTGATAAATGAGTTATCCAAATATACAAGCCCTTAGAATGTAACAATAAAATAACAAACAACCCAAGTAAAAATTGGACCAAATGCCAGGTTGATGTGGCTCAGTAGTTGAGTGTCGACCTATGATCCAGGAGGTCACAGTTCAATTCCTGGTCAGGGCACATGCCCGGGTTACAGGCTCAATCCCCAGTGTGGGACATGCAGGAGGCAGCCGATTGATGATTTTCTCTCATCATTGATGTTTCTATCTCTGTCTCCCTTTCCCTTCCTCTCTGAGGTCAATTAAAAAATATGTATATATATATATTTTTTTTATAAAGAACAAAAGCATGGATGGAGTGTTTGTGTGAACTAATACATGTTAACACTGCTGCTGGTGAAGGAGCGGAGGGGAGAGCAAGAGAACCCTCCGCTCTTTTGGCTCCGCGGGCCGGATAGAACAACTGAACGGGCCGTATCCGGCCCGCGGACCGTAGTTTGCTCATGGCTGGCTTAGGAAGTATGGTCAATCCTATCTAATAAAAGAGAAACACGGTAATGAGCGTATGACCACTACCCTTCCCATTGGCTAATCAGGGCAATATGTAAATTAACTGCCAGCCAAGATGGCGGCCGGCAGCCAGGCAGCTTAAAGTGAACATGAGGCTTGCTTGCTTCAGTGACGGAGGACTCCAACATTCCCTGCCTGCCGCTGCAGGCCTCTGAGCTGCAACTCTAAGCAACTATGTAACAAATATAGAAGCTAAACAAAACTCCAGAAACCTGCTTTAGTCTGTAGGGCTTCAGCCAGCAGGATTGCAACATTGTTTCAAATACAGAAGGTAAACAAAGGCCAGAAACCTGCTTTCAGCGGAGGCCTAAGAGCTGGAGCCAAGCCTCAAAGCTAAAGCTGGCCCAGAATAAAAAAAAAAAAGGAGCAGTTGGTGATCCAGGACACCCTTCAGGGCAAACCAGTGAGCCCCACCCATGCACCAGGCCTCTATCCTATATAGTAAAAGGGTAATATGCCTCCCAGCACCGGGATCAGCGGAGCTGAGAGGCCTCCCGGCACCAGGATCAGTGTGACAGGGGGCAGCGCCCAAACCCCCTGATCGCCCTGCGGCTCTGTGTGTGACAGGGGGCGGGGCCACAACCTCCCTACCCGCCCTGCTCTGTTTGTGACAGGGGAAGGCGCCCCAACCCCCTGATCAGCCCTGCTCTGTGCCTGATAGGGGGGAGCTCCCCAAGCCCCTGATTGCCCTGAGGCTCTGTGTGTGACAGGGTGTGGTGCCGCAAACCCCTGATCGGCCCTGCTCTGTGTGTGACGGGGGCAGCGCCCCAACCCCCTGATCGGCCCTGCTCTATGTGTGACGGGGTAGAGCCATAACCTCTCCATCGGTCCTGCCCTGAGTGTGAGAGTGGCGGTGCCCCAACCCCCTGATCGGCCCTGCTCTGTGGGTGATAGAGAGCGGCGCCCAAACCCCCACCCCACAGGCCCTGCTCTGTGTGTGATGTGGTAGAGCCATAACCTCCCCATTGGCCCTACCCTGAGTGTGACAGTGGCGGCGCCCAAAACCCCCTGATTGGCCCTGCTCTGTGGGTGATAGAGGGCAGCGCCCCAACCCCCTGATCCGCCCTGCTCTGTGTGTGACAGGGGGCGGTGCCCCAACTCCCCTATTGGCCCTACTCTGTGAGTGACAGGGGGGAGCTCCTCAACCCCCTGATCGGCCCTGCTCTGTGCGTGACAGGGGGGAGCTCCCCAACCCCCTGATGGGCCCTGTTCTGTGCGTGACAGGGGGTGGCGCCGCAACCTCCCCATCGACCCTGCCTTGAGTGTGATGGGGGTGGTGCCCCAACCCCCCAATCGGCCCTACCCTGAGCATGACTGAGGGTGGCATCGCAACCTCCCTATCCGCCCTACTCTGTGCATGACAGGGGGCAGCGCCCCAACTCCCCAATTGGCCCTGCTCTGAGCCCAACCAGGGGCTGCACCTAGGGATTGGGCCTGCCCTCTGCCACCTGAGAGCAGGCCTAAGCCAGCAGGTCGTTATCTCCTGAGGGGTCCCAGACTGTGAGAGGGCACAGGCCGGACTGAGGGACCCCTCCTCCCCCCCGAGTGCACAAATTTTTGTGCACCGGGCCTCTAGTAATGTAATAACTGTATATGGTGTCAGGTGAGTACTAGACTTATTGGGGGGATCACTTTGTAAGTTATATAAATGTCTAACCACTATGCTGTACACCTGAAACTAAGAAAATATTGAACAATAATTATAAGCAAAACGTTGAACATTTCCTGATTCTTTGTATATTGAGTAATTTTAGATTTTATCTTGGACATTTTGAATATAACATACGTGACTCTGGGTCTTGATGAAATCCTATGGAGAATGTTGTTTTTTTGGTCTGGGTTTTGTTTGTGTGTTGTTGTTTTTATTCGTTTTTTTACAGAGAGGGAGAGGGATAGTTAGAAACATCGATGAGAGAGAAACATTGATCAGCTGCCTCCTGCACACTCTCTAGGGGAGATGTGCCCACAACCAAGGTACATGCCCTTGACTGGAATCGAACCCGGGACCTTTCAATCCGCAGGCCGACGCTCTAAACACTGAGCCAAACCGGTCGGGGCTGTGTGTTTGTTTTAAAAGGAAACTGACCCAGTTAGGTCAAGCCACACATTCCTCCCTGCCTTCTGTGGGCTGTGGTTCTAATGGACTGGATGTACACCGTGGTTACCTTGTGACTGCCTAAAGACTGGGGTGAAGGTGATCGGAGAAACAACACAAGAAAAACCATGGGTCCCCCTCCCCCAAACCCCGTCTCTGATCCATAGAGCCCTTTATCGCTTCTCCTGGAGCTTCCTATCTGTGCCTGTAGCACAGTTTTAGGTTTCAAGCTGCCTTTCAGTCTGGGCAGGGAGATACCAGAGGGGGGAAAATTAGGGAACTCAGTCCTGATTTGGTGGTTTTTTGACTTGTAGTTTCCATCCCCAGTAATCCTGCTACCATTTTCTTTTCAGAATCTTCACATAGGTGTTCCATGCATTCTCACTAAGGTTTAAATTGCATTCAGTGAGAGAAATGGGATGGAATCTGTTTTCTCCATTTTGACAGGACTTAGAATTATGTTTTTCCTTCGTTTTTTGTTTTTTGCTTGTTAATCCTCAACTGAGGATATTTTTTCTATTGATTTTCAAAGAGAGTGGAAGGGGGGGAGAGAGAGGGAAAAAGAGAGAGAGAGATGTGAGAGACATGGATCAGTTGCCTCCTGCATGTACAGGGGCCAGGGATTGAACCTGAAACCCAGGTACTCACCCTTCCCTGGGAATCGAACCCATGACCCTTGGTGCAAGGGGTGATGCTCTAACTATTGAGCACACTGGGCAGGGCTGTTTTTCTTTTTATTATTGGGTATTTTATATATTTTTGGGTATAAGTGATTTGTCATATATATATGTGTGTGTGTGTGTGTATATATATATATATATATATATATTATATTTTTCTCTCAGTCTGTGGCTTGCCTATTAAATTTCTTTTCTTTTTTTTTAAAAAATATATTTTTTATTGATTTCAGAGAGGAAGGGAGCGGGTGAGAGAGATAGAAACATCAATGATGAGAGAGAATCATTGATCGGCTGCCTCCTGCATACCCCACACTGGGGATCAAGCCCACAATCTGGGCATGTGCCCTGACCAGAAATTGAACCATGACCTCCTGGTTCATAGGTCAATGCTCAACCACTGGGCCATGCCAGCCAGGCCCTTATTCAATTTCTTATTGGTGTCTTTTGATGAGCAGATGCCTTTCATTTTGATGGAGTCTATTTTATTTATTTTTTCTCCTGATTGATTAATGCTTTCTGGGTCCTGTGTAAAAAATCTTTGTCTATTCCAAGTCTGCAAAGTTATTCTCTGACATTCTCTTTTTTCACTTTTTTCCTGTTTTATTGAGATATAATTGACATTTGACATTGTATTAACGTATACAACATAATGATTTGATATCTATATATGTAAAAGGCTAATATGCAAAGTGTCCCCTCGAAAGTTTGACTGGGAGACTAGGAGTTCCATTGCTCCCTATGATGTGTGCCGGAAGGAAGGCCCTGGCCAGCAGTTGGAAGACCCCATCAGCCCTGATTGCCGGCCAGGCCTAGGGACCCTACCCATGCATGAATTTTGTGCACGGGGCCTCTAGTATGTATATATTGGGAAATGATTAACCATAAGTTTAGTTAATATTCATTACCTCATATAGTTACTATTTTTTATCTTGTAATAAAGAATTTTAAGATTTACTTTCTTAGAAATGTCCAAATACACAATACTGTATTGTTAACTATAGTCACCTATGTTTTCTTTTATGAGCTTTGTATTTTTAGGTTTGATCCATTTTGAGTTAATTTTATATATGGTGTGGGGTAGGAATCAAGGTTTATCTTTCTCCCATATATTTGTTTGGTTGTTACAGTACTATTCATTGGATTCACACATGTATATTAAAAAATACATTTTAATTTTTCTATATTTTAAGTGTATTCCCTCATTATTTAACGCTTTACATTAAAATTAAAAACAAATCACACAATATGTTAGATATGTTAACTGTATCCTATCTAATAATAGACAAACAGGGCAATTGACCATACCTTTGCTATGCTTCCCATTGGCTAATCAGCAAGATATACAAATTAACTGCCAACAAAGATGGCGGTTAATTTGAATATGTAGGCGCGAAGCGGCAGAGCGAAGACATAAGGTGGCTCCGGCCGGAGCAGCGAAGGCTTTGAAAGCTGCTCTGGCCCGAGCGAAGGTCTGGCTCCCTGATGCCAAAGGAAAACCAGTGCAGGCAGCCAGGGGAAGGGCAGGCCTATTGCACGAATCTTTTCGTGCAACAGGCCTCTAGTTTCAATCTAATTGATTTCCTTTCTCATCCTATGCATTTTCTTTTGTGCCCTTCAACTTATTATGTGGAGAATGGACACATAAACTTTATAAGATTCCCAAAGGTGTTCAAGGCACAACACATGTGCGGGACCCTGGTGAGAGGGGAGAAACACTCAGCTTTAGAACCAGAGACCTGGGTTTAAATGTTCATTTGCTACTTTCTCGCTGTGACCTTGAGCATGTCACTTAACCTTCACTCATATTCCATACTTCCACAGATTCAGTAATTGTCTATTTCCCACCTACTATCAGTCACTGTATTCAAGATTTAATACAGACACACAGATATAACCTTTCCTGCACCCAGTTTACAACTGAGAGGTTGAGGCAGATGAGGCAGCAACACTGTGGTAGGTGCTTCCATAGCTCCCAGCCGAGAGTTGTGGGGTCAGGAAAGATTTCCAGACATGAGGACATTAAACTAATAAGTAGACATTAGTCAAGCAAAGAAGGGGGAGGAGTGATCCAGGCAGAGGAAGGAGCCCTTAATAGACATGGCATGGTGGAGAAACTGAGCGAAACCAGGCTAGGGAGAGGGAAGGGACCAGTAGGAGCACAGGGCACTGCTGCAGAAGGGGTCGGATCAGAGGGGCTTGCAGCCATCTTAACGCCAGTAGCTTCATCCTCAGAGAAGTGGCAGCTATTGATGGGTTTTAATCATTGACAAGTTGTAACAAGATCAGAATAAAAATGTTTTAAAAATCACGTTGGTTTTATGCACCAGAGAGATTCCGACTGGAGACAGGCACAATGAGTTGGAGATGATTGGAGAAATCCTAGTGAGAGAGGGTAGTGGCAACGGAGTGGGAGAAGAATGGATAGATTTGAGAAGTAATTAGGTGAACTCCATGAAGGAGACATCGGAGACTGAAAAATGAGACGGGGCCTCCTCCGATTTCTGTTTGGACCAACAGCATGAATGGTGGTGCTATTCCCTGGGAACAGAGTAGGCTTATGCGAAAACATAAGGTCGGATTTGCATTTTGGGTGTGAAGTGACTGGGGATGTTCTGCAGACTTTTAGTCATTTTGGCCTGGAAATTGAAGGACGGGTTTGGAAGGGGAAGCCATCTGCGTCCACGTGGTAAATTCCCTAAGACGGTATTCCCTCCATCTTCCCGACCTCTGTTCAACGTCTGCGGAGGATGTTCTGTGCGCTGGATGCTGGGGATGCATCGTCAACAGGAAGCCTGGGTTTCTGCCCTCAACCAGTGGAGCGGCCACCTCGTTCAACTTTCCTTAATCTGTAAAATGAATGTAATAAGGTGAAGTGAGATGCGGTGATGTGACGACACCCGGCCCTTTTAGTTTTTATCTGTTTTCCGGCGGCGGAGCCGGAAGAGAAGATGCTCGGTTATTTTGCTTTCGTATCCCCTCCTGGCCGGGCTCCCGCGCATGCTCCCTGGGCCGCCGGGCGGGGGCGGGGCGGCCGCAACCCTCGAGGTCTTCCCCGGGCCGGGACCCGGCCGGGCAAGGGAGCGGCCGCGTGACGTCATCAAGCGGCGCGGCCCGCAGGGCGGGACCCGAGCGCGACGGCGGGGCGGCGCTCCGGGACTGGCCGGGGAAACGAAAGTGAGGGAGGAGCTGGCGGTCCTGGCGGCAGCAGGGCCGGGCCCGGTAGCGGCGGCGGCAGCGGTGGCCTGACCCCCCTCTCCGCTCCCTGGCAGCTCGCCCTCTCCCCTCCGTGTGAGTGCCGGCGCGCGGCCCGGGGGCAGCGGGCGGGCGGGCGCGCGGGCTCAGCATCCTCCCCTCCACCGCCGCCTCGGCCCCGCACCCGCACCCGCACCCGCGCGCGGGCTACCCCCGCCGCCTTCTCGCCCCTTCTCTCGTCCCTCCTCCCTCCCCCCACCCCCACATCGCTCGTCCAGCTCCCGGAGCGGAGCCGCCGCTGACTTGGTCTCCGCGCACACGCACACATTCACGTTACCTTCCAGTGGAGACACGGGTCCGGGGAGAGGGGAGGGCGTCTCTTCCCTCCGTGAGCGGGGGCGGCGGAGCGAACCCGAGGCCCAGGGGGAGCAGCCTGGAGCGGGGATTGGGAGCCCTCTCCGGGGGCGGCAGCGGGTAGAGCCGGGCCTTCCCCTCGGAAGTTCCCCGCCGGCGCGCCCTCGGGCCTGCGTAGGTCCCGGGAGCGGCGCACCGGGAAGCTGTGCGGCCTCCCGTCGTGGGCCGCCGTCTTCTCCAGCGGAGAAGCGAGAGGGCGGAGGAGATGCTGCGGAAGGCGCCAGCCTAAGGTGGATTGGAGAGAGCGTCAGCACCCTCCGTCACACAGCTGTTTGCTCGCCTGTTTCTGCACCCACCCGAGCGCTGTCCACATGGAGTTCCCCTGCTCCGTCCCCAGAGGCACTAAGGACCAGTGGGACCTTTTATTTTTTGCTTTTATGGATTTTTTTGGGGGGCGGGAGGGGGGCATATAAGATAGGTTTAAAGGGAAATGTGGCTCAGCTTGGCCCTGCCTGCTGTTTGTTCAGTGTCGTCTGTTCTTCCTACGACCCCAGGAGGGCCCCTGCCTGTGCCTGGCGGGAGAGAGGCTGCCTCCCTGGGAAGGATCAGGTTATGCATTCGGTTGACGGGCTCATCTCTGAACTGGAAATAAGGGACACATGTGATTTCGGGTTTTTGTGAGGTCGACGGGATCACTGGTTATCTTTTTTGGTTTTATTGTAAGTCTGTTCTTTTGCCCCTGCACCTCCTCTTCCCCAAGGATTGCAGCCCTGTGGGCTTCTGTGTTGAGTCCTTTTTCTGAGTCCTGTTACGGCCAATCAGCTGTGTATAAACCACACTGTATTCTCTAGTATTGGTTGCTCTTTAACTCCTTCATTTCTTAAGATGTCAGGGTCTTCTTAATCTCTTCCATCACATTTTTTTTAAAAAAGTCCTCACCCGAGGATATTTTTCCATTGATTTTTTAGAGAGAGTGGAAGAGAGAGGGAAAGACAGAGAGAGATCAATGGGAGAGAATTGGTTGCCTCCTGCTGGCGCCTCAGGAGGGCCGGGCGGGGGAGGAGCCTGCAAGGTGGTGGTACCTGCCCCTGACCTGACTCTAACCCAGGACCCTTCTGTCCTCAGGGGGAGGCTCTATCCACTGAGCCAAACCCACTAAGGCTTATTATTATTATTATTATTATTATTATTATTTTCTCATGCTTACCTCATGTACCTACTCATGGGCATGGATGATGGTGGCATAGTGCCTGCCTGTTTTCTTTCTTTTCTTTTTCTGTGGAGGTGGGTTTCTGTTCTTAAAATTACTACTTTTGTACATGAGTCTTAACCTATGGCTACATCCAGTTCCAGTAACTTTCTCCCTCATATTTCCTCAGTCCTAAGTCAACCGGTGCTTCTATTCCTTTCCCAATTTTGTTCATGTTTTTAAACATCCTGAAGTAAAAAAAACAAAAACAACACAAGAAACAGTGTATCATATGGGTAAAATAGTAACAGTGGTAGAACGATCATTCTGGGATGATCTGTTCACCTTGGAAATTATTGGTTAATAGTCACTGGTTAATAGTTTCATAATACATTTCCAGGATACATTGTTGTTACACATGGCCAGTGTTGCATCAAAGTATAGAATAACAGTTTCCCAAGGCTTTTCCCCCTGTGGTGTGTGGAGTTGGCCCATGACTTTTTGGTATCTGACATCAATGGCCCAGAGGCCTCTGAGTCTGTGAGTACCACATTTTACAGTGAAACTAAGGACTATTTTTGAAAGCCCGAGCTTGGCTAGCATCCATACTGGACCTCTTTGAGGAAGAGGCTGTTCAAGTGCTGGCACTGGAAGTGGTTTGGAGTTGCCAAATCCCATCCCATTTATAATTTATACTCTAGAATCCCTGCTCTGATCCTAGAGACTCTGACATGAGCAGCTGACTGTCTTGTCTGGATTTATGGTTGCAGTAACAATGAAGAGGAGAAATGATCCAGAGTGCACTGCCCCTATCAAGAAACAGAAGAAAAGAGTTGCAGAGCTTGCCCTGAGCCTCAGCTCTACATCTGATGATGAACCTCCCTCGTCTATCAATCATGCAGCCAAAGGTATGCTTGCCTGTGTGGTCTGAGGCCACTGGTCATCTGGTTATGTGAGTCCCCGGAGCCTAAATTGGGCAGACTACAGTCCAGTGCTCCTTGCGGAAAATTAGGCAAATTCTGCAGAGATAGGTTGGCTGTAGACTCTCTTCCTTTCTGCCATTCTTCTAATAGGAGTGGGGAACTTTGTTTTAAATAGAAAATTGGAATTTTTACAAAGTGCAGTAGTTTTGTTGCTGGTCCTTCAGCAGGTGGCACTCTTTTGCTGCCATAAACCAGGTGTAAGTACAGGCATACCTTGAACATACTGCGAGTTTGGTTTCAGATCACCGCAATAGTGAGTCATAAACAGAGCGTCTTGCCTTCAATTTGTAAAAAACAAAAACGCAACATCTGTGAAGCACAGTGAAGCAAAGGGCAGTAAAACCAGGTGTGCTTTGCTCATCTTGTGCTTTTAACAGTTGTTAATGATCCTGAGGCTCTTGCTGCAGTACTGTGGCCTAATTCCCCTTAGGGTTTTGCATTGTTTTCTCAATTCCCTCAGCAGTTGTGAACAAAATACCCAAATGAATTGGAACATGCCAGTATTCACTGTTTACATTAAGCTCAAAGGATTTCACTCATTTAGCTGAAAGTAACATTTTGCTTTGCCTGTTTCTTAGGGTTATGGACATTCACAGTTTACACAGATGCTTTCTGTGAGAAATTGTAAAGTGTCTAGGACGGTGGTTCTCAACCTTCCTAATGCCGCGACCCTTTAATAGGGTTCCTCATGTTGTAGTGACCCCCAACCATAAAATTATTTTTGTTGCTACTTCATAACTGTAATTTTGCTACTGTTACGAATCGTAATGTAAATATCTGATATGCAGGATGTATTTTCATTGTTATAAATTGAACATAATTAAAGCATAGTGATTAATCACAAAAACAATATGTAATTATATATGTGTTTTCCGATGGTCTTAGGCGACCCCTGTGAAAGGGTCGTTCAACCCCCGAAGGGGTCGTGACCCACAGGTTGAGAACTGCTTATCTATGAGCTTGCCTCAAATACCAAGCAATTAGAAGTAGCTGTATTTGCATTTACCCAGAATTACTAGCCATATTAATTTCCCATGACTACTGTAACAAATTACAAACCGGGTGGCTTATATCAACAGGAATTTATTCTTCACGGTCCAGAAGTCCGAAATCAAGGTGTCAGCAAGGCCATAGTCCCTCCTAAGGCTCTTGTGGGGAATGCTTTTCTGCCTCTTCTATCTTCTGGTAGTTGCTGGCTGTCCTTGCTGTTCCTTGGCTTATAGGAGCATAATTCCAGTCTCTGCCTCTGTCTCTGTGTTCAAATTTCCCTCTTTTAAGGACATCAGGGCCCACCCTAATATAGTATGACCTCATTTAACTTGATTACATCTACAAATATCCCATTTCCAAATGTCCCGTTCCAGACTAGGTGACGTAACCTTTTGGGAGGCACTACTTAACCAGCTGTCTTGCCTTTTGGATCATCTGCTGGGTCACTGGTAAACTGAAATGAAATTTGGTAACAGATTGGTAACTGTAAGGGTGTGAAGCACCCTTTGAGGGTGGTAGAAAATTCAGTTTATTCATACTAGTAAGTGGTAGGCTAATTGAAGGGCAGTTACTCATCAGCTGTACTGAGAAGCTGGTCCAGAGAGGAGAAGCTTGGCAGGTGGGCACAGCTAATGAAGCATTTGGTGTGGCTGTGGTCCTGGCTGGATAAGAGACTCATAAACTTGTGTGTGGAGATATGTGTGCCTTTAACGTTGTCATGTTGAGTTCCAGGATAGGTGAGAAAGGCTATATGTAACAGCTTACTAAGTAGGAAGGTAAAAAACCTTGGTGCATTTGCTCTAGGGACTATTGAGGAAAGGGAATTTTGGTTCTCACCTGCAATTTTTAAGCAGCTTGGTGAAGGTAGAGGGTCTCCTTGGGTAGGGCTCTGGGGTATGAGGAGAGAGAGCATGCCTGGAGGAATAAATGACACTTCGGTGGTGGCAGTATCTAGTTCCAAGGGGCTCTTGGGGAACATTTGCTCTCAAGTAACATCTCTCTGAAGTAAGGAGAGCACAATGTCCAGGTAGAGGAAGGTAAGTGTATATGGTTAAGGATCTTTCAAGGGAACCAGTCTGATTTAAATTTTAAGCTTTTAAAAATGTGACTGTGAATTGAGATTAGCTCTCTCCCCCTCACAGGCTCCCTTGAATTGTACCGAATAGCTTTAACCTTTCTGCAAGTAGCACCGTATGACTCAGGATTGACTGCTGCTGCCATGTGTGCAGAATGGAAGTCTAGAGGTGGCCAGTACTGTGTATGCTTCTGGCAATAGGCCATTTGGTCCCTTTCATTTGCAGAAAATGAGGCAGGAGGTAGAGGCAAGCAAACATGCCAGATTTCCCTGGGTCAACTTATTTTCGGATGGGGCAGCTCCACATCGACACAAAAACTCTGAGGACTAGAGTCTAGTGCCTTCAGCAAGATTGCTCCTTTGACCCCCCCCCCCCCCCCCGCCCCCACCCCCAACCCTGTGCTTGGCATGGAGTAAATGCTCAGTAAATATTTACTGAATAAAATTGATAGAAGGCAACAGTAGTATCTTTTCCAAGAAGCTTAAAATGCTTCGCCTCTTTCATTTTGCCTGCTTTCCAGTCTACAAAAGATCATTTCATTAAGTACTTACGAGCATTTATATCATTTCTGTTCTGCATTGGCTCCTCTAAGGCATCCATCCCCTGGACAGTGTGCCCTGGTAGTTACTGTCTCACCAGAAACTACATATCCATTAAGTCATAGCATTAAAGCAGGTGTGTTTCTTTTTGTTCCAACCATTTCAACCTGCATATACTGTTCAAATGGGTGATTGAAAAATGCTCTTTAGGGAGTATAATTAGAAAAACAAAAAAAAAAACAGTAGTTACTATTTCTGTCTGCTGGGCCTTGTTTGTTCTGCTGTTTCTTCTTTTTTTTAATATACATATTTTTTATTTTAGAGAGGGAGAGAGATAGAAACATCAGTGATGAGAGAGAATCATTAACCGGCTGCCTCCTGCATGCTCCACATTGGGGATCCAGCCTGTAGCCTGGGCATGAGTCCTCACTGGGAATCAAATTGTGACCTCCAGATTCATAGGTCAATGCTCAACCACTGAGCCACACCAGTCGGGTTGTGTGGCTTCTGCTAGATCAGTGTGATGACTCATTAATAGGTCTTTTTAATTTAATCAGTTTATTTTACATTATTGACAAGGTAGCTGTATTGCCAGGTCCGAGACTGACATCATCTGACCAGGGTAAAGAAGAAAGGGATGTTGTCATGGCCACTGTGGCATCATGTGATTATTTTGAACATTTTAAGAGAAGTTTAAAGGTACTTTGAAGCCTAAATAAACTCTTGGAAATTTGCTATTAAATAACAGCCTTTTGAAGTGAGAGACAGGTGGAGGTCATTTTGTTCATTTCGGTTATTTTTTTTAATCATCACCTGAGGATATTTTTCCATTGATGTTTGTTTTTTTAGAAAGAGGGAAAGACAGAGACAAATATAGATATGAGAGAAATACATCTATTGGTTGTCTCCTGCACAAGCCCCGACCAGGGCCTGGGCTGGGGAGGAGCCTGCAGCCGAGGTATGTGCCCTTGACCAGAATCAAACCTGGGACCCTTCATCCACAGGCCGATGCTCTATCCACTGAGCAAACCGGCCAGGGCCTTTTTGGTTGTTTCTCACAGGGAAACTGGTCCTTAGGTGTGTGCATTTGGCCCTCCCACAGCATGTGCCTTGGAAGCTGCCAGGGTCCTTCCCCAGCACGGCACTAACAGTGCCTCCCCTCTACCAGACTTAAGTCTTCCCTAAATAGGCTATTTTCCCTGAAACACCATTGCTTTCCTGTCAGTCCAGATTCATGACCTTAATCAAAAACTTCCTTTATCGGTACCTGTTTAAATTGCTCTAATGAGTTACCATTTGTCTGGTATGAAGAAGAAATTGAGTCTTTAAACAGGAATGAGTGTATTCCACAGCAGTGTTAGGCAGGATGGGATGTTTATTAAAATCCATAATTTATTCTTCTGTATCTTTGTGCTGCTCACCGTGGCCACTGGTGTTTGGATCTGCCCCTCTTTGTGTGTTGTCACTGTCATTTCTAATCTTGGCATGTTTGCTCTACTGTTCTGTTGCCTTATCAAAGATTTGCCCAGTAGCTGGGAAGCCTCTTCCTTTAAAATGACTTAAGAGTAATGCCCTTCATCAGGTAGAGAGAAATCGTAAATGAAAACTCTAAGTAATGTTTTGGGCTCTCCGATAGATTTTAGAAGAGGGGCTCCTGGGAGGTAAATGGGGATGCCACCCAGCTTTGGCACATTCTTAATGAAACTAATGATTTTAATAGACTGACTTATTAGTCCCGTTAATTTATACCCTCATTACAAGAGTGTCTGTTCAGTGTTTGCTAAATTTTTAGCAGTCTTGGGAGGCTAAACCTCCTCTTTAGTTTCTGCTGCAGCCACGGCAATTGTCTCTTTTTCATCTAAAAAGAGTGGCTCCAAAGGCCCAGGGTAAAAATGAGTAGTAGCTGTAATAGTCTGTGGACATTGGGACCAATCTGGGGAACTCTGTCTTAAATCCTGTCAGGCTAAGAATTGGCTTCACATACCACATGAAATAAAAGAGAAATAAGGGTTATCTGTTCATCCATCATACTTCTTGACCTCACAAAGAAATGTCTATCTAGTAGGATGGTATTTTAGCTCCCATCAGCCCCACTTTCAGAATCTGAACAGGGCAGCTGTACGTTAGGTGACACCTAGGGAAGAGAAATGGAGTGGAAAGATCTTTGTACCAGACTCATCACTGATTTGCCTGATGAACCTCCACCCAAATTAGGGTCTTTCTGCCAATTTGGTCCAAAAATGTGATGAAGACAAAGAAAACAAAAGAGCTCTCTCTGAGATCTGAGAGTGGCAGGAACCCTGCATGCTCAGGAATGATATTTATCATTAGATGGTAGATGCCCATTAATGGGACAAGCAAACCTGACATCCTGGCAGCTCCCTAGAGCTGGACCAAGTGCACACTCTCCTTTGAGGCTGCCAGGTGTTCCTAACCTTCGCCTAGATAGACCTATGCATCCCTAGACAACCGGTGAAAGGAATAATAACTGATTTAACGTTATTGCTTCTGTTGAGTCAGGACCCTGGATTCCTGGGCTGCCCCAAAGGAAAATATAGGGCCCGAGTGGGGAGCTGCTCGCATTCGTGGCCCCACCTTTTTCTGCACTAAGTAGTACAGGTGGAAGGCAGGGAAGCAGCTGTGTGAAGAGAAGCTGCACCTTTGGACGGGTGGTTCTGTAGCATGTGGGCATTCTCTTACAGAAGAGAGGCGAAGAATAGATGGAAGGCCCACACTCAGTCTCCAGTCATTCAGGAGGTCTTTTCCCTCAGGTCTGATGTCCTCTGAAGATTTCTCTGGAAAGGAACCAAACTCTTTCCAAGGCTTGGAATGGTACTTTATTTCTCAATAGTTTTATTTTTTTTTTATTTATTTTTTTTTTTTTTTATATTTTATTGATTTTTTACAGAGAGGAAGGGAGAGAGATAGAGAGTTAGAAACATCGATGAGAGCGAAACATCGACCAGCTGCCTCCTGCACATCCCCCACTGGGGATATGCCCGCAACCCAGGTACATGCCCCCGACCGGAATCGAACCCGGGACCTTTCAGTCCGCAGGCTGACGCTCTATCCACTGAGCCAAACCGGTCTCGGCAGTTTTATTTTTTTTTAACCCTAATTTTCTTTATTTAAATTTTTTTTTATTGATTTCAGAGAGGAAGGGAGAGGGATAGAGAGAGAGAAACATCAATGATGAGAGAGAATCATGGATTGGCTGCCTCCTACATGCGCCCCACTGGGGATGGAGCCAGCAACCCGGGCATGTTCTCTGACCGGGAATTGAACTGTGACCTCCTGGTTCATGGGTTGATGCTCAACCCCTGAGCCATACCAGCCAGGCATAACCCTAATTTTCAAACAAATGTATTATTTCTCCCATAGAGAGGCAGAAAAGTGCAAGACAAAATAAATTTCACTTCTCAGTTTCCATGGTTACTCACTGTTAATGTTCTGGGTCTTTCTTTGAGTGTGGCACTTTGGCACTCTGTGATGTGGTGCTGCATTGGTCCATGTAAACAAGTTGGCTCTTGCTCTGGCTGTTTGGCTCAATTGGTTGGAGCATCATCCCAGTAAGGGCACATACCCAGGTTGTGGGTTCAATCCCCAGTCAGGGCACATACAAGAGGCAACCAATTAATGTTTCCCTCCCTTTCTCCTTCTCCTTCCCTCCCTCCCTCCTTCTATTTCTCCCTCCCTCTATCCCTCCCTTTCTCCCCCCCCCCCCCCCCCCTTTAAAATCAATGAAACAAACACACACGAAAACAACACCAAATTGGCTCCTTGTTAAGGGAGTTGGATAGCCACCTTAAGGAGAAGGGGCAGATTTGGTGCCTCTCATACACAGACATTCTCAACCAAAACTCCTCTTTGCTGACTGCTTAGGAGCCAGGATTTTGGTTTTAAGTTTATTCTGATTTTTAAAAACATGTTCACCTGCTTTTTCTTTCTTTTGCAAAATGTTAAATCATTAAAAATGTATGTTTATCTTAGCTATTAGATTTTTAGGCTCTCTTAGGGTAGGATTGTTACTTTTGGATAGTACCTGGTTGTATGTAGCATGGACCTTTTGTATAATAGGTCCTGAACCAAATTTGTTGTCTGATCTGTTAAAGGATATCGATATTTTGGACTCTGACAGATTCCATATGTCAGCCTACTGGGGTGGTGGTGAGGGGGAGGCTACTAAATATTATGATCTAGTACAGCCGTGGGCAAACTACGGCCTGCAGGCCGGATTCGGCCCGTTTGAAATGAATAAAACTAAAAAAAAAAAAGACCCGTACCCTTTTATGTAATGATGTTTACTTTGAATTTATATTAGTTCACACAAACACTCCATCCATGCTTTTGTTCCGGCCCTCTGGTCCAGTTTAAGAACCCATTGTGGCCCTCGAGTCAAAAAGTTTGCCCACCCCTGATCTAGTAGGAGCCAGTTCTCTTTTAGGATATAGGTATTCTATTCTCATGCTCAAACTTTTTGTTAGTGTTTTATCTTAAAAAAAAAATTTTTTTTAAAGACTTTTTTTTTTTAAGAGCAGTTTAAGGTTCACAGCAAAATTGAAAGTACAATGGTATCTCTACACATGCATAGCTTTCCCCATTATCAACATACCTCACCAGAATGGACATCTGTTATAATTGACTAGAGGCCCGGTGCACGAATTTGTGCATGGGTGGGGTCCCTCAGTCTGGCGGGTGATCAGGGCTAATTGGGCCATCTCGTCTAGTCCTGATCGGGGTTGATGGGGGCTGGTCGGCTAGGGAGGGGCCATGGGAGGTCTCCAGGGTATGTCTGGCCTTCTCGTCTAGTCCCGATAGGCCGGACCCCAGCAGCAAGAAGTATCTGCCCCCTGGTGGTCAGTGCACGTCATAGCGATTGGTTGAGCGGTCGACCGAATGGCACATCATTCACTCAGAGCCCATAGTTTATATTAGGGTTCCCTCTTGGTGTTGTTTACTCTAGGGTTTGAACAAATGTAATGATGCTTCTCAGGGCTGAACTCTTATTACTTGTACTTGGACTACTTGTACGAGGTCGTGTAAAAGGAAATAACTTACTTTAAAATTTTTATTTATTGATTGATTTTTAGAGAGAGGAAGGAAGAGAGAGATTTGTTGTTCTGCTTATTTATGCATTCACTGGTTGATTTTTGTATGTGTCCTGACCAGGGATCAAACCCCACAACCTTGACATATGGGGATGATAGTCTAACCAACTGAGCTACTAGGCCAGGGCCAGAGGAAATATCTTAAAGAGCTGTACACTCAGTAGGTGCTTAGCAAAGGTGGCAACAAGATGAGAGTCACTTAAATTCACTACAGTGAGCACTTAATTAATTTTTGTTAAGTTGAAAGCCTCAGTCCAGGTGTGGGAGATAGAAAGTTGACTGTGACGCAGCTCCCGATCTTTAGCAGTGACCCTGTCCAAATAAGTGGCTCTCAGGCAATGTGATGAGTGCTGTGCTGATGATGTGATACTGGGGCTGCTGGAGCCCAGAGGGTGGAAGGGAGAATCAGGCCTGGGTGTTGGGGAAGGCTTCCCTCCTCTCAGATGTCAACCCTCAGCAAGTTTGTATTCTCATAGGGAAGTGGATGGATCAGTTCACAGAAGGTAGGATTCCATGTATATGGTCTCGCTTTTCTATTATTCATTTGACAATGTCTGGGTGATCTATCTATTCCAATACATAGAGCAGAGCTTCTCAAATTTTCTTGGGTCTTGGACCCTTAGTGCCACACTAACTTTTTTCACCTTGCTCCTACACCAAAAGAAATACCTAACATTTCAGTTTATTAAAAATTTAGGTCTAAATAATAAGCATTTATATCCTTCTAACTAATGGGTGTTTGAAAGAATAATACACATAAACTGAAAAATAATTTATTCCTTTTAAAAATTTATTTTCTCTTTTTAAAAAATTTATCTCTATTGTTGAAAGTTTTACAAATATCCCCCTTTTTTATCTCCATTGAGTCCCCCCACCCCCTTGCCTTCACACTATTGTCTATGTCCATGGGTTATGCATATCTATATATATAAAAAAGGCAGCTACTGTAATGACTATAATGACCTAACAACCGGTTGCTATGACGCCCACTTTGGCCAGCGAAACGGCCCCATAAGGGGGTGGGGCCAGTGACCAACCTTGTGGCCCCTCCCCTCTGCCGGCCTGCCCCTGATCGGACTCTCCCACTCCAATCAAGAGTGGGGCCTGCCGGCCAAAATGCCCCCTCTCCCGCCCCCCCACCCCCACCAACCGAGCCTGTCCCACCACGATAGGCCTGAAGCCCCTCGCCCCAGCCGGCCTGCCCCTGATCACACCCCCTACCCCAGTAGGGGGCGGGGCTGGTGGCCAACCTCCTGCAGCCCCTCCCCCCAGCCAGCCACGCCCCCAATGGGTCCCCACCACCCTGATCGGCCCGCAGTTCCTCCCCCCACAGCTGGCCCTACCCTAGATTGGCCCCCTCACCCCGATACAGAGGACCTACTGTATATAAAAAGCCGACTGGCCAACCACCCATGGCCCTTCCCCCAGGCCACTGGCCCCTGATCGGCACCCCACACCCACCCATAATGGGGCGGGCCGGCCGGCCGGCCAACCTCCCGCCATCTCCTCCTCCTGACAGGTCGAGCCCTGATCCATCCTGATTGAGGCCGGGCCGGCTGGACAGCACCCATGCATGAATTCGTGTGCTGCGCCTCTAGTATGCATTTAAGTTCTTTGGTTAATTTCTTCCCCCTCACCTTCTCTCAAGGATAGTAACTTATTAATGAGATGTGTATACTGTTGAGCATTACATAACTTCTCAAGCCTTGGGTTCAGATTCAATAACCCCCCCGTTTCCTGTTCTGTAGTTTTCCTTGTTTGCAATTAATACCATTTTTATTTATTTATTTTCATTTTATTTATTTATTTATTTTATTAAATCTTTATTCAGATTATTACATTAGTTACTCTTTTTCCCCACCATAACTCCCCTCCACCCGGTTCCCACCCCACCCTCCGCCCTCACTCCCCACCCACTGTCCTTATCCATAGGTGCACGATTATTGTCCAATCTCTTCCCTCACCCCACACCCTCCCCCCCCCGCCCCAGAATAGTCCATTCCCTTTCTATGTCCCTGATTCTATTGCAATCACCAGTTCATACTGTTCATCAGATTATTTATTCACTTGATTTTTAGATTCACTTGTTGATAGATGTGTATTTGTTGTTCATAATTTATATCTTTACCTTTTTCTTCTTCTTCCTCTTCTTAAAGGATACCTTTCAGCATTTCATATAATACTGGTTTGGTGGTGATGAACTCCTTTAGCTTTTTCTTATCTGTGAAGCTCTTTATCTGGCCTTCACTTCTGAATGATAGCTTTGCTGGATAAAGTAGTCTTGGTTGTAGGTTCTTGCTATTCATCACTTTGAATATTTCTTGCCACTCCCTTCTGGCCTGCAAAGTTTCTGTTGAGAAATCAGCTGACAGTCGTATGGGTATTCCCTTGTAGGTAACTGAGTTTCTTTCTCTTGCTGCTTTTAGGATTCTCTCTTTGTCTTTTGGTCTTGGCATTTTAATTATGATGTGTCTTGGTGTGGTCCTCTTTGGATTCCTTTTGTTTGGGGTTCTCTGCGCTTCCTGGACTTGGAAGTCTATTTCTTTCACCAGGTAGGGGAAGCTTTCTGTCATTATTTCTTCAAATAGGTTTTCAATATCTTGCTCTCTCTCTTCTTCTGGCACCCCTATAATTCGGATGTTGGTACGTTTGAGGCTGTCCCAGAGGCTCCTTACACTACCTTCGTATTTTTGGATTCTTTTTTCATTTTGCTTTTCCGGTTGGGTGTTTTTTGCATCTTCGCATTTCAAATCTTTGACTTGATTCTTGCTCTCCTCTGGTCTGCTGTTGGGAGTCTGTATAATATTCTTTATTTCAGTCAGTGTATGCTTAATTTCTAATTGGTCCTTTATCACAACATCGAGTGTCTCATTAGATTTCTTGAGGATCTCACTACATTTATCGGCGGTCTCACCAGTCTTTTCGAGGGCCTTATTAAATATATCGGCGGCTTCTAGACAGTTCTTTAAAGACCTTAAAAATGTGGTTTTGAACTCTATATCCAGCAGTTTGCTTTCCTCCCATTCTGTCGTTTGTGTCCTGTTTCTTTGTCTCGGCATTTTTTTATGCTTCGCTGTGTCGATAGAGTGCTTTTCTGTGCTAAGTGTCCCAATTACCTGAGGTAGACACTCTTGGTGCACCCCCTTGTGGGCTTTGTGCACAGTCTTGTTGTAATTAAGCCTTGATTGTTATAGTTATCACTGTGAGGAATTGACCTCCAGGCCAGTTGGCTGTGAGAATCAGCTGTGTCTGCATTGGGAGAACTTCTGTGCTGGAGACACCCCTCTGGGGCTAGACTTGCTTCGATGGGGCTTTGGTGCTCACTGAGTCTGCCCCCTGAGTGTCTTTTATGGTTCCACGGAGCTGCAAACTGGATGGTCCCACTCTGACCTCTGGGCTTCCTGGCTCCTGGATCTCTAGGGAGGTGCTAATCTAGCCTTTGCCTGAGGCTATCCAGCAAAAGTCTCCCTGCAGGGCTTGGGCGGGGCGGGTCCCACAGGATCAACAGGGCGGGGTTAGCAATTATCGCTGCTCTCAGTCTTGCCCTCAGAGGCTCTGCTTCTCAGTGTCCCAGTAATCGCTGCAAGCCCCACGGAGAGAAAGCTGCCCAAGGGTTCTGAGCGATGCCAGACAGTCCCGCTTCTCCTGTATGAGTCTGGGTCCCTAGAGACTTGGCCGGAACTGGAGCTCAGAGCCTGAGACTCCCTCCTGATTGAAAACGACAACCACACCCTCAGCCGCCAGCCCACTCCGCATGCACTCCGCACCTTAGTATTTTACTTCAGCACTGTGCCTCCTCTGAGTCTCGGTATGCTTTTCTCTTTCCGCCGAGTTGTAGAACTTCCACTCAGTCAGCCTTCCTGTGGTTCTGGATGATGACCGTTCCGTCTTTTAGTTGTATTTTTGAAGTGGTTGTTCGAGGCAGCAAACTCCGGTGTTTACCTATGCCGCCATCTTGGTTTTTCCTAATACCATTTTTAATGGAAATATACATACATTTTTAAAAATTTAAAAAAAAATCTTATTATTGATTTCAGAGAGGAAGGATGGGTCGGGGGAAGAGAGAAAGAAAGAGAGAAACATCAGTGATGAGAATCATTGATTGGCCTCCTCCTCCATACCCCATCCTGGGGATTGAGCCCAAAACCCAGGCATGTTCCTTGACCGGGAATTGAACTGTGACCTCTGGTTCATAGGTTGACACTCAACTACTGAGCCACACCAGCTGGGAAGAATATGCATAAATTTAATAAAATATTTTGAGATACAGTCTATTTCCAAATTGGGGTGGGTTTGCCTAAGACCTTATCTGGGTAAAATTACATTGGGTTGAAATAGCTTTCAAGTTAAGAAATTCATCTATATACAGACAGTCCTCTGGTTTCATCGGACTTGACGTACGTCGTTTCGTGGTTACGTTGCCATCTCCCATTTATTTATAACAAAAAAATGTTCCATCATTTCGATGTATGTACATACGTGCTTTATGTTTTTTATTTATTTATTCGACATATGTACATATGTGCCTTATATTTTTTATTATGTATTTACCACAAGTAAAGGTCAGGAATTGTTATCTTTCTTTTAAATTTTTTTTTACTGTTTCACTTCATTACTGCTGTGTATTTGCTCCATGTGAGTGACGTAGGTGCTTATGTAGGTGGGTTCCGACTTACGGCGAAAACCACATTACGTCGCGCTGTAGGAATGGATCTTCGACGTAACCCGAGGACTTACTGTATATAAAAAGCCAGTGACCGGAATACTGTAACGACTAGAACGACCGGTCGCTATTACGCCCACTGTGGCCAGCGAACTGGCCCAATCAGGGGGTGGGGCAAGCTGGCAACCTCCTGCGGCCCCGCCCCCCCGCTGGCCCCACTCCCAATTGGCCTCTGCCACGCCGATCAAGGGCGAGGCAGCCAGCCAGCCACCCCCCCCACAGCCCCTCCCCCTGCCTGGCCCCAACCCAGATCGGCCTCCCACCCCAATTAGGGGCGGGGCCAACTAGCCAACCACCTGTGGCCCCTCTCGATTGCTGGCCACACCCCCGATAGGCCCCACACCCCATTGGCTCGCAGCCAACCCCCCCAGCCGGCCCCCCACAGTCCAATCGGGCAGGGCTGGCAGGCCAACGGCCCGCAGCTCCTCCCCCCAGCTGGCCCCACCTCCTAATCAGGGGTGGGACTGGCCAGTCAACTACCCGCAGCCCTTCCCCACGCCTGGTCCTGCCCCTGATTGGGCCCCCAATACCAGTTGGGAGCGGAGCTGACTGGCCCACTGCCCACAGCCACTCCCCCTGGCTGACCCCACCCTAATCAGCCCCCACCACCCCATGGGCCCGCATCCCTTCCCCCAGGCCAGCTCTGCCACTGATCGGCTCCCCAACTCTGATCAGGAGTAAGGCCAGCGGCTACCGCCTGTGGCCCCTCCCCCTGGCTGGCCCCGCCCCTGATCAACTTCCTCAACACCAATTGGAGGTGGGGCCCGCTGGCCAATTGCCTATGGCCCCTCCCCCTTAGCGGGCCCATCCTGGATTGGGCCCCATTTGGGGCAGGCTGGCTGGCCAACCTTCCACCATCTCTTCCCGACAGGCCCTGCCCTGATCAAGGCTGGGCTGGCCAGGCCCCACCCATGTGTGAATTCGTGCACTGGGCCTCGTGTGTGTGTGTGTGTGTGTGTGTGTGTGTGTGTGTGTATTTAGATGACTATTATTTAGTCTTAAAAGAAGAAGGAAATCCTGTGATTTGCAACAACATGGATAAATATAAAGGGCATTATGCTACGAGAAATAAGGCAGACAGAGAAAGGCAAATACTTCATGTGGAATCTGAAAAAGAAACAAGAAACAGTTGAACTCATAGAAAAAGTAGAGAAGTGATTGCCAGGGGCTGGGGGGTGGGAGATATAGGGAGAGGTTAATTAGTAAAACGGTACAAACTGTCAGTTATAAAATGAATAAGGTCTGAGGATCTAATTATAGCATGGTAACAACTCTATCCTAGATAATAAGAGGTAATATGCAAATTGATCCTCACTCCATCACACCATCACAAGGTGGCTGTGCCCACAGGGAGGCAGGGTTCCCATAACAACCCATAACGAGCAATCAGCAGGGACCTGAGGCTGCGCCCCCCACCCGGTGGGGCTTGATGGGGGACCTCAAGCCGTGTCCCCTGCCCCGGCAGGTCTTGATGGGGGTGGGGCCAGCCAGGTCTGGGTCTCACATGATTTTGAGGTGCACGCAGGTGGGCAGGGACTTGACTCTGGGTCCCAGAGCGTGCCCTAGACTCTGACAGAAGGAAGATTTTCATATACATTTTACTAATTTTCTTTCATCTCTGACAATTCTATTATAGAGAAAGGGCAAATAGCAATATCAAAATATTTCCTCTAATTAATTCCCTTTTAATGTGCACGGATTTCGTGCACCAGGCCACTAGTATTGTATAATTGTAATTTGCTGAGAGTAGAATTTAGATGTTCTCACACACAAAAAAGCTAAATACATGAGTTGATAGATGTGTTAATTAGCTCATGAGGGGGAATCCCTTCACAATGTACACATACCAATTCATCATGTTATATACCTTAAATATCTTACAGTTTTTTGTTAATTACACCTCATCAAAACTGGAAAAAGTGGTCCATCCAGGGACCAATCCAGTATCATAATCAAATTGTGTAACATCTCTTTAGTCTTCTTTAATCTGGAATACTTCCTAAATCTTTGCCATTCATAACTTTGACACTTTAAAAGAGTTATTTTGTAGAATGCTCCTCAGCATTTGTCTATCGTTTCCTCCTAATTAAATTGAAGTTATGTACTTTTGTCAAGGTTACATAGACATGGTACTGTGTTCCTCTTATGAGGTGGGAGCATAAGTCAGTTTGTACTCTCAGTAGTGATGGTAACTTTGATTTCTGTTATGGGTGTGTCTGTCAAGTTTCTCAGCTGTGAAGTAACTGTTTTTGTTTTTTTTTTAAATCCTCACCCAGGGATATGTTTTTTCTTTATTGATTTTTAGAGAGGAAGGAAGAGAGGGAGGGAGGGAGGGAGGGAGAGAGAGAGAGAGAGACAGACAGACAGATATTGATCAGTTGCCTCCTGGAGAGAGAGAGAGAGAGAGAGAGAGAGAGAGAGAGAGAGAGAGAGAGAGAGATTGAGAGATTGATCTGTTGCCTCCTGTAGGCACCCCGACTAGGAATTGAATCCATCAGTCCATAGCCCAGGTATGTGCCCTAATGGAGAACCAAACCAACTGATGCTCCAACCGAGTCACCTGGCCAAGGCTGTAAAGTTTCTATTTTTCCCTTTGCAATTAACAAACAGTTTGAAACTATGTAAATGTTTTGCGCCTCATCAAACTTTTACCAACTAGTTTTAGCATCCAATGACTCTTGCTTGAACCAATTTTTATTAATGATATCTACTAAATGGTGGATTTCTAATGCCATCATTTCTTCTGCATTAGTGGTTGACATTCAATTGTAAGTAAGAAGGAAAACTTTTCCCTAATGTATGTATGTATGTATATGGTTATAGCAGCATTAGGTCATTATACCTCACTAATGTTATTTATTTTAATGCTCAAAGTGACTTTTGAAACTTGCTTTTTAGTGGTTTTTGATTGTTTTTATGAACCTACAGAAAAATAATTTGTATGCTAAGTAAAATATTCAAGAAATATTCTATATAATAAAAGGCTAATATGCAAATTGTCCCCACAGGTGAGAGTTTGACTAACCTGGGGTTAGACATGCGGGCGGTGGCAGGCAACCAGCCAGTGGAAGGGAGGCAGCGGCCGGCAGTCCCTAGGAACCGTAACCGTGCCTGAATTTCTTGCACTGGGCCTCTAGTGTGTACTATAAAACAAGACAATCATACTTTATCTGGCTTTAATGACTTTTAGTCCTCAGATAGACATACGGATTATAGCAGCAGTTGCTCAAGAATTGAACCTTCCAAGTATCTGGCTATTGTTGCACATGACACTGGATGGCTTTCTATACTTTCCTAGAAATAATGGTTCCTGTTTTTTATATCATTGACAGTTTTTCACAAAGTTTTTACCACACATATGTGTCTGTGTGTGTGTGTGTGTGTAATATCACACAGTAATGCAATGTTATAATAATTGCCGTAAAATAATAATCTTACATTTTTAAGATAGTTAAGAAATGAGCAAAAAATATGTTTATATGTTCTTTCATATTAACTCACATATTTGCCATTTCTAGTGCTCCTCCTTTTTTCCCCATGGATTTGAGTCATTTTCTGATGTTATTTCCTTTCAGTCTAAATGACTTCCTGATATCAACAAATCTGTCTTTATCTAGAAATGTATTTTACTTTCATTATTGTAGGGCAGTTTTGCTGGTTTAGAATTTTTTATTCAGCACATTGAGTATGTCATTCCACTGTCTTCTGGCCTCCATTGTTTCAAATGAGAAGTCAGCCAACTGTAATGCATTTTTCTCTTGCTGCTTTCAGATTTTTCTGTCTTTCAGCACTTAGACAATGATGTGTCTAGGTGCAGATCTCTTTGTATTCATGTTACTTGAGGTTTGTTGCATTCTTGGTTATATAGATTCATCAGTTTTTGACCATTATTTCTTTTTAAATGTGTGTCCTTTTCTCTTTCTCTCCTCTCCTTTGGATACAGCCATTAGATATATGTTAGCATGTTGATGCTGTCCCACAGACCTCTGAGCACTGTGTATTTTTCTTTAATCTTCAGACTGCGTAATTTCTACTTATTTATATTCAACTTCACCGATGCTTTTTCTATCATTTAGAATCTCCTGTTAAGTCCCTCTAATGAATTTTTAATTTAGTTCTTGTACTTTTTGTGGTAAAACATACATAACATATAATTTACCATTTTAACCATTTCTAAATGTACAGTTCAGTGGCATTAAGTGCATTCACATTGTCATGCAACCATCAGAACTTTTCTTCTTCTCAAACTGAAACTCTGCTACCCATCCTATATAATAAAAGGCTAATATGCGACCGAATGGTGGAACGACCTATTGCTGTGTGCGCACTGGCCACCAGGGGGCAGATGCTCAATGCAGGAGCTGCACCCTGGTGGTCAGTGTGCTGCCACAGGGGGAGCGCTGCTCATCTAGAAGCCAGGCTCACGGCTGGCAAGCACAGTGGCAGTGGCAGGAGCCTTTCCTGCCTCCTCAGCAGCGCTAAGGATGTCCCATGGGGAGCAGGCCTAAGCTGTCGGTCAGACATCCCCCAAGGGCTCCCAGAGTGCTAGAGGGCACAGGTCTGGCTGAGGGCAACCCCCCCTCCCCCCAGTGCACGATTTTTGTGCACCGGGCCTCTAGTATTTCTGTAAAAGAGAGGGAAAGAGCCAGTCACAGTGAATAGACTGTTGATCCTCCTGCTTTTGGCCAGGAGTCACATAACCCACCACTCTGACAGCTGCTGAGGTGTATCTTACTTGGAGACCTTTTGCAAGAAGGTTGTGGTATAGGAATCTTCCTCTTACCTATAAGTTTGAAGGACTGAAAACAAAGGAAACTAGGAGATTAAACAATCAGAAACTCTTAGTCTGACAATTATATCTTCAATAAATATAGTTTACATTTAGCAATGTCCTTTAAATACATTATTTCAGCTTCCAATTACTTGTGAGGAAGTTATTACCATCTTAGTTGGTAGGGAAAGATATTGAAAAGATGGGAAAGGAAAACATATTTTCGAGTCACCATTGTATGTCAAGTACCATTAGGAATTTTTGGTACTTGCCCAAGATTACACAGTCATTAAGAGGTAGAGAATGCATTTGGCCCTGAGTGATTTTATGAACTTTATATGTGTAAGGTAATGCATATATTAAACACTAGTTAGATAAATGAAGTTAGACTTCTTGAGGTGATTTTGTGCCATAAATTCACCTAAATATTTTTCTTCTTTCTTTTCTAGTATCTACCACAAGCCTCAGTGGGTCTGACAGTGAGACTGAGGGGAAGCAACGCAGCTCTGATGATGCATTCAAAGCAGACTCTCTTGTGGAGGGAACTTCTTCCCGCTATTCCATGTACAATAGCGTCTCCCAGAAGCTTATGGTATGTTGGCACTTGGGTTGGGTTTCTAAAGCTGCACCAGAATTGTGAGAGAGAGGGAATTTGTATTGATTGGTATGAAAAGAAGAAATGCTAGGGAGTGAGTTTTTCCTTTGCTTTTTAGCTACTGAAATTTAGTAGAGTATGGCTCTCTTTTCAATAGAGGTATTGTTCACATTGGAGCAGTGTACGCCAACCTTTCGGACCTCACGGACCACCTGTTGGCAACCAGTGCCTTGGAGTTCATCCATATGAAGTGGTTGCTCAGGCCTGCTGCTGTTAATCGCCCTCCAGGGGAAATAGACACAAATCTTCTTAGGATTGAGTTCTTTTATTAGATAAGGATCTTTGGGTTTGAGATTTAGGTCTTCGATTTTGGGGGTACATAATTGAGCCCAGTAACTCTAGAGGTCAGTATGAGCTGATACTTGTGACATTTAAAAAAATGATTCTGTTCAGGAGCTTATAGTACCTCCAAGACCTCAGTTTTGCATGAAGCAATTTTTCAGTTGATCTTTTGATTTGGGCTTCTGCAGGCCCTCATTGTCCTTGCCTATTCATGGTCTTTTTGAGTTCCATATAAATTTTTGGAATAGTTGTCCTAGATCTGTGAGATATGCCATGAGTATTTTAATAGGGATTGTGTTGAATCTATAGATGGCTTTGGGTAGTACAGCTTTTTTTTTTTTTTTAATTGATTAAGTTATTACATAAGTGTCCTTATCCCCACATTACCCCCTATCCCCCCACTCATGCCCTCACCCCCCTGTTGTCTGTGCCCATTGGTTAGGCCTATATGCTTGCATATAAGTCCTTTAGTTGATCTCTCCTCCTTACCCCCACCCTCCCCTGCCTTCCCTCTAAGGTTTGATGGTCTGATTGATGCTTCTCTGTCTCTGGCTCTGTTTTTGTTCATCAGTTTATGTTGTTCATTATATTCCACAAATGAGTGAGATCATGTGGTATTTGTCTTTCTCTGACTGGCTTATTTCACTTAGCATAATCCTCTCCAGTTCATACATGCTGTTGCAAATGGTAAGAACTCCCTTTTTACCGCAGCATAGTATTCCATTGTGTAGATCAGGGGTCCTCAAACTTTTTAAACAGGGGGCCAGTTCACTGTCCCTCAGACCATTGGAGGGCCGGACTATAGTTTTAAAAAAAAACTATGAACAAATTCCTATGCACACTGCACATATCTTATTTTGAAGTAAAAAAACAAAATGGGAACAAATACAATATTTGTATTTGCATGTGGCCTGTGGGCCGTAGTTTGAGGACCCCTGGTGTAGATGTACCACAGTTTTTTAATCCACTCATCTGCTGATGGGCACTTAGGCTGTTTCCAAATCTTAGCTGTGGTGAATTGTGCTGCTATGAACATAGGGGTGCATATATCCTTTCTAATTGGTGTTTCTAGTTTATTGGGATATATTGCTAGAAGAGGGATCACTGGGTCAAATGGGAGTTACATTTTTAGTTTTTTGAGGAAACACCATACTGTTCTCCACAGTGGCTGCACCAGTCTGCAATCCCACCAGCAGTGCACGAGGGTTCATTTTTCTCCACATTCTCCCCAGCACTTGTCGTTTGTTGATTTGTTGATGATAGCCATTCTGACAGGTGTGAGATGGTATCTCATTGTCGTTTTGATTTGCATCTCTCAGATGATTAGTGACTTTGAACATGTTTTCATATGTCTTTTGGCCTTTCTTCTGTCTTCTTTCGAAAAGTATCTATTTAGGTCCATTGCCCATTTTTTGATTGGGTTGTTTATCTTCCATTTGTTAAGTTGTATTAGTTCCCTGTAAATGTTGGAGATTAAACTCTTATCAGTGAAAACATTGGCAAATATGTTCTCCCATGCAGTGGGCTTTCTTGTTGTTTTGTTGATCGTTTCCTTTGCTCGCAAAAGCTTTTTATTTTGATGTAGTCCCATTTGTTTATTTTCTCTTTAGTTTCCATTGCCCTAGGAGCAGTATCAGTGAAAAAATTGCTTCGGCATATGTCTGAGATTTTGCTGCCTATGGATTCCTCTGGTATTTTTATGGTTTCCTGTCTTATGTTTAAGTCCTTTATCCATTTTTAGTTTATTTTTGTGTATGGTATAAGTTGGTGGTCTAGTTTAATTTTTTTGCATGTATCTGTCCAAATATAAATTTCCCAACACCATTTATTGAAGAGGCTGTCTTGATTCCATTGTATGTTCATGCCTCCTTTGTCGAATATTAATTGAGCATAGTGGTTTGGGTCGATATCTGGGTTCTCTATTCTGTTCCATTGGTCTATATGTCTGTTCTTGTGCCAGTACCTGGCAGTTTTGAGAAGAGTGGCTTTGTAATACAGCTTGATATCTGTTATTGAGATCCCACCTACTTTGTTCTTTTTTCTCAGGATCGCTGCAGCTATTCGGGGTCTGCCGTAGGTATTTTAATAGGGAATGTGTTGAATCTATAGATTGCTTTGGGTAGTATGACATTTTAATGATGTTAATTCTTCCTATCCATGAACACAGTATAGGCTTCCACTACTTTGTATCTTCCTGTATTTCTTTTACCAGTGTCCTACAGGGTTTGTTTGTTCTTTTTGTTTTTTGTTTTTTTTAATGTGCCTCAGGCATGAAACAGCTCTGGCCAGCAAGACAGGCATCAAGCTAGGATGAACTAAGGACTGCATATCTGCTTTGCCCCTGATTGATATAAGAGCAACACCACCCATCAGGTGTCTCCTTGCCCATTGCCAGTGGGTTATCCTACAGTTTTATGAGTAAAGGTCTTTTACCTCCTTGGTCAAGTTTATTCCTAGGTATCTTATTTTGTTATTGTTGTTGCAGTGATAAATAGGGGTGTTGTTTTTAGTTTCTCTTTCTGAGAGTTTATTATTGATGTGTAAGAATGCCATTAATTTCTGGATGTTAGTGTTGTATCTTGCTATGTTGCCAAATTCATTTATTAAATCTAGTAGTTTTTTGGTGGAGTCTTTAGGGTTTTTTATGTCCAGTATCACATCATCTGTGAAGAATGATGGTTTTACTTCCTCCTTTCCTATTTGGAAGCCTTTTACTTTTTCTTCTTGTCTTTTCTCTGTGGCTAGGACTTCCAGTACTATGTTGAATAAGAGTCGTGAAAGCGGACATCCTTGTCTTGTTCCTGATCTTAAAGGAAATGCTTTTAGTTTTTGCCCATTGAGTATGACGTTGGCTGCAGGTTTTTCATATATGGCCTTTATTATGTTGAGGTATGATCCCTTTATTCCCTCTTTGCTGAGAGTTTTTATCATAAATGGGTGCTGGATTTTGTCATTTGCCTTTTCTGTGTCTATTGATATGATCACACGATTTTTATCCTTCATTTTGTTTATGTGATGTATCACATTTATTGATTTGTGAATGTTTATATCAGCCTTGTATCCCTGGAATAAATCCCACTTGGTCGTGGTGTATGATCTTTTAATGTACTGCTGGATCCTATTTGCTAATATTTTGTTGAGGATTTTAGTATCTATGTTCGTCAGGGATATTGGCCTGTAATTTTCTTTCTTTGGAGTGTCTTCATCTGGTTTTGGAATTAGGATAATGCTGGCCTTGTAAAAAGAGCTTGGAAGTCTTTCTTCCTCTTGAATTTTTTGGAATAGTTTGAGGAGGATAGGTGTTAGTTCTTTGAGTGTTCGGTAAAATTCTCCTGTAAAACTATCCAGTTCAGGGCATTTGTTTGCTGGGAGTTTTTCTTCTTTTTTTTTTTTTTAAATCCTCACCTGAGGATATATTTTCCATAGATTTTTAGGGAGGGACAGAGTGTGTGTGTGTGTGTGTAGAGAGAGAGAGACAGACAGAGACAGACATCAATCTAGAAGAGAAACACATTGATTGGTTGCCTCCTGCACCTACCCTAACTGGGGATGGGGATGGAACCTGCAACCAGGTACGTGCTTTTACCCTGGAATCAAACCTGAGACCCTTCAGTGCCCAGCCAGGACGACACTCTAACCACTGAAGTTTTTTTTATTACTGCTTTAATTTCAGTAGTTGTTATTGGTCTATTCAGGTTTTTTGGTTATTCCTGATTGAGTTTTGGGAGATTGTATGTTTGTAGGAATTTGTCCATTTCACCCAGGTTTTCCAATTTGTTGACATATAGTTGTTCATAGTATGTTCTTACAGTCCTTTGTATTTATGTGATGTTAGTTTTTACTTTGCCTCCTTCATTTCTGATTTTATTTATTTGGGTTCTTTGTCTTTGTTTCTTAATGAGTCTGGCTAAAGGTTAATCAACCTTGTTTATATTTTCAAAGAATCAGCTTTTGGTTTCATTGGTTGGTTGTATTGTTTCTTTGTTTGTTTCTATGTCATTTATTTCCACTCTAATCTTTATTATAATAATAATAATAATAATAATTATTATTATTATTATCCTTCTTCTAGGTCTGGGCTTTTTTTAAAAAAAAGATAAGTTTTTATTGATTTTATAGAGAGAGGAAGGAAGAATGAGAGAGAGAGAAACATTGATGAGAAAGAATGATTTGTTGGCTGCCTCCTGCATGCCCCCTACTGAGTATCAAGCCCACAATGCAGGCATGTGCCCTAGCCAGGAATCAAACTGACAGTCTCTTGGTGCATGGGATGATGCTCAACCAACTGAGCCACGATGGCCAGGCACTCTAGGCTTTTCTTATTGTTCTTTTTCTAATTATTTTAGTTATAGGGTTAGATTGTTTATTTGAGATTGTTTCTTGTTTCTTTTTAGGTAGGCCTGTAATACTATGAACTTTTCCTCTTAGGACTGCTTTTGCTATGTCCCATAGATTTTGGGTGTTCATTATCATTTATTTCCAGGAAGTTTTTTTATTTCTTCATTGATCTCATTGGTAACTCATTCATTATTTAATAACAGACATTTAGCCTCCATGTGTCTGAATGCTTTTAAGTGCTTTTATTGTATTTAATTTCTAGTTTCATGCTACTGTGATCTAGAAGATGCTTGATACAGTTTCAGTTTTCTTGAACTTGTAAGGCTTATTTTGTGTTCTGACATGTTGTCTGTCTTTGAGAATGTTCCATGCATATTGAAAAGAATGTATATTCTGCTGCTTTGGGGTGAAATGTTCTGTAAATATCAATTAAATCCATTTTGTCTAATGTGTTGTTTAAGGTCGCTGTTTCCTTGTGATTTTTTTTTGTCTGAAAGATCTATCCAGTGATAATAGTGGGTGTTAAAATCCCCTACTATGGCTGTATTGCTGTCAATCTCTCCCTTAAAGTCTTCCAGTAGTTTATTTTTTTATATATATTTACGTGCTCCTTTATTAGGTACATATGTATTTACCAGGGTTATATTCTCTTATTGGTTAGATCCCTTTAGTATTATGTAGTGACCTTCTTTGTCTCTTGGAAATTTTTTTTCTGTCCTTTCACTTTTATCCTGTGTGAGTCTTTTGTTGTGAGGTGGGTTATTTGTAGACAGCACATGTATGGGACATGTTTTCTTACTCTTTGAGCTACCTATGTCTTTTGATTGGAGCATTTAATCCATTTGCATGTAATGTTGTTATTAATAGGTACTTATTTATTACTATTTTTATTCTTTACTCCTCTATCTCTCTATTTCTTCTTCTTACAGCACTCTTTTTAACATTTCTTACAGTTCTGGTTTGGTGGTAATAAAATCCTTTTGCCTTTTTATTTTTGGGGAAGTTCTTTATTTCACCTTCAATTTCTTCATTTCTTTAAAAATACATTTCGTATATGTTTTTATTGATTTCAGAGAGCGGAAGGGAGAGTGAGAGAGAGAGAAGCATCAATGATGAGAGAGAATCTGCTGCCTTCTGCACACTCCTACTGGGGATTGCGCCTGCAATCCGGGCATGTGCCCTGACAGGGAATTGAACTGTAATCTCCTGGTTCATGTGTTGACGCTCAACCACATAGCCATACTGGCTGGGCTCATTTTCAGTTTTGAATAATAGCCTTGCTGAATAGAGTAGTCTTGGTTTCAGATCCTTGCTTTTCATTACTTTGAGTACTTCATGCTGTTCCCTTCTGGCCTGTTGTGATTCTGTTGAGAAATCTTCTGACAGCCTTATGGGAGCTCCCTTGTAGATAACTGACTGTCTCTCCCTTGCTGCCATAAGATTATCTCTGTCTTTATTTATTTTTTTAAATTAAATCTTTATTGTTGAAAGTATTACATATATATCCCCCCTTTGACCACTTCCAGCCTGCCCCATTCCCTACCCTAGACCTTCAGCACCCTATTGTCTGTGTCCATGGGTTATGCATATATGCATACAATATCTTTGGATGATCTCTTCCCGCCCACCTACCCTCCGAGTTCCCTCTGAGATTCGATAGTCTGTTCCATGTTTCTGTGTCTCTGGTTCTATCATCAGTTTATTTTTTTCATTAGATTCCACATATGAGTGAGATCATGTGATACTTGTCTTTCTCTGACTGGCTTATTTCACTTAGCATAATACACTTCAGGTCCCTCCATGCTGTCTCCAAGGGTAAGAGATCCTTCTTTTTTACTGCTGCATAGTATTCATTGGTGTAAATATACCACAACTTTTTTATACACTCATCTATGGATGGGCACTTGGGCTGTTTCCAGATTTTAGCTATTGTAAATTGTGCTGCTATGAATATAGGGGTGCATACGTTCTTTATGATTGGTGTTTTGAATTTCTTAGGATATATTCTTAGAAGTGGGATCAGTAGGTCAAATGGAAGTTCCATATTTAATTTTTTAATGTATTTTTTTTTATTGATTTCAGAGAGGAAGGGAGAGGGAGAGAGAGAGAAACATCAATGATGAGAATCATTGATTGGCTGCCTCCTGCATGCCCCCAACTGGGGATCGAGCCCACAACCCAGGCATGTGCCCTTGACCGGAATCGAATCTGGAATCATGCCGGGGTCCAGCCCCGGGGGTCCAGGGTTCCCAAAGGTGTGGACGGAGTTGGCAAAGAATGTTTTACACGGAGACAGCATTCAGAACTCTCTAGCTCTCTTTAGTCTCCGTGGATCTTCCTGTGCCTGGCTGAGGCCACAGAGAAAGATCCTGAGGCAAGCTGAGCCTTTATTTTATAGTCAGAGGTAAACAAGGTAGTGGTTACGAAAGTTACACTGTTCTTGTGAGTTTCACTTGTTTACACTGTTCTTGTGAGTTTCGCTTGTTTTTGTTCTTGTTCTTGCTGCACTTCCCTCAGCCCATTAGCTTCCCAGATAAGATCTAGGGAGCTCATACAGTCAAGCCTAATTATGCTTAAGAGGACTGTGCCCTCTAAGCTGGGACTTGTTTGTGACTTTTCCAACAGGTCAGTCCGAGGTTTAACCCTATAGCGGCTCCCCACAGAGTCCTTCAATCCCCAGGCTGACGCTCTATCCACTGAGCCAAACCAGCCAGGGCCACATTTAATTTTTTGAGGAAACTTCATACTGTTTTCCACAATGGCTGCACCAGTCTGAGTTTCCACCAGCAGTATTCTAAGGTTCCTTTTCTCCACATCCTCACCAGCACTTGTCATTTGTTGTTGGTAGCCATTTTGACAGGTGTGAGTTGATAACTCATTGTCTTTAATGTTTGCCATTTTAATTATGATGTTGTCTTAGTGTGGGTCTCTTTGTGTTCATCTTGATTGGGGCTCTTTGTGCTTCCTGAAACTGTGTGACTTTTTCCTTCACCAGATTAGGGAATTTTTCTGTCATTATTTCTTCAAACAGGTTCTCTATCCCTTGCTCACTTTCTTCTCCCTCTGGTGCCCCGGTGATATGAATGTTGTTACATTTCATGTTGTCCCAAAGTTCCCTTAAACTATCCTCGTGCTTTTATTTTTTTTCATTTTTTTATTCAGGTTTGATTTTAACAAATGTCTCAGGGTGAGAGCCCACAGGAAAGGGTGAAGTCCATGGTGGCAGGGCCCTCCCAGATGCCTGAGGGGGTGGGCAGGTCCCCTTTCCTCTCCTCCTCTTCCCTCTCCTGCTAAAGGGATTTGCGGAGAGACATAGGCATGGGGAAGGAGCTGGTCCCCAGTCTGTGGGGGTGGTGTTTGGGATAAAGGGCTATAGGAACAGGGACCAGACCAGGGATGAGTCAGGGGGAGGGCACACGGACCATTTGCCAGAATCCACGGCTGATTCCAGAATTTAAAAAAAACAAAAACAAAAACCTAAACCACAAGCAGCACCCACCCCATCTCCCCCACAAGGGCTGTAGTGTGAGGGGAGAAGAGGAAGGCAGCTTCACCAAGGCCATGGCTCACTCACTGCTGGCCAAGGGAGCAGGGTAAAGGGCAGGGGCTCCCCAACAGATTGAGGGGGTGGAGGAAACCAAAATAAAACATCAAATAAATTGTGTAGGAGTCCAGCCAAAGGCCGGGGCCAGAGCTGAGCCAGGCTGGGGGATCTGCCTCATAGAGGAGGGCGGGGGGCGCGCGGAGGCAAGCGCAAGCCCAGGCCGCGCGCTGCCACTGCAGAGGCCAGTCCCGGATATATCCTCGTGCTTTTAAATTCTTTTTTTGCTTTTGCTGCTCTGATTGAGTAATTTTTTTTCTATCTTGTCTTCTAATTTACTTATTAGATCCTCCACTTCCTCTAATGTACTGTTTATTCCTTCCAGTGTGTTCTTTATTTCAGCTATGTCTTTTTATTATTGTTTTAGTCTCATCGGAGGACATTTCTTTTCTATTGATTTTTAGAGAGAGTGGAAGGTAGGGGGAGAGACAGGGAGAGAGAAACATCGATGTGAGAGAGACACATTGATTGGTTGCCTACCACATGTGCCTTGACCAGGGCTGTGGATTGAGCCTGCAGCCGAGGTACGTGCCTTTGACCAAAATTGAACTCATGACCCTTCAGTCTGTGGTCCGATGCTCTACCCACTGAGCCAAGTCAGTTAGGGATATGCCATCCTTCATTTTTGACTGGTTGTTTTTCAGGGTTTCTATGTCCTGCTATTGAGCATTCTCTCTCTCTCTCTCTCTCTTAAATCCTCACCTGAAGGTATGTTTATATTGATTTTAGAGAGAGAGGAAGGGAGAGGGAGAGAGTGAGGGAGAAACGTTGATTGACCCACAACCTGGGTATATGCCCTGACCAGGAATCAAACCCACAGCCTTTCAGTGTACACGATGATACTCCAACTGAGCCACACCAGCCAGGGCTGTTGAGCAGTCTTAAAACCATTACTTTGAACTCTGTTTCTGATATATTTCTTGCCTCCATTTCATTTAGCTCTTTTTCCCTGCAAATTGTTCCTGTTCTTCCATTTGGGGCCTGTTTCTTGTTTCCCTATTTTTATTGTTTCTTGGTTTCCCCATTTTTGCTGTTTTTTTGTGTGTGTTTGTTTTGTGTATTGGATGGGACTGCTATGACTCCCAGTCTTGGTGAGGTGTCCTTTTTGTAGTTGGCATCATGTGGAACCCAGTCGTGTAGTTTCCTTCATCTTCTGAGCAGGTTGCTTCAAGAATGTCCCTTGTGTGTGTTGTGTGGGTTCTTTTGTTATATTTGGGTCTTGATTACTGGTGACCTTTTCATGGGAGGGCTCAGTCCTCAGGCTTGCTGACTGTGAGGCTCAACCCTGACCACATCATGCCAACTGTTACACAGGTGCTGACAGAACAAAACAAGTCAAAACAAGACCAAACCAAAAACTTCTAAACAGCTATATCTTTTAGCAAGAATCTGAAGAAGTTTCATTTTAAATTATGTTCTCTTTTATCAACTCTACTGTAGATCTCACTTAATCAGACACATTAGCTGGAAGGGTAAGTTGTACAAATGTCCAATGACATTCATTAGGTACCCTTGGTACTTTTAAGTACAGCTGTGAGGTCCCTTCTTATTTATCCAACTTCTGGCTGCCCTAGACTTTCACCTCCAAAAGAGATAGCCATTGGACCCACAGTTAAACTGCAGTTTGTTTTTTATTTATGCTTCTTTTCTTTATTAGGCTAGAAGGAAAACTTTAGGCCTTACTTTTAAAAATCTTTTTTTTTTAAATTGACTTTAGAAAGAGGAATTGAGAGGAAGAGAGAGATAGAAACATCAATGGTGAGAGAGAATCATGGGTTGGCTGCCTCCTTTATGCCCCCTACTGGGGATTGAGCCCACAACCTGGGCATGTGCCTTGACCAGGATTTGAACCATTGATCTCCTGGTTCATGGGTCGACACTCTACCACTGAGCCTTACTAGCTGGGCGAGGCCTTACTTTTTTATATTTCTTAGGGTCTAGCAGAATGTCTGGCACATGATAAGGGCTACATAAATGTCTGTATAAAATGCTCCATTTTATCTATTTGTTTATATAAATGCACCATCATTTCTCTCTTTCAGGCCAAGATGGGCTTCAG
Organism: Myotis nattereri; assembly: GCF_964212035.1. Lineage (NCBI taxonomy): Eukaryota > Metazoa > Chordata > Mammalia > Chiroptera > Vespertilionidae > Myotis > Myotis nattereri. The sequence continues at coordinate 10,229,080 of NC_138081.1, forward strand.
GGAAGGTGAAGGATTGGGTAAATACAGCCAGGGTCGGAAGGACATCGTTGAGGCCTCTAATCAGAAAGGTCGAAGAGGCTTGGGTCTGACGTTGCAAGGCTTTGAACAGGAGTTGAATGTGGACTGGCGAGATGAGCCCGAGGTAACTGGTGTGGGGAGGAGAAGGCAGAAAGCCACTTGAGTTTTTGGGTGCATGCCTATAAGTTGTCACATTGACACACTAGAAGTCTCCAGAGGCAGTTTGATCAGGGTGGTTAGTGAGGGTTGAACTAGTTTCTTACATGGAATGTTCTGGGGATGTCCAAAATGGAAAACAAGTCTGGGGGAGGGGGAATGATAGGATGTGGATTTGTTTCCTGTTGCTTCGTATAGGACTATCTAAGACCAATGGGTGGAAGATACTGGAAGGCACGGTTTGCCTCCACAAAGAACCTTAATACAGCTTTTCACTAGTGACTAAGATACTTCACAAGGTAGTGAGCCTCCTCTGCTGAAACGGTTCAAGTGGCCGATTGAGGACCCACTTTCCCATTGTATGAGTGATTGGATTAGGTGCCATGTAAGGTCCTTGAACCTCTAAGTAGGTGTTTGTTTATGCCATATGGCTTTTTCATTGTGGATTTAGTCTGCTTACCTACTTGGGTACCTGTTTGTTTTACCCTGAATACCCAAAGAGACTCATTCCTTTTCATGGTACAGATAATGTTGTGATTTTATTTTTATTCATTTATTTATGTCCTACCTTATTCCACAAAGGATTTGAAGTAGGTACAATAAAAGCCCCTAAAAATAATGATGTAATATTACCATTATGGAGTTGAAACTAGAGGAAATAGAAAACAAATGTCTAATCTTCTACATAGTTGCTGTAATTTAGCTTCAGATGTGGTTCTGAGCTCTGGAAAATTGATATTTTATTTGTCTCTCTGATGCTTCAGTTCAGGAAAATCTCCCATCAACCTGTGCATGATAAAAGCCTAATAAGGCTTCAGCGTAAGAAGCTGACAAGCCAAGAGCTAATGGGTTCTGATGTGGTCCTGCTGTGTTGCCTTGTAGTTGGAAGGAGACGAGACCAGCAGAATAGCAGATGAGACAGTGCAGAATAGGGTAAATATTTGTAATTGGGTGCTAGATGTAGGTTTTTACCTCAGAAATTCTTGGTGCTTTCTGTGTCCTCATTTGTGTGAAAACAAGTAAAAAGCCCCAATTCTCTCAGTGGAACAGAATTAGAACTAACTGCTAAACTTGAGATATGAAATTTGCCCATAAAATTTCTGCTTTTAATGGAGACAGGCCATTGAAATTCCTTTTTGAGACAAGGGTGTTCTAATTATCATCTACCATAATTCAGTTTTTCTCTTACAAAAGATGCCGTATCTTTTGGTTAAGAATGTGGCTTAACTGTTAGATGGTGGTCACCTTTTTAAGGCAGATGAGTCTGGGTGGCCTGAGGTGACTCCCGTTCCTAGAGTCACTACAGGAAGGTGCTTAGTGACTTCTGTAGCCAGGATGGAGGGAGAGTGTAAAGTTGGAAGCTTCAGACAAAGTGCACTTTGCAGGTAGCCTTATTATATTTAGACTTCCATGGGGAGATTGAATATTCTTTTTATCTCTATAGGGGTATCCAAAGTATGTATGAGTTGCTTTTTTTAAAAATATATATTTTTATTGATTTCAGAGAGGAAGGGAAAGGGAGAGAAAGATGGAAACATCAATGATAAGAATCATTGACTGGCTGCCTCCTGCACATCCCCTACTGGGGATTGAACCCACAACCTGGGCGTGTGCCCTGACCAGGAATCAAACCGTGACCACCTGGTTCCTAGATCAACGCTCAACTATTGAGCCACACTGGCTGGGCATAAGTTGCTTTTTTTAAAAAAGAGTTTATAATATAAATCACAACCAAGTATGCTTAAAGGTGATGGATTTGACCAAGGAGAGAAGTCATGATTCACTGCCTGATTCATTGACAAAAGGCTTCAGTAATTTTTCTTTTAATCTTTTCTCTGTTGATGGTGGTTGGCTTGCCCTTCAGACCTTGCATTGTGATACCATTTTATGCCTTTCAGAGCATGTAATATTACCTTTAACCATATTGCTTCAATTTGCAATGGTGAGTCTCTTCTCCACTCTTGCTCAGGAGGGAATGTGTAAAGCTGCCATGCAGGTTAGCCACCTGTTAAAGTTTCATAATCCATGTCTCTCTAGCCCAGTGAACGTAGCCCTGGCTGCACATTAGAATCATTTGGGGACTTCTAACAATGCAATTATACCCAGTTCCCACCTCAGATCAACAGAATCATATATTCTGTGGGTAGGCCCCAGGCACCAGAACTTTTTAAAAGGACTGCAGATGACCCTAATGGATAGCAGGGTGAAAACCACTGTTTGGGCTTGATAAGGAAATTATGAGGAAGTAGTTCATTAGAGGTGCTAGTTTCTGCCCTATCTTGAATGAATGGGTGGGAAATCCTATTTATTTTGTAACACTTTGAAAGGCATCAGGAGGTGAGATTCATTGCTTAGTGTCTTCCTGATGTGATTACCTATCAGAGACACGTCTCTTATCCCCACTGCTCTGTATCCCCATTGCCTCTTGGGACAAGGACTATGTCTTTTTTAACTCAGTGTCCATAATGGTATTCATAAAAAATATTGAAACAAATGAAGGATACTTTGAAGGTTTGGGAAGTTTCTAGGGACTGAAACCAGAATTGGACCTGGCCTTCAGAAGTTAAACTTGAGAATTCCAGCTCTCAATTTTCATGTCTAACAGCTCCCTTTGGCCTCAGCTTCCCGGACTCTTTCCACTCTGTCTGAGTCCTTCTTATTGTTTTGGGGAAGCCCTGGTGAGATGGGGCATAGCTCTGAGGGCCTGTCTTACCTGACTTAATTGCCTCTCTTTTGTTTGTAGCCTAGTGCCTGTGAGCAGGTGTCATGGTTCCCAGAATGTACCACCGAAATTCCCGACACTGAGGAAATGAGCGATTGGATGGTTGTGGGAAAGGTAGGATTTCAGGAAAATGTACCCTAAAATTGTTGGCACTTATCTCCTGACTTTTCCTCTTCTTCGAGTTGGTATGTATGTGTTTATACACTAGAGGCCTGGTTCATGAAAATTCCTGCACTGGGGGTGGTCTCTCAGCCTGGCCTGCCCCCTCTCACAGTTCGGGAGCCCTCAGGGGATGTCCTATTGACAGCTTAGGCCCCCTGGGGAGCAGGCCTAAGCCAAAGTCTGGCCTCCTTCTGTGGGAGGCGACTGGGCCGATCAGGGGAAGGCGCCTCCCTGATCACCCTGCTGCTGCTGCCACTGCTGGCTGCCGCAGTGCTTGCCCTTGGTCCTCGCTTCTTAGCACTGGCCCCGCCCCCTGCCCACTGGTGGGTGGGGGGCGATCTGGGGCCAGGCCAGCTGGGGGAGGGTCTGTGGGAGGTTGAGGCACAACAGGTTGCACCCAGTCCAGCCTCTGTGGAGGCGTGGCACCGGGACCAGGCCTGCGCTGCTATCTCTGTGGCTGCCTCTGCGGAAGGGGCAGCACTGGGACCGGAACCGTGTAGCCACCTCTGCGAAAGGAGCTGCGGCCGCTGCCTCTCCTGCGCTGTTGGCCCTCGGCCCTCGCAGCCCTGCGGCTTTGTCTGGAAGGATGTCCGGTCTATCCAGTCTAATTAGCATATTACCCTTTTATTAGTATAGATGTGAAAAATGTGAATCTGACCATTCTGGCAGGAATAAAACTGTGTGTTAAGATGGTGTGTTAATGGCTTTATAGATATGCCCCTGGGACATATGGCAGAGAGGTTTTTTTCCCCTAGTCATTTAGCTTGCAAGACAACACAAAATGCACAACTTTTATCTTCCTCACTGGTTACAGCTGGGCATTGTTCCAGGTAGATGAAAAGACACTGTACCTGTCCTCAGAAAGTAATGAGGGAGTTGTTACAGAGGGAATTTGTCTAATATCCCCTGGAAAATTGTAAGAATAAAGTAGATAGCTACTAAATCAGTGTGGTCTAGAGTAGCAGTCACCAACCTTTTGGACCTCACAGACCACTGATCTAGAGAGTAGTTCTCAAAGTATAGGGGCTCCCAGGGATCTCCAAGACACTTCCAGGGGGTCTACAAAGTTAGTTATTTTTGTAATGATACTGAAAGTTTTTTCACTCTCATTCTTTCACAAAGTGCCCAGTAGAGTTTTCCAGAGCCTATGAGATAATTTCACAACCAACTGAATATAAAGGAGAATCTTGGTGTAGTCTCTTTAAGCCAGCTATTTAGAAAGTTTTTAAAAATACATATATTTATTAATTTCAGAGAGAGATAAAAACATCAATGATGCAACCCCCCCCACCCCCCCCCATTGGAGATTGAACCCATAACCCAGGTATATGCCCCGACCAGGAATTGAACTGTGACCTCCTTGTCAGTGCTCAACCACTGAGCTACACAGGCTTGGCCAAATATTAGGAAATTTGCAAAACTGGAAAACAGTGCCATTTTTCTCACTAAATTATTTTTGGAAATATAGTTATTTTTCATAAAAATGCGTTATTTTTATTAACATTGTTTTTTTATATTCAATTAATATTTTAAAATTTTTTTAGTTTTAATAAACCTCGATGTATATATCTATATGTCTCCCACATAAATAAAAGCTCTTTGAGGTCCTCAGTGGTTTTGAAAAGTGTAAAACCTGAGAACACCAAGCTTGAGCACCGATGGTGTAGAAGTGGCCTCACTCAGACATGATGTTGGACTTGACAGCCACCATCACAGGGTTGCTGGGAGGCTCTCTTGAGCCCTTGTTTTCTGTGGCGCTGCCAGGTCAGTGCCTAGTGTCGTGCATTCATACTCATCACAGAGCAAGAGGCTTACCCGTTGAAAGACAGGCTTCTGTCACTTGGGGTAGTCCCCATCCTTCTGCCTCCATGCCCTAGGGACAGACAGCTTGAATGTCTCCTCCTGTTTGCTTTTCTCAGCCTCGGCATTCATGAGTCTTGTATCCATATGGTGCTCTAGTCAGAGTACCCAAGGGGCTGCTTCGTCTCATAGCCACCTGGGGTTTCGCCAGAGGATTTAGGATTTTCTCACAAGTTCCTGCTCCTCAGAGATTGATGTTTTTTGGCAGGAACTCAAGCCCCTTCGCTACTCATTTGGAACCCTAGTTTCTCCATTCATCCCCCCAAGTGCAGTCACACATGGTCATTACTGACTGTTTTCTTCTCCCTGTAGAGGAAGATGATTATTGAAGATGAAACAGAGTTTTGTGGGGAAGACCTGCTTCACAGCGTGCTGCACTGTAAGGTAAGGCCTGTGGCTAGAGCTGGAGTTGAAAACTGTGTGTAAAGGGCTGTCTGGGCTTTTCCAGTTCTTTGAGTCACTTGTGGGGGCTGAAGTTTAGCTGTTATTTTCCTGGTGGTCCGCTGTGCAGCTTGTACATTTCTCCAAGGTGTCCTTTTTCCTGGTGACTGCTCTGCTTTGTAGTGTTGTGGTGTCCCTGTGGTCAGTAGCCAGGAAAGGATCCACTTAACCTCAGTGGGTTGGTTCATTATAATCCTGGGGGGTTGGCTGATATAATGAAAGGTTTGAAATCATTCTTTAGCATTAGATAGACCTGAATTCAAATCCTAGTTTTGCAACTTTTTTTGCTGTGTGACCTTGGGCCAGTTGCTTTAGGTTCGCTGAGTTGAGTGTCCTCATCTATAAGATAGGGAGAAAATACTTTGTAGGGTTGCTGTGAGAATTAAATGAAATGCTGGGGGGAGGCTCCTAACGTGCTGGATGAGTAGCCTTCCCTTGATACCTTGAGGCCTGAGTTTTGGGCCAGGAAGTGTATTGCTCGGGACAGAAAGAGCCAAGGAAACTGAGGAGGAAATGGGTTGGAGAAGCAGCAAGGCCTCAGAGCTTACTTATTTTTATTGATTTTTAAAAATTGATTTGAGAGAGACAGAAAGAGAGAGAGAGAGAGCGAGCGAGCGCGCGCGATATGGAGAGGAACATTGATTGGCTGCTTCCTGCATGTGCCCTGACCGGGAATTAAACCCGCAACCTTATGGTGTACGGATGACTCTCCAACCAACTGAGCCACCTGGCCTCAGAGCTTACCTTTTTGACAAGCAGAGGGTTGGGAATATCTTTGTAGTGACTGGTGCTCTTGTGAAGTGAGGCTGTTTGTTTTTTTAAATCAGAGAGGAATTTGGAGAAGGGAGCATGGATCCCTACTATGTGGTAGCTGCCATCAGGAGGCCTGGTCTTGGCTTGTTTGCCCTCTCTCAATGAGCCCCTGTCGAGAGAGCCTTGGTATCAGACTCCAGTCCCTTGGGAAGTCGCTGCTGGAGTGGACAAAGAGATTTGCTATGAGGATTAGCAATGCCAGGAGGTGGCCCTGTGCTTAACCATGGCGGTGATTTATTAACCACTGACCATGTGTGAGGGACGTGCTTACATTTATTGTGTACCATTTTACAGGCGATATAGTTGGGGGTCAGAGTGATTGAGCAACTTGTCTAGGGTCACACAGCCGGTCATTTTAGAGCTGGGATACAGCAGGAGCCTTCTCTTTGGACGCTGTTCGTTGGGCTCCTCAGGCTCTGAAGAGCCCTGCCCCTTGCCAGCGGATGATGCTCACCTCGAGGCTCTGATTCTCTCTGGGCAGAGTGTGTTTGATGTCCTGGATGGGGAGGAGATGCGGCGAGCTCGGACCCGCGCCAATCCCTACGAGATGATCCGAGGAGTCTTCTTCCTGAACAGGTTTGCTGACTTTTCCCTCCCCTCCCCTGACATGACCCTCTGCCTTTTCTTTGAACTTCAGCTTTCTGTGTCTGGTACTGAGTTGAGCTCTGTCTGTCTTTGTTGCAGGGCGGCAATGAAGATGGCCAATATGGATTTTGTGTTTGATCGCATTTTTACAAATCCACGGGACTCTTATGGGGTGAGAACAAGTTTCTGCTTCTGAATTCATAGTGTTAAATGGGCTTAAGCTTCATTGGCTCAGAAATTGCCATTTGTGCAATGTAATTATAGCTGCTATGTGTTAGAGTTGCATTTATGTTAGAGATGCATTTTATGTTAGATATTTTGCTTTGAGCTCCTGAGAAAGGGCCCCACAGTGTGTCCCTGTGGTCCTAAGAGTGTCCCAAAAAGCATTGTCTCTAGGGCTGCAGGCCCAAAGGCTCAGCCCCCGATGCTGCAGGTCCTGTTGTGCACTCCCAGAGAAGGTGGCAGGGCTGGAAGCAGTGGAGAAGGGACATTCCTGGGCCAAATCAGCAGCTGTGGCATCTAAAGGCCTGGAGAATAGGGAGATGAGGCCATGAGTTAGAGCATGGGCCCCTACTGCTTTCGGTAAGCATGTATTTATCCAGCCCCTATTTGTGCCAGGCACAGTGCTACGCACTAGGAATATAATTTTGAATGAGATAGATGTGATCCCTTTCCCCATGGCGCTTTTAGGTTCTGGACATTCTGGTGGAGTTGAGAGCTGGTAGGGGTGTAGGGCTGGGATTTTATAAAGCCTTTCTGTGCTCATTGATGTGTGGAGACCAGTTGCCACCAGGGGCTTTAGCCTGCCTTTTTACCATGGATGAGGTAGAGTAGAAGGGTGAGTGTACAGAACTTACAGTGAGTTTATTTCCCAATTTGGAATTGTGACATCATCTGATTTGGGTGGTGTTTCTGTTATGAGAGGAGAGTACTCTGGGAAATAGTTGAGAGTTGAATGACATGTGGGCATCCTATCCTTCCATTGGTCCATTTAAAATCAGCATGTCATGGCTGTGTTGTTCAGTGAGGCCGGCAGGGAGTGTACCACTTACATTGCAGGAGTTGTCACTTAAATACACGCCTTCTTTGGGTCTCAGCTGCCTCATCTCTGAAATTAGCCCTGCTAACCTGCAAGAGGGCCAGGGTAGGACCAAATGGCTCTTAAGAGTTGTGCCAGCCCTACCCGGTTTGGCTCAGTGGGTAGAGCATCGGTCTGCGGACTAAGGGGTCCCAGGTTCGATTCCGGTCAAGGGCATGTACCTTGGTTGCAGGCACATCCCCAGTAGGGGGTATACAGGAGGCAGCTGATCGGTGTTTCTCTCTCATTGATGTTTCTATCACTCTCCCTTTCTCTCTGTAAAAAAATCAGTAAAATATATATTTTTTAAAAAAGAGTTGTTCCAGCTCTCAGATCTGTGAGTTCTGATGTGGCCACTTTCCCTTCCTGCCTCTTGGAACAAGCTTTGTGTGGGATCATACTTATCAGGCTTTGGCCCTTCTCAAGAAATGGTAAAGCAAGATGATTTTCTACTCTGCTGCATCTCATTTCTCTGAACACAGACCCTCCATGATGACAGAGAAAAAATAAAGGAAATTTCATTTTAGCGTTACTGTCAGGGTTTCAAAGCATTTTTACCCAGTTCTAGAAAGTTAGTTCTCTTTGCCTGTTTCTGCTTCACTCACCCTCCTTCCATTAGGCCTTCTGACTATCCAGTCACCGAAAAAATTTCCTTTCCAAGTTCTTAATGTTTCAGCTCCACCTGCATCACTGCTTTCTCTGCTGGCAAAACTGGCATTTAGACCCCTCCAGCCTTTAGTCATTTCTCTCTCCCCTGTCTCCCTCCCCATTTCCTAGTACCAGCAGGCAGCACAAAGGGGCTCTTGGAATTAGTATCTTGAGAAAATTAGGTTGATATAATGTTGATTTAATTTTCTGAGTTCCAAATGATTTTAAACCCCTGCCTAGCAGAAGAGCTCTGTCAAGTTGATGGGAAGTCACAGCATCATTTGGGGCTTTTGAATGAAAACGCCTCCAGCAGCTAGTGTCTGGTTGTTGTCTTTTGCTGTCAGGCAAATGAAGAAGGCACCAGGTTGTACCATTCGGTGGAGGGTGGAGATGTTAGTTACATAGGAAAAGGCAGCCGAGTCTGTAACGCTTGAGGCAGCTTCTTGACCTGAATTGATTGTTAGTGGCCATGGAGAATTCCCCTTTCTGAGGCGTTTCTCTGCATTCCACTGTAAAAGGTGATTTCTCCAGCCTCTAGAGTTTTCTTCTCTCTTTGGCTCTCTGTTTTCCCCTGAGGACCAGAGTGACAGCCAAGGCCAGCAGGCTTAGCATGCTTTTCAGGTGAGCAGAAATGTGCTAGAGCAGCTCCCAGGAGAGATGGGAGTGGCTGAAGCTCTGGGCACACACCAGGTTTGCTAGGGTCTCTGGCTCTTGGATTAGGCTGGCTGTAGAATACGAGCGTGGATGCAGAACTTGAAGCTTGGGGTGGGGTGGCTAGGTTAGAGGTAGAAAGTGGGAGGGGAACACGACTCAGGTTTTCCCATGTGCTTCTGGTTCTTCAGGTTGTGGTAAAAGTTGAAAAGAGACTAGGGTAGGGAAATCAAGAAATTGTAAGCAAGAATTGGAAGAGACTAGGGAAAGAAGGGAATTTAGATTCTTTGGGTATCTAGAAGTCTTATTATAAACCATTAGAGGTCCGGTGCATGAAATTCGTGCACTGGGGGCCCGGGGGGTGATATCTAAGCCTGGGCTGCGTCCTCTCCCAGTCCGGGAGCCCTCAAGGGATGTCCGACTACCGCGGAGGCGGGAGAGGTTCCCGCCACCGCTGCTGTGCTCCCCAGCTGTAAGCCTGGCTTCAGGCTGAGCATCTGTCCCCTGGTGGTCAGTGCGTATCATAGCAACTGGTCATTCCACCTTTCGGTCAATTTGCATATTAGCCTTTTATTATATAGGACTAGAGGCCTGGTGCACGAAATTTGTGCACAGCGGGGGCGGGGCTTCCCTCAGCCCAGCCTGCACCCTCTCCAATCCGGGACCTCTTGGGGGCTGTCTGACTGCTGGTTTAGGCCCGATCGATCCTGGGGATCAGGCCTAAACTGGCAGTTGGACATCCCTCTCACATTCCAGGACAGCTGGCTCCTAACTGCTCGCCTGCCTGCCTGGTCGCCCCTTACTGGCCCCCCTGCCAGCCCGATCACCCCTAACCACCTCTACCTGCCAACCTGATCGCCCCTAACTGCCCCTCCTCCCCCCCGCTGGCCTGGTCGCTCCCAACTGTCCCCCCCACCAACCTGGTCTCCCCCAAATGCCCCCCCCTTTTGCATGGTTGCTCCTAATTGCCCCCCCCCCCACCAGCATGGTCCTCCCTTACTGGCCACCCCCCCTCCCCCAGCCTGGTTACCCCTAACTGCTACCCCGTCAGCCTGGTTGCCCCTTACTGTCCCCCCTGCCGGCCTGGTCGCCCCACACAGCCTGCTGTTTAGTCATTTGGTCATCCCTTACTAACCTCCCTGCTGGCCTAGTCGCCCCATGCAGCCTGCTGTTCAGTCGTTTGGTTGTCCCTCACTAACCCCTCTGCCAGCCTGGTCACCCCACTCAGCCTGTTCGGTCCTCCATTTGGTTATTTCGGATGTGACGGCCCCTGGCTCTTATATATATCTATCTATCTTTATGTTAGGAATTTGTGTGCCTGGGGATATTGTTGAAGTAAGAAAACATGTTTTGAAGTGTAACAAGAGACAAAAACTGAATGTAGATCCTTAAGTTTCTGTGCTGTCTTAGAGGAAATTAGCATGTACAAAGTGCCCACTGAGGCATTGGGAAGAGAAAAAGATGGAAAAGGACAAAGTTCTGACTCCATGATAGTTGATCTAGCTGAATTGATAACTTAGGTTTGTTTAGTATTTTACAGTTTATAAGGTTTTTGATGGGTGGTAATTTATTTAACCCTGCAACGCTCTTAGGAAATAACCTACAGCCCTGGCCTGGTGGCTCAGTTAGTTGGAGCATCGTCCCATACACCAAAAGGTTGCGGATTTGATTCCTAGTCAGGGCACATACCTACGTTGCGGGTTCAATCTCCAATTAGGACATGTACAGTAGGCAGCCGGTCAGTGTTTCTTTCATCTGTGTTTCTCTCTTTCTCGCTCTCTTTCTCAAATCAATAAAAACATCCTTGGATGAGGATTAAAAAAAAAGAGAGAAATAACCCATATTAGTTCCAGTTTATAGTTGAGGAAGCTTGAGCTTAAAGACATAAATTGTGTGCTTGCCATTGACTGCACAGCCAGTAGGTGGAAGAGGTGAGAACCCCAGCTGTCCTTTCTATGGAAAGATCTGGCTGTGGCCTGTGAGGGCCACATGTCTTGAAATCACAAAATGAGATCATATTTATGTCCTCGTTAAAGGTGAGATGCTTTTATTGATTCATTCCTCTTCCTTCCCCTAGTTTTCCTTTGGGCCAGTGGCTCATTGGAGAGGCTGGAGCCTGGGCTGGGGGCTGGGGCAACACCCCGCAGTGAGGAACCTTAGTTTCCCATTTTCCATCCTTGCAGGCCTTCAGCTTGTGACCCCTGCCTCATTACTACCTCGCTGTCAGGAAAGTGCTAAAATAATGTTCTTGGCAAATGCCATTTGGCCTTTTTTTGTGTGCAAATAAATAAAATCCAAATATATAAACAATTGATAGCTCAGGAACAAAGAATGCTGGGGTAGAGTGGTGGGGGAGGAGAGAAAGAATTGATGCATCCCAGCATGCCTGCCTGGGCTTGTGACAATGTTTATTTTTAGCTCAAGCTATTTTTTCCAAAAACTTTTTTTCACTGTTTTGATAAAGCTAGATAGCCATCCTCAGAGGGAAGGCCCTTGTCACCTAGAAATGGACTGGGTTGTGCACATTAGTTTTCCATTTCTCTCTTATAACTTTTCCCTAAAGCTTTCTGGTCTGGATCTAGCAGTTGCAGAGCTCTGGACAAGCACCCAGCCATGGCAGCTTGTAGCGAGCAAAGGCTGAGCCGCCTGAGCCCCTCCCTGCTGATGGTCATCAGTGTCCTCCTGCCACCCACTCTAGAGTTCAGCCTCTTGTCACTGGTATAGATGGTACCTCCTCTCTGCTGTGGAGGGTCTGGGCAAGTAAAATTCACCATCTAGGGCCCAGGTGTCTAAAAGGAAGTGTAAACACACAATACAGGTCCATGCTTCGTTCAGCATGAATTTTATTTATTTATTTTCTTAATATATTTTTATTGATTTCAGGGAGTAAGGGAGAGGGAGAGAGAGATAGAAACATCAATGATGAGAGAGAATCATTGATTGGCTGCCTCCTCCATGCCCCCAACTGGGGATAGAGCCCACAACCTGGGACCCTTCAGTCCGTAGGCCAACACTCTATCCACTCACTGAAACCAGCTAGGGCTCAGGATGAATTTTATATTAATAAGAGTTAAAGCTACTCAGGTGGCCAAAATTATAATCCAATACAAATTCAAATGATTATTGTAATATAGTTATTCCTGAGGTGGGTGGGTGCTCCGAGGGCTGCCTGGAAGCTGCACTCTGGTGTCTCCTTTTCTCTCTTTTGTCAACTCCCAGCTGTGCACTGTCCCAGGCCTCTGGCTAGCAGAGAGGCAAAGGCAGGAGAAGAAAGGGATGTAGAGAAGGAGAAAGGGGTGTATACTAAATGCACTGTGGTATTTTGCATTGGATCCTGGAACAGAACAAGGACTCTAGTGAAATCGGCATCCTGCCTGGAGCTTAGTGAATAGCAGTGTACGTGTTGGCTTCTTAGTTTTGACAATGTAAGGTATTAGAAAAACTGGAAACTGGGTGAAGGGTATATGAGAATTCTGTCTTTGCAACTTTTCTGTAAATCTAAAAATATTCCAAAATAAAAAGTTAATTGTAAAAAAGGGAGTGCCGAGGAGGATGGGGAGGGAGCAGGGAAGTGGACATGGTGGTCTGGAGAGATGGGCACTGTGGCTGAGATGGGGGGCGGCAGGGCTCCCCACGCTGGGTTGGACAGGAAGACCTGAGTCTAGCAGTCAGGCTGACTGGACTCTGATTAGCTTTGTTGCAGATGGCTGGGAGCAGCACGCTTTGTGACTTTTCCCCCTGTCTGTAATGGGGGGATGTAGCGTCTATTCTGCTCAAGGACTCGTGTAAGGCAGGATATGGTGAAGATGATGAGAAACAAAAAGTGCACACCCAGGTGCCCATTAAGATGTTTTCATTAGGAGTCTGAGCTAGGCCTGGTGGTGTGCAAGGCATCCGGGTATTTTGGGGTGGGGTGATGGTCCCAGACACACTTGCTGGGTGTGTGGCCTGGCGGGGACTCTGCGTTGTGCTTGGGGAAGGGCTGATTTCACTCCCCGCCTTCTCCTTCCTGCCATTGAGCCATCTTTTTCCCCTTCTCCTGTCCTCCCCTGGCCTTTGCAGAGACCACTGGTGAAGGACCGGGAAGCAGAGCTTCTGTACTTTGCTGACGTCTGTGCAGGCCCCGGTGGCTTCTCGGAGTATGTGCTGTGGAGGAAGAAGTGGCACGCGAAGGGCTTTGGCATGACTCTGAAGGGCCCGAATGACTTTAAGCTGGAGGACTTCTACTCGGCCTCCAGTGAACTCTTTGAACCTTATTACGGTAGGGACACAGAGGAGGGCACTCGGGACTATGGGACAGCCCTCTGTGGAGACGTAGGTCAGAAGCAGCTATTATCCACTTGCCATGTTTTCTTTCCCAGGTCTCCCAGTCCATGTCATGAAGATCTTGGTTCCCCCTAGTCTGTCCCTTTGTGCCTAGGCCTGTGGGGTACAGGTTACACTTGCATCCAGGCCATATGCATTCCTCCTTTCTTCTCTGATGACAGGAGATAATGAAATTGCCTGATCTCTGGCCGAGAACTGTCAGGGTCATTGACATACCAGCCTTGTGTGGGGGTGTGAAAAGTACTGATAACAGACAGCTCAGCTGCCCTTCAGCAGTCCCCTCACCCACCCTAGCTTGATTGTTGTGATTGGCACCAGATCCCAAGTCCTTTTTTAACAGTCCTTAGTAAAAGGACAATATTGGGCCCTGGCCTGTGTTGCTAAATGGTTAGAGCATCGACCTGCGGACCAAAGGGTCTTGGGTTCGATTCCCAGTCAAGGGGACGTACCTGGGTTGCAGGTTCAATCACCGGCCCTGGTTGGGGCGCATGCAGGAGGCAACCAATTGAATGTGTGTCTCTCTTGACCATGTTTCTCTCCCCCACTCCTTCCCACTCTCTGAAAATCAATGGGAAAAGATACCTTCAGGTGAGGATTAGCCAAAATAAAGTCAAAATTGGTTCTGAAATGTAGGTGCTTTAAACACAACTTTGGGCTTGAGGAGGAAGGCTCTCTGTTCAGTTGATGACTTTTGGCTGGTTAACTCCTTGTCATCTCTGCTTTATTCCATACAGCAGGGCCCCGTGTCTGCCTCCTGTCCATCACTGTAAGGCAGCTTTGCAGGGGGGTCCTGCGGGGAGCTGCTCCTCACAGGGGCTTTTCTCCTGGAACTCAAGGCCCACTTGGTACCTTTTTCACAGCCGCAGAGAGCTCATGTCCCTGCTCTTGGAATGCACAGTCCCGATGAGGTTAATTGGATCTTGTGTCCTACAGGCGAGGGTGGGATCGATGGAGATGGAGACATCACCCGCCCAGAGAACATCACTGCTTTTCGGAATTTTGTCCTGGATAACACAGATCGAAAGGGTGTCCACTTCCTGATGGCCGATGGGGTAGGTGACCGTTTTCCAAAGGCTGTGCTTTAGGGGTTTGTCTCCTTAGAGGCTTGAGAATTGCATTTGTTTTGTTTTATTCGCCTTTTAACTGCCCTTGGAGGTGCTAGCTCACTGTTCAGGTAGTAGGGGATTTATGATGTAAGTTTTATTTTTTTGTACATATTTTCAATGACGACTTTGCCAAGGCGGGATGTTTACATGGAGGAGGTGGCCCTTCTCAGCTCATTTCTTCAAAGGGTCTCGGTCGGCTGTGAGACACAGCAAAGGAGACGAACTACGCAGAACTAACTGGGAAGCACATTTCCATCATTTGTCACCTGGGCGCTGCTCCTGGCAGAGGCCTGGGGATGGGCGATAGATGACCACATTAACAAAGGCAGCAGCTCGGGGGACCCACTGGAGGCTGCCAGTGGCTGGGCTAAAGTGAATATTCAAGGAGCCTTGTTCCTTGGGCAGCTGCTGGAGGCACTGAGGGGAGCCCACTGCAGCGTTCCCACCTAGTGGGTGACGTGGCAGATAGTCTTTCCTGAGTGAGCCACCGCTTGGCCTAGAGGAAGGACAGAGAATGTGGCAGTTGCTCCAGGGTCACATGGCTAGAGTTGAGAGAAAGCTCTGGAGCAAGTTGGGTGGCCTTTCAAGTATTGGCTGTGTGAAGGTGAAGGAATGTGCAGGATGTCAGCATAGAGTCTGAAAGCATTGTGCACAGCAGGGAACAACATAGACAGGCTGGGGCGGGGGCGGGGAGGTGGGGGGCTGCTCCGGGTGAGCAGCTGCAGGGGTCTGATAGTGTGTGGGAGGCAGCTGTTGCACTCTGGCAGCTAGAGGGGCAACTCAGGGATTGTCTTTCTGCTTTGGCACTGTAGGCTGGTGACCTGGGCTGGGTTTTTATGTGTTTTCTTTTTTTTATTTATCCCATAAACAGGCATGCATTTTGAGGAGCATCTATAAATTTGGAATACATTGCTCAACATTTTTTATTTTGGGTCACTTAGCTATTACCTTCCTAGGACTGAGTCAGGGAGACCTGGCCTTGCTGGGGCCAACTTCACAGATGACAGCCTCATTTACTTATTATTATTATTATTATTATTATTATTATGGTAAAAAACACCTAACTTAGATTGAACAGCTCAGCCATTCTTAAGTGTACAGTTCAGTAGGGTTAAATAAATTAACATTGTCCTGAAACAGATATTCAGAGTGTTTTCATTTTGCAGAATTGAAACTGTGCCCATTTAAAGATCTGCCCTATCCCAGGCCCCCAGCCCCTGGCCTCCTTTCCTTGCTCTGAGCTTGGCTCTCTGCTCCCTGCTGGGCTCTCACAGGGAGGGAAACCACTCCAGGAATAGCAAAGTACTTGCATTCTTTAAACAAACACCCTGGCCAGAGATCCTGCCAGCTAGAAGTAGAGGCTTCATGGTCTTGGGACAGGAGAATGGGTTTTGTAAGAAAATCCTTCATCAGCAGAGAAAGAGAGGTCACTGTCTGTCAGAGTTTTGCTGACTTTTCTCCTGTCACCAAAAGGGCCTGTCCAGCGGTCAGTACAGAGGCTGAGTGAGCCCAGGCAGAGCATTCATGCCGTACGTGCTTCCCAGGCCTCGTCAGACTCACCGAGCTTTCCGTTTCCTGTCCTGCAGTTGGCCTGTGACTAGCCAGTGTTTTGCCTTTGTTCTGTCTTACTCTTCCCTTGGATTCTTAAACGAGTTTTATAATTTTTTGGACCATCTTCTTGGAAAAGTAGAGTTGGTTCCACCCCCTGGAAATGGCACTGGTCCAGTCGTCAGGCCTGGGTCCTATTTGCAATGAGCCATGTGACCGGGCCAAAGTAATTCAAATGCCGAGCTGTGTCTCTATCAGTCAGGGGGTGGAGAGCAATGAAAACACTTGAAGAAATCATGAAGATGAGGTAGGGATGCCTTTCAGTCTTCATCACTCTGGTTCCCACCCCGATCCTTGTGCTCCATTTCAGGGCTTCTCCGTGGAGGGCCAGGAGAACCTGCAGGAGATCCTCAGCAAGCAGCTGCTGCTCTGCCAGTTCCTCATGGCGCTTTCTGTTGTCCGGACAGGTGACACTCCTCTGCTGTCTCCCCACCCCGGGACCCACTAGAGGCCCTGCTGGATAAGAGCATGCATAAGAGTTGGCTTGGAAGTTAAAAAAAAGTTCTATGTCAGGTGACAGGTAGCTGAATGAGGAATTTAGGGAAGAAAGTGCTATAGAATCCTCCAAGTCCCCTTTAAAGCTCAGTCTCCCCCTTAAGTTGCCTCTGACTTTCAATGGACCCAGGTTCCAAGTCCCTGACTTGGTCATATTTACTCCCTGAGATTACCTCACCCACCTCCTGGACTAGAACCACTGACTGCTCTTGTTGTTTCCTCTGTAATCCAGGAGGTCACTTCATCTGTAAAACCTTCGACCTGTTCACACCATTCAGCGTGGGGCTTATCTACCTGCTGTACTGCTGCTTTGAACGAGTATGTCTCTTTAAGCCGATTACCAGCCGTCCTGCCAACTCAGAGAGGTGAGGTTTTCCTCTCCATTTTCATCAGACTAGTTGGCTAAATGTCAGAACACAAGACCTGGTACATCTCTCTGGCATGGCCACTCAAGCTACATTAAAAACCTTGGCTTTAAAGAAGTGATTAGAGTCAAGGGCGGTCAGGATTTGGATCTTACCGGCCCTGTGATATGCCAGTCAGCCTCTGCCTCCTTCTCCACAGCCTGTTCACCAACCTTATGTGGGGGATCCTTGGCTTGCCCAGGAGGGAGAAGGTGGTCAGTAGAAGGAAACCTGGAGAGACATGGGTTGGGTCAGGGCAGGGGGGTCACCAGTCAGGAGCTCTGTTGGCATCCCAGGTGGGACACAGTGCCCATGCACAATATGAGAGATGTGGCCAATCTGAATTGTTGGTGGCTTGTTAAACATCAATTAGAGTCTAATGGATGAGTCTGTTAAGTTCGACCCCTCCAGCCTGGCAGAGGGCAGTTGGGAACCACTGTCGTAAAGAGTAGGAAATACAGCCCAACAGAAAAAGGAAGAACTTGAGGTGAACTTGTGCAGCACAGAGTCTGTGCTGTTCTTTGTGCAATAGACTTAAGGCTGTTGAGCTTCATGACTCAGCAAGGGGCTTGGAGAGGAGGAAGATTGGCAGGGAGGCGCCTGCTCAGTGGAGTGACAGGGTTTCTCCTGCCAGGTATGTGGTGTGCAAGGGCCTGAAGGTGGGCATAGATGACGTGCGCGAGTACCTCTTCTCAGTCAATATTAAACTCAACCAGCTGCGGAACACCGACTCCGATGTCAGCCTTGTGGTTCCCTTGGAGGTGATCAAGGGAGACCATGAATTTACCGACTACATGATACGGTCCAATGAAAGGTAAGCAAACCAGGTGTTTTTTGCTGGTACCACCAGGAAGATCAGAGAATGAAGGACTAAAATGATTGGCTCTTGGTATCATGTGTCAACCCTGAAAAATGGGTAACTGGGATTGGTCTGCTTGTTCTAGGGCTCCCTAGGACTTAAGAATACCTTGGGGACCCTCATCCTGCTCCCGTGCCCTGTCAAAAGGGTGGCTGGTGGGAGCCTGGCTGCCATAGCCATGCCCATGGGAGCCTGATGGTATGGTAGTGAAATCTAACAGCTCTGTGTCCCTGAGGCAGCAGTAATTTCCCTTTAATTGCTTCTGTTTGTAAAAGGCCATCATGGTTACTGCCTTGTTGGAGGCAAGAGGAGGCTGGAACGTAAGATACAACATGCTTTGGAGGTTCTGGTACCAAAGTTTTTGCCAGTTCATGAGTTCCCCAGATGGGTGATCTGAATGCTGGTGTTTTTTGTTTTTAACCTTGTTTAATTATTTTCCTCCATCTCACTAGTGGTAATACTGTAAAGTTGTGACAGTTGGCTCAGTTTTCTAGGTGGCAAGCATTAGAAAAAAGTTTTTTGAAGTAGCTTGGAGAGTTATATAGCAGCAATGAGTCAGTAGTAGTTTCTTCGGGGGAGGGCAAATAGGGTAATTTTATCCATTTATCTGTTAATGGACATTTAGATTGTTTCCACATCTTGGCTGTTGTGAATATTGCTATGGTGAACATGGGGTGCTGATACCTTTTCAGTATCCTGGTTTCAATTCTTTTGGAGAAATACCAAAAGTGGAATTGCTGGATCCTAATGGTAATTCTGTTCTTTTCTTGCCTCATTGCACTTACTGGCTCCTCCAGTATGATGATGAAGTGATGAGAACAAATATCCTACCCTTGTTCTTGATTTTAAGTGTAAAATGTTTAACCATTAAGTATGATGTTAGCTTAGGTTTTTTGTAGTTGCCTTTGATCAGATTGTCCAAGTTTTCTTCTATTCTTTGTCTGTTGAAGTTTTTATCATGAATAGATGTTTGTCAGATATTTTTATGTATCTGTAGAAATTATTTTTTTCTTTCATTTACAGTGAATTACATTGGTGATTTTCAGATGGCAAACAAATGTTGCATTTATTTTATTTTATTTTTAAAACATATTCTTATTAATTTCAGAGAGGAAAGGAGAGAGGGAGAGAGATGGAAGCATCAATGATGAGAGAGAATCATTGATCAGCTGCCTCCTGCACGCCCCACACTGGGGATCGAGCCCACAACCCGAGCAAATGGCCTGACTGGGAATCGAACCATGACTTCCTGCTTCATAGGTTGACGCTTAACCACTGAGCCATGCTGGCCGCACCAATTCTTGCATTTTTGCATAAACTCGAGTTAGTCATATAATGCTACATTTGATTTACTAATTTTTTTATTAATGATTTTTGTGTCTATGTTTATAAAGGATATCAGTCTCTAAATCTGTATTCTTTTGACGTTCTTAAGTGGTTTAAATATATATGTATATTTAAATGAAATAAATTTCTCTTTATACTATTATTAATAGTATAAATGTATATTTATGTATATATTAATACATAAATATATTAAAAGAAAGAGTCTAAAATCAAAGTAGCTAGAAAAAGAAGAGCAAAATAAGCCCCAAAAGTAAGAAGAATAAAGGAATTAATAATTTTCTTTTATTCTATTTAATTAATCACTTATGTATAGCATTTAAATGTAACCATATTAAAATTTCTTTTAAGGACTGCTTAGCTCCCACATTTTGGTATGATATCTTTTTTCATCATTGTACAGTTCAAAATATTTTTAAAATTTCCCTTGTTATTTGATATATGGATTATGAGATACGTGAAATTTAATATCTATAGATATTTTGGGATTTCCAAGATACCTATTAGATTTTGTCCCATTGTACTCAGAATATACTCAATATGGTTTTCATCCTTTGAAATTTATTGAGGCTTTTTTTATGGCCTATCATATTATCTGTCTTGGTGAATATTCCATCTGCTGTTGTTGAGTATAGTGTTTTTTGAATGTTAATTTGGTCAAGTTGGTTCATAGTGATTTTCAAATCTTCTACATCTTAAACTGATATTTCACTTCTTATTCTGTCAGTAGCTTAAAGAGGGCTGTTAAAGTCTTCAGTTATGATTGTTCAATTATGATTTGTCTATTTCTTTTTTAAAAAATATATATTTTATGGATTTTTTTACAGAGAGGAAGGGAGAGGGAGAGGAATAGAGAGTTAGAAACATCGATAAGAGAGAAACATCGTTTTGGCTGCCTCTTGCACACTCCCTATTGGGGATGTGCCTGCAACCAAGGTACATGCCCTTGACTGGAATCGAACCTGGGGACCCTTCAGTCCGCAGGCTGACGCTCTATCCACTGAGCCAAACCGGTTAGGGCTGATTTGTCTATTTCTTTAGTTTTGCTAGTTTTTGCTTCATATATTTGGGATCTTTGTTATTAGTAGGCACATGCACACTTAAGATTATTCTGTCTTAATAAATTAACCTCTTGTCGTTATGAAATGTCCTTCTTTATTTGTAGTATACTCTTTGTTTTGAAGTCTACTTTGTGATATCAGTAGAGCCACATCAGCTTTCTTTTGCTCAGTATTTACATGGTTCATCTTTTTATGTTCTTTTCTTTTCAGCTTGTCTTTGTGTTTGTAAATAACATATGGTTGAGTCTTACCTTTTTGTCCATTGTGACAGTTTCTACCTTTTAAAGGGTGTTTAATGCATTTCAGGGACAGTAGTCATTGCTTTGTTTGGGTTTAAACCCTCTGTCTTGGTTGTTTGATTCCTGTTTATCCTGCCTTTTACTTGTTTCTCTGTTCCTTCCTTCCTTTTTGGGGGAGTGAATTCAGTATTTTTTTTGTAGTAATTCTTTTTATCTCCTTGGATTTTTTCTTTTTATGCCTTTTGTGTGTAATGTTTTAGTTGTTAACTCTAGAGATCACAGTGTGCATCTTTAATTTATCATAGTTTATCTTCAAAAAGTATTCTGCTTCATGAACAATGTAAAAACCATACCACAGTAAACATGCATTTACAGTTTTCCTTCCTTTGTGCTTTGGTTTTATAGAAAACCATATTTTACATTGCCATTATTTTTTTAAACAGTATATAATCTTTTAAAGAGATTTAAAGATAACACGGCTCTTATATTTGTACATCTAATTATTTTTAAAGGTTCCTTGATATTTACTAACATATTTACCCATTCTGGTGTTCTTCATTCCTTCCTGCAGAACCAGGTTTCTATTTGGAATCGTTTTTTTTCACCCTAAAGAAGTTCTTTCAGTCTATTTTTTTTTTGTATTGTTGTTATTAATCCTCACCCGCAGATATTTTTCCATTTATTTTTTAGAGAGTGGAAGAGAGAGAGAAAGACAGAGAGAAACATCAGTGTGAGAGAAACACATCGATTGGTTGTCTCCTGCATGCGCCCCGACCAGGTCCCAGGCCGGGCTGGAGAGGAGCCTTTTAGTCTGTTTTTGTAGAATGGGTCTGCTGGAGACTAATTCCTTCAGCTTTTGTCTTTTGATGTTTGATTTCCCTTTCACTTTTTGAGGATATTTTCATTAGATACAGATTTCAAAGTTGGCAATGTTTCCCCCCCAGCGCTTTAAAGATACTGTTCTCTGCTTTCCTTGTCTTCTGATGAGAAGTCAGCCATTTTTCTTACCATTGTGTGCCTGTATGTCAGTGTCCGTTCTCTTCTGATCGCATTCAGGATGAACTTTGTTTCGAGCATGTTGACCATGATGGGATTATATGTGTTGTGTGCGTTTTGTATGGATTCTGCTTAGGGTTTTTACCTTGAGTCTAAAGATTGATTTCTTTATCAATTTGGAGAAATTCTTAGCTATTAACTTAATATTTTTGTCCTATTCTTTCCTCTCCTCTGAGATTTCAGTTAATATTTATGTTAAACTGCTTGTTATTGTCCACAGAGCTATTATAGTTTTCACTTTTCTATCTTTTTATGTTTCCGTTTGAGTTTCTGTCTTCCCTCATGTTCACTGATTCTTTCCTCTACAGTGTTCAGTCTGCTGATGAGCCCATCAAAATCATTCTTTATCTCTAATATATATTTCATGTCTGTTATTATTATTATTTTTTTTGCTTTTCTTTATATCCTCACTCAAGGATATGTTACTGATTTAGAGAGAGGAAGGGGAAAGAGAGAGAGAGAGAGAAAGAAAAAGAGAGAAACATCAATTAGTTGCCTCCTGTATGCTCCACAACTGAGGGATTGAATGTGCCCTGACCTGGAATTAAACCCGCAACCTTTTGATGTACGGGACAACGCTTCAGCCAACTGAAAGACCTGGCCAGCCCTTATTTCCTTTTTAAAAATATAGTTTCTATATTTCTGCTGATATTCTCCATCTTCTTATTAATGTTATATACCTTTCCCAGTAGATCTTTTTGACATGGTTTTCAGTTATTTTAAAGGCCCTGTCTGGTAATTTCAACATTTGAACCATCTCTGGGTCTTGTTCTATTGAACTGTTTTCCCTCTTGCCAATGGGTCAGACTTTCTGGCTTTATCACGTCTCGTACTTTTTTTTTTAAAATGTCAGAAAGTGTATGTAAAAGAACAGTGGAAACTAGAGTAGAAAGGGCAGCTGTTAGTGTAGGTGGGTTGAGTCAGTTAGTCTGTAAACTGGGCCTGGGCTTTGTTGTTGCTTTATTTGGAATCAGTTCACCACTTTCACGTTAGTAAGGATGGGATCAAAACCTTGCTTTTAGCAGGACTTGGGGTTTGATTGTATGAAGGGTTGAACTCATTTCTCCCATGTAACTGTATTTTGGCGTGCGGTTGAGGGGTTCCTCTTTAACTCTCTAGCCCCTCCCCCAAATATAGATGGTTAATGTTCCTGCTAAACGTCTCTGTCCTGATGTCTTTTGGCTATCTCTTGGTAATCCTCTGAGATCAAGATTTTTTTTCTTCTAGCCACTGTAGTCTGCAGATCAAAGCTCTGGCCAAAATCCATGCCTTTGTTCAAGACACGTGAGTCCTGCCCCCTTTACAGGATTCATCTACTCCAAGGGAAGCGCTCTCGGTTTTGCTCCTCCCCCTGAGCTCTTTGTTTATTTCATTTCAACAAATGAAATGAAAAATATGTGCTCTTTTATCTCCTACTCGGCTGTGGCCTGTGAAGGATGCTAGAGAAGCATCTGTCACGAACTTGTCCTCAGAGACTTTATGATGTCTTTGGGAAGGTGGGAGTGTCCTAGGAAAAGGATGCAGAAGTTATTAACAGTGTATCAGCGGGTGTAGAGTACATAACTCAGGAGACCCAGAATAAAGAGTGGTCAGAGAGGAAAGGTGGGCTGGTTAGGGAAGACCTCTGGCAGGGGCAAGCATAAGCTGATTCAGCTTTCTGAGGCCTAGTGATGTCCACTGGGATGGACTCACTGGCCTGTGTGAGCAGAGGAGGAGCCAAAATGGAGCGCTGGTCACTGGAGGAAGGGTGTGAGGGACCCTGGCAGCCAGAGGTCAGGAGGGTGGCCTCCTCCTTTCCCTTCGTGGTGTTAAGAGGAGGTTGTCCATGTTGTACATCTGAGCTCCCATCTGCAAGAGGCAGAGCCACGTGAGTGTGACAGGCATCTGGGCTGACGGCAGCGTGGCCTCCGTGCGTGTGCACACATTCGTTCATGGGCTCCTCTCTGGGCTTCTGAGGGGCGCACAGGAGGCACACCTGTACCTCACGCAGTTCCAATCACTTGCTGGCTTCATTTTCCCAGGACCCTGAGTGAGCCTCGGCAGGCAGAGATCCGGAAACAGTGCCTCCGTCTTTGGGGGGTGAGCATCTTGACCCCAGTCCCCAGGGGGGTGCTCCAGGGCAGGGAAGCTATAAAGAAGAATAGGTTTGATTCCCAATCGCCCCATGAAAATGTCTGCCTACCCGCACAGCATTCCAGAGCTGGCAGTCTCAGCATTGCTGGGTGTTACCTCCTTGGGCCTTTCACTGCCAGTCGGGCCCTACAGCTGGGTCATAAAGGACACAGGTGGTGTGTGAACAGGCCTCATTTTGCCGCTGGTGGCTCTGTGTAGCAACCGTGACCATAGCCCCAGAGAAAGGGAAGTGGCACATGGCGTGTGCTACCACAGGGCCTGAAAGGGAGCGGTGACTGCATTACCCACCTCCGCCCCTTCTTTCTAGCCTCCTGTGCTACATGCCGTCTGCTCTTCCCCAGTCTGACCTACCCCCTCACTCACGTAGACTAACACAGGCTTGGTCAAAAGTCCATTTGAAAACCAAAGCTCTCTGCTGCCTGTTTTCAGATCCCGGACCAGGCGCGTGTGGCTCCTTCCTCCTCGGACCCGAAGTCTAAGTTCTTTGAGCTGATCCAGGTAAGTTTGGTGTCTGATGAAAATAAAGTCAGAGAGGCCTGACTCTAGATGTGGGAGGTCTCACTGAGACCCCAGATGCCTGGCTTCCAGAGGGCTATGCAGGCACCACTGGCTCCGGGGGCTGGGATGAGTGGGAACCTGGGGTGTAGTGTGTTGAGTCCCCGAAAATCCATCAGGCTCCTTGAAGATTCTTGTCCTGAGATATGTTGTGCTCAGCATTCCTGCCGACCAGGCGATGGTGCTGGCAAATATAGGGTCCCGTGAGATTTGCCTGCAGAGGAGAAATGAATTATGGGTTGAACTGGGGCAGAGGAGCTGGGCAGAGCGCGGAGGGGCTGCCAGGAGAGCTCTGTAATGGGTCTGGCCTAACCCTAGGCTCCCTGTCCTGTTTCTGATGACCTGGTCCTTGGAATTCTGCCTTTTTTTCTACCACCCGCCTTCCGGCTCTTCCCTGGGTTTCATTTGAATCTGGCCCAGGTCATGGGCCATTGCACTGGTTTCGAGAATGAGGTTGAAGATGGCCTCAAAAGAATAGCATGTGTCCGTTTTTCTGAATGGGCCAGAGAGATCACTTATTTGCTCTCAAATTGAATGCTGGCAAGTCCTTGCCTTCAGCTTTATTGAAAGGGTGACTTATATTCTGGTGACGTTTCCTTGTAGCTCAGGTAAACCCGTCTGTACTTGGAGACTTGGTGTGGTTTCCTTTCCCAGCCTCCCCTAACCGGTCCTAAAGGAACACTCCAGGCAGATGGAATCGCAGTTAGTGCTTGGTTAGGGAGAGCTGGGGTGGAAGGGATGTTTCAGAGAGCATGTGCTTCCTGCCCCTCACCTTCCCAGCCTGCCCCACTCCTGTACAGGCACCCACACCCGTACTGAGCACCTGTCCCTTCCCCCAACCCAGCCGTGTTTTCTCTGACCCGGGGCTGCAGGGCACTGAGATCGACATCTTCAGCTATAAGCCCACGCTGCTCACCTCCAAAACTTTGGAGAAGATCCGCCCAGTGCTCGATTACCGCTGCATGGTGTCTGGCAGTGAGCAGAAGTTCCTCCTGGGCCTGGGGGTAAGTGCAGCGGGCTTCCTGCCCAGCGAGGGCAGGGACTTGCCTCTGGGAATCTGGACAGCTGCCTGCCACTCAGTGCATGTTCTCTTGGTACCAAGGAACTTGGGCTTTAACCCAGGGAAGCTAGTTCATGAAACTTCACTTCCTTTTTTCCTGAGTTAGCTGTTTTCATTCATTCTTTCATTTATGTATGTATTTGCTTATTCATCTCTGCATTGCTAATGGGAACACTGCCTCTTGCCTTGTCATATGGAGCTTCCTGAGCTAGTAGGATGGTCAGCAGGCCCATCTGGCTTGAGCCTATGTAATTCTTACTTTTTTTGTGTTTATCTGCACCTGAGGATATTTTTCCATTGATTTTTAGAGAGAGTGGGAGGGAGGAGGAAAGACAGAAACATCCATGAGAGAGACACATCAATTGTTTGCCTTCTATAAACCCTGACCAGGGTATGTGCCCTTGACCGGAATCGTACCCAGGACCCTTCAGTTCACGGGCCAATGCTCTATCCATTGAGCCAAACTGGCCAGGGCTATGTAGTCGTTTCTTTGCAACACCACCACCACCCCATGTCATCTCTTCTTGCAAAGACACTACCTGGACTTACCTGGGGCCTTGGATTTCCCTCAGGTGTGAGCAGGGAAATCTATGGTGAGCTGAGGGAAATCTTTGGCAGTTCTGTATGTTACTTGATGGGTCAAGTCATCCTTGCTGTCTTTCCACTCCGACTTATCTTTCTATATAATTTTCTCTCTCCTTCCTCACTTACTTTCTCTATGTCCTCTCACACTTTACCTTTTTTTCTGTTACTTTCTTTTCTCCCCTCTGCTGTCTGGACCCTTTACCAAACCTACCTCAGACATATACACTAAGCCAGATCTTTCTTGAGGGTCACTAATCATGGACTTAGGCCTTTTGAATGGTGCCCTGGGTCTGTACACCAGTACTGAGGCTGTGGAGGACGACACAGTGTCTTATCACTGAAGTACAACCCACTGATCTAGACATTTTCTTCTGACATCAGCTGTAGCCACCAACTAAAAGCCCTTTTAGAACCGATCCTCTCATCCTTCAATCTCCATGGTTGCCTGACCCAGCCCTTTCTCTCTACCCGTAGAAGTCACAGATCTACACGTGGGACGGCCGCCAGTCAGACCGCTGGGTCAAGCTGGACCTGAAGACAGAGCTGCCCCGGGACACCCTGCTCTCTGTGGAGATTGTCCATGAGCTGAAAGGGGAGGTCAGAGGTGGTTCTGCTCATGTGTCCTGGCCCTGGCGCAGCTGAGCCTGGCCTTTCTCCCAAGTTAGCGGGGCTATAGTGTATGTTGTGCTTGACTGTCCCACCCAGGGCCGGGGAAGGCCTGCTGATTACTCCTTCCCCCGAAGCAGCTGGCGTGGTATGTTCAGGTAGGAAGGGCCACAGTCTCCGTGTGCGAAGGAGGAAACCTTGGTCATCTCTGCATCGAGGCCTGGTGGGCCTGCTGGGTATTTTTTAGCTGCTGATTTAGTTTTTAACCAGGGAATCCTTCGGAAAGAAGCAACTTTCCCACGAGCTTTGGATGTTACAGCAGATGGGTGACTTTCAGAACAGTCCGTGGGAACAGTTGACAAGGGTGGGAAGGTAGGCCCTTGGCTGGAGCACCATGGTGGCAGCCTCACCGGTTTGAGATGCATGGGCGTCATCACCCAGAGCCTCAGCTCTCTGTGCTCAGGAGCCTCACCAGTCCGGGCTGAGAATCAGCTGGGAGGGAGGCAAAAGAAATACCCTGTGTTTAGAGCCCTACCCTTCCCCGGCTGTAGGTACAGTGGTGGGCGGAGTGGGCCCCTTGGCCGATGCCTGGCAAGGTGGGCAGTGTACTTGTCCTTCTAGGGGAAGGCCCAGCGGAAGATCAGTGCCATCCACATCCTCGATGTCCTCGTGCTGAATGGCAGTGACGTGCGGGAGCAGCACTTTAACCAGCGGTCTGACCTGGGCCCTGGGGGAGGGGAGGAGGGGGGGTGGGCCAGGGGTCCTCTGTGGCAGCAGTCTCCAGGCCTTGGCCCTTCACCAGGCCTTCTCTGCTTAAGGGCATCCTTAGAGTTCCCTTCCTCCACCCATGGGCTGGTTCCAAGGGCAGGGTGAGAATTGGTGCTGGCACTTCAGAGTTTGCTAGGGCTTGGGCCTTGCTGCTCGTAGATACGCACACTCCTGTTTTGCTACAGCTGTTCAGATCACAGGAGAGATTTGTGTTCAGGTTGAATAAGAGGGTAACCTTATGGGGAGAAGGATCTTCTCTAAGAACATGTCTTATGTGTGGTGGTCCCACTGAAGCCAGTTCATCAGGAGCCCACCACTCCAGAAGCACTTTTGTTGAAAGGAGGGACAAAAAGCAGCGACGTCTTGCACCAGGATGCTGATGTCACTCTGAGTTGGTTCATCTGGCACCTGTCGTTGTGGTGATAGAACGGACATGTCCAGTACAGATGACATAGAAGTTCTGGAGGCAGTGCCTGGGCGCAGCTGAGGACACACTTCAGGGAACCAACCAAGATGTAGCGAGATTAGAGATCAGAATCCAGAGAGAGGGAGAGGGCGTGCAGACAGACGTCAGTGGACAGGGGCAGGGTGAGTTCCCAGGGGACATGAGAGCTGCCTCTTGGAGCAGTTTGCTGCAGATTCAGGAGTGTTGTCCATTGGAGCCTGGAGCCGTGAAAATGCCCTTGGGTGGGGTCTGGCTGGAGGCACCGGGCTTGGGTCTGAGTGAGTGTTTGGATTGTAGAATTCAGCTTGCTGAGAAGTTTGTGAAAGCTGTTTCCAAGCCTAGTCGGCCTGACATGAATCCCATCAGGTAAGCATATCTCCCTCCTCCCCAAACCCTTTCCTTACTGCTTCTTTCTGGCCAGTGCCTCCTTCCCTGTCCTGAAGGGGATGGGAGGGCCCAGTGTCGGGACCAGACGAGGTTGGTGTTAGCGATCAGACTGCCCTTGATGAGTGCTTTGTTTGGGGGTGCTAGATAGGTGGCTCCTTCACCCGAGAGTAACTCCCCATCCTGCCGGTCACAGTGAGTGAACCTCCACAAGATTCCTGCCGAGGGCTGAGATGTCCTCATTTGCGACGATGCTCTGTCCTCATTTATGTCGACGCTGGACACTCGTGCTTCTGCGAGCTCACACCTCTGAGAGTCACGCATTCATTCACACGGGTAGCATTAGCATATCACCTGGCCTTTTCACTCTTTTCCAGTGAGAAAAGGGCCCAGAAAGAATGGGAGTTTTGAACGTGAAAAAGAGAAGGATGGTTTGAAGGAGTGGGACCCTTACTGCTTGGGAACAAGGCCAGGGTGCGCTGCCTTGTTGGGCCGTGTGAGAGCCCCAGGGTCCTGAGGGAGCAGACGATGGAGACCGGCTTTCCATTGCTGGGCCAGGGTCTGAAGTTGTTTCCTCTGGGACTTCATCTGATTAGAGACTGAGATGTCTATTTATACTTTATCAAAATCATTATTTTTAATATGAATTCACTTAAAATTAAATCCAGGACTGAGAATGCACTTTATAGATGTCCTCGGAAAGTCTAAAAGCGGTTTCTTCCTGTGCTCGCCCTGTCCTATCTGCCTGGTCCTGAGGGGCAGCTCCCAGGGACCCTGCCTCTGCTGCTTGCGGCCTGGCTGCTGGGTCTCTGGGGACCTTCCCCAGGGGCAGTTCCCAGGGTGCGTTCAAGGGTCCCCAGAGGTGGAGAGCTGGGCATCAAACAGCTCTCCAGGAGTCGTGCACCCGGGTAGGAGCCCCCCTGCCCCCTGTGTAACGGGCCTGTGAGGACTATTGGGGAGTAACTGCTCCAGGAAGGCCTAAATCCCATGTGGTCAGATGTGGGCTAGCGCCGGCACCTTGGTGTCCAGCCTCTGTAATGGTAATGACGAGCTGGGGTGGGATGCGGGCAGAGACCTCTTGGCCTGCCCGCCCCTTCCACTCTCTCCCGCCTTCCATAACCATAGTTGCACTCCCCAGTTGCCCTGGGGTGGGCCCCAGAGGATGCTGGGCAGCTCTGAAAGCTAGTGTTTGTCTGTGTAGGATAGCAGTGTGCCACGCTGGGGGTGGGGGGGTGGGGGGCATGTTTTTGAAGGGTTGGTGGTGCAGGGCCTGAGGCAGAGGGCAAGGACAGGCACAGCCTCCTGCCTATCAGCTGCTGCTGGACAAGAATGACCCCCCAGGAAGCCTTTGTCCTCTCTCCATCCCTCTGCCCTCAGGGTGAAGGAGGTGTACAGGCTGGAGGAAATGGAGAAGATTTTTGTCCGGTGAGTGACTCCAGCAGGGTAGCTGAGGATTTGGGGAGTTGAGGTGGGCGCATGGCAGTGGCCAGGATTTGCTGTCTTTTGTGGAGATCGGGTGGGTGGTGAGTTGGCCCTGGCAGCCTGCCTTTACCCCGCCTGCCTTGCCTCCGGGCAGCGTGGCTGCACTGCAGCCAGGAGCCCGGCTGAGAGCTGATTCAGCACCCTGTCAGGAGGGGAGCAGGTGGGTGTGTGTCAGGCAGAAATACGGGCTCATTGCTGCTGTAATAGTTACGATTGTCCCTGTGAGGGCAGAGCAGCAAGCTGCTTGAAACACCATAAATCCCAGCTCCTGGTGCTGACAGAGAGATGGAGCCTGGAGGGGAGGGAGGCATAACTGCTTCCTTGGATTTTTAGTTGCGGAAGGTGGGGAGGGGGTGGTGGGGGGAGGTGGGAAGGATAGCTCAGACCTGTGGGTCACATCCTGGACGTGCACCTGCTCTAGCCTCAGCTCTCAGTGCTCTTGCATTAACTCTGTACTGGCCTCAGTGATGTTATGGGTGGTAGTCAGTAGACCAGTGGCAACCGTGGTGTCAGATCTTATCCTTAGTGGTGTCACCCTGAAACTCCAGCAACAGCAATCTGTTGGGGGCATCTGTCCCTTCCCACCTGCCTTTGCTTAGTTGGGAGTTCAGCGCCTAAGCCTGAGCTCCGAACCCAGCACTGGACTCACTTGTGTGGCTTGGAGCAATTCACTCATGTCTCTGCCTCAGTTTCCTAGTTGAACTAAGATAAACTATTGTGGTTGGTGTGATTTTGACGATAGCAAGAAACTATGGCTAGGGCTTCCTCTCTCTCATGCACACACTCCATTTCCTGCCCGCATGCCTGCTTGGGAACCAGGTTGGAGATGAAGATCATCAAGGGCTCCAGCGGCACCCCAAAGCTCAGCTACACAGGGCGGGACGACAGGCACTTCGTGCCCACTGGTCTCTACATCGTCAGGACAGTGAACGGTGGGTGATGAGCGACTGTTTTCTGTCCCCGCCTCCCTCAGGGTGATTGGCCCAGGTCCTGCCTATGCCAGAGCTAGGGGTTCCCTATGAATGTGGGTAGCAGCCAGGCTGGCATTTCTTTGAGGTACATGGGGGCGGGCGGGGGATTGTGTGCCCTGAGCCTCTTCTGTTCTGTGGTGGGTCCTGGGGTTAGGTTTGGGCTGGGAAGAGAGCCCAACTCGTATATACATGTGGTGTCCTCATGGCAGGAAGGGGGTGTTCTGGCAGATCCAGAAAGTCCGGCTTGGCCATTTGCGTGCCCTGTAGAACCCCCGTCTTCAGGGCCTCTGCTGGGGTCCCACAGATGTTGCCCTGGTGCAGGTTAGCAGGCCTGGGGGGGCTGGTTAAGCCTCTTAGTTGTCCTCTGGAGACGAGGGCTGCGTCCTCACAGGCTGGTCTCTGCCTGCACTTTGGGGAGGGAAGGAAGAACAGAGTGAAGGAGGGCACACCCTGCATTGGCTGCCCTGTCCCCTTGGTCACTGTGTCCTTCCTGGGCTCTTCTTCTTCTCCTCAGAGCCCTGGACAATGGCATTCAGCAAAAGCTTTAAGAGGAAGTTCTTCTACAACAAGAAAACCAAGAGCTCTACCTTTGAGCTCCCTGCAGACGCCATTGCCCCATTTCAGTAAGTAGCCTGCCCCTCAGCAGTCCCCCGCACTGCTGCCAGGATGCCAGCCAGTCCTTTGGGGCACAGCCCAGGTACTAGGACCAACTGCTGCCAATGCAGGGGCTCCTCTGAGCAAGGACCAGACTCCTCTCTACAGGGGTGTGGAGGGCGGCCTCTCCAGGGCGTGGCTGGGCTTGGGCAGTAAGCTCAGAGAGAGGAGAGGGATGCCAGGACCTGCTGGATGGTTGGGGGTCCTGGGTTCCGGGAAGGATCCCACTTAGGGCACCTGCCCCATGGAGCAGCTACTGCTTCCCTGACTTGCTGACACTGTCCTGGTGGTGCGAACACGCTGAGTGCCCACAGCCCTGCCTCTCGTAACTCCGGGTCCCAACTGTCCTTGTCGGGACCCAGTGTCCATTTGCCAGGTTGTTGATTGTAGGTTTAAGCAGCCATTCCGATGGATGCTAACAGCAGCAGCAGCTGTTTATTGGGAAAATGTGGTTTCCTAGGAAGTGAGGAGTGGGAGCTTTCTGGGGTTTTGGCTGCCAGAAGGAAGACCCTCAAGTGGCATCGTTAATAGTGATGCCAGGACCTGCTGTGATGGTTGGGGTCCTGGGTGAGGGCCTCCCCACTTAAGTTCATCCCCTAAACCAGTTGCCAGGGGTGGGTGGTAATCTCTTGGTCCTGCTCTCTGGCTACAGCCCTCTGATTTCCTTCCTTCCCAGCATCTGCTACTATGGCCGGCTTTTCTGGGAGTGGGGGGATGGCATCCGTGTACATGACTCCCAGAAGCCCCAGGACCCGGACAAGCTATCCAAGGAGGATGTCCTCTCCTTCATCCAGACGCACAGCGCCTGAGGACCCGGGGACGCCCACTCCTACTGACCGCCCTGCTGTTCAGAGTTAGGGTGCTCTACCTGGGCCCCTCTCGAAAGGGACAGGAGAGCACAGCCTGGCCATGAGGGGTGGATGGTCTCCTCTCCATCTCCCCTGAAGAGCTTAGTCGGGGGCCATCAGAGGACACTCACATGTTCCTTCTGGGACACCTTTCAGACTTTCCTCCCCGGAGACCTGCCTGGGAACTGTCTCCCCTGCGAGGACTCGGCCTGGAAGACGCTGCTCCTACGTGGTGTGCGGTCAGGGCCCAGGGTCCGTGGGGCTGCGGAGGACGTGTCAGAGCAGCAGGGCTTTGGCTCTGTTCTCTCCTGTATCCTATAGACTCACTTTTCTGAGTTCTGTGACTGCCCTGAGGGTGGCCCTGCCCCAGCTTTGCCCAACTTTTTACTGGGCCAACCCTTAGTGGGTGAGGCCACTGTCGGGGGCTGGCCAGGAGCACCTGCTGTACAAATCAAGGTTGTGTTTCTCTGAACTTGCTCTGTTTTGATGCCAAGTTGGAGAAGATTTTCTTGTCTTGTCCCCCCACTGCCTTGGTCTTCCCTGGAGTTCTCAGCCTAGGCCTCTGACAGTCCCGCAGGCCGGGACACCACACCAGGATGCAGGTCGCACTGTCTGGTAGTGGATGTGACTGCCTCCTGGGGTGGTAGAGCCTTCCTGGGCCCCATCCCCTTTTGACCCAAATCTTGGGCAGCTCTAGAAGGGGAGGAAGCACCCTCGGAGCCCTGCCTTTTTCTGTGCCCCAGCAGCAGTGGCCCCACTGCAACAGAGGGTACTTCATTTGCCTCAGCCACCTTGCTACCCTTCCCTTCTTACCCGTAGGGGGTACAGTCACTTTTGCCATTCTGTGGTGTTGGCTGAGGGGGAAGCCGGGCAGTAGCTTTGGGTAGGGATGGCACTGGTGGTGGTTTTTAATGGGAAATACCCGCCAGAGACGTTCATACAGGCTCCAGAGGGCCCCCTCCCAGTGCTAGACTGGTTTCCATGGAGATAGGGCACTGAGGCTCCCTGTCAGGTTGGAATTGGCTCCACCCTGCGGTGAGGGTGTGTCTCCAGCCAGTACCCAGCTCTCGTGCTTCCCCCCCCTTCCCCGACCCCCAGGTTGGCAGCAGCACTGCTAAAATGTTGTATTTCCACCCAGTTGTGGGTATATGTGTGTCTTGCAAAATCTTGGATCATTAAAGATAAACATATTTTTAATGCCTGTGTGGCTCTGTGCTGGGGCTGCTGCTGGTTGTCCTCCGTGTTTGGTCTGGGACTGGCTTCGATAAAACAGCTTGGGCTGAAGGCGAAGGGGAGGAAGTTGTGCTGGAAGAAGAGAGGGCTTGTTTAATCGGAGCCTCGTCCAAGCTCAGGGCTCTCAGAGCTGCTACTTGCTGCCAGAGAGCGGCCCAAGGAAGTCGGCAAATTATGCAGCTTCTGTTAGAAGCCAGGATGGGAGGATGAATGAACCTACAGCCCAGCAGGGTAGGGAGGCACCTTCCCCCTTACATAAATCACACAGCTCACTCTGGTGATACTGTGACAATCCAGGATCAGTCTGTGACTAAAATAACAGAGGTGTCAGACCAATTAGTACCACTAGACCAGAGGAAGGAGGGAGGGAGAGAGGATTGTGCCAACCCCCAGCCAGCATCCCTCCTTCATGTGCCTGCACTGGGGGCTGTGCTTGGGGTGGGAGACACGCAGGTGCTGAGGGCACCTCCCACTCCGGTCCAGGCTAGTTCCTTCCCCAGTCCCATCACTGCTGGTTTCCTCTAGACCAGTGGTTCTCAACCTTCTGGCTCTTTAAATACAGTTCCTCATGTTGTGACCCAACTATAATTTTCGTTGCTACTTCATGACTGTAATGTTGCTACTGTTATGAATCGTCATGTAAATATCTGATATGCAGGATGGTCTTAGGCGACCCCTGTGAAAGGGTCGTTCGGCCGCCAAAGGGGTCGCGACCCACAGGTTGAGAACGGCTGCCCTAGAGCCTGCCTGCACTTTACCTGGCTCCTTCGCCCTAGCCTCCTGGTCCTTTCCTGAGCTCCCAGGGCAGCTCCTTCCCATGTTTTACTTACCTAATTGGGGCGGTCTCGGCTCCTAAGCCCTTCACCCTTTTGGTTGCCCTGTCCTGTCTGCCTTGCTCCAGCCTCCCCGGCATCCTGGGCCCTGTGCTGGGACTAGGGCTGGGGGATGTGCTCAGAGGCAGCGTGTGATGTCTGTGTTGGCGGCTCCGGCCTCCCCATCCTGTCGGCCCCACCTCTACCGCTCCTCCCAGCAGACCCCGCCTGATTTACTGCCCACTGTCACCATAAGTCAGTCTGGTCATTACCATGGCTCTTGTAGCCCACTCACTCCGCCAGACCTCGCCAGCCTGGCTGCCTCTTCAAGACGGATTAACTCCTTGCCTCCGTAGGACTGCCAAGCGACCACTTCCAGTCCCCAGTTGCCCTTCGCTGCACAGGCTACCTTTTTCCTGCCATAAGTGCAGGCAGGGCATGACAACGTGTTTGGTGGGGGTGGTGGGCACATGGCACGATGCCCAAGCCCTGGAAATGGCTCTCAGTGTCGTTCAGGCTTGGGGAGTGCTTCCTGCTGTCTTTATTCCCTACTTAAGTTGAGGGCTCACATTCACAACCCCCCTTCTGAGTTCTAAGCCAAGAGCTTTGCCTTGAACATCTCTTCTTCCTTGGTTCCTGAGTGCCGCCGCCCCCCTCCCCCGCCCCCCCAGCCGCAGTCAGACGTGACATTTACTCAGCACACAGCCGCCTGGGTGTTCTTTATTGCCTCTCCCTTGGGCTAAGGGAGGAGCCTGCACAGTCCTGGAGACCAGGAGCGGAGGCAGGAGGGGCGGAGCCAGCAGGAAGCCCTGCTCAGTGTCTGGTGGGGTAGAAATGCCCCTTGTACCTTGGTCCTCTTGAGTCCTAAAGGGCCTGCTTGGCTGTGACTGGGCTGTTGACTGGAGAAACCGCAGGCTCACATAGGCCAGTAGGCGTAGATGAGGCTCAGGAGGATGAAGATGGCCACGGAGAGCAGCATGTTCTTCCGGTTCTCCTGCCGAAGCAACTTGAGCTCCTTCTCTGGGAGGAAACGGTGTTGGACAGGTCGTTTAGGCCCATCTGCTATTCTCCGCTGCCTCTGCCTCTCCCACAAGTGGGTACACACACTGCTGAGGGCCGAGCTGTTCCCTGCTGGCCACTTCCTTATCCATGGAAAGG
This sequence comes from Myotis nattereri, assembly GCF_964212035.1. NCBI lineage: Eukaryota > Metazoa > Chordata > Mammalia > Chiroptera > Vespertilionidae > Myotis > Myotis nattereri. The sequence continues at coordinate 10,264,406 of NC_138081.1, forward strand.
ACTCTGTCCTTGATCCTCACAGCCTTTTGGCTACAGATCCCACCCAGCCTCCAAAAGCCCCAACACAATGCTCCTCAACCATTTCTCTTCACATGCAGGTGAAGGTGAGGACGGAATGTGTGAGGGTCACCAAAAGGCCACATGAAAGCCAAGCTATGTGGTGGCATGGCGTCACCAGTGAGTCCCTCCACTTGTCACTGGGCGGCTCCGTGCCCTCTGCTGGGCGCCCAGCCAACAAACGAGGGACACGAAGAGGAGGCAGTTTGCCGTGAGGTAGTCGGGCTCACCTCTGGCAGAAGCCAGTCCTCTGCAGCCACACCGTCTCAGTGGCGACGCTGTGATTTTGTGTGAAAATTGCTAGGGTGGGGGGCACTGATGTCCCGCCTCTGCCTGTGAGAGGGAGCAGGGAGATCCTGCAGACCAGCTCTGGGCAGGCCAGACTGAGCCCAGGCTCAGGCAGGGGTGTGTGCACATGCACTGCACACACGGAGTGTTTCTTCAAAATCGGTCCCTTTGGAAGGTTCCCTGCCATGTGTCCTGTTCTGAGCTGGTTCTAGGCCAGGTTTGGCCCCTCAGGGAGAACAGAACAGATAAGTTGGATGAGCCTCTGCGGATCAGCAGGCAGGGGCAGGAGGGTGGAAGGGGTGGTGGTGGGCCCAGCAGCTGCCCTCCCTCTAGCTCAGTGCCCTGCCAGGGTTCTACCCAGCTGTGCCCCCAGCACCCAGAAGGTGGCAGCATTGCTCCACTCCAGTAGCCCTTCAGGGCACCCAAGTTCATCCTCCTTCAAGGTCCCCAAGGCCCTGACTCCCATCACAGGGTTTTCCTTGGGGGGGGGGGGGGGGTAAGGGGGTGGGGTGGGGGCTGGGGGACAGGGAAAACAGCCCTCCCAAGTCTGGGTGGATGTGAGAATCTTTTCTGGGCCTGGCTACTGTCATACCCCTTCGTCCCAGGAAGAACAGACTCACAGGCCTCTCTATCTCCCTTGGAACATAGGAACAGACCTGCTCTTCTCCCAGGCTGCTGGGCTGATAGTGGGTTCCTATAGTCTCCTGGGGGCTGACCCCCCCTGAAGAGCCCCCTGGATCCCTGTCACCTCATGGGCTCCCTGGGCTGTCTGTCCCTCCTGACCCTGGGACTGGAGGGTGGGGCTAGTTACAAAAGGGGACTTTCTTACCATAGTTGGAGGCTTTGTTCATCAGGCTGTTTTTCTCCTTCTCCAGAGACTTCCTGTGAGGGGAAGGAGTTTTGTGGCTCAAGCCTTTTCCTTCCCACCCTAGGGGCAGCTGGCATTCCAGGGCAAGTTGGACAAGGGCCAAGGTCTCTGTGGTAGGTGGCGGGGCCCAGGTTAGATATGAGGGGCTGAAGAAGGGCGGGAGGTGGGGCAGGAGCATTACCTGGCCTCTGGGCTCAGCTCCGCCCCATAGAGCCTGGAGTTCACCGCCTCCAGGTCCCTCCGACATTGCAACAGCTTCTCCTCCAGCCCATCGATCTGAAACACAGCACACCAGCCGCTGGAGAGGGCAGCAGAGCCTTCCAACTTCCAAAATAGGCAGGGTTCTGGGATGGGGAGGAGGAAGCCCTGTCATCCCTAACATTTCTATTATGCTGTCCTCGGCCTCCATGTGGTAAAGCCTGAGCCCCACTGGAAATGGCTGGGGGTGTTGCTCAGGGCCTCACAGCCGCCCTGAACATGGCAGACGCCAGCCACGCAAGGGTATCCTGGAATGAAACGAGATGCTCTGGGTAGGCTCGGCCTCTCCAAAGCACCCCACGCACGTGAGGGGTGGGTGGTAGAAACCGAGGGGCAGAACCAGAGGTATTTTCCCACTGATGTTCAGCTAGTCTAAGTTGTAAGAATATATATTTTACCATGAGAACCAATACAAAGTATTGAGTGTAAGAAAATGCAGCTCAAAAACTTCTATTTCTTTCTGATTGGGTTCTTGAGGCAAAGTATTGCCCATCATCAAGGTAGCTGTAACCTGTGGGGCGAAATTGCTTCTGAAAGGTTGGTTGCCAAAGTTATCAGTTTTCCTATTTGTTTTGGTTATAATTTCAGAGATGTACACTTGATAAAATAAACCCTGGGTCCTGGTATGCATTTGGCCTTGAAAGCTCATCTGTGCCCATCTGTCCTCAGATGTCTGTCTAAATGGCCACCTCTCTGGGCCTGGGACCTGCTTGCTCGTCTTGAACCAGTGCCCTGCTGACAGGAGCCTAGATGGGAAGGTTCAGAGGGCCCGGTAATGCTCAATTTTCCATCTGACTTAACTCATTCTCACCACATCCCTGGGAAGGATAGCAACTATGACCTCTATTTCACAAATGGGAGAAAGGGCCCCCAAACAGAATTCTCTGAGGAGTCAGAGCGAAACACTCCTCCCCTCTTAGCGGTCTTAGTCAATTCCCTGCTCCAGTCCCTTTTAGAGTGGCCCCTGAAGAGGCGGGACCAATGATCACAAGTACGAATCCAAGTCCCAGGCCCGTGGTCAGGCCAGTGTCAGAGTTGCACTTAAGTCCCTAGGCCTTCTGCCCCTCTCCCTGGCCAGCACCCATCCTGGGTCAGCCATTTCCCTCATCCCAGTGCCTGGCACAGACGATGCACCATCTATCCCCTTTCCTGCAGCCCAGCCTGCTGCCAACTCTGCCTCCGGAAACAGGGTCCTGTGGGAGGGAGCGACTGCATCGGGTTGAGTTAATTGCCTGGTTAATTGTGTCATTTCTCTGCTAATGGGCACCAAAGGGACGGTTGTCCTGGGAAACAGCCCCAACCAGGAGACAGGGCCTGTGCCTGGGAAGGCCAAAGGCCATCCTAGAATAGGCGCTGTAGGGAGATGAGCTCTGGGGAGCCAGGCTCCAGGAACAGCCACGGCTGATGCCGACCGTCAGTGGAACCAGAGCTGGAGGCCTGGTCTTGATAGCAGCACCCCCAACACACAGAGCCCAGCCCCTCAGGACCCTGAGATTTGCTGTTTCCATTCCATGGTGTAGAAACCTCAATCAGAACACCAAGTTCCATGCTGGGTCCTACACAAAGCTTAATTCCTGAAGCTCTACCTCCTCCATGAGGCCTCTGCTGGAGGGGTACTGCCTCCTGCCCCCAGCAAATAGTCCTCTCATGAGGCTGAGCATGTCCTGTCATTCCAACTTCGTGTGTACAAACCTCATCTTCCCAAATGCTGGGAGCCCCGAGGGCAGAGGGTGTAAACTTGGAGTTTGGGGTTCAAGTCTGGCCCAGATGGACCCACTGCACTCATATATGTGCCTGCTTGGCCCCTAGGGCTGACGTTGTAGCTCCTGCCCTAGAAGCATGTTGGCCATTTGTCTCCTTTGTGACCACAGGCCTGGCCCACTGCAGTCTTTGTAGCCCTGGAGTAGGGTTGGGCATGGCTGGGCCCAGGAGCTGGGATGGATTCAGGCCTCATGTAGCAATGGTCGCTGAAAGCCTCCACTTGTGCCCGAAGAAGCTGGGAGAAGTTAGGAGAAGCGACTGTCATGCGCACAGATAGGGCCTTTGTGGATCACCTGGTGCAGTATTAGCCCTTGGTTAGATTTCTCCCTGCCACCCCTTGGGCCAGGCCGTGGTTTGCATGTCATTCTGGGAAGGAAAAGTTTGGGGATTTCCATCCCTAAACACTTCTAGAAGGCTATCAGGTATCCAAACAAGCACTAACTGGCCCGGAGCAAGGCCAGGAACTCATGCTAAGCAAAATCTTTAAATTGAGGTTGGCAAGCTGCAAGTGGCCAAGCCAATCTGCCGCTGTGCTCCGGGCAGGGCCTGTGGAGCTGGCAGTCGGAGGCCTTTATCTGAAAAAGCCCAATTTCTCTGCAGTTCCACTGAATATCCCCACTTTCATTTACTACTTTTTAATGAGGCTTAAACAGACTAACACAAATCAAGGTTTTAGGGACTCAAGTTCTAACCTCCCTCTATGAATATTTATGTCCTGCTGACAGCTCTTTCTGACTCCCTTCTAAATAGCAAGTTCCCCTTCTTTGTAACCCAGCTGCTGGATGTGGGCTGAGTGGGGGGAGGCTGAGGCTGCCAGGCAGCTGGCTGGCTCTTAGAAGGCCGCTAACCCATCCGCAGAAGGTGACTCTGCTGGCAAACCCCTGCAGCACTTGCTGAAGCAGAAGCTGGCTCTCGAGCAGCTGTAATAATGGGTGCAGAGATTCCACGTGACCTCTGGCTGCAGAGGAGGCTGGGAGGGAGGGTCAGGATGCATAATTTAGTTGTGACTGGGGTCAGGAGTGGTGGCTACAGAGTAGAGCTGACAAGATGGGCCCAGAAGTGGGGGAGAAGACTCAGAAAGTGGGCCTTAAAGAAGACCCTAGTTAGATTTTCAGTCAACTCTCAATGACACGCACGTGGATTATGCTCTTTGCAGAGTCCCTGCAAATCTGCAGTCCTTAGCTTTCACTCTGCCGGCAGGCTGAAGGCAACAGAGAAGATAGCAAGGCTCAGGAGAGAAGACACAGGGGTTAGGACCAGAATAAGGAGACAAATGGCAAGAAGATTCTAGAAACCTAAGAGTCAAAGCTGGGCAAGCAGTTGGAAGCCCAAGTGCCTAGAAACCTGAAATTGTGGCTCCTGAAAAGTGTGGTCACATGGCGTGGGGCCTGCACCCAGGTGCCTCAGCTTGTCACTCACATGCCATATTCCTTAATCCTATCTTTGCAGAACAAAGATCATGTTTCATATTCCCAAGGATGTGAGGACGATGTGAGGCAATACATGTAAGGTGCTTGAACAGTACTCAACGCACACAGTAGTTCAGGAAGTATTTGCTACCATTATCATCAGAGAAGTTTTCACTGGATCTTTGGGGAATAAAAAGAAAGTTAATTTGTGGCAAGAGTAAGAGAAGGAGCTGGATGTGTGTGGGGCTGGTGGACAAATCTGCCCTGGCCACTGGCCAGTAGCAGTGGGAAGAGGAACCCCTCTGGCTGGATATGGCCATCCTCTGAGTCAGGGTGGAGTTCAGGGGTGGAGACTGCAGGGTAGGCCACCAGGACAGCAAGGCCTCCACAGGCCAGCCCATCCAGCTGGCTCAGGACATGCATACTCAGAACTTCGTGACTGGCCTGGGGAGAAGCTGGGCTGGGGCCCTGGAGCCAGCACCAGGTTGTAGAGGCTGGGCCTGGTGGAACCCAAGGAAGACAGGCCTACAGCAGTGCTAAGGGCAAAACAGACTCATGTGGTCTGGGCACTCTGGGGAGGCATGGAATGGCAGGGGGAGCCTCGGTTCACCCACACCATGGCTCTATGGGTCCTGGCACCCAGCTAAGCTGGGAGCAGGAATGCGAAGCCCCAGGACTAAGGCAGAAAGAGGCTCCATCATAAGAGATCCAACCAACACTAGTGGGGAGAGTTACACTCTGGAGGCCATGGAGACTCCCAGGACACATGCTGGATAGCAGGATAATTAGCAGGAGGAGTGTGGCGGCCCAAGACTGGCTCCAGTGCTGGGATTTTCCTGGCGCTGTAGGTGGGTAGCAATGCTGGCTATGACTGTCACAGGCAAAGTGGTTACAGCCAAGGAGGGGACTGAGACAGGGAACTCATTCAGACAGTCCGGGGGGCACCCGATGTACAATAACATTAAGAAGTGTCCATACATTACGTTTATATTCAGAAGACCAAGTGCCCGTTTTTATACAGGAAAATGAACACTTTAAGTCACTGAGATGACAGCAGGTGCAGCATGGCTGCAAAGGAACCCAAGGAAGTAAAAAAGGCAGTGGTGTGAGCTCCCTATAAGTTTGCAAACTGTGCCCGGTAGGTGTTGTGGAAACTCATATGCAAGCAGTTAAAGGACCAAGCAGTCAGTGGTGAGTATGCAGGGTGTCCTGGTGGGTAAGTCTGTAATGTGAGGGAAAACGAGGTCAATACGGTAGGAAGTGGGAAGGAGCATTCCTCAAGGAGGAGGGAGCTGACCATCTAGAGGAGGCCTGGAGCCAGGAGCCAGGAAGTCTGTAGTGTATGGGAAAGGCCCACGAGTAATTCTGCCAGAGAACCACTGCCTTCCTATCCAAGCACAGGCTGAGGACGGGGTGCCTGGCGGGTGGCTTTGAGAGTGAGCAGAGGGGCAGGCGCAGCGAGAAGTATGAGGCCAAGGATCCTCCACAGACGCAGGGATGCTTCCTGCAGAAGAATGTTAAGATCTGAAGTCAGTCCAGCAGTCAAGGTCACCATGGGCCATGACCCCAGGCAAGTGCGGCCATTGCTCCTGCTGGCAGATGCCAAGGAGAGAAAGGGCTGTTCATTTTCAGTCCTCAGGGGCAGCGATGCTCCCGGTGGCCTTCGAGGCCCCTCCTTCAGATGCAGCTCCAAGGCGCTCTGATGACAGCTTAGTAACCCCCAGCAGCTAAGCAAAATCCCCTCTGCCACCTGACTTGGGGAATAACACCTTATTCTCAGAGCTTTAGGGAAGTCTCCCTGGGGTCCTATATGCTATAAAACCACTGTGTTAAGAGAAACTGTAAAATTCGTCTCAAATCCCCGTGAGGCATCTTTTCAGGAGTATGGAGCCTCCTGGAATTAAAGTCCTCAATGAGACCTTTTTGGGGGCAAGAAACATGAGTGCCAGCTCACACACAAACTGCCCAGCACACTGGTCGGGTCAGGCTCCACGGGGCCAGCTCCAGGCCTGGCTGCCACCAGGGCCTGGCATGCAGCTTTTATTCTGCTGACAAGAATGAGCCAGAGGCTGTGGCACCATTATGGAAGCTTCCCCTCTTGAAGGTGGCTAACTGGTGCTCCCCTGATCATCTTGACACTCTGGGAGGGGCTCCCTGCCCGCTCCCTAAGTTGCCACTGTTTAGGGCCCAGCTTTCTTCTGGGAAAGGGCAGAGGCACCCTCAGGGCTTGGCACTGGCCACTGCTTTCTAGTTCAGGAAGTCATTTCCGGTCTTGCTGGCCTTGCTCTCGGGAGCTCCCAACCGGTGAGTGAGAAAAGTGGCTGGGAATGAGTTCACCCCAGGAGCCAGGCAGTGGTTACAGGGCACATCCTGCACCTGCCTGGCCAGGTCCTTGCTGGGCACCAAGATCTACTAAAAACCATGGTGCTGGGGTATCTGAGCCCAACTCAAATCACCAAGTTTTGTGTGTCTCGACGGCACAGAAGGAGTCAAAGCTGCCTCATGGAGGCCAACGGTCCGCACAAACTAAACCACACAGCCCAGGAGAGGCACCACGGCAGCAGGCGCCTCTTGATCCCCTCGTGGGATGCTCACAATAACCCTGAATGAGCAGTGTTATTTGTATCCACATTTGCAGCTGAGGAAACTCAGGCCATGGAGATGAAGGAATCTGCCAGGCTCACACAGCCAGTCCACGGAGAGCCAGGCAGTCCGAGTCCAGGCTGCTAGCTACCAGCCTACATCAAGAAAGCCCTGAGCCACTCTTAGCTCCTGGGTGCAGCCTCCACTCCTTACACCCTGGGCCAGTTTGTGGGCAGCTTCATATATGCTACCCAAGGTCAACATCAACTCTACAAGGAAGGGACTGCCCCCATTGTAGAGAGAAGCTAACACCCGGCACAGAGATTTTAAGCAACCAGCCCAAGGTTATGTGATTGGGAAGTGGCAGAAGTGGGGTCAGGAATCTGAGTTTTTCTGCTCCAGAACTCATGCTCCTTTAAAACCCCTCGTGAAAACATTCATGACAAAGAAGGGCTCTGTGGAAACCATTCCAGGTCCTGGTCCAAGTCCACCCAAGCTTGCGATCTGGCCTCCACAGATTCTCTGAGTAAACGTGTCCAGGGCTTTGCTGGTCTCTATCCACATAACAGCTACGTTCCGTGAGGGAAGAACCTGACTGAGATCCATTTGCTGGGAGACGCTGAGATGGGAGCCGAGCATCTGCCCTCATGAAGGCAATTACCCTCCACCTGCCGGCTGCAGCACCCCAGGCACCCTCCCCGAAACTGTGTAAACTGCCCAAGCGCCTTCCCAAATCCACAAAAACAGACCCAGTGTGCCCACTTCCACCTCTCCCACCCCGTCCAGTGTGCGATGTTTTACCGAGTTGTACGCTTGAAACCTGTATGGTTTTCTTAACCAATGTCACCCCAATAAATTCAACTTAAAAACAACAAAAACAGACCCTGTTTGGAGAAGGAAAAGGTGGGCTGTGGGCCTGATGTGCCCTTCCTTCCCCATAGGCATCAAAGTCTTTCTTTTCACGAGTTAATTCACAGCTGAGTGGTGTGAGCTGTCCCAGCTCCAGCCCCGCAGCCTGGGAACTGGGTTCTGGAGATCCCCCCATTTCAGTCCGGAGGCCCCGGGTGTTTATTATATCCGGCAAAGGAGCCGCACCACCTGCCCAGATGGTCTCTGGCAAGAGCCCTGGGCTTTCCATCTGGGGCCTCAGTTTTTCCGGTGAGTGGCTTCAACCCTCAAAGGGCTGATTACTCTGGCATTACTTAAGGGGTGTTTTCCTGTGGAGGAGGCTCCTAGGGCTCTGTGGGGGCAGAAAATCCTCCACCCATGGCTCCCCAAAGATCAGGCCCTGTGAGAAGCTCCTCTCCGGGGCTGAGCCAATGAAGACAGGTAACCTTTCCAAATTTTAATCAATGAACAATTTTCAGGAGAAGCAGAGTGCCCAGGGGCTTGTTTCTCTCGAGAGTCACCCTGGCCCTGGGTCAGGAACGCGAGGGTCCCTGCTGAAGCCCACGCAGCCCCAAGACACCCCGAGACCTTCGTGTGCCGAGCAGTTGCCAGGAGAGATGCCACGCTCTGCCTGCAGCCTTCATCTGTCCCTGGCCAGAACGTTGTTTGGAGTTTGTTTTCTCTTCTTTCCCCAAATATATTTTTTGATAAATTAGCAAAAGCTTCTTCATCGCTGAAAGGCTGAAAGCATTTTTCAAGAACTGGCATCTACCCCGCGCCTTATGAATTCATTAATTAAGATGCTGGCAAACAGCCACTCCACACATGCTGACATCCAGCCGTGTTAGGTAATGAGGTTTTAGTCTCCTGACCCCCGTCAAGTGGAGCGGAGCCAGACACAGGCTGCCGAGAGAAATCACCTGCTCGCTGCTGACCTGTCGCTTGTGCCTGGCAGCAGGTGAGGCTCATTTAATGGGCAGCGGCCCTTGAACAGTCTCCACATGTTGCCAGCCTTTCAGCCCCTGGCTGGGCAGTACCCAACTGCCTGCTCCACTGTGGCCTCCTAACCTCTGACCAGCAAACCACTCAGATAGGCCCAGGTATCAGAGACACGGGTTCAAGTGCCTCCTCCAGCCACTCAAGCCAATTGGGTAGATATTTATTGCTTGTAGCCCTTGTCTCAGAAAACTGGTCGGCTCTGTCAGCTCCAGAGCCGAGGCTGCCTTCATCCACTCTCAATGCTTCCGCCCCTCCTCCCCTCAGGGAGCTTACAGCGGGACTGACATGAAACAGATAATTGTAAGTGTCAAGGCTCCTTTCCGCTGGCGCTCATCCTGTCTAGGCCATTTTCTCCTCTCAACCTACCACCTCAACTTAATTGTCACTGATCTGGGCCTCTTTTTCTGATAAGGATTCCAGTAAATTCTAAACGACTACCATTAACTTTTATTCCCTACAGCAGATACTATTAGTTGGCCAACACAGCATCGATTACGAACCCCCTTCTTTGTCTGACTCCATTACAGAAGTGAGAAAAGATCAACAGATGTTTACCAGCCTCACTGCAGCTAGGAGTGGTCCTGACCCAGTTCTGGCCAATAAGATGTCCCAGAGTCTGCTAAGAGACTCTGGGGAGGGCTTACGCTTTGCTTATAAAAGGCACAAAGAGTGTTGTAGTTCCTTTCTCCTTCTTCTTTATTTGAAGTTGGATATGATGAATGGAATTTGGGCAGCTATCTTGTGACTACGAAGAAACAGCTAAGAGAAAGCAGAAATACCAGCCCTGACATAGCTGCGCTTTAGAACCAATGCCACCAATCTCCAAATTTTCTGTTTTGGGGGGGTGGGGGGAGAAGTATACTCCTATTTGTTTAGGCCAAGGGTCACTGGATATATAAACATCATTTGTGGGCCATTCAAAATTATCAACTTAAAAATTAGCCTGCTTTATTTGGTCAAACATTTAATTAACTCACCCCTAATGCCTTGGCCGGACCAGACCAAATGATTTCATGGGCCTCATCCGGCCCTCAGGTCGGACATTCCCGTCCTGGTTTGGTCACTTGAGGTCAGTTTTCTGTAACCTGTAGCCAAAAGCTTTACAAACTGATATGTTTTTGTATTAGGGAACAGATCCAACCAAGTATCTCCTTTAAGATGTCAACTAAGACACTGCACATCTGTTAAGACAGCTGTCTGCTAAAACATCTACAGACATTAAGCTGAAGGGTCCAGTTTTGAAAGAAAAGCACAAGGACCAAGTAACAGCTCATCTCTACCAGAGGTTTAAAAACAAACAGGTTTGACACCAGCCAAAGTCCTATCACTTTATACTGAAATGCAACCTTTCCCTCAGCCAGAACCCACCTATCAGTTTTGACTGAAATACAACTCCCCCCTCCTCCCACACAGCATTAAAATCAGTACCAGAGAATGGTGATTTCTCATCTGAACTGTAATTCTTTCTTGCTCTTCAGAATGAACTCTCAGAAGTTAAAACGCATAGCCAGTTTTTTCCAACTCTGAAATCTCACAAGGTGGCAAATGAGTTGGATAAAAGCGTCTCATGAGTAGCCATGAGTGGGGGAGGCAAGGAGGTGCATGGGTTGTCCTGCAAGGTGACTGCCCCATACAGTTGGCCCGAGCCAGCCCTCGGGGTGAGTGCTGCCCGCTCAGTAATTGCTTCATTACAACAAGTGGGGACTGTTTGCAGGTGCTGAGCTCACTCACTTGTGGGGGTTTTATTGCCCTGGTCAGATTAACAAACATTTCTGATTAAATCACCACTTCATTGGCTCTAAGCACACAACTTTTAATGAGGACAATATCTACTGCTACTGAGCATCAGTGCACATTCAATACTCAGACCCGCCGGGGGCAATGGACGAATGAGGGGAGGAGACAGTCAGATGCCAAGCTTTTTCTAAGGTGCACAGTTACAGATCTCAAATGTTAGAATATCCAAGCAAAAAGTAACCTTAGAGATCAAGATGGCAAATGTAAATATCTACTAGTATATTGGTATTGACAGGTAAAAAAAAAATATTGGCAAATGTGACTGGTATAAGGTGGTATTAGATCTCCCCCCACCCACCCCAAATTCAAAGCATTTTTAAAACCATGTCAGCCAAACAAAAGACATCTGTCATCTGTATTTGACCATAGTGAGTCTGTAAACCCTGGTGAAGTTACAGATGAGAAAACTAAAGTCCAAACAAGGGGGTTGACTTAGTCATGATAAAAAACACCCACAAGAACCACAAAGGCTGCTAATACAGAACACTGCTTATTGATAACTAGAGGCCTGGTGCACAAAATTCATGCACTGGGGGGCGGGGGGGGGGAGGGGGGGCGGACCTCAGCCCTGCCTGTGCCCTCTCGTAGTCCGGGAGCCCTCAGGGGATGTCCAACTGCCACGAAGGCGGAAGAGGCTCCCATCATCGCTGCTGCGCTTGCCAGCTGTGAGCCCGGCTTCTGGCTGAGTAGTGCTCCCCACTGTGGGAGCACACTGACCACCAGGGGGCAGCTCCTGCATTGAGAGTCTGCCACCTGTTGGTCAGTTCGCATCATAGCAACCGGTTGTTCCACTGTTCAGTTGATTTGCATATTAGCCTTTTATTATATAGGATAACACTGCCAAGCATCTATTAGGCACTTTAAATAGATTTCCTCATTTAATCCACAAAACCACACTGTGAGGTAAGTTGCAATCTGTGTAGACCAGCCATGGGCAAACTACGGCCCGCGGGCCAGACCCGGCCCATTTGAAATGAATAAAACTAAAAAAAAAAAGACCGTACCCTTTTATGTAATGATGTTTACTTTGAATTTATATTAGTTCACACAAACACTCCATCCATGCTTTTGTTCCGGCCCTCCGGTCCAGTTTAAGAACCCATTGTGGCCCTCGAGTCAAAAAGTTTGCCCACCCCTGGTGTAGACTGTGGAATGTCCACTAAAACAGTGGTCGCCAACCAGTGGTCCGTGGACCACTGGTGGTCCGTGAGGTCCGAAAGGTTGGTGACCGCTGCACTAAAACACACTAGCTCCTTCTTCCATTGCAATCAGGCTGTAGTTGGGCATGTGGCCTCCTAACTGATGAATGTATTTCCCAGCCTGCCCCTGCAGTTAGGTGAGGCCTCGCTTCTTAGCTTGCATTTTGGCCAATGGAAAATGGGCACTTTAGGCCCAGGACTCTTAAGATAGCTGGTGTGCTTCTCCATTCTCTCTTTCTCAGCCAGTGGGTGTGGCCTGGTTTCATTCATGAGGTTACAACAAGGACCTAGGGGAAGGCAGAGCCACAAGATGGAAGGAATACAGCGGAACCACTACTGTCCTAGAACTCTATACCAGGGGTTGGCCAACTATAGCCTGTGGACCTGTTCTGTAAATAAAGTTTTATTGGAACATAGTCACACCCATTAATTTATATACTGTCTATGGCTGGTTTTGTGCTAAGACAGCCTATCTGAGTGTAGTTGATGCATGTTATTTGTGGTAGTTACGTTCTATAAAGCTGCTACCAAAAATGAATAAGCAAATACTGAACCAGGTTAGGTCCCTGTGAGCCTCTGGTCACATCATTATTATCAATGGATCAATAAAAAACCTTGTTTTGTGTGTATTTCTGTTTAAAAAGACCTACTGTCATATACATTCTTGATTCATTAACATTGAACACACAGTCAATAATACTGTAACTCAGACCTGAACAAAATAACACACACATGTTACCTGTAAGGCGCATGAAGCCTTCTTGCACATTGGAAAACTAGACAGCACTACACTTGAGGGCATTTTAAACAGCAAAATCACCAGCAAGAAGCACAAAATTATAAAAAATGTGGCACTAAATAGACCAGAAAAAGGACACCTGTTTACTATATAAGAACTGAAATAAGGCCTGGCTGGTGTTGCTCAGAGGTTGAGCATCAACCTATGAACCAGGAGGTCATGTTTTGATCCCCAATCAGGGCACATGCCTGGGCTGTGGGCTAAATTCCCAGTGTGGGATCTCTCTCATCAGTGATGTTTCTATCTCTCTCTCCCTTCCTCTCTGAAATCAATAAAAATATATTTTTAAAAAAGAAAAATAACTAAAAATAAGAAGGCAGAATACTACCTTGTACAAACTTAGTGGGATCTGTAGGCCTCCAGTGACCACAATTTTTTATTGTTAATCCTCACCTAAGGATACTTTTTCCACTGTTTTTAGAGAGAGTGGGAGGAACAGCATGGGAGAGTGGAAGGGAGGGAGGAAGAGAAACATCGATGTGAGAGACACATTGATTGGTTGCTTTCAGCACCTGACCTGACTGGGGCTGGGGATCGAACTTAAAACCCAGGTGTATGCCCTTGACCAGAAATTGAACCCGTGACCCTTTGGTGCGTGGATGGATGCTGTAATCACTGAACACCACCAGCCAGTGCTCAACTTTTTTACTGCTTTGAGTTTGTCTGTGACTTACTGCAAAAGCACTCTAAGTATTGATTTGGGGGTTACAAATACTTTTTAACAAGTAGGCAAATTCACAAATACAGACTCCATGAATAATGAGGATCAACTGTAGTTGCAACAGAGACCATATGGCCCACAAAGCCTAAAATACTTACTATCTGAACCTTAGAAACAATGTCTGCCCATCCCTGCTCTAGCATGTTAGAAAAAAAACTTTTCTTGTTCTTAAAACCACTGATTTTGGGGGTTCCTGTTATAGCAGCTTACCATGTCCTAACACAGACTATAAAGTCTATTCTCGTCCCACTACACAGTGCCTTCTCATTTGACCATCTATTACTCTCTTTCAGAAGGAGATACCTATTTCTATCAACCTTTTTTTTTTTTTCTACCAAGTAGGCTGATGTTTCTCAAGAGGTGGTACTAAAACCTCCTGCTTCAGCACGGTGTGTGTAGCTTGTTGAAAGCATCTGACTTGGCCCTGGCCGGGTAGCTCATTTAGTTAGAGCATCGTCCCAATATTCCAAGGTTGTGGGTTCCCCCAGTCCGGGTACACACAACAATCAACCAATGATTGTATAAATAAGTGGAACAACAAATCAATGTTTCTCTCTCTCTCAATCAATCAATAGAAAAAATCAAATTATTTGTTAAAAATACCACTCCCCAACCCCCCAAAACACACACACACACACACGTCCTACTGAATTACTCCAGGCAGGGGAGAATTCAACCCTCCATCGTAAAAAACTCTACAAATGATTCTTAATGCAGCCTTAACTGTGAGAAGCACTGAACTGATAGGAAGCTCAAGAATACTATTACCCTCTCTGTTTTTTAATCCTAACTGGAGAACATGTTTTCTTAATTGATTCTGAGAGAGAGAGAGAGAGAGAGAGAGAGAGAGAGAGCGCTGTGAGACAGGAACATCGACTGGTTGCTTCCCAAGGTGCCCAATCAAGGATGGAACCGCTGGGAGGTGACCTGAGGGACTGTAGCCTTTGGGAGGTGACCTGAGGGACTGTAACCGCTGGGAGGTGACCTGAGGGGACTGTAACCGCTGGGAGGTGACCTGAGGGACTGTAACCGCTGGGAGGTGACCTGAGGGACTGTAGTGCTGGGAGGTGACCTGAGGGGACTGTAACCGCTGGGAGGTGACCTGAGGGACTGTAACCTGTGGGAGGTGACCTGAGGGGACTGTAACCGCTGGGAGGTGACCTGAGGGACTGTAACCACTGGGAGGTGACCTGAGGGACTGTAGTGCTGGGAGGTGACCTGAGGGACTGTAACCACTGGGAGGTGACCTGAGGGACTGTAACCACTGGGAGGTGACCTGAGGGACTGTAACCGCTGGGAGGTGACCTGAGGGACTGTAACCGCTGGGAGGTGACCTGAGGGACTGTAACCACTGGGAGGTGACCTGAGGGACTGTAGTGCTGGGAGGTGACCTAAGGGACTGTAACCGCTGGGAGGTGACCTGAGGGACTGTAACCGCTGGGAGGTGACCTGAGGGACTGTAGTGCTGGGAGGTGACCTGAGGGACTGTAACCGCTGGGAGGTGACCTGAGGGACTGTAACCACTGGGAGGTGACCTGAGGGACTGTAACCGCTGGGAGGTGACCTGAGGGACTGTAACCACTGGGAGGTGACCTGAGGGACTGTAACCGCTGGGAGGTGACCTGAGGGACTGTAACCGCTGGGAGGTGACCTGAGGGACTGTAACCGCTGGGAGGTGACCTGAGGGACTGTAGTGCTGGGAGGTGACCTGAGGGGACTGTAACCGCTGGGAGGTGACCTGAGGGACTGTAACCTGTGGGAGGTGACCTGAGGGACTGTAGCTCTGGGAGGTGACCTGAGGGACTATAACGCATCAGCAACAAGATGCACTAGAAGAGAAATCACCTGATTCTCAGCTCCTCCAACGCTTCAACTAGGCTCTCCTCGAACCCTCAGTTTCCTCGTCTTTAAAAATCTCACAGGCTTGTCCTGAGGATGAACTGAGGATGCAAACGAAGTAGCACGTAGCTGCTGCTATATCCATATGCATCTATTTTTATTTTTTAAATCCTCACCTGAGGATTTTAAAAACTTATTTGAGAATGAGAGAGAGACAGAGAGAGAGAGAGAGAGACAGAGAGAGCGCCTCCCATGACAGGCCCTGACGGAACCCACACCTTCTGTTGTAGGAGAGGACTCTCCCGGCAACTGAACGACCCGCCAGGGCGCAGCAAGTTATTTGTAAGCCATTTGGGGACACCGCCACTCCACGATCCTCTACAAGTTCCCGCAGGTTCCCAAGGCAAGTTTCATTACAGGCTTCAGGCCCCAGAGGGAAAATGTCCCATCGCAGCAAAGTTAAGCCACTACTGACACACGAGACCGTGTGGGCTCCCTAACCTGGAGGGGTTCCTCACCTGCAGGCCTCGACCCCTCTGTGCGCGCCCCTCTGGGTCCTCAATGAAGGTCTCCCTGCAGGACCTCATTCCCTGTCCCGCCCCCTTCAGGGCCCCGGTTACCTCCGCGTCTCTTCCCTCCGGAATCCCCTCCCCCGGCTCCCATCTCTGCTGCCCCCCACCCCCTACCCGGCTCTCCAGCATCCGGTTCCTTCCTCAGGCTCCTCAGCGCCCGGTACCCACAGGGGCCTCCCAAGACCCTTGCGTCTCCCAAGCTCGCGGCGCCCTTACCCTCACGCCTCCCTAGGCCCCTCCTCCAACCTGCACCGGGCCGACCCACCACCCGCCGCGGGGAGAGACAACGAAGGACGTGGCCCACCCCGCTTCATCCAGCGTCCTACCCTCACCTCCAGAGCGACGCCCAGGTTCTCCCGCTTCTTTTTAGTCATGCTGCTCGCCGGGATCCCCCAGTCATCATTGGACGCGCCCATTCGCAGCACCACGCATGCGCAAGCACTCGTGCTCCCCCCTCATTGGCCACCAAGGCGGCGGGAGGTGGGGCTCCAGGCGGGCGCCATCTTGTTGAGGGGCGTGGCCAGCGCGCCGCCGCCATGTTTGTGCGGGGCAACCTCTAGTTTGGCCTTAGCCTGGGGCGGGGGGGGGGGCGGGTAGATGGCGTGGGGGCAATTGCCGCAGGCAGAGCTGCCCCCGGCCTTCCACATTCAAAGCCCCTTTAGGGCACCGAGAGGCCTTTCCCACCTCTTCTTCCTGCCCGTCATCCCCTTAGTGACCGCCCTGCACACTTTGAGGCCAGCCTGCACCCCCCCCCCCCCATTTAAATCCTGTGCAACCTTCACGGCCCATCCTGAGGCACCGCTGCTCCAGAAGCCCTCTCTTGAGTTCCTTGGCCTTTTGGGATCTGATCACGACCTGCTGTTGTTATTCCTCCTTTTTGTCTGGTGTTATTTTGCTCACACACATCACGGAAAACCTTCGTCCTGCCCCTCCTAACACCACGTTTCTGTGCATCCCCCCAGGCTTCCTGTCGGCCGGGTGTTCCATTCTGTTGTCACCCTCTTGCACAGACACTGCAGACCCAGCGCTTTGCAATGTTCTGACTGCCCCCTGGTACAAATGCGCTTCTGTCCCTCGGCCCAGCTACCCCTGAAACTGCCACCAACGTTCCCGATAAGCCAGTGGTTCTCAACCTTCCTAATGCCGACCCTTTAATACAGTTCCTCATGTTGTGGTGACCCCCAATTTCATTGTTACAAATTGAACATAATTAAAGCATAGTGATGAATCACAAAAACAATATGTAATTATATATGTGTTTTCCGATGGTCTTAGGCGACCCCTGTGAAAGGGTCGTTCGACCCCCAAAGGGGTCGCGACCCACAGGCTGAGAACCGCTGCAATAAACAAACACCTTTACCACCCGCAGTGCACGCTCACATGTTCTATTCTAGCCTATTTTATATATATATATTTTTAAAAGTTGGTGGCAGGAGACCTATTAAGTTTTTTTCATGACCCATTAATGGATATTGAGCTGCAGTTTGTAAAACACTGTCATTTCCCTCTGTCCTCGAAATCACTATTTGTGAGGGTGGCAAATGCCACCAAGAGAATGCCGCCATTCTTGCGTTGGACTCACCTCCCAATAATGCTAAGGAAACATCTTTGCACACATCGCTCTGTCTTTCTGAAATTTTTAAGATAAATGTGTAGAAGTGGAATTATTGGGTCAAAGAATATGAGGCCGGAATCGAAGCTCCTTATTTTCTGACCAGTTATCTTTCTGGGGGAGCCTGTGGGTTCGGTGTGTGAATGTGTCCAGGTCTGTGTTCTCATCCTGATATAGTTGTTGAGTGATGGTGCTGGAGGCGACCTGAGATCTCATCTCCGCTGGCCGCCTGCCTGAGGCCCACAGAGGAAAATCATAGTAAATTCTCTCTGAACAGTCAGCAGGCTGCTGAGCAGTTGTTTAGTGCAGAGCTTAGTTTAACATCCAGCACAGGAGAAACTTCCTCAAGATCGTTGTCTATCAACTGTCAATCAACAGCATTTATTGTCGGAACACTCTTCACAGCATTGGTTCCAACCCCAGAAAAACCAGACTCCGTGCTTCCCAATTATCACAGGCTCGGGCCCAGGGGAGGCGAGAAGAGGAGGGAAAACACTGTGTTCTTTTAGAAGTGGTTCCTTCCGCATGTGTTTGGCACCACAAAAAAGCCACGGCGGTGTGGTGAGCTTCCTGTCAGTGCTTTGTCTTTCTCCCCCGTTCCCCGTGAAACAGCGGGTGAGCTGTCATCCTTCTCCCTCAAGAGCCTCAGATTTTCCAAATCAGGCTCGTTCCCTGGTTCTCATAATGGGACCAATACTTGAAATGGGACTGGAATGAGAACCCTAGTGGGTTGTGTGAAAGCGGGGAGGGGGAGGGGGGCTGTGGAATGAGTCTGACCTGGATTCCAACCCCAGCTCTACCACTTGCAGTGGTGGATTGGGGGCCAGGTACTTAAGTTGGCTGAGCCTCAGCTCCCAGGTCTGTAGAGCAAAGCTGAGGGGCCAGGCTTGTAGGCTGCTGTGAGGACCACTAAACGGCCAGTGCTGTGGCTTGTGAGTCACCAGGGGAGATTCAGCAGGACGGATGGGCCCGCTGCCAGTTTTTCATGATAGGGTTTCGCTTGGCAATTGTCGTCATTCTTATTTTGATTATTGTTTTGATATTGGTTTCTATCGGCTTTGACACTACGGTACAGTAGCTGTTGTTAGGAGTTAGGGACAAATGCTTGGGTTGTTTCCTGCTATCAAGGGCTCTTAGTTCACGGCAAAAGGCAGCCCCCAACATACACAGTGTCTCTCCCTAGAAAGGAGATGCCCTTTCCACCTCTACTGGTCCCTCCTGCTGAGACCATCAGTCATGGGTTTCCTGTGCCCAGACGTGGCGGACGGTGCTGACTCCTGTGGTGCCGGGGGAAGCTGAAAGAGCCCAGGTAACCTGCAGAGGTCCTTTCATCCCAGTACATACAGTGACCGGCTTTGATTTCCACGAGGACTGTTTGCTGAGCCTGCTGCAGCTCGGCCTGGCTTTGTGCTGGAAATTCTGCCCGCGCACAGATGGATTACTGTGGCCCAGCTGTCTGTTTGTCTGTCTGTCTTTGTTCTTTAGTGAGCTGTGGTTCTGAACTTTCTATTTAGGAGTTTTAGGGTGAAGTGTTTATGGGAAGTAGAGCCAGCACTACATTGGCAGACAGAACTGGGTTTATTCCTGGGTGGGCCACGTCTCTTTGGCTCTCCATTTCCTTGTCTGTGAAATGGACGCATGGGGGCAGAACTCGTCGGCTTCGACACCCTCAAATTCTGTTTTTGATGACTTTGTTATTTCTGAAGTGCCCAGACATAAAGCACCCTTGTTGGCTATAAGGTAAACATATAAAATAAGAACAATCATTACTCTCAAGATATCTTCAATCTAGTTAGAGAGACAGACTGACAACATGAAATAGTGAATACCAGACATCATATAATTAAATGCCAGCTGTCTGTACTTACTGTGGATGAATTAGGAGCTCAGGAAAAAGAGAATGCTGCGGGTTTTGTTGAGGCCTGAAGGATAATCGAGATTGGATCAGGTGCAGACGGGGGGGGGGGGGGGGGAGAGAGCATCCCAGGTGGGAACCCAGAGGGTTTCCCATGCCTACAGGAGTCTCCCTTTTCAACTACAGCACTGTGCAGGCTAGCCACAGCCCTGGCGCACCCGTCATGAAGACCCTTGGGTCAGTTATTCCATCCCTTGGCCCATCCTGGGCCTGCCTGACCGGTGGGATCCAGACCTTGACCCCCACTGCCACCCTGAGGGCTCCTTCTCAGAGCAGGAGTGGGGAGAGTGGGATCATTCACTGTCAGAAACATTTCGTGCAAGAAGTGAAGAATTTTGTAGGTGGTTAAAATATAGTGGAGGCTGATTTATGTCTGAATTTTGTTCCAGGGCAGCAGATTATAGTCCAAGTTCTGAGGCAAAGGCAGTGTCTTTATGGCTTGCTTGGATCAGTTTTATGTCTTGGTGATTTTTATGTTTCAGCGTCGCCAAGATGCTCAAACTTTTTGTCCCATACCTCACTGGGGAACTCAGGTACCACTCCTGGAACTCCAACTCATTTTACCATAAAAAGAAAAGAAAGCAGAAGAGATGACAGGGATGTTTTTGCTTGACATTTAATTGGTATCCAGTTTTTAGCTAAATTAAATCAAATCATAAATAGATGATGAAACCACATGCGACCCTGAAGTACATGTCAGATGACATCATGAAAACAAAAGGACAGGATTCTAAATAGTGTTGAATAGGAATATTCATAATATCTTGGTATCCGTACTGTCTTCTTTGATGAGAAGAGATTTTTATTAAACATTAGTTTTATTAAACATTTACTCAACTAGACAAGCTCTGCTGGTACGTTTTTACCTTATGGCTACAGTGCCTTTTGTAACTGATCACGCCTCCCACTTCTTTATTCATGAGGAAGCTCAGATCTGAACTTCTGGAATTTTGGGCGTAGGCTTCCATGTGCTAGCATTTTCCCTGGCTTTATTTTGTTTTTCTACCCTTGTTTTCCCTTTGCTCTATCGCTTTATTTTTATCTCACTGTATTGTGTGCATTTTGGTGAACTACCTCAAATCCTTTTTTTGGAACACACAGGAGCATAATAAATCAATAAGTACATCCTGTGTTTGTAAATATGGCCCTTTGTTCTTTCCAGAGCGATTTTCACATCCACTAGCGCCGTGGGTCCTCACACAGCTCTGCAAGGGGAGTCAGGCAGACCCAATCACCCCCATTTTACAGACAAGGAAGCTGAGGTACCTCCAAGCATGAAGTGGCTTACAGAGGAGGAGAGACCCACCCCTCCATCTACATAGAAGACTGCCTGAACCCCTCTGAAGAAGGAGACAGGAACATGAAACTAACAGCCCATTAGGTGTCTTTTTATTAGTAGATGTAGACTGACAAGGAGGAAGCCAAGGTTGGGGTCACCAGTTAGAGAGGACGTAAATTGGGGTGACCACTGGCTTCAGAGATTCCTTCAGAATCCATTATCTGAGTTGCCATCTCTGCCTGCCATCCGTCTTTTCTAACCCCTCTCACTGGTCACATGGGTGGGTGGCATGTGATCCAAGCTGGGCAGCCAATCGCAGAGCCACACTCTGATTGTCTCAGAGGCCAGGGCGTGAGCTGGGCCAATAGGAGTTCTTCACTGAGATTTTTAATCTCTAGCTGGGAAATGGAGCTCTGGTCGCAGGG
This sequence comes from Myotis nattereri, assembly GCF_964212035.1. Lineage (NCBI taxonomy): Eukaryota > Metazoa > Chordata > Mammalia > Chiroptera > Vespertilionidae > Myotis > Myotis nattereri. Next base: position 10,285,675 of record NC_138081.1, read on the forward strand.
CTGTTGGGATGTGATCCTGGAGCAGCCGGCAGCCGTGCTGCCTTCCCTGAGGAGGTGCTCCCGTGGGTCATGAGAGAGGCAGGCGGCACATATGGGCAGCAGCTGGGAGATGAGAGGGGGTGCACTACTGATGTTTGGAGCTCAGGTTGCAGGTGCCCAACTCTTGCTCCTCCCAGGAGGAAGGCCAACAAATCCCCTGTTTTGAGTAAGCTAGATTGAGTTGGGTTTCTTTCACTGAGAGCCCAAAGATGTCTTCATTCATGTGGTTTTTAGACTTATTTTTCACCCAGAAGGAATAAACCCCAAAATTCTGCTTCCCCGGAACCTAAGTTTGGGTCTCATAAGGCCATGGATCTTGAACCTCAATGTTTAGCTTATCCCAGGGGGCCTATGTCCTGTGAAGCAACAATAATAACTACCACCCCATCTTCATGCATCTCTTTATAGCTGGGCCATAAACAAAGGCAGTGGAGCTAGTGGTTTAGAATGTGGCCCTGACTCCGTTGCTCATCAACTGTGTGATCTCAGGCCAGTACTTAACCTCCAAGTCTCAGTTTTACCACCTGTAAAATGGGATTAATAATAGTAGGTACCTCAAAAAACTCTTGTGTGGATTATCCTATATAATAAAAGCCTAATATGCTAAGTGTCCAGTTGTCCAGTCATCCATTCGACCAATCAGAGTGAAATATGCTAATGATATGCTAAGGACGCTCAACCGCTCGCTATGACATTCACTGACCGCCAGGGGGCAGACAGTCGACTGGTCGCTCAGTCACTATGACGTGCACTGACCACCATGGGGCAGATGCTCTGACTGGTAGGTTAGCTTGCTGCTGGGTCCGGCCAATTGGGACTGAGCGAGACAGGTGGACATGCCTTGGAGCCCTCCTGCGGTCCCTCCCTGGCTGGCCAACCTTCTGCCTCCCTCCCTGGCCCTGATCATGTACCAGCGGGGTCCCTCAGCCTGGCCTGTGCACTCTAGCAATCCAGGCTGAGGGATCCCACCCCACTCCCCCCACCGAGTACATGAATTTTGTGCACTGGGCCTCTAGTACAAAATAAAAACCTTAGTTAGCATACCATAACTATAGTTTAATTTATTTAACCATCAGTTTTCCTCAAGCACTGCTATGAAAGGCAGAACAAATATGCTCATGTCTGTTTGGCAAGTGAAGACTCTGGTGTTCAGGGGAGGTTAAGGGGCCCACCCAGGTCACATAGTAAGTGCAAGAGTCTGGATTCTAGACAGCGGATTCAAATCCAGGGTCCTCTCCTCTGGACCACGTTTACATAGGGCACCGTGCTGGCTACTGTCAGCAAAGCAGCCAGACAGCTTGCAAAGGTCACTGTCTCTCCAGGGACAGAGTCCATTAGAGAAGCCCATCCAGAAGGATGTGTGGTGAGGACAGGGGATGGGCATAGAAAGATGCCCAGAGAAAAGCTGCTTAAATTGGCTTCCCGAGCACCTGCAGCCAGTGTCTGTGCACCCTCCCCTCCCTCAACGGCAGCTCCCAGCACCCACACTTCTCACATATAATAACTCTAGAAGACAGACTATCAGAATCAGAATGTAATATAGAGACAGCTCTAGTCCAGTGGTTCTCAGCCTTGGCTGCACATTAGAATCACCTGGGAATCTTTTTAAAATCCTGATTTCTGGGCCTCATCCTGTGGAAATTCTGTTTCTTTGGTATGGGGTGGGGCCACAAGATGAGTAACAAAGAAACAGAATTTCCGGAGGACGAGGCCCAGAAATCAGGATTTTAGAAAGATTCCCAGGTGATTCTAATGTGCAGCCAAGGTTGAGAACCACTGCTCTAGTCCATTCATTAATTCAACAAACACTTGTTAAGCATCTAATATGCCAGGCATATAGTAGACATAATGGTGAACAAGACACAGATCAGATCTCTCATTTCACAAAGGAGAAACCTGAATCCCAGGAAGGAAGATGGCTTCTCTGAGGTCTCAGAGAATTATTAATGTTGCTGGACACTTTCTAGGGATACCGCCTCGTTCACAACGGCCCCCTTTTCCTGAGGTTTATGGGCTCTCACCTTCCTCTTCACAGCCGATTGGACTGGAGGAAAACAGCGGTCTGAAGCTGAGCCAATCAGGTTTCATCTCCCAGGAATTTGAACCTGGAATGAGATGCTGGTCTTAGCCCCGAGAAAAAGTCACAGAATGAATGCAAATACTACCCACGGTCCAATTCGTGGTCTGATCCTTGGGTGTCCCACCAGCACCACCCATCCCTTTCTCTTCATTTGAGCAAATTTGAAGTTATTAATGTGTGTTTTTTTTTCTTGCAACAAAAATAACCTAAACTAAGTCTGTGGCTGAGCTTGGATTAAAACCAAAGTCTCTTGGCTCCAGACCTGTTTTCTTTCTATCATGCTGGCTGGCAGCAAAGAGGCCCTTCTCAAGGATCTCTCAGAGCTCTGACCTTTGGCTGTGACCTTGGGTATACCAAACAAACCATGCCATCCAAAGAGGTTCTCAGCACTTCGGAGAATAAATCTCTGGGAGGTGCCAAGTTCCTTGAGGTGTGAATAGCAGCAGAGCCAAACTGCCCGAGTTCAAGCCAGTCCAGGTCCTCTACTCACCGGCTGTGTTCCTTGGGCACGTTGCTTTTCTTCGTTTCCTCCTCTGCTATTTACCCCCAGAGGTTGTTGGAAGGCTCTAGCTATGTGCAAAGTGTTTAGAACAGTGTGCAACAAATGCTAGCCAACTGCGGTTGCCTGCTTGTTTATATTTTATTTGCCCACAAAACATTTGCAGACCCTCAGGGTTTAGTTTTTGCTCGCTTCTCCAGCTACTGCTAATCTCCTGAGATCCACCTGGGTGTGCTTACATCTTAGCATAAAAACAAGTAGCATTCAAGCTCAAACCAGATGCCCACATGAAAAGCAATCAGCCTCTGACCTTTCAGCCACCTTAGTGTGTGTCTTGGACCTGAGTTAGTTGTCTCAGCTTGTCCATTCCCCTGGGGCAGGAGCTGACCAGTTTGATTAAGATTTCTCATCAAACCTTTATGCAACAATTATTTACTAACGCCTGCTGTGTGCTGAGCTCTATACTGTGGCTGGTGTACAGAGGCTCTGTGTTTGGCGACAGACTAAAAGATAAACGCAATGCCATGCTACCAGCACTGTCAGAGAGGCAGACATAAGGAGCTATGGATGCACTGAGAATGTGAATCTAGTTCAGACTGGGGAGTTAGGAAAGGAGGTTCTGAGAAAAGGAAAAATGAACAAGAGTTAGACAGCAATGCAATTTCACACCCATCAGATCAGCAGACATCTGACAAAACCAAGTGTTGACAAAGATATGGAGCCATGGAAACCCTGAGGCACTGCTGGTGGAGTGTAGATTACTACAAAGCTTTGGAAAACAAATCAGCATTAACTAGAAGAGTTGAAGAGGCATTGGTGCACCAGCTGACATATTACAAGTATGTGCTTTGTTGCAATACCAAAGATTGGAAACAATTCAAATGTCCATTGTATTAGCTACTATGGCAATAGTTCTGTGTAACAAATAATCCTTAAAAAACTCTCAGTGATTTACGGTATAATAACACTTACTTCTTGTTACTGGATTTCAGGACATCCGGGGTGATTGTGCTCAGGTTCACTCTGCTCCGTGTATCTCTCTCTTAGGGACTTGGGCCAGAGACAACAGCTTGCTGGGGGCATGCTCTTCGCAGGGCAAATGGCAGGACTGCAACAGGCCAAGTTACACAAGTATGATCAAAACCTCTGTTTGAGCCCTGGCTGGTTTTGCTCAGTGGGTAAAGCATTGCCCTGCAGACTGAAGGGTTCCGGGTTCGATTACGGTCAAGGGCACATGCCTGGGTTGTGGGCTCGATCCCCAGTAGGGAGAGTGCAGGAGGCTACCGATCAATGATTCTCTCTCATCATTGATGTTTCTATTTCTCTCTCCTTCTCCCTTCCTCTCTGAAATCAATAAAAATATATTTTAAAAAACCCAAAAAACACCAAAAACCTCTGTTTGCGTACATCACATTCTCTAGCATTCTGTGGGTTAAATTCTGTTAGGCCAAACCCAAAGTTAATGGGGCAGGGATATGTTCTCCAGCTTGCTGCCTGTTTTTGTAATTAAAGTTGTATTGGAACACGGTCACGTTTACTCATTTGCATATTATCTATGCCTGCTTTCACACCATAATGGCAGAGTTGAGTAGTTGCAACAGACTCTTGTGCCCACAAAATTTCAAATATTTATTATCTGTCCCTTTCAGAAAAGTTTGCTGACCTCTGATCTAGAGCTACAAACATCAACATGAATAAATCTCGCAAACATAATGTTGTATGAAGAAACACATTGCAGAGGAATGTAAACCATATGAACTATTTCCCTAAAGTTTATTTTATTTTTTAAAAAAATTTTATTGATTGATTTTTAGAGAGAGGAAGAAACACCCTAGCCAGTTTGGCTCAGTGGATAGAGGGTTGGCCTGTGGACCAAAGGGTCCCGGGTTCAATTCCGGTCAAGGGCACATACCTTGGTTGCAGGCTCTTCTCTGACCCTGGCCCTGGTCGGGGCGCACACAGGAGACAAACAACCGATGTGTCTCTCTCACATCGATGTTTCTCTCTGTCTTTCCCTTTCTTCCATTCTCCCTAAAAATCAGTGGGGAAAAAAAATAGAGAGAGGAAGGAAGAGAGAAAGAGAGAGAAAAACATTAATTTGTTGTTCCACTTATTTATGAATTCATTGGTTGGTTCTTATATGTGCCTGACCAGGGATTGAACCCACAACCTTGGTGTATCGGGATGATGCTCTTACCAACTGAGCTACCCTGATGTTTAAAAACATTCAAAATATTCAGAACAATACAATATATTGCTTAACTATTCAAACCTATGCTGTGTAAACAGCAAACACCAAAAGCAGGATGATGATCATCCCAATAGTTGGGAAGATGGATGTGACTGGGGACAGGTGCCAGGGGCCTTCCACTGTTTGGTAATATTTTATCTCTTAAGTGATGGTGGCAGTCCAAGGGTATTAATTGCATGATTACTTACAGCTTTCAGTAGCTCCTACATATTTCATAATAGAAAAAAAATGAGTTAGGGGAGCACAGAAGATGGGTGAAGAGTGTTCTAGGCCCAGGACCCAGGAGGCAAAGATGACAGCGTGAGGAAGACTAGAATGACTGAAGCATGAAAGGCATGGGAAAGGAGGAAACGAGGAGAGGCGGCTGGGAGGCAGGTGAAGCCTCTAGATTATTCTAAAAAGTTTGGTTTCTGACCAAGGCAGAGAGGAGTAATTGGGCAGTTCTGAGGTCCAACGGCACCCTGATCAGATTTGCGATTTAGAAGCATCAGGCTGGCTGCAGATGGCCAGGAGCAGAGCTGTAACACGACCCTGTGGCTGAGCACCATCTTACATTCTGCCCCTCAGGGGCCTCGCTTCCCTCACTCTACTCCCAGCCCTGGTCTGAAAGGGACCAGGGTAAGAGGCTGCGGGATGGTCCAGGGCTGAGCCAAAGCAGGCACAGTGAGGATGGAAAGGAGGGGACATTTTGGAGAGCTATGAAGAAGGTGATTTTAAAAAGAATGTGGAGAGTAGGTGAGGGGGAGAGTCCAGGAAGCCACCCACCTTTCTGCCTTGGACCATTGGATGGTGTTGCCATTGGCTGGGACAGGAAAGCCAGGCAGAGTGGCTGATTTGGGAAGAACAATGGTGAGTTCAGTGGAGTGGTAGCCCCGGAGGGGTAATGGATGGGGCGGGAGGGCAGGTTGAGGGTGGTTGAGGGAGCCTGAATGTCTTTGTTTCCTTTGTGCTACAAAAGGGGTGCAGTGAAATTGGGGTGGGCATGGCAGACACTGTCCGTCATATACCCCAGAGGATTCCTCCTTCCTTGATGGACTAACTCGTCTCCTCCAGGAGTCAATGTGCTCAGCCTGAGATAAGCCATAATTGGTACGGATCAGTTATGACTGTCTACACCCCTCTGCCACTGATTGGCACAGGAGAAGACATGTGACCCCAATAGCCAATGAGACAGGGAGAGCCTGCTGGGTCTGTGGGGAACTGGTTTCCTCCATGATGAGAGACATTTGGGAGGAGAACGGCTTCCTGTCCTCTCACTGCACACACAGTGACTCCTTTATTTCTATTTGACCTCTCTGCCTGCCCCTTATTTCTATCTGGGGAGCTGTGGGGAAGGGTGTGATGCTGGAGCTGCAGCAGCTATCTAGTCACCATGAGGACACATTGAGGACGGCAGAATGAAAGAACAGGAAGAGCCTTGGTCCTTGATGACACCTGTGAGCTGTTGTTAAACTAGCTTTGCCACCCACTCCCTTCAGGCACTTGTCCAGTATAAATATATGAGGCCCTGCCCTGGCCGGTTTGGCTCAGTGGATAGAGTGTTGGCCTGAGGACTGAAAGGTCCCAGGTTTGATTCCAGTCGAGGGCATGTACCGGGGTTGCGGGCACATCCCCAGTGGGAGGTGTGCAGGAGGCAGCTGATCGATGTTCTCTCTCATCGATGTTTCTAACTCTCTATCCCTCTCCCTTCCTCTCTGAAAAAAATCAATAAAATATATTTAAAAAAAATAAAATAAATATACGAGGCCTGGTGCATGAATTCGTGCACCAGTGGGGTCCCTTGGCCTGGCCTGCAGGATCAGGCTGAAACCGTCTCTCCAACATCCCCTGAGGTGTCCTGAGAGAGGGTGCAGGCCAGGCCGAGGGACCCCACAGGTGCATGATCAGGGCCAGGGAGGGACCCCAGGAGGGCTCCAGGGTGTGTCTGGCTCACTCAGTCCCAATTGGCCGGACCCCAGCAGCAAGCTAACCTACCGGTTGGAGCGTCTGCCCCCTGGTGGTCAGTGCATGTCATAGTGAGCAGTTGAGCGGCCTTAGCATATCATTAGCATATTACGCTTTGATTGGTTGAACGGACGACCGGATGACCGGACACTTAGCATATTAGGCTTTTATTATATAGGATGTCTTTATGATTTGAGCCACTGCCAGTTGTTTTTCCTGTTACTTGCAACCACATGCACCCTGATTGGTACAGGGGATTTGATTTGGGAAAAAATGAAGGTGTGTCTAAAAGAGGGAAACTGAGCACAGTGTGGAGGTCCCAGTTGAGGCTGAGGATGTTATAGTGGCCTCCACGGCCCCCCCACTGGATCCCCCACTAATTCTCTGCTGTCACCTCTTACTACTCTCACTTGCTCACTCTACCCCAGCTGCACGGCCTTTGGCAGTTGGTCAAACATGCCAGGCACATGCCCACCTGAGGGGCTTTGTACCTGGAACGTGCTCCTCCAGATGCCTAGGTGTGTCCTCTCTCACTCCTTCAGGTCTTCACTCAGAAGTCACCTTTTTGATGAGATCCTCTCTGGCTATTCTCTTCAGGTTGAACCCCCTCCCAAGCCTCCTTATTTTCCTGCATAGCATTTACTGTATATTTTGTTTATTGTCTCTCTTCACCAGAATGTAGCTCCATTTTATTCATTGATGTATCCCCTAAGACCTAGAGTAGTGAATATAAATGGAAGATGTTCAATACGTATTTGTTGGATGGCCCTAGCTGGTTTGGCTTAATGGATAGAGTGTTGGCCTGCGGACTGAAGGGTCCCCGGTTCAATTCCAGTCAAGGGCAGGTACCTTGGTTGCAGGTCCCTGGCCCTAGTTGGGGACATACGGGAGGCAACCAACTGATGTGTCTCTCTCACATTGGTGTTTCTGTCTCTCCCTCTCCCTTCCACTCTCCCTAAAAATCAATGGTAAAAATATCCTCAGATAAGGATTAAAAACATAAAAATAAATAAATAAATAAATATTTGTTGGATGAATGAATGAATGAATGAATGATGAATTTGTAGGGACTCCAGGACTGGCAGGAAGGCATCATTTTTCTCCTGCTGATCTCAGCAGCCTAAAGAATAAAAGCAAACTGCTGGACTGATTCAGGGGGCAGGGGATAGACAAGGGCTGGGAAGGGCTTCTGTGGTTATGAGGATACTCCGTGTGGAGCATGGGGGGCAGGGCCTGGATCTGGCCCTTCCTGCCAGCCTGTCCCCCCCACACAGACAGCGCTCTGCCCTGCCTGCCTCCTGGGTGATGCTCCTGTTCCAGACTCTGCCTTCTACCTGGAATTCTGACTCACCCTTGCTGCTCAGCCGTGCACCCTGTCTCCTGGGGCCCAATGTCCCCTTCTCGGAATGCCTGTACACGGAAACTGCTTCCCTTCCAGAGTTCTCACTTGTTGCCTGTTTGTTTCATCTCCAGCCCAACTGCCAGCCTCAATCCCCTCCCAGGCTCAGGGGCAGCCCCCAAACAAGGCTGGGCCAGGGGAACACAGAAACCCCGTAAGGAAAGGTCCTGTTATTTCAAGGAGACAGGTTTAGAGACAAGTCTTCCTTTCAGGGATTCCATAAAATGGCACTTGCCCACCACCCTCGTTTCTCTGGGGGAGGAGCAGACGCTGTCACATGCGTTGTCACATTTACTCTTCCAAGAACCCGCTGAGTGGGTGCCATCACTGCCACTTTCCAGATGAGATCACTGTGGCCAGAGAAATGCCGGAAGCTGCCTGGAGCCGCAGTTACCCAGATGCAGAGATGGGCCTGCGGGGGAGGGGGCCTGCGCTTTCCCAGGGAGGAGGGGGAGAGCACTCCCTTCCCCCTTCTCCGCCAGCCTCCCCGCTCTCCGCGCATCATAAACACCAGAACCCCCGGCTCTGGAGAGGAAGCCAGAACCTGATCTGTGTATTTTGCAGCGAACAAAGGCGCGGGAGCTCTTCCTAACAGGCTTGCTGGAGGCACCAGCGTTTTTATCTGTGGCCTCCAGTCTCCCTCCCGTCTCTTTGAGGTTGGAAGGGATCAGACAGCCAGCACGCCCCTTCCCACCTCCTTCCTGGATTCCCCTGGAGTTAGCCGATCATTGCTTAGCTGCCTACCCTGCTGCCTGGGGGAAGCTCAGACTTCTTCCTCTGACATTTCACGCGCCTGGATCCCCGCAGCTCCCTCCTCCGGGGCCACAGCTTCTCACCACTTCCCCGGGTGTGAAGCTGGACTGAGGGCCTGGGGGTCAGGGAGCCCCGGGGAGAGGCAAGGCCTTCCCAGAGCAGCGGTGGTTTCCGGTGCTGTGCAGGGGCCCTTCCCTCTGCCCGTCCAGATCCGCACCCCGCTTCCAACACCTGCTCCCTGGCCCAGATGGCTGCCGTCTCCAGGGCTCCGGGTGGGTTTGGGGGAAGGGAGAAGAGTGAGGACAGGGAATTTATTTCTTTAGTTCCCTCTGGGCGGTAAACTAAGGGGGCTTATTGACAAAGGACTCTTTATACAGGTGGGTATGGAGGAGCCACAAGGGCAGTGCAGTAAGCAGGGCTGTGACCAGCCCTCAGTCCACAGGGCGGCATCGGAGTGGTTACATCTGGAGGGAGAGGGCCAATCTGTGGGGAGCTTCCCAGCAGGGCACCCAGCCACCTGAGCTGGCCCTGCAGGGAGGGAGCCCTCGGCATAAATTTCCTGATTGCACTGGCCTCCTCATAGGCCCTTCCATTAGCCAAATCCTACCTGAACTCACAGGGCGGGAGGGGGGGCGGGCGGGTGGGGTCCAGGGGATGAGCAGGAGAGATTCAGTGCCTATCTCCAGCGAATGTTTGTCTATTAACAAATCCTAAACAGGCACAGATGTGCTAATATATTATGTATATTATATAGTGCATACAAGAAGAGAAATGGAAAGGAAGAGATAACAGTGGAAATAACCCCAATAGGTTATTTCCTGCCCCTGCGGGTATGGGCTCCCTGCTCGGATGGGGACAGTGTAAAGGCCAATGTCCCTGGGGGACATTCTGGGGGGAGGGAAACACCTCGAACTGCGTGCCGATTAGGAGAGTGTACACGCACGTAAAAACCGATGAAGCCGCGCACTTCGGATCAGCACGTTTGACTGTGTGTAAACCTCACGTGTGGGCCCAGCGGGTTCGCACTTTTCTTCCATCGTCCCCCCAGGCGGCTGGAGCAGCCTGTTGTTTCAGGGCTACTCCTCTCCCTGTCCCCCTCTCGCTCTGTTCCACTGTCCCCACACTGCTGACTGCGGGGCCAGGACACCTCCCTCCCAGGAGGCCCGCCACCTTGTTCTCTCAGAATAATAATAATGTTCTCTTACTACCTGCTGGGAGTCGTTCTGGGCACTTAATGTGCGTTAACTCATTTAATCCCCAACAACTCTGTGAACACGGGTACTCTTTGCCTTCCTTTTACAGATGGGGAAACTGAGGCACCCAAGGCCACACAGCTAGCGAGGGGAGCTAGGGTCCGGCCAGGCCTGTGCTCTGACCCACCGCATGCAGCTTCCCCGGGCTTAGGAAGTGGACATGGGCCTCCCCTCGGATGCCGGTCTGCTCATGAGCTTTGACCTTGTTCTGTGGGCTAACAGCGAGCCACCAGAGGGTTTTCACACGTGCATTTCATGACCAGAACATGCCAAGTGTCTGGGGTGTGTGGCTGACGTCTCCCCTCCCTTCTGAAGAGTTTGCTGGGAGCTGTGGCGAAGTGACGAGACCCCTTCCAACGGCCGCGGAGGAAGCGTGGGCCCAGGCTCATTAGCAGCACGAGCCGCGGGCAGCCAGACAGGGCAGCGCTTACAAGGCCGGCTTCTCTGACTGCGGGCACCGTCGGTGCCCACCCGGGAGAGCGCGCCCGGGCCTGCAGACAGCCTCGTGTCAGAATGCCCCGGGCAGACTGTGCTCCTCCGCCTCACAAGACAGGTCACTTCCCTCCCCAGCTTCCAAGCCGGTCCTGGAGCTGTTCTCTTGTTCCTTCGCTCTGTTGGTATTGAAGTCTGGGCGGCCTGACAGCCCTGGCAGACAGCCCAGAGGCCAGCGCCCCAGGCAGACACTCTCTGCTTATAATTCAGCCCCAGCGGCCTCTGCGATTGGGTGGCATTTGTGAGCACAAAAGAGAAGATGCGAGCATTCAGGAGGCTCTCAGAAAGGGCGCTGCAGGCCTCCCGGCTGGTCTCCCGAGGTCTGCGTGAGTCTATTTCAGCCGCCCAGGCATTTCTGTTTGCATCTGCCCCCCTGGCTGCTGGGCACCGAGGGGTGGGCGCCTGCTGGCCTGGAGGGAGGGAGCTGGCGCGGAGGTCTCTGCCAGGGCCCCCCTGCCTGAAAGACATGGGGGTGGCAGCCCAGAGCTGGAGTTACGGTCTTCCCCGGCCCAGGCCCCCCACTGGCCCATTCTCTCACAAACGGGGTGATGGCGGTGGCCTCCGCAGCGGTCGTCCCCTGCCGCAGTCCCTTGCATCCTCCTGGCCTCCCTCTCTGCAGGCCCCGCGGAGAAGTGCTGTGTAACTGGGAGTTGGCAGTAAAGAGTCAGCTCCCTTAATTGGGGCCTCGTGGGACCGAGGCTGCTTTGTCACCCACGTCCGCACGGGTAGGACCAGATCAAAGCTCCTCCGCAGCGCACCGAGCTGCTCTCAGCAGGAGCCAGAGGACTGAGCCAGGAGGATGGCAGATGCCGCTCTGTGCAAAGGCCTTTTCCTCTGCAGCAGCCGGTCCCCCTGCTGCTCTCTGTGGGGCCCGCCCCGCCTTGTCTCTAGTCCTGGGAGAGATGGAGACTTTGAAAATTCCACCCAGAGAGGTGCACTGGCTCCCAGCATGCTCTGTGGTGGCTGTTGTTGATTTGAAATGTTTGCCCGGGAGTCCCAGTTCGGCTCGGCAGACAGCAGCATTTGCTTATTAATTTGTTTATTGATTTACTGGGCTGGACTTGGGGCCTCTCCTGGGAAGAACTCCAGACGTGCAGCCCGCTTGCCCAACGTCCAGCCAACAGTCAGACTCGAGTTTGGGCCTCAGATGCCACACAGCCTCGAGTGGGCAGGCCTCGAGCCAGGGCAAAGCCCCAGAAGGGCAGCTGGGCAGGGCGGCGGGGCACGGAAGGCCTGGGGCCAGGCGGGCGAGGAAGTGGCCGGCAGCAGGGCTGCAGGGACCAGGGCACACCGTGCTGTTGTGGGGTGTGGCACTCCCAGTGGGCCCCTCCCTGCGGAGAGGATATTACAGACCCGTGGCCGGAGAGAGAGACAGACACGCTCATCTCCACCCCAGGAGCCCTTCTCCTGCTCAGCGCACTGAAGGGGCCTCCCTCCCAGAGGCAGGGGATGGAGAACGGCCAAGGTCTTTGGTGCCCGAAGGTGCTCAGGTTCATGGCGTAGGACGGCTCTGCCGAACGTGCCAGGACTGAGTAAGGCAGAGGGTGTTTCTAGCAATGATTTCCTCAGCTGTTGCATAACGACACTACACTTTGAAAAACCTCTGAGGACGTCTGTGGCTTGTTGCCTTTTGGAGGCATATGTCGACTGCAGATTGTGGGAGCAGGATGGGAGGGGGAGGGGACGGCAGGGCTGTGAGAAGGAGGCAGCGCCTCTGAACAGAATTCTGCCATGGGTATGAAGATCTCAGACAGAGACCTGGTCAGAGGGAGGCGACTCTGAGTTTGGACGGGTCCTGGCTCCATCATTTAGGAGGTGGGCAACCTCAGGCAAGTTACTTACCACCTCTGTGCCTCATCTCAGCTCTCAGAGGAGGGTGAGATGTCAGCCTCATAGAATGAATGTGAGGGTGTAAATGGGATAATGTAAGACGTGCACTAATATGTAGGTGGTCGCTCCCTCCCTATCACATACACAAGGTTAGAGACATGATGTTTCCTGACGGAAGTCTCACCCCTAAAATGGAAGGAAGACCCTGTCTGAATACACCCTGCGCCCCCCTTTTCAGACGTGCCTTTCTCTGGCTGCTCTGGGCTTCTCTGAGCCTCCCTGGAGCCCTTTCTCTTCCTTTCCCCCTTGGGACCAACATAAAAATCTGGCATTCCTGTAGGTCATCCCTGCACTCATCTGTGCCCTCAGAGGCTGCCAGGTGTGTATAGTGGGGAGGCAAGGGGGGGGGGGGCGTCCACTGTGGGCATAAGAAACGGCTGAGCATGCCCTTCAAGAAGCCCACGGCTCTGTGAGAGTGGCGGGTCTCAGGGGAGCACACTGGCTGAGGAGTCCCCTGCCCAGCCTCCAACCCCAGCCCCGCCTTTCCCTGCTGTGCAGCCTGAAGCCCAGGTTTAACCTCCCTGGGCCTGGTTCCTGCATCTGCGGAAGGAGAGGGTGAGTGCTGGCCTCAGAGGGCTGTTGTGAAGTTAAGCGAGTTTATACACGTTACACACCTAAACCACGAGGCACCTGCTCCCCATCCTAGTCTTACTCCGCATGGGCTTTACACACTCAGCTCATCTTCGCTATTCCTGCCACATTCCAGGGCGCACTGCGCTCAGACCCTGCCCTCAGCCACGGCCTCTTTGCTTTTGCACTTGCTGTTCCTCAGCCAGGAAGCCCTTCCTCCCAACCTTGGCCTGTGAAAGCCCTTCTCATCAGAGGCTGCCTCCTCCATTCTGCTAAACAGTTCTTGGTTCCTTGGGACAAAATCAATCTCTCTCCCTCTCTCTCCAGAACTCCCCAAATTCTCCCATATGCTCAGTTTTAGTACATTCACCCCTCTCTCTCTACTCCCACAGTCCTGAAAACTCCTCCCAATTCTTTGGGATTCATGTAGGTGTGGGTGTCACTCCCTCTGGGAAGCCTTCTTGGATCCCTTCCCCCAACTCCCACCTGCAGCGCCCACTGGGTTGTGGTTTCTTCTCCTCTCTGCTTTTCCTTGCACATCTATTACCTGTGCCTGTCTATTACCTGTGCCTGTCTATTACCTGTGCACATCTATTACCTGTGCCTGTCTATTACCTGTGCACATCTATTACCTGTGCCTGTCTATTACCTGTGCACATCTATTACCTGCGCCTGTCTATTACCTGTGCACATCTATTACCTGTGCCTGTCTATTACCTGTGCACATCTATTACCTGTGCCTGTCTATTACCCGTGCCTGTCTATTACCTGTGCACATCTATTACCTGTGCCTGTCTATTACCTGTGCACATCTATTACCTGTGCCTGTCTATTACCTGTGCACATCTATTACCTGCGCCTGTCTATTACCTGTGCACATCTATTACCTGTGCCTGTCTATTACCTGTGCACATCTATTACCTGTGCCTGTCTATTACCCGTGCCTGTCTATTACCTGTGCACATCTATTACCTGTGCCTGTCTATTACCTGTGCACATCTATTACCTGTGCCTGTCTATTACCTGTGCCTGTCTATTACCTGTGCCTGCCTGTTACCTGTGCACATCTATTACCTGTGCCTGTCTATTACCTGTGCACATCTATTACCTGTGCCTGTCTATTACCTGTGCCTGTCTATTACCTGTGCCTGCCTGTTACCTGTGCACATCTATTACCTGTGCCTGTCTATTACCTGTGCACATCTATTACCTGTGCCTGTCTATTACCCATGCCTGTCTATTACCTGTGCCTGTCTATTACCTGTGCCTGTCTAGTACATGTGCACACCTATAACATGTGCACATCTATTACCTGTGCCTGTTTATTACCTGTGCACATCTATTACCTGTGCCTGTATATCACTTGTGCACATCTATTACCTGCACCTGTCTATTACCTCTGCCTGTCTATTACCTGTGCACATCTATTACCTGCACCTGTCTATTACCTCTGCCTGTCTATTACCTGTGCACATCTATTACCTGTGCCTGTCTATTACCTGTGCCTGTGTATTACCTGTGCACATCTATTACCTGTGCCTGTCTATTACCTGTGCACATCTATTACCTGTGCCTGTCTGTTACCTGTGCCTGTCTATTACCTGTGCACATCTATTACCTGTGCCTGTCTATTACCTGTGCCTGTCTATTACCTGTGCACATCTATTACCTGTGCCTATCTATTACCTGTGCCTGTCCATTACCTGTGCACATCTATTACCTGTGCCTGTCTATTACCTGTGCACATCTATTACCTGTGCCTGTCTATTACCTGTGCACATCTATTACCTGTGCCTGTCTATTACCCGTGCCTGTCTATTACCTGTGCCTGTCTATTACCTGTGCCAGTCTAGTACATGTGCACACCTATAACATGTGCACATCTATTACCTGTGCCTGTTTATTACCTGTGCACATCTATTACCTGTGCCTGTATATCACTTGTGCACATCTATTACCTGCACCTGTCTATTACCTGTGCCTGTCTATTACCTGTGCACATCTATTACCTGTGCCTGTCTATTACCTGTGCACATCTATTACCTGTGCCTGTCTATTAACTGTGCCTGTCTATTACCTGTGCACATTTATTACCTGTGCCTGTCTATTACCTGTGCCTGTCTATTACCTGTGCACATCTATTACCTGTGCCTGTTACCTGTGCACATCTATTACCTGTGCCTATCTATTACCTGTGCACATCTATTACCTGTGCCTATCTATTACCTGTGCACATCTATTACCTGTGCCTATCTATTACCTGTGCACATCTATTACCTGTGCACATCTATTACCTGTGCCTGTCTATTACCTGTGCACATCTATTACCTGTGCCTGTCCATTACCTGTGCCTGTCTGTTACCTGTGCACATCTATTACCTGTGCCTGTCTGTTACCTGTGCACATCTATTACCTGTGCCTGTCTATTACCTGTGCCTGTCTGTTACCTGTGCACATCTATTACCTGTGCCTGTCTGTTACCTGTGCCTGTCTGTTACCTGTGCACATCTATTACCTGTGCCTGTCCATTACCTGTGCCTGTCTGTTACCTGTGCACATCTATTACCTGTGCCTGTCTATTACCTGTGCCTGTCTGTTACCTGTGCACATCTATTACCTGTGCCTGTCCATTACCTGTGCCTGTCTATTACCTGTGCACAGCTATTACCTGTGCCTGTCTATTACCTGTGCACATCTATTACCTGTGCCTGTCTATTACCTGTGCACATCTATTACCTGTGCCTGTCTGTTACCTGTGCACATCTATTACCTGTGCCTGTCTATTACCTGTGCACATCTATTACCTGTGCCTGTCTGTTACCTGTGCCTGTCTATTACCTGTGCCTGTCTGTTACCTGTGCACATCTATTACCTGTGCCTGTCTATTACCTGTGCACATCTATTACCTGTGCCTGTCTATTACCTGTGCACATCTATTACCTGTGCCTGTCTATTACCCGTGCCTGTCTATTACCTGTGCCTGTCTATTACCTGTGCCTGTCTGTTACCTGTGCCTGTCTATTACCTGTGCCTGTCTGTTACCTGTGCACATCTATTACCTGTGCCTGTCTATTACCTGTGCACATCTATTACCTGTGCCTGCCTGTTACCTGTGCACATCTATTACCTGTGCCTGTCTATTACCTGTGCACATCTATTACCTGTGCCTGTCTATTACCCGTGCCTGTCTATTACCTGTGCCTGTCTATTACCTGTGCCAGTCTAGTACATGTGCACACCTATAACATGTGCACATCTATTACCTGTGCCTGTCTATTACCTGTGCCTGTCTATTACCTGTGCACATCTATTACCTGTGCACATCTATTACCTGTGCCTGTCTATTACCCGTGCCTGTCTATTACCTGTGCCTGTCTGTTACCTGTGCCTGTCTATTACCTGTGCCTGTCTGTTACCTGTGCACATCTATTACCTGTGCCTGTCTATTACCTGTGCACATCTATTACCTGTGCCTGTCTATTACCTGTGCCTGTCTATTACCTGTGCCTGCCTGTTACCTGTGCACATCTATTACCTGTGCCTGTCTATTACCTGTGCACATCTATTACCTGTGCCTGTCTATTACCCATGCCTGTCTATTACCTGTGCCTGTCTATTACCTGTGCCAGTCTAGTACATGTGCACACCTATAACATGTGCACATCTATTACCTGTGCCTGTCTATTACCTGTGCACATCTATTACCTGTGCCTGTATATCACTTGTGCACATCTATTACCTGCGCCTGTCTATTACCTGTGCCTGTCTATTACCTGTGCACATCTATTACCTGTGCCTGTCTGTTACCTGTGCCTGTCTGTTACCTGTGCCTGTCTGTTACCTGTTCCTGTCTGTTACCTGTGCCTGTCTATTACCTGTGCCTGTCTATTACCTGTGCCTGTGTATTACCTGTGCCTGTCTGTTACCTGTGCCTGTCTGTTACCTGTGCCTGTCTATTACCACCACACTCAGCAGAGTTGGTCGGTTTTGCTGTGTGCCTCCTCCAGCTGACTGTGATTTCCAGTGATGGGGTCAGTCCCAGCTAGGATTGAAATGGGCTGCAGGTCATAGCAAACCTCCAAATGTTAGTTTGTACCTTTAGACATTTTATTTCTTTCTATCTTGATAGTCTGGAGTCTACCGAGGCTTCTACTCATGTCACTCTGTGGTGGGTGACTTCCTGACTAGGGTCCCTCACAGGCCAACATAGCTGCTCCAGTTCCAGCCATTACCTCCGTCTTCCTGTCAGCTGGGAGAAGAGTGCCAGCTATCTCTTAAGGAGAGTTCAGAAGCTATCATTTGACACTTCCCTTTACCCTTTATTGGTTAGAATTCAGTCACATGGCTATGTCCAGCTGCAAGGGAGGCTCGGCAATTCCAGAAGTTCCAGGACTAGGGACGAACAGGAGAATGGAATGGAGACAGCTAGCAACCTCTGCCTTAGGGCCCTGGTGCCTTCATCCCTGTGCTGTGTTCCGACCCGCCCTAGCACATTCGTGGACGCACAGACAGACTCATGTAGACCATCACGAGGTATGTGTTTCCTCTCCGACAGAACAGGTGTGTGGCAGCCTCTGAGGGGTCTGTGTGTCCCCCACTCACTCATTTAGGAATATTTGTGGATGCAAATGTTACTCTAGGTGCACGGATAAAGCAGTGGCTGAAATAGACAAAGTCTGCCCCCTTCTGAGCCCACATCCCAGTGGCTTCTACAGTGATAGGAAGCACTGCGCTCAGCTCTCTCTGAAGATTCACTCGCCCATGGTAGTCATGTCTGCTTTACAGACGAGGAAGCTGAGCACAGGAAGAGCAAGTGACTTGCCAAGGTCACTCAGGTGAGGAGAGAACTGGCATTTAAGCCACGTGGTCTGGCTCCAGAGCCTCTCCTCGTAGCCTCTACCGGATGTCACTTCTCACCATTTCGACACTGCTACCCTCACTGCACAGACTGTGCTGTGTCCGGCCTTCTGCACACAACCATGCCACAGACACTTTCTTGTGACGTTTGTAACCACCATTTGTAGTGGCCACACGGGGTGGGCAGGTGGAGCAGCACGGGGTATGCACGGGGTGGTCCCTGTGCCTGTCTATTACCTGTGCATGGGGTGGTCCCTGTGTGGGTTAAGCTATAACCAGGCCACAGGTTTCACAATGAGTCAGGGATAGAATTTGGGTCAAGAAGGACCCGTGCGCATCCGCATCCGACAGGGAGAGGCCTGCTGACGTGGGTCACCTTGGCTTTCTATTCCTCCGAGCACATCTGTCTTCTCAAACACTTTCCTGGCCCGGGGGGAGGGGAGTGTAAGAGGGCTCTGGAGGAAGGCAAGAGGTACCAAAGATACGATGCTGGGGTGCACATCTCTCTACCTCCCCACTTCACCTCTCCCCAAGTTGTCCTTCTGTGCTTCAGGGAGTGGGACCAAAGAGAACAGAGGGAACCTTCCCGAACACTTGTTCCCCGTGAGAATGCTACACTTTTGTTGTTGTTAATCCTCAGCCGAGGGTATTTTTTCCATTGGTTTTTAGAGAGAG
Organism: Myotis nattereri; assembly: GCF_964212035.1. Classification (NCBI taxonomy): domain Eukaryota; kingdom Metazoa; phylum Chordata; class Mammalia; order Chiroptera; family Vespertilionidae; genus Myotis; species Myotis nattereri. The sequence goes on from NC_138081.1 coordinate 10,304,377, forward strand.
TGGAAGGGAGGGAGAGAGACACAGAGAGAGAAACATCCACGTGAAAGAGACACATCGGTTGGTTGCCTCCCCCATGCGCCCCAACCAGCTCTCTGATGGGCTTCAGGGATTGAGCCTGCAACCAAGGTATGTGCCCTTGAGTGGAATCAAACCCCCGACCCTTCTGAGCCAAATGGGCTAGGCAGTGGTTCTCAACCTTCTGGCCCTTTAAATACAGTTCCTCATGTTGTGACCCAACTATAAAATTAGTTTCGTTGCTACTTCATAACTGTAAAGTTGCTACTGTTATGAATCGTAATGTAAATATCTGATATGCAGGATGGTCTTAGGCGACCCCTGTGAGAGGGTCGTTCGACTGCCAAAGGGGTCGTGACCCACAGGTTGAGAACCTCTGGTAGGGCAAGAATGCCACATTTTATTGTGAGGACACTGGGATTCAAGGAGGTCTGCTCTCTGGCCCTGTGTCTCTGGCTAGAGATTGAAGCTCTGGCTCTTGCGTGGTGGGAAGAAGGGGGCAGAAAGTAGGTGCCCACTTTGCAGATGGACACATCAAGGCCCAGAAATTTAGTTAAGCTGTGACCAGGCCACAAGTTTCACAGGGAGTCAGGCATAGCATTTGGATCTTGCGGTCTCCTGGTCCTGAGCAGGCTCATCTGACTCCACCTTTGGCCCCACAGGTTCGGTTTCTAAGACCCCAGAAACCTCAAAGCCCCTGGTTAAACCCGTGGAAGGCCTGGTAATCAGCAAGTGCCTGTGGCCAGACTGAGTCTGGCAAGAACTGGGTGAAGTGCTGTCGGGGTGCAAACAAAACTAAGATGTGATGGTCATTTGGAGGTGATGATGGGGGTGGGGGACCAATTGGGTTGTGGAGATGAGCTCTTAGAAATAGGACACTCATCTAACTTTCAATGATTGCCACACGTGGTGATGCCCCTGAGCACCTCGAGAGCCAGTATGGGCTGCAGCAGTGGAGAAAGCCTCATGGGAGAGCAGGATTTGAGCTGGGCTTTAAGAAGTAGTAGGGATTAAACTCATACACCAAGGTGGAGAGATGGCAGGAGGGTAAGGGGTGCCAGCGCGAGTGAAGGCACAGGGGCTGTTCCGAAGTGCCACGTGCCAAGTCTGTGGGTGGGATGGCCTTGTTGGAGAACAGTAGGCAAGGACACTGGAAAGGGGCCAGACTTTGGGGACGTTTGGAAGAACAGCCGACGTATTTAAACTTAATTCTGAAATCCAAGGAAGGCAGCTCTTCAGCACCGGTGCCTCCAGTCCCTCTATTTCATGGGAGACACCACTAATCAACCACTACACTTTCCCTGCAGAGCCACATGGGGCCTCAGACTCCTTTCTTTTCTTTTCTTTTCTTTTCTTTTCTTTTCTTTTCTTTTCTTTTCTTTCCTTTCCTTTTCTTTTCTTTTCTTTCCTTTCCTTTTCTTTTCTTTTCTTTTCTTTTCCTTTCCTTTCCTTTTTAAATATGTTTTTATTGATTTCAGAGAGAGGAAGGGAGAGGGCTAGAAAGATAGAAACATCAATGATCCCCCTACTGGGGATCTCGCCCACAACCCGGGCATGTGCCCTGACCAGGAATTGAACTGTGACCTCCAGGTTCACAGGTCAATGCTCAACCACTGAGCCACACCAGCCGGGCTAGAGTCCTTTTCAACCCAAGCTCCTGCCAGCACTTGCCACTGAGAGGAAACTTAATTCCTGTGGGTAAGTGGGAGCCATCACAGGCTCTTGAGCAGGAGAGTTTCTGAATGGGTTTTGTATTCCTGGAGCCTGTGTGACTCCTTGCCATCAACCCAATCAGCTTTGAGTCACAACCAGGGTGGACTTGAGACCTGAACACCACAGGGCAAAGGAGCATCTATCTTCACCCTATAAACCCATCTCGTCCAGGCCTGCCCCTCTGGGCACAGGGCCCAGCTTTTCTCGTCCTGGAACTGAGCAGAGAGAGAGAGTCAGCCACACCGTTCAGGTGAGATTGAATCCTGAACGAGGCCCTGGTTGGCTGCCCCCCCTGCCGAGGGACAGAGGAGGCCAGGTCAGGGTTGGGTGGGTGCCACCACCGACCCAGATTCTAATTTAGTGAGTTGAAATGCACCTTTAAAATGCATAAGGTCTGAACAAAACTCATCTGTCATGGTTTTCAGCGTGAGAGAGATCCATCCATCCACCACAGATATGTGTGTGTGTCTCTGGGCGAGTGTGTGTTTTCTTTCCCAAAAGTAAGTATTGATTCTCTGTGACTGTAAACAGGCCATAAGAATGCTCTCAGGCATCCCACCCTCTGATTGCGGCCATGCAGATAGGACTGAGATGGCATTCCTCCTGTGGCTCCGGTCTGTTTGTCATTGCTGGCGCGCGCGTGTGTGTGTGTGTGTGTGTGTGTGTGTGTGTGTGTGTGTGTGTGTGAAAGGTGGGGATAAAAAGGAAATTACTGCATCTGCCCAGAGTTGCTGTGCACACCGAGGGCAGGGGTGTGTCTGTTGTGGGTCTTGGGGGCTGGGGAGGTCTTGGAGGCTGGCGGATGGCGGATGCTCTGGAGTGGGGAGCTGAAGGTTCCCTGCTTTGCAGCCCTTGGATCCCCACCCCCCCCCTCCCCGCCTCCACCCCGCCCCTCCTCCACGCCCAGGCTGCAACTCTGTCCCCAGCTGTGGAGGCGGGTTGGAAATGCAGCTCCTGGCAGGCGCTGGGCCCATGAGCGCCCTGGATTCGTGAGCAGCTGAGAGATATGTTTATTTCCCTTTAATGTTGTTCAGGGTTCAATTTACCCAGTGGCACGCTAGTAAATAAATAAGAAAACCAAACCTTTGACAGGGGGAAATATGGAGTTTTCCTCCTATATTTCTGAGTAATATCTCAAAACTTTTGTGACTCACGAGGGCCTGCAGTGTTTGGCTAAAGGGAAAGAAAAGAAGGAAAAGAAAATCATCTTGTTTCTTATATATTTGTCAACAGCTTTACAGCAAGTGGAGAATATTCTATATAATGTGGCCCTGTGCACCCTCCGTGCTGGCGGCAGCTTCCCTGAGGTCTGTGGCTGTGTCTGAAGCCAGGCAAGTGTAACCTGCATAATTGTGTCTCTGTAAAGGGGCCGTTTTCTATTGCCCGGAACCCATTACCCACCAAATCTCCTGACACTAATCTCCCAGGCCTCCAAAATCTGGGCGTTCGGGGTGGGGAGTTATTGCACAAAAATCGCTCGAACGTGCCGGCTCGGAACGCGGCCGTAGTTAAGAAAGAAAGAAAAAGGCAAATGAGACAGAAGCAGTTCCAGGCGAATGAGGCAGTGAGCGGGGAGACCAGGAAGGTGTGAGCCACAACTCTGCGCCCTGTTGTGTGTTTCCCTGAAGACTGTGTCGGGACCCTCTGTGCCAAGCGTTGGGCAAGGCATAAGGAGAGGAGTATCATCAATAACAACAGTGCAGTCCTGATCATCGTAACCATAATGGGCCTCTTCCTTCGCACTTGCCGGGTGCTGGGTGCTGTGCTGAGCACATATTCTCAGAGTTGAGTAGCCGAGGTCCTTGCTCTCCGCGAGTTTACGATCTGGTGGAGGCTAGGGGAGCAGGATCAGCTGCCTATTGAAAATCCTTGGAGAGTTCTGCACTTGAAGCGTAGTTAGGAAATCCCCAACTTGGAGAACTTCTTATATATGTTAAATTTTGGGCTCTGGTTGATGTTGGAAATCTTAGCTCTGTCTCGTTGAGGGACCCTGGGTAAATCAGGTTTTTATGAAACAGCTTGCCCAATTTAGCAGAAAGGAAATGGACAAAGGGGTGAGTATGGGAGGGGGCTGGGGAACTATAACGGGGAGAACAGGGGACATTCAGGTCACAGAGAAAGGGGGGACAGGAAGAGGGGAAGGCGTGGGGAGATGGCTGACCACTGGGGTGTGAAATGACTAAAACCCGCAGCATGCAGATGAAGAGTGAGGGATTTGGAATCCCTAGCCCAGGGCACAGTTTTGAGAAGGGGGCGGGCGGGGAGGATGAGGGCTCTCAGCTGGCTGGCTGGGAGCCGGGTTCAGGGTAACTGAGGTCTTCTGCATCCTAAAGGAATCAATGAAGGCGGCTGAGAGTGAAATGGCTCCTTCGATTGCAGGACAGGGTTTGAAGATGTGCCTCCCAGGGAAGGAGGGATTGAGAGTGGAATCCAAGGGGCAGCAGATGGGGGGAGATGGTGGGGAAATGGCTGTCCTCAGAGGGCTCTCAGTTGGGAGATAAACATTGAAGGGGGATGCTGGGAGCTGTCCAGGGCCCGGAGTGCTGAAACGGTGTCCTGGAAATAGCTCTTCTTGGCCCATAGAAGCTGGCAATCTCCTACCCAGGGGTTCTCAAAAGTGCAGTCCCTGGACCAGTAGCATCAGCACTGCCTGGAAACTGGTTGGAAATGCACATTCCCAGGCCCCGCCTCAGATTTAATGACTCAGAATGGGGGGAGGTGCATAGAGTATGTGCAGCAGCAATTTGTTTTTAACAAGCCCTCCAGGGGATTCTGAAGCCACTCAGTTTGAAGAACCACTGCTCTAACCAACAGCTCTCCCTGTTCCCAACCCGGGCTCCCGTCTTTCCCGCCACAGTCACACCCTGTGCACAGCTCCACCATGGCACTGCCACCTGCCTTCAAAGCGTCTCTATGTTTCTTTCCTCATCAGTGCTAAGCTCCATGAGGGATGGGTAATGTCCTGCTCCACTCTGAACGCCCCATTCCTGAAACAGCTGGCAGAAAGTGTAGGTCTGCAGTAAATCCTGTTATGAACAGATTGAAGGAGGCATGGATGAATTCTAGAGAGGCAGCTAAAGTGACCTTTAACGTCATAGATAAGCCCCTGCTTTAAATCCTCCAAAGGCTCCCAGAGCATTTAGGATGAAACCCAGATCCTTACAAGGCCCTTTGGTCTGAACCCGGTGCCCTCACAGCCCTGCTGTCTTCCTCAGCCAGTCTTCAAACACCCGAGTTTATTCTCATCTTAAGGCCTTTGCATGACTGTGCCCTCTCTCTGGGCTGCTCCTTGCCCAGATGGCCACATAATGGGCTTCCTCTCACTTCTCAGGTTTTGGCTCACACAGCACCCTCTCAGAGAAGCCTTCCCTGAGTACCCATCTAAAGCGTTGCCTCCCTCCTCATCCCGTTACCTTCTTGGTTGACTGATTGGCTTGTTTTCCTTCTCGTGGCACTTTACAGATTCCAAAGGTATATTGGGAGGGATTCTCCTCCACCACTTCCATATATTCCTCCCAATGTTGCCCCATATAAAAGAAAACCATCATTCATATAGACAATTGACATTGTCTCAATTAAAAAATCTCTCTTATATTTATTTAGATTTTAAGTAAAATCATTGTGTGTGCTTAGCAAACCCAGATTCAAGATGAGTTCCCTTAGAGTCATCACTTTGCTGCCTTCCAGCCCCTTTGGATGGATCTTCCGGAACAACCATAAACCGAGCCCCTTTAATCCTACAGTGGTGGGAGCTACAGGCTTAGGGCAAGAGGATCTGCAATCGGGGGTGTTTCATTTTGCAAGAAGAAAAATGGACCACCCAGGAGGACACAGAGATTCTGGAGGAAGACTTCAACACATCCAGAGAAGCGAGGGAAGGACAGGCGCTGTAGGAAAGAGGTGCAAGTGTCATTACAGATCACCAGGGAAGGAAGGCTCCCTGCATAGCTGGGAATTTGTGTTGCCTGGGAAGATTTTAGAGACAAAGATGACTAAGGTAAACCACAATAAAAGCTTTTCTGTTTAGTGCTTGACCCCTTGCCAAGCACTGTTCTAAAAGCTCATATTCATTGAATTCTTACAAGAACCCCATGAGGTGGTTGCTATTTTCACCCCCATTTTACAGATGTGGAAACTGAGGTATAGAGACTTGAAGTAACCTCTCCAAGGTGCCCAGATAGCAAGAGGTTAAGGGAGGACATCCAGTCTGAATCCCAACCATCTCATTCCACTCGGTCCAATAACTACGTCAGCAGTACTTTAAGCTTCAGTGCATTTTCCCAAGTCTGCCCCATTCCCTAGTCAGTGGTCGGCAAACTCATTAGTCAACAGAGCCAAATATCAACAGTACAACGATTGAAATTTCTTTTGAGAGCCAAATTTTTTAAACTTAAACTATAGAGGTAGGTACATTGTTATTAACTTAATTAGGGTACTCCTAAGGCTTAGGAAGAGCCACACTCAAGGGGCCAAAGAGCCGCATGTGGCTCACGAGCCACAGTTTGCCGACCAGGGCCCTAGCTGGTTCTGAGTGCCCATGACGTGGCCAGGCAGGCGCTTCATCTCCATTTCCTAGGTGAGGGTGCTGATGTTGGTGAGGTTCAGCAAACCACCAGAGGCCCCACAGAAAAGAAGAGGCAGAAGTGGGACTCACATCCCTGTCACCGAGCCTGCCCCCCTGCCTGCAAGAAAGCCTTGGGGATGTCTGTCCTCCAACCACAGTCAGCAAGCCCGGCCTTGGCAAGCAGAGGGCATTTGGGAAATGACATTGAGAGGCAGCAGGCAGGCAGCGTTCGGCTCCCTTCCCCAGCCCACCCGCTCCCAGCCGTAAGATATATATAGCACCAGCGGAGAAGCGAGTGGTGTGTTTGTCTGCAGCCCCTTTCTGCAGATCCATCACGGAGCCGCGTTCGGTGCAGATTTTGCAAACAGCTTGAGATTGCTGAATTAATTAGAATAAAATTAATCAAAACACCCACCACAAAGGAACCTGAGCGTGTGGAGTGTGACTTGGGTGAGGGAGGAGGTGCAGCAGAGACAGAGCGTCGCTGGACTGGCTGTCCGCCCAGAGCCCGCTGGGGCAGGCCCTAAGCCGCTGGGTGGGGCTCTGACTCCTGTCAGTACTCTCGGGGCTCCCCAGCCACCACGCTGGGCCTCAAGAAGGAGAGGCTCTGCCCTTCTGTCCAGGCTGTGCCTTTTGTAGGGACCGGAGCTGGGGTCCTGTACGAAGGTTCAAGGAGGTGATGAGTGGGAAGGAGGGGCGACGGCAAGAATAATGCAACACATCAGAGGTCGGAAGACCTAAGTCTCTGAGCATCGTCATCCCAGTTTCAGCCCCTGTAAGTTGTATGACAGACAACAGGGCCAGAATGTCTTGGTTCAGATCTCAGCTCTATCACTTACCAGCTGTGTGACTTCACTGCGTAACGTGTGTAACTTCTCTGAGCCTTTGTTTCCTCATCTGTCAAGTGGGAACGATAATAGTACCTCCCTATGGGGTCTGGTATACAGTGAGTGCTATATAAGTGCACAATGTTGTTATTATTATAGCTAACCAGTCTAGAGGCCCTGTCCATCTTCCTTCAACTTGGCTTCACGTTTCCTTTTTTCTTCCTACTGCCACTATCTCAGTCAGGCCTTCATTCATTCAATCATTCAATCAATCAATCCATTCATTCATTCATTCATTCCATTAGCATTTATGGAGCTTCCATTGCTTACCTGACACTGGGGGTGCAAAGGTAAGACCCAGACACTTCCTTCAGGGGTTTCCCACCTAACAATGAGGTGTGGATGCACCAGGTCAAATTCTGAGGGTCAAGGAGTGCTTCACAGAGAGCTTTCAGCTGGAGTTCTCCAGGGGCACAGGCTGGGAAGGCGTTCCAGGCAGGGAGGGCATGTGCAAGGCACTGCCACCGGTGTTTGTGTCCTAAAACACAGATCTGACCGAGTCATGTCCTGGCTCAAGAACCTACAATCACCTTGTTAGCTCAGCGGGGTCCAAGTCATAGTCGAGGTAAAGCCCTCTGCTTGGGTTTCAGGCTTCTCCCCAAATCTTCTCCACTTAGATACCGCCATGCTCTCAAACTCTCAGAACCCTCCTTCTCCAGCCGGGGACTGTGAAATTACAGAGTTATCATGGAACTTAAATGATTATGTGTGTGCAGCAGGTGCTGAGTAATTACCCCCCTGCTGCCCCCACCCCCCAAACACACTAAGCTGCTTGGGCAGGTTCTCTTGGTTTAAGTGTGTGCAGGAGGCAACAGCAGGCAGCGTTCAGAGCACTGAGCCCTGGCCTGGGGGTCAGCAGAGCAGTTGCTAGTCCTGGCTTTGCCTCCTAGCGGACCGGCTGTATTCCTGTCTCTGCCCCAGGAGGATCCTCCCTGTATGTCCTCCTCTGCAGAACAAAAGGTCCCAGAGATTCTCAGTAGGGGTGCTATGGGCATTTTCAGGGAGCAGCTCTTTGTGAGACCCTCCCATGCAGGGTGGGGCAGCTTAGCACCCCAGTGAGCCCCGAGGCATGAAGGCATGGAAGCAGCCAGAACCATCCCCTCATATTTCCATCCCCTCCCTCCCTGCTTTAGACAGAGACCCCTTTAAAAAACATTTCTGTGGTTCTTTCCAGCTCTGACCTCCGCTCAGTCTCTGGCTCCTCGATTATATGCCAAAAGCCTGGAAGGAGTCTGCCTGTGTACCCCCCACAGAGACTAGAGGACTTGGGGGTGCACAATAAGACAGTAAGCACAAAGTCAGTGAGAGCCCCTGGCCAAAGCTACAGACCAGGAGCCACGCTGAGAAGTTTCGAATCTGGCTCTGCAGTTACCAGCTGTGTGATGCTGGGAAAGTGTCTTAACCTCTCTGAGCTCCAACACCTGGTTCATCTGTAAAATGAATGCTGATGGTAAGTGTGCCGGCCTCATAGTATTGCTTGGGAGGGTTCAATAAGATAATGAATGTAAAGCACTTAGCACAGAGCCTGGCATATAGTTAAATGCTCAATAAAAGGTTTGTGTATCGGGCTGTCTTGGGCAACACTGAATCTCTCAACGTTCTCATCAAACAAGGATAATAATATGCCACCCTCCTAGGGCTGCTATGAGATCCAAGTCAGTAGGGAACATGCCTGGTGACAGTGTAAATGATTCTCCATCTTCGAAGGTCAGTTTGGCAGCATCTTTCGAATTACAGATGCACATACCTTTTGCCCCAGCAATTCCATCTCCAGCCATTTTTTTTTCCCGTAGATACACTTCCAAGGCACAAAAATCACGCTGTACAAGGCTAGTATTAGGGAAAGTTTGGAAATCACTCAAATATCCAGCCAATGGGGATTGGTTAAACCAATTACAGGACAAAAATGCACTGGAATACTAGACAGCCATACAAAGGACAAGAAAGTTCTTTATGACATACTAGAGGCCCAGTGCACGAAATTTGTGCACCAGCCGGGGCCTCCCTTTGTTCCGCACCACCCCCTGGCGGTCAGCGCATGTCATAGTGAGCGATCAAACTCCTGGTCGGTCAAACTCCCAAGGGGACACTTTGCATATTAGGCTTTTATATATATAGATAGAAAGATCTGCAAGATCTGTTGTTCTGGAAGAGGGGGTGTGTGGAAAGAAAGGGTGTGGTGTAATGCCTCCATCTGTGGCTTTTCTGCTGGAGAAGATCTCTTGGAAGGATTCACAGTAAAGCAGCATCAGCGCTGCTGTGTTCAGTGGGGGAAGTGGGTACAGGGAGGGAGGGAGACTTTGTGAAATTGCAACCACGTGCATATAAAAGCTATTGATTACTAAATGCCTGGCAAAACTTCAGGAACGGTAATGAGCCCAAGTGTGAAGCGAGGTCCTCTCCGGGAGGTGGCTGGGAGGCTTCTCAGCCTCAGGCAGCAGCCCCTGCTCTTGATGTCAGCGCACACTTCCAGAGGCCGAGGGGGGGCTCAGCTGGGGGGCAGAAAGCACGGTGTCCCCTTGGGCAGGCAGCAGCCCGGCACCTTGGGAGGCCACTTTCCCACAAGGGGCCCCATATGTTAGCTCTTAAACAGGGGCTGTGCTACCAAGAGCCTGATAGCTCTGCAGGACTACGCCATCCGAGGGCTCTGTGGGTGTCTGTGTGATTGGAAAAGGAGTCCTTGTGGGGGGGCTGTCAGTGGCTGCCAGACAGGAAGTCTCACAGATGGCCCCAGCCCTGCGCCCCTCTTCCCTGCCTGGAGCAAGGAGCTGCCGCTGTGCCTCTGAAGGAATGAGGTGTCTGTCCCCGAGGCAGGGAGACGAGGGAGGCAGATGGAGAGACAGAGCCTGTGGAGTCAGACACACCGGGGTTCAAATCCCAGCTGGGCCACTTCCTCCGGTGCGACCTCGGGCAGGGCCTGGGCTCGGTGGGCCGTTCCCGCACCTGCAACATGGAACAGCCACACTCCCGTCACAAGGCTGTTGCAACAAGTGAAGGTGATGTCTTTAAAGTGCATGGGCACAGGTGGTCCCTGAGGCAAGGACCTGAGTGCCAGGGTTTGTTTGGAGGGGACCGTGGGAAGCACCGGGCAAGGGGGACAGGGAAGGAGGGGAGCCCGGAAAGGGCATGTTGAAGAGCAGGAGCCACCCTGGGTCTGGGGTCAGTCTTGCTGGATGGACCTCTGGGTGCCTCCGAACAAGCCTCTGATTTATCTCAGTGAGGGGGCTGGGGTATTTATATGCCAACTCCCAACCCTCATGAGTCAAGGGCTGTTCTGGACACTTAAACTCTTTGTACTTCCAGCCTGTCTGGGACTCAGGACAAGCAGGCTGGGGTGGGGCAGGGGCATCAAACAGACTGTCTGGCCCTTTAGGTGTGGCTCAGTAGTTGAACTTTGACCTATGAACCAGTTTGACTCCTGGGCAGGGCACATGCCTGGGTTGCAGGCTCAATCCCCAGTGTGGGGCATGCAGCAGGCAGCTAAATCAATGATTCTCTCTCATCATGAATGTTTCTATCTCTCTCTTCCTCTCCCTTCCTCTTTGAAATCAATAAAAATATATTTAAAAGACAACAACAGACTGTCAGGCAGAGAAGCACAGGTGCTCGGAGCTAGAGGAAGTCCAAGAGCCACATGTGCGACTAGTTTGTGCCGAGGGCATATGGCAGGGCCACCAATATCTCTGTTGTAACTGCTTTAGCGTGTGCTTGGCACTATTTAAGCACTTTACAAATATTAACTCACTTAATCCTTACTACAGCCCAATGAGGTAGATAAGGACGCCAGGGCACAGAAAGGTTAAGTAACTTGTCCAAGTTCGCCCAGCTAGAAGGGGGAGCCAGGATTTAAGCTGAGGAAGTCTAGTTTATTGGGTTTAAAGGGACGTTAGAGACCCCCGAGGTCTATCCCTTCAACTCGTGGATGAGAAAACTGAAGTCCAGAGAGAGGAAGCAATTTGTCCCAAGTCACACAGCTAGCTAGCGACAGAACCAGAATTTGAACTTGAATTGCCCATTCCATCTCTGACACCCTCACCCCCACCCCCCAATGCACCTCCCACCTGGCTTAATTTTAGGCTTTTCTTCTCTGGATTATGAGCCTCAGGTGTGGCCAGAGGCAGGTGTTGTGTTGGGGGGGTAGGGAGGGTTGGGACATGGCCTTCTGCAGAGCACTGGGTGCTGCAGTGCGGAAGCCAGGGGGCCATTAATCGCCTGGGAAGGCGGGCGAGGCAAAATCAGATTATGATCTTTAAGATGCATGCTTTGAATCTCAAAATCAGCAAAGGAATCAGGACTCGAAGGAGGCGAAGGAGGCGGGTGCTGCCTGTCCCTGCTTTTTAACCCCAGGATGGCATCAAAGAGGAAAAGAGGAGCTGGGCTCACCAGGGTGTGAAATTTCCTTTTTGTCTCCTGAGGTGGGGAGGGAGAGATGAGGAACGGTGATGTGCCCCATGTGTAATTAAAGACGCTGGAGTTTTTGAGGATCACGTTGCTCAAAGAGGCACAGGGAGCTCTGGGTGGTATATCTGGGCCCTCGCTGACGTGCCTCAATCTAGACAGAGGTAAGGAGGTGTGTGTGTGTGTGTGTGTGTGCGCGCGCGTGTGCTCTCCTGCTTGGATCCAGAGGAAATCACAACTGACAAGACATAAATTAACTCTTGCAGCTTCTTACTTCTCAGAAAAGCCAGAGCAGCGGCCGGCTGTCTTTGCCCAGAGACAAGCTTCTGGAGCTTTTACCCTTGAGTTGCCAAGGGATGTCCTTGCCAGACTCTCGGTGGGTTGCTGCAGGCGTGGCCGGCGCGGCAGGAGCGTCCATGTCCCACTGTGCCCAAGACTGTCCCAATGTTAGCTCTGAAAGCCCCGCATCCTTGGAGCCCCCTCATTCTGGACAAATCGAGATGGCTGGTCACCCTGGGCGTGACCCTTCATCCTCACCCCTGCTGAGGCTGGACCCAGAGAAGCCAGCTGTATCAGGAGACCGGGCCTGTCCGCTGGGTGAGGGCAGCGTCATGGGCAAGTGCAGGCCACCCAGCCAGGTGTCCAAATTTGTCTCCGCCTCTTGTTTTTGGTTCCCCTGCCTTCATGTGATTGCTCCCTCAAGTCAGGTCACGCTCCTGTCAGGAGCCCTTTGTGCTATGAGAAGGGGTCCCATGATGCCCTCGTGGGCCTGTGGGGGCCTGGCTGCCTGGCTGGCAGAGCTGTGTGCCTGGGAAGGAGCCTGGTATGGGGACAGGGCCCAGGGACAGGCTGTGATCACTGTGCAACCTCGGGGAGTCCCTTTCCCTCTCTGGGCCCCGTTTCAAAGGAAGGGATTGGAGTGGAAGGTTTGTTTTCCTTTCCTTTCCTTTTTTTTTTTTTTTTGGAGGGGGGAAAGATTTATGCCTAAATTATGAAAATAATGCAATTGTTTGTTGGAAAAATTTAACAGTACAAACATGTAAGCGTGAGAGGTTAAAGTCCCTTTCTCCTTATCCCGTGGGACAGCCACTGTTAAGAGTCATTTTAATCTTCCCAGACATTTTCTATGCATATGGAAGCATGTGAGTATATATAGCCTTTATTTAAAATGCAACACAACGAGACCCTTCTCTACATGCTATGCTGCAACTTGCTTTTCTGTTGAACAATGTACCCCAGACATCTTTCCACACACATATCAACCTCCCTCGTCTTGCCGCGCTGGCATGTTCTGCTGTAAGAATGCACCTCGGCGTGGCTGGCTCTCAGGCTCGCTGCCCCGCTAAAGAGAAACAACCAGAGGTGGGAAGGGGTTGGGGAGTACCAGCGGGGTGTCAGTCCAGGGCAGCCCGGGCTCTGTGGCAGCCCTTCGCTGAGAGATGGAAATGATTTGGAGAGGGGCGAGGAGGAACGGGAGCTCGGGTCCTGACGATTAGGCGTGGGGCTGGGGGCTTCTGAAGAGCCACACACCGCCCCTGTGGTGCCGGGGAGGGGCCAGGGACACGGGGCTCTCGCTAATGCACTGTGACAGGCTGCAGGGCCCAATAAATCTTTCCATTTCTTTGTCTTTCCTGAGAGAAGCTCATGATTATCACCTTCTGGGTCACCAGGAGCGGAGCCCCAGAGGGCAGCGCACAGCTCATGCGCTTCCAGCTGGCTCCCATCAAGAAGTTAGGAGGGAGCCTGCAAATACATTTCCTGTTATCATCTCTCCGCCCCAGAATGACTTTCCCTGGCGGGGCTGGGGGAGGGGCGGCGGCAGCAGGCCGCTCAGAAGAGCCAGCGCGGGAGTGTTCACTGTCCCGACTCCTGGCGCCGCCGGGCGGGGGGCAGCCTGGGCGCAGCTGGGTCTGGGAGGGCCGGGAAGATGGCTGCGGAGCCGTCCGTGGGAGGGACGGGTCCTCCGGATCCTCCGGCCAGCGGCAGGGGCGGCCCGAGTCGCCCTGACACACTGCCGGGCCCCCTCGGCTACCGGCGAGAGGGTGGGCGCAGCGCGGACACTCACCGTGTCCGGCGGAGCGCGCCCAGCGACCTCGCTTTGGTCGGGCCGGACATCCGTCTCGCTGGCTCTGGATGGAGAGCACCATCCCTCTGCCCACACCCCATTTGCTGGGAGACAGCCTGGGCTCTGCATTTTTTATGGCCTCGCTTAGCTTGGAGGAAATCCAGAGGTCAGAGCCGGCGCAGACGCTCCAGTCACCTTGTGTCCCGGCGCAGCCTTCCCGAAGCCGGCTCGCCCAGGGGGCCCTAAATTACGGCGATTACACTGCAATTCGCGGCGCGATGTTACTCTGATACACTACCTGCGGCAGCCGGCCGGGAGGCGCGCATTATTTACCCGGGAGCCGCCCGCGCTCCGCGGGTCCTCTCTGCCCCGCAGCCTCGACCCCGCCCGGAGCGTGCGGGGTCTCCGAGGGGTGGGGCCTGGAGCAGTCACCCTCTCTCTCCGAGGGACCTTTCCCGACTGTAACATAGGCCGGGAGAGGAAGGAATGGCCGAAGTGGCGGCTGGCGATGAGGGTGGGGTGGGCGGGTGGGAGGGAGGAGAGGTGGGGAGCCCGTGGCCCTTCCTGCCCTCCAGGACACCCATGGCCCGGTCAGCTGGCCGGCAGGAGCCCTGGTCCGGCCAGTGGCAGAGATGGGGAGAGATGAGGCTACCGCCTTCCTCAGAGTCTGCCGCCGCTGGGGGCGGGGGCTGGAATGGGGCAGCCGCCCGCTCTGGCTCCCCCATCATGGCTTGGCATCAGCATCTAGATTGCAGGTTACTCTGCTTTTATCCAAAGTGGTCCTTAAGGGAGATGGATTTCTGATTGAAATCCAGTCAATTGGTACGGAGGCTCGCAGGGCGCAGCATGAGCACACTTCTGGGGAAATTGCCCTGGGTCCGAGAGGCGTGCGGGGGAGGGGACAGGAGCCCGGGACCCCGCGCAGAGCCAGTGAAGTGCCAACGAGCGCCCTTGGTTGGTATTGGTCGGTATCCATCGGGGTTCCCGATAGAGACTCTGCTCTGCCCTCCCTGCTCCTGGGGATCCATGGAGCCCCAAACCTCCAGCGGGGCCGCCAGGGTCTGCGTCAGCCTGTGGCATCCAGACAGGGTGTGGCTAATGAGCCCCAGGAGGGTACCCAAGTCAGTGAGAGGGGGGTGTCTGTTTTGGGGGGTGAAAGAAGATGGTCTGCAGTGGGTCATGTGGTCGTCTGTCCAGATGTGCATTAGTGGTGACCATCCCCCCACTGTTCCCAGGGTTTACCAGCCAAGAGGGAGCGGTCCTTGGTCCCCGTGGAACACGCCTGGCCGAGGTCGGTCCTGCCATGGGTGCCTGCAGAGGGGCTGCCCCCACCTTTGGCAGTGTGCCCACATTTCTGGTATCTGCCCCCCCTCTTGGCTAGTGCCCCCCCCCGCCTCCCCCTCCCCCCCACCAGCTCAGCCCTCCTAACCACCAGGGAGCAGCTGAGGAGCCCAGGGAGGCCTCTCTGACCTGCCCCACCCCCATTTCTTCACATCATCCTGAGAGTCCTTGATGTCAAGTCCTGGCGGAGCCTGACTTAAAATGCACGTTCTCTTGGCGGGAGGGTGGTGGTGGGGGTGGGGGGGGCAACACTTTGAACCTTCCACCGGAGGAGTTTATCAGCCCCACAGGCAGCTGAGGGACTAGGTGTGAGGGGCTCCCGGAAGGAAGCAAAGGCTCAGAAGGTGAGGGATGGCAAATGCCCACGCTTCTCCGTCTCGGAGAGAATGGGAGAGAGTATGGTGGGGAAGGGACACGGAGGCTGGAGAGCAGAGGGTAACACCTTCCTGGTCTTCCAAAGGGTCCGGAGCCCACTCCGCCTGCTCCTCTGGGGTCAGCAAGCACACATACATCATCCGAGTCCACGTTGGAACTTGCCTGAGAAGAACATATTTTTTAAAGGATTCCCAGCTGCTGCAGGAGCAGATGGTGCTGTGGGGGCAGCCAAGGGCAGGGGAAGGGCGCCGGCCTGCAAGTGGGGAGCCCTGGGGCTTTGCCCCACGCCTGCCCTCACCACCTGTGTGACAGTGGGCAAGTCACCCCCCACCCAGGCCCCGGTTCTCTGGTGAAGAATGAGTGGGTGCCCTGCAGGGAACGGGGTGAGCCGAGGCCTCGCGCCCCTGAGGTGCTGAGGATGGACACTACCCTGGTCGGCAGGAAGATTCATTTCCTAGGTGTTTGTCCGTTCGGCTGCAGACAGTGGGGAAGTGTGCCCGGCCGGCAGCGGCCACCGCTGTGCTCACCCTCTGCTGCAGCTGTTGGCCTGACTCATTGATTCAGCGGCCTCCTGGCTGTGGCTGGCTCCCTGCGGCCTCCTGCCCGTTTGCCTCTGCCTCTCCTCGCCCCATGGTCACAGCCTGAGGGGTGGGGGCGATGAGATCAGAACACCCATCATCACTCACGACTCGGGTTTGGACGGGACCTTAAGGGCCACCTGGTCCAACTGTCACCTGGTGCTTTGGGCCCTTCCGGAAGCTCCGCCTCCCGGCGAGGCTCACAGCCTCTCGCTAACCCGCTCTCAGAAAGCGGACCCTTTCCTAGAGCCCACGTCTGGTCTCCGGGACCACCTCCCCGGTTCCAGCTCTCGCCCTTGGGGCGGCACAGGAGCGTGAGCTCCGCAGGAGCCACGGGACAGCCCTCCTGTACGCACCCCACGCCGCCATCTGGGGGGAACCTGCCCAGTGTCCTCAGAGCCCTGACGAGCACTGACCAGCTTCCAGGCTGACGCAGAGCCCTGATCTTCAGGAGGCCATAGTCTCTCTAGGACCCAAGCAATGAACAAGAAATCACACGGGCATTTGGGACTGTTGGTCTCGGCTGCTGGTCTAGAGACCTCTTCACAGGTGCCTGGGTTTAGTCAAGCCGACCGGGAAGAGGAACTTTCCAGTTCTCTCTGCAACACCTCTCTTGTCCTTTCTCTCAGAGTGTGGGGTCACTGGGAGCTCCAAGGGGGGCTGAGGCCTGCTCCTGTGCCCCACCCTCCACGGGGAGGGAGAAAGAGACAAGTGGGAGAGAATGCTCCTCAATTCTCCCCTGCCCCGCCCAGCCATCCTGGGGGACCGGGTCAAGAGGGCAGGTGACCTTGGGAAGCACCTCAGCATCTCAGACCCAGACCCCTCATGGTTCTCCTGACCCCCAGCACCCCATGGTTCTCCTGACCCCCAGCACCCCCATGATTCTCCTGACTCCCAGCACCCCATGATTCTCCTGACCCCCAGCACCCCATGGTTCTCCTGACTCCCAGCACCCCCATGATTCTCCTGACTCCCAGCACCCCCATGGTTCTCCTGACCCCCAGCACCCCATGGTTCTCCTGACCCCCAGCACCCCATAGTTCTCCTGACCCCCAGCACCCCCATGATTCTCCTGACCCCCAGCACCCCATGGTTCTCCTGACCCCCAGCACCCCATGGTTCTCCTGACCCCCAGCACCCCCATGATTCTCCTGACCCCCAGCACCCCCATGATTCTCCTGACCCCCAGCACCCCATGGCTATCCTGACCCCTAGAAGATGTTCCTGGAGGGGCCCGTCTTTACTGGCAAAGTCACCTCCCATCCAGTCCTCCACCCGCCCAGCTCTGAATTTATCATTAACTCTGGAACTGACTTTGAAATTACGGAGGACCATGTTGCCCCGCCCCCGCCCCCCGCATCTCTATGGTCCCCGAGGGACGTGAGTGGAGAACGCCAGACACACAAATATGCTGTGAAAACCCTGTGCATCTGCCAGCTCTGCTGGTTGGCAGGGGAAGGAAATTAGCTGTAAGAAGCCGCTGTCACCTCCCCTGACAGCCTCCAATGCAGACCTTCAGAGGGACTCCTGGATCCCTTCCTCTGCTCTCCCCACGCCTGGCCACCTCGCTGGAGACCTCTGTCTTGTGTCTCCTGCAGGACAGTGGCCACCTTCCCACCTGGTCCTGTGACATCACTGATGGGGATTATCAATATCCTCCAGACTTGGGAGGGGGGGGGGGGGAGGCCACAGGCACACAAAGAAGCTGTTCCTGGCTTCTCCCTAAGCAATTAGCTTGAATGGTGGGAGAAGCAATGGTAGGAGAAGCAGGTGGGAGCCAATTTTCATTCTCCTAGAATTACTGGAAGAGGGAGGGTTATTTGGAAGTTTCTCAGAGGTGAGAGGGATTCATTGGCCTTCAAATAAAAGGATCAGTAGGTATCTGGCCTTTCCTTTTCCTCACCCGAGGAGAACCAAGGGCTAAAACCCTTAAGTGACTACCCCCCAGCAACAGCTGCACTTAGGCAGAAAATAGACTCAGACTGTGGCGGGGTGATGGAAGGGGCTGGTTTTAATCCTCCCCCACCTGCCCCCAACCGGCTAACAAGCTGGCCTCCGGCTTCCTCTCTGGCTTCGAGGGCAAAGCACATAACTCAGTCCTGTGGCAGATGTGATATAATGTTCATTGAACTGAGTGGGTTAGGTTCTCCTGCTAACTTGCTGTGTGACCTCTGATAAGTCACCAAACCTCTCTGGGCTTCAGGTATTTTGTATCTAAAAGGAGAACATTGAGATGAGTGTGCCATTCCTGGGAGGCAGGAGTGTTTTGTAGCAGTGACCCAAACACACTCCCTGCCTTGTCCACCAGGCGAAGGGAGGTGCCGTCGGCTGCAGCCTCACTCGCTGACCATGTTATTACGAGGAACGTTTTACAACCAAAGGGATATTCGTGATTTTTCACAACTGTTATCTTTGTGATTTAAAACCTTGTCAATAAAATGGATTCTTACCGATATATCTTTTTACTTCTTTAAAATTCACTAATCCCCCCACCCCCCTTGGAGAGACGGCGGGATGTAGCGGTGCAACTTGAGCTCAGGAGTCTGACAACTTAGATATGAATCCAGGCTTGGCCACTTCCAGCTGCGTAACCTTGAACATGTTCCTGAACCTCTCTGTGCCTCAGTTTCCTCACCTATAAAGTGGGGGGGGGGGGGGGGGATGATTTATCACAGGGTGTGACCTGAAGGCCTGGAGCATAGTAATGTATACCCGGTAAGCGGTGGGTGTATAGCTGCAATGGCAGGCTGCCTTCAACTGCTCCTCGGGGAAGGCGGGCTCTTGTGTTTGTCACTGGGTCCCGAGTCTGCTAGAGGGACCCATGAGGAACACATGCTCTCGGGAAGCCCGAGCAGCACCCTCAGGTGATGTTTAAGGTCCCGTCCAGCTGGAGTGTTGGGGTGGATGCGTGTGTGTGTTCCTGGTTAATAGAATATTCTGGTTAACCCCTTGCTTTTAGCTCATTCCCCTTGTAGTTGAAATGTATTTGAAATGCACAAGCCCCTTTCCTGGCTTTCATCAGCTCGGTCATTAGCTGTCCTTTCTGTGCAGACCTCGAGGTGTGATTGGAGGGAGCCGGCTGGGCCGGGCCGAGAGAAGGCTGCCACGGCCTCCACCCCTGGCTTCTGCATTTCTCGGAGGAGGTCATGGTATCTGGAGGGAACACAGGCAGGCTGAGGGCTCCAAGTGAGCTTTGTAAACTGGCACCCAAAAGTGTGCATCACCCTCACCAGGAAGCCCATGTCCAGGACGAGAAGTCCCCTCATTCCTGATCTACCAGGGGGAGGCCCAGGAGACGGCGGCCTAAGGGTGCTGAGCCTGGGACTTCACCCCAAGGAATGGATGGTGTTTTGTTTCTTTTGTATGTTCTTTTCTGATCTTGCTTTATCCTGAAGTCAAAACACAAATCCACGTAATGGACAGTCCTGTGCGCTGACACTCCAGGCAGGATGTGTGTGCATATATGTGCAGTGCGTGCTGGGCGTCTACGTGGGCCCAGCGCTGACCCGGGCTTTGCAGAGTTCATCCTCACGCCCGGTCAATGCCGCACGCTGTTTGGATGTAGATGTTCACTCACTGGACAAGAATTTATGGAAAAGCAGCCGATATCATTCTAGGGACTGGGAGTCAGCTGTGCACTGAGCAACAAGGTCTGTGCCCTCGTGGAAGCCACACTGAGGCGGAGAGATGGGCACTACGTGGAGAGACAAATAAGAAGGGGTTTCGGCGTGATGAGTGGGGCGGGGAGAGGACTGTGGGGATGAGTAGTGGCGGGGGGGGGGGGGGGAGGGATGACACACAGCCAGCCCCCTGCAGGGCACTTCCTCGAGGGCACTTTCTCAAGATGGTCAAGACAGGGCAGATTCTGCTAAATGGGCATCTTTATGTAACAGATTGTCATAAGTCCCGTCTCTCTCTCTCTCTCTCATATTTTTGTTGATTTCAGAGAGGAAGGGAGAGGGAGAGAGAGATGGAAACATCAATGATGAGAGAGAATCATTGATTGGCTGCCTCCTGCACGCCCCACACTGGGGCTCGAACTCGCAACCCGGATATATGCCCTGACTGGGAATTGAACCGTGATCTCCTGGTTCATAGGTTGACACTCAAACACTGAGCCACGCCGGCCAGGCAGTCCCTTCTCTTTAATAGAAATACTACTACCACACATAATAATGACAGCAGTTAACAATTACTGAGCTCTCACTGGTGCCACACCTGTTCTGAATGGTTTCCTATCTGAATAGATAGGAATCTATTCATCTAATCTCCCAACAGTCCCATGAGGAGGGTATTATTACCCCCGCTTTACAGATGAGGGAACTGAGGTACAGAGAGGTTAAGGAAGCTGATAGAGTGGGACTGGGGTTTGAGGGTCCTGACGGATTTATGCATACTGTTGCTTTGGGGGCTACAGTATAAGTCTTTTAACTGTCACTTGAATAGTTACACTCCATTAAGTAGACTTCATTCAATTTGACCCATTTTCCAAACGCATTTGGTAATTGTCGGTTTTATTTCATTTTAGTGAACAGGGCTTCCCTTGGGGACTGGGAAGCTGGTGGTTCTCGGAGGTTTGTGGCTCCCAGGGCAGTGGGCGGGGGGGGGGAGGGGGGGGAGGAGGTTCACAAAACCGAGGGGTAGGAAAGCTGCAGAGGCTGCGGGGAGCAGTGGGCCCAGGCCGCTTTGTAGATGGAGACAGTGAGTCCAGAGAGGGCATGACACACACATCACACTTTGGACCCCCCTCCCTCTAGCCTCTCTCACATTTTAAGGAGCGTGTCAGAGTCTATTATGGGTAACCAGGTACAGTGTTCAAACACCGTTTTGGCCTATTCACCGAGGGACACCACAGCTTTGGAGGCAGCGAGCGTGCCGATTTGTTACTATTTGCAAAGATGGGTACGCCAAGCCCGGGCTTTCTGTAAACAAATTAGAAAGTGATAGCGTGGCCCCATCTGCATGCTGGAGCACCGCGCTTCCACTTTAACGAAGCTTGCTACGCAAGGCCATTTCGATGGCTTGTCAAACATGCTGCAGCCCATGGCTAAACATGGAAATGTGCTGTCGTTGGCGGGGCACCTGCCGTGTGCGAACGGGGCTGCTGAGCAGCTGGCCCCGCTCCTGGGCCTGATGATATGTGCACACAATACTGAAATATCAAGGTCAGACGCCACCAGGTGATCCGCAGGAGGCACATGAAGAGTAATAATAGTACAGCCGTCCAGGACCCCCTACAGATACCAAAGTCCACCCCTGCTCAAGTCCCTTCTTTAAAAGCGTGTAGTATTTGCATTATAAGCTATGCACATCCTCCCCTATATTGTAAGTCATCTCTAGTTTACTTACAAAACCTCATGCAGTGTAAATGCTGGGTAAATAGTTATGCTGTACTGTTCAGGGATCAAGCAATCTGCGCGTAGTCAGATATGAAGATGCTGAACCTGTGGATAAGGAGGCCAACTGTAATAATGGTTAATCAGTGTTTACCAGACGTCAGGGTGCTGAGTATGTCCTGTCTGCTCCTCATATCCACCATCTGTCCTCCTCCTCCCTGTGAGGCTGACCTCTATGAATTGCATGATTGCATCCCTGGGCGCCTGTGACCTCCACGGGCTGGCACTGCCCAATGGGAGGCAGCATTAGGGGACAAAGGATGGGAGGGAGCGAGGAGAGGCAGGCTTTGGGGATGGGATGCAGTGGCTGCTCGCTCAGGGCCCCGGGGCCGGTCTCGCCCCTCTCCTGCAGCATGGCTCTGTCTCCAGGCTCTGGACCACGCCCTCCCCTGGCCCCTCAAGGACCAGGGTGCTAACAGTGCTACCTTTCCTTGTTTTATTCAACTCTGCCCACATCCTGGCAAACGGCTCATCTCCTCAGTGGTTTCCTGCCAGGACTCAGATGCCCACAAACAGACAAAGCTAAGCCTTTGCAGATATGCTGTCCCTCCTCCTCACAACTGCCAGGTATAGGCTGTTCGCCCCATTTACAGATGAGGAAACTGAGGCGCAACCTGCCCAAGGCTGAGCAGGTGGCAGAATTTGAACATAGTTTGTCAGTCAAGAGAGATAAGTTCTTAATCACTGCCTCACCTGCTGAAGAGGAAGAGCGACTCTAGTCCTGTTCACCTTCAGGACTGGCTCCTGTCATACAATCATTAATATGCAACTGTTAGCAAACATTTATGGAGCACCTGCGATGAGCTGGGCATGGTGCTAGGCACTGGGACTTAGCGATGAACAATAGCTTCTCTTTCTGGAGGCGACTGCAGCCTGGTCCCCGGGTCCCTTGTTCTCAATCTTGGTGGCATATTAGCATCACCTGGGGAAGCACACAGAATCGATGCCCTGCGGCCCTTCCTATTACAGCTGCATCCCTGGTGATGAAGCACGGGCTTTTGTGTGTGAGGAAACTCCCCTGGTGAGTCCAGTCAACGCCGAGGTTGAGGGCCACACTTGAGTGCCACAGGGGGTCAGAGAAGGCTGGAGAACCAGCGGAGCTGGTTGGGAACGGGGCTGGCCTTGGAGGATTTGGAAAGATGGAAGCTGGGAGGGGTGAGCCATCCAGGCTGAGAGAATAAACTGGCTGGCAGGTCTGTGATTATTCGTTCAACACACACTACTCGGGCAGCAACTCAGACTCAAGCCATCTGTGTGGTTCCCGTGCAGAGAGGGTCCTTCTGGTTCCCACAGCACAGAAGCTTCCTCTGGGCTCCGGAGAGGGCTGGGCGTCGGGAGCCATCCACACACCTGCCTGCCCCTGAGGCCAAGGCCAGGTCCGTGGGAGCTGCTGTCTGTGCCGGGACAGGGCAGGCCCAGGGTATGTCCCAACGCGACCTCCGTCAGCCCCGCCCCCACCAAAACCTGGACTCCAGAACTCTCACTGGCCTTTATACTTCCTCCAGGACCTTTAGTTCTCTCACTGGATGTCCCCCTCCCCGGGTGAAAGGCAGTACTCACTGCCGGAGTGCCCCCTGATCTGTGATTTTGTTCACTGTGGTTTCAGTTACCCGCAGTCTACCACAGCCTGAAAATATTAAATGGAAAATTCCAGAAATAAACAATTCATAAGTTTTAAATT
The DNA here is from genome assembly GCF_964212035.1 of Myotis nattereri. Taxonomy (NCBI): domain Eukaryota; kingdom Metazoa; phylum Chordata; class Mammalia; order Chiroptera; family Vespertilionidae; genus Myotis; species Myotis nattereri. The sequence continues at coordinate 10,327,390 of NC_138081.1, forward strand.
GTGTGCCATTCTGAGTAGCATGAGGAAATTTCATGCGGGCACGTGCATCATCCCTTTGTCAAGTGTATCCATAATGTATACGATACCGGCTCATGCGTCACTTAGTAACATCTAAGTTATCACAGAGAGACAGAGGAAGGGAGAGAGAGACCGCATTCACATAACTTTTATCACAGTGTATTGTTATAATTTTATTTTATTATTCTATTTTATTGTTCTTGTTTTTTAATCTTCACCCGAGGATATGTTTTTTTAATTGATTTTAGAGAGCGAGGAAGGGAGAGAGGGAAAGAGAGAAACATCGATCAGTTTGCCACCCGAATGTGCCTCGTCAGGAGATGGAATCCGAAACCTGGGTATGTGCCCTGACCAGGATTCGAACCCAAAACCTTTTGGTGTATGTACCCACCTGGCTCAGGTATATTCTACTTTATCATTAGCTATTGTTAATCTCTTATTGTGTCTAATTTATAAATTAAACTTTACTATAGGTGTGTGCGTATAAGAAAAAGTTTAGTATCTATAAACTGTCCCCAAATTATGATGGTTTGACTTAACGATTGTACAGCTTTAAGATCGTGCACAGGCAGCACAATCGGATTCGGCGGACAGCATACTTCGTAGTCTGAACTTTGATCTGTCCCCAGGCGCGGTCTGCTGGAGGATACGCTTTCATGCCGCTGGACGGCGGGCTCCCAGCAGCCCCGTGACACCCCGGCACTGTGCAGCGGCTTTTTGAGGCTATTGTGTTGTGAGCACCGAAAGGTAGGCTAGCGAGGCTGTGATGCTCAGTAGGTTAGGTGTGTTAAAGGCATTTTCAGCTTAATGATGGATTTATCAGCACGTCACCCCATCGTAAACCAGGGAGCATCTGTACAGAATTTGGTATGACCCTCATTTCAGGCGTTCACCGGGGTCTGAGAACCTATCCTTACAGGTAAGGGGGGACGACTGTACATGGAACATCCATGGTGCCATCCCTAGAGACCCATGAGGCTAAAGTCTTATTACAGGAGATTAGTGAGGTGATGCCCAGGAAGGAGACAGGCCCCTCCTCAGGGAGCCCCAGTCTGAGGGGGACACGGCCCTGCCCTTAGGGAGCCCCTGTCTGAGGGGGACACAGCCCTGTCCTCAGGGAGCCCCAGTCTGAGGGGGACACGGCCCTGCCCTCAGGGAGCCCCTGTCTGAGGGGACACAGCCCTGCACTCAGGGAGCCCCAGTCTGAGGGGACACAGCCCTGCCCTCAGGGAGCCCCAGTCTGAGGGGACACAGCCCTGTCCTCAGGGAGCCCCAGTCTGAGGGGGACACAGCCCTGCCCTCAGGGAGCCCCAGTCTGAGGGGACACAGCCCTGCCCTCAGGGAGCCCCAGTCTGAGGGGACACAGCCCTGTCCTCAGGGAGCCCCAGTCTGAGGGGGACACAGCCCTGCCCTCAGGGAGCCCCTGTCTGAGGGGACACAGCCCTGTCCTCAGGGAGCCCCAGTCTGAGGGGACACAGCCCTGCCCTCAGGGAGCCCCTGTCTGAGGGGACACAGCCCTGCCCTCAGGGAGCCCCTGTCTGAGGGGGTCATGGCCCTGAACTCAGGGAGCCCCCGTCTGAGGGGGACACAGCCCTGTCCTCAGGGAGCCCCAGTCTGAGGGGGACACGGCCCTGCCCTCAGGGAGCCCCTGTCTGAGGGGACACAGCCCTGCCCTCAGGGAGCCCCAGTCTGAGGGGACACAGCCCTGAACTCAGGGAGCCCCAGTCTGAGGGGACACAGCCCTGCCCTCAGGGAGCCCCAGTCTGAGGGGGACACGGCCCTGCCCTCAGGGAGCCCCAGTCTGAGGGGACACAGCCCTGCCCTCAGGGAGCCCCAGTCTGAGGGGGACACGGCCCTGCCCTCAGGGAGCCCCAGTCTGAGGGGACACAGCCCTGAACTCAGGGAGCCCCAGTCTGAGGGGACACAGCCCTGTCCTCAGGGAGCCCCAGTCTGAGGGGGACACAGCTCTGCCCTCAGGGAGCCCCAGTCTGAGGGGACACAGCCCTGCCCTCAGGGAGCCCCAGTCTGAGGGGGACACAGCCCTGCCCTCAGGGAGCCCCAGTCTGAGGGGACACAGCCCTGCCCTCAGGGAGCCCCAGTCTGAGGGGACACAGCCCTGCCCTCAGGGAGCCCCAGTCTGAGGGGACACAGCCCTGCCCTCAGGGAGCCCCAGTCTGAGGGGACACAGCCCTGTCCTCAGGGAGCCCCTGTCTGAGGGGACACAGCCCTGCCCTCAGGGAGCCCCAGTCTGAGGGGACACAGCCCTGTCCTCAGGGAGCCCCTGTCTGAGGGGACACAGCCCTGCCCTCAGGGAGCCCCAGTCTGAGGGGGTCATGGCCCTGTCCTCAGGGAGCCCCAGTCTGAGGGGACACGGCCCTGCCCTCAGGGAGCCCCTGTCTGAGGGGACACAGCCCTGCCCTCAGGGAGCCCCAGTCTGAGGGGACACAGCCCTGCCCTCAGGGAGCCCCAGTCTGAGGGGGTCATGGCCCTGTCCTCAGGGAGCCCCAGTCTGAGGGGACACGGCCCTGCCCTCAGGGAGCCCCTGTCTGAGGGGACACAGCCCTGCCCTCAGGGAGCCCCAGTCTGAGGGGACACAGCCCTGCCCTCAGGGAGCCCCAGTCTGAGGGGACACGGCCCTGCCCTCAGGGAGCCCCTGTCTGAGGGGACACAGCCCTGCCCTCAGGGAGCCCCAGTCTGAGGGGACACAGCCCTGCCCTCAGGGAGCCCTGCCTCTGTGCCTGGGTCCTGACCCTTCTCGCCCAGCTCTGCCCCTGCGTCGGCCCTGCCCCACCAAGGGACTGGTTGTGGCCTCCTCAGACGCCCGCACCTGAGCCTGCAGGTGGCTGAGCCAGGGCCCCGCGCGGTGGCGCAGAGTGCGGCCTGGAGGCACATTCTGGGCGAACTGCCCACAGTGGGTCCCTCGCCGGGCCTGGGTTTTCACACCTGCTAACTGGGGTGATACTCTCTGAGGAGGCGGCCCAGGAACCAGGATTTTAAATCAGCTCCGCAGGGGGCCCGATGTCCCTGAAAGCTGAAGCATCGGCGGGGGGGTTGGGGGGGGGGGACGGGCAGGGTCATGGGCCTGTTGGGGTGCGTCCGACCTGCCCACAGCAGATCTCTGCCCTCTCACCTTCACGCTGAACTCGGGGGGAGAACTCAGGGCTCCGCCTCGCCTCGCGGTGTGCATGGTCCCCCACAGCCTCCTGTGTGCTAGGAAACCCTCCTTGGAGGCGGGCACAGTGGGTCCCTCCGACAGGCTGTGTAGGCGTGAGAGGGCACGCGTGGGAGTGCGTGTGCGCCTGCGTGTCTGCGTGTCTGCGTGTCTCTGGGCCTGTGTGCGCACACGCTCGCTCAGCGGCCGCATCCTCCTGGTGATCAAGGGGCTCCGTCGGGTGTTCCTTGTCTGAGCGGCCACGGCTGCCCTCCAAGCTCAGGTCACCTCAGCCCTGGCGCCCACAGCCAGAGGCCTGCACCCCTACTGCCGGCTGTGCCCCCGGAGCTGGGACTGCTGGTCCTCACCTGATTCCTGCCTGGGCTCTGGACTCTTCCTTTCCTGCTTAGCCGGCCAGCCCCGGCCGCAGGCTGAGGCCGCAGAACCGGGCCCTGGGGCCCGAGGGCCAGGGCCCTGGGAGCAGAGTGGAAGGGCCACGGGTCCACTTTTGACATCTGTGCCCCGTCTGGTCCCCACTGTGTGACTCTGAGGAAAGCAGTTGGTTAATTGCTCTGAGCTTCAGTGTCATCATCTTCAAACTGGGGACATAATAGCTCTGTCATGAGGTTGTTATGAAGACAGGAGAAGTCCAGAGCCCAAGGTCTAGCTGGGGGTGGGGGGGGGGTGGGGGGGGGTGGGGGACAGACTCATCATGAAATTATAATTCAATATGGTAAGGGCCAAACCCGTCTCAATAACAAAAACCAACATTTATCGAGGGCTTATTCGGTGTCACTGGGCTAAGCCTTACAAGCCCCATTCAATCCCCACACCTGTTATTACACCCATTTCACAGATGAGGACACTGAAGCCCAGCGAGGTGAAGCGACCTGCCAAAGGTCACACAGCCAGAAAGGGGCAAAGCTGGGATCCGAGCCCAGGCAGTCAGGCCTGGCGTCAGGAAAGGCAGAGGACGGAGGACGGCCTGTCCTAGCCGCTGCTGTTGGGCGGGAGGTGGGCATGTCTCCACAAGGCCAAGGACAAAGCGGAGGCCTCGCTGCCATCGCCCACCTGTGAGCAGCGGCTGGTGGAGGGTGGCCGCCCCGAGGCGGGGGGAGGTGGGCTCTGTCCCGTCATCGGATGGGCTCTCCAGCCCCAGCCTCCCTCTTCGCTGAGGCAATAAACCTGCCTTCTTATCCCCCTCCAGAGAGGTTGTTTAGTCACTCCTCGTCCTCCCGTCACCACAGCGCCCATAAGCTGCGCCTTTATGGCCGACAGCAGACGCATTGAGCTGGTTAGGGACGCTCCCTCGCCCGGCGTTGCCCGGCATCTAAGAGGAGGCCTGGGCCCCATTCTCACTCCTCCTTTGCAGAGCTGAGTGGCTTCTTTCTCTTTTAATAGTTCTGCTCCAGGAGCCAGTCCCCCGATCTCTTTTCCAATCTGTGGTTACTGCACTTTATTAATTCTGCCGCCATGTGGTGTGTAAAGGGCTCCCGGGAGCCCTGGCTGGGAGGACAGACTCCTGGAAGGTGCTGACGGAATGGGGGTGGGGATGGAGCCCAGAGGCTCCGTGAGACCACGTGTGGGCGCACAACGGACATTGGATTCTTCCCGGCGACAACCCTGCAAGGTGCATGACTGGGCCTCTGTGGGGGATCAGGTGGGGATGATAAGAGGACTTGTCTCCAGGGTTGCCATTAGGGACAAGAAAAGCAACTTAGAGTAAACAGGGTCCCCACAGCAAGCCCCAGAGAGCTCGCTGTGATGACGGCGGTGGGACGGCGACCACGGCTGAGGCTCAGGGGCCTGGTGGTCCTGGCCCAGGTCATCTAACCAGGACTGAGGTCCAGGCCTCGCTGGCTTGCTCCCCTACGCTGTTTTGATATCCAAGCCCAGCCCTACATTTTGCCGGGAAAATCAGAGCCTGGAGAGGTGCAGCGACTTCCCCAAGAACACCCAGCAGCCAGGAGATGGCGGGAAAGTGCCCGCACGGGTGACAGCCGGCTGAGTCCCAGAGCAGATGCAGCTCACAAGGCACTCTCGGCGCCTCAGTTTCCCCATCTGTAAGATGGGCGAGGGAGTTGGTCGGATGTGATGGGCTTTACGGCTCCCTCAGTTCTACATCTGAGTGGCTGAGGCTGGATCTAACTCCCAGGGGTTGCTCATGGCAGAGGGACCCTGCAGCTCAGCCAGGGTGAAGCAGGTGGCCTCCGAGCTGTGCGGCCCACAGGCCCAGTCTGTTTGGCGCGAGATGTTTTATAAACTTACCCTTGACCTTGTTACCCGGCCTGCTGTCTGGAAGGAGGCTGCTCCACCGCCCATGGTCTCCTCACACATTTCTCTTTGGTCCCCGAGCGGGTCTAAACCCCACATGGCTCAGAAAACAATAATAATAGCTGTTATTGTTGCTATGGCTGAATTTATTGAGGTCTTCTGTGTCAGACCCTGTTCTAAGCCCTTTTACAGGAACCGGCTCATTTAACCCTCACGGCTCCCCTGAGCTGTCTCATGAGCCCCATTGTACAGGTGAGGACCGCGTAGTGAGCCCAAACCGGCACAACAGATTCTCTTGACTCGCTGTTCTGTGCTCTTCGCACATCTGAAGAGAATACAAAACAGTGTGGAATGTAAACTGCGACGGAAAGAGAAAATTTAAAAACCCTGCATCCCAGCCAGTGCAGGCCTCCCCTTGGGGCGCGGCTCCTTCGGGCTGTGCCCCTCGAGGTGGGGGTAGAAGGAGGGGACAAGGGCGTGCCCCACCTCCACGCTCTCTTCCTGCCAGACAGCGACACCCACCGCAGTCTCTCCAGGGCCCTCCATTCTGACGGCTGGGAAGGATCAACATAGCGAGTTAACAATGAGAACCCACAGCCTGCTCTCCCCAGCTCCCTCTGCTCTGGGGGAAGGGCCCGCGTGTGTGTGTGTGTGTGTGTGTGTGTGTGTGTGTCCGGGAGCTTTCAAGTTGTCGGGGAACAGGAGCAGGGCCCTCTCCCCGCTCTTCCTGGGAGTTGAGGCCCTCGTGCAGTGCTATTATTAGCCTGGCCTTCGCTACCTGCCAAACAGGCTTCCCCTCGAAGAAGTAATTAAATGCGTTATTTGGTGCAAAATAAAGGCATATATCTGCATTTGCAGTCTCAGACACCATCACATTCGTTCTTGTGGTTTTTGCAGTGGGCGAGTCTTATGGCCGCTTAGCCCTGGGGGAGGGCGGGCTGGAGGGCAGGGGGCGGGGCAGGAGGCTAGGCCTGCTGAGGTCCCCGTAGTAGTCAGTCTGATGAGACTTGGTTATGGGATTCAAACCCCCACTTGCCACAGCCCCCACACCTCCAGGGGAGCAGAGGTCTCCATTGGAGATAGTGGCCGCCTGGAGGACAGGGGCACTTTCCGCCTGGGAGTGGGGCCCTTGGGCAGCTGGCAGGACTGGGGTGACTGGGTGTGAGCCAGGCAGGACGGGCATCCCTCTCAGTGGCTGGTGGAGAATGGGTGTTAGAGGGCGTGGCCCCTGGCCCCTGGGGACCGGTACCTGCCAGGGGCCCTGATCTCGGCCTCTGGGGGCTCTGTCCCTCTGAGCTGAGGCTTCTAAGTCCTACCCACCAGAGCCACAAACAGGGCTCCTTCCAGCCTCCATCGGATCTGTTTCCTAACCCTGCTGGTTTGATTTACTAAAGAGTCTCAAATCCATCTGCTTCTCTCGTGGGCACCAGGGTCTTCTGCAGATCCGGTTGGAGTGGAGGGTGGTGGCAAGCAGGGGCCTGAGTCCTGACTCCACCATTTCTTGCTCAGTGACCTTGGATGAGGGTCACCAGATTTAGCAAATCAGAAATACAGGATGCCCATTTGAATTTCATATGCAACATTTGGGATGTACTTTTAAAAATTCCTTGTTTATCTGAAATTCAAATTCAACTGCTCATTCTGTATTTCATCTGGCAACTCTATCTTAAACAAGCTCCGTAACTTCTCAGCTGCCTTCTCTGTAAGTGGGGATAATAATAGCACCTACTGGAGAGGTGGTTCTGAGGGTCAAATGAGTTAAAAATGTAAAGTACTTAGAACAGGATGATAGTGACCAGCCGCACTCAGTGAGAGGATCAGGGCGTGCCTCTTACGTTGAACAATGCCATGCAAAGGGGATGATGCGCTATTTTTGCTGACCCTCCTCTTCCCCCACAACCTTATCAGAGCCAGACAAGTAGCAAAGCCGGGTGGGCAGATGGAGGTTAGACCCAGGGGGACTTCCAGGCAGGAGGGGGTGGGCCACCTGCAACAGGTGACAGGTGGCAGCAGTCCACATACTCCCTTCCTGGGCCGGGAGCAGGCAGTCCGTGAGGGTAGAGCGGTTACTCCATCCGAGGGAAAGCAGGAGGGAGGTGATTAGTCTGGGAGGGGTCTGCCAGCCTGCGGAGTCTCAGAAAGAGACACGTGTGCCAGGAGCAGGTGTGCTTGGCAGCGGGGAGGAAGGGAGGAAGGGAGGAAGGACTGGCCACCTAGAAGCTGGTGTGAGGGGTCTCGGGAGGGCGGGCATTCATTCACTCAGCAAACATCTGCCAGGCAACACTTAAGTGCAACCAAATGCAACCACTAGGCACCCAGGAGGGCAGGAGAGCTGGGGTGCAGCTCGCCCCAGCACTTCTCACTGTGTGCTCAGTCTGCAGAGGGTCCCGCCCAGCCAGGCCTCAGGCTGCTGTGATGACAGCCACACCCCCTTCGCAGGTGGCCCGGAGCCCCCAGCTCCTGTGGCTGCTGAGGACGAGGGGCTGGGGCATAGACAGCCATGGTCTCTCTACGACGACAATGGAATGAATGAACGTGACTGCACGAACCCCACGGGTGGGCCGCACAAACACCGCAGGGTCGGCTAAAAGAAGCCAGACACAAAAGAATCCGTAACCTGATTCTATTCATGCAAAGTCCAGAACAGGCCCAGCAATAGCCAGTTGTGTTGAGGGAGCGCACAACCATAGGAGAAGCAGGAGGCGATGCCTGGGAGCTCAGGGACAGGGGAGTGGGGTCGGGGGAGGAGTTGGGAAAAGGTCCATGGGATTGCTGGGCGCTGGCAATGTCTGGTCATTGTCAGAGGTGGTGGCTCCCCTGGTGTTTGCTTTAAAACAATTTGTTAAATGAAGCATTTGTTTCACGCACTTTTCTGGCCGTGAGATTTATTTGGCAATGAAAAAAGGAAGAATGGGAGAGGAGCCAGGGAGGGTCTACCTCAGGGGTCCTCAAACTACAGCCCGAGGGCCACATGCAAATACAAATATTGTATTTGTTCCCATTTTGTTTTTTTACTTCAAAGTAAGATATGTGCAGTGTGCATAGGAATTTGTTCATAGTTTTTTTTAAAACCATAGTCTGGCCCTCCAACGGTCTGAGGGACAGTGAACTGGCCCCCTGTTTAAAAAGTTTGAGGACCCCTGGTCTACCTTCTTCCAGGGAAAGGCCTCCAGGGAACAGCTGGAACGACCTCTCCTGGCCCCCACGAGCTAGAAAGGGAAGCTGGGAAGCAGAGCTGGCCCATCCCTCTGGCGAGCTGTCCCTGGCCCTCTGTCCCGGTCAGCCTCATCAAGATTCCTCCTCAATGCTGCCCTCAGGGTCCACTGAGGCAGAGAGAAATCCAAGAACCTCACAGACAGCTGGGGTGAGAGAGGAAGATGGGAAGGAAGGATGAGGGAGAGGGAGGGAAGGAGAGAGAGAGACGGAGGGCCAGAGGGAGCGGGAGAGGCCCAGCATCAGAGAGCGGAGGCAGGTGGGGAGGAGGGTCCCACGGAGCCTGGTCTGTACTTCTAGCCAGTTCAGTCTAATGCCATTTTCAAGCTTGCCCTGCCCCCACGCCCCCTGGGGAGCAGAGGTCTTTATTGGAGATAGTGATCGCCTGGGGGGACAGGGGGACTTTTCGTTAACCCCAGACCTGGTGTCTGCCCTCCTTGTCCCCCGTCAGCCCCCACCTGGGGCTGTGCCCTTGGCAGGTCCCTCTGCCTGTCTTCACCTTAATTCCCGGATGAGTGACATTTAAGGGAAGCTCTCCATTGGGCCATAATAGTTTACAAGCTGTGCATCGGTGGGCTGGAGCCTGCTAGGGGGAGCAGCACCCTCTGTCACCTGCTGGGGTGGGCGGGCCAAGTAGCACATGGGCCGTCATTAAAGCCCCCACACAGGCAGTGATGACACAACCGGGGAAGTAAAACATTTTACCACCATTCGCTTTCATTTCCCATCACCCTCCCCGTCAGGGAAGCCTCTTCTGACAGGCAGCTGGGAGACACACAATCTTTAAAGCCTTATTTCCATCCTCTGCTGGGTTCAAATCCAGGCCCTGTCTCTGTCCCTGTCCACCCTTTCATCTGGGTGTCTGAGGGTCTGTCCGCTCTCTGTGCTGCCACATCCCTCCGGCCGGCAGCTCCACTCAGGCCCCCTCACCGGGCCTTCCCCACGCCAGGCGGCAAGTCCTGCTGTCCAGCGGGCTGAGCGCAGATGTCTCGGCTGCGGGGCTCAGGGCTGAGTGGGGGCGCGCACAGCCCCAGCCTCCATAGATGCTGACAGGATGCCCAGGAACCTGACTTAGCTGTGTGGTCCCCTGGGGGCTGGTTTATGGGGACCCAAACCTCACTGGACTTGAGAACACCCTCTCCTCCAGGAGTGCTCAGCGGGGGGGGAGGGGGGGGGGTGCCAGCAGCAAGGAGGGACTTAGCCTTGGCCTCCATCCTCTCTCCCAGCTTTCCATCTCCACGGGCCTCCTCCTGCTGCCTCCAAGGGTGAGGGCTGGCCTCATGGTTTCCACCATTCTCTGTGGGAGTTCCTTCTCCCAGGCTCCCCTCACCCCTGCCTTGCTTCTTCTGACCCATTCCCCTCCCCCGACTTTTCACTCTGTCCCCACGGCCCCCCAGGCCCTCCGAGGGGGGCTGCTGCTGCACGAGCCCCGTCCATGTCCTTCTGGAAGCGGAAGCTCAGCAGGCACCTCTGTCCCCTCCGGAGCGAAGGCTTCCTCTGCCTCCGTCCTTCCTCTGCCTCCGTCCTTCCTCTGCCTCCGTCCTGGAGGCATGCCGCGTCCGGAGGAGCGATGGCCCGTGTCCCACGTCTCTGTGTCGGAGTCACCTTCCTGGGAGGAGGCGGGCTTTCACGCTGGCAGACCCGGATGGACCGCCCCAGGCCACTCCCGCTGCCAACCAGTGGGAAGCCTCTCCCTTCCCACCCTCTCCCCAGGTCCCTGCCCTTTACCCAGCGTCCTCAGCGCACCTCTGCCCCTGGCCACCCACTCCCACAGCTCAGAGCCCCTGGCCCCCTCCTGCCAAACCTGCCAAACCATGACCCTGCCCTTTCCTCTGCGCGCTCACCACACGCATTTCCTCAAAAAATTCCTTTTTTAAAAAAGGTTTAAATTTTTGTATACAAAGAGCTAGCATTGTTTGTGTGCCCGGGTACGTGTCCTGCATGACCCAGTCCAGGAAGATCGCTTAGTCCAGTGATGGCGAACCTATGACACGCGTGTCAGAGGTGACACACGAACTCATTTTTTTGGTTGATTTTTCTTTGTTAAATGGCATTTAAATATATAAAATAAATATCAAAAATATAAGTCTTTGTTTTACTATGGTTGCAAATATCAAAAAATTTCTCTATGTGACACGGCACCAGAGTTAAGTTAGGGTTTTTCAAAATGCTGACACGCCGAGCTCAGAAGGTTCGCCATCATTAGTCCGACCCGATGGAACCTGTACCTCTTGGTACCGAGGGGAACACAAGGGTGGGTAGAGGTGGGATTTCCAGATCAGACTGCCAGTGTGAGTGGCCGTGGCAAGAGCGAGGACCCGGCCACGTGAGAGCAGCCAGTGACCTGCCTTGTTGTCCAGGACCCGATGAGAAGGGCTGGATGGCCCCAGGAGTCCCTACGGCAAGGCCTTCCCTCCGATTATCCTGAGGAGGCGCTGGGGGTGGAAACTGAAACAACCTCTTTGGAAAAATAGCTCTGCCTCTAACCAGCCACCTGGCCACTGAGGGGTAATTCACCTGGGGATTCTGACAGGCATGGCCCTGCTCTCCCTGGACTCCATCTGGGAGACAGACAGACAGACAGACAAGGGCAATGAAATGTTCCTGGGCACCTGGTGCTGTGCAGCTGGAAGGGGGTGGTCAGCTGCACTGGGGCGGGGCCGGGCTCAACAAACGCTGCACCAAGAAGGGGGCAAGAGCTGAGCCTTGAAGGGGGCCAGGACTCGGGCTGGTGGAGGGAGAGAGCGGCGGGAGGTGCTCCCAGGCAGAGTCTGAGCGGGAGGAAGTAGGGGACGGGGTGGGAGGGACTTGGCAGTTCTGCTAAGAAATCTAGACTTTTCTCTGAGGATGCTGGGAGCCACGGAGGAGAGTTGAGCACAGGTGACGTGATCAGATGGTGGCGATTTCCTCTGCCCCACGATCCTCTTACGTCTGTCCCAGCACCTTAGCTGGGTTCAGCCCCTACAGCGGTGCCTGACCCGCGGCAGGTGCCAGTGCACCTGGATGGGGACCACTCATGTCTCTTTCCCTGTCCTTAGAGCAGGGGTCCTCAAACTACGGCCCCCTTATTTTTACTTCAAAATAAGATATGTGCAGTGTGCATAGGAATTTGTTCATAGTTTTTTTTTTAAACTGTAGTCCGGCCCTCCAACGGTCTGAGGGACAGTGCACTGGCCCCCTGTTTAAAAAGTTTGAGGACCCCTGCCTTAGAGTAAAGCCCACACTCCGCTTGGCACTAGTGCCCCGCCTGGTGTCGCGCTCCGTCCGCCCGGGCCCTGTGTCCGCACTCCCACACATATTTTCCCTCTTGGGGGGCTCATCCCCATCAGGAAGGTCCTGGTCACAATACCACTCCGTGTAAAGACACCCCATCGCCGTCGTTCCCTCACATATGAAACTTCTCCTCTGCAAGCATTGGACCTGATTTGCCGTATTCTCTTTGCAGTTGATTTGGAGTCTGTCTGCTCTGCTAGACTGAAACCCAGGCGGGGGCCGGTGGTTTTGTCTTCCGCTGGGTCCCCGAGGCCTGGCATGGAGCCTGGCACAGGTTCCACAATCATTTGGTGAGAGAACTCGCTTGAACCTCCACGCAGACCCAGGGCTCCCTGAAGGCTCACGCTGCCTCTCTTTCCAGCCCTGCCCCCCCTCCGTCCCGGCTCTGTCCTCCCTCCCCGGGGGCCTCTGCCTGCCACAGCGAGCAGGAGGCAGAGGTGGGGTGCAGACAGCTGAGGATGTATTCACCGTTCAGTCCCCGCAGGCTCCTCCAAGTGACAGCACCAGGGCTATTGAGCCCAACACTCAGCACTAGAAATCTCCAAGGAAACCCTGCCAGTCCCCCCGGGCTTTCGCCTCAAACCCCGGCCACTTGCTTCGAAAAGGCCACTTCTTATCCTTAAAGATATCTCAGCGCCTGCTTTCAGTGAAAGATAATGGGGCTCAAACACCAGAGCTGTATGGACACACACACACACACACACACACACACACACACACACACACGCATGCGCGGCCTGGACACACCGCGGCCTCTACCCCGAGCTCAGCAGCCTTTTCGGTCCCTCTGCTCTTTTCTGTGCTCACCCATCTCTCCCACCCGGCCACTGTCCCTGCGCCGCCTGCTTCTGTCTCTGTTTGAGTCCCTGTCAATCTGTGGCTCTTTCCATCTGCCCCTGTCGCGGGCTGTGTCTCCGCGTCTCTCTCTGCCACATTTTATGTCTCTTTTCCGCCTCCGTCTGTCCGTGTCTGTGTCTCTACATCTCGGGTCCTGTCGGGTCGTTGTTTGTGTCACTCCCAGGTCCCAGGGACCTCCCCCCTGTCTCTCCAGCTCCTAGCAGCCTGCCCCTCTGTGGTGCCCCTGGCTCACTCTTAGCAAGCTCTCAAGGCAATGGCAGAAAGAAGAAAGGGAGGGAGCGGGGAACTCGAAGCAATTCGGGGGCGGGGGGGGGGGGGACTAAACATGCAGCTGTCCCTTCTCTCTCCTTGGCAGGAGGGAAGACGCCTGGGGCAGGGGAGGCAAGGGAGAGTGGGGTGGAGGGGAGCTGGATGGTGGGGGTCCAGGTGGGGAGCTGGGGTGGCAGAAGGGGCCTGAAATAAACAGGGAGGGCGTTACCATGACCTCTAGCTCCTGGCAGGGAACTTTTGACCCTAATTGCTGGGAACAGGGAGCTGTTAGGAGTCTGAGGTATAAAAGAATAGACTGAGAATGCTATGGGAAGAGTGGGGAGGGTGTGAGCACACACAGTTATTAGCTGTGGTCATCACTATTTGCTCAAAAGTTCAGGGTCTCCGGCTTCCTTGGGTGGGGCCTATGACCAGTTCTGGCCTATGAACATGAGAAAATGTCACTTCTGGGCGGAGGGATTTAATCAGCTGTCTGAGACCTTTCAGGGGTCATTCTTCTCTCTGGCACAGTGACGAGCAAGGTCTGAGCTGAAGGCTTCTCCATCAGCTGGGATCCTAGAGTGACTAGGAGGAGCAGAGGCTATGGTGGACATGCAGTGTGAGCAAGACGTCTCTGTGTTTTTGAGCCACTGAGATTTTGGAGCTGTTTGTTAATCAAGCATAACCTGGCCTATCCTGACTGATCGGTGTATATGTCCGTGACTATGTATACGTCTGTCCATGAGTGTAAAGTGAGCAGGCATGTTTGCACAGGCTTGTGTCTGTGCCTCTATATTTATGGTCCTGTATATGCAAGCGTGTGTGTTTATGGTGTGCGCGAGGACAAATCTCTGTGTATTTTTGGTACACGCCCCGCAGAAGGCAAAGAAGGAAAGCTTCCCCCTGCTGTCTTCTCACCTCCCGCTTCATTTAGAAACTCAAAGGGCCATAACTTGGTCCCAGCTTGCTTCCTCATCACATTCCTGCTTTTAATCTGCAAGACTCCTCTCCCAGCAGCTGCCACCCTCTTCCCTGTCTGAGTGCTCCTGGGTGGCCACTGCCCAGCACAGTTTCCCTCTTCCCGACCAGGCTGAGGGCTGGCTCTGGGCCGGGCGTGTGACCTGGGCCAGGCCACTCAGACACTTTGCCCAGGACTTTGCTGCTGGAACTAGCACGGAAGAGTTCTTCGCCCTTTGGGGTGAGGTTAGGTGTGGGGCTGGCCCTGCCCTGGAGGAATGGGGAGTCAGGCAACAGAAGCAGAGCTGAGAGCAAGGAACAAGGGGCCTGGACCAGTGCCGCCCATGACTTAGGTGGGTCAGTGCACTACCTGCGTGCGCATCACGGTGGTGGGGCCTGACGGTCAGTGTGTGGGCCCCAGGGCTGATCTGTGGGTCCCATGGCTCAGGCTCCCTGCCCTCTGGCTTCAGGCTGGAACCCACCAATGGGGAGACCCACAGGAGATGGAGCGGGAGGAGAGTATTTAATCTCCTGACTTGCTCCCTGAGGAGCTGCAGGGGGCTGGCTGTGTGGCCCTCCCGCCACCCCCCCACCACCTATAGCTCCTGTCCAGTGGCTCACCCTCCAGGTCGCCCGGGCCTGGCTTCCCGGTCACTAGCCCTGAGCGTCAGGACTCACTGTCAGTTTCCCTACACCCTCCCACACCTTTGCACCTTGCCCACACCTTCATTAAACCCTCTTTGAATTACTCAGTTTGAATGTGGCCTGAGTTTCCTGCTGGCCCCTGACTATGAAGATGCTCAGTGCCAAGTGTGTGGGTTGCCCAGTGTTTTCTCACTGGCACTTTCTGCTGCCCCTCACCTGGCACCGCTGCCTCCTCCTTCCTCCCCCTCCCCCTCCCTCCCAACACAGTGCTCTACCAACTCCCTTCTCCCACAGTCCCTTCTTGGCCCCTCTCGCCTGGTCTCCTGCTCTTCTCTGTCCCCCGTCAGTCACTTCTACTCCCCGACCACAGACCTTGCTGTCCATCCCGCCTTCGTCCACGGGGCTCAGGCCAGAGTGTCCAACCTACCCCTGGGCAGTCGGTCTTTGCACCATCAGGGACCTCAAATGCAACATGCTCCAAACTGGACACCTCCCAACTCCTGCTCCTCCTTGCACGTGGCCCTTCCGAGGGTGGCCCTGCCCTCACCCGCACCCAGGCCAGACACCCAGGAGTCAGCCTTGACTTCATGTTTCTCTGTCTCCATCCTCTTAGGTCCTGATGCTTTGACTTCCAAAACATTTCTTGACTCCCCCCGCACCCACAAGCCAATCCTGTGACCCCGATGTGGTCCCCATCATTCCCTCCCCCGGGACTATTTGCAGTAGCCTCCTAACTGGCCACCCAGTCTCCATACCCACGGCCTCCAGTCCACCCCCCACGTTATAGATCGTTTGCTCGGAGCCCCTCAGTAGCTCCCTGCTGTAGGCGTCTCAGATGGAGAACAAGGCCCCCCGGGGCCGGCCCTGCCTCTGTCTCCTGCAGTCCTTTCTGCTCCTGCGAAGCGTCACCCAGGAGCAGGTCTGCTCTCCTCACCCCGGGCCTCCCTGCCCAGGCTAAGCTGTCCCTTCTGCCTGGAATCCCCTCTGCCCTCTTCAACCTCTGGCCAATCCTGGGCAACCCCCCTGCGTCTTAAAGACAGTTCTGGCGTCACCTTTGGGCAGATGATTCCTTTATCTCGAGGGCAATGAACGGAGGGCATGTGAAGCAGGGTGGGGACTGGCCTGGCTAGGAGGGGAAGCCAGTACGTGCACAATGCCTACCTTTGACCACTTCCCCTGCGTGTCTCATTCTTCCTCCCTGGCTGCTTTCCTAACTCTCAGGGCGGAGAATTCCCTGGGCTTGGTGGTGGCCGCAACCCAGCGCTTCCAGGCTGTGGTGCACTGAGCTGGTCCCTTAAGCTCTCTGTGCCCCCCGCCGGCCCCCACGGCTCTCTGCAGAGGGTTCCCCAGGGGTCTGTGCTCCAGGGCCTGGGGGAGGGGAATAAGCGGCTGCTGAAGAGAACTGCGCCCTGGCGGCAGCAGGTCCGGCTCCCTGGAGGGCTCGGTCTGAGCTTCCACAGGCAGAGACAGGAAACCTGCGCTGGGCAAGGGGCCTGTGTCCCAGCAGTGACAGGACCCCAACCCTCCGGGGGCCACGCTCCTGGGGTGCATGCGCCTCCTGTCTCCTCTGCAGTGATGCACCACCCAAGCTGGAGGCTGATCTGAGCAGGAGCCGAGGGGCATCTGCAGCTGCCCATCCTGGTGCATCTATTCCCATCTGTGTGCGTGTGAGGTGTGTGTGTGTGTGTGTGAGGTGTGTGTGTGTGTGTGAGGTGTGTGTGGGAGGTATGTGTGTGTGTGAGGTGTGTGTGTGAGGTGTGTGAGGTGTGTGAGGTGTGTGAGGTGTGTGTGTGTGAGGTGTGTGAGGTGTGTGTGTGTGAGGTGTGTGAGGTGTGTATGAGGTGTGAGGTGTGTGTGTGAGGTGTGTGTGTGTGTGTGTGTGTGTGTGTGTGTGTTGGGGGGGGGGTGCTGAATCTGGCTGGGATGGTGAGAGCCCATTACCCAACTGGGCTCACCAGCAGCTTTCCCTGAATGAGGGTCTTATCTGCTCCAGCACCGCCCTCCCAGAAGTCGGTCTTGCCCTTTCCAGAACAATAGCTTCCCTCCTGTCTGTCCACTGTATCAGCTGGAGGAGAGGAGCTGGGGTGGGAGAGGAGCTGGCGGGGAGAGGAGCTGGGGGGGAGAGGAGCTGGGGTGGGAGAGGAGCTGGGGTGGGAGAGGAGCTGGCGGGGAGAGGAGCTGGGGGGGAGAGGAGCTGGGGTGGGAGAGGAGCTGGGGTGGGAGAGGAGCTGGGGTGGGAGAGGAGCTGGGGTGGGAGAGGAGCTGGCGGGGAGAGGAGCTGGGGGGGAGAGGAGCTGGGGTGGGAGAGGAGCTGGGGGGGAGAGGAGCTGGCGGGGAGAGAAGCTGGGGGGGAGAGGAGCTGGGGGGGAGAGGAGCTGGGGGCGGAGAGGAGCTGGGGGGGAGAGGAGCTGGGGGGTGCCGGGGTCCAACCCCAGCAGGTCCAGGGGTCCCCAAAGGTGTGGACGGAGACAGGGTTCAGTTGATCAGCAGCCTAGCCAGGATCTCCAGTCAAGTTCTGGTCTCGATCTCCAGAGAGGTTCTGCTCTTTATTGTCTTGTTACATCCATATTTATACCAGTTGATTTTAATCCTATCAATTTCTATTACAAAGGTTAGGGCGTTTCTTATCTCCATTCCAGGGAGTAAAGATTATGTAGCTTAAGCATGATTGTTTGTAGTTAAAGTGATTAACTACCCACCTGGCACTTAGTTAAGGAGTTTCATCCCCTCCCTAACTTCAGGGAAAAATCCCTGCCTGGGGAAACAACCTTTCTAGGAGAGGCATCCCCTCCCTGACTTCAGGGAAAAATTCCTACCTGGGGAAACAACCTTTCTCGGAGAGGTGACCTTGGTTAAAACACACAGCGCTAAGGGGAGCAAACATATTAAGAACAGTATGCTATATACGCCAGGTCCCTTGAAACATATGCTGTGCAGATGTTTCTTTCCTGCAGCAACTGTGTCAAGCAGCAAGGATGGACCGGCTTCCGGCAGGGGGGGGGAGAGGAGCTGGGGGGGAGAGGAACTGGGGTGGAAGAGGAGCTGGGGTGGGAGAGGAGCTGGGGTGGGAGAGGAGCTGGGGTAGGAGAGGAGCTGGGGTGGGAGAGGAGCTGGAGGGGAGAGGAGCTGGGGGGGAGAGGAGCTGGAGGGGAGAGGAGCTGGGGGGGAGAGGAGCTGGGGTGGGAGAGGAGCTGGAGGGGAGATGAGCTGGGGGCGGAGAGGAGCTGGAGGGGAGAGGAGCTGGGGGGGAGAGGAGCTGGGGGTGGAGAGGAGCTGGGGTGGGAGAGGAGCTGGAGGGGAGATGAGCTGGGGGCGGAGAGGAGCTGGAGGGGAGAGGAGCTGGGGGGGAGAGGAGCTGGGGGTGGAGAGGAGCTGGGGGTGGAGAGGAGCTGGGGTGGGAGAGGAGCTGGGGTAGGAGAGGAGCTGGGGTGGGAGAGGAGCTGGAGGGGAGAGGAGCTGGGGGGGAGAGGAGCTGGAGGGGAGAGGAGCTGGGGGGGGAGAGGAGCTGGGGGCGGAGAGGAGCTGGAGGGGAGAGGAGCTGGGGGGGAGAGGAGCTGGGGGTGGAGAGGAGCTGGGGGTGGAGAGGAGCTGGGGTGGGAGAGGAGCTGGGGTAGGAGAGGAGCTGGGGTGGGAGAGGAGCTGGAGGGGAGAGGAGCTGGGGGGGAGAGGAGCTGGAGGGGAGAGGAGCTGGGGGGGGAGAGGAGCTGGGGTGGGAGAGGAGCTGGAGGGGAGATGAGCTGGGGGCGGAGAGGAGCTGGAGGGGAGAGGAGCTGGGGGGGGAGAGGAGCTGGGGGGGAGAGGAGCTGGGGGGGAGAGGAGCTGGGGGAGAGGAGCTGGGGGGAGAGGAGCTGGGGGGGGGAGAGGAGCTGGGGGAGAGGAACTGGATGGGCGGAGAGGAGTTGGGGCAGAGAGGAGCTGGGGGAGAGGAGCTGGATGGGGTGAGAGGAGTTGGGGCAGAGAGGAGCTGGGGGAGAGGAGCTGGATGGGGTGAGAGGAGCTGGGGCAGAGAGGAGCTGGGGGGGGAGAGGAGCTGGGGGAGAGGAGCTGGGGCAGAGAGGAGCTGGGGGGGGGGAGAGGAGCTGGGGGAGAGGAGCTGGGGCAGAGAGGAGCTGGGGGAGAGGATCTTGGAGTCAGGAAGATCCGGAGGACTGGGGAGGAGGAGGCAGGTGGAGGAGGGACACGCCAGGGAGTGACAAGGGAAGGAGCAGGCGGGCTGGGGCAGCTCCGCAAGGCAGGCGGGCTTCAAAGACTCGCTTCGATTCTGGGGAAAGCAGCTCAGCAAGGAGCCTCTCTCCTGCCCTTCCCTGGGGAGTTTTCAACCGGGGGCATTATTTATGAAGGGAAGGGGAGGGGGATGGGAGGGGGAGGGGTCACGTGGGCCGGCCGTCATGGAAACAAACTCCGCTGCAGGACCCGCGGCGGTCCGCAGCCCCTCCCCGCCCCTCCGAGTGGGTACCCAGCGTGGGCGCCCCCGCGCGGTTAGGGCGCGGCACCCGGTTGTGGGGCTGCACCCAGGGGCCTGGAAGAGCCGCGGGGGCGAGAGGGGGCGGGCGGGAGGGAGACCGGGGGAAGAGGGAGGAGCGCCCAGATGGATGGGCCCGCCTATCTGTTCATCCTCTTTGGGCACATCCATCACCTGTCCGTGTGTCCAGGCTCCTTCAGCTCACGCCCTCTACCCTGCGTCCTACCATGGGCGCCTGGGCAGTAGCAGTGTCTGTCCGTGGACGGCTCGGGGTGTCCATACGTTGCCTGTTGTTTTTTCTCTGTCCCCGCGCCCAGGAAGTCCTTCTCTGAATATTTCCCCTGTCTTGTCTCCCAGGTACCCGTCCTGCCTCTTATCTGCCTGCCTATCTAGTCCCAGGGATCTATCCTGGATCCTGGATCAGTCCTCCCAGCTGCCCCTGTGTCTGTTGTCTCTGAATCGGTCCCCCTCCATCAATCTATATGTATCTACACATCTATTACTCCAGCCGCCGCCTATACATCATGCGGCCCCATTATCCATCATTTATCTGCATATGTATCATTCATGCTTCCAGCCATCTATTATCCATCACCTCGCTTGCCGCCTCTTTGATGTCCTGCACCCTGCTATGGGGGTGAACGCCGCCGGGCCTGCTCTCCCCAGCTCCAGAGAACAAAGACACCAAAGGGACGAACAAAGACACCGAAGGGACGTGGAGGGAACAGAGAGGCCACTGGGGAGTGGTTACGAGAGCTGGGGTATCAGGGCTTAGAGGGGAGTGGGAGGACCTGGCGAGGTGTCAGCTGGGCCGTTCTGCTCGGAATTCCACTCACTGTCTCCTTGTCCCTCTCTCCGGCCTCCCATAAGATCAAGAGGACAGAGGTTTGCTTTGTAGCAGGAGAGCTCCAGGCTAGACACAGGTGGGACTTGTTGATGGAGAGGGTGGTGCTCTCTGGAGGAAGGGCTGCCTCTGAACACAGCATCTGTACGGAGACGGTCCAGGCTCCTCAGTCAGGGGGTCGGGCAGACATGGAGATGGGGCTGTGACTGAGGTCAAAGGTCCCGCCAACACACACACACACACACACACACTCACACACCACTACTCTTCTGGGATCACAGGATTTCACAGTCAGGGATGCTTTCCTTTGGCCAAGGAATTGTTACTTAACCACGCAGCACCAATCCCCATGGGGCTGGCGTCTCGCGTTGGTTTTTATAAGCATCACTTCTCATGTTGTTGATAACATGGCATCTTTTCCCCCCGAGTCCGGTTTCCTGGCAGACCGTGGCTCCTTTGTGTCTCTGGTTTTCACACACCCCGTTTCTCAGTGTGGGGCTCTCTGCACCCCCTTGCCTCCTGGCGCCTCCTCACGCACACAGAGCTGCAGAAGGGGGAGCAGGAGAGCCCGTAGACATCCTGGGCAGGGCTCTTCACATCCATCTCTGAATTCCCGGTTCTTAGCATCTGGTAGCAAAGAGGCCTCATGCACGGTCGGTTGTAGGAATGAAGCTTCACCCACAGAGCTGCCCTGTCCAGGAGAGAACAGAGGGTCAGGCGGCTCCTGCAGAACCATCAGGCCCTTAGGCCACTTCTCTAGGCTCGGACCTCCTGAGGGTCAGGAATACCCTGTGAATGCAGACGGTGCCAATGTTACTTCTGCAATTTCTTGATTTTTTTGCGGGGGTTCGCAGCTTGGAGACACCTGGCACTGGGTTTCCGGGGTGGGGGTGGGGGTGCTGGTGTGAGGGCCAGGTATTCTCTGGACGGTTTCTCAGCCCACCAACGTCAAACAAGGAGGAGAGCACGCCTGTTCTTTTTCCTGAGCAGGAGACCGAACAACTCGGCTCCGTAAATCGCTTGGGTTTATGGATCTTTGGCACGGAGTTTTCAGCGGAGGGCCTAGGGACAGGGAGGCAGGGATGCCCTAGGCCTCCCTCCTCACAGCTCCAAGGGTTAAAAAGCACTTAGCAGCAGCACATAATAAAAGCAAATGTAAGAGAAAGAATATCCTAAGGATTTAATAAACTGCAAACAAAATTATCACGATTCTTTTCCTAGCCAGTTGAGTTTTCAGTGATTAAGAAAATACAATTTCCTATAATTAAATCTTAACAAGAAATGTTATTAAAAACACTCTGTCCCAGCTCCTGTAATAATTGCATGCTCCCTTAGAACAGTAAACAGAATTAGACTTTGCTGCGTACATGCTAATCCATGTGCGGTTTTGATCAAATTGGCACTAATAACCTGTCTTCTTCTTCGGATGCAGGGAAGGCAGGCAGGAGGGAGCTAGGCCTGCAGGGCAGGAGTGAACTCTGTTCGAGGAGGGGGAAGCCAGGGGTGCTGGGTTTGGCCCCCAGGATGGTAAGTGTTAAATTTATTGAGCACATACTAGCAGGGTGTACTTCCCTCTGTGCTAAGCACGTGGCATGTATAGTGTCACTCACTCTTCACACAATCTGGAACCGTGGCTGCCCTCCTTTACAGACAAGGGGACTGAGGCTCAGAGAGGTTTAGTAACTTGCCCAAGGTCACTCAGAGTTGGGTTAGAACCCTCGGAGCCCAGACTAAAGCCCCGTGCAGACATTCCCCACACACTCACACCTCCATAGCCCCTGCTCGAATCAGGGAAGGCAGCCCTGGGTGTGTCTCTGGCTCTCCTGGGACCCGTGCTGTGCTGACTGGTGAGAACATTCCCGTCGGTGAGAACGGGGCTGGCCTGATTCTTCAGGGGACTGAGGGTAGCTGGGAGGAAGAACTGCCTCACCCCGGGACGTGCAGGCGTGGGAGCGAGAGAGACTAGGGCATGGGCGATGAGAAGTTGCTTTTCCTTTTGGAAAAGCCAACAGGTGGGAGAGGGCCTTATTGAGGGCAGAGGCTGGTGTTTGTATGGTGCCAGCTCTGCTATGGCCCGAGGGTGCAGCTCAGAACAGTCTAGCACAGTAAAGAGAGATCTGAGTTGGGTGTGGAGCCATGGAGGTCAAAACTGGTCCTCCTGCACATGTGTGTGTATGTGAGTGTGGACAGGGAATGTGCATGTGAATATATTTTGAGTGTGTGTGTGTGTATGTGACTGTGAACATGTGCGTGAGTGTGTAGGCATGTAGTATGGTTGGGTGCAAAGCGCCACACGAGTGTGTGAATGTGTGTCAGTGAATGCACTGTGTGAGTGGATGTGTGTGGAGGTGCATGTGAATGCGATACATCATGTGCATGTGTGTGATGTGTGTGTGTGAGTGTGCAGGCATGTGTAGGAGAGTGAGCATGTGTGGGCACACGCACACATATGCCCCTGGAGCCTGTCCCTGATGGAGGGAGTGGAGCCAGCCCAGCGCAGGGGCCTGGCTCTTGTCTGACGACTGCATCCCAATTCCAGCAGCTTCATTCTCTGTGGAGCACAAGCCTGAAATTGATCCTCGGCTCCCATGCTCACGCAGGCACACAAGCACCAGTGCCTCCGTCTCTCACCTGGGCCTCTAATTAACTCTCCTGATTAAATTCCTGCTGGGGTGGTGGCGGGGGGGGGGGGGGGGGGGCCGGGCGGGCGTGGGGGTTGGCAGGGGGAGGGGGAGGGGCTTCGCTTTCCCTGATTCTCTGGGCACAGGTCGCACTGACCTGGAAGGCTCCCTCAGGCCTGCTCGGGGAGCCGGGATGCAGGGAGGAGGGGAGGAGCAGGGGCCTGTGTAGACCCTGTTGGGCAAACACCTACAGCCCACCTGCTGTGCCCAGCACCGTGGGGTACAAAGCGAGGTGAGGATGAACAATACAAATGGACTTCCCTCCATATGAGCCTCTTTCTTCCAGTCACTCCAACTTTGAACTTTGGTCTCGTCCTCCATCCTGTCCCTCCCGCTGCCCCAGGTGGCAACCTGTCTCTCCCATCTTACTTCTCTTGCTTTCTTGCAGAGCGTTTACCCCACCACATGCTCTATGCCTTGGCCCCCTGAGTCCTAGCGCATTCCTCTGGCCTCCTTCCTGCTTATGGAAGTTTTAAACTCACTGGCGTCTCCTCCAGGGAGCCCTCCCTGATTGCCGTGTCTTCCCTCTTCTCTGCACACGACCTGAACCCTCATCTGCTGGGCCAAGATTTAGGTCTTGGCGTATGCTATTCGCTAGGAGTGTTTCCCTTTTTATAGGTGTGTCCTGTCTGCCTCACTGGTTAGAATTTCAACCCTTTTTTAAAATATATATATATATATATATATATATATATATATATATATATATATATATATATTATTGATTTTTTACAGAGAGGGAGAGGGATAGAGAGTTAGAAACATCAATGCGAGAAAAGCATCGATCAACTGCCTCCTGCACACCCCCCACTGGGGATGTGCCTGCAACCAAGGTACATGCCCTTGACCGGAATCAAACTTGGGACCCTTCAGTCCGCAGGCTGAGCTCCATCCAGAGAGCCAAGCCAGCTAGGGCAGAATTTCAACCCTTTAAGACCAGGGGCTGTGTCTTGTGCCTCCGCCTGGGGAGCCCAGCAGGAGGTGTACCTGGCGGCTGCTCTAAGGATTTCTGTGAGATGATTGGAGGAGGAGGAAGATGGAGGAGACTGGGTTCCTGCTCCCTTGGGGTGGGAATTCCTTGCAGGTGGGAGTAAGATAGGAGGGCCAGACCCAGGCCAGAAGCCAGGCCCAGGCGAGGCCTGACCCACAGGGGATTCTGAGCATGAACAGCACCACAGAGCTGGCGCCTGGGCCAAAGGTCTGGCTTCTTATTCCTCCCCCAACCTCACCCCTGCCCTTCTCCCCCCCCCCCCCCCCCCACACTCCCCCAATCAGCAGTTATTGGCAGCGAGGAGCCCAGGATGTGGGGAGGGGGCGGGGGAGACCACTGTCCAGACATCTGAGCGAGGTGGCTCTGTTCTCCAGAAAAGGGGGCAGCTGTGCAGCTTAGCAGCTGGGGCCGGACATACAGGCCTGATAAAGGGGCCTGGGTGGGCCCCAACAGCATCCACTGCGTTCCCAGAATGCCCTCTTGCTAGGCCTGGTTTCTGAGCCTGTCCCAGGGTGTGGAGAAGGGGGACTGAAGCTCACCTTTCCTCAGTTGCCAGCCTGTGGGGGCTCCACAGTGGTACCAGTCAAGAGAGTTTTTATTTAAATGTTGCACTGAATTACTCTCTTTCAGATGCACGCACACACTCTGGTGGCTTTATTACGCATTTATTTACATGTAGTCAATTCTGTCCTGTTACTTTGTCCCAGCTTCATTCACCCTCACCCGACCTCTGCACGGACCCCGCTAAGGGGCTTCCTGGGGAAAACTAAAATACCTGCGGCCGATAGGCTGATTCCCTACCTGACCCTGTCCCTCCTTCTTCCTTAGACTTTAGAACCCTGACTTTGTCGGGGAGAAGCAACAAGCTCAAGGAAGTGGAAGCAATCTGTGGCCCCAGGAGATGAACCTTGGTGGGTCTAAGCCCCCCAAGGTGTCCTGCCCACCTTTACTAGTGATTGGCTCAAGGTGGGCCTGTGACTCCATCTGCCCCCATCCCTGGCACCTGTCCTTGTGCCATCTGTACCCACAATCCCCCCCCCCAAGCCTTAGCTATAGCAGGGCTTTGTCCTGCCCGATGGAGAGGGGCTGGGGAACCTAGAGAAGCTCTAGAAGCTGGGGTTTGGGGAGGGGGAGCCAGGAGTAGGCAGAGGAACCTGCTGGGGAGAGGAGGGTAGAGCAGAGAGGCTGGCCGGGAGGAACTGGCCACCAGAACCTCAGCTCATCCTAGGGCCCCAGCACAGCTGCGGTGCCCCCTTCCAGCCCGGGTTCCTGTGACATGCCTGGGCTTCCTGGGGAAAATTAAAATACCTGCGGCTGACATGGCTGATTCCCTACCTGACCCTGTCCCTCCCTCTTCCTTAGACTTTAGAACCCTGACTTTGTTGGGGAGAAGCAACAAGCTCAAGGAAGTGGAAGCAATCTGTGGCCCCAGGAGATGAACCTTGGTGGGTCTAAGCCCCCCAAGGTGTCCTGCCCACCTTTACTAGTGATTGGCTCAAGGTGGGCCTGTGACTCCGTCTGGGCAGTGAGAGGCGGGAGGAAGGCTGCTGGGGGCAGGGAGGCTTTTGTGAATGACCACTCCTTGATCAAAGCAGACAGGTAAGGAAGTGTGCCCCTCTTCCCTGTCTTGAAGGCAGCTGCGTAAGGATGTGATGCCTGAAGCTGTGGAAGCCTAAGGTTAAAAGTCAACCATCCTGAAGAGGTGAGTGAAAGATGGGGAGAGCCTGGGTGGTCAGTGACATCACTGAACCATGTGACCGAGCTGCTGCACAACTCTGGGATGCCCACAAACAGACTTCTATGTGACATAGTTAAATGCCTTTCCTGTTTAGACTGTGTGTGTGTGTGTGTGTGTGTGTGTGTGTGTGTGTGTGTTAGCACGCACAAGCGCCAGATACTTTCCTGTCTGTTTAGATCCATTCTAGATCCTTCTCCATCCTCCTCGTTGCCTCAGGAGGCTTCTGATTATGTTTGGCCAATAAGGAGCCCTGGCCAAAGACCAGAAATGGGAGGGTAGTGACCTGGGGTTACTTATTCCCCGCTCTCTACCTGCAGGTCACTTTGGGTGGCTGAAGGTGACTGTTCCTGTCAAGGTGGCCTGTTCCCCACAACTCTCTTCTCTGGGTTCCAGGAATCTCTCCCTCCAGGCATCCCTTTGAGATGTGGGTGGTGACAGCTCCATTGCCACCACCCCTCAGTCACTTCCGTCCCCCTTGTGGTCTCTCTATATCCCACCCGTACCTTAGTAATGAATCCCTTTGTAAATAAGCCCTCCTCAAATTATCCTAACTGGGTTGTGCTACCTACTTCCTCTTGAGATCTTGACTACCACAGGTCTTGTAGCCGTAAGAATTCTTCACTGATATGACTTTTTGTTCTCGAGCTAACTGAGGGGGTCTCCTAATCAGCAGAGCCGGCTGGAACTGTCTTTACAACCGCTGGCCCTCCAGGCTTCACCGGGTGAGCAGCCACGTTGGAGCTAGACAGACTTGGATATGAATCCCACCATTGCTGGTTTTTAGTTGTGTGTTTGTCTCTGGGCAAGATACACATCTTGCAGAATTGCTGTATGATTTGGAGATACTGTTTATAAAATGCCTATCTAGAGAAAAGGGAATTTCTAATATATCAATAGAGATCTTTATGATATATTGTGGAGTGTTTAAATCACAATGTTTGGCAATCAGTAAAAATATTACTAGGCATGCCAAGTCAAAGGAGAAAATAGACAATAGAAACAGACCCACAAGTGATCCAGACATAAGGACTTTAAATAGCTATGATTAATATGGCCAAGAAATCAGGAGATGATAAAACAATTACAAATAGAATATTTCATCTGATAATCTATAATAATAAAAGCATAATATGCTAATTAGACCAAACAGCTGAACGTCCTTCCAGACATCATTCCAGACATCCTTCCCAATGAAGCCACAGCAGCGGGGGCCAAGGCAGAGGCAGTTAGGGGCAATCAGGCAGGCAGGCGAGCAGTTGGGGGAGATCAGGCAGGCAGATGAGTGTTTAGGGGTGATCAGACAGGCAGACAGAGTGGTTAGGGTCAATCAGGCAGGGAGGCAGGTGAGCAGTTAGGAGTCAAGTGGTCCTGGATTGCAAGAGGGGTGTCTGACTGCAGGTTTAGGCTGGATCCCACAAGGGTCCTGGATTGCGAGAGGGTGCAAGCCGGGCTGAGGGACCTCCCCCCCCATACACAAATTTCATGCACTGGGCCTCTAGTCCTATCTAATAAAAGAGAAACATGGTAATTAGCGTACGACCGCTACCCTTCCCATTGGCTAATCAGGGCAATATGCAAATTAACTGCCAGCCAAGATGGCAGCTGGCAGCCAGGCAGCTTGAAACTAACATGAGGCTTGCTTGCTTCAGTGATGGAGGACTCCAACGTTCCCCACCTGCTGCTGCGGGCCTCTGAGCTGAAACTCTAAGCAACTATGTTACAAATATAGTAGCTAAACAAAACCCCAGAAACCTGCTTTAGTCCCGGGCTTCAGCCAGCAGGATTGCAACATTGTTTCAAATACAGAAGGTAAACAAAGGCCAGAAACCTGCTTTCAGCAGCGGAGGCCTAAGAGCTGGAGCCTCAGAGCTAAAGCTGGCCCAGAATGAAAAAAAAAAGAAAAAAAAGGAGCGGTTGGGAGCTTCAGTCACCCGCCAGCCTGAAAACAGCCCTCAGCCCCTCACCCAGACTGGCCAGGCACCCCAGTGGGGACCCCCACCCTGAAGGGTGTGTGACCAGCTGCAAACAGCCATCATCCCCTCACCAAGGCTGGCCAGGCACCCCAGTGGGGACCCCCACCCTGAAGGGTGTGTGACCAGCTGCAAACAGCCATCATCCCCTCACCAAGGCTGGCCAGGCACCCCAGTGGGGACCCCCACCCTGATCCAGGCAGTGCCCAACCTCCAGCCCACGGGCCCTGCTCTGTGTGTGATGGGGTAGAGCCATAACCTCCCCATTGGCCCTGCCCTGAGTGTGACAGTGGCAGCGCCCCAACCCCCTGATCGGCCCTGCTCTGTGGGTGATAGAGGGCAGCGCCCCAACCCCCTAATCCGCCCTGCTCTGTGTGTGACAGGGGGCGGTGCCCCAACTCCCCCTATCGGCCCTACTCTGTGAGTGACAGGGGGGAGCTCCTCAACCCCCTGATCAGCCCTGCTCTGTGCATGACAGCGGGGAGCTCCCCAACCCCCCGATGGGCCTGCTCTGTGCGTGACAGGGGGCAGCGCCCCAACCCCCTGATTGGCCCTGCTCTGTGCATGACAGGGGGTGGCGCCGCAACCTCCCCATCGACCCTGCCTTGAGTGTGACAGGGGGTGGTGCCCCAACCCCCCAATCGGCCCTACCCTGAGCGTGACTGAGGGTGGCATCGCAACCTCCCAATCCGCCCTGCTCTGTGCATGACAGGGGGCGGCGCCCCAACTCCCCAATCGGCCCTGCTCTGAGCCCGACCAGGGGCTGCACCTAGGGATTGGGCCTGCCCTCTGCCACCCAGGAGCAGGCCTAAGCCAGCAGGTCGTTATCTCCCGAGGGGTCCCAGACTTCGAGAGGGCACAGGCCGGGCTGAGGGACCCCCCTGCCCCTCCGAGTGCCTCTTGTATAATATAATATAATATAATATAATATAATATAATATAATATAATATAATATAATATAATATTATAATATAATATAATATTATATTATATTATATTATAATATAATATAATATAATATGGAATCAAATGGAAACTATGGAACTGAAAAATAAAATAACTGAAATTAAGAACTTAATATATGGGTTTAACATCAAATTAGACACAATAGAAAAGAAGATTTTTACAGGTCAATAGAAAATATCCAGACAGAAGCAAAGATATAGCCTGTGTATTATGTTACCTTTTGTATAAAGGGGTGGTGGTATAATAATATTTTTATATTTATCTATGGAAGCTTTGGAATAATTAAAAAGTGGTTCCCCTATGCGTGAGCATAGGAGTAGAGAGGATAACAAGATAGGAAGAAGACTTTTTATTATAAACCTTTCTGTATTGTTTTGCTTTTGAGCCATATGAATATATAATATATTCAAAATAAGCAAAATAAGTGTCTTTCACTTATAAACTATGGCTAGTATAATTCCTTTTAGAGGTTATCTATTTCAATAATGATAGTTCCTTATATTAAACCCAAACCTACCTTTCTATTGCCCATTTGCATGAACCTTGCTTATCTCTAAGGAATGGCATAGTGCAAATCTACTCAACCTTTCACGTGACAGCTGTGTGGTCCCCAGCTACATCTTATATGATCTGGTTAAACTCTCTCAGATGTTTTTGTTGTTCTCATCTGAAATGGTTTCCAAGCGCTTACATGTCTGGCCCTTTCCTTCTTCAGGGGCTGATGTCTGCGGTGTGCTCCTTCTGTGAAGCCCAGGTGAGAACACAACAGGTGAGCTGGGTTCTCCTCACACGGGGATGGTCACTCCCTTTGACCCAGCGATCGTATTTCTTCTCATGTTCCTAAGAGGGAGCAGGCTCTATGGCTATCACTTCAAGTGGTTAGCAACTGTTGAACTGATGGCCAGCTAAAACCAGGTCTTTTTCATACAAACTTCTGTTGAACACCCCACCCTCTTCTGAATTTTATGCAGATATTAAACATCAGATTACTTTTCCCCCATCGTTTTCATCTTTTTATATTCAGCCGATCAAAACTTGATTGCGGCAGCCCTCAGTCCCGGGCAGTTTGGAGAAGCACTTTAAACAAAATAGTGTGTTTCTAGTGGTGTGATGAACAAAAATGGTATTTTTATGGTGTCCCACAGCCTCTTTCACATTTATCCAGGGGAGTTAGCTTCCATCACACAAAGGAGAACACCGGTGGCTCCTGGCTTTTCTGCTCTCTTAGGTAAGTGATGGCTCTGCAGTCACTTTTTTTTGGTGACAGCTTTATTGAGACATAACTCACACATCATAAAATTCACTCTTTTAGAGTTTACAATTCAGTGGTTTTTAGGATATTCAAAGAGTTGTGCAACTATCAACACAATCAATTTTAGAACATTTTCATCACCCCCAAAATAAACCCTGTATCTTAGAAGTGACTTCCCGTTTCCCTTCCCCACCCAATCCCCAGCCCAGACAACTTTTTTTAAGGATAGTTTATTGATTTTTAGAGAGAGAGGAAGGTGGAAGAGAGAAACACTGATGTGAGGAAGAGAAACACCTATTGGTTGCCTCCCGCACGCCCCGTAGCGGGGAATGAGCCTGCAACCCTGGGCATGTGCCCTGATGAAGACTCGAACGAGCAATCCTTTGGCGCACAGGTGATGCCCAACCAACTGAGTCAGACCGGCCAGGGCCAGCCCCGGGCAACTATTACTCTACCTTTTGTCTGTAGGGATTTGCCTACTCTGGACATTTCATATAAATGGGATCATACATATGTTGGCTTTTGTGCCTGGTTTCATTTACTTAGGGAAATGTTCCAAGGTTCATCCATGTTGTAGGATGTGTCAGTGTTCCACTCTTTTTTATGGTTGAATAACATTCCGTTGTATGGATGTACCAAATGTTTTATCCATTCAACAGGTATGGACAGTCATGTTGTTTCCACTTTGGGGCTATCTATACTAATAAAAGGGTAATATGCTAATTAGACCAGATCGACCAGATATCTTCCAGATGTCCGACTTCCTTCTGGACAAACCCATGGTGGTGGGGCCGAGGCAGAGGCGGTTAGGGCGATCAGGCCGGCAGGGGAGCAAGCAGTTAGGGGCAAGATCAGGCCGGCAGGGGAGCAAGCATTTAGGGGGTGATCAGGTGGCAGGGGAGGGCAGTTGGGGGCAATCAGGCCGGCAGGGGAGGGCAGTTAGGCAGTGATCAGTAAGGCAGGCAGAGGCAGTTAGGGGTGATCAGGCAGGCAGGCAGGCAAGTGGTTAGGAGCCAGCGGTCCTGGATTGTGAGAGGGATGTCCCCCAAGGGGTCCCAGATTGGAGAAGGTGCAGGCCGAGCTGAGGGCCACGCCTCCCCCCCCCCCCCCCCCCGCACAAATTTTGGGCACTGGGCCCCTAGTTATGAATAATGATGCTATGAACATCCATGAGAGGTTTTTGTGTGAACATATATTTTCATTTGTCTTGGGAACATTTTGTCCTGTGAGGACATCACCAAGGGCTGGAACTGGACACTGGGCCAGGATCCCCCCTTCAGTTCACCCCAGACCCTTGAGTAGCAGGCTTGTCTATGCTTCCCTTCCTATGCTCTGGACTCCACCCTGGCCACCGCCCATCTCGCTGGGGTAAGGGAGAGAGTGTCCATCTCAGGTCCCAACATGCAGGCCTGACCTGTGCATGCAAAGTAGACTGTGCACGTCCACCCTCAGCCCGGACTCAAGACTCGAGACAGCCACAGGGAGAGCGCAGTGCACGCATCCAAGGGCAGACCAGACGGGATCCAGCCCACCCCTCTCCTGAGGCCCCTCCAACTTCCCCCTGCCCGCCCCCACCCCCAGTCAGTGCTCCCCTTCCTGCCGTGCCCACCCTCCTAAACTGCCAGCATTTACTACTTCACTTTCTATCCAGAATTGGGAGGGACCTGAGAGGTGGTTTCCTCCCCCACCGTCGACTCTGCTTGTGGGGAAACTGAGGCCCAGAGAGAGGAAGCAGCATGCGCAAAGCCACGGGAGCGAGTGAGTCGGATAAACTCCGCCATTCCCCACGCAGGGTCTCCCTCTGTGCCTCAGCGTCCACCTCCGTCCCGTTGTACTGATCAAGCAAGTCCTTTCCATAGGGGACCGGGCTCGTAGTTGGACTGGGGTCCAGTCCTTGCTCTGCCACACTGGCCTGTGGCTTTAGCCTCAGCGTCCCAGTTTTCTTGGCTCTAAAATGGGCTTTAAATCCCCCTGGCAGGTGAGTAAGACAACAACCCCGTTGCTATTTGTGAGACTGTGGATTGTAACCCAGCCCAGGCCCAAACCTCAGCTGGCTGCTAACGAATGAATGACATGAAAACTAAAACACCCTTAAATAATACATCTACCGAATCAGCAAAAATAAGCCCAATGGCACAAGCCCATGTGGCTGGGCTGGGGGAACAGAAATGCGGGCTCATAAATCCCTGTGGCTCTGTTGTTTGGGCGCCCGGTGCAGCGAAATGTAACAGCAGCTGCTGCAGAGAGAGCGTCCTAGTCACACCCCTCAGCCTGGCAGGTTATCACACATTGGGAAATAAATCTCAAGGAAATAACACAAACGGAGAAAAGCAATTTGCACTGATATGGAATGTGAAAAATTAGAACAGGGCCAAGCTGGCCATTAAACCAGGGGACTTATATGTGAAGGGATACCATCCCACACGTGGCAGGGCCTGCCAGCCGCGTCCCTGCAGCCATCTCTCTTCCCGCCTGAGGAAAACCAGTGAGGCACATGGCTGCCCAGAATAAACATTTCCTTTCCCAACCTCCCTTGCAGCTAGATGCGGCCTTGTGACCAGGTTCTGGTCAATGGGATGTAAACAGAACAGTCATATGTGACATGTCATTACAGAGACGGAGCACCCCCCATGACCCCCATAACCCCTTTGCCCCCCTCCCCACAGCGCCCCTCCCCCACCTCCCTCCTTCCTCCAGGATGGCCTGCAGATGCGATGGCTGGAGTTACCGCAGCCATCTGCAGCCATCTGGGGAAGCCATCTGTTGAGAAGGGCAGAGTAACAGGAAAGGAGGATCCTGGTTTCCCATCATCACCCGGTCACCATACCAGCGCTCACCTCCCGACTCTGGAGCTTTTACCTGGGAGACTGAATGGTGTTTAAGTCACTGTTAACATGGGTTTTCTGCCATTAGTAGCCAAACCACATTCTCACTGATGCGTACACCTAGGGGAAACATACTAAGGGGAAAAGTAGAAGTAAGAGTGGCTGTTCTTCATGGATTGCTATGCTATCTGCCTGTTGGTACAGAGACCATGATCGAGTGGGCAGTCATCCATAATAGCCGATTGGATTTTTTTCTTCTGTAAAATACTTCAGTTGCTAAATTAGTTAGGAGAGGGTAGGTTATGCTGAGGGGACAAGCAACTCCCTAAAAAACAATCAGATTTAATTCTCACTTGCTCTTCATGTCCATCGTGGGTGGGCAGGAGGCTCTGCTCCGCTGGTCTCTTGGGAATTGGGCCGAAAGAAAAGCTGGGCCCGAGAGAGAGGGAACTTTGGACGGTCTTGCACCTGAAATGAAATGCTCAGGCCTGAAAGCGACCCTTTCATTTCTGCTCACAACTCATTGGCCAGGATCAGTCCCGGGACCCCACACATTCACTGGCCCACCACCTACTCACCCTCTGAGTCCTGAGAGTGTAATTCAACCACGTGCCCAGAAGGTGGAGAGCTGGAAAGGCTTGGCTAATTGCACCCATGTCTAACACCCATGGGGAATGAAGAAACTTCAATAGCACAAACATTTAAGGTGCGTTTTAGACATTGTCCTTCTAGAAAAAAAGTTCTGCTCCTGCAAGTCTCTGTATTCCTGATTGGCATATGAATTCCTTGAGGACAAGCAGTGTTCCTTCCTCCTTCCTCCGCTACCACAGAGCTGGGCGCCCTGGAAGCATGGCAATACAGAGCTGGGCGCCCTGGAAGCATGGCAATAGGAGTTATAATCACAGTGATGGCAGCTGACATGCTCACCTTGTGCCAGGCCTGCACATTCTGACCACGGCACTTATTCACATGCCAGGTGAGGTGCGCTGCACCTTTAATGGATTAAGTCATTGAATCCTCACAATGGTACTGTTAGTATCCCCATCGTACAGATAAAGACACTGAGGCACAGAACGGGTAAGTGGTTTGCCCAGATCACCGCTAGGAAAAGGCAGAGCCAGGATGAGTCTGGCGGCTCCAGAAGCCACGTGATCCTGTGATCCTGCCACATTCTGAAGGGCAGGAACGAGAGTGAGAAAAGAGAGGCTTCCTGCCTCAAGGGCCTCACGGTCCAGTGCCCACAGCAGGACACCCTCAGTGGAGCCCCTGTGGTGGGCTGAACAATGGCTCCCCAGAGATGCCCACGTCCTAATCCCTGGAACTTGTAAATGTTACTTTATTTGGCAAAAAAGACTCTACAGATGTGATTAAGTTAAGGACCTTGAGGTAAGGAGATCATCCTGGATTATCCGGGGGGCCCAATGTCATCACTAGAGTCCTTATAAAGGATAGAGAAAGGCAGGAGAGGCAGAGACATGATGATGGAAGCAGAGGCTGGAGTGATGTGGCCACAAGCCAAGGAATGCTGGCAGCCCCTAGGGCAGTGATGGCGAACCTTTTGAGCTCGGCGTGTTAGCATTTTGAAAAACCCTAACTTAACTCTGGTGCCGTGTCACATATAGAAATTTTTTGATCTTTGCAACCATAGTAAAACAAAGACTTATATTTTTGATATTTATTCTATATATTTAAATGCCATTTATCAACCAAAGAAAAATCAACCAAAAAAAATGAGTTCGCGTGTCATAGGTTCGCCATCACTGTTCTAGAAGAGGCAGCCTGGAAGGAATGGATTCTCTCCTGAGCCTCCAGAAGGAAGCAGCCCTGCTGACACATTGATTTTAACCGCTAGGGCTCACTTTGGACTCTTGGACCTCCGGATATGAAAGATAGTAAATACGTGTTGTCTTAAGCCTCTGAGGTTGTGGTAATTTGTTACAATACCCCCTACCCCTCCACATCTCTCTTCACAGACCCAGAAACTCCTGCATGCCTCCTCTCTCCAGCCCCCCGTGTCTCCCTGGGCTGGAGGCTGAGGAAGAGCTAGGAAAGAGGTGGGAGTTACCTTGGGACGTGACCTGCATTGCCTTCTTTGTTCTGGGAATCCTGGGAAAATCCTGGTCCTGTTTCTGGAACAGGGCTCCCGCCCACAGCTTTCCCCATCTGCTGCTCCTTCCTTTCTTCTGCACCCAGGCTGCTTGCCCGTGGCTCCCCAGGACTGTGCACTGCCATGTCCCCCTGGCCAGGCTCCCAGTGTCTCTGCTGAGCCACCAGGGGAAGAGGAGGATGTGCCAGGCAGGGGGACAGAGTCACAGAGAGACATGCCAGATACCAGGCTGAGAGGTTGGCAGAAGTAAGGAGCAAGGGAGATAGGAATAGCCGAGGGCACAGACATGGTGAGCTGGGAGAGGGGGAGCTGGAAGAGGAACTAGGGAACTAGGCACACAAGGAGAATGTCTGTTTCCTTTATCCACAGCAAAAATGGCAGCAATGTGCAGGCAGAGAGTGAGCGGACAACTGGTCTACCAGAGGGGCTCAGGCACCAATTCCTGGTCCGGTGAGCCGTGGCAATGGCAAGGGCTCCACTTCACAACATAAAACCCGTGCTCCTCCCCGTGGCCTGCAAGGCCAAGCTTGCTTTGGCCCCTGGCTCCGCTCAGACCTCATTTCATATAACCCTCCCCCCCTCCTTGTTCCGGCCTCTCAGGCCTCCGAGATTGCAGCAAGCACATGCCCATCCCAAGGCCTGGCATGCCCTTCCCAGGTGACCCTGGGCCCTCCCTTCCTCTGCTCAGATCCCTGTGCCAGCCGCCTCCTCAGAGGGCCTTCCCTCCCACCCCTCCCAGAACAGTGTCCTCTACATCACTAAGTCAGCTTCCCCCAGGGCACTCACCACCTGACGGACCACAGTGTCTGTCCAGCTGGAGCTTAATGTCACCCATGTGTCCCAGCGTCTCCAGATTGCACTGTCCAATCCAGAGGCCAGAAAGCCGGGTGACTGTTTAAATGTACATTTATATTAATTGAAGAACTAAAAAAACAGCTCACCTCCTCAGTGGCACTCGCCGCATTTCCAGGGCTCAGGCTAGTGGCTACCAGACTGTGCACTTACAGAACATTCTCGCCATCCCAGCTTTGCGTGAAGAATCAGCCATGTAGAGCAGGTGGCAGCACCTGTAGGGCGCTGCGCCAACACCAGGGGCTTCACGCTGAGCTGGGCTAATTAGGAGCCCGCACCTCCCTGCCTCGGGGTGGCCCTCACTCTGCCGTTCTGACATCTTCCCAGGCTCATGGCTATGTCTCTCGCCCTCCCTAGGTGGGCTGGGCTCCCTCCTGGATGCCCCACCCTGCTGTGCCCACCTTCCTGGCTGCACTTACTGGCTGCTTCTCCGTGTGCCTTCCCACAGCTGGAACTCTGAGGACCTGGGACGTACCTTTTATTTCTATCTCCTGAGACACCACCAAGGCCTGCCAATGTGGCTCCCAGTGGAGCGTTCCCCCTTGTCCATTCTGTTCCCCTGCACCCACAGTTTCTGGTCAGAGGACCCGCCTCCCTCCCCCGCCCCTTCTCAAGCCGATGGAGCCGGGTGGCGTGCCCTGTGGTTGCCAGGGCAGCAGGCCAGAAAAAGGCATCCCTTTGTGTCTCTCGGTGTTATTGTCACATGGCTTTCCCATGCAGTCTTAACAACACAAGTCAACATGTGCCCTTTGGAAAAGGTTCTGCTGTTTGGGGTGCACATATGTGCTCACGGGAAGCCTTAGGCTGCCTATGGTACATCCCCTCCCTCCCCGGAGAGCCCCCACTGCCCTCCCTCCCCACCTCCTTCTCTGGGGTCCTGGCCCAGGTAGCAGGGCTCCAGGTGCAGTCAGAGGAGCAAGGAGAGAGCAGGGCCCACGGCCAGGTGAAGGTAGGAGAGA
Source organism: Myotis nattereri (assembly GCF_964212035.1). Classification (NCBI taxonomy): domain Eukaryota; kingdom Metazoa; phylum Chordata; class Mammalia; order Chiroptera; family Vespertilionidae; genus Myotis; species Myotis nattereri. The sequence continues at coordinate 10,363,676 of NC_138081.1, forward strand.
AGGCACCAGGTGGGCTCTGCGTGCCCACACCCCCGGCCCCAGCCTGGAGTCTGGCCACCTGATCCGGTCTAGGACTGTGCGGGAAGCCACTCCCCGCTGTTCCCCTGCCGTTAACCTCCAGGCACTTCCACCAGAGCTGTTGGGAGTGGGTTCCTCCCCCCCCCCCATGTGATCCGGAAGGGGGAGCAAGTCCTCAGACAGCGCTGGGCTGGGAGAGGTGCTCCAGGGGGCCAGGTCCCTGTGCACACGCCTGGTGTCCGGGTCCAGGAGCTTTCCCTCCCGCTGCTCCTTGCATGAGCTCAAGGAGTCGGCAAAGGCAACTGCATTGTCCCAGGGAGAGCATCGCCCACAGTCTTCGGGAAGCTCCTGGTTGGAAGTCAGACTCAGCTCCCACCCAGCACAGGTAGAATTGGGGGGGTTAGTGTGGGCCAGTGGAGAACTGCTGGGGAGAGTTGGGGGGCCTTCTCTCCCTGATTCCTGGAGATACTGAGAGTTGGAGTGTGTGAGGCCAGTGCTGGGCTGTCGCAAGTTCCTTAAGAAAGACCCTCCACCATCCTCCGCTCCCTTGGGCCCAGGGCCTGGGGAAGGCACCCCTCCCCGCTGCCTCTCCCCTTGTTCCCAGAGAAGCACCATCGCACGGGCTCTTAGGACAATCCCATGGCTGCATCTGGCTGTCACCAGAGCCTCCTGCTCTGGCAGAAGAGTGCTCCTTCCCAGGTGAGCCCCCAGGGGTTTCTCTGTGACATGTGGCCATTCTCTCCACCCTCTGTAGGCGGGACAGAGGCAGGACAGGGTCGCAGCAGGAACCCATGCTGCCGAAGTGCGGTTCCATGAATTCTCAGGTGTCCTTGCTCAGCCCGCCATAGCTGGCTGCCCGGCCAAGAAGCCCTGGAGGCCTCTCCTTCTACAGAGGAGGTGACTTCGCTCGGAGGGTGGAGGGGTGGATCGAAGAGGATGCAGTAAACTGGGGCTGAGGTTTTCTGCGGCTCAAACCAGGACTGGGGCTGTGAGCATGCCTCGGAGCCCGAGTGTGTGCCCTTAAACGTGTGGTGTGTGCTTGGTGAATGGGTGCCTGGCTTCTCGTGTCCCCTGGGTCAGCAGCTGCCCCTCCCCTCCTTCTGGAGCTGCTGGTCTGGCTGAAGTGGGGTCTTCACAGCGGTTACCTCTCCTAGGAAGCTCCCAGATGCAAGTGCTGGCCTGGAAAGTGGACACCTGCCCATTGGCCAGACGCCCAAACTGCCTACCTTGTCATGGACTTCCCAGGGTGTGAGTGTGGCTGGGGCCAGACCCAACCTGTTCTGGGAGCCAAGAGGGTGCAGACAGGCCCCTTCCTGGCCTGGAAGCTGGGCTATGGGTGTGGGAACCATCTTAGCCACAGGGTGTTTTTGCCCAGGATTTTATTTTTTACATTAACATCGAGTAAAATTTATTTGATTTTGTTGCTGTACAGTTCTATGAATTTTAAACACACGTGTAGAGTCATGTAACCACAATCAGGACATTGAACAGTTCCATCACCCAAAACACTCCCTCATCCTGCCCAGCGGGTGTGGCTCAGTGGTTGAGAATCAACCTATGAACAGGTTGAATTGAACAGGAGGTCACAGTTCAATTCCCAGAGAGGGCCTATGCCAGGGTTATGGGCTCAGTCCCTGGTGCGGGGCATGCAGGAAGCAGCCAATCAATGATTCTTATTATTGATGTTCCTATCTCCCTCTCCCTTCCTCTCTGGAATAAATGAAAATACATTTTTAAAAAAACAACCTCCCTCATCCTATCCCTTTGCCCGGGATCTTGACCTGGAGGGAGCGGCACCGAGAAGTGGGATCATTACAACTGTCCACAGGTGGCCAGCGTTCAGACATGCTGGTGTCCACAGGGGGCCAGTGGCCAGAGGCAGCGAGTCCCCTGCCCTGGCGTGGCTGTCTCCGGTGACTCTGGCCGCCCGCAGTCTCTCTTGCCTCTGGCCAGGTTTTGAGCCTGCTTCTCCCGCTGTTTCATCACTTCAAGGAGCTAAGATGCTCCTTCCAATAAGTCCCTTCCTTGCTCGAGCTGGACAGAGCTTGGTGTTTTTGCAGTTTGCAGTGCGGTCCCTGCGGAATTCAGGTGGCCCGGGGCCCGGGGAGGGCAGCTCCCCAGAGCTGAGCAGGGCCAGAGAGAACTGGGGATCTTTGGGGATTTCCTGGGAAAGAGAGATGCTGCCAGGGGCCCTTCCCCGAGTACTGGTCCCCTGGCCAGTCAGTCATTTCAGGCGGGTGATGCCCGAGACAGAGCTCACCCTAGAAGCCACTCACCCCCCAGTAGCCCCATTTCTCTCTTGCCTGGGTCTTACGTCCTCCCATCTAGGCCTGAGGCCAGAGACAAAACCAGCTGCCTCGCCCTCAGCAAAGAAGCGGAGCCCCTGCTGGGGAAATCTGGGGGAGGGGGCGTATTTTCAACTTGGGGCCCCCCTGCAGCCTGGAGCAGGGGCAGCGCGGGGGTGGCGGGGGCTGCTCAGCTCCTCCTTCCCAAGGTTGGCGGGGAAGGTTTCCATGGAAACAGCAGCTCTGGCATCTCCAGAGATTTGGGGGAAAACTGACTCTAAAAAATCACCATCTTCGTTTCTGGGGGGAGGGCAGCATAGCTCGGAGGAGAGGAGGGGAGCCTGAGAGAGGGTCCTGGAGGAATGGAGGAGAAGCTGGTGTCCCCTCCAGCTCACCCCCCACCCCAGCCCCCGCCCTGTCCTCCCCTAGTCAGTTCCCCCGAAGCCCCCTCATTGTGTTCAAGTTCTCTCTGCAACTCCTCCCAAGCCTCCCTATTATCTCTCCATCCAGCTCCCCCACCTCCTCCTGGTGGCAGGGAGGCCCAGCCTAGGTCTCACTGTGCTCCAGGCACCCGCTCCCCTTGCCTGCCCCAGCTCCCCCTCCTCACACCCTGCGGAGATGCCCTGCCCAGCCCCCAGCGCACTGCCCCCCAGAACAGCTGTGGTGAGAGGAGACAGGTGAGGCGACTCTTGCTGGGGAGTTCATCCAAGTGTCCGAAGCTTCTGTCCCCACCCTGGGGAGCGCTCGGAGGGGGTGGGGACCATCTGTGTGTGACCGATGGGGGGCAGCGTCAAGCGCGCCAGCCTCCAGGCGTGCACAGACACGCAATCACCTGGAACACTTGCTTTTCAAATGACTTTCCCAGCAGTTTCCTCCCTGACCAGTGTCCTCCAGCTCTTCCCAGAATCTCCCTAAATCCCCGGTGCTACAGTGGACCTTGGAAAAGGAACCCACCCCCATCCTTCCATAGCCAGACCCCATCCCACACAATATTCGTTCATGCAATAATTATTAACTCCGCTTATGTTGTGCCAAATGCTGTTTCGGTGCTGCAGACACAGACACGATGGGGGGAGGGGAGGAAACAGACAAAAATCCCAGCCCTTGTGAAGTTTATCCTTGAGAGAAAGAGAGAACAAATAAATAAGTAAAACACATCAAATGTCAAATATGATGAAATGATCTGGAGAAAATAAAGCAGGAAGAGAGATACAGAATGTTTGTGTCAGGGCAAGGAGTGGGTGGGTCGCAATTTTTTAAAAATTACTTTTCTATTGTTCAATTACAGTTGACATTCGATGTTCTATTAGTTTCAGATGTACAGCATAGTGGTTAGACATTCTATAACGTACACAGCGGTCCCCCCAGTCAGTCTAGTGGGGGGGGGGTGGGTTTCAATTTTAATAGGTGCCCAGGAAGGGTCTTACTGGAAGGTGACGCTCATCAAGCAGCAGATGAGAGTGAGCCATATAGACCTCTGAGGAAAGAACACTCCAAGCAGGAGGAACAGCATGTGCAAAGGCCCTGGGGTGGGGGCGGGGGGCTGGCATTAACACCGAGGAGCAAGGAGACCAGTGTGGCTGCAGTGAAGTGAGCAAAGGGGAGATGAGGTGAGGAGTAATGGGGCAGGCTGCCTGGGACAGATGCTCTGAGCTTTGCGGGCCATTTTTACTAGAGTGAGGGAAGGAAAGGGCTTTTTGCTAGAGTATCAGAGACCCTTTATCACGCAGCCACAATTTGTGCATGCTGCGGGGCTCCTAGCCTCAGATGGGAAGGACTACAAGGGTAGTCTGAGCCTTCCCGCATTCTGATCATCCCAGACAAAGAAGCATGGCCTGCACACCATGCTTCCAGCCCTGCGTAATTCCCCGTCTCCCCCTCCCCACTTCAGCTTGGACTCTGAAAGCTCTGTAGGGCTGTGTTTGTTGATCACAGCCACGGAGGCCCAGGGGCTGCCCGAAGGCCACAGATAGGTCTCCTGCCCAGCGGGTCTGCCCTTTGTTCTCCCCCTCCCCGACAGGCACCTGCGGGGGTTGGGGGGGGGGGGTGCGATGCTGGGCGCTGGGGCAGCGTCTGTGTAATTACGGTGATGATTTCACAACACGGCTTTCCCTTCTCTTATCACCTCCCAGTGCGAAATAAACCGTTCAATAATTAATTGACAAAGATGAACTTGTTGTCCTCAGCCGGGCTGGGAGGGTGGGGGGTGGCCACAGCTTCTGCAGACAAATGATGTGAGAAGTAATTGCCCTAGGAGAGGAGGCGAGAGGTATTAAGATCAGATTTGCAAGGTCCCTTCCAGGAGCCCGTGGGCACCAGGCGACACTGCTGGGATTTACGTTGCTAATTCATCACTAATTAATGCTCCGAACTGGGCCTGACAGGAGGAGAAATAAATGCCGAGGCATCTTCGGAGATAGACAGACAGAAGACAAAGAGGGGAGGAGACGCACTGCAGAGCCATGCTGGGGCAAGAGCCTGGGGCGGGGTGCTGAGACCGGGTTCCAGGCCTAAGATCCCAGCTGTGCCCGTGGCCCATGGGTCACTTCTCCTCTTTGGGCCTCAGTTTTGTATAGAGGTTCCCCCTTGTCTTCGGGGGATACCTTCCAAGGCCCGTGGTGGATGCCTGAAACCATGGGTGCTACCAAACCCTAGATATGCTGTTTTTCTAAACATACAGAGAGACATATGAGAATGTTTAATTTATAAGTTAGGCACAGCAAGATGTTAACAGCAAGAACCAATAGACAGTTATAACAATGCACTGTAATAACAGTGAATGTTCTCCCTCTCTCTCTCTCTCTCTCTCTCTCTCTCTCTCTCTCTCTCTCTCTCTGAAAATCTCACTGTGCTGCACTCCCCCCGCCCCTGGTGATGGTGAAAGGGCGATGGTGTAAGGCCTCCTCGGGGAGACGAAGGGCGGTGAGGGATGAGGGAGGGACGGGGCGTTGTGACGTAGCTTCAGGCTACGCTGCGGGCTACTCGAGCACAAGCACTGCCAGACCCCACAGCCATCTGATAGCAGAGACCTTGGCTAAGCGACCTGCGGACAGAGCCGAGACAGTGTGGAGACGCTGGACAAAGAGAGGACTCCCGTCCCAGCGGGATGGAGTCGGGAGGCCCGAGATCTCATCACGCTGCTCAGAACAGCGTGCAACTTAAAACTTATGAATTGTTTATTTCTGGAATTTTCTATTTAATATTTTCAGACTGCCATAAGGGAACTACTGTCGCCTGTAACACGGGCTGGGAAAGGGCTCTGAAGTTGGCTCTAGATCTGGTAATGCTACCAGCACTCATTTCAAAATAGATCGTGTGTGCATGTGTGTGTGAGTGCGCGCACACGTGTGTGCACGTATGTGAGTGCATGTACATGTGTGTGCATGTATGTGGCGGTGTGCTGGGGTCCAGCCCCAGCGGGTCCAGGGGTCCCCAAAGGTGTGGACGGAGTCGGCGAAGAAGGAATGACACGGAGACAGTGTTCAGTTGATCAGCAGCCTAGCCAGGATCTCTAGCCAGGATCTCTCTCCAGCGAAGTTCTGGTTAGGATCTCCAGCCAGGTTCTGTGTCCATGTTCTCTTGCTAGGTTCTCCAGCCAGGTTCTCCAGGTTCTCCAGCCAGGTTCTGTAGCCAAGTTCCCTCACTAGGTTCTCCAGCCAGGTTCTGTCCAGGTTCTCCAGCCAGGTTCAGTCACCAGGTTCTAGTCAGGTTCTCTTGCCAATTTCTGTAGTCAGGTTCAGTCCAGGATCTTTTGCCATGTTCTCTCGCTAGGTTCTGAGGCCAGTTTCTGTCCAGGATCTTTTGCCATGTTCTCTCCAGCAAAGTTCTTCTGTCTCTAGAGAACGTTCTGTGTAGGTTCTGTGCCTAGGTTCTGTCTCTCTCTGTCTCTTGCTGTCTTGTTACATCTGTATTTATACCAGTTGATTCAATCCTATCAATCTCTATTACAAAGGTTAGGGCGTTTCTTATCTCCATTCCAGGGAGTAAAGATTATGTAGCTTAAGCATGATTGTTCATAGTTAAAGTGATTAATTACCCACCTGGCTCTTAGTTAAGAGGTTTTATTCCCTCCCTAACTTCAGGGGAAAATCCCTACCTGGGGAAACAACCTTTCTCAGAGACCTTGGTTAAAACACAGAGTGCCAAGAAGGTGAGCAAACATATTAAGAACAGTATGCCATATATGCCAGGTCCCTTGAAACGGCAAGCATGGACCGGCTCCCGGCAGCGGTGTGAGTGCATGGACACGTGTGCGCGCATATGTGGGTGTGCGAGTGAGTGGGTGGGCTCACATGCTTCATAGCTACCACCCTGGCAGAGGCCAGCGTTGTCTTGCCTGGACTATGGCATCTGCTTCTCCCTGTCCCCTACAGTTCTCCCTCCACACAGCAGCTGCTTTTAAAATGAGCCAGGCCAAGCCCCGGGTCCGTGCACACCTTTCATCTCTCGCAGAGTAAACGCCACAGCTGTGAGGGGGTTCCGGAGCCCTGCACCACGTGGCCACTCGTCTCACCCACTCCAGCCACACGGGCCTCCTTGCTGTTTCCAGAACGTGCAGCCTCTCTCGCCTCAGGGCCTTTGCACTCCCTATTCTCGTGGCCTGGAAAGTTCTTCCTCCACATGTCCACGTGGTTCACGCCTCCTCTTTGCTCAGGCCTCTGCTCATGTCCTCCCAGAGGCCTTCCTGGGCCACCCCATTTAAATGGCCACCCCTTTCCCCGTTACCATCGCGCTTACCACCACCTGCCTTCTCTCTGTTTCACGTCCATGTCTCCTCTCTGCCATGTCAGCTCCACAAGAGGGACACTGAGTCCCCAGCGCCTGGGGCGTGCGTGCACCAGGTCGGAGACTAGTCATTCCAGGATTCTGTTTCAGAGAAGGTTTGGAAGATGTAAGACACAGAGAAGACAAGAGTGGGCATCCGAGCAGGACGGGTCCGGGTGGGGAGGCCATGCGGGAGCTCTGTCCACTGCTCCCTCGGCGGGGTCAGCACAGGTGGGCAGGGACTCAGGACACAGTCCGAGCTGACTGCGGGCAGGGCGATGCCTCCTGGGCCCCAGGATGCCGGGCCTGTCCCCCAGCCTCCGGCCAGTGGCTGCTGCTTTTAGCGGCACAGACATGCTCTTCTGGCTCCTTCAGAAGGCGCCCGCCACACGAGGGTGTTCCAGGCACCTCCCCGTCGTTTAAGAGGGATGAGAGCCCTTCCAATTGCTACACAATAGGGGCCAGTTAAGTAAGATGAAGTCTGTCAATAGACTGGAAAATTAGGTCGGCGTTTAGCAGGCCGAGATGAGAATTCTGTCGATACTTGGAGTTGCGTATGAAATGCTGTCATGAGATCCAAGGAGGCCGCTGCCTTGGAGCCAGGCATGGATTCTCCCTTCCCGCCGCATTTATGGGGCACCTGCTGTGTGCGCGGCACCCTGCGGGGCCCGGGGGCCCAGAGGTGGGATGAGCAAGCCCGGCCCTCTCAGGACACTCAGCTGGGCCTGGGACATGTGCCCACAGTGAGGAGCTGCATGCGGTCTGCCTACAGGAGCGGGGGAGGGGGGGGGGAGGGGGGGCGGGGGGGGGAAGGCTGTGCTGCAAATCCTGGGCCTGCCTCCCACTGGCTGGAGCCTGGCCGGCCCCATGGTGCTGGAAGCTCTTCCCCTGTATCCGGAGCCCGCAGTAACGCTGACAGTGACCCGCGGGCCTCCCCCCAGTAATGCTTCCTATCCAGCCAGGACGGATAGGCTAGTGCTTAGAACACAGGCTGGGGCGCCAGGCGGCCTACATCCATACTGTGGCTCTCCCTAACCAGCTTTAAGCCTCAGTTTCCCAAAGTGTGAGGGTGACAGCACCAGCTTGGAGCGTCCAGGAGCGCCTTAGCTCAGCCTGCAGGGAGCTCAGGGTGGCCGTGCACAGAGCCCGCCGGTGCACTAGCTTCCAGGGGCGGCCGCACCGGGTACCGGGGGGTGGCTGAGCAGCCGAAACTCACTCTCTCACAGCTCTGGGGCCGGAAGCCCACGATCAAGCTTGGTCCCTTTTGCGGGGGCCATGCGGGAGACCCGGCCCCGCCTCTCTCCTCGCTGCTGGGGGTTGGGGGGCAATCTTTGGCTTTCCTCGTAGATGGTATTTTCACATCATCTTTCCCCTGAACGTGTCTCTTTCTCCTCACGTGGCATTTTTATAAAGACATAGACGCATTGGATTAGGGGCCCGCCCTGCTTCAGCCAGGCCTCATCCTAATAATTATCTCTGCAACAACCATTTCTAAATAAGGTCACACTCCGAGGTACTGGGGGTTAGGACTGCAATGTATGAATGTTGGGGGACACAACTGAACTCCTAACCCCGCGTGTGGGCAGTGGTTAGTGAGTGGGTGGGGGGCATACTCCCCTGGGAAGGTGGGGGAGGGCTTCCCAGAGCAGGGGGTGCCTTGCGGGGTGGGGGAGTGGGGGGTGGGGGAGGGAGTGGAAGGTGAAGATGGGTCCGCAGGTGGAGGAGTGGGGGGAGGAAGAGGCCCTTCCAGCCCAAGGCACGTATCAGAACACAGCTATCAGGGTCCGGAAGTGGGTCGGGCTGTTCTACACGAGTAGAAGGTGGGTCAGTGCAAGGGATTTGGACCTAAAGACCAGGCGCCTGAGTAGCTTTAGGAGAGGTTGCACTTGGCCCTTGTGTTAGTTTGAATGACTTTCTCTTGGGCGCCTGACCACTTACAGTGGCCTCGGGGCTGAGGGAAGGTTAGGCAAGAAGAGCAAGGCTGGGCCCGGCTGGGCTGGGCTGTCTGGGGCATCAGAGAGGGCAGGGCCCTGCGAACACTTCCTTCCCCTGATCCCCCTGCAGCCCCCTGAAATTGGAAAGTCCTTTGCAGGGGTCCTGGACCAACCGTGCTGTGATTGGCTGTGGCAGAGGGTGGGTGTCAGCCGGCTCTGGGGTGAGAGGCAGCCTTGAGAAGCAAGGTGTGGGTCTGCCTGCCCCTCCTGAGTAGCAGGGAGCTTGGGTCCTAGAGCTTGACCGTCTGGGGGTGGGCTGCCCAGGACGCCCTGGGAGAGTCTCCCAGGCTGACCCCGCCCCCCACCCACCCCACACTAGAGCATGGACCTTGGGTTCAAGCGGGATCAGGAGACCTTCGCTGCCTCGAGTCTAGGGGGCCAGTTTGTTGGGTGATGGAGTCACTCAGTGTTTCAGGCCTTCCGTTCGCACAGCTGTCGGATGGCAGCCCTTCACAGGGGGAGGAGTGGGAGGAAGGACGGGCACACACCTGCACGCACGTGAAGAAGGGAAAGGCTTCCTTTCCTCTCCCCCTTCCTCTCTCCTTCCTCTCCTCCTCCCTCTTTACTTCCTCTTCCCACTCCCTCTCTACTTCCTCTCCCCCCTTCCTCTCCACTTTCCTCTCCCCCTCCCTCTCTACTTCCTCTCCCCCCTCCCTCTCTACTTTCCTCTCCCCCCTTCCTCTCCACTTTCCTCTCCCCCTCCCTCTCTACTTCTGAGCTCAGAGTCTTGCCCTGGAGAAGCTCCTTCAGCCACTTCCCGCTTCAACTCTGAGGGATGGAAACCCCGACAGGGATGGCTTCGGGGCCACTCCTAGGGCCCTCCCCACAGAGACGTGGGCTCATGGTTTCGCAGGGGTGAGACTCTCCAGCTGCACCTCTGTGTATGTGCATTTTCCTGCAGCCCCTCCCCTTTCTCCAGTCCCTGATGGGCCAAAGGTCTCAGCATCCTATGTCTGATGAAAACCAGGATGGCCCGCCTCTGCTGGGCCCGCTGGGCCACCTTGGGCAGCCCCACCTCCCAGCTGCAAAGGGCCCGTTATCTGTCCTGCCTGCTGCGCAGGGACACCGGGAAGTCCTGGGACATCTGCACAAACGCACCTTCTCCCTGGGTCAGGTGGAAGGGCTCCATTCAGGGCAGACTGCTCGCCAGGTGCGTACATTCCTTTGTTCAGCCTTTGGCAGTATGTTGACATCTACCCACAGTACAAGCACATAGTTCTCAGTTCTCTACCTAGAATTTATCCTACAAACAGATCTCTGTCTTTGATGGGGTTCCCTGGAAACAGTCACTGAGGCACAGATCTGCACGCAGGATGTTAACTGGGGAAGGTCCTGGGGAGCAGCACCTGGCGGGAGAGTGCGGGGCAGAGGGAGGAGCTGAACCACCATGCAGGCCCCAGGGAGCCCTGGACTCAGATGGCTGCAGGGGTGTCCCAGACTGGGGTTAGGGGGTGATTGTGGACCAGTGAGTGGCTGTTCGTGCCCTAGGGAGGGGTGTAGCCTGGGGAAGGGTGAGTGGGGAGCGGTGCCTGAAGAGGGTTGCAGCTGTGAGCCGTCAGCAGCCAACGCTCTGGCTGCTGGGGGAATGAGTGCCCGGTCCTGGAGGAGCCTGAGCAGTGTTCCTAACATCCACCCGCTCACCTACATGAGAACTGACATGTGCACGGTGACGTGCGTTGTAGCAATTTATTGAGCAAGAGATTGGACAATGTCCGTCCATAGGGACTTAATTGACTAAATCAGGGTATATGAGTACCATGGAATACTATGCAGCCATAAAGAGAGACAAAGCCAGTAGAACGCGGATGTGGAACAATCCCTCAGATGCAGGCTGAAGTGACAAACGTACGCGTAGAACAGGATAAGGAGAAGGCATAAAACGAGGGAGGGCTGGGCACGGCATGTAAACATATTTCTGTGTAAGGACAAAATACCTCCGGTAAGATTAATAAATGCGGCTCACAGTGGGTGTTTCCAGGTTGGGGAACATGGTGCCTGAGGTTGGCAGAGAGGAAGACTTCTCTGTACACCTTTTTATATCTTCTGAATATTGAAACATGCAATTGTGTCACCTATTGACGTAAATTAAATTGTTTACCTAATTAGATAGGTTCGATTAAATACTGTAAAAGCACTCCACTGAGAGGTTTGAAAGAAGAAGGGCTGGGCCTTCCAGAAGCCAAGCGCTAGGGTGAGTGGGCCATTGTGGAGGCCTGTGGAGGCCAGCGGGGGACCTTCCCCCACAGGGAGGGTCGGCCGGTGGGCCCCGCGAGAAGAGGCAATGAGCTTCTCGCTTTGAATCTGTGAAGGGAGAGAGGTCTGCTGTGAAGGTGCTGACCAAGGCCAGCTCCTTACTGCCTGTGTGACCTTGGGCAAGGTCATCTAGACTCTGAGCATTGGTTATCTCACCTGTTTAGTGGGGACACTCTGAAATGCCACGCTGCCATGTAAAACAACACACTAGATGTTCAGACAGATATAGGGATAGATAAAATATAGTGTTGAGTGGGAAAAAGAAACAGAAATTAGAAACATGTTCTCAGGCAAACCAACACTACATATTTAACAAGGAGAGACATACATATTCAAAGACATATAGCAAGTGCATCAGAATGTGTGTTGGTGTCGGAGAGAATGTGAGTGGGGGCCGGGATGTAGGAGAGAAAAGAAAATGAAGGTAGAGGGGCCTTGCACAGGCCAGTGGACGTGCATAAGTCAAGGGGAGTGATTATATCGTGCCTTGGCCCCTGAGGTGCCCTCTGCAAACGTTGACCATTTACAGGGCTGTCTCAAGGGCTCCCTGAGAGAATCTTCGAGGCCTGTCTGAGCACAGAGTAGGTACTTAAGCAAATCTTTGAAAAGTCGGAATCCTTACCTGGGTGTTTGGTTATCTTACTCTTTTCAACTTCAACAACACACAAATCAATGACCATGTTTGAGCATTCACCCCAGGCAAGCAAGAGTGACCACAGGCAGTGGGGAGCAGGGATGGCCAGGATTTATCCCAGACCTGCCTGTCTCCAAAGCCATGACTCTTCCCCACCCTGCAACTCGTCCCTCAAGCTTCTCCCAGTGGAAACCCAGGCACTCAGGTGTGTAATGTACCTGAGGGCTCACAGACGATAGAGGCCTGGGCCCTAAGGGACGTGGATCTGGCTGGAGACTGGGCGTGCTCATCTTCAGGGAACTGACATTATAAGGAGGCAGGAGACCAGATCGGTCTTTTCTCTCTGGCTGCTTTTAGGATTTCCTCTTTCTGTTTGATGTTCTGCACGATGAGTTTTTCGCTCTTTCTCTTTTTAAACAATTCTTACTTGAGAATATGTTTTCATTGAATTTTAGAGAGAGAGAAAATCGATCGGTTGCCTCCCATACCCTCCCTAACCAGGAATCAAACCCACAACCTAGATATGTGTCCTGACCGGGAATTAAACCTGCAACCTTTTGGTATACAGGATGATGCTCCAACCAACTGAGCCACTTGGCCAGGGCTGAGTTTCTCTTAATAGCCAGGACCATCTTCAGGACCAGTTGGTCCCTGAACCTACAAAATTCAGTCAGCCTGGCCAGGTGGATTAGAGCGGTCGCCAACCGGTGGTCCGCAGGCCACTGGTGGTCCGTGAGGTCCGAAAGGTTGGCGACCGCTGGATGAGGCCTTTTTGTATTTATCCTGCTTTTCACTGTGCTTCCTATTTCTGTAAGTCCACATTGTTAATCAAAATGGAAAATTTACAGCCATTATTATTTCAAATAATTCTTCTTCTCTATTCTTCTTCTTTTGAGACTCTAATGAGTCTATCACACCTTTTAACCTCTCTCTCATATTTATGTCTTTGACTTGCTGTGCTGCAATCAAAGCGCAGTTTTCTGCTCTAGTCTCCACTTCACTAATTCTTTCCCCAGCTATGTCTAATATCTTGTTTGACCCATGCATTGATTTTATTTTATTATGAGGTCTATTCAGTCCTTTTAAAAAATCAGCCTTGCAATATCCTAGCGGCTAGCCGGTTTGGCTCAGTGGATAGAGCATCGGCCTGTGGACTGAAGGGTCCTGGGTTTGATTCTGGTCAAGGGCACATGCCTGGGTTGTGGGCTTGATCCCCAGTAGGGAGTGTGCAGGAGGCAGCCAATCAGTGGTTCTCTCTCAACGTTGATGCTCTCTCTCTCTCTGAAATCAATTAAAAAAAAAATCAGCCTTGTCATTTTTCAGACTTTTGTTTCCTGATTATCCTTGCCATTCTATTTTTAATTTTGAAAATATTTTATGCATAATCATTTTGTAACCAGTGTCTAATTATCCTAGTATCTTAACTCCCAGAGAATTCACATCTGTTGCTTGTGCTTTCCGCTGACTCTCAGTCATGGTGGCTCATTTTCGTAAGTGTTGGGTGAACTTTGATCACAAGTTTTTTGTTGCCTGTTTTTGCATAACCCTCACCTGGGGGAACCCTGGGGAGCAATTTGAAATGTTTTCCTCCAGAGAGGCTTGCAATAGCTTCAGGTGGAAGCCAGGGGACGCTGGCCACCTGAGTCCCTGCCTAGCGCAGGCGTGTCAGTCCGTTTCTCTGCCTTCCCTGCAGGGACCCCATTGGAGAGCTGAAAGCAGCATGCTCCCTGAGGGCAGTCTCGAGGGTTCCCCTGACTCCTCCCAAGCCCGGGTTATTAAATATGGCTCACGAAGGATCCGTGTTTTAGAGAGAGAGGGTGCTTTGGAGTGTCTAGTCTATCGTGTTCCTGCATGTGATGTGTCTACATGAGAGGTCCCGGTCCAAGCGCTACAGGGGTTCAGAGCAGGACAGCCAGTTACCAAGTTACACTGGGGTGTAATGGGATGGGGTGGGGATTGTCAAATGAGCAACGTCCCAGGCGTTCTCTCCCCCAGGTAGTCTGGTCTAATAGATCTGGGTGGGGCCCATGATTTTTTAACCCTACTCCCCACTTCATGTGATTCTGATGCCGATGGTGCAAGTCAATTTCAAGAAACTCTGGGCTATGGCAATCAAAGAGGGCTTCATGGAGGAAGCTGGATTTGACCAGAACCTTAAAGGGCCCCAGTCAAAGGAAGCAGAGACAAAAGACAGGGAATAGACTGGCTAGTTTGTCCAGAGTGTAGGCTCCTGTCAGCAAGGCAGGAAAGTAAGGAGGGCCCAGATGGTGGAGGTCCCGAAATCTTAGATGTGGGGTTTGAGGCTTTATCCTATGAAATCTTGGGAGCCATTGAAAGCTCTTGGGGAAGGAGAAGCAGTGGCAAGGGCAAAGCAGGATTTTAGGAAACGCAATCAGACAGCAGGTAGCTGGGTGAATTGTATTCCTACAGTTACCCACTTACCATGGAGAATAATGAACTAAATAATGCTGCTATTTTAAGAGAGTTGTGCTTTTGTAGAAAGAGGAGCAGGGACTAACTAATGCTCAGTGTTCTGGGCTGTCAGCCCCGGGGGCCTGGTGGGGGGGGGGGGGCGCGGGCTGGGGGGCCTGGCAGACTGACGTGGCTTCCACAGGCCTTGCGATCCGCCCGCAGAGCAGCGTGAATCTTGTTGGTATGAGGCCAGCAGATCCTACCGGGATTCCTGAAGATGGGCCTTGGCTACTGAGAGGAACTCATTCATCAAGGCCCAGGCTCCTGCCTTAGGCTCTGCAACCCCACAGGGCAGGCAGCTGTGTCCTCACCCTGATGGGGGACCTGAGATACTGCCGCCACAGTAAGGTACAGGGTAGCAAACTGTAGTGGTAGCTCACCATGCTGATGTGATTACAGCATTCCAGCTGCGTTCACTGACGGGTCCCATCCAACCCCTCAATAACCCCGGGTGGTGGGCTCTCTTCCCTCTGTGATGGATGAGACTCAGAGAAGCTCATTGACTTACCAGGGGTCACACAGCAGAGCTAGGACTTGAACCCAAGTCTCCTGGTGGCAGCCAGAGTCCTAGACATTGTGCTGCTGGTGGTACAGGGAATGGGAGGACACTTCTCAGCTGGAGTGCTGATGAGGGGGGCAGTGTTCAGACTTGTTTTTCCTGAACACCCGGGAAGGGCTCTTGCTGGGTCCTGTTCGTTTCTGAGGACAGCGCTTCCTCACAGCACAAGAGCTTGGAAGGTGGCCGGGCCCTCTCCCTGCCTCCACGCTGGGTGGCACCTGAGCCTCACGGGATGATAAGCGTTCAACCAGGCGGGAGATCCGCCTCTTGAGATCGCTCCCTGCACCACTCGCTGCAGTCGGAGTGCTTCCTTTCTCACGGAGGGGAAGTCCTTCCTGCTGTCTGCCTCCAGTTCTCCTGCCACTGCAGTCCCTCCTGCCAGAAGCAGAGAGCAATGGCTTCTCCCAGCCACCACCATCCCCAGAGCTCCAGGTCCAGGTCAGAGGTCTTTCATATCCCAGCATCGTCAGTCCTTCCTCGTGCAGAACTGACAGCAACCAAGCTCACGCTCCCCCGGGACAAGGAGTGGCCATCACCCGCTCAGGCTACCTCCCCCCACAACCATTATGTGTCCCTGTCCTTCCCAGGGACCCATGGGAGCCAGTGAGCTGTGCAGTGAGAGAGATGCCCTAAGTGGGAGCAGGGAAAGGGAAGGCAGGACCCCTCTCAGGTCCCTGAGACCATCCATTCCCTTCACTAAGCACCTACTGAGCTCCTCCCGTATGCACCAACCCAGCACTGGCCGCAAACACATGAGCCAGGGCTGCTGCCCCCGGCTGACAGGGCAGGCTGCGGAAGAAAGCAGGCATGCATGCCGGGACGGGAAACACCCGTGTGCAGCAGCAGCGTGGTGCTTACACAAAGCATGAGCCTCCGTGTCCTCGCAAGCTATTGCTGTGGCATACGCCGCTCCCAAGTCGTTCATTTTTCCCACGTACCTGCCATTTGGGCGGGGCTAGCAAGGCAGCTGTGTGCTCCAGTTGGGACAGCTCGATTCAGGACAGCTTGGTTAAAGGCGACTTCCTCCCTGGTCTGGGAGCTCAGCGGGGGCTGGAGGCGGGGCCTCTCTGCTCCTGGCCACGCGAGCCTCTTCATGCCCACATGGCCTTCCTCACAGCATGGCGCTGGTCCCGGAGGGCAAGGCGGAATTGTTTGACTAATCACATCGTGTTGAGTGGCAGTCACAAAGGTCAGCCCAGGTTCCAAGGGAGGGGCCCCGGACGACACTTCTCGCTGGGGAGTGGCGAGGGCCTAGGGGAGCTGGTGAGGTGGGAGCTACTGCTCAGCCATCTCTGGGAACTACAGCCCGCCACAAGCCATCGCAGGGAATACCACGAAGCGTTAAGAGACTTACATTATCGAATGGAAAAAGCAAGTGATGAAACATTTATGAAAAGGAGAAAGGCACGAGCATATTTATGAGCCGGAGTCCTGGGAGGATGAACACCAGAAGGCCGGCAGGGTTCCCCTCTGTGCTTTGTTCTTTATCTCTAATGCATTCGTTAGCTGGTTTTCCAACGGCATGCATTATTTTCCTAATTAAAAAGTACCATCTCGTTCTATGTTGAAAAACAAATACCCACACAGAGGACATAATTAGGAAGCCAATGGTGCGAAGCAAGTGAAGGGTCCTGAGCAGAAGGAAGAGGGAGGTCTCTCACGCTGGACTCCTCACGGCTTCGATATTCGGATGTGCAGCGGGAGTCCACGGGGTGGGGGGTGGGGGGTGGGGGGGACTAGGTGCTAAATCATTTTCCACTTTTATTTGACCAGGAAAGAGTGTGAGCAGTGGGCGCGCAGGTGCACGCGTGGTGTGTGGGGTGTTTATGGGTACCACCGTGTACATGAGTGTTTTGTTGGATGCACAGGTGTGTGTTAATATAGACGTGTGTCTGTGCATGTGTGTGTGCTTGCTGTTAGGCGTGTGCACTGTTGTGAGCATGTGTGTGTTGTGGCATCTCATGGAACCTGTGCTGCTCGGAGCATGTTGGGTTCTCCCGGTGCAGGCAGAGCTCCTGGGCTCCGCGGGGGAAGACTGCCTCCCCACCGCAAGCCCTTTCCCTCCCTCTCTGCCTTTCCCTCTCCCTGCGCTCCTACACCCTTTCCTCAGCAGCCCGCAGCCCCTCACTCATCACACACATTGGGGAGGGGCTCCCCTCTGCTCCCCTCCGGCCCCCTCATGCCTTCTCTTAAGCCCTTGGCCAAAGTTGCAGGATTTGGATAGGGAAAGCAAACTGAGAGAGAAACTACCCTGGCAAGGCAGGAATCAAGAGAAAAGCCGGAGATTCCAGGAAAGTACGACAGCATTTAAATCGGCCTCCAGCGGAGATGCTCTGTGATAAGTATGTGAAATTGCTTGGCTTGGGTACACAGACCAGGCTCGGTGACCTGTGGTCATTGTTCTTTGTCATTATGTCTTGACTTCCTCTCCAACCCTCACACACGCACAGGCAACATCACACACACACACACACACACACACACTCACACACACACACACACTCACACACACACTCACACTCACACACTCACACATACACACACTCACACTCACACACACACACACTCACACACACTCACACTCACACACTCACACATACACACACACTCACACTCACACACACACACACTCACACACACTCACACACACTCACACTCACACACTCACACATACACACACTCACACTCACACACACACACTCACACACACACTCACACACACACACACACTCACTCACACACACACACTCACACACACGCACTCACACATACACACACACTCACACACACACTCACACACACTCACACACACACTCACACTCACACACACTCACACACACTCACACACACACACTCACACACACTCACACACACGCACTCACACATACACACACACTCACACTCACACACACGCACAGGCAACATCACACACACACACACACTCACACACACTCACACACACACACTCACACACACTCACACACTCACACATACACACACACTCACACACACACACTCACACACACACACACTCACACACACACACACGCACAGGCAACATCACACACACACACACACACACACACACACTCAGCTGGGATTGTGGCCACTTCATTACAAACTCTTGGAGAAACCCAGGAATAGACCAAGCTCCCCGCCCCCACCCCCACCCCCAGAGAAACTCCCACACATTTCTACACAGCAACACTGGAAAAACAAAACGTTTACAAACAAATGGAATGTCCATGAATAGAAGAATGGATAAATTGTGGCCCAAATCCACAGAGGAGTACTGTACATCTGCAAGGACAAATGAGCAGGTTCTACTCACACAGCAATCAAAAGAATAAGTAGCAGAAGAACTGCACACAGTGTGATATGCACATAAAATTTAAAACCACGTAAAATATACACATATGGTTTGGGGGTGTAAGCATATAGAATAAAAGTACTTTTTTTTTTTTTTAAAGCATGGGAAAGATAAGCAACACATTCCGATTAGTGGTTACCTAAATATTTTCTCCGGGGATGTGAGACGGGAGGGGGAAGATATGTAGGAGGAATAGGAGGGCCATCAGTTGTTGCTAATATTAATGATCTATTGCTGAATATCAAATGATCACAAAACCTAGCAGTTTAAAGCAACAGACATTTATTATCTCAGTTTGATATGCTCATGCGGATTTTCTTCTTTGGCCTGTTAATATGATGGATTACATTGGTTGGTTTTTGAATACTGCACCCGTTTGGCATTCCTGGGATAATCTCTCCTTGGTCGTGGTATATTCTTCTTTTCAAGCACATTGCATATGTGATGTTGTGGTGTGTTGTTTGAGATTTTTGTTTGTATGTTGCTGAGGGATATCGGTCTGTAGTAGTTTGGCCATTAGGGTAATGCTAGCCTTATAAAAGGGGTTGGGAAGTTTCCCCTTCTCTTCTGCTTTCTGGAAGACATTTGTGTAGTATTGGTGTCATTTCTCTTTTAAATGTTTATTAGAATTGACTAGAGAAACCAACCAGGCCAGGAGATTTATTTTTTTTCTTGGAAGTTTTTAAACTACGAATTTAAATTTCTTTAATAGATACAGGGTTGTTCTTTTTCTTGGGTGCATTTTGGTAGTTTGTGGCTTTTAAGGACTCGGTCTGTTTCATCTAAGTCAAGGTCATCACACTTTTTCTGTAAAGCAGTGGTTCTCAACCTCCTGGCCCTTTAAATACAGTTCCTCATGTTGTGACCCAACCATAAAATTATTTTCGTTGGTATTTCATAACTGTAATGTTGCTACTGTTATGAATCGTCATGTAAATATCTGATATGCAGGATGGTCTTAGGCGACCCCTGTGAAAGGGTCGTTCGACCGCCAAAGGGGTCGGGACCCACAGGTTGAGAACCGCTGCTGTGAAGGGACAGAAAAATGATTGTCCGCTCTGGGGGCCGTGCAGTCTGTGACCGCTCTTCCCCTCTGCCTCTGTGGTGTGACAGCGTGCACGAGTGAGCGTGGCTGTTGTACTAGTTTGCTGGGACGGTCACAGCAAATTACTAGAAACCGGGCGGCTTGAAACAACAAGAATTTCTTCTCTCACAGTTCGGGGCTAGAAGTCCAAAGTTAAGGTGTCAGCAGGGCCATGCTCCCTCCGAAGGCTCTAGAGGAAAGACCTTCCTTGTTGCTTCCAGCTCCAGTCAGGGTAAGTCTCATCTCTACATCAGTCTTCGCATGGCCTTCCCTCTGCGCCTTTCTGTATCTCTGTCCCCAAATCTTCCACCGCTCTTCCGTAAGACGTCAGTCACATCTGATGTAGGGCCAATCCTGCACCCATACGACCTCATTTGCACTAATTACACTTGCCAACACCCTATTTCCAATTTAGGTCACATTCTCAGGTTCCAAGTGGATATGGATTTGGGCGTGGGGGAGGTGGGGACAGTTCAAACCAGTACAGCCATGTTCTAAAAAACAATGTTACAAAAACAGGGAGTAGGCCAGATTTGGTCCATGGGCTGTAATTGGCTGACCTTTGACTTAAGTTGTAAATATATGGACATAGCGATGTTTGTAGTATTCTCTTATTTTAAATTTTGTGGGGTTGATGGCGAGTGACCTTCCTTCTTTCACTCCTGATAGTGGTAATTTGTGTCTTTTCTCTTTTTTGTTGCTGTCAGTCTAGCAGCAGGTTTATCAATTTTATTGATTTTTTTCAAAGGACCAGATTTTAATTTAGTTGATTCTTCTCTATTGTTTTCCTAGTTTCTATTTTATTGATTTCTACTTTGATCTTTATTTACTCCTTCAGCTTACTTTGAGTTTATTTTACACATTTTTTTTCTAGTTTCTTAAGGAAGAAGCTTTGATTATTGATTTGGGACCTTTCTTCTTTTTAATATAAGATTTTTAATATTATAAAATTTTCTCTAAGCACTGATTTAACTGATATCTCTGTGGTATGATTTGCAAGTGTTTGGAGATTTTCTAATAGTTTTTTGTTACTGATTTCTAGTTTAATTCACTATGGTCAGAAAACATACTTGGAATTCACGTTTTAAAAATTTGTTAACACAGATATTAAACTTTTGGTATTGTCCCACAGATTCCTGAATGTGTTCATTTTTTTAATAATATTTTGTCTGTTGTTCAAATCAAATAACTATTGATCCCTCAAGTTCATTCACTCTGTCATCTTCACTTTGCTATTGAGCTCATCCAGTGAATTTTTAATTCAGTTATTATATTTTTCAGTTCTAAAATTTCTGTTTGGGTCTTCTTCATATTTTCTATTTATTTTCTGAGACCATCTACCTTTCCACTTATTTCAAGCGTGTTTACCCTAACTTCTTGAAGCATGGTTATATTACCTGCTATAAAGTCTTTGGTGATCCAACATCTGTATCACCCCGGGGTTAGCATCTGCTGCTTTTCTTTTCTCTTGTGAATTAAGATTTTCCTCGTTGTTCACATGCCAAGCAAATTTGGATTTTATCCTAGATATTTAGGGTCTTGTTTAAATCCTAAGAAGTATGTGGGTTTTTATTGTTGTTAGCAGATTTTTTTTTAAGTTAGGTTTATGCTGCAAGTTCTGAGCTGCCTTCTGTGGGCTGTGCCAATGTTAGTTTAAATTTCAAAGTGTTTTCAGTGCTTTAAGGGACAGTCCCCAGTGTGTGGTACCCTGTGGCCAGTCTGGGGCTTGTGTGTGGCCTGTACTGTGGCTCAGCTCTCAAAGCCTGGACTAGCTGTTTAGGATCAGAGTCAGGCACACACAGCTCAGAGGCGAGGCCTGGAATTCATACACAAGTTTATGGGATTAGTGTCTGAACTCCCTCTTCTCCTCTATCCACATGACACTTTCCAGGTCCCTGGAGCCTCCCTTCCCAGTCCTCCAGCCAGAAACCTGGGGTTTTAGTTCCCCACTCAGCTGCGCTCTTCCCACTGCTGTGTCTGGGCCCAGTACCACTGATGATTCTCCCTGGTTGGTGTCTGGCAGGGCCCGCACAGCGGGAGTGGGGAGCCCAAGACAGGACCTTGGAGAGTTCCATTCTTCTGGCGCAGAAGAAAATGAGAGCTATAAGCCTGGGCGACCCCATGGGACAGGGCTTCCCACTCTGTCATGATTTCATTGCCTGTTTGTGTGTCTGTCTCTGTGGCTGGGGAATGTCTTCAGTGGGGCCAGAGCCTTGATCCCTGCTTCTCTCTAGAGGCCAGCACGGTGCCCAAGTTATCACATGAAGAGAGGAGAGAGTGTGGAGGGTCCTGCAGAAGGATTATGGGAAGCCTGGAAGCAGTGCTCATTACTTTGAGCCACAGTCTGCTGTCCAGAGCCTACTCACATGGCCCAACGGAACTGCAAGGGAGTCTGCGAAATGTGATCTTTCTGCATATCCAAGACAGAAATGACACAGCTTTGTTGAAAGTATTGTCTCTGTCATCCATGCCTTACTCTTCTCAGCTCTGAGCCTTTGGACATACTGTCCCTCCCACCTTGGGGTGCTCCCATCAGTCCCTGCCAAATCCTTCCCATTCTGAGGCCACACTCAATCGCTTCCTTGAAGGCCTCCCTGACTGCTCTCTCCCCTGAATGAGTAAACCATGGACTTACCCACAACAGGTCATTTAACACAGGGTAGCCTTGGCCCCGGTTTGTTTTATGTGTGCAGGTGTGAACAGCAGCTGTGGGACACTGAGAAGTCCGAGGCCATGCTTATATAAATATGTTCAAAATATGTTTGTTGGAAGTGAACATCATCAGAAATGGTACATATTGCACCCTGATAGGACGCAGTAAGAAGGACGCAGCATCACTTCTTTGTAATCCTTGCCAGATAAATAGAAATTGAGTGACATTGTACAAAACAACTGGCCTGTCATCTTTAAACATGTTGAAGTTATAAAAGTCAAGGAAAGACCAAAGAATGGTTTTGGAGCGAAGGAAGCTTCACATGACAGAGACCTGGAGACTAAATGCAGCGCGTGATTTTCGACTGAACCTTTTGGCTGTAAAAGACGTTATAGGGACAGCTGTCAACGCTTCAATGGGGCCCGAGGATCAGAAGGCAGCAATGCATCGGTTTTAATTTCCCGGTTTTGATGGTTGTGTCATGTAGGAGAATGGCCTTGTGTATAAGAAATACATACATTTGAAGGTGCTAGGACATTAGGTCTGCAATTTACTCTCAAATGTCTCAGAAAATAAATAGCTCTTGGCGCCATACTTCCAACGCTTCTGTGAGTGTGTCATTGTCTCAAAATAAAAAATAAAATGCTTGTTGGAAGAAAATGCCAGTAAATCCCAGAGTACAGGCAAAAAGGCACACTTCCCAGGCAAGCCTCCGGGCCACCATCCCCTGTGCCCTGACCAGTGGTTTCAGCAATGATGAGCCTGTGGCTGGCTGGCCAGGGCCACAGTGCAGCCGTTCCCCCCCCCCCTTCTCTCGGAGAACCCCGACGTTGTTGGGGCTCAGCGGTGTGCTAGCCTCGGGGGGTGCCGCTGGTCTCAGCCGCGTGTGACCTCCCACTCCTCTGCCGGGCACCACGGTTTCTGTTCCGGCCAATGGCACGCCACGTCTTTCGGATCAACCCTCCTTCAAAAACAACAAAGAGAACTGGACAAAAGACATTTTAAGAAATAAACTCAAAAGCTTCAAAAAAGATGAAAGGCAGCAGGGAGCACCACACAAGCTCATTTGGGGACGGAAGCTTATTTCCTGAGAGGCAAGCACCAAAGCCGCTTATCCTGAGGCTATTTGCCGCAAGTGCTCACTCGGGGACGCGCCAGAGGAGGGCACAAAAGTCAAGGTCCTCCAAGGCCCGAGGTGGGGGGACCTTCAGGAGAGCCTTCCCACGTCAAGCTGGTGCCCCTGGGGACAGGGCGCCAGAGGCTGGCTCCCCCTCTCTCCCCTGCAGCTGGGGGACTGTGTGCTCGAGTTCCTGCCAAGGAGACATCCGGGAATCTGCCGGGCAGTTTCTGGGAAGGACTTTTCTCCCCGATGAAAGGAGGCTGGGCATGAGGAGGGCTCTCCGCTTCTCCCTCCTGCCTCTCAGCCTGGCGCTGCCTGCAGGAGCTGCGGTGCAGTCCTCCCAAAGCGTCTGGTGACACTCGCGGAAGGTGCGGGCGCAGAGGGATCTGTGCAGAGCTGGGCCACAGGTCACCCTGGAACCAGCCTCTTGCAGACTTTTTGCTATTTGGGGAAAACAATTCAAAGCCACTTGGGTCTGATATTCATTCCTTTGGAAGGAAGGCCTCTCTCCTAACGGAGAAAACCGCGTGCACACAATCGCGGGACAGGCTGCCTGCTCACCGCTCCGCACCCGCCCTCAGAGCCACAGGGACAGCCGCCGGGAATCCTCGCTCTCGCCTCCTCTTCACCCTGTGGGCGCAGAGGTCACAGCTGTTTATACTCTCCCTGGTCTCCTCTGCCCCAGGGTTGATGACACTCGGGGTTAAGCCGGGACCCGTCCTGCCCTGCAAACCTCTGAGTGGGAGATTGACCCCTCTCTGCCGGTGTCTCAGGGTCAACACAGGGCTGGCTGAGAAAGCCCTTGTCCCGTTAACCCTCCTACTTCCTGCTAGTGCTTCACACACTTCATCCCCTTCTGTTTAACCCTAGGAACACCCATCCTCAGAGGTCGGCGCTGCTAACACCCAGTTTACAAAGAAAGAGAGGCTCGCCCAACGTTCAGTGATTTGCCCAAATCACACAGCTTGTAGGTGACTTAATTCACTTAACTCCGACCTGTTCAACTGCAAGTCATTGCCTCCAACCTCCCCCCCACCCCATTTCCTGCCTCCAACCCTACAGCAGCTAGTAACATGGGTGGGTAGGACAGCTCAGGGCTGTGGGAGTACATGAGGGCAGGGGCCAATCAGGGAAGACTTCTTGGAAGAGGTAGGGAAGGCCAGGCTCATAGGTTGGGGAAGAATTAGAGACAGATGGAAAGTCAAACACCCTAGCGGGAACTGAGTCAGAGCCTCAGAGTTTGGAAGGGGGAGAGTGTCAGGGAGATGGGGCTGGGAGGGGGCCAGTGGGTATAACTGTGACTCGGGAGAGAGAGTATAACCTGGGGTTAAGCACCCAAACTTAAGAGCCAGAGGGCTGGATTGCCTCCCAGCTCTTCCTATCAGGTGTACGACTCCGAGCAAGTTCTTAACTTCTCTGTGCCTTAGTCTTCCCATCTGTAAAATGGGTATGATAATAGTACATACCTCTTTGGTCTTAGTGACAACAATGGCCGGTGCTTGGCAAATGTCATTATCATAGTTTCCTTCGTTGAAGCTCTCTTCCTCCTCCTCCCCTTCCCCCTACGGATTTGTTGGCCACTCTGGGATATCCCAGAGAGCTCCTGGGCATGCCCCACCCTCAAGGCCTTGGTCCTTCTGCTGAATATGCCCACTGCCCCTAAAACTCCACCAACCTGGGCTTCCCCAACCCCAGCCCTCCCCTCCATTCCCAATTCTATCTGGGGGAATGAGAGAGATAAGAACCAGCAGCTTCAATTAAAACCGAGTCGCTTGAACAATAATGGAAAAGTAATTGAGCTAAATTGAAATGTAATTGGGAAAAAAAAACAATCATGGCTTAACATGGATTTAGAAACCAGGCTGGGGGGCAGGGGCCTCTCCAGTCTCCAGCCTCCAAATCTCCTTATCTCCTCCCTATTCCTTAGGGGCCCCCCTCACCTCTCAGTTCAGAGTCCCCACAGACGCCCCCCTAACATCCTGAGGCTTCTCCCTCCCGTCTGCTCCCCCGAGTTATCCTAGACCAGGCTTCTCAATCTGGCGATTTTGTGTCCACACCCTCTGAGGGACATCTGACAATGTCTGGTCGTCACAACTGGGTGGTGGGTGCTCCTGGCATCCAGTGGGCGGAGACCAAGAATATAATGCCCAGGACAGCCGCCCACAGCAAAGAATTATCCAGCCCAAAGCGTGAATAATAGTGCCGAGGCTGAGAACCGCCCTGCTCCAACTCTCCGCCCTGCCACGGCCCCCAGCCTTCAACAAAGGGGCCTCTAGCTTCCTCTCCCCTGTCCAGCATTAGGGAGACACCCCTCTTTTATGTGTCCCCTGTGAACCCTAAGACCTGACTCTCAGCAAAGAGAAGGGCAGAGGTCCTTACTTCCTGGGAGCCAGTGAGCTCCATCACCCCCAGGGGAGCTCTCCATCACTTCCCCTCTTTCCCATAACATCCCCTTCCTCCCTCCCTCCCCTCCCTTCCACGGGCCCATCTGGAAACCATGAGTGGACAGGGTGAGTGTTAGCTCCCTGCTGTCCCCATCACTCAGACAGTCCTCAGGAGACGCTCCTTGAAGAGACCCTTCAGGGGCCAGAATCACACACACACACACACACACACAGACCCCGCTAGATGTGGAAGCCAGAAGTGTCCTTAGGGATCTTCCTGATATTAGAAACCAGGCTGGGAGAAGGGGCAGGGAGTGGGGGGCGTGCTCAGAGCTGCCCCGGCCCCAGCCCCAGCCCCCGCAGCTGAGCATCAGGAGGGAGGCGCTCCCGAGTCCTCAGGCCCCTTGCCCTCTGCCCACACCTGAGCCTGGTCCTGCCGCCCCGCAGAAGCCAGGCCTGACTCCCCTCTGCCTCACCATCTCCTTCCGTCTCCCTCCCTTCCCACCCGTCCCTCCAGCTCGGATGTGCCTTCAGTGCGGGGTGGGGATGTGGGGGGCTGGGAGGTGAGCAGGAGGTGGCTGTTTGGGCTCCCGATAAACTCGGGAGTCAGCTGGCGTGAAATGAAGAAATATGGCTCCCGGTAAATATT
Source organism: Myotis nattereri (assembly GCF_964212035.1). Classification (NCBI taxonomy): domain Eukaryota; kingdom Metazoa; phylum Chordata; class Mammalia; order Chiroptera; family Vespertilionidae; genus Myotis; species Myotis nattereri. The sequence goes on from NC_138081.1 coordinate 10,389,915, forward strand.
TATTTTCTATCAGAAATTAGCAAACCAAATGTAATTAAAAACAACTCTGTGTGTGCCTTTCCACTCCCACCCCCAGCCCCCAGTCTAGAAAATGACATCTCGGAAGAGTGAGTCATAAAGCCGCGTCCTAATTAGCAGGCTGCCCTGCTGCTGGGCTGCCGCCCTCAGACTCCAAGAAGCTGCCAGGACGGAGCGTGGGCCCAGCCATTGTCGCTCTGCAGGCCCCCTCTCTCCTTTGCCCCCGCCTCCCCCCACCCCTCCAGTCTGAAGGGCTTGACCCCTGAGCAGGGCCAGACGGAAGTGGAGGGAGTGAACCAGATCTCCCTTCAGCGAGTCAGACAGGGCCCCTCGTCACCTGGCTCCGGCCCCGGCCCCGCCCCCCCCTCAGGAGCAGGAGTTGCTGGCTGAGAAAATGGCTTGGGAAATCAGCAGAACTGGATTCCCTCACTGTCTAGCTGTGCGACCTTGGGCAAGTCCTTTAATTTCCTGAGCCTCAGTTTCCCCACTTGCGGCCCCCAAGAGGGCAATTAGTGATCAAGAATTTCCCAATGCCAAGAGCCTGAAGCTCTTAGAAGCTGGGAGTGTTTGTACACACGACACATTAAGTTAGTTCTGAGCTGTGGGGACAGAGCAGGGATCCACACAGACAAAATCTCTCCTCTCAGAACGCACCTTGGGCAGTACTGCATGGCACCAGCAGGTGCTGTAGTTGAGTGTGCATGGCACCAGCAGGTGCTGTAGTTGAGTGTGCACGGCACCAGCAGGTGCCCAGTAGTTGAGTGTGCACAGCACCAGCAGGCGTTCAGAAGTTATTGAGTGGGTTCTCTCCTGCAGCCTCCCTCCATCTGACATCCCAGCTGACAGTGTTGTCACCACCATGGCGGGGTAATAGCTCTTTATTGAGCACCTACTATGTTCCTGGCATTGTGCTGGGTGCTACTCCTCCAGGGTGGCTCAGCTAGAGGCTTGCTTCCAAGTCTAAGTCTGGGCAGTCTTGGGATGGAGTGCAGGGTGGACAGAGACCCCAACTCCCCCTGCTTTGTCCCTCTCCTGAGCCCAAGCTATGCGTTGCTATGCTCAACACATATTTGAGATCCACCTGCCAGAAATGCTTTTTCCTTCCTGTCCGCACCTCTGTTTAAAAACCCACAATGTCCTGGTGTCTGCCCCACTCACAGGGTCTCTGCAGCCCACCTTTTTGACCTGGGCCGCACAGCCCCCTGACTTGGCCACTAAATTAGATGCTGTTGGAGCCCGCCCGTGGCCCCTCGTCCGTCTCCCCGCAAAGGCACCAGCCCAACTTCCAACTGCCAGCAGCACCTCTTTGCCTGCAAGCTCTGGAGCAGCCCCACCATCCTTCTGTCTCACAAATGCCACCTCCTCTAGGAAGCCTACCCTGATTGCTGAGCCTGCTCAGCTCTGCCCAGATCTGGCTTCCTTCAGCTCGGAAGGAACTCTGTTTCAGACACTTGGCTCAGACCACTGGGCATCAGGAGGTCCGTTTCACATGCTCAAGCTTTAGCTCATCACATGGATTGTATCTCCCTCCCTCCCCAACTTGTGCCACCAAAAGTTTTGGGTTCAAGTCCTGGCTCTCTCACTTAACAGCTGTGCAACCTGGGGCGAATTACTTAACTTCTCTGAGCCTCAGTTTCCTTGTCTGCATTACATCATGGGTGACAGTAATAGAGGCTCACCTCATGCTGGTTTTAAGAAATAAAGGAGACGAGACAGATCAACTCCGGGACAAGATGCCAGCACACAGTGAAGGTAGGAGACAGCTGCGCCCCACAATTGATAACTACGACACGGTCTCCCCAGCCCTGTCCTTCTGGGGTTGGCATCCCCTTCTTCTGGGAGCTGAGCCCACCTGTCCAGCTCTGTGACCCCGGGAGAGGGCGTGTATCGTGTCCCCGCCCGTGACCACGCATGACCCACTGAAGCATGGTCATGAGGGAGAGCCTGGTGCCTCAAGGGCAGGAAGAGGGTCTGAGAGAGCCCGGTCAAGGGGCAGACAAGTACAGGCCAGAGGGAAAATGACAGAAAGCTGCGGCAGGTTTTGAGTCCTGGGTTCCAGCTGTTCCCCAGGCTCTCCTGCCTGCTGTCCTTCCCTTCCTTTGATAATGAGAGAGATTCCAAATCCTTCCCAGAACCCGGCCCCTCTCTTTTCACCCTGGTTCAATCCCTTAAGCTGGTTTCTGTCATTGCCCTCCACCAAGTCCTGGCCTGTGTGAGCCCCCGGGAAACCGTCTCTCCTCTGACTGCCGACTGCCGGCCACAGAAGGCCCGGGACACCCTGATGAGACCGGAGGGGAGGGCTCTCGGAGCCTCTCCCTAATGCTGCTTCCTCACAAAGGATGTCCTAAAAAGACACTGTTGCCCCAAACAGGGCAATTAGTGGTGGAGAAGAATTCCCAGCGCCAGGACCATGGGCCTCTTAGAGGCTGGGCAGGTTTATACCCACAGCATGTTGAGTGTGGGGGGCTGCCTGGGGGAGGGGCTGAGCGTGCACCCTCTGGAGCCCTGATGCCTCAGTGGGGGCTCAGTTGCCCCTCTGCACCCACAGCCACATGTGGCTGGGGGACTCCTTGGAGGCAAGGGCAGGGGCCTCATGGAGCCAGTGGAGGTGGGCGGCTGCTGGCTTCCTGGCTGTGTGGGTATCGTTTTCTCCATCCTTCAGACTGCTCAAGGAAAATTACCTCCCTAATTGGCTCTTCTCTCCAACAAGCTGTAATGAGGCTCAGCTTCATTCCAAGGGTACTTAACCACCCTCTGCCATCACTGAATGCCATCTGCGGCCCTGCCACCGTCCATGCCCATGTCGCAGGGGCCTGAGGGCCAGGGCAGGAGACCCAGGGGTCTCGCCCTGCATTAGTCCCAGCTGTCCAGAGGCACTACCCCCAGCTGAGGGGGACGCAGCCCTGTCCTCAGGGAGCCCCAGTCTGAGGGGACACAGCCCTGTCCTCAGGGAGCCCCAGTCTGAGGGGACACGGCCCTGTCCTCAGGGAGCCCCAGTCTGAGGGGGACCAGCCCTGTCCTCAGGGAGCTCCTGGGATTACAGGAAATATTGCTGATCTCTGGTTCGCTCATCCAATCAGCAAACACTGAGGGAGCTTCACTGCCTGTTATGGCCCGTTTCCAGCCCGGATTCGAGACTCGGCTGTGAGCAGAAGGAGCAGAAGGCCTGCTCGCCTGGCGCTCACACTCCAACAGGAGGGAGTCGCCATCACCTCTTCCCAAGCCTGCGGAGCCCGGGCTTCCAGGCTGGAGCCAGGACTGGGCCACTGGGGGCTGCCTTGCGGGAGGGGCTGGCTGCAGTAAACAGGGTGAAACTCAAGTCCTGTAACAACCCCAAGTGTAAGTAAGGGGTTTCCAACTTCCTCGATGCCAGTTCCAGGCAGTGAGCAGCTCTCCCTCCAAAGGCCATGAGGGGCCTGGCTCCTTCTCTCCCCTAGAGGGAAACACAGCCCACTGTCCCTCAGGCCCAGCCTGGAGCGGCCTCCTCCCCCCACCGCCCACTGGAAACAGCTTAGACACCTGGACACCTTGATGCAAAGGAGGCTGTAAAACTGGTGCCACTGGGCAGCTGCGTGCCCTGGGCCTCCGTTCCATCAGCACACGGAGAGTCCACGGGTCTGAGCTGTCAGCCGGCCGTCTCCTCCAGCGAGACCCGGCCATTCCGCTGGGCAGCCAGCTCCCGGGGCCAAGAATCTCGTCTCCTCTGTCCGCCTCCCCGCCTGACACAGCACTGGCCCTCCAAGTGCCGCTGGGCTCAGGTTGATTCAGAAATAGGAGCTGATTTTTAGGGTCAGTTATCTAGGGAAGCGAAACAAACTCAGTGGCTGAGAAAACAAGCACCATGCTATTTAGTCCCACGCCTGGGGGTCAGCAATTTGGGCTGGGTCCTTGCCTGGGCCCCCTGGTGTGGCTGCAGTTGGAGGCTCGACTGGGGCAGAATGGCTTCAGAGGAACTTGCTCACATGTCTGGAGGTCGGTGTGGGCTGCTGGCTGGACCTTGTCTCCAGTAACTGCAGGGGAGCTCGTCCCTCTAAGGCTCAGGGCAGCAAGACCATGAGAATGGAAGCGCAAGGCCCTTGAGGCCGGGTGTGGCCGTTGCACATCACCTCTGCTGCATTCTGCTGGTCAGACCCGCCAGACCCAAGGGCCGCGGAAATAGACTCCATCCCTTGATGGGCGTTGCAAAGAGTTCGTGGCCATTTAAAATCTGCCATCCTTGTGGTTATCTATTGCTAAATAACAAATGAGCCCAAAACTTAGTGACTTAAACAGTAACATTTCTTTTGTTCATGAATTTTCCACTTGGGCAGGATTTTGTGGGGAGAGACAATCTCTACTTCACCCAGAATCAACTGGGGTGGATCCAAGCCTAGGGGCTGCAATGATCTACATTCACTCAGTCTCGTGTCTGGGGGCTGATGCTGGCTATTGGTGACAGGGGGTCGGGGGAGGAAAGGAGGGATGGAGGCAAGGAGGCAGGGAGGGAGAGAGGGAGAGAGAGAGAGAGAGAGAGAGAGAGAGAGAGAGAGAGAGAGAGAGACCAAGACCCAAGCAGAGTTGTTTTGCAATCTATTGGTGGAAGCAGTCACAAATCTGCCCAGTTTCAAGAGAGGAAATAATCCATGAGAAGTGACCAGGTCTTAGAAGAACTAACATAGAACCAGAAATATTGCTGCAGCCAATTTTGGAAAATACACTCTACCACACACTCCTTGATTCCTCATTCATCCATTTATCGCGCTCCTGCAGCCCACTCGCTGTGGGCCAGGCACGGGGTCAGACCCATGCAACAAATCTCTGCTTCCCAAAGGAAGTGAGTCTCCTCGCCACCCAAACGGGTAGAAGACTGACAGCTTCCCTTCAGAGGCACCATAAGGGCGTCTGAGGCAGATGCCAGCACTGATGTTCGTCACACAAAAGGACAAAGAGAGAGCCTTCATCTCCGCGGGCAGGCATCTCATTAGAACCTAAGAAGGATTTTTCTAGCAAAGATTTATTCTGAGGGACATGCTCTCACTTGCCATTGTCACCTTTCTCCCTTCTTCCCGTGTCTCAGTAGAGGCAGGGGACCTGAGGGGGAGGTGGGCCAGCTCAGGGCCCAGCAAATGTAATGTCATCATGCTCTCGGCTCTTCAGTTTGGATACATGTCTGGGCAGAGCGAGTACTCGCAAAGCTTGGTTGGATTTGAATGCCTAGACTTGCCTTGTTCTCCCACTAGACTATGAACAGCCTGAATCTGAGGCCTTGGCATGTGGCACAGTGCTTTCTGCATAGTATGTGTTTATGTGTGTTTGATGAATGAATGAATGAAAATGAGAAAATTCAATGACTGCTAATTGTGCCCATGTATGTTCTTTTTCTTTTATAGTAAAAGAGTCTGTGTGTGTGTGTGTGTGTGTGTGTATATATATATATATATATATATATAATTATATATATTATATATAATTATATATATAATTATATATTATATATTATATATATTATTATATATATAATATAATTATATATATTATATATAATTATATATATTATATATATATATATATAATTTATAGCTGAACACATAGCAACCTAGAATAAAGCATGCGTTTCCCTCTTTTATAGCCAGAAACGGCCATATAACTAAGTTCTGGCCAATGGCCATGAAAAAAGTATGGTGTATGTTAACTTCCAGGTCATATCTTTAAAAGAAAGAACCAAGCCCTCTCTTGCCTTTTCCCCTTCCCTCCAGCCGAAATGCGGTGTGCTGGGGACATCTTGGAACCTATGGACAAGAGAATACCCCAGGCGAGATGAAGCAACAAGGATCCTGGAACCCTGCATCTTGAACCTGCCATCCCAGCCCTTGACTACTTATACTCAGACTGTTATGTGTGAGAGAAATACATTTCTATTAAATTTAGCCACTGTTGTCTGGGGTCTCTGTTAGAGCATCTGAATCTCTATCCTAAATCAATACAGCAAGAAGGTAAACACATGCATGAGTGAGTTAATGAATAAGTGGATGATCGATTGAGTGAATGTCTAACTTGTTGCTGTTATGGTGACAACAAAACACATAATACCTCATTTATAAAGCTTTAACTGTTGTGACGCCTGTTTATTTAATGAGAAGTGTGGAGGGGTGGATTCAACAGCTCAACAGTCCTCAAAGAACCCCAGGTTCATTCCACCTTTTTGCTTCACCATTTTCGGTGTTGGTTTTTATCCTTGGGCCTGGTGCCAGGAGGCCACCACAGTGGGCTACCACTGCTCCGGACATCACACCTCACACAATCATGCCCACGGGCAGGAACCAGGGTGAGGGCCTTGGAGGTAAGACAGGGCCATCCTCCTGAGTTTCCTTCTTCCCCCAGAGCCCCCACCAGATTTCATCAGATCTTATTATCATAACTGGGTCACATGGGCCAGCTCTAGCTGCAAGGGAGGCTGAGAAATGAGTGCCTCAGTTATACAAGCTCTGGAGTGGGAGGGGGACAAAAATAGTAGGGAGTGACGGTGGCGTTAGTAACCGACGGTGTCTGCCACAGTGACTAAGAGGGTGAATGAATGAATGAATGAGTGAATGAACGAATGGATACTGTTTGGTAAAAATGCAAAATCCCCCCTGCCCTAGTAGTTAAAAGAACTCCCAGGGTTGGGATCCGGGAAGAGAGAAGGAGACAGTGGAGGGAAAGGGATGGAGAGTCTCCTGGGGGTTAGAGGCAAGAAGGAGGTCAGAGTCCTTGGGGTCATGGTGGGTGGTGAGGAAGGTGGGCTCAGAATGGACTGGATGGATCCAGGAAGGATAGGGCATCCGGAAGTTGGGCAGAGAGACCAACAGGGCAATAGGGGAGAAGGAGAAACCCACTTTGGCCTGAAGAGGATGCCATTTCTAGAAAAGGGAACAGGACTTGATCAACCTAAGAACCTGGGCAGGGCCAGTGGGGACGGGCAGTGGCCCGCAGATTAAAAAGTGTTATGGGAATCCATCTTCTGCTAACCCAGGGATTCAAGCATAAAACTGGTTTTGGCTGTTAGTGATGGCTCCTTGTGCCAAATCCTTCACCCTCATAACAAATAAAAACACAGAATACTGGAAGTCAGAGCTTCAGGGCCCTAAGGAAATCATTTCGAACTCAAACTCCTTCCATTCTGCAGGTGAAAGACTGAGGTCCAGACACAGGAACAAAAGGAAGTCCGTGGCAGAGTCTGGACCAGAGCAGGCGCTGGGCCCTGAGTCTGTGCCCCTCCCATTGGGCATTACACTCTTTCTCAAGGCAGAACCATGCCTCTGTGGAGTGACGGCCTGGGTTTCCGCAGCCCATTCTGGGATGTTCGGGGTGCAGAACAGAGCCTCCGTCCCCGTTTTGTCACTGCCTTACCCTCACCATCACACAGGATGCAGAGGGTTTGGAGGGGACGTAGCTGGCCAATGGGGAATGACCTGTCTGCAAAGTGCTGAGCTCCTGGTCACCGGCAGTCCCAGCAGGACTGGGGGAAGACAGCAGGGAGGACCCTGGCCAGCCATTGGAGGGCATGGCCAGGGGTTCCCTTCAATGGTGAAACCCTTGGCAACGTCTTCAGACTGACCAGCCAAGAAGGGCCAGGCCCTGCTCAGGTCTGGAGGCAACAGACACCTCTGCCAGCCCCACTGTTCCCATGGTGACAGGTGCGGGGAGATGGGGGGAGAGGTATGGAGGCCTCTAAAGGCCCCAGGCAGGCCGTCGTGGCTCAGTGGTTGAGCATCAACCTATGGACCAGGAGGTCACAGTTTGATTCCTGGTCAGGGCACATTCCTGGGTTGCAGACTCAATCCCCAGTGGGGGGACGTGCAGGCGGCAGCCAGTCAATGATTCTCTCTCATCATTGACTAGGGGCCCGGTGCACGAAATTCATGCATTGGGTGTGTGTGTGGGGGGGAGTGTCCCTCAGCCCAGCCTGCCCCCTCTCACATACTGGGAGCCCTCAGGCGTTGACCCCCATCACCCTCCAATCGCAGGATCGGCCCCTTGCCCAGGCCTGACGCCTCTGACAGAGGTGTCAGGCCTGGACAGGGGACCCTCATTTCCCCCCATCACTGGTTCTGCCCCCAGCCCAGGCGTCAGGCCTGGGCAGGGGACCCCCAGACCCCTCCGATTGCTGGCTCTGCCCCTTGCCCAGGCCTGATGCTTCGGCCAGAGGCATAGACCCCCATCACCCTCCGATCACCTAATCGGCCCCTTGCCCAGGCCTGACGCCTCCACCGGAGGTGTCAGGCTTGGACAGGGGACCCCCATCTCCCCCCGATCACTGGCTCTGACCCCCGCCCAGGCCTGAGGCCTCTGGCCCAGAAATCATGCCTGGGCAGGGGACCCCCATCTCCCTCTGATCGCTTGCTCCACCCCCCGCCCAAGCCTGACGCCTCTGACCCAGGCTTCAGGTCTGGGCAAGGGGACCATCATATCCCCCCAATCCCCGGCTCTGCCCCCCCAGCTCTCCGCGGTTGCAGGCTCCGCCCCTGCCCAGGCCTAACTCCTCTGGCCTGAGCGTCCAGCCCGGGCAGCGGGGACTCGCAGCTGCAGTGGCCCGTGATCGTGGCCTCCGCTTTAGGACCAGGCAAGGGACCCCTAGCTCCTGGGACTGCCAGCTTCGACCGTGCCCAGCTCCCATCGCTGGCTCCACCCCTACTTCCTGCTATCACTGGCCAGGGCGGCAAAGGCACCTGATTCTCCGATCATGGCTCGGGGGCAGGGCAAAGGCGGCCCCAGGGCCGCCTTTGCCCTGCCCCCACAGCTCTTAGCTCCCCCCTGGGTTTCAGATCACTGTCAGTGGCAGGGGGCTTCTTCCTGCTTTCCCTTTCGCCTCCCTGCATTGTGCCTACATATGCAAATTAACCAACATCTTGTTGGCAGTTAACTGCCAATCTTAGTTGGCAGTTAACTGCCAATCTTAGTTGGCAGTTAATTTGCATATAGCCCTGATTAGCCAATGAAAACGGTAGCGCTGTACGCCAATTACCATTTTTCTCTTTTATTAGTGTAGATGTTTGTCTCTCGCTCTCTCTCTCTCTCTTCCTCTCTGAAATCAATAAAAATATATTTTAAAATAATAAAGGCCCTGGAGCAGGGTGCAGTCAGGGCAGGAAGGAGGGCGCCACTTCCTCAGTCAGGCCCGTCACCCAGGCTGAGGAGCAGGACTGAGGTCAGAGACCTGGACCCCGCGCCACCCCACAGTCACCACTCCACAGGCCCGAAGTCTGCACGCCTCCCCCAGAGTCCCGGCGGGAGGGAATCCTGGGGTGTGGGGGTGGAAGATCGAGCCACCTCTGCTTCTCAAGTTTTATTTTTATTTTTTTATTTTTTATTTTTTTAAAAATATATTTTATTGGTTTTTTACAGAGAGGAAGGGAGAGAGATAGAGAGTTAGAAACATCGATGAGAGAGAAGCATCGATCAGCTGCCTCCTGCACATCTCCCACTGGGGATATGCCCGCAACCCAGGTACATGCCCTTGACCGGAATCGAACCTGGGACCCTTCAGTCCGCAGGCCGACGCTCTATCCACTGAGCAAAACCGGTTTTGGCATGCTTCTCAAGTTTTAGACAAAGAAAAGCCCATGGTCCCATCTTAGGGGGAGGGGAATGGGGACTTTCCTCATCTCAAGTTGTCCCCACTTCTAGACCCAGGCCGAAGGGGGTGAAGGAACATCCCTGAGTCCCAGTACAGGCCTCACCCCAGGAGCTGGTGTCTGGTCAATGGCCTCCTGGGAACCTTCCGGGTTTGCTGGGCCACCCCCACCATCCGGAGAGAGGGGCCATGGGAGCCATTGATGCCTCCGGGAGCCATGGAGGGCAAGACTCCCCTCTGGTCCATCCCCATAGCTGCCACGGTCTACCCCTGTCCACCTGCGGCCTCCCCTGACCGGCAGCGTCCTCCCTGCAGACTGCTGGCCTCGCCTCCTCTGGATTTGGCTCTGCCCCATCCTGACATCCACCCCATCCTGCCAAGATCTCCCGCCCCAGAACTCTCAGCCAGGCTCCCGGGGGCGGCGCTGCTGGTGTGCAGCAGGCTGCCCACCGCTGGGCACGGAGCCCAGGCCTGGAGCCCACCGCCCGCCAGCCTCAGCCTCTGCATCCGGATCTGTGCCCACACCCGGACTGGGCACCCCGCTGAGACTCAGGCTTGCCTCCTGGCAGGGGAAGGGCTAGTTCAGGGATTGGGGTGTGGAGAGGGAGCAAGTTGACTAGCTCCCACTTAGATCTGGGTAATGGGGGTCCCAGTGTTGGGGCGGGGGACAGAGACAGACACAAACAGAAACAGGGCTGTGCCACCCGGGTTGCCATTTATTCTTTTGAGGGGGCCCCTTCCTTGTATTGCTGAAGAACACCCCACCCCTCATTTCACTGATGCCCGGAGCTAGAAGAACCTTCAAGTTCAAACCTCCCCATCCCCTCCCCAGTTACAGGGAAACCGAGGCCCAGATGGGGCTGACGTATTTGAGGTCACAAGCCTGAGTTTGGGTCCAGGCTCAGCCCCTCTCTCGCCCGTGGAATCAGGCCCCTTCGCTGGCCCTGGTCTTGGGGCAGAGATCAGCAGAGACTTGGATGCTTGTAGTCAGGAGTCTGAGAGGTTCCAGGGGCTTTCTGCCTCCTGGGTTGGGGAGGAGTCTGGGAAGGGCCCAACCACAGTTTCTGCCCCCCCCCGCCCTCCCCCCCCCGCCCTCCCCAGGCTAAAGAGACCCGCCCTCCCGGCTCCCACCTTGGCTCTGAGCAGGCGTGAGACCTCACTAAATGGCCCTCACAGGGGCCTTCCATGCCACGGGTGTCCCAAAGCGGACATGCAACCCACTCCCACGTGTGCATGCCGACGCACGTGCTCCCACACTCCCACACACAGGGGCCAGTGTTCATGTGTGTTCCGGAGACGGCGTTATTCCCCTTGGATTTTCTTATTCCAAACTCGGCTATACATCCTCACCCCCTCATCCCTGACCAGAGCAACCCAATTCCTCTCCTCATCCCCATTGTCTGAGCCTTTGTATTGGAATAAATCAGCAGGTGAGATTTTAAGGTCGAAGTTCAAAGCCTTTCCCAGGCTCTGTGATGTGTAGTTATAAAAATAATGCTAAGGGAAAAAAACGTGACCTTTATTTCTAATCTATAGTCCTGGATGGCTTCTGGCTTTTCTTTTCTAAGAGAATAGATTTATTTCGTGGTTATTAAAAATAATACGTGTGAGTCAGGAGCACCTGACATTTCACCAGAGATAATTACGGATAACCCAGTGAATGATCCTCTAGATCAGTGGCTCTGAACCGTGGCTGCACATTAGAATCACCTGGGAGTCTTTTTTAAAATCCTGATTTCTGGGCCTCGTCCTCTGGAAATTCTGTTTCTTTGTTACTAATGTTGTGGCCCCACCCCATAACAAAGAAACAGAATTTCCGGAGGATGAGGCCCAGAAATCAGGATTTTAAAAAGATTCCCAGGTGATTCTAACGTGCAGCCAAGGCTGAGAACCGCTGGTCTAGATTGAAAAGCATTCACATGTTCACGTGCACGCACAGGTATTTCTAATATAATAATGAGGCAGTCACAGGCCTGCTTTTTTTGGATCTGCCTTTCTCTTTGCACAGTACACTGTGGGCACCTCTCAATGGCTTAGACCAGGGGTCCTCAAACTTTTAAACAGGGGGCCAGTTCACTGTCCCTCAGACCGTTGGAGGGCCGGACTATAGTTTTAAAAAAAAACTATGAACAAATTCCTATGCACACTGCACATATCTTATTTTGAAGTAAAAAAACAAAACGGGAACAAATACAATATTTGTATTTGCATGTGGCCCGCGGGCCGTAGTTTGAGGACCCCTGGCTTAGAGCATTGGTCGGCAAACTGCGGCTCTCGAGCCACATGTGGCTCTTTGGCCCCTTGAGTGTGGCTCTTCCACAAAATACCGACTTCTGCACATGGGCCACGAAGTTTCAATCACACTGTACGCGCGCGCCCACACGTGGTATTTTATGGAAGAGCCACACTCAAGGGGCCAAAGAGCCGCATGTGGCTCGCGAGCCGCAGTTTGCCGACCACTGGCTTAGAGACACCCTCTGCACAGACACTTAGCCTCTGAGCCTCCCTGCACGTGTTCCCCTCTACTTCTCACTACGCCGCAGGTGACAGTGAGTTGGCGGTGGTTCTGGGAGGACACTGGGACCCTGAGCGCAGGCCTGTGCTTGGGCAGCAGGAGTATGGGATGTGAGTGCCCTCGGCTGAGCTGTGGCCAGCCTCGTGGGGCCTGAGAGAAACAGGAAGCTCAACACATTTTAAGACCAAAACTGCCAACAAGACAGGGCCAGGGCCTCAGGGCAGGGTTTGCATTCAGGGCGGCTGCCAGGCTGACCCCAGAGCAGGGGACACGCTGGGTCCAGCAGGGCTGCGTGCCCAGGGAAGACGAACTGGGAGCAGGGGTTTGTTCGACAAGCAGTTTGGAGGGATGCTCCCCGCCAGGGTCAGGGTGACCTTGGGGAGGAGAGTTTCAACCTTTTTCATGGGCTTATTTATAACCAGCCTCTTTCTTAAAAGGTGTTACAGTCGCTTTCCACAAAGGACACATGCAAAAAGGTCAGGCGGCTAGAAATAGAAAATTCGGACCGGGGACATTTTCCATCCGGAGGGGGAGCCACGCCAGAGAGGCCCTGCTTCTGCAGCCCCTGGTGAGCCGGTGAGGAACCGGGGAGGGCAGGAGGGAGAGGAGGCCTGGCTGGAGAACGCACACCAGGAGCCACGCATCTTCCCCTTCCTGATTGTATGGGTTTGGGTAAGCGCCTGTTTCCTCCTCTGCAAACATGAAAATAAAAACATCTGAGTCATTGTGACACCAGACTCTGTTCCTGTCAGTTACCTGACCCACCTGTGTGGCCCACCGGGGGGCCTGCCCGTGGCCGGGGTCATTTTCGTGGCACACACACGGCACCACTGTGCCCTGAGAATGGATGGTCATGGAGGGGGTGAAAGAGGGAAAAACCAAGGAGGTGCATTTATGGGGCCTGCCAGCCCCCTGCCCTCCTGAGGGGGGCCCACCCACAGCCTTTCTAGAAGCATCAGCTGTGTTATATATCTGTGACCGCTTCTTCTTATCCAGCTAATTGGACCAGGGGTGGCACCTGACCCAGGGGTAGCCAATCAACAGGTCGCCCAATGATACATGTATGATGGCACGAAACGGTGGCCAGTCCCGTGGGGCCCTTCTCGAGCGAGGCTGAGGCCGTGTGTGCTGGGAGCTGCACTGGAGGCTGTGAGGGAGGCCAGAGCTGGCGAGGCCGTGGCCCGGGAAAGCTGAGGTCAGGAAGGGGCAAACACGGTGAGCCAGGAGAGGGCTGTGTGGGCAACAGCAGCAGGCACTGGGAAGTGGCTGAGTCACGCCAGGGTGGTCATTGCTCCTCTGACACACTGCCCCAACCTCGGGGATTTAAACAGCAGCTATTTTGATTATATCCCATGACTCAGGTCAGGCATTTGGGCCGAGCATGCTGGGAGATTCTTCTGTGGCACATGGCCCCGACAGAGGTGGGCAGCCGGAGGGCAGGCTGGACCCTCCGGCCTAGCCCGCCTTTGCTCCCGTGTCTGGTGCTTTGGGGGGATGACTGGGAGGCTGGGCTCAGCTGGAACGGTCCCCTGGCGCCCCTCGTGTGGCCTCCCCCGCAGGTCAGTTTTTGGGGAGGTGGGCCTACGACCTGGTGACTCAGAGTTCCCAGGGAGGACGCTCCAAGAGGCGAGCTGAAACTGCACGGCACCTTCAGCACAGAACGTCGAATTCTATAGGCCAAGCAAGTCGCTGTGGGCGACCCAGGGTCAAGGGGAAGGGAACTAGACTCCTCCATCTCTAGGAAGAACAATGCAGAATCTGCGTCCATCTACACTCTGCGTGTGCGGAGGCATAAACTCCTAAAGCTACCGAATCCAGACGCCCCATCTGGTTCCAGGCCCCGTCCCTGCCACGCCTCTCGTGTTTGGGTTTCTGAGAGCATCTGCCCCCCTCACTACACACAGCCTCACAACGATGCTGCCGTCCGTGAGTGGGTTTGAGAGGGTCTCTCCTCCTGGTACCCACTGAGCCAATCCAACCTGTGGTGGGTCCCAGGCTCTAGAAGAGGAATCCTAGGTGTGGCAGCAAGAAGTGACCCAAGGTGTGAGCGGATGAAGATGGGGAGAGAGCCGCTAGCCTGTCACCTTTCTGAGTCTCCGTTTCCGCATCTGACACATGAAAGTGGAGCTGTTTGCTCTCCCTCCCTGAGTCATCCTAACTGAGTCACTCGAAAGACTCCTCCTGTCATTTGCCTGCCCTCTCAGTAGTTCATATCGTGGTGCCCATGCCCGTGATTGGGGGTCACTTCACAAACCTTCATGGGAGGGTGCCTGTCCCCCATCACTACCTGCCTCCATGACCTTGGCAAGCGATTTCTCCCCAGGAAAACATAGTGGGAGGTGGTTGAAATAATTGGCTTTTAAGGACCTCGCAGCTCTGAAATTCTAGGATTCTGAGAGGCTGGGGGAGAGGGAAAGGTTGGCGCAGTATGACTTGGGGGCAAAGGGGCAGCGAACAGGCAACGAGTAAGGGAGGCAGCCCCGGGTGGAGTGCAGGGTGGGGTTTATGGCCCAGGGTAGGAGCACAGACTATGAGGGGAGCAGGAGCGTGTGTGTGTGTGTGTGTGTGTGTGTGTGTGTGTGTGTGGTGGGGGAGGGTGGGCTGGGGGGGGGGACGACTTGGGAGCTGGGGAGGGAAAGGGCGAAGTGAGTACTAGTGGTTGACCAACGTGATCCGCCTTCTTGTCTGTTTCCCGCTTCCTTGAAGCTTCGAAGATTTTTTTACCCTCTAGGCCTTTGCACATTCTGTTCCCTCTGCTTGGAAGACCCCTTCTGCCCCAGTAGCCTAACTCGAATCATTCTTTAGTTCTCTCCTAAATGTCTCTTCTTTAGAGTTTTCCCTGAAGCCCCAACCCAAATAAGAACATCCCCTTACCTTCCTTCCCAGCATCAGTGTTCCTTCCTGGCCCCAGCTGTCTTCCTAATGACCCATTTCCTGGTGTGTTATCAGCCCAGTGTCCATCTCCCCACTACCCAGGAGCTCCCAGGGAGGCAGGACTTGGCTAGCACCTGCTAAAGGAACGAGTGGATGAGGACGGCCAGACTCACTGGGTTAGAGGCCACACAGGTCCCCATCGTCTGGGCGGCAGAACAGGATCCATGGCAGCAGGTGCCAAAGAGAAAAAGGGCTTCCCCAGTGGCCGGAGAGGAGCCCCGGCCTCTCCCCTGCGCCCCCCCGCCCCCCGCCGCCCCAGCCTGGCCGGCTCGCTCACACATGCCGCCAACACACAGCCTGAGCCGAGCTCTAGAACTGCAGCTTTATTGAAACAACCGCGTCCGCAACTAGAGGTTACATTGGGGGTTTGGGGGTGAAGGAGACAAAGGGGGGGCAGAGGCTGGGTGGAGACGGAGAGCAAGGCAAAGGGGTGAGGACGGGGTCGTGTGACTGTACAACCCCAGTACCTTCCCCCGCTAGTGAGGGTCTCCTGTTGTGCTTTGACCTTGGTGGTGGGTGGGCCTGGGCATGGGGGGGGGCTTCTCTTCCAAGTTCATGAGGCCTCAGGGCTGGAGCAGCCCCCTCCTCCGTCCTTTCTCCTGGGGGGGGGGGGTGAAGGCCTGCTGGGATGGCCACCCTGGGCAGGAAGGGTGCTGGAGACCATGGAGGCAGAGGAGCCCCAGAACTGGGCTGAGAGATGATGTGGGTGGCTGGGGGATGCCAGGAGGGAGGGCGTCCAGTAGGGCTCCTGGGAAATGAATGTGGGGACGTGAGGGAAAGGGTGGCGGCGGGCAGGTACCATCTCTCTGGGCCTCCACTGACTCACCTGCACAGTGGGGACACGGGGTTCAGTGGTCTCTGGCCCCTTCCAGCCCTAAGGGTCAAAGGTCTCCAGGGAAAGCGGTCCTTCTGCCCCAGCAACTCTCTCTCTCTCTCTCTCTCTCTCTCTCTCTCTCTCTCTCTCTCATACACACACACACCCTTACACACACCCACCCTCACACACACACACACCCTTACACACACACACACTCTCACACACACACACCTTTACACACACACACCCTCACACACACCCACCCTCACACACACACACACCCTTACACACACACACCCTCACACACACACACACCCTTACACACACACACACTCTCACACACACCCCCACACACACACCCTCACACACACACACCCTTACACACACACACCCTCACACACACACACACCCTTACACACACACACACTCTCACACACACCCCCACACACACACCCTCACACACACACACCCTTACACACACCCACCCTCACACACACACACACCCTTACACACACACACACTCTCACACACACCCCCACACACACACACACCCTTACACACACACACACTCTCACACACACCCCCACACACACACACCCACCCTCACACACACACACACCCTTACACACACACACTCTCACACACTCTCTCACACACACACACCCTCACACACACTCACACACACGCACCCTCACAACACACACACTCTCACACACACACCCTTACACAAACACCTTCTCACACACTCACTCACACTCAGATACACACGTAACACTGATTTAACAGAGCGGAGGTGCTTACCCTGCCTTTGGAAATGGGAAGGGCCCCCTTAAACCCAGAACCTCAACCTGTTTCACCCACCTGTTCCTGGAGACAGACACGGGAAACACCCCCGTCCCCTTGGCCTGTCCAGGGAGAAGAAAACCGGGACTTGCCCCTGCTCCCCAGGCCCTCCTGGCCCTGAGGGGAAGTCGACAGGATGACGACCCAGGACACCCTGACCTTCATGCCCAGGCCGGGCTGTGTGAAGGCGGAGGGGCAGAGGGGAAGCAGTCCCTCTGTCTGAGGACGCGGGGCGGGCGGGCTGCTGCTAAGCCGGTGTGGGCAGGAGGAGGCAGCCTCTAGGCGGCACCCAGGCCCGAGCCGGGGCAGGGGGGAATGTGGCCTGGGTGAGAGGCCAGAATTTGGGACAGGGAGATGGTACCTCTCCCAGGGCAGGGCCCAGACACTCGGAGACAGGGCAGTGTGACCAAGCTCCTCCCGGCTCCCTGGCAGGAGGCCCAGGGGCAGTAGCCAGTGGGCCGACACCCCCAGGGCTGTAGCACTGCCTTCCTGGGCTAGCTCCACTCCACCGGGCTCTGTGACCTGGGCCAGGCCCTCCCGCCGGGCTTCGCCTCCTCAGACACGGACAGCCTGGACAGGGCTTTCAGGAGCACAGGGAGAGGAGGACAAGTGGGAAAGTGGTCGAGGGGGGAGCATCCCAGCAGAGGGGTTTGGTTCGCGGGCCTAGCTCGGCACCCAGGGGGCTGTCCAACAGTCCCAGCAGGACAACAGGGCTGAGGCGCCCTCTCCTACCCGTGCAGCACCTGGCCCAGGAGTGCCTTTCTCCCCAGACACCCACCCCTGCAGGTGGGTGGAGGGGCCCTGACGCCCTGAGAGCTAACCCTGCACTCCCAGTTTTAAGGCCACAACAAGCCTCAGCCACCCGGCCCCAGAGGGGAGACGGCCATGGGGAGATGCTGGGTCCAGCCAGCCTGTTCTCCCCTGGGCTGCGTCTTCATGGGCCACCTACCAACACACAGACGCCGACATCCACAGGCACACAAACATACACAACACAGGGACACTGACACAGGGGGGCTGACACACACGCTATAAGTTACCCAGAGACACACAAAGGCACTCATTCCTTGCAGACCTCCTGGCACAACACTAATGCACAGAGACTAGCTCCCCCTGGGCACTCACAGGACACCCACATCCCCACATCCCCACATCCCCAGCAGGCCAGCTGCACACACACACACACACACACACACCTCACCCCTGCACGCGAGGACCAGGGACCTCAGTGCCTCACTCAGGCACACTGGTGGCCTGGGCCAGCGGCCTCAAGTCAGGGCTGCCCGGGCCGTGCCATCTCCCTCAGCAGTGCGCCCTGTCACTGCCCTGCCTTGCACTCTCTGTCCATGTCACCAGGTCCCCTCTCCAGACCAGAAACCCAGGGCCGCGTGTGTGCAGTTCCGTTCAGCTGACGTATGTCAAGCACCTTTTCTGCACCGGACGCTATGGATGTGGAGGGGAACATAGGACAGTCCCCCTCGTGGACAGCCAGGGCAGGGACAGGTGTGTCCAAAGGCCGTCTGAGGGAAGTAGGCTTGGGGCCAGGGGGCAGGAGAGGCAGCACTGGCAGGTGGAAGGCCAGGGCTCCCAGTCTTAGGTCCCCCTGAGGAGCGTCCCAGCGTTTCCGATGCCAGGCCGCGTGCCAGTCAGTGAAACCAGGACCTCGGGGTGTACTCAGCACTGCTGCCTCCCAGACTCTGCTGGCTCGGACCTGGCCCCAGGCCTGGGAGGCTCTGTTGGTATATTCCGTCCACTGGGCAACGCCCACTGAGGATTTCCAGGGCAGGCCCACCGTGCCGGCCAGAGGTTGGGATGGGGTGGGGCGGGATTGGAAGGCTCAGAGGAGGAGCTCACAGTCTAGTTGGGACCACAGACCCTGCGCAGATGGGACCGTTAAGGAACAATACCCGCACGCGTGATGGCAGCGTGTTCTGGGGAACTGGAGCCACTCATTTCGGACAGAGGCCTTGGCGGGCCAGGAAGGCAGCCAGGCTGGTTGGTATCAGGAGACCCCGCTCTGGCCCTGGCCCGGCGCCCACCCGCTGTTGGTGATGATGGTATCAGGCCTGGCAGAGCAGTGAGACAGGCAGCGTTTGCCCCTGGCGTCACTGCCTCTTCCCTGCAGCTGCCCCCACCAATACTCCAGGAGAAGCCCCTTCCGCAGGCGCTTGCATGCCAACAGGGTCATCTGTCAGCTCCTTGCCGTTCAGAGGGTGAAAGGTAGACATTCAGGCGATGGCAGGCAGCGCGAGGCGACAGAATAGGGCTAGAGCGGTCCACATGGCTCGCACCCCATAGCGGTCCCGTCACTCCTGAAGGTGGGCATGCACGCGGACGCACACAGGCCCTCACGGGGGTGAGGTGCAGACCCAGCCTCACACACAGACACGTCTTACTGCACACGCAGACTCATACTTGCACACACTCGCGCCAGAGATGTACCCACAGAGCCACACAGACACACGGGCCCACACACATACGCACACATGCACACCCAGAGACACATGCACACATGAGTGAAGACTCATCCTGGAAGGGGCCTCAGGAGTGATGCTGAGGAAAGGTCTAGATCCCGTCATGCCCAACTCGGGCTCCGACCCAGGGCCCAAGGACCGGAGCCCTTTCCCAGCTGGGGCATGAGCTCAACGCCCAGGGAACAGCATGACCAGCAACTGCCCCGGCCCCAGCCTATAAGGCCCCCCTCCTTCACCGGCCCTGGCTGGGACAGGAACAGCCCACGGGACGCCCTACACACCCTCCCGTCCAGGGCAACCCCTCGTGCCACGTACATAAGAAAGGCAGGCTCCACTCCACTGCCAAGATCAGTGTCCGACATGGGGACGCAAAATCGTGAAGCAGGCCTTCTCTGCCCCTTTCAGAGTCAAGCCTCACCCCAGTCGGGCCTGGCCACCACTCCCCTGGCCTCGGAGATGCGGCTGGGGTGAGGGTAGGCCAGCCTGCTGGGTGGGGACTGAGCGCTCAGGAATCCAGATGCTTCAAGGCAGGGGTAGAGGTAGTGGAGGGGAGGGGTCAATCTTCAGACTGCCAGGCCCAAGAACCCCATGCCGGGTCCCTTCAAATGGGGCACTGGAGGGAGGGGGGATACGACATCCCAGGAATCAGGTCAGGGGATCTGGGGGACCTGGGGTCTCCACCTTCTGGCCCTTGCCCGGGGAACAGAGTTGCAAGCAGCAGGGTCTCATCTTCCTTGTCCTCTGCACTGGGCATTCACAGAGCTCACAAAGTCTCCCCACCGCACCCCGTCCCCTTTAACTGACCCCAGCCTCCCCCCTCCCAGGGAGTCCCAGAGTCCGGGCAAGGCAGGGCTCCTGTGCCGGCTCCCTTCCTGGTAAAGCCATGGGTTGGAGCTCAGCCTGAAGTTAGAGACGGGCGAGGGCAGACACACCGCAGGTGCAGCCAGGACAAGGCCGCGTGGCGCCGAGGTCCCTGGGGCGGCAGACACCGTTCAGTGCGCCCCCGTCTCTGCGGTAAAGAAGGTGCCGGCTGGCAGGTCGGATAGAAACTTGTGCTTTAATATATCTCTGTGTGAGCGTGGGCGTGAGTGTGCGCGTCTGCAGGGCCTCCGTGGGGCCGCTGTCCTTGTTCTCTGCTCATCCTCGCAGCCAACGGAGGCCCCTCCCTGTGGGCCGCCCCTGCCCCGGGCACCCCGGCTGGCAGAGGTCAGTCTTTGGTACGATGCAGACACTTTGGTGTGCCAGGGGCGGGGTGGGGGGCCGCGCAGCTCTCATCATCTCTGCAGCGCCAAGAGGAAGATGGCCACGGGCCCCCAGAGCTGTGGGCGGGGCCGGTGGGGCGCTCCACTGCCGGGCATCACCACCACTGCGACAGGAGAGAGGGAGACAGCCAGGCGCCGGTCAGCCCGGAGGACCAGGGAGCCGCAGGCAGGCGGGTGGCTGTGGGAGGGCCTGTTACTTTCCCCCTCTCTCTGGGGGCCTGAAGCAGACATGGCCCTCATGCACATAGACACACAGCAGCACGGACTTGAGGTGTGTGGTGCGGGAGTTAACTCAGCCTGCGGGGGTCCGGGTCCTGGCTGTGTGGCTAAGACATGGACGTTCACTGGACCTCAGTGGGGCTCCGTTTTCTCATCTGTAAAATGAGTCTAATACTAAGAGCCACCCCAGAGGACTGCTTTGAGGACTGAATGAGCTCATGCCTGTACAGGTTTTTGTATCTTGCCTGGTACATAGTGATTGCTCAGTAAACCTGAGCTGTTATGATTGCAAACATCTGGCCCCCGGGGGGAGCACACGCTCACATCTGGATCCACGCACACAGATACATGAAGATAGCACAGGAGGCGCTGTGGTACGAAGACAGCCAAGCACTCACAGGAGGGCAGGGTCTGGTCTAACTGTCCCACACACCCCACAGCCTGAGCCCGGCTGGAGCCTGCGTGTGCACCTCGTCACTGACACACACAGCTGTCACCCAGCCTCTCCTCCCCCTGACACAGGTGCCCACCCCCAAAGCCTCCCCCAGACTCATCCCCCTTTCAATCATCACCTTTATTGGGATCTATCTGCTTCCGGGGACACTCTCCCTTCTTCAGTGTGACATCGTCTATGGCGATATCTCCCAGGTAGCCTGAGCCTCGAACCCCCTCAAAAATAATCTGGGGTGGGGTCAGAGAGCAGGGAGCAGAGGTTAGGGAGGTTCTGCAAGACAGACTGCCCGCCCCCCCATCCCCACACCCTGCTGCTTTCCGCATCAGCTCCCAGGACTCCCAGGAACAACACGGGCCTTCCGAAGTGATTCCGCCCAGAGCACCCGTCCAGGGGCTGGGAGTGCCTGAGAGGGGCTTGGGCCGGCAGACTCACCTGGAAGGGCCCGCTGGGGTTGATGGGCACGTGGGCCTGCTGCCACACGTTGCCCTTATTGCCACTGAGGGACCACGCGTGCGTGTCCAGGGCTCCTTTGTTCCGAGACCGGACCAGGAGGTTGAGGGAGCCTGCGGTGGGCATGAAGAGGGGGGCCAGTGAGGTCTGGACAAGGGCACCCTTCGCCCCCACCACTGCCCGCAGCACGGCCCCTGTCGGACGGGCCTTTCTCCCGTCACAGACTGGTTCGGTTTCCGTTCTCCCAGCCGGGGTGGCGGGGATAACAGGAAAGAAAGAGTGCCGTTCATCAGGGCAACCTGCAAATTTTCTTTCATTTCTCCCCTTCCTTCCCGATCAGCTAACCCGCCACCCCCGACAGACACACACACACACACACACACACACACACACACACACCCCTCCGCCCTCTCGACAGGGAACTGGTCCCAGGATGATGGGTCCACGTCTGCGCTCACAGCAGGATTCCAACACACACAACGCACACCCACGATACGTGGGATGATTTCTGGAGGTACAGCAACCAACTACAATTTTAATACTTTTATATGTTTTAAGAGGTGAATAAAGCTAACCCTTCGAATCCACGATTTCTCTAATAGTAATCGTGCTAAGATAAAGGCAATGAGTTGGTGGAAAGAGAGACTAATAGTTATGCCACACAGCTGTGGTGAAGAGTGAACATAAAGTTTTGGAGGCACAATCTGTGGGTACTGAGTCCATCTGCCCACAGCCGCAGGCCTGGAGTTCTGGAGGCGCTGGGGGACAGGGGAGGGCCATGGATTAGCTAAGAACACCCAGGCCATGGGGCGCCCCTCCCCGGCTCTCCCAGCCTACCCCGAGCCCCCAGTGACATAAAAGACCCAGCTCAGAGGGAAGAGGAATGGACGCAGGCGGTGCAGGGTGGCTGGCATAGCTGCCCACAGACAAAGCCACACCATCTGTGACACCAGACAGACAGACCCCCTGTGGGGGAGAGCCACCAAATGTTACCTGCTGAGATGAAAGGACTTGGCTTGGACCAAAAAGAGCCCTCGAAACACAAGGTCTGGGGACAGCTGGTGCCTGAGCTGCCAGGTAGAGGGGGGAGGAGGGCAAAGGAGGGACCGGGACAGCAAGAAATGCCCCTTTCCCCAGCAGCAGATACAGGCCTGGGCAGGGGACCCTCGCCAGCAGATGGGGCCACGAGAGGGCTGCCACCAGCACCCAGTGGCCAGGGGGTGCCACACTGACTCCAGCAGGCTCAAGCCCCAGTGCCTTCCGGGCTCCCCACCAGCC
Organism: Myotis nattereri; assembly: GCF_964212035.1. NCBI lineage: Eukaryota > Metazoa > Chordata > Mammalia > Chiroptera > Vespertilionidae > Myotis > Myotis nattereri. Next base: position 10,412,771 of record NC_138081.1, read on the forward strand.
CCGAAGGGACCTCTTTCTCTCCCCCTTCCTGGAGATCTCCCCCTGTTCCTACCCCACTTGGGGTCCAGCCTCATTCATACCTTTTCTTCCTCCTGCACCACCCTGTCCCAAGGACACTGATAGGGGAACCCTACTTTTCACTGTTCAAACAAAAATTGAATTTCTGCCCCCTTCCCTGAGCCCCCCATCAGCTGCAGCCCCCAGGCCCCGCCCGCTCTCCGCAGGGGCATGGCAGTTGTGGGGAGTCCCATCTTCTCTTTCCTGCGACTCCTTGAGGGAAAGTCTGCATCCAATTGCTATTGGTTCTCAAGAATTACATGTGAGAATTTTTCACAACTGTCATCAGGAATGAAAGAGGGTGTCCATGTGAGCTCAGGATTCCAGTTACCTCGGGGCTTATCATTCACTCAACTAATCGAGCACCACGATGTTCCAGGCACTATTCTAGGCACCAGAGATATGTCCGTGAGTAAGACAAGGACCCTGCCGGGCGCGCTCTCTTGGTGACAAGCACTGGACAGAAAATAATTCAGGGGCTGCCAGGGACCTCTCTGAGGAAGCCTGCATGAGAGGACAGGAAGAAGGTTCCAGGCCAGAGGGACATCATAAGCAAAGGCTTCTAAGGCAGGAGGAACCTGCCTTGAATATTTAAAGAAATGCAAGGAGACCCGTGTGCTCAGCCCACGTGGTCACCAGAGGAAGAGCAGGAGAAAATGAGGCCAGAGAAGCAGGCAGGGTCCAGTCAGGTATGGGAGGCCTGGGGGAGATGGAGGGGAGGGGACAGAGCCGGAGAGTCGCATGGATGGACAGGGGTCCCCTCCATAGCACCCCCGCGGACAGTCTTCCTGTCCAGGGACAGGACAGACCCCTCTTGCTGGGCACATCTGACGCTTACAGGCTCCTTTCAGCTAGAATCAAATCTGCCCCCAGAGGCTTCCCCTGACAGCTCGTTCCATGCCCTGGGGAACACGGACAAGTTCTGGAGCCCACACACCTGACATCCTGGCTCCCAAGGCCTGGTTTCCCGGGGCCCACTGCACCCAGCATGCTCCTCCTCTTGGCAGCTGGGTCCCAGGCCCCTCCTGAGTTGGGGATAAAATGACCAACTCTCTGAGTTTGCCTGGGATGTGGGATTTTCACTATAAAACTGGGAAAGACTTGGGCAAAGCAGAGTTGGTTTCATTGGTTACTCGAGCTGGGAAGCAAATGGAAACAGGGCCGGGCAGAGCAGCCCTGGTCAGTGCCCCCGCACCTACCCCAGAGGAGGCTTCCCACAAAGCCCAGAGCCAGCCAGGGGCGAACTGGTCTGTGCGGATGGTCTGGGGCCCAGGGTACGAGGACCCTCCGCCCCACCCCATTCCAGTTCACCCGTTCAGCCTGACCCGTTACGCGGGCTGTGCAGACTCCTCCATGGTGAGCCTTTAGGTCTACACTCGCTTAAAGTCTCTCCTCTACTGGGCAGCCTTGGAGAACAACGAAGTGTCCTGTGGCCTGGCGAGGCATGGCCACTGCAACGCACAGTTCAGAGGGAACACAAGGCTCAGACAGTGTAAAACTGGGGGTTAGGGGATGGGGGTAGATGTGTACTGCTTCTATATGCATAAAGTATCCCCAGGAATTTCCCCAAAAATCTAGGACAATGATTGCCTTTGGGGTGGGGCTACAGGGGGCAGGAGGACTGGGATGCAGGGACCCTCATCATGCACCGTTTGTGCCTTTTGACCCATAGAGAATATGTCACCGCTCCCAGAAGTAAGGAAACAAGCAAACACATGAAATTCTTTACGTTGTCAATTCCTCAGTCTTCTATAACCAGGCGCGAGTCGGCCCCCAGCACCAGCGGCCTTGGCCCCTGTCCTTCTGCTGCGGACACGTGCCACAGTGGCCACTAAACCGCATCTGGCGCGGCGAGCTGCTCGGTGTCTGTCTCTCTGACCTGACTGTGGTGCCGAGAGAACGGGGAGCGAGTCCATGCGGTCCCTGCAGCTCCTGGGCCGGCACAGAGCCGCGCTCTGCGGCCAAGCTGCGCAGACGAGCTCAGCGGTTCATGTGCCGCTCCTGCCGGTGCCACCGCTCCCTAAGGGACTCTCAGGTCACACCCACATCAGGACTTCCTCTCAGGGCTCACAAAGCAGCACCCTCCCAGCTCTGTGTTTGGGGTCTGAGGGAGTCAGGCAGGTTTGGGCTGCTGTGTGGATGCTTAACCTCGCAGGCGCCTCCCTCCCCGGGTGGTTGTGAGGGACGATGAGACCACAGAGGCAGAGCACCCGGGATGTCACGTGGCACCTGGCAGACACTTGGTACAAGCGACCTCTTAGCTGTTTTCTCCGTCCCCTCGTGACCCCACCTCATCCTGCTGGAGCCATTTCCCCCCAGACTCTGGCAGCCTGAGCATCTCCAAACCCCACACGAGCTGGCTCTGGACCCCCATTTGCACAGATTCTGCCCACCACCCTCCAAGGATCTGGGATTCATGCACATTGGGAAAGCCAGGCCCCATGTGGCAGTTCCTAGCCTCCTGGGGACCCCCTCTCCGCCCCCAGCCCCAACACGCAGGGGCAGACTCCTGGTCTCCTGACTCACCGATGTGCTTCCCGTACATGTGGTAGAAGAAGGAGACGCAGTAGAACTTGGCGCTGGCGTTGTACAGGGGACTCACCAACCGCGCCCGGTCCCCCAGCTCCCGGGGCCTCGAAGTCTCAATGAACATGTAGTAGCCTGTCGGGGAGGGGAGATGCCAAGAGCCTCCTCTTCACCCCACCCAGACCCCTCACCTCCCGATTCCTTCTCTGCCACGGTCTCAGCTACGGACACCAGGGGCCTTGCCCAGCCCACCCGCCCTCCCAGCTCAGCACAGGGTCTAGGCCAGGGGTGGGCAAACTTTTTGACTCGAGGGCCACAATGGGTTCTTAAACTGGACCGGAGGGCCGGAACAAAAGCATGGATGGAGTGTTTGTGTGAACTAATATAAATTCAAAGTAAACATCATTACATAAAAGGGTACCGTTTTTTTTTTTTTTAGTTTTATTCATTTCAAACGGGCCGGATCCGGCCCGTGGGCCGTAGTTTGTCCACAGTTGGTCTAGGCCAGCCTGAACGAGTCCTTAGCCTTGCTGAGGCTCTTCTTCCTGATCCTCCATGCGGACAGGCTGTGTTTCCCTCAGACGGGGGCCCCCTCAGGACAGGGCTGTGTCCCCACTCAGATGGGAGCTCCCTCAGGACAGGGCTGGGTCCCCCCTCGGACTGGGGCTCCCTAAGGACAGGGCTGGGTCCCCCCTCAGACTGGGGCCCCCTGAGGACAGGGCTGTCTCCCCCCCCCCCAGACTGGGGCCCCCTGAGGGCAGGGCTGTGTCTCCCCCATTAGACTGGGCTCCCAGAGGCCAGACCCCTGATGCAGTCCTCATTCCTAGCAATAGGCCATGTCCTCACCCTCAGGGGTGCCGCTGACGTCAGTGGGGGGACCGGTATTGGGAGAGCGCTTGGGGTTCTGGGTTAGGGCGTTCTGCCGAGTCCAGTCAAAGTTGTCTGTCAGGTCCTGGGTGTAGCCACAGATCTTCTCATCCTCGAAGTGGCAGGTGTTGTCTGCACGGGGCGGGGAGTGGGGGTGAGACACAGAGGGTTGGCCTCCGGGGGTCTTCTGGTCCGGCTCTGCCTCCCTGCCACCCCCGGGAGCTCCCCAGCAGTGGGCCCAGGATCCCGAGGCTTGAGAAACCAGGCAACAGGGCCCCTGGCTAACTGTGCCCAGATCAGGACTCCTTCGCCTGTTGTGCACCACAGACCTCCTGGCAGCTAGTGCAGTCCAAGGACCCCATCTCGGAGTAACACTTTGAGATGCACAAAGTGAAATACAAAGGGTTGCACAGGAAATAAGTTATACTGAGAGTTGTCACATGTTTCTAAACAAACTTGTGTTACAGTAAGTGGGCTTCTTCATTGTCTAATTAAATCAGGAGATCTGGTGTTCCGTCTAGTAACTACCGTGGTTTTGAAAGGCTACTGGATGTAACTGATATGGAGAGAGCGCTGCAACTTGAGGTGATTGATGTGCAAACCTCAGACTTCTGGGGACAGTCCCAGGTAGCGACCACACTACTGTGCTTGGCTGCCTACATTCCCCATCGAAGGAGACGTTACATTTCCGCTAGAAGTTGGGGAAAATAAAGGAGTGTGCGCCCGTCCAGGCTCCGGATCCACAGATGCCCCTAAATTCTGTACACAGATCCTTTGGGGGTCCATGGATCTCAGGTGAAGGACACCTGCTCCAGAGAACAGGGGACACGGGTGAGTCTGGACTTTCTTTTGGGGACAGTGAGGAGGAAGGTCCTGAGTTAGAGGTGTTCCCCAGCCCCACCCCTGTCCCTCTCCTTTAAGACCCAGAATAAATCCTGGATGCAAACATGTTCAAGCCCAGCCCTGCTCCCTTCTGCTTCTCCTTCCAGCCGCTGGCCTCCATCCCATGTTCTCTCCGAGTATTTCTTCGGGTCCCTTCCTCCCACCAGGGGTGCTTTTGTGTCCCTAAGAAGGAAAAGTGGGTGGGAGTGTCTCACCTGACAGACTGGGAGAGTTGATAGCTGAGAAAGCAAGCAAGATAGCCAAGTCAGAACCGAGAGGGGCTGTGCAGAGGGGCTGTGCAGAGGGGCCCGAGCTTTGGACCAGGGGCAGGGTCCCCGGGACCAGGACTGGGAGCCAGAGGGGCCTGGCCTCAGTGACAGAGCAGGACACAGCACAGTGGTGGGACCCACGCTCAGGGACCGTGTGGGAAGGGGGGAGGGGATCCCCTGGACACCAGATGGACCCGCCCTTCCCACTCCCACCACCACCACCTACGCTCTGTGTAGTGGATGATGCGGGAGGCCATGTCACCGGCCCCATAGGTGGTGTAGGGCGTGAGGCGGACCTCGTAGCTGTGGGGCACGCGGAGGTCGGTCAGCATGTACTCCAGCAGCTGCCCCTTCTCCACACGCCTCACGGGGATGGCCTTCACCATGGCGCTGTGCTGGTTCAACTGCAGGTACAGGGAGTTCCCATGCTAGGCAGGCCGTGTCCGCCACCAGAGCACCAGCCCAGGCCCTGGTGTGACTTTGGGGGTCAGGGTCAAGGAGTAGAAAGAGCAAAGGACTAGGAAGCCAGGCCCTCAGATCCCTCATCTGGGGAACGGGGCACTCACCCTTCAAGCCTACCTCCCAGGGCCGGCTTAATAACCAATAATAGCAACACATATTGAACACTTTAATGTGTGTGAGGCACTAAATACCTTACCTAATCCTCAAAATGATCCTATGAGGTAGAATGTTGTAATTTTACCGTAAGCTTCTGATGTAAGAATAAAGTCTGAGTTTCGTGAGCAGACCTGGCTCTGCCCCCTCCCCTTCCATGGACCCCTGCCCAGGTCTCAAGGCTGTGCCCAGAGTGTGGGTGCAGAGTGGGGGGTCAGTCCCCAGCACCTCCAGCTCCGCTGCTGTGTGCAGAACACTTCCTCCCTGGCACTGAAGGCTTGTCTGTAAGAAGGGTCGGTGTGGCCCAGCCCCATCTCCACCCCCTCTCCCGGGCTCCATGAGCACCTCAGGGTCAGCTGACCCCAGGGGGGCCCCAACCCCTTGGCCCACCTGGCGGACACTGAGCCTGTAGTTGAGCACGGGGTCGACGGCGTCAGGTTCCCTCTGGGTCCACTGCAGCACGTAGGAGTAGTTCTTGGACAGCTTGTGGCTGCGGGTGGGGTTGGGGGTGTCGAAGTAAAACTCCGGGCTGTAGGCTTTGGCTAAGAGGGCGGGGAGGGGGGCATGGGGCCATGGAGGGTGGGGAATGGGGAGAGAAAAGGGAGGAGGCATGGGAGGGGGAGACAGGACAGGGTGGGACAGAGAGATGAGATGGGGAGAGAAAGAGAATATTGTGAGGAGACGAGATGAGGGGAAAGGGGTTTGGGGAGGATGAGGGTGGGTCGGAGGGAAGGTGGGAGATGGAGAAAAGGGAGATTGAATTTTCCAAGAGTTGGTGAGAATGCAGTGGCAAGGCCAAGATAAAGACAGAGCAGCGATTAGAGAAGGCACAGGGAAGAGGATTGCAGGGAAAAATGGGAAGAGAAGGGCCAAGGCATGGAGGTAGAAGGAAGAGAAGACACAGGAGAGAGACAGGCAAACGGTGGGGAGACAGGGAAAGTGTGGGAGAACAGGGGAGAGGGGAGGAGGTGGGAAATGTCACAGGGGCCTCTGGCTGGGGGGCTGGGGAGCTGGGGAAGTGGCCAGTGGCCTGCGGTGTCAGCCCCCTGTCATTGCGTGAGGGGATCCAAACAAGAGCTACAGGGGCACCCAGCCAGTCTGGGCTGCTGGGAGAGCTGGGAGTGCGGTGGGAGGGGGGACAGGCTTCCTGGGGTTCACCGCACTGCTCCCAGCTCTGACAGGGAATCAGTTCTCCCCAGCGGAGGAGAGAGACAGGGTGGGCAACCGTGCCAGGCCCTTTGGGTTCCCCTGGCCCCTCACCAAGACCTCCACCCCTCTCTGACCCTCCCACTCCCGTCAGCACCCCGGTGGTCAGCCCACCCAGGAATGGAGACGAGGAGGTGGGGCTGAGAGGGATGTCTGGGCTCCCAGGGGCCGGGAACGCTGGGGTGGTCGCTCAGGAAGGGTGAGCGGGCTGCCTCCACCACTCACGAGGTTCTAGGGACACCGTGAGGGGCGGCTTCTCCCCCTTAGCTACAGCTCAGGCCCTCGCTTTGGGCCTGCAGTCAGGAAGGGAGTAGGTTCCCCACCCCCACTCCAGCCCAACCTCCCTCTGTGGGACCAAGGACGAAGAAGGGGGGCTTGAACCCTGAAGCCTGAGCTGTTGGGGGGGAGAAGGGAGAGGGCAGGGGCAGGGCCCGATGGGTGGGTCTAAATCGGGGGTGGGCGGGGCTGGACGCACCTTCTTCGGACAGGACACAACTGGAAAGGGGAGCGGAGCCTGGACGAGGTTGGAAGGGGTGGGGTCTATGTCCTATGTAGGCGGAGCCTAGGGCCGGGACCTGGGGCCCGCTGGGTGGGGTGGGGTGGGCGTGGCCACGGAGGGTCTGAAGGGGGCGGGGCCTGAAAGGGCGGGGCTGTCAGGGTCCAAGGCCGGCGCTGAGCTGAAGCAGGCGGGGCTCCCAACAGGCATGGGCGGGGTCTGAAAGGGGAAGGCCCCGCCCAAGCGTGGGCGTGAGTTGGGGGCAGGCCTGTAGGAGGAGGTCCTGCTGGATTCGGGGGGGAGGGGGCGGGGCCTAGGCCGGGCAGGGGCGGGTCTTGGAAAGGCGGGGCCCAGGCGAGGTGCAGGGAGGCAGGGATGCGGCGGGCCCGCGGGGGCGGGACCTGCGGGGCGCTCACCGGAGACCTGGAAGAGGCAGGCCGCCGAGCCCACGTCGTTGGAGACGCTGCACTCGTAGCTGCCGCTGCTGTCGCGGGTGACGGCGTCGAGGCGCAGCTCGGAGTGGTCGGAGGCCTCGCCGGCGACGGGGGCGGCGGCGGGCGGCGGAGGCAGCAGCTGCCCTTTGAAGCGCCACACGGCCGAGGCGATGCGCTGGGGGCTGCCTCGGAGGAGCGAGCAGCGCAGGAGCACGGGCCGGCCCAGGGCCTGGCGCACGTCTTGGGAGCTGGGCTCCACCTCCGGCGGGACTGGGGGTGGAGGCGGGGGCCGCGGTCAGCGCGACCGAGGTGGGGCCGAGGGGCGGCCCCTGGGGAAGGCGCGGCACTCGCCCCTACTCCCGGGCCCGCAGCCGGGGAGGGTCTCGGGCGGACACACGTTCGCTACACACTTATGCAATAACCACGCTCGTATCTCCCCGCCTGCAGATGCCCACGCCCTCCTGGCCGTTCCTTCCCGCCACGCGTCCCGCACTGAGGTGCTGTTCATGCCTCACATGGCCCCTCATCCCCATGCAGTGAGGAGCAGCGTCAGGCCGGGGTTCGGAGCCTGGTCCCTGGAGCCGGATGGCCTGGGCTCACATCCCAGCCCCGCCCCCCCTCTGATGAGCTGTGAGAACTCCCTCTGGGGACGTAAGCTCTCTGTCACTTGGTTTCCTATTTGTAAAAATGTGTCCAGGTGTGGAGGGTTTAGGGGTAGCAGAGTAGGTGGAGGCGTTGGGGGACTGGGTGGGTGGAGGGGTAAAGAGGGGACAGGCCTGGCGAGAACAGGAGGGACAGCTCGGGAGGGACCCGTGGGACAGTGGGACTCACACTGCACGTTCAGCTGCACCTGGGCCTCGCGGGGGCGCACGTTGAAGCCATTGTAGCGAGCCGTCTGGCAGCGGTAGGTCCCACTCATGTCGCGGCTCACGCGCTCCAGCCGCAGCTTCCCGTCCGGGGTCTCCTCCACGGGCAGCCCCGAGGGCAGCAGAGCAGCCTCCTTGTCCACGCGGGACCAGAGCACGGGCGGCCGCGGCTTGCCCCGCACCTCGCACTGCAGCTCGGCAGGCGAGCCCTCGCGCACGGTCACGATGGCCCTGCCTTTGGGCACGCTGATGGTGGGAGGCACTGGAGGGTGGAGGGGCGGGTTAGAGGCAGGTACCCCGTGGCCTCCGCTCTGGGGCTTCTGCTTCCCTCTCCCTAGGTGCGACCCTCCCTTCCCCATCCCACGGTCCCCCAGATCTCAGTTACTCCCCAGCAATACTCACCTCCACAAATCCTCCCATCTCCCTGTCTCTACTGAGTCTCTCCCAACTCAGAAAAAGCTAAATCGTCCCGGCTTATTCCTTACCCCACCATCACTCCGTGTGGGGATTCCACCTTTTAAACAATTCTAGCAACATCTCCTCCCTCAATCTCCCCTCTCCTGGCCGCTGCTCCTGCTCTAGTTAAAGCCACCACCTTCTTTCTGGAGTGTTACCACAGATTGCTAGTCTGTAGCCCCAACATCTGGGTTATAGCAGGACCAGGGCCAGAATGAACACTGTATCTCCCAGCCTGCCTGTGGCTACCATGAGCCTACATTCTGGCCAGCGGGATGTGACGGAAGGCAAGTGTCTCTAACAAAGAGAAGTCCTGCCATGCTTCTCCTCCTGTCTGCCTGCTGGAATGCAGGCTGGAGGCTGCAGCTGGAGCTGCCACCATGGAGGAGGCGGGAGGCACGTGCTAAGGAAAACGGAACAGCAAGACAGGACGGTTTGTGGGGCCCCGGGGACTTGGTGCAGCAGAGCCGCTATTCCAGCCTGGACTGCTCACTTTTGCTTGAAGAAAGAAATACACCACTAACTTATTCGAGCCACTTTTATTAAGAGTTTTCCTGTTATTCACAGCCAAACCTAATCCAACCCAGCATAATGCCCAAATGGAGGGTCTTTTAAAGGGTTCCATGGGTCCCATCCTGCATCACATCAAACGAATTAAAATGTCCTACATTAAATGTAAATTGCAAATAACTCTACAAGGCATGCTGAGATCCAGTTATCTAGTTAGCATAATTTATACTCTATAAACATTTATACATTTACTGGCTTTAATTTTGCAGCTTTCCCTTTGTATTTTGGCGCCAATTAATTTATTTTTCCAGGTCTAAACCGTTTCCACAGGCCCTTAAAAAGCTTCCATGCCTTGCCCTGGCTGGGTGGCTCAGCTGGTTGGAGGATTGTCCCAAAAGGTCTCCTTCAATTCCCAGTGAGAGCACATACCCAGGTTTCTGGCTCAATCCCCTGTAGGGGTGCATACAGGAGACAACCAATCAATGTTTCTCTCTCTCCCTCTCCCTTCTTCTCTCTCTAAAGTCAGTGAAAAAACATAGCCTCGGGTGAGGATTAAAAAAATAATAATAATAAGCTTCCATGCCTTAATTAGGCTTATGAACCAAAGGGAAAAAATGGCCCTGTGCTCCACTGGTTTCCATTTATAAAACATCCCAGCCCCAACACTTCTTCACCCCACAGTCCCTCCCCCTTTGAGGCTGCACTGCCCTCAGGTTAAAGCTCAGACTCCTTGGCTCTGTAAGGGAGGCCCTTGTGCTCTGGCCTTTGCCACCCCAGCCTCATCTCCCCTCTCCTTTACTGTGTCCCAGCTGTGGGACCCACTTGTAAGGAATATACTCCCTGACAAGCCAAGTCTCATACCCCATGGGGGTTCCCCATCCCTCCTCTCTTGGGCTTGCCCTCCCCCGCTCCCCCCCAGCAATGTTCACATGGAGCATGGCTCCTCCCTGGCCGCCTGGGACTCCTTCTCGCATGTCCCCAGGATGCTCTGCAGACCCTGCCTTTAGCTGCCTTTCTAAGGTTTGCCCTTCCAATTCCTGTTTTACCCCAACAGATGCCTCTCCCAGCTGGGCAGCGGGCTCTGAGACGGGCTGTGGCGTTTGTGTCTGGGTCCCCAGCTCCCCACCCAGGGCCGGCACACAATGATTGGTGAAATAAGTTTGCGGAATCTGTGGAGGCCTGGCCCATTCATAAAGGCCCGCTCAGAAGCCTTTCCTGACCCCGCCCCCTGTGCGGATGTCAAGAAGGAAGGGCCACCAAGGCTATCTCGTCCGATGTCTCACAGAGGAGAAACTGGGACCCAGGGAGTGAAAGAGGCTTCGCCGAGTCAGCCAGCTGCTCGGTGCAATGTGCTGCGGACTGGAAACGAGATTCCAGAAACCCCCTCCAGAGCCATCCCCTCCAGCTCCTGTCATTCTCAAAGGGTAGACCCTTCAGGCTCTGAAGGCAGATGGTCTGGGTTCAAATCTCAGCTCCACCACTGACTGCCGTGTTACCTTATGCTGCCTTAGGTAAGTTTTTTTTTTATAAATTTTTTTTAGTCCTCATCCGAGGATATGTTTATAGAGAAGAAGGGAGAGAGAAACATCGATGTGAGAGAGAAACAACTATCGGTTAGCTCCCGTATATGCACTGACCAGGGATCAGACCAGCAACCTAAGTGTGTGCCCTGACCAGGAATTGAATCCTTAACCCTTTGGTGGACGGGACAACAGGCCAAACAACGGAGCCCCCCAGCCAGCACGTCTTAGGTAAGCTTCTTAAACCCTCTGAGCCTGTTTCTTCGTCTCTAAAAACTGAAGTTAAATGATCTATCCCATAAGGTAAATCATGAAGGCGAATAAGATAAATATGAAAATCATTAGAACACATAGGAAGTACTCCATAAACGCTAGCCATTATTATGTCATTATTGTTATTTATTGTTATTGGAACAGAGACCCAGATCCCCTGCATAACCTGGCCCCGGCTGGCCTGTGCTCTCATACCCCATCCCCCCAGCCTCGCTGTCCTGCTTCAGTTTTCCAAACGGCCCCCACCCTGCCCCGCCTCAGTGCCCTTATTTGCTGATTCCTTGACCTGCCTTTCTCTTCCACCCTCCCTTGCTCTCCTCTGCCTCGTAAAATCCCACCCCTCCCTCCTCAGATCGCAGACCAAAGATTTTATCTCAGCGAACTCTTTCCTGTCTCAGGCATCACAGTTTGCCGTGGCGTATTCATCTGTGAGACTATCTGAAAGACGTTTGCCTTCCTACTTAGTTAGTTCAATGAGGGCAGAGTCTATTTTGCCCACCACTCTACCCAGCACCTACCACGGTGCCTGGCATAGAATAGGTGCTTGATAAATGTGTATGACATGAACAAACGGAGTCTTTCCACGCTGGCCTCCCTTTCCCAAGCTGCTGCCCCCCCACCCCCTGCCCCTCTCCCCTCTGTGGGCCTCTCCAGCTCCCTCACACCTCCCCGCTGCCCCTCCAGCCGCCCACCTGTCTCAGAGGAGATGTTGACTTCAACGCTCAGGTCAGGTACAGGTGCTCCTGGGAAGGAAGCCACACACAGGTAGGTGCCATAGTCGCTGAAGTGCAGGTCAATGAGCTCTAGGCTGCTTGTGACCGCAGGCAACTCAGGGTCGTTTCGGGTCACCAGCAGCCGCTTGGACATGCGCGCCGGCTTGCCGTTCTTGAACCACTGATAGGTCACCTTCTCCTGGGGCACCGCATCCACGTGGCACGAGAGCTTCAGGTCCTGGCCCAGCTGTATGTTCTCACTTTCTTTGATCACGTCTGGGGTGATCTGGAATGTGGCGTTCTTCATGGCTGCAGGTGGGTGGGGAGGCAGGTTGGCTGGGGCTGGCCCAAAGCCAGGGTCATGTCCCACCCCTGCCCAGACCCAGCTCCTCCCCTCACAGCTGCCCTCCTGCAGGTTGGGAGCTACACCCTCCCACCACCGCCACCGCCACCAGAAACCATCCTTTTGCTTGGAAATTGTTCTACTTATTCAAGTGTGTTTTTAAGAGTTTAAAAAAGCTCGCTGCAGAGAAGTGGGTTTAGTGATCATTAGAGTCACTGTTACTGAACACACACTTGGTGAGAGGCACTGTTCCACGCACTTTACACAGGTTGACTCATTTAACTCATCCCCCGGTCTGTGAGGGAGGCACTTTATCGTCCCTGTTTTACAAGGAGCGAACCGATGCTCAGAGAGTTTAATTCCGAGCCTGTGCTCGTAACCACTACGCTACTTTATTTGTATTGTGTTAAACCTTGAATGAACGAAATACAAATTCTGTAAGGATGCAACAGAATGCAACAGTGGTTCTATAGACAGTGGGACTGAGGGGAACGGAGGGGAAATTTTAATCTGTACATTTTACTCTTTGGTGCTATTGAACTCTTTTCAGCAAGTTACTGTGATTGTTATAGTAAGAGCCCAATACAATAATTTTGCATGCAGTTACATTAAAGCTCAGAGTTTACAAAGTAAAGGGTCTGACCTCTTTTAAAATCTAAATATTGCTTGATGTGATGCAAGAGTTAGACATGACTCTTAATATTGGATGCTAATTGGACAGGACACTGATACCACAGCCACTGGTATCCTTTGCTGGGTTGGACAAAGCAAGCTGTATGTCCCCAAGGAAGTGACCATAAGAGCCTGGCCAGGAAGTCATTGTTTGATTCTCACTCAGAGAATACACCTGGGTTGTGGGCTCGATCATTGATGTTTCTCTCTCTCTCCCCCTCTCCCTTCCTCTCTGAAATCAATACAAATATATTTTTTAAAAAAGAAGTGACCGTAAGTATTGGATGTAAACTGAGACCTCATCAACTCAGGTTTTAAAGGCCAAATGAACACAGGTGGAGAAGAAGAATCTTCTGATGGGAAAAGTACCATCAAAGCAGAAAACAGTCATCAGACAGTCACAGTCTTGCTGCTTTCTTTCTTGCTCTGATTAAGTAAAAAGTAACAGAGGGTTAACTTCTTATGAGGAGAGTCAGAGAGTGGTCGGTGAAAGATCAACAACAAAAAGTGTTTGTTTCTTCAGAAGACTCGGAGTCAAATTTGGCAGATGCTATGTTTTACTTTTAAGTGCTAAAGAGCTGGTAACAGCTGTGTCTTTTAAAAAACATAAAATAAACAAATAACCTAAAGCTACACAAGAAGAATTTAAAGTTTTCCCCTTGAAGCAGAGTAGCAAAGTCAAGATCATATCAAGCAGCTAATGCTAACTACTGAGGCTGAGGTTTAGTAAGGAACATGTTTGTACTTCTTTAGATCATACTCCAAGTTTTGTATCATTTTTACATTTAATAATTATCTTCAGACTCACTGAAATGCTTTGCTAGCAAATATTTACACATGAGGTATGTGGAAATGTGTTACTTTCACTTTAGCTCAGTGAATCATGTGGAAACCAGTGTACAAAAAGAAAGCCAGGAAATTTCTCCTGAAGAGTGGAAGTCCATACTTAGCTTTTTGCAACCTGTTTCCCAATCTTAAAAAAAAAAAAATGTAGGTACTCAATACCAGTCCTCCTTACCTCTTGGATTGTTGAGTTTATATTTGGAAATGTAGGATTGTAAATTGTAAATAAAACTTTACACAAAATTTAATCCTGCCATCTGCAGGGAAATAAAAGTGCCTGGAACATGCCTTCTCAGCATATATCACCTACCAAGAGGAAGCAGGCAGGCCCCTCTCCCACTTCATCGGTCATTCCTGGAAGACAGGGACCCTGTCTGCCTCTGAGTCCCCCCCCCCCCCCGCCCCTGGAGCCACGTACATCGCACCAGCAGGTTGACGGTCTTCTTGGCGGGGTTGCCCACATTGTTGGTGGCTGTGCAGTTGTAGTAGCCAGAGTCCAGGGCCTGCACTGAAGGGATGCTGAGGATGCCACCCTGGGCCAGAGCCCCCAAGGGCAGCGGGCCCGGCCCATGGGACCACTGCAGCTGGGGTAGGGGATCGCCGCCTGTCAGCAGACACTGCACCGTCACATTCTCCCCAGGGTTCACCACCAGCGTTTCATTCACAGACAGCTTCAGGGCTGGTGGTGCTGAGAGGACAAGGAGGTGGGGTCTTAGGGGGGTGGGAGGCAGGGCTGAATGTGGGGATATAGGAGCTAGGAAAACCATGGGGTTGGGGAAGGATGGGGAGAAGAAAGAAAGGGGAGAAGGCAGGGAGCAGGCAGAGGGGAGCAGGGATGCACTGGTGGTGATGTGCCTAGAGTCCTGTATGGGGTGGGGCACTGTCTCCTGGGTGGGCAGTCAGCTCAGGTGGGCAAGGGTATGGGCGGGGGAGTGCCTGTACCCGTGGTGTTGGTGAGGCGGAAAGTGATGGCCTTGTCCGGGATGCCACACACGTTGCGAACAGACACCTGGCAGGTGTAGCTGGCGTAATCCTGGGGCCGAAGGTTCTTCAGCTTCAGGACCTTGGTCTCCCCCTGGGCAGCAGTGGACCACTGGTGTGAGGGGTCTGCTCGGGTCTCCAGGGGTCCCTCACACATTGTCCAGCACCAGGGGCTGAAGTAAATGCCTATCTTCCCCCATCTCCACATCATTTATCCCCAGGGAGCCTGAGTCTGGGGGGGATGCTGCACTCCCCAAACCTTGGGTTTCTCTGGGTCTGAGACTGCCCTGGTGCACACTGGCCAGGACCCGGCCTCAGTTTCTCCACTTTGGGAAATGGAGGGGTAGGGAGGGAACCCTGCTCTCACGAATATGGAGCTAATCCCACAGGCCAAGGCCACATGTGGCACTCCGGCAGCCACCGCCAAAAGCCGCCTTTGAAAGCCCTCCCTGGTAGGAATGCTTCATCACCATTTCTTGGGACCCTAGGGGGCCTATGGGAAGTGGAGTCATCTCTCTGCCCCCAACTCCTGCTGCGTCTGCCCAGGGGGTTCCAATACTCTGACAGCCAGCAGCGGGCAGGGGTGACTCGCCTCCCTCTAGGGCAGCGGTTCTCAACCTTCCTAATGCCGCAACCCTTTAGTACAGTTCCTCATGTTGTGGTGACCCCCAATTTCATTGTTACAAATTGAACATAATTAAAGCATAGTGATTAATCACAAAAACAACATGTAATTATATATGTGTTTTCCGATGGTCTTAGGTGACTTCTGTGAAAGGGTTGTTCGACCCCCAAAGGGGTCGCGACCCACAGGTTGAGAACCGCTGCTCTAGGGGGTGTCTTTCCTAACTGGCAATGTTCCAGAAGGACTTGTCGCCCTGAGGACGCTCCTGTCCCCATCACTGTTCCCTGAGCTTTTCGTCCCGTCTCATCTGCCCCAGAGTGTCTGATGTCAGAACATGCTGCTTCAGCCAGGGCAGTCCCAAGACCTGCAGACGGCAAGGCCTCCGCCCCTGTGTCCCCTTCCTGGTTGGGTGCAGGAGGAAGTGCAGGGTGAGCCACGAGGAGACCAGGCCAGCTACTGCCCATCCTGACCTGGGTGTAGAGGGGCTCATAGATGTCCACGCCGTTGTCCTGGCTGTGGGACAGGGTGTCGGAGCCGCGCTTCCAGATAAAGCGGGCCGGCGGGTTGGAGTTGACGGTGCAGCGCAGGAACACCGTCTTCTCCTGGTAGAAGTTGCCCCGGACGTCGCTCACTGTCTGGTGCACCGTCAGCACCGGCTCATCCAGGTCTGCAAGGGCACAGCCCCAGGGGAGTCAGGACTGGGTGACCCCTAGGTGGGGGGCTTGGGCTCCTGACAGCCCTCGGGGAAAGTTGTCCACCCTCACGGTGCTTCCAGATGCGCTCCCAGCCCTGAAAGCTTGACCAACCTTTAGGATCAGGGGGCTGGACTTGATGACTCCCCAGCTGTCCCTCCCTCCCCAGGGACCAGCACAGGGTTGTCTATCTTCACCCTCCCAGCATAGAGAAAGCAGATGCAGCCTGGAAGTGAGGAAACCCTGGTTCAAATCCCAGGCTAGCTATTAATTTGTAGTGAGACCTGCCTAAACCCCTCCCTGCCAGTTTCCTCAGGAGTAAATTGGACCAGATTGGCGGTTCTCGGCCCTGTTTGCACAATAGAATCACATGGAGATTTCCTTTTTAATACCGATGCCTGGAAGAGCTCATTAACGGTGTCAGAAATCAGAAGAGTGATTGCTTCTAAGAAGATTACTGACAGCAGGGGGTATGAGGGAACTTTCTAGGTCCTGGAGGTTCTCCTGAACTGGTGGTGTTTGCACAGGCACATACACATGTAAGAATTCATTAAGTTGTACATTTGTGACTAGTGCACTCTATCGCATGTAGGTTAATCCTCAATTTAAAAAAAAAAAAAACCCCAATGTCAGCGCCCCACCCCCAGTCAACTACATCAGAATCTCTGAAAGCAGGACCCAGACATCAGTATTTTTTAAAAGGATCCCCGCCCCCCCACCCCAGGGATTCTAATGTGCAACCAGGATTGTGAACCAAAGGCACCATCATTCCACATGCACACATCCTTCAGTGGATATTCCAACAGCCCAACATTCTGTCCTCCTTCCACGGTCCACTGAGATAAAGATCATTACCAAGGCCACGGGCAGAGGTAGGGCAGTGATGAAGTCCAGGGCATGCCTGCCAGCCCCTTCCAGCACCAATAACTCGAGAAATGACCCTCAGTCCCAGAGTTTGGCAGGCCCCTGGGTGGCTGATGGGGGACAGAAGGGAGGACCTGGGGTTCCATTGCTCACCACTCTATGGGGCTCCACTGGGGGAGTGTGAGGTGTCTTTAATGGGTAAGTTCATTGTAGACATTAAGATTGTACCCACAGGTGCTGGGTACCTGGGTCAGCCTGGATAGGCACAGAGGCGGGTGGCAAGCAGGGAGCTAGCCTCTTGGGATTAAGGGAATATCCATGGGGCAGGTAGGGACTGCCTCCCATTCAAGCAGCAAGGACTGACGGGTGCTTGCCCCTGCACGTGATGGGGTAAGGAAGTTTCAGAGCTGCCCTGGGACAAAAGCAGAGGCATGAGGTATGTGGGAAGGGCACTGGACCATAATGAAGAGACCTATGCCCCTGAACAAGTCATGAGCCCTTGCTACCTCCGTTTCTTCATCTGTGGAATGGGTATAATCCAACCTGTCTTGCCCTCTGGCAGGGATGTTGCGAGATTCGGAAGGGATTAGGGACGGGAAAGTGTGAGTGGCATAGGATAGTACACATCGGAGGAACCGCAGGGAAGCAGCAGCGATTTCCCTCTCCAGCATGGACGAGAGGAAGTGTCTACTGTCCTCCACGGAGGTGTCGGTTCTCTATGGCACTCCACCCCCACTCCTCCTTCCCAGCCTGAGCCCCAGGGGTCTCCCGAAGCCAGGACGGACAGGGAGGGGCCAGGACAGCCAGGAAGGGCGCCAACTCACACTGCACGTCCACGCGGATGGACTTGATGGCGGGCACGCCCACGCCGTTCTCGGCTTTGCAGTAGTAGCGTCCGCCCTGCGTGCGCGCGATGCGCTCGATGCGCAGAGTCTCATTGAACACGGATGTCTCCTGGAACTTGTCGGACGCGCTCCCCGCAGTCTTGGTCCACCGCACCTGGGCAGGCAGGGAGAGCAGATTCAGACCCCGCAGTGAGGGTGGGGGGCCTCCAGGCTGAACCCTGCAATGTGTCTCCCCTTCACAAGCTTACGTGGCCTAGGAAACCAACCCAAACAGACTTGTGGGAATGCGCAGGCAAGGTAGGACATGTCAGCCAAGAGCCTGGGGAATCCGGGGTCAGAAGGCTAAGGCTTTAAAGAAGGCAGTATGTGCAGTGCTTGGAGCATGGACTTGTGGGCACGTTACCCAGCCTCTCCTGCCCCTTTACTCATTGTAAAGTGGAGACTATTGCACCCTCCTGGGGTGACTGGGGGTATTAAATTAATGTATACTTAGTGCTGGAAGGCTTCAGATTTCTCATCTGTGCAAGAGGTCTAGGTAGTAGCCAGTGTCCATGCTGGCCTGGAACACTGCCTGCCTCCTGGTATTCACACCTTTCTGTAGTCCCCTCACACTTAGTACCAGATGGTCTGTGTGACCAGTAGAATAGGGCAGGAGTGATGATGGTACCTCACTTCCAAGATCGGGTTATAAAAGACTGTGATTCCCATCTTGGTGGCTTTCTCGCTCTGGGGAAAGCCAGCTGTCCTGTCATGAGCAACCCTATGGAGAGGCCCACAGGGAGGGCGGGAAGCCTCGGGGCAGCACCTGGGAGTGGCCTGGAAGGGGATGTGCCAGCCCCAGTCAGACCTCAAATGACTGCAGCCGATGAGAGGCCCTGAGCCAGCGCCAGCCAACTCAGCCACTCCACCCTGCCTATCCCACAGAAACCGTCAGACAATAGTGTTCGCTGTTTTAAGCCCCTCATTTTGGAGCACTTGTTCTGTAGCAATAGATAACCATAACTATTATGTAGCATAACACCCACTTTGCAGGGTCATTGTGATGTTCAGGAATAAAGTATGTAAAGCAGCGAGGTGTGGGGCCTGGTATATATGAGTCACTCCATAAATGGCTATTATTGACACTGCCTTAGATGATGGACACTATCAAGGATCACCCAAGAAACTGGAGCTACTGTTGAAAGTAGCAGAGGTTCGAGAAAAACGGACCCGTTTCAGCTAAGTCCTAAGGATCAGAGGATGCGATAGGGACGTTTCCATCTAAAGTTGAGGAGGACTGCCTGTTACTGAGACAGGGCCAGGGCCCTGAGCCTGGTGACTAGGTCAGGCCACAGGTCATGAAAACAAAAAGGCCGGGAGAAGTCGGTGAAAGGACAACCTTCTCACGCAGGGAGGGGCCACTGCAGGCCATAACGTTGCTACTCTCATCCCCGCGACACCCAACCCTACCCTCATGGGCTTAGAGCTTACAGAACCTGGGGAAGGACGCAGGCCGTTTCAGGCAATCCGCACTTAGACCACAGGGTGCTTTGGAGAGAGAACAAGGCCATGGAAATATGTTTTCTTTTTGTACTTGGCTTGTGCGGTTTTAACATGATTGTCTAGATGGCGTTTGTTTCCATGCTGCTTGGGATGTGGTTTGCTTTATCCTTCCCTGTCTGTGGTGTAGCTTTACGGCTGCCTATGTCCAATATACATGGGTGCACAGGTTCCAACCAGTTTTTATGTTTGTTTCTCAGCTTAGGGTTTCCTCACCACTTGGATAGCGCAAGACAGCGACAGGCTTAGGGTCACGCTCTCTCCTAGGTGACTGTGTGCACCCACATCCTGAAGCAGAGGGTCCGCTCCCGGCTGTGACTCTGGGCTGTGGACTCCAGTGATAGGTGGTGCCACTCGTGTCGAGCTTCCAGCGTTAAATAGAGTCCAGCTCCAGCTCCCCAGCCATGGACAGCCCTGTGGCCTCAACTCATGCCCCCTCCGTGTGCATGAACCCTACTACCCCTGAGGCCCATGGCCCTCCACGGACCAGGTTCTTCGGCTTCTGCTCACTACCATAGCTATGGATTCCTCTGTATGTTGGCCCCAGAGGTTCCCTCTCTTGACATTTGGAGTGGAGAATGCCCCGCCCACTCAGTCCCCCACACAGGGGGCCATGAGATGGGGCTGCTCCCCTATGAGACTAGCTGCTCCATGACAACAGGACCGTAGCTATGTCCTTGTGCCCCATGACAGGGCTTGGCACATGGCAGGGACTCAATAAATATTGGTTGTAATGAAACGAGTGAAAAAGGGAACTGAAGGCGTTTCAGGAGAGGTGAGCCGCAGTGGTTAAAGCAGGAATGGGCTGGGTGTACTGGGCAAGTTCGACTGGAACACAGGGTGTGAGGAGGATGCCAGTGGGAGCTGAGACAGGAAAGGCAGGAGAGGGCCGGATTGTGGGAGGTCTTCAATTCTACTTCCAGGAACCTGAGCTGAGTCTGGTTGGTAACAGGGAGCCATCGAAGGTTTTGGAGCAGGGCAATGATATGATGCAGCCGGCTGGAGGATGAGGATTGGGGTCAGGGTGCAGGAATGGATGGGAGGGGGAGACTTGGGAGAATGGGAGGCCAGTGAGAGTCTACTGCAGGGGACCAAGGAACAGGACTGAAGTTCTGACTCAGAGGAGCAATGAGGAATAGAGAGGAGAAGGCCCATGCAAGGGCATAGAAAGACAGGCCTTAGAGTCCAGCTATCTGTGGGGAATGAGATGGGACAGAGTCAAATAGGAGCCCAGGGGGTTGAGCCTAGGTAGCATGAAAAACAAGGAAACCTCAGATGGAAATGGAAAGATGAAGGCTTGTACACACAGCCACAACCACAGATGACTCAGACACAGGGGACACCCACAGATGGCTAGTGCGCCGTAGGGAGAGATGGCCCAGCTGCCTCCCTGGCGTCAGGAGAACCATCCCTAATCGTCACACCTGACACAACACCGGCCTGAAGGCTGGCAGCACCGCTTTCGCCTCTAAACAAACCTCAGAGAAGGAGCAAGCAGCAGGCATAGCGTCAGGCCCGAAGTCCTTGGGGGTTTCCTTGGCCATCTGCTCGTCTCAAGGCCCAACCTACTAAAGCCATCCCTGTTCCTAAAATTGTCCTGAAAAAGGACATTTGATTTCACATTTCACTCTCCTTCTAGGATCCAATCGAAACCTCTTCTGCTCCTCTTAAAGGTCACAGCAGCTCACCGGCAAATTGCATCCTCCCTCCAGCCCGCCGCCTCCTGCCTCCTCCCAGTGGCTCTCGGCGATAACCAGCCTCGGCTTCCTGTCTGAATCATTCTGTTGGTCTGGGACAAGATTCACCTGGCATTTCCAGAGTCTCAGCATCTGTTGCTTTCTAATTGCTTTGAGTCTTTCAATCTCCAGAGTGTAGGGCTTGTCTAGCAGACGCCTCCAAAAGTAGAGATTGTATTAAATGTGGCTGGTAATTCCTGGAGTCCCCAATCCAAAGACCGATGCCCTGGGAGGAAGTGTGCCAAGCTACAGAGAACACGGGTTCTGGATTCGAATTCTGCGTCCGCCTTCACCAGAGCTGTGTGGCCTGGGGAGTTTACCTAACCTCCCTGAACCTCAGTCTCCAAATATGAGCCCAGGGGTTGAGCCTAAGTAGCAGGGAAAACACTGGTTGTGATGAGCCAACGAGAAAACACTGGAGAAAGCACCTACCTTAGCGCATGGCACACGGCCTCTAACCGGGGCTGAAGCTGCACCTGAGGATGTGTCCGCTCACAGACACGAGGGATGGAGTGGCACCGAATACCTGACCCTCAGTGTTTCCCCTTGGCCATCAATGTTTCCAGGCGAGTAAGCCCGCAGCCTCCAGCCCTTCCCCCAGAGAGTTCATTTTCCAGCTGCTTCCCCAGCCCCATCTCCTGCCTTCTGTGTATTTGCCACTATCGCCCCTAGTCCCCAACCCCTGCTTCGGCTTCTCAAGCTGTGATCCCAGAGTGGGGGTGGGAGGGAGGAGGGGCCGCACAGGCGGGATGGGGCCCTACCTGGGGCCGGGGGTGCCCGGTGACAAGGCACTGCAGCACCAGGGTGTCGCCCTCCCGGATGGTGTAGACGCGCTCGCTGATGTTGTCCTCTTTCACCACACACGCCTGGCCCGCGTGGACGATCTGGGCCTGGGCTGGAGCTGACAGAGAGCGGGGAGGTTAGACAAGAGGCGAGAAGGGGTCTGAGACTCCCTCCTGAGCATGTCTGAAGGAAGGGTCAGCCCAGACCTTCCCAGGTCATTCTTTGGAGGCCTGGCCCCATGGAGCTCAGAAAGAATCCTGCCAGAGCCCGCAGGCCAGAACCAGAGAGGCAGGGAGCTCAGGGGCACTTCCTCCCCATCCCACGCCCTTGCAGGAGACCTGTGCGCTCCAGGGAGCTGGTGGGGGGATGAGGGGGAGGGGCTTTGTAATTGTACAGACTGGCTATCACCCAGTGAGCATCACCATACAGATTGGTCATCACCCAGTGAGCATCACCGTCTTAGCAGCCCTACAGGGGAGGCTGCTGGGGCTCCACCCAGCTTCCCGCATCTGGTCGGTGCATCCACCCCGCTGCTCTGAGTGGTGGCTGTGGGTGCACAGAGCTCACCTTCCCAGGGAATTGCCCTTAGCCAGCACTTGGCCCGGAAATGCCTAGGAGGTCACCCTTCCCCGATATACACACCCACCCAATGCCTGGCAAACACGGGTGCAGATGCTAGTCCTCTTGCCTCAAGATGGGATGACTGTGGTGCTGTTCACGCTCCAGACACAGCCCCCACCCCGCCCACCCAGACCCTAGGAACAGGCAAAGGCTAAGTCAGTTGAACCACATTTTTGCCCAGCTGCTTCCGTCATTCCCTTAGTTTCTCCTGAGAGCATTGAACCAGCCCCAGCCATCTCAGAGAGCCTACCCTAAGATTCCCCAACCCACAGACTACACATTCCCTTTCCCCAAAGCCCTGTTAATTTTCCCTCGGTGCTCCCTGGGCCTGTGCCAGCATCTTCTCCAAGGGACAGAAGTTCTCCCAGGGGGACTCGGAAGTTCTCAAAAAACTGGCTCCCCCCAACCTCTCTCCCAGTGCCCAGGGCAGGGGGACCCAGAGGTAAATGACAGAACTGGGAAAGCCCCTCCCTCAGTGTCAGCCCCCCCCCCCAATCCTAAAGGCAAACCAGCCCCACCCCACAAAGGCTTGGGCCCCCGGAAGGAGGACGAAGCCCCCTGTTCACACCTGTGTGCTCACAGTTGATGGTGGAGAGAGGAGGTGGGAGAGCTGTAGGGTTCGAGGGACATAGGGAGTGAACAGAGTCCTGGCCCTAAAGAGGTGCACAGAGGTGAGATAAAGCCTGGACATACAATGTGTAACTTCCTCCAGGAAGCGCCCATGGCTTCCTGCACAACCCCTCCTTTTGTATGGTTACTCCCCCAGCACCACAACAAGGCATCAATTTGTGTGTCCATCCAATTCAGGTCCTTGTCTTTCTGCCACCAGGCTGTGAACTCCTACTGAGTGAGCCCCTTCCCATGGCTGACATCTCCCAGGGTACATATTCCCTTTGGAGTACATATACCTACTGGCTAGCAGCAAGGTAGCCAGACCCCCTGACCTTGGCATTTCAGTTTGTGCATCACCCCACTCCCCCACCCTCACCACCACCCCCACTGAGTTTTGTTAGCATGAGCCAGCGTCCCACATTTTGTTCCCCCCCGGAGCGTCTGGAACTGTGTTTCTAACCCTGAACCAACAGAAACCCCCACAGCGTCGCTGTCCTCTGTCCCGCTTAACCTCAGCCTCCCCTCCACACGCCCCAGGGCGGCACTGCCAACAGCAGCATCTTCTGATTCCAAAGGCAACCAGGCCAGAGCCCATGTCAGGGGCCCCGAGATAATCCCTCCATCCAGTGTGCTGGGCTGCATATCTGGCGCTTTGGCCAGACAGGTCATGCTGTGCTGTCTGTTCCTAAAATACACAGATAGGAAGGTACTGACATCAGGCGAGGCCTTGAGATATGGTCTCATGGCCCCTTCCCAGCACGCAGGCCTTCTTTCTCAGAAGGCCCGGAAGTCTCATTCCAAATTTGGGAGACAAAGGACTGGAAAAAGTATAAATAAAGAGAGTTTCCTCCATATTGGGGGGCCCAGAATTTGAAAGACACATTTTCTCTGGGCCTCCACAAAATTTAATAATAAAATGTAACTCCTGTAGTCATCGCTGCAGTTCAGCCTCTGCGTCGGCAGGGTGCTGTGACTGTGGTCAGCTGGCCAGCTTAATAGAGGCTCTTAAATTTAAATTCTGAGTCGGTGGTCTATCTCGCTGAGTGAACCCATAACACCAGCCTGTCACACAACAAATGCTCCGAGCCACTGCCCTGCGGGTGCTGACGAGGCTGTCGGGGAAAGCTGGGGACCAGCTCGGAAAGAGCATCTTGGGTAAACTGGTAGCAAACAGAAAAACAGAAACGAACCGGATGGTTTCTGAGTACGCTTGGTGCTAAGACGACTCTAAAGCAGGGGCATGTGACAAGCAACAGTGGGCAGAGGAGAGACCAGCTTTAGAGAGATGGAAAGAGCTGACAATCTGGAATGAATTCCTGGCTCTGCTACCCACGAGCTAGGTGACACGGGGTAAGTTACTTCATCTCTCTGAGCCTTGGCCTCTTCATTTACAAAACGGTAACAATAATGCCTTCTCCCGGGGCTGGTGTGAGGGTTTAAAAAAATACGTGCAGCCCTAGCCGGTCTGCTCAGTGGATAGAGCGCCAGCCCATGGACTGAAGGGTCCCGGGTTCAATTCCAGTCACTTCGATTGCAGGCTTGATGCCCAGCCCAGGTCAGGGTGCGTGCAGGAGGCAACCAATCTATGTGTCTCTCTCACATCGATGTTTCTCTCCCTCTCTTTTCCATTCTCTCTAAAAATCAATGGGAAAATATCTTTGGGGGAGGATTAACCAAAAACAAACAAGGAGACAGTATGTGTAAAACATCTGGCCGAACAGTGTGCATGTGCTCTTTTGCTAAATGACAGCTCCTGAGATGATCAAATAGGAGGGGGAGATGGGGACAGACAGGCCCCCTCTACACTCCAGGGGTGCAAACACTCAAAGCAGACATGACACCGGTGGGGATGCTTCATGAATACAATCAAGACTCCTGCTGAGGGCTGTGCAGGGCTAAAGGGGGCTTGGAAACCAGGGCGGGGGGTGCCCTTCAGGAGCACCCCTCTTATCACAATCCTCACCCAGCTTTCAGCGAGTTATTTTGTGACTTTTAGCAAGTTACGTTTTCTCAGTTGTGAAATGGGGTTGTTGTGAGGAATAAATCCGTAAACTCAGGTGAAGTGTTTAAAACAGGGTCTGGCCCATGGTGAACAATCGAACCGGGTCCGCCAGCACTTTATTCTACAGATGATCCCGCACTCCCCTCGGAGCCCACTCCCCGGGCCTGAGGCCCGAATGGCAGGACCCACAGATGATGACGGCTGATGTATTCCCGGGGCCGTAACTGCACTCTCCTCGCCTCGGTTCTGAGAGGCAGACAGGCAAGTCCTATGTAGCCTGTGTTGGCAGAGGACACGACGGCGTGGAGAAGGCAATCCCGTCACTCACTGACCCAGAGCAGCGCTGGGACTCGAACCCAGACCTTCCACTCAGTGGCCTGGAACTCAGTCCACTGGCCAATCGTCCTCAGATGCCCCCATCGCCGCCCTGTGTCGCCAGGGGAGCCTGTCATAGCACATTCCCAGGCCCACATGGAATCGTCAGCTCTGGCCCTGGTCTCATTTCGCTTTCCGAGCTCTATCGATAAACCCCCATGAGGAAAGGAAAACCCTGTCCCCCAACCTGAGTGCCGCAAAGCGTTCATCCACAGTCCCCCGCCAAACAAGGACACTGCCTCCTCTCTCTCCTCAGAGCCTCGGCACACAAGAGGATATGATTAAAGGCTCTGAAAAGTCCTGCAGTGAACACACCCGCTGACTTGGTTTAATCCAGTGCTTTCCGAGTGTATTTGACCATAAAGCCCTTTCTTCACAGAGTAGCTCTTAACATCTTGAGAGACAGAAGTGTTGTCTGTAACAAGTGGAGAAGTGCTGATCCGATGCGCAACACAAAAACTAAGGCTGTGGAGTCAAGTAACACCCCCCGCCCCCACCACCACCACCACACACCACATGCCAGTCCCTTGGCTGAGAATATGAGATGGCATGAGAGATGGCACCCAGGGGGGCAACTTCATCATGAGGACGGTTGAGGCAGAAATAGCAAGTCCCTAGCAGAGGGCTTCTGGCCAATCAGCTCACTCCTCTCTTCCCCCAAAAGAAGACACCCTCAAATTGTAGGTGCCGGTGGGGATTGTGGCGCCCGCAGGCCCAGTGAGGAAGCCACACACTCCATGACTCACTCAAGTGAAGGCTAATTCAAACTGCCCCCTGGGCTTCCGAAGAGGATTCTCACTGGAACCTAGAAGGGGAGTTTCATCAAGGACCCCCCCCCCCCCCCCCCGCGAGAGAACGTCCTCCTGGCTTCTAGCCGAGGGGGAGGGGTGCTGACAGAGGCATGAGGGTGCAGCAGTACATGCAGAGCAAACAAGGCAGGCAGACAGCAAGCGCATGGAAAACCTGAATTTAAAGCCCCCTCAGCTTTCCGTCAGGTTCCCTCCACACACATTTGAAAAGGTCAGTCGCAGCCAACGGGGGGCTGTTGTCCTGCTCCCTGCTCCTGCTCCTTCAGGGGAAGGGTGTCTGCAGGCTGGGAAACTTCCACGCAGAGCGGAGTGGGGGGAGGGCAAGGAGAGAAAGGGGCAGGGGCGGCGACTTCCCCACCTGGAGTTGGTTCTAGCTGCCCAGTTGCCAGATGGCAGGCCAAGGCCCACCCCCCTAACTGCCTCCGCAGCATCGCTGAGCCTTCTGGGCCAGGCAACATGGAATCGGGATCCGTGTTCTGGTCCTGGCTTCCATCAGACCGTCATCCAACAAATCCTTATGAGCGGGAGGGGCTGAGCTTGGTGCTGGGGTCCAGGGGCACGGGGCGCGATGGCACCAGGCCCTGCCCTAGGGAAGTATATCGTCTGGAAGAGCTGGGCGAAAGGCCTTCGGAGAGGCAGCGAGGAAGCAGGGAGGGATGCTGTGAGCTGGAGTTCTGTCCCAGGTCTCCCCCACCGCAACATGACAACAGCCTAACAACGTACACACAAAATAACCATTTACTCTGCGCAAACATCGCACTGAGTGCTTCATATCTATGATCTTATTTATTGCTCATAACAAGCGTGTTATTGTTCCCATTTGTCAGATGAGGAAGCTGAGGCCCAGCAAGGTTAAGGAAGTTGCCCAAGGATGCCCTGCTGGTTGGGTGTCTGTCTGACTGCCTGACCGCTGTGCTCAGCCCCATGCATTTCCAGTTCCCGAGCATCCACGCAGTGGGAGGACACGCAGGACCAGTCACTGGTGGGACGGTCCCGGGCAGCATCCTTTAAACTGCCCCTCCCCCGCCTTCCCAGCTCCTGGTACGCACATGTTTACCGATCCTTTTATGCATGTAATGCAAATGGACACTAAATAATTTAGGGAGGTTAACAATGCTGAAATATTAACAGGCTTTTCTCTTTTAATTAGCTGCCCAGAGAATGGCGGCCGGGCCGGGAGCAGGCTCTCAGGGCGGGTGCCTGGCCAGCTCCGCCTGGCCTCCTCCTCTCAGGGATGATGCTTAAGGGCCGCCCCTGTGGCCCATCCACCTGGATGAACCCCGCCCTCTGAGCTCTCCACAGCGGGGGTTTGCCCTGGCCGCCCCACCCACTGTGCTGGCTTCGGAGCTGGCTGGGCCTCTGCTCACGGCCAGCCAGGATGGGCCAGGCGACTTCTCAGAGCTCTCCAGGTTGGGGGGTGGGGGGGGGAAGAGGGGGGCTCCAATTCTATGATGGAAAAACCAGTTTGAAACAGTCCCACCATCTCTTCTGGCCTCACCTTCATGCGGGTCATCCGGAGGAGACGACAGCACACTGTGTCCTGTCCACCCCCGGACATTCTCTCGGGTCATCAGGCCTTGGTCCAAGCCAGTTCCCTCTCCATCCTCCCTCTCACTCCCTGCCTCCCAACCCTTCCAAGGGCACACAGAGTCGCCTGGTAATGCGCCATTGATCCATCGATTGCTCTGTAACATTTCCCGAGCGTCTATTAGTGACCCACCCTGCCCTCGGCGCTAGGATGCAGAGCCCATGAGGCCTGGCGCGCCTCACTGAAGACGCCCTGCCCGCCCTCGCTGCAGACCACGCTGAAGTCTGCTCGCACCACCAGGGCTTCTTGGCTCATCAAACTCAAGCCTCTATTCAGCTGACCTCCCCTTTGGCTCCAGCCCGAGTGCGTGTGTCACTGACCTCTGAGTGCAAACACTCATCTCTGCGTACAAGGGTGCTGTCACTGAGTGGGGAGCGGGCACAGCTGAGAGGATCCGTGCACAGGCTGCCACCCTGTTGCCATAATGGAGCATAAAACCTCGCTGTGCTCTCGTGTCAGATGCAGGGCCTGCTGCTGCTTGCCCAGCCTGCGACTGTTTACAGGGCCGGGCCCATGTGCAGGGCCTGGCGCTTCTGGCAGAGCCAACATCCTGGCAGCCCTCCTCTGCTGAGAGCAGTGGACAGTCCATCTGTGCCCAGTCCCGAGGAATGTTCGGCACCACTGCACCCACATCCTGGCCTCGTCAGCAGGCACGGGTCCTGAGAGCGCCGGATTATGCTCATAGACTCCCCATTGTCTGAGCGTCAGGGGAAGTCTAGCCTGCCCGCCATGTGTGGAGCTCTGGGATGGCAGGCCAGGCCACGGGGCAGCCTGTAAATGAGGACTCCGAGGTCCCCTGGGGTAAACAATAAAGGGGCTTCTCCCTGGTGGGCCCCAGAACACTGGGATCAAAACTCTCAACAATGAGGGGACCTGGGGCAGCTCTAAGCAGTGCCGGCAGGACCCTCGGGAAGAGGGCAGAAAGGCACGGGCCTCAGGTCGGGCATCCGTCACCCCAGGCTGTAACTGCCAGTCTGAGCGGCTGCCCTGCTGGGAGGGGTAGGAGGCAGGGCTCTATCTCTCACCGAATGACTATGTGACCTTGGGCAAGTCCTTTATTTAACTTCTTGAAGCCTCAGTTTCTTCATCTGCAAAATGGGGATAATACTACACGCGAGGCTGTAGTGGTAATAACGTCTGGGTTGTGGATTAAATAGGATAATGTACATTGGGCACAGAGTACAATGACTATTATCTAGGAGGCGCTCAGTTAATTTCAGTGCCCTTTCCATTTGATAATATAGTCCGGGACCCCTAGGGAACCTGTTCCAAGGGCCTGCCAGAGGAAGGTGGAAGACTGAATGAGGAGGCTACTTTGGGGGGAACGCCAAGAGCAGTCATCCTGAGGGACCAGAATATCATGGTGGCTAAAAGAGGTGACCCCTGGGAGGAAAGCTCTCCCCAGGAGGCCAAGCTGCCACCCATCAAGGCAGAGGATAGCTTCTGGAACCCAGGCCCTGAGCCTGCCTGGCCTGGGGACACGGGGCCCAAGAACACAGGGTTACTTGTGTAAAATTTCCCTGTGTGGGTCCCAGCTATCCAGACCCTTCAAAATCTGCTGGTCCTGGGGACCCCCTCACTGCAGTTCACCTGGCCCTGGGCCCTGAGAGCAATCCAGACTAGATATGACCGAGTGCCCATGTGCCAAAGCATGCCTACCTACCCCAGTCCAGGGGAGGAGCAGGGCCGGAGGGACACAGCTGTGGGCTTGGGTTCTCACCCAGGCGGCTGCAGTAATTGCTGTGTGTTCTGGGGCAAATCGTTTAACCCTCTAGTCTAGAGCCTCAGTTTCCTGACTGTAAAATGGGCACGAGTGTTTCCTATTGTGAGTGTTAAACACGGTAAGAGTGGAATCGACCATGTACAGCATGGCTGCCTTATAGATACAATAGAAGTGTAGTTAGAAGGAGCAAAATAAAACCAAACTCATACCTCAGGTGTCTGCCAGGAGGAGGCCCCTGGGTCTGAGAGTTGCAGCATCACTGCATTGTCCAACGAGGACCCCGACAGTCGCCTGAGTGACCCGGTCCCTAGGAGCCTGAGGCTCCAGTGTAGCCGTGACCAACAACAGGGATGGGGCACGTCCTGGGTGGGACCACAGCCACACTGCCAGGCCCAGCCCCCAACCCAGAACATGGAGTCTGGGCCAGTCCTGAGCCAGGGCACGCAGGGAACAGTGGCTTTGCTGAAGCAAACAACCCCCAAAGCCCCACCTGACCCCAGTGGCTTCCTCAGAACCCCATCTTGGAAGTCCAGGGCACACAGCCCGGGGCCTGCCACAGGCCTGGCTGTGGGAGAGAAGGGAAGACACAGGGTTGAGGCACTGGATTTGGGCTGAAATGAACATCTGGGGACCCTGCACCCTCAGAAAGAAAGGGGTGGTGGCAGGCGGGAGGGAGTCCTTTCCAACCAACCCCGCAAGTGCTGACTGAGGCTCCTCTCCAGCACTGAACTTGACTCAGCCCAAGTTCGCCATTTAAAACAGAGACCAGTAACATTAGAGTGTCTTAAGTGAGATGACACACCAGAAAGTGACGTGTAAACTGTCAAGTTCTGCACAAATCAGGTCTCATTAGGAGCTGAAAAACCCAAATTTGGCTTCAGGAAGTAAAACCTGGAAGTTAAGAACCAGGACACGCATATAGGCCTAACCAATGGACACGGACAACAGGGGGGTGGGGGCATGAGCAGGGGGAGGGGGGAGGGGGGTAACATGGGGATAAGGACACATATGTAATATCTTAAACAATACAAAAATATATATTTATATTAAAAAAAAGGAATCAGGACAAAATGCACCTACCAAACCCAGTGAAAATAAATTAAAATTATAAAATCCATTGTGGCTGGGCCGTGTGCAAGCTGAGCTCTAGCTTTTTGTAGCCAAACCCGGCAATGTGAATTGAGAACCATAAAACTGCCCTGGCCTAGGACCTGTCAGGCACTCTCACTTCGGGGAACAAGCCCCAAGGACACCACTGTAAAGGAGAAAGCAATCCACATACGGATATTCACGGCTGGGCTATTTAGGAGAAAGGGAAATCGGAGTCTGCCAAACGCCCAGCAAATGGAGAAATGGTGACCAAACTCCAGCGCGTCGATGCAGGGGGTGCCCGGAGGCCATTAAAGTGGCAGGTCTGAGGGCTCGGTCAATACCGGCAGACGTGCGTAGGAGATAAAGTCGCCCAAGAAAGCAGAGCGGACCACTGTTCACTGCTATGTAAAAACATATTGACAGGGATGGGCCGGGAATTTAGAATGAATGACTGATGTCTCGTGGTCACTGGGTTTCTTTCTCTTTTTTCCTACGAAGTTGTTTAAGTGGTTAATAATAACAATAACAACGCTGAAAGCACAATCAATCTTGCAGCTTGAGAGTGGGTAGGGCCGGAGACCCCCGCACAGAGGGCAGGGGAGGGAAGGACAGTATTTCTTGGGAGCCCACCACCACCAGGCAGCACTCTGATCTCCCCAACCCAGGCCACTGGGGGTTCCTGGGCATCACCCCACCCAGCTCTGGGGGTGGGATTATGGGTGCCCCAACGTGACTGCTTGGAACCTCTTACAGACGCCTCTGCAGAGCCCTCCAGGCCAGGCCTTCACCCCACCCAACTCAAGAGGCGGGAGGAGGGATGGCCTGGGGTTAAACACCACGGAATCAGATGTAAGGGCCTGACTAGCCTTACGCTTCTCTCCATCCACTGAGCTCAGGAGGACAGCCTTATGCCCCCAACACCTGCAAGGCCTGAGAGCCACTCCTCACCCACCCATTAGTGAAAGCACACCGTCCCCTGCTGACTGCGCGTCCGCCAGAAACCTCGGAGCCGGCCCTGGCCTCTCTGTCTTCCACACCCGCACCCAGCCCACCAGCGAGCCCTCTCAGCTCGACCTCCAAAACTGATCCTGACCCTGACCCCTCAGCCACCGCCACCATGTCCTGCCTGGAGAATTACAGCAGCCTCCTGGTGGGTCTACCTTGCTTCCTCCCTTGCCTGGTACAGTCTCTTCTCCACATGCAGCCGAAGGGATCCCTTCACAACACAAAATCAGATTCCTCTCTCCTCTGCTCAAAACCCTGCCACGGCTCCCAGCTTACTTGGAGTCAAAGCCAACCCTTTTTCAATAGCACGTTCTCTGCCCTCCTCCCCATGTGGCCACCCTGCTTTCTGTTGTTCTCCTAGTAGGCCAAGCCCACATCCACCCCAGGACCTTTGCACTTGCAGGTCCCTCTGCTGGATTGCTCTTTCCAGAGTTCCAGAGCTTTCCCCATCACCTCAGCTCTCTTCAAGAGAGGCCTTGTCTGATCACCCTGTTTAAGACAGCGTGGCCGCCCGACCTCCACCCCCCTCCCTCCCTCTCCCCACTCTGTGTTCTTCCTCACACTCCGCAACACCTGGCGTATTAAACTGTCACTTGCTCATTCTCTGTGCCCCTTTCAAAGTGAACACCCCTGGAAGGGAAAGCATGTTATACCCCTGAAAAGGATGAACAATCTTATTTTCCAAGAGTCAATTCGAGAAGCATGAAGTTTAGGAACATATTTTCTTTAGCATCAGGTATATTTATAAATCAGGAAATGCCATACTTGCATTAATTATTCTCATCATTTTTTCTCTCCATCACTGAAGGGTTTCTCCCCTTTTTAGGCTAAACTTTTAGAAACCACATAAGTGGTATACACTGTAGGATCTGATTATAATGCTGAGCCTCTGAACAACTTGTAAATGACTTGAAACCCAGCAGGTTGGGGGAGGAAAGTGAAGTACTTGGGATGGGGGAGGCCAGTTGGACCAGAGTTCAATCACAGCCGGGCCCAGAAAAGTCACTGCCATTAGGAGGCTCCTAGGGGCTGAGGATGGGGAAGGAGGGACTGCCCCTTAGGAGGAAAGTCAGGTCTGAAATGGGCCGTGGCGGGGGTGGCAGCAAAAGGCTGGGTGCGAACACACCTGTAAAGTAGCTCAGAGGGAACAGCGTTCCTGCTCTAAATTTCCCCAAGAGGAAAACGGGGGAAAGCTGGAATTCTGCCACCCTCTCTCCTAGGCCCGGCTCTAGGTCCTGCTCCCTGTCCCCCAGGAGTGTGCCGCACGCCTGTACCCAGAGCCTCATATGACACTTCCGTGGTGGCCGCCTCTGGCCAGTGCTGGAATCGCTCACTTAGCAGGTGCTCCTCTGAGCAGCTGGAGCGTTCACTCCCCACACGCTGGGCACTGGGCTGAGTGGCTTTCCAGAGTTCCCCATTTCCTCTTCGCCACAGCCCCCTGAGGACGGTGCTATTACTATCGCCAACTTGTGCATGGGGAAACTGAGGCACGGGGCGTAATCTCCCCACAATCACACAGGTAGCAAGTGGCTACGGCAGAACTTGAACCCAGATCCGGTTCAGAAGCCTCTACTCCTATCCTTCAGGCCACATGCCTCCCACCTGAGCCAGAGAGATGATCATGCATCCACTTTGATATATTTAGTTGCTTGCTTCTGAAATTAGACCCTGGTGGTGTCATGGGGCCTGGCAAGTCTTGTGCCACCGCTGATCTCAGAGCTGCTAGTCGCTGACACCTCGGTGTGAAGAACTTTTCTGTTTACTCCCCTCCTTGGGGGCAATGACAGATGAGGGAAGGAGGTGGGGGTGGGGGTGGGGGGGAGGCTGCAGGACCACTTGGAGGACCCTTCCCAGAATCCTCCTCTGTGGTTGCCATGGCACCACCTCTGCAAAGGCCTGGACCCTGGTGGGGAAGGGAGGGTGAGGTGGGGCGAAAGGAAGTGATCCAGAAGAAAAAGAGCTAGCCTGTGTAGAGGGTCCCTCTGGAAAAGGGGGGGCTGTGGGGCCATCAGACCTGAGACCCTCATCAGGGCCACCTCAGGAGGAAGGACAGGACAGCAGAGATGGGTGAGGGAGGTGACAGAAGTATGCAGAGGGTGGTGGGAGCTTCAGCGAGGAAACTGAGGCACAGGAGGAAGACTGGACTCTGCAAGGGCAAGGTGCTTGGCAGCACTGGCCCAGCGCCCAGCGCACAGTAGGTACTTAGTAAAGGTCAGCTCAAATGAGACTTCCTGATTAGGACACCAGGGAGCCCCGATTTGCTCGGACCAGGAACAAAGCATGCGCACTGCGTCATGGAGATGTGCTTGGGGCTCCCGTGGTGAGGGGCTCTGGGTGAGGGGCTCCCGCCCGCATAGGAGCTTTTCCAGGGTGCAGGTCCCCTCTGAGCCTGAGCAACTCTGTTCCTGAAAGGCTGGCTGGGGGGTGGGGGCTCCAGGAGAAGAATAGGCCCCCTGCCACTCAGCCCAGCTGGGGCCGCTGGGGCCCTGCGCCCAGCCCAGCCCCCACCCTGGCACAGGCGCAGCGGGTGAGCGCATGCCTGGCACAGTCCCCAGTGCCTGGGAGAGAGGCTCCAAGTGGGCGGCTTTGTATTTTGTGAAAACCAAATCCACAACTGATCTCTCCAGCCAAGCAGGGCCTGCTGGGAAGGCTGGCGGGCCTCTCTTCCCGCCCCCCTGCTGGGGCCCACCTCCCCCAGGAACCATGGGGAGCACCAGCTGCCACCCTGGCTGGCATGGGGGCTGACGGCCGGGCCTGGGCCCCGCTCCTGAGTGCCAGGGTTTGCCCCCTCCCCACCCTGACCCCCTTCCTGCCTGGAATAAATTGGAATACAAATCAGAGGGAACCGCTTTCCTCTGTTTGAACAAATTGCTATGGATTCCTCCCTGTCTCAGGTCAGGGCTCACGATGGGGGATATTTTCACTCGCCGGCTGCTAATAGACTCGGGAGAAGCTGCTGGATCGATGGAGGCCGGGAAAATTAGCCCGGAGCTCCAGGCCAGCCTTGGCCTGTCCCTGCCCCCATGCCAGGACTCTTGGAAGGGATGAGGCAGCCGTAACCCAGGCTGGACATCAACACCAGCTGACGGCCTGTTCCCTCCCCCTTCCTGGGAAACAAGGCAAGGGAGTCCAGGAGAGGCAATGGGGGAAAGGTGGGCCCAGAGAGGCCCCCAAAGAGATCTGACGTCCCCCACAGTCAAGCATGGCCCCCTGAACATATCTCCATGCTCTTGTGTGCAACATCAGCGTGCATATACACACCTTCAGCACATGCATGCCCATGTATACTTACATGTGCACAAAAATAGAGATAAAGTGTACACGCAAGGTAGAGAGAACATGGGAATGTATTTCAGCTCCTGTGGAGGTACCCAGCGAGGGCAGTTTACCTAATGCTGCTGGTTCTACATGCACGCACACATACATACATACACGCAAACACATACATACATACATACATACATACACACACACTCCCCTCTGTAAATTAGAACCCAGATCTGCCTTGGGAGATAGATGTGGGAGACAGGGTTTGTCTCCTGGCAGGCAGAGCACTACCACTAGCTTGGTGTGACCCTTCGCCTCTGGTTACTGGTTTCTGCCTCTAAACCAGTGGTTCTCAACCTTCCTCATGCCGCGACCCTTTAATACAGTTCCTCATGTTGTGGTGACCCCCAATTTCATTGTTACAAATTGAACATAATTAAAGCATAGTGATTAATCAGAAAAACCCTATGTAATTATATATGTGTTTTCCGATGGTCTTAGGAGACCCCTGTGAAAGGGTCGTTTGACCCCCAAAGGGGTTGCGACCCACAGGTTGAGAACCGCTGCTGAGCCTTTAGGGCCAGGTGACCTCTGAGCCCCATACCTCTGACCTTTTGTAGCTCCCAGCCGGGGCTGCCTATTGGCTGTGCAGGCTGAGGACTCCTCTGGCCCTCCTCAGCCTCAGGTTTCTCTTCTGACAAATGACGAGATTTGCCCCAAGATCTCTGCTGGCTTTGTCACTTTATAAGCCCGTGACTCTCCATCATCCCTCTGCCTTGTTCTCTGCTGCATCCTCGGCACCCAGAACAGTGTCCGGCACATAGCGAGGGCTCCAGAAAAATGTGGTAATTACTTAATTACTCTCAGGTCCCAGGTGGGCGTGGAGAGGCTGAGAGAAATTCACAACAGGATGGAGGCGCCGCTCTGATCTGGACGCTAAGGCCCAGGGGTACTCAGGGTGCAGACGAGCCAGATCATTACCCACGGAGGCTCCTTCCTGCAGAGGGAAGTGGACAGAATGCAATCGGCCTAATTACCCACACAGGGTCCTGTCTGCGGGGAAAGGGCAGCCGTCCAGTGTCAGAAATGGTCCCCTCCTCTCTCTTCGTTTTGAATTGAGCTGGTGGGAAGCTAATGATCACGCCCCATGGCAATGCCCAAAGGGCCCGGGAGACTGGGTTTGTCCTCCGTGACCCCCAGCCCTGTCCTCCCCAGGTGTGAGGCCCCTCAGTCCTTCAGGGAGAGCCTGGGTTCTACCAGGAGGGTCTTGGGGAAATTGACGGGCTGGAGGTCTAGTCACAGAATCCCAGGAAGTAAACGAGGAGCTCACAGGTCTGGTTTTCCACCCGGAATCAGGGCTTCCACGTGCAGCCCAGAAGATAAGACCTACGAACAAAGAGCTCAGCAAAACTGGCTGGTTCTGAAGAGGCAAAACAGAAGGTTGGGCAGGATGTAGTCCACGCTGCCGGAGCCCCGCTCCCCTGACCACTGCCATGCACAGCGCCAGCACCTGATGCCAGTCACACTGCCTTCGCGTGCAGCCTGCTGCCCAGCGAGTGCCAGGAATTAACACCCCAGGAATTAACACCCCCAGGAATTAACACCCCCCAGGAGCAGCCTGCAGCCAATGACAGATGGGAGTTGGTGTACACCTGCCCCAGCTCCCTCACCATGACGGGCAGACTCTGAAGTGTGTATTACGCAGTGTCCCCAAGGTCCCTAGGGAGACATGGTGGTGGCTCGCTTGACAATGCACCTTTTTTTGGTTGCCTTTGCTTTCCTATCTCATGTCTCCATTCCCCTACCTGAGCTTCCTGCACTCACCTCCCAAATAAACTACCTGTACTTGGCTCCTTATCTCAGGGTCTGCTTCTGGGGAACCCAAACTGCCACCTCAAGTCCAAGCCAATTCTGATTGTCATGGTGCCCCTATTAAGTCTCAAATACCCTAGCAAACTCCTCTACCTCCACCTGTCACTTGTCGAAACCTCCTCACCTGAATTCCAATCCTCAAGATCCAACTGATCTGACCAACCAGCCTGAGCCACGGGGGAAGGGCTTGAGGGCTGCGGGGAATGCCCAGAGCAGCCTTCCCGAAACAGGCCCGGGTTCCTGCGGGCGAACGGGCTGGTTGCCCTAAAGCGGACCACAGGCTGTGCGACAGACTAGCAGCAGCCTCCAGGTCACGGAGCCACGCTGGCTGCCTCCTCCCCCACACGGGGCCTCCCAGGGCCTCCCGACATTTCACGAAGGGCTTCTCACATCTGACCAGGGGTCCTGGACCCAGAACAAGACTCCTTGGATGCAGTGAAGCTTGGGGATAAGAAATGGGGTTTGCAGGGGTGGGAGGAGGATTGTAGATTTACAGCCTAAAATGAGCTTATAAACACCAGGTAGACATGCCCCGGCTCCTCAGAGCCTACTTCCCTAGGAGAATGGGAAAGATCCAGACGTGGAGTCCCTTGGCATGGCTTTTCATTCAGCCTCAGTACC
Source organism: Myotis nattereri (assembly GCF_964212035.1). Taxonomy (NCBI): domain Eukaryota; kingdom Metazoa; phylum Chordata; class Mammalia; order Chiroptera; family Vespertilionidae; genus Myotis; species Myotis nattereri. The sequence continues at coordinate 10,449,971 of NC_138081.1, forward strand.
TCACTGCTGTGTGACCTCAACACGCCACTCACCGTCTCTGGTCTAGTCTCTTGCTGCGCTGAATCTCAACGATCTGCCTCTGGGCGGCTTGAAGCCACCGACTGGCGCTGACCTCTCTCCTTGCCACACCCTCGGGCCCCGCCTCATGACCTTCTCTATGTCTACCCTGTGGCATATTCCAGAAAGGAGGGTAAAGCCAGACCTCGCCACAGCACAGAACTGCAGCAAGCCGTGGGCTTACGGATTTTGCTGGAAGGTAAGCTGACCTCCCCAAGGTCGCCATTCCAGCAGAACACCAGAACCAAACCCAGGGAGATGAGGCCACCAGCACCCTCCCCACCTCTACCTTCCCGATGCCCCTCTCAGAAATGGGAAGAAGCACCTCGTTAAGAGTTACTTAAGAATCACATAGGAAAAGTCTCAGGGCCAAGGGCCAAGGAGATACTCAGCTCCTGAATCTTTCTGAGAAGAGACTATGTTACAGCGAGTTGAATTACAGTAAGACAACGAGGAGAACTTCCCAACAACAAAGGACCACAGGCTTTGAGAACAGAAAGACGAGCTACATCACCTCTGCAGTACTTTCTGGCCCATGGCTTCTGGCGTAGCCCCTCAGTTTTTGTTCCCCCAAATCAGGGGGGTCCACAGAGCTCTCCCGTGGCTGGGACTGGAAGGAGCCATTGCCAGAGGGGACAGGTACCAACCAGCAGAAATCAACCACCTCACGAGTTGTGAGTGGTGCGCAGGGTGGGAAGGGGGGAAGGGGAGCACTGGCCGACAGGGAGCTGGGACCCGCACAGGAATGTGTTGTTGAGCCCAGCAAGGCTCTCCCCTGCTCTAGGTCTCAGTTCTCTATAAATTCCTTCTGGGCATCCTCAGAACAGCCAGAGGCCTCCCCCACCACCACCTGAGCTAGGCTGGCCGGGGGGAGGGAGTGGGGGGGGAGAGTGGTGTTCACAGCCATCTAAATCCTCCCTCATTTCAAGAAGCACCAGCTGACCCTGAAGTGGGGATTTGTGGTAAAGACTGGACATTATCTACCCAATATCCATTCTCCCCTTCGTTCTAACTAAACCCTGATAATCTCTTAGGTGAGAATGTGCCCATCGAAAAGGCATTTCTCAGCCTCCCTTGCAGCTAAGAATGGCCCATGAGCTACACGCAGCAGTCATGGGGAGGGGGTTTCTGGAAAAGCTTTTGAAAGGAAACGGACTCAGCTGGTAGGCCCGTACCTTTTCTTTTTCCTACCTGCAATGTGTCTTTTTTTATTTTGTAATGCTCACCTGAGGATATTTTTTCCCATTGATTTTTAAAGAGAGTGGAAGTGAGGAAAGGAGGGGAAGAGAGGGAGATAGAATAAAGCATCGATGTAAGAAAGACACATTGATTGGTTGCCTCCAACATACACCCCAATCAGGGCCAGGAATCAAACCTACAACCCAGGTATGTGCCCTTAATTGGGAATCAAACCTTCAAACCTTCAACCCTTTGGTGCACAGCTGATGTTTTAACCACTGAGCACACAGGCCAGGGCTGGAATGTACCATGATGACTAAGCAGGGCAGCCCTTTGGTGGCTTTGGTGGCTTGTGATGATGTGCTTGGTTGACACTGAATTGCTTCATTGGGGTCCGGTTCTGAAATTTTCATTTATTTATAAACCTAATGAGAGTACACAAAAGGGCCACATTTCGGAGAGGTAACAATTTACCTTGTGCAAATCAATGGGGCAGCACCTCCAGGTGGATTCTTGCAGCCCCTCCCGATTCGGGACGGGGAAGGCGCTGGTGAGAAGCAGGGGCCCGTCTCCCAAGCCCCTGACCTGGACCTGCGGTTAGCACTGCTAACACAGGAAGTCTCCGTCCATCATTTAAGAATAACCAGTGTGCGTGTGTGTCTGAAAGACCCCAGGGCCCACAGGAGCTTGATTGAAACCAAGCTTGGGCAGTGACCTGGAAAACCCAGAAATGCCCTCCGAAAGCTCCGGGGAAGACGACATCTGTTTGGGCCTGACTCATTCCGACGCACCGGCTCCGCCAGCTGCGCCTGGGAGCCAACTGGAGCGCTCTCGCCACGCAGCTGCCTCGATGCCACCTGCAGCGCTTCTGATCCAGGAGGTCCCACCTGCGCGTGCGGCCAGGCAGCTGCTGTTGCAAAGGCTCCCCAGGTGGTTCTGACGGGCCACCCGGTGGAGAAGCACTTCTCTACACAGCTTCCCGTCTCCAGGCAACCAGTGTACCTCGGCCGAGTGTCTGGGACTAGAGAGGAGCCTGAGGTGGAATCTCCGCAGCCGGCTGAGCAGCACCCTCGTGCCGGCCCCGTCACCAGCCCCTGCGGTCACTCACCCCTGCAGCCGCAGCTTCCCACAGGCCGCGGCTGGGAACTAGGCCCGCGTGGCTGGGAGCTGCCCGCACCCTCCCTGGCCTGCTACATATCTCAAAAGCGCAGCCCGCACCTCCAGCTTCCACATGCCACCCACGCCCGGAGCTCCCTGCCATCTGCCTGCCACCGCTCTGCTCTCGTGAAACAGAGTCCCCACGGCTTGCCTGAGAGTTTACCAAGTGCTGTCACTTGGACTTCTGACTCCAAAGGTGGCGGTGACTGAGCCAGTCTTCCAGACAGGGAAACCGAGGCTCAGTGAGGGGAGACTATTGGTCCAGGGTCCCTCAGAGGCGGCCAGCTGCCCATCTGGCCCTCCAGCCCAAGTCTGCCCATTTGCGTCCAGCCCCTCTGCCCGCATGCCCTTGCCATTCAAAGGTTGCTCCATGGGCCTGCAGCACTGGCATCACCCCCGAGTTCGTCAGAAATGCAGACTCTCGCCCCGGCCCAGGCACACTGACCTGGATCTGCAGACCCCAGGGCACCCCCGCTGCCTCCCTGCCAATCTCCAGTCCCCAGCTGGCCCTTCCTCCCTCAGGCTCTGTCTCCTCTCCTGGCTTTCCAGCCCCTGTGCCCTAGGTCCCCTCCTACCTCCCTGCTCTGTCTCCTCTCTCTCCTCCCACCCCAGGGTGCTGGGCTCAGCCCCCCCTCCTCTCTCACTCCACTCTCTCTTTCCTGGCCATTTTATTTCACTTCATGGTTTCAGCCCACTCATGACCAACACTCATGTCCACCGGCCCATCAACATCTCTCCCAGACATCCCACACCAGAACCCCACGAAGTTCAAGGCTGCGCTGGAATTGTCAGGGAAGTAAAACTGCTGACGGAGGCCTTGCTCAGGGCCAGCTCAGGGCTCCCCAGGTGCGTCTCATGGCACGCTCATCCCAAACCCACGCGGTGGGTACGATGCCCTCCATCTGACCAGTGGAGAGGGCACGCCTCGGAAAGCAGATGGACCTCGGGCTCTCAGCTGATGCAGGCAGAGCTGGGGTTCAGACCTGGGTTTCTGAACGCCAAGCCTCAGGGCATTTCCGCTCCCACCCCTTGCCTGAACTCTTCCTGACGCACGTTTAGAACCTAATGATTGTACAGTCTCATTCCTCGTCTTTTGCAAGAGTCTCTAACTGGCTTCCTTCCCCCACACCTAACCCCCTGCAGTCTATTCTCTACATGGCAGCCGGAGGAATTCTATTAAAAGGGTGTCAGTTCATGTCCCTCCTCTGCTCAAAACCCTCCCACGGCTCAACTCACTCAGAATAAAAGCCTGAGTCCTTACATAGCCTTCCATAGCCTTCAACAATCAGGCCCCACTAACTCTCCAACCCTCACATCCTATTCCCCTCCCCATGGCTCACTCTGCTCCAGCCATACCGACCCCTCCTTGTGGCTAAACGAGCCACTCGTGCTTCTGCCCCAGGGCCTTTGCACTGACTGCCCAGAATGCACTTATCCACCAGGCTTTCTCCCTCTTCCCCAGGCATCTTCCAGGCTCTGTCCTGGTGGCACCTACTCAAGGAGCCCCCACACACACACACACCACCACTGTATATGAACTTGAACCACAGTCCACCATTCCTGGTCCCCTTGGGTGCTTTTCTCTCTTTCACAGGGCTCATCGCCATAGGAACATTATATACTTATTCATTGACTTGTTTACTCCCTGTCTCCCTCCGTGTGAATGTAAAGTCTAGGAGAGCAAGAGCTTGTTTTTCTCCAAATATCTCAAGAGCTCCAAACAGAACCTTCACGCGTATGTTTGTGGAATGACTGCAGCTCTTGTACCCAGACTCTCCTGTCCATTCTCACAGCCACCACCTGGGTCAAGTTCACTTCCCTGGACCTCCTGACCAGTCTCCCTCCCCCTGACGTCCTCAAACACACCGCGGCAGGGCCACCCAGCCTGAAATACAGCCCACATCGACCCATTTCTCTCTCAAGGCGCTCCCAGCAGCTTCTCCCAGCCCAGGATTCCAGCCGCCTCCCCCAGACACCGGCTTTGCCATCGGCAGACCTGGGTCTGAGCCCAGCTCTGCCACTTGGACCAGGAGCTTCGTCCTTCTGAGCCTCAGGTTTCTAGTCGCTAACATGGGCTGTGAAGGACTCTCTCGGGGCTGTGGGGAGGGTGAAGGGAGACCATGCACATTCCTGACCCCAGCCAGGCAGGAAACATTAGCGATTGTTATTACTGCGCCTTTACTCTCCCACCTGACTGCCCAGGTCCCTTTCAGCCTTCGCTCCAGCCCAGCAGAGTGACACTGCTCCCCACACCCAGGCTCTTTGTCCTCCGTGCCTCCGCCTCCTCCTGCGATGCCCGTCTCAGTCCTTTCTTCCTTGTGCCAAGGCCACTTCCAGTGCCCCCTCCTCCACTACACCTTGGAAGTCGTTCCCTCCCCCTTCGAACGCCCGCAGCCCTTTATCTGCACTTGCCTCATGGCATTTATCAAGATCTCCCAGGAGCCACCATCTTGTATGGGAGTCCCCTCCCCTTCTCCCTGAGGGCAGAACCTCCATCTCATTCATCTCAGCAGCCCTGTCAATTCCCAGAACAGGGAGCCCCCCATAGGCTCAAGGCAGGCACTAATTAGAGAGTTAATGGGTGGTGAGGGGCACACCATACTGCTTTCCTGCCCCCAACTCAGAAGATCCACTGGGATCGACCTCCGAGCCACTTCTCTCACCAGCTGTGCGACCTTTAGCAGGTCACTTAAACTCCTGTTGGGAACCTCGGTTTCCTCATCTGTTAAATGGGGGCAACAGGACCTGCTATGTTGACCTCTCAGAATATTATGGGAATCAATGGAGAGAGAATGAAAATGCTTGTAAGGCACGTGGCACTTGCACACCAGCCCAGGATTGTTGTTACAACCAATGATCCTCCCTGGAAGGTTCGTTCCTCTTTGCACAAAAAGGTGCCTGAAAGAGCCATCACTGAAGGCATGGCAGGAAGTCAAGTGAGTTTTACCTTCTTCCTTATATTTTTATGTATTCTCTGATTGTTTTTGCAAAGAGCATGTGTTACTCGTAAACCTGGGGAAAGGAAGATTTCATGGTTTAAAAAAACAAAAAGGATTCACTTCTTTGAGGTAGGCATTGCTCTTGCCACTGTATCAGCATTTAAAGGCAATAGGGACCCCCTAGTCGCTAGTGCCTGCCATCAGCAGATGCATGTCTGCAAAGCAGGGTCTCCTGATGATAGGGAGGAAGACGCAGGAGAGGCGCCACACACCAGGTGCACAAAGAGGCAGCACTGCCAGGGCAGGAGCCCCTGCTCTGCACACAGCCCCACCTGGACAGGAACCCACAAGCGGAGCCTCCCCCCATAGGGCTCTCCTCTGGCCTAGGGGGTAGGAAGTGTGGCTTTGGCCACAGGTAAATGCCCTGGGACACTGGGAGGGGAAACATGAGAGCTGGAGGGAGGCATGGAGCTACAAAAGGCCTAGGGATGCCCTAGGAATTAGAGTAAGTCTCATCCCTCTGGAGTCTTGAGGCCAAGAGAGTCTAGGAAAACCAATAAGCAATGTGTCGGCCAAGCCCGCCCCCTGCTGGCCATATCTGGAGTGGCAGCTCCAGGTGCACAGGGCAGGGTCCTCAGGTACACACCCCTGCACCTGGGGCCTAGTCAGACTGTGGCCAGAGGCAAGGTAGGGATGGGGCATGTCTCTTCCAGGACTGAGAGGCCCAAGATCCCATCTCCAGGTCCCCTGTCTTTGCTGGTGGGTTAGGCTCCCTGAGCCCCGCCACAAGGAGATGCAAGGCTGGAGTGGGAAGGGCTGAGGAAGGCAGAACTGGGGGCAGTAAGGGGAGGATGTGAAGCGGAGAGGAAGGTGCACCACACTCCTGCCTGTCTCGTTCCTCCCAGGCCCGCCTCTGCCTCCTGGGCAGCCAGAGAAGCCACGGCTGCTACCATTGCCCGGATTTCCACTCCCACACCCAGGTATTGATTTCCTGCATCATTCATTTGCCGGCCTTGGCTGCTGTGATTAGCTCCCTCCATTCTCCCTGTGGAGCCCCCCGCCCGTCCCTCCATGTTCCAGCAAAGCAGAGCTAATACCAGGCTTTAAATGAGGCTTTGCCACCCGGCCCCAGCAGCTCACAGCCAAGCTCGGCCAATTACAAATAGGCCCGTGGTATGTCTGCAGCCGCCCCCTCAAGGGTGCTTTCCTGGCTAATATAATCCTCTCTAACCAACCCCACCACCTCCGGAGCCCCCACCAGCCAGGAAGCACAGATGCGTAGAAGGAGGCATCATGCAGATCTTGAACCTAAGAGTGGGGGGTGGGGGCTCTTGGGTCTGACTCCACAACGGGGGAGCCCTCAAGCAGGCTCAGGGGCCAAACCTCAATGGGGGATACAGACAGTGCTGGCAAAGCAAACAAAAGCGCCTGGATTTGGAGACACAGACCCCCTCCCTCCTGCAGTTGCTCTAACTGAGAAGGAAGGGAGGACAGAGGCCTGGGCTTCTTGAGGACATTTGCAAAGCCCTCAGCTTTCTGTCAGCCCTGACCCCCCTAGAGTTTTCCAATGCGATGCCTTCTCCCAAGGGAGAGTCCGGTTTGGACAGGCAGTTTCTGGGCCTGGGGTGGAAACTAGTGAAAAATCCTGAGTGCCCACACCTAGATCAACACCCAGAAGGCGGCGCTGGGGGGCACACTTCCTGAAATTCCTTCTCCGCACCCTCAGAGGAGGGGAAAAAAAAACACCTGACTTGGTGATAATTCTGTAAGCTATGTTGCTCTTGTCAAATTATTCAACATCTGTCTTCATGTTCCCACAAAAATTAGCATAGGATAGTAGTTTCTGATGACACCTTTGGTGAAATATTTTGACTTCCACCAGTAAGTTGCAAACAACCTGTCTTAAGGATAATGTCAATTCCCACTCCTGCATATTAAATAATCCCGAGGTTTGTTGTGTTTTTCTAAGGGAGAGGAATCCCTTCAACCCGCCCCTCGCTGGAAGTCCGGCAGCTGTGGGCGGAGATGAGCCAGGGCAGGTGTATCCTCATGAAGGATACTCCTCCATCCCTTGGCTACTCCCTCTGCCTAGAACGAGGCCTCTGGGGCAGCCCACCACCCCTGGCCTGCTGGAAAGAAGCTTACAGGATCCACCCTGGAGCACAACAAACGGGGCCAGGAGATTGGGAGGCTGGGAGGAAAGAGGGAACCAGCTCCAAATGGACCATCTGGTCTGGTACTCAGCTGCTATAGCATCTGTGCCCCAAAGAAGAGCAAAGCCACCTGGCCAGTTTGAGAGAGCTTCCCCGGTCCCATTGCAGACAGCGCAGCTCGGGTCCGGCAAGAGGGCCCTCAGAGGGAAGCAGACATAGGTCTCCAGGCCCCTGCCTCCTACCAGCCTCAGCAGAGACTCCCAGCTCAGGCCAGATTATGGCGGGGTTTGCCTTCCACATCCCAGTCTTCCTCCCTCTCTCCAATTCAGCTTCCATGTTTGCTAATCTGCTCCTCCCTCAGCCACACAGGCCTGGGAGCAGAGGGGAAGGGGCCGGTGGTTCCCTCCCCAGGGCACACTTGTTTTTTGTGTGTCTTGAGTAAAAACTGCCTCCCTCCTCACTGCCAGGACAGCACTGGGCTTCCAGCCTCCTCTCTCTCCTGCATCCTGAGTTCCCCCCTATCTATAGCCACCAGCCTATGGCCACCAGCCTAAGACTGTGACTCGCCCTAAGCAGAGACCCTCAAAGAATGTCCAACTGCCCTGTGCAAACCATCTTAGGGAGACACCTGGGAAAGAAAGAATTTCAATAAGCATTTCTTCCAACTCCCCCCAAACCATGGCCCTTCGTTCTTGCAACAAATATTTGCTGAGCTCCTGCTGTGTGCCAGGCACCATGCTGGGTGCTGGCACACAGGGACGGACATGCCTGACCATTTCTCACCTGCACTCCACTCTTTCTCAAGTTGCTTCATCTGCTTTGTGAATAGAGGGAAAGTGGGGGAGGGAGCAGAAAACCAGCTCTCCATACTACTCCTTACCCCAGCCCCAGCCCTACGATGGTTCTCTCTGGCTACATCTGGCCAAAGCTTCACAAGGAACTCAGTAGCCTCCTGCTACCCTCCCCCTCAAACTAGATCTTCCTTTCTCTCCATCCACCACCATAAAGAATTTCCACCCAGCAATTCCCCCGAGGCCCCAGTCTTTCCCTGGAGCCACACTCTCAAAGGGCAGGTGGAAAGAATGGCATCCAAGAGTCAGGGGTTGGCCCCAATGCACACAACCCACTTACCTCACTCTGAGTGAGAGAGCTTGGACTCAGGGAGGGGAGAAAACACCCAGAAAAGGGTCAGATGAGCCAATGACTCAACCCTGGCCCCAAAGCACTCAGAAATCAGGGTCTGCACAGACCACTGCACCTGTCTCCCACTCCCGCCCTCATTGCTGGGGGTTCCGGGCTAGACTCCGAGTAGCTTCCCCAAGATGTGTCCCGTGCAGCCCTGGAGGAGGTTGGAGGAGGTGGAGGGAATGGAGGAAGGGGATGGCCATGGCGGGGAGATGGGCACGCCAGATCTGCCCAAGGGCACTCAGAGGGAGGAGAGTGGGGGACAGCAGCCAACAGGAGGGCTCTCAGTCACCCTACAGACCTCCTGGGTGTGGTGAAAAACAGGGGGAGGCCTCACGGATGTCCCTCTTTAGGCTTCCTCCTAAGGAACAGTGAGGCTGAAGGGAAACCTTGGGGAGAAAGAGGAAGGAAGAGCGCCCCCCCCCCACACACACACACACACAACCCCTGAGGGGCTGAGGCCTCTGGGACCCACTCAGCCGCCTCCTCCCCATAACCCAGCCTCTCATTCTTCCTCGTCTTTCCTTTTCTGGCCTATATATAAAGGGCCAGGCAGTAAGAGACACACAAACTAATTAAGAAGCAGAGTTTGGCCAGATGCCTAGGCCAGCCTCCCCAGGGAATTAAACCCAAGCCAGCTAGCAAGTCACCTCCCAGAAACCCCTCAGGGCACCCCTCCCTCTTGTGAGGCACCCCCAGAAGGAGGCATTTAGCATCTGCACCTGAGGCTGGTAGCCAAAAATGTAAGGGGAGGGACAAAACATCTGACCCCCACCAGTAGAACAGGCCAAACTCTCCCGCCCGTCCCCCTCCCCCATCCTCATCTTAAAGGCAGTAACTACGCCCTCAACCTCAGAAAGAGAGAATCCTCCCACTCCGGCTCACTTCATTAAAAAGTGGCCTGCACAGGCTGCCTGCAGTCAGCAGAAAGCAAAGTAGGGGCCACTGGGCCCAGAGACTGACTTTTTGTGCGGCAGGGTCGGGGCATTCGGGACCGCTAGAAGTCAGAGGGAGGGTCCCTGAGAGCCGTGATGCCTGTTCTGGGGACCTTTCCCGGGGAAAACACACGGAAAAGACGGGATAAGGGGTGACTGGAGTCCCCTTAGCGCCCAAGAGCGAGGCGTGGGGACGCGGGAGCAGAGCTGCCGGGCAGGAGGCAGCGTTTGGAGGCGTCGCGGGTGGGTGTGTGCCTTGTTTGTGTTTTGGGGGGACGGTGCCCGTGTGTGTGTCTGTGTGTGTGTGTGTGTGTGTGTGTGTGCGCGCGCGCGCAGGGAACGGAAGGTGGGGCTGGGGTTTTGTAGCTGGGAACCGGAGGCAGGGAGAACTGGCTCCAGAGAGGTCCGAAAAGGGATGCCGGGGCTTTAGGCTCCGGATCCGGGGGATGTGGCAACCGCTCGGGTTTCCAAGAAGCGACTAAAAGAAGCGAAGCCTCTGTGAGATCGCGGAAGGCGAGCCCGCGGCTCCGTGGCGGTGCCGGCTGCCAGCTCTCGCGCAAACCACGCGCAACTCTGGGTCACACAGCGCTCGGCTTCCTCTCCCCAGGCCGAGCCGGGGTAAACCAGGCTGCGGTGCAAGTCGCTGCCCCGGCCCCGGCCTGAGGTCTGTCGGAGTCTCCGGAGCCAGCCGACTGGGTGCTCTCCGGGGTTCGGAGTCACTCCCGCCTCTGACAGGGTGTGAGAAAGTGGGTGCCTCCCCGTGGCATCACCAGCTTCACGCCAGACCCCACGACCCGCCTCTGTGCTCCGAAGCAGCTCGTTCGCTCTTCTCGCGCCTGGGAAAGGGCGGGGACCCGGGCATCCCCTCCAGAGTGCGAGCCGCCGGGGTCCCCACCAAACCCCGGCAACGCGCGCTTTGCGCCTCTTGCAAAGTTTCCGCCGGAGCTAACGTGCGTGCCGCGGGCGCGGGCGCGGGCGCGGGCTCTTACCGTAGACGCCCTGTCCTCGGCAGTGGACGGGGATCAGCGCCAGAAGTAGCAGGCAGGTCACCTCCATCTTCACGGCCGGTGCTTCATCCCCGCGAGGCGGCGCAGCCCGAGAGGCGGCGGGGGGCGCATCCGCCGGGGCCCCGCGATGCCCCCTGCGTCTCCCCCTTCTCGGAGAGGCGACGGAGACCCGGAGACTGAGGAGGCGGCGGCGGCAGCGGCAGCGGCGCGGATGGCTCCTCCGGCAGAGCCGCGGCCCCGGTGAGGACGCAGGGGGCGCGGGCCCGGCCCCGGGTGCCTCCGCACGCCCCGCGCAGCCGCCAGCGCCCCGGCCCGAGGAGCCCGGCCGCCGAGTCTCCCCGGGTCCCCAGGGCTCTCCTCTCGGGGTACGGAGCGCCCGGGACCTTCTTCGGCGGCGGTTCTTCGATCCAACAGGCCAACGACGACTAATAAACTTGTCGTTTCTGCGCCCAGGGGACGCCCCTCCGAGATGGGGGCCGGGAGGCCAGGCTCCGTCCGGTTAATCTGCGGCTTCCAGTCTTGCGGCGGGTGCTGGGGGCTCAAGGGCCCGACCCAAGGGGGCCGGGTTGGGCGCCCTCCCAGGGGCGAAGGAGCCCGGGCCCGGGCCCTCCGGAGCGGGCGAGCAGCGTGGACTGGACTCGGCCGAGGGGAGAAGTTAGTGGAGCCCGGAGGAGCCCGGAGAGGAATCGCACCGGGCGCCCCGCGGGAATCGGGAGAGCAGTTCCAGTCAAGACCGACCACGGGAAGCGGGGAAAGGACGAAAGTTTGAACCGTTTGAAAAATATTCGCGCTCTCGCCGAGGCCCGGGCTGCAGCGCGGGCGCCGCTCGCCACCTGCCCTCGCCGCGCTCGGCTCCTGCGGTCTAGCCGCGGCCGCGGAGCTCCGATTCGGTGCTCTCCGGAGAGCGGGGCTGCGCCGCGCCCCAAGTTGATCGTCCCTGCCCCCGCCCGGCGCCTGGACCAGCGGGGCCCCGAGCGGGAGGGGCCGGGCCGGGCTCCGCGCGCGGCGGCCGCTGGGCTCCGGGCCGCGGGAGCGCTCCGCTCGCTCCGCAACTTGGGCTTCACTGTGCTGCTTTTCCCCCTTCGGAGCTTTTCATTCGCGCTCCCCCCGCCTCCCTCCCGCCCGCCCTTCCTCCCTTCCTCCTCCCCTTTCTCGCGTCCCCGCGTTCGGTCTCTCGCTCTCCCACCCTTTGTCGCTCGCTCTCCTGTTTGATTCCCCTCCAGTTAAAAAAAAAAAAAAAAAAAAAAAAGGAGCCAATTAAAGGCAGCCCAGCTCGCCCGGTCCAGCCTCTGTCCAATTTCCTCGCCTCCCCCAGGACCAATTAGAGAAAACAAAACAGGGCTGGGGGAAGCAGACTGCCATCTCTCTCTCTCTCTCTCTCTCTCTCTCTCTCTCTCTCTCTCTCTCTCCTCACATCCCTCCTCCATCTCCCTCTCTCCGCCCCTTCTCCACCGCCCCCCCCCCCGGAGGAAAATGTCAGAAAGCAGAAATGGATCCATCTATCCCGAGGACAGTGGCGGAGGGACGTGGGTTTCGGCGCGGGCTCGGTAGCGGCGCGCACACTCGCTCTCCGCCCGCCCTTGCAAACCCAGACCGGCCGCCCGAGCCGGGCGCACCGACCCCATGGCGCTCGCGGGGCAGGACCGGCCGCTCGCCCCGGGGACCCAAGCCTGCGGGGCACTGCACACTTTGTAAATGTTTTGCACTTTGGGGAGCGAGACGGAAGCGAGGGTCGGAGAGAAAGGCCGGGGCGCCGCTGTTCTCCGGGTCCTGCAGGCGCGCGAGCAGGCTTCCTGCGGTCGGTCTGCAGGGCTGTGTGCGCGCCCCGGAGTCCCTCCGCCCCCGGCCGAGCCCCCGCCCCTTCCCAGGCCACCTCCGCCTCTCTCGGCGCAGGGAGTGGGGCCGCCGCCTGGCCGCCGGCCGAGAAGGCGCGGCTGGAGCTCCTGCCCTTGCCTCGGCCCACAGGTTGCCAACAGGTTTGTCCGCAGGACTCCGACGCCAGAGCTGCCCGAGCCATCCCCCTTGCTCCCCAGCTCGCCCCTCTCGCCATCCAGCCTCTCCTCAGGACGTCAGGCGCCCCAGGCCGCCCCAGGGGCGCGCTCCCTTCCGGCAGCTGAGCCCGGGGCCGCTCCAGCTGCTGGGGTCTGGCACTCCGGGACTCCGCTGCCTCCGCCGGCCCTCGCGGAGCCGGGGTGGGGACAGCGCCCCTCCCAAGCGCCGGCGGGGAGGGTGTCTACTGGGAAGTGAAGCGGGAGGCCTCCCGCTCGCCTCCGATCCTGTCCCCGCGCCCGGGTCCTGCTAATCTCACCTACTCCACCTGTCGCCGTTATTTCTCTCGGTGTGTGCGCAGGATTGTATCAGGGCGGCGGTGGGAGCGCGGACAACCGCAGCAGCTAGCGAGCGCGGAGGTTACCAACCCGACCACCAGTCCCCGGAACTATTCCGTTTCTCGGTTGTGATGCTGGTGCCCCGACTCTGCATTTGTCAAAACTCAAAGAAATGTTCACACAAAAAAAGGAGTTAATATTTTCGTATGTAAATTAGGACACAAATTTTTAAAAATAGTAATAATAATCACTCCTCCCCCAGGCCCATTTCCAGCTGCCTCCCCCCACTCCTGCCTGTCCAGGGGCTGACTCCCGCTGCGGGGGGAGGTGTGGGGAGAAATTCAAGGCCGCATGGGGAGGGGGGACGTGCTGTCAGCTGAAACCTCAGCTCCCTTTCTGTCCACTCCGGAAGTCCGAGAACATCTGAAGAATCCTCAGCCCACCTCCTCTTAATTGCACCTCCTTCACCCCCACCCCCTTCTCTCTCCTTCCTTTCCTGTTGGTCCAAAGCTGAATAGGGGATCCAAACCCATCAGATACCAGCTGAAGACTTGTTAAATGAATGAATGAATGAATAATGCCCATCGTACTCCAGACACTACAGACCTCGGATACCCTCAGTGCAGCCATCCTTTCTACTCCTCAACCCCCAACCATCCTTCCAAAGAGAAAAACCCATTTTCTGCCCCAGGGAGATCCAGGGTTGCTATGGGTGCAATGATGAGTAGCTTCTTTTATTGTCACCTTCTTCACATTATTTGAAAATTCCTAGAAATTCTCACCTCTTCCAGGAAGCTTTCCGGGAATGATCACACTGAGTGCTGCTCTCCTTGGCTTTGCCCATTCTCTGTTGATGAGCCCTTATCCATGTCATGGGAAACTGCCTTCTTATTTCCCAATTAGCTGGCCCAACCAGCAGTTAATTGCTCTTCTTTGGCTGTGGGGTGCATCATGGGGGGGGGGGGGGGCGGGGAGGAAGGAGGGCCGGGGGCAAGGAATCTCAGGGACTCAGCTGACATATTCCTGAGTTTGTCATCTCAGAACACCTACACTGGCCGGAAGGAGAAAGAAGACTGCTGATGATGGGGAGAGACGGGGAGGGGGACGGAGGACCGAGTTGGAGCCAAGCTGGGATTGAACATTTGCTGTAGCTAATCCACGTGTGAATACACTGCAGCTAATTGTATGCAGTGTAAATACCTTGACAGCCCGTTTGCCGCGCCTGTAAATTCAGTCATCTCCTCCGCAATTGAGCCCCGCCCTCGGCCTCTGTCGGATGACGGGAGGCAACAAAGAAGGAAAAGAGCTCTAGGCGGGAGCCCGTCCTGCCTTCCACTCCTAACCGCTCTAGGCCTGTTTCCCCAGCTGTAAAGTTGGGAGAATCCCAATCTCTCAGAGTGGTTGGGAGACTTAATAACAGCTGACACCCCATGCCAGGCACTGTTCTAAGCCCTTCATGTGTAGTAACTATATAATCCTCATCACAACTATGTGAGACCGAGCTGTTATGCTCATAGAATAACAAAGATTCAGTGACTCACGCAGCTGCCAAACGCTTAACTGGGCTTCGACTTAGTTTGGCTCTATGACCTTACTCTCCCCTGATTCTATACTGAAGAGGCCTAAGGGCCTCGTAAGTGTTTTCACTGGAAGTATTTCCTATTCTCTTTACACACAGGAGAACAACTCTCTGGGCCCCAAACTGGGCTCTTTGGGGTGGGGCAGAGAGTTAGACCACTAGACCTGAGTCAGATGAGGCCTGAGGCCTGGAGGCTCAGTAGTCAGCAACCAACTGCCAATTTTTGGGTTCCACCCTAGATGCTCTAAGGAAAAATCCCATTATTTTCCCCAGAGAAAGCTCAGCCCTTGAGCTCCAGGAGGCCTCAGGGACCAGCTGCTGACTGGGGGGGGGGTCGTCGGGGGGCGGGGGGGTGCCAGGCCAGGGAGCCAGCAGCCAGACCTTGGCACTGCAGGGCAGCTGTGGGCTTTTGTTGTGAGAGTGTGTTACTAGAAAGCTCCCCCATCTCCTCTGCCTCTTGCTCACTCACCTCCAGCGAGTCAGAGCCTGGAGGAGGAGAGGGAGAAAGAAAGGAAGAGTCTTTGAGGGGATGTTGTCATTGCCTTGCGAGGGAAATTGTCTCTGAAAATCATCCAGTGGCAGGTATCGATTCAATCTCAGGGCAAGACACTCTCTGGTCAGGTGGGGAAGGCTGGCTGGGAGGGGATGAGCAGCGGGGAGAGTTACGACCCTGCTGAAAGACCGGTTTATTAAATCGGGCTCTAACAAATAGCCAATTAATTGTTCCAGCTGCTAATTAGTAAGCAGTTAACTCCTGTTATAAATCGTGCTGCTCAAGACTAGTGATAATGCAATCCCGTGATGACACCTATGGAGAGGAGGGGTCTCAGAGACCTCTGTGGCCTAGGGCCTGCACCTGTCCACCCCTCCTCACCCTTACCCCCCAGGCTCTCCCGAGTGGAATGCAGGCTGTCTATATGCTCACCATTCATTTAACAAATATTTAATGGGCTTTTACTATATGCCAGGGACTACTCTGTGTGAACAAAACAGACGAGAGACCCTGCCCTCAAGGCGGTAACATTCTAGTGAAGAGACAGACAACAGACTAAGTAAATAAGGAAAGCAAAGAGTATTTAAATGGTAAAAAAAATACTAAAGCTAGGAGGAGGAAGAGATGTGAGGGCTGAAATGTTAGAGAGGGTGTACAGAGAAGATCCCACTGACATTTGAGACATTTGAGTCTTGACCTTGAAAAGAAGAGGGATTGGACAGCGTCAGTATCTGGGGGAAGAGCATTGCAGGGAGGGGGGCAGCCAGTGCAAAGCCCTGCAGTGGTGAGAGGGTGTGGCTGCAGCTGGGCGGGCAAGAGGAGTCGTAGGAGCTGAGATCAGAGGTTAAGGGGGCAGGTCATTTGGGTCTTGGGGTCATTGCAGGATGCTGGGTTTTACGTGGAGTAAAATGGGAACAATGGTAGGGTTCGAACAGAACAACAGGACCTGACTGTAATTTAACGAGCTCTGGGACCTGGGTGAGGAATTGATTGAAGGGGTGCTATAGTATCCACCCCGTGGGTGCCCAGTAAATGCTTATCACATGAATTGATGAATGAATATTGATGGGGCTAGATTGTAAGTCGGGGAAACAGGCTCACATTGGAAAGGCCAATCTACTTGGATTCTCTTGTAAATTAGTTTACAACTGTCACCAAAGGAGCCCTCACCTTTGAACTTTCCAAGGAACTCCACACCCAGGATCCTAAAAATGTCCCTGTGAGGTACGTTACGACAGGTGGCCCCCTCCACTTTACAGATGTGAAACGGAGGCAACGAGATCGTCACAGGCTGGCTACACAGCGAGTTACTGACAATGCCCGCCCTAGAACGATGGGAGTGGAGGGTACGAAAAAGACAGGAGTCCCTCCCCGATTTCTGGCCACTGGTCACAATTGTGCGCTGCCTCACTGTGTGACCGTCCCTCTCTGGGCTCCAGATTCTCATTTCCGCAATGAGCAGGGCCTAGACTGGTCCGAAGATCCCCCAGCGCAGGCTCCAAAGCCTTGCCAGCCGTGTCTGAGCCAGACATCTGGATGCCACCTTTCCCCACGTGAGGGTCCCCTGGGCTGTCCCGAGCGCCCTCTGTCCATGCTAATGTTGGAACAGGGGGAATTTTGTTTAACTTTTCAGTGGATCAAAAGTAATTTGGTTTTAACACCAGCTTGAAAGCACGTGGTCTCCCCCTCTGAGCAGGCGCAAGGAGTGCTGATTTTTTACTCAGCTCTGCTCCCCCACTGGGAAGAAAGTGATCTTCGGGAAAAGTCCGGTCTCTTGACTATTTATTTGTTAATTAAACAAATATTTATTGAGCTGGACATTTGCCTGCATCACAATGGGCACTCTGTTGGAGACATCCAATAAGTGAAGACAAGGCCCTGCCCTCAGGGAGCCCCGGTCTGAGGGGGAGACACAGCCCTGCCCTCGGGGGCCCCCAGCGGAAGTGAGGAGAATGCTACCCTAGGGTTATGGATCCTGCTGTGAAAACGGAGCCAGAATACAGATGTAGGAACCCATACACTGTAACAGTAATAAAGGTGCACTTCACTGAAGGGCCAAGGGGATGGGGAACAAGGAAGGCGCCGGGCGGGGGCCCCCTCTTACTCTGACTTCTTGTCTCCTAGGGCAAGATGGCTTCCTACCCTTTCAGCCTGGTTGCCTGCGGCCATCCAAGTTTCCACCGAGCCCAAGGGAAGCAGCCTGGCGTTTTATTTGGGGCTTTTCTCCTCATGCAAATGTCTCCCTGGGCCCCTGGGAGCCAGGCCTGTTTGAAGGGAGAGTCAGCACCCACAGGGAGGACAACCCACTCTCTGGGAGGGGACAGGCCCCACCCCAGCAATGAAGCCCCCTCCTCACCTCACACTGCCGGCCGCCCAGGGAGACAGAGGTGGGGCGGTGGGGGGGTGGGGGGGTCGGGGGGGTAGTGGGGGGGGTGGGGGTGGGGGGTAGGGGGGTGGGGGGTGGGGGGGTGGGCATGTGACTGCAGAGCACCTGGAGACCTGAAGGCCGCCTGTACTCCAGGCTCATGGACAGCACCCCACCCGGCTTAGAGGGACACCTGAGAGACAGCACCCCCTGCAGGGCGAGCGCAGGGTAGCTGCTCACTAAAACAAGCCGAGCGGGGTTACCCTGACTCACACAGAAGTCAGCTCCGGGCAAGACCGGGATGATGAGGATGAGGGAGGCCCACATTATCCAGGCACTCTGTGAACTAGAGACAAGCAGAAATAATGCATAAACAAGAAGTGTTTTCATGCGCACAGGTGGGGGGAAGCTAATTCCTAGGGAAGGGAAGCAAGCAGGCGAGGGGCGGGATGCTCTGGGGAGTCCTGTGTAAAGAAGCAGCAGGGGGAAGTGGCCCCCACTGCGGCCTGTCTCTGCCGGGCTGAGGGGCTCTGCCCCCGGCATCTGCCCCCAGGGCCCGCGGCCCCAGGGGAGGCATCACATTTCGCTGAGCCGGCCTTCCTCGCCTCGTCCAGGGCAGCTCTTGGGAGCAGGATCAAATGTTCTCCGGCTTGAAAGGACACGCTGGGGAGTCGGGGGGAGGGGGGGGCGGGGGGGAGGGGACGGGAGGAGAGGGTGAAGATGAGGTCACCCGAGGGGAGGGACCAGCTGGATGCAGGGACAGGGCGTGATTCTCGTTGCTCCCTTTCTGTTTAACTTCCTCAGCAAATTCTTTTACCTTTAGCCATCACCTCTTTTTGACCCCTGCAAAGGCCGGCGGGGGGTGGGGGGTGGGGGTGGGGAGAGGGCGGGAGGTGGGGGCGAGGCGGGATCTGCAATGGAATAATCGTACACACACACACACACACACACAGAGAACCGCTGCGTGGCATAAACTCCAGGGGGCGCCATGCACATAGAATACGACAGGATTGGCGCCCACCTCCCACCCTCAGAGTGCGGCGTGGTGGCTCTGCTGCATCGCCCTCTGCTCTGAGCGGCCCCGGGACAAGCTGGTAGCATCCTACCCTGCACCTCATTTCCCTGCTCCTTCTCTTCCCAGCCCACCCAGCCCCCGCTGGCCCCCCAACCTACAGGTCAGGCCTGGCCTGCCCCATCCCCCCGCAGGTTGCTGGGGGTGAGGGAGGGTCCAGGGCCCCGCCCCGCACGATTGTCCTTCTGGACACACCCCGAGCCCAGGGGACCCGCTGCCTTTTGATGAACTCGCCTCATTATCTGGCTCCCCAGGCTCTCCTCGGGGATCCTCCACGCCACCCTGCTGGGGGCCTTGGGAGCCACATCTGGCCCCTGGCGGGCAAAGGGGGAATCTAGTTGACCCTCCCACTCAGCCCAGTGAGGACGGTCTACCATCTCTCATCCTTTCCATCCCCTAAGCCAGGGCTGACCTGAAGCAGAGTGTGGACCAGAAAATGACACGCCTGAAGGCCACTTGCCCTCACAACCACCCTGCAAGGCTGGTAACTTTATCAGCCTTTGAGAGATGGGAGGACTGAGGAACAGAGAAGTTCAGTCACCCCCCCAAGGTCACACAGCAGGTCAGTGGCAACGCTGGTGTTCAAATGAGAGAGTCTGGCTCCAGAGACTAGAGTCTGTACCCTTCACCACTATCTAGTGCTGCCTTTCCACAGAAGAGGGGCCAACGAACTACTGAGATTAAACAAAGTAAAATTTAAAATTCCGTTTCTGTCACAGTAGCCATGTTTTGAGTGCTCAATAGTCACCTATGGCGGTGGCTACTGTGTTGGCCAGTGCAGATGTGGGATATTTCCATCATCACAGGAGTTTGATAGCAGTGCTTGGAAGTCCTTACGTTTAATGCCAGCTCTACTTACTGCCTACTAGCTGAGCAACTGTGGGCAAGTTGCTTAGCCTCTCTGTGTCTCAGTTTCCTCATCCATAAAACAGTGATAGGAACAGTGCCAACCTCCTAGAGCTGTTAGGAGGGTTAAATGAGAAAAGGCATGCGAAGTACTCAGCACAGGGCCTGCCACATTATAGGCAGGCTACACATTATTAGTTTTATTATTAGGAAACATAGTCCAGTCCTTCATATAACTAAGTAGGTAACTAAGGACCAGAGAAACTAAAGATCTGGCTTAAAGCCACACAGCCAATTAAATGCCAAAATCTGGGGCTCTTAATTCTTTTTACTCCATCGCATGCCTAATGATACCACTATAGCCGAGAAAGGACTTTTCGTATTTCACCCTCCCCAAATGCTGCATTAAATGAGGTTTCATCAACCCCATTTTACAGATTAAGAAACTGAGGCACAGAGAGGATGAGGTAACGTCTTCAGGGTTAGAATGCTGTTCAGTAGCAGGGTAGGGACTTACTGCTCAGTGTGCTTCCCCTGCTGCATTCCCCGCTGTCTGCGTAAATGAACGTGTGAGTGTGTGGGTTTGTGTGGGCGTGTTTATGTGTGTTCTTCATTTGTTCACCACGCAGGACTCAGGGGCCTGAGCTATAGATAGAATATAAATTATATAAGTAATATTAATATGGTCTCGGTTATGTAAAAAGCTGTATATAAAATAAAGATGAGAAGGACTGATAATGCCATTTTAATGATTATGGTGGGCGAAGGGATTATGGATGATTTGCATTTCTGTCTCTATATGTTTCTATTTTTCCCCAATTTTCTACAAGCAGTCTGTATTATTTCTATAATCAGAAATAAACAAATGTGATTTTAAAATACATTTTTTAAAAAATAAAGCTCCTCCAGTGTTTTCCCTGTGGCCTCCTCAACCCTCCAAGCAGTCAGGAGGCCTGAGCCGGGGTTTGGCTTTGCCTGGTGTGCCTCTCAGCTCAGTCCCCTTCATGCTGAGGCCCTCCGGTCCCTCTGCATTGGAGTGGGTTTGAATTTACTCAGCAACATCCACATGCAATAAATGTCATACTGTTTTATTTTTTCAAGTCAAATAAATTCTGATCCCAAGTCTCCACTTGCCAGAGTGCTGAGAAATCAGCCTTAGTTATGTTTGGGGGAAGTCTCCAGAGTCGTAGAAGGTTCTGGGACCCAGGAAAAGAGGCCTCGGGGCCTTGTGGTTGCCATAGTAATTGACTCCCCTTGCCTTGGCTCCTGGACCCTGGGCCAGGGCTCAGTCAGCCGACCTGCCCTGGACAGGCTCTGGGAGGTCTCTGCAGCAGCCCTCTCGGTGGTCAAAGTGGGCCCTGGGGACCCGAGGGCTTCAGCACTTACCATTCAACCTCCACACATATCCCCACCTGGCACTGCAGGGCCAGGACCAGGGACCAAACAAAGGCCCCCAAATCTCTGTCCCTTCAAGGGCGGAAGGAACCTCTCCGTCTCCCTTCTCCCTCCCCCTCCTGTGACCTCCACACCTCCCCTCCGTGCTACCCAGACTCTCTGGCCTGGAGCAGGGCTTGGTTTTTCCAATAACTCATTAGCGCGCTTTTGTCATGATTGAAGAAACAAAAGCCCCAACAAGAAAACCACATTCAGCGGCCTTACAGGTTATTTATGAGAGACCCAACGCGGCCTCAGCACTGAGGAAGCCTGGGGGTGGCAGGGAGGCCCTCTGGTTGGGGGCTGGCATATTTTGGATCTGCCTGGCATTGGCCACCAATGCTCCTGCCCAAAACAGACATAACTTCCTTTCTCCTCCCACCTCCCCCAGCCAAAGCCGGCCGTGAGTCACGGCTGCTCTAGACACTTGATATAACTCCACCCACTCATCCAGCTCTTTCCATTCATTTATTTACGTATTCATTTGTTGATTCTGTCATTCATTCAAATTTATATTGAGGGCCTACTGTGTGCCAGGTACTGGCTGATGTCAACATTTGTAAAGCATAGACATGAATCAACAATTGTACGCTGGAGCCAGCCCATACCAGCTCACAGAGCTGATTGTACACATCTCTTCTCCGCTTCACCTTCAGTGGTGTCACGTCGGCAGCGTACAGTCAGCCACGGCAGGCGTATTTACACCATGGGAAATGGCAAGTGGTACATATCAGGGCCTTCCCCCCAGAGAGCAGGTGGTTGCACATTTACTAACACACCACTGTAGCAGGCCTTGGTGTCTGGCCACACAAAACTGAACCCCAAGAACTTATAGTCTAAACCAGAGAAGGACATCGACCCAATTTACAATGTAACTTAGGCCCATCAAGATCTGTTGGCCTCAGAGCTGCAACGTAGGAGCACCAGGCAGGGAATGTACTAGTAATTCTATCATGCGAGACTAGATGGCACGATAAGGAAGGTGTGTCTGAGCTGACCCTTTAGGGATCGGTGGGATGTCAGCCTGAGGCAGGGTGTTCTGGGTGGCAGGAGCAGTTTCAGCAAAGCTCTAGAGCAGTGGTTCTCAACCTTGGCTGCACATTAGAATCACCTGGGAATCTTTTAAAAATCCTGATTTCTGGGCCTCATCCTCCGGAAATTCTGTTTCTTTGTTATTAATGTTGTTGGCCCCACCCCATAACAAAGAAACAGAATTTCCGGAGGATGAGGCCCAGAAATCAGGACTTTAAAAAGATTCCCAGGTGATTCTAATGTGCAGCCAAGGTTGAGAACCACTGGTCTAGAGGAAAGGCCGGCTGAGTGTCTTCACTCCCCTTAGGTAAAAATGCCAAAGCAGGGCCCTAACTGGTTTGGCTCAGTGGATAGAGCGTCGGCCTGTGGACTGAAGGGTCCCAGGTTCGATTCCGGTCAAGGGCATATATCTTGGTTGTGGGCACATCCCCAGTAGGGAGTGTGCAGGAGGCAGCTAAATTGATGTTTCTCTCTCATCAATGTTTCTAACTCTCTATCCCTCTCCCTTTCTCTCTGTAAAAAATCAATAAAATATATTAAAAATAAAAAAGAAGAAAAAAAAAATGCCAAAGCAGGGAGTCGCTCCCACCTACCACCTACCTCCCCAATCACACAGCAAAAGTGAACTGCTTCCTGGAGGAAAAAATGGATATTGCAAGAGCTAGAATGTCAGGGTGCGTTCACCCCCCTCTTCTGAGGTAGCGTGTGTTTCCCCACCTTTCAGTGGGGGACACGGCCTCATTCCTGTGGCAAAGTTCATGGGAGCCCCAGGGCCTCTCAAGGTGGGCCCAGGACCTCGACTCTTCCGGAGGGACGGAAGCTGACTTCTCGGATGGGACACAGGAATATATTGGGAGCATATTGTTTACAAGCACCCAGGGGTGAGCAGTATGTGAGTTAGAGTGCGGGCACCAGCGGGTCCCGGGAGCACACGAGTGGCCGAGGGTCTGCGGGGCTGCTGGGCCTTGGCTCAGTGCTCCCTGGGCCTCGGGAGAGACCCCCCAATAAGCCCAAATGCTCCAAGATCTCCAATGATCTCTACGACGTGTAAGAGGAGGCTTCTCAGGGAGCACTGAGCCACCTCCTCACTCTGGGAGATAGCTGAGCCTCCCCAAGTGCACATGGCCGCAGACGGAGGCCCACATGTGTGCAGAGGCAAGTCAGCATCCAGGATGCAACACCCTGAACGCCAAGCCATTAGACAAGAGTGGGGACAGGCATGGGGGAGGCCACAGTCCATTAGCCTCAGGGATCCCTCCTGGGCCTGCTGAGTCAATGGCCCACACCTGGCCCACGTCCTCCTAGCCACCCTGCCGGCCTCGTCCTACTTCTCTGCCAAGGACCGGAGCTGCCCACCAGTTCAGGCAGGGCCTTCCCCGGTCTGTTGCCCACTGTCCCCCCCCCCGCCCTCCTCCGGGAGGGCACAGGGGACATGACTGTGACTGCATTCGTGGAACACACGACAGTCCTCAAAGGACAGGCCCGCAATCTCTCGTTTCACCCTGGACCCGGTGAGGGGGGATTAGTGTCCAGCCTGCAGATGAGGAAGCTGCGGCTCTGAGTGACTCACCGAGGGAAGCTAGAGCCAGACCCGAGGTGCTCGGACCCAGACATCTATTCCACAGGCATTTGCTAGTCCTAGACGCTGTGCTAAACTCTGCAGAGTCCAACATGAGCACCCATAACAACGATAATTTAGGCCAATCATAATAGCAATGCCTAAGCTTCATGGAGTACAGGGGCAGCATTACCCCGGCCTTCACCCCCCTCTTCTGAGGTAGCGTGCGTTTCCCCACCTTTCAGGGGGGGACACGGCCTCATTCCTGTGGAGAAGTTCATGGGAGCCCCAGGGCCTCTCGAGGTGGGCCCAGGACCTCGACTCTTCCGGAGGGACGGAAGCTGACTTCTCGGATGGGACACAGGAATATACTGGGAGCATATTGTTTACAAGCACCCAGGGGTGAGCAGTATGTGAGTTAGAGTGCGGGCCCAGAGGGTCCCGGGAGCACACGAGTGGCCGAGGGTCTGCGGGGCTGCTGGGCCTTGGCTCAGTGCTCCCTGGGCCTCGGCTCTTGGCCCAGCTTTTATCCCTTTCACACTCCCCCAGGGAGAGCTCACCCACCCATGCCCTGACCACCCATATTGTGACCCGCAGACAGCTGGTGTGAGGGCAGGGGCACTGCCCCGGAGTCAGACAGCCGCTTCTTGGCTGCATGGCCTTGGATAAGCGACC
The DNA here is from genome assembly GCF_964212035.1 of Myotis nattereri. Classification (NCBI taxonomy): domain Eukaryota; kingdom Metazoa; phylum Chordata; class Mammalia; order Chiroptera; family Vespertilionidae; genus Myotis; species Myotis nattereri. The sequence continues at coordinate 10,473,965 of NC_138081.1, forward strand.
TCACTTCTCTAAACCCAGTTTCTTTGTCTGTTAAACAAGGCTAATAATAATAATAGTAGTAGTAGTAGTAGTAGTAGTAGTAGTAATAGTAATAGTAAGTTCTGCCTGGTAAGTATCGTCTTGTGCACTGAAAGGTTGCCGGTTCGATTCCCAGTCAGGGCACATGCCTGGGTTGAAGGTTGAATCCCTGAACAGAGCACATAAGAAGGCGACTGATCGATGTTTGTCTCACATCCATCCATCTCTCTCTCTCTCTCCCTTCCTCTCCTCTCTCTAAGCATGTCCTCAGGTGAGGATAAAAAATAAGAATAGTAAATTCTTCCAAAGTGCTTACCTAGTGAGAAGCACTATTCTAAAGCCCTTATGTGTATTAACTCATTTAATCTTCGCCCTGTCCCTGTGAGGTTGGCTTTTAGCACAGAGCCGCGTGCTGCACGTACTCAGTCACTGCTGGTTGTTACAGCTCCATCTTCAGCCCAGGGCTCCTTGAGGCTGCCCAGCTCCCTGCTTCAAATTTACAACCTCATTCTTCTGCCTGCACTTCTTATCTCAGCGACCGGTCACCATTTCCCCATCACCCAGGCAGAGACACCAGGGACTCCGAGGTCTTCCTTTCCTCTTAAAATCCACATTCAAGTCCTGTGAATTCTACCTCTGCCTTGTCTCTCATACCGATGCCCTCCATCACTTCTCACCTGGACTATGCAAAGGCCTCCCACAGATTCTGCTTCCAGCCCCCACACCCTGCAACCTGTGCCCCTGCTGTGCCACAGATTTCTGAATTGCAAATCCACTGAAAATCACAGGCCTCGGGACCAAGTTCAGGCTCTTCAGCTTAGCACACCACATGGCTCTGTGGGATCTGGGCCCTGCCTTTCTCCCCTCCACTGCCCACCCGCTCCCACTGCAATATGGCCACAAGTTATGCCAGCTAGTTCATTCTTCCGGTGCCTTACACATGCAGTTCCCACAGTCCAGAGGGCCCTCATGACTCAGCTCAAGCAACACCTCTTCCCAGAAGTCTTCACGGATCTCCACTAGGGTTTCCACCAAACTGTCACCTGGAGGCAAGTGGTTAAAAGCACAATCATGGTATTCAGATGGTTCTATGTCCACCATCTACTCATTAATTTCAGCTCCACCATATTCTAGCTGTGTGATCTTGGGCAAGTTACTTAACCTCTCTGAGTCCACAGTATGAGGCTAATGATAGTACCGACCACATAAAGTAGTTGTGAGAATTGAAATATAGCAGGAAAAGTGCTTAGCATTGTCTGGCAGAATCCTAATGATCAATAAATGTTAGCTATTATCTAATAATACGATTCTGTCTTATTAATCTTTGTATCATTGTTGCCTAAAATAGGTCCAGCATGTGGCAGATACTCAATTAATGTCTGTTGAACTGAATCAAAGTGAAATAACCTGGAGCCAATTTCCATTTCAATCAGGGTGTCTAGCTGCAAGCAACAGAAACCATTCTGACTGATTTATGCAGAAGAGGCATTTACAACGGATGTTAGGTGGCCCGTGACATCTCTGGGATGACCAGAGGACATGGGCTGGAGACCACATAGCCAGGAAGAGAGTCCAAATAACACGCTAGACCTGCTGCAGTGGATACCTTCTACCCTCAGGACTGGGCACAGACCCTGCAGCTTGTGTTTAATGACACTAGGCACCAAACGCAGAGATAGTGCCTAACATTTGCAGGGCCTGGGGAAGAGTACAAATAGAGGCCCATATACAATGTATCACAACATTTCAAAGTTATAAATCTGACAAGCTATTAAATATATTCAAGCCTGTTCCAGTTACTATGGCTGCATAACAAGTTATGCCAATACCTAGTAGTATAAAACAAGCATTTATTATGCCCGTAAGTCCTGCGGATCAGGGATTCAGATCCTGAATGGTTTGCCTCTGTCCCATAATGTTTGAGGCCTCGGCTGGAAGGTTTGAAGGCTGGAGACTGGAATCATCTGCAGGTTTGTTCACCCACATGCCTGGCAGTTGGCTGGGGCCTCAGCTCCTCTCCCCCTGGGCCTCCCATGTGTCTCTCCATATTGACTCGTTTGGGCTTCTTCTTAGATTGGTGGAAGGGTTCCCAGGGCAAGTGTTCTGAGAAACAGACATTCAGAGAGCTGCATTGCCTTTATGAGCTGGCATCTGAAGTCATGTGGTGTCACCTCTGCCACATTCTATTCGTCAAAGCAGTCGCAAAGCCCTGCCCAGGCTCAAGGGGAGGGGGGATAGACTCTGCCTCTTGGTGGGGATAGGAGAGATCTGCTAGAGAAAGTGGGACAAGAAATGCTGCTGTGAGCATTTCTGGAAAATGCAAGCTTCCAAATATTCTCTCACCTTGACAAATATACCTTTCCAACCACAGGGAAGGTCAGGTTCAGATCTGGAACCCAGAAACCACCCACCCGCTCCCACTGCAATATGGCCACACCAGTTATGCCAAACACAGATGCATGGTGGTGCAGCCCTGTCCCTTCCCCTCAGCCTCCCCTGCACCGCCAGGGGGCCCCTGTGCTCAGGTTTGGACATGCCTGCCCACAGGCCCACGCTCTGTTCATGCTGCCCACAAGCAAACAGCCCTTGGCTGTCCCTCGGGCATCAGGGCACTCAGCAGCAGCATGATCTACCCTCGGAAGACAGACCGGGGAGAGGGCTGCACAGGCCCTGGAAGTGGTGTGGGGCCATTTGGACAGGGAGTTGGGGTCCTGGTTCTGGCAGTCTGATGCAGGTGGGTGGTTGTAGGTAGCATGTCCCTTGGTTCTGCAGATTCCTGGCCCTAAGGGGAGAAATGTTGCGGGAGGAGGACAGGAGCAAGACTCTCTAAAATGTGGGGACCACCTCCCCCAGGTCGAAGGCTGGCACCACCTAGAGCCCTTGCAGCACAGCCTCTGGGAGCCAGATGCCTGTGCTGCCACAATCACCCACAGGGATTCCATGCCAGGTTTCTGCAGCTATCCTGGTATATCTGTGCAATGGAGTTTAATTACATACCTGGTGCAAGGGATCCTGGGGAAGTGAGCTCAGCTTCTATTTAGAGGAAAGGTAGGGACATAAGGTATGGAGGTTCCAAATAAAGGAAGACGGTTTACAGGTCCTCGGCAGCCCAGAGGAATGACAGATGTCCACTATCGCGGCTGCCCAACATCAACATATACCCTTCTTCCATTCTTAAACTTACCCACCACAACCACCACCAAAACCTGCTTCCACCTAGAATAATGTAAGTATTCTTCACAAATAAAAACTTACCCTTTTGCCCAAAGGGGGGGTAAACCCAAATTCATATCAGTAATTACACCAGGATACCTGGGATGCCTATTCTCTCTCTAACTCCATCATGTTCCCATCTTGATATTCTATAATCCATGCAACAAATTGCAAATATTACCATTAAAAGCACCCATCCTATATAATAAAAGGTTAATATGCAAATTGCCTGAACAGCGGAATGACTGGTCACTATGATGAGCACTGACCACCAGGAGACAGACAATGCAGGAGCTGCTCCCTGGTGGTCATTGCGCTCACACAGGGGGAGCACCGCTCAGCCAGAAGCCCTGAGCCAGGCTCATGGCTGGCGAGTGCAGCAGCAATCATGGGAGCCTCTCCCGCCTCCATAGGAGCACTAAGGGTGTCTGACTGACGGCTTAGGCCTGCTCCCCTGAGCGCTCCTGGACTGCAAGAGGGCGCAGGCCGGGCTGAGGAACCCCCACTGAGTGCACGAATTTCATGCACTGGGGCCTCTAGTATAAAAATAACAGGGAACAAGGATAGGAAAAACGAAGGAAACTTTGTTAAAACAGATCAATATACCCAAAGCAAGGGGTACATGGGTGTACACTCTAGCTCCTGCTTCTGCATCTAATCACAAGTTCAGAGCTGGTATGAGTCATTTCATTCCTGTCCCATTTGCCCTTCTCAAGTACCTCAGCTAGTGAGAGCTCTTATCTGGTGGGACAGCTGAATCTTCAGTCTGGAGAAGGCTGAGCCTTTCCAGGAGTTGCCTGATTAACAATGGGAAACAATAGGTCATGGAGGTGCCCGGGGCATCCCCTAGTACTTCTAGAAAGACCACAGCAACCTTAATTAGGATCAGTCACCCCAGCCAACACTGTAAACCTCCCCTCACCTTGCATGAGAAACCAAAGGGGCCTGGTGTCAAACTCACCTTCCAGTTCAATGGAACCTTTTTGTCCCCTGCTGGAAGCGTTCCTACCTTGGCTATCCAGACTTCTAAACCAGAAAAGTCTGGAGTCACATGGACAGGAAGCAAAAAACTTGCAAATGGGTATTTAGGCAAAAGAGTGGGAGAGGTCTGGGCTACAGATTTGAACATGGGTTTCACCAGCGCATTGAAACCAAGATCATGGTCGGGGTGCCCCAAAGAGCATGGAGATAAAGACAAGAAGAGAGCAGAAAAGAGGTCCCCGGGGAATGTTGCTTTGCAAGAACAGGGGAGGCAGGAAGTTGGGGAGCCAGAGGTTTGGGTGGTCTTTCTACCAGAGTCCGGCTCTCTCTCTAGTGATCTTTTCAATCTCTGGGCAGCAGCATTCCTCACAGGAGCAGGCATGTCAGGCGTTCACGCCCCCTGGATAAAGCTCACATCCCTCACGCTGTGCTGCAGACCCAGTATTACAATGCAGCAATAACGTCTTCCTGGCATTTCTTGGGAATTCTCTTTGTCAAATCCAAAACCCCAAGGAATGCCAGTCAAGAAAACTGAAAAAAAATGGGGAAAAAAATAATAATTCTCCTCTAAGACTTAAAGCTTTATAGTCAGCACAGAGACGTTACTGGCTTGAAGGGATCCACCGATGTCAAGTTGAAAGCAAGAGCTGGGAACCCTGATAGGTGCAGGTGAAGGTTAACTTCAACATCTCTGGGAGCTGGGGCAGGAACGCAGAGGTGAGACTCACCATGTAATCTGTTGGTCTTGCTTGTCACTGCTGCCATCACACCATGTATGTTTGTGGCCCTGTCTGCTATCGATGGTGAGTCATTTTTACAAATAAAATAAATATTAATAAGTTTATATGCATAGCACACTTTATACAAATCCTATGAGCAATATCCCAAGCAAAATAAGCCCTTAAATTGGCAATTTTTGGTATGTGTTACCTTGCTAGGATTTAAATGTCACATTTTCAAATCCTATCCAATCATGGCCAGTGGCATTTTCTAGTGTTTGAATGGAAACACTAGAAATTGCTGCGGAAGAAATGCAAAGAGGAGAAAATAGGAATGTTGTGAAATTCTCAGACATGACATCAGAAACTGATCTAAAATCTGAAGGAGCAAAAGCAATATCAATTTCAGTGGGGAAAAAAAACAACACAAAAAATGAGTCAAACAGACAAAGTATATTCATTTTAAAAAAGAAGAAGAATCCTGTAGGAAGCACTGATGCCCTAATATCCAAACTGAAGACACCTAAGACATTTTCTTAATGGTTTAAGCGATGTCAACACAAACTATTTTTCTGTCTGAAATGCTTATAGCAAAACAAAGATCAAGACTGACAGATCAATTAATGCTTCGTGTGATGTAGAATGTTCACTTTAAGAATAAAAATGTTCAAATATTAAATGTTTGTACCTTTCCATTTTTAATGACTTTTATTTGCCATTAATTTTGTGTTAATGTTTCCTTTATCTTAATATTTCCTCTTAGCATATGTCTATATTGTGTAGGGAACTATTTTACATATTGGAGTAAATAATCTTGTAAAAATATACTGGTTCATAGTAATAATAAACTATGCATTTAACATTATATTCTTTTCAAACAAAAGACTTCTGAAACTTTTAGCATAACCCTGTGACAGAAAAATAACTCGCTCTTTATTATATAGGGCCACTCATTATTTAAAACATGTAAAGATAGTGTTATGGAAAATGCAGACTAACTTATTATTTGGGGAATTTCCAAGAATTCTCAGATTTTCAGTTTCTCACTCCCAAATCCCCCAAATTGGCAGCTGCTGGGAATTTGGGAACACACTGCAGACCCCTGGTTGGCACCCTGGGTTTACCCAGCTCAGGGGCGCTGGCACCAGCCCCAGAAACTTCCACTGCAGCCCACCAGCACCTCCTCCTCCTGCAGTGACCTCATGCCCAGCACCCAGCACCCTCACCAAATTTGAAACAATCAGAACCCTGCGTCTGCCTCCCTTCTCTCGGGTCCCAGGAGAAGAGTAACATTTACCTTCCTCCTAATTCTGTCCTTTCCAAATGTCACCAGGGAAGGGAGGGGCTCCGTTCCTCCCTCAGCTCCACACCCGCCTCCCCAGCTGGCTCCCTCACTCCACAGCTCACTGCCAGCTCCTGTGGGATGCCGGAGGGGGGGCGGGGGGTGTGGGGACACCCCCTGAAGATCAGGGAGGCTGCCCTGTTGCTGGGAGGAGCCCTGGGCACCTCTCCTCCGGGCTTCCTGGAGCCTGGTCATGTGTAAGGGACGAGAAACCACATAAGGAAGAGACCGTGGCAGGCACGTGAGGCCGACTGGCCCTTCGCCTGAGGATAGATAGCAGTTTTATCAGCCACACAGCCCGAAGTCCCCAAAGCTCAGTAGTTTAAAACAGCAAACCGTTTATTTGATCACAATTGTGTGGTCAGAGATTCAGACAGTCGCAGCAGGGGCAGCTCACCTCTGATCCATGTGATGTCTCCCGGGCTGGCATGCCCGTGGCCTCTTCGTGTACAGGTCGGACGCCTCAGCTAGGAGGGCACAGAGGCTGGGAGCCGGCTGGCATGGCTGACGCGGTCACTCATCTGGGTCCCTCGGCCCACCTCCATGTCGTCTCAGGGCCTCTCCTCTCCGTGGGGCCTTTCCCGGCAGCCGTCTTTCCTAAAAGGCAGCTGAACTTAGGTGGCAGTTGGGGTTCACAGAAGTTCAAAAGTGGACGCTGCCAGGTCGTTTGAAATGAGTCTGTGTAAGTATTTACACCACAGAAATTGACAGGTACTACAAATCAGGTTCCTTCCCCTCTCCCCCCTTTTTTTCCTTTCTCACCTTCCTTTTTCTTTCTTTCTTTTTTTTTTTTTTAAGGAGTTTATAGGAAGAGTGTTTTTTTTAAAAAATATATTTTTATTGATTTTTTTACAGAGAGGAAGGGAGAGGGATAGAGGCTTAGAAACATCGATGAGAGAGAAACATCAATCAACTGCCTCCTGCACATTCCCCACCGGGGATGTGCCCACAACCAAGGTACATGCCCTTGACCGGAATCGAACCTGGGACCCTTCAGTCCGCAGGCCAATGCTCTATCCACTGAGCCAAACCGGTTAGGGCCCTTTTTCTTTATTTCTATGGAGCCAGTTATCAGCACACCAGAGCTACCAGGCTTTCTCAAGGTTTGGGCCAGGAATTGACCCAATGTTACTTCTGCCATCATCTATTGGGTAAGGCGGGTCTCAGGCCAGCGCCGAATCCACGTGGGACGGGAGTACACAAGGCTACTATGCATGGAGTTGTGCTCCATCAGTGGGCACCAAAGTAACTGATTCCCAGGGACAATAAAACTGATCACAGCTTTCGTTACCTTGTGCCCATGAGGTGCCCCACACATGGGCCAGGCATTTTGCAAATATTACCCCCTGTCAGCCTGATGACGTAGGTGTTATTAACCCCCTTTTAAAGATGCGAGCCCTGTGACCAGAGAGGGGGCCCAGCGTGTCAGCCTCAGGTCCTGTTGCCTCCAGGAGCGAGGCATCTCCTCTCAGGAGGGGGAGCATTATGGTCATTAGATGGCATTAGGGAGCTTAAGCTACTGGGGAGCACAGGAAATTGACTCTTCTTTTTGTTGTTGTTAATCCTCACCAGACGATATTTTTCCCATTGATTTTAAGAGAGAGTGGAAGGGAGGGGCAGGGGGAGGGGAGGACGGGAGGAGATCCACCTGAGAGAGACACATTGACTGGTGGCCTCCCCCACGCCCTGACTGGGAGTGTGGTGGGAATGACATGCATGAACATGTAGCAGAAGGGCAAAGAGAATAAGAACGAACTCACCCAAATCCTAAAATATTAATCACAGCACAGCAACTGAGAGCGCTTACTATGTGCTGGGGATGTTGATAAGAGTTTTACACTTCTCGTCTCATTGAATCCTTGTGCTCCTACATGGAGGCATGAGCGTTAGCCCTGTTTTACCAATGAGGAAACGGGCTCAGAGACTTACCTGGTACGTTAGTCTGCTCGAGCTGCCATAACAAAGTCCCAGACGGGGTGGCTTAAGCAATGGACACTTATTTCTCACGGCTCTGAGGCTGGAAGTCCAGGATCCGGGTGCCTGCGGGTTAGTTTCCCACGAGGCCTCTCTTCCTGGGTTGCGATGTCTATTGTCTCCCAGTGTCCTCACATGACCTTTCCTCTGTGCAGGTGGAGAGAGCGAGCTGGGGTCTCTTCCTCTTCTTATTAGGACATCAAATTAGGGTCCCACCCTATGACATCACTTAAAATGCCCTGTCTCCTAAGGATCCATGGCACAAAGGAAGGTTAAGAATGTGTTCAAAGGCAAGTACCAGTAAGAAGCAGAGCTCAGCAGGCCTGTGGTACCCAGAGAGGTGGTACTGGCTGGGCGAAGACACAGCACTGGTTTTAGGGAGCTTCTGGGTGACAGGTGGGGCTTGAGGATACTTCTTAGCCTCAAGGCTGGTGCTGCCAACCCAGAGCTCCACGTCCATGTCAGGGACCGTGAAGCTGGCCAGGCCGGGGACCAGGACTCTGACCTGCTGGCGCTGGTCGGTAAGCGGGAAGGTTGATCCTAAAGGCAAGCTGGTCTCCCCTTCGGCAGACGGCCTTCGGCTGGCTCTCCGCCCTCTTCCCTACCATGTGTGGGCAGCACGGGCATCGCCGGGAGCCAGGTGCCTGCTGCACCGAGAGGCAATTTATGAACCGTGGGTATTTTGTCTGTTTACTTGAAAGCACAAAAATTTGTCACTTGTGTGGGTAATTTGCTGCTAATTACGAGCTTACAATCTGCAGATAGGAAAATCAGGGCCAACGTGCACTTCTTGAGGAAGAGGAAAATTACCCCAAGTACTGTGTAATTATACACTTAGCGGGCACCGCACTCCCAACCCTCACCCTTCTTCCCACGGAGGGCTGACGGTGCAGGGTGAGTTTGCACACACGCCCACGGAGGCTCCCTCCTGGGGAGGGGAGGGCCTGCCTGTTGCTGACACCCAAGACTCAGGATGATTTGGCTTCATCCTTCCCCTCCTCCACTGAGCAAAGGGCTTAGAAACCTCATTCAGGGAGCATCCAATCTGAGTGGGAGACACCATATCTGCCCTGAGGGGCTCCCAGTCTGATGGAGAAGGCATAGGCCACAACCTCAGGAGCCTCCAGTCTAATGGAGGAGACACGGTTCCTGCCTACAGGGACCCCACTCTGACTGGGGGTACAGAGAGCCTGCACCAGGAGCCCCTGATCTGACAGCAGGTCAGACAGCAGATCAGCCCAGTCATCAGAGAGCCCTGGGTTTGTTGGAGAGGCACATCCCTGGCCCTCAAGGGCCCCAAAGCTGATGGAGGGGAACACTCTTGCCCTCCGGGAGCTCTCTGATGACAAAGGCATAGGCCCTGGCCTTGGGGCTAGAACGCCCCCCCCCCCCCCAGGTTCTTGGCGGGAGATACAGCACCTGTCTACAGGGCTCCAGTGTTGATGGAGGAGACACAGCTGCCGCCCTCAGGGAGCCCCTGGTCTGTGAGGGAGAGAAGTGCCTGCACTCAGAGTAACCTCTTGGTTTGATGGGGAGACATCGCCCCTATTTCTAATTGTCTCTGAGCTTCTCTCTGTCCATCTCCTTGTAAAAGGAAGAACTTGGCAATGAAACTCGGGTTAACCACCATACTATCCAGCTCTGGAAGGCGTGTCCCAGCACCCAAAGCCTTCCTGTAGGTATGCCCAGCACCCCCTCCCCAAGACCCTCGCTGCTTTCAGATTCCCTCCGGCCATTCCCGTGGATGAGTTAGGTGATCCTAGAAAATCCTTCTCCCTCCTCTTCCTGATCCCTTTTATTTGCTGGCCTAAATCATTCATGACTTGCAATAAAGGCTCCTTGCCCCCTCCCAGCCCCCCGGAGAAAATATTATTTAACAGAAAGGTGACAGTTATGTAATTTAGTCGCGGTCTCCATTATTGATGAATTTGACCATGAAATATTTAGGTTCCTCTGTGTTCTGCCGCTCGGGGTCTGACAATAACAATGTCATATTCCAGTTTGTCCTCATGCAAGATGTGTCAATCAGGAATTCCCTGCCTCACCCACCCAAGGCTGCATCCCACCGCTCCACACAAACCCCAGCTCTCTCCACTCAGAACTGACAATAAAGGTTCTTTGGTCCCCCAGGGATCCATCAAAGTGGCCCGAGTCCTCAGAGAGCCCTGTAAATTCAAGGCAGTCTGAGAAAAAAGGGAACAAGGAAGGGAAGGAGGGAAGGAGAGAGGAACTCATCATGTCTTGAGGATCTATGTGTTGGCACTGTATTAACTCATTTAATTCTCCCACCAACCCCATAAGGTAGGTATTATAATCCATTTATATTTGAGGAAACGAAGGCTCAGAGAGGTTTAGACACTTTCCTCAGGTCACACAGCTAGCTGAAATGGAACAGCTTTGCAAGCCTCTATTCTCTCCACTCCACCATGGTGGAAAGAGTCTCTGCAGCAGATATAATGGGCCCGAAGACGTGGCTTGGTGAACATAGTGCATGCATTCAGTGACTCTGTTCTGGGTCATAGTTCTGAGCTATGGTGGAGTGAAGAAAAGATAGGAAATGGGAGAGAAGACAGGGTTCTTGTTCTCAAAGGATTTCCAGCCTGACGGGGTGACAGTATCCTTGAGGAGCTGACCTTGTTGGCAGGAAGCCACAGCCAATTCTGCTGGCCCAAGTGGGGGTAGAGCTGCAATTGAGGGAACTGAGGCCTGAGCATCATCTTCCTGGCCTGGAAGCTGGAGGGATGGACTTTGGGACTTTTTACGTAGCACAGCCCTCCAGGGTACTCCGTAACCTTCTGGGGGTGCTGCACCCCTGAAAGTCACTAAGAAGACATTCTTCCTCGTGGCTCTGCAGGTTGACTGTCTGTCTGTCTGTCCTCAGCTGCAGATGATTGATGAGCGGCTCTGGTGTGATGTTAAAATATGCATTAGGCTAATTGCATGCTAATTAAACAGACGAGGCCATTACTGCTGTTCAGGGGCCCATCTGTGCTCTGGGGCATCCAGGGTGGCTGGCAGGGCTGGGGCCTCAAGACACTGAGAACCCAGGATGACAGGGGGGTGGACAAGGTGACCCTCAGAGGGAGCCGAAAGGCTGTCAGACTGAAAAAGGCTGGTTACTGGAGTTTACAGGCGTTGCAATGCAAGGGTATCTTTGTAACCACGAATCACCAGCTATTAAATGAGGGTAATGAGCTCCCTGTTCTCAGAGTTAAGCAAGCAGATAAATGAGGGTCCCTGAAGCAATTCGGGGAGAGAAGGATGAATGACTTCTGTGATTGCTTCCATTTCCGTGATTCTGAGTTTCTAGGATACAGGACAAGCCTTTCTTGCTTCTCCTGCCGCCCCTCAGCCACCCCCTGCCGAGCAGAGCATCCTTGTCCTCTGGCAGGGCTAGGGAGGGATGCACACACAGGGACGGGGGGCGGGAGGGGGGACGGGGGTCTGGAGATTTGCTTCTTCCACCAAATAAACATGTAGCATGTGCCCTGGGGTCCCAGAGCTTTGGGGGATGGGGCCCATGTAGACACCCTCACTTCGCAGCTGCATTCCTGTTCCTGCAGGAGAGGGTTCTGCCAGGGTCTGGGGACAGGCTCGTTTCATTTCATTGTCTGGCGCCTCATGTGTAAATATTTTATATCCCCATTGAATATTTTGGGATGATTATGAATTCTTGATGTGATAAGAACCTTGATATGTATGAGATGCAGTCAGTGCCGGGAGGGGAGACACAGGAGAGGGCAAATCAGATAAATCATTACATACCCTGAGTCCGGAGCGAACCAGCCGATACCTACACACACTCCCTGGCTACATCTACGTGACAACTCCACGCCACCCCATTTCCCACCTGCATACCATGCACATGGCAACCCACATACCAGCACACAACCACATGTCAACACACTCCACCCACATACCACCAATGCAGCACCCACACGCCACCCACATGCCAGTTGCACATCACCCGTATCCCCACCACACACGCACCATCCATTTACTCTCTGATCCTGGTACTTACCATTGTCATCATCACCAGCTCCCATCCACCTAGCACGCGGTCATTCCCATCGACCTCCATGACCAGCATCTTCCGTGAGGTCAGAAGGACAGTGATCATGACCTTGCAGTGACAACGGCACACAGAGGAGAAACCTGTACCCCAAGACCAGGCAGAGCCAAAACAACTGCTCGCAGCAAGAAGTTCTCATTGGGTTGATGAAAACAATCTTTCATTTGGTAATTAAAATATCCAGTCCCTTAGGGGAAAGGGATAGGGTGAGGGTAGAGATGACACAAGACTGGCCATGTGCTGGTCACTGCTGCAGCTGGGTGGTGGTACCTGGGAGTCCATTATAGTATTCTCATTACTGGGAAATATGTTTGATCTTTTCCGTGATAAAGCTTGTGTTTTCTTAAAGTCCAGTCTCTGTATTGCCAGAGAGGCCCCTTCATATAAAGGTGAAGCATCCTCCTGGCTGCCAGCCCCCTGCTGGAGGAGGCGGGGAGACAGTTTCACTTGTCTCTTTCCACAGTGGAGCCCCCTTTCCCATCCCCAACTCACCAGGCCACTTGTGCCCCTCCAAGTCTGGGGGTGGGGTGGCTGAGGCAGGAGAGCGTTCACTCACCCGGTGCTGTCACGGACTCTAGCGGAGGTCTCCGTGGGCGTGGCATGTGTACCAAGCTGCCTCTTCCTCTCCTGGGGATTTTCATGGGTGCTTTTGAGACATCCCCCTCCCAAGCCATTGCTGGGCTTTCGCACCTGTCATCGTGCCCTGGCACGGGTGTGGCACCCATCTGTGCTCAATCTCTGGGCACCGCTGGTCCACTGGAAACACCAAGTTGATCCCGGTGGCCCCCACTTGCTCCATAGGACATCGAAGCATCCTTTGTCCCTACAAACGCTGACTCATCTGCCATCCAAGCAAGTGGCAAGAGCAGCCCCTGACCCTTCAGGTTTCCCAGGCGGGAGTCCTAAACCCAGCCACCATATCCCACCCTCCACACACGGGGCGATGAGACCCAGCTCCCCAGTAGCTCTTTCCTCCTAACCTCCCCGTGGGCAGCGAGTCCCACCCTGCTGGGGTGGTCTCCCATTTCACTCTGGATGGGGGCCAGTGGCACCTGTTGACTTTGGGGCCTCAACTGAGACAGAAATAGTGCCATTTAATGACTGCTGAGCAAAAGTGATTCTCATCATTTGAGAGAGACAGGAAGTACTCTGAAAGGTCCAAGCCGGACTTCGCTTGAGAGCAGGGAAGGCTTCACGGAGGCGGTGTTTGAAGTATGGATGGTGCTTCAATGTGTGTAGATGAGGAAGGCCCAGCAAGAGGAAGAGCATAGAAAAGGCTCAGAGGTGGGAAATGGAGGAACACCTGCCTGACTCAGTTTGTACTCAAGGATCTACTACACTCTGTAATGGAGTAGCCAGGGAGGGGATGTGGGGGACAAGATGGGAAAGTGGGTGCTCTGGGTCTGATCACAGATGGCCTTGATTGCCAAGTGAAGCAGTACAACTTTCACTAGGGGATTCCACTGCTCTATTGAGAGTCGTCTCAGGTGGGCTTCCCAAAAGCAGAGCCTGTGACAGGTACTCAAGCATTGAAGGAAAATGCAGGTGAAAGTGGGGACAAGGTAGGGCAGGGGAGGGGGATAAACAAGGTGTGGTGTCCACTTAGAGTCTAGCTTCAGCCTGATCCCTCAGGAAGCTCTGAAGAATAAATTCCACCTCAGACGTGGCCCTGCTTTGAGGAAGAGGCTGGCCTTTTGCTTCCCTGCATCAGTCAGTCATCGGCTGTGGGCAGCAAGGACCTAACCTCCTGATGGCTTCCATTGCCCAGGGAAATTCTGCAAACCTGGAACGATTATGATTATTATCAGTGAACACTCACAGCAGCTGGGGCTGCGTTCTCATCAGAGGCTTGATTGGAGAAAGATCTGCTTCCACGCTCCCTCCGGCAAAATCAATTTCCTTGTAGAAGTGGGACTCAGGGTGACTTGCTTCTTTGAATCCAGCAGGAGCGAGTCTCTGACCTCAGAGAGGCCCCCAGGCCCTTTCCAAAGGGCTTTCACCTGATTCAGTAAGGCCAACCCAGGATAGTCTTCTGTTTTGATTAATTCAAAGGTAATTGGTTTGGGACTGTAAAATCCCAGAACTCTTGTCATAGCCTGTAGATTAGAAGCAAATCACAGGTTTCACCCACTCTCAAGGGATGGAACACATTGAGAGGTCATCTTAGGGTATGTCTGCCCACAGAAGGAATTAAAAGGGTGATAATTGTTACAAAAGAAAAAGTGCAAGGTGCTGTGGGAGACAAGTGTAGAACTTGTCTGAGCATGGGAGGAACAGCCTATGAAGGGAGATCTCAGTTCATGCTAAAACAGGAATCAGATAGGCCATGTGTGAAGGAAGGGTGCTCTAGGAAAAATGAAATGGCATGTGCGAAGGCCCTGGAGCCAGAGAAAGCTGAGTGAGACTAGCCCAGCCAGTGTGGCTCAGTGGATTGAACAGTGTCCCATGCACCAGGAGGTCGCCGGTTTGATTCCCGGCCCAGGGCACATAACTGGGTTGTAGGCTCAATCCCCAGTGGGGGGTATGCAGGAGACAGCGGGATGTTTCTCACTCATTGATGTTTCTCTTTCTCTCCATCGCTTCCTCTCTAAAATCAATTTTTAAATTTTTTAAAAAAACTTTCCTGTATTAAAAAGAAGAAAAGAAACTTAAGGACCAGTGTGGCTGGCACACAAAGAGGTGGGAGAAGACTTGGCCCTGCAGCGATAGATGCTGCTCACCCCCGGACCCTGCTCTCTTCCCGACCCCCAAACAGCCCGTTGTTGCTGAAGTCCACATAAGCATCGATAAAACCAGAGCCACACAAACACTTGAAGAGTGGTTATCTCTGCAGGGGCTGCTGCTAGGAAGGGGCGCAGGGCCCTTCTGAGGTGCTGGACATGTTCTCGCTCGAGCTCCAAGTGGGGGTTACACCAACATGAATATTTGTTAAAAACCATCGACTTAGACCTAGGATTATGGCGCTTTAAGTTATACTAGTATCTCAATAAATTAAACAAACCACAGCCACAGGTAGGTCCACATGTGCACCAGCTCCAGGCTGTGATCCCGACAGGGACCAGGCACCTCCAAAGCCACACTGTTTGTCCCCGGGGAGGAAGGACCTGAGATGCTCAAGGGCTCAATGTGACTGACACACTCACTGAGCACCTTCTCTGCCCCACATGCAACTGGCCATGAGGAGGCTCAAGGCTGTAGACGTCACTGCCACTGCCCCCAAGATTGCACAGTCTAGGAGGGGAGCCCAACCCCAGAACTGACTTTAAGTAGACAGCGGAGAGAATTTCTAGTAAACACCGTAGGCCTGAGCCCAGGGAGAAGTGTTCATCCCATGAGAAGGCACTCGAAGGGAGAGGCACTTGAATGGGTCTGTCAGATGACACTAGAGACTTCTAGTTGTTCCCCCAACATCCTCTCTCCCTTTCTTCTGTAGCAGAAAGACCCTAGACAAGATGTTTAGCCAGGTGCATGATTCCAAATAAATTTCCCATCCTCCCTTGCAGCTGCCAATGGGTGGAAGTGGAGCGCAGCGCGGTGCCGCTGCTAGCCTGCCTTCAAAGCAGCCGCGCATGCCCCTTGCCCCCTTTGCTGCCTAGGACACAGAGGTGATGGCTGGCGCTCTCGCTGTTGTCTTGGATCATGAGGATGGGAGCCGCACTCCCGGGAGGACAAACCAGTACCTGAATGAGTCTGGGGCCCTGAGGACGTCCTGGAGCAGAGCTCCACCTGGACTTCTGCATGAAAGAGAAATAACATCTCTGACGTTTAAGTGACTGTTACAGTGGGGCCTTGACTTACGAGTTTAATTCGTTCCGTGACGGAGCTCGTAACTCAAATTACTCGTATGTCAAATCAATTTTCACCATTACAATGAATTGAAATGCTGGGCTGATGTTGTGGCGTTCACTGTGACGTTCGCTGCGCCAACTCGCGGTGGGGTATCTGAAGCTGGCTCGTAAGCCGAATTTTAGCTCACAACTCAAAGCAAAAAATCGGCCGAGAGACGGCTCGGTTCGTATCTCAAAAAACTCGTTAGTCGGGACACTCGTAAGTCAAGGCCCCACTGTATTTGGGATCGCTGTTATTTGCAGCTAACCTAATACGGACTAATCAAGTGAGCAGATTGGAATAGATAGGAATAGGGGAAGGGGCAGGGAGGGGCCCTCATGGCTGAGGGACAAATGTATGCAAGTTGCCACCCCCAGGGTGATGCTTAGGCAGAGGTTCAGGGAGAGAGGAGTGACCACGGGGAGGTGGGGTGGAAGGAGCTGGTTGTGATCAGCCACAAAGAGCTCTCCTGTGCCTTCCCGAGGAGTCTGCACTTTGTACTCTGGCTGGAGGGTGATGGGAGAGAACATGATGAGGGCAAAGAATCCCTGTGAGAGGACAGAGGCTTGAGCCAGGAGGGTGGTCAGTGGGAGGGCGAGGAGGGGGAGGAGGATGAGATATTCAGGATGGAGCTCCCCGGGATCCTCATGGGGGCTGGGGGTGACTACCAAGTCTCTAGATAAAGGGACTGAAAGGGTGATGGTGCTGGCTGAGGGTTTAAGGATTGCAGAAGGATAATCTAATCTGCAGACGAAGATTGTGACAAATTACTACAGACAAATTGAATTTGAGGGTCCAGCAGGAGAGCCCAGGGGAAGCGTCTAGAACACGTGGGGAACGCTGGCTGGCGTCCTTGGAGAAAGAGCAGGACAGAGATAGGAATTTATTTGGGAGTCTGCTTGGTGGCAATAAAGGATCTGAAGACAAGAGCATCAAAGAGATCAGTCAAGGGGGACAGGTGGTGCTGGACTTGACCTTCGCCTGCATGTCAGGGAGGACAGAGCGAGGAGCCAGGAACGTGGAGGAGGAGACAGGGGAGGAGCTGAGCTGCCCGAAGGTAGGAGAAGTGAAGAGTTCAGTGTCAGCAAAGTAAAGGGAGAGAGAGTTCCAAGAAGGAAGGAGATGGACACAAAGTGTTAGTGTTGTGCAGAGGAGTGGACAAGCCCAGGAAA
Source organism: Myotis nattereri (assembly GCF_964212035.1). Classification (NCBI taxonomy): domain Eukaryota; kingdom Metazoa; phylum Chordata; class Mammalia; order Chiroptera; family Vespertilionidae; genus Myotis; species Myotis nattereri. Next base: position 10,491,284 of record NC_138081.1, read on the forward strand.
GTGGGGCCTCCCCACTGCGGGGGGCAGGGCGGGAAGGCCATGGCAGAAATAGACACCCCTCTTCTATATGAGAACCAATATCTACGGAGTGCATGTGTGTCCTAGGACCAGAGCATGCAAGGCCTCATTAAGTCCTTCCCCAGCCCTAGGAGGACCGCGCTGTTATCTGCATCTCATTTTACAGGTGAAGTGATACACTGTCTGGGACTGACTGGTTGTACCAGTAAAATCCTCAAACAACAAGTATAAGAACGGAAGGTGGAAGAGAGAAAACAAGATTCGAAAAATACTGATAATTCGTAGAAGCTTGGTGTTGAGTACTTAGTTCGTTAGGAACAATTCCCTCTTTGTATGTTGGAAAATTTCCATAATTAAACATAAAACAGTAAAAATAAAGAAGCGGTTCTGGCACATAGTATGTGCTCATTAAATGCTTATTATTATTGCATAAGGATTAACTGAGATAACAGGTGAAGAGCCTAGTATAATTCTCGTGCTCCATGGAAAGCAAAGGTGATTGCTGTTTTGTTACTGCTATTATTATTATTATTATTATCCAGAGCCGGCCTCTCCTGCTCTACCGCCCTGTCCTGCACCTCGGCCCACAGCCGCCTTCTCCCGGACAAGCTCTGTCCTGGTCTCTTCCACCCACCAGCTCCCTCGGGGAGGGCGCGGCAGGCCTGGAAATGACACTTGGCTGTAAAGTCCGGGAGTGAGGGCGTGTGCCTGCCTCCCCGGGTCCGGAGCCCGAGGAGCGAGCACGCAGGCGGCAGGAGCAGGTGTCTCCTCTGTGCACCCAACAAACACCTTTGCCACCCGGCGCCGTGGGAAGCGTGGCGCTCTCGGAAGCGTTGGCTGCCTGGGCTGCGGAGCCCTTGGCTAACGTAGGACCCGGAGCAGCCCGAGGGACCTGCGGGACCCCGGATCCCCAGGGTGCGCCTGCGCTCCCTCTCAGCCACCCCACCCCGCCTCCAGGCCAACGGAGGCGGCACACGAGTGGGGCGGGGGCGCCCCTGCGGGCCTCTCCCTACATCCCAGACGCCCACGCAGAGGGCGGCCTCCTTGGGCTCTAATTTTAACCCGAGGAAAGTGCCAGTCGTTCATTTGCAAAGCTGTTTCAAAGTGACTCTGATAAGCAAATTGCTGGCAGCCCTGGCGGGTGATTATTCCTGCATTAATCAGGGAGAAATTATGCCAGTTACTGATTAACTAATTACAGCAATCAGATCGGCTGGGAGAGCAGGGCAGAGGGAGGAGGCCAAGGTAAACACGACCTGGGAAAGGTGAACGAGGCAAGTGGGGGGGGGGGGGGCGGGAGAGGGGGGGGAGGCAGAGGCGGCCCTGCCTCCTCTTGCCCAAACCACCCCAGCCCAGCCAAGCAGCCCCTAGCACAGAGCTGGGTGCCCAGTCTGATGGGGGAGGCAGGGCCCGCCGCCTGGGGATCAGTGCCCAGGCTGATGGGAGTTGTCCTCTCCCAGCCTTTGCCAGTTCCCAACCTGCTAGAGGACAGGTTCTGGCTTCAAGAGGCCCATTTCTGCTTTAACATAAAAATTAAAATTAAAGACTGAGGTTTCCACACCTACCCCAACCCCCTGCCTGAGGGGAAACAGCCTGGACTTGGTCATTAAGACGCAATCTCAGAAGCAGGGAAACACGTGACAAAAGGGAGTGAGGCGTGGCAGCCAAGGCTTCAGAACCCAGAACCCAGGAGCCACCTGGTCAGCCTGGTACAGGGTAAGCTGTCTCCGCCCACCAGCTCCGCTCCCCCACCCAGAAAGGAGAAGGAGGGCGCCCTGCCCTCCCAGCACTCAGCCACAGCGCCCGCGGCCCAGCCCCCTGGGGAGAGGCAGGGGCTCCGTTCAGAATCCTCTGTGCCCACTGCCTCTCTTCTGCTCGTGTTTGCTTGGGGTGTGTATGTGTGTGTGTGTGTGTGTGTGTGTGTGTGTGTGTATGAGACCAAAGTTAGAGCCTGGTTCAACATTTTCCACTGCAACTTGACTCAGTACAGAAGGTGTCACTGGATGAGACTGACTTTGTCAGAGCAGAAACCACTCTTCCGCCCATGACCTCTAATTATGACGTGGAAGTGGGCGGTGCTATGTCCTCTGGTTACACAGGACTCTGGGGAGGAGTTGTAACTGTGGGGCCCTAGGGAGGCCACGGCTGGCATGCATGTGCGTGTGCGGGTGCGTGTGCAGGTGCGGGTGCGTGTGCGTGTGCGTGTGCGTGTGCGTGTGTGTGTTCCATCTACAGGCTGGATTTACAGGGTTCCCAGGCTTGGAATAGAATCTTGTTCCTCTGCATGGGAAGCCCCTGTGTGTTCCCTCCCCAGAGTTCTAGATGATTTTTATTCCTGGGGTGGCAGGCCCAGGGAAGGGGTGTCCAAGGATGGGGTGAGGGCTGCCCAGCCAGAGGCTGTAGGGTCAGCTGCCAAGGTATCAGCTGGCGGTGGGGTCATGGAGGAAGGTCTCTTCCCCCAGGGGCACCTGCTCTCTTCCTGGAGAACCGGATCTGCCTAGTGCCCCACTCCCCACCCACGAGAAGGGTGACTCAAGGTCCTGTGAGTAGAAAATGGTTTTTCTGATCAATGAGAAGGAAATGGAGACAGCGGCAAAGACACTGCCCAGACCGCTGAGTTCTGGGAAGAGCTGCAGGAGAATGTGCTGGAAAAGGGTGGTCACTTAGGGACGTCAGACTTCTGTCCTCCTCCTTCCCTCCCATTCCCGCAGCTTCCATGTGAGGGCTGCTGGGAGGAGAGGCAGGGCTGGCCTGGCCAAAGGGCTGGACAGAGGGTGTGAGCAGCATCCCACACTGGACTGGAGGAAGGGTAAAGAGAGGAAAGGAGAGAGAAAGATGGCATCTGATAGTCAATAATCACTACCAGTTATTCAGTGCCTACTGTATGGAGACCTGTATTATAAACTGATTTACAGATGGGGAAACTGAGGCTTTAGAAAATTACTAATTTACCCGAGTATTATTACTTGAACCCAGGCCTGCCTGATTCCTCATCTATAACCACCATGCAATATTGTTTAAAAAATCAATATTCAACTACTCTCCACGCCCTTTTGCAAAGTGATTGCCTAAAGGGATCGATATAAAATTTATTTCAAAAATAAATAAATAAATAATTTCCCTGGGCAGAGAAATTAGTTGTTTCCTGATATCAATACTCTTTTTCCTAAAGAACTTTTATCTGGGCACATCCATGTGGAATGAAAATTACATTTCATGCCCTGGTTGGGTGGCTGAGTTGGTTGCAGCATTATGCCATACATGAAAAGGTTTTGGGTTCAGTTCAGGTCTGGGCACATATGGGAGGCAATCGATAGATGTTTGTCTCACACCCATGTTACTTTCTCTCTCTCTGTCTCTCTCTCTCCCCCCCCTTCCTCTCTCTCTAAAATTAATAAAAACATAACCCCAGGTGAGGATTTTTTTAAAAAAGGGAGCATTATATTTTTTAAAAAAAATAAAATTACATTTCTCAGCCTCTATTGCAGCTAGATGTGTCTATTGGGCCAGGTTCTGGTGAATCAGTTATAACCAAAATTAATATGAGACTTTAAAGAAGTGACCTTTTAAGGGAAGAGGGCATGCTACTCTTGGTGCCTTCCTCCTTCTTGTTGGTTAGGATACTGAAGTGATGGCTGAGCTAAAGCAGCCACATTGGGCCATGAGGTGACCTTGGGATTGGAGACCACTCATGGTGGATTGAAGGAACCTGGAGGACTTCTTGGGTAGAACTACCAGGCCAACCCTGAACTACTTACCTCCAGGAGTTTAAGTGACGGAGGAGTAAACTTTACCCTGTTTCAAACACTGCTGTTTTGTGGTCTTCTTTTCTGTTGCAACAGAACCTAATCCTAATCTGACGCTTCCCTGTGCTTTTCCTTACCTACCCCAAAATACAAACATGTCCAGATTTTCATTCTTTTTTTATTTTTTCAATATACAAAGTAAATCTATCACCAGATTGTAGATACAAAATAATTAGCCATTTACATGCAGTAAACATTAATATTTCAAGAAAAAATATTTTAAATATGATAATATTACCAAAACTGTACTAACATAGTATAATATCACAAAAGTTGCAGAAATATTAAAAATCTGCAAATAACAGGATTATTTCTATTATATTCTAAAATATTTTTTTCTCTGGCTCTATTTTTGTTCATCAGTTTATGTTGTTCATTATATTCCACAAATGAGTGAGATCATGTGATATTTATCTTTCTCTGACTGGATTATTTCACTTAGCATAATGCTCTCCAGGTCCATCCATGCTGTTGCAAATGGTAAGAGTTCCTTCTTTGTTTTTACAGCAGCGTAGTATTCCATTGTGTAGATACACCACAATTTTTTCAGCCACTCATCTGCTGATGGGCAGTTAGGCTGTTTCCAAATCTTAGCTATTGTAAATTGTGCTGCTATGAACATAGGGATGCATGTATCTTTTCTGATTGGTGTTTCTAGTTTCTTGGGATATATTCCTAGAAGTGGGATCACTGGGTCAAATGGGAGTTCCATCTTTAATTTTTGAGGAAACTCCATACTGTTTTCCACAGTGGCTGCACCAGTCTGCATTCCCACCAGCAGTGCACGAGGGTTCCTTTTGCTCTGCATCTTCCCCAGCACTTGTCGTTTGTTGATTTGTTGTATGTAGCCATTCTGACAGATGTGAGATGGTACCGCAATGTTGTTTTGATTTGCATCTCTCAGATGATTAGTGACTTTGAGCATGTTTTCATATGTGTCTGGGCCTTCTGTATGTCCTCTTTCGAAAAGTGTCTATTTAGTCCTTTGCCCATTTTTTGATTGGATTGTTTATCTTCCTTTTGTTAAATTGTATGAGTTCCCTGTAAATGTTGGAGATTAAACCCTTATCTGAAATATCATTGGCAAATATGTTCTCCCATGCAGTGGGCTCTCTTGTTTTGTTGATGGTTTCTTTTGCTGTGCAGAAGCTTTTTATTTTGATGTAGTCCCATTTATTTTCTCCTTAGTTTCCATTGTCCTAGGAGCTATTTTGCTGCCTGTGGATTCTTCTAAGATTTTTATGGTTTTCCATCTTATGTTTAAGATCTTTATCCATTTTGAGTTTGTTTTTTGTGTATGGTGTAAGTTGATGGTCTAGTTTCATTTTTTTGCATGTATCTGTCCAGTTTTCCCAACACCATTGTATGCTCTTGCCTCCTGTGTCAAATATTAATTGAATATAATGACTTGGGTCGATTTCTGGGTTCTCTGTTTGGTTCCATTGGTCTATATGTCTGTTCTTGTGCCAGTAGTAGACAGTTTTTAGAACAGTGGCTTTGAAATATAGCTTGATATCTGGTATTGTGATCCCTCCAACTTTGTTCTTTTTTTTCTCAGGATCGCTGCGGCTATTCGGGGTCTTTTTTTATTCCATGTGAATTTTTGGAGAGTTCGTTCTAGGTCTGAGAAATATGCCATTGGTATCTGAATGGGGATTGCATTGAATCTGTGTCCAGATTTTTTAAAGTGGAATCCAAACACATATTTACTCTGCAATTTGATTTTCTCATGAGCAACTTTCCAAGTCAACAATTAGACCTTCCTCCTTTTCAGCAATTACATAATATTCCAAAATTGGACCATCATTTATTCAACCTCCCTCCTGGTAATGCACATGCAGGCTCCCAGTGTTTGGCTATCACCAGCAACGTGGCAACAGATATCAGGTACGAGAGTCTTGCGGGCTAGCGGTTTGGCTTGGTTTTGTCTTTTTCTTTTGGATAAATTCTGCAAAAATAGGCTTGGGTCAAAAGGAACGTGCCTCCCGAGTCCCTGGCCATTAAGGCAGAGCAGGAGGCCCTTATCAGGGACCTGATAAGGACCTCCTCCTCCTCTTGCTCCCACCCCCAGAGGTGCTTAATCTATGAGGATACAAGTAGTTTTGCCCCACAGGTGGAGACAAGACTTGGTCACATCGAGGTGAGGAGCCACTTAAGCCCACGCAGAGACACAAGTCCTTGAAACAGGTCATTTCTCGAGAGCAAATCCTGAGCGTGAAGCGGCCCTGTTCCCCGAAGAGGGAGTGAAGAACCCTTAAGACAAAGGAAAGGGAGTTCAGAAAGGGGTGCTGAGGGCTCCAAAGACAAAACCTATGCAAAGACCCAGAAGACCAAAGCTTGCGACCTCCAGCCTCGTCCATGCTGAGTCGCTCTGCAGTCTCAGGCTGCCTCGCACTTCCCTTAGCCCAGCCGTGGGCAAACTACGGCCCGCAGGCCGGATCCGGCCCATTTGAAATGAATAAAACTAAAAAAAAAAAAAAGACCGTACCCTTTTATGTAATGATGTTTACTTTGAATTTATATTAGTTCACACAAACACTCCATCCATGCTTTTGTTCCGGCCCTCCGGTCCAGTTTAAGAACCCATTGTGGCCCTCGAGTCAAAAAGTTTGCCCACCCCTGCCTTAGCCTCTGTGCCCTGGTGGTCAATGGGCTCAAAGCTACTGTGCATTTTGCTCAGGGTGGGCCTGATACAGGCCTTCCCAATCCAGGCCCTCTCCCACATCACCCTCACCCTCACCCTCACCCCCCCCCCCACCTTGTTCTCCTACTGTCCCTACTCCACATGGCCCAGAAGAGCGAAGTGGTGCTCCCGGACTCAGTTTCCCTCGGATTCCGGTTCGAGGTTGTCATCCTTGCTCCCCGGGGCAGGTGGCAGTTCCGGAAAGAAAGCTGCGCGACCGGCGGCAGGAGGCCCGGCAGAGCTCGTGCGGGCTGTCAGGGGCCGATTTAGGGCGATTGCTTTCTGCTGGGCACATTGTTTCGCTGCAGCAAATATTTCCTCAGTGTTGCTACAAGGCATCCATTTGGCAAATCGCAGCGGACCTGCGGGCCCGCGCTCGCCGGTAAAGAGGCAGGCGGGCACCGCTGATGTCTGGAGTAAATCTGAGCTCACAATTAAAATCTCTTTAGAGATTGCAGCCCAGCGACTGATGGATAGGACCCCGGGCTCCATCCGTCCCCCTCCACGCTCCTCTGCCAAGACAGATATCGACAGGGCATCATAAATAGCCCTGCATATCCTGCGCCTCGGAGGCTGGCGGGCGGGCAGGATGGCGGAGACATTCAAGGAAAGGGCTGCACTGGGCTCTGCTCTGCAGGGTCCGAGTTGCTGGGGAGGTCTTTGCAAATCGTCTTGCGTGAATAGGAAAGGTGTTTTTATTCCTTTTCCATAAACAAGAAAGCTGAGGCGCAGGTATGCAGAGCCAGCCCTCTTGGACTTGAACTTCGGAGCCATCCAAAACGATGTGTGGGCTCCTGAGCGCCTCGGCCCTCACTCACACTGTCCACCTGTCTGGCATGCCCTTCCCTGCCCCCAACACCTACCCTGGCAGGTGGTGTCAGCACCTGGCTGGGCCCCTTTTTCCTGACCACTCCAGTGCTCACCAGCCTGACCCCGTAACCTGGGTCCTTGGCTTGAAGGCAGGCTGGGATGTCGAGGGATTCAGGCCTCCCAGAGTGGCCTCACCAGTGACTGATGGGAGTTGATGGGAGTGTGGGCACCCAGCTCCCTCACCACTCAGCTGGGACACTCTGAGACATGCTCTACTCAGTCTCCCAGAGGTCCCCAGAGGGAGTGAGCCCTGGCTGCCCACATTGGGGGCCCGCTCATTGAGGTCCCCGTCCCCTCCCCTACGAAGCCTCCTTGGATCCTCCCAATCTTTGCACTCTTTTCTTCGTCTTAGGGTCTGCTTCTGGGTGAGCCAAATCAAAACATCTACTCATCTTTCAATTCCCTCGCAACCTGCTCTCTGCGCAGGAAACCTGTCCCGCTCCCTCCCTGTGTCCCGTCCTACCCGATTGCACATTGGCACGGCGCCGCCCCTGTCTTCTGGTACATGTCAGTGCCCGAGTCAGCTCCCCCAGCTAGACAGGAGCCTCTTGGGGGCAAGAACATTGTTTGTGTTATCTATATGTCCCTGAGCCCAGCACAGTGCCTGGCACACAACTGGGCTCAATAGCTGTTTACTGAGTAATTTACTGACTAGATGAGCCAGGCAGTGAGTTAAATGTTCCTGTCAACTAAGGGAATGAGGAGGAGGAATATTTTCTTCCTACAAAAAAGACATAAGCAAGCAAGAGCCACATGAGCAAAGGACAACTTAACTTAGGTCTGTCTTGACTTAAGCAAGGAATATAAAGCATTTTATCGATCTGCCTTTTAAATTAAGAACAGTAAATGTACAGCCATTTAATAAATAAAACATAATGAAAACACTTTGGTTCCAAAGTATGGCTAATTAAGGGAGACAAACAGAGAGAACAAAGTGGGAGCGAGGAGGGGAAATGAGAGACAGGCAGGAGAGACCAGGACAGGGTCAGAGACAGAGAGACAGAGGCAATGAGACAAAGAAAAGCTGCCGTGGTGCTGAGTCACGGAGACACAGCAAGAAACACGAAGCTGGAGGCCACTGCAGCTGGGCCCCTCCAGAGGCGAGGCTGCTGGGGAGATGCAGGGCAGAGGAAAGGCAATTCTGTGCTGGCATTTGGGGGCCAGGAGTAAAGTCTGCCGCAAAGAAGATGCCCCCTTCCCACCTGGGAGGACAGGGCTCTTTCCCTTGAGCCCTTGGAAGGAGACTTCTTAGGGCTGGTCAGGGTTATGAGATTTGTTGAAGTTAGAGATGAGGCCAAAGTGAGTGCAGAAGGTGAGTCACAGGTGTCTGGACACCTGTAGTAGTTTTTCTCTTTTTTTAGTGATTGATGAGAGGGTGGGACGCGAAGGGAGAGAGAGTTTGATTTGTTGTTCCATTTATTTATGCATTCATTGGTTGCTTCTTGTATGTGCTCTGACCAGGGATCGAACCCACAACCTTGGTGTATCGGGACAACGCTCTAACTGAGCTACCCAGCCAGGGCCTGTATTAATCCTTCTAATAACGACGGTGGATTAAACACGTCCCGCCTGCTAGGCTACATGGGCTAAGTATTTAAGTGCCTACGTGTATTGAAACATTATAACAACTCTGTGGGACAGGTACTGTTATTATCCCCATTCCACAGATGAGAAAACTGACGGTCAGAGGTGTTAAGTAACTTGCCCAATATTATCACATGGCAAGGAAGTAGTAAAGCCAGCCAGACTCTAAGGGGGACATAGGTTGTGGATGGTTCATGAAGAAAGAGGAGATGTCGTCCATACTATAGCCTCTGAGTCAGCCAGTCCTGCCCCCACTGCTTTCTGTGCTTCTCTATGCCTGCTCGGTATGTTTTCTAACCTGTCATAAGTACAATTTAGCACTGGCCATGGAGAACCTAAAGAGCAAAGTATAGTGCTAGCCTGCAGACTGAAGGGTCTTGGGTTCGATTCGGGTCAAGGGCACATGCCTGGGTTGTGGGCTTGATCTCCAGTAGGGAGAGTGCAGAAGACAGCTGATCAATGATTCTCTCTCATCATTGATGTTTCTCTCTCTCCCTTGCCCTTTTTCTCTAAAATCAATAATATCCTATCTAATAAAAGAGAAACATGGTAATTAGCCGTATGTCCGCTACCTTTCCCATTGGCTAATCAGGGCGATATGCAAATTAACTGCCAGCCAAGATGGCGACCGGCGGCCAGGCAGCTTGAAGCTAACATGAGGCTTGCTTGCTTCAGTGACGGAGGACTCCAACGTTCCCCGCCTGCCTTGCTGGCCTCTGAGCTTGCAGTTTGAAACATTGTTACAAATATAGAAGCTAAACAAAACCCCAGAAACCTGCTTTCAGCCAGCCGGGATCTCAGAGCTGGAGTTGATACAGTGTTTCGATTATAGAACCCAAACAAACCAGATACCTGCTTTCAGCAGCCTCAGAGCTAAAGCTGGCCCAGAATAAAAAAAAGAAAAGAAAAAAGGAGCAGTTGGGAGCTTCAGTCACCCACCAGCCTGAAAACAGCCCTCAGCCCCTCACCCAGACTGGCCAGGCACCCCAGTGGGGACCCCCACCCTGAAGGGTGTGTGACCAGCTGCAAACAGCCATCATCTCCTCATCCAGGCTGGCCAGGCACCCCAGTGGGGACCCCCACCCTGATCCAGGACACCCTTCAGGGAAAACCAGCCAGCCCCACCCATGCACCAGGCCTCTATCCTATATAGTAAAAGGGTAATATGCCTCCCAGCACCAGGATCAGCGTGACAGGGGGCAGCACCCAAACCCCCTGATCGCCCTGCGGTTCTGTGTGTGACAGGGGAAGGCGCCCCAACCCCTTGATCAGCCCTGCTCTGTTCCTGATAGGGGGGAGCTCCCCAACCCCTTGATCGCCCTGCGGCTCTGTGTGTGACAGGGTGCGGCGCCCCAACCCTCCCCCCCCCCCCCCGCATGGGCCCTGCTCTGTGTGTGATGGGGTAGAGCCATAACCTCCCCATCGGCCCTGCCCTGAGTGTGACAGTGGCATGCCCCAACCCCCTGATCGGCCCTGCTCTGTGTGTGACAGGGGACGGTGCCCCAACTCCCCTATCGGCCCTACTCTGTGAGTGACAGGGGAGAGCTCCTCAACCCCCTGATGGGCCCTGCTCTGTGCATGACAGGGGGGAGCTCCCCAACCCCCTGATTTACCCTGCTCTGTGCGTGACAGGGTACGGAGCCTCAACCCCCCAATCAGCCCTGCTCTGACCCGACCAGGGGCTGCACCTAGGGATTGGGCCTGCCCTCTGCCACCCGGGAGCAGGCCTAAGCCAGCAGGTTGTTATCTCCCGAGGGGTCCCAGACTGCGAGAGGGCACAGGCTGGGCTGAGGGACCCCCCTCCCCCCCGAGTGCACAAATTTTTGTGCACCGGGCCTCTAGTCCTATATAATAAAGAGCTAATACGCAAATAGTAATCACACCATTGCACCCTCACACCGGAGCCGGGGGGCCTGAGGCTGTGCCCCCCCGCCCTGCGGGGCTTGATAGGGGTGAGGGTCTGGGTCTGGGAGACCCAGGTCTGGGTCTCGCGTGATATTGAAGAATGAATGGGTGGGCAGGGACTTGACTCTGGATCCCTCGGTATGCCCCAGACTCTGACAGGAGGGAGATTTTCATATACATTTTACTAATTTTCTTTCATCTCTGACACTTCTATTATAGAGAAAGGGCAAATAGCAATATTAAAACATTTCCTCTAATTAATTCCACTAGTGTGTGTGTGTGTGTGTGTACACACGCACACACACACACACACACACTTTGATAAAAGCAAAGTACAGTGGGGGAGGAGAGGTTTACACGTTGGCCCAAGGCTGCCCACCACTACTTTGAGGGTGTCAGAGGACTGTGGGTTGGGCATCTAGAAAGAAGAGGGACTATCTTCTGTGGGTGCCATCACTTCAGGTCCTGCCATGCCAGTCCATCTGTGGGACTAGGATACTTACACCTGCCTGGCTGAGGTCATGGAACCCCTGCCCAGAGCCTTATATGAACTTAGATTCTCCCCCAGTGACACCTCCCGCCCCATCCAACTCCTTTCAGCCCTTCGGGTCCCGTGCTGGGTCCTTCAGGGTCTATGGGCTGGAGTATCCCCTTTCCCTCTCCCTCTCCATCTTCTATCTTGCCCAGAATTAGCTGGTCTCGTGCCTAGATCAGGGCTCAGGGCAGAAGTCCAAGAGCTCAGGACACTGCTGTTCCTTTGTAAAGAAGTCAGGGGAGGGAAGGCCCTCCTATACCCAGTGTCCCCATGGGCCTAATACATTCCAATCTAAAAAAAAATATATACTCTGGGTAAGGAAATAAAAGAGGAAGTCAAATAATTGAAAAGGATTTTGTGATTGTCTTCATCCCCAAACCCTAAACACACAAAACCCCTTCCGGAAGCCTGCTCAGGCCCACCGCACCCTATGTGAGCTCCTCCCTCTGCCTTCACTCAGCCTTGGTCCCACCACTCATTCTTGGCTCGGCCAGACCAAGCTTCCGTAACGTCCGGGGACCTCAGTGACTTCCCAGTGGATTTTAATTGCCTGACAAAAGTAATACCAATATTTATAAGGGAACAAACACAGTTACTATAAATAAATACATTACTCACTCATTGAATTAATTAGTGTTTAATTACTTGAAATTACCATCAGTTACTACCAATTACTTGAACAAGGAATGCATTCTTTCTCCATTACGGATGGCAATTCCCACGGTTAAATCCAGAGATCTCAGGTTCCATTAGCTCTCCCCTGGCCCTTCCCCCACTGCTCCCCTCTTTTGTTCATTCATTCACTCCTTCATCACATATTTATTGACCACTTATAATATGCCAAACATTGAGGTACATCAGTGGGCAAAAACAGACAAAATTCCTGTCTCATGAAGTTTACCATCCAATGGGTGAAGATAAACAAACAAAAATTACATAGTATTTTCGCCCAGCCAGCGTGGCTCAGTGGTTGAGCATCAACCTATGAACCAGGAGGTCATGGTTCGATTCCCAGTCAGGGCACATGCCCAAGTTGCAGGCTCGATCCCCAATAGGGGGTGTGCAGGAGGCAGCTGATCAATGGTTTTATCTCTCTCTCCCTCTCCCTTCCTCTCTGAAATCAGTAAAAATCCTATATAATAAAAGGCTAATATGCCAATTAACTGAACAGCGGAACGACCGGTCACTGTGACATGCACTGACCACCAGGGGGCAGACGCTCAATGCAGGAAGCCGGGCTCACAGCTGGCAAGCGCAGCAGAGGTGGCAGGAGCCTCTCCCACCTCCACGGCAGCGCTAAGGATATCCAACGGCTGTCAGTCAGACATCCCTCGAGGGCTCCTGGACTGTGAAAGGGCGCAGGCTGGGCTGAGGGACTCCCCCCCCCCCCGCCCAGTGCACAAGTTTTGTGCACTGGTCCTCTAGTATATTATAAAAAATGATATGGCATTTTAGAAGGTGATAAGTGGGATACAGAAAAATAAACAGAGATGAGGTACAGAGAGCTGGAAGTGACATTTAAATAGTGCAGTCATTGGGGACGAGCTGACTGCCTTTGGTTTGCCTCTTCAGACCCTCTCTCCACCCTTCTCCTGTGCCTGGAGAGACTGACCTCCTGGAGTGCATCACCCAGCCCCCTCAGTCTGGCTCTGTCAGTCCGCCAGCACCCAGCTGGCTGCATTCCTTGACCAAAGACCTTAGTCCCTTTCCACTCACTCCTTTTTGCCTCCAGGATTTTGTAACAGCTGCCGCTCTCCAACCCCACCTCCCCACCCATCGTCTGGCCTTGAGATGGCCACAGCCTCTCACTGTTAATAGCTTAGGGGTCCTCGTGGTTTCCAAACACCCTGCCCACTTCTTTGTAAACCCTCCTCAAGGATGGGGATTTGAGTGTGCCATCTGCTTTCTGCTGGGGCCTGACCAACAGCGGTGGCTCCACTGATAAGGTGACATTTGAAGGAGGCGAGGGAACAAGACGTGCGGCTTTCTGGGAGGGAAGTTTCCCAGGCACAGAGAACCGCAAGCGCACACGCGAGAGACAGGCCTGTGAGTGGCATCTTCGTGGCTGGAGCAGAGCGAGCGAGGGGGCGAGTGATCGAGACAAAGTCAGGAGAAGGCAGGAGGCAAGGGCCCCGCAGGCATGTTAAGGACTTGGGCTTTTCCTGTGCGGAGACGGGGACCCTGCAGCACTTTGAGCAGGGAAGTGACTTGGTGGGACACATTTGAAAGGAGATGCTGGCGGCTGTGCTGGGAGCTCACTGTGATGGGAAGGGAGACCACAGTTGACTGTTACAGTCAGCCAGGCAGGTGGCTTGGACCAGGAGGGGAAGAGTGGGGGTGTGAGGAACAGCCGCATTCCAGACATATTTTGAGGTAGAGCTAATGGATTGGACTGAAAAACAAAAAAGAAAGGAATTGTGGACGGCTCCAAGGATTTAGTCTGAGCAACTGGCGGATTTACTAAGATGGGAGACATCCGGAGAAGCAGGCTTGGTGGTAGATCCGGAGCTCGACTGGAACACGTTACGTAAGGGCACAGCCTAGAACAGCGATTCTCAACCGTGCGCCGCAAGAACATGCGATTCCAGACGGTTTAGTCAGGGGCACTGACATCTTTTCCCTCAGATTGTCAACTAACAACAGCCAACACAATAGCCGCCCAGTGTGAACGAATCAAAATTATACCTTTTTTTTGGTCATAGCTGCAAAAAATATATATTTTTTGGCGTGCTGCAGAATTTTAGTAATTAGTTTATGTGCCATGAGATGAAAAGTTTGAAAACTGCTGACCTAGAATGTGGGTGAACGGTGTCCCAGGTATTGGCAGGTTAGCTTGCCATCCCCCCGCCCCCCCCCCCCAAACACAGCTCCTCACTCAGCCTCTCCTGCTGGGCAAAGACATTCCAATTCCTCTCAGTCTTCTCCTATCCGCCCCCCCACCAGCCCCTCCTGCTCCCCACTTAATGGCAGAGTGCTCTGGTCTGGGTGCACCTGCAGCAGGAGAGGAGATGAAATTAGGGAAGTCGGACAATTCTCTCCTGGGTGCAGTGGAGGAGGAGGGAGGCCGCTGCCAAAAAAAAAAAAAAAAAAAGTGGATTGAGAGTAACCCCAATCTCACTTGGGTCAGAGCAATCAAAATGTAATTGGGTTTGTGAATAACTAATGTTTACACTGATGTCGTCCTAATAGGACGATGAGACCTGGAGATGTGACTTTGCTGTCTGCTCAGTGAGAACGCGTTTCCAGAGCCTGAGTCAGGCGGCGGGATGTGGAGGGGAAGTCCCAGTGCTGGGCTCGGCGGCCGGGATGGGAGGCTAGGGAATCCCCCGGGACCTGGGGGACGAGGAAAGCCATCTCACCCTGGAATAACGATCATTATGATCATCATTTTATGCTCAATACCTGGTGTATTGAGCACGTACATTGCATGTGCTAAGTGTTCCACTCTGTTATCCCAACAATGATCCACGAGATGAATTTTACTGTCCCTGCTTTACAGGTAAGGCTTCGGAGGCAGGGGGAAGCATGGGGCTGCCTCTCCTCTGGTCAGTGACACAGAGGAGTCCAGGTCAAGCTCCTCTCAGGACCCCACGCTATCTCCATAGAACCTGGGAAGGCAGACCAAAAGGGTGCTGCTTCGTTCCGCAGTGAGGAATGGAGGTAGAAACAGCCATACAATTTCTAATTATCTCGTTTCTCTGAGCCAAGCTAAAGTGGGAAATGAAGGCAGGATGGTAATTACCTTCCTGTTGGTGATAAAGACGATGCTGGCAGTGGTAGGGATGCTGACTGCGGCAGCGGCAGCTCGAAGGTGATGTCACCAGTGATGGTGTCAGTCTCACCAGCGGCGGCAGTGCCCGGGTGGTGGGAGGGGTGACGCCCTGAGTAGGTGTTGGGATGCTGTTAGTGGTCCTTTAAGCGCCGCCAGCTTAGCTGTGGCAGGGAGAGTGATGTCCGTCCCTGTGGTCCTGGCAATGCTGCGAGACCTCCTGGGAAGCTGGACTCAGCTGGCCTTGCAGCTGGTGCCTTGCCCCACCCCCCACCAGGAGAGCCCCTCTCTCCCTCCCAACCTCAGCGAAGGGGCTGAGGGTCTCCTGTAGAACTGGCTTTATTGCATTCCTTGTTCTGGACAGTGTAAGTGATGGCCCTGTCTCTCCAGAGAAACAAATGTGATAAATAACCAGGGAGGACACGCGGGAGGAGGTGGCCCAGCCTCCAGAAGTCATAAGTCTCTGTCCAGCCATGTGGCAGGCTCATTACAGAGAGCTCCAGGGCTGTACTGGGCTGCCTGGCCTGCGGCTCAGGAGAGTCCCCCATGCGGCTCCCAGCTCTGATGGCTCTGCAGATCCTGGACTCACCAACCTCACCCCCTCAGCCCTTCCCTGCACGCCGGGCCTGGCATGCTCAACCCACGCTGCCGCTGTGTCCAGGCGCTCAGGCCTCTCTTGTCCATTTCCTCCCATCCCCCCCCCCCAAAAAAAAAATCCAAGGAGGCATTTAAGGAGGGTTTCCCTAATGTCCTTGGAAACAGGGTGGACAGCTATGAGCTGGATGGCAACCCAGTTAGATGCGCTGGATTGCAGCAGACCCACAGAGGCCCGGGGTCAGCTCTGGTACTTACAAGTCACATGACCTTGGGAATTCACCTAACCTCTCCTCACTTGCAAAATAGAGACGATAGGATAAAAATGTGAGATGACATATGTAAGCTCCTGATTATAATAGTAATAGTTAATATTTGTGTGCCTTCTCTAAGCCTGGTAAGGGTCTTTGCATAAATTATTTAATTCACACGCTGGTGCGGTGGGCTTAGGTACTACCCTATTCCTCTTTTAAAGATAAGGAAAGGAAGCACCAAGATTGTAATTAACTTGCCTAATGACACATCCCTAGTAAGTGGTGGAATTGGCATTTGAACCCAAGTAATCTGACACCAGAGCCTTTTACCAACAGGGTGCCAGTCCGGTATACATCAGGCACTCAACAATGCACATTTATTGAGCAGCTACTATATGCCGGAATGATGGGGTCCTTCCAACTCCAAGACATACATGACATTTGCATGGAATATTACATTTAATAAACTACTCTCTTATTTAAACCTCAGGAAAGCCTGTAAAATGGGTGTTATTATCTTTATTTCCTTGAGGAGAGACTAGATGCTTAGAAAGGCTAAGTTACTCGAAATGACACAGTTGGAAGCGGCAAGTGAGGCCAGTGCTCAAGCTCGGGGTTTCTGACAAGTAACCTCAAAGTTTCCATCAAGGCTGTTGGGGTTGTCCCTTCTGCCCTGTTCGCTTCAACATGTGGTTTCTGACTCCTTTCGCCTTTCACACCCTCACCGCTTTTTAATCAGGCAACATGGCAGCTTGATTACAAACGATGACAATTGGCATCGCCAGCCCCTCCCTGACATGGCTTCTCACTAAAGGGACACTCATTTCCTCCCAGTTGTCTCCTGGGATCAAATACACTCATTTGCAAAAATAATTGGCTGAGATTAAGAGCAGAGCCAGTGCACATCCAGAATATAAAAAAGGAAACTACTAGAAATCAATAAGTAAAAGGCAGACAGCCCAATAGAAAAATGAGCAAGAGATTTAAACAGACACTTCACAAAAGAGGCCAGCCAAATGGCCAATAAGCCCATGAAAAGGTGCACTCCACATCATTAGTCATCAGGGAAATGCAAACTCAATGAGAGACCACTTCACGCCCACAGAAGGGAGAAGATGAAAAGGATGGACGATACCAAATGTTAGTGAGGATGTGCGTGTGTGTCTGTTGGGAGTGAAAAAATGGTACAACTGCTTTTCAGAACTGTCTGGCAAAATCTACAAAATGCATACATCATGACCCAGAGACTTCACTCTTAAAGACAGATTCAAACTATGAGTACATATGTGCAATGTGCACCAAATTATAAATAACAGAATGTGCAGAGCTGTGCTGTTCATGGTCGCCCCCTCTGGAAGCAGCGCTAATCCGCAGCCGTACAATGGATAAATAAGTTGTGCTAGTTTCATATCCTGGAATATTGTGCAACCATGAGAGCGAATATCTAAAACTACATGCAACGTGGACGCACCCCACATGTAATGTTGGGCAAAGAAGCCAGAAACAAAAGAATACGGCCCCTACCATTCCATGTGTACAAAGTTCAAAAATGGGAGGGGCCAATCTATGGTGTTAGAAGTCACAGAGGGTAATTCTTGACAGGGGGAGGTGACCAGAAGGAGAAATGGGGGGATTTCGGGGGACTGGTATTGTTATTTCTTGATCTGGGTGCTAATTATATGGCGTGTCACACTTATGATATGGGCCTTTGCTGAATGCATGCTTCAGTGAAAAGATTTCTTCTTAAAAGTGTCATGTCAGGGGCTGCAGAACGGAATCCACTCCTCTTCTCTTTACAGGGCTGCTGGGCTGAGGAAGGAAACCGTGTGCCTGGACTTCACTGAGGGATGTGACAAGGCAACTTGGGATGTCCTTGTGAACAAGATGAACTAATACGGCTGGGTGACCCTGTAATTAGGTGGATTGAGCCACTGTCCCCAAAGGGTGCCAATTAAGGAATAAGTGTCCACCTGGAGGGAAATTTCCAATGCCCCCAGGCTCTGTCCTTGTCCTGGGCAGTCCAACGCTGTTATCCAGGCGGCAATGAAGACATAACCGGCAGGCTTATCACATTCACGGATGACATGAAGCCGGAGGGAGCGGAAGGACAGGGCATGGTCCAAAATGATTTTGGCAGAATGGCCAAGTAGAGCAAATCTAATAAGATGAAATTGAGTCAAGGATCTGTGCAAGGCTCTGCAAAGCTAACTTGGTGGGAACAGAATGGGGTGGGCGTCGTAACTTGACCAGTGCTGCTCTGTAGATGGAGGTGTACACTCCCCAAGGTCAGGGACCCTCCTGTTTTATCTCTGGATCCCTCGAGTCTACCTCAGGCCGAGCACAGATGAAGCACTCAGAAACAGTTGCCAAATTAATTCTGAATGAAAGATGGGGCAGTGCCTGATTGTGACCCCCTGGCCCCAGGCCGTGGGAGGGGATCCGTGGCCGTGGGAGGGGATCCGTGGCAGTGGGAAAGGATCCGTGGCCGTGGGAGGGGATCCGTAGCAGTGGGAAAGGATCCGTGGCCGTGGGAGGGGATCCATGGCAGTGGGAGGGGATCCGTGGCCGTGGGAGGGGATCCGTGGCCGTGGGAGGGGATCCGTGGCTGTGCAGACCTGGATGTCTGCTCTGGCAGGTGGCATCAGCAGCCTGCACTCAGTTCTGAGCCCTTTTAAAGGGATGTAGGCAAACTGCCTCCAGGTCAGAAAGGAACCAGGGACCTGTCTTTGAGGAACAAGGCACTGATGTGTTTAACCAGCAAAAGGGAAGCCTGGTGGTAGAACAGAGGTGAGGATGGTCAGGGCCCTCAAACGCCAGCAGGGCTGCCCTGCCCCCTGGGCACTCAGAGCTCCCGGGCAGAGATGGATTCGCCCTGGAGCTGATGGCGCTTCTGCTTCAGGGCCCCTCATTTAAGTAGGCCCCCTCCAAGATTCTTCAGAGGGGAATAGGCAAAACTATTCAAGTGGTCAATGGCTTTGTCAAATTTGCAGACGTAGATATTTTAACCCTAGGCAGTTAAGATCCCTGTCTCTTTCTACTCTGACTTCCCTTCTTCACACTTTCCCTCAGTTGGGTGGCATCAGAGTGGCTGTGGGAATTGAACTCCCAGCTCCCAGGGAAGTAAGTAGTGGACATGTTTATGTGATTTGAAGTCACTTCCATGTTACAGCTGCATGATTGCTAGCCATCCTGGCGCAGGGGTGACATTCAAGAACACTCCTACCATCCGCTGTGCTGACTTACCCTGCTCTGGGACACAAAGGGGCAGAGTCAGAGGGGCGGGTCCATGAGTGTGCCGTGCCTGGCTGACGCCAGAACAGTGGTTCTCAACCTTCCTAATGCCACGACCCTTTAACACAGTTCTTCATGTTGTGGTGACCCCCAACCATAAAATTATCTTCGCTGCTACTTCATAACTGTAATTTTGCTACTCTTATGAATCATAATGTAAATATCTGATATGCAGGATGTATTTTCATTGTTACAAATTGAACATAATTAAAGCATAGTGATCAATCACAAAAACAATACGTAATTATATGTGTGTTTTCTGATGGTCTTAGGCGACCCCTGTGAAAGGGTCGTTCGACCCCCAAAGGGGTCGCGACCCACAGGTTGAGCACCGCTGTGCTAGAAGCACGTGGATAATGGGAAAGAAATCAAGTGAAGAATGTGTGGAACCAAAAGCAAACAAATGAAACCCCACAGGGCAGTCCTATGCAAGGACTCCCTCTTTCTCTACTACCCTGAGGCCGGGAGCAGGTCCTAGGGGTGAGGTGTGGGCCTCATGCAAGTATAGACTTCCTAATAGAGCTACACAACGGACACCCTGGTTCAAATCTGCACCTTCTCAGATCATCTTGCATTGCTTGTGTTGAAAGTGTGGATGGAGCAAGCTCCCTGTCTCTCGAAGGTGGATGAGCACAGGCTGGCCATCACCTCGCAGGGCTTTTGTCGGGGAAAGTTCAAGAACCACATGGACAGGCTTACATTCTCTGACCTTGAGATTCCAAAGTTATAGCCAGTTCGCTCAGGAGCTAAATCCCTGGTCAGTACTATTCAAGGGCAACCATTTATCTTCTCATGCCTCTTGACTCCATGGAATAGTTCAACTTTGAGGGCTTTATTTTTTAATATTTTTTTTAAAAATCTGATAAAATATACATTTACCATCCTAACCATTTTTAAGTGTACAATTCGGTAGTTTTACGTATATTCCTATAATTGTGTAAACAGCCTCTAGAACTTTTTCATCTGGGAAAACTGAAACTCTGTACCCATTAACCAACAACTCCCCTTTGTCCCTGCCCCCGGGCCCTGGCAATCACCATCCTGCTTTCTGCTTCTATGAGTTTGACTACTCCTGATACCTCTGTAAGTGAAATTACATCGTGTTTTGTCTTTTTGTGACTGTTTAGGGCTTTCATTTTTGCAATGTGTAAAATGAGGCACAATTTACATACAAGAAAATGTATAAATCTTTAGTGTGAAGTTCAGTGACTTTTACCTAGTCATACAAGGGTGTTATCACCACAGAAATGAAAATATGGCCCTCCCAGTGTACCCTGGGCCCTCTACTACCTCCGCCTAAGGGTAACCACTGCTCTGATTTCTGCTAAAGTTGTTAATAGCAGAATACATGCTAAGCTTGGAATTGAAAGGCCCAAGAAACGGACAATAATTAATTATTCCCCTTATTCATAGTGTCACTTTAAGGAAGTAATTCTGAGCCATGGTTTCCTCAGCTGTACAACAGGGATGCTAAATTGCAACATAGGCTGCTGTAGGGGGGATCAGATAACGTGGGTTATGAGAGAGCCCAGAAGAGACTCGGTAGATGTTGGTTGAACATGAATGCCCTCCCCTTACAATGGTGCCACAATAGGGTGATGAGGGAAGGACACTAGTCAATGGGTGTAATGAGGGGAGACCTAGGCTATCGAGGACTTTGAGGATGAAGGTGTGTGGGGGGATGGTGGGGAGTATCTCCACGGCTAGATAACTCTGGTCAAACCAGCTGAGCTCCTCGCCACAAACCCACGAACAGACCCATGTGCGTCCTGCTGGTCTGGCCACACTGGACTCTAAGTCCCATGAGCCCTGGGATGGTGGCTGCACTGCTCACCTGTCCCCTGTGGTTCATGGTTCTCCAGAGTGAGCAGGCCTCACACCTACCGGGAGGATTGTTGAAAACAGAGCTGGCTGGTCCCACCCCCAGCGTTTCTGATTTAGGGTCCCTGGGACGGAGCTTGGCAGTGTTCATTTCCCAGATGCTGCTGGCCCAGAGACGGACTTTGAGAATCACTGGTGCAGTAAAACCTGCTGAGTCCTTGCCCAGAAGCCCTGCACCCAGGCAGGTGCGCCGCCCCTCGCCCCTCGGCTGCTGTGCCTGCTAATGGCTCCCAGCTGCCTCTGCTGATGGGCAGCTCCTTGTCCTGGAGGTGACCCACCTCCCATACTCCACAGCCAATGACCGATGGGTGAGGGGTGAAAAGGGCTGGCCCTCCTCGCAAAGGGGGAGACAGTTTTGCAGTTTGGATAAAGCTCCAGAGCTCCCTGCAGATCAGGCCAAGCTCAGCTGTTAGCTGAGACCACATTCTTGCTCAGCTCCTGCTGTGGAATGAATATTTGTGTCCACCCTGACGTGCTGGTGTTTGGAAGGGGGGCCTTTGGGAGGTGATTAGGGTTAGATTAGGTCTTAAGCATGAGACCCTCATAATGGGGTTGGTGCCCTTATAAGGAGAAATAGAGATAGAGATAGAGATAGAGATAGAGACAGAGATAGAGATAGAGATAGAGATAGAGATAGAGAGAGAGACCTCCACGAACAGGCGCTGAGGAAAGGCCCAGTGAGTCTGCAAGCCAAGAAGTCTAATCGGTCCGCACCTTGGTCTTGGACTTCCCGGCCTCCAGAACTGTGAGAAATAAATGTCTGATGTCTATGGCACTCTGTAGAGCAGCTGGAACAGACTAAGACGTCTCCCTCCACTACTAGGGGTTCCTGAAAAGCAAGCCATCCACACCCCCCTAATGAACCATGTCTGTGTGAACCCCTGCCTCGGGCTCTGCATTCAGGGCCTCTGACCCAAGACACACTGCAGTGAGTGCTCCAGGTGCTTGTGGAATGAGTGCACACACACACCCGCTCCCTACCTCTCCCCTGCCCCTTGCAGAGGAGGCCCCGGCCCCACGGCTGCGCTTGGCAGGGCCTCCCAGGCCTAACCTGGTTGGAGGCGCTGCCATCTCTGCTGTGCTGTGTGGGGAGAAGCTGCCCACGCTGCCGGGGCCTCCGGATGGGCTGACTAATTAATTACCGCCAGCACCGGCAAGAGGAGGCAGCCAGCGTGACAGCTCCGGGCTGCTGGCAGCGCCCCTGGCGCCCCTCCCAGCTCCTCTTGGCAGGTGAGGTCTTCATTTCCCAGCACTTGGCAGAGTCGGGCTGGGGAAGGGGTAGGACTGGATGCAGGGGGGTGGGGAGTGTAGTCAGGAGAGCAAGGTCATTTCTTAGGCACCTGCACCCCCATCCAGGGTCTCTTGCGCAGAATTAATCCCACTGTCTAGAATCAGTGGTTCTCAACCTTCTGGCCCTTTAAATACAGTTCCTCATGTTGTGACCCAACCATAAAATTATTTTTGTTGCTACTTCATAACTGTAATGCTGCCACTGTTATGAATCATAATATAAATATCTGATATGCAGGATGGTCTTAGGCTAACCTTGCGAAAGGGTCGTTCGACCGCCAAAGGGGTCGCAACCCACAGGTTGAGAACCGCTGGTTTAGATAGAGAAACTGAGACCTAAGGGGCACAGATTTACCCAGGGGCACAGATTTAGTTGGGGGCGGAGTGACACCCCAGGCCCTCTGCCGCCCAACCTGGCTTTGGCTTGCTTTGCGTGGTAAAGGGTGGCGGGGGGGGGGGGGGCAGATTTCTGGCAACTTCTCTCTTGTCTTCTCCCTACTGCAAACCTTCGCCATCAGCAGGTGCCTTCCCAGCCGGAGACAGACCAGGAGAAAGACTCCGAGGAAGGCCCAGGTCCGCTGCAGGAGGGGCAGGCAATGACGAGGCACTGTCTCCAGCTCTCTGAGTCTCTTTGGGGCTCCCCACCCCACCTCCACTCCTCACCCCACCCTCCCCTTTCCTGAGGCCTGAACTGGGCTGGTAGCTGTTGGGCTGATAGGAATGGCAGCCGCTTCCGTGATTAATCACGGTGCACCACACACGGAGAAGGGAGCAGGGAGTGGGGGCAGGGAGAAGGGAAGACCCTTCAGCAAAGAGAGGGTCAGGGAGGGAGTTTTCCAGGCGGGCCCCCCCTCCGGGGTGTTCTCTGGGGCCCTCCACACAGCTCTGCTGCGGTTGCAAGCCTGGCATTGGTGTTGACAAGGCAACCCCTGGGGCTGTCCACTCCTTGAGGGAGAAATGAGAATTCACCTCTCTGTGCCTCAGGTTTCCCATCTGTAAAGTGGGAACAGTAAGAGTTTCTGCTCAGGAGTAGTTGGGAAGCCCTAGCGTGTTAATACACGCAGAGCAGTTGGGACCGTGTTGGTGTGTGGGAAGCACTGTAGGCAGAGCTATTACTAAATCGAATCAAATCTAAGCTGCCGTGGTTTGGATGCACCACGACTTTATGTGCTCCAAGAAAAATAAAACACTGCTGAAGATAACGGTGCCCTTCGCTGCATATAAGACACATCTTGATTTCAGCAATTTTAAAATTGTGGGGAAAATGTGCTGCTTAGGAAGATGAATACGGCATTATTCTCATTCTTATTGCTCCCTAACTGGAGCACTGAGCCCCCCACCAGCTGCATGGCAGGTGCTAAAATAAACACTTGTTGAGTCAATGAATGAGTGACAGGTCAGCACCCAAGCAAGTGTGAGGAAGGTGAGGGGAGCCCAGCACCTCTCTGCCAGCCCCGCCCACATGGTCCTCCACTCCGGCCCCCAGGCCCCTCACTGTGGAGCCTGCCAGGCCCCAGGCCTTCTCAGTTTCTGCCTCTCCCCCTTCACCCAAACCCGATGGCCAGTCCCTTGGCCTGACACGGCTCCCAACAGGTTAACTGTGTAAACTGATTAATGTCCCTCCCCCACATACACACCCACCAATCAGTGGGCACCATATGTACTCTGGTGCCGAACCCAAATAAAGCACGCCTTCTCTGGGACCCTCGAGAGTGACCCAGGACTTCCTGGCTCTTAAAATGACTGCAGAGGAATGCTGGGGGGAGGGGGAGTGTGGAGGGGGAGGAAGGGGACCAATGTGTGTATCTCTCTCTCCTTCTGCACCCCCCACCCCAGTCCTCAGAAAAGAGGTTCAAATCCCAGCTGACATTAGCTGCATGACCTTGGTCATGTAATTTAACTTCTTGGAACGGTTATGCGGAAACCCCCAGCTGGGCTGGCGTTGCCTGTCGCTGTGTCCAATAACGAAGGCAGAGTTGAATCATATTAGGCGTTTATTGAGAAGGCCAGCCAACCAAGAAGACAGGGTGCTTATAAGCATCAAATCCTGCCTCCCAACAAGGTGCAGGGGACAGGATTATAAAGGGGAACGGGCTAGGGTGAGGGATACAGCTACGGGCAGGCTTGAGGGTCTGCAGACGTCAGCTATTGTAATTAGTCATCAGGCAATGAGATGATGCTGATGAGATGATGTTTGACTCCTCGTGGGTCGGCCTGACCATGCTTATGGGTTCTGCTTGCTGGATTCACAGCTGAGTCACCTCCTCAATTGCTTGGCACAGGCCTTGAAAAGAAAATTTAAGAGAAACTTCACCCCTGTTCACATAAGTATATGTGTTCTAAGATTTAAAATAATATGATTACTTTTCAGATTAATTCAGGGGCTCTATCTATTAGATTATAGGTCCCCCTATCAGAATCTCAGTTTTCCCTATCTGTCAAAGGAAGGATAACAATTGTCATTCCCTCCCTACACTTGGTGAGAGGGTTAAATAAACTCATATGTTCACTCCCTTCCCCTACCCCTCTCCTCCCTCACCTGCCTTCTTCTCTCTCCTCCTACCCCACTCTAGCCCTGGCCTATAACATACTTAATTCCAACACCAATTAATTTTCCTTCAGCCACTAAGATGCACTTTGATCCTGGGGGGAGAGAGGCAGGGAGACTGGGGCTGGGGGCAGCTGAGCCGAGCTTGGTGAGAGGCCTTCCTCACACAGGGAACCTGCACTCTGGCTGTTGCCATAAAGATTTAATTTATGTCTTAATGGGCCTCAGCCTCCTCCGTAAAAGCCCTAAGTGCCTTTTTATTTAAAAAAAATGAAGGTTGCTGATTGTGTTTGCTGCTTCCTGGGGGATGGCAAGCAAAAGACAGAGAGAGAGGGGAGATCAGGAAGAAGAGGAAGTGTGCAGGCCCAGGCTGTCAGATTCTGCTCTCCCCCTAGCCCCCTTGCCTGGGCCCAACGCATGGGGTAATGCCCCCCCCCCCGACCTATCAGTGGGTACCACATGTACTCTGGTGCCCAACCCTGTTTCTCTGGGTACCAGCCTCCCCCCTGAGGACAGAGATTTTTGGGATGCAGCCATTTGACTCAATCCAACCAACAACGCTCACTGGTCTGCACTACCCTGGGTGAAGATCTGGCCAGGCCCCTGGGTTTTCAGGGAGCAGCGGAGGGAGGGGAGAAGGAGGAGAGGTTGAATAGTCACCAAGCTTAGTTGGCCATCCCAGGAGCATGTAGCCCATTCCCCCTCCCTCTCCCCTGCCCCACACACAGCACCTTCAAAGGCCCGCCACAGAGCCATGAGCTAAGCCTTGGCCTCCACGCCTCTACAGCTCTAGCTCCTTCCAGAATCTCTTACTGACGTTTGTTTCTTCTGTAGCTGAAAGATCACTCCACACGTCAATATTGGAGGCAGATGGGTGCAGGGACTGCGAGGGGCCCAAAGTGTGGTGTTCGGGTCTCCCAGCTGGGACGTGCCAATTCCACAACACAGAACTCCCAAACCATTGACTCTTAGTATCAAGACCTCTGCTTCCAACAGACAGCGTTCCCAGCTTTTTACAGTAAAAATCAATTACTACTCATCTGTGGTATCAGAATGGACTCAGATTTTCAACCATACCAGTAGAAGCTAGACCAGCGATTCTCAACCTGTGGGTCGCGACCCCTTTGGAGGTCGAATGACCCTTTCACAGGGGTCGCCTAAGACCATCGGAAAACACATATATAATTACATATTGTTTTTGTGATTAATCACTATGCTTTGATTATGTTCAATTTGTAATAATGAAAATACATCCTGCATATCAGATACTTACATTACAATTCATAACAGTAGCAAAATTACAGTTATGAAGTAGCAACAAAAATAATTTTATGGTTGGGGGTCACCAGAACATGAGGAACTGTATTAAAGGGTCGCAGCATTAGGAAGGTTGAGAACCACTGAGCTAGAAAATAATGAAACAATACCTTCTAAATTCTGAGGGACTTGCCTTTCTATCTAAAGTTACATACCCAGCAAATTTCAACCAAAGAGGAGGTAAATGATTACACATTACCTTTCTGTTTCTCTAGAAAGGGATTCTCTAATGCTCCTGCCCCCAATCATTGATCGGCTGCCTCCTGCACGCCCCCTACTGGGTATTGAGCCTGAAACCTGGGCATGTGCCCTTGACTGGAATCGAGCCTGGAACACTTTAGTCCTCAGGCCTACGCTCCACTGAGCCAAACTGGCTAGGGCCCGATTCTGTCTTTATTGAAAATACTAATATTTGGCCTTGCTGTTGTTTTAGTTTTCTATTGCTACTGAATCAAATTACCACCAAGTTAGTGGATAAAACAACACAGATTTATTATTTTATATTTCTGTCGTATGGAGTCTGACACCAGTCTCACTATCTCACCAAGGTGTCTGCAGAACATCATTCGTTTCTGGAGGAGAGAATCTGTTTCCTCACCTTCTTCAGCTTGTAGAAGCTGCCAGCAGTCCATGGCTCCTAGCCCCATTCCATCTTCAAAGCCAGCAGAATACATATCACATCACATCACATCACATCACATCACATCACATCACATCACATCGCATCACAATGTCCCTACATTTCCTTCCCTATTCTGGCTCTGCTGCTGCTTCCAACTCTGTAAGGACCCCTGTGATGACAGTGTCCCGTCTGGGCAACCCAGGGTAATCTCCCTGTCTGAAGGTCAGCTGATCAACCATCACAATTCCACTTCCCCTTTGCCACATAACTTAACATATTCACAGGTTCCGGGGTTTAGGACACAGACAGGCCTCTTTGGCGGGAGGGTGGGGGAGGCATTATTCTGCCATGCATGGGTTTTGTTTTATATTAATTGCTTAAAAAAATATTACATGAACATATTTCCCTGATTACTGAGTGTTTGTGGTGCCCCTTAAACGTTATGCCTGAGCTGAGTGAGGCATCCTAACCCAGGCCCCATCTATTTTTCCTTCCATGCCCATGCCTTCCAGCCTCAGGCCCGGCCCAGCATGGCCCACTGGGCTTCAGGCTGCCCAGAATCCAGACAATTTCTGCAGGTCCCTTCCCAGCTATAAATTCCTCGGCTCCAGCTTGAGAGATGGGGGCTCAGGTTGCTGAGTCAGAGAAGAAAGGAGAAGTTGTTCAATTTCTCCTGGGCCCCAGGGAGGAGCCGAGCCCCAGCTCCTACACACCTGATCCCCCCCTTGGGGCTGCGGAGACAGTCAGCCTTTCAGCCTTTCAGCCTGGCAGCGAGGACTGAGGCTGGAGGTGGGGGAGCAGATAGGAGAGATGAAAGAGGATCCTGGTACTGCCTGAAGGTCAGGGGCAGTGACAGTGTCTGGGCCACCAAGGGGAGGGGTGCGAGAAAGCTGATGCTCACACACCAGAGAGGCGAGGCCCGGGAGGTGGGGGTCTGAGTCCCAGCCATTTTAGCAATGTCACAAAGGACACTGCTGGGTGGGGGCGGGGGGGGAGGTAGGGGCGGTGCAGAAAAAGACTGGGAAACCAGGGTCTCCATCCCAGAGGTTGGGGGAAGGGGAGAGGCCAAAAGTGCAGGCTGTGTGTGGCGGAGCTGTCCCAGGCGGAGTCCGGATATAGAAGGGCAGATTTAACATGCACACTATATGTAACATACAAAGCAATCCTCGTGGGAGGCTGTGCACGCAAGACCTCGCCCTTGTACAGCTTCTCAAAGTCCCCAGAGCCCTTAGCAGCGGTTCTCAACCTGTGGGCCGCGACCCCTTTGGCGGTCGAACGACCCTTTCACAGGGGTCGCCTAAGACCATCCTGCATATCAGATATTTACATGACGATTCATAACAGTAGCAATATTACAGTTATGAAGTAGCAACGAAAATAATGTTATGGTTGGGTCACAACATGAGGAACTGAATTTAAAGGGCCAAAAGGTTGAGAACCACTGCAAGGTTCTCATCGGGTGCTCACCACAATCTGGGAGGCAGGCAGGAGAGTCCCCGTTTTGTAGACAAGGGGGACTCCATGCAGGGAGTCCCAACTGTCCTCCTGCTCACAGCCCCAGATCTCCCAGGTTCCTCCTGAGAAACTAGAGGTCCCTGGGTCAGAGAAGGGACAAACACCACCACTGCCACCCCGACAACATGTGGGCTCCAAGTGTCAGATCATCCTCCTAGATCAGCCCTTTGTTGTCCGCAGAGGAGCCAGCAGGCTGGTGTTAGGGGCCCACCCCCTGCTGTCCTCCACGCAGAACTGCCTGGTGCCCCTGTCGACCCCACAGAGGGTCAGACGGAAGGGTCCAGTGTCACTGGTCTCAGGCCCCTGCACCCCCCGCCCCTGGGGTGAAGATCAGGCCAGTTGCCCACCCCATACCCTCTGGGCCTCCCTCACTGCCCGGCTGGCTTCAGGACCTCCCACCTCCAATGGCGGGGGTGCTCTGTGCGGGCCCACTGACCTCCTCGCTGGCAGGGCACATGGACGAGGGGCTTTGGGAGGTGGCTTCCCTGAAGACACCCTGTCCACTGCCCGTGCCCACACACCCTACAGCACCTAGACACTGCCAGGCACGCAGCAGGGCCTTGGCCAATATGGGTTAATTAATTCTCCTCTCCCCTGCCATGACTCCAGGAAGAATTTCCCCCTCAAACAGGTGCTGGGGGCAGATCCAGGTGTTCAGAAAGCTGTGCCACCTCCTGGGTCCCGCCAGCATGGCCTGGGGGAGGCAGGGGGTGGGCAAGGTGCCCTCTCAGGCCTTTGTCTGCCTGCTCTCAGAGGCACGCGCGTGTGCGCGCACGCACACACACACACGTGCACGCACACACACGCGCGCACGCACACACACGCACACACACACACCATCAGGGCTGTCTGGGCCCTCTGAACCCATCACATGAGAACCAGGTGCAAATTAAATGACTGAGGCACAAGGCATTGAAATTAGTACATTTTCCATCAGGAGCTCTGCGGGAAGGTCGCCGGGAATGACTCTGGAGATATCCAGAGACTAGGCACAGGGAGGAGACAGCCCGAGAGGCTGGGAGGCTGGAGGGGGAAGGACAGGGGGCAGAGAGAGGAGGAAAAGGAAGTCACACACCATGAAAGGGGAGGAGAGGAGCTGGGAGCTGGAGCCAGAGAGCCTGGCCTGGCCACCAGGGGGAAAGGGCGGGCCAGTTTGCACAGGGATTTCTCTGAGCCTCTGGCTATCTGAACCCTCACTGCCCAATGAGGGTCTCCAGGGAGGGGGCCCAGGAGGGCTGGCAAGCTGAGGGGTCAGAGAGCCTATCCTGGGCCCACAGAGACCCTCCTGGCGCTCCCCTGGGCCCAGTCAGAGGCTTAAAGCACAGACCTGTCAACTATTACTCCCAGGACCTAAGCTGTTGACACACAACTCATCACTAATGGTTTGCCTATTTTGCATATTATTTGCATCCTCTTAGGGTTTGTTGAAACCTCTGAAAGCACTCCCTAGAGGCCCCTGTCCCTGTTTCTCAGGTCTCCATCCCCATCCCTCTGACCCCATACCCTCCAGGTCTAGTGCCACAGACGCCCCTCTCCCTGCTCTCGTCTCAGATCAGATAGGCAGGTGGGGGTGTCTCTCAGCCTCAAGTGTTCACAGTGGAAGGGGTGGCTGAGACCCATCTGGTGATTAATCCTCCTGCTAATGCAGGTTTCACTGTCACCAGGGCTTTTTTAAAAAAATACATTTTTATTGACTTCAGAGAGGAAGGGAGAGAGAGACAGAAACATCAATGATGAGAGAGAATCATGGATCAGCTACCTCCTGCACGCCTCTACTGGGGATCAAGCCTGAAACCTGGGCATGTGCCCTTGACCAGAATCGAACCCAGGACCCTTCAGTCCACAGGCTGACGCTCTATCCTCTGAGCCCAACTAGCCAGGGCGTCACCAGGGCTTTTAAAGAAACTCAGGGAAGTCCTTTAGCTCCATCAGAGCTGTCTGCACCGTCGGACCTCTGGGGGCTCATTAGCAGCCCTCCACCTGGAAATTGGGGGCCCTCCTCCAAATGGCGGTGGGAGGGGAAGAAAGCCTCCTGGGCCTTGAAGACCCAAAGCCATGAGCCAAACTGCAGCAGCTCCACTGTTCCCGCTCCCACCCCCGCTCACCGGAGCCCCCAGGTGGAGTGAGCCTGCCCCTGAGGAAAGCCAGGTCCCAGCCTGGGGCGAGCCAGACCAGAGCCAGGAGTCCAGCCCCCCAGCACTGGGTCCCCAGCCTCCTCCGCTGCCTCCCCCAGCATTAATTTGCTAGAATGGCTCACAGAACTCAGGAAACCCATTTACTCATGCGACTACCAGCTTATTAAAAAAAAAAAAATTAAAGGATACAGATCAGCAGCCAGATAAAGAGATACACAGGGTCCCAAACAAAGGCGCTTCTGTCCTGTGGAGTCTGGGGCCACGTTCTGGGTTCCCAACCTGCTCGCTCTCAGAAACCCCAGCCTCTGGGTTTCTATAAAGGCTCCATGACGTGAACACGATTGATTGAATCACTGACTATTGGTGATTGATCCAACCTCCAGCCCCTCTTTTCCCCCCTCAGCCCCCCCGCCACTGAGGTCTGGGAGTGGGACTAAAACTTCCAACACTCCCATCACATGGTTGGTTCTCCTGGCAACCAGCCCCCATCCTTAAGTGCTTTCCCAAAGTCACCTCCTTCACATAAACCCAGGAGAGGTGGAAAGGGGCTTGCTCTGAATAACAACCTTTTATGTCTCTAAAGCCCTTTTCAGAATCTGAGAACAAGCAAATAATTGCTCAGGGAAGTCCAAGGGCTTGGGGAGCTGTGAGCCAAGAACCGTGGACAAATACCAAATACATTTCTTATAAATCACAACATCGCACTTCCTATGGTTATACTGCTCTTAATGTGCAGAGCTTAACAGGTACAAGAATATTCATGGAGCTCTGTTCATAACTAGAGGCCCAGTGCACGAAATTCGTATATGGGTAGGGTTCCTAGGCCTGGCCAGTGATCAGGACTGATGGGCCTTCCAGCTGCCGGCCGGGGCCTTCCTTCATTCCACACCACCCCCTGGTGGTCAGTGTATGTCATAATGAGCCATATAACTCCCATCCAACTCCCATGGGGACACTTTGCATATTCCCCTTTTATATATATAGATATAGATTGCCCAAAGCAGAAACAACCCAGGCATCTATCAAGAGAAGAATGGTTGTATCCATGCGTATGAGCATGACCAATGGACACAGACAATAGGGGGTGGGGGCATGTGCTGGGGGGGGGGTGTGGGAGCAGGCAGAGAGAGGTCAATGGGGGGAAAAGGAGATGTATATGAAACTTTCAACAATAAAGAATTTTTTAAAAAAAAGAAATTAGTTGAGTGAGCTGTGGTATATTCACACAGTGGAGTACTCTATACCAATGAAAAATAGTGAGTTGCCGCTGCAAGCAACAGCATGGACAAAATTCACAGGCATGATGCTGAGCAAAAGAAGCCAGATACAAAGGGTATCTACTGTATGAGTCTATTGATGTAAAATTCACTAACCAGCAAAACTAACCTGTGGTGCTGGAGGTCAGAATCATAGTTATCCGGAGGTGGCAGGGGTGGGGTGGGCATAGGCTGGGATCCTGGCGTGAAGGGGCTTCTGGGCTCTGGGAACATTTTCTCTCTTGATCTAAGTGGTTGGTGGTTCCAAGAGTAAATGCATATGTTTGGGAGCAGAATTTGCCACCCTAAAATGTATCGCTTTGACACGAGCATTGCTTTAGGCTGGTTGTTTTTAAGAAACAGAGGACTGAGCAAGTTCTTCTCTTTACCTCCTCCCTCCCTGACTAAGAACTGAGAGAGCCTCCACCATAAAGAGCTATTACCAAAGGTCACTTTATTTCATCAGAAAGACTTCTCTGTAAGACACGGCAAACATTTGTTTACCAAACATTTGCTCTTCGCCTCCATGCGAACCCTCTCCCTCCACTTGGAAGTCCCAGTCCGCAAGCCCCTCTCCTTAGCGCGGGATGGCATGTCAGCCTCGGCTGTCTCACTGCCTGTGGGCCTCATATTTGTCTGGGGCCCCTGTACATATGCAATTAACTGTAGCATGTTAATTTAATTCCTAGACCAGCCCGAAGAGCCTGGAAGGTAGAGGAGACAGTTTTCCTTCCCAATGATAAATATGTGAAACTCATCAAGCTGCACCCTTAAGATTTTTCTCCATAAAAAAGGAAAATAAACAAACAAACAAACGTGTAATATGCACTTGAGCCTTGAACAACACGGGGGTTAGGGGCACTGATGTATAATTTTTGACTTCCCCCAAAACGTTACTAATAGCCCGCTATTGACTGGAAGCCTTACTGATAACACAAACACTCCGTTAACGCATGTTCTGTATGTTATGTGTATTATATACTGTATTCTCATAATAAAATAAACTAGAGAAAAAATGTTATTAAGAACATCATAAGGAAGTTAAATACTTTTACAATATTATACACTATTGTAAGTTTATGTGGTCTGTTTTGGGCTATAAGGTTCATTGGCGAGTTTTTTCCAATTTCCCATTAAAAACATCCACGTAGATGTGGAACCACGCAGTTCACACCAGTTTTGTTCAAGGGTCAAGTGTATACCTTTGAATAAGATACAGGGCCCAGACTGGCGCAGCCAGGCGAACTCCGCATCCTGGCAGGAAGGTGTGTGGGGAGGCAGACCCTGACCCCCACCCCCCCAAACCCCCCCTACCCCGTGCTTTGGGGGTGAGGCCCTGAGGCTTTGCACAGGGGGAGGGGTGTCTGCAACCAGGCCCTGAAACCCTCCTCCAGGGTGGGAAGGGGAAGTGAGAGGGAGGAAGAAATGGAGAGGAAGAAGGAAAACAGGAAAGGGGGGCAGCAAGGGGTGGGCCGGGGCCTGCTTGCAGCAAGCCTCCTGAGGTTCTGACTTGGGTGGGATAAGTTCCGTGAGAACCTAGTCTCCCAGGGCGGAGGCGTGGGGCTGGCAGGAGCCTGGGAGCTGGGGAGCGGAGACGTTTGTGTGCATTTTGATGGGCATGAAGAGCACTTGTCCTGAGTGCTAGATGAGATGCCGGCGCATGTCCCAGCCGGGGAGGGGATCGGTGGCACACTGGCAGATTTCCCGGAGGGCGGACTCCTGCCGGCTTGTGTGCCCAGACCAGCCACCCCCACAAGTGCAAGGAGCAGAGCCAGTGCCCACACCCCAGGGCCAGGCTGCCCCCCACCAAGCCTGGAGCCCACCCCAGCCTGCCATCTCTCTGGCTTCTTTCCATTTGCCCATCGTTTCTTCTGTTTCTGATCCCTCCTCTCTCTAGCCCTCTCCCTGCGCTCTTCTCTCCCCACTTCCCTGCCCCTGTTCCTGTCTCTCCATCTCCATCTCTCACCTCTTCTCCTCTGCCCCCCCCCATTCCCCAGGCGTGTGGCTCCTCTCTAGCCCAATATAAATAACAGAAATTAATTTGTCAGCCAGCACATGCGGCCCAGCCAGCCGGCAGCAAGCTGAGGAGGAAAGCTGGTTGCAATAATTATTCTTGACTTAAGAAATCGGTTTTTTGATTCCTGAAGGCTAATGGAGTGAGAGCAGCACCTGGCCAGGCTGCGCTAATGGCGGACAGCGTGGGCCGGGCCAGGGAGTGAGGGCTACTTCTGGTCCTGCAATGAGCGGACCCCCCCTCCCCCCGCCCGCCGCCACACACACACACACACACACACACACATCTCTATTTGAAAGGAAAACGAAGCAGGAGAGGCACTCTCTAGGTTAATGGAGTCACACACATGGCTTGGGGACAGGATTTTTCATCAGGCTCCCTCCAGCCCCTCACTCCCCCTTTCCCATGAGCCCGGGCTCCCCTCTCAGAGGGAAAGCTCCCCACCCAGGTCAGCTGGAGCAGGTGCTGAGCAGAAGGGGAAGGGACCTACTGTTTACTAAGATTCTACACTACGCCAGGCACTGTGCTAGACTCACGACTCACGAGGACGCATTAAATCCTTGCAACCACCTGGGAATGAAGTCTGAGGACATTCCCATTTCCCCACCAGAAAACAGAGCACACGGATGCTCAGGGGAGAAGAGCAAACTTCCCCACCCCAGCTAGAGGGCTGCGGGGCGCGGGGAGTGATGGGGTGGAGGTTTTAAGGGATGCATCCATCAGTCCTGGCAAGAAAAACAAGGCACCCTCAAAGGGTTAACTGAAGGCATAGAAATGAAGGGACTCCTTACAGAGCAGTGACAGCTTTAAGGAACCTAATAAGAGATGATGAAGCACCCAGGCCAGTTACCATCCAGGCATGAAGGGGGGCAGAGAGCGGCTGCCAAGAGCTGTGGCTGTGGGAACTGGCCCGCCCAACAGGAGCCTGGGTGTAGAACGCAGCCGACCAAACTGCCTGGTAGAGAGGGCAGGGCAGCCAAATACCCTGGCCCTTCCCCCTGCTGCTCTCAGACTTACTGCTGGTGGCTCCCATCAGTCAGCGGGCCCAGGGAGAAGCCAGTGAACAGAGACCATAACATGCAGTGGCAGGGGTCAGCCTTCCGGGGCACAAAGCAAAGTGGAACAGGGCAGCACGTGGACCTGAGGGAAGAGAATGAGCAGTACACAGTGGGGTCTCCAGGGCTCTCTGAGGAAGCACCAATGGATGGAACAGAGACCGGGGAGTCTAGAGGGGCAAGGAAGAGACACCCCCAGCCTTGGAACCCAACTGCTGTCCGATGGGAGACGCACCAATTGGTTGGGTATCCTGGGGCCCAGACATCAGTCAGGGAACCAAAGAAACGCAGCTAGAACCAGCACCCCAAGAAATGTCTGAGTAGCCGGGAGAGAGCAAGTGGGCCCTTGAAGCAGGGAGTCTGCCTACAAGTTTGGGGGAGAGAAGAGGAGAAGGAGCTGGGTGATCCCCAGTCCCCAAGCACTGACTTGAGAAGGGGTGAGTTTGGTGACAGGGAGGGGACACAGTCTGCATAAAAGCATCCAGGTAAGAACAGGTGTCAGGGGGAAGGAGAGAGGGCGGGTAGCAGGGGGGAAAGGGCAGAAATCAGCTTCCTCAGCAGGAGGCTGAAGTCATAGAAGGGCTGGGCTCATCTAACCACTGCCCTCCCCCCGTTCCGGGTTTTAGAGGGGGGCACTGTGGCTGGGAAAGCTAGGATTACCCTAAGCCCGCTAGTGGGCAGGGGCGGGTGGCTGCTAAGCCAGTGAGCGCAGAGGCCTCAGGCCTGGTGGATGGAGTGCCCGCTGGCCTCCCTGCTGCTCAGGGGCCCACATGCCATCCATCTTCCCTCCACACAGCAGCCCCACATCTTTCCAAAACACAAGCTCAGTCTTAGCCGTCATGGATCCCTTGGAGGCTCCCCACTGTAAGGATCAAGTTGAATTCCTCCCTTGGTCACTGACATGGGGTCCTTCTGACCTCAGCAGCCTCATTCCCCACCCTCCCCACACGGAGTCCCCAGGTGCCCAGAATGTCCTACGTCTGCCCCTTAAACACATTCCTTCAGCTTAAAACGCTTTTCCCTCCCCACTCGTACCCCCCTCTGGCAAATACCCACTGGCTCTCACCATCGATGTCACTTCCTTCTGAAGCCTGTCCTGACAGTTCTTTGGCTTTCTATTATAAAACACTAGAGGCCTGGGGCATGAAATTTCTGTACAGGTAGGGTCCCTAGGCCTGGCCAGCGACCAGGGCTGATCAGATTCCCCCCCTCCCCTACCCCCCCCCCCCCCCCCGCCTCCCAGCCTCCTTCTTCCCTTGCCATCCTTGTGCTGCTACCATGCGGTCCCCACCCCCGCATGTTCTGCACTGCCCCCTGGTGGTCAGCGCACATCATAGCGAGTGATCAAACTCCCCGTCTCCTGGTCAAACTCCCGAGGGGACACTTTGCATATTAGCCTCTTATATATATAGACTAGAGGCCTGTTGCATGAAAAGATTCGTGTAATAGGCCTTCCCTTCCCCTGGCTGCCAGCACCGGTTTTCCTCCGGCACCTGGGACCCAGGCCTTCGCTCCGGCCGGAGCCGCCTTCAGTCTTCGCTCCACCGCTTCGTGCCTATGTATGCAAATTAACCGCCATCTTTGTTGGTGGTTAATTTGCATATCTTGCTGATTAGCCAATGGGAGGCATAGCGAAGGTACAGTCAATTACCATGTTTGTCTATTATTAGATAGCATAGTTCTCCCATTCAAAACTTCTTATTCAGCAAAGGCATTTGCCTGTGTGTCTCTCTCCCCCTCATTGTAAGCCCCATGAAGGCAGGACTTTGACTCATTTACTATTAAAACCCTACTGCCTAGTGAGGTGCTTGGCATGTAGTAGGTGCCTCATGTTTGTTAGAATCGTACAAGTGCAGCTGTTTAAGACTAAGTAAAGCTGGACATGTGCTCAGGTGGAACCACCGCCAAGATACACTGTGAAGAGCTCAGCGTATGTTTGTGTGAAACAGAACAATATACACGTATTTAATTTTTTAGAAGGAAACTCAAGAAACTGTTGAGGTTGATTGTCTCTGAGAAGAACTGAGTGGTTGAGGGTAGGAGTCGAGGGGACTTGTGGCTTTGGGATGTGGGGACCTACTCATTTAAAAAAAATCATAATTAAAACTAAATGGGAGCCCATCGGTGTGGCTCAGTGGTTGAGCCCAACCTACGAACCAAGAGATCACAGTTTGATTCCCAGAGCCCATGGCTGGGTTGTGCGATTGATCCCCAGTGGGGGGTATGCAGGAGGCAGCCAATCAATCATTCTCTCTCATCATTGATGTTTCTATCTCTCTTTCCCTCTCCCTTCGTCTCTGAAATCAATAAAAATATATTAAAACACTAAATGGGAAATATTTGATATGGAGTGGGTGGCTCAGAAGCCCTGGAGTGTGGAATGTATGAGCTTGGTTGGAGCAACCTGCCACTGCTACCCACTCTTCCTGGGATGTCCAGACCCTGGGCCTGCCACCAGTCGCTTGCGGAGGGTGCCCAGGTTGTGCCAGCTGCCAGAGGCCCCAGAGGGGCTGGTGCAGAGAGCAAGCGGGTGAGAAGGACCTGGGAGAGATTTCTCAGGAGCTCAGTGAGTGTTTCTCTGCTCCTTGCTCCACCCACCTTCGGCTTCTCCATTTCCAGTGAGGACAGAACAAAAGGGTCGGGGAGAAACTCTAAGAGGAGGGATGGAAGTTAGACAGCAGAGAGAACTGCCGGAGGAAAGGGCTGGGCTGTTTCTCTGTCATCTGCCCTGAGTGCCCCAGGCCTGGCTGCAGGGCAGGTGTATCTATTCATCCATCTCTCTCCCCAGAGCAGAACAACTGCAGCTGCACTTTCCCTTGAACCGGGTCAGGGAGCCTTGCTCTGGAGGGCCCGCGCCCTGGGGAGCTGCCCAGCCCTGGCAGCGTCCCCGCTGTCTGCACTGCTGCCTCTCACCCCGCTCTCGGCCTCAGCTTCCACTCTCAGCTCTCAGCAAACACGGGAAATCTCGTAAAGAAAACCCTATCAGGAATCACACAGGAAGGGTTCAGCACCGCCCAGGGTCAGAGGAAGAGCTCTCTTCTCCCCTGGAGGGGGTGGAGGAAATCCAGCTTTCAAAGTACCCGCCTCAGGCCCATAGTACAGGTTCCCACGCTGAGGTGCCTGATGGAGAAGGCCCGCCCCTCTCGAAAGACCACCCTGGGGCAGTTCCCCCCACTGCCCAGAGGGAGCCCTCAACGGAGGGAGGCGAGGCTGGGCTCCTCCCCACTAACTCGGCGGGAGACCTTGGACCAGCTCCTCCGTTCTCAGGCTTCTTTCCTCGGCAGTAAAATCCAATGAACCCCAGAGGTTTGCAGGAGGGAAAGCACCCGCAAGTGCTCTGCAGACTTTTCTCTGCTTAAAAGAACTTGGCGGATTTTATTTGGATTTGCATGTTATCGGTTCCCTCTGCTTAGCATGTCAGGAGAGAACGCCAGGGTACAACCCCACAAACCAAGGGCAATGCCCCTCAGAGTGCATTAGGGGTGGCTAAGAGAAGGGGCACCCACCTGCTCCTAGCACAATGGGCAGGAGTCTGGGAATAGTGGGTGCCCATCCTGTCCTGTCCCCTGAGACCATTCCTGCTTCTCCCCACCTGCCAGACACAGCCCCCCCTCCCTTAGGCATAGAACTGGGACCTGCTCCAGGTGGCCATCTGGAGGGTGTGCACAGGGACTCTGGGGAAGTGGCAGGGCACAGGTAGCACCCTTGAGACATTAGCATCATTTTATTTATTTATTTATTTATTTATTTATTTATTTATTTATTTTTGTTGATCCTCAAACCAGGATACTTTCCCCATTGATTTTTAAAGAGAGTGGAAGGGAAGGAAAGAGACAGAGAGAAACATCAATGTGAGAGAGACACATCAATTGGTTGCCTCCCACATGGACCCCGAGGAGAGCCGGGGATCAAGCCTGCAACCGAGGTACATGCCCTTGACCAAAATCCAACCCGCAATCCTTCAGGCCCCGGGTTGAGGCTGTAACCACTGAGCAACTGGCTAGGGCTAACATTTTTTAAGTTGATATATATCATATGGAACAGTAAAGTGCACAAGTCTTAAGGGTACCGCTCAATTAATTTTCACATATGGGTCACGCATGTAAACCACCACCTAGATCAGTGATGGTGAACCTATGACATGCGTGTCAGAGGTGACACGCGAACTCATTTTTTTGGTTGATTTTTCTTCGTTAAATGGCATTTAAATATATAAAATAAATATCAAAAATATAAATCTTTGTTTTACTATGGTTGCAAGTATCAAAAAATTTCTATATGTGACACGTCACCAGAGTTAAGTTAGG
Organism: Myotis nattereri; assembly: GCF_964212035.1. Taxonomy (NCBI): domain Eukaryota; kingdom Metazoa; phylum Chordata; class Mammalia; order Chiroptera; family Vespertilionidae; genus Myotis; species Myotis nattereri. The sequence goes on from NC_138081.1 coordinate 10,530,533, forward strand.
GTTTTTCAAAATGCTGACACGCCGAGCTCAAAAGGTTCGCCATCACTGACCTAGATCAAGACAGAGAACATTTCCATATTTCCGGTGCCTCCCGGTCTACAGCCTCCAAAGGTAGCCACCATTGGGATGTCTATTGCCATAGGTTACCTCTGCCTCTTCTCGAAGTTCACATGCGTGGACCCGTGCAAGGTGTGACGTTTTCCTGCCCGGCTTCTTTCACTCAACATTTTATCTGTGAGACTCACCCGTGGTGTTGCCCATGGTTCCAGGAATTCTTTTTCATTCCTGAGTAGCATTTCACTGTGTACTACTAGGACTGGTACATTGTATGTAAATGCATATAATTCCTATATAATCACAAGTTACTTGTTCAGCTTCTTGCTGGTGGATATGTGTGCTGTTTCCAGTTGTTGGCTATTAGGGACAAAGCTGCTCTGAACCCCCTCATACCTGTCTTTTGATGCATCCATTAACATTATCTTGAGACACTTGACTTTTAAGATATACAGCAAGACACTACTTTCTGCTTCCTCCCACTGAGCTGCGCCATGCAGGGATGAGATTACAGCACCACCGCAGTGCGGGCTGTCTGTGGGAGAAGGGGCAGCCTGGGGCCCCTGCCCTGGGCAGACCCCCAAAGCCTCCATCGGCAGCCCTGGGTCTTCATGCCAGTCCTGGCAGGGCGGAGGCCCTGGCCTAGGTCTGCACCAGAACCGAGGGGCAGGGAAAAGCAGGAAAGCTCCTTCAAACCTGCTTGGGTGCGTCCAGCCTGGGTTTTATGGCTCAGGTGCTATTTCACAGAGAGCGAACAGCGGCTGGGGGAGGCCCGGCTACCTGGCTTCACTTCAAGGCTCTGCCAGCTGCTGACTGTGTGGCCCTGGACACGTTTATTTAAGTTCTCTGAGCTTCCATTTTCCCACCTCGGAGCACAGGTTGTCAGCAAAATTAAATAACAGATGTAAATCACCTAGCATAGTGGTTGGCGTCTATAATAATGGTTTTTTCCTTGTGTATTTTCTGCTTAAGATTACATAGCTAGTGAGCAAAAACAAATACCGTCATAAAATAAATAAATAAAGGAACTAGAGCTCTTAAAGGGAGGAAGGAAGACTGGAGAGGAACAGATTAGGCCTTGGCCATGCTTTGTGTCTGTGTCTTCTCAGCATCCAGCACAATACCTAGCACACTGTCGGAACTCAATAAATGCCTATTGAATGGCTGAGAGGAGGAGTAAACAAATAGACCCAGGCGGCACACTGAAATTGCTTTTCAGCCTTGTTTTAGACCGGCTACCAATGGGATTTATTGCACAGGGGAAACAGACTGGGTGGGACAGCAGGGCTGATGGGTGTCACAGGCTCTAACCTCAGCCGGGAAGGTGTCTTGGCCTCGTAGACAATGAGGTTGGGCCAGAGAGCACAGGGCAGGGAAGAGAAAGAGGCATTGGGAGCCGATGAACCACAGGGGAACCATATGGGCAGTGAAAGGAACTCCCAACAGGACACATTGAACGTGGGGGCGTTGGGGTGGGAGTGGGGCTCAGCAAGGAGCTGGCTGGGTCCAGCGGTCACCCAGGGCACCTGCGAGATAACGAGCAAGTTTGCAAAGAATACTCAGCAAGTCAGGAAACTGCGCTGGGGCTCCTGCCCCCAGTTCAAGGAGGTGGAGTTTGTTCTGCCGATCATTCTTCCTTTGGGATGACTCATGGCTGAGTTGTCAGGAGTGCAGAAGGTTCCAGAGAGGAGGGGCAGCCGCCGCCTCGTCCATCTGTGCACAGACAGTCCTGGCAGCCCGGCAGCACGAGTGTTCCCAGGCTGGCCACAGGGGGGCGAGGGGGAGCCAGGCCTGGCGTTCAGGCCATCTGGGCCATTCCTGCGCCGGGAAGAGCCCTGGACTGGGGGAGTCAGGAGACCTGGGTGCTAGACCTTCCCAGCCTCCTACCGCTGGCCCCTCTGGACAGGTCACTCCCTCCCTCTGTGCCTCAGCTGGACTCCAACAAGGGCGTGAGGAGACCTCTCCTGCCTAGAACCAGGAAGTCTCATTTGAGGTTTAATGCCTCAAGTTTGAGAAGTCAGGGGAGTCTTCCTGGTTGATTTATGTAGGTAAACACACTCCCAGTTTTGTTCCCCAGAAAGACATAGGGAAAACTATTTTCTTGGAGATTGTATCTTACAAATCCATCAGGAGTGCAGACAGGGGATGAGAGAACATGATAGTGCCCGGCTGGCTGTGCAAAACACTTTGCTTTCATGCTTTCTGTGGATGCTCACAGCTGCCCTTCACGCCAGACTTGAGTACGACGGGCATGTTTTCTGACTCTTTACTCTTGTATTAAGCTGTAACTGACTCACATGAAGTCAGGTGCCCTAACCTTAAGTGCACATACAGCCCGACAAGTCTTTGCCTACATGTACGCCTGTGTGCCCACTGCCAGATCAAGATATAGAGCATTCCCAGTGCCCAGAAGGCTCCCTCCTGCTTCTCCCCAGTAAGTGTCCACGGGTAACCTCTATTCTGGCCTCAAAATGCTCTTTTTGCCCATAGGTGAGGGTACTGGGCTCAACCATGTGACTTGCCCAAAGTCACTTAGCTAGAAATAGCATGTTTATGCTTTGGGAGGGAGGGAGTGTTTGGAGAGCTTGAAAGGGATGCAGGTGTGCTGGAAGCAGCCTTACCGCTCAGCAGCTGCCCAGCGTACCCCACCCTCCCCACGGCAGCCAGCTTCAGGCAGGGAACACGTTTGCCTCCACTGGCGGAGGCTGTATCCTCCCTCGCCCCCTCCTGCTTGGCCCCTCTGGTGCCAGAGTACCCTACCCTCACTGGAGGACACCCTAGAAGAACAGAACTATGCCCAATCCCAAAAGGCGTAAGCTGGCAAGCCTTTCCTTGAGACGTGACTGAGGCTTTACTGCTAGCTGGTGACCCCTCTCCACAGCCCAGCACCAGGCCACCTTGCAGTGCTGCAGGCCGTCATGCGGAGACCTTGCCTCTCCCCGGACCTCCCTGGGGTCCTGTCTGTGTTTGGGCTACAAGACGCTGCCCTGTGAGGCTCTCACCAGGAAGTGACCCCAGTGATTTTGGGAGTTTTGTTCCAACCTCCTCCTCTGAGAGGACACGCTGGCAAGGAGCATCATGGGTATTTGCCAGCCCCTCATGTGAAAGTTGTCCATCCCAGTGGGGCTGGCAATGAACTTGTGTTTTAATGAACATATTTGTCTTGATCTTGACCTCAGAATTGTCATTACCTCCAACCCCTAAAACGCTCTACGCCCCTCCTTAAAATTGTGTAAACGCCTTGCCCTGTCCTCCTGGCTGTAGGAAGCAGCATGATTTACAAAAGGAACACTGGCTCTGGGGTTTCGCAGAGATGGGCTTGAGTTTCAGCTCCGGCAACTTCTCCACGGTGTGACGCTGGAGAGATTACTTAATCTTTCTGTTACGAAGGCTGCTGCTAGTGTTGCCTCTCTCCTTCCATAGTAATGGAATCTCAACATCTGTGCTCAGCGCATGGCCACGCAGAAGACATTGCCCAACCTCCCTTATACCTAGGTGGCCATGTGGCTAAGTTCTGGCCAATGGGATGTAAGCAGAAATGTCATGTGGCAGCTTTGGGGAACCTTCCTTAAAAGTCCAGCACCCTCTGCTCTCTTCTTCATTCTTTCTTTACCCATCTTCTACCTGGAACAAAGATGTGATGGCTGGCCCCAACCAGTTTGGCTCAGTGGATAGAGCGTCGGCCTGCAGACTGAAAGGTCCCAGGTTCGATTCTGGTCAAGGGCATGTACCTGGGTTGCGGGCACATCCCCAGCAGGAGGTGTGCAAGAGGCAGCTGATCGATGTTTCTCTCTCATCCATGGTTCTAACTCTCTATCCCTCTCCCTTCCTCTCTGTAAAAAAATCAATAAAATACATTTTTAAAAAAAACAAGAGGTGGTGGCTGGAGCTCTAGCCACCATATTGGACCATCACAGAAGCAAGAAACAAACTTCTTTCTTGGGTCTTTGTTCTTTACAACAGAACCGATTCCTGACTAATACAGCCTCTAAGCACCAGTTTTCTGGTCTGTACAATGGAGGTACCAATGCCTACCTTGATATCTCAGAGAGGTAACATACAAAAGAGCCTCGAATGCCCGGCCAGCATGGCTCAATGGCTGAGCATCAACCTATGAACCAGAAGGGCACAGCTTGATTCCAGGTCAGGTCACATGCCTGGGTTGTGTGCTCCATCCCCAGAGGGGGGTGTGCAGGAGGCAGCCAATCGATGAGTCTCTCTCAACATGGATGTTTCTATCTCTCTCTTTCCCTTCCTCTCTGAAGTCAATAAAAATATAATAAAAAATAAAATAAGAAGAGCCTAGCAAGCATAGTAAATATTAACAAACATCCATCCGCCTGCCCCCCGATGTCTGTACTCCTTCAGTCCCGCACTGAGCATCCTCCCTGTGTCCAGTGCTGCACCAGGCACTAGAGATTCAGGAAAAGAAGGTGCAGTCACCAGAGGACTCCCGGTCCACGGGAGTCAGGTGTGAAACCGACTCAGTGTGGCCAGTGCTCAGTTGGTAGAAATGCCACCAGAGCACAGAGGAGGAGTGCCTGTCCAGACTGGGCAGAGGGGTAGGGCCAGGGGAGGCTTTCTGGAGGAGGCGGTGCTGGAGCTGAGTCTAAAAACCGGAGGAGGAGTTAGCCCAGAGGGAAACATTCCGGTAGAGGACACCAAATGTGCAGAGGCACGGAGGCGTGGCTGCGTGCGCCTTATTTATGGAACTCCAGGAAGCCAGTAGGACTGCAGCCCAGTGGGAGGAAGCAGCTGTGAGAGATAAAGGCCTTGCCTGCCAGGAGCTGTTGACCTTTTGGCGACAGGGGCCACAATACCTGCCTGGCCTTGATTCAGGTGCTAGAGAAAAAAAGGTGACTGAAGTGGGAAGTGGGTATGTGCCTCTTAGAGTGGGAGTATATATAGAAACACGCACATACATGTGCACACAGAGAGAATAAGATTTTACACATATATAAGACTGTGTTGTTTTAGTACTCTGGTTACTAACCGGAGTCCTTAGGCAATTTCCAATGCATAGGCAAAGCCTCCCATTGTCGATGCTTAAGGTAAGTACCATCCCTGACCCAATCCCAGGGATCAGTGAGCAAGGCCATAGCAAACTAACTTGGCCCTTGGAGACCCTCCCTGTGAAAGGGGGAGGGGCAGCCCCACAGGAGTGTGGGAGACAAGAAGGAGGAATCTCAGGGGCCAAGATGAGATCAAGCTGTCCTCATTCTCAACTCAGTGTCTTACAACTAATAATAATGGTATAATAATGCTAATAACATATGGTATTATAATTCTAATAACAACAGAATAATAACGGTAATAATAGGGACCTTCTTGAGGACTTACCCTGTTGCTCAGTGCTGTTGCGAGCATTTTACATGTATTCACTCATTTATGCATCAGAACATCCCGACGAGGTAGGTGCTATTATCACACAGAGGAGGAGGCAGTGTGGTGTTGGATTATGCTTTTGTAATCATCATGTTCTCTCTCCTCACCCCGACAACTCTCAGGAAATTCTACTGTGTCCCAAAGTGTGTGTTTGAGACTTGGCCCCCAGCTCACATGCACATGCACACACATGTGCACACATGTACACACATGCACATGCAGCATGGCTCATGTCTGAACCAGGCTCTATGTGGCTCCCAGCCAAGGCTCAATCACAGAAAAGTGCCCGGGATAAAATGCCTGGCCTTGGCTGCCTGGTGTTTCTATCTGTCCTCACATCCAGATCCTCAGGCCTTCTCTCCTCTGCTTTCAGACCTGCTCCCATGGAAGTATTTGAAACGCATTTTTACAAACATGTACATGACTGAGAAAGATTTAGAATACTGCCCTGTACTGAATAGTCACTAAAAACCAACTCTATGATGCTTAGCCTGGACCACACCATGCTCTAACATCATCCATGGCTCCCCATTTTGTTTTCGGAAAGCCCAAACTCTCACCTAGCATTCAAAGTCCTCGAGCACGGAATCTTTTTTGTTGTTGTTGTTATTGTTGTTAATCCTCACCTGAGGATATTTTTTCATTGGTTTTTAGGGAGAGTGGAAGAGAGCGGGAAAGACAGAGAGAAACATCCATGTGAGAGAAACACATTGATTGGTTGCCTGACCAGGGCCTGGGCCCGGGGGGATTTCCTTTTTTCTTTCTTTTTTTTTTTCTCTAGCACTGAATCTAAACCATCTGTTCAGCTTTATCTTCCACCTCATACAGCCAATGTGTCTCTTTTTTTAGACACAGTTCAAATAAACAGAACTATCTGTCCAGTTTAGTGAGGAAGTGCAGGAAAGATGGAACTTTGGGAGGTTTCAGGGGAAAAAGAAAAAGTGTTCCCAGAGACAGAAAGTGGTGCTGAAAAGTGTTGGCTGAGGGTGTGGGTGGCAAGAAGGACACAGGAGGTAAGAAGGACGGGGCAGAGGAGCCAAAGAGGCTTGTCTTTCTCCCCACATGCCTTGTGCCCCAGGACCGGAAACTAGAGCTGATGGTGACAGCAATACTGATGATGATAACAGCTAATATTTATATTCAATAAAACAGCAGCCAGGCACTGCTCTGAGCACATTAGGTACATTAACTCATTTGATCTTCACAATGACACTATAAGGTAGCTACTGTTATTGTCCCCATTTTATGGAGGATGAAACTGAGGCGCCCATAGGGAGGTAATAAACTCAACTCTTCTGGCTCCTCTGGATCAACTTGGGTTTTTGCTAGAGCCCCATTGTGGTTCTCCTCCTCTCTCACCACATCTCTTTCTGTCTTTCTTCCTCAGCTAGCTTTGGTATCCGGCCTCTCATTCTGCCTCCTGTCCCTGCTGTCTTCCTGTCTCTGCCTCACTTCCCCTCATCCGTTGAGTACAGCACACACACACACACACACACACACACACACACACACCCGCGCTCTTCCCACTCCAGTCTCTCATCATCCATCAAAGTCAAAAAGGGGAACTGGCACTGTGACTGAGCGCTGTGCCATCAATAAAGTGCTAATAATGCCTCATCCAGAGGAGGCTGTTGGAGAGAGGGCTGGGGACACGGAAACGGGGTTGGGAAGACAGGGTTGGGGGCAGCGACCTGGCTGCCTTAATCCTGTTGGTCCTGAATGGGCTTTGGAGGGAAGTATGCATGGATTTCACCTCAGCTCTCCAGGAAGGATCTGGAAGATGATCTGGATTCCTTGCAGCCTGGCTCTATTTCTGGCCGCCTCCCAGGGCAGGCCTGGGGACACAGGGCATGAAATTCCCTTTGTATGCCAGGCCCAGCCCTGGGCCCCTCCTGAACTGGGGGCAGGGACAGCCTAGGGACAGCTGCAGCAGGAAGGAGCAGCCAGGCAGAGGCCCAGGGAGCCTGGAATCTGATAGGAAGAGGGATTCCATGGAGGAGCAAGAGGAGTCACTGTGAGCCAGTGGGCGAGCGTGAAGGCAACTTCGGTCCTTCCCTCTGCACTTGAAAGCCACTCCTTTCCGCCTGCCCTCAGAATGGGGTGCAGTGTCTACCACATGCGGCCATCCAGGCAGCTCCTGTACTTGGAAGGGGCAGAGACTGTACTTGGAGGTCCCTGCCTCGCTGAGAGACCATGTGAAGATCTGGGAGGTGGCTCATCAGTGGATTCGTTATCACCTGCATTAGGTCTCCCAGCATGGCAAGAATTCGCAGGAAAAAAATTAGCCCAAATCCTTAGCACAAGTGCAGTTGGGCCCAGAGCAGCCCGTCTTGATAAGTTAGTGAGCCCAGCAGCTGTGGGTCAAATAAACATCCGATGACCATGAAGCCAGTAGATGGACGTCCTCCAGATTATGACTGTACTTTTGGACTATGGCTTTTACCGCCTTCAAATCTCAGAAATTCTCCCAGGAAACAGACTTTGGCAAAAGGTAGAAATGTAAATATGGCATGTGTGAATGCATGCACACACACACACACACACACACACACACACACACACACATCAGCTTATGATGAAATCCAAGGAGGGGAGCTGGGATTTTCATTCTTTTCCTGATAATGAATCCAGTAGGAGGCGGGGAGCCTCTCGGGCTCTGTACTTCTGGACTCAGGCTTTGTGCTGTGATTATAATTCATTTTCTTTGATTTCCTCTGTGTAAGCTGGAATGCTCTGGCGAGGCCTCTTTGGGACCACATGAAAGCTTTCAGAGATTTATAAATAGAGCTAAATTCCTGGATTGTATTCCCACAGTTTGGTTCTGTAAATTGAGATGGCTGAAGTGAGAGGTGGAAGGGCACAGTGGGTGGGGACTGGCCCCTGCCCCCGCTTTCCCAGGGAAAATTCATTGCTGTTACCTTTGCTATCAGGGCCTTCAACTCTGGGAGCTAATGCACCTTTGGCATCCCAGCTTTCTCCTGACGCTGCAGAGCTTTCTGCCCGCCTGGGGGGCCTGGCGGTGGAGTTCTAGGAAGATGCTGAGGAATTCTAATGGCTCCGTCTGTAAACAGGGTTGGGGCCTACTTCTATTAGAAAATCCCCTCTATTGGAATTCCCTTCTTTTGGAGATCTTGGCAAGAACTTCCCTCTCCCTTTGAGAATTCTAATCTATTGAGAACTCCTATTCTTGGGGCATCTTTACCAGTGAAGAAATCCTAAAGGAAAACCCCTTTCTTGGTTTCGTGGTGGGCAGCCCTGCAGGCTGGGCTGGGTAAAAGTGGGGACGGACGGCAGTTGAGAGAGAGCTGAGTGGGGCCTCTGCATGGAAGAGGCGTTCGGCGTTTAGTCCAAAGGTGGGATGGTTGTGTATTACTTACCTTAGAACAATGTTATTTGTTTAAGAAACTAAACTATTTTGGGAGTCAGGATAGATAAGACATAAGACTGGGGAGAGTGAAAGACGGGCACCGTAGGATCTGGTAGTCCACCCTCCCTCATGCTTCCTCCTTTCTCTGGTCCCTGCACTCCCCGCCTCTAGGGTAAAGAGTCCCAACTAGAGATGATTTTGCCCCACCGGAGGCATTTGGCAATATCTGGTGACATTTTGGGTTGTTACAACTGGGAAAGCAAATGTAATTGGCACCTGGTGGGTAGACACTAGGGATGCTCCTAAACAACCTACAATGCATGGGACAGTTCCCCACAACAAAGACTTGTCCAGCTCAGATTGTCAATAGTGTAGGTTGAGAAACCCTGACCTAGGGCAACGGAGCCCGTTCCTTAGAGGGGTGAGTGTGCCCAGGGGTCAAGTCCTGGTGGGGGAGCCATGAGTGAGCCCTGGCTTGGTGGGCAAAGAGAAAGCCATTCTGCATGCCCTAAAACTCCCAAAATCTGAGGGTGTAATGGGGGACCGTGAGAATGAGGGTGTCTGTGGAGAGCAATGAGATGGTCCGGAGTGGGGTGGTCTGAGGTGGAAGGAGAAAGGGTGGAAGTGCCATGAACTCCCCGCAGCCGCCAAATGGATGAATCTGGACAGTGTAGCCTGTCCCTCCAGAGCAGAGAACATGGGGGTGGTGTGAGCACAAAGCTGGCCGCGCGGCTATTGTCTGGGCCTCTCTCCCCACTGATCTCAGGGGTAGTGTTACTGCAGCTCATTACAACCCTAACCAGAGACAAATACAGCAACATTAATTTAATTTTATTTACATTTCAGAGCCATTTAGATGGGATAAATGGAACCGAAGTTGATTGAAAGTGTCCTCCAGGATAGGCCCTGAGCTTCCTCAGGCTGCCTGGCTTTGATGAATGATGGCAGCTGCTGCCGCCCAGAGCACACAGCCTCCCTGGAAGGCTGGGCAGCACGCGGAGGAGCCAGCCAGGGGACTGCCCCCTCCCAGGAGCCCAAGGGCAGGCCGGCCCCTCTCACTTCCCTGTGCCCTTCACCAGCTCATCATCAATTTGTCCTTTCTCCTCTCCAGTTTTCCTCACAGCCTGGGATGCCTTCCTCCCCCAAATGCATCCTTTAATTTGATTCAGATACAACCTGCACTAACTGAGCTCTGGCACCATGTTAAGTTCTGGGGGTAGAGAGATGAACAAGCCACCTTCATGGGCTTCGGAGGCAGGATTCAACTTCCAGTTTCACTCATGAAGGGTTTGGTGATCGGGGCAAATTTTTCACCTCTCTGCGTCTCAGTTTCTTCATCTTTAAAATGAGACTAAAGCAGGAAAAATGAAAGTGCTTTTAAAAAATGTTTTTTAATTGATTTTTAGAGAGAGAGAAAGGGTAAGGGATAGAGAGATAGAAGCAACAATGAGAGAGGAACATCATGGATAGGCTGCCTCCTGCACACTCCCCACTGGGGATCGACCCCCACAACCCCGGCATGTGCCCTGACCAGGAATCGAACCAGGGACCTCTTGGTTCCTGGGTCAACACTTAACTGCTGAGCCACACCAGCCGGGCGAAAGTGCTATTTTTTAAAAAGCTGATGTAGTCTTTTCTACCTCCTGAGCGAATGGTTCTTTCATTTAGGAAAATGCCTTGACAAGTCTTGACAGGTGATTTTGCTGGGAAAGAGGAGGTGCTATGGGACCAGCTTGGATGGGGAGACTCAGGCTAAGGGGGACTGAATTGCTTTGCATAACAAAGTAGGGGGAGCAGGAGTCTGGGGAAGGGGAGAGAAAAGGCAGGAAAGTCTGGAGCTGATAGTGGAAACTGGCTGAATGCAGGCTGCTTTTATTAAAGACACCTCTTCCTCCTGCCTGTGGGATATCAGGTCAGAGCTGACTGTGGCTGCCCTTGTTTCACGGGGCCTGTACCCTGGAGTTCACCACAGTCCCTCGTTACATCCAGGCCACTTCACCCCAGTACGTTACTTTCCTATTCCATGTAGCTTTGGAGTCTGTGATCTTTACCAGGGACCAGGGGGTGAGCCATCACATGATGGAGAAGGGTCCTAGGAGGTACCCCCCCACTGACAGAATGGCCATATGTTCTAGGGCTTGTGATGCTTAAGCAACTTCGGGTGCTTTCTGCCCTGTGTTGTGATTGCTCCCAGGTGAACCCCAGTGAAAATCAGCACCATCATGAGGAGCTAGTGGCACTCTGAGGGGATGAAGAAAGAGGGGCAGTGTCCAGTGTGGGGCAAAGTGACACAAAAAGAAGACATTGGCCAAGGAGCCCAGGACAAATTTGAAGAGCCACCCAAAAGTAGAAAACGGTGGGTAAGAAGCTGGGGCGGAATTAGGATTTCCTGCGCTGGGGCGGAATTAGGATTGTTCTAAGAGCAGCCAACACTGCTCCAGGCTGGCAGAAGTCAGAACGGCGGTTACTTTTTAAAAAATATATATATATTTTATTGATTTCAGAGAGAGGAAGGGAGAGGGAGAGAGAGAAAAAAACATCGATGATGAAAGAGAATCATCAATTGGCTGCCTCCTGCACGCCCCACACTGGGGATCAAGCCCGCAACCCGGGCATGTGCCCTGACCGGGAATCGAACCGTGACCTTCTGGTTCATAGGTCAACACCCAACTACTGAGCAGCACCGGCCGGGTGATGGTAACTTTTGGGGAGGCGGGGGCTGCCGAGAAAGGCTCCTCTGAGGTGCCAGAGATGTTCAGATGTTCACTTTCTTGTCTGGGTGGTGGTTATGCAGGTGTGTGTGTGTGTGTGTGTGTGCATGTGTGTGTGTGTAAGTCAAACTGTAGATAGAAGGTTTGTGCACTTTTTTGCATGTATGTTAAACCTCAATAAAAAACAAAAGTTAAGGAAAAGCTGTGTGATGCTCAGAGAGTCTTTGTGCCTATTTGCCCTCATTCCCACTCAGCCCTGGCGACCACAAATCTTTCTGCCTCTGTGGATTTAGGTTTTCTTCGTATTTATATTAATGGAGTCGTGTGACATGTGAGCATGTTTTTGAGGTTCATTCATGTTGTAGCATTATAGTACGTCTTTCCTTTGATTGCTAAATTGTATTCCAAGGTTTGGGTATATCATTCATCTCTTAACCGACATTTGAGTCATTTCACATTTGTGTACAAGTCTTTGTGCAGACATATACTTTCATTTTTCTCAGCAGGTAGATACCTAGGAGCGGAATTGCTGGGTTGTATAGCAAACCTAGGTTTAACCTATTAAAAAACTGACAAATTGATGCATCGAACAGTCAAATCTCAGAGGGAAGGTGGGGGCGGGGGAGGGAGGTAAGAGATCAACCAAAGGACTTGTATGCATGTATATAAGCATAACCAATGAACACAGACACTAGGGGGGTGAGGGCATGTGCTGGGGGTGGGGGTGGCCGGGGAGATGTCAATGGGGGGGGAGTGGGGGAGAAGGAGACATGTGTAATACTTAAATCAATAAAGAATAAAAAAAACCTGACAAATTATCTTCCAATGTGTTGCACCATTTTACATTCCTTCCAGCAACAGATGAGGGTTCCAGTTTTCCCACATCTTTGCCCGACTTGTTATTGTCTGTCTTTTTGCGTCTAGTCATTCTAGTGGATGCGAAATGGTGTCTCGCTGCGGTTTTGGTTTTCATTTCCCTGATGACTAATGAATGGTGTTGAACATCTTTTCCGGTGCTGATTAGCTATTCATATCTTCTTCGGCGAAATGTCTACTCAAATCCTTTGTCCGTTTTTAGATTGGATTGTTTGTCATTTTTATTATCAGCTTTCGAGAATTCTTCATATATTTTGGATACCAGGCCTTTATAAAATATTTGATTTCAAATATTTTCCCCCAGTCGGTGGCTTCTTTTCTCATATTTTTTGATGATATCTTTGAAAGCACACGTTTTTATGGACTGCTCCTAAATGAAACGGAAATAAACTGCTGCTGTGTTTAAGCCACTGTTATTTGGGTTTTATGTTATAAGCAGAAAAATAACTGATATGTGCCCCTTCCCCTTCGCAGGCAGAATGGCCCAGAGGTGTGCGGTGTGCACGGGGTGCAGGAACATGAAAGAGAAAGTGCGAACTTCTAAGTGGAACTTTGGGGAATGAGGTCTCCTGGGGGGATTGGCCTTTGAGTTAGATGAGACAGAACGTTCTCCGCTCGGTTTCTCACCTGTCAGCTGTGTCTTTGGAGGGCTGATGCTCCCTCGGTCTGGGCAGCCTCGGTCCCTTCGCCAGTGTTTTTTTTTTTTAATATTTTATTGATTTTTTACAGAGAGGAAGGGAGAGGGATAGAGAGTTAGAAACATCAATGAGAGAGAAACATCAATCAGCTGCCTCCTGCACGCCCCTTACTGGAGATGTGCCCGCAACCAAGGCACATGCCCTTGACCAGAATCAAACCTAGGACCCTTCAGTCCACAGGCAGACGCTCTATCCACTGAGCCAAACCGGGTAGGGCCCATCACCAGTTTTTAGAACAGATTCTCTCTCTCTGTATTATGTGGAAAAAATTTGCCAGGTAGACTCCAAGCGGTTTTCCAGGGGAAGAACTCCCACTCCACAGCATACAGCTTCCTAAGCCTCCATTAAATTGGACTATTCGCTCCAAAAGTTCCTCTCTGGCTGGGTCCCCAACCTGACAACCTCTCCCCACTGCTCCAAGCCTGGGTCCTTCTGCTGAGACTCTTTTCCAGGGTCTCTCCCAGTGGGACTTTCATTGCAGGCGGACCAGTCTGTCCCCATCGCCTCTGCCACCGTCACTCCATCCGGGCCGTCACAGGCCAGGCCCTCCCTCGTGGCTAACAAAGCTCTCTGTTCTGGCCACAGCCGCCCAGAATGAGTCTGAGGCATCTCCCACCTTCCAGACACACCTTTTCTGAATGTCAGCTGGGAGCCATGCTCTGCGCCACCTGGTTTTACTTTATCACGTCATTCCAGCCTCATAGCAGTCTTTGGTAGCATTGTCCCAGCAGGGAGGTAGCCCGACTCTGAGAGGGTAAATAGCTCTCTCCGGGTCCCACAGCCAGTAGAGGAGGGAGCCAGGAGGTCAACCCAGTTCGGTTTGGTGATAAATGCCACAATCTTCTTTTGGCCACACACACTGACCACCTTTGAAAGCTTCTCTTACGTCCTGGTCTACTGACTTAGAACCATCATTAACTCCCCCAGGCCCTCCTTGCTGCTCTTCACCAGCCCTGCTGGAGCACTCAGCGTGGAGTCCGCTAACCTCAACCCCCTCCCCACTCCACAGCTGGGGGCTTCCTGAGGCTGAGACTAAGTCACCCGATTAGAACAGGACCCACCCTCCTCCCACAAGGGTCGGCTTCTTCCTTTCTCTGAATCACTCACAGCGGCTGGCAAGAAGTTTTTTGTTTTGTTTTGTTTTTAACGTTGAACTTTTTCTTTGAGGTAAAACATTTACATAGAAAAGTGCACAAATCATACATACTCAGTCAATGAACTTGCATGAACTGAATGTATACATGGAACCAGCACTTAGATCAAGAAATAAAATATTACCTATGACTAGCCCCCCAGAAGTCCCTCCAGTGCCCCCTTCCAGGTGTTCCCTGCCCCCTACAAGGGTAACCGTTCTCCTAACTCTCGACCTCAGAGATTAGTTATGTAAAGGAAATCATGTAGTAGGTATTCTGTTTCTGAGCTCTTTTGCTAACTCGACTATTATGTGGATAATTCATATTGTCATGTGTAGCAGTAGTTTGTTCTCATTCTGAGATTTGGGAGGAGATGGAAATTAAATATCATACACTGTGAAATTAAAGACACGATCTCAAATCCTGGCTCTACCACTTAAAAATTAAGTCCTTGGTAGTTAATTTGGTTTCCCCATCTGCAGAATAAAGAAGGTAGAGTTTCTCCTGTGTGGTGATTGTCAGGGTTGTGTTACTACAGTATCTGATGTGTGTAAAGCACCCGGCATAGTTACTGGCATGTGGAAGGTAATAAAAAATGGTAGCATTATGACTTATCAATGACAAGTTTGCTAACAGATCTCTGCGAAGGAAATAGAACCACAATGGTCGTGAGCTCCCGGTGTTCATATCCACCTTTGTGCACACATGCACCTACACAAGCGCGCACACAGGCTCCTACACAAGCGCGCACACAGGCTCCTACACAAGCGCGCACACAGGCTCCTACACAAGCGCGCACACAGGCTCACACCTGTGTACACACTTGTACCTGTGTGTGCATGCACACACTCCTACCAGCATGAGCACGACGCAGATTTTCCTCCCAGCAGCTCTTTCAAGGAAGATACACCAGATGGGATTGGGTCTGCTTCATGACTGAGCAGCGCCCCCACATCACAAAGGCATAATCGTTGAATCCATCATGTGGTGCGGCTCTGGTGAGGGCATGGCTCCTCGTCCTGCCCAATGGGTCGTGGAGGAATGTGTCCTCCTCCGGAGCAGAGAGCAGACATGGGCGGGCAGTTTCCAGGCAATGGAGCCAAGAGAACAGATGGCTGCTGCATAGCCTCCTCCTAGCCCCGCTCCCCGGCTGCTGGGGAAGAAGCCGGGCGGCAAGGATCCTGTAGATACCTCCCTCCCCTCACTAGGCCATGCAGCACTCTGTCCTCTTAATGGGCTTTGGGGTAACACAGTTCAGGCTGAACCCCTGCCCTGGCTCACCACCTACCAGCTGAGTAACTTCAGGTAGGATCGAGAAGCCTCTAGAGTGCCTGTAACAGATCCGAAGTCTCTGATCCTAGTATAACCTTAACTCTGTTCCCTAACTGTTAATCAGGGGCAAGTAGCCTTATTTGATTAATCACAGCCTTAGGAAGAAACCCCTGGATAATTTTATCAAATATCACACCACCCAAGTGTACGCGCATGCACACACACACACACACACACACACAGTCCCCAGCTGTGGCAGACATGTAGGTCCCCCATACGTATCCTTGGGCCTCATCCCTTCAGAGTGATCCCACTAACTCCGGGAGGCCAGTGTCTGCATATCTTTGCCTGAGGGCTTTCTCTGAAACAGGAAGGGTGTTCTGCCAGCAAAAGGCAGGCTGAAGTGCTGCGAGCAGCTGTCAACTATGAACAGAAGTGGGTGTACAAACACTCAGTCAGCTGAGATAACTTCAAGGTGTAATTTTGCACAGTCCTCACTGCGCTCTAGTCACTCCCTGTGATAGCTGGCACACCCTGTATTCGCCACCTGGCCATTCCTAGAAGTGTTCTCTGCTCATCCCAGTTCTTGTTTCAGAGTCAGCTTTTGGGAAGGAGAAATCCAAACTTTAAAAAACACACACATATTTTTATTGATTTCAGAGAGAAAGGAAGATAGAAATATCTCTGATGAGAGAGAATCATTGATCAGCTGCCTCCTACACACACCCCACTGGGGGTCAAGCCTGCAACCCAGGCATGTGCCCTTGACTGGAATCGAACCCGGGACCCTTCAGTCCACAGGCCGATGCTCTATCCACTGAGCCAAACCAGCGAGGCCCTTTCATAACCATTTTCCTGAGCCACCAATTCTGCTTAGGGTTCTAAGTATCTGCTCCTGTCTTCCCAGCCCAACCCGTCCACCTCTGGCTCCCTCCCCAGTTTCAACCTGACAATGAATTCTAACCCTTGTTTCTTAACCACTCCCCATTTCTCAAGTACCTTTGGTTCATCCCATGAGATCAGTTCTTGGAGGCCCGTTGTGCCATATATGGTGCCATCTAGATCCTGTCTGCCAACCTGAGCAAGGACTTGATGGGAAACCTCAAGCCAGTCTCTAGGGGGTGACAAAGCGATAGGGCCACACCTTTAGACAGGAAATTGGGAAGGCTGAGACCCAAGTCCTAGATCAGCCGTGGGCAAACTATGGCCCGCGGGCCGGATCCGGCCCGTTTGAAATGAATAAAACTAAAAAAAAAAAAAAAAAGACCGTACCCTTTTATGTAATGATGTTTACTTTGAATTTATATTAGTTCACACAAACACTCCATCCATGCTTTTGTTCCGGCCCTCCAGTCCAGTTTAAGAACCCATTGTGGCCCTCGAGTCAAAAAGTTTGCCCACCCCTGTCCTAGATGATTCACCTCAGGCTGCTCAGGTTGGTACTGAGCCCGAGGGGCTGGGCTGACCATGCCATTGGCCTCTGAGCTGAGCTTGCCCAACATGAGGTGGGGCTGGGCAGGCTGAGGGCTTGGGCTTTCTCTCAGTGTTTGCCCCCTTTCTCCTGCAATTTCCTATCTTTTCCCCTTTAATTCTCTGGGGTTTTTTCCTTCTCTTTTGACCTGTCAGCCGTAACTAGAGTCCTTACGAAAAAAGTGCCCATGTGGGCAATTAAAACACTAGCCAAGGCTAATTCACATAGTTGCTCTGCATTTTAGACGCTTGAAAATAAAAGCCTAGATACAACTAAGAGACGAATGACAGAGAAATAATTTGCAGCACATATGACAAAGGTTGATATTCTTAATAACATAAACAGAGGGCAGGGAAAAAGTAGGTTTACAGTTGTTGGTATGGATAATAATACAACAATTATAAAACCTATATAATTTTATTAACCAATGTCATTCCAATAAATTTGATAAAAATAAACAAATGGGTTTAGCATGGAAAAATACAATCATTAATAAATAATAATGCAAGAATTAACGGTTACAGATACTCACAATAGTACATCTACTTTTGCCCCACCCTGTATCTTAAACTAAATAAACAAAAAAAAATTGTAGAAAAGTGGACAAAGGACATAAAGCGGTAGTGCAAACAGATAGTGCACACATAAAAAAATCCAAAATCCATGCAAAAATAAATTCAAATAAGTCCGAATCTAAATGTTGTGAAGAGACCTCCTCGTTAATAACCCAACCAAAGCAAATAAAAACATCCATTAGGTGCCATTTTTTTTTTTACATTTTACCCTGTCAATGATTAAAAAGAATAATGATGTGCCAGTGCTAGTGAGGTGCGGGGGAACCTGCCTTTTCCTTGACTATTGGAGGGAGTATAAATTGGTACAACCTTTCTGGAGGGAAGTTGGACCACATATAACAAATGTGAAGTGGTACTGCAATTGTTCCTCAAAAATCTATTCAAGACCTTAGGAGGACAAATGGACAAAGACTCATTGTACATTTTTTAAAAAATATATTATATTGATTTTTTACAGAGAGGAAGGGAGAGAGATAGAGAGTTAGAAACATCGATGAGAGAGAATCATCGATCAGCTGCCTCCTGCACATCTCCTACTGGGATATGCCCGCAACCCAGGTACATGCCCTTGACCGGAATCGAACCTGGGACCTCTCAGTCTGCAGGCCGACGCTCTATCCACTGAGCCAAACCGGTTTCGGCCATTGTACATTTTTTAATAAAAGTAGAAAGCTGGACCTCACTGCTCTTCAAGACATCTTAAAAAAATTTTTGTATGACTCCATCACTAGAGGATATGCACCACTAGAGTAGGGAACCTTATCTGTCTCATTCACCACTCTATCCTTAATGCCTAAAACAGTCCCTAACACATAGTGTCTTTGAGTGAATAAATGAACCAATGAAAAGATAAATGAATCAAGAGGGAATTCATTAAATGGTTCACCCATAAATGTGAGCTCAGTCTCCAGTGGGGGACGTGTAGGAGGCAGCCGATCAATGATTCTCTCTCATCATTGATGTTTTTATTTCTCTCTTCCTCTCCCTTCCTCTCTGAAATCAATAAAAATATATATTTTTAAAAAGAAACAATAATGATAGTGAATGCTATGGAGTGTCTACTATATGCTACATACTGTGTTAAGATTTCCTCATCCTATACTAGTATAATAAAGAGCTAATATGCTAATTAGGCCAAACAGCAGAACGACCTTCCAGACGACCTTCTGGACAAAGCCAGGGCTGCGAAGGCCAGGGCAGCTGGGGCTGTGAGGCCCAAGCCCCTTGCACAAATTTCATGCATTGGGCCTCTTGTCCTATATAATAAAAGTTTAATATGCAAAGTGTCCAGTCATCTGGTAAGCCATTCAACCAATCAAAGCGTAATATGTTAATGATATGCTAAGGCTGCTCAACCGCTTGCTATGACATGCACTGACCACCATGGGGGCAGATGCTCTGACTGGTAAGTTAGCTTGCTGTTGGGGTCAGGCCAATCGGGATTGAGCAAGACGGTCCAGACACACCCTGGAACCCTCCTGTGGTCCCTCATCAGCTGGCCAATCTCCCCCATCCTTCCCCGGCCCTGATTGTGCACTGGTGGGGTCCCTCGGCCTGGCCTGCGCCCTCTCACAATCCAGGCTGAGGGACACCCCCCCACCGCCCCTGAGTGCACAAATTTCGTGCACCGGGCCTCTAGTGGATTATATAATTTAAATGTTACAATAAAGCTATGACCTAGGTAGATACTATTATGCATAGTCAGGACTTCTCTCGTTGAAACATACTGAAACCTAACAAATTAGCTTAGGAAAAACATTATTGGTCCATGTAACTGAAAAGTCCACAGGGTAGTTCTGGCTTCAGATTTGGTTGGATTCAAGGACTCAATGCCTTAACGATATAGTTTTTCTCTTTCTCCATCTCTTTTTCCTCTATGTTAGCTTGATTGCCAGACAGCCTGCTCCACATGGAGGGTCCTTCAGTAGTTCTGAGCTTACATGGGCCTAAAGACACTTGATCTCAGAAGGCAAAGCTAGCAAGTCCGCCAGGAAAGGGCCCTGGCTCTCCTTGAGCCAGCTGAACTCCTGGAGGCAGAAACTAGGGTTTCCTGACTAACCGTAGTTAGTGACTGCATCTCTGAGAAGGCCTGGGAGCAGGAGAAGTGGGGTCACCAAAGAGAAACTGGGCAGTTGAAAAGCATAGCACATCACAGATGTTTTCTATAACAGATGAGGAAACTGAGGCACAGAAAGCCTCCGTAACTTCCTTAAAGTCTCAGAGCCAGTTGGTAGTAGAATTCAGATTCGAAACCAGGCAGCTTGACTTTGTAGTGTGATAGTTAATTTTATGTGTCAACTTGACCAGACCATGGAATGCCCAGATGTTTGGTTAAACATTCTGGGTATGTCTGTGAGTGTGTTTCTAGATGAGATTAACCTTTGAGTCAATAGAGGGAATAAAACAGATTGCCCTTCCCAATATGGGCAATCCTGTTAAAGGCATGAGGAGTAGATCAAAAGGTTGAGCAAGAGAGAAGCTGTTCTCTGCCTGCTGGCCTCCCAGCTGTGACATTGGTCTCTCCTGTCTGAGACTGGAACTTATACCATTGGCTCTCCTGGTTCTCTGGCCGTTGGACTGCAGGTTTTGGGACCCCTCAGCCTCCATGATGGCTTGAGCCAATTCTTTATAATAAATCTCTTTTATATGTATGGTAAATATAAATCTCATCTATAGTTATATATACTTTATAAATACATTTTTATCTATCTATGTATCTATAGAGAACCCTAATACATACTGCAAAGCTATATGCATAGAAATGGAAGATGTCCATGACATGTTTCTAAGTTAAAAATAATCAGCGAGAATGTGCTATCTGTTGAATCACCCCATTTATATAATCATATATACATGAAAAGCCTGGAGGGCTGTATACCAAACTGTTAACAAAGGGTGTCTGGGCGGTGGGGGGGTTGGTGGTATTCAGGAGGACTTTTGCTTTCTCATTACTTGAATTTTTTCCCTCACAAAGGTCAAGTATTTATGAGAAAAACAATATTTCCATTCTTGAGAAGAAATTTAAAAGTCAGTAAAATCAAATTTCACACCAAGATGGGAGTGAGAAGCAGGGAAATCAGCAATTGCTTCATGAACATGAGAACACAGGATGTGAAATGGCAGTATTTTCTCCTCTCTTCCCTCTCTCCCATTGCACTCTTCATTGTATTTCATTTATTTTTAGTTTCCTGAGAAAGGCCGGAGAGGGTATGGTTGGTTGCTCTTCCTTTCCCCTTGGTTCTGAGAGTTTATCCATGCCAACTGGACCATAAGTGACTAAAAGAATCAACTGCACAATCAGAAAATTGGAGGGCTAGAAGAGACTACAGAAAGGGTCTGGTTCAGTGACTTAAAAAAAAAATTGATTTGCCCCCACCCCGCCCTTTGAAAAACCAAACCCAAGTCAGGGAGGAGAACAGAAACCAGAATTCTTGATCTGTGAACATGGTTTGAAAGCCATTAACCTAATCTAACCCTATCATTTCACAGAAGGGTCTCAGGTCTTCTGCTCATGGAGAACTGAACCACACATTCTTGAGCCTACACAGGTGCCTCGAAGTGCATCTTTTCTGGACATTCAGAATCTGAGCAGCTCCTGAATTAGGCACAGGACAAGGTTATCAGTGGACAGTGTCTCTGTGTCCTGCACAGGTGAGGAATGCCTCCTTTTCTTTTACTGGTCGCTCATAGACTCTCTTTTTTTCTTTTTTAAGGATTATTGAAACTAGCACCCATTCTCCCCAGGGAACCAGGGTGTTATAGAGTTTTCTGCTCCCAGGAGTGGGTCGGGGTCAAGGGACACAAGAAAGAACAGCTGGGAAAAATACCTCAGTGGCAAGGCCAGGAGCTCACAGAATTAGGGTTGGGATTAGGTTTGAAATCTAGGATTAAATTTTACAGATATTAAGAGTAGGATTAATATTGAGGCTAGGGTTTGGATTGGATGTTGGGGACAATGACCACATTAGAATGAACTATAATGATGAAAGGGTTTGAACTGGGAATTAGAGAGAGATGTTGGGTAAGGGCTAGAATGAGAGTTGGAGGGCCATCTATTGTCGCTCAGTTCTCTACAAGTTCCTCCTTTTTGGTTTTATCGTCCATGGCTAAAGTCTTTGGACTCAGTATTACTAAGAAAACAACCGTTGTGAACCCCTGAGTCACACCTGGCTCTTTCCCGTACCACCTCAGTTGCTACTTCAAGGGCTCTGGCTACCTAGGCATTAATAGTATCTTTCACTAGATCCTATTGAGCATGTACATGGCTCTTTTGGGGCCAATGGTGATTAAAACTATCCCCAAGAGTCACATCGCAGGTTTATCTGGAATGTAATCCACACTAGCAAGCAGCCAAGACAATTATGACAAAAGTATATTGCCAGAACCGGTTTGGCTCAGTGGATAGAGCATCGGCCTTCGGACTGAAGGGTCCCGGGTTCAATTCCGGTCAGGGGCATGTGCCTGGGTTGTGGGCACATCCCCAGTGGGAGATGTGCAGGAGGCAGCTGATCGATGTTTCTCTCTCATCGATGTTTCTAGCTCTCTATCTCCCTCCCTTCCTCTCTGTAAAAAAATCAATAAAATATATTTTAAAAAAAAGTATATCAACCAATTACCCCACACTTTGGTCCCCTAATTTGATGATGTCCTGACATTTTATGTCTTCTCTGAGCTTTTGTCCAACTAAGTGGGCATGCTATAGGAATTGGTTCAAAGACTCTTCAAAAAGAAACCTTGGAAACTCCTAAGAGTGAAGAGCTAGTTGGCTACAGATGTCATATGAAAAAGCAGATGAGCACTGGCCCTCATTGCAGACTCCAGTGTGGTGAGAAGCTCACAGTAAGTTTCAGTCTTCTAGGGAAGTGCGTGGTGACGGAGACATTCCCCCAGGATAATCTGATAAGGATGCCAACTCATATATGGATCTCGCATTGATTAACAAATTATTGTGCTTTTTTATTCATTTAACATGTTTATTTTCATTATATTTCTTTAAAGATTTTTTTTAAATTTAAATTTATTTTTAGAGAGGGAGAGAGGGAGAGGGGGAAACATCAATGCAAGAGCAAAACATCAATTGGCTGCCTCCCACAGGCCCCCTACTGGGGATTGAGCAGAAATCCTGATTAGGAATCCAACCAAGCAACCCTTGATGGCATGGGATGATGCCTAACCCTCAACAAGTTTATTAAATGACTCACCAAATGTGCCCTGGGCATTGTGTAGATAGCAGCGAACAAAACAGACATGATCTTTGGAGAGGAGACACACAAATATTTAATTATATACTGTGATAGGTGCTACAAAGGAAGAGAGTACCAGAGAAGATAAATATGGGGCGACATAATTTTAATTGGGACTGGGTGGGAGGCGGTCAGTGAAGATTTCTTTGAGTGCCATTTAAATTTAGGCCTGAAATAGTTTAAGTGGGAGTTAGTTTGTTGGAGAATTCTTGACCTTGCCCATTGTTCTTTATATTTTGAATTTCAGGCTGCAATTTATTCCTTTTTTGGTGGTAGTCACATTTTAGAATCTTTGCTAAGAACATAAGTAACCTTCTTAGAGAACTGCGGGCTACAAGATGGGCTTCTGGCAGCTATATTTGCAGTACAAAACAAAGAGCCTTGACAACATACTGTTCCAGTGGTTAAAGGCGATTATTGCTAGAATAGACCACCTGACATAAACTATACCAACTGGGATTCATAGATATGAATTAATGTCTGCTGGTTCTCAAAATTTTTGTTGTTGTTGTTAATCCCCACCCAAGGATATTTTTCCATTGATTTTTAGAGAGAGTGGAAGGGAGGGAGGGGAGAGAGAAAGAAACATCCATGTGAAACACATTGATTGGTTGCCGCCTGCACATACCCCAACTACGGCTGGGGATGAACCTGCAACCCAGTTATGTGCCCTTGACTGGGAATCAAACCTGAGACCTACAGCCAACACTCTAACCACCGAGTAACACCAGCCAGGGCCTCTGAAGTGAGGCTAGGCATGCTTGGACAGTCATGTTCTACTTTGTTCCCAGAGAAGCAGAGAAAGCAAGTCTGCAGAAAAGAATGAAGCAGCCTTGTAGGGAGAAGTAGTGATGAAAGAACATTTGACCACAGAGAAAGATAATGAAGGGATAGCTATTTGACTTCCTGTTAATATTTTTTTAAATTTACTAAAAAAACCCAAAAACCAACTTTATTGTTGAGAGTGTTATAGATGTACCTCTTTTGTCCTACTCCCCACTCATTGCCCCCTTCCACCTGGTTCCCATTCCACCCTAGGCCTTTACCACTCTATTGTCTGTGTCCATAGGCAATGTATATATGCTTATAGTTGGATAATCTCTTCCTGCCCCTCACCCTTCCCTATGAGATTCCTCAGTATGTTCCATGTTTCCATGACTCTGATTCTATTTTAGTTATTAATTTTGTCCCTTAGATTTCTTGTTCATTTATTTTGATTTTTAGATTCAATTGTTGATAGATATGTATTTATTGCCATTTTATTGTTCATTTAAACATTTTTTTTATTGATTTCAGAGAGGAAGGGAGAGAAAGAGAGATAGAAACATCAATGTTGAGAGAGAATCATTGATTGGCTGCCTCCCGCATGACCCACACTGGGATTGAGCCCGTAACTGGGTATGTGCCCTGACCAGGAATCGAACCATGATCTCCTGGTTCCTAGGTGAACGCTCAACTGCTGAGCCACATTGGAAAGACTTGTTCATATTTTTGATCTTCTTTTTCCTACTTATTCTTAAAGAATACACTTCAACATTTCATGTAATACTGGTTTGGTGGTGATAAACTCCTTTAGCTTTTTCTTGTCTGTGAAGCTCTTTATCTGACCTTCAATTCTAAATGATGGCTTTGCTGGGTAGAGTAATCCTGGTTGTAGGTCGTTGCTATTCATCACTTTGAATATTTCTTGCCACTCCCTTCTCGCCTGCAAGGTTTCTGTTGAGAAATCAGCTAACAATCATATGGGCACTCCCTTGTAGGTAACTAATGCATTTCTCCTGCTGCTTTTAAGATTCTATCTTTTTTTAAGCATAACCAATGGACATAAGACACTGCAGGATAGGGGAGGCTAGGGGACTGTCGAGGGGGGGGCGGGGGGAAGGACACATATGTAATACCCTTTGTAATACTTTAAGCAATTAAAAAAAAAGATTCTATCTTTGTCTTTAACCTTTGGCATTTTCCCTAATTTTGATGTGTCTTGTGTGAGCCTCTTTGGGTTCTTCTAGTTTGGGACTCTGTGCTCCCTGGATTTGAAAGTCTATTTCTTTCACCAGGTAGGGGAAGTTTTCTGTCATTCATTCATTCTCCTTTTTTTTAAAGATAGTTTTATTGACTTCAGAGATGAAGGGAGAGAGGTAGAAACATCAATGACGAGAGAGAACCATTGATCAGCTACCTCCTGCACACCCCTCACTGGAGACTGAGCCCACAACCAGGGCATGTGCCCTGACTGGGAATCAAACCATGACCTCTTGGTTCATAGATCAACACTCAACCACTGAGCCATGCCGGCCAGGCTCTGTCATTATTTCCTCAAATAGGTTTTCAATATCTTGGTCTCTCTCTTCTCCTTCTGGCACTCCCATAATGTGAATGTTGGTATGTTTGAAATTGTCCCAGAGGCTCCTAACACTATCTTCATATTTTTGGATTCATTTTTCTTTTTGCTCTTCTGATTGGGTGTTTTTTGCTTATATTCCAAATCACTGATTTGATTCTGGGAATCCTCTACTCTACTGTTGAATCCCTGTAAATTATTCTTTATTTCAGTTAGTGTATGCTTAATTTCTGACTGGTCCTTTTTCATGTCTTTGAAATTCTAAAATTCTTGAAAATTTCATTCAGTCCCTTAAAGCTCTCATTAAGATCCTTGAGTAACCTCTTAACCATTGTTTTGAACACTGTATCCAGTAGTTTGCTTGCTTCCATTTCTTTCATTTGTGACATATTTTTTGTCTCTGCATTTTGGTTGCTTCCCTGTGTTTAGTTCTATGTATTAGGTAGAGCCGCTATGTCTCCTGGAATTGATAGAGTGGCCTTGTGTAATAGGTGTCCTGTAGGGCCCAGTGGCTCAGCCTCCCCAGTCACCTGAATTGGGGCTCTATGTGGGCTGTGTGCAAAGTTTTGTAGTTGAGCCTTGATTGCTGTTGGCGTCAGTAGGAGTTGACCTGCAGGCCAATTGGCTGTAAGGACCAGGTATGACTACAGTAGAAGAGTTGCTGTGCAGGAGACACCGCTATGGAGCAGGACTTGTTTCAGTGGGGCTTTGGTACTCACTGAGTCTTTCCCTTGAGTGTGTCACTTGTGGATGTGTAGAGTTATAATTTGGTATGAACTGAAGCTGTCTACTGGGTGCACTGGCTCTGGGGTCTCTTGGGGGGTGCAAAGTCAGCCACTGCCTGGGACCCCCTGGCAGGAGCTACAGAGAGATCTGCAGATGGCTGCTACTTGTATTGGGCTTGGAAGTGCCCAGGTAAGGCCCAGCTGTGAAGCAAGGCAGGCTGGTGCTAATGCCAGGTCTTGGGCCTTTTATTGATAAGCTTGGGGCATGCTGACACCAGGTGCTGCTTGTTTGAGAGATTTTAACAAAGTCTGACGCTTGAACCAGGCAGGTCATTCATATAGAAAAGCCACAGCCAACAGCTTCAGTGGGACTGCAAATTGGATGGGGTGGGGTCTCAGGGAATCACCAGGGCAGAGCAAACAGTGTGGGCCAGGCTGATGGAAACTCAGATATGGCTGCCAGTCAGCTCTGTGATGGAGGAGGTCCCAGCAAGGAACAATAAACCCTGGGAGCACCTCCTTCTGGGAGAAAGCTGCCCTCAAGCTCCTACCTGGATGCCAGACAATCCAGTTTCTCACCATATGTCCTTGGATTCCCCCCAGCCATTGCAGAGGAAGTGGGACTATGGAAGTTCGTGCACCACCCCTTTAAGAGGAACTGTGTGGGACAGCAGCAGCCTCTGTGTCATTTAGGCATAACCCCTGCTGTTTTTTACAGCCCGAAGTTATAGGGGACTTCTCTTCCCAGCTCTGGAACCCTGGGCTGAAGGTCTGGTGTGGGCCTGGGACTCCTTTCTTCTCACAGGAGGCCTCTGCAGCAGAAATATCCCTCCCGATTAAAAAAAAAAAAAAAAAAAAAAGGCCCATGTGGGTGTCAGACCAGCCTGCTCTGCATCTCTGCCCCTCCTACCAGTCTTGGTATAGTTTCTTCTTTACTTTTCTAGTTGTAGGACTTCCATTCAGCTACATTTCAGGTGGTTCTGGATGGTTGTTCTGTATTTTAGTTGTAATTTTGATGTGGTTGTGGGAGGCAGCGTTTACCTACACCATCATCTTGGTTCTCCTCTGCTTCCTGTTAATGTTTTAGATCCTTGTTCCAGTCCTTCATGGATTGAGTTTGCTTCAATCTGACAGATTGTGGACCCCACAAGTCCACAGAGAATGAACAAATAGATGGTATATACAGAAATAAAATAATAACATTTGGTAATAAAACTAACACAGGTAATACCCTCTGAGCCTCTTGTATCCCCACTGGGTTGAGGGTACATAGCTATTTCTATGAACCAGTCCTTCTGGAGCTAGGTTTTGTGAGGAGACAAACTTAAATTTCCAGGTGGCATAATGAGATTATGTGGGCAGAGGAAGGAGGGACCAATTCTGTCTTGTCAGGGTATGGAAGACATTGGATAAGTAACGTGTGGCTAAAGTAGGAGTGTGCTGGGCAAGAAAGAGGAAGGACAGTTGGGGCAGAGAGGATTAGGAGGGACAAGGCCTTAGGAAAGAAATACTGGGTACTCCACAAATGCTTGTTAAATTGAATAAATGGCGAACAGGTAGGCAAGCAGTTTGTAAGATGACAATCACATTTTATATTAAAATATCCTTTTGGATTTAGGGTTTCCTTTTCAATATAGAAAAGAAAATTAAGATGTCAATAGTCTACTTAATCTCAGTTCGTTAAACTTATCGGCTGTAAGTCTTCCACAAATGTGGCAATTTTATGTCAGTTTAAGTGAAGATTTAAGGGCAGTATGAGTCCAGTGAAAGCTAGGTGTGCTGTATGGCTTCATTCATTCTACAGACTTTTGACAGAAATAGTTACTGAAGGTTTGTGAAAATCCACAAAGTCGAAACTAAATGTTTATCCCAAATAAACCAGCACTCACATTTGGGGGTGATTCAGCATTAAATGGTTTGACTTTTCACCATCATTTGTCTTCATCATCAATAGCATCTTTAGGGAGAGGCTAAGCTAAATGTGACCCTTGCTCTTTAGATGCCAGAAGCCACATCAACGATAGTAAGTCCGCAGAGCACTAACGGGAACGGTATCTACAGAAATTAAAGGACATTTGGTAATAAAATCGATCCGGTGTCCCCACAAGGGTCGGGGTACACAGCAGCTATTTCTAAAAAAAGCCAGAAAACCTTCCTTCCTGGAAGTATGAGGGACTTAGAAGTTCACCCATAAGGACCTCGGCTGTGGGTCCTCTCCAGGTGGTCTGGTGCAAGGTTTCTCTGTGTGTTGAAATTAGTCACCAACAATCGCCTTCAGGTTACGTTTGGCTGGAGCTCAGCATGAGTTTCCCAACACAAGACACGGGGAGCCGAAGGACTCATTTCTTAGTGGCTCAAACTTCTTTGGTCACTCATCCATTTCCATCACTGACGAGGTCAGAGCTCCCCTGCAAAATCCAGACATGTCCGCTCTAAGAGGGAAATAGGTTCTCCTAGTCTAGGCTTAGAGAACGGACTTGTGTATCTGAGGCTAGGAGGTACCGAGAAGGGAGAGAGCGGGCATGGACCCTGACCTCGACACAACTCTCCGGGAAGACCCAGACCCACTTCCGGGTTTGGAGGCGCTTCCTCCCGGCCCCTCCCTGCACCCAGTTACGGGGGTCTCTGAGCGCATGCGCAGCGCTCGGCCGCTGCTCTGGGACTGGCCCAACTTACCCTAAACAACTAAGCTGCTCCCCTCCCTCCCGCTTGGGGCATACCATTCACGTGTGTGGGGGGCAACACGCCCCCCCCCGTAATCAGAAGTCGGCTCCCCTTCTTCAGACGTAGGGATGGGGGAAGGTAAGTTTGCCTCAGATTTTAAAAGTCCCAGGAATAAGAAAGCCTCAGGCCCGTCGCCGAGCGAGAGCCTGCCGTTTTAGGTTTGCTCCCAGCCCCACTCGCTTCCTTTGAGGAGCTGAACAAAGTGGCACGCCCGGATCCCAGCTGATCAGCTGCTGGGCTTTGGCGGCGGCTCTCCCGGGCGAGACCATTGTGACTTCGTGGGAGGGGTGTGTGAGGGAGGGAGGGAGGGGGAGGAGCGGCCATTGTCCGGTCAGCGCAGCCTCCGGGGGAGGGGAGAGCGAGCGGGACCTGGAGCTTCACTGCGGCCGCAGCTACGCCGGAGCCGGCGGGGGCCTCAGGTCCTTCCCAGCGCGGCCACACGGGACATCGCTGTGGCTGGGAGCGGCGGTGGGAGCCGCCGAGGGCGCCGGGTCCTCGCTCCTGCCCCTCTCCCCGCGGGCCTCGGTTCACCCGCACGCCCCTCCTCCTCAACTCCCCTCCCACTCCGCTCCGCGCCGCCCCGGGCCCCCCCACCCCCCCGTCTCCGCAGGCCCAGTGGTGCGGCCCGCCTCCAGCTGACCGGCCTGGAATCCCGGCTCGGAGCCCCGGACTCGCGCCCGCCCGCGCGCCCGCTCCCTCCCCCTCCCCCCGCCCCGAGACCCCCACAGTCGCCGCCGCCGCCTCCTTCGAGCGGGGCCCAGGCCCAGCCGCCGCCACCGCTGCCGCCGCCGAGCTCCGCCGCCTCCGCCGCCGAGCACCATGGGAGACGCCGGGAGCGAGCGCAGCAAAGCGCCCAGCCTGCCGCCCCGCTGTCCCTGCGGCTTCTGGGGGTAAGTGCCGGGCCGGGCGGGGGCGGGGGCCGGGGCCGGGGGCGCGGGCGCGGGGGCCTTCCCGGGCAGGCCTAGGCCGGGGAGGCCCGAGCCCTGGGGGCTGGGCTCCAGCCGGGCCTACGGGGAGGAGGCAGGGGCCGAGTCCGGGGAGGGGTACCGGGTGGGGCGTGCGGGTGGGCAGCGCAGACACGGCCCGGAGTGCGCTGCCACCCTCCGTGATCCTCCTGTCGGAGGCCGGGGTCGCCCGGGAGGCCCGGGCCACGGGGGAGGGGGGCAGGGCAGCGGGCAGGGGTGGGGGGGCGGCTGGGGGCCCCCCTTTTCTGGGCATGTGGAGGCCGGCCCTTGTTCCTCTCTCTTCCCCCTCCTTGGTCTGAGTTTGTGCCCAGGCGCCAGGAGGGTATTTCCTCTGACTTTTTCACCTCCCCTCCTCCCTGTCCCCGGGAGACTTGCATCATCACTTCCTAAATTATAATCCCGGTGCCTCATTGACTTTTAGGAAGCTGTTCACACGACACCCTTTTTTAAAAATCGAGAGCAGAGTCCAGGCCGAGGTAAAGTTGTAAGATAGTTGAGGCCTCACCTTTATTTAAAACACATTTCGGAAGATCTGTAAAATTTCCTTGTCAAAAAAAACACAACCCAAAACCAAACTCAAGTCAGCCTGGCTTGGGGAACTTGAGGGTCTATTGGCTCCAATTTCTTTCTATCCCCATTAAAAAACAACAACAAAACACAATGAAAATATTCACATTGGCCAGCCTATGTGTTATTACTTGGCCATTCTGTTTTAGAGTTGAAAAATGTGCGGTGGGAAATCAGCTTTCCCACCCACAGTTTAAATTGGAGGACCTGAGCTGGACGGCTTGCCACGTTTCTCACCTAACAGGTGCCTGGGTAGGACCTGATGGCTCTGCTTCTGTTGTAAGGAAACGGTAGACTTCAAAGGCCAACTTTTGTGATTGAGGCCTTTTTTATTTTTATTTTATTTTCCAAGGACTTGGTATATTTGGAGGTGCATAGAGGCAGTAAGGAAATGATTATTTCTGGGGAGGACATCTTGGTAAGATGTATTTTATCTTTCCTAACTTTCCGAACCTAGGAATGGTTAAGGTAGAACCTAAGGCAATGATTTTGGGAGTGCAGACAAAGATTACGAACTGTGTCTTAATGTAGATTTCTGTGAAATGTGTCAAATCCAAGGGTTGTGACGAAGAAATAGAGTCTTGTTTTCTCATCTTTCTGCCTTTTATCAAGAATTTCCCGGAGGGAAGGACATTAATAAAAAGTTGTGACATTACCAAAGGTTCTGAAGTTGTGAAAGTATTTTAGGCTTTATAGTCTTCCCTTCGTTTTGATTTGAAAATAATAATTGGGTTATTTGCTAAGTGCTATCTCGGACAGTCTAACTCCTGCAAGGACCTTAGGAAATCTTATCTTTGTAGATGAGGAAGGAGGCTTAAAGAGAAGAGGGTGGATAACTTGCCCCTTGCCTACGGGGAGTTCAGGGTTGAGCTGGTGAACTCTTTGGAGTGCTTAATACCATCATGTTTATGACATCAGTCTGCAGTCCTGGAAAACTCTGGTGTCACAAGCCTCAGATTGTAACTCATTATAAGACATGTGGCTCAAAGAAAGTAGTTGTCAATGGCAATGAATGCCCAGAATATATCAAAGTTCTATTTCCTGGCAACATGTTTATGTCCTTGGGACCATTGTCATGAGTGGGACCCTTATTGAAAGACCTATATCAAGACTTAAAAATTAAGGAATTGGAGTAGCCCTTTTCCCTTTTCTCCCTTTGGACAGCAGAATTCTGTGTAATGCCAAGAGTTTGGTAGTAGCAAAGTGGGATAGACTGATGCCATACTTGGCCTATATAAGCAATCAGGACTTTTTTCTTGATATTTCAGCCTGAAATGTTGAACTGCAATTTGCCTAACAGGAGTAGGGGCCACAAAACTAACATTTTTATGATGAAAAGTGTTCCTTTTAATACGTAATGTTTTAACCTTTTCTAAAGGTGTCTGTAGGCACCTGTGTAGTTTGCATTTTATACCAAAGTATAATGAAATTACTGCCTAGTTTCCATCACATCTTAACTGACTTTGAACATGTTTTCTTTATTTCATGGATGACATTCGTATTATGTTCACTAAACTTACAATATATTAATTTTTTTTCTTTTTTATTGTCTAAAGTTTTACATATGTCTCCTTTTCCCCCGATTGTCAAAATTATTTTGATATAATAGTGGACAAAGGGGCACTGGTCCCATTCGCTGGGATCAGGGAGCTCCCAGAGTAGAAAAGTAAAGTTACAGTTACAAATCAATGTGGGAGGTAGAGGAAGGTATCCTGGAGGAGGTGACACCAGCCTAGTCCTGTAGGAGAGAATGGAAATAGGGAGAAGAGTGTTGGAGGCATTGGTGAAGGCCTGGATGTGTGAGAGACACTACACATTTGAGGACCTCAAAGTTCATTGGAGTCGATTGGTAGGGATCACCTGAAAATGAAGCTTAGATGGTGAGAGCAGTTGATAATTCAGGGCTCCAAAGGTGATGCTTAGGACTTTGGACTTTTATCCTGATGCTTTTATCCTGAGGAGTTATTGCAGAACACTGAGCGGGTAGTGATAGGATTTCCTTTAATGTGAAAAACTATTGGATCATCTCAAGAGTGGCCTGGGTGTGTGGCTGTGGTTTATGATTATGAGTCTGTATGAATATGATGTATTATGTAAATTCGTGGGGTGTTACCAGGTTAACAAAAGACTTATCAGGAGGAGTAATACAGGGCAGTGATGATGGTGGCCTGTACTGGTATAGTGGCCAAGGAGAATGGAGAGAAATAGATGTGAAAGCCATTCAAGAGGTATCTCTCGCCTTTTCCTTTCACGAAAATGATGATGTGTCTAAAACCTTCAGTCAGCATCGCACTCTGGGAGCTGTAGGTCTATAAAGTCAGCTAGCCAGAGCCCACACCCAGTGCTTCACAGAGGAGCCTCTCTGCAGAATGTTCTGGCACCAACAGACTAAAGGCATTTCCTTTAGGATTGCTTTTCTCTCCAGTGACAGGCTGCAGGACTTACTGTCCAGCATTTTCTAGTCATGACACCAGTTAGTGGGGCTTGGTTAAATAGAGCTTTGGGGTCTTTCTGTGGGAACATAATTAGAAAGGAGAATGCCAAGAGGGCCATATGATGCAAATGTGTTAGTGTTTAGAACACATGAAGTTTCTAGTTCTCTCCCTCTTGGTTTATAATGTGTAATTGTATGCAGGTAATTTTTGAACCATTTTATAGATAGGCCATCTTGTTGAAATGTACCTGTTTGTAAAACTTGGAGGTTGTTTGCATAATAATACAATGTTTTTAGGGTTAAAGACCATAACCCCCCCTCCCCCAGAGACTTAAAACTTTTAGTGAAATATGAACATTTTCTTACTTATTTTAGGTAATCAACTAATTATGCAAAATACATAATTTATAATTGTCAAGTATGGAATGACATAATCAATTAGTACTTTTTCTTTAGTTGAAATATACATATATAGAAAAGCACTTTTAAACTATACAGATATAAGTGATATTAGTTGAAGCTACATTTTAAATTGTTTGGATGTTTAAAATGTACTGAGGCACTTGGATTTTTCACAGATACTTTCAAAAGTTGTCGATAGAGCAGATCTAGAATATTGTAAAAAAGACAGGAAGAAGATTAAGACAAGAATATATTGAGTGTATTATAGGATAATAGAAAGGATGTTTAGGTAGGTTGAGGAAAGATGGATTTTTTTCTCATTCTACTTGTTAAGTATAAAAATTCAATTACTATTATTAAGACTTTGCTTTTCATTTGGAGACAATCTATTGCAATGTAATTTTATGAAAACTTTGGGAAGTACTATTTCTTCTGTAAATAAGTTTTTAGACAAATGTTCAGTCTGGTATTAGAGAGTAATGGAGTATTTAAATATGGGATTTATTGGGTAAACTGTTAATTGTTTTGATAAAAAAAGAAAAGAAACCTTTCTAATGAATCATTTCATAAAAGAAATATTCGGCCAATATTTAATTTTTGGGAAAATAGATTTTATTAATATTTCATCTTTGTGATCTATTCTGTTGAAGCATTGTACTTACTGCATCTGCTAGATAATTGATATATTTTAATTGCTGTATTTTATTTATTTATTTATTTATTTATAGAATAGAGCACTGCTTTCTTTTTATTTTATTTCATTTTTTCCCATCACCACTTATCCACTCTTTGCCCTCTTCCACCTCCACCACCGCCCCCCCCCATCACGACACTGTTGTCTGAGTTCTTTTATTTATTTTTTAAAAATATTTTTATTGATTTCATAGAGGAAGGGAGAGAGAGACAGAAATACCAATGATGAGAGAGAACCACTGACCAGCTGCTTCCTGCACCCCCCCACTGGGACTGAGCCAGCAACCTGGGCATGTGCCCTTGACTGGAATCGAACCTGGGACCCTTCAGCCCGCAGGCTGATGCTCTATCCACGGAGACAAACAGGCTTTTTCGCTCAGTCCTACTCCCCAACCTCACCAAGAGCTGTCTGCCTGTTCTTTTATCTATGAGTCTGTTTCCAGGTAATAGATATATTTTAAATAAAGATAGGGTTATGTAGAGATCAGTAGTTTTCTCACAAAAATAAATTCTATTCCCGAAATGATTCCTAGTAGAAAGTTGATTGAACATATAATTGAGTTACTTTAAATAGAATTTACATACATATCTATATACCTATTTTCTTTTTCTTCTGAGCCTGGTCTTTGGGAATTAATATTGATCTCTGTTTCTGTCACTTTGTGAGTCATCTGGCTAGTGTGCTTGGCTCCTAAGCAGTGTGTGGCCCTCACACTCAGTTTGAATCTTCAGTCTGTCTCCTAATTGGAACATGTTGCCACACTTCAACCAGCTTAACCTGGGCTTTCAAGGTTGTGAGATACAGCATGAATCACTAGTTAATCGGAATGTTCATTCCAGTGATGTCACTAATTATCCCTTGATTATAAAACCCCCTTAAACATTCTCTTAAAAACAAAGCAGCTTGTTCGTGCAGTTTTTCTTTTCATCTTTGAGTTTTGTGTGCACCTGAAGATACAACATGATTTAAATGAACTAGTCACTGTTAGTGTTTATCTACTTGCTCCGTTTTCTTGATTACATTTGGGGTGTCCAGAAAATAGGAAATTTGCCCCTTTTATGTGATGGAACATAGGGAGATAATTTTTTTAAAAAAGAAAACATGGTCTTTATCTACATGGTTTTGAGGTAGTAGCTTTTTAGAGTTACATCCATTTAACATATATAGGATATTTGGCTCCTCTGGTATTATCCTTTTTTCCTCCCCATTCACCTTTTCCTCCAAAAAAAGAGGAGAACCCAATACTTTAAGCCGTACAGAAAAGTTTTGACTAAAATTTTTAAAAATAATCCTTAATAGTATTAAAGTTATCATTGGTTTTCACAAATTAACTTTTTTCTAGCTGGAAAATTAGAGGGTTAAGAATTTTTTGAAATGAGTGAAGTCCATTAAAAAAAAACCCCTAATGTATTAAGTGTTATTTACTGAGAATAGAGTGAGAATTAATATAATTTGAATTTTTTATTAGGTTATAAGGAGGTTATATCTGTGCAAAGTGATGCAAAGTTTTGAAATCCTGTAATAATCATAATTAAAATCGAGGTTAAAAATTCTTTTTTCTTTTTAAAAAATCCTCACCCGAGATTATGTTTCCATTGGTTTTAGATAGAGATGGAGGGAGGGGGGAAAGAAAAACAAACATGGGATTGGTTGCCTCTCATATTCACCTGCCTCCCATATGCTCCCTAACTGGGCATGGAACCTGCAACCTAGGTGTGTGCCCTGACTGGGAATTGGACGTGCAGCCTTTTGGTGTAGGGGAAGACATTCCAGCCAACAGAGCCACATAGAGGAAGCGACTGGTCACAGCTCAACACTTTAATAATTTTAATGAAACACTTAAAAAATCATCCAGATTCAGGCTAGTTGGATGTTGTAGGACTTTGTGTCAGAGTGGTTTGCAAAAGAGGACCTTCTTCCCAACTAGGTGGATGACACTGATGTCACTCATTTCTACTAGGGGCTTTGAGAAACAGGCTGATTCTGCTTTGGGCTGGGTCCCTACATAACAAGATTACATTGCTGAATGAGATATTTAGGCACAAGGAAGAACTGTCCTATATGTGTTAAGTGCGGGAGAGAGGTTAAGCACCTTTATTTGAAGTGTTTATTGTTCAGAATCTAAGACCCTATTTTAGACTTGTGGTGTCCAGCGTGGTAGCCACCAGCTAAATGTAGCAATTTAAAATCATACTAATTAAAATTAAAAATAAAGATTCAGTTCTTCAGTCACATAGCTACATTTTAAGTACTCACTAGCTCAAGAACTAGTGACTACTCTGTTGAGGAACACATATATAGAACACTTCATTCTTCCAGAATGTTTTGTTAGACAGTGCTGTTCTAGAATGTTGACCAGATAGGCAGCCAGGGTATTGAAGATTATTTTCTTCCCAGTTTTTTGAGATATAATTGACATTCAAACTTATTTTCTTGTGAGTTCTCTAGATCCTGTTTTCTTATATTTTGAAAATAAGGGATTTGTCTAATTTAACTGTTTCTTTCCAGCTCTAACATGATACTTTATTTACATTGGGGAAGCAATGCTATTGTTAATCCATATTACGGGGAAGTGCTCCTTTGATCAGTTTTGGGAACTAAAATTGCAGTACCTATTAGTCTATAATTTGAACATTTCTTTCATGTTTCCTTTTGAGTCAATCATTTTTGCTCTTTTCTTCACACTATTTAACTGGCAATCTCAGAGGTCTATGAAGGGAGATGTTGGACTAATAGAGAGTCATGTTCTTTTTCCCCTGGTACTTTTGTAGAGGAATGATATTTGTTTTCACAAATGTAAATTTCACATGGCAGCTGTTGATATGTGATTAGGAATAAGTGCATTAGATTTTCTGGAAAATGTAAGCCTCTAAAAATTTAAGAGGAAGATGGAATGTATTGGAATATCCAGCAGCAGTGGACAAAACCAGAGTGATCTGTGACATACCAGGCTGAGGGAATGGCACAGATGAATGACAGTGACAGGGGTCAGAACTGCAAGTAGTGATGGACATTGAGGTTGTGGCTGCAGCTGCTAACCAGAGGAAGGAAGAATGCGGATAGGAAGAAGATGCATTACAGCAACTGTTCATTCAGCTGTACCAGATGTCCTGAATCATAGGCAGGTGCTATTTTGTATTAGGGCAAAAGAATGCCTGGGAGAGGTCACTGATGTAGCTTGCTACCACTCTGGCCTTGGGCGGGGAGGGCAGACCACACCACAATATTTTGTGTTTCAAGTTTGTGGACAGACTTATTTAAGCCTCATTGTAAACAGTGATGTTGTTGATATTGTACCTGGGACCTTTTGAGGAGTGCCTTTTCTCATTTATTTCTGCTGCAGTGGAGTAATGTATAGTAAAAGCTGGTGATGTCTTATCTACTTCTTACACTCTGATAAGCTGAAGGCATTTATATAAAACTAGAGGCCTGTTGCATGAAAATTCATGCACTGGGGGGAGGGGAGAGGGGTCCTTCAGCCTGGCCTGCCCCCTCTCACAGTCCAGGAGCCCTCAGGGGCAGGAGACAACCCAGCAATCAGGGGAAGGGGTCGCCCCCATCACATCTCTGCTGCTGCCACTGCTGGCAGTGCAAGCCTCGGCCGGCCCTGATTACCTGAGCCTCGGCTGGCCCTGGGTGGGTGGGCAGCCGCCATCTGAGGCTTGCCTGCACCTCGGGCCGGCCCTAGGTGGGTGGGCAGCCGACATCCAAGGCTTGTCTGCGCCTTGGGTGTCGGCTGGGCAGCTGCCATCTGAGGCTTGCCTGCACCTTGGGCTGTCCCTGGGCGGCTGGGGGGTTGAGGGGACTGGCTGGACCCGCCTGTGGGTGGGCCAGGCTGTGCCATGCGCCTGCTGCCCTGGCGGGGCTAAGGAGACTGGGCGCTGCCATCTTGTGGCTGTGGGCACCGCCATCTTTGAGGGTATGACAGCAATTAGCATATTCCCTCTTTATTGGCTGTGGTCGCTGCCATCTTGTGAGGATGTGACAGTCAATTAGCATATTCCCTCTTTATTAGATAAGACAATGATACTCTCAGCCACATTTCCTAAAAGAGTTAATTGACCATTCAAAAGTATCACAGATACTCCTCTTGCAGTCAGGTTCTTTGGCCAGGCATTTGATTTTCTCTTAAATGCTTGCATTGGTAGCATTCCTGAAACACCATATGAGGTTTCTGTAGCTTATGGTACCTAACGAGTGGGAGCAAGAATTTGTAGACTACAGATTGGGTGGAAGACTTTACTGATCATGTCTATGCATTCAAAGTCTCTGCCTTTTTCAGGCCACCATTTTTCTTTTTATTTATTTATTTTAGAAAGAGAGAGAGGAAAGTGGGAAGAGAAACGTCAGTTTCACTTATTTATGCATTCATTTTTTTTTTTTTAATCTTTATCTGAGGATATGTATTTATCGATTTGAGAGAAAGAGGGAGAGAGGGAGGGAGAGAGAGAGGAGCAGAGAGAGGAAGAGAGAGGGGGAGGGAAAGGGAGAGAAAGAGAGAGAAACATCGATTGGTTCCCTCCCATAGAGTATGCACCCCGACTGGGGATCGAACCCACAACCTAGGTGTAAGCCCTGACCTGGAATTGAACCTGCAATCTTTTGGTGTACAGGACTACACTCCCAACAAACTGAGCCACCTGGAAGGGCTCCTTGGTTGGTTTTTGTGTGTTCCCTGATAGGATGGAACCTACAACCTTGGAGTATCAGGATGACACTTTAACCAACTGAGCTACCTGGCCAAGTTTCAACCCTTTCTAGGGTGCTTTATATGGATAGATGTGCTGGCAAAGTTATCTTCTGAATTTTTTTTTTTTCCTGACATATGAATGAAACACTAGGTCAGTTGAATAATACACTCATTCTTAAATTGTCCAGAAGTGTATTACCAGCAAGAAATAAAAAATAAGCTTCAGGTGTGGTGTATTTCAGTGTTTCTAGATTTATGATTTCTTGGTTTCTGTCCTGGGGGGGCATGGATGGTATTTGTTATCTTTTTCAGATGCCACTGAAATCCAGAAAACCAGGTTTTTCAAGTCTTTGTGTGTCTGCTGCACATGAAACTTTGCATATAGTGTATACAAAATCTCCAGTGAATGGCTTTATGTGGTTTTATCTAGTTTGCTTTTTCCTTTTAACATGACACAAAGCTGTGCTACTCAAATAAAGGGGTGTTCTTGGATGTTGATCAACAAAAATGCTTGCTTAGGGGAACTTGTATTTTATTATTTTGTTGATTGGGGGGCTGTATTCCCCATGTCTGTGACTAGGTCACTGCTGATTAGCTCTGCCTGTTATCCATATTGCCCTCCACCCCCCAGCCCCCCCAGTACTGTAGTACTTTCAAGATGCATCCAAACTGCATTTTATTTGTGAGGCAAATCTTTTTTCTTCAGTGCATATTGGGCAGGTTGTAATCAAAGAACAGTTGCTGTGACTTAAACGATAAAGATATCTTGAGTGAAAGTGTGGAGTATTGCATGGTGTGTTTAGGGTTTATAATCTCAATAATATCAGTATGGATTAATTTAGAAAATGACAGCCACAGTCAAACCTGTTCTGTGGAAGTGTCTGTTCCTAGAGACCGCATGTTCTTATCCTTTGTTTTGAACTGTCTAGGGCAGTGATGGCGAACCTATGACACGTGTGTCAGAGGTGACACGCGAACTCATTTTTTTGGTTGATTTTTCTTTGTTAAATGGCATTTAAATACATAAAATAAATATCAAAAATGTAAATCTTTGTTTTACTATGGTTGCAAATATCAAAAAATTTCTATATGTGACACGGCACCAGAGTTAAGTTAGGGTTTTTCAAAATGCTGACACGCCGAGCTCAAAAGGTTCGCCATCACTGGTCTAGTGACTAGATACACTTATCCCATAGTTGAAAGTCCTCTATGTTTACTTGAATAATTTTTGTTGTAGATAAATTAGGTAGTTATATTGTGTGTGTTTTTGGTTGGGGCTAGGAACAAGAAGAATGAACATGTTGGTTTTGTGTTTAAAGTTGGGTACAAAAAAGTCACTGGACCGATCTGTGTCAGACACCAGATATGGAGGTGGGTTAAAGGGTTAAGGACACAAAAGGATGGTCAAGGGGAAGACTGGAGTTTGAGGGGGATGTGGATAGGGAAATGTGGATGGAAGTGGGGTGGTAATTGGGAATGAAAATGCTTTGTGGTCACCAGCTTCTAGTCAAAATATGAGAGGTGGCCACATCTTAAGAGTTAGTGAAACTAATGTAAAAAGGTGGTGGGTGAGATTTAAGAAAGCATTATGTATTGATGTGTGTGTAGAGTGTGAGTCCTGTGGAGTCTTACAGGGAAGTGTTAAAGATCATAGGATCATAGCCGGACTGCTTTGGCTTGGCTTAGCTCAGTGGTTGTGTGTCGACCTATGAACTAGGAGGTTACAGTTCAGAGCACATGCCCAGGGTGCGGGCTGGATCCCCAGTAAGGGGTGTGCAGGAGGCAGCCAATCAGTGATTATCTCTCATCATTGATGTTTCTATCTCTCTCTCCCTCTCCCTTCCTTTCTGCAATCAGTAAAAACATATTAAAAAAAACAACTAAAAAAGATCATAGGATGAGAGCTATGGTACAGTTCCATAGTGGAAATGGCAGAGCTTTCAGCAAAATTGGTGTTCCATCTATTAGAACCCTATGGGCTCTTTCTTTTGCTAAGCCCAAAGGCACCTTCTCAGCCAGGTAAAGGATGGTGTTTCATGGTGTTTCTGTAGCAGACCATGGAGACTCAATATACCTTCTTTTATTGGGATTGCCACAACCAACTCCATTCTTTGGGACTGATTTTTCTCCCTTTTCAACCCCCACCTTCTAGTTTACTAATTATTCTTGGACAAACACTCTGAGGTTAGCGTAAATCTTAAAGAATTTAATGGTAGTGCTGCCAGGGGAATAAGACCGTTCTCATTTGCTGAGAGGCTAATGAAGGGCCTCCCTTATCAAACCCAAGCTCTCCAAACTGTCTCCAAGGACGAAGGGCATACTGATGTCCAGAAAACCATCTGCACTCAGTGGGTAGGCATGGGCAGGCATGGGCAGGCATGGGCAGGCATGGGCTTTAGAATCATCAAAGTCCTGGTTTAAAAATCTGACTATAACTTTCTGCTTGACATTGGACATTTTACCTCCTCTGTCTCTTTATTTTTAAAAAAGAATATCTTAGAGTTGCTTTGAGGTTTAGTGAGCTCTAATACTGTCAAACCTTTGTCACAGTGCCTGACCATGGTAATTACATTTATTAATGACTAACTTTTCAGCTTTTTGTTTTTGTTTTTGTTAATCCTCACCTGAGGATATTTTCCCGTTGATTTTTAGAGAGTGGAAGAGAGGGGGAGAGACAGAGAAACATCGATGTGAGAGAGACACATCAATTGGTTGCTGCCCGCATGTGTCCGGACTGGGGCCAGGGATTGAGCCTGCCACTGAAGTATGTGCCCTCGTTTGGAATCAAACCCAGGACCCTTCAGTTGTAAGGCTGATGCTCTAACCACTGAGCAAAACGGGCAAGGGGTAACTTCTCAGCCTTGAATGAAGGAGCATTGATAGCAGATGCAGAACTATCTTGCCTCAACTGGACAGTTTGCATTTATGGTCATCTTTAGACCAATGACACCTAGTTAGTTGGTAATGTTTCTGACCAGCCTTTGGTCAGTTTGGCTATTTTTCAGAGCCAATCCCTTGTTCAGCAAGCATTTGTTAAGCACTCGATCGTGTCTTGAGCTCTGCTAGGAGTGATAATACTTTCTCTGACTTCCTCGCTAAGAAAGGGAGGCAGACCAATAAACCGACAAAATAGCATGAGGAAAGAAGCACTATGGGAGATCATCACAGAATACTGTGAGAGCACTGACAGGGCATGTTACTGAGACTGGGAGGGAGGAGGAAGGCCAGGAGGTTTCTCTGGGGAGAGGGGTATAAAAGGTGAGCAGGAGTTAACCATATGAAGATGATGAGGAGAGGGCTTTCCAGGCAGGGAATGGCTTGTGCAGAGGCAGAGAGGAGTGAGAGAGCATCCTGAGTTCAGAGTTGCAAATCCAACTCAGTACGTTAGCTGCAGTGTATAGCAGGAGGGAAGATGAAGCTGTGGAGATGAGCAGGGGCCAATTATGAACATGATTGTCATGCTATTGAATTTGGATTTTATCTTGGAAACATTTGGGACCACTTAAGGATTTTAAGTGTGATTGACATATTTATGTTTCAAAAAATTTACTCTGGCAGCAGTGTGGAAGAGAATTGGAGGGTATCAGCATGGAAGCACAGTCTAGGTAGGGCGTTTAAACCTTTTTGGGTCGTGGATCCCTTTGGCAATTTGATGAAGCTCTTCTCAGAATAATGTATAAAATAAAATGCCTCTGATTACAAAGGAAACCAGATAGATCTAAACACACTTGTTTTCTTTGTTAATCCTCACCCGAGGATTTTTTTACATTGATATTTAGAGAGAGTGGAAGGGAAGGAGGTGCCGGGGTGTGTGTGTGGGGGGGAGATGGATGTGAGAGCCCCTTGGGGATTTAACCTGCAACCCAGATATGAGCTTTTGACCAGGAATCAAACCCTCGACCCTCCCATGCATGGACAGTCACTAACCACTGAGACGCTGGCCAGGGCTAAACACTTCTTTCTATCCATGGACTATCGGGCCAGTAGACCCTACATAAAGCAACCCTGAGTTAATGCTGTGGGAGAAGAGCTGAGAATGAATGTAGGCAGAAACTTGGGTATTTTAGTCCATTTGGGCTGTTATAACAAAATATACTGGGTGGCTTATAAACAACAGAAATTTATTTCTCACAGTTATGGAGGCTGAAAGTCCAAGTTCATGGTACCAGCAGGTTTGGTGTTTGATGAGAGCCTCCTTCCTCTTCCATGCTGTCTTTTCACTGTAACCTCACATGGTGGAAGGGATAAGGAACCTCTCTCCAGCCTCTTTTATAAGGGTACTAATCCCATTCATGAGGACTCTGCCTCCCAAAGGCCCATCTTCAAACACCATCATATTGGCATTAGGATTCAACATAGGAATTTGGGGGGTGGGCATAAACATTTCAGTCCATAGCACTGGAGTAGTGAGGACTGGAGAGTTCGAGAACTTGAGTATAAGAACAGAGACAGATTGGATGGAAGATGGGATGGAGGAGGCGGAAAGGAGAAGAGGGGCAGCAGGATTTCTGATATGGGCAACTGGGTGAAAGATGGTGTCCTTTATTCCTAGGTCCAAAGTGAAATTGTTGAAGCAGCCACTAATGCCATCTGTCAGTGGAGTGTAGAGTTTTGTTTGGTAGACAAGAGTTTATACTTTGGAAGTTCTAAGTTGAAGTGATTGTGTCTAGAAAATGATGAGTGGGGAAGAGATGACTAATTTTAGACAGGTTGGGTATTTTTTTGTGTGAATTAGATAGCATGTCAATGTACTTTTATATTGTATCCTTTTTAATTTAGACTTTTTATTGAAGTGTTATAGTGAAAAATGCATAAATCTTAAGAATATAGCGAAATG
Source organism: Myotis nattereri (assembly GCF_964212035.1). Classification (NCBI taxonomy): domain Eukaryota; kingdom Metazoa; phylum Chordata; class Mammalia; order Chiroptera; family Vespertilionidae; genus Myotis; species Myotis nattereri. The sequence goes on from NC_138081.1 coordinate 10,573,697, forward strand.
AATTTTCATAAAATGAATATGCCCATGTAACTGGCACCTGTATCAAGAAATAGCATTCCCAGCCTCTAACAAACCTTCCTCCTGTCCTCTTCAGTCACTGCCCTCTTCCTCAAGGGTAATCACTGTCCTGACTGCTGACACCATTGGTTTACCTTACATATTTTTTTCTTAGACCTTTCTTCCACTTTTTAATTGAGGCATACTTAGTTTACTGCACATTACAAATGTATACTTTGATCAATTGAAAAATATTTTATTTTTTAGAGCAGCATTAAATTCACAGCAAAATTGAATAGGAGGTAGAGAGTTCTATATGCCTATCCCTATACACAAACAGCTTCCCTCACTATCAACTTTCTCCACGGAATGGTTCATTCGTTTCTGTCAGTGAACCTGCATTGACACATCAAAGTCCATAGTTTATAATAGAGTTCACCGGCCCTGTGTGGCATGGCTCAGTTGGTTGAATGTCCTCCCATGAACCAAAAGGTTGCTGGTTCGATTCCCAGTGAGGGCACATACGTAATTGCAGGCTCTATCCTGGGTTCCTGTGTAGCCAGCCGACCCATGTTTCTCCCTCTCCCTTCCCCTATCTCTAAAACAATATAAATTAAAAAAATAGGATTCACTCGTAGTGTTGTACATTCTATGGGTTTTGACAAATGTTTAATGACATGTATCCACCATTATAGTATCATACAGAATGGGTTAACTGTCCTAAAATATTCATATTCGTACCCCCTAGCAATCACTGATCTTTTTACTATCTCCATGGTTTTGCTTTTTTTTGGAATATCATAATGGTTGGAATAATACAGTATGTAGCCTTTTCAGATTGGCTTTTTTAACTTTTTTTTTTTTAAAAATATTTTATTGATTTTTTTACAGAGAGGAAGGGAGAGGGATAGAGAGTTAGAAACATCGATGAGAGAGAAACATCGATCAGCTGCCTCCTGCACACCTCCTACTGGGGATGTGTCTGCAACCAAGGTACATGCCCTTGACCAGAATTGAACCTGGGACCCTTCAGTCCGCAGGCCAACGCTCTATCCTGAGCCAAACCGGTCAGGGCAGGCTTTTTTTACTTAGTTATATGCACTTAAGGTTCTTCCATGTCTTTTCATGGCTTGATAGTTCATTTCTCTTTAGCACTGAATGACAGATACCACATTGTTTGGATGTAGTGCAGTTTATCAGTTCACATACTGAAGGACATCTTGGTTATTTTCAAGTTTTGTCAATTATGACTAAAGCTGCTCTAAGCATTCATGTGCAGGTTTTTGTGTGGACCTAAGTTCTCAACTTGGTAAACCAAAGATTGTGATTGCTGGATTGTGTAAGAGTGTGTTTAGTTTTGTGAGAAACGTCCAAACTGTTTTCCAAAGTGGCTGTACCATTTTTCATTCCCACCAGCAATGAATGAGAGTTTGTGTTGCTTCACATCCTTACCAGCATCTGGTATTGTCATTGGTTTGGACTTTAGCCATTTTAATGGGTTTAAGGTGGTTTCTCATTTTAATTTGCCAGTTCCTTAATGATATATGATGTTGAACATCTTTTCAGATGCTTCTTATTTGTACATCTGTTGTGAGGTGTCTGTTAGGTCTTTTGCCTGTTTTTTAATTGGGCTTGTTTTCTTATTGTATTTTAAAATTTTTTATATTTGATTATCAGGTGTCTTTTATAAATATTTTCTCCCAGTCTGTAGCTTGTCTTCTCATTCTCTTAAGTTTGATGAATTTTTATGTACAACTTGATTTTTTATATGTATACACTTGTATTATGACCATCTACCCAGATTGACATATAGGTTGGCATTTTCAGCACCTCACTAGGAGTCTCCTTGTGCCTTATTATCCCAGTTAATACTCCCAACTTATTCTGACTTCTATCACCACCATAAGATTAGTTTTGCTTGTTTTTAAATTTTATGTACTAATAAATGGAATTATGTAATATTTATTACGTATGTTTAGCTTCTTTCCTACAGCATTATGGTTTGAGCTTCATGTACGTTTTTGTAGAGGGGTAATGATTTTTTACAGGTATGTGGTATTCTATTGTATGATAGCATAACTTATCTGTTCTCCTTTACAGTTTTTTTGTTTGGGGGTATTATGAATAATGCTGCAGTGAATATTCTTGCATGTATCTTTTGGTGGACATAGCACTCATTTCTATTAGGTATATACCCAGCAGTAGAAATGTTGGGCTATAAGATGTATGTATATAGTTTAGATTTAGTAGGTACTGCCAGTTTTCTAGAGTGGTTATGTCAATTCACACTCCTCCCACCAGTATATGAGAATTCTGGTTATTCCACATCTTTGTCAGTACTTGATATTGTCTGTTTCTTTCATCTTTGTGTATAGAGCTATTGCTTTGTGATTTTAATTTTCCTATTGACTAATTAAATTGAGCATCTTTCTTTGTTGGCTGTTCGGCTAAACTTTGTTGTGAGGAGGTTTCTGTTCAAATATCTTGCTCATTTTTCTATTGAGTTGCTTGTATTTTTTTTTTATCCATTTGTAGGAGTTCCTTATGTATTCTGGATACGAGGTTTTGTTTTTTTCAGATAGCATGTAAATGTACATTTATAACTTTATAGTATATCTTTTAAATCCTTTTAAGAAATTACTAAGAATATATTCATACACTAAATCATTCAAACAACACAAATGGTAAACAATGAAAGTGATGTCTCCTTACTAAGTGATACACTTAGTCTCACTTTCTGGTGAAAACCATGATTTTTTTTAAAATTTTTTATTGTTTAAAGTGTTGTGTATGTCTCCCCTCGCCCCCCATTGACCTCTTCCTGGCCACTCCCACCCCCCAGCACATGCCCTCATGCCCCCTAGTGGCTGTGCCCATTGGTTATGCTTATATGCATGCATACAAGTCCTTTGGTTGATCTCTTTCCCAAACCCCCCATGGTTAAGTTTCTGAAGTATCCGTCCACAAATTTCTTATGCAGACACTGCATTTATCCTTTTTTTCTATCACAGATAGTAGCATACTACACACTATATTGTACCTTGCTTTTTAAAAACTTAATTATGTTGTAGAGTTCTTTCCAAATCAGCATGTACATTTCTAGCTGCTTCTATGGTAGCGCAGTATTCCAATAAGTGTATATACTGACTAGGTTTAATTTAACCAGGTTACCTAGTCACTTCTTTTTATATATATATATTTTTATTGATTTCAAAGAGGAAGGGAGAGAGAGATAGAAACATCAATGATGAGAGAGAATCATTGATCAGCTGCCTCCTGCACGCACCTTACTGGGGGGGATGGAGCCTGCAACCCGGGCATGTGCCCTTAACTGGAATCGAACCTGGGACCCTTCAGCCTGCAGGCTGACACTCTATCCACTGAGCCAAACCAGGTAGGGTCCTAGTCACTTCTTGATGGGTATTATTATTATTATGCTACAAAAATGGTGCTGAGCATGTTGAATTTAAGGCTATGGACCATCTAAATGTGGAAATGCCTTAGGTGTTTGAAGTTTAGGAGAGAAAGGGCGAGCCAGGATTGTATAGCGTGACATGAGTACATACATAGGTCATAATCAATTGAGCAGGTAAGTTTGTGCAGGAAGTGTTGTTAGAACAGTGGTCATCTCTGGAGTGAGGATGGGGTTGTCAGAATCACTATGGTAGCCTTTTCTAAAAAACTCATTACTGTTGCCTCCCCAGTTCCAATTTAGTGTGTCCAAGGTGGAGTCTGGGAATGTACTAGTATGTGTCAGTGTAAGGAGGAAGGACATACTCCACACATGGCCTGATTGCGAGTTAAGGTCAAATTGCATTTTTCAGATATTCTGAAAATATTATTTTGCTGCATTTTATTTTCTATAGACAGTCTTCAGTTTATTTAGCTATATAACTGTTATATTTTGACTCTAAGGAACTTTAAGTATTTCAGTATTTGAACTCTGTGATCAAGAGAGTTGGGTTATTTGAATTTATAGATGAGCTCTTGTGAAAGTACCATTATATGCCATTTTGTTAATGATAAATATGTTACTAAATATGTGTTATAGATATATTTTATATAGATATATTTTAAATTTGTTTAATATTACATCAATACAGTTTAATAGTCTCATGTTTGATGGCAACTTGCTGTTGCTTTAGGCCAGCAAGGTGAGGTTGAAGCTGTTTTGACTTCCTGCTGGATCTAGAGACTAGGACACTTCGCTGTCTTTTAACTCAGAAAGATTAGGTAGTTAGTGCTCGGACTCCTGGCTCTGACAGAATTAGATGTGTCTTTGAAGTGCTGCTGATAATTGTTTTAGATGAAACCTCGGGATAGTCATTTTCTATTTTTGAAAGAGTTTGAAAATTTTTGGATAGGCCTTAATACTGCAGCATTATTGAATGTAGAAAGTAAGTTTCAAATGCTTGTTCTTAATGAAATATTTTTGCTAATTTTTTATATTGAGATAATTCACACGCCATAAAATTCATCCTTTTAAAGTGTACAATGTAGTGATTTTTAGCATATTCAAAAAATTGTGCAACTATCACTACCATCTAATTCCAGAAAATTTCACCTCAAAAAGAAATTCTCTATCCATTCTCAGTCATGCCACATTCCTCTATCCCTCTGGCAACCACATTTTTTCCTGTTTTTATTGATTTGCCAATTCTGAACATTTTACATAAATAGAATAATAAAAAATACATATGGCCTTTGTGTCTGACTTCTTTTACGTAGCATAATATTTTCAAGGTTATCCATGTTATAGCATATATTATTATTCCATTTCCTTTTATGGTTGAATAATACTTCATTGTATGCATGTACCACAGTTTGTTTATCAGCTCATTAATTGATGGACATTTAGGTTATTTCTACTTTTGGGGTATTATGAATAATACTGTAAACATTTGTGTACATGTTTTTGTGTGAATACGTTTGCATTTCTATTGATACGAACCTAGGAGGGGAATTGCTGGGTCATATGGTAACTCTATTTAACTTTTTGAGTAACTGCCAGGCTGTTTTCCAGAGCAGCTGCACTATTCTTGGTACTCTGGTTGAAAATCAGTTAACCATAAATTTAACAGTTTATTTCTGGACTCTCAGTTTTATTACATTAATATATAATGCCTATCTTTATGTCACCATCTTGAATACTTACTTTATATAGTAAGTTTTGACATCAGTAAGTGTGAGTACTCCAGCTTTGTTCTTCTTTGGTCCTTTGCATTCCATATGAATTCTAGGATCAGCTTGTCAATTTCTGCAAAGAAGCTAGCTAGGAATTTGATAAGGGATTGCATTGCATCTGTGGGTTAATTGAGGAGTGTTGCCATTGTAATGATATTTATTTTTCTCCCCTTTGAGCATTGGGATATCTTCCCATTTATCTATGTCTTCAGTTTCTTTTCTTTTTTTATTTAATAAAGTTTTATTTTTCAAAATGTATAGCCAGTGAGATCTGTTGTTCATACATCTTCTCCAGTAGCTGGAACATCCCCACCTTTGGTGTTTCTGGTGTAAATCACTGAGCTCTGTGCTTTGAGACTAGTTTAATAAGTCCTTTACTGAGGAGCTCCTGAAGGGCTGCCCTGGCCAAGGAACCATGAATCTTCAGTCTCTCCGAGGCCACAGCTGGGGTTATAAGCTTGTAGTTGGGAACTTTCTTGCAGAGCTTGTCATATGTTGCTTTGTCAAATAAGACCAGGTTATTGAGCTTGTCCCGAACTTTGCCTTTGGACCACTTCTTTTTGGCCTTGCCCCAGTCTTGTTCATGGGGATCTTTGTTTTTCTTGGCCGACTTTCCAGCATCTTTCTTCTTGTCCTTGGGTGGCATTGCGGGACTTAGAGAGCAGGGATGTGCTGCTGCCTTGCCAAGATGTCGACCCAAGAGGCTTCAGTTTCTTTCAACAATATTTTACAGATTTCAGTGTACATCTTGTACCTCTGTTGTTAAATTTAAAAAAGAAATATATTTCTTTTTTTTAAAATATATTTTATTGGTTTTTTACAGAGAGGAAGGGAGAGGGATAGAGAGTTAGAAACATCGATGAGAGAGAAACATCGATCAGCTGCCTCCTGCACACTCCCCACTGGGAATGTGCCCATAACCAAGGTACATGCCCTTGACCGGAATCTAACCTGGGACCCCCTTGAGTCCACAGGCCGACGCTCTATCCACTGAGCTAAACCGGTTAGGGCAAAAAAATATATATATTTCTTTATTTCAGAGTGGAAGGGAGAAAGAGAGAAAGACAGAAAAATCAATGATGAGAGAGGATCACTGATCAGCTGCCTCCTGCACGCCCCTCACTGGGGATCAAACCCACAACCTAGGCATGTGCCCTTGGCAGGAATCAAACCTGGGACCCTTCGGTCCGCCGGGCAATGCTCTATCCACTGAGCCAAGCCGGTCAGGGCTCTGTTGTTAAATTTATACCTATTTTATTTGCTTTGATACTATCATAAGTGGAATTGTTTCTTAATTTCATTTTCAGATTGGTCATTGGTAGTATATAGGAATAAAATAGATTTTTGTGTATTGATTTTGTATCCTGCAGAACTTGTTAGCTATAATAGTTTTCTTTAGTGAATTACTTAGGATTTTTCTACATACAAGGTCATGTCATTTGCAAGTAGGGATGGTTTTACTTCTACTGTTCCAATTTGAATGCCCTTTATCTCTTGTTCTTGCTTAAATGTCCTGGCTAGAACCTCCAATACAGGTTGAATAGAAATGATGAGAGTGGGCTGTGGGGAGTGGCTACAGTGTTTTGGCCAGTCTTGGACTAATGAAAAGACAGGGTCCTCTCATTGCCACGTGCAGGACTCAGCTGGAGGGCAGCGCCCTCTCAGCACAATTATAGCCAACAGCTATAGTTGTAAGCTTGAACCTATGGTCCGAACACGTGGCCCCACGTGCCTGTGTGCTAGAGTTCAGGTGCATGTAATTGAGTGAGGTTGAAACTCACGAGAATGCTGTAAACAACTTGATCACGCCCCTGCTTTGCCTCGTGGCATCTGCTATAAAATAAAGACACGGCTTGTGGGCGCTGGCACTGTCTCCTCATCAGGGAGCAGCGTCCCACCGAGTCCCAGCTCAGATCTTAGGGGAAAAGCTTTCAGTCTTTTACGTTTGAGTAATGAAGTTAACTTTTACCAAGTTGAAAAAGTTCTGTCCTTAGTTTGTTGACCCCCCCCCGCCCCCCCGCGTGAAAGGGTGTTGGATTTAGTCACATGGTTTTCCTGTGTGTATTAAGATTGTCATGTGTTTTTTGTCCTTTAATCTATCGATATATGATCTATTACTTCGGTTGATTTTCTGATGCTAAACCAACCTTGCTTTCCTGGGATAAGTCCTACTTGGTCTTAGTGTATACTCCTTTTTATTTGCTGCTGGATTTGGTTTGCTGGTATTTTATTGAGGACTTTTGTATCTATATAAGAGATTTTGGTCTCCAGTTTTTATTGTTGTTGTGATATTTTCAGTTTTGGAATCAAAATAACTGGCCTCAAATATTAAGTTGGGATGTGTTTCCTCCTTTCTGATTTTTTTGGGAAGAGTTTATGAAGAACTTGTATTTGGTAGAATTCATCAGTGAAACCATCTATGCCTGGGCTTCTCTTTGTTAATTCTCACCTGAGGATATTTTTTCCATTGATTTTTACAAAGAGTGGGAGGGAGGGAGGGAGGGGAGGTGGGGTGAGAAAGAGAGAAAGAGAGAGGGAGAGAGAAAGAGAAACACATTGATTGGTTGCCTCCCACATGCACTCTGACTGGGACCAGGTATCAAACCTGCAACCCAGGTATGTGCCCTTGACTGGGAATTGAACTGGGAGTCCTTCAAGTGAGTCGGCTGACACTGTCTAACCACTGAGTAACACCATCCAGGGCTGGCTTCTCTGAAGAAAGTTTATCAATTACTAATTCTCTATTGTTTTTCTGTTCTTTATATTAATACTTTCTGTTTACATCATTATTATTATTTCCTTCCTTCTGCTTGCTTTAGGTTTAGTTTGCTTTTCCCCTCATGTTTTAAGGTAGAAGATTAGTTTGATTTAAGATTTCTCCTTTTTAATGCAGCCATTTACAGGTATTTAAAGACTTTCCCTCTAATCCAGAGGTTCTCAACCTGTGAGTCTCGACCCCTTTGGGGGTCGAACGACCCTTTCACAGGGGTCACTTAAGACCATCGGAAAACACATATAATTACATATTGTTTTTGTGATTAATCACTATGCTTTAATTATGTTCAATTTGTAACAATGAAAATACATTCTGCATATCAGATATTTACATTACAATTCATAACAGTAGCAAAATTACAGTTATGAGTAGCAACGAAAATAATTTTATGGTTGGGGGTCACCACAACATGAGGAACTGTATTAAAGGGTCGGGGCATTAGGAAGGTTGAGACCCACTGGTTTGTTGTTTTTATCTATCTCAAAAGTATTTATAATTTGCCTGTGATTATTTCTTCTTCTTTTCTCTCTCCCTCTCTCCCTCCCTCCCTCCTTCCTTCCCCCTCTTTCTCTCCTTCCTTCCCTCTCTTCCTCCCTTCCTCCCGCCCTCCCTCTTCCCTCCTCCTCCTCCCTTTCCTCCCCCCCACCCCCCTTGTATTAGTTCTAATATGTATTAGTACTGGAAACAGTAATAACTGCTACTGTTTTCTGGATGACAGCCACTTGTTTAAAAAATATATTTTATTGATTTTTTACAGAGAGGAAGGGAGAGGGATAGACGGTTAGAAACATCGCTGAGAGAGAAACATCAATCAGCTGCCTCCTGCACACTCCCCACTGGGGATGTGCCCGCAACCAAGGTACATGCCCTTGACCGGAATCGAACCCGGGACCCTTGAGTCCGCAGGCCGACGCTCTATCCACTGAGCCAAACCAGTCAGGGCTGACAGCCACTTTATATGTGTTATTTTCCTAATTCTTATAGAAATTGTGTGGTTGGTGAAATAGTGGTTTCCTGTTTTATAGATAAAGAAACTGAGGCTTAGTCAGTTCTCCAAGGTTTCACTTAGCAAGTTAGTAGCATGACTCTTCAGGGCTTATGTTGTATGCTATATTTCTACTCTAAGCTACTTGGAAATAGTGGTGATACCTTTAAATAGAAGGTTAAGCTGGATTACATTTAATACTTTCTAGAATAGAATAGAATAGAATTTTTCTTTCATTTAAACATTTACAATTTAGGTCTCTCCTCCTGCAAACATTCCCAGGACTTTGTCTGGGTGCTTTTAAATGTGTGTTGTGAAAGCCCTGCTGAAATAGCTTTTGATGGTATTTTGTATTCAAAGTCTGATCTGGAAGATAACTTGGGTCCACAGTTTGTTAAATTTTGTCTTAGGTGAGCCATTGCTTTCAAAGAGCAAGTGTTTAAATATTTTATTCATTTTTTTTCTATACAGTTGGAGGCTTGTGGGGCAAAGAAGAGTCTCTGTTGACCATTTGAAAAATTGACCAAAGGAGTTAGCATACATTTTATGCTTCTTACCAGATTTCTGTTATTATAGTGTTGTATAAAGGATACTTTTTTTTGTATCCTTTGTAATTTATAATTATATGGAACACATTACAGCTAATCGGTAAATACCAAATGATGAAGAACTTGGAATAACCTTTGATCATCCCCCTTTTCTGTTTGTTTCTTCTACCCCACAATGTAAACTTGGAGCCTAGAATTTTAGGCTCAAATTAAAACTTCCAGTGAAACCTAATTTTTTCCCTTCACTCATTCCTTAAAAAGAAAAGAGAAGAGAAAAATTAAACTTTGAAGTGTGCATCAGTTTTCTGGAATGAAATGCAAGGACCTACAGCCAAGTTCACGCTACCCAGCAAAGCTATCATTTAGAATTGAAAGGCAAATAAAGAGCTCCCCAGAGGAGAAAAAGCTGAAGGAGTTCATCCCCACCAAACCAGTATTTGAAATGTTAAAGGGTCTTCTTTAAGAAGAAGAAGAAAAAAAAATATGAACACCAAAATGGCAATAAATAGATATCTATCAATAATTGAATCTATATAAAAAAGTAAATAAGCAGAATAGAAACAGGCTCGTAGATACAGAGAACATTTTGACAGTTGCCCGGTGGGAAAGGGTGAAGGGATTAAGAAGTACAAGCAGGTTGTTACAGAATAGTCATAGGGATGTAAAGCACAGCATGGGGAATATGGTCAATAATATTCTAGTATCTGTGGTGTTGGGTATGAGATTTATCGGGATGATCACTTAGTAAATTATGTAATGTCTAATTAATGGGATGTACACCTGAAATTAATATAATAATGTGTATCAACTGGAATTGAAAAATAAAAATTATTTTAAAAAAATCTAGTCCATCCAGTGTGGCTCAGTGGTTGAGCATAGACCCATAAACCAGGAGTTCACAGTTTGATTTCCTGTCAGGGTACATGCCTAGGTTGTGGGCTCAATCTCTAGTAGGGGGAGTGCAGGAGGCAGCTGATCGATGATTCTTTCTCATCATTGATGTTTTTCTCTCTCTCCCTCTCCTTTCCTCTCTGAAATCGATAAAAACATTTAAAAAAAATCTAGCCCTAGCCAGTGGTTAGAGTGTTGGCCTGTGCACCGAGCGGTCATGGGTTTGATTCCCCATCAAGGTCACATACCTGAGTTGCAGGTTCCATCCCCGGTCCCAGTCGGGGTGTGTGCAGGAAGCAACTAATCAATGTGTCTTTCTCACATTGATGTTTCTCTCTCTCCCACTCCCCTCTCCCTTCCATTCTCTCTAGAAATCAATGGAAAAATATCATCGAGGATTAACAAAAAAAAAAAAAAAATCTAAAAACTTAAAAAAATAACTCCACATGATTTCCTCTTGTTGATCTCTTGCTCAAGTTGCTCTCTATTACTGATGTATTCAGCATGGGTAATCCTTTGTTACTTCTCACTAATCTGTTTTAGGTGTTATTTCTAAATTTACTGAACTGTACTTATATTTTCTACTAGAGGCCTGGTGCACAAATTTGTGCACCTGTGGGGTCCCTCTGCCTAGCCTGTGGGATTGGGCCAAAACCAGCTCTCTGACATCCCCCAAGGGGTCCCGGATTGTGAGAGGGCACAGGCCAGACTGAGAGACCCCACTGGCACACGATTGGGGCCGGGAGGGACTGTGGGAGGGCTCCAGGGCATATCTAGCCTATCTCACCCAGTCCCGATTGGCTGGACCCCAGCAGCAAGCTAATCTACCGGTTGGACCGTCTACCCCCTGGTGGTCAGTGCATGTCATAGCGACTGATCGACTGCCCCCTGGTGGTCAGTGCATGTCATAGTGAGTGGTTGAGTAGCCTTAGCATATCGTTAGCATATTACACTTTGATTGGTTGAAAGGCCGACTGGTTGACCGGACACTTAGCATATTAGGCTTTTATTATATAGGATGTTTGTCTAGTTTTTATAGAACTCTTTCCAATTTATCAGTGTGTTTTGTATCTTGACCTGTATATCTGTATTTTTCTATGATGGATGGAAGCTAAATTGGAGTATTTGGGTTTAGTAAAGAGAATAACTAGAATCTGAGATCATAGAACTTTAATAAACCTTTTGGAAGAAATATTGGTAGTTGGAACTTGCTGAACCTTTGTTTCTTTTAGGAAACTTGATAAACTGAGGGTTGGGAAGGGCTCCTGGAAGTGCTTACAGATAACAGTGCGTTCTGAACACTTAATGATACATGGGAGAACCCTGTGATAATTTCATAACCTTGTAGTTTTCCTTGTGGTGATTTCCTTTTCACTTTGGTACTTTACTTGACATTAATAATCATAAGCAGAATGAAATGTTCTGTATTTCATCTTTTCCTTATCTGTCTCTTGATAGAATTTCTTAGGAGCAAGGAATTGGTCTAATGAGAAGAGGCTAGAGATGTGGGTAGTTTATGAAAACTTCTGATTTGATTTGGTGCTACTCTTTCATATACATTCAACCATCTTGCCAATTTTCATGGAGTTGGGAGTGTGGTAGAGTCCTCTAGAAGAGAACATGAAAAATGGTTTCCAAGGAGGCCTAGCCTAGCACAGAGATGCTGAGGTATAGGAATTCTCACACTATTTTCCTTTTACCTGGTGGCCTTCAAAGCTTGAAAGAAGGAAGTCAAAGCAATTTCAAGGCCGTTCTTCCCTTGTTGGGCACTGTGCTAACAGGGAGTGCCACACTGTGCAGAAGCATGTGGCTGGTGGGATGAGAAAGAGATGCAAGTTAGTGCATAGGCTCTGCTCCTTGTTAAAAATAAGTATCCATTTGGCACCTAACACCCTCCTTCATTCTATGAAAGCAAGCTAAGAACGGCATTTGCTATCACTCTTAATGTACCAAAAAGTCATTTAAAGGTTGTTAGGGCTCCAGTGGTTTGCTCTTTGTTTCAAATGAAATATCTTTTCCTTTTTTTCCATGTCTCCCCATTCACACTGTAGACCAGGAAAAGGGTTGGGGCTGAGGTGTATATGTGGTGTGTTTACTCTGCCTCCTCCTTCTATACACTGTAAGAATGCAGCCTGGGGTAAGCACTGGGAGGCCAGGAAATATCTTAAAAAATTTTAAAAAGTATTGCATGCTTATTTTAAGCAGTTCATAATTGTGTAAAGCATAAAGTTGTCTGTTACTCCACTCCTTCCTTTAATGTATCATTAAATGTTGAGAACTCACTGTTATCTATATAGTCATCTCCTCCTACTTTCTGGAGATGACTACTTCTTGGTATTTAACCTTTCAGGCCAGAGGGTTTCTTTGGTGTAAAGAATAAATGTATCACTTTGGTATGTTTGATGTTTATAACCTTTTCTTATGGAACTTGACTGACATCATTTTTTTGGGGCACTTTGTATTTCTTAAGAGGAAGTAGGACCCTTTGGACTTTTTATGCTCTGAGAGTTGACAGAATATTCTGTTAAAAACCTATCCCAAAAAGTCACAAATCCTCAGTTATTTCCTTTCTTTAGTGAAACAGCATTTTGGTTGTAGGTGTGGTGAAAGGCCTGAAAGCTGGAGCTGTGATCTGGAGGCTTTTCTAGTTACCTGTTGCTTCTTAACAAACACTCCAAAATTTAGGGTCATAAGAAACAATGATCATTTGTCACAGTGGACATGCTCAGCTGGAAACTGGCATAGCATCACTTCTGCCGTATTCTCCAGTCAAAGCAGAGCTGTGATCTGGAGGCTTTTCTAGTTACCTGTTGCTTCTTAACAAACACTCCAAAATTTAGGGTCATAAGAAACAATGATCATTTGTCACAGTGGACATGCTCAGCTGGAAACTGGCATAGCATCACTTCTGCCGTATTCTCCAGTCAAAGCAGTTACACGACCCGCCTGGATTCAAGGGGAGGGGATTTAGACTTTATCTTTCAATGAGAGGAGTGTGATAATTTGAAGAATTTAAGAAAATGGTTTCTGACGCAGGTTGATAATATTATTGTATGTGTATTACAATACAATATAAGCTGAGTATGTCGATTCCTACTCCCTCAAGAGTCTTACTAGGCCAGACTTACTCCTTCTCTGTAATTCAGTCTACTCTAAACAGTGTCCTCTTAGAAACTGTGAAGTGTTTTTGGAAGTGATAAAGTGTGGTTTGAAACCAGCATGGTTATAATTTTCCCACTTATTTGTCTTGCTTATCCTTCAAGATGCTTATCTTTCAGAAGTTTATGGTGAAATTTCTTTTTTCTGGTTAGATTTTAAAAATGAAACAAATTTTGGAATTTGTTTTAGAATTTGAACTTTCCTGTATTCTGGGGTGTGTTCAGTGTTCTTTCACCTCTGTACCTATGCTCTTGCAATTTCCTCTGTTACAGTATGTCTCCCATCATCTATCCAAGGCTCTTATTAAATACCTGTACCACTTTTTCTGATCCTACAATAAATGTTGGTTTTCATTTGCTCCGCTTACAGCACTGGCTTGTGTGCACATGTCTTGAGTTCATTGTAAGCTGTTTGAGTGCTGAGACCATCTCAGACATCGTTATTTCTTCCACAGTACCTCATACTATGCTTAATGTCTTGAATGAAATATACTTCTAGGTGCACAATATTCCATTGAACCCAAGACTTAGCAGAAACTACTGAGTGTTATAAAAAAGTAGAAAATGATACTATGAAGAAAGTCATCAAGCATCTAATAATGGCAGCTGATATTTCTATAGCACTATATAGTATACAAACTTTTTTACCTAAGTTCAGTTGTACATTTTGGCTACTTTTGGGATGGTTGATGGTATTTTCTCTCCTTAACAGCTGAGTAGAGAGAGTTGAGAACTTGCTCCAGCTCCTCATCTAGAAAGAGGTGGAGCTGGAATTCAAATCTAGTATGTAAGTGTTTGAAGCGATTGTGTAATTTTATACTTGTGATTTTTATTCAGCTAGGTTCTGCTTAAGAAGAAACATACCTGAGACACAAAGTAAATGGAAAGACCATAATTGGCCTAGTCGGTGTTGTTCAGTGGTTGAGCATCGACCTAAGAACCAGGAGGTTATGATTTAATTCCCAGTCAGGATATATGCCTGGGTTGTGGGCTTGATTCCCAGTAGGGGCCGTGGAGCAGGCAGCCGATCAATGATTCTCATCATTGATGTTTCTATCTCTCCCTTTGCCTTTCTGAAATGAATTCTTGGCTTAAGAATTCTTGGCTTTACTAAAATAATTTATTTTTCTGGTGGTACATTAACCAGAGAGTTAATTTGCAACAGTTTGATTTAATATCATTCTTTGGAAATGTATTGGATGTGAAAGTTCCTTTTTATATTTTTATCTTTTGAGACTTTAAAATATAAGTTTTAACTGTGTAAAGATTTTTGCCCAAGTTAACAAGTGCTAATAAATCTTATCAGTTAGCTTCATACTGGATGGAATACTCTTATTTAGTATTAGACAATCAAATCAGCACTGTAGACACAGAAAATGATTTGAGTGACTGTTTTCTCAATTCTCTATAGTATGGTACATAATTAGTACCATTCTAGATGATAGGAGAGAAGTTAATCTATCACATACAAAGGATGCCTTAAGAATTAGGTTGGCAACTATTGCTCACAGCCAGATCTATTCAAAGAACTAAGACTTTAAAAAACAAGAATGGTTTTGAAAAAAATAATATTTCTGTGAAAATTATATGAAGTTCTAATTTCATTGTCCAAACATAGTTTCATTGGAACACAGTCACATTCATTTACTTAACTGTTGACAGCTGCTTTCGACTGCCAGTGGCAGAATTGAGTAGTTGTGACACAGAGACCATGTGTTCTGAAAAGCCTAAAATATTTATAAAAAAGATTTGCCAACTTCTTCCTTATGCCGTTAGTACTTAATTTTTTTCCTGTGGAACCACAATTGAGAAAAGCTAAGACTACCAATGAAGACACCTGTTAGATTGCTGTAGCATTCTTTGTATTTAAGGCGGTGGTGGTGGTGGTGGGGGGGTACGGGGGGCGGAGGTGGCCAGTTTGTGTATCACAACTGTTTTGAGAATTTGATCCTCTTTTTTGCACTTGGCTTTGACAGTTGATGCCTGGATTGGGCACCCAGGTTTTATTTTGTTCTAACATGCTGAGTTTGACTAATCTATTGTATTTGACACTTTGAAAAGCACTTTTTAAATGGCTTACATTGAGTTTTGCTTTTGAGAAGCTACTAGTTGGCAATTCTAAACTGGACAGATTGAGGCCAGGTAAAGCCTGTAGGTTCCTGTCAGACAGCAGTGAAGTTAAAAATCACCTGCTGTCAACACTAGGTAATTTTATTATCATTTTCATTTTTAAGTAAATGGAGAATCATTAGATTCCTGGAGCTGCAGCATTCAATGAGGAAAATGAGTAGTCTGCCTCTGTGGAATATTTCCTTTGTCTCTGTAGCCTCATCATAAATTAATGTTTGCTAACCTCGTTTTGGCTTTGGTTAAAAATTATATCTCTGGTAATTTTTTGATTAGAACATGCAGAAATAGAACTGCTTGAATTGTCATAACTTAAACTAGCCACATAACTTTTAAACTGGAGAGGGAGCTGTCTAGCTTAGAAAGTGACTGAGTTTATCAGTGAAGAACTGAAAAAAAACAAAAACAAAAACAAAAAACCCACAAAAAACAGGAGGGATGTATTTGCTGCCTTAATGCTGGTAGTTTTATATTATGTGAAGCCATAGACAATTATAGAAAGGGATAAGAGAATTGTTGAGAAAGCTGTCGACTTCTTCCTTTAAACTTCTGTTTTGTGTGGAACTTTTAGAACTTTGATCTAGCTTTGACAAGTGAGGTTCTTAAACATGTTTTCCTTTAGAAGTAGATCTTTAAATAAAAAATCAACTCCAAGGTTGGACAGAAGTCTTCTGGCACATCAGCCAATAGTGTTGTATTTTTCAAGTAATTGAAAAAACTGCCTTGCAAGTTGAGATAAATTAGCTCAGATTCTACATTCTTACTGCCCTTCTGCAGTATAGCCAATGGCCAGAAAGATGGTGGATGGAGGAGAGGTGGGGAGTGCAGGTGCACCACATCCTAGAGCCAGAGCTCTCCTTTTTGAGTTGCTTTGTGCTACTTCTTTTCTCCTTTTGTCTTACCCCACCCATTTTTTGGTGGTGGGGAGTAGTAAGTAATTTATGAACACCTGTCTGCTGGGGTCCAACCCCAGCAGGTCTAGGGGTCCCCAAAGGTGTGGATGGAGTCGGCGAAGAAGGAATGACACAGAGGCAGCGTTCAGGTGATCATCATAGCCGGGTTCTCTTGTCAGGGTCTCCAGCCAAGTTCTGTTCAGGATCTCCAGCGAAGTTCTGGTTAGGATCTCCAGCCAGGTTCTGTGTCCATGTTCTCTTGCTAGGTTCTCCAGGTTCTCCAGCCAGGTTCTGTAGCCATGTTCCCTCGCTAGGTTCTCCAGCCAGGTTCTGTAGCCATGTTCCCTTGCTAGGTTCTCCAGCCAGGTTCAGTCACCAGGTTCTAGTCAGGTTCTCTTGCCATCTTCTATCCAGGTTCTGTAACCAGGTTCTGTCTCTAGGTTCTTCAGCCAGGTTCTCTCGCTAGGTTCTGTAGCCAGTTTCTGTCCAGGATCTTTTGCCATGTTCTCTCGCTAGGTTCTGTCTTTAGGTTCTGTGGCCAGTTTCTGTCCAGGATCTGTTGCCATGTTCTCTCCAGCAAAGTTCTTCTGTCTCTAGGTTCTGTGTAGGTTCTGTGTCTAGGTTCTGTGTCCTGTTGTCTTGTTACATCTGTGTTTATACCAGTTGATTCCAATCCTATCAATCTCTATTCCAAAGGTTAGGGTGTTTCTTATCTCCATTCCAGGGAGTAAAGATTATGTAGCTTAAGCATGATTGTTCGTAGTTAAAGTGATTAATTACCTGCCTGGCACTTAGTTAAGGGGTTTTATTCCCTCCCTAACTTCAGGGAAAAATCCCCACCTGGGGAAACAACCTTTCTCGGAGAGGTGACCTTGGTTAAAACACATAGCGCCAAGAAGGTAAGCAAACATTAAGAACGGTATGTCATATATGCCAGGTCCCTTGAAACATATGCTGTGCAGATGTTTCTTCCCTGCAGTGACTGTGTCAAGCAGCAAGGATGGACCAGCTCCCGGCACCTGTCATCCCCAAATTATTTGCCTCATTTAATAATTTACACCTGTGCTGTTAGTATATTGATTTTAAAACTTTACCAGGTTTAAGATGAAATAGAGTTGTGATGATAGTAGGAAAATGTGCTGAAGGATAGCTGATGGACTTAAAAGTTGACTTAATCAAGTGCATTGTGGGAGGGATTATGATGGTCCCTAGGAAAGAATGAGTAGTGAGGCTTTGTGGGTTCTGCCACCCTCTCCCTTTCTTTTCCATAGTCTCATCTAGGTATGGATTCTTCTCTGCCTTATCCCTTCCTCTCTCCTCTCTCCCCCTCCTCCCTGGTGCTGCCACTACTGTCTGCTGCCGGTGCCTATGAGATGGCTGTGTTGTAGTAGCAGCAAGTTGAGCAATGGATCATTAAAGAGAACCCTAGAGGCCCGGCGCATGAAATTTGTGCACGGGGACGTTCCCTAGGCCTGTCCTGTGATGAGGGGGCCATCTTCCTCAGCTGCCAGCAACTGGCCCTGCCCCCTGCCCCCACCCACCCCCAGTTCCCTGTTTGCCATTGGGCAATTGGAGGCTGCCGGCCGGGAGGAAGAACCAAAAGGATAGCCATTCCTGCCCCTCGTCAGCCCTGCCCCCCGCTGCCGGTTGGCTTGGCCTGGTGCTGCCCACGTCTGCCACCACCCACCCCAGGTTTCCTGTTCCCCATCAGGCGATCAGGGCCTGTGGGCTAGGGGTAGCTCCTGCGTTGAGCGTCTGCCCCCTGGTGGTCAGTGCACATCATAATGACCGGTCATTCTGCCGTTCAGTCGATTTGCATATTACCCTTTTATTATATGGGATTTTATTATATAGGATTGTGTTCACCCTGGGCACAGTCCCATTAGGTTTACTATTCAATGGGGGCTTGCTTCTAGCCCTTGAGTAACTTATCCCAAAGGGAATATAGATAAGAATAAACATATATAATTGAAACATAACCACTAATACATAAGTGTTAGCAGAAACAAGATGATTTCCTTTCAGTTGAAGCTCTTTGGAGCCAGTCAGGAGAGGCCTTTTGGAAGAGGTTAGATTTTCTTTCTGTGGAAGAATATACTGAGATTAATAAAGCGATTTTAAAAACTGGGATTAAGAATGGGATTGGAAGTGAATTAGTCAACAGACGTTCTGCTGTTGACTTTTTGCCAGGCATGGTTTTAGGTACTGGGGGTATAAGAATAAGTCTCTGCCCTCATGTAGCCTATGTGAGGGTGACATATCTACTGGGTGATGCAGTTACTTAATGCAGCAGAGGGCCTAAGTGAAGTTATGGTGGGAAGTAGTCTAAGAAATGGGATAATGTCCCCTCTAAAAAAAGGCCATGGTGAGTGCTTTTAATTTTTTTTGTTAATCCTCACCAGAGGATATTTTTTCCATTGCTTTTCCAGAGAGAGTGGAAGGGTGGGAGGAAGAGGGGGAGGGGAGGTAGAGAGAGAGAGAGAAACATCGATGTGAGAGAGATACATCTGGTTGCCTCTCACATGTGCCCTGACCGAGGGCAGGGAGTGAACCTGCAACCCAAGTATGTGCCATTGATTGGGAATCAAAACTGCGATCCTTCCGTGCTTGGGCCACCTCTATAACCACTGAGTTATAGTGTTGAATAGTGTAACAACACTGCTCAGGGTCCCTCTCTGGTTTTGTTAGTCAAATGAAAAGCAACACCATTCCTTTCTCTTCTGGGGGTTGTGGGTGGCGGTGCAATGACTTTATGAATCTAAAATCTAGGTTGCATTTCTTTCTTTCTTTTTTTTTTTAATAACTCTTTATTGTTCAGATTATTACAGTTGTTCCTCCCTCCCCCCACCCTCCATAGCTCCCGTCCACCTGGTTCTCACCCCATCCCCTGCCCTTACCCCCCCCCACTGTCCTCGTCCATAGGTGTACGATTTTTTTCAGTCTCTTCCCACACCCGCACACCCCCTTCCCCCTGAGAATTGTCAGTCTACTCCCTTTCTATGCCCCTGATTCTATTCTATTTACCAGTTCATTCTGTTCTTCAGATTTTTTATTCTCTTGATTTTTAGATTCACTTGTTGATAGATATGTATTTGTTGTCACTTTGTTCATAATTTGTATCTTTACTTTTTTCTTTTTCTTCCTCTTCTTAAAGAATACCCTTCAGCGTTTCATATAATACTGGTTTGGCGGTGATGAACTTCTTTAGCTTTTTCTTATCTGTGAAGCTCTTTATCTGACCTTCAATTCTAAATGATAGCTTTGCTGGATAGAGTAATCTTGGTTGTAGGTTCTTGCCATTCATCACTTTGAATATTTCTTGCCACTCCCTTCTGGCCTGAAAAGTTTCTGTTGAGAAATCAGCTGACAGTTGTATGGGTACGCCCTTGTAGGTAACTAACTGTTTTTCTCTTGCTGCTTTTAATATTCTCTTTGTCTTTTGCCCTTGACATTTTAATTATGATGTGTCTTGGTGTGGTCCTCTTTGGATTCCTTTTGTTTGGGGTTCTCTGTGCTTCCCGGACTTGTAAGTCTATTTCTTTCACCAGGTAGGGGAAGTTTTCTGTCATTATTTCTTCAAATAGGTTTTCAATATCTTGCTCTGTCTCTTCTTCTGGCACCCCTATAATTCTGATGTTGGTACGCTTGAAGTTGTCCCAGAGGCTCCTTGCACTATCTTCATATTTTTGTATTTTTTCCTTTTGCTTTTCCAGTTGGGTGTTTTTTGCTTCTTCATATTTCAAATCTTTGATTTGATTCTTGGGATCCTCTAGTCTGCTGTTGGATCTCTGTATATTATTCTTTATTTCAGTCAGTGTATGCTTAATTTCTAATTGGTCCTTTTTCATATCCTTGAGGGTCTCACTATATTTCTTGGAGGTTTCTAGAAAATTCTTGAGTAACCTTATAACCGTAGTTTTGAACTCTATATCCAATAGTTTGCTTTCCTCCATTTCTTTCATTTGTGACCTGTTTCTTTTTCTCTGCATTTTTATGCTTCGCTGTGTGGATAGAGTGGCTTTGTGTGCTAGGTGTCCTATAGGGCCCAGTAGCTCAGCCTCCCTAATTACTTGAGGTGGACACTCTTGGTGCACCCCTTTGTGGGCTGTGTGCACAGTCTTGTTGTAGTTAAGCCGTGATTGCTGTTGGTATCAGTGAGTGGAATGGACCTCCAGGCCAATTGGCTGTGAGGACCAGTTGTGTCTACAATGGGAGAACTTCTGTGCTGGAGACACCTTTATGGGGAGGATTTGCTTCAGTGGGGCTTTGGCGCTCACTGAGTCTGCCCAGGTTTTTAGGTGGAGAAAGGCCAGGCCATTCATATGCAAAAGCCTCTGCGCCCAGCTTGGGTGGGGTTGTAAATTGAGTGGGGCAGGGTTTCAGGGAATCACCAGGGTGGAGCAAACCGCAATGGCTGCCAGTCTGCTCTGCCTTGTAAAGGTCCCAGAGTCTGTGTCCTGTGGCCCCGTGCAGGAACAATGACTGCTGAAGCACCTTTGTGAGAAAGCTGCCCTCACATTCCAGCCCAATGCCAGACAGTCCAGTTTCTCTCCGTATGAGTCTGGGTCCCCAAATTCTCACCCGGAACTGGAGTTTAGAGCAGTCAGGAGCTTGTGTCTCCCTCCCGATTGAAAAAGACAACAGTGTACCCAGCTGCTAGCTCCTTTCGCGCGTGCCTCCTTACCTCCGCTCTTCCGCACCTCTGCACCTCCTACTGGACTCAATGCACTTTTCTCTTTCCTTCTAGTTGTAGAATTTCCACTCAGCCAGCCTTCCCGTGGTTCTGGATGGTATTCATTTTGTCTTTTAGATGTAGTTTTAATGTGGTTGTGCGCAGCTGCAAATTCAGGTGTTTACCTATGCTGCCATCTTGGTTGTCTCTGTATTTCTTTCTTTATTAATTTTTAAAAATATGTATTTTTATTAATTTCAGAGAGGAAGGAAAAGGAAGAGAGAGATAGAAACGTCAATGATGAGAGGGAATCATTGATTGACTGCCGCCTGCACGTTGGACCGAGCCTGCAACCCAGGCATGTGCCCTTGACCTGCATCGAACCTGGGACCTTTCGGTTTGCAGGCCGACGCTCTATCCACTGAGCAAAAGTGGCTAGTGCTGGGTTGCATTTCAAAATGGGCGAGCCGCCTGACTGGCATGGCTCAGTGGTTGAAGGTCAACCTGTGAACCAGGAGGTTTGATTCCTGGTCAGGGCACATGCCAGAGTTGTGGGCTTGATAACCCAGTATGGGATGTGAAGGAGGCAGCCAATCAATGAGTCTCTCTCATCATTGATATTTCTAGCTCTCTCTCCTTTTCCCTTCCTCTCTGAAGTCAGTAAACATATATTTAAAAACAAAATGGGAGAACATATGTAAACTTTATATATTATGAATATACACAGTTAATGTACCTTGTAATTTTTGCTGCCTTACTCTTTGAGGTATAACTAGGAAGAATTTTCGTTCTGGATAGAAACTGGAAAATAATGACTGTTCATACTCAGGCATAATACTGCATTATGCTCCCCCCCCCCCGCCCCCCGCCCCCCCCCCCCCCCCCCCGCCCCAATTCAAGGTTCTTAGAGTTTACACACTGGAAACACAGCTAGGCAAAAACATAGAAGTTGTCCAAAGAATAAAGACAAGTTAAAAGTTCTTCTAGCAAAAAGTACATTTTGAGATTATATTAGTCTTGAATTCTTAGCCCTGTCATTGATCCAGGATGGTTATCTGTCAGAGCATTATGCTTTTCTTGAACTCTGATATTGCACACAAGGATGATCCAATAACCTTCCATTTTTTCCTTGGGATTGGTTCAGTTTCTTCTTTGTCCTTATTTCTGTAAGCTCATTTGCATGGCTTTAAGTAGAAACATTCTTTTTGGATCCATGACCTACCTCCCTCCCTCCCTCCCTCCCTCCCTCCCTCCCTCCCTCCCTCCTTCCCTCTCTTCCTCCTTTCTTTTCTTTCTTTTAATCCTCACCTGAGGATATGTTTATTGATTTTTATAGAGAGGAAAGGAGGGAAAGAATGAGAGAAGGGGGAGGGGGAGGGAGCCAGCCATCAATGAGAGAGATGAAATTACTTTTCATACTCGCTCCAATCAGGGACCAAATCTGAAACCTAGGTATGTGCCCTGAATAGGAAGCAAACCCATGACCTTTCAGTGTTAATTCTCACGTGAGGATATTTTTCCATTGATTTTTAGAGTGGAAGGGATGGGGAGAGCAGAGAGAAACATTGATGTGAAAGAGACACATGGATTGATTGCCTCCTGCTTGCACCCCTACTTGGGGCTGGCCAGCGATCAAGCCTGCTTGGGATCAAGCCTGCAGCTGAGATATGAGCCCTTGACCGAAATCAAACCCACCGTGATTCTTTAATCCATAGGCCAATGCTCAATCCACTGAGCCAAATGGCTAGGGCTCCCACAGCTTTTTTATCCATTCATCTATTCACGGGCACTTGGGCTGTTTCCAGATCTTACCTATTGTAAATAATGCTGCTATGAACATAGGGGTGCATATATTGTTTCTGATTGGTGTTTCAGTATTTTTAGGCTATATTCCTAGAAGTGGCATTGTTGGGTCAAATGGGAGTTCCATGTTTAATTTTTTGAGAAAACTCCATACTGTTTTCCATACTGCACCAGTCTGCATTCCCACCAGCAGTGCACTAGGTAGGGTGCCGTTTTCTCCACATCCTCTCCAGCACTTGTTTGTTGATTTATTGGTGATAGCACTTCTGACAGGTGTGAGGTGATATCTCATTGTGGTTTTATTTTGCATTTCTCGGATATTTGTAATATTGTCAACAATTTTAAAAAAAGGGGGAGAAAGAAAAAAGAAAATAAACCCTGACCACATGATGCCTGTTGGGTTTATTCCAACCAGGCAAACCTTGGGCATGTTAGCTCCACCTGGGGTCAAGAATGGGGGGTGGGAGTGGGAAAAAAAGAATGGGGGTGTGTGTGGGAAGTATAATTCAAATGGGTGCTGTTACAAGTGACAAACCCCATTCAACCTAAAAACACATTTTATTGGAAGCACATGGGAGTTATATATAGACCCTAGAGTAGAGTAATTAAGCCTCAAGAAAGAAAGGAATCCAGGCTGCCTGTGACCTGTAGCAGGATGAGGGTCAGCTTCTTCTGTGTACTGCCTAGCATGGATCAACTACAGCTGTGGACTGCCTCACTTTATGTGGCTCAAGATTCAAATTACTAACCCACAAATGGCTACAGTGTTGGTGAGAATGTGGAGCAACTGGAACTCTCCTATGTTGCTTGTAGGAATGTAAAATAATATATAGATACTTTCTCAAAAAGTTAAACATAAATCTAACATGTGACTTAGACATTCCACTCGTATGTATTTACCCAAGAGAATTGAAGCCACAAGTTGACACAAAGACTTGTACACAAATGTTTGCAGCAACATTGATAGCCAAAAGGTAGAAACAATCCAAATGCCCATCAATTGAATGGATAAACAAAATATGACACATTCATACAATGAAAAATAAGTTGGCTTATAAGCGTAACCAATGGACATCAGACATTGGGGGGTAGGGGAGGCCTGGGGATTGTCAAGGGCAGGGGAAAAAAGGAGACATATGTAATACTTTTTGTAATACTTTAAGCAATAAAAAAAATAAATAAAATAAAAATCAAGTGAATAAATAATCTGATGAACAGAGTAAACTGGTGAATATAATAGAATCGGGCATAGAAAGGGAGTGGACTGACTATTCTCAGGGGGAAGGGGTGTGGGGGGTGCGGGAAGAGACTGGACAAAAATCATACACCTATGGATGAGGACAGTGTGTGTGTAGGGGGGTAAGGGCAGAGGGTGGGGTGGGAACTGGGTGGAGGGGAGCTATGGGGGGGAAAAAAGAGGAACAACTGTAATAACCTGAACAATAAAGATTTAATTAAAACAAAAAACAAAAACAAAAGAGAAACAAAACAAAAAAAAACTTGTAAAAAAAATAAAAATCATTTTTATTAAAAAAATAAAAAGGAATAAAGTATGACGTATATATTAAACTAAATAAAAAGGAATAAAGTATGATGCACACACACACACACACGAGTGGCCAGATTATTATGACCACCTGACGTTTGTAGGCAAATTAGCTATAATTTCCTGCTGAAGTTGCTAAAGGGCCAGACCATTATAAACATCTGCAAAGCACAACATACCTAAGTATTGTTGCTGATCAAGTTCATCCTATCATCTCACACCTGTCAGAATGGCTATCATCAACAAATCAACAAACAACAAGTGTTGGAGAGGATGTGGAGAAAAAGGAACCCTTCTGCACTGCTGGTGGGAATGCAGACTGGTGCAGCCACTGTGGAGAACAGTATGGAGCTACCTCAGAAGACTAAAAATGGAACTCCCATTTGACCCTGTGATCCCACTCCTAGGAATATATCCCAAGAAACCAGAAACGCCAATTAGAAAGGATATATGCACCCCTATGTTCATAGCAGCACAATTCACCATAGCTAAGATTTGGAAACAGCCTAAGTGCCCATCAGCAGATGAGTGGATTAGAAAACTGTGGTACATATACACAATGGAATACTATGCTGCGGTAAAAAAAAAGGAACTCTTGCCTTTTGCAACAGCATGGATGGAACTGGAGAGCATTATGCTAAGTGAAATAAGCCAGTCAGAGAAAGATAAATACCACATGATCTCACTCATTTGTGGATTATAGAGAACAACATAGATTGATGAAAAAGGACAGACCCAAAGACTGAGAAACAGCGATCAGGCTATCAATCCCTAGAAGGAAAGTAGGGGAGGGTGGGGGTAAGGGGAAGAGATCAACAGAAGGACTTGTATACATGTATATAAGCCAAACCAATGGACATGGACAACGGGGGGATGGGAGCACGAGTTTGTGTGTGGGGGGGAGGTTGGGGGTTAAAGGGGGGGATGAGGACACATTTGTAATTCCTTAACTAATAATAAAAAAAAAAGGAAAAAAAAAAAAAAAGTTCATCCTATCATGTTGATGGCATATCCCAATGGAGATGGCTTCTTCCAACAAGACAATGTGCCATGCCACGGTGCTCGTATTGTGCAGGAGTGGTTTCAAGAACATGAGGGAGACTTAACCTGCTTAGGTGGCCCCCACAATCACCAGATCCCAATCCAATTGAGTATTTGTGGGACAAAGTTAAAAGAGCCATCAGGCAGCTGGTTCCACAACCATCAAATCTCCCAGAACTGGACAGTGCTATTCATCAGGCATGGTGTCAGATTCCTCGCATCACCTTTCAACATCTCGTGGAGTCAATGCCAAGAATAATCGCAGCAGTATTGAAGGCGAAAGGTGGCCCAATGAAGTACTGATGGGGTGGACATAATAATCTGGCCGGTCATAATAATCTGGCCACTCAGTGTGTGTGTGTGTGTGTGTATAGTGAAGTGATTGTCACAATCAGTTTACCATCAATCACCACACATAGTTACAAACTCTTTTTCTTGTGATGAGAATTTTTAAAGCTCTTTCTTAGCAACTTTCAAATATACAATGCAGTGTTGTTACCTATACTGATCATACTGTTCGTTTAAGCCTCCGGACTTATCTTAGGAAGTTTGTATGTTTTGATCACCTTCATCCATTTCACCCCTCTCCCCTTCTTTTTGGCAACCACTAATCTGTTCTCTGTAACTATGAGTTCCTTTTTCTTTTTGTTTTTTAAAAGTGAGATTATATACAGTAATTGTATTCTCTGTCTGATTTATTTCACTTAGCATAATGTCTTCAAGTTCCATCCATGTTTCAAATGGCAGGATTTCCTTTTTTTTCATGACTGAATTATAGTTCATTTTATATAGATAATACATTTTCTGTATCCATTCATCTACCGATAGATACTTAAGTTGTTTCCATGCCTTGGCCATAGTAAATAATGCTGCAATGAATATGGGGGTACAGATTTCATATTGAGATAGTGATTTTATTTCCTTTGGATAAATACCCAGAATGGAATTGTTGGACCATACTGTAGTTCTATTTTTAAGTTTTTGAGGAACCTCTGTGCTGTTTTCCATAATGGCTGCACCTGTTTACATTCCCACCAACAGTGCTAACGGTTAGAGTCTTTTTTGTATGAAGACCAATTAAAGAAAATTGTAAAGTAAGACTTGTCAACATTTTCACATATATGTAATATTTTTCTGTTGAAGTTATGCTTTTTAAACACATAAAACAATATCTACAATTGCAAGTAAGCATTTTCTTAGCTTTTTAACTGAAGAAATTCCCTTTTTGCTGAAAATTCAAAAGCTACATATTTCACATGCATTCTAATATCTGTAATGCTTTTATCTTTAAAATATTTTATATCAAATGAGACTATATGTGTAGGATATGGTTTGAGTATTTTTAGTAGAAAAGGTAAATTGGCCTCTGAATTCAGTTGCAGATTAGTGATACAAAGGACCGGCTTTTTTTAGAGCTTCATAGGTGATTAGGAATCTGGAGGGAAGCGTGCTGCCATTGGGAATGGAGAGCTGGCTTGAATAGGATTGGGTTACAGAAAATATGGCCCATAGGCAGGCATGGGATAGAATGGTAAGTGCACAAATTTCTTTGCCCAAATGGTGGAACTGAGAGTGGAGTTTTCACCCTTTAGTCTTTTTGAATCTCTGGATAAAGCATTACTTGATTTTTGGTCTGTGTGCCTCAGTGCCAGATTCTGCCTATTGTTAAAGTGGCATCTTCTAACTGGAACCTTTTGATAGCAACAGCTCTGCCAGTTCCAGACTGATGGTGATACTGGTTGGATTGGAGTGATAGAGAGGAGAGTTTAAAAAAACTGAGGAAGTTATTGGTTGAGATGATCATTCTTTGAATATTTTACATTTCTTTCTGAAATTAGAGTCAAGGGTGGTATTGTAAAGTGTTGCTATATAGTTTGCTTAACATTGTTACATGATATGGTACTTGAAGGAATTCTGAATTTCCTTGATAACTTTACCCTTTTTTTCTTATATGATTAACAGGAAACAAATTAAATCTATAAAGGGCTTAATTTTAAAGACATAATCCAAACATATCTGAATTATTGGAATTAAAGAGACATTTGAAGTTATAAATTGTCTTATCCATAATGTAGTCATGATAAAGCTATTTTGTTGACTACTTGATTAAAAATTTAGGTTATCCAATGGTTTTCGTAGGACACTCCCGAAGATTGTTGAAGGCAGACATTTTGAGTACAGAAGTGTCTGAGACACTGTTGCACTCTACTTGGTAGTGGATTATCCAGTGGCCTGTGAATTTGCTGTGTTGCTTGAAGAAAAGAGGTTCTTATTTTTACTTCAGTCACTGTAAATGTCAGTGAGAGATACTACTGTCGTCACTGACTTTCAGCAGTAGTAGGTCAGGTAAATTCACCAAGCCTTTTAGGAACTTGTGTATAAAGGTCATTGTGCTATCATGAAACATATGGGCTCCTTTATAAAGATCTGGGATGTTTACATAGAAAACAACTCCATTTGTGGAGAAGGCTTATTTTATCTTAATTATTTTCTGTGTTGTCCTAGAGAAATGATGACTTACAGTCAAATGTTCACCTTTGGGGAACACAAAAAACTATGCATAGAAATAATTGGTGTATAGGCAGCTGGGTGGCAAAAGTTAGTTTAAAGAAAATTCCTTCCTGTCTTTTTTTTCTGTAGTTCTGTTAGAGATTATTTGAAGAGACTTGAATTTCCCTGTGTGCTTTGAAGTGAAGTGCAGGTTGTGGAACTTGCTGGC
The DNA here is from genome assembly GCF_964212035.1 of Myotis nattereri. Lineage (NCBI taxonomy): Eukaryota > Metazoa > Chordata > Mammalia > Chiroptera > Vespertilionidae > Myotis > Myotis nattereri. Next base: position 10,602,037 of record NC_138081.1, read on the forward strand.
TGTGGGTGTATCACAGATGGGAAGATGTTAAGACAGCATTCGTATTTTCTTGCATGAGAAATTCATATGAATCAGAAACTCAGAAGTGGCCATATCCTCTGGTTTCTCCGTTAAGGAGCTGTGGTCCTAAGTTTCCAGCTGGCAGCTGCTCAGTTAAGGCATTGACAGGTAGCAGGTTAGATACCAACTTAAAAAATACCTTGAGTTACTTGTTTATCTGCTGCATTTTAGACCAGTGGTTTTACCCTTTCTTCTGTGTGGCACAGCTATTTTGAGGAAAGAGGATTTGAGGTTCTTCTTAATGTGGATTTAAATTTTTTTTATTCCACATTATTACTACTTACCCTATTGTATTCATCAACTAATGAAATATAATAGCCATTTGAGTATCTTACTATTTGGTGTAATCACCTTAAATGAGTGAAATGACTGGAAAATTTTAAGCATTGCCACACCAGGGACTAGCACTCAAATCTTCGACCAGTATACTAAAGTCTATCTGTTGTGACATGAGCCTGAAGATAAGGGACAGCATACTATAATGCAGGGGTCCTCAAACTACGGCCCGCAGGCCACATGCAAATACAAATATTGTATTTGTTCCCATTTTGTTTTTTTACTTCAAAATAAAATATGTTCAGTGTGCATAGGAATTTGTTCATAGTTTTTTTTTAAACTATAGTCCGGCCCTCCAGCGGTCTGAGGGACAGTGAACTGGCCCCCTGTTTAAAAAGGTTGAGGACCCCTGCTATAATGGAAAAGTACTTTAGGTCAAAGACTGGATTCTAGTACTAGCTTTCTTATTTGGTTGTATGATTTAACATTTCTGACTCAGAGTTGCTATTATACCAAATGGGACAGTAATATCTCCCAAGTCCCATCCCCCGCGCCCCTCCCCCCCCAAACAAGGTTGTTGTAAGGACCAGTCAGATAAATAAGCACATACACATGTTGACTATTATTATTGAGGTTACTGCTACTTGGAAATTAAGTATGATTTAGATTTGCTTAGATGACTTTATTTGATTGAAGAAATTTCTTTTAATTCTAAACCCAATTCTTTTAGGTTTTCTTTCACAAATGTGTATTGACTTTTATCAAATGATTTTTTGAAATGATCATATGATTTTTCTTCTTTATTTTGTTATATGGTAAAAGAATTTAGCTGTTGTCCTGTAGGAGTGATAGTTGAATAGAGAGACAAATAAATAATCTTAATATTTATTATTATTGAGGCTTACAAAAGATGTAGTGGGGATGGAGAGAAGAGTAGTAATGAAATCAACCTGACAACGTCAGGAAGGTTCTCTGAGGAACTCAGCTGAGCTGCAGATTTGAAATTTGAGGAAAAGGAAGGAGGGGAGTGGCACATTGTAGGCAGAGGGCATGGCCCATTGTTGTGGGAGTATGGGGTGCATTTTGGAGGTTGGTAACTAGAGATGTGTTGCTGCTATGCAGGTGCAGGGTTATGAAAGGAACCTTCCATGCTATATTAAGGTTTCTGTCTTGTATGTGGGTATGAGGAGGAAAAAAAGAATGTATTCTGCAGTTGTTAAGTACAGTGTTTGTTGTGTATCCTATATAATAAAAGGGTAATATGAAATAGACGGAATGGCAGAACAGCTGAACAACCAACCAAAACGTAATATGCTAATGATATGCTAAGGCTGTGCAACCACTCGCTATGATGTGCACTGACCACCAGGGGGGCAGACGCTCCGACTGGTAGGTTAGCTTGCTGCTGGGGTCTGGCCAACCAGGACTTAACAAGACGGGCTGGACATGCCATTTTTGCTTTATGTTTTGTAGCCTTATAAACAAGGCTCATATACACTTATTATTGTCGTATTTCTTGATGCATTGACCTTTTATTATCATGAAATGTCCCTCTTTCTCTCTGGTAATAAAGTCTACTACCTCTGATATGAATATAGCCATCCCAGCCTTCTTCTGTTTCTTACTCTTTTGTTGGTATGTCCTCTTGGATCCTTTTACTTTCAAACCTTTTGCTTCGTGTTTAAAGTATGTCTCTTGTAGACAGCGTGTATTTTGGTTCTTGTTTTTTAAAAATTCTGATAATATCTGCTGTTTAATTTGGAGTCTGTTAACATTTAATGTAATTATTGATATGGTTGTATTTAGATCTACTATTTTAGTATTTGTCCCAGCTCTTTTGTTCCTTTATATTTTCCTGGTTCTTTTGCGTTAATTGAATAATTTTAGGATTCCATTTTAGTTTTTTGGCGTTTTTGCTATACTCTTCATTTTCTTTTAACAGTTTTTGGAGATACAATTTATATACGATTCACCCATTTAAAGTATGTAACGTATTTTTTAAAAATTATATTCACGTAGTTGTACAACTATCAACACAACCTAATTTAGAACATTTTGTCATCCCTAAGAAAAATTATGTACCCAGTAATGGTCACTCTGCATTTCCTCCTATCCCCTTGCCCTCACTTTAAGTAGCCACTAATCTTAATTTCTGCATCTATGTATTTACCTATTCTGGACATTTCATATAAATGGAATCATAAAACATATGGCCTTTTACACCTGGCTACTTTCACTTAACGAAATGTTTTAAAGGTTCATCTATGTTGTTACATATGTTAGCATTCTTTTTTTGGGGGGGGGGGTGCAGAATAGTATTCTATTGTGTGGTTATGCTATGTCTATTATCAGTTAAATTTTGTTAAGTACTATTATAAGTAATGCTGCTATGAACATTTGTATACTAGTTTTTGTGTGGATGTTGGTTTTCATTTTTTTAAAATAGTTTTTTTAGAGAGAGAGAGAGGAAAACAGAAACATTGATTGGTTGGTTGCCTTTCAACTCACAACCCTTGTATGCACCCTGACTGGGAATTGAACTGGCAGTCCTTTAATGCATGGGACAATGCTCAACCAGCTGAGCCACTCTGGCCAGGCAGTCATTATTCTTTATGAGAAGTTACATTGTTGTTTTCTTGTATGTGATTTGTCATTTTTCTTTGGCTGTTTTAGAAATTTTCTCTTTATTTTTGGTTGCTGGCAGTTTGACTACTATATACTTAGGTGTTTTCTTTGTAGTTGTGTTGCTTGTGGTTCACTGAGCTTCCAAAATCTGTAAATTTCCCCATCTTATATTCCATTTGGAAAAATTTCAGCCATTATTTCTTCAGATATTTTTTCTGCTCCATTTTCTCTCACTTCTGATTATAGGACTCTGATTATAACTATTACACATAAGTTTAGACCTTTAATATTGTACCACATATGACTGCTTAGTTTTCTTATTATTCCCCCCCCCCCCCCCCCCGTCATATATATAGGATAATTGCTATTGATCTTTCTTCAAGTGTACCGATTCTTCTGCCATCTTTATTCTGCATCCAATGAATGTTTTAATTTTGGATATTTTTTAATCTAAAATTTTCATTTGGATCTTTTTTTAGTAGTCTCTATTTCTCTGCTGAGATTTCCTATTTGTTAGGAGCAGTTTTCCTCTTTAATCCTTGAGTATTAAATCCTTGAGCAACTACTAAATTTCTTGTCTGTCAAGAAAGACTGAGGCACTACCTTAGGTTGGAGGAGACTAACAATACATGACAACTAAATGCAGTGTGGATAGCTTGGATTGGATGCTGGGCCAGAAAAAGAATATTACTGGATTGAGTGACAGAATTCACATAAGGTTTGTAAATTTGTAGTTAATAGTACTGTATCATTAACTTCCTGGTTTCTATTGCTATATGAGACTTATTTAAGATGTTAACATTAGAGAAACCTTGAAGGTTAAAAAAATTATTTTGTACTAATTACAACATCCAGGTTATTTTGTTGTGGGTCTCTATGAACATTTTCTTTACACTTCTGTGATTCACGCTTCTCTGTTTCTTTGAATGTCTGGTAATGTGGAATTGCATCTTGGGCATTGTGAACAATTCATTATAGAGAATTTGGATCTGTTGTTTACTTCCAGAGAATATTGATTTACATTTTCGTTTTAGCAGGGTGGGTGCAAACTCCAAATCATTTAACCCTGTGGTCAACAGTCTAAAAATTGTATTTAGTTTTCAGTCTAATCTGAAATGCTTGTAGTCTGTCCCACACATGCATATCTCAGGGGTCAACCAGAGATTTGGGACCAAGTTTATATGTGGACTTTGGGATCTCTTCCTTTGTGGCTCTCTCCTTTCCTTGATTTCATCTGGTGGGGTCACTCTGAACTCTGTCCTCTGGTTCTGCATGCTAGGTAAGAGTGTGGTTTCTATCCCAATTCTGTTATCTAACAGTGTTTAACTGAGCCTGCCTTCAAGCAAAAGCCATTAAAACAAGAGAAAAAGCGTCCTCAGTGCTATTCCTTTGTGTGTGTGTGTGTGTATGTGACTCCCCTATAGTCTGCTTTTGATTGCTCACCAGTGCCTTCAGGTATTTACTTAAAAAAAACAATATGTATATATATTCTTATTGATTTCAAAAAGGAAGGAAGAGGGAGAGAGAGAGATATATCAGAGAAACATCAGTGATGAAAGAATCATTGAAAAGCTGCCTGCTTCATGCCCCCTACTGGGGACCAAAATTGAACTTGGGACTTTTGCGCATTGTGTCCTTCGCCCGAAATTGAACTTGGGACTTTTCAGTCTGCAGGCTGAGGCTCTATCCTCTGAGGCAGATGGGCTAGGGTGGTATTTACTTTTTATATTTTGTCCAGAGTTTATAGTTATCTTTGGGACAGTTGGTTGTATAAGAGCATAAAAAGTTTCCAGTATTTTCAGGTAGCAGTGCCTGGAAGTGGAACTTAAATTTTTGGTTAACCTTTCATTGAAATATATATGATACACACACAGATACATACACACCGTGTACCAATCGTAACTCTGCAGCTCAAGATGCTATCATAAATTGAATGCAGCTTATGGAGAGAAGTAGTACATTTTCCAGCACCTCAGAAGCCCCTTTCATATCCTTTCCTAATTTCTACTCCCACCTGCTTCTCCAAAGTAGCTATTCTCCTATCTTCTAGTGTCGTAGATTAATTTTGCCTGTTATTGAGCTTTGTATAAATGATATTCTTTGTATATTTTCTTTTTTGCCTGATATCTCTCTTTATGTTTGTGAGATTATTCCATATTATGTGTAGGAGTATTTTGTTCATTCTCATTGTTGAAATGTGTTTCATTGTGTGTGTTTTTTATAACTCACTTATCCCTTCTATAAATGGGCATTAGGGTTATTTTCATTTTGGGCCTGTTACAAAAAAGTGCTGTTTGAACATTCTTTTATGTCTTTTGGAATACATGTGCATTCATTCCTATTGGGTATGTATCAGGTACTTGAATTACTGGATCATAGCATCTGAAACTTTTATTCAACTGTAGTAGATACTGCCAAACAATTGACAAAGCAGTGTTTTTTTGTTTCCAAATTTGTAAGTGCTTTAATAGTATAAACTTACATACATAAGCAAAGCATGGTAGCTTCTAGTGGTAGCTCGCTGGGAAGAAATCCACACTCCTCCCAGTGAAACCAAAGTGTGGGATCTGTGAGTCTAAGTTCGTTGCCTCTCGAAATCAAAGAATGAAGTCATGGATAAAAATGGTTAGTGGAACTGAAGTTTATTGAGAGAAGTCAGTCCTGGAAAAGGTACAGCTGGGGTTCCATGTTGCAGTTGGGTGTTAAAGTCTATTAGTCCATTTGTAGAGTCCCCCATGGCTATAAGCCACGTGGGTGCAGGGGTGTGCTCCCCGCTATAAAACATCAGGAACCCATTGCTTGTTAATTGTTTTTTTAATGAACAAATATTAGGAGGTTTTAGCTTTTAGGAAATTGGAACCAAAGAATTATTGCAAACACAATTTAGTATTCTTTCCATGTGTTAACCTCTCGTGTTTGACTAATTGGTGGTTTGATAATAAAAGGAAAACACAGATCTAATTCATATATATCGCTTGCTTGCTCAGGCTTATTGAATTTTATTGGCATCATTTATGTGGTTATGATTCTTGGATCTATCATTGACAGTTATATGATGTATTTTATCTAGTTTTATCAGTCACATAAGTTCTGCTAACATTGGTGGGCTTATGAGGTTCATGGTCCAAGAATATGTTAGTTGTTTCCATTAAAATTGGTACAGTTTATTTATTAACTTATTTTATAATGTTTATAAATAATTATTTTATAATTTTCATGCTTATTATATTTTTTAGTTTGATGAGGCATTTATATTTATTACTTGATCTACACAAAGTAGCCTTGGAATATAGGTGTGATGCAGCTAATTTTTCTAAGAAAAGCAGGATACTGAAGAGCACCTGAAGGAAAGATGGAAAATGGTAGCAGATTGACCTATTTGGTGTCTATTCATATCAAATGGTGTGATGCTTTTTGACACAGTAGTTATTCTTAGACTGGGAAACTTTTTCTGTAAAGGTTTAGACAGTAAATATTTTAGGTGATGTAGTTTATGTTGCAGCTACTCAACTCTTCTATTGCAGCCCGAAAGCAGTTATAAGACAATACATAATGAATAAGGGTGACTGTGTTCAAGTAAAACCTATTAACACTGAAATGTGAATTTATATAATTTTCTCATGTTACAAAATAACATTTTTTGATCCCCCCACCCCCGACTGCTTGAAAATGTAAAAATAATTTTTATTGGTCTGCTAAGGCTGCTGTAACAAAGCACTACAAACTGCCTTGCTTATTAAAAAATAAATATATTGCCTCAGGGTTCTGGAAGCTAGAAGTCAGCGTTCAGTGTATTGCAGGATTGGTTCCTCCATATGGATATAGACTTAACTTGTAGATGTTTGTCTTCTCTTTGTCTCTTTATATGGTCTTCCCTTGGTATATGTCTGTACAAATTTCCAAGTCATACTGTATTAGAGCTCACCTTGATGAGCTCATTTTAACTTGATTACCTCTGAAAAAACCCTATATCCAAATAAGGTTACATTTTGAGATATTGGGGGTGAGGGCTGCAGCATATTATTTTGTGAGGGGGTAACAATTCAATCTATAATAATCATTTTTACCCATGGGTCATTAAAACACAGGTGACAAGCTGGACTTAGCCATCTGGCTGTGCTTTATTACACTTGGCTCCTCTGATTGAGGCAGAGCTGATGTACCTGTGGGATTTCCAGCTCCAAAAACTTGTCCAGGTACACCTTTGGGTGAGATGGCTAATCTTGTGGACTCTTCAGGTTCAGTCATCGGTTTCATCTTTGAATATGAGGGACAGCAGTTTATACTAATTTAGTATAGGATTATGTTGTATAGGATTATGTTGTTTTAGATATATTTAGAATTCAGGTTCAAATAACCATTTTTGTGTCTTTAATTGTAGAAAGAATACACTCCCTCTACCCCCAACCTGATTGGAGATGTTCTGGGAGGTGGGTCAGAGTTATAATATATTAGAAGATGACCTAGAATAGTGATTTGAAATAGTTGCTCAGTGTGTTCTATGGAGGTGCTTTTAAGGCTTTCATGAATATTTGATAATTTTATTTTAAAATAAACTCAATTTTAATACATTGGCTACCACTAATGCATTAATTGTTGCTATTACACTGTCATTTTTGTGCAGATTTCAGAATGTGTAATTTTTTTCATCTCTGTTTAATATGGAGAGCCTCTCAAGGCTGTGAGATGACCTGTTATTGTTAACTTAGGCATGGGAATCAGGACTTTTTAAAAAAAATGTTTTCATATATTTTAGAGAGAGAAGGAGGAAGAGGGAGAGAGAAACATCAATGATGAGAGAGAATCATCACTTGGCTGCCTCCTGAATGCCACCAGTGGGGATCGAGCCCACAACCCAGCCTTGTGCCCTGACTGGGTATGGAACTGTACCTGGTTCATGGGTCAGTGCTCAACCACTGAGCCATACCAGCTGGTGGGAATCAGGATTTTGGGTTGCCAACTATTGTATTCTTGTTTGTATGCTATTTAATTTCCCTGTATGATTCTTACAACTCTTGATTTCAGTCTATGTTAATCTAATCAGCCTCCCCCTCTAATCCCCAGTGATTGACTTCATAATATGTGAATGCTTTACATTTGAACTTAGGATATACATATATTTACCCTTGAATACTTCTTTCAGTTTTATAGTCATATTCTTTGTAAGGCTTTATTTGAAAGGAAATTTTTTATTACCTGAAAATTTGGAAAATTAGTAATTATTATGTAACTTAATAAGAATAAGTTGAGGCAATAGATAAAGCAGATCGGTTATTTTAAATTGGGTTAAACTCTGGCTGGTGTGGCTTAGTTGGTTGCGCGTTGTCCCGTGCAATGAAAGGTTGCTGGTGTGATTCTTGGTCAGGCAGGACACATGAGTGGGTTGCAGGCTTAATCCTTGGTAGGGGGGCGTGCACGAGGCAGCTGATCAATGTCTCACATTAATATTTCTCTTTCTCCCTCTCCCTTCCTCTCTCTCTGAAAGATCAATAAAAATATTAAAAAATAAAATTGGGTTAATATCCTAATGAGGAAGGCACAACAAAAATGAAATCAGTTCATTACTAGTTATCAGATTGCTTATTTTAAGTTGGCTTAGTATACCGATGGGGAAGGCACAGCAAAAATGAAATCAGTTCATTACTAGTTATCAGATTGCTTATTTTAAGTTGGCTTAGTATACTGATGGGGAAGGCACAGCAAAAATGAAGTCAGTTTGTTACTAGTTATCCAAGTTTTGTCTTCTTTTCCCCGATGACTCTTAGAATCCTGTGAATGCTAATTTGTTTCTGCCTTCAACTTCAGTAGGCATACCAATCTTTATTATTTTTTGGTATAAGCTGTTTTAGAGTTACTAGTACCTCCTGAACAGGCAAGAACTTGTTTACGTGGTAGTGGTAAGACAAGGCATCTCAGTTAGCATTATGGCAAAACAATTAAGTCTGTAAAGGTCTCGAAACAGATATTTCTTGTCTGTTCTGATAGGTATAGAAGAAAATACAGAAAAGGAAGAGTTCTATCACTGTTGTATATTTTTGGAATAGGTTTTCCTTGCAGTAGTTCCTTTTTGTTTGTTTGTTTGTTTTGTTAATCCTCATCTGAGGATGTTTTTCCATTGATTTTCAGAGAGAGTGTAAGGGAGAGAGAGAGAGAGAAACATCAATATGAGAGAGAGAGACATTGATTGGTTGCCTTTGAACATACCTGACCAGGGCCAGGGATTGAGCCTGTAACTAAAGTATATGCCCTTGACTGGAATTGAACCCGGGACCTTTCAGTCCACAGGCTAACTTTATATCCACAGAGCCAAACCGGCTAGGGCCTAGCAGCAGTTCTTTGTATTTGTTCATGTAGTTGAAATGATCTGTGGTTCTTTTGAGGAGATAATGAGATAGTTAATTTTATCATTGTTCAGCCTTTCATACCAAACCCTATAAGTTTGTAAGGAACAACAGTCAGTTATAGTGTGTGTCTTATGCTATTTAAGAGGCAAAGGGCATTTTGGAGTGTGGTAGAAAGAGCACTGAGCCTCTTAGTATGTACATGCTGATGTGAGGATATTACTGTGTAGAGCTGTATTCCTGTTGGCTTGGAGTAGGATGGTTATTTAATGATCTTGTTGCCTTATATCTGAGATTAAAATGCACACAGATATAAATTAGCTTATTGAATTTAGCTATTTTAGATGTTTAGTTATTTTTCTGTAAATTTAAGAAGTTCTTTTGCTTTGAAAGTATATCTGCTCCATTGTGGCATCTCTGGAAATATATTAGTTTTGTGCCTGCAGCAATCATTTCCTTGAGTGACACATGGGCCCTGGGTTTTAATATTTGTTTATTTATGCAAGCACTTTATACATGTGAATGGAGGGCTGGAGAGTTTTGTATAGGTGTTCAGCAATATGTTTTAAAGACATCTTGATAATCTGTCATAATTTCTCCAGTGGGAATACTTAAAGTGGTGATCTTTATTGTTTTTAGCATGGACATATCATATGACTTCCCATTGGTATTTTCTCCATCCTTGTGGGGAGAAAAATTCCTTAGTATAGCATATTCTCATTTATTATTCTGTAGATATTTAATATGAACCTCAGACAACCATGGAAATGGAGTATTTCTTTGGTTCCTGGTTGTGTAAATATCTTTATTGTTATTTTTAATACATTTTTATTGATTTCAGAGAGGAAGGGAGAGGGAGAGATGGAAACATCACTGATGAGAGAGAATCCTTGATTGGCTGCCTCCTACACGCCCCCTCCTGGGTATTGAGCCTGCAACCTGGGCATGTGCCCTTGATCGGAATTGAACCCGGGATCCTTCAGTCCGTAGTCTGACTCTATCCACTGAGCCAAACTGGCTAGGGCTGTAAATACTTTCTTTGAAACTTGGAGAAAGAAAATAAGCAACTTCAAGCTATTAGGTTGGGAATTAGTATAGTTTCTGAAAAAGGATTTGTATTGATCTGGTTGGTCAGGATTCTCAGAGTAGCAAGGAAGAGACATGAAAATCACAAGGATGGAATGAGAGGTAAAAAGGGGGAATTTGCTTCATTCACTGCGTACCTAATTCCTAATGTTCCTATGAGGTTCTGAAATAGCCAGGAAAGGGGCTCATTTTTGCTAAATGACAGCTAAACTGCTCCATATACCTTCGTATGTACCCTTTAAATCAGTGGTTCTCAACCTTGGCTGCACATTAGAATCACCTGGGAATCTTTTTAAAATCCTGATTTCTGGGCCTCAGAAATCAGGATTTTTAAAAGATTCCCAGGTGATTCTAAGTGCAGCCAAGGTTGAGAACCACTGCTTTAAATTAATCCTCAGACAGGGTTTGATTGGATTGATTTAATATTGCTGTGCCTGGAGCAAACATCCTTGTTGGTCCCAATTGGAGTGAGAACTTCACAGAGGGAAGCTCCCCATGCCCAGCCTATGTGTGATTGATTATGAACCTGAGTGAACTTACTGTTCTTCATTCAATCCCCTGTGACCTATGTAATTACTGGCTTTATGCTCCTAACACAGAACACCTTGGAGGAATTATAGTGGAGAGTGGGATAGGATGGCAGGGAGAGAACAGATTGGGAACACTTTGCTCAAAATAATTTTTGTGTGTGGTAGAATGCTTTATAGGCCTTTGGTCCTGTAAGAACAGATTTTATCTACCTCTAATTTTTATTCCAAATGCAGAAGAGGTGTTTTTTTTTGGAGGAAGGAGATTGATTTTTTTTTTTAAATTGAGAGGATTGTATGAAATCATCATTATTATCTTTGATACCCTCATGGATTTGCATACTAGGAGTAATTATTTAGTGTGGTTATGAAATAGACTTTTTTCTGTGTGAAACTAACAAATATGTATGTAGGTATTTCTACGTACCACAACCCAACTAAATGAATTCACTATATAATCAAAGGTACTTGAATGTGTGAGTTTAAAATTTTGTTTTGCTTGTATTTTAAAAGAATTATTAACCAGTTAACTGACACCCATCCAAAATGGAAACCATCCCCATATCTTCCTTATGCACTAGAATATATATGAATTTAAGTTACCATAATTTTCTTTACAAACCCAGAGATGTCACTGACAAGTCTGATTTTAAAACTGGGCGACCAGAGTTGATATGTGAGGTTTGCAGCTATAGACGTGCGTGGCATATGGGGAAATGGATGAATGCACATGCTTTTTATTTTAATATGGATGTTAGTAAATTCATCATTAGTGGAAGATGCTATTTTGTATGTTATAAAGGTTTTTTTAGAATGCAAGTTTAGTATGAAAAGTAAATAACACTTGGAACCAGATAATGTTTGTTATTTATTTATTTTGAAGTAACTATAATAATACTAGAGGCACAGTGCACAAAATTTGTGCACGGGTAGGGTCCCTAGGTCTGGCCGGTGATCAGGCAGGGCTGATGGGGCCTTCCTTCATTCTGCGTGGCCCCCTGGTGATCAGCACAGATCATAGCGAGTGATCGAACTCCTGAGGGGATGCTTTGCATATTAGCCTTTTATATATATAGATATTCATGATAGCTCTTTAACAGGTACTGTTTTGGAACTTTTTGAGAGGGCTGTGTAGTAGGCTATACATGAGACAGACCATTAGTGTTAGCTGCCTGTCTGTAGTCTAAGGATTAAAAGCAAAATCTTTGCATTTAATGTTTTGTATATTGGTTTTAAAAAATTCACAAGCTTTTAAAGGTTGTGAGGTACGGGTCATTTTTATTCACATAAGAGTTAGGTCAATAAAGCATTTACTAGCATGAAATGTTTTTCTTTTCCCCTTTCTCAGTATTAAAAGAAAGGTGAATGGACAAAATAGCCATTAAAGGATTTAATTTTTAAAAATGTAGCAACAAAAACCACATGCTCTGGCCATCTATGTTACGTTAAGCTTCGTATTTCAAAACTATATTCACAGCTTTAGAAATAAACTCTCCAGTAGCTGGCTGGTATTAAACAAGTGCTTTTCTTTTCTCTATCCTATTGTGTCTGCAGGGATGCTGCAGCAATTCTTTTTGATCTATGGAACTGAAAAAGAAAAATGTTCTAATTTCCTGCTAAAATTTTACCTCAACAGTGAGTCCAGTCAGACACTGGAATAACTTGCTAAGGTAGTTTAGTGAGAATCTTTCCCCCAAAATGTTCCAGAATTGACTTGAACGAGCCACTTGGAATTGAAAATCACACGGGAAAAATTATCCAGGATTAAGGAATAAAAAAGTCTGTACTGCATGTTTTGAGAAAATATTGCCTAAAATCATTATTCAGTAGTTTTTCAAGTATGTTTTGTGCTTTATATACATCTTTCATGAAGGATATATTTAATAATTAAAAGTATATTTTAAAAAAAGTTATATAGTTCTAGATCATAAAGTACTCTTCTATCATATATGTTTTGAAAAGTGTATTATTACATGCCTTACTGTTGTGTGCTAGTGCGTCATACAAGATAGTCTGCAAGGGAGGGTTGGGATTATGATGACTTTTAAATAGCTGGTGGGTGGTTGGCCAGGCTGTCATGGTCATTATTAATGTCCTATAAAGTGATGCCCAAGATCTAGATTTAATTGCCTATTCTATCTTTTTTGCTTAGACCAGCAAGAGGTAAGATTGATACTAGAGGGAGGCTGTTAGCTCTGGTGCAAGGCTAAGCCTTTAAGCCTTCCACAGATTCCCTTTGTACTAATTAGAAAAGAAAACAGCTGGACTGCTGGAGCTTTGCTGTTTCAGAGCGCCTTAGCCCAGCGGTTCTCAACCTGTGGGTCGCGACCCCTTTGGGGGTCAAATGACCCTTTCACAGGGGTCGCCTAAGACCATCCTGCAAATCAGATATTTACATTACAATTTATAACAGTAGCAACATTACGGTTATGGAGTAGAACGAAAATAATTTTATGGTTGGGGGTCATAACATGAGGAACTGTATTTAAAGGGCCAGAAGGTTGAGAACCACTGCGTTAGCCAAAGGTACCTGCTATATAGAGTTTTGAACATAGCAATAGACCACTAAGGGGTTACAAACAGGAATTTTAAGTCTTTGGAACCTTCAGACTGCAGGGATAGAGATTGAGGCAGGGGTGAAGTTGAGGATTATTTGTATTCGTAATTTTAACAAATGTAGTTTTTAAAAAAATCATTCTTCTGGATGCTAATACATACATAAAAATTACAATAAGTTCACCCCAGTTTGCGTGGCTCAGTGGTTGAGTGTCGACCTGTGAACCAGAAGGTTACGATTCGATTCTCAGTCAGGGCACATGCTCAGGTTGCAGGTTCCATCCCCTGTGGGGGTTGTGCAGGAAGCAGCGAATCAATGACTCTCTCATCATTGATGTTTCTATCTCTCTCTCCCTCTCCCTCTCCCTTCCTCTCTGAAATCAATAAAAATACACTTAAAAATAAATAAAAAGTACAGTAAGTTAAAAATGTCTCTATGATCACATGAAGACTATAAATCATTGCGGTGCAGGACTTAGCAAGTGATGTATGTCAGGACAGTTTTATTCTTTTCATTTTCTAATAGCCAATTTAATTTCACTGGTATTGCAGCAGAATGTGCCCGATGTTGAATTTTCCAGGTTCTATAGAGCCTGGTTATTGTAAATATAGCTGTGACATTTCGGGTGCTTTTAAATGACTGGCCAGTTGTGTGGGGGATGGGGATTTTATTGGAGGGCCATCATTAATAAAAGTATTACTTTTTGTGTCTGACACTAAGGCAATCCAACCATCTTTGAAATAGAAAGGACCAAAGCTGAATTAGGTAAAAATGTTAAAGCTGTTTGTTCTAGCAGTGGCTTCTTCTTTCTCCTCTTATCAGTATGAAGTGGCCAGATTAAGCACTCAACCTTAAACTCTTCAGATTCTGTTTTTGGAGGGCAGCGTTCAAATCCTTTTGCCTAAGGATGGGGTATTTGTTAATGTTAGGGCCTTCAGGCCGTAGGTTCCTCTAATCCAGTGGTTCTCAACCTTCTGGCCCTTTAAATACAGTTCCTCATGTTGTGACCCCCCCAACCATAAAATTATTTTTGTTTCTACTTCATAACTATAATTTTGCTACTGTTATGAATCGTAATGTAAATATCTGATATGCAGGATGGTCTTAGGCGACCCCTGTGAAAGGGTCGTTCGACCGCCAAAGGGGTCACGACCCACAGGTTGAGAAACGCTGCTCCTTGAGAGGATTGCATTGGAAGATATGTTTTCCATTCTAGGGGTTAGTTCCAGGTGCTCTACTTCTCTTTGGAGAAGGAAAACAGAGATGAGTATAATTCCTGTATAATCCAGAGACATCAATCTTACTGCTCTACAGCCCTCGAGGCATCCCCACATCCCCCAAACACCCCTACCGTTTGTTAGCAGGGCAGAGTTTGTCTTTACCCTCTTTTTTGACATTAGAGAGGAAGTTCAGGACTAGATTAGCCCAGTTCCTTGGATGGGCTACATATAAAGATGATGAAGAACAGGGAGTAGTTGGCCAGATCTTTTGGTATTTCTAGTCAGAAATCCTCTGTGTCTCTTTATATTTGTTCATTGTGGAACTTTGGAATTTTTTTTCTGTCTTTCTCTCCCCGCCCCCCCAACATTACTCTTGCTCAGGACATTCCAGTGGTTGCTTAATGTTTCACTCTTACTATTCGGTATATGATTATATTTAAAATATCTTACAGTTGGAGTTAAGAAGTTGGTAATGTGAGTCACAACAGTAGAAGTAGTGGACAAGGCACATCTGGAGGGTGACTGCATCCTAGGATAATATTATATCACCAGTGTCATTTGTCACTGTAAAGAGAATTAACATTGGATTTTTCTGTTCGTCCTAATTTCTCTCTCTTTTTGCTGTTGATAGTATAGAAAATATACAGATTACAAATGAGTTTTATTTTCAGATTTTTTAAATTGCTAAGCCTTTAGAAATCTTCATATGTAAATGTTATTTTCCTTTTATTGTCTTCCCCTTCTCCCACCCACTAAGGTAGTTCATGCTGTTCTGGAGATTTTCCAGGCCTGGGAACTTTTATCTAGAGATTCTAAAGGTTACACTCATCTTTTTTGTGGAGAAAACCTAGATGACCAAGAGCTCTAGGTTCTTAGGAATTTATATAGGTAGAAAGATGTCTAGAGTTCTGGCGTATGTGTAGCTCTTGAAATGGAAAATAATTTTGAGTTTGATCACATGAAAGTGGGAGGTTGTTTGGTATGGTTTTGATATTGTTTGGGACCTATCAGGGTTTTACAAGTGGTTGAAAATGAAGTATATCTTGATTTATAAACATGAGAATTGCATTGGGTCAGGTTGCATGTCCTTTGAGAGATTGCTGGAATATTGTTCCAGTGTGGTGTCAGGCTATAGAGCAAGATACCTGTGAAAACTATCTTCATTTCTACCATTTATTTGCCACTGTAAATATTAAGTGGAGAGGCAAGATTAATCAGCAGATTAGATTGTCAAGTCAAGTATGCATTGATGTCACTCTGAATACTTTTCTGAGTGATGTGAATGAAGAAATTACCAGTGGGTTCTTCAAGCTGTTGTTACATAGAGAACATTTATCACAGTTCTAGTCACTCCAGCTATTGCCAGATAGTAGTTTCCAAATCCACATGTGAATTTTGGGGAAGGAATTTTGACTGCATCTTTATTTTCTCCTCTACCTTCAAATTTCATTTTTTTAAAAATATATTTTATTGATTTTTTACAGAGAGAAAGGGAGAGAGATAGAGAGTTAGAAACATCGATCAGCTGCCTCCTGCACATCTCCTACTGGGGATGTGCCCGCAACCCAGGCAAATGCCCTTGGCCGGAATCGAACCCGGGACCCTTCAGTCCGCAGGCCGACGCTCTATCCACTGAGCCAAACCGGCTTCAGCTCAAATTTCATTTTTGAGACAAAAGCAATTCTATGTTTTTAACAGGCCATCTATAACAAACATCCACATGGTTGTTTTCTGGAATTTTTGCTTTGAGCTTCATTAATTACTCTTACAGTGCCATCATTGCTCAAAATGTCTTGGGGGTCTTTTTCCTAGTTTGGTCTTCAGAGACTGAAGAACATTTCTCTGACTGCTCTTCATCGTGACCAATCATTTCTTGGAACTTGGATAGGTCTTTGGAGGGGGGTGGTGGTGGTGGTGGTAATGACTGACATGTTTTTTTAGAGATAAGATTGGAAAAAAAGGGTTGATGATCTCATTGAAGAATGCTGAAGGTCTCTTCATTGAGGTGACTAGAACAGTGAAAGGAGCCGGTGTTGTTGGCAGGAACTTTGCAGTCATAGGAATTGCCCAATTTGATTAATTTCCTCATTTCTTAAATCAGTACTATAGACCTACCTTACAGAATTGGATGAAGGAGAAGAGTCTTGGCACCTAGTGTGTAGTTGGCTTTCACCTACAGTCATTCCTTCTTATGGTTTACAAATGGAGACCGGAAGGTAAGTTTGGGGAAGAATCGCCTCACTGTTCAGATAGAGAGCTTGTTCCCTGAGAGTATACTTCTTTAAAAAACATACGGTTTAACTGGGCATATGGTTTACTTGTTTGTTTAAAGATAAAGGGAAAAAAGTCTGTATAATTCTGAGCAGAAGCAACTGAGCAAATGTTTTGTTTTTCATTTTATTGAAATCATTTTTTTTTAAAGCGCAGTTTTAGGTTCATTGAAAAATGGAGCGGAAGGTACGGAGCTTTCCCGTATACCCCCTTTCACAACACATCCATAACCTCTCCTATTATCAACATCATTCAGTAAAGTGGTACATTTGTTACAATTGATGAGCCTACATTGATACATCATAATCAACCGAAGTCCTTACTTACCTTAGGGTTCACTCTTGGTGTACAGTCTATGGTTTTGGACAAAAATAACATCTATCCATCATTATAATTGTCATACAGAATATTTTCTTTTTAATATATTTTTATTGATTTTAGAGAGGAAAGGAGAGTTAGGAACGTCAATGATGAGAGAGAATCATCGATCGGTCTCCTGCACATCCCCTACTGGGGATCGAGCCCGCAACCTGGGCATGTGCCCTTGACCGAATTGAACCAGGGACCCTACTTCAGTCCACAGGCTGACGCTCTATCCACTGGGCGCCAAACCGGCTAGGGCCAGAGTATTTTCAAAAAATACTCTGCTTTTTGCCTATTCATCTCTCCCCCCGATCCCGATCCCTGGCAACCACTGATATTTTGTTTTGCTGCCTCCATAATTTTGCCTTTTCCAGAATGTATATATAGTTGGAATCATAGAGTATGTAACCTTTTCAGATTGGCTTCATTCACTTAATAATATATATCTAAGGCTTTTCCATGTCTTTTTATGGCTTGATAGATCATTTCATTTTAGCACTGAACAGTATTCAGTTGTCTGGATGTTGAGAAATGTTTTCAGTCCAAAGAATATGCTGAAATTCAGCCTTGAGTACTACAACCAAACTGGGAAACCAGTGCTAGGTTTTAATTGAGGAGTAATGTGATATTATTTTACTTAAGCATCTCTGGGCCTTACTTCTTTGTGTGGAAAATTAGATGTTTAGACTTGATCTGTTAAAACAGAATCCTAGTTGGTTTGAAAGGCTGAATCCTAAAAATGTACAGGTTGTTTGGGCAGGACTAATGATTTCCAATTGGAGGAGATCTTCCATTGTCATAGCATGGAAAGGACCCTTGATTCCAATTCCACATGGATCTCTTCAGCACACTTTTGCTCAGTAAAGCCATTACTATAAAAAGTTAAAAGATGGCTTAATGCATATGCTTATGAATGTCCATATATATGCTACAAGTAAGAATTTCATGTTGTGGATGCTATAATCAAGAAGTTATTGCTTATAAATCTTGCTGCGATTCCTTAATATGGCAATTTATTATTCAATCAATGAAAGTTATAAAGCGTAGAGTGTTTTAGTGAAGTTGAAAGTGTGATGATGTGGTGAAACAAGCCCCTTTTACTTTTCTTTAAAATGTCATTCTAGGTATAAATTTTGTTTTTGTATTTGAAAGCGGTGAAATTGCAGAGTAATGGAAGTAATTCTCTTGTACAAGTACATCAGAACTACTTCTCAGTTTAAAAGAAATGCATTTATTGTTCTTGGCATGTGTAAGAATTTGTATTAAATATGTAATCTTCATTACTCTCTTCTTTTTTTTATCTTCACCTGAGGAGTGAGGATATTTTTTTCCATTGATTTTAGAGAGAATGAAAGGGAGGGGGGAGGGGGAGAGAGAGAGAAACAACAATGACACACCGATTGGTTGTCTCCCACACGAGCCCCAACTGGAGGTGGGGATCAGACCTGCAACCCAAGTATATACCCTTGACCCGTGTGCAGGACAGTGCTCTAACCACTGAGCACTCTGGCCAGCACATGACTTTCTTCTTTAAATAAAACCAGTCCTTGAGGGACTGGTTTCAGGACTCCCTCGTATACCAAAATCTGCAGATGCTCAAGTCCTTTTTATAAAAGGGTGTAGTATTTGCATATACATCTATGCACATCATCTCTACATTACTTATAATACCTAATACAATGTAAATGCTATGTAAATAGTTTTAATGCTGTATTGCTTAAGGAATAATGACAAGAAAAAAAAAAAAGTCTATGCATGTTTACTACAGACACAACTATTATAGGCCTAACTACATAGTACGTGTCAGCAGCCATGAAACATTCTCCCCCACCTCAAAATATATTTGATCCATGGTTGGTTGAATTTGCAGATGTGGAACCCACAGATATGGAGGGCTAAATATGCTTTGTACCAACTAAAGCATTTGCCTTATGTCAGGATTACTAAAAGAAATATCTATTTTTTAAACAGGTTAAGTAACCTTAATGTATATTATGAGAAAAGTCATGACCAAGTTGGAACTTCTGGTAGTTGGGAATGAACTTATGATATAAAAAGAAAATACCCACACACCTTGAATTGTATTCCCTGATGGAAGAATTTGTCTGACATATTTCAAGTCCAAAGCAATTTGAATATAAAATCATATTTTAGTTTTTTTTCTATTTAAATTAGAGGACTGTATTTGGTGCTTCATGCAACTTCCATAAATATACCATATATGCGTTTTTTGCCCCCCCCCCAACATGTGGTTGCCTTATTTAGTAATTAGGTGTTTAATCAATGAAAGTTAATCTAATTAGGCTGTTAAGATGTTTGTTAACTACACCCATAAGTTTGGTACATGTTCTTTTAGCTGTTGATTAAAGATGTGAATTATTCTTTGATAAATTAATATATAGCTTTTTGAAAAGTGCAGTTGGGTTTGGCAAACACATTGCCATTGCCTTGGCAAACACATTTGTAAAGTCACGTTATTTCCAGTGCATTTGGGTTTTTCATTGTGTTGAGATTCTATTTGTATATTCTCATCTATCGTTTTTGACTGTTCTCAGAAGGCATTCACAGATTTTTCTTTTGCGTTTTCCTAATTTACAAAATAGAAAAGAACTATAAGTTGGAACCATAAGTTAAAGTGTTTTCTTAATTGTGTTACATCTTCCTGGTAAGTACTTTATCAGTCTGCAGTGATACATTTTTTTATATGTGTGTTTTAGCTTTCTATATCAGAATATGTTTAAAAATTTTGCAGATTGTGAGTAGAAAAAATTTTAATAGATGTATTAAAAAATAGGCTTTTATTGTGCATTGCTTATGTATTTTTTTAAAGCCAGACCAGACTGAATGTTACACAGTTCAGTCTCTGATACCGTATGGATCAGCTCAACTGATTTCTGAACTAGTTTAATGAAGTCAGGTAATAATATATTCTAAAAAGAATTAACATCTGAAATGTAGTTGCATCATTATGGCATCAATAGGAATGCATAACAATTCAATTATTTTTTATTCTTTTAGAGCTTAATTTTTTCATGTCATTTGAATTGTATATGCATTGAATTTTCTTACATAACTTTCCTTTCCCTTTTCCACAGTGCTCTGGGATCCTGGGAAATTTATGATTAGATGAGAGACTGAAATGCTATTCTCCAGATTGTATTTGTTTCAATTTTGTTTAATTTCATTTGGTATGTTTTGTTACTTGCAGAAAGGTTACTCTTAAAATGGATGAGGACATAAGAGGAATTATTTAGACTACTTTCTTTTATTTTTTTATTTTTTATTTTTTTTTAAATATATTTTATTGATTTTTTACAGAGAGGAAGGGAGAGAGATAGAGAGTCAGAAACATCGATGAGAGAGAAACATCGATCAGCTGCCTCTTGCACATCTCCTACTGGGGATATGCCTGCAACCCAGGTACATGCCCTTGACCGGAATCGAACCTGGGACCCTTCAGTCCGCAGGCCGACGCTCTATCCACTGAGCCAAACCGGTTTCGGCTAGACTACTTTCTTTTAGAACTTGCTGAACCCCTGGATATTTTGGCTGCATGTGGTTTAATATCCAACATAAAAGTGGCTTAAATAAATGCTTTTCTACTATGTAGTGAAGAACCAGTTTTTGTTTAATTTTAATTCATTGCAGTCTTACATGTTATAAAATACGATTAAAATGTGAGAAAATAAAATTGCTATGAAGTTTCTGAAAGCTTGTTCTTAATTTCTTTAATTATCTCATTGTGGACTGGTAATACACACTTTGCAGGCTGGCAGCAGTCCTTGGACCAACCACCCTTTGATTAGCACAGGCTTAACCACACAGACATTTATTATTTCACTTAATAAGAACTCTGGAGTCAGTGTTTCCAGGGTGGGTTCAACAGCTCTACAATTTGCTTGTCCTTTCCATTGTGGTCATAAAATGGCTAAAACAGTTCCCAGTATCCCCCTTCATATGAAGACATATGGAGAAGGAAGGAAGGGAGGGAGGGAGGGAGAAAGGAAAGAAGGGAGGGAGGAAGGAAGGAAGGAAGGAAGGAAGGAAGGAAGGAGGAAGGAGGAAGGAGGAAGGAGGAAGGAGGAAGGAGGAAGGGAAGAAGGTAGGGAGGGAGGGAGGGGACTATTGCTTATTTGTTTTTTATAAGGGAATAAAACTTTTCTTAGTAACTTCTCTGCCACCTCCAGAAACTTCCCTTTACATTTCATTGGCCAGAACTGAGTCTCATAGCCACAGCTACATCAGTTATTGGCAGAAAGGAACAATGGTTGCCATACTGGCTTAGACCAATCTTGATTTCCACCCTGGTGCTATGCCTGGGATCACCAGAAGAAAATGGGGATTTTGTGAGTGAAGAGGATGGAGGAATAGTTGGCTCTGTTACCGGTAGTATTTGCCACACTGAGAAAAGAGGTCAGCTTGAGAAGCACTGAATTTAATAACTTTTTTTGTTTTGTTATAGTTAAGGAAGGCATAGGAAGGTGAGAGGAAAATAATAAATGCCTTTGAGACCCAGTGTCTTTGATATTGGACTGTGGGCTGCCCTTGCTGAATCTAGTATTTGCCATTGGGCATTGCTGTTTTATAATAGTTGCAGCCCTGGCCATGAAGATCAGTGGGTTAGAGCGTTGTCCTTACATGCCAAGGTTTCGGGTTCAATCTCCGGTCAGGGCACATACCAGAGCAACCAGTGAATACATAAGTGGAACAACAAGTCAGTTTCTCTCTCTCTTCCTCTCCTTTTCCCCTCATCTTTCTCTAAAATCAATCAATAAAATTTAATAAATTAAAAATATGGTAATTGCCTACTGGCTAGAGTGTATTTCATTTGAACCATGATTCAATAACCAGTCAGACTTGAAAAAAAGAGAAAAGAAAATGTATTCTTGTTTGTTGATATAACCTTTATTGTGTAATGTATATTTTTATTTTATTCAAATGGATGTTTCAATTTTAGAAGCTGCAAAGTATGTGTTTTAAACATTGATTGATTTTTTCTGATTACTTTTGCAGCTATGTTTGAAAAGTGAAATGATTTGGCATGTTAAGGCATGTTCCATCCATCATCTTTAGGACATTTCTTATAATCCTTCATTTGAACAACTAGATCTCATTTGTTATGTTACTGCTTGCATTTAGTACTCAATCTTAGTTTTAGATGGGACAAAAACAGGAATTAAAAAAAACCATATAGCTTCTGTGTTTAGCTGCTCATAGTAGCAAGAATCATTGTAGCTCTTTCTATATTTATATTCCTGCTGACAACACATACAGGGATTGCTTTGCTTGCATAAGTTTGTAATAAATAATTTTGAATGAGAAATTTATACATGCACATTTATAAATTCTTTCCTAATTAACAGTTGTTTAATGAATATGTGTGTTCGCTTTTTAGTTTTAAAATAAACATCTCACTTTGAGTTCCTAGTAGTGCTTATTACTGTTATTAAATTTGATATAATTAGACGAGTGATTCCTGATGGAAGATTTTTAGACTTTTGTGTCTCCATGGAGAAGGAATGCAGATTTAATGGAAGACCATTAGCCTGAGAGCAAGGAGCCCTTGGCTCTCCTGACTCTGTTATTGACTACCTGTGTGGTATGAAGAAGGCACAGTTGCCTTATCTGCTCTGTCATTCTATCTCTTTGGGTTGTGTGGAATGAATTACACTATGAATATTCTAAAGGATTTCACAAATGTAGTTGACATGTATTATTTTCATTAATAGTAAGTTATGTGGAGTAATTCCACAATAGTAAAAGTACCCAAAGCACCAGAAGTATGGCTAAACTAACATCATCAGATTAGTTTATTTTTTGCTAATTCAAAAAGCAACATTGTTTTATTAGTTTACTTCATTTTGAAATAAACACAGTCTGATATTCTAAAGTCCTTGATAATCTGTGAATTTGGAGATCAGCATATAGCAGAAGTTACTTTAAATTCATTTTTTAATTTTGAAATATTTTGAACTATCTTGGTAATTGCTCCCAGCTTAATATCAATATCTTAAAAGTGAGCCCAGGAATGACTTCAGCCAAATGGCAGAGCAGGCAGCTCTAAACACTCAACCTTCCAAAGAAACATTGAAAAACAAGCAGAAACTGTCAGAACTAACTTCGTTTGGACTCTAGAAAATAATCAAAGGGCTTTGGCAACCAAGCAAATATTTTCATCACCACAAGTAAAATCATGTATGTTTTAGCTATCACCTCCCTACCAACAAACCTCCTCCATTCCCCCCAGCCCTCATCAACCACTAATCTGTTTTCTGTTTCTATAGGTTTCCCTCTTCTGGACATTTTATAGAAATGGAATCTTACGTGGTCTGGTTTCTTTTACTTAGTATACTGTTCACAAGGTTCATTCATTTATGTTTGCTGCCTTTTTATGGCTAAATATTCCATTGTGTAGACATATTTTGTTTATCCATTCAACACTTGGTGGTAATTTCTGTTACTTCCACATTTCCATATAATAGAGCATAAAAATACATAAAGCAAAACTGATACAAAGAAAGGGAGAAATAGACATTTCAACATAATAGTTGAAGACTTCAAACCTCACTTCAATAATGTATAGAACAACTAGACAGGGTATAAACAAGGAAATAGGAGACTTAACACTATAAACCAACTGGAGCTAACAGACATCTATAGATTTTCCACCTAACAACAGAGTACACATTTTTCTCAAGTACACATGGGACATTTCCAGGATATAGCACAGGGGTCCTCAAACTTTTTAAACAGGGGGCCAGTTCACTGTCCCTCAGACCGTTGGAGGACCGGACTATAGTTTAAAAAAAACAACTATGAACAAATTCCTATGCACACTGCACATATCTTATTTTGAAGTAAAAAAACAAAATGGGAACAAATACAATATTTGTATTTGCATGTGTCCCGCAGGCCGTAGTTTGAGGACCCCTGAATTATAGCATAATGTTAGGTGACCAAACAAACCCCAGTACATTTAAAGAATAGAGCTACTGTACATCTGAAACTAATCCTATGTAATAAAAGCCTAATATGCCAAGTGTCTGGTCGTCTGGTCAACTAATCAAAGTATAATATGCTAATGATATGCTAAGGCTGCTTAACTGCTCACTATGATGTGCACTGACCACTGGGGGCAGATGCTCCAACTGGTAGGTTAGCTTGCTGCCGGGGTCCAGCCGATCAGGACTGAGCGAGATGGGCTGGACATGCCCTGGAGCCCTCCAGTGGTCCCTCCCTGTCTGGCCAACCTCCCGTGTCCCTCCCTGGCCCCGATTATGCACTGGCGGGGTCCCTCAGCCTGGCCTGCACCCTCTTGCAATCCGGGACCCCTCGGGGGTGTGGGAGAGCTGGTTTTGGCCCGATCTTGCAGGCCAGGATGAGGGACTCCACTGGTGCACGAATTCGTGCATTGGGCCTCTAGTATAGAATAATGGTGAATGTAAACTGTAATTGAAAAATTAATTAGGAAGGAAGTAGAAAAAATATAACTTACGTTCTACCCCATGGAATTTGGAAAACTTGTCAATATGTGGAAATTAAACAACACATTCATAAATAATCAGTGGGTCAAAAAGAAATCAAAAGGGAAATCAGAGAATGCTTTGAGATGAATGAAAATGAAGATACAATATATCAAAATGTTTGGAATGCAGCTTATGTCGTACTTACAGGGAAATTTATAGCTGTAAATGCCTATACTAAGAAAGGAGTAAGAGATAGTGGAAAAAGCGCAAACTAAAGATAAAGCAAACAGAATGAAGAAAATAATAAAGTTTAGAGCAGAAATTATGACAGAGATAATAGAAAAAAAACAATAGAGGAAATTAATGACACCAAAAGCTAGTTCTTTGAAAATACCAACAAAATTGACAAACATTTACCTAAAGAATAATTAAAGAGCCCTAACTGGCTTGGTTCAGTGGATAGAGCGTCGGCCTGTGGACTGAAAGGTCCCAGATTTGATTCCGGTCAAGGGCATGTACCTTGGTTGCGGGCACATCCCCAGTGGGGAGTGTGCAGGAGGCAGCTGATCGATGTTTTTCTCTCATCGATGTTTCTAACTCTCTATCCCTCTTCCTTCCTCTCTATATAAATAAACAAACAAATAAATAAAATATATTAAAAAAAAGAAAGAATTAATGCCAATTTTTCAGTCTTAAAAAAGGATAGAGGGAGCATTTTCAAGTTCATTTTTATGAAGCTGATATTAGCCAGATACCAAAACCAGACAAAGATATCACAAGAAAACAACACACTAATATCTCTTTGAATATGGATATAAAAATCTTCAACTAAATACTAGTAACATATAAAAAGAATTATACACCACGACCAAGTGAGATTATCTGAGAGGTGTATTATTGATTTAACATCTGAAATTAATTAATGTAATATATTGTATCAATAGAGTAAAATACAAAAATCACATCATTTCAGTATGCTTGGAAAAAACATTTGATAAAATCCATCACCCTTTCATGATAAAAATACTCAATAAGGAATAGAAGGGAAGTTCCTCAACCCTATGAAAGGCATCTAAGTATAGCTTTTTATTGTTATTTTAATGGTTACTTTTATTTTTGTCTAAGACAGTCTGCCTTAAAGAGAGATGCAACTCATATATGGTAGAAGAAACTTCTGGTTTTTATTTATTTTCTTTTTTGGTAATCCTCACCAGAGGATATTCTTCCATTGCTTTTCAGAGAGAGTAGGAGGAGAAGGAGGGAGAGAGAGAGGGGAAGGGAGGAAGGTAGAGAAAGAGAGAGAGAAACATCAATTTGAGAAAGGCACATTGACTAGTTGCCATCCGCATGTGCCCCAACTGGGGGTGGGTAGTGAAGCCAGCTACGTGCACTTGACTGGAAGTCAAACCCGTGACTCCTGGGTGTATGGGCTGACACTCTAACCATTGCCCCGTGCTATTTCTTGAACTTAATGTTATGATTTTATACTTTTATTTCTCCATTTGTTGTATAATCCATGCTACATTGTTATTTTTGCTTTAAAAATCTTTTTTAAAAGATATGAATTGTTTCCATGCACTTGATTTCTTTGTTTAGGTCTGTATTTCTATTTGATGCCATTGTTATACTCCTTGAAATACTTACTAGCATTTTTTTTGTGTATGTGTGGTGCAGGTTTGCTGGTATAGAATTCCTTCAGCTTAATATGTCTGAAAAGGTCGATTTCTCCATTTTTGAAATATATTTTTGTTGAGTATAGAATTCTAGATCAAAGTGTTTGCTCTCAGTGCTCTAAAGATATTATTGTACTGTCTTAACTTGCATTGTTTCCAGTGAGAAATCTGGTGTCATACTTATCTTCTTTCCTGGTTGCTTTTGTGTTTATTGCTAATTTTAAGCAATTTTTTTATGATATATATTGGTGTAGTTTTCTTTATATTTTTTGAGCTTTTTGAATCAATGGGCTTTTAGTTGTAATGGAATTTTTAAATATTTCTATCTTTCTTCAAATATATTTTGTCTTTCTCTTACCCTTTCAGTGACTATAGTTACACATATATTAAGCCTTTTGAAATTTTTTCACTCATACCTTTTTATAAATTGAGAGAGAGTGAGAGAGAGAGAGATTGATTTGTTGATTTGCTGTTCCACTTGTGCATTCATTAGTTGCTTCTTGTATGTGCTCTGACCCGAGATTGAACCTGCAACCTTGGTATATCAGGACGATAGGACTATGTGCATCCTGGCCAGAGCTCACTCATAACTTTATTTTCTTCAGTTTTTCTTATCTTTCATTGTGAATATTTACTATTGCTAGGTATTCAAGTTCATTTATCTTTTTTCTGCAATGTTTGCCCTGCTGTTAATTCTATCCAGTGTATTTTTCATGCCAGACAATGTAGTTTACATCTGTAAGAGTTCAATTTGATTCTTTTTTATATCTTACAAGTCTCTACTTAACTTTTCAAAAATAAAGAATTTAATTATTATAATTACTTTAATGTCTGCATCAAATCTGGGTTATCCCCCCTCTCCCCCCAGATTGGTTTTGATTAATTTGATTTTCTTGTCTTACTGGGTTATATTTTCCTGTTTCTGTGCATGCTTGCAGTTTTTATTATATACCAGAAATTGCGAAGTTTAGCTTGTTGGTTGATGGATATTTTTGTGTTCTTATAAATATTCTTGAGCTTTTTTAAAGAATGCATTTAGTTTCTGGAGTTTGAACATTTCACATTTTAAGCCTTTAAAAATTATATATATTATATATATATATATATTTTTTTTTTCTTTAAAGATATTTTATTGATTTTTTAGAGAGGAGGGGAGAGGGATAGAGTGTTAGAAACATCAATGGGAGAGAAACATTGATAAGCTGCCTCCTGCACACTCCCTACTGGGGATGTGCCCGCAACCAAGGTACATGTCCTTTACCGGAATCGAACCTGGGACCTGTCAGTCTGCAGGCCGATGCTGTGTCCACTGAGCCCGTGGTTGGCGAACTGCGGCTCACGAGCCACATGTGGCTCTTTGGCCCCTTGACTGTGGCTCTTCCACAAAATACCATGTGTGGGCGCGCACATACAGTGCAATTGAAACTTCGTGGCCCATGCACAGAAGTCAGTATTTTGTGGAAGAGCCAGTATTTTGTGGAAGAGCCACACTCAAGGGGCCAAAGAGCCGCATGTGGCTCACGAGCTGCAGTTTGCCTACCACTGCACTGAGCCAAGCTGGTTAGGGTCTTTAAAAAAATATTTTTATGGATTTCAGAGAGGAAGGGAGAGGGAGAGAGAGAAATATCAACAATGAGAGAGAATCATTGATTGGCTGCCTCCTGCAGGCCCCCTACTGGGGATTGAGCCCGCAACCTGGGCATGTGCCCTTGACCGGAGTTGAACCTGCGACCCTTCAGTCCACAGGCCAATGCACGATCCATTGAGCTAAACCAGCTAGGGCAGAACTGTATGCTTTATTTTGTCTTTCAGCCACGAACATGGTATCTCCATTTATTTAGGTTTTCTTGAATTATTATCAGTTAGATTTATAGTTTTCAGAATAGAGGTCTTATAAATATTTCATAGATTTTAATTGGTATTTTTTGAATGCTTTGCACATGGGATGTGTGTATGTGTATTTTAATTTGTTATTTATTTATATAAAAGCCTAAGTGACCGTTATGACTGGAACAACTGGGATGACTGGTTGACCAGTCGCTGTGATGCGCACTGACCACCAGGGGCCAGACGTGCTCCCACAGCTAACCTCCCACGGCCTGCCAACCTTCCCTGGTCCCTCCCTGTGGCTGGCCAACCTCCTGCGGTCCCACCTCCCAGCCAGCCAATCTCCCTCAATCTCCTCCCTTCCCCCTCCCCTCCCCCCCAGCTGGTAGGCCCCAATCGGCCCTGATAGCTGGCTAGGCCTAGGAATCCCACCTGCGCATGAATCCATGCACTGGGCCTCTAGTTTTATTTTATATTTTAAATCAACTGTATTTTTATAGCAGTTTTAGGTTCACATCAAGAATGAACTCTAGGGGGGAGAGGGGTCAGGGAGGGCAGTGGGGGGGGGGAGGGACATATATAATACTTTCAATAAGAAATATTTATTTAAAAAAAAAAGTGAACCCTAACACAAACTATATATGAATGAGAATGAGAATGATGTGTCAATGTAGTTTCATTGATTGTAACAAACATTCCACTCTGATGCAAGATGTCAGTAATGGAGAAGCTGTGAATATATATATGTGGAGGCAGAGAGTACATGGCCATCTGCCTTCTGCCCTTGACTGGAATCAAACCTAGGACCCTTGAGTCTGCGGGCCAGCACTCTATCCACTGAGTCAAACCAGCTAGGGCAATGAGTGATTTTTTTTGTTGCTCCACATCCCTGCCAACATTTGGTATTAGTGTTTTGATTTTTAGCCATTCTTATAGATATTGTCATTTTAATATGCATTTCCTTAATGACTTATGATGTTTAGTTCTTTGCATATTTTGGATAATAGTTCTTTATGAGATATGTTTTTTGCAAATAATTTTACCTAGTCTCTGTCCTGCTTTATTCTTTTTATTCACTTTTTATTATGAAAAATGCAAATAAAAATTAGAATAGTATTATAAATCACTCTTGTACCCATTATGTATTTCCAGCAGTTATCAGCTTATGTTCAATTTGTTGAATTTATACCCCTTTACTAATTTTCAACAAATCCCAGCCATTATATTATTTCATCTAAAACTAATTTAGAATGTATTTTAAAAACTCAGGACAGTTTTTAAAATAAAGATATTTGATTAAGTGTTTAAGGCCATATTTTTAAAATTTTTACTTATTGATTGATTTTAGAGAGAAACATCTATTTGTTGTTCGACGTATTTATGCATTGACTGGTTGATTCTTGTATGTGCCCTGATCTGGGATTGAACTCGAAACCTCAGCTAAACAGGAGGATGCTCTAACCAACTGAACTCCCTGACCAGGGCAGGACAGTTTTTTTCTCTAAAAGTAACATTAGCATCATTATCATACAAAGTAATTACCTTACATAATGCCTTATGCTAGTGCCTTAACTGATGCCTTAAAATCACCAAAGACATTTGAAGCTGTTATGTAGAAATACAGTGAAGTTTTGTATATTGACTTTGTATCAAGCAATCTTGTTCAACTCTGTTAATTTTAATAGGATTTCGGATTTTCTCCTTACATAGTCATTTATTTTGAATTAATTTAATTTCTACCTTTTAAATTCTCGTATCTTTTATGTCTCTTTATTGCAATCACTAGGCTGCTTTGTATACATTGAATAGATGTATAAATGTTGTGATAACATCTGTACTTGTTTTATTTATGTTCTGAAACAAAGCTTTCAGCTTGTCACCATTAAATTTGATGTACCCTGTTGGCTTAATGTGTACTTTTTTTTTGCAGTACCCTTTTTCTGATTAAAGAAGTTCCTGTCTCTTTTCAAATAACCTTTTAAAAATCATGGATGCATGTTAATTTTTATCCAGTTCTTCTCCATCTGGAAAGCTAATATCTTTTTTCTGTATTTTGTTAATATGGTATATTAAACCTACTTCTCTATTATAGTATTTTTTATTGTTTACATTCGTTTGCTCAATTTTATTTGCATTCTTGGCATGTTCATGAATGCAGCTGATCTATACAGTAATTCTGTTTTTTATTTGTAAGGCACTTGTTGAGTTTTGGCATTAAGGTTATGCTAATCTTGTCAAAGGAGCTGACAAGTGTTTTTCCTCTTCCCATTCTCTTCTATGTGTTTATGACTGACTTATTGTTAACTTTGTTTAGAATGCCAGTAAAGCCATCTAAACCTGAAGTTTTCTTTACTGGTTGAACTTTAAATTATGGATTTATGTTCTGTATTAGTTATAGCTTTGATTGGATTTTTCTGTTCTATGTTTTGGTAAGTTTTTCCCCCCTAGAAATTTATCTACATTTCAAATTTGTTGCCATCATGTTCATGATATAGCCTTTTAAGCCCTGTCCTTGTTGCTCAGTGGTTGAGTGTTGACCTACGAACCAGAAGGTCACATTGGATTTCTGATCCGCAGGACAGATGCCCGGTTGTGGGCTTCGTCCCCCAGTGGGGGGGTGTGCAGGAGGCAGCCCATCAATGATTCTCATCATTGATGTTTCTATCTCCCTCTCCTCCTCCCGTCCTCTCTCTGAAATCAATAAAAACCTATTTAATAAAAAAAATTTAGATACGACATACATGTAGTAAGATGTATGATGTTAAATTTACAGTTTGATGAATTTTCACAAATCTATTTTTATATCTGTGTATACCATTGAGATAACTAGATCAAAATAAAGAACATTTTTAACACGCCTGTAGTTTTCTCTTTGCCTTGTCCTAGTCAACCACTGTTTTGATTTCTATCACTACAGATTTAATTTTACCTGTTTGAAACATCATATTACTACAACCATAAATCTTCTTTGTGTCTGGTTTCTTTTTCTCAGTAAAATGGCATCTTCGTTGTTGCTTGGGGTAGTAGTTCTCATTGTATTGTGTGAGTATAAAAGTTTATATGTTTTCTTCTGTTTGTGAACATTGGATTATTTTCAGTTCTTATTAGGAATTATGCTGCTATGAACATGGCTTTACATAGCTCTTGTTAGAAATAGAGTCTCATTTCTCTTAAGAGGGAATTGGTGAAACATAGATATGCATGTTTAGCTTTTCCCATGGTGGCTATACCAGTTTATTCTTCCTGCAACAGTGTAGTAGAATTGCAGTGTTCCACACCTTTGCCAACAACTGGGTATTTTCAGTCTTTAATTTTAGCCATTCTGTTGTGGGCATATTAGTATTATATTGTGATTTTAATTTGCACTTTCTGTTTAATGATGTTGAGTGTTTCCATTTGCATATTGACCACATAGATATCCATATATTTAAAGTGCTTAAGTGTTTTTTTTAAATTTAAATTGGGATGTCAGTCCTCGTATTGATTTATAGCAGTTTTTTTATGTATGTTACACACACACGCCATATATATGTATTGCAGCTATCTTCTCCCAATCTGTGGCTTACTTTTTCATTCCCTTAGTATTATCTTTTGATGAACAGACATTCGTAATTTTAGTGAAGTAGGGTTTATTAGTGTTTTATGTGATCACTGCTCTTTGTGTTTAAGAAATCTATTCCAGTGTTATAAAGACACTCTTTCACTCTTCTAGTTTGTTTTACATTTCACATTTGGATATATACATTTGTGGTAGAGGACAAAACTCATTTTTTTCCTTATGGCTATCAAGTTGACCCAACACTCTTTATTGAAAAGATTATTATCCCCCATTGATTTGCTGTGTTGTCTTTTTGTCTTAAATCAGGTGACTAAATATGTGTGGGTCTCTTTTTGGGTTCTTAATTCTGTTCCATTGCTTTCTCTCTGCACTAATGTCACACTGTATTTTATACTGTAACTTTCTGATAAACCTTGGTATTTAGTAGCGTAGCCCCTTCAGCTTTGTTGTCCTTTAATATTGGTTTAGCTATTCTGTAATTCTTTGCAATTCCATATACATTTTAGAATCATCCTGACATTTGATATAGTAAAGAAGTTGCTGGGGGTTTTATTGAAATTCTGTAGAATCTGTAGATCAGTTTTGGGAGAACTGTCATTTTGCCATTGACCAACAAGAGCCTTCCAACAAGAGCGTAGTGTGTATACCTCCATTTGTGTCTCAGTAGTGTTTTATAATTTTCAGTGTAGCTGCCCTATACACCTTTTACATTTATTTTTTGGTATTTTTTTGGTGCAGTGGTGAAAACTATTGTTTTCAATTTCATTATTTACTTTTTTATTGCTTCAAATGTAGAAATAAAATTTTTGTATATTAACTTTATAGTCAGCTTCAAATTCACGTGCTGATTTTGATGTTTCTAGATTCCTTTGCACGTTTCTGTGTATCCATTTATGTCATGTATGCATGATAGGTTTACTTCATTTCTAATCTTTATGATCTTATTTTGCTTTTTCTTGCTTAATTGTACTGGCTAGGACCTCCAGTATAATGTCACGTAGATGTGGTGATAGTGTACATCCTGGCCTTTTTCCTGACATCAGGGGAAGAAAAGTGTACGATACTTCACTGTTAATTATGTGTTAGCTTGCTGTGGTCATTCTTTTAAGTTTAGCTATTCTGATAAGTGGTATGTTATTGAGGTGTGTGTGTGTGTGTGTGTGTGTGTGTGTGTGTGTGTGTTTTGATTGTTTTTTCTAAGGTGGCATGAATACTTTCATTATCCAAAAATATTCTTTATTTAATTTAGAAGTATATTTGGATTTAAGTTATATATGTACATATACATTAATACTTGAAGTAAGCACCACTTAAATAAGATTGATTTAATTTTAATCCTTATGCCTAATAGACACGAGAGATGCCCATTACCTTTGCATATTTTAAGTAAAATTTGTTTATAATTTTATTTTGTAATTGTTCCCTCTATATTTCGAAAAAACAATATTTACATAGTGAAAAATCAATCAGTTCCAAATGATGTACAGCGAAAAGTGAATCTTTTTATCCAGTTCACAGTTACTTTACCCTGTGGGAAACAACCAGGTTTTTTAAGGGTTCATTAACTTCCATGCTCTAGGAATATAGTAGGGAACAGAGTTCTTCATGGGCTTTTATTCTTGTTGCTGGAGGGGATGGAACAAGAGTAAGGTAATCAAATATATTATAGTAAATACTAGCTATATAATGCTAACCTTATTGTTGATCAGTGCTAGAAAGAAAAAGTGTGCAGGCAGGCTAGGGAGTGCTAAGATTTGAAAGCTAAGGAGATGTATTTTTCTTAAATATTTTTAAAAATATTTTTTATTGATTTCAGAGAGGAAAGGAAAAGGAGAGGTAGAAACATCAGTAATGAGAGAGAATCATTGATTGGCTGCCTACTTCAGGCTCCCTACTGGGGTTTGAGCCTATAACCTGGGCATGTGCCCTAAGTGGGAATCAAACCATGACCTCCTGGTTCATAGGTTGATGCTCAACCACTGAGCCATGCAGGCAGGGTCAAGGGGATGTATTTTAAATAGGATGTGTCTCAGGGAAGGATCTACAAGAAAGTGGCAATAGTGATTCCTTTTAATAGGGGGAACTAGGTGTCTAACAGACAGGGATAGGAATGAGATATATTTTCACTAATACTCCATTAATGTGTTTTTAATTTTCTATCATGATACATTTATAAGAATATATTTAATTGTTAGAAGTGGAGTGGGGGGCAGAGAGCTATCCTACTTTCTGCAGATCATTCTGGGCTTTGTGCCATGACCAGGGCCTTTTATTTTCCTTCTAATACCATATTAAGGAAAAAGATTTCCTGATAAAGTAAGGGAGTTTTGAGTGGCAAATGGGTCAAAGGAGATGAAAAACTATTGTCAAATCTCGTAAAAACCCTTTGGTATTATTGTAATTCATTAACAAGAATATGTTTATCTTTCTAACATGGTCATAAAACCATCCATAACTGCCTTCCAGTGGGCTTCATTTCAGCCTTTTAGAGAGGCTTCAGTTAAAAGCATTGAGGCTGAGGGTGTGATGGTCAGCACCATCTGCTGGGTTGCTACCTCTCCATTACTGCACTTGCAGCCATTGTAGGCTGACTTGAGGTTTCTCTTACAAAAGCCAAAAGGACTCACAGGTCCTTGCATTGACTACTGGCTGGACCTACTGGAGGGACTATCTAGCTGGGTCTTTTAACAAAATTGTAACAATTTCTTACCTTGATATTTGATTCTATGCATCAAACCAATTAATTTATAACACTGGTGCTGTATAGGGTTAATCTAGAGTATTCTCTTATTTTGTCCCTGGTAAATCTAACTTTTTTTTTTACTTTACCTTTCATAGTTGTAAATTTGGCAAGTATGGCCAGTGCCTGTCAGAGGTAAAGATGGTGCTAATTTGGAAAAAGAGTAAGAATATGTTATAAAAAGAATATAATGTCAATAAAATTATAAAACAGATTTTTTTCTATATATTTTAATGTTTTTTAGACCCTTCTAGTCCTTATTTGGTGGATGAATGGCCATATCTCCAATGGTTATAATCATGAATTGGATTTCATTTACTTAACATTTTACAAATCTTATTTTGTGTTTCTTCTCATCTGGAAGTAGTTTTATAGATATTTTAAAATATTCATAATATCAGAGATTATAGCTAGTTATTTCAGAGTAATAGAAAGTTGGAAAATTGGCAGAGTATATTAAGCTATATCAGTGATAATTTAGGATGTATCTTTATACGTCTCTAAAAAATTTTCATTTTTAAAAAGATGCTTTGATCACCAATTTCCACAAAGTTTTAGAGGGTCTTTGTACATATTAAGAATCTTTAAGCATAGAAAACCATTCTTCTGTTATTTATTGAGTATAGTTGTGTCAGAATTATATTTAGTTGTAGAATTGCAAAACTTGTAATTTAAAGTGTAAATATTTAAGCTGTCAAGATAGATTCAATAACAAGAAACCAAATAGTGGGATAGTTGATTTCATTTTTGCACATTTCCCAGAGATTAAATAAAATAGTTTATCACTAATATACCAGTCTTCTAGATTACTACAGTGTTTTTTTGTGAACTTTGTCATTCAGGGCCCAATCATTATTTTCTGAATTTTCTAAATTGCCTTTAAAGCTTCTCCTATCTAGTATATAACCTTTCTTGCTACCTCGCTATTACCTACAGCACTTATTCCCTTTATCTAGCAGGGTAAATGGGAATTGATAGTAGGATTTTAGGATTAAAATTCACACTACTTTAGTAGTAGTCTGTGGTTCTTGAGTGGGAAGGATAAAAGGAGGTTAAACAATTGAGAATTTAAAAGTCATCCATTGATTTTAATATCAATGGCAGTGTACTCTAGTATGATGAATAATTTAATATAACTAGGTAGAACTGATGAAAAAGTTTTAAAATTACTATTGATTTAATAAAAAATATTCTTACTTTAAAAAATTGTTTTCCATAAATAAGTTGGAATCTGTGCTCTGTACCTTGCAAGTTGCTAGCTGCTGTTACCAAACAATCGTCCCTTTGTGAGGTGTGAGGCTTATGTTCTGTGAATATTTCCAAAGAGCTATAGGAGGAAATTCTAAAATAAAGAGTCAGATTAACTTAAAAAAAAAACAAACCCACACAAACAAACTACTTTGCCTACTTGAAAGGGAATAAACATTTATGGGCTACAGTTTTTGCTTTTCTGGAATGCCAAATTTCAGCTCAGAGCAAATTCTTCAGCAGAGCAATAAACCTTTGAAAATTGCTTTATAATGGAAATCCTGACAGACCATTAACTATAGTGGTGCAAATGCACTGCTCTGACATACATAAGGTTGTCCCAAGTTGCTAAATACAATACACCATGTTGGTCCGTGTACATCCTGTAGAAGCCTATGTGGGTGTATATGTTTGCCATGTTATGCCACTTAATTATTAATGGATAAGCTCAAACAATCACCTTTGACAAGTAGGAGAAGTATCATTTTAGAAGGAAAGTGTGATTTAGGCTCTGCTGATGCTGATAGCTCATTTTATATTTGCCACACTGGAAAAGGCCCAGAGTAAATTTAACATGATACATTTAATCACCATTCCAATTACAGTGCCACTGAAGCAAATCACTGTTTTCTTACAACCAATTCATTGGAACTTCTAGGTCATAAAGTATCATTATTAGGCATATAGGAAATTCTCAGCGCAATGGAAATGTAGATCTGGGATTTTTCCAGTTGCTTTGAAGTAGTAATAGAGGCTGCTTCGATGTACATTTTCCCCATGTAAAATGAAAATTGGAATTTAAAGGAGTTGATATGACTAAGTGAGAATCCTATAATGCCCCAGGGAAGAATGAAGCAGAATGTTCACATCTAAAAGTAAAATAGGGAAATGATGAAAAGGGGTGGGTATTTCCACAGCAGTCTGCTTAATGACTGATATATCCCAGTTAATAATAAGTGATGTGAGACTATGTCTTGTTCTTGGCTATATTTGAAGCACCTAGCACAGTGCCTGGCACAGTGGGTGCCAGTAAATATTTATTGGATTTATTTGTGTTTGTTTATTTGAAAACTATTTGAGGCTACATTGTCAGGCAAGCTAAATATTAGATAAGATTACTAATATAATGTGTGCCTCACACACATCCTATATAATAAAGAGCTAATATGCTAGTTAGATCAAACAGCAGAATGACCGTCCGGATGACCTTCTGGACGAAGCCAGGCCTGCGAGGGCCGGCCGAGGCTGTGAGGGGCAGCGAGGGCTAGCCGAGGCTGCGAGGGCTGGCCGGGGCTGCTAGGGCCAAGCCCCTTGCACAAATTTCATGCATCGGGCCTCTAGTACATTCATGATATACATAATAAATATACATGCACAGTTAGAATTCATTAATAAAAGATTTTATAAAAGCATTTTGGTACAATTTGACATATTGCGTATCATAAATTAAAGCAAAGATTCAAGTGTATTTTGGGTAGAATCATGCCTTATGAAATCTAAGTAAATAGATCTGACATCATAACAAGATTATAATTCAGTCTGATACTCCTATACTCTAGTATCAGTTTTAATAGGTCCAGGCTTACCTGTTCTGTTTGACTAAAAGAAGTTTCCCTTTTTCTTTCACTTGACTCAGGCAATTCCCAAACATGGTTGCCTACCTGGGCTTTTAAGAAAACATAAGGGGGCTTGGTCATTAGCCCGGAGATTTCAATTCACTAGGTCTGGAGTGGAGACTGGGAATCTGTATTTTTAAGATATTTTCTTTCCTTGCCAGTGCCTCCACCCTGTCTTCATGATTTACTTTGAAATGAGTGTTGACAATTACCTTGGACCTTTTGGGTTCTCTGGAAAC
Source organism: Myotis nattereri (assembly GCF_964212035.1). Lineage (NCBI taxonomy): Eukaryota > Metazoa > Chordata > Mammalia > Chiroptera > Vespertilionidae > Myotis > Myotis nattereri. The sequence continues at coordinate 10,639,731 of NC_138081.1, forward strand.
AATAACCAGTACAATAATTAATGTCTTGATCTTATCCTGGTGGAAGGAAAGTAATGCTAGCATATATCATACTGAAGGTCTTTTAGGACTAGTGTTGACTTTCTGTCCATATATTTTGCCAGAAAGCTACTATTAGGACAGTTTGGGGAAGGATATTATTTTCTGGTGTTTTTTTTCCTTATGGCATATTCATAGAATTGTATTACTGGATGGAGTCTTACAAATTATTTAGTTTATTCCTTTGAGTTAATTTTGTAAGTGTTAGGGTTTGATTCCAGCTCTACCTCTCATTAGTTGTTGCCTGGGCCTTGGTTTCTTATACATAAAATGGGGATAATAATACCTACTTACCTTCCTACTAACTTACAGGTTTTTAAAGATTAAAATACAAAAAAAAAATGTCTAGCATGTGTCTTAATATATAAATACTCATTACATGTTAGATTTTATGCCATTTCTATTATGATCCATGATATACATAAAAGCCAAAAGAAGTAGAAAAATTATAATAATTCAATTCAATTTAAATATGCTGTATTAACCACAGAGTTTTTCAAAAATTATATGGTAAAATACATATAACAAAATTCACCATTTTAACCATTTTAAAGTGTACATCTCATTGACATTTAGTACATTTACAATGTTGTGCAACCATCAGCTACCACCATCTAGTTCCAGAACACTTTCATCACCCCAAAAGGAAACCTTAATGGTAAGTAGTCAGTCCCTCCTTCTTCCTTCCTCACCAGCCCCTGGCAACCACTAATCTGTTTTCCCTCTCTGGAGATTCGGGCTATTTTGTATACTTTGTATGAATGGAATCACACAACTTGTGGCTTTTTGTGTATGGCTTCTTTCATTTTGTATGTTTTTATGGTTCATCTGTATTCTAGCACATATTACTACTTCATTTCTTTTAATGGCTGCATGATAGTTAATTTTATGGATATACACCATAATTAGTTTATCCATTTATCAGCTGATGAACATTTGAGTTCTTTCCACCTTTGGAGATTGTGAATAGTGCTGTCATAAACATGCATGAACAAGTTTTTGTTTGAAAACTTGTTTTTAGTTGTTTTGGGTATATACCTATGAGTACAATTTCTGGTTCATATGGTAATTCTATATTTAAATTATTGGGGAACAGTTAAAATTTTTCACGGCTGCCAAACCTTACATTCCACCAAGCAATTTATGAAGGTTACAATTTCTTCACATCGTGGCCAACACTTAAAAAAAAAAAGATAGCCATCCTATTAAGTGTGAAGGGTAGCTTATTATGATTTTGATTTGCATATTGCTGACAAGTGATGACATTAGGCATCTTTTCAGTGTTCAGTGTACTTATTGGCTATTTGTATTTCTTCTTGAGACAAATGTCTGTTCAAATCCTATGCCCACTTTTCAGTTGGATTGTCATCTTGTCGAAGGCAGTGTTTTGATCATAAAATTAATTTATATATTATCCTTGGAATGCCTTGTTTGGGAATATTAAAATACTAGAGGCCCGGTGCCTTGAGGTGGGCACAGAAATTTACAACACAAATTTACAATACTGGAGAACTTGTGCATGGGTGGGGGTTAGCCCTTCCTTGTTAACAATCTCCTCTTCACCTAGCCTTCAGTTGGTAATTCTGGGTGAATGTCCTCAATTTAGTTTTACTTATAGGTTGGTTATGGGAGGAAGTGCAAGATCCACCTACTCTGCTGCCATCTTGAAACAGAAGTGTGCATAAAATGCTTTAAAAAGTAACTTCATTAGTTGTATATTTGAACGGGTATTTTGCATTGTTTTCCTTAGATTTCTGTGATTGGATAAACATATTCCATATGTTTCTTTTACTTGTACTGTAGTTTGTATTTAAGTTTAACGGAGGATTTTATTGTGTGTGGTTGTATGTAAAGTGTGGATATGGATTTATGTTTTAGAAGTTGCTTTGATATTTGGTTGTAATTTAGCATTCAACTCAGCAAGATAGTAATTAATGGAATCCAGTAAGAAGAAAGACTTTATAGTAAATAAACTCATATATCAGCTATTTCACCTAAAACACGGATTTAATTGTGGCTGAATGTTAATAATTTCACTTACAGTGCACTTTTTCTCTCTGCATTTTTCCTTTTCAGATTTTTGATAGACTTGTTTTTTTGTTCGCTGTATTCCTGAAATTGCATGTATTATGCTAATTAATTATGGGTTGAATCTCAGAATGTTACATGTAACCTGTAAATACTTTTCTTTTTCCCTGAGAAAAGAGAATATGGTATGTCAATAATAGTAATTAATGTAAAGCCATTTACTCAGTCACTGTGGCCGTGACTGGCTTGCCCCATGACATGGGAAATGTATACTAGAAATCTTTTAGTTTAATGAGACTGACTGATAGGTAAGTGAAAAAAATAAACTTGAGATTTTAATTTTAAAATTTTAATTTTAAACACAAATGTATATAATTTCTTTTTTTTCTTTTTTTTGCAGTGAGCTTAAGACCTTTTTGTTGCATATCAGTTAACTGATTTTTAGAGTCATACACTTTTTCTTGTATAATCCACACGAATGGTATATTATCTGTGATACAGCATAGTAGGAATATGGCCTCTGGGACTATACTTTCTGAGCTGTAACTCTCACCCTGTCTTTTACTGGAAGGTGAACTTGGGCAAGTTACTTCTCTGTGCCGGTGGATAACAATAGCAATGTGGATAAAACACATACTGTTGGCGGCGAAATGGCACCAGGTATTAAACTGCTGATCAGATCTCCGTTCAGAACTCGGGCTCGAGTTCTGGCTAAGAAAGAATTCAGATTTAAGACTCAAATACAAGGAAAAGTTTCTTTAGAAAGTCACAGAGGTAGAAATCAGGAGCTGTAAAATAATTGTTCTCAGGAAACAAGTTACAGAAGCAAAAGAAGGGCCCTTGGAGCCTAGGAGAAAGAAAGCAGCAAGGGAAACTCTCCTTGGAGAAGGAGGTGGGAAAGACGCAGGCATGTTCCATAGAGAGATGAGCTGGGTCCTCTGTTCTAAGAGCTTTTAAGGGTGGGGATTTTATGGGAGGTCCCAGGGGAAGGTCTCAGTAGACAATTCATCAGCTTTTCAGGTATGTCTTTTAAGGTCCTGGTCTCCACTGATTGGTTGGTGCCAGGGCAGGGCATCATTAACCATTGCAGTTGTTAGTCTTTCCTGAGCCTGTCAGGAGAATATCTGTCCATTAGTTAGCGTCCACTTTTGGTCTAATTTTTAAGTGGAGCTGAAACACAACTGAGTCCCAAATGTTATCTCTAGGGCTTAATGCCTTAATAAGGGAGTGGTGGTGCAAGGGGGTCAGATGAGGCTATTCTACTGTCCCTTGTTGTTCCTCCTATGGGGGTCTGAAACCAGCCAGGGGAAGAAAGGTCAGGGAAGGGTCCTAACTGTAAGACCAACGATATGAAAGGTCAGAGGGTTTAAACTGCAGCGATAGGCTAGGGGAGGAAAGGTCACCCTGGGGGGCAGATTCTTATTTTCCCAGTTTTGCCTATTGCTGGGTATCTGGGGCTTTCTGCCCCAGTGACTTTCTGTATCTGGATCATTGTCCTTGCTCTACTTTGTCTATCTAACTGCCTACTACAGTACTGGCTTTAAATGCCTAACTCATTTAAGCTTGGTGGGGGCTGGCACAGCGGTGCCTAAATAAATATCTGTCATTTAGTTAGCCTCCACTTTTGGTCTAATTTTTAAGTGGAGTTAGAATCTAAAGACATGTGAAGCAGTCTGAGGGCACTATAGATTTTTAAGACTTATTCCTCAGTCAAGTTGTCTGGTTTAATCTGACAGCATCCTTTTTTTTTTTTTTTTTTTAATAGCGACATATCTTTTAACCTATTTGAAATATTTAACAGATTTCATAGAAATAATGCTTTCTTTTTGTACTTACTGGTTTAGGTAGTAACTAAACTGTGATCACAGCAACCAATAAAATAGGCAATAATTTAAGGCATAGACAGATTTGGGAACAAAAAACAACTTCACAATCGCTCAGTTCAACTGATAGTAATGGAAATAAGGCTCTATATTGGAAAATAGCTCTGCTGTCTGGGAGAGCATTTGGGAACCTTTGGGCATGTCATTCTGTTTTATAGAGGGTCTCAAGAGCATAGGTTAATACAGCCACTTGAGTAGCGAAGAAAAGTACTGCTTTGCTATATTCTTTGAAGAAGATGCTGCCGCAGACTCACCATCTTAAGGTACCTACTGTAGGTTATTTCTTATCGTTCTGTTTTTTTGTTGTTGTTGTTGTGTTGTTTTTTTGCCAGATTACAGTCTTTCATCTTGTTTTTTGTCATGATGGTTTAGGTGACATATGTTTGTGAGAGGTACCAAGTTATATGGCCAAGAAGGTAGATGGGCCCATGATTATCAAGCTCTTTTTAGAACCAGTAGGCAAGGCTCAGCACTATTCTTCAGCATTGGGGAGGACAAGGTGGTCATCTACTACAAGTTGAATTTTGTCATATGGGTCCTGAGCTTTTTAATATTTCAAGCATATTCTTACATGGTGGCACAGAATGTGCTCATTGTGTTTGTGAATGACATCAAGTTTGGTGGAATAGGGGCTCAATAGACACCTGGATTAAAATTGAGAGTATCTGGTAGGTTAGAAGAGTTGGTGAATATACATACATGGTGGCATTTAGCAGAATCAAGGCAATATAATTTTCTTAAGGAAAATAAATAGCTGTGGAAATTCAGTATGGGAATAGGATTGAGTTTATACCCATGGTAATGCATCGAATCCCAAAGTGACAAGAAAACCAGTTAAATGAGTCAGTGTTGCCTTTGCATTTAAAACCATCCATAGGAAGTCATATAACTGGAGTGGCACTTAAAGAAATCACAGGGCCATTTTTTCACCATTTATATTAGACCATCACAATGTAAGCTTCAATGAAGATCTCATAAAAAATGTAACAGAGTGAGAAAACCGAAAAAAATTAGGAAATAATCCCCATGAGAAGGTCTTAGTACATATCTAGCCTAGAAAATAACAGAATAGTTTAGTAGTTCTCTTATTAGGTTATACATTATATTTTTGTGTGATCCTAGATGCATAGACTGTCAGAGGTCACTGATCTAAGTAACTTATTTTATTTTATTGGGTGAGAAAACCCTAAAGGTCACACATTCAAGCCAGGCCCTTTCCTCCCAGGTCACTCCCCCTGTAGAAAAACCTGTGTTGTTATACTAATGACAAGATTATGAAGGCATTACAGCAGTAGCAGGGTTATAAATAAAGTAAGACATTAGAAATTCATGATTTTGAGGATTGGGAGGCAATGAAATATGATACAAAGAGAAGCAATGGAATCTGGTGATTATAGAACAGGAATACTTTAGTTTAAGTCTTAGTGAAGCAGAGACAAAAAAAAAGTACTCTTGAGTTTCCTTCTTACTCTTTTGTCTTTTTTCTGCTGGGGATTTATAACTACTCAGGTTGATTGCATGGAGAATTTTCTTTTGCAGACTTTAATCAACCTTGTATTTTGTGAATGATAAAATAGTCAGGAGATGGAAATTTTGAACTTTGAACTTATTTTCTTTTCAGTGAGCATTGGACTGGAAATAAGGAGAGCAGTTTCTCTTCTGCTAATACCTTTCAACAATTTCTCATCTAGATTCAAAGCAGATGTGATCCTGATCTTTTTACCTCTCCCCTTGAGAATATCCTAGTAGGTAGTTATTAAATATATAAAACATCTAGAATTCAAACAAGTGAAAGGTGCTATCTTATATAATAAAAGTCTAATATGCAAATCGACCAAATGGCGGAATGACCGGTCATTATGATGCATACTGACCACCAGGGGGCAGATGCTCAACGCAGGAGCTGTCACCAGCCCGCAGGCCCCAGCCAGCCAAGGCAGGTATGAGCGGGGGTCCTCCAATCGTCCCTCTGGTTGCCCCACAGAGGGAGGCGACCGGTGGCGGGGCCGGCAAGCGGGCAGCGCCAGTGGGGGCCCCCTGATCGTCCTTTCTGGTTGCCCAGCAGAGGGAGAAGACCGGTGGCAGCCGGCCAGGCCTAGGGACCCTACCCATGCAGAATTTTGTGCACTGGGCCTCTAGTTGAAGTATAAAAGACATTTGTGATGTCAGTGACGTTGCCTGAGCATTTGATTTTTTTTGTGTTTATCTATTTGTTAGATTTTGTTTTCTCCTCTTCCATTATTCGTAAATGTTCTGTTGCATCTTACCTGAACGACATGAATTAAATGTTGCATTTTGGAGATGTTTTTTTACTTGGGTATTTTCTCTCTGCTGAAAGTACCCTGTGCTTTTCTTTTTCAGCTATAGAGCTATCCTACCCTTGCTAGCCTGTTTAATCTTGTAGTTTGAACCCTTGTAACTCTTAACCATTTCCAAGGTTTATCTTTCATTTTCTGACAAAGAAAGATCTAATAATAATGCTTTAAATTTACTTTTTGTCTTCCATCACAATTATCCTGCATTTGATTTCATCCTATCTAATAATAGAGAAACATGGTAATTAACCGTAACTTCGCTACCCTCCCCATTGGCTAATCAGCAAGGTATGCAAATTAACTGTCAGCCAAGATGGCGGCTGGCAGCCAGGCAGCTGAAGCGAACAGGAGGCTTGCTTGCTCCAGTGATGGAGGAAGCCAAGGTTCCCAGCCTGTTGCGGCCCAGCTCTGAGCTCTGGATGCAACAATGTTGCAATTATAGGAGCTAAACAAGCTCCAGAAACCTGCTTTCAGCTGCCAGCCGGCTCAGAGCTTAGAGCACCAGTGATGGCAACAGAGTTTCAATTATAGAATCTAAACAAACCCAGATACCTGCTTTCAGCCAGCCACGGCCTCAGAGCTGGAGCCGGCTCTCAGCTCCAGTGACAGCCACAGAAGGTAAATAAATCCCAGAATAAAAAAAAAAAGAAAAAAAAGAGCCTGGGAGCTTCAGTCGCCCGCCAGCCTGAAAACGGCCCTCAGACCCTCACCCAGACTGGCCAGGCACCCCAGTGGGGACTCCCACCCTAAAGGGGGTGTGACAAGCTGCAAACAGCCATCAGCCTGTCATCCAGGCTGGCCAGGCACCCAAGTGGGACCCCCACCCTGATCCGGATCACCCTTCAGGGCAAACCAGCCGGCCCCCACCCGTGCACCAGGCCTCTCCTATATAGTAAAAGAGTAATACGCAAATTGATCCTAACAGCAGAAGGACTGGGAATGACTGGTCACTATGACACACACTGACCACCAGGGGGCAGACGCTCAATGCAGGAGCTGCCCTCTGGTGGTCAGTCGCTCTCACAGCAGGGAGCTCTGCTCAGCCACAAGCCAGGCTGATGGCTGCCAGTACAGCGGTGGTGGTGGGAGCCTCTCCTCCCTCCTCAGCAACGCTAAGGATGTCCGACTGCAGCTTAGGTCTGCTCCCCGCTGGCAAGTGGACATCCCCCGAGGGCTGCCGGGCTGCCAGAGGGATGTCTGGTTGCCAGCTTAGGCCCAATCCCCCTGGGTAGCAGGCCTCAGCCAGCAGATGGTCATCCCCCGAGGGGTCCCAGACTGTGAGAGGGCACAGGCCGGGCTGAGGGGACACCTCCCCGCGCGCCCCCCCCCCCCCCCAGTGCACAAATTTTTGTGCACTGGGCCTCTAGTTTTCCGTAAATATGGATAAGTGAATGTCTTTGCTTGCAAACCTAAATTTTCTTCATAATAAGAATGGCTAAATGTGCACTTCACCAGGATGAAGCAGAAGTATTTGCCCCTGGACAAATGTTCATATAATTCTTCAATAGTTTTTTATGTAATGACTAGAGGCCCGGTGCACGAATTCATCATAGGTGGGGTCCCTCTGGGAGGCCTGCAGGGATCAGGCCGAAACCTGCAGTCCAATGCTGCCTGCAGTTCCTACCTGCCGCTCCCACTCATCCCGGCCCTACTGTGCCTGCCTCGGGCTTGCACCCAATCAGTTCCAATCGGGAGAGGCTCACGCTGCCTCAGCAGCCCTTGCCAGCCATGAGCCCTGCGGCTGGCACCCTCCTAAGGAAAGTGGCCTGTGGGATCGGGCTGAAACTGGCTCTCTGACATCTCTTGAGGGGTCCCGGATTGTGAGAGGGAGCAGGCCAGGCTGAGGGACCCCACTGGTGCATGATCAGGCCAGGGAGGGACCGCGGGTGGGCTCCAGGGCGTGTCCAGCCCATCTCGGTCAGTCCCGATCGGCCGGACCCCAGCAGCTAGCTAACCTACCAGTTGGAGCATCTGCCCCTTGGTGGTCAGTGCACATCATAGTGAGCAGTTGAGCAACCTTAGCATATCATTAGCATATTATGCTTCGATTGGTTGTTCAGTTCTGTCATTCGGTCTATTTGCATATTACCCCTTTATTGTATAGGATGGCTGCAAAGATGATGGAAAATGCAAATCTCAGTATTTTGCCTTAGAAGAATTGGTTCTTTAGTATAATCATTAACCCATTATAGAAATTTCATAGCCATTTAATTACGTCGACCTTTAATTCAGGAAAAAACCTCCATAAATGTAGTATTCCTCACCCTCACCCCGATTTGTGGAAGCAGCATTTGAATTTTTTAGCTATAGAGATATCCTACTCTTGCTAGCCTGTTTAACCTTGTGGTTTGAATCCTTGTAGGGCATTATTGTTATCACTCTGCAAAAAAAATTTTTTTAATCTTCACCTGAGCATATTTTTCCATTGATTTTTAGATAGTGGAAGAGATTGGGGTCGGGGTAGGGGGGCTGGGAGAAACAGAAACATCGATGTAAAAGAGACACATGGATTGGTTGCTTCCTGCATGTTCCCAGCCAGGGCCTTGCATAAAACCTGCAACCCAGATATGAGCCCTTGACCAGGAATCGAACCTGCGACCCTTTGGTGTGAAGGCTGACACTCTAACCACTGTACCGCTGGCCAGGGCAAATTTTTTGTTCTCAGTTTTATTCTCAAATATTTGCTACCATAACAAATGGTTGGAAAGGTTTTTGTGTATTGTTTTCATAGCAGCATGAAGGCACTACTAGCAGTAGTGCCTGGTGTAGTATAGAATTATAAAAATTTACTTCCTTTATGGAACTATAATTTATATTTAATAAAATGCATAATGAATATATACATCTCTGTAATCAGCACCCAGACATAGAACATTTTTTTTACTCCAGAAAGTGCCCTCCATTGATGTAGAATTTTAAAACACTTTGTAAAGTGGGTGGGAATAGGTGATAAATTTAATAGTCAACTTGAATACAATTTCTTCAGGTAACTGGGCAGCAGTAAACTTAGTCTTTTTTTCTGCCATTTTCTTTACAAAGTGAATTTTCCTGAGCATTAGTTTTACAGCAATAGAATTTGAATTTTTTAAAATATATATATTTGCAAATGAAGAGATCCAGATATAAGGGAATCCTCCCTTTTCTCAATAAGAAAAAAGAAATGTTTTGATCCACTTGAATAGAGAAACTTATAGGTGTATAAATGAAATGGTTAAATTTCTAATTAAAATACTAATTGCACATGTTTAAATTTTTTTATTTAAATTTTTATTTTCAGATAACTGCAGATTTATATGCATTTGTAAAATGTAGAACAGAGAGATCACATATATTTTCATTTAGTTTATCCCAGTGTAACTGTACATGCTTATTTAAGATCATAGGTTATATAAAATTAGTATAATTTTTGGATGTGTGCTGATTGTTCTCCAAGTGGGGATAAATATTAACATGCCATTATTACTGTGAATATGAACTCATCCTCCAAACTAGTTGAACAAGGCCTTATCTCTTTTTAAATTTAGATTTTCCCATCCCCAAACCTTTTTCCCTTTGACAGCCATCACCTTGTTCTCTGTATCTGTGCATCTACTTGTGTTTTGTTTATTCATTTTTGTTTTCTTTTAGGTTCCACATAAAGTAAAATAACTCTTCTTAATGAAACAGATTTTTTCAAACTCTCCACATCTTCATATTTACAGTTACTTAGCTATATACTTCCTTGTAAATTGTTTGAGATAGAGTACTTTAAAAATCTGTGACTGTCGCTCTCACTGGAAATTTTATTCAGAGCCACAGAATCTATTCATGTAACATTAGGAGGGTTACCATCATTTTAATGTTATTTGTGATGTTCCTAACATCCCAAGGCTTTTATTGCATTGCTTTCTAAATGATCTTTAAATAAAGGCCTTTTGCAATGACAGTTACTATTGTAATCATGAGATCACACTTTATAAATGTCTGAAATCTGCATTTAAAACTATATTTTACTCACTTTAAAAACTTGCTTAGTGTAAAAACCTTGATAAAGCATCCAACACTAGTGTTGTCTGACATCCTTACAGACTTCAGTGTTTTTGCTCAGTGATAAGAAGAACTTCACTGTTTCTCTCCTTTCACAGATTCTGAATGGATAGATGCACCTGGGAGTTTGATTTCACAGACAAGGTCTTCCTCTTTTGAAATCCCCCACTTTTGTCATTCCCCTGGGCATGACTGCACATCTGAATTTTTTTACTTTAGGTTTTTGGGAAGGTAGGCTTTCTGTCTTCCCTTCCCCCCCATTCTCTCCCTCATTATCCTTTCCTCTTCCTTTCCCTCTCCCCTCTTCACTCCTCTTCCCTCTTTCCCTTTCCTTCCCTCCCTCTCTCCCTTGGTATTTAGTATAAAATTATTGGTGCTTAACTGAAAAGTAATGATTTAATTGTAAAGTAATAACTTGTTTTTGAAGAATAATTTTGGGGCATATATGGTCAGACAGCTGCAGCCACTGTGTATACATTGTGTTGTTAGAGTTGATAGTGTCATCAAGTTTCTCTTGTGTGGGAAAATTATTTGGCACTTTTATTTAGTTGACTTGTATTTTTCTCCTCCTGCTTTAATTTTTATTCTCCTTTTTACTAGTTTATCAATGGCCATGCCTCGTCTTATTTTAATGGTTAGTGCTGGATTAAGCCTTTTTTTTTTAAAGTAATGTTTACGGGCCACAGGTGCTAACTATTGTTTTGTATCTATATATCCTTTTTAGTGCAGGGATTTTTTTTTTTGTTTTGTTAATCTTTATCCGAGGATATTTTTTCCATTGATTTTATTTTTTTTTTAAGAGAGGATGGGAGAGAGGGAGGGACAGAGAGAGGAAGAGAAACATTGATGTGAGAGAAGACATATTGACTGGTGGCCTCCTGCACACTCCCTGACCTGGGCCAGGGATCGAACCTGCAACCCAAGTACGTACCCTTGACTAGGAATCAAACCCAAGACCCTTCAGTGCATGAGCCGACTCTCCATCCACTGAGCCCCACCAACCAGGGCAAGTGCAGGGATTTAAAACACATAAAACAGGAGACATATTCTAGGTCCTTACTGTCTTTGAATTTGTGTATAAAATATTAAGACACTGCTCATTACAATACCTCACTTGGCATTTAGAATATTACATTTGAAATTAGATTTTAAAGTAACATGATCAATATTGTTACATTGTAGAAACTAATCTCAGTTACTAACAACTCCATCTTTTTCTTTGGTAATATTTCCTTAAAAAGAAAACTTTGCAGACATCATGTGAGTGATTTAGAGTGAGGTGTAACAGTTCAGACAGGCTGGATGCACTGTTGGAAAGCCTCCTTTCCAGCCAGCTAGGATGTCATCTGTTTGAACTGGCCCTTTTCTTGTTGCTTGGGGTGAGAAAAGACTGATTTAGTAGAGCTGTTTGCTGCATCCTAGCTGTTGTAGGAAGTTAGACTTTCTGGGTCTAAGTGTATGATGTGACACACAAATTGTTACTAGTCTTTAATTATCTAGTCTTACCTCTAAGGCAACTGGAATGATTTTATAGAGGAGGTGGTGTTTCCTTTTTTTCTTTTTTTCCCCCTTTTCCTTATCTTCCTTCACTAGCCTTTCCTCTCTGAATTATTAAAAATGACTGAATTAGGAAATGTGACTAGTTTTTACTGATTGATTTTCTTCATTAAGAAGGAAATCCTGCCCTGGCCGGTTTGGCTCAGTGGAAGTTGGTCTGCGGACTGAAGGGTCCCAGGTTCGATTCCGGCCAAGGGCACATGCTCGGGTTGCGAACTTGAAGGCAACCGATCGATGATTCTCATCATTGATGTTTCTATCTCTTCCTCCCTCTCCCTTCCTCTCTGAAATCAATAAATACATACTGAAAAAAAAAAAAAAAAGGAAATGCCTTTGTAGCCATAGATTTTTTTTTTTTTTTTTTTTTTTAGTTTTAGTAACATGCCTAACCTAGAGAAATTAGGGAATGTAAGACTTGGAAGGGTTTGATATAGTCAGGCACTGGTATGTTTGTTTGTCCTTTGGCTGTTTATTATTTTGTACGTCTCAGTTTCTTCCTTTGTTTTGGATTAAAAGAAAGTGTTGAGAAACATTGATATAGTGAGTGTTTTTTATTTCCACATTTATATTAAAATATTGGGAGGGAGCTGGCATGCATGTGTTTTCCTGGGTGGTGAGAGAGAGTGGTGCATGGATGTCAGAAAAATATTACAAATAAAATGTTTCTAGAATTTTCAGAAATTAGGAGTGTTATTTCAATTTCCAAGATGAATTAGCTGGAAGGTTAATTTATTTAAAAATTAATATATTTTGCCCCACCAGCTGGCTCAGTGGTTGAGCATTGACCTATGAACCAGGAAGTCATGGTTCGATTCCTGGTCAGGGCACATGCTTGGGTTGTGGGCTCGATCCCTCAGTGGGGGGCATGCAGGAGGCGGCTGATCAATGATTCTCTCTCATCAATAATGTTTCTACCTCTCCCTCTCCTGATATCAATAAAAATATATTAAAATTAATATTCTTCAACACTGGAAAAAATTTTTTTATTTCAGAAGAAAATATAATTAAAGCAAGATAACCATTTATCCCTTCAAGCAAAAATGTGAAAGTAACAATAGCCATGTTGGTGAGAGTGTATTGAAAAAGTATTTTGAAATGCTTTTGATGAGAGAGAGTATAAATTGGTAAAATTTATCTGGGACGTAATTAGGAAATACCAGAATTATACCTTTTTATTTAGTAATTCTCCTCAGAATAAGTTTTTAAAAAAATGTTTTTATTGGTTTTAGAGGGAGAGGAAGGGAAAGGGAGGAATAGAGAGAAACATCGATGAGAGAGAAACATGGATCTGCTACTTACTCCGCACCCCATACTAGGAATTGAGCCTGCAACCTTGGCATGTGCCCTGACATGGAATCCGACTAGTGATGCTCAACCACTGAGCCACACTGGCTAGGCAGAAACTTATTAAAATATTTATGATCAAATATTTATGTCCACAAATGTGTAGTAAGCAATTTTTATAATATAAGAAATCTGGGGAAAAGTTAAACATCCAACAGTAAGAATGTGACTAAATAAATTATAATATTTGTATACAGGGTGGGGCACAAGTAGGTTTAGAGTTGATGTGAAACAGTTTATTCTTATTTTCCATACTAACAACTGTAAACCTACTGTTGCCTCCACCCTGTATACCAGGGGAGGGCAAACTTTTTGACTCGAGGGCCACAATGGGTTCTTAAACTGGACCCGAGGGCCGGAACAAAAGCATGGATGGAGTGTTTGTGTGAACTAATATAAATTCAAAGTAAACTTTATTACATAAAAGGGTACGGTCTTTTTTTTTTTTTTAGTTTTATTCATTTCAAACGGGCCGGATCCGGCCCGTGGGCCGTAGTTTGCCCACGGCTGCTGTATACTAAACTGTATGGAGCAATATAAATGTTTTTGAAGAATGTTTAGTGACATGAGAAATATTAAGTGTAAATATAAAGTGAAAACTTTATATGTTTCTGTCAAATATGTCATATATATGAAAATGTGTCAAAGTATAATAAAATGCACACCTGTGAACATCCCACACAATTTTACCAGTACTGTTAAATATATAAATTCTTAATTTTGTATATCTGTACGTAAGGGAAGAATTCTTTCAGAACGTTAACAGTTCTTATTTGGGGGTGGGATTATTAATGATCTTTAGTTTTTGCTTAAAATGCTTCTATTCTTTTTCTAAATTATGTGAAAGGGGCATATATTTAAACCCAGAAAATATTAAACATCATTTATTGAAAGAAGAAAAAAATTTACGGTGTTCCCCCCCTCCCCCAACTTTATTTAATTGGAAAGAAACTTCTAAAAGTGCCTGCCACCTGTTATCTCCTGAGTGACAAATCATGGCCAGGTACACAGGGTGGCATTATCTACCAGTTGTAGCTAAAACAGTGTGACAGAGCTCCTGAGAGATGACAGACTAACAGCTGCTCTGTCATCTTGGTAGTGTTTGAATGACCTTTACAAAATACATTTTTCAGATCTACTTAGATTGTTCATGGTTCATGCCTTCAAGACAGGATTCATTTCTTCATTTAACAAATATTTTTTGGGGTACCTATTAAGTATCAAGTGACCAAGAGGGTCTTTGCACTTATGACACTTAACTTCTAGTGATGAAAGATATAATGACACTTAACTTCCCATGGTGAAAGATATTCAACAAGCAAACAGGTCAGTGGTGAGATATGAAAGAATGATGCAAAGAAAACAGGAAGAGGGACTGGTTTAAATTGGGTCAGGTAAAGCCTACTAAGGAGATTTGAATCAGAACCTGAGTGACAAGAAAGAGTCAGTAATACAGTGATTTCAGGAGAGGGGGAACAACATTGGCAAGGGCTCTACAACACATTTTAGAACTGAGAAAAAGGCCAGTGTGGTTAGAAATGTGGTATTGAGAGGAGCAAAATGCTAAGAAATGAAGAGGGGAGATAGAGCCAGATCATCAGGAGACTTCAAGGCTTTGGTAGAAAGTTTGAATGTTATACTAAATGCAATAGGAAATTGTTGAATGGCATTAAGTAAGAAAATAGCATGATCTTGTTTTTAAAAGATTACTCTGATTGCTGTGTGTAAAATTGTGAAAGGTCAAAAATGGTAATGTGGAGACCAGTAAAAAGTCATTACATAGATCCAATGAAAGTTAATGGTGGCCAGAGTAGAGGCATTGGCAAAGGAGAGAAGTAGATATTGAGGTCTGTTTGGAAATAGAACTAATGGATCTTGCTGATTATTGTGTATGACTGAGAGACTGCTGGAAGGATGGGAATTAAAATTTGACTTGAGTGACAGGGAAGAGGGTATTGCCATTTACAAAGGTGGACAAAATGAGTCATGCACATTTCGGGGGTATTGAGAGTTCTAGTTTGAAATGTTGAATTTGAAGTATTGAATAGGCAGGTAGATATATATAAGTTTGGAGCAAGGTGATGAGGGTGAACACTTGTGAATCTTTAATATATATGTTATTTCAAGTCATGGGATCACTAAGCAAGAAGTAGAGATAATGAGGACCGAGTCCTTGGACCTCCAGATAAAGTCTTGACAGTGGAGGAGGAGTCAGCAAAGGTGGCTAATGGAGAGCAGTTAGGTGGGAGGAAAACTAGAGGGTAGAGGCATATTTGATCCAGGATCTGAGTGGCAAGAAGGCAGAAGTAGAGTTTAAAGAAGAATCTGGTTGAATGCTGCTGAAGGTGCTGTAACAAATTATCACAGATTTGATGGCTTAAGCAACAGAAATTTATTCTCTTAAAGGTCTAGAGCAGTGATGGCGAACCTTTTGAGCTCGGCGTGTCAAAATTTTGAAAAACCCTAACTTAACTCTGGTGCTGTGTCACATATAGAAATATATATATATTTTTATATTTGCAACCATAGTAAAAAAAAGATTTATATTTTTGATATTTATTTTATATATTTAAATGCCATTTAACAAAGAAATCAACCAAAAAATATGTATAAAATGAACAAAAACAAAAACAGTTGTACATTTAGGAAAAAATAATAATAAAAACAATGATAATCAAATGGTACAAAAACTAGAAATTAGTGAATTTTTTGGTGCTGAAGTTTGTCTGCTAATTCTTCGATTGCAGGTTCATACTTGGCGCACTTCAAGGCCAAGCAGGCGCCACTAACTTCATCTGTTAGCAGTTTCTTTTGTTCGTTTTAATATTACTTAATGCTGAGAACAAAGTCTCACAAAAATATGTTGATGAAAAAATTGTTAGCAAAGCCATCGCTAGATTTTTTATGTCGCTAAAAGTGTCAGGTACTCTGTTCCAAGCATTCAAAATTTCTTGTTCGTAGTTGCACTCTTCTTCATTATTCAAACGATTTCATTCCAGATTTTCAAGTTTTGACCTTAAGTCGACAAACACTTAATTATTTTAATGGTCTGTTCTAGGCTTCTAAATTGGTCGAATCTTTTGCTGAACTGTTCAAATAACAAGTTTACTATATTCTGGCACATAAATATGGACTCCATTACACTCATTGTAGTGGCCTTCTCGAAATACTTTTTTATCTGAGGAAAATACTTGTGTTAGTTTCAGTATCTCGCGTGAAAATTTTAAGTTTACTTTCAAAAGATTTGATGTATCCAAACATAACGTCAATACTTTTGCCAAAACCTTGTAATTTTAAGTTCAGTTCATTCATATGAACAGAGAAATCTGTAAAAAACATCAAATTGCTGACCCACTTATGATCATTGATATGAGGATAGTTTGCCAGATCCTTATTCTCAATAAATACCGTAATTTCTTCAAAGCACTCCACAAATCGCTCAGGTACTTTACCTCGACTCAGCCATCTCACATTATTGAACATCAGTAGTCCACTGGAGGTTGAATCAACTTCCTGTAAAAGTGCAGAAAATTCTCGCTTGTGAAGGGGTCGAGAAGCTATAAAATTCACAATTTTTGGTACAACTGACATTAAATCATTCAATTCTGAGAATCCTGATTTGGCACACAACACCTCCTGATGGATAATGCAATGAAAAGGTACAAGTGGATGTCTAATAGCTTCCATAAACAATTTCAGGAATCCCACATTTTTTCCCACCATATTTGGTGCCCCATCTGTCTTGACTGACACAATTTTAGAGATATCATTGTTTAGGTCACTGAATATTTCGTTTCCTGATGTACTTATTGGCACTGATTCTAACTTTATCAACTATTCTCTCATTGTGAGACCATCAGAATATCTAGCAATAATGGCCAACTGAGCATTTGATGTGACATCAGTAGTTTCATCAAGAGAAATCGAAAAATATTTACAACTATTTAAGTCTTTTTTTAATTGTTGTACATTTTTGTTAAGATCTATTATTCTGTCTTTGATAGTATTTCTACTGAGTGGTAACTCAGAAATTCTTTTAATAATATCATCTTTATTTTTCATATTGTGAAATAGAGCTGGTGCACATTTTAGAAATGTTTCCTTAATAAATTCTCTGTCACTGAGGGCTTTTCCATGCTGAGCTATGGAGTGAGCAATACAGGGCTTTTCCATGCTGAGCTATGGAGTGAGCAATACAATTTGTAAGATGCTCTACAGTTAAATTTGTAGAGCATCTTACAAATTTAATGATGGAATTTGATTGACTTTTATAGAGGTGTAGCTGCCTAGAAATGTATTCCTTCCTTTCATGGATACTTTTTTTCAAGAGCTGACAATGATTAGTTTCAAAATGTCTCTCTACATTCCACGTTCTGCTTACTACCGTTTCATTACACAGTGTGCACAGTGATCTGTTGTTTCTGTTGACAATCCCGTACATCTCGGTCCATATGTCTTGAAAGGGTCGCCTACTGCTACTTCCACTTCCTTTATCATTCAGTCTTGCTTTTTAATTTTTTTGATTCTCCAGCACAAGGCTGCAAAAATAAAGAAATATAAATCACGGCGTTTTTTTATAAAAGGTTGATAGGTTTCTTACCTATTAACTTTTTGCAGTGTTGTTGCACTGACTCCTGGTGCAAAACAATTCAAAGTAGTATGTATAACCAACAAATATATGGTGCTGTAATCAATTATCCGACACGCAGAATGTCTTGTCGAGCACTGTTGCACTGTATATCTTTTTCTTCTAACCCCCCCACTCCTGTCTCCTAACGAACATGGCGATCAAGTGCGTCCGTTTGCCGAATGCACCCAAACGCACGGGATGCTTACCCGAGGCACATGTTGACAATAATGAGGCCGTTTCCAGAATTGGGCATTTTGTCACTCGAGTAAAAATAAAATGTCATGAGTAAAGATTAATCTCTTTATAGTGCAATTCTTAACCTTTTTATATTAATGTCAATATTGGAACAATGTATCTTGGATGTTTTCACTATGTATCTTTGCTACGCAACATTGATGTACATGTTTACATCCGGTTTTAGAATTGCATTATTGATCATGAGTAACGTGAGTAATAATATTACTTGAGTGATGCCCAACTCTGGCCGTTGCGAGAGACAAATATTTGAATTATGCAATTTTTTGTCTCTGTCGATGCGTGTCACCCAAAATGAGTTCGCGTGTCACCTCTGACACGTGTGTCATAGGTTCGCCATCACTGGTCTAGAGGCTACAAGCCCCAAATCTGGCAGGACTGACTTCCCTCTAGGACAGTGGTTCTCAACCTTCCATTACAATGCTGTGACCCTTTTATACAGTTCCTCATGTTGTGGTGACCCCCAACCATAAACTTATTTTCGTTGCTACTTCATAACTGTAATTTTGCTACTGTTATGAATCGTAATGCAGGATGTATTTTCATTGTTACAAATTGAACATAATTAAAGCATAGTGATTAATCACAAAAACAATATGTAATTATATATGTGTTTTCGGATGGTCATAGGCGACCCCTGTGAAAGGATCGTTCGACCCCGAAAGGGGTCATGACCCACAGGTTGAGAACTGCTGCTCTAGGAGTTAGGGAAGAATCCATTCTTTACCTCTTGAGTGGAAGCTAACCTTATCATTCCTGTGTTTGTGACCATATTTCTCTAGTCTGTACCTCCATCTTCACTGAGTGCCTTTTCTGTGTGTCGCTCCAAACTCCTCGTTCCCTGTCACAAAAACATTAGTAATGTCATTGAGGCCCACCTGGATAATATAGGGTAAACTCAAAATACTTAACCTCAAAGACCTTTTTTTCCAAATAAGGTCAATTCTAGGGATTAGGATTTGACGTCTTTGTGTGGTCATTATTCACCCTACTAAACTAAACCTTGGTTTTAGAAACTTGGTAGCCATTGTAGATCTCAGTAAGAGCAATTTCTTTTCAGCAGTGGGGCATAGGAAAATCCTATTCACCTTTCATGGTTGCTGCCACATAGAGAACTCTGTTGTCTGTCCCAAGACTGTGCACGTTGATCACACTTTTTTCCCCATGGCCAGTCTGTAGTTGTATGCCTATGGCTAGCTTCAAGTTTTACATGTTGAACATGAGAAAGGAGCAGAATTTCCAGAAGCCTCTGCCTGCTTTTTTTTTTTTTAGTTCATTAGTGTTGACCTGCAGGATCCAAGTTGGCATTACCAATGGCCATTATTTCTATAGCCAAAATTTGGTTTATTTCAGATTTCAGACATCTGTTTTGATTAATATCAGTAGCAGTGTAATTTCATTTGTAATCTGATAACCATCTTGCTGAAAAATTTCTAAGCAGAAAGAATGTATGTCAGTTAGGTAATATATTGGTATAGTGGGTATTTTAAATAACATGAAGTATCTGAAGGAGAGGTAAAGGGATGCAGAGAAAAATGCTATTTGCCAGTTTTTTCTTACCAGCTTACACAGATGTTAAAACTAGCAAAATTGGTGTTGAGCTGCCCTCAGTTGTTTTCTGTAGACTTTTCATGATTTCTGCTGGACACTGCAGAGCAGCAGAGGTGAGAAATAAGTTGCCTCTGGCTCTAGTGGCACTGCATGGATGAGAGATGGCAATACATCTGGAAGAGGCCTGCTTCCCTGGGCGGAGTTCTAGTAACCAAGGGATTCCTTTATCATCAGATCTTCTATGAGATGGAACTGGTACAATGCCTGCCCTCCTGCTGGTATATGTTTTTGGAGGGGAGGCATTGCGCTTTCACCATATGAAGAGAGCTGACCTAATTACCACAGATTAAATCTTTAGTTGTGGGGCCATTCTTTTTTTTTTTTTTTTTTTAAGGTCATGTGTGGTTATATCAGTGAAGATACCAGGGTGGTGTTCCGTTCTACGTCGGCTATGGTTTACATATTTATTCAGATGAGCTGTGAAATGTGGGATTTTGATATTTATGGGGATCTGTATTTTGAGAAAGCTGTGAATGGTTTCCTTGCTGATCTCTTTGCCAAGTGGAAGGTGTGGTTCCTCTTATGCACTCAGTCTCATCGAGCAAATGTTTTTCAATGCAGATTTAAAAAATACACTATTTCTACTAATCTGCATTTCATTGAGGTATCTTAGCTAAAGCCTAAGTTGATAAGACTCAAATTACTTTAATCACCTTGACATTGTAAAAAGCACTTATGAAAAGCCCATAGTTAATATCATACTCACTGTGGAAAGACTGATAACTTTCCCCCAGAAGATCGGAAACAGTATAAGGATGCCTGCTATCACCACTAATATTCAACATTGTCCTAAGAGTTCTAGCCAGAGCAACAACGTAAGAAAAAGAAACAGTGGCCCTGGCCGGTAGCTGGGTTGGTTAGAGCGTCGTCCCGAGATGCCATGGTTGTAGGTTTGATCACCGGTCAGGGCACATCCAAGAAGAAACCAGTGAATGCACAAGTGGAATAACAAATCTATGCCTCTCCCTCTCTCTCTCAAATCAATAGGTAAAAAAATTTGTAAAAAGAAAAAAGAAAGAGTCTTTTGTGGGCCAAGAGATATTCCCTAATCCTTGTAGGATCTGTTCTGTATATTTAATTTTGGTGTAGTCAAGTTTACTTGTACCTTCCCTTTATCCACTGCCAATGTGAAGAAGAAATAGGATTTAGGGGAAAATGCTCTAATTCAGAGGCTTTTGATTCAAATGCCCTGACACTCACTTTTATGTTTCTAAACTTCTTCCTTTCTCACATATCCCAACCTCTCCAACTTCCTAAAATCCTTCCACTGTGCCCACATGAGTAACCTGCCTAATATCCTCAGCATCTTTTCTAAACGTTCCCTGCACCTTCTTATTTTAACTCCATATTTTTTCAAACTTTTTTAAAAACCAGGACCCATAGTAAGGAATAAATTCTATATTGAAAAATTTGCACATTTATATACATATTCACAACTGAAACAAGATTAGAAAAATAACTTTCTAAAACAAAGCTATATTATATTTTACTAATATGCAAATTAACAAATAAAAAAATGCCAGGGTCCAACCCCAGCAGGTCCAGGGGTCCCCAAAGGTGTGGACAGAGTCGGCGAAGAAGGAACGACACAGAGGCAGCGTTCAGTTGATCAGCAGCCTAGCCAGGATCTCTAGCTGAGTTCTGGTTAGGATCTCCAGCGAAGTTCTGGTTAGGATCTCCAGCCAGGTTCTGGTTTGGTTCTCCAGCCAGGTTCAGTCACCAGGTTCTAGTCAGGTTCTCTTGCCATGTCCTATCCAGGTTCTGTAGGTTCTCCAGCCAGGTTCTGTAGCCAGGTTCTGTCCAGGATCTTTTGCCATGTTCTCTCGCTAGGTTCTGTCTCTAGGTTCTGTGGCCAGTTTCTGTCCAGGATCTGTTGCCATGTTCTCTCCAGCGAAGTTCTTCTGTCTCTAGGTTCTGTGTAGGTTCTGTGTCTAGGTTCTGTCGGACCATTCTTCCAGATTACCCCTCTCCTCTGTATTGGAGGCATGACGTGGTGAAAACAACACAGGCTTTAGAGTTCAGCAGACGAGGTTCATCACCTAACGTGTTTTGTAACCTTTGGCAGGTTATATACCCCCTTGGAGCCTCTGTTTTCTCGTTTGGTGAAATGGGGTTGAAGGCATCTAGTATCTGCTTACCACATAGTAGGCATATAAAAAATGTTAGATTCCTCTATTAATACATCTTCCGTTTTTTCATTTTGTATGCAATTATTGATGCTTAAATTTCCTTACTGCCTTTGTTGTCTTTATATTAAGTAGAGTCTTAAAGAAAAATCCACCTGTTAACATAGCATCTCCTTTGGGAAAGAGAAATAATGACCATCCCTTCTTGGTCGGTCCCCCCCCCCCCAACCCCACCCCCCAAATTTTGTCACCTTATGACAGTTACTAACCATTAGGTCTTTGGTTCCATTACATTGGCATACAATCATAGTCATCAGGGAATACTTCCTGAGGAAGGCTTTCATTATAAAATTTACTAAGGAGGCAGAAGAAAGTTGGTTTAATCCATGTGGAGGAGCGGCTCTGGGCAAAGACTAAAATATGGGGAAGGGAGTTGCTGAGGAATGAGGCTGTAAATAGGTCAGATTATTCAACAGAGTATTCCAGAAGTCTTTTGGAAGAAAGCTGTCGGAATGAGTCTAGTACTTGAGAAAGATTCAGGAAGGGAAATAGAAATGAGAATAACTTAACAGACAACTTATTATTGACTAGAGGCCCGGTTCATGAAATTCATGCACAGGAGGGGGGTGGTCCCTCAGCCCCACTTGCACCCTCTCTAATCTGGAAGCCCAGGAATTAGGCTTAAAC
Source organism: Myotis nattereri (assembly GCF_964212035.1). Taxonomy (NCBI): domain Eukaryota; kingdom Metazoa; phylum Chordata; class Mammalia; order Chiroptera; family Vespertilionidae; genus Myotis; species Myotis nattereri. The sequence goes on from NC_138081.1 coordinate 10,662,250, forward strand.
TGGCAGTTGGACATCCCTCTTGCAATCCAGGACCTCAGGCTCCTAACCACTCACCTGCCTGCCTGCTCTAACCATTTTGCCTGCCTGCCTGATCCCCCCTACTGCCCTCCCGTGCCAGCTGGATCCCCCTAACTGCCCTCACTTGCTGGCCTGGTCGCCCCTATTAACTTTTTTTTTCCATCTTATCCCCTTCACACACAATTGTATTTGACTTTCTTATTGGCTTCTCCCTGCCACACAATTTCTCTCTCTCCTTTATGTAACACTTTTTCCTACTGACTCATCATTTATAAACTTTTCTTTCCTCGTTATTTCCTACTTCTGTTCCATCCTTCTTCTTCTCATCCTTCTCCTACCCTCCCTCCTTCCCCCCCACATTCCTTCTTAACTTTATCTGTACCCCTGCCCTCCCTCCCCTTTCCCTTCCTTCCCACCTTATTTTTTTCCTTTACTTCCTTCCTTGGACTTGCTTTGCTTCCTCCCCCCATTTCTTCCTTCTTCCCATTCTCCTTTTAAGTAGTACCGGCTCCCCTTTAAAACTTTTCTTCCCTCTTTCTCTCTCATCCTACCTTTCCCATACATTCTTCTCTACTTACTTCCACTGTTTTAATATCTATCTACCTGCCTAATTATTCACTATCATTTATCTTTTTTCTTTTCTGACTCCTACTTTTAAAATCTGTCCCCAATACACAACTGTACTTGATTTTCATTATAGTTCCTGCAGTTTACTCACACATCTTCTTTTCTTCTTTAACTCTGGTCTCTACTGACTCCTTTATAAAGTTCTTCCCTCCCTCCTTCCCTTCTTAAAGCTTCTGCTGGGGCAGGCCGTTAACCCCCAGCCCAGAGCTCAGCCCTGGCCGGGTGTTCGCTGCCCCCCCCCCCCCCCCCCCCCCCCCCCCCCCCCGCTTCCCGGCCCTCCCTGTTGCTGTCCTGCTCCTATTCCCTGTCTAGGACACCCGGCCCAGTGAGGGTGGCTGAGGCCCGCGCGGCCCTGGGCGCTGCTGCCAGGAAGCAGGAGCGCCTCTGCCCAGAAGGCCTCAGCTGTCCTCCTGCCTCCTCCCGCTTCTGGATGCGGCTCCCCACTCCGTGCTGCCTGCGCCCCGCCCAAGGGGCGCACCTGCTCCACCCGCGTTTCCTTCCCTTTTCCATCCCTGCATCTTTTTCTTGTTCCCTTTCTGTATTTCTGTTTCTCCTCTCAGCCTGTCTGCATGTAGGCCTGCCTTCCTCTCCCTCTCCTTCCTTATCCTCTCCTGTCGTATCCTATCCTATCCTGGGCCTTGCAGCTGCCTGAGCAGAGCGCGGGGATGCAACCTGCTGATCTGGTCGTGACATGATGCTGTAATGGACAAATTTACATATTCCTCTGTTATTAGATTAGATTGCCCACTGTGTTGTGCCTGGGCTGCTGTGTGATGCCACATACTGTGCTGTGTTGTGAACAGAGGATCGCAGGATGGCCTTTGGAGTTGGCTCAGTACCGAGGTCACATACTTCCCTCTGTACTTCTCCAACTGTGTGACCTTGGGCAAGCTGCTCATCTTTCACGTGGGCATGCGACTGTATGGTCTTGATTTCCTAAGACCTCTGAATTTAAGACCCCTTGTAGGAGGTGGTGGGAACATTTTCTCATTTAAATTAGTCATTCCTTGTAGCCAATTGCATGATGTTTCATGGTTGTACAAATGTTAATGTGATTTTTTAAAAAATGCATTTAGAAGCAAAGCAATATGATAATACCCATCTCAGGGATGTTAGGAAGATTACGATAATGCATGTCAAGTGCCCACTCAAGTTATTTTTCCGAGACTAGTAGTTATTATTAACGAGGAAAGGACATGAAAAATAATTTTATTGGGAACATCTGAAGAAAGAATTTTAAACAGCAAGGTCATAATGTGACCAGGATCTTGAAATAGGAGTGGAATGAGGGGGAAAAAAGACAAGAGAAAAGTTCAAGTAATGCTGTAGAGATAAATGAATGTGTATACAGGGAGGAAGTTTTACCCCTTTACAGACAAAGTTTTCATTATAGTGATAACTTTGTGATATATGCTCCAGTGTGAACAGCAGGAATGTGGTAATTATGTGGGAGAAATTGACTCTTGTGTCATCATCTTAAGCTGCTAATAACAAAAAATAATGCATTGGATAACTCACAAACAAAAAGTATTGTGTTTTGTTGGGGTGGTGTGGCTGGTTGGGGATTTATTATTAGTTTATTAGTGTGGTTGCCTGGCCAATGATACTGAATTTTTAGCTCTTCTTTCTTTTTGTTCCTTTTTCTTTTTTGCCCCAGGTCCAGCAAGACTATGAACCTCTGTTCCAAATGCTTTGCTGGTAAGTGCAGAAAAGGATTTTTTATTTACTTTTATTTTTCTTCTTTTGGTTGTTCCTAAGACTAGCTACATCATTTGGCCCTCCTTTGGGCTTATGCATGGGGATTTGTTTCTTTGTTTGTGTGTGAAAGCAATTTCTCTTCACCAAGGTGCTTCATATATTTCCCTAGGACTATTGAAATAGCCTCCCCGAATGAAATGAAATCTTATGTGTACTTGCATCAAACAAACTGTCCTTGATGTACAGTTGTGGTGTATAGTGGAATTGTAAAAACTCACATTGTACTAGGGTAATATATCTTCATGTTTGACCTTGAATGATTAATGGTGAATGTTGCCTTTACCAATGAGAATGCAAGAGAAAGAATATTTCATATTGGAGTCAGGAAGACAATCATGCTGAATTAGCCTTTTCTAATCCAGTCCCTCATTTAAATCACCTTGGGTAAGTCACTTAATCTCTTTGGGCATTAGATTCATCATTTGTAACATGAAGGGTTGGGGTTTGATGTTTACCAGGTGTTCTTTCCAGCTCCAAATGTTGATTGGTTGACTCCCTGAATTTATGATCCCTTCATGAAGTTGCAGCCTTCATGCTTTTTTTTTAAAAAAAGAACTTTATATCCAAATGATCTTATATAAAGTAACTAAGTCTTTACTACTTGAGATATGTTTTTCCTTTCAATCTTTTAATTGAGATATGTTTAACTTAACGTAATGTTCCTTCTATTTATTACTTTATTTTTGTCAAAGATAAACAAAGTTGGACACTAGTTAAAGTGGTAAGGACAGCTCTTAATGAGTAATTTACTGCTACAATACAAAGTCCTGTGTGAACTGAACTGGATTTGTGCAGAGGGACTGGTTATTTTAAAAGGTGAGGGACTAGACAGGGTTTGCTATCTTGGCTCAATAGAGTCAGGGAAGTGACAAATTACAAAGGGTTTGGTCAGTGTAAATGATAAGGTGGGGGAGGTGCCTCTTAGCTGACAACCATGGAAGTTAAGATTCTATTCTACAGAGACAGGGACTGAGACCCTCCCCTTCTTGATGATCACCTTTTAAAGCAGCGGTTCTCAACCTGTGGGTCGCGGCCCCTTTAGGGGGCGAACGACCCTTTCACAGGGGTCGCTTAAGACCATCGGAAAACACATATATAATTACATATTGTTTTTGTGATTACTCACTATGCTTTAATTATGTTCAATTTGTAACAATGAAAATATATCCTGCATATCAGATATTTACATTATGATTCATAACAGTAGCAAAATTACAGTTATGAAGTAGCAATGAAAATAATTTTATGGTTGGGGGTCACCACAACATGAGGAACTGTATTAAAGGGTCGCGGCATGAGGAAGGTTGAGAACCACTGTTTTAAAGGAATGGCTTTCATATCCTTGAGCAAAAATTCCAGAATTGTAGGAGATACATATACATCTCAAAGGGTCAAGGATAATTCACAGTTGTAAACTCTTTTTATTAAGTGCTCTAAGATAGGGTGCTCTGGGGCCTGTAGTCAGATGTTGGTTATAACAAACCTTAAATTCTTTTGGCAACCCAGAGCTTTCCTAGGCAGGCACTTAAAGCGGGGCTAGTCAACCTAGGGATGGGGCCTTGAGCTGTTAGAAACTGTTAGTGTTTGTTTAAATCTTCTACTGTTGGGGGAGAGGAATAGATGAAATCATTTGTGGTAAGAGTCTGTAGTTTTTATAGGCCAAGGTTGAGGCTTAGTTGAGAAAGGGCTCAAGAGGATCCTAGCTAGAGTTTGGTAAAGGGGAGAATTTTTGTCAATTTTTATCTTCTATTCATTATGCCGTTTGAGCGCCAAAATAATTATAGTATAAGCTTTAGACCTTTGCATTTATGTCTAAACTAGGGGGTAAGTGGAAGGAGTTGAGAGGGCTGACAGTTTGTATCTGTTAAACGTTTAGAATTTGTCAGATACTTGAGGTCTTTAAAAGGTAAGTTTGGTTTTTATCTAACTTCTAGGAGTATCTCTGCCATGTTAAACAAATGTATTCTGCTTTTCTTATGCTTCATATCTACAATTACAGATATGAAGAGATGCTTCCTCACTGATGTGAGTTAAACTTTATAGTAAAAATGAAAGTAGCAATAAGACAAAATGTTTTGTGGTTATTTCCATAACAGGGTTGCAAATTCTTATATCATAGCAGGTAAATTAAAACATTTTTGCATTAACCTGCAGCTCTTACTGCTTGGAGTTATACTCTAATCTCTTTTCTGCTTTTATTCCCTGTTAGAAATTAAGAATAGAAGTGGCTTAATTCTAGTAACCCTTGAAAGGGAAACATTGTAAGTTACAGCTAAATTTTGAGGATCTGCAGTAAGAGGAACAGAGTGAATCTGAAATTTTTAAGTTGGTTTCCTTTTAGACATTGTGGTGTACCCATCAGGGAAATAGTATTAAAATACTCCAGTTAGTTATTTTATAGCATGGTGAAGTTTGGGGAAGATAGTGGAATCAGTATGTTTCTCATACCTTGATTTTTCAAATCATCTTTTCCCAGAAGAAAGGCAGCTTCTGTTTTTAAGATGAAGCATTTTTTTTATCTCAAGAAAAATGATTTTAAATATGATAATGTTATATGCAGTAAATACCAATTATTCAAGAAAAATGATTTTATATATAATAATATTACATGCAATAAACACTAATATTTCAAGAATAAAAGGATTTCAAGTGTAATATTACCAAAACTGTACTAACATAATATGATATCTCAGAAGTTGTAGGAAATACTAAAAATCTGCAAATAACAGGATTACTTCTATTATATTCCATTATATATTTTTTCCCTCTGGCTCTATATTTGTTCATCAGTTTATGTTGTTCATTATATTCCACAAATGAGATCATGTGATATTTATCTTTCTCTGACTGGCTTATTTTGCTTAGCACAATTCTCTCCAGGTCCATCCATGCTGTTGCAAATGGTAAGAGTTCCTTCTTTTTTACTGCAGCGTAGTATTCCATTGTGTAGATGTATCACAGTTTTCTAATCCACTCATCTGCTGATGGGCACTTAGGCTGTTTCCAAATCTTAGCTATTATAAATTATGCTGCTATGAACATAGGGGTGCATATATCCTTTCTGATTGGTGTTTCTGATTTCTTGGGATATAGTCCTAGAAGTGGGATGACTGGGTCAAATGGAAGTTTCATTTTTAATTTTTTGAGGAAACTCCATACTTTTGTGAATGATCCATGTGCACTTGAGAAGAAAGTATATTCTGTTGCGTTGGGGAGAAATGTTCTATGAATGTCTATTAAATCCATCTGATCCAGTGTTTCCTTTAGAGTCTCTGTTTCCTTGTTAAGTTTGTGTCTGGAAGATCTGTCCAGGGAAGTCAGAAGGGTGTTAAAGTCCCCTACTATGACTGTGTTGTTGTCAATCTCTCCGTTAAAGTCCTCTAGAAGTTTTTTTTATATATTTAGCTGCACCTATATTGGATGCATAAATGTTTACCAGGGTTATATCCTCTTGTTGAATTGATCCCTTTAGTATTATGTAGTGACCTTTGTTGTCTCTTGTGATGGCCTTTATTTTAAAGTCTATTTTGTGGATATGAATATTGCTGCTACAGCTTTTATTTTTTTCTTTTCCATTTGAATGGAAATTTTTTTCCCATCCCTTCACTTTCATCCTGTGTGTGTGTCTTTTGTTTTGAGGTGGGTCTCTTGTAGACAGCTTATAGTTGGGCCATGTTTTTGTATCCATTCAGCTACCCTACACCTTTTGATTGGATCATTTAATCCATTTACAGTTAGGGTTATTATTGAGAGGTAATTATTTATAGCCATTTTAATTCTATATGGCTAGCTTTCTCTCTCTGTTTCTTCTCAGCAATCCCTTATAGCATTCCCTTTAACATTTCTTGTAATGCTATCTTGGTGGTGATGAACTCCTTTAGGCTTTTTTTTTTTTTTTATCTGGGAAGCTCTTTATTTGACCATCTATCGTGAATGATAGCCTCGCTGGATATAGTAATCTTGGTCTCAGAAGATCCTTGCTTTCCATTACCTTGAGTACTTCATGCAATTCCCTTCTGACCTGTAGTTTCTGATGAGAAATCAGGTGTCAGCCTATGGGAACTCCTTTTTAGGTAACACTTTTTTTCTTTTTCTCTTGCTGCCTTTAAGATTCTCTCTTTGTCTTTAATTTTTGGCATTTTTATTATGATGTGTCTGGGTGTGGGTCTGTTTGGGTTCTTCTTGTTTGGGTTTCTCTGTGCCTCCTGAACTTGTGTGACTTTTCTTTTACCAGGTGAGGGAAGTTTTCTACAATTCTTTCTTCAAACACCTTTTCTATTCCTTTCTCCCTTTCTGCCTCTTTTGGTACACCTATTATTCTAACGTTGTTATGTGCCTCTTTGTCCCGCAGCTCCCTTAAGCTGTCCTCATGTTTTTTAATTGTTTTTTTCTTTTTGGTTCTCTAATTGAGTGATATTTTCAACTCTGTCTTCTAATTCACTGATTCGATCCTCACCTTCCCCTAATCTGTTGTGTATTCCTTCCAACGTGTTCTTTATTTGTGTTATGTCTTTCTTTATCTCAGACTCTTCTTTTTTCATAGTTACTATATCTTTTCATACGGTTGAGCACTTTAAAAATCATTACTTGAACTCTGTTTCAGATAAATTTCTTATCTCTGCTTCATTTATCTCTTCCTTAGAATTCTCTAGTTCTTTCATTTGGGGGTTATTTCTTTGTTTCCTTATTTTGGTTGTCTTTCTGGGTTTGTGACTATGTATTGGTTAGTCAGGGTTGGGCAAACTTTTTGACTTGAGGGCCACAATGGGTTCTTAAACTGGACCAAGGGCCGGAACAAAAGCATGGATGGAGTGTTTGTGTGAACTAATATAAATTCAAAGTAAACATCATTACATAAAAGGGTACGGTCTTTTTTTTTAGTTTTATTCATTTCAAACGGGCCATAGTTTGCCCACTGCTGGGTTAGATCCTCCTACACCTCTCAATCTCTAGTGCAGGACAGTGTTAAAGGCTGTTTCTGACTAATTGGATCAGGCAAAGATTCAAAGCCTGCAGAGACCACTTCTGTCTACAGACTAATAGGATTTTGACTTGAATTGCCCCCAGGCAATTATCCTAAGGTGTGGTGAGAGTTTTTTCAACAGGGCGGGGCAGTTGCTTCTGCCTAGAGCAGCGGCCCGCATCTGGCCCTAAAAAAAAAAGACCGTACCCTTTTATGTAATGATGCTTACTTTGAATTTATATTAGTTCACACAAACACTCCATGCTTTTGTTCCGGCCCTCCGGTCCAGTTTAAGAACCCATTGTGGCCCTCGAGTCAAAAAGTTTGCCCACCCCTGGCCTAGAGGCTGTTACTTTTAATCTCTTAAGTGGCCTCAGGGCAAGGTGTTTTCCAATAGGGCAGCGGTTCTCAACCTGTGGGTCGCGACCCCTTTGGCTGTGGAACGACCCTTTCACAAGGGTCGCCTAAGACCATCCTGCATATCAGATATTTACATTACGATTCATAACAGTAGCAACATTACAGTTATGAAGTAGCAACAAAAATAATTTTACGGTTGGGTCACAACATGAGGAACTGTATTTAAAGGGCCAGAAGGTTGAGAACCACTGCAGCAGGGTGTGTCGATTGTCTTCCCCCCAGGCAAGGCAGATGTCTATGTGGGAAAGATGTCCTCCACTGTGTGAGGGAATGGCTCAACCCAGGAAACTTGGGGTGTCTGCCTTCTGAGCTCTATCCCCCGAGTCCCCACTCCTGGGTTCTGCTCTCACAGCTCCAGTCCACTTCACCCTCTCTTTGCCAGAGCACAAGGTGTCTGGCTCTACAGGGAATTTTTGTGCGTTGGCCCTTCAAGAGGGTGCCCGAACTTTCAGCTGCCACTCCCTGGCAGACAGCCCCCCCCCCCCCTTGCTTTTTATAGCTGGATGTTATATGGGTACCCTCCTCAGATTTGGTGCTCTCTGCTGAGGAGCCCAGCTTCAGGATTAGATCCCAGAGTTCTCAGTGGCACCCCCTCACAGCTGAGATATCTCTCCAGGACTTTAATTGCCATCTGTGGGTGCCCAGCTAGCCCTTTCGTGCCTCCACCCCTCCTACCAGTCTCTATGCAGTCTACACTTTTGGTCTTTGGGTATCAGGGTTCTTTCCTGTGAGTTTTCCGTTGATTATTCAGGAAGCCTTTCCACATTTCAGTTATAATTCCAGCTTGTTCCTGGGGGCATGTCTGTGCAGCATCCAGCTACTCTGCTGCCATTTTTCTAAAATGAAGCAATTGAAATAGGGCATATCTGTCTGTCCTAGCCAGTTTGCCTCAGTGGATTGAAACATCAGCTGCGGACGAAAGGGTCCCGGGTTTGATTCTGGTCAAAGGCATGTCCCTTGGTTGCAGGCTCCTGCCCAGTTTGGGCCCTGGTCATAACGCGTGCAGCAAGTAACCAATCAATGTATTTCTCTCACATTGATATTTCTCTCTGTCTTTCCCTCTCTCTTGGAAAAATACCCTCGGGTGGGGATGAAATAGGGTATATCTGTCTTTGTAATTCTGTTGACTTTGATTATTTTCTTTCTTTTTTTTTTTTTTTACTGTTGTCTTCATTTAGTGACTTTGATTTTTTTAAAGCTGAAAGTCTAAGAAAGATTTCTTATGTATAACACATATTGGTTATATATTTGTCGAAAAGTGTTCAGCTCATCAAATTCTCTCAATCATTGTGTTGTCTATTGGAGGGTATCTGTTTGCTGTGGGTGTATGAAAAACCAGAATATTATAGAAAGTAATGTAGAAAACATCCCCAAGCCAATTCGGAATTAACAAATACTAATATTTTGGTCTTCTCCCACTTTCTAACATTTTAAAAGGAAACTAAAATTTCGTAGTTTTCTTTTATCTCAGTTATCCTTTTTCCACTTCAGAGACAACCACTATTTTTTTTTTTTAAATTGATTTCAGAGAGGAAGGGAGAGGGAGAGAGATAGAAACATCAGTGATGAGAGAGAATCATTGATCGGCTGCCTCCTGCACATATCACACTGGGAATCGAGCGCGTAACCCGGGCATATGGCCTGACCAGGAATTGAACTGTGACCGACAACCTTCATTCTTATCCTTGTATTTATACTTTTATTATGAATAGGTATTTATGTAAGTAATATATGATTCTGTTTTTAAAATGTATAAGTAATATGTTATACTAGTCATTCTACAACTTGCATTCTTTTTTAATAATGCTTTTAGAAACCAATCATGATGACACATGTTGCTTTAGTTCATTTTAACTGTTAAAATAATTCTATTATCATTAATGTCCTAGAGCATTCTCCGTTTATGGCTTTTTGTACCAGTGAATATATATAACAACATCCCTTTGGTACTCCTCAGTGTAGTTAATGAATTATTAGCCACCCTCATTATACTATGCCCCAATTTATCTGTTCCCCTGTTAATGGACATGTAAGTTCTTTTCAACTACTGTTTTTATATCACAATTGCAACCTCATGTTTGCTCTATTTTTAAAAAAATTAACACATTTGATTATATTAAGACTGTTTCTATATTGGAAACCCTATTCTTTGTGGGGTAGCTTCATTGTTTTTAAATGAAAGCAAGACAAGGGCAGTAGTTCCTTAATTGATTAGCAAAGCTGAACTCTGGCAGCCCTTTTGGACCTCTTAGTCTATAGCAGTTTGCTGTCTTACTAATAAGTGTTTATAAATTGTGTAGCTAATTGTTAATTGGTAAATGAAGCAGTGTGAAGATATTGTGGAAATTATGTCAAAAACAATTGTTGCAAAATGCTCAGTTTTGTAAGTAACAGAAAGACAACGCCTTTTAGGCTTTAAGTAGAAAAAATGTGACCATATGTCAGTACTTTAGGCAAAAAGGAAGAAATTTAATTGTCACTGGGTCTTTTAAGATACTTTGACTGTCCTTTGGCTTTATTTCTGTTCACATGTTTGTCAAAGTTGTGGTCTCTATACTGGTGCATGGGATTGTCAATTGAGGCACTAAGAGAAAATTGTAGAATTTCTACTTACATCTATTTTTATTATCCTTTATATATTAATGTTTATAATGTACATAATCTAATTGCTATTGGTTTCCTGGAGTTGCTATAACAAATTACCACAAATTTGGTGACTTAAACAACAGAAATTTATTCTCTCACAGTTCTGGAGGCCAGAAGTTTGAAATCAAGAGGTCAGTAAGCAAGGTTGGTTTCTTATAGATTCTGAGAGAAAATCTATTCCATTCCTTCCTTAGCATTCCTTGGCTTCTGGACATTACTCAGGTCTCTGTTTTATCTTCACATGCCTTTCTCACTTGTGTTTCTCTTTTTACTCTGTCTTTTCTAAGGACAAGTGTCATTGGCTTTAGGGCCCACCATTATGTAGGATGATCTTATCTTGAAATCCTTAGTTACATTTGCAAAGGTGCTTCCAAATAAGATTACATCTATAGGTTCCGGGTTAACTTTTTGGGGAGATTGGTGGGGGGGGGGGAGGGCGGGGTTTGAGGATGGGTCACACCATTCAATACACCGCAGGAGTATTTAATTATTAAAAAAACACACAGACATACATGTAAGGGGTATGTGTTCAAATTTTATAGTAATGTTGTACCTCTACCAAAGAAGTTTGGAGACCCCTAGTTTTGAGATCTGCTTGGGTTAGATGTGGTTGTCCCTTTTTCATGTATAAGATACTCTCTTGACTCCACCATGCTACAGATCCTTGAACTGGCTATTTCCTTTGTGCTTGAATTAGAGGGTTACAGTGAGGTTGCCCTTTGACACTTTTCCTGGTTATAACAAACCTTGCACTTAATTACTTGTCCATAGTAGAAATGGTTGGTAAAATGATAGGGCTTTATTTTCAGACCATTAATGTATAACTAAAATGTGATTTTTAATATACAAAATTTTCTGTCAATTAAAAATGTCTCACTGCTCAGCTGGTTCTTAGTGTGTAAACTAGAGCTAGCTTATGTTAATAATCCTATTACCAAAGTTTTTTTTTTAATTTCTTAATTTACTTTTAGAGTAAATATTGCATATAGAGAAGAAAAAAAATACCTTAATCTAACACTTCTGGTTGGGAGAAAAATAATAAGGGTATAATCTTAAAAGAAGAATTCCATAAAAAGGATACTTAAAAAAGAAGTGGAATAAGAATTAATGTTTGTGAAATAAGATGGAAGAAGGGCAAGGACAAATATCCATGCCTTTAAAAAGATGATAAAATTCTGAGATGAAATAATTGCAATAATAATTAAGATTTCTGCAGTCCTTTTATAATATTTTTAAAATATATTTTTATTGATTTCAGAGAGGAAGGGAGAGGGAGAGAAATAGAAATATTGATGATGAGAGAGAATCATTGATGGTCTGCTTCCTGCATGCCCCCTACTGGGGATCAAGTCTGCAACCTGGGCATGTGCCCTTGAATGGAATCGAACCCAGGACCCTTCAGTCTGCAGGCTGATGCCCTATCCACTAACCCAGACCAGCTAGGATAGCCCTTTTATAATTGAAACCCATTTTGCATAATATTTATCTCATTTGATCCCCACAACTTTGGTGATTTTGTATCTCTGTATTCCAGATGAGGAATCTGTGGCTTGGATTTATTAAATAATGTTCCAAAGATTAAATTTAAAGCAAAAAACTGAGATTTGATATTAGGTGTTTAGCGGTCTCCAACCTTTTGGACCTCACGGACACCAGTGGTCCACGGACCACCGGTTGGCGGCCCATGGTTTAGACTACAAATCTCCCACTATTCGATATTGTTAGAAGTGAAGGTTAGTAGGTTTAGATGGAAATGTACTGTAAAAACCCTGTGAGGATGTCACAGTAGCATTGTTTTACATTTGTGCGTAAGTTAGGGCTATACATTTTCCTTGTATGTTCTCTTTAATTCAGTTTCAGTTTGTCTTTAGGTCTCCAGGGAAAATCAGAGAAATAGTGCTGGAAGCTTCACAGCATAGCTAATTTGGGAAAGGTTTGCATGTGTGTTGCGGGGGAGTGTTTTTGTCTAATGCGTTTTCTATTTTGGTGGTGCGCTATTCATTTCTTAACATCTTTCTTGTTCATGTTCGTATAACTTTTAGCTCATTAACCTTGCTCTCTGCACTGTATAGTGAAGCACCATTTCTAATTTAGTCTCCAGTGCTTAGCTTCGCAGAAGGTTTAAAAAAAAAATATTGGAGGTGTGATTTAATTGTAGGGCTGTTTGCACATTGTCGGTATGAAGGCAAAGATGAGGTTCATATTTAGATAGTGCAACCTGCAGGTTTCATTTGTTAAACCTGCTTGTTGGTATTCCCATTCTCTCATACATGAGTGCATAATGGTGTTGAAAAAAATTCTCGTTTTGTTGTATCCATACTTAGCAATTTGGTTGAGTTATGGGAGAGCACCGAATCCTAACTGCTAGACCACCAGGGAGCCTCTGGTTGAGTTATGGAAAAGCCTGTCCTCTGCCTTGTGTATTTGCTCATTTGGAAACCTTGTATAGTTTATAGAGACACTGGTGATTTGTTCCCCCGTCTCCCTGTGGGTTTATTCCATATTACAATCTAATTCCGCCTCCTACTCCCATACTCCTGTGCCGTTAAGATGCAGTTTGTTTCATCGTGTGTTTTTGTAATCCAAACTGAATGTAATGAGCTATGTGCTTTAGGGACCCGGCTTTGCCTTGCCAATTAGAACAAAGCGGTTACTGAGAAAGAGTATGTTTTAAATAAAACATGGCACCTCTGAGTGGGACTGACACTCATTTGGGAGTAAAAGAGATGGTTTTAACTCTTTGACTCACAAAGAAGAGCCATTACTAAAGACCAGTAGTATTTTTGGGGAAAGAACGGTAAAGATTTACCTCCATAAAATACGGTTTGTAAATTTCCTCATGGACTAAATTAAAAATTTGTCCTTTCAGGCCTACTTTTTTTTTCTTTTACAATTAAGATGTGTTAGCAAAATGCTCTAACTTCCTGAATATTTAACCAATGGCTGCTGGCAGTTTCTGAATTTTGAACTATTCATGCATAGAAAAGTGAGGGTATGGCTGGTAGCCTCTTTATTTTCTAATAGATCAAGTCAAGTTTTCGAATTAATAGAGAACCCCCAAAAGATACATGAAAATTATGAGGAAAAATATAAGATTTATAGCGCGTGGCTGTTATTTTCAGATGATAATAGAATTTTGAGTCATCAATGACTTAAGACTCTAATTTTAGCAGCACTTTCATTAAACATTTGAAGGACAGATCTCTTTAAGCAGATATTTATGGGCTGAAAGTTTACTGCTGTACTTCAAGGGAGGCTCCCTCCTAAGTTGGCTCTGGTATTGTATTTGTATCTGCTCTAAAAATAACAGAATTCTGTTTTTAGCTTATATACCAAATAAACTCAAGAAGTTCAACATTGGCACAAGGAAAACATGAAGTTGCTTGTGTTTTTTTCTCTTTTCCATTGGACTTAAAGTTAGACAACGTTTTAACATTTACTAACCTATACAAGTAAGAGAGAACAAAAGGAATACATTCCTATGGAACACTTTAATTAAAAAGTATGTACGTATACTTTGTTGAAAAAAAATTGTTTCTGGAAAAATGAGTTCTGTTCTAGAGGAAGCTAGTTTAATTGGAGAAAATTAAACTAACACTGTCCTATGAAAGGCTTATAAACCCTACTGATGCTTTGAAGAGACAGTCATTATGACAACATTAATAAAATGCCCCATAATCAATTTTTCCCCCTAAAATGTATCTTCATTGATTTCAGAGAGGAAGGGAGAAGGAAAGAGACATAGAAACAATGATGAGAGAGAATCATTGATCGGCTGCCTCCAGCACGTCCCCTACTGGATCAAGCCCGCTACCCAGGCATGTGCCTTTGACCAGAATCAAATCTGGGACCCTTCAGTGCACAGACTGACTCTTTAGCCACTGAGCAAAACCAGCTAGGGCCCATAATCCATTTTTGAAGATTAATGCTCATATTGATAGTATTTTAAGTTTGAACAAATTTCTGAGTAAAAATAACTAAAACTTATATCTGCTGCTACATGGTTCTAACTTGTAGCTGAACTAACCGGCCAGGACAGATCACTTTAAAATATTAAACATCTTCAGAAATCAGTGAATTAACTAGCTTTGCATAAAGTGATAATGGTGTTTTCTTCATATGGTGTAAGATTGAGTAGCTGTTATTCTCTATGCTTGAAGCACAAAGTAATGTCAGAAAGAGTCTCTTTCAAAAATTCTTTTAACACAGGTCCTAGACTTGTAATGGCAATTGAAAGCTAGATTGTTCATTTCTTCTATGCCATGTTTTGTAACATGTTTTTAGGAAGTCTAGAAGCATTGAATCACATTAATCATGTAATATTAGGAAATGGTGATCTTAGAATGTTTGATTGGAAGGAATACTAAAGTCTTTCCTGTCCAAAACACATTTCCTATCCAAATGCCTACTGAATTAGTGAGTTTTAAAGTAAATAGGTGATGGGGGTAAAGTGGCTTGTTTTTGTTTTTTTCATCTTTTATGTATATCTTTCAATCTCAGTTTCCTTCTATGTTATGTTCGTAATCTTGAAGATGTAACTAAAAAGAAATCTGTAACAAAGTGGCAAAAACACTTATTTGTGGGTATTTCTAAGGCATTTTATGCATGTTTCTGTTCACTATTCATTTGCTGATAATTTGGCAAAATTAAGTTTATTCATTATTCAGTAAAGTTGGTACAGTGACAATTTAAAATAACTGATTACAATTTTTTCCCTTAAAATTTTTTAAAATAATGTGGTTTGCATTATATACAAGATTTTATTCCAATTAAAGAATCACTGAAATGTCCTAAAAATGTTTTCTACATCATTAGTGCCTTAAAAGAAACCCCCCTAAACTTGACAAATCTTTGTTTAAGCCTTTTTGTGTCCAAGCCAATATGATTTCATGTCTCTCTGTGAATGGACCTTTTTTATGGTGTCCTTTATTAACCTATCACAAACCAGACAAAATTCTCCTCTCAAAATTCTATTTTAAATTTTTATTGTTTTATTTTTAAATTTATTTTTAAAATTATGTTTTGTTTTTACTGTTGACATTTTTAAAAAATATTTTATTTTTACAGAGAGGAAGGGAGAGAGAGAGTTGGAAACATCGATGAGAGAGAAACATTGATCAGCTGCCTCCTGTACACCCCCTACTGGGGAAGTGCCCGCAACCGAGGTACATGCCCTTGACCAGAATCGAACCTGGGACCCTTCAGTCCACAGGCCGACACTCTATCCACTGAGCCAAACCAGTTAGGACAATTGTTGACATTTTTACAGATGTCCCCCTCCTCCTCCCTTTGTCCCATACACCCAGACCCTCCCCTTCCCTGCCCCATACCTCATTGTTGTCTGTGTGTATAGGCTATGTGTGTATGTTTTTTGACTATTCTCTTCAACTTCTATTCATCCCACCCACCTCCCGTCTGACCGCTGTCAGTCTGTTCCATGCTTCCATGTCTGTGGTTATATTTTGTTTGACAGTTTATTTTGTTCATTAGATTACACATATTAGTGAGATCATATGATATTTGACTTTCTCTGCCTGGCTCATTTTGCTCAGCATTATAATCTCCAGGTCCATTCATACTGTTGCAAAAGATAAGATTTCCTTTGTTTTTACAGCCACATGTTACTCCAGTGTGTAAATGTACACAGCTTTTTTTTTTTATTGTATTACTAGAGAGGCCTGGTGCATGAAATTTGTACACAGGTGGGTCCCTAGTCCTGGCCGGTGATCAGGGCCAATTGGGACCTTCCTTCCCCTGGCTGCCGGCTGCCGGCCGGGTCCTTCCCTCATTCCTCACTGCCCCCTATATTATATAGGATTATTATTTATTGTATTATTCTTCCTTTTTAAAAATTTTATCTTTATTGTTGAAAGTACTCTATATAACAAAAGGCTAATATGCAAATTGTTCCCTCAACCGGGAGTTTGACCAGGGGGCGGGGCCATCCAGCCAACCACCCACAGCTCCTCCCCCCAAGTTGCCCCTCCCCCCAGCTGGACCCCTCCCAACCACCCCTCCCCCTTGATTGCACCCCACTGGTGCATGAATGTGTGCACTGGGCTTCTAGTTATATATATCCCTCTCGCCACCCAATTGCCACCCCTCTCCCCCCAACTCTTGCCTGTAACTCACCTCCCCTGCCCCTGGCCCTCACTACACTATTGCCTATGTCCATAGGTTATGCATATATGAATATAAGATCATGTGATACTTGTCTTTTCTCTGACTGGCTTATTTAGGTTAGCATAATACTCTCCAGGTTCCTCCATGCTACCTCAGTAGATAAGAGTTCCTTCTTTTTTATAGATGCATAGTATTTCGTTTTGTAAATGTATCGCAGCTTTATTTTTTCTTCAGTATATTTTTATTGATTTTGGAGAAGAAGGGAGAGAGAAGCATCAACATTGATTGGCTGCCTCCTGCACACCTCCTACAACACGGGCGAGCGCCCTGACCAGGAATCAAACTGGTGACTTCTTGGTGTATGGGTTGACACTGAACCACTGAGCCACACTGGCTGGCTAACACAGCTCTCTCTCTCTCTCTCTCTCTCTCTCTCTCTCTCTCTCTCTCTCTCTTTTTTAAAAAATACATTTTATTGATTTTTTTTACAGAGAGAAAGGGAGAGGGATAGAGAATTAGAAACATCGATGAGAGAGAAACATCGATCAGCTGCCTCCTGCACACCCCCTGTTGGGGATGTGGCCGCAACCAAGGTACATGCCCTTGACCAGAATCGAACCTGGGACCTTTCAGTTCGCAGGCCGAACCAGTTAGGGCATAACACAGCTCTCTTATCCACTCATTTATTGATGGGCATTTGGGATGTTTCCAGATCTTGGCTATTGTGAACAATGCTGCTATGAACATAGGTCTGCATATATTCTTTCTGGTTGGTGTTTCAAAATTCTTAGAATATATTCCCCAAAGTGTGATTGCTGGGTCAAAAGGAAGTTTCATTTTTAATTTTTTGAGAAAACTCCATACTATTTTCCATAGTAGCTGTACTGGTCTGCATTCCCGCCAACAGTGCACAGGGTTGCCTTTCTCCACATCCTTGCCAGCAGTTGTTGTTTGTTGATTTATAGATGATAGCCACTCTGGCAGGTGTGAGCTGGTACGTCATTGTGGTTTTAATTTGCATCTCTCTGACAATTAGTGATGCTGAGCATTTTTTTTTATATGTCTCTTAGCCATTTTGTAGGTCCTCTTTGGAGAAGTGTCTATTCAGGTCCTAGGAAATTAACCCCTTATCAAATGTATCATTGGCAAATATGTTTTCCCATAAATGGGTTCTCTTTTCATTTTGTTGATGGTTTTCTTTTGCTGTGCAGAAGCTTTTTAGTTTGATATACAGTGGGGCCTTGACTTACGAGTTTAAGTCGTTCCGTGACGGAGCTCGTAACTCAAATTACTCGTATGTCAAATCATAAAGTGAACGAGTGAGACACGTGATGCTGGACTGATGTGGCGTTCACTGTGACTTTTGCTGCGCCAACTAGCGGTGGGGTATCTGAAGCTGGCTCATAACCCGAATTTTAGCTCGCAACTCAAAGCAAAAAATCGGCCAAGAGACGGCTCGTATCTCGAAAAACTCGTCAGTCGGGACACTCGTAAGTCAAGGCCCCACTGTAGTTCCATTTGTTTATTTTTTCCTTTGTTTCCATTGCCCTAGAAGCGTGGTCGGCAAACTGCGGCTCGTGAGCCACATGCAGCTCTTTGGCCCTTTGAGTGTGGCTCTTCCACAAAATACCGACTTTTGCACATGGGCCACAAAGTTTCAATCGCAGTGTATGTGCGCGCCCGCACGTGGTATTTTGTGGAAGAGCCACACTCAAGGGGCCAAAGAGCCGCATGTGGCTCACGAGCTGCAGTTTGCTGACCATGGCCCTAGAAGATATATCGGCAAATATATTTTTGCAAGAGATGTCTGAGATTTTACTGTCTATGTCTTCTAGGATTTTTATGGTTTCATGAATTACATTTAAGTCTTTTATCCATTTTGAGTTTATTCTTGTGTATGGTGTAAGTTGGTAGTCTGGTTGCATTTTTTTGCATGTACCTGTCCAGTTTTTCCAGCACCATTTATTGAATAGACTTTCTTTACTCCGTTGTATGCTCTTGCCTTCAAAGTTTTTAAATGACTCTGCAGGAGGAGCCTAAAAAAAAATAAAGTACTTTTAAAAAAATATGTTTTTGTTGACTTTTAAAGAGAGAGAGAGAATGGGAGAGGGATAGAGAGATAGAAACATCAGTGACAGAGTATCATGGATCACCACCGCCTGCACACCCTCTACTGGGGATCATGCCTGCAAACCTGGGCATGTGCCTTGACTGAGAATCGAACCTGCAATCTCTTGGTTCCTGTGTCAACGCTCAACTGCTGAATCACACCAGCTGGGCAAGAAAATACTTTTTTTATGCTTCCCTCGACCAGAATTTGTCTTTATTAAAAAGAAAGTCAAAAGCAGTAAATTCCTTTTCTTTTAAGATGGTTGATGTCTTGTGATTTGGCCTATGATGGGTGTCACATAGAGATGGTGTCACCACCAGCTTGTGTAGCAATTTAAAAACATGGGTAATGGTAGTGCTGGATATTAATATTCTGATTTTGAGGGGTTAGGGGAAACTGCATATTGTCTAGAAAAATAGCAAGTGAAGCAGATGCATTGGAACATTATCGGCAGTATTATTTTAGGGGTAGTCGCTTAGTTGTGTACATGCTAAATGGTTTAATCTTTATAAAACAAAAATGAATGTCTTGCCTAAAATACTTTTTTATATAGTTGTCACATAAAATATTTGATTTTGTTTTAAGCATACTTTTTTTTTTTTTTGGTGTTAATATTCTGAGTATGAAAAAAACAGCTCTTGCTTAAGTGCTTGTCGGACACCTAGGCACTTGTGGCACTACTGGTTATCAGTCCTTGTTAAAATTCTGTGGGTGCTTCTAGTTGTACCATAAATCAAAATTCAGAGAACCAGTGACACCCTAATATCAGAATGATGTTTTTGATATCCCAGAGGGCTGCTGTGTTTTGTGTTTAGTGGCTTCATTGAAAGATTGTCTGTGGAACCTCTTTGTGAGTTTTAGGTGGAAATAAATGCACAGTATTTAGAGTAAATGCACAAATTCAGAGTAAGAGAACGGAGGGGAATGTAATGGCACACAACAAGCTTGTCTTTTTTTTTTTTTTTAACTGCAACCCAGGGAACCTTTTCAGAGTATATTGTAAAGGTCAGATTTCATGTATTTCGTATCTCAGCTTTGTGTGACTGAATAGAGGCTATTTGGCTTTTTGATTTATAAGATATTTACCTATGATTCAGTATTTTGTGAACACCTCACATTGTCTTTACTGTGGCCCCACCCTTGTAATAGAAAACAAAGACAAAGTCTGCACTGACAGAAGCTCTTCCTTATACACTTTTGTTGCACAACACAAAAGAGCATTGGCCTTAGAGTAAAAGTAATTGTTTAGATTTTTAAAAAACAAATTAGGGTTTTTTTCCCTTCCTTTGTGTGCTAGTATATTTTCAAGTACCAAGATACCTTGTCTTAATAGTTCACAGTTGGGGCTTATTCCCTTTATTCTGTCGGGCCCTGATCTTGGTTAAGGGAGAGGGAAACATTTTTTCTTAATGGAAGTTAACTGAGTTCAAATAAATTATTATCTCTTAAGTTCACTGTGCTTTAATTTCTCACAGTATTATCAAGGAATCGTTTTTTACTGGTTTGGAAACTAGTTTTAATAAGTTTTGCGATAACATGGATGAATCTTAAAGATATTATGCTAAGTGAAATAAACTAGTCACAAAAGGACAATTAACTGTCTTTGCACTTATGTGGGGTACCTAAGAGATCAAATTCAGAAAGACAGAAAGTAGAATGCTGTTGCCAGGGGTTGGGAAATTGTGGAGATGGAAGGTGGTGATTGTTGCACAATGGTGTGAATGTACATAATGCCACTTAACTCACTTAAAAATGGTTGAGATGGTAAATTTGATGTTATATGTACTCTGTGACAATTAAAATAATGATTAAAAGAAATGTTTAATCTTGGATTTTGAGTACAATTTTGTTCTCTGCATTTGCCAAGAATGCAGATTTAGATTTCCTTTATTAACAGGAGGTTAAGTGTTTGTTTCAGTAGCACATATATTAAAACAGGAGGTTAAGTGTGAATATTCTTTCTGTGCAACCAATCTATTTTCAGTAGAGACAAAAAAACAAAATATTTACAGAAACAAATAAAAATTAGAACTGAAAATAGTTTTTCCTCTTTTAATTATCTATGTAAATAATGCCATGGTAAGTGTTGTATATATAATTATCAAAGACAGTGTAGTGGCTCTGACTTTGGGCAAGCTATGCAATCTGGAATATCAGTTAATTTGTCAAATGGAGGTCATTATACTTTTCTCTCTAGGAATCAAATAAGATGATGTAGATAAAAGTCTCCTTTAGAAGTATTTATTTTGTCAAAGTACTGCAAGCACAGTCAAAATAATCCTATATAATAAAAGGATAATATGCAAAGTGACTAAACAGCAGAAGGACTGGTTGCTATGACGTGCACTGACCACCAGAGGACAGACGCTCAACGCAGGAGCTGCCCCTGGTGGTCAGTGCACTCCCACAACGGGAGTGCTACTCAGCCACAAGCTGAGCTCGCAGTGCTAAGGATGGCTCCCTGTGGACCTAAGCTGGCAGTTGGATATCCCCCAAGGGCTCCCAGATTGCGAGAGGGCACAAGCTGGCCTGAGGGGACTCCCCCCCCCCACCCCCCCACCCCAGTGCATGAATTTCATGCACCAGGCCTCTAGTACAGGGGTGGGCAAACTTTTTGACTCGAGGGCCACAATGGGTTCTTAAACTGGACCAGAGGGCCGGAACAAAAGCATGGATGGAGTGTTTGTGTGAACTAATATAAATTCAAAGTAAACATCATTACATAAAAGGGTACAGTCATTTTTTTCAATAGTTTTATTCATTTCAAACGGGCCGGATCCGGCCCGCGGGCCGTAGTTTGCCCTCGGCTGCTCTAGTATGTAATAAAATGACCCACACCTCCCTATTCCTTCCATTTTCCCCCAGAAGCAGCCATTTTCAATTCTTTCTGCTGTTTGTTCTAAATTTATACTCTCCATATTTACCATTAATGTACATACATTGCTATGCTTTGATTTATGACTATTAGTCATTTTTTACTTATCTACACTAATAAAAGAGAAAAATGGTAATTGGCGTACGGCAATACCTTTTTCATTGGCTAATCAGGGCTATATGCAAATTAACTGCCAACTAAGATTGGCAGTTAACTGCCAACAAGATGGTGGCTAATTTGCATATGTAGGCACAATGCAGGGAGGCGAAAGGGAAAGCAGGAAGAAGCCCCCTGCCACTGACAGTGATCGGAAACCCAGGGGGGAGCTAAGAGCTGGGGGGCAGGGCAAAGGCGGCCCTGGGGCCGCCTTTGCCCTGCCCCCCAGCCATGATCGGAGAATCAGGCACCTTTGCTGCCCTGGCCAGTGATAGCAGGAAGTAGGGGTGGAGCCAGCGATGGGAGCTGGGCACGGTCGAAGCTGGCAGTCCCAGGAGCTAGGGGTCCCTTGCCTGGGCCTAAAGCGAAGCCCACAATCGCCGCGCCCCCTGCTGCCACTGCAGGTCCCCGCTGCCTGGGCCGGACGCCTAGGCCAGAGGCGTTAGGCCTGGGCAGGGGCGGAGCCTGCAACCGCGGGGAGCTGGGGGTCCCCTGCCCAGGCCTGACACCTCTGCCGGAGGCCTCAGGCCTGGTCAAGGGACCGATCCGGTGATTGGTGATCGGAGGGTGATGAGGGTCAACTCCTCTGGCTGAGGCCTCAGGCCTGGGTGGGGGGCGGAGCCGGGGATTGGAGGGATATGATGGTCCCCTTGCCCAGGCCTGAAGCCTGGGTCAGAGGCATCAGGCTTGGGCGGGGGGTGGAGCAAGCGATCAGAGGGAGATGGGAGTCCCCTGCCCAGGCATGATTCCTGGGCCAGAGGCCTCAGGCCTGGGCGGGGGCCAGAGCCAGTGATCTCGGGGAGATGGGGGTCCCCTGTCCAAGCCTGACACCTCTGGCGGAGGCGTCAGGCCTGGGCAAGGGGCCGATCAGGCGATCGGAGGGTGATGGGGGTCAACGCCTGAGGGCTCCCAGTATGTGAGAGGGGGCAGGCTGGGCTGAGGGACACTCCCCCCCCCCCCCAACACCCAGTGCATGAATTTCGTGCACCGGGCCCCTAGTTATTATATAAAATGTTTGCTTTCTTATACCACCCTGTTTTATCTTCTCCTCCAAGATATATTCATAGTGCAATTTTTGGTTAAATAATTCATTACTTACATTCCTGTTTTTTATATTTTATTGATTTTTTTACTGAGAGGAAGGGATAGGGATAGAGAGTTAGAAACATCGATGAGAGAGAAGCATCGATCAGCTGCCTCTTGCACACCTCCTACTGGAGTTGTGCCCGCAACCAAGGTACATGCCCTTGACCGGAATCGAATCTGGGACCTTTCAGTCTGCAGGCCAATGCTCTATCCACTGAGCCAAACCGGTTAGGGCATTACTTACATTCTTATGGGCATATAATTATTATGACTACAGGACATTTTAGTATACTATGGTATTTCCTTTTATTTTCTTTTTCTTTCCACAAAGTATTTTTCAGACATATTTGTTATTTCTGTCTTAATTATATTGTATTCAGAAATATGTTTTATGATTTTAGTCCCTTCATACTTATTGAGACTTATTTTTATATCCTGAAATACTATCTATCTTGGTAAATATTTTGTGTGCATTTTGAAAAGACTGTGCTTTCTGCTGGTGTGGGATCGTGTGTGCTATTAATGTCATGTAGCGACCCTTTAATACAGTTCCTCATGTTGTGGTGACCCCCAAAGATGGTTGAGAATATTGTTCTATGTACTGTCTTTGCTGATTTTGCATACTTGTTCTGTTGAGAGGGATATTGAAATATCTGACTATCAAGGTGGATTTATCTATTTGTTCCTTACAGTTCCATCATATTTTGCTTCATGTGTTTTGAAGCTCGGTTACTAAGTGCATAAATTTTTAGGATTTTTATGTGTTCTATGTGAGTTGATTCTTTTATTATTATGAAATTACTGTCTTTGACCTAGGTAGTATTATTTGTTCTGACATCTACTTTGATATAAATTTATCCACTCCAGCTTTTATTAGGTCAGTGTTTGCATGGAATGTTTTATTTTCTTATTTTTTTTAACCTATTTGTGTGTGTGTGTGTGTGTGTGTGTGTGTGTATTTAATTTTGTTTTTTTGCTTAAAGCAGTGGTTCTCAACCTTCCTAATGCCGCGACCCTTTAATACAGTTCCTCATGTTGTGGTGACCCCCAAACATAAAATTATTTTCGTTGCTACTTTATAACTGCATTTTTGATACTGTTATGAATCGTAATGTAAGTATCTGATATGCAGGATGTATTTTCAGTGTTCATGACTCACAGGTTGAGAACCGCTGGCTTAAAGTATTACAAAGAGTATTACAGATGTCTCCTTTTTTTCCCTCTCCTTTGTTTTTATATTTAAAATGCATTTCTTATAGGGATCATATAGTTAGGTCTTTTTTTTATCAACTCCAACAGTTTTACCTTTTAATTGGGGTATTTATACCATTTATATTTAGTGTAATTATTGTTATGATTAGGTTTAAATCTTATATTTAATCTATCAAATAACATTTTGACATTTGTTTCATACTTATTCTATCTGTTATTCTCTTTTCCTGCTTTCTTTTGTATTAATTTAACATTTTTAATTCCATTATATCTCCTTTGTTGACTTATTTTTGTTATATTAGTGCTTACTTATTTTAGTGTGTGTCATACATTTTTAACTTCTCACAGTCGGCTCAAGTGACATTACGTTGCTTCATATGTAGTATAAAAGCCTTAAAATAGCATGCTTTCATTTCTTTCCACCTTTGTGCTATTGTCAGACATCTTTCTTTTGCACATTTTATTAAACATTTACTACTTTGTTACTTATTTTTGTGCCAGTAGTCAGTTTTAAAAAACATCTCATATATTTAGCGTATAATAACTGTTTTAATGCTTTTGACATTTCCTTTATATAAGTCCATATTTTTATTTAGTATTATTTTCATTCTATCTGAAGGGTGTCCTTTAACATTTTTTATGGTGAGAAGCTACTGGTGATTAATTCTTTTTACTTTAGTAACTTTGAAAAGTCTTCATTTAGCCTTCGTTTTGAAGATACTTTCACTGAGTGTAGAATTTTAGGTTGCGCTTTCTCTCTGTCTTCCTCTCTCTCTTAAAGATGTTACTCCAATGTCTTCTTTTTTGCAGTGTTTGTGTTGAGGAATCTATTGTCCTTATTTTAGTTCCTCCATATATCACACATTTTTCTCTGGTTGTTTTAAGGATATTTCTCTTTATAGCTGGTTTTGAGTAATTTGATTATGATATGTCTTGGTATGATTTTGTACATTTGTTAGGCTTTTGGGATTCATTGACATTCTTGGTCCTGTTTCATTAAATAGGTAAACCTTTTGCCCATTATTTTTTCAAATCTTTTTTCACACCAGTCACCCTTTTGGGAATTCCAGTTATATATATTGTAAGTCACTTGAAGTTATCCCATAGCAAAATGATACTTTTTCTCTCTCTTGTTTCTGTTTTATTTGGGATAGTTTCTATTGTTACATGTTTCAGGTTCACCCATCTTCTATATACATAAAAAGCTAATATGCAAAGTGTCCCCTCAGGAGTTCGACCAGAAGACCTAGAGTTTGATCGCTTGGTATGCTGTGCGCTGACCACGAGGGGTGGCACGGAAGGAAGGAAGGCCCCAGCTGGCAGCCAGGGAAGGAAGGCCTTGGCTGGCAGCTGGAAGGAAGGCCCCAGCCGTCAGCCAGAAGGCCCTGATCGGCCCTGATTGCTGGCCAGGCCTGGGGACCCTACCTGTGCACAAATTTCATGCACCAGGCCTCTAGTTTTTTTTTGGTAATTTCTTGTATCCTGGTAATCTCATCCAGTGTAGTTTTCATCTCTGACATTACAGTTTTCATCTATAGAAGTTCAATTTGGGTCTTTTATATCTTCCATGCCTCCTGTCTTAACTTTTTGAACATTGAAAATATAGTTATCTATGTTTTCAAGTCCTTATCTACCAATTCTAGTATCTGTCAGTTCTTTATTCTGTTTTTATTGACTTTCTCCTCACTTTGAGTCATATTTTTTTCCTGCTTCTTTACTTGTTCCATTAGTTCATGACTTTATGTCAGGAACTAATGACTGTAAGTATTTTATCCTTGTTGGGTGTTGGATATTTTTATGTTAATACTAGAGGCCCAGCGTGCACAAGTAGCTCACTTCTGCTTGCCTCAGCTGGCTGCCCAGCCCATCGCTGCTCGTAGCTCGCTACCCCGCCCTTTGCCGCTCATAGCTCTCCGCTGCTTGTAGCTCTCTGCCGCTAGTAGCTCGTGCCCCGCTGGCCACGATAGCTGCTGCTCGTTTGGTCGTGACGGCCACGGGCCTTTTATATAAGAGATAAACCTTCCTATGCTTTATTCTTGGATGCCATTACTAACTTGGAAACAGTTTGTTCTTTTGTGGTCTTGATTTTAAAATTTGTTAAGGAGCCCTGGAGCAGTTTTTCATCTAGCACTAATTATTCCACACAATTGAGGCAAGGCTTTTTTGTTTACTCAATTCTGTGTTTTGTGAATTAAGAGGTTTTCAATTCTGGTGGGAACAAGAGTTTTCTGGTCTGTGTGAGTACCAGGCATGATTCCCTCTAACCACTTAGGGTGGTTCTTAGCCTAGCATTCTTTTCTCACACAGTACTCTTGGTCAGTACTGAGCTAAATACTCAAAAGGGACCCTCTACAGTCTCCTGTGTTCTCTCATCCAGAATTCTGTGTTGTAAACTTTAGCTGCCTTGGTCTCTATGGACTCTCAGTTCTGAAGCTTCAGTTCTGGGAGTTTGCTGGCTTAGCCTGGATTTGTCCACCATATTAGTTTCCTTTCTTTAAAAAGATCACTACTGTCTTTTGTGTCTGATATCTAATGTCTTGAAAAATATTTCATATATTTTGTCTGTTTTTTGTTTGTTTTTTGGTTGTTTCAGGTGAGCTGGTAAATTCAATCTGTCTGTCTTCATCTTACCTAGAAGTGTAAGTTATCTAGATAATCTTTATAAAATTAGTAGGAAAGGTAAAAGGATTTATTGCTTAGATCTGTGAGCTCATCTCAAATGAATTGATTGGTTGTTTTGGGGGATTTTCTGCTGTCCTGTGAATTTACATTGGCCTTTGCTTTATTGATATGTGTGCCATTCATTCCTACTGTACTAAGCAGAAATGCGTTGTTTGGGGGCTTTTCAGGAGAATGGAGGTCCCCAGAGTAGAAAGGCTCAGTGTTGGATCATAGGAAGAGACTGGTGGGTATATCAGGAAATAAGTGTTTTTGGCTCTGAGTACCAAAGTAGTAAGTTCAGCTGTGATCTAGTAATTATTATAAGACACTTAGGATCTTCAGTAGGAAGTTGAATGGTACCAGTTCTTTGTGCTTCTTGGAAACAGTATAGTTAATGAATGAGAGCTTGAACTACAGGGTCAAATAGCCAGTGGGTTCATTTCGCGTCTCTGCCACTTAGCTCTGGAGAAGTTACCAGTTAGACTTTTGCAACAGGGTGGTGTTAGTATAGAGAGCAAGGGGTAAGTCTAAATTACATTGGGATAAAATGATCCAAGAGTACTTGTTCAGATTCATATGTGGAAAAAATCTTGAAAATTTGATGAAAACTGTGGATTCTTCTCTCAAAAAAAGGAATGTGTGCTCATAGTTTTGCATACTTCTTTTGTGTGAGTTCATAAATTTAATTGAGATACCTGTATCCAAGTTAAGAATTTTGTTTTAGGGAGTCTCATTAAGAGTGATAGATGTAGAAGCCAGATTATAAGAAGGAAAGAGTGGGGAGGAAGTAATCGTGGATATGGACAGGCCTTGCTGATTATGAATATTGTTGGTAGTGGACTAATGGTTGTGGAATTTCCCTTCCTGAAAGACTTTAAGCCTGTGGCATTCGGCACAACTCTCTGAGTTTTTGGGGATATTATGAAAAAAAGTACTCATTTCAGAAAACTGAAACACCCTGTAGCTTTCCTGACTTCCTTTTCTGGCCAGTTTTTCTTTGCTACCTTTCAGTTCTGGAGGGGTCAAAACTGTTGACTGTGTTTGGGGTGGTTCAGTCTAATACTATTTCTGTCATGTATTAAGCAAGTTTTCCCCTTTTCAGGAAAAACACAAATTACATTTTTTCTAGAACAACATAAATTATTTTTATATCACTTGCCAATTCTAGTAGGAATATGACTTGTATTCTTGGTTTGATGCACTGGACTCGGCATCACAATTTTTTTCATTGAGTTCCAACTCTCCTTTTGTTTCTTGTGTGACCTTGGACAAATGACTTAAATTTCTCTTCATTTCATTTTGCTCTTTTGCTTGGTAAGGCTGGTGATAACCTATCTTACAGAGGCCTTAAAGGATCAAATAAAATTTTAAGGCACTTAGTAAACTACAAGCCTATATGCATGTAACTTTTTTCTTATTAGATACAGATTAATAAAACATTGATAAGCAATGCTAAAGTGGTCTAGATTTTTTTTTTTTATTCAATAGAAAATTTGGCTCTACTATTTTGAAACTAGAAGCTGGTGGGGAAGTATTGTTACATAGTTTAAAATATGTGAATAAGTGAAAACTATAGGACATTCATGAAAGAAATTCAAGGCACAAATAAATGGAAAGATACCCTGTTTTCATTGATTGGAAGAATTAATATTGTTAAAATGTCTCCTAAAATGGTCAACAGATTCAGTGCAATTTCTATGAAAATTCCAGTGGCATGTTTCACAGAAATGAAAAAGAAATCCTAAAATCTGTATGGAACCACAAAAGACCACAGGTAGGGAGCCAAAGTAGTCACGAGAAAGAACAACAAAGTTGGAAGCATCATGTATCCTGATTTCAAACTATATTACAAAGTTATAGTAATCAAAACAAATATGGTACCAGACACACAGACCAATGGAACAGAATACAGTGCCCCAAAATGAACTCATACATATACAACCAACTAATCTTTGATTAGGGTGCCTACAATGAACAATGGAGAAAAGGATAGTCTCTTCATTAAATGGTGTTGGGGAAAAATGAAAAGGAAATCTATGGAATATATCTGATAAAGGGTATAACATCCAAAATGTATAAGAACCTGTACAACTCAGTAGCAAAAAAACAAAACATACAACCTGATTTAAAATTGGGCAATGGACCTGAATAGATAGTTCTCCGAAGAAGATATACAAATGGCCAACAGGTACATGAAAAGATGCCCAAATCACCAGTCAGGTCAGTGCAGTGCAATTCAAAACCACAATGAGATATTACCTCAAAATGGCTATTGTGAAAAAACAAGAGGTAAGTATTGCTAAGAATGTGAAGAAAAGGGAATTCTTGTACACTCTTGGTAGGAATATAAACTCATACAGCCATGATGGAAAATAGTAAAGAGTTTCCTCAAAAAATTGAAAGCAGAACTATTTGATCCGGCAGTTTCACTACTGGGCATGTATCCAAAGGAAATATCTTGAAGAGATACCTGCATTCCCATGTTCATTGTAGTATTATTTACAATTGCTAAGATGTAGAAACAACCCAAGTGTTTGTCATTTGGGTGAACAGATAAAGAAAAATGTGATACATGTGCATGCACATACATAATGGGATATTACTCAGTCATAAAAAGGAAGGAAACCTGCCATTTGTGACAACACGGATGAACCTGGAGGACATTATGCTAAGTGAAATGAGCCAGACAGAGAAAGATAAATTCTGTACATGTAGAATCTACACTTACATGTAGAGTATAAAAAAAGTCAAACTCACAGCAGCGGAGAGTAGGATGGTGGTTGCCAGGCAGTGGGGGGAGGGAAGGAATGGGAGACATTGGCCAAAAGGTATAACCTTTCAGTTACAAAATGAATAAATTCTGGGGATCTAATGTATAGCATGGTGTCTATAGTTAATAATACTATATTATGTACTTGAAATTTCCTAAGAGTAGATTTTGAGTAGTTCCCACCACACACAAAAAGTGGTAACCATGTAAGGTGATGTGTTAATTAGCTTGATGGTGTAATCCTCTCACATTGTTTATGTCAAATCATCATGTTGTACACTTTAAATATGTACAATTTTCATTTGTCAATTATACTGTAAAGCTGAAAAAAGAAAACAAATGTAATAGAAATAGAGGTGTCAGCTACTTTCTACCTAAGGAATGTGGCTCTACTTTTAGTTGTCAAGGAAATGTGATCTATTCTAGGCAGCTTGTTTTTGCTTTCATATGTTAGCTACAAACCTAGACTGAAATGACAAGGAAAGGCAGCACGAGTCTGGTAAATATTACTAGTGGAGCAATTTATTGATATTCCTTCGGAGAAAACTAAGATATGCTATGCATGTAACATACAGGATGTTTATAGTCTATAATTTGCTTCACTATATTTAGTCCAAAAATCTTGTACACAAATCAGATGGGGAGATTAGACCAGATAAATATGATAGAAAGTAAAATTAAATTGATTGTGTTTGCTGGGAGAAAGAATTTATGATTATGGACATAAAATATTCTTTTGATGGTTGACTTTATTCCTTTTTTTTAAACTATATTTTTATGGATTTCAGAGAGGAAGGGAGATAGAGGTAGAAACATTAGTGATGAGAGAGAATCATTGATTTGCCGCCTCCAGTACACCCCCTACTGGGGATTGAGCCTGGAACCTGGGCATGTGCCCTTAACTGGAATCGAACCCGGGACCCTTCAGTCCACAGGCCCACACTCTATCCCAGTGATGGCGAACCTATGACATGCGTGTCAGAGGTGACATGCGAACTCATTTTTTTGGTTGATTTTTCTTTGTTAAATGGCATTTAAATATATAAAATAAATATCAAAAATATAAATCTTTGTTTTACTATGGTTGCAAATATCAAAAATTTCTATATGTGACATGGCACCAGAGTTAAGTTAGGGTTTTTCAAAATGCTGACACATCGAGCTCAAAAGGTTCGCCATCTGAGCCAAACCAGCTAGGGCTATATTTATTTAGATGTGTAAGTTTTCAGTATAAAAATAAGATTTTTGAAAAATTGCTTTAGGTCTACTCTTGACCATTAAATGTAAATGAGATTATTTTTATAATGTTATACCACTGTAATCACTCTAATCCCGGTAGCTAAATGTTTGATCCAGGATATTGAGCACTTGGTTTGATTTCTATTAGAAGAAAATTGAACTAGACTTACTTGAACTAGACAAGATTCTGAAAGTAAAGTTTGGAATGAATATACATCAGCTCTTCTTCCACACTTAGGCTTTTTAAGAGGCCCCCAGATAGGCAAATGTACCTTCTGTTTACATTGCTTATACTGGGTTGAGGAAAAGTAGGTTTACAATTGTTCATATGGAAAATAATACAATAATAAACAAAAGGACAAGAATAAACTGTGTTTTGCATACTCACAACTATAAGCCTACTTTTGCCCCTTTTATTTTTATAAAGGTAAATTCCCATGGAAAAGTAGAATAGAATCTTGATATAACGAACTAATTCTGGTGAGTGGGTGTCCCTTAAAACCAAAAATCTGTTATATAATAAGATAGGTTTTCCAAATGCAAATGTTAAAAATTTGGCAAATTGGTTTACTTACTTTTGCTTATGTAGACACGTTTATGTAATTAAAATTAAGTATTATGTATGAAAATTAAGTATGTATGAAAAGTTTAATTTTACACAAAAGCTTTTTGTGTATTACAGTAATTTAAAATTTGTACTGAATTTGTACATTTACCCATCACCACGAGTAAACAAATGCACACGACTGGGGCGTGGCTTAGTGCATGTGGGAATGGCCAACAAGCCTTAAAACTGATATAGAAAGTCACGCCACATGACAACAGAACCAGTTACTGCTCCTGATGTGGTGTGATCACGTTGCTAATCATTTGCCAAACATAGTTTATGAGTGATAACTCTTGGATTTACATAGACTATAGTTGTAGCTATGTAATATTTATTTATGTCAACGAAATTATTATGGTGTTTTTCTAACATAGGGTGTATTTGCTAAAATTTGTTAATTGTAAGCAAATCTTGGTTAAAAGCATTTTAAAATTAACAGGATGTTAGTTTTCACATATGACACATAGACCGGAAATTTTGTCTGTTAAATCCAAATTCCACTAAAGTGAGGTCTGCAAAATCGAGGGTTTGTTTACTATAGTTGTGAATTATGGTAAAATATTTCTTCTAAGTTTGCTTCGTGTATTTCTTAAGCTTTTGGAAGATTTGGCCCCTTCAAATGTATCTGCAGAGTTAAGTGTCATCTTCAGGATTAGTATCCATTTGTAGGCTTCAGTTAAGAACTTAGTGAAGAATTAAAGAGCTAAATCCATGGTGAGTGGAAATGGAATAGTGAAGACTGGAATATGGCAGCCCATTTTACTTTCAGAATTCTCTTAAATGCAGGGCTTTGCTTTTGGGCTGCAGTTTTAACGACATGATGCAACATGGCCTAAAACCGTACAGTGGTCCATAAATCAAGCTGCAGTCTAGCTCTGTGAAATTAACGTGCAACATCAGAAAATGTTTCAGTGCTGTCAGTTTTTCCATAGTAGTGATGGTTCCCTGCAAGTGCATTTTAGCCCGATTTCATCATGATAGAAATGTTAGTTATTGGAATCGTATAGATGCCTTCAAATCTGAGAATTTTGTCCTCTGTTGTTATGTGCACAATGTTAAAAATAGATTTTTACCTTAAAATAAACCTATAGTTTAAAGCAGTTAGCATAACCATGTATTTTCTGTTGGCTGTGGTGTATTTTATCTGTGTTGTTTCACCATTCAAAAGATGTTGTTTAAATAATACAGATACACATTATGAATAGAAATGGTAATGAGTTTACATAAATTGTCAAATATATAAATATTAATAGTTGAATCTAAAACAATTTGATATGAACACTATTGAACCTTACTAAAAGACCTTGTCCTTGTGATGCTTGCGTTATGTAAATGAGCATTTTCTGAAGCTGCTTCCTGGTTATATTTGTACTTCCAACATCTTTCCATTAAATTGGCATAACTTTTATCTTCCAGTCTCAGAATTAAATTGAGGCCAAATAGAAGCAAGTTCTTCAGGCTTTTAATTTAAACTTAAACTGTTTCCTTCTAAGAATAATACTTATAACCTGGCCTCTGAAACTTGAAAAAAGTGTGTAAATAAATTACATTGGTTCAAAAGGTAATTTTCTTGAATATCTACTGTGTTTATTGCTTTACATTAAGCAATGTAGAGCAAAGTGTACATATAGTTCCTACTCTCAAAGACAAAGTCTGATTGGGAGGTCAGGCATAAACATCGAAGGGCACATAGTAGACTTTTGTCGTTTGTGGGAGATGTGTTCTGAGACCTTCAGAACACCACTGTAGCTTATCTTTTACTTAGTTTTCTTCGCTGTAAAATGTGGATGACAATACTATACCTCTCCCAGTTGTGAGAATTAAGATCCTGTGTTAAATAAAAACTATAAAATCATAATGAGCTGATCTTGTTAGGCTCACTGATCAGCCAAGTAACTCATGCCTACTCAGCTGTCCTGCAACACAATGCAAATTCATTCTTAGCAACCTAATATATTATATGTAGTGAACCTTGAAACCCCAAGTGTTAAGTCCTTGAATGCCAAATGTTGAGTATGACAGATGTTTCTTTCAGATCTCTGTTGCCAACTCATATTCATATATGCTTTTCACTCTGGACAGAAGGTGATGGGCAGTGCCATCAGGGACATTGTCTGAGCTTGGCAACTGCCTCTCTTTTGCGGAACTGCTCACTTTTCATGAGTTGCATCCTCTTAGCATGTACACACACTGCTGGTATTCAAACAGCCATCTTAGAACCTTGTATAGCTGCTACCTTTCCATGTACATACCTTCCCTTTATTTAGAAGTATAGAAAAGGCTGCCATATTCACTTACTTGTTTATTCATTCTAGCTACAGAAATGATTCTTATCAAAATTTTTACTCGTTTCCATGTTGAATGACAATTATCAGTCTTGAAAGCCCCCTCCACCAATTTTTAAAATTGAGGTTGTGACTGGTTTCTAGTTCTTAGGTTTCCCTCCTGCTTCACCAGCAATACCAGGCACGTCTCCTGGGAAGGCTTTTCGCTGCTTCTGGATGTGAAAGCCTTTCCTCCCAAGTCCTTTCTTTTTCTGGCTTTCTGCTCTTTCCCTCTGAACCGAGAACTGAACATTGTTCTGTTGATCTAGGTGTCAGACCTTTCTACCCAAGATCTCTTTGTTGGGTAGAGCACTCTACCATACTGTAGCAGCAGTAGTCAACAATGAAAGTTCATACAGTGGATATATAACTGCATGTTTTTCTTACTGTTCTCAGGATCCCAGTTACTAATCAATCCTACTTTTCTCAAAGTGTCAACTGTTTTTGGCTTGGACCTGTGTTTCATATCTTAAAAGCCTTCACATGTCTTATTTTTTCTGTTGTAATTCTGTTTTTTGTTTGTTTGTTTGTTTTGTACCATTTCTATTAATTTTTTTCAGTGTTTTTCTTACTTTCTCCTCAAGTCCTGCAAAATGAAACAAATCCTTGAGTCCAAATATGTTTTTTCCCACCTACAGACGGTTTCCATCTTCTCAAAGGTCAGGTAACATAATAGTAGGAAGAAGTGTAGACTGTTATTGACTTTCTAGGCCTACCCTGACCCTTAGCCATTATAGATGGATTCGCTTGGCCACCATGCGAAGCTACTGGACAAGAAGGGGTGCCTGAGTCATGAGGTAGCCAGCCCTTAACCTCTGACCTGTGTGGCTCACAGAGAAATGTGAACTTAAAAGAGAGGCAAAGGGAAATTTAATCTGGTGATGGCAGGTCTTCTTGGGTTGGAGCATCTATGGTTGTGTGCACGTTGAAGCAGAGGAAGCCCTGGGCAGAGAGAAGAAAGCAGAGGTATGCATAATATCAGTGACTGCATAGCCCCCGAGAGAGACAGCCAGCCAGCTTTGGTTTCTGACAATGACCTAATTCCTGCTGTTGGATCCCTGTGATATGTATATGTATTGTTGGGACTACCCATCTGCCTTTACTTGAGGCAGGTAAAGTGGATTTACTCTTTTATACACAGCAGAGTCTGAATCAAAATCCCATGGTTAACAAATGCCAGCTGGTTCACCATGCATTAAAGAATTCTATTTTTTATTATATCTAAGTAAGTGATCCATCCCCCCCCCCCGACCCCCCTAATTTGTGTTGTTTTCAAAACTCTGTGGGACTTAAGTGCAGAAGTCAGACATATTCTTTACTCTGACACTGGGCCAGGTTGTACCAAGTTGTACTCTGTGCCTTAGTTTTCTCATTTGGAAAAAAGAGTAGAGAGGTAGGATTTCCTTGCTGTGAGGACTTAATAAAATATTTTGTGTAAACGTATTTGGCATGTAGTAAGTGCTCAATAAATGTTAGTTTGTCATTTACAAACTTAGGATATGAAAACCTTAGTTTATTGCTTGTAAACTATCTGTGATAAAAGATCAGTTCTATTTTTTTCCAGACTGTCACAATCCAATATTTTTGTAACATACAATAAAAATGAATTACTAAATTAAAAAATCACTTATAGTAAAGGTATAAAATATAAGTCCTGTTTTTATTCAACAAATAGTTATTCTGTCAAGTTAATATAAAACTTTCTTTTTACCCTTGATATTTCTATTAATACTTTCAGAGTGGCACTGGTCCATGGACCATACTTTGAGTAGCATTGTCTTAGGGTGTATAGACCAGCCGTGGGCAAACTACGGCCTGCGGGCCGGATCCGGCCCGTTTGAAATGAATAAAACTATTGAAATAAAAGACTGTACCCTTTTATGTAATGATGTTTACTTTGAATTTATATTAGTTCACACAAACACTCCATCCATGCTTTTGTTCCGGCCCTCCGGTCCAGTTTAAGAACCCATTGTGGCCCTCGAGTCAAAAAGTTTGCCCACCCCTGGAATAGACAGTCTATGGATGGTAGGCTATATGCTCACTAAAATGTATTGGGGAACAAAACAGAACCATTCTTACAACATTTAGTAGTTAGCAGTTCAGATTCATTTATTGACCTGCACAGTATATGAGGGACATCTGAAGGCTCTGGAATGCCTCCCTTACATGATTGTTATTCCACCCTTTCCAGGTAATGGAGTTGTTGTTCATATCCTTTGAGCTGTGCAATTCTCCCCTAGTTGCTCTGCAGTTTAGAAATTAGAAATCACTTCTCTCTGAAGTCCAGATAAGCATGCTTTCTCTTGGACAAATCAGCTCTGTTAAGTGGATGAGAGGAGGATGCTGCCTGTTGCCTGTGGGCTGCGGTGAAGCAGTCACGGACAGTGTGGTCAGAATAATAACTTAAGGACCCCCTAAAAGCCCAACCTTAAACCAGACTGTTTTCTTGTGGACAAAAGGGACCATAGACAAAAGGAGCTTGGCATTTGTGTTTTCTTTCTATGCAAAGGCAAGGACAGACCATTAATTTGTGGAACAGAATTGCAAACAGCAGGTTTTACAAATAGTAACAGTGGTTGACAACCAAAAGTCTGCAAAATGCTAGAAGCAGCCAAGATTGGTATTCTCTTCCCAGTATGTAAGGGGAAACCAAGCATTATCAAATTTTATCTTTAGAGAAGATATACTGTCATTAAGCACATACTAAGTGCCAGGCATTGTGCTAATATGCTTTATGAACATCTCTCTTACTTCTCACCACATATGGATTGATCCCCATTGTTAAACAAGCAAATAAGGTTCAGAGAGATTAAGCATCTTGTCTGAAGCCTTGTAGTTTTAAGTATGTGATTTTGAAAGTAAGATTGCTAGAATCCTAAGTGGGTTTTCTTTTTCACCCTTAAAAAATTCATAACTTTTTCTGGAACCGTTTGAGAATAAGTTTTCAACCTGATGCCCCATCACTTCCAAATATTTTAGTGTTTATTTTCTAAAAACAGTAGCATTTTCACACGTGACTCAGGTACAGTGATCAAAATAAAGAAATTAACATTGATACATTACTATTATCTAATCTTTATGCCACATTCAAGTCTGGCAATTTTCCCAATGATGTCTTTGATAGCATATATTCCCATAATGTCTCTATTCTCTACTGAAATAGTTCCTCAGTCTTTTCTTAACTTTTGAGAATTTCTTGACACTTTTGGAGTTAACAGCCAGTTATTTTGTAGAATGTGTCTTGATTTGATTTTCTGTTATTTCCTCATGATTCAAGTTACACACTGTTAGAGGAATAGCACATAAATGATGTTTATTGTACCCTGTCACATGTCATACAATTTCAGTTTGACCCATTACAAATGATGACTCCTTTATTGAGGTGTTTGTTGTCTGCTGGACTTCATTACTGAAAACTTACTCTCTTCGCTTTGTAATTAATAGATACTTTGTGGGAAAGTGTTTACAACTATGTAAATATTCCACCTCCTGACAGTATTTATTTATTCATTAAATTTGTGTTTGTATGGATTTATAGTTTTCAGTTTTATTTAATGGGTTATATTCTGTTACTACCATTATGTATTTTGATGTCCAACTTGTCCCAGATTTGGCTGGGTTTTTTTTGGACATGTCCCTTGATAAAATACTTTTGAGCATTTTCTTGCTGTCTGGCCCAAGATGAAATTCCATGCTCATCTTGTACTTTCCGGCCCCAAACCTGGATCAGTCATTTCTTCCAGGAACCTTGGTTCTTTTTAGTGGAAAATAGTATTCAGAAGCCAAGATCTGAGTGATTAGTGTATTTATTGCTATTGGGTGTTGTTGCTCTCAAACCCTCTCAGTGGATGCACACCGATTTACTCTATATTTATTTATATCTTTAAGTACATTGAAAAATCACAAATTCATATTAACTCCAATCTAACTACCACAGGATTCTAGATTTCTTTCTTTCTTATTTTAATGCCCCTCTCTTACACTGAGAAACTTGGCTTCAGTTGTTCTTAATACATTTACTAAGTGATCAGTCCCCATCCGTGTTACCAATCTTCCATCTCTGTCACTTCCGCCTCCTCTGTATGGATGCCTTGCTTTCCTTCTTGGGCTCTGACTCCCCATTCTAGACACTTTCCCACTTTCCCTCTCACAGTCTAAGAATACCATTGTATGATACCTCTCCCAGTGGAGGATACCTCAACTTGGGTTCTCAAATGAATTTTCATAATGACCTCAGTCTTATTTTTGTGTTTTTGCTACTGTATGTAAAATGTAACATTGAGTTCTCTAAATTGATGGTCCTACTTGTAGGAGACCACCTACTAAAAATAATCTAAGTGGGAGGAATTGAGAATTAGAGCTGAAAAATACCATTTTCTAGGGTCACTCTGGGTCAGTAGTTTGTATTCTGCAAATTATTACAGAACTGGAATTACTCCTTTGACAAGAAATTGGGGCTTATTAGATTGTCTCTAGAAGTCTCATTAGGGATTGAAAAGAAAAATGAGTTTTACTGTTATTCAGAGGATGTAGAATGAAGTAGGTTCCTGGGTGGGCAAGTGGGCTTAGAACAGAAAAAAAATTGAATCTTCTCCGAAGAGACTAATTGCTAGGCCTGACCATTGGCAAGATATTATGCGTTCAGCAAGCAGCTCAGGGTGGAGACTTGTTTTGGGGCAGACTAGTGCAGAGACTCCTTCTTGGCAGGCTGAAGGAGCGGTGCGACAGAGGATAAGCTGGAGGCATGAAGCTGGCTGTTACTATAGGGGTGGGTGAAAGTTCTATTATATTTGGTCTGTTCTGTTCCACATGGAAAAGAAGCAGTAAAGAGGGCTAGCAGGTACTGAAAGGGAGGTTTTAAATCTCTTAACAGTGAGAATGGGAACAGGAAGTGAGTAAGGTGGCTGTTTAGAGTATGCTGATTCCGAGGATCACACTTTCTCGTTTTTTTTTCTCTCATTAAACCAAACTGATTAGAAAACTTATTTTAACCCTGTTTTTGAAACACCCCAGACTGTATCTAGTAATTTGAAGATATCATAAAATCCAACCTCTAAAATTCTTAAAGATGTAATTTAGTGCAATTATATAAACTATATGCTATTCAGAATTTTGGTTATTTTTTAAGCAAGGGAAAGGTATATTGTTGAATCAAATATACAGTAGTGGTCAGAGTAATAAATTACTCAGAAAAATTTACGATATGGAGGGAAATTGGTCAAGTAGTAACTGAAATTTACACTGATTGATTCATAATTTTTTTTCGTTCCACCCCTACCTGAATATAGTAATTTGGGAGTTACTCCCTGATAGTCCCAAAGGACTATCATCTAGTCCTTTGATGATAACCTTGCTCAGTGTTTATCCTTAGGAAACAACCAAATCTCCTTGTGTTTATTCACTTGATTTAGTATCTTTAAAGTAGGAGAAATGAGAGGACTTGTTAGAATATAAAATCATTTTCAGAAGGAAAAAAACGTACAGGTCAGAGATCAGAAATGTCATATTTTCCATGTCAGAAAATGTGAGCGGTTGATGGATCTGAGTATATGGCAGTTCTTTGTACTATTCTTGCAGTTTTTTAAAGTTTGGAATTAAGTAAAAATTAAAAGCAAAACAATTGTTGCATGCTAAAGTTCCAGCCAATTTCTTTTGTTGTACCAAGATGCTAGGAGAGCCCATTCTAATGACTGGGTAATGACCAAATTTGGTTCTGTGGCAAGAATTACCTAGTACCACAGCACTGAGGACAATGACCCAAAGGTTCAAGATTTGACTCAAATATCAGGGTAGTTGGCATGGAAGCTCTGAGTGATTAAAAAAAAGACTAGCCTTAGCTAGTTTGGCTCAGTGGATAGAGCGTCAGCCTTCGGACTAAAGGGTCCTGGCATTTGATTCCGGTCAAGGGCACATGCCAAGGTTTTGGGCTCCATTCCCAGTAGGAGGTGTGCAGGAGGCAGCTGATCAATGATTCTCTCTCATCATTGATGTTTCTATCTCTTTCTCCCTCTCCCTCTGAAATCAATAAAAATACATTTTTAAAAAAAGACTAAATATGACTTAGCTTAGAGCTCTCATTCATTCCTGCTCAGTTTTTCTGTGATAATTCACATTGAAAAATTAGATTGGTGATGTGGTTTGTGATTTCTATAACATTTTTTTTTTTAAACAGAGATCTGAATGATGTCATCAAGTCTGCATCAGGAATATTTTTTAGCTTTCATATGAGTAGAAATTTTAGAGCCTTCTCACTATCAAATACTCTGCATAAAGCAGATACTTTTGTAGGCCTGGTTACTGCTGCAATCTAGTTATGTGACTTCTTTTCTAAGCCATCAGCATCCTAGCCATTAATTTTTGTAATCAGTTCACAGCCCTATGTTTGTATACACTCAAGCACTTATAAATAAAAAAGATGCTATTCTTTGTATCTGCATGAGGGAATGAGTCCTTGGGTGACCAGGTGTCTCACTAATTGAGATTATTTTTTTTGCTTTTGATACTTGCTGATTCAACTGCCTTCTGAGTAATAAGATGAACACATTCTAAATTTGTTGTTGATGGCTTGATGAAGTTTTTGGGTACATTTCCTCATGTTGCAAAGTTCTAATAAAATGACTAAATCTACTTTTGATTCATTCTAGTCAGCAGCTTCACACTTTTTAAAATTTACTTAAGGATTTTTCTGAATCAACAATATTTGCTTTTCATATTTGCATTATTTCCCCCCCCCCCCCCGTCTTAATAGTAGAAATGGTGGTTTCATATTGCATTTGTATCCGATTTCTTTAGCTGATAGTACTTGTTCTTATTCAATAGTAGAGCTTCCCCAAATGATTTATGGATACATAGGAGGGAAGGAAAAAATGAAAAGCCAAAGTTAGTTGTGTGCATTGAGTTTTCTTTTGCTTTCTTCCTATAGGTTAAACAACCACCCTCATTTTTTAACCTGTTAGTAATTTACTAAGCTTAGTAAGACCCTGCTGTTACACCTCCATGCAGTACTTTTTTCCCCCCCCTTATAGTGCAGCACCAGCCTTTTTGTTTTGTCAGCCATTCCAAGTCTATATTTTCTTCTGTAGGGGCTTCAGAAATAATTGATGATTCTTCTGTTGATGAAAATACCTCCATAGATGTCTGCTGCACATTAAATATGTTGTTAGAATAACAGATACTGCTGCCTAGCCTTTTTTAGACCTTTGCAGATATGTGTAATTGTGAGGATGTTATTTTGAAGATATATAAAGAGTTAGAGCTTATCAAAGTATAATTTGAAACACCAAAGGATAATTCTTAGTGTCACAATGGCTGTTATTTTATTTGAATGGGATTTTCTTATAGTATACTAGAGGCCCGTTGCACGAAGAGATTTGTGCAGTAGGCCTTCCCTTTCCCTGGCTGCCGGCACCGGTTTTCCTCCAGCACCTGGGACCCAGGCCTTCGCTCTGGCCAGAGCCTTCAGTCTTCACTCCGCTGCTTCGTGCCTATGTATGCAAATTAACCGCCATCTTTGTTGGGTTAATTTGCATGCTCTCCTGATTGGCTGGTGAGCGTAGTGGAGGGATGGTCAATTTACATGTTGATTTTTAGGTAAGATTGACTGGAGGCCTGATGCACGAATTCGTGCACCAGTGGGGTCCCTTGGCCTGGCCTGCAGGATTGGGCCAAAACCAGCTCCCTGACATCCCCTGAGGAGTCCTGGATTGCGAGCGGGCACAGGCCAGGCTGAGGGACCCCAGCCGGTGCATGATCGGGGCAGGGGAAAGATGTGGGAGGTTGGCCAGCCAGGGAGGAACTGTGGGAGGGCTCCAAGGTGTATCCGGCTCGTCTTGCTCAGTCCCAATTGGCCAGGCCCCAGCAGCAAGCTAACCTGGTCGGAGTGTCTGCCTCCTGGTGGACAGTGCACGTCATAGCAAGTGGTTGAGCCGCCTTAGCATATCATGAGCATATTATGCTTTGATTGGTTGAATGGCCGATCGGACGCTTCGCATATTAGGTTTTTATTATATAGGACTAGAGGCCCGGTGCACAAAAATTTGTGCACTCCGGGGGGAAGGGGGAGGTCCCTAAGCCCGGCCTGTGCCCTCTCGCAGTCTGGGACCCCTCGGGAGATAACGACCTGCTGGCTTAGGCCTGCTCCTGGGTGGCAGAGAGCAGGCCCAATCCCTAGGTGCAGCCTCTGGTCGGGTTCAGAGCAGGGCCGATTGGGGAGTTGGGGCCCCGCCCCCTGTCATGCACAGAGCAGGGCGGATTGGGAGGTTGCGATGCCACCCTCAGTCACACTCAGGGTAGGGCCGATTGGGGATTGGGGCACCGCCCCCTGTCACACTCAAGGCAAGGTCAATGGGGAGGTTGCGGCGCCACCCCCTGTCACGTACAGAGCAGGGCCAATCAGGGGGTTGGGGTGCTGCCCCTTGTCACGTACAGAACAGGGCCCATAGGGGGGTTGGGGCTCCGTACCCTGTCACACACAGAGCAGGGTCAATCAGGGGGTTGGGGAGCTCTCCCCTGTCACGCACAGAGCAGGGTCAATCAGGGGGTTGGGGAACTCTCCCCTGTCACACACAGAGCAGGGCCGATCAGGGGGTTGAGGAGCTCCCCACTGTTAGTCACAGAGTAGGGCCGATAGGGGAGTTGGGGCACCGCCCCCTGTCACACACAAAGCAAGGTGGATCAGAGGGTTGGGGCGCCGCCCTCTATCACCCACAGAACAGGGCCGATCAGGGGATTGGAGCGCCGCCACTGTCACACTCAGGGCAGGGCCAATGCGGAGGTTATGGCTCTACCCTGTCACACACAGAGCAGGGCCCGTCGGGGGGGCACGGGTTGGGGCGCCACACCCTGTCACACACAGAGCAGGGCTGATCAGGGGGTTGGGGCGCCGCACCCTTTCACACACAGAGCCGCAGGGCGATCAGGGCGTTGGGGAGCTCCCCCCTATCAGCACAGAACAGGACTGATC
Source organism: Myotis nattereri (assembly GCF_964212035.1). Lineage (NCBI taxonomy): Eukaryota > Metazoa > Chordata > Mammalia > Chiroptera > Vespertilionidae > Myotis > Myotis nattereri. The sequence goes on from NC_138081.1 coordinate 10,704,810, forward strand.
AGGGGGTTGGGGTGCCTTCCCCTGTCACGAACAGAGCAGGGCGGATGGGGAGGTTGTGGCCCCGCCCCCTGTCACACAGAGCCACAGGGCGATCAGGGGGTTTGGGCGCTGCCCCCTGTCACGCTGATCCCGGTGCCGGGAGGCCTCTCGGCTCCGCTGATCCCGGTGCTGGGAGGCATATTACCCTTTTACTATATAGGATAGAGGCCTGGTGCACGTGCGGGGGCCGGCTGGTTTGCCCTGAAGGGTGTCCTGGATCAGGCTGGGTGTCCCCACTGGGGTGCCTGGCCAGTCTGGGTGAGGGGCTGAGGGCTGTTTTCAGGCTGGCAGGTGACTGAAGCTCCCAACTGCTCCTTTTTTTCTTTTTTTTTTATTCTGGGCCAGCTTTAGCTCTGGCTCCAGCTCTGAGGCCTCTGCTGCTGAAAGCACATATCTGGTTTGTTTGGGTTCTATAATCGAAACACTGTATCAGCTCCAGCTCTGAGATCCCGGCGGGCTGAAAGCAGGTTTCTGGGGTTTTGTTTAGCTTCTATATTTGTTACAATGTTTCAAACTGCAAGCTCAGAGGCCGGCAAGGCAGGCGGGGAATATTGGAGTCCTCTGTCACTGAAGCAAGCAAGCCTCATGTTAGCTTCAAGGTGCCTGGCTGCCGGCCGCCATCTTGGCTGGCAGTTAATTTGCATATCGCCCTGATTAGCCAATGGGAAGGGTAGCGGACGTACGCTAATTACCATGTTTCTCTTTTATTAGATAGGATAGTTGGGACCAGATGATATACTTTATGCCCTCCCTTCCCTTTGTTAGGTTTTTGGCTGATTATATGACATTGAGGAAGATTTTTATTTTGACAAGTGAAAGAGGTAGGTGAATGATAAATAACATTCATTTTCACTATTGCCTGCAAACTGGGATTAGAGTAGTTTTGTTAGTAGTCAACTGGAAGACAGATACAGTGGGGCCTTGACTTACGAGTGTCCCGACTAACGAGTTTTTTGAGATACGAGCCGTCTCTCGGCCGATTTTTTGCTTTAAGTTGGGAGGTAAAATTCGGGTTATGAGCCAGCTTCAGATACCCCACCGCTAGTTGGCACAGCGAACGTCGCAGTGAACGTCACAGTGAACGCCACAACATCAGCCCAGCATCAAGTGTTTCACTTGTTCACTTTTGATTTGACATACGAGTAATTTGAGTTATGAGCTCCGTCATGGAACAGATTAAACTCGTAAGTCAAGGCCCGACTGTACTGTGAAGTCAATAATATGTGGCTTCAGTGAAGATACCACTTAAATGAAAATGGACCTGAATTATTCATGCAGTTTACCATCATTTATATCCATTAATAAAGTGATAGTTTATTTTGAAAAACCTTTGCACTTACTGAGTTTTGTTGGCCTTTCAAGCCCCCGAATTCATTTGTAAAAGTCATTAGATCTTCTATCACTATATCCATGGCTTTTAATTGTTTAACTATTTTTTTCTCAGTTTCTGAGTTGTTGATTTGGTAAAGTTGTTATGATTTTCTTCTCTTCAGCCTTCAAATGTCCCAAAGGGAGGCAGAACAATTTTGAGTGCTAATTACCAATGGCACTTTTCAGGTAGTTAAATACACCCAACGTAAAGGAAACTTTATAGAATTAAAAAGAAAATTCTGTGCTGCTTTCTAGGATGGTGGTGTCTAAAGCTAATTTTATTCCATGGATGGACTTCCAAAAGCATGGACTCATAAAATTGTATTTCTTCAGTGAAAATATTTTTACCAAAATGAAACATCATTTATGAAAATATCTAAAAGAGTAAAAAAGTTTGTGAAAAAGAGACATTATCTTACTCTAAACTGGTCATTCTGGAAGAGCGCTGTCCAGTAAAAATTTCTGTGTTGGTGGAAATGTCTTGTTATCTGTGCTGTCCAGCATGGTGGCTACCGGCCACTTGTGGTTATTGAGCACTTGAAATGTGACTTACGTGACTGAGGAACTGAATTTTCCAATTCATTTTAATCTAAATAGCCACATGTGATGTGACAGCATAGTTCTATGCTGATGTACTTTGTACTGGACAGCACAGTTTTGAATCATTACATTGAGTACCTAATCTAGAGGTTCTGAAAGAAAGTGATCCCATTAGGATTTTCTTGAAGCTGAAAACCTAACCACTCCTTAGAGTTACTCTTGATTTTTCCATAAAATAAATAAGGGCCATCTCCTACTCTTAGTTTTTACATTAAGGAGGTTTTGAAATGTTCTTTCTGATCTATTTAGTAAAGCATTTACTAAGTCTTAGATGAGCATGCAGTAGTCAGCGTATTGTGTTATAGGTTAGATTAGTTCTCTAGCTCAGAGAGACAGTTTTAGTGACCTGAGAGTTTTATTGCTTAATATCTCAAAACTACTGGACTTGGAAGTGGAAATAGCAGCTTTTGCCTTTCCACAACAAATCTTTTTTTGGCTACTTCCTGTACCTGTCACCTTTATCTTTATTACGTATTTATTATATTTGAAAAATTTTTGCCTACAGGTATTCTTTCCTTTATAAAATTCATATGTAGGTAAATCTGGGAGTAATGTTTCATGTTATGAAAGTACTAGAGGCCCAATGCATGAAAATTCATGCACTGGAGGGGGGGGGGTCCCTCAGCCCGGCCTGGCCCCTCTCACAGTCCCTGAGCCCTTAGGGGTGGGAGGCGACCCGGCAATCGGGATGGCGACGCCCCATCACACCTCTGCTACTGCCACTGCTGGCAGCGCAAGCCTCGGCCGACCCTGGTTACCTGAGCTTTGGGTGGCCCTGGGTGCAGGCCCAGCCTTGCCACCCGCCTACCACCCTGGCGGGGCTGAGGAGACTGGGTGCTGCCATCTTGTGTCTGTCGGCGCTGCCATCTTTGAGGGTAGGGCAGTCAGTTATCATATTCCCTCTTTATTGGCTGTGGGCGCTGCCATCCTTGCAACACTGTGAGGGTCAATTAGCATATTCCCTCTTTATTAGATAGGATTCTTGCTTTTTAAGGTAGTCTTAACAGGTTACTCTAGCATCTCTAAAGTTTCTCATCAACCTTAAGTTATCCAAGCCATCAATTGAAGGTCAATTAGAAACAAAACTTTGTTAATGGGGAAATAGATTCTGTGTACAAAAAAATAATTTTTTATTATATATTGCATGAAGTAAGGCATAATTGTCTCAAGAAACTAGCCAGTTAGCCATGAACTGGTGGTGAGCTATCTCCTCACATTTCCATCTGCTTCATTCTAAGCTGCCTCAATTTCCTTGATTGTACTTTAGCAGCAAGAAATCTATTTTTGTGAAGTTACTATAAATAATGAAGAGAAATAATTTTTTCACTCAAGTTCATTCTCTGAATTAGAAAAGTGGTTCTTAAGCAGTGGGAAGTAGAGGCTAATTTGGCCTTTTCATAAATAGGGTTTCACCCAAAGCAACCTTCCTCTGTGCATAGCTCAGTTTAATCCACAACTGAGATAAATAGGCTATAGGAAGATCAGTTTGGTGGAAAGGTTCACTAAAACATTTCATTAAGTATAAAAACACTTTTAGTTGTAATGTAGGAACTTGAGGGAGAATTTGATGGACATTGTTCTCTAACTTGAGAAGTGCTTTTACTGGTAGTGTTGTAAATGTTGAAAATAAAAGAGAAAGGATTCTATTAATGGAGACAGGATAGTGATCTGAATTAGCTGATGTGCCTTATATTTGAACATGTTTATTGTACATTTTTTAAAAAAGCTTATTGAGGTATGTTTGACATATGTATATATCTGTGAAACCCTCCTCCCCTACTTCCCTCCCCTCTTCCTTGCTCCTCTCCTACCTCCCCTCTTCTTCTCCCTCTTCCTCCCTCCCTTCACTCTCTAAAAATCAATGGAAAAAATATCCTTGGGTGAGGATTAGCAAAGAAAAAAAAGAATGAATGTTGGATTTTATAAAATGCTTTTTCTGTGTCTGTTGAGATGATCATATGGCTTTTCTCTTAGTTTGTTAATCTAGTGAATTGATTATACTAATTGGTTTTCAAATGCTGAACTAGTCCTGCATTTTTTAGATAAGCCCTGCTTCATGATGCATTATCCTTTTAATAGATAATGTGGATTCAATTTGATAAGATTGTATTAAGAATTTTTGCGTCTATATTTATCATGGGTATTAGTCTGTAGTTTTCTTATCTTAACAATGTTTTGTCTGGTTTTATTATCACAGTAAATTCTGACCACATGGAATGAGATTAAGCTCCACTTCAGTTGTCTGTAAGAATTGTTTTAGTGGTATTATTTCTTCCTTAAATGTTTGGTAGAGTTCATCAATGGAGCCATCTATGCCTGGAGTTTTCTTTGTGGGAGGGTGACTACTTTTAATGAAGATAAAGGGCTATTCAGATTAACTTTTTGGGTGAGCCTTGGTGCCTTGTCTTTTCAGTAATTTTGTTCATTTTATGCTACGATTGTCGTATTTATAGTTTAGAGTAGTTCACAATATTCTGTTTTTTTAAATATCTCTAAAACTGTAGTGACAACACTTCTTTCTTATACAGGTAATTGGTATTTTCTCTTGTTCTCTCTTTTTTCCTTATCAGTCTGTCTAGACATTTGTTGTTGTTGTTGTTTTTTGTTTGTTTTAATCAGTTTTATTGATTGTCTCAAAGAACCAACCAACTTTTGGTTTCATTTCTTATCTCTCTTGTTTTTGATTTCCAGTTAAAACATTTTTTCACTATGCTTTTTATCATTTCCTTCTTTCTGCAGTCTGAGTTTTAATTTGTTCTTCAGGTTCTAGTTTCTTAAGGTAGAAGAAAAACAAAGGAGGAAGGATGCTATTAATGGATACAGCTGGGTTTATTGATTTAAGATATTTTCTATTAAGATGTTTAATATTATAAATTTCCACCTAAGTACTGATTTATTAGTAGTAGCCTACAAATTCGGCCATGTTGTTCTTATAATGTTGTTATCTGCTAAATCTAACATCTGTGTTAGTTTTGGGTTGGTTCCTAGCTTAGTCCTTTCAGGTTGCTATATAACAAAATACCACAGACTGGATGGCTTATAAACAACAGAAATTTATTTCTCACAGTTCTGGAGGCTGGAAGTCCAAGATCAGAATGCACGTATGGTTGAGTAAGGTCTCTTTTCCAGATCTTAGACTTCTCATTCTATGTTTCCTCACATGATGGAAGGGCTAAGCACTGATACAACTTATGAAGACTCCACCTTCATGACTTAACCCTTCCAAAGGTCCTTCTCTTTCTGCTAAATTTAATCATGAGGAAACTAATTAGGTAAATCTGGAATGTTGGACATTGCATAAAAATAGATTTTGACCAAGGCTTAGCAGCGGTTCTCAACCTGTGGGTCACGACCCCTTTGGGGGTTGAACAACCGACCCTTTCACAGGGGTCGCTTAAGACCATCGGAAAAATAATTACGTATTGTTTTTGTGATTAATCACTATGCTTTAATTATGTTCAATTTGTAACAATGAAAATACATCCTGCATATCAGATATTTACATTACGATTCATAACAGTAGCAAAATTACAGTTACGAAGTAGCAACGAATATAATTTTATGGTTGGGGGTCACCACAACATGAGGAACTGTATTAAAGGGTCACGGCATTAGGAAGGTTGAGAACCACTGCTCTAGTATCATCCATCACCTTTGGAGGTTAGGATTTCAGCATATGAATTTGGGGTGGGAGACAAACATTCAGTCCATAGCATTTGTGAATTGATTTTTATTCTTATTATGGATTGTGTTTTCCACTTCTTTTTGTACCTGGTAATTTCTGTTTGGATGCCAAGATATTGTGAGTTTTACCTTGTTGGAAGCTGGATATTGTTGTCTTCCTACAAGTTTTCTTGAGCTTTCTTCTAGGATGCAGTTAACTTACTTGGAAGTAATTCGGTCTTTGGAGTTGTGCTTTTATGGTTTTTTTATGTATGGCTCTGGAGTGGTCAGTCTAGGGCAGTGGTTCTCAACCTTCTGGCCCTTTAAATACAGTTCCCCATGTTGTGACCCAACCATAAAATTATTTTCGTTGCTACTTCATAACTGTAATGTTGCTACTGTTATGAATCGTCATGTAAATATCTGATATGCAGGATGGTCTTAGGCGACCCCTGTGAAAGGGTCGTTTGACCGCCAGAGGGGTCGCGACCCACAGGTTGAGAACCGCTGGTCTCGGGTTAATGGTTCTCCACTTATGAGGCAAGATCTTCTTGAGTATTTTACCCATTGCCTCTGAATTACGAGTTTTCTGGATCTGACCTTTGGGAATAGCACTATTCCCAGCCTGTGTCCATGACAGGTACTATTACCCCTAATCCTTTTGGATGATTCTTTCCCTGGCCTTGAATCGTTCTTTAAATATGCATGTGCTTATTCTGCTCTATGAACTCTAGCTGAGTTGGATTTAGGACTCTCAGCTTAGGGCACCTGCCAGGCAGGACCAGCTATAAAATTTGCAGGGCTCATATAAAATTAAAGTGTGACCCTTTGTAAAAATTATTTAGAATTTCAAGACGGTAACTTCAGAGCATTAAATCAAACACAGGCCCCTTCTGAGCTGCAGATGCACAGGTTGCGTGCCCCAGAAGCCAGTGCCTACTCGGGGCTTCACCTCACTTTCCCTTTCCTGTTCAAGGGCTTGGAAACTCTCTTCAGAGTAGTAAGCTGAGACAGCCATAGGGCTTGTCTCCTTTATGTCCCATGTCTCAGGATTCACTGTCCTTTTTTTTTTTTTTCCAGATGTTCATAGTATTTAAGATACTTTCTATTAAGATGTTTAATATTATATTTTTTTCTGTTTTTATATTTTTTTCTGTTTTTTAAAATTTTGTTATTTTTTTCAGGCAGGAGGATAAATTCAGTTCCTACTAGTCTTAATCTTAGCTCGAAGTAGTTATTTGTAGTGTAAAGATCTGATAGCTTCTTTTTTTGTTTAAGGATTTGGTAGCTTTTGTGTCAAGTTAAGATTCACCTATTTGGTCTTTTGACTTGACATTTTGTTTGGATAGCTGTTTGGGATAAAATTTGTCTTGTGTCATTTGCTGATATATTTTCCACTCTATTCCTTGGCTAGATGGTCTTGAAGTAGAAGCAAATATCCTGGTAACTATCAACTCATTTTCTGAATTGGACTACTTGATTTCAAGCAAACATTAACTCCCTGCTTGAAATCACTCCGCCCTTATTCTTCCCCATGTTGCATTTAAATGCAAACTGCAGATGGGTGAGGAAATTTCTCTTTTCTCCCATCTCCTGCAAAGTACACTATACCCTTGCAGTGCAATTGGATTGGCATTTGTACAGTAAGGTATTAACAGCCTTTCAGATATGCCCTGCCCTATTAGCAACAATATACAGTGATACAAAAATGAATTTGTCAAGAGTTTTATGGCTCTATGATCTATTGTACAATATTAATCCTACTGCAGTGTTATTAAGTCATTTTTCATCTCCCCTCAAATTAATGTTGACGTTCTATTACTAGATTTTTTTCTTGTCCCCAGATTAAAACTAAAGGAAAAAAGTCTTTCCTGCTACAATATTAAAATTAATTACAGGGTAAGCAGTACCTTGCTTGGTGAAGTAGAATCCTCCTGGAAAATTTTTAACATTAATTTATTTCTCTGTTTTCTACTTGTTTTTATGCACAAAAAAGCACAATTAGAACATACAGTACTTCTAAGGGCACAAAGAGAATATAATATAGCAAGAGGAGTGGGTAGATTAAAGTACATAAGATTTTCCAGACAGAAAATTCAAAAAAGCGGGGGCCTGAGATTGGGAGAACCACACCTATCTAGTGTTTCTAGCCTAAAGGGTGAAAGAAATGCTGATGTATTATATATATAGGTAGAAGAATTTGGACCATATTATGTTATGTTCATGGGAATAAAATGTTCCTTCTAGTCCAAGAAATTAGGACCATTTAAAAATCACATGGTGAGGTCAACATTTATAAACTGGGTAGTGTCATAATCAGTACTCAGGAATAATTTTGTTCCAAAACTAAGACTAAATGATGCTTTTCTGTGAATGCTTTCTTTAACATTTTTTTATTGATTGATTGATTTTAGAGAGAGGAAGGCGGGGAGATTGATTGATTTGTTGTTCCACTTATTTATGCATTTATTGGTTACTTCTTGTATGTGCCATGATTGGGAAGATTGAGTTTGCACTGTTGGCATATTGGGACAGTACTCTAACCCGCTGTGCTAATTGACCAGTCTACTTTTTATTTAAATAACTTATCATTTTCAACCATATGGGAATAGTTATAAGTCTCATGTGACCTCTGTAATGAGATCTCAGGGTATTTTGTTGATTTCTGTTAATGGTTAGATAGGTAATCTGGAATGCTAATTGTTACTGTGGGAGGGATTCTACAGTAATTATTTAAGCCAAGATCTAAATTTTAACTTAAAATATTTCTATTTTTGAATGAAAACAGCAAGCTGAAATGTAGTTATAATGTGTAACTATATAAAATATAACATGAATAATTAAAACATTTTTTTTGTAGAAAACCAACATTAGTTATAAAAATTTAGCCAATTAAATACATTGTTGTTACTTTAAATTGTATAAATAGTGTAGCATCATCCTTCAAGAGGGTGAGAATTGGAGGTAGGATGAGGAAAATTGATGTTGAATCTCTGGTAGGTTGGAAAAATAATCACCATTTATCACATGGATACAGTGAATATTCAGATTTTATTGTCATCTTTATGAATAATATACAGAAGTAAGAGTAAAAGATAGTAACAAACCTTTAGGAATTTAAATTAGAATTTCAGGGTAGCAAACCTCTTTGTATCAAGTAGATTTTGGCATGCAAACATTGTAAAAGATGAAAGAATACTGTCACATGAACATTTAGTGGAATGTGGTGGTCTGTATTCTTTTTGCAGAATATTGTGTGACAGTGCCCTTCCTGATAAATGACTCCCTGATGAAAATACAATATTTTCTTTTTATCTCTAGAAATATAAGAATATAGAGTGCTGCTTTCTGTCTCTGCATTCATCTGATTATCTAATTGTGAATCATCTTCCTCTTAATTTTCTTCTGTTTGCTCTCAGAGGCAGAAAATGAAAAGCTCTGAATTCTCAGCTATATTCATTGAAAGCTAAAAGCAGGCTACAGAGATGGTGTCACCAGTCTTCTTTAATTCCTCCTTTAAACATGATGCAAATATTTTGGACAATTGTTGTATTAAGTTTCTCCTTAACACCTGAATTATTTTATAATCTCAGATGTATCTGTTCATCTAACAAGTCTTTATTGAGTCCCTACTATGCTAAAGGCATTCTGCTAATATCTGTAGACTGAATTTCTAACTAATTCTTCCAGGAAACAAAAAAGTACAGATTGTCTGAAGATGTTTTTGATTTGGCCTGCAGTATTTTAAAAGTAGGGGAGATTTCACAAAAATTTTGCGTGTTTGGCTTCTCTTTAAAAATGTAGTAGTTTTCTTTTCTCTTTTAATTTCTGTGTGACAGAGTTCTGGTCAAGATGGTGGTGTAGGTAAAGGCATTATTTGTAACCTCCCACAGCCTCATCAAAATTACAACTAAATTACCGAATGACCATCATTCATAACTACCTGAAATCTAGCTGAACAGAAGTTCTAAAACTGAGGATATATAGAAGAAGCCACATCGAGACTGGTAGGAGAAGTGGAGATGCAGATGGGCTGGTCACCCCCACACTCATATGTGGTGGTTAAAATCAAGAAGGATATCTCAGCTACATAGGTCCCCTCCAGGAGCAAGGGGTCATCCTAACCCCATATAAGAACCCACAGCCTAGGGTTCCAGTGCTGGGAAGACATGTTCCCATAAATTCTGTTAAAACCAGAAGGGAGTGTTGCTGAGTGAGATGGAGGGCTCTGGAGTCCCAGCAGTCCCTCTTAAAGGGCCTACACATGGACTTACTCTGACTCACTCTGAGCTCCAGTGCTAGGTTGGGAGCTTGAAGTTGCCAAGGATACCAGAGGAAGAATTGAATTGTTTGATTTCAAGGCAAAGAGTGGAGGGGCATCGTGCTCCCAGACAGAAGTGCTAACAGAGGCCATTGCTCCTTTGCTGAGCCCTACCCCCACAGAGTCCATAGGCAGGCATCATATCTGAGTCTCCATAAATCTGGCTAACACTGGTGATTTCCCTGAGATCCCGCCCACCCAACTGGCAGGCCTGCCTAAGCCGTTTCTAGTGGATTTTTCATACAAATGACCGATCTTGATTCATGCATGCCCATGCCTCATGCTAAGTCACCCCAGGCTCAGCAGTAGCAGCAGCCGGCCTTGGTTCACAGTTTGGCCTCTTCTGGGCACCTCTAAGCTCAGCACAAATAGTAGCCATCTGCAGATTGCTCTCTGGCTTATGCCAGGTGGCCCCCAGGCATTGGCTGATCTTGCACCTTCTGTGAGGCCCCAGAGCCAGAGCACCCAGTGGACAGCTTCAGACCACATCCTACCACCTCTGTGAGTGACACACTCAAGGGATAGACTTGATGGGCATCAAAAGCCCCACTGAAGCAAATCCTGCTCAGTAGGTTTGGCCCTTGCACAGTAGCTCCTCCACTGTGGTTGCACCCAGTGCTCACAGCAAGTTGGCCTGGGGGGTGGGCAGGTCCTCCCAGTGACATGCCAATAGCAATCAAGGCTCAACTACAACATGACATTGCACATAGCCTACACAAGGGTTGGGGGGGGGGGGGTTGTGTACCTAGAGTGCCCAGCTCAGGTGACTGGGGAGGAGGGGCTGCACCACTGGGCCTTGCAGGACACCTTCTACAGCCACTCTACCAAGATTGGGAGATGGAACATCACTTCCTAATACACAGAAATAAACAGAGGGTAGCAGCCAAAATGCAGAGACAAAGAAACAGGTCCAAATGTAAAAACTGGAGAAATCTCCAGAAAAAGAACTAAATGAAATGGAGGCAAGCAAAGTACCAGATACAGATTTCAAAACAGTGGTTATAAGGATGCTCAAGAAACTTGGTGAGAACCACACAGCATATAAAAGGACATGGAAAGCATAAAAAAAGAACCAGTCAGAAAGGAGGAATAACACTAACTGAAATGAAGAATAAAGTACAGGAAATCAACAGTAGATTAGACGAAGTAGAAAATCAGATCAGTGATTTGGAATACAAGGAAACAGAAAACACCCAATCAGATCAGCAAAAAGAAAAAAGATTCCCGAAAATGAGGAGCTGAGGGGACTGGGTGCCGCCATCTTGTGGCTGTGGGCGCTGCTATCTTTGAGGGCATGGTAGTCAATTAGCATATTCCCTCCTTATTGGCTGTGGGTGTTGCCATCTTTGTGATGGTGTGACAGTCAATTAGCATAGTCCCTCTTTATTAGATAGGATTATTGACTATATTTCCTATGCTGTGTGTGTGTGTTTTTTTTAAACATCTTTATTGATTTTAGAGAGAGAAGGGAAGGGAGAAGGAGAGAGAGGAACACTGATGAGAGAGAAGTATCAATTGGCTGGCTCCTGAATGCCCCCTACTGGGGATCAAGCCCACAATCCAGGTATGAGCCCTTATCGGGAATCGAACCTGCGACCTCTAGGTGCATGTGATGACATTCAACCAACTGATCTACACCAGACAGGACTCCTATGCTGTACTTTACATTCTCATGACTATTATGTAACTACCAATCTACACTCTCATTCCCTTCACCCCCAACACCCCTCCCCTATGCCAACCATTAGTCTGTTCTCTATACCTATGAGTCTGTTTCTGTTTTGTTTGGTCTTTAAATTTCACACATAAGTAAAATTGTATGATATTTGCCATTCTTTTACTGACTTACTACATTTAGAATAATACCCTCTAGGTCAGGAGTGGGCAAACTTTTTGACTCGAGGACCACAATGGGTTCTTAAACTGGACCAGAGGGCCGGAACAAAAGCATGGATGGAGTGTTTGTGTGAACTAATATAAATTCAAAGTAAACATCATTACATAAAAGGGTACAGTCTTTTTTTTTTTTTTTTTTTTAGTTTTATTCATTTCAAACGGGCCGTAGTTTGCCCACGGCTGCTCTAGGTCCACCCATGCTGTCCCAAATGATAATATATTTTTTTAAACTGAAATAAGGAAGTTTATTACAGGGCCTAGAAGAAGTACCTTCTGCATTGAGCATCTGGTGGTTAGTGTGTGTCACAGCGACTGGTCATTCCATCGTTTGGTCGATTTGCATAGTAGCCTTTTATTATATAGGACAAGCTAACTTTGTTTCATACTCAACTTGTTACTAAGAAGCCTAAGTCATAACTATGTCCATGAAAAATTTTTTTTAGATTGTTTGCTGAATGTTGCAGGCATTGGGGAGTACAAAAATGATTATCATATGATCTCATTCAGATAGCCTACGATTTATCAGGTTTAAAACTTACTTCTGAATGTAGGTCAGTGAGTTATCTCAGACCCAGTATTCAAGAATGTTTAGATTGGAGTTGGGTTTTATTTTGAATCAGATTATGGTACCCACTGACATAGTTTGAAATTTAACTCCAGTTCTAGGAGAGATTCAGAACAAAGGAGGGGGGTTTAAGTGCATGCCCAGCATGAGAGATTCCAAGCATAAGAGGTCCCATTCCTGTAATAAGAGGAGTCAGAAGTTACAGGTGATGATGTTCAGAGGCATTAGCTTCTAGGGAAATGGTTTAGAGCAGTGGTCGGCAAACTGCGGCTCGCGAGCCACATGCGGCTCTTTGGCCCCTTGAGTGTGGCCATGAAGTTTCAGTCGCACTGTACGTGCGTGCCCACACGTGGTATTTTGTGGAAGAGCCACACTCAAGGGGCTGCAGTTTGCTGACCACTGGTTTAGAGTTTTGAATTTGCTCTCGAAGTCTTCCAGGGCAATATCTTATGTTCATTTAATCGGTAATTTTATTACCAAAAAGTTACAATCAAATGGAAAGTTAGTAGAAAATACTATTTTCTTTATAGATATTTAAAATATGGTCTTCTAATGTACTCTTCTGAGAAAAATGAGAATAGCTGTTACTCATGTATGGTATTGGGACTGTAAACCTAAATCTGTAAAACCTAAAAAAATCATAAGTATTCTCAAAGCCGTAGTCGTCTGCTTTGAAAGAGTAGCTCAGAGTTACCTGCTGAATTTTTGTAAATTCTAAACACTGCTGTATAAACACTGTTAACCCCTGTGTGAACACTGCTCTCTTGATAGAGAACTTACGAGACCATTTGCTTGCCCTTTGTTGAATCAAGATTAAAAAGAGAAGAGAGAAGCAAGAGACAGAGAGGTTAGTTAGCATTCTGACTCCTCACTGGAAACTGGTGTGGATCTAATGACTCTAGGACTAGGTTATGATTTGCTTAATTCTCAACTGCTTTCTCTTTTAAGGGAATACCACAAGTTTACCCTGCTATCTAAAAGTAGAGCATTCCTGTGAAACTTTGTAAGTCATAATGGTGTAAAAGCAAAGAAACTATGACAATTAATTTTTATGGAAAAAAATTTGGAATATTCTCAGATGCAAAAAATAACCTACCAAATTATGCCAGATCGTACACAAAACCTAAATAACACTAAATATAGTAAAAGCAGGAATGGTATGGTAAATACACAGCCTGTGTAAAGTAGTAATAGTGTATGTAATGTATATTTCACTAGGACTGATTTCCCTGTAAGTATAAAATAATGTAACACCACACTTTTGTATACTCATCAGTCTGATACTCAAGCAATAGACTTGTCTATTTTATCCATTACTGGATACCGACTAGAAGGGATTACTTTGCTACTAGCAGAACCAAAAGTAATTTCCACAGCTTTTAAGATTAGTAGAAATGGTGGGTGCAGGCAAGTTCAGTGTATACATGCTTTGTTTTATTCACCATGATCAAAAAGTGAGGGATACCTGTATTACTGTTGGACATGCCTTCAAAATGAAACATATCTTTAAGATAATGTATTTTAATGGATTTAGTATTTTTTCTGAGAAAAGTTCCGAGTTTCTAAGGCAAGTCTGGAACTTTTAATTACTTGCATATTCTTGCCCTTAGAGAGCATGTTTTGAAAATTGCTGGTTGGTAAAGTTACTGGAGTTGGAAGAAAACATTATATGTTAGATTTTTTTGGAAAACCTTTTTAATGCTGCATTAGAAGTACAATATTAATTTTGCCAGTTGGTTGAAAAAACGAAGCAAAGTTCTCATAATAATGTTATCTTTGCCCTCACACAGCTGCATTATTACCCCATTGGGCTGTGTGATTAATGTTTTTTTTTCTGATAACCATAGAAGCACAGAGGATTCTTTCTGTATCACTGGGTATGAACTTTAATGCTGCTTTCCCAGTAAGCTGTGTAAATATGTGGTCTCAATATGTATCTCCAGTTTGACCTTTATACTTTCTATTCCTGCCAGACTTTGTGCTAGCTGTGGTATCTTGCTACATCTGTTGCAAACTCTTTCCCATTCCCCTACTCCTTGCCAGAAATGTTACTGTTATGAAATTTGTTTATTTTTCCCCATTCCTGACTTTCTGCATAATTTTCCTGCATGTAATTCAAGCTGTTCACATTCTCTAAGTACAGTTTCTAACTATAAGCTTACTGGTTTTTTGTTTTGTTTTGCAGACCTCAAATATACTACTTCCTAAATGCTTTTCTCAACTCCATGTGTCCTTTGAAGATAACCCGTACTGTGATAAAATAAATATTTGATTTGTTTTCTTATATCTTATAACAGCTCCTCTGTTCTTCCTGCTCTCTTACGGATGTGGTCGTTACTTAGATTGGTAGCTCTTTCCTCTTCTTCTTTTCTCCAATGTTTACTGAATATGCTCTATGTCAGAGATTTTTAGGCTCCAGAAATAAGAGCAATGGGAAGCTTGCCTACCTTTTAAGTGTCTAGTTTTTTATTCATTCCACAAATATTTAACTGAATACCTATCTAATGTATACTAGTCACTATCCTACCACTAGGGATATAGTAGAAAATGAAACTGGCAGTCTACCTTCACTTTTCTTATATTCTTGCAGGAGGAGAGATAAATATGTAAATATGTAATATGTCAGAAAGTGATGAGTGTTATGGAATAAAAAGGGGATAAGGGGGTGCTAGGGAAAGGGTGTATAAATCTGCAGGCTTCTTTATGTAAGGGAGGTTGTTTAATAGGTAAAGACCAAGCCATGTGGTATCTGGGAGAAACAGTGTCCAGGCAGAGGTGACAAGTGCAAAGGCCCTGAGGCTAGAGAGTATTTAAGATGTGTTCCAGAAACAGCAAAGACACCACTTTTAGCTGGTGCAGAGTAAAAGACAAAGAGATAGATTCAATAGTAATAGAAGCTTAATGGCCACATGTGGCCAATAATAACCATTTAGATGGTATCAGTCTAGCCCAGTGGTTCTCAACCTTGGCTGCACATTAGAATCACCTGGGAATCTTTAAAATCCTGATTTCTGGGCCACTGGTCTAGCCAGTACTCTTCTTCACCATGCCTTTTTGGCCACTTCCATTTAGCCTTGCTTCAGGTGCTGATTCTTGGTCTAATTAATTGTAGACATGGAGGTAAAGCTTGTTTTCTTTGTTGCAGAAAGAATGACTGTGGGCATGGCAGGAGTCCTTGTGCTGGATATAGGCCTTTTTGTCTTTTAAGAGCTAGTTAGGAATAAAAATTTGTTGTCTTCCTCGGAGTCAATTTCCACCCAGGATATTGTGCCACATTAGAACCCAATGTTTTGTGAAAGGTCTCTTATAAATTCTGCAGGTTTGAATATTTTTCACTGGAAAAGTGGCTCTGGAAACCTCTAGAGGTATTAAGGAATAGTCCTGATTCTTAAAAGCATGTATCATCATTGTTTTCTAGAACTTAGCTTCTTGATTCATGAGAGAGGCGTTTCCCTTCTATGTCTGTGGAGGGTTTCTTTTGTGAAAGAGGATCCCCTTAGGACTTGTGGTTAGCTTTTGATAGAGAAAAATATACTTCTTCAAACACCTACTGTACCTTGCAAGGTTTTTGCTAGGATTTTGCAGTGTATATCTGATTATTGCAATGTTGTGATCTTAATTAGGGAATTTTTTCCCACATGCTCCTGTTTTGTTAAACAGTAGCATATTTTAAAGGCATGTAGTGTACTTGTATTCTGTAAGTATTCATTTAGCAAATATTTTGAGTATGCACTATATGCCTGGCACAGTTTTTAAATTCTCTATAGATCCTCTTTAGAGTTTCATGTTTTTCAAAGGTTGTTCTCAATCTTTTAGCTTTAACATATTGTAAGCAACATAATGAAATCCTAATAGAAAAAAGACTTGTGGTCATTAAACTTTTTATATTCGTTCAGCATTCTTTCACACTTAACCCATTTGAAGATAAGCAAATGAAATGTTAAGATTTTTTTTTTGCCTCTGGTGATAAATCATGTTTGATAAAAACATTTAAATTTTTAAATAGGCAATATGATTTGCATTTTTTGAAAATATTTTACTATTCTTGCTGACTGGCTTTCTTTAAGTTGATTGGGGATTTTCTTTTAACT
This sequence comes from Myotis nattereri, assembly GCF_964212035.1. Lineage (NCBI taxonomy): Eukaryota > Metazoa > Chordata > Mammalia > Chiroptera > Vespertilionidae > Myotis > Myotis nattereri. The sequence goes on from NC_138081.1 coordinate 10,721,356, forward strand.
TACGTAATAAGGTTTGAGAACTGTGTTGTTTCTTAGACTAATTCACTCACCCTTGAAGGGCTCTCTTCTGAATTTGTTTTTCTAGGCAGCACTTCCTGTGCTTAGAAAAAGAAAGGGTTTAATGTTTGTGCTGCCCATTAGGCAGCAGTATTTATCATCTTTTGCTGCTAAGAGAAATGTAATGATGATTTGGGTGAGGCTTTTTTGGGGTGGGGATGTAAGCAAAGGACAGTACTTCAGTTTGAGACTGCACATTCATTCTTTCTCTCCCCCAACTTTATAGTTTAAAAATGTTCAAACCTACAGAAAAATTAAAAGACTAGAACACAATATGTGAATACCCTTCACTTAGACTGACCAATTATTAGTATTTTGTAATATTTGCTTTTCCTCTCTAATTCTTTGCTGCCTTCTGCATACAAGTTGCAAACATCCCGACACTTCAAACTCGAAATTATTCAGCATGCCCTGCCTAAGAATAAGGATTTTCTTTTATGTTTCCACATTACCATTATCCACCTAAGAAAAATAGCAACAATTTTATAACATTTAATACACAGTTCCTATTCAGATTTTCCTAATTTATCCCAGAATGTTTTTGTTTTTTTTAAATAGCTGTTTTTAAAATTTTGTTTGTAATCCAGGATTCAATCACGGTTCAAACATTTTGAGTATGTTTATTTTATTTTAACCTACAATAGTTTTTCTGCCTTTTATTTTGTTTGTTTTTCTTGACTTTTTTGAAGACTCCAAGCCAGTGGTTCTCAACCTTCCTAATGCCGCGACCCTTTTATACAGTTCCTCATGTTGTGGTGACCCCCAACCATAAAATTACTTTCGTTGCTACTTCATAACTGTAATTTTGCTACTTTATGAATCGTAATGTAAATATCTGATATGCAGGATGTATTTTCATTGTTACAAATTGAACATAATTAAAGTATAGTGATTAATCACAAAAACAATATGTAATTATCTATGTGTTTTCCGATAGTCTTAGGTGACCCCTGTGAAAGGGTTGTTCGACCCCCAAAGGGGTCGCGATCCACAGGTTGAGAACCGCTGCTAAGCCTTGGTCAAAATCTATTTTTATGCAATGTCCAACATTCCAGATTTACCTAATTAGTTTCCTCATGATTAAATTTAGCATGGAGTGTTTTTTGGTTTTTTTTTGCCAGAATACTTTATAGCTGACATGTACTTTTTATTGCATCACATCATGGGTTTCACAGAGTCAGGGTGTGCTATGCTTGGTACTAGAAGCTAATTTTGATTACTTGCTTAAGTTAGTGACTACCAGATTGCTTTTCATATATTTTTTTCCATCTGTAGTTACTAAGTAATCTGTGGGATCTAAACTCACTTTTGGATTAAATTTTATATAGGCAAAAAGTATCTCTTCAATCTAGAAAACCTGGATGTATTAGTGTACGAAACTTTTTTTGGGTTTCCTTATGTGTCCCTAAGCATAATGAAACCATGAAGCTCCAAATACAATCTTGGCTCATTTCTGTTAACCTTTAAAATGAATTTATTTTTAAAGAGACTATTTCTGTGTCATTATTGGAAACATTAGCTGCTTATTGTTACAAATAATAGTGTTGGTACAGATTTATCAATTTGCTTTAAAAGTTCAGGAATTTAATTTGGAAGTAAAAAAAGTTTTCTGAAATATTTAATAACTTGTTTTTAACCTAACTAAATTGAAATTATCACAAAGTAGTGACTGGTTTATTACAGAGTAAAGCATATAGTGTTTTGTTTTTAGTTTATTTGGTATGTAATTCTGAACTCTTTTGAGCCTGATTTTGATATTTTCATTTGTTTTGCAAAGTTACAGAAATCCTCCTTTAAAGAATGAATGTTACCAGTAAATAATAAATCATTATTGTTCTACTGCTTAAACAGATTACGTCATAAAACCAGTGAGAGAATTTGGTTTTTAACTTTTTGGATTTTTGAATTTACTTATTAGAATTAGAATTGTGTGTTTGTGATTTAAAGAACAAGATTATTTGTGTGTGTGTGTGTGTGTGTGTCTGCCTGTCTGTTGGCTTCTTTTGGGGGGGGGGAAGAATTATATAACAACTAGGGCCCAAGTGCACGAATTTGTGCATGGGTGGGGTCTCTCTTTCTCTCCCAGTCTGGCCAGAAGCCATGCCTCCATTTCTCTCCAGGCCTCTACCGGGGCTGCTGATCAGCCCTGCCTTTCTGATCAGGTCCCGTTGATAGGCCCGGAGACACTGAATGGCATAGAAACTGACCAATCAGAACCAAATCTGGTTGAAGTGTGAGGAACCAATGGCTGCCTAAGAGGTGGAGCTTTTGACGCTGACTGGCATAGAAACTGACTAATCAGAACCAAATCTGGGTGAACTGTGAGGAGCCAATGGCTACCTATGAGGCAGAGCTTTTGACGCTGACTGGCATAGAAACCGACCAATCAGAACCAAATTTCCCGCAGAGGAGGGCCGTTGCAGGTGAGATTAGGCCAGCAGGTGAGGGCAGTTGGGGGCGAGATCAGGCTGTCAGGGGAGGGCAGTAAGGGGCGATCAGGCAGGCAGGCAGGTGAGTGGTTGGGAGCCAGTAGTCCCAGATAGTGAGAACGATGTCCGACTGCTGGCATACCCCAAGGGGTCGCTGATTGGAGGCTGGGCTGAGGGAATACCCTTCTCCATGCATGAATTTCGTGCATTGGGCCACTAGTAGGATTATAATGTTTTGGTCCCAGAGTTGGAGCGCAAAGAGGTTAAAGTCACTGGAGGAAAAATCCTAAAGTGTCTTCAGAAGACAGGTGACTTCTCATATTGGACCAGGGAAATGGGAAAACGCTCATTTTATTTATTTTTTCTTACAGTGCCTTCTGCTCAGAATCTGTTAGATTATGTAGACCAGCTGCTGTCTGTCTCTGAGTAGATGGGAATATTTATGAACAGGCTGAAGCAGTTCTTAAGTGTCCACTTTTTTCTTAGAGAGGGACTGCTTGATTTAAGCTCAGACATTACTTTTCTCACAGAAATTGCCTGCAATCACTTCCCTAGCAGTAGAATGACTAATTATGAGCTGGTGTCTTAACATTTTTCACTGTTTTGACATTGTGTGCTTGGCAGCGTGTAAAGTAGTACTTTACTTCTTTAGGGTGTCTATATTTATCAAAAACAATGTAGATTCTTTATAATATTAAATATGTGATTTGTAACTCTTACCTTCCACTTTCCTTCAATAAAGCACAGCTGCTTAGTTACAAGTCAGTTTGGATTAGCAGTTTGTTAACACTTTGTGGTTCGCAAGAGCAATCTGAAACAATGAAGATTTACCAAGAGCATAAGGCCAGGTTTTTGCAGGTGCTTTTCTGTGCCTTGTTAGTATTCCTCTTTAAAGGATAGACTTCAGACATGTTCCCTGGACCAGTTCCCGGAGTAGTGACCAACCCTGATGTTTCCTGTTTCAGAGAGGGGGGTGATCCTAAAGATCGTGTTCTAGAATGTGTTCTAGAATGTTGCCTAGCGATTCCAATGGCTCTGACTGCCTTTGTTGCTGGATGTGGTGTAGCTGTTTAAGAGCTCCTTTGAATGTGACAGTGAATTCATGAGAGTGTAAAAGGCGAGGATAGAAACAGGAAGGTGACACACTGCTGGAGACACCTGTGTGCAGATATTAGTTCTATTTATGCACTGTGCTGTATCAAGGGAAGAAAGGCAGCTATTGACTTCTGGCAGGTCCTATTAATCAGACTTTTTCCTCCTTTTTTAGATGATTTATTTAGTATAAATTTATTTCTCTCAACTTTCTTAAGGTGAGGGAAATTTCTGTGTCAGTCTCATTTGCAATTGTAGGGGCAAGTATTTACTGTCTTCAAGCCTAAAATTCTCAAGCCCAGTTGCCTTTAGCAACCCCAGGTATGTATTAATGCGGTGAATTCTATGTAATGCCATTCTGTTAGTTTCTTGTGCACATTGTTTCCTGGTTTCTGTTAATGAAAGGTTCTAGAATAAAATAGAAATTTCTTTTTGGAAAATTCTATTAGGAATGTGCAGTGCTAAGTAACTCTTCTGTAGCCAGATTGTTGAATAATTTAATTCTGTAGTGAGATGAAAAATATTTAAAGGATTCAATTGATTGATAAATATTCATTGTTAACTATATGTTTTGTATACATACTGTGCCTGATGCTGGGGCAATTCAAAGATGAGTAAAGCAGAGCCTCTTCCTTGAATGAAATACTAGTTTTTTAAAAAGCTTTTTAATGAGTACAAAAGGTAAAACTAATAAGTAAAATGAGTAAAAACATGTTTGAAATATCAAAAAGTCAGTAGGTAATTTTTTTTTTTTTTACAGGATACCAACAAATTAAGTAAAAAATTAAACAATGGCACTCTTTTCTTACAGAAAACATTTTAAGAGCAGATTTTCATAAGTTGTAGTCTTGCCAACACCAGACAAATAATCAACACAAAATATGTGCCGCTTTAAGATTATATTGATAGCCCTAGCTGGTTTGGCTCAGTGGGTAGAAAATCAGCCTGTGGACTGAAGGGTCCCAGGTTCGATTCTGGTCAAGGGCACATGCCTGGTTTGCAGGCTCAATCCCAAGTAGGGGAGTGTGCAGGAGGCAGTCAATCAATGATTACCATCATTGATGTTTCTATCTCTCTCTCCCTCTCCCTTCCTCTCTTAAATCAATAAAAATATATTTTAAAAAAAGATTATCTTGATAGTCTTCATAGTATTTTTTCCAACACTGTTATCTGATCAACACATATATGTGAATGAAATAACCACTTAACATTTATCATACACTTATTTCTTTTTTATTTTCACAAACTTTAAGAATAAATTTTCTAGGGGAACTCTTAAAGACTAGTCAGTATCTCACATTACAGAACTAATAGCTGGCAGAGCCTGGATTCAGATCAGGGAATAGGCTGTCTTAGCTGCTTTTATTTCTTGGGCTCAATTATCTTCACCCCCCCCCCCCCTCACCAGGTTTTATGTGTTTGTTTGTTTGTTTTCTTTTCTTTTATCTGTTCAATATGATTGGAAGAACCTGCAAAACTCCATCTACAGTAAAGAAATATGCTTTTGCCTGGTCCCTGTGCCTCAGTGGTTAAGCATCGACCTATGAACCAGTAGGTCATGGTTAAATTCTCGGTTAGGGCACACGCTTGGGTTATGGGCTTGATCCCCAGTAAGGGGCGTGCAGGAGGCAGCTGATCAATGATTCTTTGATGTTCCTCTCCTTCTCCCTTCCTCTCTGAAATCAACAAAAAAATATTTTTTTGAAATGCACTTTTTTCTTTCAAATTTGTATTATAATAGAAAACTCTTAAGGAAAAATGTGGTTAATTTCATTAAATAATTTTCTGTATGTTTCCTTTCAGTCTCTGTATATATACCTATTTTTGTAATGTGTAAATATATTTGTGATCTTATATTCTACTGTTTCTCTAAAGTGTATCAGGCATTTCACATATAATTTTTTTCAAATTATTTTGAATTATATTATGTTTTGACCTAATTTATCCATGTTTCTTCATCCATTTCCGTACTAGAGGATTGTGTTCTGGTTTTCAGTTTTTCATTATTATACGTAGTGTAGTAATGAACACTTTTCTGCACAGAATACTTTTCTTTTAAATTATTTCTGTAGAATAAATTCCCAGAAGTGGGTCACATATACTCTTGGACCTCATGTTAGATTGTGTCTACTAACACCTTTAATTATGTTAATTAGGTAGGGAGAAATAAATTTGCTGAATAAAATGTGTCATCTTCCTTATAAAGCCATTTTGCATTTATACATCCAGTCATTTTGCATACAAACAATAGAGTTTGAATTATTTATTCTGTTTCTTATTACATTGGGAAAAGTAGGAATTGCAGAGATACAGGTAATATTAAATTAGAAGTACTGTAGCATTTCAGTTTTACCATCCTATAGCATGGTCTCATATTTTTAGGACTATAATTGGTATATGATTCTAAGCCCTGTAAGAAATAGGAATGGAAGAATGGCATTGCATTGATAGAGTAAGGTTCGGGAATGCCGATTGACTATGATGGCACTGGGTCTATGTCATACCTGCAAGGCGGTTAGGAATATAACCAGCTCAGACACATAGTGGCAGGAGGAGAGGAGAGACTCAAATAAATAAAAAAACACAGGCAGTTCATATCCCTAAAGAGCCCCAAGGTAGTTCCTACTTGAGGTTAAGATAGCCACGTCAGGGAAAGAGAGCTGTTGGGGCAAGCTTGGGTACACTGTGCTTTGTGCTCCAAGTGAAGTGCTTTACTTCTTTCTTCCATTGAGGGCTGAAATTACTGTTTCATTCATCCTTAGAGTCCTAGTACAGTGTCTGTCACATAGTAGGCCCTTTGTAATTGCTTATTTAGTTTAGTTAAATTCATGGGTGAGCTTTGCAAAGAGTGTCTAGCGGGAAAATTTATTAGATAACTGAGGCTGCTCGGGCAGATGTGCAAAATTGGTAGGAAGAGATTTGGGTGGCTTCATTGATAGCTAACAGAATTGAAAGACTCCTTAGAAAGAAGAGATGATGTTAAGTGCTATATTGAAACCTTCTTTAAAAACTTAAAACCACACAAAAATATGTACAAAATGTTTTTGTAGTAGCCTCCTTTTGACCTTTATGACCTAGAGACATCCGAGATGTCCTTCAATAGGTGAATAAACAAACTGGTAACTCCATACAATGAAATACTATAAAAGAATTGTGAGCTACCAAGCCCTAAGAAAACATGGCTGAATCTTAAATACATATTGCTGATTGAAAGAAGCTGGTCTGAAAAGGCTATATTCCATATTATTTCAGTTATAAGATGTTCTGGAAAATGGAAACTAAAGTGGTGGTACGGAGATCAGTGGTTGCTAGGGGTTTGGAAGGAGAGAAGAGAGGGTTGAATAGGTGAAGCATGGGGAAAAGTTTTAAGCCGATGAAACTATTCTGCATGATATTAGAATGGTGGGTACATGACACTATGATTTGTCAAAAACACATAGAACTTTACAGCACAAAAAGTAAGCCTAATGTATGCTATTAAAACATCATTTAGGAGGTAGTGAGTTCTCAGATGGAAGGCATAATGTGACAAAACAGACTTACTGTATTACAAGTGTATAAAACAACCTCACTGAAGGAAGGGTAGGAGGAAAAGGGGGCTGACCTAAGTAACTTTGGAAACAAGTAGTCTGTAAGACTAAAAGGAAAAGACCTGCACGTACATACTATACTCCAGTTGATGAAGTTGTTTCCCAAGAAGGGGGGTGGGGAGAATGGGGCTGTACAGATTAACAGTTCTGGATGGTGGCTGGTTGAAGTCAGGTTTCTTTTCACTATGCAAGTGGGAGTTTACAGATAAGCAAAGGATGGAGATTAGAATGATCTATGTGGTAGTGGATTATAGTTGAAGACATCAGTAAAAACTCTTGTTTGGCTTGATATTTATAGATACGTGTACACATAGGTTGGTACACACACAAATGTTTCCTTACTCTGGCAGCTGAGAGAGCCTACAAGCAATGACATCCCAATGGCATTGAGCATTCTCCAATACAAGGAATCAGGGCTCTTGGAGAAACAGCCTGTTTTAGGACTGGGGTAGGAAATATACAAGATGAGCACGGAGCATATTGATGGGAGTATGCAAAAGGGACATACGACCCAACTAAAAAGAGCTCCCCAATAGCTGAAGCTGGAACCATTTGAGCAACAAAATAAGCAGTAACGTATTGTAACCCAAACTATAAAGCACCCAGGAGTCCATCCTATATAGTAAGAGCCTAATATGCTAAGTATCCAGTCAGCCAGTTGGCCATTCAACCAATCAAAGCGTAATATGCTAATGATATGCTAAAGCTGCTCAACCACTTGCTATGACATGCACTGACTACAAGGGGTCAGATAGTTGACCGGTCGACTAGTCACTATGACAGTGATGGCGAACCTATGACACGTGTGTCAGAGGTGACACACGAACTCATTTTTTTGGTTGACTTTTCTTTGTTAAATGGCATTTAAATATATAAAATAAATATCAAAACTATAAGTCTTTGTTTTACCATGATTGCAAATATCAAAAAATTTCTATATGTGGCACGGCACCAGAGTTAAGTTAGGGTTTTTCAAAATGCTGACACACCGAGCTCAAAAGGTTTGCCATCACTGCACTATAACATGCACTGACCACTAGGAGGCAGACAGTCGACCGGTCAACCAGTTGCTATGACGTGCACTGACCACCAGGGGGCAGACACTCCAGCAGGTAGGTTAGCTTGCTGCTGGGGTCTGGCCGATCAGGACTGAGCAAGACAGGCTGGACATGCCCTGGAGTTCTCCCGTGGTCCCTCTCCAACTGGCCAACCTCCTGTGTCCCTCCCCGGCCCTGATTGTGCACCAGTGGGGGTCCCTTGGCCTGGCCTGTGCCCTCTTGCAATCCAGGATCCCTTGGGGGATGTCAGAGAGCCAGTTTTGGCCAATCCCAGAGGCCAGGCCAAGGGACCCCCTGATGCATGAATTTGTGCACTGGGCCTGTCTAGTAATGATATAATTAGTCATTGATTAAATAAGTAAAAGTGGGACAACAAATTTTCTGTGCAGAAAAATTCAAAGTTCTTTATGTAGATACTAGAGGCACGGTGCATGAAATTCATGCGGGGGATGGGGGGAGGTGTCCCTCAGACCAGCCTGCACCCTCTCTAGTCTGGGACCCCTCGGGATGTGGGTAGTCAGATATCCCTCTCACAATCCGGGACTGCTGGCTCCTAACTGCTCACCTGCCTGCCTGCCTGATTGCCCCCTAACCCCTCCCCTGCCAGCCTGATTGATGCCTAACTGATCCCCTGCTTGCCTGATCACCCACAACTGCCTTCGCCTGCTGGCCCGATCACCCACAACTGCCCTCCCTTGGCGGCCATCTTGTGATGACATTGTGCGAGGGTGTCGGTGTGAGGGTGTAATACCACCTAGGCTTTTATTATATAGGACTAGAGGCCTAGTGCACAAAAATTTGTGCACTCGGGAGCGAGGGGGGGGTCCCTCAGCCCGGCCTGTGCCCTCTCGCAGTCTGGGACCCCTCGGGAGATAACGACCTGCTGGCTTAGGCCTGCTCCCAGGTGGCAGAGGGCAGGCCTAATCCCTAGGTGCAACCCCTGGTCAGGCTCAGAGCAGGGCTGATTGGGGAGTTGGGGTGCCACCCCTGTCATGCACAGAGCAGGGCGGATTGGGAGGTTGCAATGCCACCCTCAGTCACGCTCAGGGTAGGGCCGATTGGGGGGTTGGGGCACTGTCCCATGTCACACTCAAGGCAGGGTCGATGGGGAGGTTGCGGCGCCACCCCGTCACGCACAGAGCAGGGCCAATCAGGGCGTTGGGGTGCTGTCCCCTGTCATGCACAGAGCAGGGTCGATCAGGGGGTTGGGGCGCTGCCACTGTCACACTCAGGGCAGGGCCGGTGGGGATGTTATGGCTCTACCCCATCACACACAGAGTAGGGCACGTGGGGGGTGGGAGAGTTGGGGCGCTGCCCTCTATCACCCACAGAGCAGGGCCAATCAGGGTGTTGGGGCACCACCACTGTCACACTCAAGGCAGGGCTGATGGGGAGGTTATGGCTCTACCCTGTCACGCATAGAGCAGGGCCCGTGGGGGGAGGGGGGGTTGGGGCGCCTCACCCTGTCACACACACAGCTGCAGGGCAATCAGGGGGTTGGGGAGCTCCCCCGTATCAGGCACAGAGCAGGGCTGATCAGGAGGTTGGGACGTCTTCCCCTGTCACGAACAGAGCAGGGCCGATAGGGAGGTTGTGACCCCACCCGCTGTCACACACAGAGCTGCAGGGCGATCAGGGGGTTTGGGCGCTGCCCCCTGTCACGCTGATCCTGGTGCCGGGAGGCCTCTCGGCTCCGCTGATCCCGGTGCTGGGAGGCATATTACCCTTTTGCTATATAGGATAGAGGCCTGGTGCACGTGTGGGGGCCGGCTGGTTTGCCCTGAAGGGTGTCCTGGATCAGGCTGGGGGTCCCCACTGGGATGCCTGGCCAGCCTGGGTGAGGGGATGATGGCTGTTTGCAGCTGGTCACACACCCTTCAGGGTGGGGGTCCCCACTGGGGTGCCTGGCCAGTCTGGGTGAGGGGCTGAGGGCTGTTTTCAGGCTGGCGGGTGACTGAAGCTCCCAACCGCTCCTTTTTTTCTTTTTTTTCTTTTTTTATTCTGGGCCAGCTTTAACTCTGAAGCTTGGCTGCAGCTCTTAGGCCTCCGCTGCTGAAAGCAGGTTTCTGGCCTTTGTTAACCTTCTGTATTTGAAACAATGTTGCGATCCTGCTGGCTGAAGCCTGGCGACTAAAGCAGGTTTCTGGGGTTTTGTTTAGCTTCTATATTTGTAACATAGTTGCTTAGAGTTGCAGCTCAGAGGCCGGCAAGGCAGGCGGGTAACGTTGGAGTCCTCCGTCACTGAAGCAAGCAAGCCTCATGTTAGCTTTAAGCTGCCTGGCTGCCAGCCGCCATCTTGGCTGGCAGTTAATTTGCATATTGCTCTGATTGGCCAATGGGAAGGGTAGCGGTAGTACGCTAATTACCATATTTCTCTTTTATTAGATAGGATTCCTCCTTTAGGGAGGGGAAGCCCTAGTCTCCACCCCTTCAGTGTAAACTCTGAGCAGTGGCTTCCTTCCAAAGAGTAGTATAGAAAGCTGGTGGAAGAGTACCTTTAAAATGGAGATACCTGTTAAGCACTTCCTCAGCCCAGGTGATCAAGTTAACATCAACAGTGATCATCATGTTGATAATATATACCCTTGATATGATGTGATAAGAATGGAACTTTACTCAGTGGTCTTCATTCCCCATACCCATAAACCCAGTCTAACTATGAGTTAAACATCAGACAAACCCAAATTCATGGATGTTCTACAAAACACCTGAGCAGTACTCTTATAACTGTCAAGGTCATGAAAAACAAGAAAAGTCTGAGAAACTGTCAGAATTAAGAGGAATCAAGGAGACATGATGACAAAATGTAATGTGGTTCCCTAGGTGGGTTTCTGGAACAGAAAAAGGAATTAGTCAAAAACTAAGGAAATATGAATGAAGTGTGGGCTTAGAGCAGCCGTGGGCAAACTATGGCCCGTGGGCCGGATGCAGCCCGTTTGAAATGAATAAAACTAAAAAAAAAAAAAAAAAGACCGTACCCTTGAATTTATATTACTTCACACAAACACTCCATCCATGCTTTTGTTACGGCCCTCCAGTCCAGTTTAAGAACCCATTGTGGCCCTCGAGTCAAAAAGTTTGCCCACCCCTGGCTTAGAGTATCAATATTGGTTCATTAATTATAATAAATATGTCATACTAGTATAAGTAAGATGTTAATGATAGGGATATGGTTATATAGGAATACCCTATACCATCTTAGTACCCTTTCTGTAAATCTAAAACTTTTTTTTTAAGAAAAATACTTCTTAGTGGCACTCAGCTAGAATTGCTTGTACTTATCTCCTGATGAAATAAAAAAAAATAATTTTTTTTAATAAAAGCAAATTCAGATAAATCAAAAAGCTTCCTGTGATAATCCTAGAGGTTTCAATATAAAAACTGGCTTGGTTCTCATATTTATCACTTCTAAGCCCCAAGCAGCTTCTGTTAGTTAATTATAAACTTTTTCATCTAATTCTGAAATTGAGAAATAGAAACCGGTGTTCTCATGCCTTCTAAAAATGTTTTATGAACAAGGGAAAAGTCCACAGATTCTGACTTTGTAACATGTGCTTACCTCCTACTTTTTGTAATATATATTAGTAGATGTTTTCATAATGAAAAAATGGTAGACACTGAGTCTTCTCTGATACACTGGATAAAGCTCATCATCTACTCTAATTATATTTAAAGGAGAACATGTTGAAGATGCAGGGTAATTTAGGAATGCAAGAATACCTATGTATTCTTTTGAAGGAGAATTTTTAATTTCCAAAATAAACTGTGTAAAGAATTCTGACTCATCTGTATTCATTCTGGATAGCACCAACTTCCAAGTTGAATAATATCCTTCATCTCCTAGGAATAAAATTCAGTATTTCTGAAACTGGTTCACTGTTCCCCTCTTCATGAGTCCATTTCTACTAGTGTCCAACCTTCTGGAAGGTACAGTGTGACCCTGAAACTATAGTTAGGTCTGAGAACTAAAGGGCTAATGCAAAGCCTATATAATAAAGAGCTAATATGCAAATGGTCATCACACCCTCATGCTGTCAAGCCGTAACGGCCCAGACACTCAACACTGGGGAGAGAGGAATGGGGACCAGCCAGGTACAAATGAGCTTGTGAGAGAGGAATGGGGACCAGCCAGGCTGCGGCCCAGGAGAGTGACAAGCCACCCGCCCCGCAGTCCCGGGTACCAGCGGTTGTGCCTGCACTTGCGGCCCGGCCCGGGAGAGGGACAAGCTGCATACCCTGCGGTCCCAGATGCCAGTGGCTGGCACTGTGGCCTGGGAGAGAGATAAGCTGCCCACCCTGTGGTCCCAGGTGCCTGCGGCTGTAGCCTGGACAAAGCTGTCTGCCCACGGTCCCCTGCAGCTGCAGCCAGCCTGGGCGAAGCCAGCCCGGGTCCTGGGTGCCTGCTGCTGGCCAGAGGGAGGGAAGCCCAGGTCCTGGGTGCCTGTGACCGGCTGGCAGAAGGAATCCTGGGTCCCGGGTGCAAAGGCGGTTAGGGGCTATCAGGCCAACAGGGGAGCAGTTAGGGGCGATCAGGCTGGTAGGGGAGCAGTGAGGAGTGATCAGGCAGGCAGGCAGAGGTGGTTAGGGGCAATCAGGCAGGCAGGCAGAGGGGTTAGGGGCGATCAGGCAGTATGGCAGGCAAGTGGTTAGGAGCCAGCGGTCCTGTGAGAGGCAGTCGGACATCTTCCGAGGGGTCCCAGATTGGAGAGGGTGCAGGCCAGGCTGAGGGACCCCCCTCCCCTCCCCCATGCACGAATTTCATGCACTGGGCCTCTAGTGTATCTTATAAGATAGTATGTCTCCTGTTATAAATGATCTTTCCTGCTCAATTTATTTTATGTTCCTGGGATCTTTCCACATAGCAGAGCAACATAAACTATATTGGAATCTTATCTTTTAGTGGGCTTTTGGCCAGAGGTTCAGAGCTCCAGATTTTAGAGAGTATAGCATTACTTTTTATGCCATAAAATTATAGGCTTGATATTAGCACTTGGTCTTTTTTTTAGTCATTGATTTTTCCCATAGTCATAGATAAATATCTTAAATGTGTACGATGTAATCAGTGAGATGTCTGAGTTACCTAGTTTGGATTTTTTGAGAGCATGAATAAACATGGATTTGTACATTTACATAACTCCCAACAAGCTGTGTTGAGGAAGTCAGAGACATAAAAGTAATTGTAACTTCTTTGTCCCTGGGAATAAAAACTACTTGCACACAAAAGAAAAGAGCTTTGGCTGTTGGCCCGAGTTTTTCTCAACCCTTTTGTTTTAGTCTAAATATTGTTACAAGTGAATACAGAGTTTAATAATTTGTGCTATCTTTATGCTTAATTCTCTGGTTATTGTTTATGTTTTCGTTTTCTCATTATTTGAAATGTAGATAAGAATAGTTTCTAAACTTACTGAAATTTAAGTGCTCAAGACCTATTAGCTTTGAATCTTCAGTTTAGATTTTAGTTAAAGCTAAAATTGTACTGGGCTTCTAACATTTCTTTTTCCATTGAAGTCATTGGCATATTAAAATGAAAACAAGACTGACTCAAAGATCAAATTGCTCAATGATTAAAAGGAAGTAGCTTGGTTATATTTGACCAATTAATTTGATTTTAGTATCCTTGAAGGTGAGATGCTGGAATATCTGACCAAGTGGCCAGCAGGTAATAGGTATTCAGTAAAAAGTACCCTTCTTTTATGACCAAGATCTTTAGTCTGCATTTGCCAGATAAGGAACAGTTGAGCTATTTATCATACTTATTATCTTACTAAATGGATATATGTTTTCACCAGTGAAAATATAATCCTCTCTTGTATTCCTTTTCTTCCTTTCCCCTTGCCCTTCTCTGTTGCCCCTTTTTTTTCATTTGTTGGGATTGCTTTATGACAGCAGTGTCCTGATAAAGGCAACACACTATTATTGTAAATGCAAGAAACTTTGTTTTGTTTTTGTAGGTTCATTCAGATGAAAGTGAACAATACAAAATGTAATAAATCTTTCATTTGTACTTTTGACACTATAATTCTAAATTTTGAATCTTTGAATGTGCAACACATAAATTTAAACCTTCAAACTTGACTTTTTAGCCTGAAACATAATGCTATTGTAGAATAGGAATAGGTTGGGAAAAAAGATCTAGAGAGAATTTTTAACTTTTATTTTTAACCACTTAAAGTTAATAAAACTCACATCTCTTCCATGAAATGTTTACCTGTAGTGGCAAAGATATACCAGATTGGAAAAATAGCATGGCAGTTCTTTTGGGGGGCTCAGTTAATAATCAGCCGCAGCTTACCAAAGTCTATAAAATACAGGTCTTGAACTAGAAAATTATAATGATCCTTTCTAGCTATGAAAGTTGGTGATTTTCTTGGCATCACAAATTAGAGAAGTATATGTGGATAGTGAAATGCTCAACCTGTAACAAAAGGATATGGACAGTTTTCAACGAGATAATCAACTTCTGAAAGAGCAGTGGTTTTGAAGTTTTTATATGAGGAAGATAGAAAATGAGAGTCTGCCCAGCAGATTTGCAGAGAATCTTTGATAAATTTCTTTAGTGCCATTTCAAACCCCAGGAGCTCCACATAAGATAGTGTTATTTTGGGCTCTGTTATGGACATATTCTGTATATATACTCTCACTGGATAGATCTGTCTGAGCATTTTTTTAAAAAGAGTACTGAAGTCTTAAAGATGGGGTTTAATATCTTTACCAAGAGATGGCAGACATTGACAGATGGTTTCTAAGGATAATTCCTTGCAATCAAACCTTAATTTCTTTATAGTGTCAGTATATAAAATGAGTATAGATATATAATATTACATTTTCAATAAGAACTAACAGTTGATCGCCAAAAATATACTTTTAATAGCACCCAACTTTTCTAGATCAGAATCATGTAGTGTGATAGAAGGAGCTCTTAAACAAAATTTACAAGTCTCCATCCTTCTCTGTTTTGGGTTTTTGGGCAAATCATTTAACCACTCTGAAAGACAGTTTACTTTTTTTTGTAGAATGATAATATTACTCCCTATTCTGTTTGTATCATAGAATTCTTGTGAGAATAAAGTGATACAATGTATATTAAAGTATTTTGAAAATATATTTAAGAATTCATACCCATGGTACTGTCACAAGCCCATTGATTGGGAACGGGGAAAAATCCAGTAGTTTAAAATTATTTATTTTATTTTAGAATTAATGAAACTGAAATTTGTCTCCCATAGCTAGCAAATTGCAGATCCAGGTCCATGACTCATGTCCAGTTATTCTTTTTCTATAAGCCATATTGATTCTGTTCTTTTCCTTTAGACTAAAAATTAGGTGGGAGTTTAAGGCCACTGCCATTTTAGGGTTATGTATAGACTCTAGGAAGAACTATATACTTTTTTTACTTGATTCTAAATAAATGATCATGTATATTTTCAGCATATGTAATGGGAATTATTTATTAGAAGTAGAAAACAGTGTTGACAGAGCTATCTTTCTCAGAACACCATTGTAATCAGAGTAATTTTTTTTCCTTTGCCAGTTATAACAAATAACTTTCAATTTATACAGTGTTATGCAAGAATATGAACACATTAGATCATACAGTCACATTTTTTATAATGATGGATATGATGGATTTTTAAAAAATCTTTTTAATTATTATACAGTTATTATATTCTGCATAGTTAATAATGTGTGACTTGCCAAGAATAGGTTATTATGGCCAAAAAGTCTTAATTTGATCAGGTTTCTAGAACAAGATAGAATTCAAAATATTGTTCTTTTATAGTTTTTTTTGCTATGTATGAGGTAAAGTAGACTACTTGGCTGTTAACCAATCTACACAAAACTGAAGGTACAGTTCAGGGGACATGAACACATGCATGGACATTTGGCAGATTTATTAAGCCCAGAATTGTGGTTCTTTGTAATCCCCTTAAAAAGGTATTAATTAAGTAGTCACAGATCACTGAACCAGAAGAGTCTTCTCATTGTGTACTAAATGGATTCAGATGAAGGCAGAGCCAGCTAGCTTCAGCAACTGTCCCCTGCATGAGGTAGCTCTGAGACTCACATTGGAGATGTGTAATATGGGTTACTTTTGCTTTGATTTTATGTAGTAAGAGCTTCAACATGCATTATGATTCAGAGAAAGGTCATCGTCTTCCCATTATGACACATAGTATACAGTTTATATATATATAGTCTTTTGTGGGTGAAGGAGTTGGGGGAGAAAGTGAGTTTACTGGACCTGAGCTAATCCTATATAATAAAAGGCTAATATGCAAATCGACTGAACTGCAAAACGACTGGTCGCTATGATGCGCACTGACCACCAGAAGGACAGATGCTCAATGCAGGAGCTGCCCACCAGGCAGGAGCTGCCCCCCCTGGTGGTCAGTGTGCTCCCACAGGGGGAACACCACTCAGCCAGAAGCGGGCTCATGGCTGGCAAGCGCAAGGGCGGTGACGGGAGCCTCTCCCACCTCCACAGTAGCTCTGAGGATGTCCGACTGACGGGCATCTCCTGAGGGCTCTGGGACTGCGAGAGGGTGCATGAATTTTGTGCACCAGGCCTCTAGTGTTTAATAACAGAAGATGTAAGTTAAATTGACCAGCTCTTGTGTGTCTACATTTAATGCAATAGAATGTGGTATAGGGAAAAATTTCACACTAATTTTATTTCACACTTACCAATTCTGATTGTTTTTTTTCTTTAATTATCACCTGAGGATATGGTTGATTATTTTTTTATTGATTTTATTTTTATTGTATTTTTATTTTTATTTCAAAGACAGGGAGAGGAAGGGAAGGAGGGAGGGAGGGAGAGAGAGACAGAAACAGAGAAACAGAGAGAAAAGAAACATCCATGCTTGTGAGAGAGAAACATCAATTAGTTGTCTCCGGTACACGCCCTGACTGAGGATTGATCCCAAAACCTAAGTATGTGCTCTGACTAGGAATTGAACCCACAACCTTTTTGGTGTATGGGACGATACTCCCATGAATTAAGTCACCCAGCCAGGGCTCTAATTGTTTTTAGTTTATTTATTTTATTTTATTTTATTTATCTTCTTATTTTATTTATTTTATACAGGACATGTGAAGTTTGTCCAATTAAAAGGCTGTCCTTTTTAAATTAAATACAAATTAGGCTTTCTTTAGGAACTCTGATGTTCTGAGTTTGTCCTCATTCAGTGTTGTTAATGCAAAATAACCTAACACCCAGCTAATACGTAGCTTCTTTCTGTTATGAATAACACAGGGTATAAAACTCACCCACATACTTATCTTGGCAGAAAACAAAACTTATGCATAACCTGACATGTACTACAGAGCAGAGGATGATATTTTTTTGACTGATTGTTTTATCAGCTCTGGATTGTTCGGAGAGGAGGGAGGAACAAGAGGTGTAGCTTCCCTAAAATAATAAGCTGTCAGAGTTCAAGGGACCTGAGGAATTGCCTCACCTGGTGTGCCGAAATATCTTAACACTGCTCTCCCCTCAATCCAGACTCCCTGAGGTAGTCAGCACAGTTCCATTAGTAAATAATATCCTACCCTGGGGATAGGAGGGGAAGATTTAAAAACATGCCTGGGATTCCAGTTGCTCTTTTGAACGCACGCACACATACACACACCTTTATTGAGAGTCTAACACCCTGTTCCCAGAGAAGGGACAGAGGTATGGAAAAGTTATTTGAATTTGGTGGTCCTTAGATTTTAGATCACATTAAATTGTTTAAAGAATTTAAAAGGAGCCCTAGCCGGTTTAGGTCAGTGGCTAGAGCATTGGCCTTTGGACTAAAGGGTCCCCAGTTGCATGTACCTTGTTTGCAGACTCCTCCTCGACCCAGGGCCTGGTAGGGGCTCCTACAGGAGGCAGCCATGGGGAAATATCCTCGGGTGAGGGGAGAGAGAGAGAAAGAGAGAGAGAGAGAGAGAGAGAGAGAGAGAGAGAGAGATGTATTGAGAGAGAGAGATTAAAACAAGGTTTTAAGTTTATGTGGGCCGCACAAAAACAAAAGCTTCAATTTTCTTAGAAGTGTAGGTTTATTTCAATAGAGACATGCTGAATACAAAGGGCTGAAATGAGTAATTGTTAACATAAAATAATAGAACATTTTAAAAAAATATATATTTTATTGATTTTTTTACAGAGAGGAAGGGAGAGGTATAGAGAGTTAGAAACATCAGTGAGAGAGAAACATTGATTAGCTGCCTCCTGCACACCCGCTACTGGGGATGTGCCTGCACCCAAGGTACATACCCTTGACTGGAATTGAACCTGGGACCCTTCAGTCCGCAGGCTGACGCTCTCATTGAGCCAAACCAGTTAGGACTAATAGAACATTTTAATAAAAATAAATATTTTGGAGGGGAGCTATGAGGGGGGAAAAAGAGGAACTGTAATAATCTGAACAATAAAGGTTTAATTAAAAAAATATTTTTTCTTGAACATTAACTTAGCAGACACTGAATAACTGCACAAATTAATAAGCGTAAAACAAATAAACCTATTTTTCTTGTTCTTCAAAAGCGAAATATTTCCTGTTGCACACACCAAACAAGTCAGTACAAGACTAATGAAATGACATGGCAATTGGCTACTAAAATATTCACTGCTAGTATTAGTGGAGAGAAATGGTGCATCTGCACGTAAGACGCGTAAAGGAAATGAATGCAACACGATTATAGTAATCAGTCATTAGCGGATGTTGCAGTTTGTTTTTAATAATTATGTATAACAGGATATTGTAAAAAATTAAGTTACGAAATTTTTATTAAAACATGTCTTACATACCGTTATATTGGCTGGATCGCAAAAATATTCCTTGTGGGCTGTATGTGGCCCATGGACTGCGAGTTTGACATGCTTTATTTAGGGCCTTGCTATTCCCAGTATAATCCACGGACTAGCTATGTTAGCAGTACATGGGAGTTGCTGGAAGTGCAGGATCTCAGGCTCCACCCTGTATCTGCTGAATCAGAACCTGCATTTTAACAAGATCTCCAGGTGATTCACATGCATAGCCAATTTGAGTACTGTGATTTAGGGGACCTTTCTGAAAGCAAGGGTTTCAAGTAGGTAATTTCACATAGCCTTGTCTTATCTAATTAACTAATGTTCCAAAATGAGGATTATTAGAGAAGATACGTTGTTAAAAATACCAGCTAAGACTAGCCTAAAAGTATAGCCCAGAGGGACCTTAAAGGCCAGCATTAATGATAACTTATAATTAGCTTATCAGTTAGATATAAAGGAATTGGTATATCTAAAGGAATTGAAAATCTGTTTTTAAGATTTATCTTTTCAGGGTTAGTTTTATATTTAGGAAAACCTAGGTAAAATAGAGGAACATTCTTTTGAAGTAGGAAGAAATTTGTCTCAGTTTTTGAACTACAGAGTAATAAGCAATGAAATTTTCTAATGTTTGAAGTTGTCTGTCCCACCCCTCACCCCTTCTCCAGGCAAGCCAGTTTCAGGGCTCTGTTTACAGCAAACATTTTAAACTTGAGAACTCTGCTCTGTTTGGATATGTCTAGCAAGGGGAAATCCTTCCTCCTTCCCTGATTGTCCTCCCCCCCTGATTGTCCTCCTCCCCATTTCCCCCCGTCCTCCCCCACACACTTTATTCTCTCTTTTCTCCACAGATAGTTTCACTGCTAGTGTAAATTTATATTTCTTGACGACAGTACTAAGCTTCTTGAGGACTTTGTCTGGCACTTACACAAAGACTATTGCTCATTTTTTAAAAATCAATTTTAGAAAGGGGGTGGGGGAAGACATCGATTTGTTGTTGTGCCACTTATTTATGCATTCATTGGTTGATTCTTGTATGTGCTTTGACCAGGGATAGAACTCACAACCTTGGTGTATGGGGACGACGCTCTATCTCAGGGGTCCTCAAACTACGGCCCGCAGGCCACATGGAAATACAAATATTGTATTTGTTCCCGTTTTGTTTTTTTACTTCAAAATAAGATATGTGCAGGGTGCATAGGAATTTGTTCATAGTTGTTTTTTTAAACTATAGTCCGGCCCTCCAACGGTCTGAGGGACAGTGAACTGACCCCCTTTTTAAAAAGTTTGAGGACCCCTGCTCTAACCAATTGAGCTACTTGGCCAAGGTTATTGCTCACTTTTAAAGGTCAATTGAAGGGCACAGGTTTAGATCTGCTGAAGGGAGTTAAGAATCAAAATGAAATTTTTAGTAATAGATGGTTAAATGTGTGATCTTCTTTTATGTTCATATACGTGTTTGAGAGCTTTTAGTCCCCTGTAATTAAGAATTCCCTTAAGGATGCTTACCTTCAAGAATGTAGTTCAAAACTGGCTCTCTTACTCCTATATTAGAATAGTTTCCTTTATATCAGGTTGTCAGTATGCAGCACTGTACCTGAATTACCTTCTGTGGAAGAATTGAAAGATTGGAGGATCTGAGCAGAAGGGCATCTTCATTGTGTACCTTTTTGTGCCGTTTGAATTTTGAGCCCTGTGAATATGTTACTAATCAAATAAATAGTTAAGTAAAATTTAAATTTGAAGAAAAATGTTTATAAACTTCACAAAGAATGTGTAATTTGTGATGCCAGCACTTTTGTGTGAATGGGGAGAAAATATGAGGTTTGGCTACATTTTGACAAAGGATAAATGCTTTTGGTCACACTTTCCACTAACATCCTACCTACACTTTTGGTGGTGGAGTTCTTTTTCTCCCTCAGCAGCAAGTAACTTCCAGAACACTGCTGGATATCAGGACAGAAAAGAGCCAGTTGTTTATCTTCCACCTTGCAGTCTTTTGTGTAAATATCCATCTGAAAATGGTTATACCAGGAGAGAGAAGGCCATCTTCCAAATCTCTCAGACATCTGTTAGTCTGCAAGAGCCTGCCAGAACTGTATTTTGAAATTTTATTGGAACCTGCCATAGTCTACCATTCCGATTTTGTTTTTGAGGTAGCTTTGGTTTAGCTACTTTTGAAGGAGGTTTCCCAAGAAATTCCTGGGCCAAATTTGATCTCCTTCCAACTGTATTCACACACCAATAGAGAGACTTCTCTTTGCTTTAATCTGGACATGTTTTAGGGAGCAGATGTTATGACTGGTAGTTATCACTGCCCTTTAAGTTACAAACTGTGTAATCAGTCTCTAGAATAACAATAGGTTGCATTTATATTGCCTTCTCTGAAATTTAAAGTTCATATCATTTGTTTTAGTTTTCCTGATGAAATGACAATATTTAGGGGAAGGATAGTGTGGAGAAAAAGTGTTACTTTGTTTCATTTCTTCCAGGTGACTAGCCATAATGGTACAGGCTGCCCTGGAACGCAAAGCCTCAGTACAGGACTATAACTAAATTTTGAAAATTGGTGTATCATAGTATCATTTTGCTTAGATCAATCCTGGTTCAGTGGTATGCCTTTACTTTTTCTCTGCAGCTGTTAATCTTTGCATGCCTTTGTTAGAGCTTCAGTGGGAATGTAGTAATGACAGATTGTAGAAAGCTCTACCTTTTCTGTTTTAGTTTGTTAATGTAGCTGAATTTTTCTCTATATACTTTTATGCAGAATATTAAAGACTAGAGGCCCGGTGCACAAAAATTTGTGCACTCGGGGGAAGAGAAGGGGGCTCCCTCAGCCCGGCCTGTGCCCTCTCGCAGTCTGGGACCCCTCAGGGGATGTTCACCTGCTGGCTTAGGCCCGCTCCCCGGGGGATCGGGTCTAAGCTGGCAGTCAGACGTCCCTCTGGCAGCCTGGGAGCCCTTGGGGGATGTCCACTTGCCAGTGGGGAGCAGACCTAAGCTGCAGTTGGACATCCTTAGCGCTGTTGAGAGGCGGGAGAGGCTCCCACGACCACCGCTGTGCTGGCAGCTGTCAGCCTGGCTTGTGGCTGAGCAGAGCTCGCCCTGTGGGAGCGCACTGATCACCAGCAGGAAGCTCCTGCATTGAGCGTCTGCCCCCTGGTGGTCAGTGTGTGTCTTAGTGACCAGTCATTCCCAGTCTTTCTGCTGTTAGGGTCAATTTGCATATTACCCTTTTATTATATAGGATAGAGGCCTGGTGCATGGGTGGGGGCCGGCTGGTTTGCCCTGAAGGGTGTCCTGAATCAGGGTGGGGTTCCCCCTGGGGTACCTGGCCAGCCTGGGTGAGGGGCTGATGGCTGTTTGCAGGCTGGCCACAGCCCCCAGCCACCCACGCTCCCAGTGGAGACTGGCTGGAAGCAGGTATCTGGGATTTATTTATCTTCTATAATTGAAACTTTGTTGCCTTGAGTGGAGGCCACAGCCGGCCAGGGCAGGCGGGAAGCTTGGGCAACCAAGCCTCCTGCTTGCTCCAGCTTTGTGGCTGCCAGCCGCCATCTTGGTTGGGTTAATTTGCATATAGTCGCTCTGATTGGGTGGTGGGCGTGGCTTGGGCTAGTGGAGGTGCGGTCAATTTGCATGTTTCTCTTTTATTAGATTAGACTAGAAGGCCCATGCACAAAAATTTGTGCACTGCCAGGGAAGGGGGGTCCCTCAGACCAACCTGTGCCCTCTCATGGATCACGCTGCCACTCGCCTCGCCCGCTCCGCCCAAGACACTGCAGGCCCGGATCCCGCGTTGGGGCGAGCGGCCGCTCAGATCTGCTGCTGCTTGCCCCGCCCGCCCTGCCCAAGACACGGCAGGCCCGGATCCTGTGCTGGGGCTGTGCAGTGGGATCTGCCTACAGTATGCAAATTAGCCGCCATCTTTGTTGGCGGTTAATTTGCATATCTCACTGATTAGCCAATGGGAGGCGTAGCAAAAGTATGGTCAATTTCAATCTTTGTCTATTATTAGATTAGATAGATAGCTGGTGAATGCTTAATTGCAAGGTCACATTTGAAGATAGATGTTCCCATAGGGCTATGCTTTACATATCTAATAGTTTGTAATTGTTTAAGAATCCTGAAAAGAATATGAACTTATAATTTATTGCTTCACTATGGTAAAATCTGCAACTTGATAGCAAAGCCTCCTTTACCAATTGAATTGTGAGACAACACTGGAATATTGAGTTTATCTATTATCATTGGCTGTTTTATAGTTCTTTGGGGGTATATTGAAAAACCATTTTCTATATGTATAAATTTCCTTATACATACATATGATTACTTGATTTTTAAAAATATATATTTTTATTGATTTCAGAGAGCCACGTTGGCTGGACTGATTACTTGATTTTAAGAAATAATTACACCCTTTGTTTTTGTGAACATCTAAGAAAGGTGATGTATGCTGATATGTAAAATCAGCATTGGATTAGAAATCTGTTCTAAGCTTTACTCCATTTTTAGCTGTTAACCTTGGGCAGGTTACTTTTTCTGTGCATCTTCTGTAAAAAATAGGAAAGTAGGCAATGTGTTACTTAAGGTTTCTTGGTAAATGATTATTTAAGTTTATATAGTTCAGGGCAGCTTCATAGATAAAGAAGTAAATTAGCTCAAACACTAGTAAGTGGTTGAAAAAAATAAAATTTGATAATTGTGAAATTGGAGAAGGGGGAAAGAAAACATTGGTGTTAATAGTTTGTAGAAAAGCAACAGATTTATATTAAGGGTAGATGTTCAGAACCAGACTTGGAGTGCTTTTAGGCATCCTTTTAGCATTCCTGATCCCACAGGCTAGGCCGAAACCGGCTTTCTGACATCCCTCAGGGATCCTGGATTGTGAGAGGGCACAGGCCAGGCCAAGGGACCCAACCAGTGCACTATCAGGGCCGGGGAGGGACACGGGAGATTGGCCAGCCGAGGAGAGACCTCGGGAAGGATCCAGGGTGTGTCCAGCCCATCTGGCTCAGTCCCGATCAGCTGGACTCCAGCAGCAAGCTAACCTACCAATTGGAGCATCTGCCCCCTGGTGATCAGTGCACGTCATAGTGAGCGGTTGAGTGCCCTTAGCATATCATTAGCATATTATGGTTTGATTGGTTGAACAGATGAACTGGACACTTAGCATATTAGGCTTTTATTATGTAGGCTATGAATGCCTTCATTTGAGCATCTCTTTAGATTCTTTTATTGACTTAGTAACTCCTGGCCTATTATTTACTGTTAGAATCAGTTTATTTTATAGGTTTTAATGAAATACTATATTAGCGTTTTTTGACTCATAATTTATTTAAAATAACATTTATTTTAAGAGTATACTTTGATGAGTTTTGACATATGTATTTGTGTAATCAGCACCACAATCATGATAGATAGCATTTCCATCATCCCAAAAGTTTTCCTTATAACTTTTTGTAGTCCTCTTCCTTCACATCCAGTGACTGACAATCACTGTTATATTTTTTGTTACTACTGTTTTGCTTTTATTAAGAATTTATATAGTATTTAGTCTTGTGTCTGGTTTCTTTCACTTAATATAATATCTTTGAGACTGATTTCTGTTGTTGTAGGTTTCAGTAGTTTGTTCCTTTTCATTGTTGTCCATTGTATGGATTTACTAGTTTGTCGAGTTGATGGACATTTGGGTTGCTATAAGTTTTGGACTAGAATTAAGCTACTGTGAACATTTGAGTATAGGTCATTGTGTTGACACATGCTTTAATTTTGCTTGCATAAATACACAAGAGAGGCCTGGTGCACAGATTCGTGCACATTGAAAGGAAATCAATTAGAAAAAATACTTTAATATTGCTATTCACCCTTCCTTTATAATAGAAGTGTCATATATGAAAGAAAATTAGAAAACTGTATATGAAAATAATATGTAAATTAATAAATAATAACAACATGATATAGCAATAAAGACATGCTATAAAAACAAAAACATGATATAAAAACAACATTGATAAAAACAATGATTGATAAATTGATTAAAGTTATTCTAATATCTCCCTAATATTTACCACATTAAGAGTAAAAACTCTTTCAGAGTGCTTGACTAATTTTCCTTATGATGAAGTATTTACAACTTTAATGGTACATGCTCTTCGAACTCAAGAGAAAGCAACATATAAATGACCATGTCTGAAAATGGTTCAGGTAGTAGGAATAATTCTACTCTGTCTAGAGTTTGTCCTTGTGATTTATTAATAGTCATTGAAAATGCTGGCATCACGGGAAACTGTCTTTGAATTAACTTAAATGGGAGGCCAGTGTCAGATGGGGACAAATCAATTCTTGGAATCAGAGCAACCTCTCCTTCCGCAGATCCTGTCAATACTTCAGCTTCGATTATGTTAGGTTGCAATCTTTTGATAATAAATCTAGTACCATTCCAAAACCCCATTTTCTATTAAGATTTCCCAGTAGCATGATGATTGTACCTACTTTTAATTTTAATTTATGACATAGCATTCATAAAGAAAGAAATAAATCATTTCATGGGGGATTTCAATAATATCCATTCTGAGAGCTTTATATGAATTGTGCATGCACAAGTCAAAATTTATTTTTAAATTGCCAGTGTGCATCATATGTACTGGCCAGTTGGTTGGGCAGATGGACAGATATACCTACGTACAGTCAGTAACTTAGCCTTTTATATATATAGATGTTAATGTTGACATTATTGCAGACTTTCCTAATTTCTCCCCCTTTGCCCACCTCAACTATCCCTGCATCCCCCTCTTTTGGCCTTCACCACATCATTGTCTGTATGCATGGGATATGTATGTATGTTCTTTAGCTAATTCCTTTCAATCCCCTCACCTCTGGCTCCCATCTATCTGTTTCATGTACCCATTACTCTGTTTCTATTTTATTCATCAGTTTATTTGTTCTTTAGATTCCACATATTAGTGATTTGTGTCTTTCTCTGACTGGCTTATTTTGCTTAGCATAATACTCCCCAGGTCCATCCATGCTGTTGCAAAGCATAAGAGTCCCTTCATTTTTTGGCCCTGTAGTAGTCCATTGTATAGATGTACCACAGTTTTTTTATCCCCTCTTCTGCTGATGGGCACTTGGGCTGTTTTCAGTTCTTGGCTATTGGAAATAACACTGCTATGAACATAGGGGTGCATATTTTCTTTCTGATTGGTGTTTCAACATTCTTAAGATATATTACCAGAAGTGGGATCACTGGGTCAAATGACAGTTCCGTTTTAATTTTTTGAGAAAATTCCACAGTTTTTCACAGTGGCTGCACCAGTCTGCATTCCCACCAGCAGTGCACTAGAGTTCCTTTTATCCACAGTCATCACCAGCACTTGTTGCTTGTTGATTTTTAAAATATGTCTTTATTGATTTTTAGGGAGAGAAGAAAGGAAAGGGAGGAAGAGGGAAAGGGTGACGGAAAGGGAAAGGAAGAGGGAGAGGGAGAGGAAGGAGAAAGAAAGGGAGGTGATGTGAGAAACATTAATCTGTTGCCTCCCATATGCACCTCCACCGGAGACCGAACCCACAACCTATAGGCATGTGTCCTGACCTGGAATTGAACCAGTCACCATTACATGCATGGGAAGACACTCAACCACCTTAGCCATACTGACCAGGGTTGATTTATCATCAATAGTAGCCATTGTCATTGTAGTTTTAATTTGTATCTCTGTTGATTAGTGGCCTCTTGAGCATTTTTTCATTTCTTCTTCCTCTTTGGAGAAGTGTCTTTTCGGGTCCTTTGCCCATTTTTAAAAATTATATTGTATGTTTTCCTTGTGTTCAGTTGTATAAGTTCCTTATATATTTTGGAAGTTAACCCTGTATCAGATGTATCATTGGTGAATATTTTCTCTCATATAAGTGTGTTCTCTTTTCATTTTGTTGATGGTTTTGTTTTGTTTTGTTTTTTGCTCTGCAGAAACTTTTTAGCTTTAGGCAGTCCCATTTGTTTATCTTTGAGGGGAGTTTCCCTTCCCCTCAAAGACGTATTGACAAAAATTGCTGCAAGATATGTCTGAGATTTTACTGCCTATGTTTTTTTTTTTCTACAAGTTTTATTGTTTCATGACTTATATTGAAGTGTTTTATCTATTTGAGCTTATTCTTGTGTATAGTGTAAGTTGGTGGTCTAGTTTCCCCCTCCCCTCCCCTCCCTCCTCCTCCCCCTTCCCCTCTCCCCTGCCTTCCCTTTTCCTCCCCTCCCCCTCCCCTCTCCCTCCCCTCCCCCCTCCCCTCCCCCTTCCCTTCTCCCCCTTCCCCACCTCTCCCCTCCCCAGACTGCTTTTGCTGTGTGCCAGAGATTTTGGGTTTTTGTGTGTGTCCATTTTCATTGTTTGTAGGAATTCTTTGACTTCTTCTTGATTTCATTGGTAAACCCATTCATTGTTTAATAACATGCTCGCTAGCTTCCATTTGTTTGAATGTTTTTGGGTGTTTTTACTATAGTTTATTTTTAATTTCATGCCATTGTGATCTGAGAAGATGATTGATATGATTTCAATCGTTTTGAATTTGTAAATACTTAGCTTGTGTCCTAACATCTGGTCTGTCTTTGAGAATGTACCATGTGCACTTGAGAAGAATGTGTATTCTGTTGATTTGGGGTGAAATGTTCTGTAAATGTCAATTAAATGCATTTGAACTAGTGTGTCATTTAGGGTTGCTGTTTCCTTGCTGATTTTTTTTTCTAGAAGATTTACCCAGTGGTGTTAGTAGGGTGTTAAAGTCCCCTACTGTCGATCTCTCCCTTTAAGTCCTCCAGAAGTTTTTTTAATATATATGGTTGCTCCTGTCTTGGGTGTATATATGTTTATCAGGGGTATATCCTCTTGTTGTATTGATTCCTTTAGTATTATGAAGTGGTCTTCATTGTCTCTTGTTATGGCCTTCATTTTGTAGTCTAGTTTGCCAGATCTGACTATTGCTACCCCAGTTTTTTTGTTTATTTGTTTATGTTTTTTTAATTCCTATTTTCATGGAAAATCTTTTCCCACCCCTTCACTTTCATCTTTTGTGAGTCTTTTGTTCTGAGGTGGGTCTCTTGTAGACATCATATATATGGGTTATGTTTTTTTTATCCATTCAGCTACCCTGTGTCTTTTGATTGGAGCATTTAATCCGTTTACATTTAAGGTTATTACTGATAGGTATTTATTGCCATTTTTACTCCTTATGCCTGTGTTCCCCCCTCTCTCTCTATTTCTTCTTCTTACAACAGTTCATTTAACATTTCTTGGAGTTCCGGTTTGGTGGTAATAAATTCTGTTAGCGTGTGTGTGTGTGTGTGTGTGTGTGTGTGTGTGTGTCCGAAGCTCTTTATTTTATCTTCAATTTTGAACTATAGCCTTGCTGGATAGAGTAGTCTTGTATTCATTCCCCTGCTTTTCATTACACTGTATAATTCATGCCACTTGCTTGTGGCCTGAAGTGTTTCTATTGAGAAATCTGCTGAAAAACTGGGAGCTCCCCTGTAGCTAACTTTTTGCCTCTCTGTTGCCACCTTTAAGATACTTTGTCTTTACTGTTTGCCATTTTTATTATGATGTGTCTTGGTTTGGGTTTTTTTGGGTTCATCTTGATTGGGACTCTGTGTGTCCTGGACTTGTGTGACTTTTTTCTTCACTAGACCAGGGAAGTTGTCTGTCATTTATTTAATCATGTTCTCTAGTACTGGTTCAGATTCTTCTCCTTCTGTTATCCCTATAATGTGGATGTGGTTACATTTCATACTGTCCCAAAGCTCCCTTAAAATCTCCTCCAGCTTTTTAATTCTTTCTACTTCCAATAGTTGTTTTTTTGGTTTTTTTTTTTACCTTGTGTTCTAACTTGCTAATTCAGTCCTCAGCTTCTTCTAGTCTACTGTTGTATCCTTCCAGGGTGTTCTTTAATGCTTCTATGTCATTCTTCATTTCTGATTTATTCTTATTTATGGTTTCCACCTTTTTTTTCTTTTTTTTCCCCCATGCTGGTGTAGTTATCATTAAGTTTCTTATAGTTATCATAAAATTGCTTATAGCTTACTAAGTTGTTTGAGCACCATTATAACCATCACTTTGAATTCTTTTTATATGACAAATTGTTTACCTCCATTTCATTTAGTTCCTTTACTGGTGATTCCTCCTTTTCTTTCAGTTGAAGTTTGTCTGTCTTCCCATTTTAGAGTTCCAGTAGCCTGGGGCACCTGGTGAGGTGGGCCGCATCACAGCAGCGGGTCCAATCTTCTGGTGGAGCTTGGTCTCTCTGGCAGTTGCATGTGTCGTGGGTGTTGGGTGACTCCAGGGTCTGGTCTTCCAGGGGCACAGGGTCAGGCACACCTTGTCATAGAGGCAGGTCCGTGTTTCTGGGTAAGTCAGGTCATGGCTACAGGGTGGTCTCCAAGTGGCAGGGCCATTTGTCCTGGGGTTCTGGGTCAGGTGCAGTGGGTCGTGATGGCAGTGAGTCACAGTGGTTCTGTACGTCTGTCAGTGTTAGGTCATGGTGGCAGGGCCAGGGACTTCACGTTAATTTTTATTTTATGCCAAGTGTTTCTTATACTTGCCTTTCTTCCAAAATCTGGCTGGCAAAGCTACAGCAACAATTCATTGCTCTCCCAAGATGATACATGAGGCTTTCCTTGGGCAGCCACAAGACAGTAGATCTCTGTACTGCTCACCAGAATGTTAAAAGTTAATATAGAGGCGTTAACTGGGTTCAGCCATGCATGTGTTTCACATGGTCTCACCAACACTGGAATCTCTCAATGCTGCATTTTCAAAATAATGTGAATTATTTTTATTTCATCTTCTTGTCTCATCACTATGCCTAGAACTTCCAGTACTATGTTGAATAAGAGTGGTGAAAGCAGACATCCCAGTCTTGTTTCTGATCTTAAGGGAAACACTTTTAGTTTTTGACCATTAAGTATGATGTTGGCTATAGATTTTTCATATATGGCCTTTATTATGTTGAGGTATGATCCCACTGTTCCTACTTTGCTGAGAGTTTTTATCATAAATAGGTGCTGTTATTTATCGAATACTTTTTCTGCATCAGTTGGTATTTATCTTTCAATCTGTTTATGTGATGTATCACATTTCCTGGTTTGGAAATCAACATTGCATCCCTGGAATAAATCCCACTTTATCATGTATGCTTTTTTTCAATGTATTGCTGGATCTGATTTGCTAGTATAGTCTGTTGAGGATTTTGGCATCTATGTTCATCAGGGATAATGGCCTATACTTTTCTTTCTTTGTTGTATGTCTATCTGTTTTAGGTATTAGGATAATGTTTCTCTCATAAAAAGAGCTTTGAAGTCTTTCCTTCTCTTGAATTTTTTGGAATAGTTTTAGGAGATTAGGTGTTCTTCTTTGATTGTTTGGTAAAACTCACCTGTGAATACATCCAGTCCAGGTCTTTTATTTGATGGGAATTTTCTGGTTACTGCTTTGATTTCATTAGTTGTCATTGATCTATTCAGGTGTTCTCCTTCTTCGTGATTCAGTTTTGGAAGTTTTTATGTTCCAAAATACTTGTCTGTTTTCTTGTTACGTAGTTGTTCGTAAAGAGAGACATTTCTGTATTGTATATATAAAGTATAGCAAGTATATGTTTAACTGTTTAAAAAACAGCCAAACTGTTTTTCCAAGTGACTATACCATTTTGCATTGCATTCCCACCAATAATGAATGAGAGTTCCAGTTGCTCCACATCCCTGTCAACACTTGGTATTGTTAATCTTTTCAAATATTAGCCATTCCAGTTAGTGTGTGGTGATTTCCCATTTTGGTTTTGATTTGCACTCCCTTAATGTTTGTTTTTAATGCATGCTGATCTGTGCTTTGTGGCATTGTGTTAGAAGCACCAAATAGGATCAAGTTTTGTGAGTTGTTTGTTTTCAGATTATTTTACCATTTTGGTTTGTAACCCTATGTTCTCAGAACATAATTGGATTCTCCACAATTATTAGCACAATTATTTTATGTTAATTGGTTTTCTTTGTTGTCTAGAAATCTGTTATACTGAAAATATGATCAAACACTGCAAATTATTGTATCACTAGTATAATTCTTTGTGATTGTATCTTATCAATTTGGATTCTGGGGAAGTAAAACCTTATGTAAGTTTTCAAAATGTTTTTAACCTTATCAGTTAATTAATGGATACATAGCTATATTTTATGTCATTTAATTTTTTTGATGAAACTACAATATGAAAGCTTAAACTGTAAAAGAGACGATATACTCAAGTTTTGACATTTGATAGTTGGGATATGATATACTTTGAGGCAAATTCTGTAAAAGTATTAAGGATTGAGACTTTTGTTCTCATATGCTCCAGTACATTAAAGGGATTGCGTGAGCAGACAGTAGTGGAATGCTGATATCCCATCCCTATGCAATTGAAGAAATTGCGTATTTTTACCAAGAAGTAGAGGGAGACATTTGGTAAAATACATGAGCAGCCAAATTTGGTATCTTAACTATTAACACTTCATTGCCCTGAGGAAATTCCTTCTTTCTGTTTGAAACAAATTTTTAATCTTCATTTAATAAAGTGCTAGGGTCCAGAAATTTTAACTTAAATGTCAATTAAGAGCCTTTGAGAAGAAAGTAGGGGAGGTGATGGATATATCAGACTTGGTCACCCTCTAGTGGCTGCTATGGTCATATTGCAACTTTAATTGATCCTCTTTTAATGAACATCTGGACGATAATGGCTGAGGTGTTTATTTCTATAGAACTCCTTTTTTTGTACTACAATGTAAAATATCTGGACTGATGAGCAACTTTAAGTAAAGGAGATCCTTAAAATATCAACATTGTAGTATGACTAAGGGTGACTTTATTTTCACAAAGAGAGATTCTGCCTTACAATTTGATTGTATTTTCCTTGTTTATTTTCATTGTATTTTTGTTGTTGCTGTTTTGTTTATTTTCAGTTGCTTGGAACTGTAACATATTTTGTTAAAGCCAGTATTTCAAGTGATGTGTTGGTGCCTAGTCCCTGAGACTGGCTTAACAACTTTGGTGCATATTTTAAAACTCTGGGTAGTTTTAAAAATCCCAATGCCTAGGCCGTAAGTCATACAATTAAATCAAAGTATTTGGGATGGGAAACAGGCATCAGTGTTTTTTAAAGATTCCCACATAATTTCAATGTAAAGCAAAGTTTATGAACCACTGCGCTATTTAACCTATAATGCAGAGGTTAAAGCTATAAAGTCCTGCCATTCAAAACCTTGTTGTTGTTTTTTTATGACAGAATACCTTTCCCAAGCCATATATAGTGGTTTTGATGGCTTAAGACCTATAAATAATTAACAGGCTTAAATTAACATGTAGATTTTTGCTATTAAAAAGGGCATTTGTTCATATTACTCTCAAATGGTTCAAAAAATATTCTGAGAGAGGAAAATGAATGATAAAGCAAATTGGCCAAAATGTGAAAATATGGTGAATCTGTAAAGATATATGGGAATTCCTTGTATTAGTGTTATAACTCCTGTAAAGGTTTTTAAAACATTATAGTACCTAGTCCTATAAAAAAAGAGTTGTTAACTCAGATTTCTAAACCCATTTATATGTAATTCCAAAACCTAAATTCTGAAACACTGCCTTTAATCTCAAGATTGTATATGCAAGAGGTGGTGACTAAAGCCAGATGCACTCTGCTCCAGTGATTTTAAAAATTAAACATAAAAAATAACTCTAAATATTTTACCAGTTAGAAATTTTTCAACAACTGAAATCTCCATCCTTAATGTATTTGTTCAATGAAAATTATTAATAAAGATACATAGGAATACATTAAAACAGACACAGGTACAACAGATGAAATGATATTTCATGGACTGAAAAAAATCCTTTTTGTGAAGATGATATTTTTGATTTTTAATACAAAATTGCTGTTAATATAGTTTTAATCTGTCTTTTAAGAACTGGCTTTAAATATCTCTAGAAATATATATATATATATATATATATATATATATATATATATATATATACACACACATACATATATAGCTAAGTGACCGTGTACCCTCCGACTGTCCGACCAGCTAGTACATATGACCAGAGAGGAGGGAGCCTGATTCCTCACAGTCCGCGCGATTCTACCTTCGGCCATGGGTTATATTGTTGCTGGGGCACTGTCGCCCCAAATTCTGCTTTACTGCCGAGCTGTAATTAAGTCTTCTAATTAATTTCCTTTCAGTGTGCACAAATCTGTGCACCTGGCCACTAGTTGTATTTTATAAGCCAGACTAAGACATCTAGCCTGGGGCTCCTTCCTACTGTGTGTAGAAAAGGAGGTAGAGCTTTTTTTTCCTTTTTTTTTTTTTTTTCTGTCTTAAACTTTCCTAAGCTGTCATTGCTTGCCATCTAGTCAAATTCATCAAATTGAGATGTGATGGGAATACATTGATATCAGAGAATATTTCATTTTAAAAAAAAATATTTTTATTGATTTCAGAGAGGGAAGGGAGAGGGAGAGAGAAATAGAAATATCAATGATGATAGAGAATCATTGATTGGCTGCCTCCTGCATGCCCCACACTGGGGATCAAGCCTACAACCTGGGCATGTGCCCCTGACTGGAATTGAACCCAGGACCCTTCAATCCACAGGCTGGTGCTCTATCCACTGAGCCAAACTGGTTAGGGCAAGAATATTTCATTTTAAAAGACCACCAGTGAAAAGGATTAAGTCATGTCAGAGTTGTGGGTGTGTGGAATGTGCACAAAGCCAAAGGCAATTGGCTTTTTGAGTACAGAATCAAATTCCTCATCCAGCTTCTCCCAGTGGACTGATGATCACTTCTAGAAACTCCATCCCAAAGGTAACTCACAATTCACCAGAGAGGCAAGAAGTTAGAGGATAAAGCACAAGAGGAAGAACCACTGTGGGGAGATCTGAGCAGGACTGGTTGGCATTCAGTTAGAAGCACTGGCTTTGCATTCCACAGTGACTTCAACTGGTAGTTGAAGCTAGTTATTGGTGTGCCCAGTGAGCCATGCATTCCTGAGGGTTACTCAGTGTTTTTAAAATAAAGTCTGAAAGCTTGATCTTAGTAACCCACTATTCATATTTTTTCTGAAGGCACTTTAGCAGAGTCTGTATTTCGATTCTGTGAGCCTGTTTTTTCATTTTGTGAATACTAAACTATAAAGTAAATGGTGCTCTAAAAGTAAGTACACATTTCAGAGTTTCTGTAATTGATACTTGAGAAGTTGAGGTGGGTTTGGGTCTCACTGAAGAGAGATACTGCTCTTCTCATTAAAAAAAAGAAAAACCCATATATTTCTACATGAACATTTCTGTCTCTCTTACCAGGAACTTCTTTCATCTTTTACTTTCCTAGTCAAAGATATGGGCCTGTTTGTTTTTTTGTATCTGTGCTGCTTCTTTATGGACATAGGTGCTGAGTGTATTTTCTCAAAAGACAGGAATTAACATCCATGTCAACAGTCTTGGATCTCTGGTTTTGGGCTTTGTCCCCTACCCTTCAAGTCTCCATCTCTTTATTCTCGAAAATACGCTTTCCTAGGTTCTTAGAAAATTAATAATTATTTATATTGCCCTGCCTCCCCTTGTTCCTCCACCTTTGGCAGCCTTTGAGGGTCAGCTCCCTTTTGCAGTCCTTGGTGGATTGTCTTAGCTGGACTGAAAAGCCAGTTATCTCAATAGCATATGAATTTAGCATGTTTATATGTGACTTTCAAAATAAGGTGGATTAGATAATGTCACTTGTCTCCTAAATAATTAAGATATAGTATAACAGTCTATAAGGTGGTTCTTAAGAAGCCTATCATCCATATTCTTTATTATAAAAGTGATCCACTGACATTATATATTCCTCTGATGTCTTCATATGGATAAATAAGAGCATTTTAGTTGTTTTCATTTTGAAATAAAATAACTTTATAATATGACACGTTGCTAAGTGAAATAAGTAGTAGAAAGACAAGTAGTGTATGATACCACTTACATGTGTAAGCCAAAAAAGACAAACTCGGAGAAACAGAGTGGTAGTTTCCAGGGGGTGGGAGGTGGAGGGAAATGGGAAAATTCTGATCAAAAGGTAAACAAGTTCTGGGGATTTAATATACAGCCTGGTTACTATAGCTAATAATGCTGTATTATATACTTAAATGGTAATTATGTGACTAGATGGCTAATGCTGTGGTGGTTATCATTTTGTAACATATTTATTTGATTTTTTATCCTCAATTGAGGATGTTTCCATTGATTTTAGAGATATGTGAGAGAGAAATATGGATAGATTGCTTCCCTTCCATACACACCCCCAGGGAATCGAACCTGCAACCATTTTGGTGTATGGGACGACTCTCCAACAGAGCCACCCTGCTATGGCTATTCTTTAAATGTAACCATTTATTTTTTGAACAGGAAGTATACACAGATTCTGCAAAATTTTAAAACAGGTGCAAGAGGCTACATCACAATATTAAATCTGTTCTGGACACTGATCCACACAGTTTGCCTCCCTTAATTTGCTTTTTATTTATACGTTCTACTATAACTTGTTCTTTTCACTCATTTTCTGGAGGTCATTTCAATCAGTACAAATAGAGTTGACGTTTTGAGTCATTCTTTTTTTATGGCAGCAAAGTTTTACATTATACTATAATCCATTGAACCTGTTCTCTGTTGTTGGATATTTAGATCCTGCCCCTCCTCAGGCTTTGACTAAGACAGTGTCTCATTTATTATCTATGTACATTGGGTACTTTGCACATGCAAGATGATATTTGTAAGATGAAGTCCTAGAAGTGGAATTGATTAATGTCAAAGGGTATGAACACTTTCAATTTTGACATTACCAAATTGCTCTCCATAAGGTTTACAACTATTTATACTTCCAGCAGCTGTGTTTGAGAGTATCATTTACTCCGCTCTTGGCAGCAGAGAGCTAACTTTTTGATCTTTGCCTATCGAAATGATTTTTTAAAATGGTACTTTTATCTTAGTTCATATATTCTGTGGTTGTCCATTTTCCTGTACTGTTTAAAGAATGATTTAGATTTCTGTGAATTGTGTGTTTATGTCCTTTGTCCATCTGCTTTCTGTATTTTTCTTTATTTGTGGGAACTCTTCCATTATTAAGGAAATTAGTCCTTTTTCTGTACTATACTGTATGTTGCAAATATTTCCCCCAGTTACTTGTCATTTGACCATTTATGGCATGTGTTGAAATGCAGAAAGTTTTTATTTCTGTGTAGTTAGATTAATAGTGTTTGCTTCTGTAGCTTCTGGGTTTGCGTCAGACGGAAAAGCTGTTCTTTTCTCTGAAATGAAAAAAGAAAAAATTATGTTTTCTTTAATGCTTTCTAGGTTTTACTTTTTAGGTTTAATAGTCTTATTTTTGTCAATAAAGAGAAAGACATCTTGCCCTGGCTGGTGTGGCTCAGTTGACTGAGCATTTACTCCCGCACTGAAAGGTTGCCAGTTCCATTCTAGGTCAGGGCACATGTCCAAGTTGCAGGTTTGATCCCCAAACTGAGTGCATATTGGAGGCAACTGATCGATGTTTCTCTTTTACATTGATGCTTTACTCTCTTTCTTTCTAAAATCAATAAAAAAATTTAAAAAGAGAAATACATCTTAAAAGTTAATATCAAAATACCATTTTTGGTTTTCTCATAATAGCCTTTGCTATTTAATTGTAGGATGGACTGTATGGCGTAGACAGTAGATCCAGACAAATTAATAGTCAAATTATAGCTCTGTTACTTAACTGCTCTGTGAGGTGGGAAGATTAATGTATCAAAGGCTCTGTTTTCTTATATGTAAAATAAGGATATTTGTACCTACCTCCAGGTTATGAATATTGGAAGATAATGTATATATTAGTTATATTCTTGTAGCAGATGTCACAATTTATAATTCAACACATGCTAGTTTTCTTCTTTCCCTGACTTCAATGTCATGGTCATAGGGGGAAAAATTAAAAGGGTAGAATCCGTTAATGATAAAAACATGTTCCAGATTATCTCATAAAACACTGTTTTAGTGATACTTCGCTATAAAGAAAAAAATCTCTGACATAGTCTGTTCATTGTATCATTTATAATTAAATAGTAGAAACTTCAGGCTTATATGCTAAAGCAAGACAGCTACACAGTGACATGTGAAAAAAATTTTTAATGCTTTTCTTAAAGAGGAGTTTAGAAACACATCTTCTTACTCTGCTGCTTTCCCCATTACACAGTCTGCTGTTGTCCAGATTGCTGTGGGTCGTCTCACCAAATGAGTTTTGTGTCTCTAAGTTAATTTTCTGACAGAATCACTTCAGTCTGATGGCTTTGGTGTTTGTGTATCTATTAAGCACACTGCCAGGACACGTCTGTCCACTACTTTCCACTTCGCCCATTAAACAGATGTCAATAGAGCTGCTCCCTTGCTCTGCATTAATTGTAGGGGGCTGCAGGATGCAATGTAAAAGGGTGGAGTTACATGAAACTGGTTTAGGTATCATAGAAGGTAAACATAAATCCTATCATCAGTTTGGTCTAACTTACTAGTGTTATAGGAATAGAAAAGATATAGGAGGAAGTGAGTTTCAGTTTTAAAATTCTGTTTCTTGGTTAACCTTTCTTTCCCTTACTTCATTCAACAACCTCCACCAGTTAAATTCAGCGATTCTGAACAAGTACATACATATTGGAGAAGTCTCGGGTAAGAAGCTCTCATTAAAGTTGTATATAGCACCCTGCTGAGCTTTACAATTGGTTCAGAAATGAGAATCTGTTAGGTTAGAGCAAACATCCTAGCTGTGGTGATAAGTAATGTGGAGATGATTAATGATTTGTCTGTGAAAGGCAGTGAGCATTAAGTCTGCTTTTGTGCCCTTTTTAAAAAAGGTGGAGGTGAGAGAGGTAGCAAGGAGGAAGGACAGACCATGCTTTTCATAGCTATATGCTTATGTTCTTTATCTGAATTAGGGGTTCTCTAGCTCTTTCTTCTTTTATAAAACCAAGGAAGCTTTAAATTTCAGTTACACCCCCAAAGACTAGGATATTTCACTCACTGGAGAAAGTGGGGTGGAACCTGGAATGAGGAGGGGTTAGGAAAAACCCACCTTATGTAACTTTAAAAGTTCTCACTTCTATCTTCCTGTTGGTGATGTAGTTTTCTTTTTCCCTTTTCTCTGAGTAAGTTGTGGTACCATGATCTTTCCTCTTGGGGCACATGTCTACAGGAGAATGGGTGAAAAATTGGTGGTAGAGGTAATGCTGTTCCTCTTAATCCTATTGCATGCATCACATCAGATAAAATTGAGTTGGGCTGCTGTTATAACTTTAGATTTCCTGACTCAGAAAGGCTGCCCAAGATTGTCCCTGCTTCCTCGTTCAGCTGCAAGTGCCTGTTTTCTGAGCCCTTTAAGTGTGAGGCAGAGAAAGTGACATATGCACCATTTTGAAGCAATGTGTGCCTTGGCAGAAAAAGACTGGTGTAGATGAGTACATCAGTACTTAAACACAGATCTGTATCTATCATAGCAAACTTATAATGGTATCAACACCATTGTAATCCTGTGACTTGGAAATCAAGTACCTGGTATCAGGACCAAAGTTAGGTGGTGATTGTTTGAATGTGGTATCCTGTAAACCTTTGCTATTCAAAGTCTGATCTTCAGGCCAGTAGCATCCTCATCACCTGGAAGCTTGTTAGAAATGCAGAATTTCAGTCCCTGCCCCAGACCTACCAAATACTTAATCAGAATCTGCAAGAACCCCAAGTTATGTGAATGCACATTAAAGTGTGAAAAGCTTTGCTATAAAGCGTACCCGCTTTTTAAAAATCAGCATCTACTATGTTTTCCCTTTGGTCAAAGTTTGCAGGAAGGTTTTTAAAAAAAATAGAAAATGCCCTTTATTTCACCAACAGTAAGCCTGATGTCACTGCAATGTCACATTGTTCAGGCTGTTTCTGAATCTTCCTGGAGATGCTATTTATCAATGCAGTTATTTCTACCTGATCTCTGCAACAGAAATAAGTCAGCTCTTTGTTTTACAGCTCTTTTAATAATAAGTTACCATTTGTTAAGAGTTTACTATGTTTAAGGAACTATATTAAGTTTCTAATATTCTCTCATTTAATCCTTACAACATCCCCGCCCTCCTTTTTCCCATCAAAGATGAGGACATAGGCCCAGAGAATTCCAATGTGACTTGGTCAGGTTATATATCTCCTTTAATATTAATTCAGACCTAGATTTGTCTGAGCCCAAAGCCAGTGTCCTTTTCTGTCCCTCTTCCATTTGGTCAGAATTTACCTAAGAGCAGGTAGGTGAAATGTATAATTTGAACTCATGTTGACTATTTGAATTGAAAGATATTCTTTTGATCTTATAGTGCACAATACAATCTGATGGGAACAGCAGCCTTAGACTAGAATAGGAAATCAGAATTGTAGTATAGTTCTACCACTAACTAACTCAGTGTCTCTTTTGTTTGCCTTTTTTTTTTTTGTAAACTTGGGGAGCAGGTAAATGGGGGGTCACTTTAAAGGCAAAGAATTGGTATATTGTTTGCAAATAAGTAAAATCAAGTTTGCTACAGAATGTCTCATTTTGTAATTTGCTAGGGGAAGGGGGTGGTTGGTAATACCTTTCAACAAATCTTTAAGGCTAGAAGGGGCTTTAAGAGATGAGTTAGCCAAACGCTCTGAATGGAGGACGATGTAATCTTTCTGATTGTTTTTATTTAGAAAACCTATCTTGAGAAGGAGCTGTCCATGTTATGTGTGAGATGTATTTTAGGTAGACATTTCCCTTTCTGTTCAACATTGGTTGGTCTGACTGAGGTATTATTGCTAATAATTTTTAAGATACTTTAATAACAATGAGGAAGATTTTATATGTTAAAGAAGACTTGAAAGTGAATTCTAAGGAAGAATTTAGAATGTGCTGCCTCTAAGATGCCTGTGAAACAACTTTTTGGCATAAGCAAGAAGGAAACATTTCATTTTGGCAAGAGGGAAATATCCAGTGTAAGAATAGTTTCATACATACACACAAAAAAGTTTTTAAAAGATTTCAAATAATTGAAGTAGCATTTCTACTTGCTTACTCAGCTTGGTCTCAAATACTTTCTATTAGTATTTGAACTACCCTTTTTTAGAGAAAAAAATCAGGTTAATGATACTGGCTAATTGTAGAAATCACTATATTTAGTATTCCTTTCTTCAAAGATCTATTATTAACTCAGCAATTCTGCAAGGTATATACACCCCCAAAGAATTGAAAACAGGTACTCAAACAAATACATGTACATTCATGTTCATAGCAGCACTATTCACAGTAGCCCAAAGGTGGAAACTGTCCACACATCTTATCATTGGATAAATGGATAAATCAATTGTGGTATCTCTATATGCAGAATATTATTCAGCCATAGAACAGTGAAGTATGGATGCATAGTACAATTTGGATGAATCTCAAAAACATTTACGTGAAGTGAAAGAAACCAGAAACACTAGAGTTCATTTATATGAAACTAGAGGCCCGGTGCACAAAAATTTGTGCACTCGGTGGGGCGGGGGGGTGGTCCCTCAGCCTGGCCTGTGCCCTCTCGCAGTCTGGGACCCCTTGGGAGATAACGACCTGCTGGCTTAGGCCTGCTCCCGGGTGGCAGAGAGCAGGCCCAATCCCTAGGTGCAGCCCCTGGTTGGGCTCAGAGCAGGGCTGATTGGGGAGTTGGGGCACTGCCCCGTCATGCACAGAGCAGGGCGGATCGGGAGGTTGCAATGCCACCCTCAGTCACGCTCAGGGTAGGGCCTATTGGGGGGTTGGGGCACCGCCCCCTGTCATACTCAAGGCAGGGTCGATGGGGAGGTTGCGGCGCCACCCCTTGTCACGCACAGAGCAGGGCCAATCAGCTGGTCGGGGCGCTGCCCCCTGTCACGCACAGAGCAGGGCCCATCAGGGGGATTGGGGCTCCGTACCCTGTCATGCACAGAGCAGGGTCGATCAGGGGGTTGGGGAGCTCCCCCCTGTCACGCACAGAGCAGGGCCCATCAGGGGGTTGAGGAGCTCCCCCCTGTCACTCACAGAGTAGGGCTGATAGGGGAGTTGGGGCACCGCCCCCATAACACACAGAGCAGGGTGGATCAGGGGGTTGGGACACCACACCCTGTCACTCTCAGGGAAGGGCCAATGGGGAGGTTATGGCTCTACCCTGTCACACACAGAGCAGGGCCCGTGGCCGGGAGGGGGTTGGGGCGCCAAACCCTGTCACACACACAGCAGGGCCGATCAGGGGGTTGGGGCGCCGCACCCTGTCACACACAGAGCCGCAGGGCGATCAGGGGGTTGGGGAGCTCCCCCCTATCAGGCACAGAGCAGGGCTGATCAGGGGATTGGGGTACCTTCCCCTGTCATGAACAGAGCAGGGTGGATAGGGAGGTTGTGGCCCCGCCCCCTGTCACACACAGAGCCGGTGATCCCGGTGCCGGGAGGCCTCGTGGCTCCGCTGATCCCGGTGCGGGAGGCATATTACCCTTTTACTATATAGGATAGAGGCCTGGTGCACGTGTGGGGCCCGGCTGGTTTGCCCTGAAGGGTGTTCTGGATCAGAGTGGGGGTCCCCACTGTGGGGTGCCTTGCCATCCTGGATGAGGGGATGATGGCTGTTTGCAGCTGGTTGCTGGGGCCCAACCCCAGCAGGTCCAGGGGTCC
This sequence comes from Myotis nattereri, assembly GCF_964212035.1. Lineage (NCBI taxonomy): Eukaryota > Metazoa > Chordata > Mammalia > Chiroptera > Vespertilionidae > Myotis > Myotis nattereri. The sequence goes on from NC_138081.1 coordinate 10,763,108, forward strand.
CTAAAGGTGTGGACAGAGTCGGCAAAGAAGGATGACACGGAGGCAGCATTCAGGTGATCATCATAGCCAGGTTCTGTATCTAGGTTCTCTTGCCATGTACTCTCGCTAGGTTCTCCAGCCAGGTTCTCCAGGTTCTCCAGCCAGGTTCAGTCGCCAGGTTCTGTCCAGGTTCTCTAGCCATGTCCTCTTGCTAGGTTCTTCAGCCAGGTTCTGTAGCCAGCATCTCCAGCCAAGTTCTGTCTAGGTTCTCCAGCCAGGATCTTCAGCCAAGTTCTGTCCAGGTTCTCTTGCCATGTTCTCTAGCTAGGTTCTCCAGCCAGGTTCAGTCACCAGGTTCTCTTGCCATGTTCTATCCAGGTTCTGTAGCCAGGTTCTGTCTCTAGGTTCTGTGTCCTGTTGTCTTGTTACATCTGTATTTATACCAGTTGATTCCAATCCTATCAATCTCTATTCCAAAGGTTAGGGCATTTCTTATCTCCATTCCAGGGAGTAAAGATTATGTAGCTTAAGTGTGATTGTTCATAGTTAAAGTGATTAACTACCCGCCTGGCACTTAGTTAAGGGGTTTTATTCCCTCCCTAACTTCAGGGGGAAATCCCTACCTGGGGAAACAACCTTTCTCGGAGAGGTGACCTTGGTTAAAACACGCAGCGCCAAGAAGGTGAGCAAACATATTAAGAACAGTATGCCATATACGCCAGGTCCCTTGAAACATATGCTGTGCAGATGTTCCTTCCATGCAGTGACTGTGTCAAGCAGCAAGGATGGACCGGCTCCCAGCAGCTGGTCACACACCCTTCAGGGTAGGGGTCCCCACTGGGGTGCCTGGCCAGTCTGAGTGAGGGGCTGAGTGCTGTTTTCAGGCTGGCAGGTGACTGAAGCTCCCAACCGCTCCTTTTTTTCGTTTTTCTTTATTTATTCTGGGCCAGCTTTAGCTCTGAGGCTTGGCTCCAGCTCTGAGACCTCAGCTGCTGAAAAGCAGGTATCTGGTTTGTTTGGGTTCTATAATTGAAACACTGTTTCAACTCCAGCTCTGAGATCCTGGCTGACTGAAAGCAGATTTTTGGGGTTTTGTTTAGCTTCTATATTTGTAACAATGTTTCAAACTGCAGGCTTAGAGGCCGGCAGGCAGCGGCACGTAGAGAACGTTGGAGTCCTCCGTCACTGAAGCAAGCAAGCCTCATGTTCACTTCAAGCTGCTGGCTGCCGGTTGCCATCTTGGCTGACAGTTAATATCACCCTGATTAGCCAATGGGAAGGGTAGTGGAGGTACGGCTAATTACCATGTTTCTCTTTTATTAGATAGGACTAGAGATCTGGTGCGTTTAATTCATGCATGGAGGGCGGGAGGGGGTCCCCTCAGCTCAGCCTACACCCTCTCTAATCCTGGACCTCTTGGGGGATGTCCGACTGCCGTATTAGGCTCGATACCGGGGATCGGGCCTAAACCAGCAGTCGGACATCCCTCTCACAATCCTAGACCACTGGCTCCTAATTGTTCGCCTGCCTGCCTGGTCGCCCCTAACTGCCCCCCCTTGCTGGCCTGATTGCCCCTAACTGCCCCCCCCCCCCGCCGCCCTAGTTGTCCCTAACTGCCCCCCACTGCCGGCCACATCACCATCAACTGCCCCCTCCCTGCCAGCATGGTCACTCCTAACTGCCCCCCCCACCCCCCCGCTGGCCTGGTCGCCCCGAACTTCCCCCCGTCTATGCTGACCTGGTTGCCTCTTACTGCCCCCTCATGCCGGTCTGGTCACCCTCAACTGCCCCCCCTCTGCCAGCTTATCACCCCTAACTGCCACTCCCCCACCGGCCTGGTCGCCCCTCACAGCCCCCCTGCCAACCTGGTTGCCCCACGCAGCCTGCTGTTCATTTGTTTGGTCATCCCTCACTAACCCCCCTGCTGGCCTGGTCACCCCACGCAGCCTGCTGTTCAGTCGCTTAGTCGTCTCTCACTAACCCCCCTGCCGGCCTGGTTGTACGCAGCCTTCTTGTGAGGGTGTGAGGGTCAATTTGCATATTATAGATTTATTATATAGGATAGGATATACAGAATAGGTTAATCCATAAAGACAGGACTCAGATTAAACTGGTAATTACTAGGAGCAGCAGGGAGGAGGAATGGGGGGGGGGCGGACGACACACAGTCGCTGCTTACAGGACAGAGTTCCCTTTTAGGATGATGAAAATAGTTGGAACTTAATAAAGGTGGTGGTTGCACAACATTATAAATGTACTAAATGCCACTGAACTCACTTCACTTTAAAATGCTTAATTTTATGTTATGTGAATTTCACCTCAATAAAAACTACAAGTTATTCATTATTTCTTCTTTGGTTGAATCTTTTCATATATAGTGGGGCCTTGACTTACGAGTGTCCCGACTAACGAGTTTTTTGAGATACGAGCCGTCTCTCGGCCGATTTTTTGCTTTGAGTTGCGAGCTAAAATTTGGGTTACGAGCCAGCTTCAGATAACCCACCGCTAGTTGGCGCAGTGAACGTCACAGTGAACGCCACAACATCAGCCCAGCATCACTCATTCACTTTAAGATTTGACATACGAGTAATTTGAGTTACGAGCTCCGTCACAGAATGAATTAAACTTGTAAGTCAAGGCCCCAATGTATCTGCCATGTGGTCACTTAATTATCAGAGAGGATGCTCTTCTCAGATATCAATGGCAAGATATATATATATATATATATATATATATATATATATATATATATATATATACACACATATATATATACACATATATATGTATATATTTATATTTTTATTGATTTCAGAGACAAAGGGAGAGGGAGAGAGAGATAGAAACATCAAGGATGAGAGAATCATTGATCAGCTGCCTCCTGCATGCCCCTACTGAATATCGAGCCCGCAACCCGGGCATGTGCTCTTGACTGGAATTCAACCTGGGATGCTTCAGTCCCCAGGCCAACCCTCCTTCCACTGAGCTAAACCAGCTAGGGCGAGTTTAATATATTTTAATTTTGGACTCACATTATATTCTTTTGCTTTAGAAATAAGTTTCACTTTCTAACTCAGGGATGTTAATTAAGTTGCTGTAAACATAGCAGCATTAAAAAAAAGTTTTTACCTCCAGGAATTCGCAAGTCACATATTTTCAGGAGTAGACTTTATTAAGGAGAGGCAATACTTCTCCAGTTTCAAGTCCTAGAACAACTTGCTTTACATCCCGTTTTAGTGCTATAATCAGGGGCTTTGTTTACACACACTGTTACCCAAAGGTAACAATAGAAGGACTTAGCCTTTTAGTTCTGCATCACGTTATGGACTTTGTAAGCTTTTATTATTTATATTATTTTAGGATCTCTTTAGATGAGCTTAAAAGGCTTTTAAAATCTGACAGTGGACATCTCCCCCCTACCCTGTGTGGTAGGTTTTATGGCTCTTTTTTTTATTTTATTTTAACAAAATAATCTAATTATATGGAGAGAGAGAGAGGGAGGGGGAGGGGAAGAGGGGGGGGAGAGAGAGAGAGAGAGAGAGAGAGAGAGAGAGAGAGAGTGAGTTAGTTAGTTTATAGTATAAATCTAAACATCTCTCTTCAAAGTATGGGTGATCTATTTGGGAAGCAAATTTAGTTTTAATTCTTCCACATATATTAGCTAGTTTTTTCTTTTATAAATGAAATCCATGTTCAAGTTTTTAAATGGATTGTTTCCTAAATAAGGACCAAATTTACTGACCTTTTTTCTTTTGGAACTAAATAAATTCCTATTTCATTTTATAAATATTTTCCACAGTCCCAGAAGAGAAACCTTCAAAAGCCTACAGGGTTCTAAGGACATGGACTCTGTAGTCATAGATAATGAACGATGAGCACACGCAAAATGGTATTGTTATGTGGATACAAACATCTGTTAGCCCCTCAAAATAAAGGATAGTTAATAGAGTAGATTACAGTAATTTTCTTCTATGTTCCTCTACCTTCTGCTTTCTAAATATTTCTTGTAACTATAAATTCACTAAGCCTTTCAAATGCTTTATTGTTTACAAGTAATTGGTTCTCATTCAGTCCTCATTCAAAAACCCATGCTGAATTTTCATGGAATCTTTAAGGTCCTTCCCAGAAAAAAAACAAAAGCAAGAACAAAAAAACCAAGGAGATTTGGAGCTTTCCCCCCAAGGTTAACTTTTTTTTTTTTTTTTTTTGGTAAGTATATTTTAGGCAACAGCTTACCCTTCTAAAGGTACCTGTTGTTAATAGAGCATTTTTAATAGAATATATTGTTTAGCTGCCTTGGAATTAATTTTATAAAATATTAATGAATGTGCTAAGGCTTGAAAAACCCAGCAGTGTGTATGTAACTTATCTAGCTTTCAGTAGTTCAGAGAAAGTAGCAAGAAATCAAAGCAAAATTTTGAAGAAAAACTCTTTTCATGGCTGGCTGCCTGGGTAGGTATGAAATATTAATATTTGTACAAAAGGCTTTTGCTCTCAGCAGAGGCTTTGAAACCAATCTGGATATCTTAGGGAGTTATGGTAAGGTGAGTGGAAGACTGACTCAGCAAAACATCTCAGGGAGCCCTCAGCCACAGTCTGAGGTAGGAGGAGCATTGCTGATCATCTGCTCTGTCCCTGCTGTGGAGGCTTGCTTTTGTTTTCTCTGTAATTCTTTCAGGCCTCTTGTTGCAAAGACTGGGAATACATTGCTTTTCAGGCTTAAAGGTGATTAACCAACATTCCCCAGGCCATTGTTTGTTCTTCCCAAGTTGTCACTCTGTGTAGGAGATCACATGTTGTTGCCAGAATGTTTGGAAATTATCTTCAGGTCCTTATTTCATAGAGGTATGCATGCATCCCTGTAGCCAATATCCCAGAAATATTATCTAACCTAGGAACAAGGCTCTCTTTATCTTCCTTTCTCTTTCTGTTTTGTAGTTTGTGCCTCCTACCAAGCACATAATCATATGGCGTATGTTTACAAGATAAACAATGTATGTAAATTAGAAAACAAAGCTCTCTAGCTTCATTTATGAATTTTGGTAGGGTTTGTAGGACTTGAATGTCTGTGTGGTATATTAAGGTTTTAGGTAAACATTCAACGAAATTTTCTGTATTATATTACAATTTTTAAAAATCTCTTAATATTTTTTAAAGTTATTTCTGGATAGCTGTAACATACTACAATTTGTACAGTGGTCTGTATTCTAGGCTTGTATTTATTGTCAAGTCAATGTCTTTTTTCAAATTAACTTCCTCCCATTGCAACTAAAGCTTGTCTGACCAAAGGTACTATGATCCTATATAATAAAAGTATAATATGCTAAGTGCCCGACTGATTGGTCGACCATTTGGTCAACCGCTCGACCAGTCGCTATGATTGATGCGCACTGACCACCAGGGGGAAGATGCTCAGACCTGTAGGTTAGCTTGCTGCTGGGATCCGGCCAATTGGGACTGGGTGAGACCTCCCACAGTCCCTCCCCGGCCAGCTGGCCCCCATTGTCCCTGATCGGGACTGGGTGAGACAGCCCCAATCGGTCCCAATCACTGGCCAGGCCGAGGGACCCTACCCATGCACTAATTCATGCACTGGGCCTCTAGTAGTAAATAATCCACTTACTGACCTCTGAGACTCTGAGCAAATTTCCTAACCTCCATGAGCCTCAGTTTCTCCAGCTATAGATGAAGATAATTACACTACTTCAAAAGGTTGTTGGTTGAGATAACACTTAATTGCCCAATAGAATTTTTACCTAGGCAATTTAATACATTTTAATGTATCTTCCTTATTATACATGTATATTTTACATAATTGGAATCCTACTTGGTTTTGTATCCTGCATTTTTTGATATAATACATCATGAGCATTTATCCATGTATAGTAAGATAATCAATCTATATATATAAAAGGCTAATAAGCTAAGTGTCTGACTGTCTGACCGGTCACTGTGATGCTCACTGACCACTAGGGAGCAGACACTCAACGCAGGAGCTGCTGAGCTGCAGTGACTTGGCAGTGGTTGTTCTCGGGTGACACACCATGAAACCAGAGAGGAGGGAGCCTGATTCCTCACGGGGTCACGCGATTCCACCTTCAGCTGTGGGTTATGTTGCTGGGGGACTGTTGGCCCCCAAGCTGGTTTACTGCACACTTGCATTTGCATTCCACACCCTGTAGGACAGCAACTTTGAGAGTGCCCTCTCGCAGGCCAGGCTGAGGGACCCCACCTGCCGGAGGGATCCTGCTCACTCCACAGACGCTGGGGAGGGACTGCAGGATGTTGGCTCTAGGGCATGTCCGGCCCATCTCACCCAGTCCCGCTCCACCGTCCACCTTCTAATTAATTTCCTTTTAATGTGCATGATTCCATGCACCGGGTCACTAGTATAATTATAATAATTCTTGCTATATGATTGTACTTCGGTCATTTTTTTTCATTATAGACTGTTTTAAAGTTTCACTAATAGAAATAACCCTGTGGAGACCATCTTTGTGAACTCTGATATGGTTAAATTATATCAGAAATATCATTTGGGCTCTGCTCAGTGGTCATGGAGGTATGGAAGGAAGGGCCATAAGTGATAGAGCAAGTTATAGAGAAGCATGAACCTCATTGCCCAACAGTTAACACAATTCTGAGCACCTACTTCCTTTAAAATGTACTCAGGAACTACTGGGAAGGCAGATATTTGATTGTTTTCAAAAAGTGTTTGATGAATATCTGTATCTCTTTTATTTTTTGTTTTTTTCATTGATTGAAACACGCAGTATTTATTAGTATTTTAAAATTAACTTAATTGTTGAAAGTATTACAGATGTACCTCTTTTCCCCTGATTGGCCCCTTCTGGCTCGCCCCCTCTCTCCAGCCCAAGCCTTCACCACACTATTGTCTGTGTCCATGGGTTATGCATTTATGCATGTCCTATATAATAAAGAGGTGATATGCAAATTGATCATCACTCCAATACACAAGATGGCCGCCCTCATGTGGACACAAGATGGCCAGCAGGGGAAGGCAGTTGTGGGTGATCAGGCCAGCAGGGGAGGACAGTTGGGAGGGACCAGGCCTGCAAGGGAGGGCAGTTGAGGGCAATCAGGCCTGGAGGGGAGGGCAGTTAGAGGCAACCAGGCCTGCAGGGGAGGGCAGTTAGGGGCAACCAGGCCGGCAGGGGACCAATTAGGAGCCAGCAGTCCTGGATTGTGAGAGCGATGTCCCAGATTGGAGAGGGTGTAGGCTGGGCTGAGGGACACACACCCCCCTTGCCCCCATTCACGAATTTCATGCACCGGGCCTCTAGTATTCATATACATTCTTTGGTCTGCATCTCTTTTAAAAGCTAGAATTAAGGGCAACTGAGAGAAGTTGCTTATCTAATAACTGGAGGAGAATGGAGACCAAGCAAAGCCCAAAGGTATCCCTGCCTCACTTCAGCTCAAGTGTACCTCCAAAGTTAGAGACATGTCTTACCTTATCCAGAATCTAGCAAATATCTTTGCTTATAATCAGCATTTGATTGATTTAAAAGATGTGTTCTGAATTTACTTGTTGTTATCTATTCAAATCCAGGATCTAGAAAGTAAAGATCAGAATTGGTTTTGTGACTGAATATACTGTGCTGAGCTCATGTTACTGCTCTATATAAGACCATGTCTTGGTTATCTGCCCAAAATTCTAATACAAAGGCTGTTAGGTTACAGTTACTTTGTTGCTAAAAACGTATCGTTTCATAGAAAGCTAATAAGAAGCTCATTGAAAAGATATGGAAGCCTGGTAACTGGAAAATTTAAACACTTTAGCCAAAGTGGCTGCAAGTAATCTCATATCCAAGAGTAGATTCCTGAGATCTAAGTTTGAAATAATTTATTTAGATCTAATATGAGAAGATAGGAAAGGACTTAGCTTGGCTTTAGTTTCTCTTTATAGAAACTAAACTTCCTGTATAGACTCTATAATGAGAAAAGGACAGAATTCAGGATGGAAAATATCAGTCCAATTCTGCTAGTCTTTATTGTTGTTGTGGGGGGGGGGGGTTGTTTGTTTTTTAAGGCTGAAATTTTGCCTTTCTCTGCGTAAATCAAGTTGAAATGCTTTTCTAGCTGGAATGGATGTCATTGCACCAGTTGCTTGTTTGATCTAGTTAATGGAACTTGTTCTTATTGCAATATGTCCTTCCTTACCTCATTGTGAAACCAACTTTGGCCTTTGTAGGGGGGCTCACAGGAATGGTATGCAAGCTTGCTTGAACCAGGCAATTAGATCAGCATGTGTGTGACAGGCAATAGTATAAAGCAGTAATTCAGCTCACTCTGGAAGGAGTATTTACCCTTCCATTTACTCACATTTCTCTGTTTATACTTTATTTTACATGCCAATCCAGAGTTAGTTTCTATAGTAATGTACTGTACTCATTATACAATTAGCACCTGTGCCTTGAGTTGAAAGTCCTTTCATTTTGTATTTTACTGATAGTCAAGAAACAGGTAGATTTTCATGTTCTCCCTAGAAACCTTTAATGGATGGCTCAATCAGTTAATCACAGGACATCTCTGTAACAGCTCTCAGGACATTCATCTAATGGCACTTAGCAAAACAATTAAAATTAGTAGCTTTTAGATATTTAAGCCAATTGAGTTAAAGCTTTTTAAAAATGCTCTACTTCTAGATACTGTTTCAAAATAAATTTTATTTTGCAAATGACTTAAAATTCTAGGATTAAAAAATATATAACTTCTAATTAAAGAATATTGTGCACTGATTTTTTAAATATTGTGCTTTGTATTAAAGCATTAATACAGAGTTGGCCTTTTTACTGAATAGTGGTTTCCTCAGCTTGTTAAAATAGATTTGAAGGTTTTGTATGAACTCAGATGTGCTAAACTGCATTTTAAAAAATGTTTTATTTAGTGAACATTTAGTCCCTCCCCTTTCTCTTTGTATGAAACTTTTATTTTCCCCACTTCCACCTCAGCCCATATGTGAAATGGAGATGTTTAAAATACAAGAAAATAATCCAGCATAAAAAAGGGCAAGTCCATTGAGATTGGTGGAGTCGACCCTTACTAAATCTGCTTTGATGAAGGGCCACCCAATACATTTTAATGTGTTGGCCCTTCTCTAGTTACTTTATTAAGGGAAGAAAAGAAAAAGTATTTTGTATTCCACCTCCAAGTATAAGCAACATCTAAAAGGAAAAACTGGATTTCTTTCTCTCTTTCTCTCTCTCTCTCTCCCTCCCTCCCTCCCTCTATCTCTCCCTCCCTCCCTCCCTCCCTCCCTCCCTCCCTCCCTCCCTCCCTCCCTCTCTCTCTCCCTTCCTCTGTCTCCCTCTTTCCCCCTGGCCCCTCCTCTCTCTCCTTACCTTTCCCCCTCCCTTCCCTTCAACTCTCTCTAAAAATCAATGGGGGAAAAAAATACCTTATGTGAGGATTAACAACAACAACAACAACAAAAAACTGTGACCAGATTTGTCTCTGCCATTATTGCACTCTTGGATCCCCTTTAAGCAAAGATGTGAGGGGTGGGGATGTATTTGGGGATCTTTCTCCCTACTCTCACCTCTTCCAAGGACCCCTCCTGGGTGCCTTGGTCCACTTGCCATCTTTAGACCATAATTTGATAAAAGATCCATTTGGGGGTTATTGGCCCATATGGAACATTGGCTATGTCTGTGCATGAAGCCACTGCCTTCTCCAAATTTCTTCTATTGTTTTTTTTATTATTAAATATATTTTGATTGATTTCAGAGAGGAAGGGAGAGAGGGGCGGAGGGAGGGGGGGGGAGAGAGAGAGAGAGAGAGAGAGAGAGAGAGAGAGAGAGAGAGGGAGAGAGACATCAATGATGAGAGAGAATCATTGATCAGCTGCCTCCTACGCCTCACACTGGGGATCGAACCCACAACTTGGGCATGTGCCCTGACTGGGAATCAAAACCCTGACCTCCTGTTTCATAGGTGGATGCTCAACCACTGAGTGACACCGCCTGGACTCTCCTGAGTTTTAAACAGTGTTCCATGTGAACACAGACCTTGGCGGGGTCAATTTCAGGACCAGTCTACCTTGGAGGTCAGACCTGGAAGCTGGAGAGCAGGGTGAGAGGTTGGAGTCAGGAAAGAGGCCCCTGAAACTGCAAGTGGGGGGGGGGGGGGCGGGGTGGGGGGGCGGGTGAGAAATAAATAAAAAAGAAAACCGTAAAGCCAGCAGAGGGAGCACATCTGGTATCTGTGGAGTTGTCTTGTAAAAAAAATGCTGTCTTTTTAAAGATTTTTGACCTAAGTAACTAAATATAAACAAGATAATTTTTCCAATGTGATTTCAAAATTGATATTAATAAAACCAAAAAATAAAAATAAAGATTCTGTGTCAAAAGCTGATGATAATGGGTCTTTTCCCCAAATATGGACGTCAAGTATATGAAAAATTACCAGTTCTAAAGAATGTTCTCAAAACCACAATGACTTAAGTAGACATTTTAAAAAGTTGTCCTAGATTTTTTTTTTTTAAAGGAGAATTGAATCAAATAACCTACAAGCATTTTCATTTATTTCTGGTATTTATGTTGTAGTTAAAACATTCAGTTTGATAGATACAACTGTTTTACTCTCTAAAAAGAATTAAGTGTGGGGTCGAGGGAGTCAATGGGGTAAAAAGGACAGCTGTAATACTTTCAACAATAAAGATAAATTTTATAAAAGTATTATGTAGTAATGAATTCTGTTGAACTTGAGTTTAATTTTCAAACCATATCATAGTGTTCAAACTAAATTAATAAGGCAGGTTACAGTTGTGAATCTTTGATTCCTCAGGGAAAATAACTACAGTAGTAGACTTAATATTTATTGCTAGACTGACAAAATCAAAGCTTGCAAGTTAAGCATGGTACTGATTGATAGAAGGTTACCTCTTTACCAGTGTTACCAAACCAGTTTTTCACATTGAGGGATTTCACTTCTGGTTAATGTTTGAATGCTTTAAGGAAATCACTTTCCAATATTATTTCTTTCAATACACATTTGCTTTCTGGGGAGTATATCTGTTTACTTCTGTCCCTTATTAGTTGTATGACTTAAGACAAGTTATTTAATCTCAGTTTCCTTATCTCTACTTCCTCAAAAAGCCCCTTCTTCCTCAAAAGAAGGTAAAGCAACTGGCCACAGTATCTGACCCTCAGTAATCAATGAATTGCTCAGTTTACAGGTGGTGGTTGTTTTGAGTTGTTAATCCTCCTCACATAGATTTTACTTCCTCTGATGTTATTACTTTGTGCAACTCTTAAGCTAAATCAAACAAGAGTATATATTTAAGAATCTTTCTTTTTAATAGACTTTATTTTTTAGAGCAGTTTTATGTACTACAGCACATTGAGAGGAAGGTTACAGAGATTTCTCATATCACCCTATCCCCCGCCCCCGCCCCCCCCCCCCCCACCACCACACACACACTCTACACATGCACTGCCTGTTCCATTATCAACATCTCCCACCAGAATGGTACATTTGTTATAATTGATGGGCCTACATATATGTTATTATCACTCAGAGTCCTCAGGGTTCACTTTTGGTATTATATATTATGTAGGTTTAGAAAAGTATATATGATACGTAGCTACTGTTAATAGTATCATACAAAGTAGTTTCACTGCCCAAAAAAATCCTCTGTTCTCCACCTATTCTCCTGTCCCTGGCAACCATGGATCGATCTTTTTTACCATGTCCATAGTTTTGCCTTTTTCTTAATGTTACATATTTAGACTCATACAGTATTTAGCCTTTTCTGATTGGCTTTTTTCACTTACTAATATGTATTTACGATTTCTCCATGTCTTTTCATGGCTTGATAAGCTTTTCTTTTTAGAATTCAATAATACGCCATTGTTTGGATGTAATGCATTTAATCCACTTATCTTCTGAAGGACATTTTGGTTGCTTTCATGTTTCGGCAATTTTGAATAAAGCTTCTATTAAGTTTATACGTTTGTGTGCAAGGTTTTTTTTGTGTGGACATAAGTTTTCGACTTCGTCAAGTAAATACCAAGGAGCATGATTGCCTGGATTACATGGTAAGAGTATGTTTAGTTTTGTAAGAAATCACCAAACAGTTTTCCAAGTGGCCGTGCCATTTGGATTCCACAAGCAATGAATGTGAATTCCTGTTGCTCTACATCCTCATTAGCATTTGTTGTTTTTAATGTTCTGGATTTGGACCATTTGAATAGGTGTGTAATGATACCTTGTTTTAATTTGCATTTCCCTGATGCATATGATATGAAACATCTTTTCACATGCTTATTGGCCATCTGTACATCTTCTTTAACAGAGATGTCTGTTAAAATCTCAACCCAGATTTTATTGGATTGCTTTTTGTTCTGACTGTTGATTTCTTGAAGAGTTCTTTGTGTATTTTGCTGAACTTTATCCGATAGGTTGTTTGGAAGTATATTTCCCAGTCTGTGCTTGTCTTCTCATTTTTTAATTTTAACAATATCCAGTTTATCCACCTTTTTTTTCATGGGTCGTGCTTTATAAAAAAAAAAAAATTTTATTTCAGAGAGGAAGGGAGAGGGAGAGAGAGAGAGAGAGAGAGAGAGAGAGAGAGAGAGAGAGAGAGATCAAGGATAAGAGAGAATCATCTATTTCAGTGATGGCGAACCTTTTGAGCTCCATGTGTCAGCATTTTGAAAAACCCTAACTTAACTCTGGTGCCGTGTCACATATAGAAAGTTTTTGATATTTGCAACCATAGTAAAACAAAGATGTATATTTTTGATATTTATTTTATATATTTAAACTAGAGGCCCGGTGCACAAATGCACTCGGTGGGGTTGGGGGGGGGCTCCCTCAGCCTGGCCTGTGCCCTCTCCGCAGTCTGGGACCCCTCAGGAGATAATGACCTGCAGGCTTAGGCCTGCGCCCGGGTGGCAGAGGGCAGGCCCAATCCCTAGGTGCAGCCCCTGGTCAGGCTCAGAGCAGGGCCGATTGGGGAGTTGGGGCGCCGCCCCCGTCATCCACAGAGCAGGGCAGATCAGGAGGTTGCGATGCCACCCTCAGTCACCCTGAGGGTAGGGCCGATTGGGGGGTGGGGCACCGCCCCCTGTCACACTCAAGGCAGGGTCGATGGGGAGGTTGCGGCGCCACCCCCTGTCACGCACAGAGCAGGGCCAATCAGGGGGTTGGGGCGCTGCCCCCTGTCATGCACAGAGCAGGGCCCATCAGGGGGGTTGGGGCTCCGTACCCTGTCACGCACAGAGCAGGGCCCATCAGGGGGGTTGGGGCTCGTACCCTGTCACACACAGAGCCGCAGCGCGATCAGGGGGTTGGGCGCTGCCCCCTGTCAAGCTGATCCTGGTGCCGGGAGACCTCGCGGCTCCGCTGATCCCGGTGCTGGGAGGCATATTACCCTTTTACTATATAGCATAGAGGCCTGGTACATGGGTGGGGGCTGGCTGGTTTGCCCTGAAGGGTGTCCTGGATCAGGGTGGGGGTCCCCACTGGGGTGCCTGGCCAGCCTGGGTGAGGGGATGATGGCTGTTTGCAGCTGGTCACACACCCTTCAGCGTGGGGGTCCCCACTGGGGTGCCTGGCCAGTCTGGGTGAGGGGCTGAGGGCTGTTTTCAGGCTGGCGGGTGACTGAAGTTCCCAACTGCTCCTTTTTTTTTTTTTCATTCTGGGCCTGCTTTAGCTCTGGCTCTAGCTCTGAGGCCTCTGCTGCTGAAAGCAGGTATCTGGTTTGTTTGGGTTCTATAATTGAAACTCTGTATCAACTCCAGCTCTGAGATTCCGGCTAGCTGAAAGCAGGTTTCTGGGGTTTTGTTTAGCTTCTATATTTGTAACTATGTTTCAAACTGCAAGCTCAGAGGCCGGCAAGGCAGGCGGGGAACGTTGGCTTCCTCCGTCACTGATGCAAGCAAGCCTCATGTTAGTTTCAAGCTGCCTGGCTGCCGGCCGCTATCTTGGCTTGCAGTTAATTTGAATATCGCCCTGATTAGCCAATGGGAAGGGTAGCAGTCGTACGCTAATTACTATGTTTCTCTTTTTTTAGATAGGATAGGATGCCATTTAACAAAGAAAAATCAACCAAAAAAATGAGTTCGCGTGTCACCTTTGACATGCGTGTCATAGGTTTGCCATCACGGATCTATTTGCACGCCTCCACAGGGGATCAAGCCCATAACCTGGGTATGTGCCCTGACTGGGAATCCTGGTTCATAGGTTGATGCTCAACCGCTGAGCCATGCCAACTGGGCATGAGTTGTGCTTTTGGTGGTGCCTCAAAAATAGTCAACCTAAGGTCATCTAGGTTTCCTGTCTTGAGAACCTTGAAAGAGGAAGGAGATACAAAAGAGTTTTTTGTTTGTTTTTCAGCATGTATAATGGGAATAGATTTTAGGGTATTTATATGCTAATGGTGAGAGCCAGCACATAGGGAAAGTTGAAGGGGGGCTAGTTGTCTTGAAGTGGCCCTAATATGCCCTGTTACATAAATCTTTCCAACAGAATTTGGTGGTTTAGATTAGGAGCAGATTTTGGGACTGATCCAGGGTTGGGGGTTTGTTTGTTTGCAGGGCCTGTGGAACAGAAGACAAGGTTGCAAGGGAGTTGGGGATTGGTGACAATTGTCCAAATAATGGGTAATAGGAATTTACTGCTTGGGTAAGGACTTAGACTGGAAAGAAGGTAATGATCACTTAAGAGGAACTGAAAAAGAAAAGCAAGAATTGTAGGAATCCTCCCTGTCTCTCATTTTATCCCACACTTTACAGAAGCTGTATTATCCTGGTACAGTTGCATTCTAGCTCAGGATGTACAGTTAATGTTTTTACAGCCCACATGTCTCCTTGTGAGGGATGGCCACCTTATAATGAAACACTTTGTACTGAATTAACTTACAAATAATGAGCGCTCCATTATATAGCATTCAAAACAAACCCAAATTTCAGAAAGAAACAAAGGACAGGAATAAGGGCGATTCTTAGAAAGAAAGGAGGAACCCAAGAGAGAATCTCTGTAATTCCTTCATTTCTAAAGAAGGTACAATCCTAAGGAGAATTTGGTATCTAATAAGGCAGTAATTCCAACAAATGGTTTTGGAACAACTGCACATCCATATGCAAGAAAAAAAAAAAAGAAAGAAAGAAAGAAAATAACAAGAAAGAACCTCGATCTAAGCTTCATAAATTATAAAAAGTTAATTGAGTAGATCATAGATGTAAATTAAAAGCATAAATCTGTATACCTTTAAGAAGAAACAGGAAAAATCCCTGTAACCTGGGATTGGGCAAAGAGAACTTCAACCAAAAGTACAATTCACAAAAGAAAAAAATTGATACACTGGAGTTTATCAAAAGTAAAAATGGCTCTAGCTGGTTTGGCTCAATGGACAGAGCATTGGCTGTGGACTGAAAGGTCCCAGGTTTGATTCCGGTCAAGGGCACATGCCCTGTTGTGGGCTTGACCCCCAGTATGGGGCTTGCAGGAGGCAGCCAATCAATGATCCTCTATCATTACTGATGTTTCTATCTCTCCCTCTCCCTCTCTGAAATCAATAAAAATACATATATTTTTTTAAAAAGTAAAAATGTCTGCTCTATGAGAGATACTGACTCTTAAGAGATTGAAAAGACAAGCTACAGACTGGGAGGAATATATATATATTCGCTTAGCGACCTTCCAACTGTCCGGCTGGTAGCTATGATGTGCAATGACTACGAGGGGGCAGATGCTCAATGCAGGAACTGCTGAGCTGCGGTGACTTGGCAGCCGCGGTTCTCTGGTGATGCACCCAGAGAGGAGGGAGCCCAATTCTGGGGTACATTACCCAAAAACCACCCTCTCGCAATCCGGGACCCCTTGGTGGATGTTGGAGAGCCAGTTTTGGCCTGATCCCCACAGGCCAGGCCAAGGGACCCCACTTACTAGAGGGACCCCTGCTCACTCTGCAGACAACCTTTGAGCTGCAGCACCACCCCAGGTGCGACCAGCCTGGGAGGGACTATGGGAGGTTGGCTGCAGGGCTTGTCCGGCCCATCTTGCCCAGTCCAGCCCCACAGCCACCTTCTAATTAATTTCCTTTCAATGTCCACAAATCCGTGCACTGGGGCAGTCATTTGTAAATAATTGTATTACCAATAAAGGATACTTGAATCCAGAATTGATAAAGAAGTCTCTAAACTCAACAGTGAGAAAACAAACAATTCAATTAAAAAATGGGCAAAAGACTTGAACAGACACATCACTAAAAAAGATACATGGATGACAAATAAGCACACAAAAAAGATGTTTGATGTCACTAGAGAAATGCAAATTTAAACCACGTAGAGATACCAATGTTCATCACACAAAAACTTGTACACAAATATTTGTAGCAGCTCTATTCATAGTTGCCCCAATGGAGAAGTTAAATGTCCTTTAAACTGGTACATACATGCAAAGGAATACTACTTAGCAACAAAAAGGAGACAAACTATTGATCTATGCAACAGTTTAGATGAATTTCAAAGGCATCATGTTGAATGAAAGAAACCAGTCTAAAAAAAATTACATACCAAATGATTCCATTTATATGACTTTTTTTTTTTTTTTTTTATTTTAGAGGAAGGGAGAGGGAGAGAGAGAGAAACATCCATGATGAATCATGGATCGGCTGCCTCCTGCACGCCCCCTACTGGGGATAGAGGCCACAACCCGGGCATGTGCCCCAGACTGGAATCGAACCCTTCAGTCAATTCCTTCAGTCGGGATCCTTCAGTCCACAGGCCGACGCTCTATCCACTGAGCCACACCAGCCAGGGCGATACTAGTAAATATATATTTTAAATAGAAGGAAACTCAGTTTGCAAACAGCACAGGAGACACGGTTCCCGGGAAGAACTGACATTACTGAGTGCGAAGACAAGGAAGGATATTCCGATAGAGGATATTCCCATAGTTTCAAAGCAATGCCCCACAGCGTCCCTGGGCATAACCGGGGGACAGTGGTAGCTCTCAGGTGAGCACGCGATGCGGGCAAGAACCCCTGAACTGTCGTCAGTCAACACGCCCGAGAAGCAGGGGTGGGGAGCCCTTCTCCTGCCCGGGGCCGTGGGAGATTTCTAACACCATCCGTGGGCCATACAAAATGATCCACTGAAAAATATATGACTTTCTTGATAAAACTGTGGTGATGGAACAGAGGTTGGGGGTGGGGGTGTGTGAATGACTACAAAAGGATAACAGAAGTTTTCTGGGGTTATGAAATAGTTCTATATCCTGATTGCCACAATGGTTACAGTGATCTATGTATGTGTTCAAATTAATAGAAATGTAGATTTTAGTATATGATAATTTTTAAAAGTATTGAAAATCTTAATGTACACACACAAAAAAGAATAGTAGTAATATACGAAAGGAGTACAGACTGTGGAAGGTAAGTAGATTGTGATCAGAGTATGTGGTAGTTAGGTTATTGCCTTGGGAATGGTTAACTGAAGTAGAATGGTGATAAATATCATTAGAAATGAGGTATGAAGGCCCTCATGACTTCTGTGTTTGGGAGGTTGTCTGCAGGATAAGGAAAAAGATAGCAGTTCCTGTTTATTGAGTTTACTGTATGTTAGGTACTGTTTAATGTGCCTTACATGTACCTTATAAAGTCAGATTGTACCCTAAATATACCTTCTCTAGCCCTAGAATTAGTTTGAATATAGGAGAGTAAGAAATAGTCCATTTTTCTTAGAAATGTCACTGTTCACTGTTCTAAGAAATGATCAAGGAATGTTAAGTGGAAATCAGATTGTGCAGAGACAACATATTTTTTTTCAATTAAATCTTTGTTGTTGAGAATATTACAGCTGTCCCCCCCCCCCCATTGCTCCCCTCTACCCAGTTCCCACCCCACCCAAGGGCCTTCACCACTCTATTGTCTGTGTGCATAGGCAGTGCATTTATGCATATAAGTTCTTTGGTTAATCTCTCCCCCCCCGCGCCCCCCCCCCCCCCCCCCGAGATTCATCAGTCTATTTCATGTTTCCATTGCCTCTGGTTCTGTTTTATTCATCAATTTATTTTGTTCAGTAGATAATTGTTCGTTTATTTTGATTTTTAGATCCCATTGTCGATAGATAGGTATTCATTGCCATTTTATTCATATTTTTTTTAATCTTTTTTTTTCTTCTTCTTCTTAAAGAATACCCTTCAGTACTTTATGTAATACTGGTTTGGTGATGATGAGCTCCTTTAGCTTTGTCTTGTCTGTGAAGCTCTTTATCTGACCTTCAATTCTAAATGATAGCTTTGCTGGGTAGAATAACCTAGGTTGTAGGTCCTTGCTATTCATCACTTTGAATATTTCTTGCCATTCCCTTCTTTTTAAAAAAAATTTCTTTATTGATTAAGGTATTGCATATGTGTCCTTATCCTCGCATTACACCCCCCCCCCCGACCCCGACCCCCTTCCACTCATGTCATCACCCCCCTGTTGTCTGTGCCCATTGGTTAGGCTTACAAGTTAGGCTTGCATACAAGTCCTTTGGTTGATCTCTCCCCCTTACTCCCACCCTCTCTTACCTTCCCTCTGAGGTTTGACAGTCTGATCGATGCTTCTCTGTCTCTGGATCTGTTTTGTTCATCAGTTTATGTTGTTCATTATATTCCATAAATGAGTGAGGTCATGTGATATTTATCTTTCTCTGACTGGCTTATTTAACTTAGCACAGTGGTTCTCAACCTGTGGGTCCCGACCTCTTTGGCGGTCGAACGACCTTTTCACAGGGGTCGCCTAAGACCATCCTGCATAGCAGATACTTACATTACGATTCATAACAGTAGCAAAATTACAGTTATGAAGTAGCAATGAAAATAATTTTATGGTTGGGTCACAACATGAGGAACTGTATTTAAAGGGCCAGAAGGTTGAGAACCACTGACTTAGCATAATGCTCTCCAGTTCCATCCATGCTGTTGAAAGTGGTAAGAATTCCTTCTTTTTTATCGCAGCATAGTATTCCATTGTGTAGATGTACCACAGGTTTTTAATCCACTCATCTGCTGATGGGCACTTAGGCTGTTTCCAAATCTTAGCTATGGTGAATTGTGCTGCTATGACCACAGGGGTGCATATATCCTTTCTGATTGGTATTTCTAGTTTCCCGGGATATATTCCTAGAGGTGGATTATTGGGTCAAATGGGAGTTCTATTTTTAGTTTTTTGGGGAAACTCCATACTGTTCTCCACAGTGGCTGCACCAGTCTTCATTCCCACCAGCAGTACACGAGGGTTCCTTTTTCTCTGTATCCTAGCCAGCACTTGTCATTTGTTGATTTGTTGATGATAGCCTTCTGACAGGTGTGAGATGGTACCCCATTGTTGTTTTGATTTGCATCACTCAGATAGTGACTTTCACATGTTTTCATATGTCTCTTGGCCTTCCTTCTGTCCTCTTTTGAAAAGTATCTATTTAGTCACTCAATTCTCACCTGCAAAGTTTCTGTTGAGAAATCAGTTAACAGTTGTATAGGTGCTCCCTTTTAGGTAACTAACTGCTTTTCTCTTGCTGCTTTAAATATTCTCTCTTTGTATTTAACCCTTGGCAATTTAATTATGGTGTGTCTTGGCTTGGGGCTCTTTGGGTTCCTCTTTTTGGGGATTCTCTGTGCTTCCTGGGTTTATAAGTCTGTGACTTTTACCAGATAGGGGAAGTTTTCTGTCATTATTTCTTCAAATAGGTTTTCAATAGCTTGTACTCTCTATTCTCCTTCTGGAATGATGGGAATGTTGGTACCCTTGAAGTTGTCCCAGAGACTCCTCATACTGTCTTCATATTTTTGGTTTCTTTTTTTATTTTTGCTCTTCTGATTGGGTGTTTTTTTGCTTCCTCATATTCCAAACTGTTGATTTGATTCTCAGAATCCTCTACTGTTGAATCTCTGTAAATTATTTATTTCAGTTAGTGTATGCTTAATTTCTGACTGGTCCTTTTTCATGTCTTTGAAATTCTCACTAAGATCCTTAAAAGTCTCAATAAGTCCCTTGAAGCTCTCATTAAGATCCTTGAGCATTCTTATAACTATTGTTTTGAACTCTCTCTCTAGTAGTTTGTTTGCTTCCATTTCATTTAGGTTTTTTTTTCTGGATATTTCTTCTGTTCCTTTATTTATGACATGTTTCTTTGTCTCCACAATTTGGCTGCTTCCCTGTATTCGTTTCTATACATTAGGTAGAGTTGCTATGTCTCCTGGAATTGGTAGAGTGGCCTAGTGTAGTAGAGGTCATGTAGGGCCCTGTGGCTCAGTCTCCCCAGTCACCTGAGCAAGGCGTGTCCTTGTGTGGGCTGTGTGCACAGTCTTGTTGTAGTTGAGCCTTGATTGCTGTTGGCATCACTGGGAAGAGTTGACCTCCAGGCCAATTGGTTGTGAGGACCAGCTGTAAGTACAGTCAAAGAGCTGCTGTGCAGGAGATACCCCTGTGGAGCAGGACTTGCTTAAGTGGGGCTTTGGTGTTCACTGAATCTGCCCTTTGAGTGTGTTGCTTGTGGTCATGTAGAATTGTAATCTCATATGGTCTGAAGGTTCCATCGGGTGCACTGGCTCTGGGGCCTCCAGGGAGGTGAAAAGTCAGCCACTTTCTGGGGCCAGCCAACAGGAGCTACAGAGCAATCTGCAGATGGCTGCTACTTGTGCTGGGCTTGGAAGTGCCTAGGCAAGGCCAAGCTGTGAAGCAAGGCAGGCTGCTGCTAGTGCCAGGTCTTGCTGATACCAGCTGCTAATTGTTTGAGAGATTTTTAGGAAAGTCTGAAACCTGAGCCAGGATAGGCCCTTCATTTGGAAAAGCCACTGCAGACAGCTTGGGTGGGGCTGCAGATTGGATGTGATGAGATCTCAGAGAATCACCAGGGTGTGGAAAACTGTGTAGGCCAGCCTTATGGAAATTCAGATACGGCTCTCAGTTAGCTCAGTGATGGGGGAGGTCTCAGCATAGGAACAGTGCACCATGTCTGGGAGAAAGCCACCCCTGAGTTCTTGCTCCTATGTCAAACAATCCAGTTTTTCCCCATATGCCCCTGGATTTCCCTAAGCCACTGCTCCAGCTCGAGCTCAGAGGGAGTGGGACTGTGTAAGTTTGTGTGCTGGCACTTTAAGTGGAACTGCTTGGGTCTCCAGCAGCCTCTGAGCTACTCAGCCACAATTCCCGCTTGTTTTTACAGGCCAAAATCAAGGGCTTCTCTTCCCAGCTATGGAACCCTAGGCTGGGAGTCTGGTGTGCGACTGGGACCCTTGCTCCTCCCAGGCCAAGATATCCCTCTGCTTAAAAATATATAGGATG
The DNA here is from genome assembly GCF_964212035.1 of Myotis nattereri. NCBI lineage: Eukaryota > Metazoa > Chordata > Mammalia > Chiroptera > Vespertilionidae > Myotis > Myotis nattereri. The sequence continues at coordinate 10,784,385 of NC_138081.1, forward strand.
TTGGGTGTCAGATCAGCCCTTTCTGTGCCTCCGCCTCTCCTACCAGTCTCTGTGTGCGTTCTTCTTTACTTCTCTAGTTGTATGGCTTCCAGTCAGCCAGCTTCAGGAGGTTCTGAATGATGGTTGTTCTGTATCTTAGTAGTAATTTTGATGTGGTTGTGGGAGGTGGTGAGTACTGTTATTTACCTACGCCACCACGTTGATTCTTCAGCATTATTATTAAACACAAAGAGACATCAAGGTTCCTCTGCTGACCTTTAGAACATGCAGGAGGAGCCATCACCTTTTTTGGGTGGTGAGTCTTTTCCTTTTGTCATTCGATTGCTACACAGCCAGGAAAATGAGCACCATTGTGTAAGTCTCAGGATTTGTAGCTCACAAACAAATGAACCATAAAAGCCTCTAAGACAGACTATGCCCAAGAATTTTTGAACTTTATATGATATTTCTTACAGTTTTCTAATGTAGTTTCCCTAACGGCTACAGGACTGTAACTGTTGGAAACATTAAAAATCATTTTACTCCTCTCCTCTTAAAAAGGAATAGAATAGGATATTCTATTCTTGCTTAAGAAATTCTTACTTTAAGCTTTTGCAGTTTATTCTTTTTCATTATGTTTTATTTCAGAGGTAGTTTATTACTTAAGTTCAGATTAGCAATTAAAATTTAAATTCATTTAATTATTAAAGATCACATTTTGCTTAGATATAACCAAATATAAATTGTGATGGATATCCCATAGAATCAATCTAAGTAAATATTTTCTATATGTGATTAGTGGCACTGCATTCTTTGTAGGTCTTCTCTTGTTATTTTTAAACATAATCAGCTTTGAAATTTCCTGTTAAATGTACAGGGTTGTTGATGGGTTGCCTTTTACCTGATTCGTTCTATTAAATAGTCAGATTGAGTGGAAATTAAATTTTTACACCTCCTGAGCATAATGTAAAGTTGATTTCATATTGACCTTTGGAGTTCATAAATATAGGTCAGCTTTTCTTTCTTTGTGGTTTTTTGACACTTTGATGCATGGGGTTATGGAAATTTTGTACATGCATTAGAGTTGTCCTTTTCCTTGTTGAACTACAACTGCGATGAAGTATGTAACTCAAGAGCAAAAAGAATTGCTTGAGAAGATATCTTCACAAGTGACATCCTAAACCTTCCATTATGTTTGTTTACTTTGCAGTCTCATTTTCAAATATAATAATAGCCATGGCATTTTTCTCTGAACCTCTTTTTAACAAAGGGTTTCCTCCTTCTGCTGCCCTAATTTTGTTTATTCAGGCCATGCTTCATGGTTTCTAAGCAACCAAGATGATATATGGCTGAGCATGTATGTCCAGCATTTAAGTAATAGTTTAGTTTCTTTGAAACCCTTCCAAATAATTCTCTAAAAGTGGTAGGGTGGCAGATTTTCTAATGTACCCACATTCTGGGTTTTCACTAATTCCAGGCAAGAACTTGGCTGAAGAGAATGTAATTTTCCTTGGCACTCTCAGTTTTAGTTTTTTAGGATAAAGATGAATGGAATTTGACAGCAATCAAATTGATAAACACAATGTTAAAACAGAAGTTGGCATTGTGCTTCAGCATTCCTTGACATGCTAGTGTTTTCCTTGAGTTTGCACTACAGTGTTACATCTAGAACCAAGTGAAATGGCAAACCACTTTCATGAAATGGGAGCTTTGCGATTGGTTGTGTTGGGGAGATTTTTTTGCTCTTGATAAAGTACACTTGAAGATACAAAAGTAATTACTCTTTCTTTTCAGAACAGATCTTTTAGGTTTGTATGATTTGTGCTGAAATAATTGAAGTGTGAACTGCAAGGGAAATTGTCCTGCTTTGACATTGTTGGCCCTTACTTCCTAAGCATTGTCTGTTCATTTTTGTTTGACCATTACTTTTCAGCTTCTCACATTTTCAGATCTTGATGTGTCTTGCCTTAATAGCTTATTTGATTCTATTTAGTTGATATTTCTTTAGCATGCATTCTTTGCCCTGAAAGGTAAAATGAAAACAAAACAAATCAAAACAAAACAAAACAAAACCACATTCATTAACTCTGATCTCCTCATACAGAAATTCTAATGCGTTTCATATAGAATTTTATTCCTAATATATTTTCTAGCAATTTTTTTTCTTTTTGGTTTATTAGTAGCTTTCATTTAAACATAGTTATAAGGCATAAATATGTTATTTACAAATGCTGGTTAGAGCGTTAGCCCACATACTGAAGGGTCGTCATGGGTTCGATTCCTGGTCAAGGGAATGTACTTGGGTTGCAGGTTTGATTCCCAGCCCCAGTCGGGGCATGTGCGGGAGGCAATTGATCGATGTATCTCTCACATTAGTTTCTTTCTCTCCCCCTTCTTCCCTCCCTTCCACTCTCTCTAAAAATAGATGGAAAGAATATCCTTGTTTTAGGATTAACAAAAATCAAACAAACAAACAAAATTATCCTTGGGTGAGGATTAACAACAACAACAAATTAGCCATCATCTGAGCCTTCAGCCAATCATAATCATTTGGTTGGTAAGTGGTCTTGCCTTGATGTCCATGGCTGCTAACTGATTACGGTGTTGGTTGCTAAAGGTTGAGGTGGCTGTGGCAATTTCTTAAATAAGACTACAATGATGTTTGCCTCATCTATTGAATCTTTTTTCACACACAATTTCTCTGTAGCCATTGTAAGGTTATTAATTGTCCTAGTTTTAATATTACTGTGCCTTAGAGCAGAGGTTGCCAACCTTTCGGACCTCACGGACCACCAGTGGTCTGCGGACTGCTGGTTGGCGACCACTGCCTTAGAGAGTAGGGAGGCCTAAGGAGAGAGGGAGAGATGAAGGAATGGTTTGTTAGTGGAGCAGTCCAATAACATTGATCAATTGAATTCACTAACTTCTAAGGACACCCCAAAACAACTAACAATAGTGACATCAAAGGTCACCAATCACCTTAACAATAATGAAAGGTTTGAAATAGTGTAAGAATTAACCCAAATGTGACAGACACGAAGTGAACAAATGCTGTTGGAAAAAATAAACTTGCTAGATGCAGGTTTGACACAAACCTTCAGCTTGTGAAAAATGCAATATCTGCAAAACACAATAAAGTGAAGTGCAATAGAATGCGGTTTCCTGTATGCAAAATTTTCTGTGCACACAAGTTATGAACTCTAGTTAATAATTGTTCCCACATATTTGCTTCCCCTTCCAGTGGGGATATTGTATTTCTCTGTCCTCATCATTAGGCTCAGTTGTGTGACATCTTTTAACAAATCAAATGTGAATGAAAAACTTTTATGCTACTTATGAACAGAAACTTCTTTGAGAAGGATATGATGTAGTTTCGTATCTTTTTCATCTTTAATTCTGGATTACTGAAATAAAGATGTGAGCAAAAATAACAAACGATTGTTGTAAAGCCTCTAAATTTTAGGGTCATTTGTTATTGCAGCATAAATTGCCTAAGCTGACCAGGGTAAGAATGCTACATCGATGCTAGATGTAGATAAAGTTTTTTATCTTCATTTCTAATTTACTTTCTGATTTGTTCTTTATTATCTATTTGTCATTAATCTGATTGTTTCTTTACCAGTATGTGGAATTAATAATGCAGTCAACAAAATTTTTATGTTATAAATACTTTGTCTATATTTAAATCAGGAATCTTAAACTATTGGCTTGCCAGGCACAAGTCTGTTGTATTTGGAAGTTTTAATTTTAGTTAAGTTTGAAATCATGTGCCTCCAGCTGAGGCTCACACTTGCCAATTAACCACAGTAACCACAACTCCCTATGTTTTAGGCCAGCTGACCTTGTACATTTATATCTACCTGGTCCCTGGAAACCTTTGAGTTTGTAACCACAGGATTGGCCTTATTACTGAACATGGTTAATGAAACATAAATGACACCAGAGAAATTATTTTTCCTTGTCATAGTCTCAAGCTAGCAAATTTTAAAAATATATTTTTATTGATTTCAGAGAGAAAGGAAGAGGGAGAGGGAGATAGCAACATCAATGATGATAGAGAATCATTGATCAGCAAGTCATGCAAGCCGCTACTGGTGATGGATCCCGCAACCCGAGCATGTGCCCTTGACTGGAATCGAACCTGGGACCCTTCAGTCCATAGACCAGGGGTCCTCAAACTACAGCCCGCGGGCCACATGCAAATACAAATATTGTATTTGTTCCCGTTTTGTTTTTTTACTTCAAAATAAGATATGTGCAGTATGCATAGGAATTTGTTCACAGTTTTTTTTTAAACTATAGTCCGGCCCTCCAACAGTCTGAGGGACAGTGAACTGGCCCCCTGTTTAAAAAGTTTGAGGACCCCTGCCATAGACCGATAATCTATCTACTGAGCCAAACCGGCTAGGGTGCAAATTTTTAAATTGTGTGCAAGTAGGCAAGAAGGGGAATAATAAAAATCATAGTTAATATTGCCAGGCAGTCTTCTGACACTTTAACATGTATTTTCTAACATAATTCTCACATTAACCTTATGAAATATGATTATTCCCATTTTAGAGAAGGAGAAAATGAAGTAATGGAAGTCACATGGATTAGAGGTTGAGCTAGGATTTGAACTCAGTCTGAATTTACACTCCTAAGCACCATATTATGCAGAGGGTATGCAGATAACTATATGTGAGCTTTTCTCACAAGTGGAGAAATTCCTTTGGTTTTTGGTTGATTTGTCTTTATGTGAAGAGCAAGTTTTCCCTTATATTAAGGTGTAGCTTTTAAAAATAACTATTCACAGTGTTCCTCAGAAAGAACACTATCCTTTCTACTATTAGACAGATATCTTTTGGGGATTGTGAATCATATGTCATATTGTTTTGCTATCTCAAATTCACTGGATACAAATTAGTCCTGTAGCCCTCATCTTTGCACTTGTGAAAATCATGGTCTTCTCTGATATGCTTTAATAGGCATAATAAATGTTAGTAAACCCATTACTCCATCCTTTATTTTATTTTACTGATGAGAGAGAGAGAGAGAGAGAGATCAATTTATTGTTCCACTTATTCGCTGGTTGATTCTTGTATGTGCCTTGATCAGAGATCAAACTCACAACCTTGGCGTATTAGTACCGCACTCTAACCGACAGCTACCTGGCCAGGGCACCCATTACTTCATTCTTTAAAAAAATTTCTCTTAAGAGTTTAAACCAGTGTGTGGTCTGTTACTCTTAGCGAAAGAGGTTGACGGTCTTAAAATATACTGTATTGCTTTGTTTGGGAAATATTTATTTGTGCTGAACAGTTTTTAAGTTTTATCTTAAAGAAAAGTATATCTCAACCACCACCCAGAGTTGAATTTCCTGAAAATTCAACTGGAAAAAAAGAAAGAAAGATATGGTCAGTTTGGCAGTAACACTTAAATGCAAGAGGACTGAAGATTGGTGTATGAGACACCCTGATATGAGATGATGAGGCTGAGAAGTTAGTGGAAATGAAGTAAGAGGGGAATGGGAATAGCTTATTATAGGCATGAGTTACCCTCATAGATGGAGGGAAGCAAGGACAAAAGAGAACCAAGGTGCAGGGGTTTCAGGGGCACAAACACTACTCCCCTCCCACTTCCCAAAAAGGCAGATGCCAATAGGAGGTGTTTTTGTTTTCGCTCTGCTCCTGTTATTTCTTCACTGTAAAACAAAGGGCTGGTGATACTAAAACTGTGGATACAATTATAAAAACAATCAAGGATTTACAAAAAGGGGGGGGGGTACCCTGATTTGTTTTCTAATTCCCAACTTTTTTTCAAATTCTCTGTTCTGTTGTCAATGAAGTCTTTTTAGGGCATTTAAAACCTTAGGTCTGAACTGATAAAATTCTTCCAAGCCCAGCCTCTCGTAATTTACATTCATGCCACAGTCATGCCATTGGAATGATTCATGAATGGCAGCAGGGACTAATGGCTTGAGGGGAGGTCTTTAAATCAGCGGTCACCAACCTTTCAGACCTCACGGACCACCAGTGGTCTGTGGACCACCGGTTGGCGACTGCTGCTTTAAATGGTACCAACGATCAGCTATAAACATATAGGTCAGAGGTGTTTGTTTTGTTTTTAGGTTCTGATTTGCCTATTTGATGTTGTCAGTGTTGTCTAGTTTTTCTGCTATATTCCAAGCCCTATTGGTAATTTTGATGGTTAAGCTGTATGTGTAGAATGTGTATGTATAACACACTCATCATTTCAAATGTTCATTTTTATTGAAACTGAATTCAATGTCACAATATTCAGAAAACTCTGTGTTTTCAGTTTTTTTTAAACACTTGACACATTTTGTGGTTAGCCTGGAATGAGGTAAATGTATCTCTTGTGCAATTATTGTATTACTAATGGATTTTTAGATATTGGCTGTGATGTTAACATGGTAATTTATTCCCTATAAATGAATATGGGACACTACTACTGGGAAAACTGTATAGTCTGCACAATAAGTGCTGTATAAGGAACAAGTTCCAAAGAACTTTTTTACTAGTTCACACTTCCGAGCAGAAGGCACTATAGGTGCAAAGAAATCTAGAGACTATATAATTTCATTATAAACCTGATTATAAAATATGCTTAAGAGTTTTATTTGTAAGCTTTATCAGCTTTATATATTCATTCTGTTCTTGACATTTTGTGAGAAGCATTTGAAGACCTGCTTTTGGGAGCTAATGTAACATTATTCCTATTCTCAAAATAAGTTTGCAGCAGTGGTTTAAGGTGAGACAGAAGAGATAGCCAGAAGCCTGTTTGAATCTAAGCAAACAGGACTTGAGAGATCTTAGACTTTTGAAGTCTTTCAGACCAGTTACCTTTGGTAAGTAATAAGGAAGAAAGTTTTGTGCAGGAATACTTTGTAAAATCCAAACATCTGCTTACTGACAGGACTGCTTAATCTATTGTATGTGAGAAGCATTCTTGCTTCCTATAAATAAATGTTATAACGATTTAAAGTCTATTGATGTCTCAGAGAACTAATACTTTTAAACTTAATATGCTCACCAGTATTAAGTTAAATTCAACAAATCTATACTGTGTGTTATATGACAGGCATTTTGCTAGGGCAGGGATGGGCAAACTTTTTGACTCGAGGGCCACAATGGGTTCTTAAACTGGACCGGAGGGCCGGAACAAAAGCATGGATGGAGTGTTTGTGTGAACTAATATAAATTCAAAGTAAACATCATTACATAAAAGGGTACAGTCTCTTTTTTTTTAGTTTTATTCATTTCAAATGGGCAGGATCCGGGCCGTAGTTTGCCCACGGCTGGGCTAGGGCATACAATGAATAAGATATTCATTCATGCATTCAATAAATATTTATTGAGTGCCTTCTATGGGTAATCATTAAGGGCCTCACTGTGGAAACCAGTTCAAAGATGAGTAGGAATTACTAGAGTGAATAGCAGGATGAAGAAAAATAGTTTCCCACATGCCACGATGACAACATTCCAGGTTGAGAAAGAACATGGATATTTGAAAAATCAGAAGAACCCCAAAATGACTGAAGTAGAAGGAGGGACAGGAAGAGCAATGATTTAAGGTGAGACAGAAGAGGTAGCCAGAAGCCTGTTCTTGGGGAGACTTCTAATTTCTAAGCCATGTTTAGGATTTTGGATTATAAAGGCAGTGGGAGGTCATTCTAGGGTTTATAGAAAAAAATTACTTTATCAGAATTTTTTTTATATTACTCTGATTGCTTTGTGGAGAATGGATTAGAGTGGGCCAAGAAATGATAGTATGCAAATAAGTAAATTAGGATGCTTTTGAATGAATCTTCAATATGATGTTGAGTAGGCTAGAGCAGCTGTGGGCAAACTACGGCCCTCGGGCCGGAACCGGCCCATTTGAAATGAATAAAACTAAAAAAAAAAAAAGACCGTACCCTTTTATGTAATGATGTTTACTTTGAATTTATATTAGTTCACACAAACACTCCATCCATGCTTTTGTTCCGGCCCTCCAGTCCAGTTTAAGAACCCATTGTGGCCCTCAAGTCAAAAAGTTTGCCCACCCCTGGGCTAGAGTGTATTGGAGAAGTGAGTGAATTCAAGAAATATTTAGGAGTTGTAAATGACTATACTTAGTGACTTTTGAGATGTAGAATTAAGGGAGGGAGAATGTGGAAGTCTGAGAGGATTCACAGACTTCTGACTTCAGACTCTAACGGCGAATTTTGATGCCATCCCCTGAGAGATTTATGGGCATAGATAGGGAACATAGAACAGAAGTCATTTATCACTAATAGGATATGTATGTGTGTATACTTAAATGTATATGCGGTATGTGAAATATGTATATTTTAAACTTGTCTGAAAGTATTGATCGGTATCAAAACAGTGTATTCTGAGATCAGTGAAGACAATCTGACTTTTTTCCCCAGGGGTAGCCAGATTTTTAAAAAATGTATATTTTTATTGCTTTTTAGAAAGAGAAATCGAGAGGGGGAGAGAGGGAGAGAGAGGGATAGAGGGATAGAGGGAGAGGAAGAGAGGGAGAGAGGAGAGAGAGAGAGAGAGAGAGAGAGAGAGAGAGAGAGAGAGAGAGAGGAGAGGGAGGAGAGAGAGAAAAGAGGGAAAAGAGAGAAACATCAATGTGAGAGAGAAAGATCAAGTGGTTACCTCCTGCATGTTCCCTACTGGGGATTGAGCCCACAACCCAAGCATGTGCCTTTATTTTTTTAAATTTTTTTTTATTTTTTAATATATTTTATTGATTTTTTTACAGAGAGGAAGGGAGAGGGATAGAGAGTTAGAAACATCAATGAGAGAGAAACATCGGTTCAGCTGCCTCTTGCACACTCCCTATTGGGGATGTGCCCACAACCCAGGTACATGCCCTTGACCGGAATCGAACCTGGAACCCTTGAGTCCGCAGGCCGACACTCTATCCGCTGAGCCAAACCAGCTAGGGCTATTTTCTTTTTTGTTTGGTTGGTTGTTTGCTAGGAGTTTTTTTTTAATTACTGGTTCAGTTTCGTCAATTCTCAGCTGATTCAGGTATTTTTTAATTCTTACTGATTCAGTTTTGGAAAATAGTATTTCTCTAGGAAATTGTCCATTTTGTCCAGGTTGTTCAGCTTGTTGGCATATATGTAGTTGTAGAAATATAGTATTTTCTTACAATCCTTTGTATTTCTGTGGTGTCAGTAATTACTTCACCTCTTTCTGCTTTTATTTATTTGGGTCTCCTCTTTTTGTTTCTTGATGAGTCTGGCTAAAGGTTCATCAATATTGTTTATCTTTTCAAAGAACCAGCTCTTGGTTTCATTGATCTTTTGTATATATATATTTTTTAGTCTCTTGGTCATTTATTTCTGTTCTGATCTTTATTATTTCCTTTCATTTACTCTGGGCTTTTCTTGTTGTTCTCTTTCTAATTCTTTAAGTTGTAGGGTTAGTTAGTTTATTAGAAATTTTTCTTGTTTTTTGAGGTAAGCCTGTAATGCTTTGAACTTCCCTCTCAGGGCTGCTTTTGCTGTGTCCCAGAGATTTTGGGTTGTTGTATGTTCATTTTCATGAGGTTTTCTTAATGTTTTCCTTGATTTCATTGGCAACCCATTCTTTGTTTAATAAAATGTTCGTTAACCTTCCTCCATGTGTTTGAATGATTTGGGGTGTTTTTATGGTAATTGGTTTTTAGTTTCATGCAATTGTGATCCAAGAATATGCTTGATTTGATTTCAATCCTCTTGAATTTGTAGATACTTAGTTTGTGTCCCAACATATAGTCTTTGAGAATATCCCACATGCACTGGAGAAAAATGTATATTTGTCAGCTTTGGGGTGAAATGTTCTGTAAATGTCAACTAAATGCATTTAATCTAGTGTGTTGTTTAAGGCCGCTCACTGTTTCCTTGTTGATTTTTTTGTCTAGAAGATCTATCAAGAGATGTCAGTAGGGTGTTAAAGTCCCCTACTATGATTGTATTGCTGTTGATCTCTCCCTTTAAGTCCTCCAGAAGTCTTTTTTATATGTTTGGTTGCTCCTATATTGGGTGCATATATCCTCTTGTTATATTGATCACTTTAGTATTATGAAGTGGCCTTCATTGTATCTTGTTATGGCTTTCATTTTGAAGCCTGGTTTGTCAGATATGAGTATTTCTACCCCAGCTTTTTTTTTCATTTCTACTTGCATGGTAGTCTGGGGCACAGGTGAGGCGAGCTGAGCTACAGCGGTAAGTCTGATCTTCTGGTGGCACTGAGTCAGGTGTGCCTGGTCATGGAGGCAGGTCTGTGATTCTGGGGGTGTCAGGTCATGGTTATGGGGCCAGTCACAAGATGGCAGGGCCGATCTGCCAGGGGCACTAGGTAAGGTCAAACGGGTCTGAATGCCAGGCCCGTTTGTCTGGGAAATCTGAGTCAGTGGCAGGGCCAGTTGCACCATGTTAAGGTGGTGGGGCCAGTTGTGCAGGGCCATTAGATTGGGCATTCCGGGACGGGGCTGCAGGTCCACATACCCTGGCATGCCACTCGTCAAAACAATAGTCTTTTTTTTTTTTTTTAAAGAAGCCGGAAGAATGGTTACAAAAGGACATTTAAATGAACCCAGTCACATTGAGTAGATAACAGTTTCTCTATAAACTAGCATCCAAGGCCATTGCATTTTAGTTTCAATGTAGCTATTCCTTTGGTTCTTGCTAATTCTTATTTAAACCAGTTTGTTTTTGCTGAGGTTATTAACTCAGGTTAACATCCAACTACTAGAATTTTATTAAAATTTTAATTAGATGGCTAAAACTCTGGTTTATGAATTGGCTGGCTACTGCTAATGGCTTTGTAGTTTTTAAAAATAAGATATCCAAGGTTTGTGATTGGGGTGGGAATGTGTAATTTTAAAAACCTAGAAATGTACTTATGAATTAGTCTGTAACCTATTATGGACATAATTGGGAGAAGGGATGAACAAGAGGAGAAAAAACCCTATTCTGTTAAAAGAAGCCTTAATACAGTGCCCTGCAAGACCCAAACTCTGCAAATATTAGAATTGAATTCTTATTTGTGACATTTCTATTTTACTTTAATTGGGTACTTGAAACATGCAGCTTTTTATGGTGTCAAAAACCAAATTAGTGCTTCCAGTGAGAACATGAGTTATAACCTGTGAAATAAATTTGGGTGGGGTTTTGAGACTGGGAGTGCAGTAAGTAGAAAAGTAGACCCTGTAAACTTTCAGCTATTGCGCTGGTATTTTGGCAAGTTGGGCGGTGGTTGCTTCAGTGCTGCATGCCACAGTGGGAAGAGTGTGGACATTATAGTCACATAAACCTAGGTCTCAAACCCTAGCTCCAACACTGGTTAGGATGAGGCAGGCTTCCCCAAGCTTGCCATGCTCCTCTGTCCTCTGCTGAAATGTGGGGATGACATCTACTGCCCAGCTTATTTTGAGAATTAAATGAGAAGATGAATGTAAGACCTCTGGCAGAGTGCCTTGCTCACTGTAGGAACTTAACTCTTAGTTCCTATTTCACCTCCAATTTGATTTTCTTTATACCCAACTTTAGTGTCTATAATAATAATATAGAAGCTGTATTAGTGGCCAAATAGACGTAATGAATGAGTTAGAACAAATGCAGTTGAATTTCTTGTCTTTACTTACGATTATGAAAACAGAAATTCACAGGTACTGAGCAGTTCATCTTTTAGATATGCTAACCCAGATGATGGTAGGAGTGTCCCAATAGGCATATAAAATAGTTTGTGAAAGGTTTAAAATAACAATTGATAATTTTAAATGTAATCCAGTGATAGGTTTTCTACAGAAAAAATATTTTGCCTTTAAATGCAGATAACATTTATTGAGCAGTCTTTTTTTTTTCCTGGGACTATCTAATGTGGGAAACTGACAAATAGATGATTCTTATATACCATAGTAAGTGTTGGGCTGTGGGAAAGCACAGGGTTTGTGTCAAGAGAAATTGACAATATGTACCAAATGCTTTAAAAATTTGCATCCTCCCTTATCCAAGTGATCTACTTCTAGCAGTATGACCTGATGGAGTTCGATAAAAGATTGTTTATAATAGTGGAAAATTATACAATAAAAAGAAAAGAAAACATAGTGAATTAGTTTGTTATATTATAAATGGACATACTGTGTACCTATTAGTGATCACACCATTCTTTATGTGACAAAGAAAAAAATATTCATATAGGTATTGCTCAGAACAGAAACTAGCATACTGAAGAGGATTTTTTTTTTTTAAAAAGACCATTTATTTTCAAAGAAAGGAAATTCAGTGAAATCTTTTCCAAATCACTTTCGTGTTTTTCTCCCTCGAAGAAATCATTAAAAAAGACATGGTTATTGTTATAATCTGGAAGTGGAGTGGGAATTTTGGCAGGTGAACTAATAAGCATCTTGCCAAATCTGTGTAGTATGTTTGGGAGGTCAACAGTTGGGGCATATCCATACGAGAGGTGAGTTTTGAGTAATGACTAGGTAAAGTATAATCCCAGTGAGACTGGCCAGGTGAATGGGCTTGTCAGCAGAGCAGGTGAGGTGTATTTTCAGTGCTCCCAGTCTTTTGAGATACACTTTGTAGTAAGAAGATTGACCTGTGAGAAAAATAATTCTAAAAATGGAGAAAAATATGTCCAGTGACTTCACTGGCCATTTTGGTTCAGTTGGCACCATTAGGTCAGTTTCTCTGTCTTGTGAAAACATCCCATTTCTGGATACTTCACGTTCCAAGAGTACCTTTCTTGAGAAATTATTTTTTCCCTTAATTGATAATAAGGTAAGCTCCCGAGATACGGGTTTCTTTTGAACTGCAGTGCCATTAAAGTTCAAAGGTTTTTACTCAGGTTTCACACATATCCGTTTAACTTGGAAAAGCTTTATTTTTTAAGAACAAGTTTACAGCTTTGGATATACCATTAACTCTTACCAGTTTACAAAAATGGATAGTAAGTGCGGAGATTTCTAGTTTTCCCGCTTATACAAAACCCAGTTGAACAAGCCTTCACTGTGTCTGGGTCAAATGAAGCAACACTTCTGGACCTTTCCCCCACTGCTTTCTTGAGTAGAGTGGTGAGAGGCAGTCTTGTTTGCTTGTCATGTTGTTTCTTTTTCTTTCTTTTCTTTCTTTTTTTTTTTTTTACATGTGATATACACTGAGTGGCCAGATTATTATGACCACCTGACGTTTGTAGGCAAATTAGGTATAATTTCGCGCTGAAGTTACTAGAGGGCCAGACCATTATAAATAGGGAAGCAGGTTGTTTACCACGACAGTAGGAGTGATTTTTTTCTGAAAATATGGGTAAACAACGCGATTTAACAGCCTTTGAACATGGGATATATTTGAACGTGAGTGGCCAGATTATTATGACCACCTGATGTTTGTAGGTAAATTAGCCGTACACTGCATCGTATGGGATATGGAAGCCAAAGGCCTGTTCGAACACCTTTGCTGTCTGCAGTTACCAAGATAAAACGTCTCCAGTTCTCACAGGAACACAAGGATTGGACACTTGAGCATTGGAAAAAAGTCATATGGTCCGATTAATCACGTTTCCAGTTGCATCATGCAGATGGCAGAGTGAGAATTTGGCGGAAACAGCATGAAAGCATGCACCCCACATGCATGAGTATAACCCTTCAAGCTGGTGCGGGCAGTGTTATGGTTTGGGGCATGTTTTCCTGGCATGATTTGGGCCCTTTAATTCGTGTGGAACAACGTCTGAATAGCACAACGTACCTAACTATCATTGCTGACCAAGTTCATCCTATCATGTTGATGGCGTATCCCAATGGAGATGGCTTTTTCCAACAAGAAAGACAATGCACCATGCCACGGTGCTCGTATTGTGCAGGAGTGGTTTCAAGAACATGAGGGAGACTTTACCTTGCTTAGGTGGCCCCCACAATCACCAGATGTCAATCCAATTGCGCATTTGTGGGACGAAGTTAAAAGCCATCAGGCAGCTGGTTCCACAACCTCAAATCTCACAGAACTGGACAGTGCTATTCATCAGGCATGGTGTCAGATTCCTCACATCACCTTTCAACATCTCGTGGAGTCAATGCCAAGAAGAATCGCCACAGTATTGAAGGCAAAAGGTGGCCCAACAAAGTACTGAGGGGGTGGTCATAATAATCTGGCCACTGATGTTCAAATATATCCCACGTTCACTCACGTTCAAATATATCCCACGTTCAAAGGCTATTAAATCATGTTGTTTACCCATATCTTCAGAAAAAAGTCACTTCTGTCGTGGTAAACAACCTGCTTCCCTATTTATAATGGTCTGGCCCTCTAGTAACTTCAGCGCGAAATTATACCTAATTTGCCTACAAACGTCAGGTGGTCATAATAATCTGGCCACTCAGTGTAAAGCTGCTATTCTAGACTTCTGGGAACTTTGTTTATGTCAGAAGTTGGATGCTGACTGATACAGAAAGAAAAGGAACAAGAGAGTAAGAACTGCAATGTCATGTAAACATCATGCCCTTTCTTTAAACTAGGAAAATACCGTTTATTTTTAATGATATTTGTTGAGTATTCATGTGGTAGATACATTACATAAGTACATTATCTTATTTAGTTGATATTATTCTGAGAGGCAGAATTAACTCTCTCTTCCTTCATTTTACAGACAAGACCCCAAAAGATTAAACAGTTTGCTTTTAGCCATATGCCCAGTAAATAATGGTCAGTATTTGAATCCAGATTAAACTCTAAAGCTCTTCTATTGTACAGGCTGCTAATTTAGCTTAAGAGTTAGAAAACTCTGAGGCTTAATTCTGGATTTCTGGTGAGTTGGAATTAACTTTCTTTCTCTCTATGTAGGGAGAGGATTGAGATTGATATTTAAAGTTCTCCTTGTAAAAATTTATGATTCTTAGGTTCTTTATTGAATTGAAGTAGAGAATGTATAGAGTTTATACTAGTTCTCTTGTGTGCAGCCAGTTTGGTTTGTAATGAAGACTTTTCGCTTGATGATTTTTTCATACCATTGCCCTGTGGGGGTGCAGAAAAGCAAGAGGATGGGTTAAAAGTAGGTACAGTGTGCCCTGGTCAGTGGTTAGAGCATCAGCCCATGCACCAAAGGATCCTGAGTTCCATTCCCAGTCAGGGGCAATACCCAGATTGCAGGTTCGATCCCCAGGCTTTGGTTGGGGCATGTGCAGGAGGCAGCCAATTGATGTGTCTTTCTCTCATCAATGTCTCGTTCTGTCTCTCGCTCTTGGTCTCGCTCTATCTCTTTCCTCCCTCCCTGCCTCCTTCCCACTCTGTAAAAATCAGTGGAAACAAATATCCTCGGGTAAGCATTAGTAACAATAACAACTAAAAATAGAAGGTATATTGTGTCAACTGCAGATTTACAAAAGAAAACTTAAAGAAAAGCACCCGAGCATCGAGGAGCATGGCACGCATGGACTGGACTGGAGATTATGTGGGTGGGGCCTGGTAACAGTGTCTTTAAATAAAAACATCATTAACATCAGAGAGGACTGGGGCTTGTGCTAGAGCTAGACGGTACAATGATTACTCAGTTTCAGTTCTTTTAGGGCCTTCTAGCATTTCCAGTTAAATGGTAGAGAGGTAGTTATTGGAGGGACACAGTGATTATTGACATAGCAGAACTAATAAGATGACATGACATTAAAAAAGCATCATTATTGCAGTATTTTTACTCCATTTATATAGTATCTTTCCCTCCAAAGTGTTGTATAAATAACATTGAGATAATAAGCCATTTAAAAATGTCAAAACACTAAAGAATAAGACTGGCTAAGAGAAATAAATACATAGAAAAGAAGCAGTAAGACTTGAGAACAGTGATGGGCACAGCAGGGTAGTGATTTTTCCATTGCACTCATCTTTGCTGCTATAACTGGGTAGGGTCTTGATGTGGAGCCTTTTCCTGGCCAGTCTAGTGTTCACCATTCCTACATCCTGTGATTGAATACCGTGTGCTTTGGTGTCAGCTGGAGCTACATTTAAATCCTGATCCTACTATTTACTAACTTGGAACTTGGAACAAATGACCTAACCTTTCTGAGCCTCAATTTCTTCATCAGTAAAGTGGTGTTAACTGTACCTCCCTTGTTAGCCTTGTCTCTAGGATTAAAGTAAATGTATTATATCCCTAAAACATTTCACCTAACCTCATGGTAACATATTCTGATACTCAGTATCTCAAAACAGTAGTTCTGATAAGGTTATACAGCATAATAGCAGCTTCTCTGTGGTTCAAATGATAAAGCAATGTGGAGTTGCCAGGATCTTCTATTCTTCTCTGAATTGACATAGTAAAATATAATCTGTACTTCATAGTATAGCATTAGATTTTTAAAAATTTATCTTTATTGTCGAAAATATTACAAATGTTCCTTTTTTGCCCATTGACCCCCTCCACCCCACACCCGCACCCAGGTAGATTTTTAAAATGAAACATATACATAACATACATAATAATTTTAACCTATCATCAGCTTTAAGAAATAAAAAAATACAGCTAGATTTGAAATCTCCTCTTCTTTTCCCTCCCCCAATAACGACTATCTTGAATTTGGTGTGTCATTTCCATGCGTGTTTTTGTATTTTAATTATGTGTTCATAAATAATAAATGGTATTTTACATATTTAAATTTATTATATAAATATTATTATACTATATATCCTTCTGTGGGTTGCTTTTCTCTCTGAATTGTTTTTTAGATTTTTCTGTTATATTTGTAGCTTTATTCACTTATTTTAACTGTCATAGAACATTCCATTATATGCTTGAATATATCATTTTAATCCATTCTCTGTCAGTGGAATTCCTATAATTTTGAATATTTTTGTAACCTCTCATCTTCATATCTCCCTTCCTCAACCTAAGAGGTAACCACTATCCTGAATTGTGTTAATATTTTTTAGTGGTTAAACATACACATTCCTAAACAATATATTGAGTTTTCCCTATTTTTTAAGATGTATGTAAGTACAATCTTACTATATTATTTAGTGCCTTGCATTTTTTGGTCAATGTTATGATTTTGAGATTCATGTTGATGAATTTGGTAATAGTTACTTCTTCTCACTATGTACATTATTCTGTTATCTCATTACATTGCAATATATAAACCTTCAGGTTATATCTGACTTTTTACTATTATGGACAATATAAAATTAAGATGTACGTGTGTGTGGAGTTTTTCTCAGGGATATATTTAGGAATGAAATGATTGTGGTACAGGTAATGTATGTGCATCTTTATCATTACTGGATATTGATAAGTAGTAATTTTATTATCATTTTATTATAAGTACTTTTTAATTTCTGATTTAAACCATGAGCTTAAAATGTATTTTTAAATTTTTCCATATAGAATTTTATTATGGATTTTTAACTTAATTGTTCTCTGATCAGCTAGCTAATCATGTCTGTATCATACTAACCCTTTGGCATCTGTTGAAACTTGCTTTATGGCCTAACATGTGTGATCATGGTTTAGCCAGGTTTTAGTTAGTTTTTATAAAAATTCTTCATGTGTTTTTTAAAAATTCATTATCTAATTGTAGGGTGCATGAGTCTATACAGGGCAAAAGTAGATTTGCAGTTGTATGCAAAACAGTTGATTCTTATATTATTTATTATTATATTTTTCATATAAACAACTGTAAACCTACTTTATCCTTACTCTGTATATGCTTATTAATCTTAATGAATTTTACTAGTTATCCTGTCTGAGACAAGTATATTAAAATTTTTCTATTATGTTAGTAAATTTGTCAGTTTTCTGTAAATACAATCATTTTCGCTCTTGAGGCTTTGTTATTAGGTACATATAGTTTCAGAATTGTTTCATTTTCCTGGTAAAAAATTCTTTTGTTACTATTATATGATGATCCTCTTTATCTCTAATAATGCTCTTTGCCTTAAAGTCTGTTTTCTGACAATAGTCGAGCTATTACTGGCTTTTTAATTGTGTATTTGTGGGTATATTTTTATAGACTTAAATTTTCTATATCTTCATATTTATGTTTTTAGTATGTCTCTTGTAAACTGCAAGAAACAAGATTTTGTTTATTCAGTCTGAACTTTCTTTTAACTGCTAAGTTTAGTCTGTCTACATTTATTACCATTACTAGTATGTCTGTACTTATTTCTACAATTTTATTATGTGTTTTCTATTTACCCTGCTTTGTTTTCTGCAGTTTTTTTCTCTTTTTACCTGTCTTCTGTTTGTTTGAGCAACTTTTCTATATTTCTTTTTCTTTCTATTAATTATCCCTAAAATTTTAATATGCATTTTGCTTTGCAAAGTCTTACATTAAAATCAGCATTCTACCATTCTTCTAAACAATGTGAGGACCTTGGAAAGCTTTCATTGTAGTTATCCTCTATCAATTTTATATGTTTTTGACCAGTATTTTACTTCCATTTTTTAATTTGACTTTAGAGAGAGGAAGGGGTGGGGTGGAGAAAGAAGAAGGGGAGGAGAGAGAGAGAGAGAAAGAGAGACAGACAGACAGACAGACATTGGTTGCCTTTCGCATGCACTCCCATTGGGGATCAAACCTGCAACCCCAGTAAGTGCTCTGACCAGGAATCAAACCCACCATCACTTGGTGTACAAGATGACACTCCAACCAGTTTACATGAGCCACACCGGTCATGGCACCTCCATTTTTTTAATCACCCAAATTAGTCTTTATTATTGCTGCTATTACATTTATCTTTCTGCTAACTTTCATTTTGTTCTGATACCCAAGGAGATGCCTTAATTAAATTGGTTTTCTTACTTTTTTTTTCAGATTTTCAAAAGAAACAACCAGACGATGATTCCGCTCCAAGTACAAGTAACAGCCAATCAGATTTGTTTTCCGAAGAGACCACCAGTGACAACAACAATACCTCTATAACCACGCCAACTCTTAGTCCCAGCCAGCAGCCGCTTCCGACAGAACTGAATGTAACTTCACCAAGTAAAGAGGAGTGTAAGTGAATTACTGTCATGCGTTTCTTCATAATGCCTCATCCCAGAAGAGAAGATAGCAGCTTTGTAAATTCAAGACTAATTGTTGGCATATAGGCCCAAGTCAGTAAATTAGAGGATAAGTTTCATCCATTCTGTATAGCTTAAGTTGATCTTAAAAGATTGCCTTTTATGATAATTGTCAAGATATATAAGATTTTCAACCAGTCTAGGCCAGTGGTTCTCAGCCCTGGCTGAAAATTAGTATCCACTGGGAATTTTTAAAACAAATTGTAATCTTCAGCAGCATTTCTTAAGTCTGATTTAATCGGTGTGGATGGAGGGCCAGGAATCTGTTCTTTTTAACTCTGCAGAGGATTCTAAACTGCAGCAAGTGTTGGGAACCACCAGTCTAGGGAACTTGCTCCTGATTTAGGAACCTTGGATTGAAACCTTACTTCTGTCACTAACTGGGCTTTGAATGTTTCTAGGCAATTGACTGAGATAATAACATTGTGGGGGTCATAGAACTTAGGTATTTGAAGGGAGGAGGTTGTTTCTGTTACTCTTCTGTAAGTCCTTAGTGATAGACTACCATTATTATATATATGATTTGGAAATTTATTGTCCACTTAATCTTTATTGATTTTATTTTTTAAAAATATATTTGTTATTGATTTTAGAGAGGAAGAGAGAGGAAAAGAGAGATAGAAACATCAGTGATGAGAGAGAATCATTGATTGGCTGCCTCCTGCACACCCCCTTCTGGGGATCAAGTCCACAAAACAGGCATGTGCCCTTGACCAGAATCAAACCGGAACCCTTGAGTTCGCAGGCCGACACTCTATCCCAGTGATGGCGAACCTTTTGAGCTCGGCATGTCAGCATTTTGAAAAACCCTAACTTAACTCTGGTGCCGTGTCACATAGAGAAATTTTTTGATATTTGCAACCATAGTAAAACAAAGACTTATATTTTTGATATTTATTTGATATATTTAAATGCCATTTAACAAAGAAAAAATCAACCAAAAGAATGAGTTCGCGTGTCACCTCTGACATGCGTGTCATAGGTTCGCCATCACTGCACTCTCCACTGAGCTAAACCACTAGGGCTGTCACTTAATCTTTATAATGCTGTAACCATAGTTGTGTCCTTCAGGGCACAACTATAACTTACAGTGTGTTGAAAATTATGTTATGACATAGCAGTTTATGCCTTTTAAAAGCTTTAGTTAACAGATTGAAATTTGGTACTTCAAATTTCATGAATATCTAGAAATTCTTCAAATGTTCTGTCTACTAACTTTGAAAAGATTACCAGAGAACTAATATTTATCTAAATTTATAAACCATGATACTAGGTAAAATTGAGAATATAAAAGTAAAGAAGGCCATAGTCCCTGTCCTCAAAGAATTTACTATTTAGCAGGGGGAATGAAATATATTTGTTATTAAAGACAGTAACTATTAAAGAAGAGTATTGGTTTACTGGAGAAAGTGTTGTTGAAGACATTCTAGACAGAGTAGAGTGAGATATGGAAAGCCATGTGGATTTCTACAATGGCAAGTGACTCCTTTAGGGCCATGTATGGAGGACAAGGCTGGAAAGGTAGACTATGGTCAAGTTATAAAGGCTTGATTGTTCAGCTAAGATATTGGATATTGGACAGTATTTAGGTTTTTGAGCAGAGAAAGTACTGTTATAGTTCTTTTGAAGAAATAATCTGGCAATATTATAAATGAGAAGGCTTATACTAGAATCACATTGCAGAGAGACTTTTTAAAATGCTGTAACTTTGATTTAGAGACTCAGGGGAAGGTGTAGAAATTGTTTTAAGAGAAGAAAAAAGATGAAAATTGTACTGGTAATGTTATTGGCAATAGATTTTGTTTTGTTTTTAAAAATCTATTTAGGGTCATTTACTTATTGAGGAGCTAATGAAAGCTATGGCCCTTTGTCTCAGAAAAATATACACCATTCTTTTATACCCAATTTTGAATAAAAAATTTTTAAAGCTCACTATGGACATTAGATTAAGAACTCCTTATCTGTGGAAAAGGTTAGAGCTGGTCAGGATCTCATCTGATGGAATTTAACTGATTGGACCCACACATACACCAGAGTCAGGCCACAACAAACCAACTTCAGCAGCCAAAATGCACATGAGACTGAGGTGATAATAGCTACCATTTATTGAGTGCTTTATGTTCAAGTCATTGTGCTATATGTGTTGCACATTTCCTCTTTTATTTCTCATGACAACCAGTGAAATAGATACTGTCATTATCCCCATTCTATAGATAGGGAAACAGACACAGTGAGATCAAGTAATTTGCCTGTGATCATTAACACTTAAGTACATATCAGAAACAGGACTCAAATTCAGGCATGCGGCTTCAGAGAAAAACGTTAGCTCACATTTATATAGTGTTTGCTCCATTCTAAGCACTCTTCTAAGCTCTTTACATGTACTAATATTTTATTTTCACAATACCCTGTGTGGTAGGTGCTCTTATTCTCTCCTATTTTACAGATGAGAAAGTTGGAGCACAGAGAGGTTCAGTAACTTCTGTCCAAAGTTACAGAGCTCCTGCTTTGCAGTGTAGTTCACATTCCAACCCACTAATTTGTCTTCAGAGTCTGTGCTTTCAACCACTATAACATATTATCTCACTATCGTGAAAATGTTACAGACTGTAAACTGACAGACATTTGGAGACATCACGAGATTGGTTACTTTAATAAATGATTTCATTGGTTTGGGTATTCATTTGCTGAGAGCCCGCTTGGTTAAGTGCTAGGAATAGAAATGAGTAAGATTAGGTCTCTACCCACAAGGAAGTCACCTTTTCAAATACATATGCCTCTCCCTGAGTTTCTGGCTTGTTCTTCCAAACAGGTGCATAAGAATTTTGGGGTAAGAGGAAGGCAGCAACAGGAGCAGGTTTGTCATTTACAGAAGCTTTCTCAGGTGGCTTTTACTACCTCACCGAGGTTGAAAACTGCTAGAATGAAGAGATATGTGTCTGGATTGTAGGTGGGGAATATAGGGATGGGGAAAGTAAGGGAGGTTTGTTAAAGCTGTCAGTACTGTCAGGGTGGATACATTAGAAGTGAAAGTGATTGCCAAGTAGTAGTGAAGACTCAGGAGAGATTAGACAGCCTGATCCATTGACACCTTGCAACTTTCTTTAGCTATGACCTACCTAGGAGAAGAAAGATGCAGAAAGAAGCAGTATGGGATTACTTGTGTTGATCTTTTTGTATCCTTAGGAACCAGAATTTCTTAGCTTCCTCCCCTAAAGAGTTATGGAGAAGTAGAGGGTGTGGGAGTTGTAGAGAAATGGGTTTGGGATTTCCAATCCAAGTACTACATAATTTGTAAACTGTACAGCAGTTATAGATCAGTCGTTACTGTGTGTTGAACGGGAAGTACTTTGTCTTTGGGGCTTGTTGAAAGGTTTTATTCCTAATAATCGAGAGAATGAGTATTGCTTACATCTGCTTTCTACTTCTCACTGTTAAATGAATATGTGAACAAAAAGGTTGTAAGAGTCGGTACATTAATGCTGTTTGAAAAGACTGCAGCTAGAATAAGAACTATTGACAAGTGTGTGTAAAATACAGACTTTTATCCAAAAGAATTAAAACGCCTGACTGAAAGTCAAATAAAACAGATATTCAAATTATATGTTTTTGTCTGAACAACACACACATTTCTTCCTCTCCCATTTTGTGGGTCTGCAGAAGAGTTCATGAGATGTTAGCCATTAGAAACATTTTCAAAAAACAATGTAAAAAAATGCAAATATTGACTAAAAATTGTCACAGCATTTAATTGCTGTAATAATGGCAATAGCTAGCACTAGAGTACTCATCAAGGACTGTTTCAAATACTTTATCTGTATTAGCCTACTTTATAATTACCCTTTTAAGGTAAGTACTATCACCATATCTGTTTCACAGACATGGAAATGGAGGCATAGGATGATTCAGTATCTTGCCCAAGATTATAGAGCAGCCCTGCTCTATAATCAGAGCTGTCTGTCTGTCTGTCTGTCTGTCTGTCTCTATAGTGATTTATACTATAAAGGATGTTGCATGTAAATGAAAACAACAGAGGGAAGGGATGTTGTACAGATACTTACAAAGAACAAAATTACATTTCTACTTTTGCTACTACCTATTTACTATCGACCCAATTTCTAGGTTTTTCATAGAGGAGATAAAGTGTGACTTTTTTTAACCTGTGTTTATTGAATCAACTATTGGGGATAATGTCAGGTTGTAGAGAGAACACTGGAACAAATTGTTGTTTTGTTGTTATTTTTGAATGATGGGCAGAGTACTGGTTACATGAAGTCAGAGTCTTACCAGATTGGACTTAAAAAATGAAAAAATGCCCCTTTATAAAAGAAAGCTCCTATAAATGAGCTTTCTTGTTGTCATGCTCTTGAAGGCCTAACATTTCTACTTATGACCTGTTTGGGAGCCTTACGATATGAATGCTTATCTAGGTTTCTCCCCCGACTCCTAGGCCCACTACATACTGGATGGAAATTGAGGTGTTGGAGGAGAGTCAAATGGTCTGTTTCTTTCTAAGCAGGAGAGGAAGAGAACTGCTTACTAGGGAAGAGGAATGGGAAGAAACAGTTTTCAGATATTCTGATCTAGCAGTTAGAGAAGGCCCACCTCATACAGAACACTCTCCTAAGTTCTATAAAGGCACATCTGTCTTATCTAATAAAAGAGAAACATGCAAATTGACTGTACCTCCAGTACACCCACAAGCCACGCCCACCAGTCACACCCACCAGCCAATCAGGTGCGAGTATGCAAATCCAACCAAGATGGCAGCAGCCACGGAGCTTGATCCAACAGGAGGCTTGGGTTGCCCCTGGCGATAGAGGAAGCCAAGCTTTCTGCCTGCCCTGGCTGGCTGTGTGCTCCGCTCAAGGCTACAAAGTTTCAATTATAGAAGATAAATAAACCCCAGATACCTGCTTCCAGCTGCTGTGGCCTCTGCTCAAGGAGGGTCTGGGAGCCTGGGTTGCTGGGGCCGTGGCCAGCCTGCAAACAGCCATCAGCCCCTGACCCAGGCTCGCCAGGCACCCCAATGGGGACCCCTCACCCTGAAGGGGTGTGGCCAGCCTGAAAATGGCTCTCAGCCCCTCACCCAGGCTGGCCACACCCTCATGGGGTGAGGGTCCCTGCTGGGGGGCTTGGCCAGCCTGCAAACAGCCATCAGCCTCTCATCCAGGCTGGCCAGACACCCCAGTGGGGACCCCACCCTGAAGAGGCTGTGGCCAGCTTTCAAACAGCCCTCAGCCCCTCACCCAGGCTGGCGAGGCACCCAGCGGGGACTCCCACCCTGAAGAGGCTGTGGCCAGCCTGTGAACAGCCATCAGCCCCTCACCAAGGCTGGCCAGGCACCCCAGTGGAACCCCCCATCCTGAAGTGGGTGTGGCCAGTCTGAACATGGACCTCAGCCCCTCACCCAGGCTGTCCAAGGCCCCCCCAGTGGCGACCCTCACCCCATGGGGGCGTGGCCAGCCTCCAAACCACCACAGTCCCCTCGTCCAGGACACCCCACGCCCCAAGGGAACCCCCACTCTGATCCGGGACACCCACCCTTCAGGGCAAACCAGCTGGCCCCCACCCGTGCACCAGGCCTCTATCTATACTAATAAAAGGGTAATATGCTAATTAGACCGGGAGACCTTCCGGACGTTCTTCTGGACAAAGCCATGGTGGTGGGGCCGAGGTAGAGGCGGTTAAAGACCAAGAGGGGAGGGCAGTTGTGGGTGATCAGGCTGGTGGGGGGCAGGGCCATTGGGGGTAAGCAGACCAGCTGGAGGGCCTGTTGGGGGAAAGTGGGTCATCAGTGGGAGTCAGTTGGAGGTGATCAGGACAGCGGCGGGGGGGGCAGTTTGTAGTGAGCAGGCCAGCAGGAGGGCAGTTGGGGGTGAGCAGGTCAGTGGGGAGGGAAGGTGGGGGCGAGCAGGCCAGCAGGGGGGGCAGTTGGGGGTGATCAGGCTGGCAGGGGGGGGGCAGTTGGGGGCAAGCAGGCCGGCAGGCAGAGTGGTTAGGAGCCAGCAGTCCCAGATTGCGAGAGGGATGTCCGACTGCCAGTTTAGGCCATAGTATCCTATCTAATAAAAGAGAAACATGGTAATTAGCCGTACATCCACTACCCTTCCCATTGGCTAATCAGGGCGATATGCAAATTAACTGCTAGCCAAGATGGCCGCCGGCAGCCAGGCACCTTGAAACTAATATGAAGCTTGCTTGCTTCAGTGACGGAGGAATCCAACATTCCCCGCCTGCCTTGCCGGCCTCTGAGCTTGCAGTTTGAAACATTGTTACAAATATAGAAGCTAAACAAAACCCCAGAAACCTGTTTTGAGCGAGCCGGGATCTCAGAGCTGGAGTTGATACAGTGTTTCGATTATAGAACCCAAACAAACCAGACACATGGTTTCAGCAGCAGTGGCCTCAGAGCTGGAGCCAGAGCTAAAGCTGGCTCAGAATAAAAAAAAAAAAAAGAAAGGAGCGGTTGGGAGCTTCAGTCACCCGCCAGCCTGAAAACAGCCCTCAGCCCCTTACCCAGACTGGCCAGGCACCCCAGTGGGGACCCCTACCCTGAAGGATGTGTGACCAACTGCAAACAGCCCTCAGCCCCTCACCCAGACTGGCCAGGCACCCCAGTGGGGACCCCCACTCTGAAGGATGTGTGACCAACTGCAAACAGCCATCACCCCCTCATCCAGGCTGGCCAGGCACCCAAGCGGGACCCCCACCCTGATCCAGGACACCCTTCAGGGCAAACCAGCAGGCCCCCACCTGTGCACCAGGCCTCTATCCTATATTGTAAAAGGGTAATATGCTTCCCAGCACCGGGATCAGCGGAGCCGTGAGGTCTCCCGGCACCGGGATCAGCATGACAGGGGGCAGCGCCCAAACCCCCTGATTGCCATGCGGCTCTGTGTGTGACAGGGGGCGGGGCCACAACCTCCCTATCGGCCCTGCTCTGTTCCTGACAGGGGAAGGCGCCCCAACCCCCTGACCAGCCCTGCTCTGTGCCTGATAAGGGGGAGCTCCCCAATCCCCGATCGCCCTGCGGCTCTGTGTGTGACAGGGTGCGGCACCACCCCCTCCCCCACGGGCCCTGCTCTGTGTGTGATGGGGTAGAGCCATAACCTCCCCATCGGCCCTGCCCTGAGTGTGAGAGTGGCGGCATCCCAGCCCCCTGATCGGCCCTGCTGTGTGGGTGATAGAGGGCAGTGCCCCAACCCCTTGATCTGCCCTGCTCTGTGTGTGACAGGGGGCGGTGCTCCAACTTCCCTATCGGCCCTACTCTGTGAGTGACAGGGGGGATCTCCTCAACCCCCTGATCAGCCCTGCTCTGTGCGTGACAGGGGGCAGCGCCCCAACCCCCTGATTGGCCCTGCTCTGTGTGTGACAGGGGGCGGTGCCCCAACCCCCCAATGGGCCCTAACCTGAGCGTGACTGAGGGTGGCATTGCAACCTCCCAATCCGCCCTGCTCTGTGCATGATAGGGGGCAGTGCCCCAACTCCCCAATCGGCCCTGCTCTGAGCCCAACCAGGGGCTGCACCTAGGGATTGGGCCTGCCCTCTGCCACCCGGGAGCAGGCCTAAGCCTGCAGGTCGTTATCTCCCAGACTGCGAGAGGGCACAGGCCAGGCTGACGGATCCTCCCCCCCCCCCCCCCGAGTGCACAAATTTTTGCGCACCCGGCCTCTAGTATATTTATAAAAGTCTAATATGCAAAGTGTCCCCTCGGGAGTTCAACCGGGATACCAGGAGTTCAGTCGCTCGCTATGACATGCGCTGACCACTAGGGAGCAGCACGGAACATGGCAGGCCATCAGCAGTGACGTTGGGACGCTGAGGGAGTGAGGAAAGAGGGAGGTGGGGGGAATCACGCGGTGGCGCACAGGTGGTGAGGGAAGGAGGAGGTAGGAAACCTGATTGGCCATGATCGCAGGCCAGGCCTAGGGACCCTACCCATGCATGAATTTCATCCACCAGGCCTCTAGTAAGAAATAAACAGCAATCAACATATATATAAAACTCTCCTTTACAAGAGGAGTTGGCAAACTACAGCCCAAGGGCCAAATCCAGTCCAGTACTTATTTTTGTATGCCCTATGAGTTAAGAATGATTTTTTTAAAGCATTGAAAAATATCAAATGTATTTTGTGGCATGAAAATAACATGAAATTGAAATTTCAATGTTCATAAATTTTATTGGAACACTGCCATGTTCATTCATTTATGTATTTTCTATGGCTGTGTCTGCTATACAACAGCAGAATTGGGTAGTTTCTACAGAGACCCAGTGGTCCTTTACAGAAAAAGTTTGCCAACCTCTGTTTTACAAAACACATTGACAAACATTTTCCTGAGATCATCCTGACAGTGTGCAACATTGGCAAGGCAGATAATCTCTTTTCTATTCTACAGAGGAAAAGGTGTGTATTGTGACCTGTCTTCAGTCACATGACAGGGCTAGAACTCAGCTCTGGTCCTTTTTCCTCCATAATGCTCGAGTTTTTTCCTACCCTTTTATACTGCATCTACCCAGGAGATGCTTTTGTTGTAGGAAAAGAAAATATACAGAAAAAGTGAGAACCATACTATGCAAATGTTAGTAAATATTTTTAATGACTGAAGTTTAATTTCCAAGTGTGGATGGATTTTTCTTTAATATGACAGTGATTCCCCAAATAGAGATTTCAGAGCATTCTTTATCTGTGGTTAAATTAATTTGGTTGAACAAAGAGATTTCTTTTATTTTCTTGGAAACTGGTTCCCGGGGATACTCTTTAGCTCCCCTAGGCATTTAAAAAGTAAAATAAAACGGGGTGCATTTTAACAGATTGCTTTGCTAGACTGTCCTTGGGTCTTTGATCATGCATTAGGCTTCATTGGCTACTAGTCTTTATTCCTGTCTGACAGGCCCTTATCTGTCCCTTAGAAAATTAATATCACTGCCACCAAGTGGCTAAACTTTTTGTTTTTACCAGTTTAATTTCTAATAATTCCTAAATGAAACTAATTTTCCCTTTTTTGAAGTATTCCTACTTTAGAAACCCAAATAATAGCCAACATAGGCTGGCTTATTCTAGTAGAACATTTAGAAAATATTACTTATTAAAATATTTTATGACTTCCTGCTGAGCTGGTTTTATGTGAAATATTGTGGGGGGATTTATTTACAGATCTCTGTGTATGTGTCTTTCTCTTCCCTTTTCTCTAATGAAGCTCAAAGCATCAGGCTGTTTATCAGAGATAATTATACAGCAGATGGAGCTTTTCTGTTTTATAATAGTCTCAAAGTGGAAGATTCTTTCCCATAATGAAAAATGTCTCTTTTGATTTTAATTTAAAGGTTTTTTTCCCCCCAGTGCATTTATTTATCCTGAAGCTGATTCTGTAAAGCATGCTGCTTTTATTAGGGCTATGTTCTAAAAAGATTGATACTTGGCGGTACAGTATGATAATGTACAGTTATATGCTATATTGAATTGAATGGCTGTAATTCACCAGGAATCAATGTATGGGATCATTAAATTAATCCCTATCAAAATGCAGGAGGACTTGAGCAGTTTAGCAGTGTTTTCTTATGGAAATTATTTTTATTCCATGTTAGCTGGGCTTGAACTATTCAAGCTTTAGTGTCATCTGACCTTCAAGTTATTGTTGAAATAAAGGCCTAAAGAAAGAAACACCATAATTTTTAAAATTATTCATTTGCTGTCTCCCCCCCCCCCCTTAAAGTTTTAACCTTATTTTTAAGAATACAAGTAAAGGTAATGACATGCAGGTTTATCCTATATAATAAAAGGCTAATATGTAAATCAACCAAACAGTGGAACAACCAGTCGCTATGACACGCACTGACTAGCAGGGGGCAGACGCTAAACGCAGGAGCTGCCCCCTGGTGGTCAGTGCTCTCCTATAGGGGGAGCACTGCTTAGCCAGAAGCTGAGTTCACAGCTGGCGAGTGCAGCAACGGTGGTGGGAGCCTCTTCTGCCTCTACAGAATTGCTAAGGATGTCCCCCAAAAGCTCCCAACTGCAAGAGGGCACAGGCCGGGCTGAGGGACCTTCCCCCTCCCCTGAATGCATGAATTTCGTGCACTGGGCCTCTAGTATAGAATAAAAGGTGAAAATACTCCTTTAATTTCTCCACTCCACCTCCAGCAAATTCCCACTCTTTCTAGAGATAACCATTATTTATTCATTTTGGATTATATATTTTTTGCTATGCATTTATGTACATGTTGACATACATTTTTTTCTTTATTTTAATACAAATTAAAATATGCTATCTCTATATATTGTTTTTTAACCTGCTTTTTAATTTAATATATTTTAGAGATATTTTCCAGGTCAGAACAAAGAAATCTGCCTAATTTTTAAAAAACTGCTTTATAGCATCTAAAATAATAAAAAAGCGTAATATGCTAATTAGACCAGACAGCCAAACGACCTTCTGGACGACCTTCCAGATGAAGCGAGGGCTGAGGCAAGCCACAGCGGCTGTGAGGGCCAAGCCCCTTGCACAAATTTCATGCATTGGGCCTCTAGTTTCATATAATTACTATTTTCTCTTTGCTGTTTCTAATATTTCACTACTATTAACCATGTGAAGTAAAAACTTTGTAAATGACTAATGGGAGAGGAACTAACAAGTCAAAGAATTCTATATAATAAAGCTTTAATATGCAAATTGACCCTCACACCCTCACAAGATGGCTGCCTACAACCAGGCCGGCAGGGGGGTTAGTGAGGGGCAACCAAACAACTGAACAGCAGGCTGCGTGGGGCGACCAGGCTGGCGGGGGGGTGTGGGGGGGCTTTGAGTGGCAACCAGGCCGGCAGGGGGGGTAGTAAGAGGTGACCACGCTGGCGGGGGGTCAGTTAGGGGTGACCAGGACGACAGGGAGGGGGCAGTTGGGGGCAACCTGGACGGCAGTGGGGGGCAGCTAGGGACAGCCAGGCCGGCAGGAGGGGCAATTAGGGGTGACCAGGCAGGTAGGCAGGTGAGCGATTAGGAGCCAGCGGTCCAGGATTGTGAGAGGGATGTTCAACTGCCAGCAGTCGGACATCCCCTGAGGGTCCCGGATTGGAGATGGTGCAGGCTGGGCTGAGGGGACCACCACCATCTCCCCCCCCCCCCCCACACACACACCCTGTGTACGAATTTCGTGCACTGGGCCTCTAGCATATATATATATATATATATATATATATATATATATATTTTTTTTTTTAAATTTGATATACATGGCCAAATTAATCTCCAAAATTACATTACTACTTTATATTCCTAAGAATAGTGTTTGAGATTGTTTCCCATATTTTTACCAGTATTAAGTGTTCCTTTATTTTTTATTTTTTTCACAACAGTGAAAGAATAGTCCATTTTAACTTGCATTCCCCTAACATCTCCTGATAGTGAAATTGAGCATTCTTTCATATGTTTATTATTTATTTACTAGAGGCTTGGTCCACAAATTCATGCATAGGTGGGTTCCCAAGGCCTGGAGGGTGATTGGGCCAATTGGGGAGGCCCCCCTCCCGCCCATAATTGGGGAGGGACTGCGGGAGGTTGGCTGTGGGAGTGCACTGACCACCATGGGGCAGCTCCTCCATTGAGCATCTGCCCCCTGGTGGTCAATGCACATCATAGCAACTGGTCAACCAGCAGTTTGGTCATTCGGTCGCTTAGGCTTTTATATATATAGACTAGAGGCCCGGTGTACAAAAATTTGTGCACTCATGGGGGGGTTCCCTCAGCCCAGCCTGTGCCCTCTTGCAGTCTGGGACCCCTTGGGGGATGACCACCTGCTGGCTTAGGCCTGCTCCCTGGGGGGATCGGGCCTAAGCTGG
Source organism: Myotis nattereri (assembly GCF_964212035.1). Classification (NCBI taxonomy): domain Eukaryota; kingdom Metazoa; phylum Chordata; class Mammalia; order Chiroptera; family Vespertilionidae; genus Myotis; species Myotis nattereri. The sequence goes on from NC_138081.1 coordinate 10,815,237, forward strand.
CAGATATCCCTCTGGAAGCCCGGGAGCCCTTAGGGGATGTCCACTTGCCAGCAGGGAGCAGGCCTAAGCTGTAGTCGGACATCCTTAGCGCTGCTGAGGAGGCGAGAGAAGCTCCCACCACCACCACTGTACTGGCAGCCGGCAGCCTGGCTTGTGGCTGAGCAGAGCTCCCCGTGTGGGAGCGCACTGACCACCAGGGGGCAGCTCCTGCATTGAGCATCTGACCCCTGGTGGTCAGTGTGTGTCATAGTGACCAGTCATTCCCAGTCATTCTGCTGTTAGAGTCAATTTGCATATTGCCCTTTTATTATATAGGAGTGCCTGGCCAGCCTGGGTGAGGGGCTGATGGCTGTTTGCAGACTGGCCACAGCCCCTTCAGTGTGGGGGTCCCCACTGGGGTGCCTGGCCAGCCTGGGTGAGGGGCTGATGGCTGTTTGCAGGCTGGCTACAGCCCCTTCAGGGTGGGGGTCCCCCTGGGGTGCCTGGCCAGCCTGGGTGAGGGGCTGATGGCTGTTGGCAGGCTGGCCACAACCCCTAGCCACCCAAGCTCCCAGTGGAGGCTGGCTGGAAACAGGTATCTGGGATTTGTTTATCTTTTATAATTGAAACTTTGTTGCCTTTTGGGGAGGCCACAGCTGGCTTAGGGCTGGCAGGAAGCTTGGCCTCCTCCATCGCTGGGGCAACCAAGTCTCCTGCTTGCTCCAGCTCTGTGGCTGCCTGCCGCCATCTTTGTTGGATTAATTTGCATATAGTGGCTCTGATTGGCTGGTGGGTGTGGTTTAGGGTATAGCAAAGGTATGGTCAATTAGCATCTTTGTCTTTTATTAGTGTAGATATCTTTAGTAATTTTCCTATCTGCATTCTTTGCTTATTTATTAGCATCTTTTTGTTACTGATTTGTGGGAACTCATATTCTGAATAATAAACCTTTGTTATATATCTTACAAATATTTTCTTCTTGTATGTCACTTGGCTTTTATTTTTTATTTGGGTGCCTTGAATTCCATTAGAAAGTATACAAACTTTCAAATTCAAGTCTGTTGGTCTTTTGTCTTCTAGGTTTTTGGGTTTCTTAGGTTTTCTCCATCAGGGTTATAAAAATATTTTCTCTATATATTTTAATACTTTTATAGTTTAGCTTTTAATTTATCTAGTTCTTGAATCCATCTTGAGTTTATTTTGTATATGATATGAGGTATTTTTATTTGATGGAGCTACTCCTCCTTATGTTTATGATTTTTAAATTTTGTTTGTTATTTTGTATTTTCTCTTCCGGATAAGTTTTTTAGTCATGTTGTAGAGGTCTATTAAAAATTCCAGTGTGGTTGTGATTGGGATTACATTGAATATATAAATTTAATTGGGAATAATTGTGGGCATTTTAACATACTAACTGAGTCTATGTCTCATATCATTATGTCATTTGTCTTTATTTATTCAAAATTTACATATTTCTGAGTAAAGATTTATTATTTTCTTAATACAAACCTTATACATTTCTTGCTAGAAATTCTTCTTTACAGCTTTATGGTTTTTCTTTTTCTCATTCCTGACTTTGATGAGACTACTTCTAGTAGGATTTCACAAATATAGTGTTTGCAGTATTTGCAGTAGGTTTCTTGTAGGTATTATGCATCAGATTAAGGAAACTCTTCTGTTTACAAGTTGCTAATATATATTTTTTTAATTTGAGAGGAGTGTTGAATTTTATAAAATGCTTTTTCAGCATCTATTGAGATGGTCATGTGGATTTCTCCTTTAATGTGTAATTTCCTAACTTAATAGACCTCCAGTGTTAAACCATCTTTGCACTCCTTGAATAAAACCTACTTGTCTTGCATTATAATCACTTTTAACAGAGCTTTTAAAATAATGGGAAACTTTTTCACTGAATTCAAAATACTAATTTTACTTTAAATTTTAACCTTTTTAAAAAATATTTTTATTGATTTTAGAGAGGAAAGGAGAGGGAGAGAGAGAGAGAGAAACACCAGTGATTACAGAGAATCATTGATCAGCTGCCTCCTGCACACCTCCAACTGGGGATCGAGCCCGCAGCCGAAGTACATGCCCTTGACCGGAATCAAACCCGGGACCCTTCAGTCCACAGGCCGACGCTCTATCCAGTGAGACAAACCAGCTAGGGCTAACTTTTAACTTTTTTAATAAGTGAGTTAATTTTATATATGAGTGTGTTTATATGTGATGTGCATGTGGAAAGCTTTTAATTTCCCTGTGCTTTACATAGCCTTATATATGATGTTCTGACATTATGCAGTATATTTATTCTTTGAAAGCTTGAAGAAATTATTCATGAAACTGATTGGCCCTATATCTGATATTGGACTATTCATATTTTTGTTTCATTTAAAGATGATATTAGTAATTAATATTATAAAAACATCCATTTTATCTAGATTTCTAAATTTATTAGAATAAAATTACACAGTGTTTTTATTTTTAAAATTTCTTCTATTAAAGGGGCTTTTAATTTTAGAGTACATATATATTATCTAAGTATACAAATTAAATCTTAATTGTTCTGGTATTGTTCATATTTCCTAATTATGAATTTGTTTATGATCCTCTAGCTAAGCTCAATTGAGAAATATTAAAGGTCTGCAAAGTTGTCACTGCCACCATGTTTTTATAGGATTACAGCCCTAATCTTTATACTGTTCTTGCTTCTAATCTTGTTCTAGTCTATAAACTTATCAGATGATTCCCTCATTAATATTGTATTAAACCAAAAGGGATTTCTTCTATTGATTCATCACCTATTTGGTCATCCAGATTCTTTTTTTTTTTTTAATTTAATTTTATTGTTTAAAGTATTACAAATAGTAGTACATATGTCTCCTTTTTTTCCCCCCCATTGTCCTTTCCCGGGCCGCTCCTACCCCCCTCCCCCACACATGCCCTCCCCCTCCCCCACCAACAGTGTCTTGCATCCATTGCTTATGCTTATATGCATGCATACAAGTCCTTTGGTTGATCTCTTAATCTATTCTTCCCCCATAATCTGGACCCTTGTTGTATCTGACCTGCCTATTCCCAGCACTGATGCTGAACTCTGAACCAAATCAGACCCTTGTCCCCAGCTGACACCATGGTACTCATATATACCAGGTTTTTACATGTTCTTGGAAGCCCACTTCAAAACCATTTTATCCGTATTGATTCCTTCCTCCAAGGAATTCCTGTATTTCTTACCTGAAACATCTAATCACATACTGTCTTGGTTACCTCTTTGACATGAGAATGTCATCTCTCTGTACCAGTTTACAGATGAAACCCAAAATCAGCAAAGGTTTTGGGGGATTTTTTTTTGTTAATCCTCACCCGAGGATATTTTTTCCATTGATTTTTAGAGAGAGTGGAAGGGCGGAAGGAAGGGGGGGCAGAGAGAGGAAGGAGGTGTGGGGGGGGGGGGGAAGGAGGGAGGGAAGGAGGGAGAAAGGAAGAGAGAAAGAGAGAGAAAATTCATATGAAAGAGACACATCCTTTGGTTGCCTCCTGCACTGCCCTAACAGGGGCAGGGGATCAATTCTGCAACCCAGGTATGTGCCCTCGACTGGGACTGCATCCCTGTGGGGCACAGGGCAATGCTATAACCACTTGGAAACACTGGCCAGGACAATTAACAAAGATTTTCTTTTATGCTGCTTTGCTGTGCCCCATGGCACCCAGCATAGTGTTTGGCAAGGCAATACTCAGTAAATGCTTACTAATTTAAATATTTAGAAAAGTTTCTTAATTTTGGAAGCCTACTCACATGTGTTTTGATACATTAAAGAGAGGCTTCCTGAACCTGATTTTGAAAAGCTGCTTAATATTTTTTATTATTTTCTGTGCCATTTCATAACCTCAAGATGAAGCAACTCAAAAAGGCAATTTCCCTACCATGTTTAGATATTTGGTTACTTTGTTGTGGTGACAATTCATCCCTTTTACAAGAGCTTTTAAAATAATAGGAGACTTTTTAACTGTGCAAACAGCCACCTATCTGTTGTGAAATAACAGTTTTTTTCTCACCTGAATTTCCCCCTTCAAAATCCCCCTTTGCAAACTTTAAACACTCATTTTAAGGGTCCCTTTAGAAACCTACAAATCTGAAAAGTTAGTTTTTTATAAAGATTTGCTGGGCACCTATGAGATTTTACAGCTATTGATATTCAGACTAGGTTTTAAAGCAATATCATCACTGCCCCCTTTTTGCGAATGCAGAATTTTTAAAAATGTTCTTATTAAAAGAAATGTTCTATACTTTGCTGTGAAAGTAAAGGTCGTAGTGAACAACCACACTCCACACAGATTTAGCCCTTTGCAATTGTCGTATTGTTTTTGTTATGTGTAGACTCAGGTAATGGGTGACACTGCTGATTTTAAACTAAACTGCCGGGGTCCAACCCCAGCGGGTCCAGGGGTCCCCAAAGGTGTGGACGAAGTCGGCGAAGAAGGAATGACACGGAGACAGCGTTCAGTTGATCAGCATAGCCAGGTTCTCTCGCCAGGATCTCCAGCCAAGTTCTGATCTGGATCTCCAGCGAAGTTCTGGTTAGGATCTCCAGCCAGGTTCTGTGGCCATGTTCCCTCGCTAGGTTCTCCAGCCAGGTTCTTTCCAGGTTCTCCAGCCAGGTTCAGTCACCAGGTTCTAGTTAGGTTCTCTTGCCAATTTCTGTAGTCAGGTTCAGTCCAGGATCTTTTGCCATGTTCTCTCCAGCGAAGTTCTTCTGTCTCTAGAGAACATTCTGTGTAGGTTCTGTGCCTAGGTTCTGTCTCTCTTCGTTCTGTCTTCTTACATCTGTATTTATACCAGTTGATTCCAATCCTATCAATCTCTATTCCAAAGGTTAGGGCCTTTCTTATCTCCATTCCAGGGAGTAAAGATTATGTAGCTTAAGCATGATTGTTCATAGTTAAAGTGATTAATTACCCACCTGGCACTTAGTTAAGAGGTTTTATTCCCTCCCTAACTTCAGGGGAAAATCCCTACCTGGGGAAACAACCTTTCTCAGAGACCTTGGTTAAAACACATAGTGCCAAGAAGGTGAGCAAACATATTAAGAACAGTATGCCATATATGCCAGGTCCTTTGAAACAGCAAGGATGGACCGGCTCCCGCCACTAAACCTAGCCTTTATTGTGACAGAAGTGTTTGGCTGAAAAAAATTATATTATTATAGGGGCATTAATTTGGGTGTGTTAGAGGTAGTTATGTCAACTTTACATGAATATATTTTAATTATGTTTGTGAACTTCTCTCCAAAAATCCAGAGCTGTCAATGCCAAAAAATGACTACAAATAACTTTACATTTTGTATTCATTACTTAATAACCATTTTAATTTTTGATCTATCAAAAGGATGCTTTAGACTTAAAAAAAACCAATAAGATTCCACCTTGTTAAATAATTTTTTAAATTCCAAAATATTGATATAAACACTTCTCTACATAATTCAAATTGTGACATTTTCAACTATTACTTGCAAAAAGAGGTCCTTTTAGTAAGACCTGCTAGTGTTCTCTATGAAACAAAAAGGTTAGACTAGTCTGGCCAGCGTGGCTCGGTGGTTGAGCATCAACCTATGAACCAGGAGGTCATGGTTCAATTCCTAGTCAGTGCACATGCCCGGGTTGCGGTCTTGATCCCCATTGTAGAGCATGCAGGAGGCAGCTCATCAGTGATTCTCTCTCATCATTGATGTTCCTATCTCTCTCTCCCTCTCGCTCTGAAATCAATAAAAGTTTTTGTTTTTGTTTTTTTAAAAAGGGTTAGACTAAGGTACCTTCCATTCAGTGTCACTGAAAACACTGCCTCTAGGAGAGGCTCAGCAAAGGGGCAAGGAAGAAGAAAGAGCACCTGTGTTCAAAATTATTTTTATTTTTTAAAATGTTTTTGTTGATTTGAGAGAGAGGGGAAGGGAAAGGGATAGATAGGAACATAGATTGGCTGCCTCCTGCATGCCCCCCACTGGGGATTGAGCCCACAATCCGGGCATGTGCCTGGTCTGGGAAACGAACCAGTGATCTCTTGGTTCATGGTTCAACGCTCAACCACTGAGGCACACCAAAATTGTTTTGAAATGTTCATGGGGCAATACCTCTGGCCTAAATAATTATCTTTTTCCATTTTCTCTGAAGAACATCACTTCCCTTTCTGAAGAAGGCATTGCAGCCTTTCAGTTGTTAATGTAGGCTAAGGTTTATGAAAATGCTCTTGGTAGCTGAACTATGTCAAAAAAATAAAAACTCTCCAGAAGCTCAGTGGTTTCTCCATTGAAGTGATGAAATTCATGCTCATGTTGGTGGTAAAATGCAAATATAGAAATCCAAGTTGGGCCTTAGTTAAGCCTGTAAAGTCAGAACTGAAGTCTGAATTGAAGAAGCGACAGCTCCTGATTTCATATCCATATTAAATATGCTTTGTCACAGAAACAAAAGCATCTAAAAATAGAACTGACTTTATTATCCAGGTGATGTAACCTCTCAAAAAGGGGTTCTTAGTTTTGATCTCCAAGATGGTTGCTTAGAATTTCAGTGTTAATTGCTGTTGTACTTCATCACATCATAATTTGGAGTATTGGTGGTGGGTGTTTAGCAGTCAGTATTTTAATATATGGGAAGCTCTGTTTGGGTCATAATGGTTCTAGGTGAGAGACTGTCTAAAAAACTAAAATCAAACAAATCTAACTGCTTGCTCAGAATTCTTTGAGTTCCATGAAACATGGAACTGCTACTCTTTCCACAAGTAGCAGAAATAAAATATGCTATGTTGAAATAATGACTGTAGAGTTTATTCCACTGTCCCATGTCTTTATTTACTTAAATATTATCATTTTGTTGAAAATGGGAAAACTTTTTACTATTATTTATACTAGTACATCAGTTGGTTTCTGCAAGACTAGAATAAACCAGTTGGCATATGAGAAAAGTTTGGAGAAATTGGAAATTATATTTACCTTTAGGTTCACTGTTTTGTTCTACACAACTGGTTCTCAAAGTGTGGTTCAAGGACTTGTGGAGGGTCCCAAGGTCCTTCATGGGGCCCACAAGGTCGTTCCTTTTTCAATTACATATCTGTTTAAGGGTATTTTTTCTTTATATGCTTTGTATAAGTACCTTGAAACAGATTGCATGTACACATGCAGATGTAAAAATCCAGGTGTCTTTAAGCCAGGCCACTCTCATAGTTTTAAAAAATTTTAAAGTTTTTCATAAAACATGTTGACATGCAATTATTTTTGTGAATTTTAAATGAGGTTATATTTTGCTTTTTTTTTAGTGTTAATTTTAGATCAGGTAAAAATCAATAGTTTTAGCCCATATAAACAAAACATCCATAGTGTCCTTAATAATTTTTAAGCGTAAAAAGATTCCAAAACCAAAATGTTTCAGAATTGCTGTGCTAGATCAACATGTAAATATGGTGAAAATCAACTGTGTTTATTATGAGTTCCAGCTCCTTCTGAATAGCTATGTATGTTCAGTCATTGCTTTTGGCCTGGACCAGTTTCATTCAATAGTGAAAGAAAATATTTTTGTTTTTATAAAAATTGTACATTAAGGAATACAACAGGCTGATTTGATATATAGTGATTATTACAGTTAAGCTAATTAACATATCTTTTCCTTACTTAGTTACCATTTTTTGTGATAAAAGTATCTGAAATCTACTTTTTTAGCAAATTTCTAGTTTTCAATTTTTATTTTATTTTTAATTACAGTTGATATACAGTATTATATTAGTTTTAGGTGTACAACACAGTGATTACACCTTTATATACTTTGCAAAGTTATCACCCCCAATATGTCTAGTATCCATCGGGCAACATATGTAGTTATTACAATATTATCGACCTATATTCCTTATTGAAAAATATATTTTGAAACACTTAATGTGCTAGATTACCAAAATGAGTAAAACTTTGTCCCCACCCTGAGGCTCATTTCATTGAAGTCATTGCTTGTTCAGAAGAGGGCATTTTTTCCAAAATACATCACTAATAGGAATGTTGACTCTGCTGTAAGAGTTTGTCAGTACAGGCAAATGGAAAGCATTCCTGATTTCATTTTGTTTGCAGTGTTTTTCCCTGAGGAAGGTAGTATGGGAGAATTTTTAATTTTGTTTCTGTTGAGCAATCCTTCCCATATAATAAAAGGCTAATATGCAAATTGTCACCTCGGGAGTTCTACCGACGAGGAATTCGACTGCCTGCTTTAACGTGCTCTGACCACGGGGGGCGGCATGGAACAAAGGAAGGCCCTGGCCAGTAGCCAGCAGCCAGGGGAAGGAAGGCCCCAATCTGCCCTGATTACCCGCCAGGCCTAAAGACCCTACCCTGCACAAATTTCGTGCACTGGACCTCTAGTAGACTAATAAGCGGCCATGTGCGTGGGCCAGCACAGGCGTGCATGCACGCACGCATGCACACACACACTAATATTTGCAAAACTGCCCAGCACTGTAACATATAGGGGAATAGGCGTGGAATGGTAATGAAATTTTGTTGAGAAGCCCTTTATGAGCAAAATAGATTGTTACCAATATCAACTTCAATTCGTTTTGAAAATCTCTTCCTCATGAATCTTTTAAGTAGATCTCCATGCTGTGAGACAAGTTAGGGGTAGAACTTCTGAGAGATTAACACTTAGATTGTGCAATAATCTTTGTAAATGGTTTAATTTGGGAGTTTCATTTGGAGAAGTGGGAGGGCTATTATCTGTGCCGAAGATTTTCTGTAAACTTGGATTTCCACTCATTATATCTTTATGTATCCTTGTTTTTAATCGATGGTGCTTTTCAAACTCAATTCTGTAGACAGATTAGCTGTGTCCTTTCTGATTAAAACGATTCATGAATTGCAGGTTTAGGGTGAGGTTGGAGGATAGGTTTTCTTTTCTGAAGAGATGACTTGTTTTCTATGCATTCTGATCTGTACCTGATACTCACTTATTACCATTTACTATTTTAGGTTTTCATGTGTACTAGCACATTGAAGGCTTTTAAAAGAATGAATATTTTATTGCTGAAGAAATATAGACTCTTTGAAGATTTTTAAAAGATAGTTTTACATTCTTAATATGGTCACATCAGGAGACACTGTAGAGTTTATTTCACTATCTCCATTGCATGATGTTTGTTTTTTGAAAGGCTTCATCAAAAAACTCTCAATATGATATAAATCTCTAGAGAGGGGGGAGAATTTTAGCTCCTGAATCTGTTGTCGGAAATCACCTTTGGAACTAAGCCTGGAAAACTTGGATGCTGCAAAGGTAAACAATGTGCAGATTAAGATAGAGTGGAATTGACAAGCTGGTTAAAAAAGGATGATGCATTTCTAATTAGCTCACAGTGCCTTTAGTTGGAAATTAATTAGATGCTGTTATGTAAATGTCATGTTAATTAAGCAAGAATATTAAAGTGTTATAAATCTGCAAAAGGAATGGCTATTTTGTGTATTAATGCTTTGCAGTTAGCATGAAGGATCTGATAGAATATTTGTTTGATTATTGAGCTTCTGGTAATTTTTAGTTGACTGACTCTTTGACAGTCCATTTGTCCTAATTGATGTGTTTTAGCACGTGGTGTAACTGCAGCCAATGAGGACAATAGAACCAAGAACTAAAAATGAAGAGTCATCACAGCTGTTTTAACAAAAGCTTTCCGGGTAGATTGCTGATCTCTATTTCCAAGGTTAAGGAGAAATACTATTTCTCTGTATTTATTCAGCCTTAAACTTTGAGGGCCTAAAATGATTGCCAGCCTGAATGCAGCTGTCCTCCAAACCTATGTTCTCTGCTTTTCCTGAATCATAGTCTTCAGCCCATTTATGGGTGCTAGCTCAGGGCTTTTTGGCGTGCTCAGTAATTCTACAGTTTAAAAGAAAATTTAAGAATTCTGCTACTTTAGCTTGAAATGTTAGTGTTGATGGTTAATGCGATACCTTTTTCAGTCCTGGTTTTGGAAGTTAAAGTGAATTTAATATGTAGATTTGACCCCTGTCTTCAGCTTTACAGGCCTGAAATCAGTACTATTTCCCCAAGAAAATCCACTACCCTGTTGCAAATGCTATTAAGATTTCTAGTTGTTGGGAATAAAGCTGAAGAATTTCATTTCATGGTTCTCATGTGGAATTGCAAATGCAATTCATAGTGCTGCATTATGTATGACACCTTTAATACAAGAATAGAAACATCCCTAGAAGACAAGGTAGGGTATTCAGACTTATGGTCACAAACCACAGCTACCACAGACTCTAAATTGTTGAAACTTAGGAAAAAGTCCTCTGAATGTAGTATCAAATGAAAAATGATATACTGAATATCTTCAGATAATGAAGAGACTTGAAAATATTCTGATAATTTGTTTTAGCAAAAGAAAGTAAAAAGCAGTCATGGTGATTGGTTGAAAGTGAGTTCATGTTGGTTAATCTTGTTACCTGGCCCGAGAGAGTCTGTCAGATTAAGGAAGAAACTTTTAACTGTGCTTTTTTTTTAACGTTTAAAAATCCAAAACTTATTTAAAACTCAGTTGCCACTAATATAGACTCGAAGGTAATGATAGGAATCGTTCTGTGCTTAGAAATACATTTATTTTCCCAGCCTGATCCCACTACACACACAACACACAAACACACCACTCACCAATAGAACTCAGTCATCAGGACACTTTTCACACCTTGCTCCTAAGTTATTAGCTCAGTTCACCCTACTGCTTGGGAAGGAGAGGATGAAGAGCCAAAAATAGTGTTTACAATGATTTGTGGGACCATATGCCAGCCCTTCTCTCAGACATTAACCCAGTAAAAAAAGGCCAACAGCATTTCTTGATGGAGCAGATGCCCTGACTTTGACCCTTGCCATCAACTTTCAAAATTATTTTGTTTGCTTATAGCCACATGGGACTCATGTTAATATTTTTATTGTAGACAGAAACCTGAAAAGGTTCCTCTTGAGTGACCCATAATTTCCTATATTCATTTTAACAGAGTTGATTTGAAATTAATTGTGTAGGAGCATACATCATATCTCCTGTGGCTACTTATTTTATTTGAGAGTACATTAATTTTGTATGTCACCACAGTTATTGTAGTCTATATGTACAGTGTTCATATGCATCTATTCTGGATTTTTAAAGAGTTTCATAGGTTATAGTCTGCCAGACCAAACTAAATTCCAAACTCTCTGTTTATAATATTGTATCAAAGCTGGGATTTATTATCACTGCTAGTTACTGCTGTCAATTTGTTTTGGCTCAGCTCTGCTTCTATTTGTATTTACTGTAATGTAGTGAATATATTGGATTGGGTTGTTAGTTTAATAAGCTCTCTGGAGAACAGTTTCATGGTGATGCATGTTGAGATATGTATGCTAGGTAGCCTTAAAGTTTTTTGCATACTTGCCAAACCTGCATTAGGAATTCATCTATTAGGAGTTTTACAAAGGATAACTGTCACCCTACTGATGAGGTAAAGTTTGCATTTGTAAACATGGGAGTGTTAATTCATGAGTCCCAGCCAAATTTCTTTGAGGGTTTTGATTTGACCTATTTCTCCCTTCTCATAATTTTAATGAATAAACTATTTTATGTTCTTTTAAAAAAGTATTCTGGTGGTTAAGTCGTTACTGACTCTTGTGCTCTGTGCAGCTCACTGTGTTGTGGGAACTCAGTGATCTTGGCCAGATATTGAGCTGAGAGCTAAAGAAATTGTTATCAGAGACTGGAACTATTGGGTTATTATTTACATTGTGCTGTGCTGGTCTAAAAATGCACACTAATCTCTTTCTTTGCCCACTCCAACCTATTGCATCAAAATGTCCAGAGTCAAAGTCTGGGAAACCTGTACTTTAAAAATGCTACCATGAACTTTCTGGATTCCAAAAGTGTTCTAATATTTTTATGTGATAGTCATTATATATATATACATATATATATATATATATATATATATATATACACACACACACACACACACACACACACATATATATACACACACACACACACACACACACACACACATATATATTCTTCAGGGTGTACATTTAAGATTTGTACATTTCAGTATAGATTTAAGATTTGTACATTTCATTTTACTATTTTATGCTGTTATTGTAATACCTCAATTTTTAAAAAAGATTTTAATAGCCCTGGCTAGTGTAGCTTAGTTGAGTGTTGTCCCAGGCACCAAAAGGTTGCCAATTGGATTCCTAGTCAAGGCACATGCCCAGGATACAGGCTTGTTTGCTGATATGGGGTGTGCAGGAGGCAGCTGATTAATGTTCCACTTGTACATTGATGTTTCTCTCTCCTCCCCCCCACTCTCTCCCTCCCTTTCTAAAAATCAATAAAAATATTTTTAAAGAAGATTTTAATAAATGTACATTAACTCCTGATTCAGTCAAGCAGCTTGTATTGTTTTTGCTTTTTTATTCTCACCTAAGGATATGTTTATCAATTTTTAGAGAGAGAGAAAGGGGAAGAGGAGAGGAGAAGGAAAGGAGAGAGAGAAACATTGATATGAGAGAGAAATATTGATGGGTTTCCTCCTGTACACACCCAACTAGGGATCAAACCCTCAATTCAGTATGTGTCCTGAACAGGAATTGAACCCACAACCGTTTGGTATATGGGATGACGCTCCAACCAACTCAGCCATCCAGCCAGGGCTCCATGTTACTTATTTTCATGTCACAGTTGCCTATTTGAATCTATTTAATTTTAGTATGTTAAGCTTTCTCTGGGGAAGTGACATTTGTAGAAAATGCCCTGCTTTTTTGGTCTTCCATTTTATTCTTGCCTTATTTTGAAATTCTTCAAAAGTATTTCCAAGTGATGCTGGCCAATGATGAATATCCTTCTCCCTGATTACATTTAGCATTCATTACTTGTTCCATATTCTTTGACACTTGATCATTTTTGATCCAGCTCTTTATTGCTATCATGTATTTTTCTCAATTATTTACACAAATTTTGTCCTCCTAATAAGCTTGTAAGTTCCCTGAGCATGAGACTGACCCATGATGGCACATAATAGGTATTTGCTAAATGCTCTTGGACATTAATAATACACTTATTTAGTTTTTCCTCCCCTTTTCCATTTCCCCTCTGTGTCTTCTTATACCCACTAAGGTTTGCCAAACTGCTGTTACGTCCTTGGTGTAGAAAAGAGTGGACTAACAATGAACCCTTAGCTATGATTTCTAGGTCCCTAAATCCCATGGATCTTCGTGGCATAAACTCTAAGAATAGGTCTCAGAGCTTTTTCATCTTTCTTTTCTTTCGATGAGTAACTTCAGTGATATGAAATCATCTTCTGGGTGATATACAACTCTGTCAATTAACCATGTTTACCTTTACTAGTCATAGTCACCTGGGACCCTTTTCAGAAAATATGTGTAACATTTGCCTGTGTGTTCTATTTCTTTATGATCATCACCATGGCCCTTTCCAGGGCATATCAAGAACCAGTGGTCTTTATGTTTATTTATTAACTTCTAATTTCAGAAGTTAGGGCATGGTTGGTGGGGAGTGTTGACGTATATATCAATATCAACTTAAGAACTTGTTGGTAGTCCTGATTCTGAACCAACTTAAGAATTTGTTGGTGGTCTTGAAATTATTGCTTTTCAAACCTTCACCCACTGACTGACTAAATCTTTTGCATACTCTTGAATGATGCCTATCCATTAGATTTCTGGACCCTCAAAGATTCCATGAATGCCCTCTTTATATCATATTCTTATAATTAAACTAGACATTTCTTTCTTGGTTCCAGTGCTCTCTTTATATATTAAAATGATCTATATTTCTTTTGACAAGCAGTTTGTTGTTCCTTAGGCAGCTCCCACCCCACGCCCCCCACCCCCCCCAAAAAATAAGGCTAGTTTTGCAATGAATTCAAAGGTAGGGTAACAACTGAGATCAGTCTAAGAGGGTGTACTCTTGCTGTTGCTTTGTAGAAAAGCTCATCTCCCCAAACTTGTGGGTAATTTCTTCTCGTTGGATTGGAATTCTAGTTAAAATTTTATCCTTTAGCTTTTTAACATTATGTGATATTCAGTTAGTTTTTATGAAAAGCATGTTCTAATGTAGAAAAAATATAGATCTAAATTGCTGAGCTAAGTTCATCTACCAGTATCACCACCTTCTCCATCTTTCCTATTATGCATTATTGCAGGTTGATCCCTGCCTTTTTAGGTTTCTTTTTATCCAAGATAGCAGCTATGGGCATGTAGCGGGTATGTCCTGACTGATGTGCCTGCCTTTCTATTTCTAGGTGGGCCATGCACAGACACAGCTCATGTCTCGTTAATCACACCAACCAAAAGATCCTGTGGTACAGGTACGTACATCATTCTTTTTTTTTTTTTAAATCCTCACCCGAGGATATTTTTTCATTGATTTTTAGAGAGTAGATGAGAGAGGGAAAGACAGAAACATTGGTGTGAGAGAAACACATCGATTGGTTGCAGAGCCCGGGCCAAAGAGGAGCCTGCAACCGAGGTGCCCTTGCCTGGAATCTAACCCAGGAGGACCCTTTTGTCCACAGGCTGACACTGCCAAAGCAGCTAGGGCCATATACATTCTTATCTGGCTTCATTCTTATCTGAATTCTTCACAGAAATTAGCTACTGGTTGTAATGTGGTGTCCTTGCCAGGATGCTCTCCATCAATTTTTTCCATCAATTTTGAAGTGATCTAGTTTGTGCTTAATATTGGGAGTGGAGTGTGAGCAGAGATCAAAGTGGTGCTCTTGGAGGTCAGATTGACTGAGTTAAACTGTCACCTAGAACCAAGAAGATAGTTTCCTAATGTCTGAAGAATATTATAACATGAAACATATATTGCCCATTTTCTAGGATGTGGCTAATAAAGTCTTGGACTTATTAAAAAAGGTATTTAAAAAATGGAGACTGGAAGGTGAAAGAAGTTGTAGTGCAGATAATCAGTGTTTTAACTTGACTATTAGAATATCCTAATAGTTTTGGAAAATTACTTTCTCTCTCATCTTCAGTGCATGGGGTACACTGAAATTATTCTTTTTAGATATATAAAGTCTCCCAAAAAATCTTTGTGCATATGTGACATTTTTGTTAAATATGAAGTCATGAATCTTGTAGCTCTCCAAAAAGCAGTCATAATGGCCATTGCTCCCTTAGCCTATAGCTCAATTTATTTTAAACAGTAAATTTGCCTTTTCTAATAATTCTGCCTGCTATTCAAAATATCTCAAGGATTATATTTGGAAGAGTCAAAATAATTATATTGTTTTTCTAAAGGTCACAGTCAGAGTATTTTTCATAATTTAAAAAGTCCTTTTAACTTTTCAACAATAATAGCACAAACTATTTCTATGTTCAAACTCATTCTGAAACCTCAGCCTCTTCAAATGCTCATAATTTTTATGTTAAACTAACTCAAACAGGCCTGACCTTGCATAGTTCCTGAGTAGCATCCAGGCATTGAACTCTGGGAATTTAATTTCACTCTTCTGTTCCACATGACCAGTTTTGAGGCAGGGCTGTGTGAGAAGGTCCTGGGATGCTCTCATCCCTCCTGCCCTTAGTACCCAAGCTCCACTGGGTAGTTCCAATGGAGATGGAAGAGAACTGTGCCCTGGAGAGAGACAGACCATCCTGATTAGCCAGTGGGAAGTCAGAGCCAGCTTCCTACCCTCTCCAGCCAGAAGCTTGGAAACATTCAGAGTCTTTTGATTTCAGGTCCAACACTTTACATGCACAGTGTGCTTTAGTCTTTCTTCTTTCCTTCCATTCTTGGCCCTCAGTGCAGGGTTTCCTGTTAGCACTACCAGTGTGTTTAGGTAGCAGTCAAGGAGTGAACCTCAAGCACATTGGGTAATCCTGAGAGACAGAGAAAAAGAGACTCGCATGCTCAGATTAGGCACCAAAACTAGTAGGAATCCTTCTCTGAATATTGTGTACTTGTGCCCTTCATCTTCTAGGCAGGTGTTTTCTTCTCCCATACTATTTTGTGTATCTGAAAATAATAATAGCATTTATTGCATGCTAACTGTATTACCAGGCACCATTCAATATGCTTTACATAGATGACCAGTTAATCTGCAGAACAATTCTGCAAGAGAGTTATTCCTCTTTTATTGATAGCAAAATAGATACTCAGAAAATTAAGTACATTTCTTGGAGTAATATTGTAGTAAGAAATAGAAACAGAACTTAAACACAGATCTTTCAGATACTAAAGCTTGTGTTGTTTTGCACTACATCATGTTACTGCTTATCACATTTAAACTAATAAAAGGGTAATATGCTAATTAGATGGGATAGACCAATGTCCTTCTGGACAAAGCCAGGGTGGTGGGGCTGAGGCAGAGGCGGTTAGGGGTGATCAAGCCGGCAGGGGAGAGTGGTAAAGGATGATCAGGCTGGCGGGGGAGAGTGGTTAGGGGTGATCAGGCAGACAGTGGAGCGGTTAGGGGCATTAGGCAGGCAGTGTGGTTAGGGGTGATCAGGCAGGTGAGTGGTTAGGAGCCAGTGGTCCCGGATTGCAAGAGGGATCAGTCCTAAACCGGCAGTCAGACATCCCTTGAGGGGTCTTGGATTGGAGAGGGTGCAGGCCAGGCTGAGGGGGACCTCCCCCCCCCCCAGTGCACAAATTTTGTATTATAATCATGTTCCTAGCCTGATGGTGGAAAAGCATATCATTGAATAAGATAGGGAGAATGGGAGACACATATTTAGAAATATAGCATGTAATGAAGTAGTGTTTAAAATGTGAGTTCTAAAAGCAGATCCTAGCTTTATGTATTAGAAAATGTGATTTTAGGTAAATAAGTTAATATCTCAAAATTTGTATTTCATCTGTAAAATTGGATGATAAATCTATTGCATAGGTTTGGTGTAAGAAATAACATGCGTAAAGCTCACATAATACATCTCTAAAAGTAATTGCTATTTTAGTGTAATTGTATCATTAAAGATTATGTGTATACAGTGGCCACCATTAAATGCTGGGGATAACACATCAGGAGGTAATTTAGGTAGAAAGAAGACTAGAAGTGCAGAATTCATTGCTGTACCTAGTTTCATTAATTGATTTTATGTTGATTACATTTTTTGTTGCATTTTAGTATTACAGTAGGAACTCGTAATATTTTTAGGTCTCTGTAAAGTGAAATGATAAGGAAGGATTGAGCTCTCAGTCACACATTTCGAGGCCTTCTTTTAGGTGACTACATAGCTCTTAACTAGGAAATGATTGAGAATTTCCGACTTGGAAGGAAATTAATGCAGTGTCCAGGTCATCTTCTAAAAAGCCCGAAAGAAAGTTGAGATCATTCAGCCTGCATATTAAAGGTTATCAAGTTCAGCATGGTGCACTTTCCAAGAAACTTCTTTGTGCCCCCTCAGACTCACTGAACTAGCCTTACTATGGCCCTGATGTCCGACCATGGGTCAGTGGTTGAGCGTTGACTTATGAACCAGGAGGTCACGGTTTGATTCCCAGGCAGGGTATGTGCTCTGGTTGCGGGCTCGATCCCCAGTGTGGGGTGTGCAGGAGGCAGCCAACCAATGATTATCTCTCAACATTGATGTTTCTGTCTCTCTCCCTCTCTAAAGTCAATCCTAGCTAATAAAAGGGTAATATGCAAATTAACTGTCACTCCATCACAAAGATGGCGGTGCCCATAGCCACAAGATGGCGGCGCCCAGTCCTCTCAGCCCCGCTGAAGTCCCCCAGTCCCGGGGGTTGGGGGGTGGCCGCTGAGAGTAGGCAGCATGAGTGGCCTGGCAGAATGCTTGCTTCATCACCGCGGCCATGGATGGGCCTCTGGCCATGCCAGGACGCGGAACGCTTGCGTAAGAAGAGAAGGAACCAGCGAGCTGAGCAGAGTCAAGTGGCTCCCGACTCCTGGGCAAGGTCAAGTCCGGGCGGCAAGATGGTGGAGGGGTGGAGGATAGTGTGACAGGAGGGGCTGGTGGTGGAGGCACAGGGGTGAAAGGTGGTCGAGAAAGAGGAAGGAAGCCCTTTATCGGAGTTGTGAGAACAGGCAGGGAAGTCGTTTGCATTTCCCACCCACAAATGGGCCTCTGGCCAGGCTGGATGGGGCGTGGATGGGCCTCTGGGCCGCAGAGAGCCCCTGGGCAGCGGGCGTGGAGTGGCCAGGCCCCGCAGAGAGCTACTGGTGCACAGATTCATGTGAAGGGCTACTATTAAAAATATATTTAAATAACAACAAAAACTATGGTCTTGACACCAGAGGACAGAGTTTCATGATTGTCAGAGGTAAATTGAATGATTTGCTTTGAGAACTGCAGGTTGACAGTCTTTGTCTCCATCTTTCTGTCTGTCCTTGAATCAGCAGACTGCCCATGATGGGGATTCTGAGCATTTTTCTTATGAGTCATCATCAATTATAGTGTTACATTGCTGGAGTGTTCTTGTATTCCTTATGTCTAGGTTCTTCAAGAGAGAGCTCATACTTGTAGCATGCTCTGTGGTGCTTCTGCCATAAAAGGGCACAGTCACAGTAGCTCTCCCAAAGAGCTCCTAGAGCACAGGGCTTCAGGCATAGATGATCTATAAATAATTACCTGACAGTAGTATCACTTCTTCCTTGGAGAGAGACCCTGTGAATTAGGTCCTACTGACCTGCTCCAAGCCAATCGGTTCAATACAAGGTTGGACCTAAAGCAGCCTCCAGCATAGTAATGAGGTGTGTTAGGAAAAAGATACTTAGGCTAAAATATAGTGGTTCTTTAGGTCAACAGTCCCTGAAGAAAGCATATAATGTATAATCTGTGAGGTATGGGGAGAAAATAGTAAAAGTTCTTTATCCCAGCCTTTTAAAATTTCTGTTTTGCAGATTTATTTTATAATTATATAGCAGTCCATACAGTTTAAAACCAGCAAATACATAGGATGCATATTAAAGGTATATAGCCAAATATCTTAGAGAATGTACATGCAAAAAAAAAAAAAAGTTATTGACCTTTTCAGTGAACAGGTCATTTTCTTTTTAGTATTTTGAAAATTAGATCTAAAGATTAGCATTAGGCCCATAATTATAAGTCTGAGTGGTTGATTAATAATGTCTCTATGTTTCAGGGGACTAATGTTGATCTGAGGATACTGTAATTTAAACAGGTGGAAAAAAGTGTAGAGTGGCTTGTCTACAACCATCAAAGTGAGAAGGGGAACTCTTTTTTTTTTTACTTTATTTTTACTATTGACACTATACATATCCCCATTCTCCCTCCCTCCCCTCCCACACACACCCTGTCCACGTGCATCCAGCCCCATTCCCCCTTTCCTCTGGCCATCATCATAGTATTGTCTGTGTCTGTAGGTTATGCATATATGTTCTTTGGCTTATCCCTTCACCTTCTTCCACCCAGTTCCCCAAGAGGGAACTCTTTAAGAAATTGCTCTGTGGTAACTGGAAGTCTAAGAAGTCTAAGAAGCAGGTTGCAAAAAGTAGTAGTGGCAAGTAAAAGATGAGTTTTATTTGTGAACTAGGTGAGAAACTCCTTTCTTTAGATGTTGGGTTTGGCTACATAGCACTGGTAACAGTTAAACTCTGTCATCTTTAGATGGAAAAAAAATAAACAGCAGCACCATGATTATTTTGGTATTTAAAGCAGAGAAAAATTAAGTGAAGGTTCTTTGTCGCTTTAGAGCTCTGGGAATTGTCAGCAAAGAGTTGAAAAGTGCTGCCAAATCCCAGGTTGCTTTGGTTAGAATGTGAGAGTTAAAGCATATCACACCTTCAGATTACTAGAGAGAGCTTACCTTTCTTCAAAGGCTTTGGGTATTTTGCACATGTTCCCTTGTTAATTCTCACAACATTCCTGCCAAGAATGAATATATTGTGAAGGAAAAGAGTTCACTTTCCTTGGCAACAAACCACCTTTTGTCCTTCATCTTTTCTAACTATTAAGTAATACCTTAAGCCAAAACGTAATCAGAGCTGTGGTCAACCTTTTTAGACAACTTTATTTGGAAGGTGTTTGGATATTTATGTGAATATCTTCAGGAAGTCCTATTTTTAAAAGTATTTTTTTATTGCTTTCAGAGAGGAAGGGAGAGGGAAAGAGATGGAAACATCAATAATAAAAAAAGAAATATCAATGATGAGAGAGTCATTGACATGTAACCTTTTTTTTTTTTAAATAAGACTTATTTGCTGAGTTACAGTAGAAGTTATTTTGTATTTTATGTATTGGAGTTTGCTATTGGTAAACTTTACAATTTAAGTTATAATGGACAGATAGAACCACGTTTTTTCTTAAATGTTCATAGAGAAAAAGTCTCTCTCCAGGAAGATCTTTGAACATGACTAACCCAAGGACTCTGCTCCTTCCAGATGGAGCATTAAGCAGTTCTTAACTCTAGGACCTGGGTTGACTGTATCAAAGCATAGACTTGTTAGTATACGAAAAAAAGGAAATAGCTCCTTCCCCGTTTTAACCACACCCTATGGCTTGATTTTGTGTTTTCATTTTATAGTCCCTTTATTTCTGAAGTTAAAATAAAAAGTCATAAACAAGCTAGCAGACTTGATGGTACTGTTTACAGGCTTTTGCTCCACTATATCTATATTCACTATTACTCTTCTTCCAGCACATTTGTTGAGCAAATAATATTCTCTCTGATGACTTGAAAAATTATAGTTTTAAAATGCTCTGTGTATGTTAAAAAATGTGATTATAGTTAGTAGAATAGCAAGTAAAATAGCCATTTGTGGGGCCATACGTGAGCTGTAGTATTATTTGAGATGAAAGCAGATGGGACTAGAAACTCCCATTAAAAACCAATGCAGGTTTTCTCAGAAAGTACCATCTTTTCACTCTTTAAGAAGAATGTTAATTCAGTTTGACTGTCCTTTGTCTGCTTTTTCTTTTCTTTCCTCTTGGAAAGCACATGTTTATTAACGTTTTAGGTCACCTATTTTCCTTCCAGCATGATGAACAGTGACATGAACTGGATAGCCTTGTATTGTTCATTGTTTCCCATTTTTCCCTAAAACCTTTTTTTGGCTCATTTCTCTCAGGCAACCTGCTTGTGATATTATTGTCTGTTTTTACAAAGACAAGAGAAGAAAACCCTTTCACCTGGGAGATAAGAGAGGATTGATGTGCTCAACACTTTCCACATCAGTGTTCAGAAGCCACTTAAAGGGGAATGTTTCATTGTTGTTATGTTACCATGAGGTTTCTAGAAGATCTTTTAAATTGATTCAGAAGCTAAAGGGTGGCAGTGTTAAATCAGAAGTGGCCCTGTAAATCTTAGAAATACCCACAGTTGTGTCAGTATTCATGGAAACATTTCGGCCATTGTATTCTAGAGAGTTGAGTCGGTGACTATAAACTGTGTTAGTCCGTATTACACTTTGTAAATGACTCTTCTAAGAAGGACTCTGTAGAGCTTAAAGGAAGGCAGCTTTGGGTGTGATTCAACTATGTAATTCAGTTCTTTTTTTAAGAAAATTCTTTCTTTTTGGTCCTTAAGATACAGCTTTTCCCTCTGCCTGCAGTATCAACATTTGAGACAGAAAGTTAGAAATTTGACCTACTTTTGTAATATGCAAGTTTCCATCAGGATATTAGGGAAGATATAAACCTTTTTTTTTAATTAGCATTCAATGTAACCATTGAAGAAAGATCAAAACAGTAATCTGTCATGGCAAGGAAAAAGTGTTTAAAAGATGTTTTACCTTGTGTATTCATCATCTTGGGTCCTAAAGGAGTTCATTTAATTCTTGAGGCAGGGGACAAAAATGAATACCAACTATTTGGAAGATTGCAAAAAAAAAAAAAATGTCTAATCTAAAAGGTGCATGTTATGTTTTACCATCCAAGGGGAAAAACAAAAAAGGCATTGGTTACCATGTATGCCATAGATTATTTGCTGACAGTATGTGCTTTTTGGCCATTGAGTGGAAAACTGGGGAGGGGAAATAAATTGCTACATGCTTTTTCATGTGTGGTGTTTTTTGGTGTTTTTTTTTTTTTTTTGCCTATATCAACTTTAATTTGCCTGAGTTGTTGCTTATATTAAAGAATAGAATGAGATAGAAAAGCACTGTATAATTAGGTGATATGATTTCAATATGTAAATAATAGTAGGTGAGTTTAAAAGCACCTCATACAATGTATAGATCTGAGAAAAGATTAGAGCTTACTGTTTTTCATTTGTACTCCTGAATGAGAGTTAGGTCCCATTGTCCCCAGTTGTGTTTGTGTTACAGGCTGGCTAGACATGTATGTCATGTATGAGAGTTTGCTGAACTTGAAGTGATTGGCTTGTTTCACAGGCCTTGTTTGGGTTTTCCTCAAGAGAAGCAGTGGCTTCCTTTCTGAGAACAGGCTGATATAAATGAATATCAAGCCAGGATGCCAATCTTACTAACAGGGATTTTTGTACTTGGAGGATTAAAATGCACTCCAGTATAAAAAGGAAAAGGCAATGTGATGAGGCTTGTTGCTATTTGGGGTATGTGGGTGTATGAGAAGCCCAGGCTATGGTGTTGAGCTGCTCACGGTTCACTTGCTTTGTGCTAATTCGGTTTGCTTGGATCCTTGAATGCAGTTACAACTGGGGGTTTTTGCCTTTGTGGTCATTTATTTTATCATAAGTTGCACTCTTACTAAGGAGAGAAGCCCTGAACTTCCATTAATTAGCTGTTCTATTGCTCCACTGGGGCAAAATGCCTGAGCCAACATTGTTTTAAAAAGGATATCAAGGGAATTTAATACCCCTCTTCTCCTCTGAAACTTTTGGATTATTTGGGGGGTGGATACGGGGGGTTTCTTTTCAGGTGCAGCTCCATAGCATGTATGTGCCTGTTAAGAGCACAGCATGTTAGAAGTGTAGCTTTCCCAAAGCAGTCTTACCAGAAGGAGCAAGATAGAACAGCCACAATGCTGCATTATAAATCATCGGGGCCTCGCACTGATACTGCCCATTAAGGAGACTTTTTTTTGTGCTCTACTCAGTTCCTAGCTGTACTAATAGAACAGCGCATCAAGCAAGGCTGTAAATAAAAGTTATTACCTAATAGGTGGGTGCTGAAGTGGAACGGACGGAGCTGAGGCATGGAGGCCTTATTACCGCTCATCAGCAATTATAAACAGGATAAAGTGTCTGGGACTTGCGCTGATGCAGCGAGTGCTAATAGAGGCTGGGAATGACACTGAGCCATGATAGGATGATGTATGCTGATGCGTTTTTACTGTCTCATCGTGCTGCTTGCTCCCAAGACAAGTTATGTTATCCGTTTTCCTGCTTGCTCATCTATTTGAAGAGACAGTCCCATTGCCTCTCCTGCCAGCAGGTGGGCTGGCATTTATTCCTCATACCTGTGTCTCCTTCTAAGGCAACCCCCTCATGAAGAGTCTTCAGAAGTATTTCATAATCATGCCGATTAAAGCCATAATCTTATTGTATCACCTGCTGTCATGGGTATAGATCACACCTTCAGAAGTGGTTGCTTACGTGGAATATAGGACCAGCCGAGGCACTGTAGTTAGTCTGCCAGCCCAGTACTTGATTCAAAGACCACTGTGGCATTTCTGCAGTAGATTCTGTAGTGACATGCAAAAGAAGTGGTAAATATGCATCTTGCCTCTGAGAGCTGATCCCATAAACAGAACAAGTACAGAAACATAAATACTACTAATTTCAGCTATAGAGAGCAGGAAATGTAACTAATGTTTATTTTTAAAAGTGAACACAGGGAGGATAAATTATACAAATCATTATGAGCAAATATGCTAATGTGGTCTTTATTTTATTGCTGATAGTATTACAGAAGTTCCCCATTTTCCCCCCTTTGCCCTCTACCCATCTGCCCTCCCCCCCACGCCCTCTGTGTCCATGGGTTATGCATATATGCTTAAAAGTTCTTTGGTTCCTAAGAGTCAATAGGAATGATAAAGGGATACTGGAATGTGGAGGGAAAGTCTAAAAGTAGGACTGTGTTTTTTAGTGAACAGAAAACTGCAAATATGACTTGGCATCGCTTTTAAGTAGCAGAGGAGCAACTGTACTTGGGAAAATTGAGATACGGCTCTCTTCAGCTTTGACCATTCAGCCTCACTAGATCCCAGCAATTAGACTTAGAGATAGGAGCACTCTAGCAGAGCCACAGGGGAGTGCTTTGAAAGGGTTTACCCGTCTGCTGCAGGAGTTTATGAGCATCCAGTAGTACAATCATTTGTCACTTATGCCTCTAAATCAGCGGTTCTCAACCTGTGGGTTGCCACCCCTTTGGGGGTCGAACGACCCTTTCACAGGGGTCGCCTAAGACCATCAGAAAACACATATATAATTACATATTGTTTTTGTGATTAATCACTATGCTTTAATTATGTTCAATTTGTAACAATGAAATCGGGGGTCACCACAACATGAGGAACTGTACTAAAGGGTCGCGGCATTAGGAAGGTTGAGAACCACTGCTCTAAATGAATACACTTCTTGTTTTTTTTTTTTTGTTAATCCTCACCTGAGGATATTTTTCCATTGATATTTAGGGCAAGTAGAAGAGAGAGGGAAAGACAGAGAAACATTGCTGTGAGAGACACACATCAATTGGTTGCCTTCTGCATGAGCTCCAACCAGGGCCTGGGCCGCGGAGGAGCCTGCAACCAAGGTTCGTGCCCTTGACTGGAATTGAACCCGGCACCCTTTGGTCCGCAGGCCAAGGTTCTATTTATTGAACCAAACTGGTTAGGGCTGAATACACCTCTTTCTACAACACATTAAAAATTAACCTATTAGGAGACTTCCTGCTGTTTGAGAAATTGTAGTTTTTCCATGGAGTTCTTTGATACCTCAAATTATGCATATGTGTACCTCATGTTAAAGAAGCTTGATATATGATAATATTATAAACCAGATAAACTAAGAATGTTATAGGAGAGTCCTTTAGTCTATAAAATGTTTTGCTACCTGGTGAAGGTGGATAGGTTTTTACTTTTGCACATAAAGTAATGTTTGACTTGCCAGATAACCAATTCCTGCTTATCCCATTTATTCACAGTGTTTTCTGTGAGTAGTGGCCAGTAAAATAGAGAAGAGATGAATGTAAGCAAAATGTTTTAAAATAATAATAGGATTTAATGATTGATTAGAGTTGGCTAAAGAAAGAGTATAAAGTTCTAAACATAGGGAACTGAGAGAAGAAAGATGAGATTGATGGCAGGAAAAAGATTGTGAAGGAGAACTGGTTGAAACTATTTTCGGTTTCTGATAACCTAAATTCTAGGTCATTTTAGATTGTCCTGTAGAAAAGTATAAATATAGGCCTAGTTTGGAAATTATTAGTCTAGAAACAGATTAAAGGTGTGCAAGTGGGTAAGGGAAATGAATACAGAAGAACAAGGGGCTAAGGACTGCATTTAGGGGGCTGGGAAAGAGATAAAGATGCCAGTAAGTAAAGGATGCTAAAGAAAGGACAAAACTTTATACAGTATTATGAAAGATGCATGAGAAGAGGGGCCAGGAAACATGAAGACTCAGGGGAGCTGTTGTCTGTAGCTAGCAGAAGATCACTGAAACCCTGAAAGAAGTTCATGTAATGTGGTGGATTAAAAGCTTGATGGGAGGCCATTATGAGGCACTTCATAACAAGGAGAGAAAGGCAGCAGATAGAAATCATTCCGTTTAAAGAGTTAGGTGAGCCATTAAAAACCATTAAGTAATGGTGGTTGGAGGGACAAACAGGGTCAGGTATGGAGGTGGTTAGACAGGGAAATATTTTGCCCTTATTAAAATACAAAGGAAAGATACACGAAGAGAAAGAAATAGAAATATTAGGAGAAATAGAACTGATACAAAAGCAAGATTCTTTAGAGGCAGAAATCTAGAAGGATTACTTCCTTCCAAGAGTATATGGAAAGAGATACAGATATAGATAAATACATTTTCTCTTTTCATGTGTAGATGGTTAGCTGGACAAGATGAACCAAGGAGTTCATCTTAGAAGGTCATCATTTTCTGAATAAATAGATAATACCATCAGCTGTAAAGTAGCAGCAGAGAACAGGTTATAAGAAGAGAATTATTGTGGACTAAAGGAGGAAAAATAGGATTTCCAAGTAATAGTTAATCCAAATTGTCATTAAATACTAGTTTAAATTTACAGTGGGCCAAAGTAAGACTTTCTCTGGAAAGAGCAAAGAGAGAACAAGTGGCACTCATTTCTTTCTTTTTCTATTATGTTTCCATTTTCAAAAGTAACATGTGGTAGCACATCATAACACAGAATAGTTTATGAGAAAATGGTAGTCTAGAGACAGTCCACTCCATAAAACCGACCAGCATTTCTCTCCTGACAGTTTTTATTGTAGTATTTTCATCCTGTAGGTTACCTTTATATCTGTGGAAGGAAAAAAAATTCTGTGTCACCCCAGAATTTCCTTTCACCATTGTTTTATTCCTCATTTTTGGAAATACAACCCCCAAACAAGTTCCTAAGAGGAGTTTTGGGGTTCTTGCATTTCTGAAAATGTCTTTTCTACGCCTAGTATGGTGGAAAGTTTGACTAAGTATGGAATTCTTGGATGAAAATGATTGTTCCTTCCCTTCTATGCTATTACTGAGAAGTCAATGCCACCGATTTTCTTTTTTTTAAGTGATATATCTGAGATTTTTTTTTCCACCTCTAAAACTCTTAGTATTGTGTTTTTATTCTTGGTGTTACAAAATTTGTAGTGACGCATCCAGTGGTCATCTTCCCCTCCTCTCCCCCCGCCTTTCAAGATGTTGGATGCTTGCTGGGCCCCTAAAATTTGAAGACTAATGTCCTCCTTCAGCTGTAGACTGTCTTTGATATTCCCCCAACTTAACATTCTCTTCTCTGGTGGGTTTCATACTGTAGATCTTGGGCCTGCTAGATTGGTGATTTTTCTTTTCTTTCTCATAATTTCCATCTCCTCTTGTTTACTTTATCTTCCAACACTTCTTTTAACCATTATACTTTCATTGAGCTTGCTCTTGTTCCCTGAAAGTTTCTTTTTCATAGTAACCTATTCTTGTTTATAATAATAATAATAATAATAATAATAATAATAATATAGTAATATATTCTGAGTATGTTAGTGATTAGACTTGTGCTCTTCTGGGGTTGTTATCTGTGATTCTCTTGAGACCAGTTTTCTTATTTGTCTTAGTCTTATCCTTCATGTTTCTGTTCTCAGTTGCCTGGTGAAGCTTGGTTTTCTGTTGACTTCTAAGGGGAAAAAATGCCTAAATGGATAGTTTCTCCAATGTCTCTTTCTTGCATTGGAATTTTTACTGTGGGCTCTGTGTATGATGGAGTAGGAAGGCAGTGTTAACTGACAGAATTTATTGTGAGAAAGTTGAGATCGTGCTGTCAAGGCTCTCAAATGCAGAAGGAGGACTTGACTATGAGGAGCCATAAAAACAGCTTTGCCTAGATGGGTCATTCACCTTGTTTAGAGAGGAGCTATCCAGATTTTTGCCAAGTAAATGTGGGCTGCTACCAAGGATGGGGGGTGCAGACTAGTACAATTATTCTGCAAATACACTTTCAGTGGATCCCCCTGGTTTCTACCCTGCTTCTCATTCGGCTTCTCTTAAGACTTGCTTTGCATGTAGTGGCTGCCACCTCTGCAGTCACCAAGTTTCAGTCTCAACATGGCTAACAACATCTAGATATTTGTTTAAAATCTGTTTTTTATTATATTAAATGCACACAATTTATTACAGTGGGTTAATTGTTCATGTTGTTTTTTAAATGTTATTTCAGTTGGGTTTGAGGAGTTTGAAGGGTCAGAGGAAAATGTATTTAGTCCTCTTTATCTAAAAGTTACCTGGGACAAAGTCAGGATTATACTTTCTGATTTATCCATTGGTGGGAGATAAAAGGGAAGGGTAGCTTCAATAGAATGTGTGGTTCTTAGGAAACCTACTAAATGAGAATGTACCCAAGTTAAAGCCTCTAATCCTGAAGGGAAAGAAGTATATAGAGTTGGTGGTTGAGAATGTGGGCTCTGGAGGCAGTTTATGTGGGTTCACATTCCAGTGCTCCATTTTACCAACCATATAACTGGAAGAATTGTTGAATTTCTCTTTGAGTCTTAGTTTTCACTTTTGTAAAATAATAGACCCAATCATAGAGTGAAATGAAACAATGTGTTTAAAGCACTTAACATGATGCCTGGTAAGTCCTCAATAGGTAGATGTGGACAGAAGGTACCAGGTGATCTGATTGAAAGGAGAGTGAAGAGAAATTTGAGGAAATATAGAGGAAAGTGTGAAAGAACTCACACAACTCAGATAGTGCACTAGTGGGGTCCCTCAGCCTGGCCTGTGCCCTCTTGCAATCTGGGACCCCTCGGGGGATGTTGGAATGCTGGTTTCGGCCTGCAGGGATTGGGCCAAAACCAGCAGTCCTACATCCCCTTAAGGTTGTAGTAGTGTGCCAAGTGGCAGGTGGCCGGGGAGGAGCCCACACCACTCTATTCATCCCAGCCCCGCTGCGCCTGCCACCACTCGGTCAGCTCGCTGAGTGGCGCTCCCGCTGTGGGAGTGCACTGATCATCAGGGGGCAACTCCTGTGTTGAGCATCTGCCCCCTGGTGGTCAGTGCGCTTCAAAATAACTGGTAGTTTGGTCCTTCTGTTGCTTAGACATATATATATATATATATATATATATATATATATATATATATATACACACACACACACACACACACATACATACACACACACACACACGTACACACATACATACATACATACATATATTAGAAACCCATTGCACAGAGATTCGCGCAATAGGCCTTCCTTCCCCTGGCTGCCCGCACCAGTTTATCTCTGGCACCCGGGACCCAGGCCTTTGGTCCGACCGCAGCAGAGAAGCCAAGCTTCTTCAGTCTTCAGTCTTCAGTCTTCACTCCAGCTGGAGCCTTCACTCTTTTACTCCGAGCCTGTGTATGCAAATTAACTGCCATCTTTGTTGGGTTAATTTGCATAGTCGCTCTGATTGGCTGGTGGGTGTAGCAGAGTGACACTAATTTGCATGTTTTGCTTTTATTAGTGTAGATATGTGCATATATGTGTGTGTGCATATATATATATGCGCATAAATATATATGTATACATATACATACATACACACTAGTGGCCCGGTGCATGAAATTCATGCATTGGCGGCGGGGGGGCGGGGGTGTTCCTCAGCCCAGCCTGTACCCTCTCCAATCTGGGACCCCTTGGGGGATGTCTTACTGCCCTCTCACAATCCGGGACCACTGGCTCCTAACCACTTGCCTGCCTGATTGCTCCTAACCGCTTCTGCCTGCCAGCCTGATCGCCCCCTAACTGCTTCCCTGCCGGCCTGATTGCCCCCAACTGCCCTCCCCTGCCATGACCCGCCTCCTCAACCAGGCCCTGCCTCCACTGTGCGCATGGCCATCTTGTGGCGCCGTCACGCGCGAGGGCCAGCTAGGCTTTTATTAGTATAGATAAGAAATTGGGAATGAGGACCGGAAGCCAAGCAAATTGGAAAGTGCAGACATGGAAGGGAAGTGGAGGTCAGTGAAATGTCAGGGAAGAGGAGGGGAGAGCAGTCAGTAGCCCTTGTTTGAACATATGAGGGCTGTGAATGACAGGAAGCCCAGAAAACCTTTACAAAAATTGGGCATCAGGACTGCAAAGATCAAACTTTTTTTTAAAAAAAAAATGTTTTTATTGATTTCAGAGAAGGAGGGAGAGGGAGAGAGGGATAGAAACATCAATGGTGAAAGAATCATTGATTGGCTGCCTATTGCACGTCCCTTATTAGGGATGGAGCCTGCAATCCAGGAATCGAACCATGACCTCATGGGTAGATGCTCAACAACTGAACCACACCGGCCAGGTGATCAAAGTTCTTTTTTATTCTGTTTGTTTTGTTTTATTTCTAGGCCTTGTTTTAAAAGTAAAATTTTACTGTATATATTGGTGGAAAATAATTCTTACAGAGATTTCACAAGCTTGCCTTCTGAAAAAAAAAATACTCTTATTTCCTGAGCTCTTCTCTACACTTTTATTCTTATAAACGAGAACTCCTTTTTTGGGCAAATCACAATTCAGGAGCCACAGAGGGCTGATAGTTTTCTTGTGGGTAAAATTTTGATAAAAGGACTGGCTGGTGCATCCAAACCAACAACATGATAGAACCTTAGCCAATAAATTCACTTCTTTATGATTAAAAATCAGACAATTTAACCTTGGAAGTATTTTTGTCATGGGGGACTTCATATTGTGATTAGTTATCTTAACAGCCAAGTGCTTCTGTGGGCTCAGTTAACCAGCCTCCCACTACATATGTATAATTATTTTTAGTACACATGCACACACACACTGCTATAAAAGCTTATTTGGCCTTATGCTCCCTGCCATTTTGAATTCTCTGTTTCATTACCAGTATCCACCCACTGAGTTTTGGAAAGCCATTCCCAAATAGCAGAACCACAACTCAGAATTTTAAATAAACCACGTCTCTATTGGTTCAAGGGACAGGGGAATTAGTTACAGGCTATGCATTTTCCACATCCATCCATCCTTTCAAAACTTATTAAAACTGTATACATATGTAAGCAAGAAAATAGGGCACTTAGATTGTGTTAATCTTTCTGTTACTTTATCAAGGGATAAAGAAAGTGAATACAGTAGACAGTCTTTTAAGATTTTTACCAAGAATGTGGACCAATGTGTACTTGAAAAAAATACACTGGATGCTGCTGCTTTTTTTCTAAAGGATGTTGAACAACCTCAGAGATGTTACTACATTAGATCTTGAAATATTTGTCCAAATATGCAAGATAGCTTTTAAAAGAAATTCGGGCTTGGGGAGGGCATTTAGGTAGTACTGATGTGAACGGGAGGTGTTAGCTGCAGCAGAGTCTCTTTTCCTGCTTTGACATTAACTGATAGTTCCTGTAACTGACAGGGATTTAGATCCACTTTTTCTTTGGTGTCCTGTTGATAAATACATTTCTAGAAGATTAAAATCACATCTTAAGGTCTTGATCGTCATCCTTCCTGGAATAGCAGTTGTAGTAATTGTTGCAAATGAGTCCTTATTGGGATTGGAGGAATACAGACTAAGAGAGTGACATGTAAAAGTCTGGTTAGTCATTAAAGTGTACTTACAGATAAGTGTTGACTTCACTACAAACCTGGAGAAGCATGGGCTTTGGCCTTCCTGTTGGTTCCTGCTACAACCATTTTGTCATGCACTTTCCCATCAGATCTAAGCAGTGTCAGCATTTCTCGGGAAGAATTCAGCAAGCACTTAGCCAACCATCTCTAAGTATAGTTACTCTGGAATATAGTTGTTGGGTTTTATAAAGACATAATTTCAGAAAGATTACATAGAATTCTCAGGCACACACACACCCACCACCGGAGTCCCCAAATGTTATCATTTTACCACGTCGAAGATTGGCTTTTTCTTTTC
Source organism: Myotis nattereri (assembly GCF_964212035.1). Taxonomy (NCBI): domain Eukaryota; kingdom Metazoa; phylum Chordata; class Mammalia; order Chiroptera; family Vespertilionidae; genus Myotis; species Myotis nattereri. The sequence continues at coordinate 10,846,695 of NC_138081.1, forward strand.
TCCCCCGTGCATGCGTGTGTGTATTATATCTATATCCCTAACCATTTCAGTAAGTTTCTTTTGTTATACCAAAAACTTCAACATGTAATTCTTAAAATCAAGGTATTATCTTAATAGCCATAGTAGTTCTTTCAGTGAAGATTGTTGAGCAAAGTCAGTGGAATTGAGGTTAAAATGCTAGGCACTTGCTTCTTTTGTGTTTCAAATATGGACTAAAAACAATTTTCATAATAATTTTATGCAGACTTCCTTGCCTCTGATTTTCCAGCAGCTTGTTTTACAAATGAATGTTATTTCTCTTTACTTCATAAGCCATTTTCTCAAGGCAGCTTTCTTTAACCCACACACTTGGTAGTATCTGCATCAGCACTGATGCAACCCTACTGAGTAGTGAAACCTATAAACTAATGGAGGAGGGGTAGGGTCAGGGCTTTCTTTAGGCACCCTTTGTCATCATATGTTAAGTTCTAACTTTAGGTTCATTTACCCTCACATCAGAAAGAGTTAAAATGAGGTACAGAAGTATTTATAAGTTTAAGGATTTAGCCTGGGAGTAATGAGCCAAAAGACAAGACCTTGGATGGCAAAAAAAACTAGTAAGTAGAGAGAACTGAATTAAACTAGGCTAAATTAGAAACCAAAATAGTTTAAAAACAAATCAGCTATTTAATTTTAGCATCTATAGTACTTAGGTATGCATTCAAGCTGATTTTTTTAAAATAGCAAAATAAAAACATTCAAACATTTTCCCCTTACATTAAACCTGGAATACAGCCTACTGATGACAATCTCTCGTGGAAGGAGTACCATCATTAGGAACTTCTTCCAACCAACTCAGCCTCCAGCCATGGCTATGTGTGTGTGTGTGTGTGTGTGTGTGTGTGTGTGTGTGTGTGTTTAACAAAAAATGAGAAAATTTGAATTAGTGTCTCATCTTGTTTACTCATTTCCCTTACTCTACCCCCATATTTAGTGTTTTTCGGTGTTTGTTTTTTTTATTAATTCTCACTCGAAGATATTTTTCCATTGAGTTTTAGAGAGAGTAGAAGAAAGAAGGAGAGACAGAGAGAAAGAGAAATATTGATATGAGAGAGACACAATGATTGGTTGCCTCCTGCACTCGCCCAACCAGGGCCAGGAATGGAGCCTGCAACTGAGGTACGTGCCCTTGACTGGAATTAAACCCAGGACCCTTCAGTCTGCAGACTAACACTCTATCCACTGAGCCAAATCATCTTGGGCATGTTTTTTTATAAAAGACACCTATTTTCAGTTTTCCTGGCCAAAAACCCAAGGCTATGTCAGGTTAACCCTGGGCAAGTCATGCATGCTTTGGAGACCAAGATATGGAGGGTACAACATTATTTGAAGACTTTTGGCCTATCCCTTCCCTCCAAGGCTTCTTCAAATAATAAGTCAACAGTAGGAAAAAGTGGCTATAGTCTATGTCTACATACTGCCCAGGTGCTTAAAACAGTTGTGTAATTTTATAAGGAATAATTGGAAAATCTCTAGGCTTCATGTAACTACAGAGTAAGTAGAAGTCTTACTCCATATTTTTAGTCAACTTCTAAATGAGCATTTTAAGAAACTATATGAAAACAGTATTGCTTGTCTTACACACAGTTATATTATAATAAATATGGGTATGTAGATATTTCATAGATCTCTCAAATTATCCTCTTTTTGGATAAATGAAAATAAGTCATGGCTGATCTTAGTTTTCTGGAAATATGGGCAAAAATAGTAAAACAGAAACTCAAGACCAGTCTTAGCACTGTAAGGGTCTTAGAACCCTCATGGTCAGAAAACAAATTAGGGAATTTGGGCATGCGGCTTTTGAGAAGTATATCCTCTTAGGTTTCTTAATCTTGCTTCTCTCTCTGTCTCACTGTGCGGCCTTATTCTGTACTCTACTGATGCTATAAATGTAATTTTTTTAAAGCAATGTATTATAATGTTGTTGAACCCTAAAGTACCCAAGCGGGTTATAAAAAGGAAAGATTATCTGTGGAGGATAATTTGTCAGTTACATTGAGTAACTGAAAAATCTATGAGGAGAGTAATATAGTGTAGTTGGACAGGCAGGAGAAGCTAAGACAAGGAAGTGATGCCAGGTCAGTACCAGCTACAAAGGATGACTACTCATTGCTAGTCTGGCAGGCCTGCTGACTGGCACTCCTATGTAGAATTTCACTCCTGGTGATACCCTTTAAGTAAATAGTACAGCAGGAATGACACTTATCAAGCAGAGATGGTAGCTGGCAGTTTTTCAGATGAAGGTAGGAGTGGTTTATGGGTCATCTGTGACTTTTTAAAGAGACCTGATTTATGAGCTGTAGGAAGCTATTAGGGTGGTTGAGAAGAGAAGGCTTTGACTTCTGCCTATGGGGCCTATGTAAAGGTGAGAAGGTGTGTTTTACCTTTTCTGACCATTAAAATAAAATTTCAAGTGAAAAATAACTGGCTTTCCTTTTCCTATTGAGAAAAAAAATTTTTTTTATTCTACAAGTAATCACTAAAGAAACTTTTGAGGGCAGATTTTTAAAAAATAATGTGAAAGGGGGGAAAGAGCTGATTTTATATAAATTAAACTAGAGGCCCAGGGCACAGGACCCCTTGGGGGATGTCAGACTGCCTCTTGCAATCTGGGACTTCTGGCTCCTAACCACTTGCCTGCCTGCCTGATTGCCCCTAACCCCTCTGCCTGTCTGCCTGATCGCCCCTAACCCCCTCTGCCTACCTGCCTGATCACCCCTCACTGCTCCCTTACCAGCCTGATCACCCCTAACTGTTCCCCTGCTGGCCTGATTGCCCCTAACCGCCTCTGCCTCGCCCCGTACCCGGGACCCAGGATTCCCTCCTCTGGCCGGTCGCAGGCACCCAGGACCCAGACCGGCTTCACGCAGGCCGGCCATAGCCTCAGGGGACTATGGCGGGTGGCTTCGCCTGGGCCACAGCTACAGGTGCTGGCGCCTGGGACCGCAGGCTGGGCGGCTTGTCCCTCTCCTAGGCCACAGGCACAAACACTGGCATCCGGGACCATGGGGCATGCGGATTGCCCCTCTTCTGGGCCGCAGGTGCAGGCGCAGCCGCTGGTGCCCAGGACTGCGGGGTATACGGCTAGTCCCTCTCCCAGGCCACAGCCTGGCTGGTCCCCATTCCTCTCTCCCCAATGTTGAGTGTCTGAGCTGTTACAGCGTTATGGCATGAGGGCATGATGACTATTTGCATATTAGCTCTTTATTATATAGGATACTGTGACTATAATCCACAGAAATCCAGAGAGTTATCAGGAATCATATTCTAAGAGCAGAGGGCAAGTAGAGTTATTCAGCCATTCAACAGAGATGTATCTTAGAGAAATTGCACCTGCCCTGACTGGTTTTGCTCAGTGGATAGAGCGTTGGCCTGCGGACTGTAGGTTCCGGGTTCGATTCCAATCAGGGGCATGTACCTTGGTTGCGGGCACATCCCCAGTGGGAGGTGTGCAGGAGGCAGCTAATCGATGTTTCTCTTTCATCGATGTTTCTAACTCTGTCCCTCTCCCTTCCTCTCTGTAAAAAAAAAATCAATAAAATATATTTTTAAAAAAAGAAATTGTACCAAAATATTTGGATAATATTCTAAGTGGAAAAGAAAGAGGGGCTTGTTTTTGTTATCTGACTTGGGCCAGTATCTGCTCTTCCACCCTCATCCTGGAGATAGCAGCATCTTTGTATGTAAGAAACTCATCTTCATGGTAAAGTATGCTCATGGAAGAGCAGAAGTAGAAACTTGAGTAATAACAGTTGGAGACAGGATAGTATAGTGTTTAAGAGCAAGAATGCTAGGCCAGGCTGCCTGGGTTCAAATCCCAGTTCTATTTACTAGATATGTGATCAGCAATTCTCTTAACTTGTGCCTCAGTTTCCTCATCTTAAAATGCAGCTAATAGTAGTACCTACCTCATAGCTTTGTTATAAAAGCTAAATGAGTTAACATATGTAAAAGCATTTAGAAAGTGCTATTACCAGAAGTGCTTTGTGTTAGTGCTTATTATTACTGAATCTTAGGAGTCTTTTGTCATATCTGCCTACAGTAACTAAAGTGCGGCTTGTCCAAATTGAGTTTGGACAAAAGGTTACATAGGATGATTCCATTTATGTGTCTGTGTTTATGTTCATATATATGACATTCTTGAAATGACAAAAATGGAAAAATGGATACATTAGTGTTTGCCAGGGGTTGCCAGGAAGCAAGGAGGGAGAGAGGGAAGTAGGCATGGCTGTAAAAGGGCAACGTGAGGGATCTTTGTGGTGATGGAAATGTTCTATAGCTTGACTGTATTAATACCAATATCCTGGTTGTGAGATTGTACTAGAGTTCTGCAAGATATAACCATTGGGGAAAACTGGGTGAAAGTTACATAGGATTTCTCTGTATCGATTCTTATAGCTATATATGAACCTATAATTATCTCAAAATAGTTTAATATAAAAAGCAAATGGGCTTAGGAAATTCCTGATAGAGGAAAAAAATGGCAGTTAAAGCCATGTATATGTCTGAGCAGGTTAGTAAACAAGATGAAAGGAAAACTGTGAGCTAGCTATTGACATTTTAGAGAGATATTTGTGAACCCCCAGAAAAAATTGAACCAGCTGGGGTCAAAGAAAGAAGAATGTGGAAAGATGAACAACAGCATATTTCTCTAAAAACTCTTCAAACTGGTGTTCTACAAATGCCTTTGCTTCCCAGATTGTGAAATGGTCTATTAGTTATGATTTTTGGTAAAAAGAAGTTAGAAGTAGATGAGCAATAGCTTATATACAAATGGTATTCTCAAAAGCAGGCCTCAAAGAAAAGGATCACAAATGTGAGCTAAAAATCACCTCTCTACTTATGTACAATAAAGTTCTTAAGTTCAAGAGGGTATCTTCTCTGACGTTTTCCTCTTCTGCTTCCTAATCACCACTCCTCTAACAGAATTTATCACTTCTTTATTTTGTGCTCATAGCATTCTGTTCATATATTAGTATGCTACTTACTATGCTGTAAGTTTATTTGTATACTAGAGGCCCAGTGCACAAAATTTTTGCACCCAGGGGGACGGGTGTCCCTCAGTGCAATCCAGGAGTCCTTGGGGGATGTCTGACTGATGGCTTAAGCCCGCTCTTCTTTACATAGGCCCCACAGGCCCCTTAGTGCTGCTGCGGAGGTGGGAGCCCACCACCACTGCTACACTCGCCAGCCGTGAGCCCGGCTTCTGCCTGAGCAGTGCTCCCCCTGTGGGAGCGCACTGACCACCAGGGGACAACTCCTGCGTTGAGTGTCTGCCCCCTGGTGGTCAGTGCACATCATAGCAAAGGGTCATTCTGATGTTCAGTTGATTTGCATATTAGCCTTTTATTATATAGGATGTGTCTTTCCCTTTGTTTTTCTTTATTTTTAAAATATATTTTTATTGATTTCAGAGAGGAAGGGAAAGGGAGAGAGAGAGAGAGAGAGAGAGAGAGAGAGAGAGAGAGAGAGGAGAGAGAGAGAGAGAGAGAGAGAGAAACATCAGTGGTAAGGGAGAATCATTGATCGGCTGCCCCCTGCACACCACACACTGGGGATTGAGCCCACAACCTGGATATTTGCCCTGATCGGCCTAGTTGCCCCTCACTGCCCCCCCCCCCCGCCAGCCTAATCCCCCCCAACTGTGTCCCCCCCCCCCCCCCCGCCGGCCTGCTCCCCCCTCACGACTTCCCTGCCGGCCTGGTCGCCCCACACAGCCTGCTTGTTCAGTTGTTTGGTCGTCCCTCACTAACCCCCCTGCCGGCCTGGTCGTAGGCAGCCATCTTGTGAGGGCATGAGGTTAATTTGCATATTATCTCTTTATTATATAGGATGATGCCATTAAAGTAAATAGGTAGATGCGGTAGAAAGAAAAGGAATTCAGGGTGTGGTACATTTCACAGGAAAACTAACCAGTACTATTCAAAAAGTCCATGTCATTTGAATGAAGGAAAGAAAAAAAGTAAGGGATAGTTTGAGTGGCATATACTATTCTGTATTAAAAGAAACTTAGACATAAGATTCATGTAACACATGAAACTTGGTAGGACATGCCTTTGAAAACAATGGAGATAATTTGGATACAGACTGAATGACATTGGATCATTATTCTTAATTTTATTAGGTGTAATATTTTGGTTATGTAAGGAAATGCCCATATTATTAGATGTGTATGTATGAAGTATTTTGATGTTTGCAACTTATTTTCAGATGGTTCAGTGGGAAAAACATGTAAATATGGAGGGAAGAGAGAAAGTAATGTGACATTGTTAACAGTTGTTGAATCTGAATGGAGTGTACACAGGTATTTATTGTACTAGTAGAGGCCCAGTGCATGGATTCGTGCATCGGTGGGGTCCCTCAGCCTGACCTTCACCCTCTCGCAATTCGGGACCCCTTGGGGGATGTCGGACTGCCGGTTTTGGCCCAATCTCGCAGGCTGGGCACTGCGCCGCTCCCCCTCACCCTGGCCCCACTGCACCTGCCGCTGCCACGGAGATGGGAGTGGCTCACACCTCCACAGCTGCGTTTGCCAGCCATGAGCACTGCGTCTGGTGCCCGTTGGTCAGCTGAGCGGCACTCACACTGTGGGAGCGAACTGACCACAGGGGGCAGCTCCTGCATTGAGCATCTGCCCCCTGGTGGTCAGTGCCCATCATAGCGACCAGCTGTTCAGTCGCTTAGGCTTTCATCTATAGATACAGATTATTTGAATTTTTCTATATGTTTGAAGTTGTTTTAAATAAGTTGAATGAAGGCTGAGTACTTTCCTCCTGAGGTTGGGAACAAGGCAAAGATGTCCTCTCAACACTCCTATTCAGTATCATACTAGAAAGCCAATCCAGTACAATAGGCGAGAAAAACAAAAAAGGCAGGCAGAGTAGAGAGAAAGAAACATTGAGTTACAGTTCCTTTGTAACTGTTGGACTCCGGTGCCATGATTTTAAAGATTGTTTTTTTTAAATGAGAGCTGTTCTCCCCACAGAACATTAGCTGCTTCTACGGGATCTTCTGATGACTTCATAATCACTTTTTTTCTGGTGTCAAGATGTGCCACCAGAATCAGCTTTCAGCTACTTTTATAGCAGGAATCGGGGGGAAGATGGTCTGAGAGGAAGTGACAAATTTGATCCAAGTCTTTAAAACATGCTTTTGGGGTATGTAGGTGCTCAACTCCTGGAGGGTACACGTCATGGCTCATAATTGTGCTGCTGTTCTTTAAACTCTCTTTCAACCAGAAATGCCCCTACAAAAGCAGCTTTTGTATTGCTGTCATGAGGACCAAAGTCAGGTGAGTAGATGATGTAGTTACCCCCAGGAAGGTTTCTGATGCCTTATGTCTTTTGAGCATACTGAGGAGGACAGAGACCCCAAAAATTCAGGTGCACTCCCAAGATAGTCAGCTCTACTGTCATACAGATAGATAGAGATGGAGGTAGAGAGAGATATACCACAGGCCTCCCATTCTTGTGCTCCCAGCAGGGAAGAAGAGTCAGACGTCTGCTTTCAGCCTTGAGGCTGTGATAGAGAAGGAGACCTTCCTCGGATGTCTCCCTCGGATTTTTCTGGCCTAGGAGGGAGCCAGAGAAAAGAACCGGAGGCTTTGGGGTGGAGATGGAAAGAGAAGACAGAGACTAATGTTAAGGATAGTACTGCCTGGAAGCTTGAGAACAACTGACCTTTGAAATAGTTATGATATAAGATAGCCATTTTCATTCGGTGTGCCATGGCACACCAGTGTGCCACAAGAATTTTTAAAACATGCAATACCTGGTTATTTAGTCAGGGGCACTGACCTCTTTTCCCTTAGGTTGTCAAATTAAAAAATGATAAGAGCCAAACCAACAATAGCCATCCTGTGTGAATGATTCAAAATTACACCTATTTTTTTGTCAGATCGTGAAAAATATTTTTTGGTGTGCCGCAAAATTGTAGTAATTAGTTTGCATGTGCCAGGAGATTGAAAATTGCTAGTTTGAGACATAGCATCCTAGGTGTATTTCATGCTAGGTTCATCACTATATCATATATCAAGTGAAAATGAAGGCATTTTCCACAAAATTTTAATAACCAACCTCTTCCAAAGACTTGAACTTCTCTCTATGTTCATGTAATAGCGTTTGACAGGTATATTATTCCAAATTGTTTAAAGGCCATTAAAAAGATAAGAAAGGAGAGGGAAATCCCAGTTGAATCAAGTGGGGGAAAAGTTTTTAATGGATAATGAGGGAGTTTTCTCTCCTGAAGTCTTTCATGACACACAGTAAAATGCCACGAGAAGGTGAATCTAATCCCTGCATAAACTCTGAAAACAAAGCATGAAGAGAAACACAGAAAAAGAACCTATAAAACAGATTTTTTTAAAGGCTCATTTTTTTCAGTGAGAGCGTGGTGCTTCTCATGGACAGAGGTTTTACTGCTTAAGCTCCTTTTAAATGGACAAAGGCGAGACAGCAGTGATGTGTGTGGGTTCATTAATTATTGCTCTTACTGATGTTTGCACAGGCTGTTGGGATCATAAATGTCAATCTGTCAGGAGACTGTGATAGGTTCTAAAAAAACTGATTGAGTACCTCAAAAGCTGTCATAGAGCCTGAGATTAAACAGATTCATCTTTCTTTCTTCGAAGTGAGGGAAGGTGTGGGTGAAGTGAATAGAAGGCTCCCTTCTCTTTGTTGCCATGGTGCTTCTCCCACTCTCCTAATCTCTGAGGATTGGCTGTGCCAAGGGCTGAGAGCTCACCTGGGTTGTCAGAAGGCCACAGTCAGTTAGCAGCCCCGGGTGTGCGGGCTGCCAGCTGCACAGTGACGGGAGATTAAGAGAGATGGGGATTCAACTCTGACAGGCCTGACACAATTTATTTGGAAATTTCTGGGAGAGAACATGAGTAATAAAGACAAGAAAAGTGACAGTAAGGGACAAATGTGAATATCTGTCAGAGACAAAACAGAATTTTAAAAGAAATAGCTCTGTTTGTTGTCTCCAGTCAAGTTTTCCAGTTAAACTGTTTCCGAATTAACAGTCTTACCACTATTTTCAGCGATTTGGTAGTAAAGTACAATTAGAAGAATTGCTCTCTTCAGAAGATTAATGTGTTTTAAATAAAATCACTGTGCTTGTTTCTCTGTCACAAATTAAGCACTGGCTATCTTCAAATCTAGGGATCTGATAGGTAAAATACTTTTTCAAAGATTTTTCTTTCTAGGGTAATCACATTATAATTCTTGATCAGACTTTCCTTTGTCTAGAAGACCTGATATGATATTATTCTCATTCTGTTAAATTTAGGCAGAGGAAGAAAGGGTCTAGTAAGTACCAAGAACTATGAACCTGGCATGGGAGTGTGGCAGCTCTTGTGTGGGTATATACAGACTAGATTACGTTCTCAAGAAAAAGCACACTGGGGGGAAATGTGCTTTGCTGGCCCTTTATGAAGGATCTTAATTAGAAATCACTCGTAATTCCTGGGGTGGGGACAGTTTCTAGCTTGCCACTACAGCTCCGCTGGCTGCTAATGAGCATGCTCCTTGCGAGGACTCGTTTTTTCTGACAGTTAAAGCTGCCTGTAAGAGTTATTTCTGTTCACTTTTCTCTCCATATTTAACCCTTCCTGCCCAAGTTCAGATTAAGCAAGTAGATGGTTAGGTGTTTTCTGTCATTGTTGAGGAAATTAAAAGTGCTGCAGGGTAACAAATTATGTTTGTGAGCAAAAAGTAAAGAATCAAAGTTTGATTTATTCGAATATGGACTGTAGATGAGTATTCCTTTGTGTGACCATGTTTGGATCTTTTTTAATGGACATAAAATTTATAATTGAATAGTTGAATTATTTAGTTCATTATTATGTCATTAGAATCCTTGCCCTGGACATCTGTTTCTCTTATTTAGGCAACTCACCCCATAACACATAGTTTCATTAAATAATTAGCAGAGGAGATGTAAATTTCTTATGCAGACATGATGATGATGCTGTAGACTGCTCTTTATTTCATTAACTTCTAATTGAAACAGCAGGCTGGCTTGTGAGAAAATGCCAAGGAATTGTTTGCTTCACCAAGAAGTGATGCATAACACAGTTACCTCCCTGGATGGCATCGAGTGGAGGATGGTGATGGTAAACCATTTAGGGAGTTTATTCTCCCTCCCTCTTTGTGGTAAGGGCATTAGAGGGCACAGGATTCCTTTCCATTATAATAGACCCTGGACTGAGTGAAGAAGGTTAATTGGACATATTCTAGAGCATAAAAGTTATGGATCTCTTAATGTCTAGGGACAGCTCCTTGATTCTAAAAAATAACATTCTGGTAAACAGTGTGTGCGTCTTGGTTTAGAATCATGGGAGGACTGCTTCCCATGGCTCAGATTTTCTGTATGCTGATGCCTTTGGTCTGAGACTTGTGCGCTGCTGGGACATTGACTCTCCGAGGGCTGACTAGCGCTGACAGTGCAGCCAGACGCTCTTCGCAGCATCAGAAACCTCCCTTAGGACCCATTATTTCAGGAATGTCCCGGGCCTTCTGCTATCAGAACAAATAACTCAGTAGTCTTTATCTATAATGTCAAGTGGATAAAAGAATATTTCAGCATGAGATCAAGTAGACTTAGTCCTTAGTTTTGTTATTGAATGCTCATTGGCCAGACAAGGTGGAGCATTAGAAGAAGAGAGATTAGGTTTGGACATGCCTCCTCATGTTGGGGGGCCCTATCAAGTGGGTGGTTTGGTGATGACCAGTAATGATTATGTAAATATGAATTCTGTCTCCCAGTCTTAGGAATCATACATTTTAAAATATGTTCTTCATATATCATTCCCTGGCTTATTTAAGAAATACCTATGGTAGCATTGCCATTGAAAGAAAATTGTCTTCTTGTAGCAAAGGTTTGCTTTAGAAATGGAGATGGTGCTATGCAGGTAGACAGCGAATTTGACAGTTTGGGACAGATTCATGTGAAAATTGGCTTTGTGAGTTCTGCATTTCTAGACACACTCGGTTTTATCAGGTAGCAATGTGAATGACAGGCTTGTGGTCTGAGCACGCCTCTTTTATGTTAGAGGTGTACTGGCATCATGTCAGGGCCTTTTAAATTTTAACAATATTAATAAATGCCAAGCCAAGGATTCCACTGCCTCCCCTTCTCAGGTGGGCCCTTCTCTTCTCCACCCCACCCACCGGGGGTTGAGGGGTAATTTCTTATAAGGATGTTACAGATTTAGGACCTTGTCTCAGGAACAAATACCATTTTTTTGTTATAGCTTTTACTCTAGAATTTTCTCTTTTTGTTGCCAAAAACGGCGGGGGGGGGGGTGGAAGGGGTCTAAATAGGGTTATTAATATAAATAGCGCCATTGCTGGTTTGTGAAAAAGGACCCCCAAAGAGCAGTGTGGCTCATGCAGGGTGAGTTCCTTTTGGCTGGCTGCTTTGTAATGATTTACATTTAGATTGTTGCTTGTTGCTCTTGTAGGGGAAAGGGAGGGGCCTGGTGTGTCTGTACCTGCCTCAGCCATCACACTGACTAGGTTTGGACAGCTTCTCTCAGCAGAGCTTGGAAATAGGCTGAACTTGCTTTCAATTGTTTTCATCAAAGGCCTTGTTTAGTTGGTTTGTATTTGGGGAAAATGTCATGTAGGACTGGAAGAACTAAATGAGATGAAAAATGAAGTTTACAATTGCTAAGAATAGTGCGTGCCTTCCACTTCCGTAAGTCAATGCACAGTGCCATGGACTGGGGGGGCTGTGAGCGAACTGTCACCGTCGTCACTATCGGAACCAGTGACTGCTCTCTGATGAAGTGCAGCATCTTCTTCACACAGAGGGAGAAGGCTGGGGAAAGGGATGCAGACAGCCTTCATTGAAATGCATCCAACCGTCTGCTGCTTCTCACTAGAGCCACTTGAAATAGAAAATCAGGACTGCCTAGGAGAAGATTCAGTCATTCAAGAAATATATATTGAGTTGTAGGCATGGAGGGCACATTAGTGAACAAAGCAGGTGAAACTTCCTGCCCTCCAGGAGTTTACATTCTCCTGGGAGATAATGTTAAAAGTGCTATGGATGAATACAAGGGAAATGCTAGGGAAGGGGGGACAAGAGTGGTCTAGATAGGGTGATCAGGGAAAAAGACTTCATTGAACAGGGTGCTCACTTTGTAAGTTATATAAATGTCTAATCACTACACCTGAAACATGATATTGTATTTCAACTGTAATTTCAAAATACATTTAAAAAGAAAATGTGGCTTAAAAGAGGTTAGATCCCATATAGATCTGGGTGAAGACTGTTCCAGACAAAGGGAGCAGCAAGTGCAAAGGCTCTGAGGTAAGAGACAATAAGGAGGCCAGTGTGGAGAGAGCAGAGGGAGAGAGCAGCAGGAGATGAGGTGAGAGAGAGGAGAGGAAGGCACCTCAGGCAGGGACTTTTGAGGGCCTCAGGTAAGAATCTGAACTTTTATTCTGAGAAGGGGAGCTGAAAAGGAAGGGGTTGTAGGCAAGGAAGTGAAGTAATTCTAACTTGATTTTGAACTGGATCGCTTGGCTGTTGTGTGGAGAATATACTGTAAGGAGGTGAGCAGGGAGACCAGTTAAGCAGCTGTTTCGCCAGGCTGGGCGAGATGGTGATGAATTGGACCAGTGTTGGAGGTGGTGGAGGGGTGAAAAGTGGTAGGATCTGGATCTGTTTTTAAGGAAGATCATTCAGGAGATTCCCTTCCAGAGGTGCTTTAGCACAAACCACTTCAGAGCCTTGGCAAGGGGTGCATCCTCAGTATGCAGTGGGGGCACTTCCAGGAGCACAGAGCCCCCAAGTGCTGCTCTTTTATGGAAGGCAAGAGTTATTTACAGCCTGTCTATAACATGAACTTCATTGCATTTTAGTTACTTTTTAAAGTCATGGGAAATACAAGTTCATTACACCTCCCTCCACCTGCCAATTTGGCACCAACCCTAGGGTGTGTTGTGGTACCACATGTTGCCTCTGTACCACTCCACAGTGGAGGCCCTGGGGCAGCTCTTTGATAAATAGGCAGGGATACACTCCTTAACTCTAAATACAGTTGAAATAATTTCCAATATTAGAAACTGATTCTTGTCTGTTTAGGAGTAGAAACATGAGTATTTTTGCTAGAAAAGATTATAGATCCCCCATCAAACACTGGCTTTAAGTATGGAGTTATGCTAAACATGGCAATACAAAGAAGTACTAGACATAGTCCCTTCTCTAAAGAATTACCAGTTTGAATGGTCTCATAGAGACAACCATTATTAAAAACAACAGATTTTTGTGGAGCCACCCCCACTCTCCTCTCTTGGTTCAGATCTAGCTCATTAGAAGTCAGCCCTGAAGGTTCATGCTTGTCACACTTTGTGGAGTAGAAACCACGCCAGTCAGAGCTGGCTGTTGCTTACACAGGTCCAATTCCTGGAAAAGGGCAGTAGCCTGGTCAGAAGAATGCCTGGTGCACATTCATCAGCTGTGCTTGCCAGGCCAAGCACTAACCCTGACCCCCAAATGTGTTGTTTTGGTCAGATTCACAGTCTGAGAATGAGGCTTCGCCAGTGAAACGGCCACGACTACTGGAGAACACTGAGCGATCCGAGGAAACCAGCCGATCTAAACAGAAGAGTCGACGCCGGTGCTTCCAGTGCCAAACCAAACTGGAGCTGGTGCAGCAGGAATTGGGATCGTGCCGCTGTGGTAAGCATCTTCCCCAGGGACATGATGGAGACGGTGTCTCTGGCATAGCTTTGGAAATTATTCTAAGAGGCTGAACTCCTTTGTTCTTCTTCTGGAAACCTCCCTGAGAGCAGTAGGTGTAGAGTTTGAGAAATCAGGAGTAGAGGGTTTTTAGTTCTAAGCACATACAAAGAAGCAAAAACACTCCCCATTATTTTGTCACATGTCTTTAGAGTTGCATTGTCATTGCTTACTGCTTTAACGTCTTCCATTGATTACTCTGGTTCCTTCTCATTGATGACTTATTTAGAAGTTAACCAAACCAGCCAAATTCTGGGATATGTACTATAAAATTCAGATAGTAAATTAATTCTGAATCAGCCTTTTACTATGTATAATGAATGCAAGATTTCTTCTCCCATATCCTTTTTAAATTAGTTTGATTAGAAAATTATTTTCGTTGAACTGTAATTCATTGTCACTTAACCCCTTGAATAACTTTAAGGTAGCCTCTTCTTCTGTATTATCTATCCAGTGTAATACCAACTCTTAGAATTGCTGCACAGATATGTATTTTTAAAAACTTTATGTGTACCCACATAGAACAAAACTTAGACCAATCACTCCTCTCCCTTCAACCACACATAATTGTAAAGCTGCAGCATTTAGGCCGAATTAGAGTTTTTCTGTTCCTGTTCTTATTTCCTGATTTAAAGCTTAATATTACAAAACTGTTCTATGGGACAGAGCTGTCACCAGGCCAACTTTGAGGCCTAGGTCTAGCCTCTGAGAATTCTATATCCTTGTCCTTAGGAATGAGCTTAAGAAGCTTCCTTTCACCCCTGGGATAGCCATAGATATTCTACAAGTACTGACGCTGACAACCAGGACTAGATGGTTCTTTCAGCAGCTAGAAAGTTACAGGGACTCCAAGTCCTTTACCTTCTAAAGATGAAGCTGTTGCTGCTCTTGTCCCTCAGTCATCTCCGTTGGAAATGAGAAGGAAACAAGGGAGTACTAGCTTCTCATGGAAACTAATTTGGAAATCCCGTTTCTGTCTGTCTGTTGCACACTTTTGTGTGTGTGTGGTGGGGGTGGGGGGGAGTAACAAGATCAGAAGCATATATTCAATTGCAGGAATGGGACATTTGATGGCAGCATGGGGAGTCTAGGTGTCAATGGACAAGTTTTTATTTCTAGATTGGCATTTAGTTTTCTCCTAAATGCTTGTTTGAAAGTATAAAGAGGAGGGTTGGGTAAGAGTTGGGGGCAGAGGCTGTCAGCAGAGCTTTCACACTTCAGTTGTGTTCATGCATGTGGCATGGCCCAGGTGAGCCCAGAATTTTACTGATAGACTGCACCTGGGTCAGCCCTCCCAAGTAATTTTAAATTCTTGATGAGGTAAGGAGGGAATACCATGGTAGCTAAGGAAACTCTGGGGCCTGATGGCTAACCACCTTTGCCCACATTGCAGAGTTTGATCTTTTGTCATGCCCTTTTTGCTTTGGTCTTCATGTGAACTATGGGGGCGGGAGGGTTTCAGCAGTTCAGTCCATTACCAGAGTTGCGAAACCTACTTGACCATTTTTGCCTGTTGCTTCTATAACACAGACCTTTGGTTGTTCCTCAATTAGAATCATGAGATTTTCCTGTACCTTAATGTTCATTTTTCCTTCTGGAAAGTAACTGAATCCTGGGTACTAAAAAGGATTTGCTTTAGTGGATCAAGCAGTTGGTCCTTGCATGTTCCATCTTGCCTCTGTCATAATACCTCCTCTCCTTGTCAGGCCAGCGGTAAGAGTTCCCAGGTTAGCGCTGAGAAATCCAGAGGTGTTATAACCAAGTCTCCCAGCTTACCCTTCAGCTTGGATGCAAACCACCTATTTTCCTAAGGTCTTCTGCACTGCTAAAAAAAAATCTAGAAATACCTCACATGATTCTAAGTGAAGCCAACTTAATTGTCTCTGGTAAGCGTGGATTACTCTGTTGTGCTCCTCACCTCTTTGGATAGGAGGCTGATTTCTGAGTGCCTATTGGGTTTGCAAAAGACATGCATTCTTTTTAAAGGATATAATACCTAGTCCCTTGGCTTATGCCCAATTCTGAGGACCTGCTTATGGAGAGATTTGATTTTTCTGGTGGGGAAGAAAGTTCCGAGCTTCCTGCAGTCCCTCCGGATGTAGCCTTCCCAGAGACAGCCAGGAATTCCATTTGGCCCACTGAGAGCATTACACTTCTGTGCCCAGAAAAATGACCAAGTCCACTGCCACATTTCAAAAGATGAAGGACAGCAGTGGGAACATACACCTCTGGGACTGTCTTTGACAAATAGCTGTTGTGTTCCTCCTGCCTGTCTGCTTGGATCTCTCCAGGAAAGGGTGAGTTGTATAGTTATTTCCTTGAGGATGCATGGAGTGTTAGGGAGACATTTAACTGCCCTGAAAGGTTTTATGGGGGTGGGGGGGCAGTAATTTACTACTGAAAGTGACGACTCAGGAAGGTAGTTTGAACTCAAACAGCACACTTCTCCACTGCAGAAAATGTTATATATATATATATATATATATATATATATATATATATATATTCACAATCTTTTTTGCCATTCCCCTTCAACTCTGTATAGGTTATTAACTGCTGACAAGAAATTCACATCTCATAAATAATGCTTAAGAGCCATTGCTATATAAATTGAATGTGTTATGAATTGTGATGGGCCTTTTTGTAGCATTCGATGCCTAGAGCAGGAAGAACAGAGGATGTCATTTTCATTAATTTCTAATGAGGTGCCAATTAAAGACAGGGAAGACGCTCCAAAGGGAAGAGTGGCCAAGCTCCCCTGAATCCTCTGCCCTGGGGCTGTCATCCAAACACTGCCAGCAAGCCTTCTCTAAAAATTCCATTAAATTACAGTCTCATGGAGCGCACACACAGACACATTCAGCTTCCCTTTGATCTTCAAAAGAGCAATTTGTAAGATGAGTTCGGAGCCTTCTCACATAGGGAACAGCTAGAGGTGGTAGGAATTGTTAATTGCCAAAGCACTCCATGGGCTTTCAATAAATAGATGAATTTTGAAGATGAATCCTCCTCTGCCTCTCTGTGACTAGATAACCTTTAAGTCAACAATACCAAAGCAACAACACCCTTTTCTGTAACATCTTTCAGGATGCCAATTTTGAAAAGGCATGTGGTGAGGCTGGGACTGTATCCTCCATCCTAGAGTAACTTCAACAGTTCAACTTCTCAAGATAGGAAACAGTTGCATAAAAATGGATTTATTTGTTTCATTTTCTATTCAGTAGGTAAATTGATCAGCTCATTCTCTTTATAGGAGTCTTGTCTTTCCAGATGCTACCTAGAGGGTGTTCTTCTGAAACCTGGCCATCCTCATCAAATCTGGGCCCATCTCCGCCACATGAATGCTGTGTTTTCTAAGCAGATCTTTCATGATACACACAGCATGGCTTTTTAATGGCTGTGCATTGCTTCCCAGAACCACAGAATTAATTTTTAAATACTAGTCCACTAGCTTACATAAGTTATTGCATGTTTTTAATGGATAGTGACTTAACAAACTGTAAGCTGATAAGATCCCTTTTGGGACAACAGTGCTTTTACTAACCTGAGTAATCTGACTTTCTTTATTGCTTTCAAATAAATTTTTTATTTACTTTAGAAAGTCAGAGTGATGCTTTAGCTGGGACCTTTAGAGTACTCATCTCCAAGTGCCCCAGTTCTCATTTCTGCCTTATCATTCACTGTCAAACTAAATTGAGCAAGCATTTATTGAGGTATGAGAATGCACAAAGCAATTTGCTAGGTTTTGTGGAACTATAGGAGCTGGATATACAGAATGTAGAAGCTCATAGTCTGGGTCAGTGGCTTCAAATTTTAGTGGGCATCAGAATCACTTGGAGGGTGTGGTAAAACAGAGTTGCTGGGCCCTACCCCCAGGGTGCTAGTTCAGTAGGCCTGTGAATGTTTAACAAGTTCCCAGGGAGGACCATGTTTTGAGAACTGCTGTTCTAGGCAGTTCTCAATCCTGGGAAGCTTTTAAAAAATAGAATATCTGGGCTTTATTCTAAACAAATCAGAAAAGGTTTCCAGGTATTGTCTTTAACTTTTTTTCTCCCTTTAGTTCTGTTTGTAGTTGCTTTATATATTTTGGTGCTCCCTGATTGGGTGCATATATATTGAGAAGTGTTATGTCTTACTGATGTTAGTGTATCCTTTATTATTATTTTTTTCTTCTTTCTTGGTGCTGTGACTCAGATCTGAACCGAGGTTGCTGCGGTCACTACCCTTTATTAGTATGAAACATCCATCTTTGTCGTTTGTTACCCTTGTTATCTTTTTTTTTTTTAAATATATTTTTATTGATTTTTTACAGAGAGGAAGGGAGAGAGATAGTCAGAAACATCGATGAGAGAGAAACATCGACCAGCCGCCTCCTGCACATCCCCCACTGGGGATATGCCCGCAACCCAGGTACATGCCCCCGACCGGAATCGAACCCGGGACCCTTCAGTCCGCAGGCCAACGCTCTATCCACTGAGCCAAACCAGTCTCGGCTACCCTTGTTATCTTGAAATCTATTTTGTCAGATGTAGGTATGACTATTCCTGCTTTTCTGGGAATGCCTTTTGCTTGGAGAATCATTTCCCATCCTTTCACTTTGAGTCTTTGCAGCTTCGATGTGTCTCTTGAAGCATATGGTTGTGGGTTTTGTGTTTTGTTTGTTTTGGGGTTTGTTTGGTCCTCACCTGTGGATATGTTTTTATTGATTTTCAGAGAGAGAGGAAAGGAGAGAATGAGAAAGCAGTATTGATGTGGGAGAGAAACCTCAATTGGTTGCCTCCCACACATGCCTCGGCTGAAGATCGAACCTGCAACCTTGGTATGTGCCTTGACTAGGAATAGGACTTGCAAATTTTTGAGCCAATTGAGCCACCCAGCCAGGGTGGGTTTTGTTTTTTGATCCAGTCTGCTATTCTGTGCCTTTTTATTGGTGAACTCAGTCCATTTACATTTAGGATAACTGTTAATGTATGAGGATTTCCTGTAGCCATTTTATCTTTTGTTTTCTGGTAGCTCTGTGTCTCCATTGGGTCTTTTCCTTTGTGTTTCTGTCTGTTGTTTTTGTTTGGTAGTCTTCCATACTTTTTCCCTCTGTTTCCTGTTTTGTTGTTGTTAATCTTCACCAAAGGATATTTTTTCCATTGATTCTTAGAGAGAGTGGGAGTGAGGAAGGGGGAGAGCAAGAGAGAAACACATTGATTGTTTGCCTCCCCCATGTGTCCCAACAGGGGCCGGGAATGGAACCTGCAACCCAGGCACATGCTCTTGATCAGGAATCGAACCCATGACCCTTTGGTGCACAGGCCAATACTCTAACCATTGAACCACACCAGCCAGGGCCTGTTTCCTCTTTTTTTAAGTTAAGTGTCTCTGTTTGGGGTGTTTTTTGTGTGTGTTGTTACCATTAACTTTTTATTTGGAAATTGAAAGTGTTTTCCTGACCATTTGAGAATAAGTTTTGCCCTGTATTCCAACGAATGTTTCCTGAGAATAGAGATATTATTTTATATAACCACAGCACAGTTATCAACTTCAGTAAATCAATACTAATACAGTGCTTTTTTTATCAAATCTGTTGCCTATATTCCAGTTTTGTCAGTTGGTCCCATAATCTATACTAATAAAAGCCTAGTGACCATCACACCCTCTCATCATCACAAGATGGCCGGCAGGGGAGGGCAGTTGTGGGCGACTGGGCCAGCAGGGGAGGGCAGTTGGGGGTGACCGGGCCAGCAGGCAGAAGCAGTTAGGGGCAATCAGGCAGGCAGGTGAGCGGTTAGGAGCCAGCAGTCCTGGATTGTGAGTCGGACATTCCCTGAGAGGTCCCAGATTGGGGAGGGTGCAGGCTGGGCTGAGGGACACCCGCCCATTGCACGAATGTCGGGCACCGGGCTCTAGTGTCCTTTATAAAAGACATTTTGCCCCTCCAGTACAGATTCCATTCCATGATTAGATATTGCATTTAGTCATCATGTCTCTTTAGACTCCTTTAACCTGGAACATTTTCACAGCCTTTTGTTGTTATTTTCTGAATGATATTGATATTTCAAACCCCTACCCAGATAACCAGCCACACTTTTTTTTTTAATAGAACATTTCTCATTTTGGATTTGTCAGTGGTTCTTCATGAGTAGATTCAGAGTACATATTCCCAGCAGTATACTACTAGCATGTAAGTGATATGTTCTTCTCAGGGTTTTACATTGGGAGGCACAGATGTCCATTAGCCTCTCATTGTTGATGTTAATTGTGATTCACTCAACCATTCAAAGTTCAGTTTCTTCATTGTATAGTTACTATTTTTAACCTTACAGCTAGTAAGCAATTCAGGGGGAAATGCTTTGTTTTTTTAATGCATTGATTTAAAAAAAAATTTTTTTAATTAAATTTATTGGGATAACATTGCTTGATAAATTTATATAGATTTCAGGTGTATAATCCTATGACACATCATCTGTATATTGTTTTGTGTACTTACCTTTCAAAGTCAGATCTTCTGTCATCATATATTTCACCCCCTATACTACCCCACCCCCCTCTTCCCTCTGGTAGCCACCATCTGTGTATATGAGTTTCTGTTTTGTTTTGTTCATTTGTTGCTTTCAGTTTTACATCCCGCATATGACTGAAATAATATGGTTCTTGACTTTTCTGTCTGACCTCTTTCACTTAGCATGATATTCTTAAGATCCACTCATGTTGTCGAAAATGGCAACATCTTTCTTATGGCTTAGTAGTATTCCATTGCATATAGTAGTATTCCATTGCATATATGTGCTACATGTTCTTTATCCAATCATCTATCAAAGGACACTTCAGTTGTTTCCATGTCTTGACCACTGTGAATAATGCTGCAATGAACATAGGGGTGCATATGTCTTTGCAAATAAATGTTTTCAAAAGAGGGATTGCTGGGTCATATTGTAATTCTAAACTTTTTGAAGAACTTACATACTGTTTTCCATAGTGCCTGTACCAGTTGACATTCACACCATCAGTGAATGAGGGTTCCTTTTTCTCTATAACTTCTCCAACACATTCTTGTCTTGTTGATAATAGCCATTCTAACAAGTGTGAGGTGGCATCTTGGGAGAAGTGTTCACTCAGGTCTTCTGTCCATTTTTAAAGTGAATTAATTGGTGTGTGTTTTTGGTATTGAGTTGTATGAGTTCTTTATATATTTTGGATGTTAATCCCTTGTTGGAGCTATTATTTGCAAACTAGGGGTCCAATGCACAAATTCGTGCAACTTGAAAGGAACTGTGGACCGTGAGGCTACAGTGGGCACAGGGGTGAGTCTCGGCCCATCCTCTGCGCCCCACCTGGCTCCTCCTGCCGCGGCCCCTGGCCCAGTCTGCTGGCAGTCCCGCTCCCTCTGCCGCTCCCAGGCACTGATGGCGCCGGCCCTGCTTGTACCTGCTGACAGCATGGAGCAACTGGGGCCGGCGCCAGCAGCAGGTGTAAGCACGCTGGCGCTGTCAGCAGGTGTGAGCGGCAGCTGCTGCCCTGATCACGC
The DNA here is from genome assembly GCF_964212035.1 of Myotis nattereri. Lineage (NCBI taxonomy): Eukaryota > Metazoa > Chordata > Mammalia > Chiroptera > Vespertilionidae > Myotis > Myotis nattereri. The sequence goes on from NC_138081.1 coordinate 10,868,002, forward strand.
CTCAGGAGCAGGGGGAGGTGGAGAAGCCCTCAGGGGTGATCGGGGCCGGTGCTAGGCATTGGCAGCAAGTGGGAGCAGTGGCTCCGGCGCTGGCAGCGGGTTTGAGCACCCGGTGGGACCATGGTGTGTGGGAGCAAAGAATTTTCAGTAACCACCAGAGGCTTGCCCCGATGACAGCAGCCAGCATCCCACCTTGGTCTGGCGCCCCTGCTCACCTGCTCCACCATCCTGCCATAGCCATGCCCACCATGTTCTGCGCTCTGCCACCTGCTACCAACGCCCACCACATTCTGCGTGCACCCCCTGGTGGTCAGCACACGTCATAACAACCAGTTGTCTGGTTGTTCAATTGTTTAACCGTTTGGTCTATTTGCATATTAGGGTTTTATATATATAGACTAGAGGCCTGGTGCACAAAAATTTGTGCACTCAGGGGGGAAGGGAGGTCCTTCAGCCCGGCCTGTGCCCTCTCGCAGTCTGGGACCCCTCGGGAGATAACGACCTGCTGGCTTAGGCCTGCTCCCGGGTGGCAGAGCACAGGCCCAATCCCTAGGTGCAGCCCCTGGTCGGGCTCAGAGCAGGGCCGATTGGGGAGTTGGGGCGTCGCCCCCTGTCATGCACAGAGCAGGATGGATTGGGAGGTTGTGATGCCACCCTCAGTCACGCTCAGGGTAGGGCCGATTGGGGGGTTGGGGCACCGCCCCCTGTCACACTCAAGGCAGGGTCGATGGGGAGGTTGCAGCGCCACCCCCTGTCACGCACAGAGCAGGGCCCATCAGGGGGGTTGGGGCTCTGTACCCTGTCACGCACAGAGCAGGGTCAATCAGGGGATTGGGGAGCTCCTCCCTGTCACTCACAGAGTAGGGCCGATAGGAGAGTTGGGGCGCTGCCCTCTATCACCCACAGAGCAGGGCCGATCAGGGGGTTGGGGCACAGCCACTCTCACACTCAGGGCAGGGCCGATGGGGAGGTTATAGCTCTACCCCATCACACACAGAGCAGGGCCCGTGGGGGCGGGGGGGGTTGGGACAGAGCCCCAGGGCGATCAGGGGTTTGGGGAGCTCCCCCCTATCAGGCACAGAGCAGGGCTGATCAGGGGGTTGGGGCGCCTTCCCCTGTCCCGAACAGAGCAGGGCTGATAGGGAGGTTGTGGCCCCGCCCCCTGTAACACACAGACCTGCAGGGCGATCAGGGGGTTGGGGAGCTCCCCCCTATCAAGCACAGAGCAGGGCCGATTAGGGGGCTGGGGCGCCGCCCCCTGTCACACACAGAGCAGGGCCCATGGCGGGGGTTGGGGCGTCGCACCTTGTCACACACAGAGCAGGGCCGATCAGGGGGTTGGGACGCTGCACCATGTCACACACAGAGCCGCAGGGCTATCGGGGTTGGCGAGCTCCCCCCTATCAGGCACAGAGCAGGGCTGATCAGGGGGTTGGGGCGCCTTCCCCTGTCACGAACAGAGCAGGGAGGGTGATCACGGGGTTTGGGCGCTGCCCCCTGTCATGCTGATTCCAGTGCCAGGAGGCCTCCCGGCTCCGCTGATCCTGGTGCTGGGAGGCATATTACCCTTTTACTATATAGGATAGAGGCCTGGTGCATGGGTGGGGGCTGGCTGGTTTGCCCTGAAGGGTGTCCTGGATCAGGGTGGGGGTCCCCACTGGGGTGCCTGGCCAGCCTGGATGAGGGGATGATGGCTGTTTGCAGCTGGTCACACACCCTTCAGGGTGGGGGTCCCCACTGGGGTGTATGGCCAGCCTGGATGAGGGGATGATGGCTGTTTGCAGCTGGTCACACACCCTTCAGAGTGGGGGTCCCCACTGGGGTGCCTGGCCAGCCTGGGTGAGGGGATGATGGCTGTTTGCAGCTGGTCACACACCCTTCAGGGTGGGGGTCCCCACTGGGGTGCCTGGCCAGTCTCGGTGAGGGGCTTAGGGCTGTTTTCAGGCTGGTGGGTGACTGAAGCTCCCAACTGCTCCTTTTTTTCTTTTTCTTTTTATTCTGGGCCAGCTTTAGCTCTGGCTCCAGCTCTGAGGCCTCTGCTGCTGAAAGCAGGTATCTGGTTTGTTTGGGTTCTGTAATCGAAACACTGTATCAGCTCCAGCTCTGAGATCCCGGCGGGCTGAAAGCAGGTTTCTGGAGTTTTGTTTAGCTTGTATATTTGTAACTATGTTTCAAACTGCAAGCTCAGAGGCCCGCAAGGCAGGCGGGGAAGGCTGGTTTCCTCCGTCACTGAAGCAAGCAAGCCTCATGTTAGTTTCAAGCTGCCTGGCTGCCGGCGGCCATCTTGGCTGGCAGTTAATTTGCATATCGCCCTGATTAGCCAATGGGAAGGGTAGCGGATGTACGCTAATTACCATGTTTCTCTTTTATTAGATAGGATATCTTCTCTCATTTGGTTGGTTGACTTTGTTTTGTTGATAGGGGAAAATACTTTACGATTTTGTAGAGAAAAAGGAACCCTCATTCACTGATGGTGGGAATGTCAACTGGTATAGACACTATACCAGCCGTGGGCAAACTATGGCCCGCAGGCCGGATACGGCCCGTTTGAAATTAATCAAACTAAAAAAAAAAAAAAAAAAGACCGTACCCTTTTATGTAATGATGTTTACTTTGAATTTATATTAGTTCACACAAACACTCCATCCATGCTTTTGTTCTGGCCCTCCGGTCCAGTTTAAGAACCCATTGTGGCCCTCGAGTCAAAAAGTTTGCCCACCCCTGCACTATACTGTAAATGTCTCACTCTTCATCAAAAAAATGTCTCCAAGGTTTCGCATTCATTGATATTGTTGCCTGAAGCAGTCTTTACTGTGATGGCTGCACAATTATGATTTTCTAACTCTAGTCCTTCTTCATTTACCATTTGGCACCCAGTGTTCTTCTGTAAGTGAGACCCCCGCCTCCCCCTACCCCATTTATTTATCTTTTACTGGTATGGACTCATAGGCTCTTATATTTTTTAGTGGTTTCTAATTCATTATTATACTTAATTATTTTGATGTTCAAATTAGCCCAGATTTGGCCAGTGGAAGTTCTTTTTTTTTTTTTAATCCTCACCTGAGCCCTAGCTGGTTTGGCTCAGTGGATAGAGCGTTGGCCCATGCACTGGAGGATCTGGGGTTTGATTCTAGTCAAGGGCATGTACCTTGGTTGCAGGCTTAATTCCCGGTCCCAGTCTGGGCGTGTGCAGGAGGCAACCAATTGATGTGTCTCTCTCATATTGTTGTTTCTCTCTTTCTGTCTCTCCCCCTCCCTTACATTCTCTCTAAAAAACAATCAATAGAAAAATATCCTCAGGTGAGGATTAACAAAAATATAATAATTCTCACCCAAGGATATGTTTATTGATTTGAAAGGGAGGGAGGGAGGGAGGGAGGGAGGGAGGGAGAGGGAGGGGGGAGGGCGAGTGGGAGAGGGGGAGAGAGAGAGAAAGATAGGTCAGTGTGAGAGAGAAATATCAATAGGTTGCCCACCATATGTGCCCTGACCTGGGATTGAACCCACAACCTAGGAATGTGCCCTGACCAGGAATCTAACCTGGAAATTTTTTGTGTACAGGATGATGCTCCCATCAACTGAGCCACTCGGCCAGGGCCAGTGGAAGTTCTCTCAAGTTGACATCTGTGTCTTTGTGAAATGGCCACTCCTCCTCCCTTAATCCCAGCATGTCCCCACTCCTTGGCATAATAGATGTTATTTTGGGTGCCTCTTGTACTTACACGTTTGTCGAGTCCTGGAATTAGCCACTTTTCCAAGGATTTCCAAAGTAATTTTAAAATGCATTTAAAGTAGGGAGTTGCAGGGCCTGAGTGGAAGGCAGACACATGCACAAAATAACATGCATACAAGGCAGACTATCATAAGAGTTTTAACCAAGGCATGAGCCATATGTTATAGGACTATGGGGAGGGAGAGATAAATTCTAATTGGAAGTCTCTGGACAGGCTTCCAGGATTAGGGCTTTAAAAGAAGAGTGGGAGTTAGTGTGGGGAAAGAGGGAATGCTTAGACAAAACTGGTGTTCTGAAGGTGACCTCTGCATCTGGATGGAGCCTTGGGGTCGAGTGAGGAGAAACTACTACAAAGGGAGGGAAGGGATTCCAGTATCCAGGCCATAGGGTTTGGACATTGGGTTGCAGTAAGAAGATACTCACGGTTTTGAATATGGTCTACACGATCTAATTTGACTTTTTTTCTTTTTAAATTGCACAGGAAAGCCGAGGTGGATCTTTTTAAGGAATGATCTGGGAAGTATGTGAATTGATTTCACTGAGTAAAAAAGAATGTGTGTATCTCAGCCATTCTTGCCACTATGGGGGACTGCACAGTGTACGAATAGCGATATCCTAAGGCTTAGTTTGGAGCAAGGCGAAGCGTGTTGGTGACATGAGATTTCCAGGCTGGCCCATTTCACCAGATCAAAAGTCTCCACAAATAAGCCCGTGTCTGTGCCTTTATTTTAACTCTTGTCCGGGTGGGATGTGGACCTATCGGGAACATTTGGTGTTCTGTCCTATGACTCTAAAAGAAAATGAGGCAGTATGTTTTCATGAAAGGCTTCACTCCGTGTAGCGTTCTATCCTGGTTCCGTCAGAACACCTGCTATCCAGGCAAACACCTGAGATCCGTTATCATGACCAAATAGATTTGAGCTGGTTCGGTGTTATCATTACTGCCATTGAGCGGAGAGTCCGTGCTCTGCCATATGTTACATAGAGAGCGCGGTTGCCAAGACCTCACCCTTTAGCAGCTTTTTTTTTTTTTTTTTTTTTTTTTTTTTTTTTTTATGCTGAGTCTGGCAGTGAAAGCTTAGAGCATCTCTAGTACTTCTGCGACAGCAGCTGGGTTACCTCTGGCTCAAGAGGAGGAGACCTGCCCACCCTTCCAAAAGTAAAAACTAGAATATCATTGATGGGAGTTAGATGTATGAGAGCTTAGGGTGATTAGAAATCTTGAGCCTAATTCTGAGGAAATTTTCTCCCTTTCCTGCCCCTTTTCTTTCAGTCTCACTATATTTTTACCTAAACAAGAATATGCTATCTGTATTCCCCACTTCATCTTTAATATTTAAGAGCTCTAATCTAAAACCAGATTAGTCCCTCTGCTGCTCCTCCATAAATTATTGCAAGTTGAAGTTTTAAAGCAAAACAAATCAAACCTTTTATTGAACACGAACTCCATGTATTTAGCCCATTGGTTCAGCACTGTCCCAGAGATCCAACTACCATCTGTGCTTTCACAAGACTGTAGAGAGATTTCAGAAACATGAACAGCTCTCTTCCCCAGCATAGGAGCATCAGAGACCGAGCTTTTAAAAAGACAGTATGTGCAGAGCACACCTGCCGTAGCCTACTCCTACCCCTGACTGACAGGTGAGCCAGGAGACCCTGTCCCATATTTTTCATCTGGATAGCAAATGTGCAAGTACTTCTATAGTCCAACCTTAGCAGCCATCACAGCACAATAACAACTTTCCCAAGGCCATTTGGAAAGGTTACCCTGCTTAGAATACCTTTTTAAGGGGAGAAAATAGATTATTACAAAAGGAAATTAATTATTGCTATTTTTGTTTTAGTTCCAAGAGAAAATAGTTTCAGTTAATTCTTTGCCTGGAAAGGTGTATGTGGGATTTTTAAACAGATTTTTTAAAGATATACTTCATGTATCATAAAATTCACCTATTTGATGTATAGTTCAGTGAGTTTTAGTAAACTTAGGTTGTGTAACCATCACCAAGTTTAAATTTTAGAATATGTCTATCACCCCAAAAGTTTCTCTTCCCCCAAAAAGTCAGCCTCAACACTCTCCCACCCCAGCCCCAGGCAGTCACTGATCTGCTTTCTGTTAATATAAGTTTGCCTTTTCTAGAATTTTAATATCTGTGGATTCATACAGTATATATACTTAGTGTGTCTACATAGATGTTGTTTTTGAGATTCATCCATGTTGTTATGGACCAATAGTTCATTCCTCTTTAATGTTGAGTAGTATCTCATTGTATAGATAATACCACATTTGTTTATCATTTACCAATTAATATAATTTGAGTTGTTGCCAGTTTGGGGATATTATGAGTAGAGCTGTTGTAAATATTCATGCAGTCTTTGTGTAGACATATATTTAATTTCTCCTGGGTAGATACAGAGTGGAATTGCCAGGTTGAATGTTTAGTGTATTTTTAACATTTTAAGAAATCCTGTTAGCAGTGTATTAGGGATCTAATTTCTCCATAATTTGCAGCATTTAATATTGTCGTCTTTTTTAACTTTAGATGTTCTAATAGGTATGTGGTACTGTGTCACTATGGTATATTAATTTGCATTTTCTCATGACCAGTGATATTAAGCATCTTTTTCATATGCTCTTTGGGTACTCATATCTTTTTTTGGTGAAGACTATTCATACTTCAAATAGTTTGCCCATTTATAAGATTTACAGAATTGCCATCTTAACAATATCCTAACCCATGAATATATGTCCATTTATTTACATCTTTTTAAATTTCTCAACAATGTTTTCTATCTTTAGCATACATCTTTTGTTAAATTCTTAAGTATTTTAGTTTTTCATGCTAAGGTGACTAGAATTTTTAAATTTACTTTTTTTTATTCTTTGCTGCCACTTTGAAATAAATCAATTCTTATATGTGATCATTTATTCTATAACCTTGCTAAATTTATTTATCGGTTCTAGATTCCTTAGGATTTTCTCCTTTTCAATTTGTATGATTATTTTTTTCTTTCATTATTGTACAGGCTTTAGACCACCAATGTTATATTTAATAGAAGTGTTGAGGGAGAAAAAAGTGTTGAGCATGTACCTCCTTGCCTTTTCCTTGATGTAGGTGAAAGCATTCAGTTTTTTACCATTGAGTATGATTTAGCTGTAGGTTTTTCATAGCTGTCCCCCACCTCTGCCCCTCACCCTAACAAATATTAATAGTTGTAGCTGTGGAATACATTTTAGGATAACATTGGAAATGTTCAAATGTATTCCCCCAAAGCAGATGCTATAGTTCATGGTGAGCTACCATGTGATCTAAAAGGTCCACAAAGCTGCGTCGTAAAGAGTTTTGTCATCCCATGGATTTATTTTTGTTTATAGTTGAATGAAGCACACTGCCTTTGTTTGTCCTCATATGTAACATGTCTGTCTAACTATAGTGGGGAAGGCTCGTGACCTGAGAATACTCCTTTTTATCATAACACTAGTAGCCCGGTGCACAAAATTCGTGCACATTGAAGAGGAATTAATTAGAGGAACATAATTTGGACTCACTATCTAATATCAATAATATGTGAGCGTGAGGCAGTCCACGTTTCTGAAATTCAATGACATGAATTTTAGCTATTACTTTGCCAAATAAATGGACTTTACAGATATCATTTAAAAGAGCATTCAGCTTAATGTTAAAAACTCCGGCTACCAAGTCAGGTCTGTTTTCAACTTTTTGCCAGCGTTGTAAATTGTTTGCAATATCTGCCCATTTGGGGTTGCATGTCATGGTTATGAATAAATAGGTCTTGTCATACTTTGTTACAATTGCCATAGCATCCTGATATTGCTGCTGCATATTTCTGGGACTACCCTCAGAAGATGATGGAAGTATTATCATTTTACCAATTGGCACATTGTCATTTTCAGATCTAGATTTGAGATAATCTGTTTTTCAACTCTCAACTTAGATTGATTTGCTTTGATGAAATTTATCCGATTGGCCTCTATTTTTTAATATGGATCCATGATGAACTTTTGAGTTAATTTTCCTGCATTTAAAATAGGATTGAACGTGTCCTGCACAGAGAGATGAAATCCATAATACTGCATTTGTGTGACTTGTGTCCTTACATTTTGTCTAGTGTTATTGTCGATTACACTGTTGTCTCTGAGTCTTAATGCAATATCTGTTCCCCAGCCTTTTTCACCATGTGGAAAAAGATGTCATTGCATCTTGTACAATTTTGTTAATTCACTTATTTCATGCATGAGATTGTTGATGTTGATCATGAGTCTTTCTGAGCAGCCTGGTTTTCTGGCACTGCTAATCTTTTACTTGTAGCTTCGGCTGTATCCAAATTTTAGAGTTGAGCAAACTTCCAAGAAACACCATCCGAAGGATGTAAAGTTCCAGTACGGTGATAAACTTGTCCATGTATTCTAAAACAGTATGGCCCATATCCTGATGGTGATGCAATATTTGCACCCATGGAAGCAAAGCAAAAGAACTATTTATGGAACGAATATTTTCCATGAATTTTTTACTGTCAGAATCTTTCATTTGTTATTAATCTTTTTAAATATGCCAGGTAATCTGGAAAATGTATATCATTTGCTACAATATCGAGTAAATTTCCCATCGGATGGTTTTTCATCAGAGAAATTTAGTGATAGGCAAAATTCACATCGAACAGTCATTCCACCACAACTATGTTCGAGGATTGCATCCTCATGTTCTCCATTTTCGCTGAGAAGGCAGTTCCTACCGGTATTGGTAATACTTGTTGATGACTGTTCTCTAGACATATTCTGTCGTCGCCACCGCCTTCTTTCAACTTCAAAGGCACGTTGGTCTTTAGACATTTTCTGTCGATAACGCTGGTGGTTTTCGGCATCAGAGCGACGTTTTTCCAGTAGCTGGTGTTCAGATACATCCTGTCGCAGGCGCCGCCTTCTTTTAAGATCAGACACATGCTGCTCTGCAGATACTTTCTGTCGATAACACCAGCATCAACAGTTGTTCTTTAGACATAGTCCCACCTCTCTATTGTCACGGTCTGAGATGCAGGTGGATGATAGTCCTGGCTATCAGGCCGCTGAGAGCTGTCTGACCAATGTCTGATTCTGTGGGGGTGGTACTTCCTCCTCCCTGCTGTCAGTTTCCACAGCTGTGATGAGGAAGCTGGGGTAACAGAGGGAGCCGTGCTCTCCAAGCCACCCTCTTTCTCTCGCTCTGCTCTATGTCCAGCGGTCTCCTGCTCTGCCAAGTCCTCCAAACCACCTGCTCTCCGCTGTCAAGGTCCCAGGAGCCCATGGGCGTGGCTAGATGCGGTGGCCTTGCCTCCTGTGCCGGCAATGGTCCCGGGAGCCTGCGGCCGCCGTTGCCTCCTGGGGCGCCTGACACCTGTGTATGCAAATTAACCGCCATCTTTGTCGGGTTAATTTGCATGGTCACTCTGTTTGGCTGGTGGGCATGGCTTGAGCGTGGCAGAGGGATGGCTAATTTGCATGTTTCTCTTTTATTATATAAGATGCTCTTCTAGGGTTAGTCTTGCTTTAGGTAATGAAAGCAAACCACACTGAGGGTTGCTTTAAAATGCTTTGTTTGAAATAAATGCTTTTGCCACAAGACAAAAATCATAAAAATTTGTGGGTAGATAAGTATCACCAAGATCAGAGCCTTAGCAATCATTTAGTTGAACCCCACTTTTTTTTTTTTTATAAATGAGGAAACAGACCAGAAAGGGTGCCACTAGCCTTGGATCATACCTTTGTACTAAATATTGATATTTCACGCAGCCTTTGATCTAAGGACTGCTTAAGGTTCCTGACCAATATGACTCCCATGACTCCCACTCCTCCCATCAGCATATACTAACCCCCACTAACTATAGCTTTGCATCACGTGTTCTTACCGTTCTTCCCTGACATCTACTCTGTCATCTCCACTGGACCCAGCTTATCTCTTCTGAAGTACCCAGAAGATTTCTTGATCCTTCCTCCAAATTAGTATACCTAATTCTTTTAACCTCCTCTTAGTTAGGCTTCCAAGACCTTGCTCAGGACTCAGGACTCATTGAACCCTTCATGGCAAATGTCACCAAACTAGACCAGTTGTAAAAATAGTATTAGGCAAAATAATAGGATTTTTAATTTTTTTCAAATTGATAACAAGTTCACAATGTTTTGCTAAAGAAATGTCCTTTTCAGGTCCTTTCATGTGAGTAGTTAATTTGTGTTCACTACACTGTGTGCAAATACTGGTATCTACTACTAGACACACACAGTCTTCCTACTTAGATTCTCACTGTGATTCCCTCTTGAGCAGTACCTCTTAAAAAGTGGGGGCCTGAGACCAGCACTTCACAGGCCTAGCACTTCACAGAGAGATGGGATACTTCCTTTTTAGAAAGTAAAATTACAGTTGCTCAGATAATTCTCATATACCCCAAAGTTTGATATACTGCCTATATACTTAATAGCTCATTTTTCATAGGAAATGCAACAGTAATTTAAGACCAAATAGAATTACTAGCAATTTCAAGTATGAGGTGATCCACATCATAGAAGTTTTATATCAGATCTAGCTGACTCCATTCTCTTTCATTTAAAGATTTATATCTTCTGAGTGTTTAACACATGCCTTCCTCCACTGGTCTGCTAGATTCTAAAATCCTCAGGGGCCAGAACCAGATGTCATTTTGCAGCTTCCCACATTCCCCGTTATAGTATGTGGTCTGTAGTGGGTACCCAGTAAGTATTGACTAATATACAAGAAAAAATTAGAAGTCAGGGATGTGGTATTCTCGTGAGCCTGCTAGTTATCTTTAGGGGAAAGTCCGTTTGCAGTAGTATTTGAAGGCAAGCCCAAGCAGGGGAGCAGGAGAATGTCTGGGTCAATCTCCATGCAAATTTTTGAAGCAAAGGTACAAGTGCAACCTGAGGGTTTTCCAATTAAAAATTTGGCTGGAGGAATAAGGTCTAGAGAGTGAACCTTAGCATTATTTATTACTAGGGGCCCTGTGCACAGATTTGTGTACCAGTGGGGTCCCTTGGCCTGGCCTGTACCCTCTTGCAATCTGGGGCCCCTCGGGGGATTTGGACTGCCAGTTTTAGCCCGACCCCCACAGGCCAGGCTGAGGGACCCCACCAGTGACAAATCCATGCACCGGGCCTCTAGTATGCATATAAGATCTTTGGTTAATCTCTTCCCACCCTCCCCCCACCCCCTTTCCCCTTCCTCCTTCCCCCTTCCCCCTTCCATCTTCCCTTTGAGATTCATCAGTCTGTTCCATGTTTCTATGCCTGTGTGTTGAGCATCTGTGCCCTGGTGGTCAGTGTGCATCATAGCTATCAGTTGAAGGGTTAAATGGTTGCTTAGGCATGTATATACATATATACATGTATATATACATATATATATATATATATATATATATATATATATATATATATATATATCCCGGTGCACAAAATTCGTGCACTGGGGGAGGGTGTGTCCCTCAGACCAACCTGATCCCTCTTGCAGTCCAGGACCCCTCGCTCCTTACTGCCCACCTGCTCGCTGCTTCTTAGCACTTAGCTCACTGCTCCTTAGCACTGCCATGGAGGCAGGAGAGGCTCCCGCCACCACCACTGCGCTTTCCAGCCATGAGTCTGGCTTCTGGCTGACCAGCGCTCCCCCTGTGGGAGCGCACTGACCACCAGGGGGAAGCTCCTGCATTGAGCATCTGCCCCCCTGGTGATCAGTGCACATCATCGGTTGTTCTGATTGTTCCGCGGCAATGGTCACTTAGGCTTTTATTGTGTAGACTAGGGGCCCAGTGCATGAATTCGTGCACCTTGAAAGGAACTGTGGGCTGCGAGGCTGCGGTGGGCACAGGGGCAGGTCTCAGCCATCCTTTATGCCCCTGCCCGGCCCCTCCCACCACAGACCCTGGTCCCCTCTCTGCCAGCAGCCCTGCTGCTGCTGCTGATCCCCCGTGCTGATGGTGCCGAGCAATCGGTACCAGCGCCGGGTGCCAGCAATGGGTGCGAGCTGCAGCTGCTGCCCCGATCACCTCTCAGGAGGAGGGGGAGGTGGAGAAGCCCTGAGGGGTGACCTGGGCCAGATCTGGGTGCCGGCAGTGGGTGCGAGCAGTGGCTCCGAGCACCGGCAGCAGGTGTGAGTGGGGCCGGTGCCAGCAGCAGGTGCGAGCGCTGGCAGGACCGCCGCACGTGGGAGCAAAGAATTTTCAGTAAGCACCAGAGGCTCACCCCCATGACAGTGACCGGCACCCCACCTTGGTCTGGTGCCCCCACTCACCTGCTCCACCTTCCCGCAACAGCTGATGCCCTCCATGTTCCATGCGCACCCCCTGGAATATGTCCTAGCAACCGGTTGTTTGTGCTGCCGTTCGGTCTATTTGCATATTAGCCTTTTATTATGTAGGATTACGTACTTTTATCTGTCTTGAATTTTTATTGGTAGAGGGGAGAAAAATCAGACAAGATATACAGAGGTGGGGAAAAGTAGGTTTACAGTTATGAACATGCAAAACACAGTTTTTTCTTGTATTATTTATTAATGTATTATTTTCCATAGGAACAACTGTAAACCCATTTTTGCCCTATTGTATATACTATCAGATTGGGTAACATTGCTTGCTTAATCTAATTAAAATTATTTGATATGCAGTGGTTTACTTAAATCCTTAACCTTGGGATGGGTATATTTGCATAAATAAAACCTATGATTTGTCTGGCACATAAATAAGATGGGCTCTTTGGAAGTCGTAGACCTATTGTGTGAAAGAAAGCACACTAATCTCCATTCATGCCTAGCAACCTGTCACTCTCTGACGTAAAATCTAAGCACTTGAGTGACTATCTGGTGCCCATCCAGCCCCCTGAACTGATGCAGCAGAAACCACATCAGTAGTGTCCTGACATGTAATCCGAACACTGTGTACATCTCTGGCCTATAGGAAATGTGGCATGGCTTGTTGCCAGGCAGCTTAGACTGGCCCGGTGCTTGCTTCTTCATTGAACTAAAACGAGTTTCCTTGAATAACCCATCCTCATTGCTCCTCACTCTGCCCTCCAGTGTAACCTATCACAAATCACCTTCCTCTCTTGCAAGCCTGCTCTTCTGATCCTTTAATGCAGTGGCTTTGGCTTTCCAGCACCCTAGTTACTGCTGTGCAAGGTCATTCACAGAGGTCAAGAACTGGTGTAGGGGCGTCAAGGACAAGGCGGGGCACAGGAATGCTGGATTGGCCTCAGTATTTGTCTCCACAGCTTTCCTCATCAGAGGCCCTCACAAAATCTTGGTGTCTTTTTATTTTTAATTTATTTTTAGCAAAACCCTTCCCTTGCTAATGTCCTTCGAGATTGCTCAAAAGTCTCCTCTTCTGTGGAGATCCTGGTTGGCCTCTGTTGCTATACTTCTCACAGCATATTGCAATTGTCTGTCTACATGTCTGTCCTCCCTGAAGGGGGGGGGGGGGACCATATCATTTTCTTGGGTGGCTCCCAGTTTCTACTTCAGTTCCTGACATGTAGTGATGCTAGTAAACATTTGAACAAATGAGTGAACCCTATCTCATCGCCATTGTGAGCCTCTGGGTGAAGGAAAAAGAACAGCTTTATTGAGCACTTGCTGTATACTGGATGCCTGAACTGTGTTATATCATTCGATCCTTATAAAAGTATCATTGGACAAATGATATTCCACTTTTACAGAGGTGAACACTCAAGCTTTGAAGTTAAGTAATTAAGGGAACTCCTGGCATTCGAACCCAGGTCTGTCCGACTCCCAGAATCCCACCACTTTTTATGTCCTGTGGGGTACCCTCAACAGTTGAGGAGATGACTGTAGCATGAGTTGTCTACATTTTCAGCCATATAGATCTTAGCCTAGGCCTTAAGCACCCCACATTTCAGAGATGCTTTTTATTGAATATTGTGACCTACTTGTGACCCACCAGAACTGATGTTAATGTCATTCCAGGGCATTGCTCTGTTGTGTTCCATATGCCACTTGTCCCTCCATCTAGATAGGCGCTTCTGCAGGACAGGGCCAGTGTTGCCACATTTTGTCTCCCACTGCACCTGGTAATATGAGCCACAGTTAATTCTTATTGACATTCCATTTGCTCCTGAGTGCTAATTCATGTCCTCATTTTCCTTGAAAACTTATCTCCTCCTGGATACCTTATGCTGTTGACCTCTCCTCAGTGCCCCCAATTTATTACACATAGCTGGATTGTATTGATTTTATTTGCAGTTGATTTCTTGCTTTGCTGCTTATGTCCTTCAGCTGTTTTCCTCTCTGTACATCTCCAGCTGTCTTTAAAGGCAGGAACTGGTGACTTCTTTTTTCTGTTCTCCTCCTGGCCCCAGAACTAGAGTCTGTAAATAGTGCACGGATGACCAGTAAATACTTTTGATTCTTGAGCCTGATAGCTTCTTTCCTTTGCTGGACTGACAGCCCAACACAGGAGCCTGAATCCTTTATTTATTAGATGATATTTCTATAGCATCTTCCCTCTGAAGTGATCAATATCAATGAAGTTTGTTTCTGCTTCTGGAAAGTGCTTTTACCTAAGCAGACAAAGGTTCTGATAAGATCACATGATAGCCCTTACTCCTCAACTCTTGGGCCCTGGAGAGGCAGACTCTAAGAAAAGCCTGGCCATTTCAGGCTTTGCTATCTTGTTCCTGGCAATGAGCCTGAATACAACTGTGACAGGTAGCAACACAAGCTCTCCAGTGTTGGTTGATATTATGCTTCTATACAAAAAAAGAGAATTGAATTGGGGAACACTGCTGTCTTTTGGAAGGCAGATATGGAGAAGCCCATCTTAGAGCTCAGTACATCTGTTTGTGGGTTGTTGACTCTCACACCGTGCCTGATGTCACTAGGCACTATGTGAGAGTCAACTCTTGAGACTGAAAGTCATGCCTCTGGGACAGGACCCACAAAGGGCATGAGACCTAAAGACTCAAACAGGGGCTGGATAGGTGGGGGAAAGTGCTGAGAGATGGTCTCTCCTAGCTTTTGGGAAGAGGAGCTGTCCCACTGCAGATTTGGGTAGTCAAAGCTGACCATGAAATATTGGAACAAAGTTAAGAGGCCAAAACCTGAAAAGGGTGCCTGAGTTAGCCCTGTAATTCATTGGAGAAGTGCCTAAAATAATTTGACCAGCTGGCTTCTGTAGGGAATTACTCCCCTTTCCACATCTCCTTGTTTGTACAGACATTATTCCCACTATCAGGGTGAAGCAGAACTCAGTAGGAAATGTAATCATCTCCTGTGGGCTCTGCAGATGGATGAGAGTGCACACATAGAAGCTGCTTGGTGTGGGTTCTTAGGAGTATCACCAGAGTTGGCCTGCCCTGGGTCCTGCTGTCCAGAAAACGCCCTGCTCTGTCAGGTCCGGAGTTATGGCAACCATAGCTACTGAGGCACCTTGGGAAACAAAGGGGTGGGGGGTTGTTGGAGAGAAAAAGGAAGGAAACAAAGTGGAGGACTAGAAATGTAAGATGTGAGGAAGGGGGTGTGGTAGGTATGGGAAGCACACTGGGATTTACTCAAGCATGGTGTGATCTTAGGAGGATGCCACTGTCTATTCCCTCCTGAGAGTTGAAGGGTGTTCTCTTTCTGTGTTGTTGCCTGTGGAGTTGTGAGGTAGAGCCACCTGTACTATTTTATTCTCTGCCCCAACACAGTGCCTGGACATAGTTGGAAGTAGGAGATGGCAAGGAGTGCCCCTGTTTGCTTATACCTCCTTATACATGATCATGGGTTCTCACCAACTGTTGTACATGCTAAAATGTGCAGTGCCTGGGTGGGCAACTGGGAGACAAATGACACTGGAGGTCTGTGTAGAATTCCACCTGATGGCTCTCTTCAGCAGCAGCCAGCTGAGCCTGCTTCTTTATTCTGATGAGTCCTCCTGAAGAGTACTAGTATTCAGGCTGCAGGGGAGCTGGAGAAGTGTTCCAGACAGGTGCTAGATGCTCTCCTCCAAATTTTTCTGTTAAGTATCAATCAAGGTACTGCTTTGATATAGGAGATGGGTTGTTGTTAGGCCATAACATGGGAGTGGAATGCAATGGCTATTGAAGACATTTCCCATGGATTAAGGAGGCTTAGTCTAGCAGTGGCCCAATTGTTTCTAGAGGAGCTGAGCAGGCCTTTTTCTCACTGGATTATAAGGACACCTGTGCAGCCTCAGGCCACTGCTCTACACAGACATGCTCTTCCTCTTGAGCCATGTCAGCCCAGTACCCCATGGAGGTGGAAGCTGTGAGTCAGCACACGATGGAGTTTGTGCGCCCTTGTGATGAATACACGGGATGACATGTATTCTCTAGAGCTGTGTACTGCAGTGTTACAGATTGACTCAGGAAGGGGAAAATGTTCCAGATTTACAAATTAAAGGTTTGTATTAATACTTTTTTTAAAAAAATTTAATTAATTAGTTAAATTTTTAAGTATATTTTTATTGATTTCAGAGAGGAAGAGAGGGGAGAGACAAAAACATCAATGATGGTGAAAAAGAATCATTGATCGGCAGACTCCTGCACATCCCACTCTGGGGATCAAGCCCACAACCGGGCATGTGTCCTGACCCAGAATTGAACTGTGACCTCCTGGTTCATAGGTCAATACTCATCCACTGCACCACACCAGCCAGGCTAATTTATTTTTAGGAGAAATATTTTAGTATTGCTGTTCACCCTTTCTCTATAATAGAAGTGTCAACCAAATTCACAATCGACAATGACAGATTGAAACACATGCATGCGATTGGTGCTAGCAAGAGCTTCATGTGTGTTGCACATGCGCAAGTCAACTTAGCCTTTTATATATATAGAATAAACTTGCTTAATTAGACCTGCTTTCTGATTTAGCTAAACTTTTTTCAGCCCAATGAAGCACCCCAACTTCTCTTTCAGGTAATTGTCAGCAACACAGCAGTAAATGTCAACACAAAGCAGATTATTGTTGTAGATCACGCAGGGAGAACAAAGGATAAAATATTTAACTGCAGCAGTGTTTGACTATGTTCTGTGCAGTAAGAAAACCTGAAGTCATTTTCAAGGTCCACCATTTCTTACTTCTTTTCAGTTGGGTCAAGTTTCTAAACTTTCTAAATCTCCATTTTCTGGCTAATGAAAAGAAAATAGGATTCCACCGAGCCTCCTATCTACCTACTCCAGGACTTCTATGAGGATCAAATGAGATGAGGCACAGGGAAACAATTCACAGACATTTGGTTAAACTGTTTTCACCTGACTATCAAGCAAGTTGTGTTCCTGGGCTGAAGAAACTCCAAGGAGTCACTAGGGAGAAGAAGCCAGGTGTTGCTACATGATGTCATTACCCGGAGCCCACAGTGACCATTTCCGGACTGGGCTGTGGGCCACATTTTGCACCCTGGGGTCTTGGCAGCGTTGGCTGTGATTTGGTGGGGTGTCACTCCAGGGTGGTGGCTGGGCCTGTGTCCCACTTGGGGGAAGCCAAGTGTTGGTTTGTCAGTGCCAGGTCCATGGTGCCGGCCAATGTGTGTCACAGCAGCTCCTGCATTGAGCGTCTGCCCCCTGGTGGTCAGTGCGCATCATAGCGACCAGTCAGATGGTTGGACACTTAGCATATTAGCCTTTTATATATATAGATAGATTGACTATATTCTCTATGCTGTTCTTTACATCCCCATGACTGTTCTATAACTACCACTTTTATTTCTAAAGTCCTTCATCTTTTTCGCCTCTCTCTCCTAACCTCCCCTCATTGGCAACCATCAAAATGTTCTCTGTATCTATGAGTCTGTTTCTGTTCTGCTTGTTCATGTATTTATTTTTTAATTCCACATATAAATGAAATCATCTGGCATTTGTCTTTTCTGTCTGACTTATTTTACTCAGCATAATATCCTCTAGGTTCATCCTTATTGTTGCAGATGACAAGATTTTATGACTGAATCACATTCCATTGTATATATGTACCACATCTTTATTCATTCATCTATTGATGGACACTTAGGTTGTTTCCATATCATGGCTATTATAAGTAATGCTGCAATAAACATAAATGTATATTTCTTTTCGATTTAGTGTTTTGGGTTTCTTTGTATAAATACCCAAAGAAGAACTGCTGGGTTCTTCTTTTCATCTTATAGCCTTTCTTTTAAAATCTGGTTTGTCTCCTGTGAGTATTGCTGCCCCAGTTTTTGCATGTGTTTCCATTTCTTTTCAGTCTCTGTGTATCTTTTCATCTGAAGTGAGTCTCTTGTAGACAGCATATGTAAGGCCTTGTTATCCATTCGGTCATCAAATGTCTTTTTGTTGTTGTTATTTCTAGGATATTTCGCCATGCACTGGGTCTCTAGTTTCTTATAATACTGGATTGGTGGTGCTGAACTCCTTTGGTTTTTTCTTGTTTGGGAAGTTCTTTATATGACTTTTGATTCTAAATGATGGCTTTGCTGGGTAGAATGATCTTGGTTGTAGGTCCTTGCTTTTCATCACTTAGCAAAGTTTCTATTGAGAAATCACCTATCTTATGGGAGCTCCCTTGTAGGTAACTGACTGCTTTCTCTTGCTTTTAAACTTCTCTTTTTTGTCTTTAACCTTTTGCATTTTAATTATGACATGTCTTGGTATGCGCCTCTCGGTTCATCTTGTTTGGGATTCCCTGTGCTTCCTGGACTTGTATGTCTATTTTCTTCACTAGGTTAGGGAATTTTTTTATCATTATTTTTTGAAATATGTTTTCAGTTATTTGCTCTCTCTCTTCTCCTTCTGGGTACACCAATAATGTGAATGTTGGTACGCTTGAAGTTGTCCCAGAGTCTCTCTACATATCCTAATATTTTTCTAGATTCTTTAACCTTTTGCTGTTCCAATTGTTTTCTGCTTCCTTATCTTCCCAACTGCTCATTTGATTCTCTGCTACATCTACTCTACTATTGATTCTCTATAATTTATTTTTTATTTCCGTTACTGTATTCTTCATTTCTAACTGGTTCTTCTTTATGGTTTCCATGCCCTTCTCTATACTGTTGAGGGTCTCACTAAGTTCCTTGAGCATCCTTTGTCTCCTCATTTTGGCTTTTTCCCTGTGTTTGTTTTTATGTATTAGGTAGAACTACTGTGTCTTCTGGTCTTGGTAGAGTGGCCTAATGTAGTAGGTGTGCTGTAGAGCCCAGTGGCATAGCCTCCCCAAGTCACCTGAGCTGGGCCCTCTATGTAGGCTGTGTGCACCCATCTATTATAGTTGAGCCTCAGTTGCTGTTGGCATGTCACTGGGAGGGATTGATCCCTAGGCCGATCAGCTGTGGTAACCAGCTGCGACAAGAGCAGAGGAGCTTCTGTGCAGGAACTAGCCACACAACTCACTTCAGTGGGGATTTGGTGCCCACTAAGTCCACCCCTTGAGTGTGTCACATGTGGAAGTGGTTGGGTTGTAATCCAGCACGGTCTGATGCTCTTCACCAGGTGCACTGGCTCTGAGGTCTCCCTGGAGGTGCAGGCCAAGGTCAGCCACTGCATGTGCCCTCCCCGGGGCCATCCCCATGAGCTACAGAGCTGTCTGCAGTGTGTTAATACTTTTGCATCAATTAAATTGCTCTTTCCTTGAACTGAAGTGTTACCCCAGGATTAATTTTCCAGGGACTCTGGGGTAACTGACTAATAGGGCAGAGTAGGAAATGAATGTCAGTGGGAACCTGTATGATTATGTTCAGCTCTTCATTATCTGTACTTCCCAAATTTGTGATCACGAGTTACAGCGAAGTTTTAATTCCAAGAGAGCATCTGATGACATCTTGGACATTTTTGGGTTGCCTCTCAGAGCGACCTTAGCAAATATAGGCTCATATAGGGAATAATGGGCAGTAGAAAAGCATAATTAGGAAAGTAAGAAAATGGGATATTCCCCAGCCAGACAATAGTTTTTCTTTGTTTTAATTAATCCTGAGGATATTTTTTCCATTGATTTTTAGAGAGAGTGGAAGGGAGAGGGTGAGACAGAGAGAAACATCGATTGGTTGCCTCCTGTATGCACCCCGACTGGGGCTAAGGATTGAGCCTGCAACTGAGGTATGTGTCCTTGACCAGAATCGAACCCGCAACCCTTCAGTGTGTGGGCTGACACTCTAACCACTGAACCAAACCAGCTAGGACCAGACAATAGCTTTTAGATTGCACTCACTGTAGCCCTGTTCACCCAGCTAATTGGAAGTAGTGTGGAGGCAGTTCTCTCCAGGAGTGGGGGCAGGCTGGTGGTGGTACTGTTGCCAGCATTAAACATTCTTTTATTGCTAGAAGCAATTTTTTCTCTTTTAATGAGGCAAATATTTACTCAAGTTATTTATTTATTTAGTCTACTTACTAATCTTTTTTGAGTTCCAGAGGAATAGCAGGAAATAGCACAGAGGAGAGATCCAGTATGCAGGGAACAGGTAAATAAGGTACTCTGATGGGAGTAAGTGCCATGGTGTGACAGAATGGCAGAGAATGAGGGAGCATGAGGCAGCTTCCACAGGGTAGGCCAGCATCTGGAAGGAGGGGAAAGCTGAGCTCAGCCATAGAAGCTGGGAGAGCCAGCCATCCAAGAGCTGGGAGGGACGTGTGCTAGATGGAGAGAACAGTGTCGGCTGTGGAGGAACAAACGGGCATATCTGGGACCAGAAAGACGGCTCTGGGGTTGGAGCATAGAGCATGAGGAGAGTGCAGAGGCAGGTGGAGATCCATTGGGTCTAGTAGCCTTTTGCAGGGAATTAGAAATTTTATTATAAAGTTGTGGGAAGGCATTGAAGGGTTTGAAGCAAAGGAGTGACAAGATCTGATGCACATTTTAAAAATATCCCTCTGGAAGATAACCATAACTGCTTGTGTATGCATAGACTCTAAGAATACATAAGGACTGGTAGTGGTGGTTGCTTTGCCTCTGAGGAGAGAAACTGAGAATGTGTCGGGAAACTTATTTTGCTGAATATTATTTTATACAGATTGAGTTCTATTATATCCATGTATTACCTATTCAAAGGGGAATTAATTAACTAATATTAAAAAGCACATTTCAGGTCAATTACCCTAAAAAACAAAGGAGAAAAACAAGAAATCCCTCTAACTGCTGTGAGGGAGAAGCCTTGGAGGGCAGGACAGGCAAAAACAGGGAGACTCCTTGTAGGCTCTGGGAGAGGCGTGGCCTCGCTGTGTGGGTCCAGCCTGCTGCCTTTCTTCCCCTTCCGTCAGCATGCTGCACTCATCCTGCCATGGGATGTTTGCGTGAAGTGGAGAGAAGCAGGGCAGATTCAGGACATCACAGAGGGACAGCAACAAGATTACTAAAAAAGATGTGAGGAGCAAGGGAAAGAGAGGAACCAAGGACAAGTCCTGGGTGTGGCCTGGACTGTGTGGGGGTGGTGCCCCTCGCTGAGACAGGGACGATGAGAAGATGAGCCAATACAGGAGTCAGGAGGATTGGGGGTTCTGTCCTGAGCATGTCGAGATGCCAGTAGCCAGTCTGGTTGGAGGTGCTTGTCATGTAGGCAGGTGGATATAGGAGTTTGGAGTTTAGGGGAAGTATTTATGGATGGAAACAAGTTCAAGAGACAACATTTAGATTATACTTGAAGCCCTGGGTCTGGGTGAGATCACTTAGAGGAGGGAATATAAATGGAGAACTTGCAGGAAGACCACATTCTTTGGTGGTTTTAAAAGAGAAGCCAGCCAAGAATTCCAAGGAGCAACACCCATCCAGGTGGGAGGAAAATCAAGGAGCTTGATCATCGCCGAAGGCGAGAGGGAGATGCTTCAGGAAAGAGGGAAAAGTAGACTCATGCTGCTGAGACCAGGATGAGGATATTGGATTTGGCCACTTGAGCTCTTAACTGGCTTTCACTTGTCCCCTGAGCTTCAGAGAACAGTCTATTTGTAGGAACCTCTGACTCATTCACTCAACCGAAGTATTTTGAGTGAGCTGCACATTGTTCTAGGCATAGGGGATGTGTGCTAAATCACAGAAGCATGGTTCTTGTTTTCATGAAGTCTAGTCAGGGAAACACATTAAATGTAAAAATTATACAGATGACCTTACGATTATAATTGTGTCCAATGACGGAAGGAAAAGTCCCAGATGCCTTACAAGCATGTAATGAGGTCCTAGCCTACTCTGAGGGTCTAGGAAGGTCTTCTTGAGGAAGAGCCATTGAAACAGGCCTGAAGAAGCAAGACCTTAATTAGCTGGCCAGTGCGTCTAGAGCTGTGATGGCGAACCTATGACATGCGTGTCAGAGGTGACATGCGAACTCATTTTTTTGGTTGATTTTTCTTTGTTAAATGGCATTTAAATATATAAAATAAATATCAAAAATATAAGTCTTTGTTTTACTATGGTTGCAAATATCAAAAAATTTCTATATGTGACACGGCACCAGGGTTAAGTTAGGGTTTTTCAAAATGCTGACATGCCGAGCTCAAAAGGTTCACCATCACTGGTCTAGAGCATAGAATTACTAGAAAGTGAATGGCACAAGGGGAGCGAAAGAGGCAGCAGAAACAAGAGCACACTGTCCCGATTCTCAGGAAACTGAAAGGGTTTAAATATGAGTCACCAATCACAAACAGGGGTGGGCGGAATCACTTCGCTGCTGTGAAGAGGATAAATTTGACTTGGGCAACAACCTATAGGAGGCTGTGCAGTAGCCTCGGCAAGAGATACACTGGGGGCTTTGACCAGGTGGTGATAGTAGAGAGGGAAAGAAGAGAATGGATTTGATCTTTGGACATAGCATCCACACGACTTTGTAATTGAATGTAATAATGAAGAAAATACCAGTGATGACTCTAGGTTTGTGTCATGAGCCATTGCTGGCATTGCATGGCGGCCTTGTTCTCGTAGAATGGGGGATACTGAAGGAGAAGCAGGTTTGTGGGGCAGTAGTAGCAAGCGTCCCATTTTGGAGATCTTAAGTCAGACATCCAAGATACCAAGTAGGTAATTGGATACAGGCATGGAACTCCAAAGAGAGGTCTGGGTAGAGAGAAATTTTAGTTGTCAGCACATATAGTTAGAACATTACACTTTAGAGAGCATGTGGTGAGACAGCCCAGCACTGGATCGTTCTATAATGTTAAAGGAAGTAGATGAGGAGCCACCAGAGAAGAAGAAGGAAAACAAGGAAAGCGCCTATGTCACAGGGCCCGTGGGAGCAGTCAGCCGTTCCAGGTGCTGTCAGTGAGAACTGACAGGGCTCATTGGATTAGCAGTGCTCAGGCTCCATTCCTGGTGTTTTTTTCATATCACTGAAGTTTTCATATCTGAGCCACCCTCCCCACTGACTCCCCAGATAGGAAGTCTCTAGAATCCTGGAATGGTCTGTCCATTCAGTGAGAGGGTTAACTATCTATAGTACATAATCTGACCCAAAATTTGAGCTTATGTCTGCAGCTAAAACAATCTTCTGTCACTGAGTAACCCTCTTTCCCTCCAGGGGAGGTGTGTTTAAATAAACTAAACACAGGGAATCCAGAAGCCAGCTTCGCTCCCCCCACCCCCCATCTCACACACACACACACACACACACACACAAACAATGGACACACACAAGTTGTGGGACTTGTGACCCTATAGCTCAAATTTTGTGAAAATAGAGACTCATGCTTATACTCCTAAGGTCCTCAGAATGACCTTTTGGAGGTGTGAAAACAAGAAGCATGTGGACTTTTCATTCTTAAAAGTAGCACATCAGACAAGTGCACGTGGTGCTGGACAGTTTGGTAAAACATAGGTGATTTGCAGTGTCCACAACCCATTGCTTCCTCCCATTGCGGCTCCCAGCCCGACCATCTCAGGGAAACAGACATAGGGCTCCTCAGCACCCGCCAGGACGAGGCTGAACTTTGGAATGCACGCGCTCTGCCTCTGCTTATGAAAGCGGCTTGCAGAATTCTCAGCCATGCCTGCGGGGAAGCCCCGCCAGAGCAGAGAAGCACGCTCTGCTGTCCTTGGAAAGTTCTTGAGTCCCTTTCATGGTGTCCCTACCCACCGAGTGCTCTTCAGGCTGCCTTGTGTAGTCTTCATATATTTAAATCAGGTTTCTCTACAATTTGCATATCTTCAACAGAAATCTTTACAACGCTTGTCACTTAGCATGCATGTACAGTCTGTACAGAGACGTTTGTGGAAACTTGTGTATCACATGTCCAGAGGAAGATTTCTTTGTTCATTCTCCTTGTCAGTAGCGGCTTCTCAAAGGAGAAGGGAACCAGTCTAGACTGAGAAGTAAAAGGGGGCGCAGAGCAGGGGAGGAGGTGCCTCCCAGCCTTGAAGCCAGGCGTGTTAGTTGTACTGTGTAAGGGACAGGATGACAGTGGCTGCCAGAGCCACCCCAGTGACAGCCAGCCTCCTTGGTGCTGGGACTTCAGGCGTACCAGCTGCTTTGATGCCCATAATAGCCCCATTTTGTAGGGACCACAACTGAGGCCCTGAAAGGCTACGTAGCTTACCCGCAACCACACAGCTGTTAAAGCTGTGCAGCCGAACGGGGCTCCAGGACTCCAGGCTCAAAGCCCGAGTGCCTGCCTCTCTGGATTACCCAGAAAAAGCTGGAGGGTCCCCTGTGGAGGGACTGGCCATAGCAGTAGGGGTGGGACTAAGCCATAGGTCTCTCCCAGCTTTTGTCTGTCGTCTTTATGCTCCCCTACCACCCAGCATGTGGATTGAAAGGCCATTGGAGAAAATGTAGGGAGTATTCCTTTCTTTCCCAAGTGTTGTTCTGGAGAGAGACACATGGCATCTATAGTCTGATGCCCTCAGTGGCATTGCCACTTGGATATTTTGTGACTTGGATGAACTGGCTCTTGCCAAATTAGCTTTCAGAGATGGCCAAATAGGTCCACTTCCCTAGCCAAGCCACGGGCCCAGGCCGTGCCCTCAGTGGCTCTTGGTAAAATGGTACAGCCCTTTCTCTTGTCTCCACTGCATCTTTGGAGCTGGTTTTCTAGGAGACGTTTCTGTTTGAGAAGATAATCTTTTTCTTTTTTTAATTTAAATTCTTTATTGTTTAAAGTATTACATATGTTTCCTTTTCCCCCCATTGACCTCTCCCTGGCCGCTCCCAACCATCAGGACATGCCCTCACCCCCCTACTGTCTGTGTCCATTGGTTATGCTTATATGCATGCATACAAGTCCTTTGGTTGATCTCTTACCTCTCTCCCCCCCCCCCCCCCCGCCCCCCACCTTCTACCCTCATCTTTCTTCCCTCTGAGGTTTGGCGGTCTGTTCGATGCTTCTATATCTCTGGATCTATTTTTGTTCATCAGTTTATAGTCATTATATTCCACAAATGAGTGAGATCATGTGATATTTATCTTTCTCTGACTGGCTTATTTCGCTTAGCATAATACCCTCCAGGTCCATCCATGCTGTTGCAAATGGTAAGAGTTCCTTCTTTTTTACAGCAGCATAGTATTCCATTGTGTAGATGCACCACAGTTTTTTACTCCACTCATCTGCTGATGGGCACTTGGGCTGTTTTCAAATCTTGGTTATGGTAAATTGTGCTGCTATGAACCTAGGGATACATATATCCTTTCTGATGGGTTCTTCTGATTTCTTGGGATATATTCCTAGAAGTGGGATTACTGAGTCAAATGGCAGTTCCATTTTTAACTTTTTGAGGAAACTCCATACTGTTCTCCACAGAGGCTGCACCAGTCTGCATTCCCACCAGCAGTGTACGAGGGTTCCTTTTTCTCCACATCCTTGCCAGCACTTGTTGATTTGTTGATGATAGCCATTCTGACAGGTGTGAGATGGTACCTCTTTGTCCTTTTGATTTGCATCTCTCGGATGATTATTGACTTGGAGCATAGAGAAGACAATCTTTCAAAGGATAAGGAAATGCTG
Source organism: Myotis nattereri (assembly GCF_964212035.1). NCBI lineage: Eukaryota > Metazoa > Chordata > Mammalia > Chiroptera > Vespertilionidae > Myotis > Myotis nattereri. The sequence continues at coordinate 10,893,627 of NC_138081.1, forward strand.
AAAGAGGAAGCCAAACAATTCAGGAGCCTGAGAGGAGAAAGTCACCCCAAAAACAAGTTCTCTGCCAGGACTTCACCGTTCTCCTGGGCCTGGCGGGAGGCCAGGAGTGCAGGCCCCTCGGAGGGTTTTTCAGATCCTAAAACTGCCCAGGTGCCAAAAGACTAATGCTGCCTGCTCTCAGCTACTGAAATGAAATGATGTTTGAAAGACCAAGTCATTACTCCAGTAGCAAAAACTGCCTTGAGCTCTTTTCTCTTAGTTTTTAAATGTATGTCATCCCTAGATAAAATAGCCTAGCATAATGTGAGCCTGCAGCCAGCCCCTTCTCCCTGGGCACTGAGGACTTAAAGGGCTTGCTCAGAGGAGGGTTCTCACAAGTCAGAGTGATGGCTCAGGATCCTTCGTGGTGCGGACACCCCTCCTCCCCCACCCAGGCCAGACCCCACTCATCCCCACCCCCACCCCCAGTGGCACAAATAAGTTTTTCCTCTTAGAGGCAAGAATGAAGGGTGGGAAGACTTGTTCTCTGAATGTCAGGTAAAGTGAGGCTGCCAGGGTTGGGTGATGGAAGAGGACATTACTGGGTAGGGCACACATTCCCCACAGAGGGGCGGAAAGAAGTCGTTAGAGTTTCTGCAAGAAAGGGGCTGTCTGGGGAGACTACAATAAAGGAAACCTAGAGTGGTGAAGTTTTTATACTTTTAGAAAAGGTGTCGGGAGCTTCCCTAAGCTGGACTGGGCCCGATTCATCTCCCCGCACTGCTGACTGCTCTCATAGCGCACACAGCTGCCCGCGTGCTTGCACAGGGCTCCTGTGTCTGCCTCCTGCCACACTGCTTCTGGTCTAACATTTAGCGTGTATCTAACTGGTATTTTAATTAATTGTGGGGGCAGGTGATTGCTTCTGTTTTAGAATGTTTTCAGTATGATGCAGTGGTTTTTATTAAATTGTCAAGTAGAGTGGCTCTTCTCCTTCCCTTTGAAAGACAGACATACCAAAGCTCACCTTGACAATTCACTGTGGCTTTGGTTCTGGCACTCTGGGCAGCTGACCTGTCCCTTAGCCCATCTCCTCCCCCAGCCCCACTAAGTACTGTCAGCCAACTCAGGAGCCAGGATCCAGGCTGTTTGCTGGAGTGTGATGCTTTTCCCTCCGCCTGCAAAGCCAGGAGTGGAGAAGAATGCAGAGTGGACGCAGTCCATTCCCGAAACACCTGCAGCTGCTTTGCCTGTACCCTGGGCCTGATGAAGTAAATGCATTAAGATCTTTTAATGCGTTTTTGTGTTACAGTTCTGCCTTGGGCATTGGGTCAGTGGATGTGGCGTAATCCAGGGATTGTTGCTGGTGGGAGTATAAATGGCCAATGCTTTCCAGCAAGCTTTCCTGTGGCCACCTGCTGTTCCCCATGGGTACTTACAAATGAGCTATGAGGTCAGTGGGCTGTCCTGAGCTTTAAGAAGCTCTGAACTTGCTGGAAAAGGTGATTCTTTTCTTCTAATGAGCTTGCCTGGTCATTTCAGCCACATGGGTCAGGCGTCTTTGTCATTTATTTCTTAAGTGGGCCCTTTAGATAGCAAATGGTACCTGTGCGGATTTGGGGGTCCTTACCTAAGTCTCTTGGGGCGTTTCTGGAGGACTGGGGTAGGCTCTGCTTGCTGGAGCGCATGCGCACCTGTTGGAGCAGCCTCGGATTTTCCTCCTCACGGGCCACGCCTGCCAGGGCCTCGGTGCCCACGTGTCCATGCACAGACGGGGTGTGCCGCCAGCGCAGGCTGCACTCTAGTGGGTGGGTCTGCAGAGCCTGGGGCCCCATAGCTTGTTGGTATTTTTAGATTCTGCTTGAACCTTTGACAATTTGAAATTCAAATGAACAAGAAAGTGTAAAACATTTCTTAAGAGCGAGGTAAAAACACGGCGCACTGGCGCCAAGACCTGCCTGGTCCCTGGTCCCTGCCCTGACTGAAAGGGGGGCCTCCAAACTGGGGGAAGCTTCAAAGAAACAGCTGTTTAATTAAGGCCAAAAGTGTCCAGAGCTGCCCAGTTCTGTCAACTTTAAATTGTGCTTTTTAATCCAAGACAAAGTCGAAAAGCAACATTTCAGTCTGGCGGGGATCAAATAAAAATGACAAGGGCTCAGACTTTGCATGTGAATTCTGGGTGCCCCTTCTTTGTCTCCCTTAGGTAATTCCATAGAGAGAGATCTAACCCCTTTAATTCTTAGGGTTTGGAAGGAAGTGCTGGCCTGGGGGCCCAGGGCCTCAGCCAAAGGTAGGGGCAGCACTGCCCGGGCCTGTGGGTGAGGGAGCAGCGAGGCAGGGCAGGGAGCTGCAGGGCAGGCCTGCTGTGGTTCAGCTGCCCTGAGGCCTGCCTGCCAGAACTGAGCAGTGGAGGACACAGACTCTCCACGGGCCCTGGGCGAGGCCTCTGTCTAGGTGCTCCTCTGGGGCAGCCATTGCTGCTGGGTTTTGTAAACAAGTAAGTGAAACAGAAGTATCGCAGCAACTTTCAAAGCACTGAGAGCAAGGTGTTGAGTGTATGCCATCTCTGCCTAATGACAGCATTTGTACACATTGTTCTTGATCATCATTGCTTCGTCTTAGAATACCCTGGTCAGCAGAGGTGAGGGTTAGCAGTGGGTGAGCTCATCTGAATGAATTGTGTGCCTTTCAGGTGTTCACTTGAAAAGCTGAAGGGTCAGGTCAGAAGTTTGGTTTCCATCAAATGAGCGTCTTTAGAAACCTATATGTCAGAACTTCGAATCCTGGGAGAATGAGCCTCGGGCCCATTTTCTGCTGGAAATGCGTGTCAGGGCCATCGCGTTGGGCATCTTCAGGTTTGTGTGGCAAATGGCTCGGTGGTCCCAGCCCCAGGTCTGCATCAGGACGGCCTTGTCCAGAACGCTTGCTTGTACCATCGGCACCCTCCGCTGAGATGCCTGTCCTCCCATGAGCACCCACAGGCCTCTGTTCAGGCCGTATGCGCTTCTCTTTCACACAGGACCCTTTGGGGACAGAGTTAGACAGGTCTCAGGTTGCCTTTGTTGCCTCATGCCATAATCTCTGTCTCTGATGATAAGTCAGGGAAGCTCCTGATCTCTCCTCACCTCTTGCCGCCCACAGCCACAGGTATGTGCAGGGCCCTGGGATGAGCCCCTGGTGGTTCAGCCATGGTGGCTGTCTACACAGGCATTCTCTCCCTCCCCTGTTGCTGCCTCCGTAGTTAACGAAGGTTCTCTCCTTCTGAGAGTGTATTTGCCGGAGACCTTCTGGAGGCATTCCAGCCCAGCTCACCCGGGCGCTGCCTGGTATCACCTGCTGTGGTCTGGCCTCCTGTCCCTCTCCCCACGCCCACGATGGCCAGTGAGGTGCCAGGTAATGGCAGGCGGAGAGGGGCCCGGAGCCTGGGGCCGTGGGACATGCTCACAGAGCTGCGGCCTCCCCTCACTCCCTGTTTAGTCAAAGGCACATCCCAAATTGCTTTCGTGCCAGTGAGCAAAGACATGCCCGCACAGGTTCCTGAGTGTGTTGTGCAGATTTACCAGAAACACCTCTGGCAGCTGGGAAGGACCTCTGCCTGCGGCCTCCCCCGCGGCCAGTGCTCCACGCAGACCAGTCGCCTGGGCTCCACGACACGGGCCCTGTGGCCCAGCAGGGAAAGGGCTGAGGTGCAGCCCCAGTTAGCGAGCAGGCCATAGCTTCAAAACGTTTTCATTGGGCGTTTTCCTCTCTTGTGGGGGTCAGCATCCTTTTACTCATATCCTCCTCCCCTTTATTTCTCCTAATCCCTCCAAAGCACTGCATGGTAACGAAAGTACAGCTCTCGTTAGCAAAAGTATACTGACTTGTCCTGAAAAGTGCATGAAGCTGAGCTATGGGGCCTAACGGGAGTGATGGATATGGGTTGTGTGTATGTGAATAAGTAAGTGACTTCAACGTTGACATATAACTTTTTTTGTTTAATATATTTTCATTGATTTCAGAGAGGAAGGGAGAGGGAGAGAGAGAAACATCAATGATGATAGAGAGTTATTGATCAGCTGCCTTTTGCACATCCCCTGACCAGGAATTAAACTGTGACCTCCTGGTTCATAGGTCGACATTCAACCACTGAGCCACGCCTGCCAGGTGATATGTAACTTTAAAATCAGGGGAAGTAATTGTGTGATAACACCAAAGCCTGGGCCACAGCAGCTCTCAGTTCAGTCCCTTGTGTTTGTGCCTCTGGACACGCCTTGTTTGCCCTTCTCTGGAGAGGCCCTGTGGGCTCTGGTGAGCGGTGTGGGGGCGGCCTGGCCAGGGTGGAGGCCTCCAGTCCCCTGTGGTCTCACTGCTCATCACTGAGGTTAGGAGCAGGCATCTTCCCACACCCAGCTCAGTCCCAGAATTCCACCAAGAGTCATCGAAAGTCCATGACACTAGCACTGGTTTCTGGAAATAGACCTGTGGGTAGCAGGAAACGAGGATAAAGGTCCGCCCCACTCCCCGAGTCATTCCCACCCTCCCTGTATCCCAGTACTGACGCTGCAATGCACGTCGTCGATGGGCTGCTGTCAGTGGATAATACCTGTTCAGCATTTGGGACAAGTTCCAGCGGGCACCCTCCTCCCGATGAGTGATCCTCACAGGAGCGGGAGCCGAGCTTCACTGAGCCTCTAGTAACCTCGGCACGGCCACTTGGGAAGCCAGCTTTCCCAATTGCCCAGTGAGTTACAATGCTGTGGACCCTCCTCTTACCAGCATCACCCCCAAACTTAGCTGCTGGTCCGTGGTTTTCACCTTTCAAAAATGCAGTGCCAGGTGCTAATGTGCGTTTAATAGAGGTTCACAGAACTTGGTTAGAGAAATGAGGGTGTTGGGCCGGATGGAGAATCCATGGGCGGGTAGCGAGAATATGCGGAAGCTGCTGTGGTTGTCACCCCTGGGGCTCTCAGATCCACTCAGGTGCTGCCCCCTAGCTGTTGGAAGGCAAGCTAAGCAGAGTTGTAGGGTGCGTGGGTAGGACAACACTGAGTGTCTTCCCTCCGCTCCAGTCTGCCTCGTGAGATGTAAGCCTGAACCAGGTCCACATAAATTTCACGGGCAATCCATTTCCTGCTACTTTTATTCAACGAGCACCATTCATCAGGAGAGATAAGTCCTTATTCCCCTGCATCACCCCAATATCTTAAAGAAAGGGAAGGGAGGGAGCAGGGGTCCTCCCACCCCTCACTGTAAACGCTAGGAATAAAATGCCTGCTCACACTTGCTCCCCCCCATCAGGTGGGCTCTGCTGCACAAAGATTGCTGTGCTTGGTAGGTGGGGGGTGCCATCCACACTTCTGCTGGGAAATCCTTAGGAGAAAGGCAGCTGGTATTGGATAGCTTCGAGTAATGAACTCATCAGTAAATAGAACACGTGAGCTCATTAATCTTCACTTTGCCTTTGGACCAAGTGGGAGCTCAGCTTCTCAGGAGACAAAATTTCATCTCTGTTCCTTTCCTTAAACCCAATCCAATTTAGAGTGAAACATGGCCGAGCTCTCCCTGGGAGCCGTGAGTAATGCGCTTTCTCGCACAGTGGATGGTCCAGGCTTGGCCTGTACCCCGTGCCCCGTGCACACAGGAGCTCAGGGCAGCAAAGGGATGTTCTCTGGGTGAAGTTTATTTTTAAAAGTTAAGGCTGTCAAAACTTTCGTTCATTCTGGCCATTCAGTCTTTGCTCCAACTTCTGCTGTTCTTCTGAAATCACTGCCTCTACCCCTTGTCTCTGAAAAGAACAGAAATTGAGGGTGTGGAGATGAGCGGCTCCCAGTTTGCAAGGGGTGGCCTCCTGGCCATCAGGATCAGTCTAGGCTTCAGAAAAGAAGTCTGAGCAGAGGTGCTGCTTGGAGAGTGAGGAGAGCCCTGGGGCGGCAGGGCTGCTGTGGGGGGCCTGCTCCAGCCAGGGAGAGGAGGCTTAGGGGTGCGTTCACATGCACCACAGGCTGGTCCTGAGGACCTGGTGCAGGCCCGTGGGACCCTGAGGTGTGGCGAGAGACAGCTGATGGATGAGGAGTCAGCCAGCGCTGGCAGGGGCTTCCAGCACCACCTCTTACCCCAGAGCGAGGGCCCAGAGGACATCAGGTGTCTGTCCGCCTTGCACATCCACGTACCCGCCAGCCTTCCTAGAAGTTGATCAGACGAGGGGAGGGAACAGTCACATTCTGATGCAGGGATGTTCCCTCTGTCCTCTGAGCCTCCTCTCGTTATTCCCATCAGAGGGACTGCATCAGCCCCTCCCCATCCCTTTTCCTACCGGCTTCACCAGTGTCTCCCTCGGACCTCCCTGCTCCAGAGAGAGGACCAAGCCTGAGTGCGGGACCTCAGCCTCCTACCTGCCAAGTGGAGTTTAGAAGCATCAGGCCCCTTGGAGATGATGGAGCTCAGCATTTCTGTTCTGTCCTCTGTTTTTATGTCACACCTTTTCTAGCACTGAGATAACCCATTTTCCTTTGAGAGACCCCTGCACATGCAGGTTATGGTTTGAGTTCCCCCACGATCCCCCAAGCCCTAGCTGTACAGGAGGTAGAATGTAATTTCACATCATCACTTGGACTGCGCCCTGTCTTCCTCCGGGAAATGCTGGTGTCCTGGGTGGATGTTCCAGGGACAGTGCTGAGCTGGTGCTCTGCTCCCCGCCTGCCCGTGGCCGGAGGGAAGGAGCTCGGAGCCCCTGCTCTCCTAGGGAAGGTGTGTCCGCAGCAGCCTCCTTTGGCTTCTGTCTCCAGGGTCCATCCAGGCACGAGGAGCATTAAATGCCCAGTCGGCCTCTAAGGACATCACACTGAGCTGAGGAGGGCAGGGGGCTCCGTAATAAACTCTTAGCAGCAGGAGCCTCTGCCGTGACCGTCCACCCACTGAGGTGCCCCTCCCGCCCTCCAGACCGAGTGAGAGCCAGGCTTTGGGCATTTGGAAGCCACCCTAACCCTCTGTTTCTCTGCTTCTTCGCCTCTGCAGGTTACGTGTTCTGTATGTTACATCGCCTCCCCGAGCAGCACGACTGTACGTTTGACCACATGGGCCGAGGCCGAGAGGAAGCCATCATGAAAATGGTGAAACTGGACCGGAAAGTGGGGCGCTCCTGCCAGCGCATTGGGGAGGGGTGCTCGTGAAGGCCGGCACGGCCGCCCGTGACGCTGTTCTTAGTTCACTGATGTTAGCCTTATTTAGGACAGAGTCAGCCAGACACCTTTACTGGGCACGCGTCAGACCACAGCCAGTCCGTTTCCTTCCTTTAGCCAGCCATCCTGGTACTGTAGTTTAGGGGTTGATGGTGGTTGAAATTGATTTCTGGCTGGTTACTAAGGTGCCTGCTAGCCATTGTATAAAATTAAAACATGAAGAATATTTTTTTGAGCATGGCTAGTGGATTTAAAACAACACACACCTGTCACTGCTGGAGTCAAACTTACAAAAAGCCTTAAGCGGAAAGGGTTCCAGGCGGAGACTCTGAGTTAGTCGAGGAGTAGAAGCTGGTGTTCAGTCCCCACACCGCACACGGCTCTGCCAAAACTCTGGTTCATGTCCGGCCTTTCACCTCCTCACTTATCCTTAGTCCCAGCAGCAGGTTGCCTGGTGGCCACGCTGCCTTGGCCACAGGAGGCTGCTGAGATCTGCCACGTGGCTGGGCTGGGTGGTGGCCTCGCTCTCCCACCGAGCACATGGGGTGGGGGAGCAGGTTCTTATGAAAATCTTCACAAAATTTTTTACCTGATTTGTTATGGAAAAACTCATCACATGAGAAGAGAAACAGTAACCTCACTTTGAAAATTAGCTCCACTCAAGTCTAGTCCATTCACGAGAACCACCTTTCTACACAGGACCCAGGCACGAGAGGCCGCCGGGGCCACCCGACCCCCTGGCTCTGGTTTGCCACTTGCCAAGTACAGGGTCTGGCAGTTGATCACATGAGGCTGATTGCAGCGCAGCAGTGAGGCTGGGTCCTCATCGGCCTCTGCAGCCAGAGTTCTATATTGGGGGTTTTTTAAATGACGTTTCATAGCCCACAGGAGCCCCTGGGAAGCTGCTGCCCAGACTCTGCCCCTTCCAGCAGGAGCCTGCTTGGCCCCAAGGGTCAAGGGGAGGATGGCCTCGCCCCATCTGCAGCCCTGTCATCCAGGGACAACAGTCCACACCTGCCACACAGCAGGGTGAGGGAGGCAGCGTGTGCCGCAGGGGCAGCGGTGTGTTGTGTACAACTGTGGTTCTTGGCCGGGGCCAGGCTCCGAGGGAGACATTGGCTCAGCAGGTGGGGGCACCTTGCTCAGCCTGTGCCTCATCACATGGGCAGACAGGAGTGCAGTAGCCCGGGCGGGTGGGGAAGCGGGTGGGCCTGTTTTCCCACGTTAGGAATCATACCAGCCGGGTGGGGGGAGGGTGGCAGACAGGATAAGCCAAGCAGGTGTGCGTGGCCCAGAGCCCCTGTCATCCAGGCGGTGAGAGCCGAACGCTCCTGCAGGGGCAGTTTGGATCTGTCCACCCGCAGGCTGTGGGAACAGTTTAACGCAGCAACTTGCCCTTTCATACCACAAGCAGGCCAGCTCTGTCTGCCAAGTAATACCTGCAACTGGGAATGTTCTTTGGTCCAGAATCCGAAATAGGAAATCATGCTCTTCCCAACCTCCCCCCACCCCACCCACCCCACCCCACCCCAACCAGAGTGGAATCCGCTGCAAAATCTCCAGCCTTAATTCTTGCTTCAGGACCCAGACCGGTGTCTTGCTCTAGGGCAGCCCAGGGCAGAGGGGCCGGGTCTGCCCACGTTTACCACTGTTGTCAAGCCACGGCCTCCGGCCAGTCCCGCCATCCTCAGTGAGCTGGCCGCCTCGGCCCCACCACGCTCTGCTCCCTCAGAGGCCCCGAGCCCCCCTCCCTCCTCAGGCCCCACCGGCTGCTGCTCGGAGGCAGCGATGGGGAGCCCAGCACACAGGCTCGGCCTCACTTCCTGGTGGCAGAGCGGGGGCGGGGCGGGGGGCGCTTGTTCCCTGCAGTATCTGTTCTGTGAAGTTTGTTAAATGTAAGGAAAGCTTAAATTCTTGTATCTTTAAAGAGAAATCTTATTTAACCCTTTTGTGTTCTAGATTTACTTACACAGCCTAGAGCTCGGTTTTAGTTTTAACATTGTGAAAATATTAAAAGACTCTTGTAACTTTATTCTTTTTTCTCCTGCTGAAAAAATTAAACCAGTCGTACGAAAGCTCAGGTTTCTCTGTTTCACCCATTCTCCTCCATGCCCCTGGCACCACCAGGAAACTAGTAAAGGTCTCCCTCCTGCAGCCCTGCAGTCCCTCTGAATTGTCTGTGGGTGGTTCCGCCAGGGGAGGCTGGGCCTGCACAGGAGGTGTGTCTGCTGGGCCAGCTTTGCCGTCAGCAGGAGGGTGCACATCTGGGGAGATGGAAGTGAGCACCAGCTCTAGGCCGGGTTTGCATGGGTCCAGGGAAGGGGGTCAGCACCCAAGGAAGGACCCAGAGGATGAAGCGTGGCGCTTCCCTGGAGGGAGGCCCGGGATGATGTATTTGCTGTGTGAACGCGCTAGTGTAGGGCAGCGATTTTCAACCGTTTCTTCTCATGGCCACATAAACTACTCAAATTCTGTGGCACACCAAAAAACATTTCTTGCCGATATGACCAAAAAAATTGGTATTTATTCACACCAGGCAGCTGTGTTGGCTGTCGTTTGTTTGGCAATCTAAGGGAAAAGAGTCAGTGCCCCTCAGGAGTCGGGCATTGCATGTTTTAAAATCCGGTGGCACACAGTTGGAAATCGCTGGTGTAGAGGGTACACTTGTGAGGATGTTCAAAAACATTTGGCCGAGGAGTGCACCCCTCCCCACCACCTTTAAGGCAGAAATATTGGCCACAAGTGGTCATGACGATGATGAAGGATCCGCAGAGGAATCCGCGGTGCACAGAGTGAACAGGCGGGCAGAGGGCACCAGGCCTGGGGGCCTGGGAACACGCTGCGCCGTGGCCTTGCCTCCAGTCAGCACCCGGCTTTGGGGCTTTGGGAAGAGGAGGGGCGTTCGAGTGGGTGCAGGGGGCAGGAAGCCCCAGCCTGCAGATATAGTGGGACCGGTCGTCAAGGTGGGGGTCAGCTACACGCTGGGTACTGAGAGGCCTCCCGCGCGGAGAAGGGAGGACCAGACAGGCACCAGAGCGGTGGAAACGCCCGCCCGAGGAAAGACTGCGGGGCCTCAGAGCTTACCTCCTTCGCAGCCATCCTCAGAGCTTCCCCAGGGAGGGCTCCGGAAGAGGGGAATAACCAGAGAAAGATGGGGAAAGACGGGAGAGGAAGCAGTGCGGGAAGGCCAGGCCTGGGAGGGGCTCCGGTGAGTCAGTGTCTGCACTTGATTTACCTTCTACCATGGGGTTCAGATATGAGTCTTAGAAAATTACACAAACAGAAATAGACAATTTATTGCAAAACAAAAATAAGAGGAACCATAGACCCTGCGTGACTTAGCCGTGAGCAATATCGAATACAAGTCATGTGAACACAATATTGAATACAAGTCATGTGAACACAGACACAGTGACGAGTGTTGCTCTGGGAGCAGTCAGTGCTGGGACTCAGGAGACTGGGAAGCCTGCAGGGTGTGTGCAGGGGGCGCCAGGTTCCCAGCGTCCCATCGTCCTGTCCACGGGAGGAGTCGCGTGTGTAACATTTAAGAGAGCATATGTGTGAGTTAGAAATGGTAAGTGCAGCACAATGCTCTCCAGGTCCATCCATGCTGTTGCGAATGGTAAGAGTTCCTTCCTTTTTACAGCAGCATAGTATTCCATCGTGTAGATGTACCACAGTTTTCTAATCCATTCATCTACTGATGGGCACTTAGACTGTTTCCAGATCTTATGGTAAATTGTGCTGCTATGAACATGGGGGTGCATATATCCTTTCTGATTGGTGTTTCTAGTTTCTTGGGATATATTCCTAGAAGTGGGATTGCTGGGTCAAATGGGAGTTCCATTTTCAGTTTTTTGAGGAAACTCCATACTGTTTTCCACCGTGGCTGCACCAGTCTGCATTCCCACCAGCAGTGCACGAGTGTTCCTTTTTCTCCACATCCTCTCCAGCACTTGTCGTTTGTGGATTTGTTGATGATAGCCAGTCTGACAGGTGTGAGATGGTACCTCATTGTTGTTTTGATTTGCATCTCTCGGATGATTAGTGACTTTGAGCATGTTTTCATATGTCTCTGGGCCTTCTCTATGTCCACTTTCAAAAAGTGTCTATTGTCCATTAGATCCTTTGTCCATTTTTTGATTGGATTGTTTATCTTCCTTTTGTTGAGTTGTATGAGTTCTCTGTAAATGTTGGAGATTAAACCCTTATCTGAAATATCATTGGCAAATATGTTTTCCCATGCAGTGGGCTCTCTTGTTTAGTTGATGGTTTCTTTTGCTGTGCAGAAGCTTTTTATTTTGATGTAGTCCCATTTGTTTATTTTCTCCTTAGTCTCCATTGCCCTAGGAGCCGTGTTGGTAAAGATACTGGTACGACATATGTCTGCTATTTTGCTGCCTATGGAATCTTGTAGGATTTTTATGGTTTCCCATCTTACATTTAAGTCCTTTAGCCATTTTGAGTTTGTTTTTGTGTATGGTATTTTTCAACTTTATATAAATGAAGTAATATTATGTGAATTCTTCATCATCTTTTTTTAAAATTTATTTATTGTCTAAAGTTTTACATATGTCTCCTTTTTCCCCAATTGATTCCCCCCCCCCCCCAAGCCATTTCCACCCCGGGCACCCCTATGGTTCATAGCAGCACAATTTACAATAGCTAAGACTTGGAAACAGACTAAGTGCCCATCAGCAAATCAGTGGATTTTTTTTTTAATATATTTTATTGATTTTTTACAGAGAGGAAGGGAGAGGGATAGAGAGTTAGAAACATCGATGAGAGAGAAACATCGATCAGCTGCCTCCTGCACATGTCCTACCGGGAATGTGCCCACAACCAAGGTACATGCCCTTGACTGGAATCAAACCTGGGACCCTTCAGTCCGCAGGCCGACGCTCTATCCACTGAGCCAAACCGGTTTTGGCAAATCAGTGGATTAAAAAACTGTGGCGCATTATACAATGGAATACTACGCTGCGGTAAAAAAGAAGGACGTCTTACCATTTGCAACACAAGGATGGAGCTGGAGAGCATCATGCTAAGCAAACTAAGCCAGTCGGAGAAAGATAAATATCACATGATCTCACTCATATGTGGGATATAATGATCAACATAATTTGATGAACAAGAATAGATCCAGAGACAAATGGCGGGGGGTGGCGCGGGGGGCGCCGTAGAGAGTAACCGAAGGACTTGTATGCATGCACATTAGTGTAACCAATGGACACAGACACTGGGGCAGTGGGGGTTGCCCGGGTGGGAATGGCTGGGGGGGGGGGGGGGTCAAGCAGGGAAAAAGGAGACATATGTAAAACTTCAGACAATAAATGAATTTTAAACATGTAAGTGCAGCAGAAAAAGCTGGCAGTCCACTCACTCTCTTTGGAGTGGGGGTGGGAGTGAAGCAAGCTGTATGTGTCCTGCCCTAGGACTGTACACATGCATGATGTTGATGTTAAAATTCAAATTAAAGACAGAAGGGACCAGCCCTCCCAGGGTGCTGGGCACAGGCTTCAGAAACCAGCCTGCCCCAGCACCCCCCAAACCAGGGGCACGTCCAGGTCCCCGCCATGCCGAGTGGGGTGCTGGAAGATGCAGTTGGCGGGCTTAGCGGGACACACAGCACAGGACTTTTTCCCTCTAGCCCAGCGGTTCTCAACGTTGGCTGCACATTAGCATCACCTGGGAATCTTTTTAAAATCCTGATTTCTGGGCCTCGTCCTCCGGAAATTCTGTTTCTTTGTTACTAATGTTGTGGCCCCACCCCATAACAAACAGAATTCCCGGAGGACGGGGCCCAGAAATCAGGATTTTAAAGATTCCCGGGTGATTCTAACGTGCAGCCGAGGCTGAGAACCACTGGTCTAGACCTTTTCTTAATTGGTGCATCTTGGGACCAGCTGTGCCGGTCACGCCCTGAGCACCTTCTGTGCTTTTGAGGAGGACCTGCGGGCAGCCCGGAGGTCAGTGCGCATGGGCCTCAGTGCGGACCCTCACAGCAGCCCAAACCCACGCCACCTGGCGGGCGTGCCGGGCCAGTCCTAGACCTCGCCTTCCACCAGGTAAAGCCTGTTCCCTGGGTCTAGACGGCAGGTGTTTCCCAGCAATTATTGGAGGGAGTTGGGGGTGGATAGTGAGCCAGGAGCAACAGGTGGGTGACCACAGGCTCGAGAGCTCCCACCCGGGGGCCCCGCTGACCTGCGGCCAGAGCCCCGGCAGACTTCAGCAAAGGCCCACAAATAGCCCTGGCCACGTGCCGTGGTTGGAGCCTATTCCGTGCACCAGAGGTTGCAGGTTCGGTCCCTGGTAGGAGGGTGCATACGGGAGGCAGCGGATCAGTTTCTCTCCCTCTCTCTCCAAAATCAAACATATCCTCAGGTGAGGATTTTAAGAGAGCTACAAAATAAAACTGACAGGTCACCCTCCGTTTGCACCTGGGCTTGGCTGGGAAGGGGAGACAGGCAGCCCGGGGCTCAAGGGCGTCTCACAGACGCGGGTGATTAAGCTGCTGCTGCTGAGATGCTCCCTGGACTGGGACTTAGGATCACGTGTGATGGTGATAAAATGTCCAGTTGGGTTCATGGACTTAGGAGGCAGGCTGGTTGGCACCCCCATCCTGCCTCCTTGGGGGGGGGGCTGAGCCTGAGCTATTGGAGGGGTGGACTTGGTGGGGGCAGGGCTTTGGAAGGCTTTGGAGCAGGAGGCCAGTCAGAGGTGAGAATGTGCCTGGGCGGGGGCTTTGGAGTCCACAGGCCAGCCTGCCAGCTGCAGAGGAGCCAGGGGTCCGGACAGGATGGGAGACAGGACCCAAAAGGAGGACCGTGACCAGGACAGGCCTGAGTGACGGAGGCCTTGGAGCCCATCGGGCAGAGCCTGGCTCCACACCTGCCGCTCTAGGCGCTGAGACAGTGGTGAGATGGGACCATCCAGGGTTTGCGCTGTGGAGGGATGTGGTCTGACGGGTTTTAAGGAGAGTTACCCAGGGACGAGGCTACTGGGTAACTCGAGCGACCGGTGGGGGGCAGAGCTCAGGGGCAGGGAGGTGGGCTGACCTGTGAGGCAGAGCTGACAGGAGCGCAGACGGGGTGTGGGTGAGGGTTTGGGCCTGAACATCTGGGATGGGAGGTGGTCCCTGTAAGGGACTCGTGGTTGGGGCGGGTGGGAGCAGACAAGCGTAGGTGCAGGCTGGACATGCAGGTGGAGACTCTGAGGAGACCCCATAACAGCCCTCGAGCTCCGCAAGGGGTCCTGGCTTAAGGTCGCTACGGGAGGGAGGGAGGGAGCAAGGCCCAGGGAAACGAGGCACCTGCAGAGGCGGTGGAAGCTGCCAGCAAGGAAGGAGGCGACCCAGAGAGCAGAGTCCTGGGGTGTTCCAAGGAGAAGGGGGGCGTGGGCACCTGTGGGGATGCTGCTCAGGGACCGGGCACCTGGGGACTGGCCACTGGGCAGGAGAACCGGAAGCCTGGCTATAGGGGCTTGCTTTTCGAGGAGAACTTGGGCAGTAGTGGAGTGGGTGTGGGGTGAGAGCTTATTTTCAAGTAAAGGAGAAATTACCATTGTGACGCCAGTTGAGTGACCCAGTAGAGAGGGATGAGCAGGTGATGCAGGAGGGAGGGGACAGTGCCGAGATGGGGTGGCGAGCAGTGCGGGCAGGTGGCCGCCGGAGGGAGGGGGAGGTGGGGGAGCCAGCGCTTGTGGAAGTTCTGTTCTCCTGGGAGCAGGCAGCTGGAGACCGTGTGACAGGTTCCCTGGGTGCTGAGGTGGCTTCACAGTGAAATGACGTGCTAGCCGAGGCCCCTCCCTCGCCGAGACCCCTCCCCTACCCCTGCAGGTCCCAGGGTTTATAAGTTTGCAGGAACCAGATACTTAACTGCGGTTGGTGGAAAGGGTTCCGGGTTCCTCGTTCAATTCCAGCTTCTCACCACCACACTCCCGCCCCTGTGGGAGGTGCTGAGGCCACATGGGCATTTTGGGGATTTGGCCAAGGGGAGTTGAGTTGGGGAGAGAGTTAATTCGGAATTAGTGGGTTATGTTGGTGTGGGTGCAGTCCGTCCCTGTATAGTGGGTGACTGGCGGTCATCCTGGGCGAGGGTGGCCTCTGGGAGACCAGCCGCTCACTGTGCCGGGACTTGCGACTTGAAGGTGCAGGGCGAAGGTTGTTGCAGCCGAGCGTGTCCTGCAGAGCCTGGCCAGGCACAGCTGAGTGGAGGGGGAGGCTAGACGGGGAAGGTATGGAGCCAGAGGTAGTCCGCGGGAAACTGTCCCCGTCGCTCCTTGTCCAGGCCTGCGGGAACGGGTGTGCTCAGCGGCGACGCAGACGTGCCACTTTGTTTCAGCGAAGAGGGCAAGATGAATTCTCGCTGTGCCTGGATTCTCACCGCTCATGCAGCAAGACCTTGGTCACGGTTTCCCCAACAGTTCTCAGATTCACGTCTGTGCCAGTGAGTTGTGAAGATGAAAGAAACTTCTTGAAGTATCAGCAATGCAAAACACATTGTGGTCAGCCGAGCTGGAGAGATCGCACTCGGCTCTGCCTCCCTCGCAAGAACTGTAGTGTGGATATTCTGGGCTTTTTAATGTTTGGGTATTTGTCAGCTTTTAAAAACAGAATGTGTTGTGATCATTCTTACTCAGATTCACCTTTGAACCTAATTTTGTAGTCATTTAAAACATTCTTAACGAGGGGCTGCCAGAATGTACAAACTTCAGGCGAGTTGAGGGGGATGAGAAATGGTCATTTAAGCTCACGGTGCTGCGGAGCGGGGTCCGAGGTCCTCCCCGTGCCCCAGGCTGACACGAGGAGCTTGGGTCTGCGTGCGGCCACCTGTGTGGCTACGCACCTGCTGAGGTCGGCTGACAGTCCTGGTGGAGGAAGCGGGGCGCTGGCTGTGGTGTGAGCACCGCGTCATGTCACACGCTGGCTGAGTAGCACTGGTCTGAGGACAGATGAGGAGTGCCGTGGGCTTGCTGTGATTTTAAACATGTCCTTGAATGCCCTGAGCCCCTCCCCCTGAATGTGGCTGGCCTGGTGACTTGCTTCTAAGACTGGCACATGGAGAGGGCCGCTTCCTGGCTGTGGGCTGGGCCGCTGTCTGACCTGTGCCGCAGGGGCTCGGGGCCGACAGGTGAGGGTCTGACTGGTCACGCCCACGAGGACCTTGATGACCAGAAAGTGGAACAGCAGGTGTCGTTGTTTGGAGACGGAGCCGTCGGGCACTGTTGGTGGGTCAGGAATGGTGTGGCCACTGCAGAAGGTGGTTTGCTGGTCCCTCAGAAAGTTACACAGAATTACCGCATCATCCAGCAATTCCACTCCTGGGTGCACACCGACCATGAAAGCAGGGACTCCCGCACGTGCGCACACACGTCCACAGCAGCTCCACCCACCGTGGGCAAAGGAGGCCACACATACGCAACTCCATTTAAATAAAAGGAAATTCACAGACGGAAAACAGATGGGTCGCCACCGGGGGCGGAGGGCAGAGCACGGGTGCCCTTTCCAGGTGATGAAAACGATCCGGGTGCTGTTGGCACACCATCGTAAAGGTACTAACCGCCACCGAATTGGTCGTTTAAAGTGGGGGAGTTTATGTTGTGTGAATCTCAACTCAATTTAAAAAAGAGTCTGGCTGCCTTGGAGCCGCCGCTGGAAAGCTCGGGAGGCAGCGGTGCTCGCCACACACACGCAGGGAGCATTGCGGAGCAAGAGGGTCCATTCCCACCAAAGGGCACACCAGCCAGGGTCTGTTACCCAACACCCTAAACCCAGCGCCCCCATTGGGTTCACCTGCTGCTCAAGGTTTGCCCACCCAGAAGAGACCCCTCCCTGGGGGAGGGGCCCGCAGGTGATGCTCAGGTGCTCCAGAGGGGAGGGGCGCAGGTGGAGGAGCCAGGCTTGATGAAATGGGGTTTTAGGACTATTTCTGGAGTAAGGAAAATGAAGACGGAAAGGCCTGAAGACTGCGTTAGGCCAGCGGGATGACGTTAGCGGATCATCAGGATAGCTGGCAGTGATCACACGCCTACTTCGTGCCAGGCGCTGTCCCAGGAGCCGTTGAGATGCCTTTTCTAATCCTCGCAGTCCTGTGAAGCAGTAACTGTTCGCTCCATTTGACAGGCGCGGAACTGAGGCTCAGGGGCCAGCCTTGTAGCCCACACGTCTCCTGAGCCATGCGTCTTCTCTACAGATAATTTGAGAGGCACTGAGCTGGCCCGGCGCCAGGAGGACCCACAGGCCTCCCCGTGGGACACACGGCGCCACCTTACAGAGAGGAGGCCCCTGGGTGATCATTCCTGTGTGCAGACCCGTGTCCTCGTTTGTTCCCGTGTCCTGTGTGTCAAGGTCAAATCCAGCCCGCCATTGTATCTCCCACCGCTTCCTAAGCCTCCTTTTTATCCTGACTTTTTATTCTGACTTTTTCCTCAAGCCATGTGTCGTTTTGGGCCTTGCTTATGATTTTGAGGGAGGGGAAAGCGACGGTGGACGTCATTGTGCCTCGTTTGCACAAGTTGGAATTGAGATTGCCCATTGCCCTCCAAACTAGCATCTGCCACCCTTGACTTCAAAGTCCAAGACTTTAGATCTTTAAAATGTAAATAGATGCAACAAGTAGAATATACGCAAGTTCTGTGGTCCAGGTAGGGGGAGGGGCGGTCAGATGGTAGCTACTGCAGGAAAGTTCATCCTCCCACGTCCTGGGCAAGTGCGTCCTGGCACAGATACTGTGCGGTAACCCCTGGCCGTGGGGGGAGCCTTGGCAATGGAGGGAGTGCTCCAGCCCAGCAACATGAAAGGGCAGCGTGTTAGGAGGGTGAACATTGAGAGGGGAAAGTGGGGACCCACACCTGAGCTCACAGCCAGCCGCAGGGGCTGTCCCAAAGGCGGTCAGTTCCAGAAAACCGATTCCACCAGAACCGAACGCTGTGACACTGAGCGCCGCCTCGGCTGTCACCACCAGGTGCCCGGCCCTCAGCCCTCGCTGCTCACCTTTGGGCTCCACCGGCACCAGGGCTCAGCCTGGGCCCCGTCTCTTGCTGAGTGATCCCTTCCCGGCTCCATAACCACCGGGGAGGTGGCCCAGGTCTTCCCCCGCCCAGGCTCCAGCTGCTCTCGGGTGTAGTTCAGCTCCGAAGGCTGGGTGCTTTGTGGGAACCGGACTGCAGCCCGACCGCCACCCGCAGGCCGGGCGCACGCACGTGGCACCTTGCCAGGTCCCCAGGCGGGTCTCACACTAACCTGCCCGGCGGTGGCCGCGCTCGCACCGCCCTCGGAGAACGCCGTCACACGTCAGCTGCAGTGAAGCCTCAGGCATCCCGCGCCTCCTGGGCCCGTGTAGCAAAGCCCGAGGGTTTCACAAACACCCTGCAGGCCCCTCCAGCCCAGAGGGGCTGTGGGAACGTGACCGCGCTACATGCAGTTCCTGTTGTTTTCCCTCGGGCCTCGCTGGGCTTCGTGTTCGGTGAGCAGGTCCCTCTGAGGTCCGGCTGCAGGGCCTTCCTGGTGTGACAGACCCAGCCTGTCAGGAGCTGACCCGCCCAGGCCGGGCCCTCCCATCCCTCGGGTCCACAAACCCTGCGGCCACCTGCCCAGCAGCCGCACCTCCCACCGCGGCTGCTCGTGTCCACGCGGCCCGGCTCTCCCGCTTCTGCTCTCGGCTGCCGCGGCTCTCCCTGCGGGAACTGTCCTCGCCAACACGCCTGCCCTTCCGCTGGCTCCGTCGCAGCGGGCCAGTTCTCTCCCTCCAGGCCCCTCGGGCCAGTTTGGTCCTTTCCCCTCGGGCTTTGCCCAGCTGTCACCTCGGAGGCTGCTCAGGGCCCACCCGGACCTGGGAGTGGCTTCTAGTCCTCACCTCACGGAGCCCACAGCGGGCGGGCGGTCACCCCCTCGGAACCAAGGGCCCGAAGCAGATCCTTTGTTCTGTGGGCGTTGATGGCCCTGGTCCCCAGCACTCAGAGCATGAGCATGGCGGGCCCGCCCTGTGCTGAAAGACCAGCGATGGGCCGAGTGGTGGGGCGGCCCAGGGGACGGAGGGGGAGGCAGCCCGGGGGGGCGGGGGGGCGGCAGGATGGCGGACCCGCTGCTCCCTGGATGTGGTTTTGTCTTGTTCAAGACCTCAATCAACATGAAGCTCGGAGGTAAGCGCACGTGACCAGGCCTAAATCAAGTTTCCCCACGGCCTTGCTAAATGGCGGCTCCCCGGCGAGGCCCGGGCGGGGGCAGCCTGCCTGCTGCCAGCCCCGCAGTAACAGGCTCGGCGGCGCGGAGGCCCAGTGCATCGCGGAGGCGTTTCTTCCACCAGAACACGGAACAGGCATCTCGGGGAGGAGGGAGGTGGGTCCCCGGTGCGGGGAGCGGGCGGCTCCAAGGCCTCTGCTCGGAGGAGGAAGCGCAGAGCTGCGGCCCAGGGACCGGCATGGCCTGTGTCAGCGGCTGCAGGAGGCGGAGGCGACAACACTGGCTCCGAGGCTCCGCACACCACACACCACGGGGAGGGCACGCGGGGGGGGGGGGGCCTGGATGGGGACCTGCCCCAGGGAGGGGCCGCGGGCGGCTGTGAGTCCTCCCTTCGCTTCCAAGCGGCGCGCTCTTACAGGCACCGCGCGGGATGGTTGGGACGCAGGCTGCGTAATTGCTCACTTCGGCTGCTCCACCACGTGAGGGGCCGCAGCCTGCCCTCAAGTCCATCCCGTGCCAAATGGCCCACCTGCCCGGAGCTTCCCGGGCGCCCAGAGGAGCCGTCCCGGCCCCGCACACTGGCCCCACCCCATCTCGGAGGCCCCACACCGGGTGGCCCTGTTCTCGGGGAGTTCAGTTTGCACCAGTGTGACCAGAGTCGTCACGGCCAAGGCCCCCGTCACCCTGAGGGGCTCCTGTCACTCCACACCCCCGTCCAGGCCTCTCCCCTCTGACTTTTGCAGGCGCTGGGGGGCCAGGGCGCCCTTGGGACCTTGGTTGGCAGAGGCAGGCCTTGGTCAGCAGCTCTGCCCCCACCATCACCTCCTCAGAGCTCATCAGTGCCCTGTCCCATCGGTGGTGGGGCTGCTGACCAGGGCCAGGAACACCCCATTGCTTGGGGCCGGTCTGCGATGGTGCATCTGCCCCCCCCCCCCCCAACTCTGTCAGGCGCAGGACAGGCAGTAAACCCAGAACCCAGGGCTACAAGCTGCCATGGGACCAGCCTGCCCTGTGACCACACCCCCCGCCCCCGCACCCAGGATCCGAAGCCAAGGCCACGCCCCCAGGGCCAGGCATGGTGCCCTCACACAGGCTGGTTCTGTCCACCCTGGGGCTCATGTGGCAGGAAGAAGCTATTTGAAGGCAGATGGATGGACTGTCATAGTCAATGCCACTAGGGTTCCCAGGGCCTCAGACCTACTGCCCGCCTCCCTCCACACCTCCCAGGGCAGCAGGTCTGCTCTGCGCCGCCCCCCGCACCCTTCAGGCCTGTCCTCCGGTGGGAAGGAGCCCGCACTCTCCAGCCGCCCCAGGGAGGAGGCCCCTCTGGCTGCCTGCCGCAGCCAGCAGGGGACAGCCGTGCAGGCCTTCTCCTCACCTCCTGGCTCAGGGCTGGAAATAGGATGCAGATGGCAAATGCACAGACATTTACCACAAATGCAGGTGGGTGACTGAGTCCTTAGGGGGGCCTCTGGGGAGAATGTCAGTTCTTAAAAAAGGAGCTAAGGGTGGTGGGGCCCCTCCATCCGGCTTGTCCGGGAGAAGCCGGCTCGGTGAGTGTCACAGAGGAGAGGAGTGGCAGGCCCAGGGCAGAGGGACTCAGAATGAGCCGGGGGTGGGGGTGGGGGGGTGGGGGGGGGCACCCTTCCCCCTTCTGCTATGTTAGAACATTATTCCATGAGCATTACCTTAATTTTTTTAATGAGTCATCTTAAAAGACCAGTTCTATTCTAACAAGGGTATAGGGGGCTCATCTGGCCCCCAGGTGCCTGCTCCCCACCCCCGATGGAGGCAGGGCCAAGCCCACATCAGTCCAGCACAGTCCTGCCTGAAGGGGTGTGGGGGTGCTTGGTGGGGACTCAGTCACCCACACAGCGCCCGTCTGCAGAGGCGGGTCCCAGGCCCCAGGGAAGTGCACAGCCCCTGCAGCCAAGCTGCTGGAAACCAGAGAGCCCGTCCTCTCTCCTCCACAGACCTGCAGGCTGCTGGGCACAGAAGGCTGCTCTACCCGCCACCCTTCCCATTCGTTCTGTTGCACCTCCAGGGCCCCTGGATCCTCACCTGTAACCAGGTGTGAGGGCAACTTCCAGGAGGCAGCAGCAGCACTCGGGTGCCTGCATTCTCTCAACCACCCTCCCCCTTTCCCAGAAACCTGCAGGCACACCAGCACCCTGAGGACTTCTAACTTAATATTCTAGGCACAAAGCCCAGGTGGCACAGACAGGCACTGACCTCAGTTCCTGGGGCCACTGGTGAGCACAGGGCTGCTGCTGGAGCTGTCGGGCCAGCGCGCAGCGTTCAGGGCTGCGGCCACGGCCCTGGCCACGGTCACAGGCAGCAGCTATGGCCACCTCGGCAGCAGCTATGGCCACCTCGGCAGCATCAAGGGACCTGCCACCCACAGGAAAGGCAGGGAAACCCCGGAAAGTAAACACTAATGAGGAAAAACTCCTGGAAGGAGACCAATTTAATTTTTCTTTCCCCCTTTGACCCCTTTCTCTTCTGTCCAAAGGGAGACTCTTAACTGCAGCCGCGATGGGGACACTCCCTCTGTTACAAGCGGCTGCGGCACCAGGGCCCTCTGCTCTTTATCACACATTGCGCCTTCCTTTCCCCCAGTCTCTGAAAAGGATAAGTGATTACAATTCTGTTATCTTCTAAATTAAATAAAGGTGAAGTTGACTGGGCTGCAGCCGTCTGCACAGCAGTTTAGCAATTGGGGCGACAGCGTAACTACTGGGCAATTTTTTTTGCACAATTCGAAAGTCATTTTTTTCTTCTTTTTTTTTTGCCAAGGAATCAGTCTAACAAACATCCCACTGTTGCTGAAAATAATGTCTTTTCCCAAATCATCTAGGAATAAAACACTTTTAATGTATTTGTCATTAAATAAGATTTTAAAAGTGACAATTTAAAGAGCAATTGAGAAGAGTCCCACATCCATCATGGGCTCATGGTTCTAATCTCAGAAACAGAACAGAAAAAGCACTGAGAATACGGAAAACAAGTGTGTGTAGATGGCTGTGTTACACGACTGCACCTGCTTCGAGCTGGCAGCTTGAACAGCACCTTGACCAGGGGTGCCCCCCCGCCCCCGCCCCAGGCCCTGCCAGGCACAGGCCCCCGGCACAGGCTCCCAGCGTGCTCACTGCTGCCCATGGCCTCAGAGGTGCCTGTGAAGGCTCCCTCCCACAGCCCTGCTGCAAGTGGCCTTTCACTCCCATGGTGCCCGCCCTTGACTGGGGGCGGGGAGAAGGGGGTGGTTACAGAGCTGCTGTTTTCGTTTGTAATTGACAAGGGTCACAGTAACGGGCCAGAGGCCACAAACACCCGTCCACCTCCACTGAGGGCCCAGCCTCACCTGACCTTTACTGAACCCGGACACCACCCAGGGCCGTGTCCTCATAGAGGCGAGGGAGCCGGGTCCCACACCAGCCCTGCCCTGCCACGGCCCGGCCCGGGCTCCTTCCTCGAACCGGGTGTCCAGGAACCCGTCCAGCTGAGTGCTGCCCAGCTTGCACCCGCACCCAGGAGGCTCCCTTGGTCTCTTCCTGTTTGGGGGCCGTTTTGGTCCAGGTGGCCGCAGGGGAGACGTCCCCCGCAGGCTGGAGAAGAGCAGTGGGGCAGGCGTCTGGTGACTCGCCCTCGCCCCCCTGGAGGTGCAGGCCTCGGTCTGGCGTGTGCGCTGTGACAGGCCTCCAGGGGGGTCTCCAGCCCCTGCAGCCCCCTGCTCCCCAGTCAGGAGGCCATCAGGAGGGCAGACCCCTGCCTGGTCCAGGGGGCAGCTGTGCAGCGTTTGCTGAGCTCCTCTGGGCACAGAGCAGTGTCCATGCCCATGAGGCCTCCAGACACGTGTGGGCGAGGCCAGCTGTCTCCCTGCCACCATGTCGTCAGACTGCCTCGGTTTCCCCTTCCTTCCCTTCATCCGATAGTAGGAGCCGCTGAAGTGCCAGAGGCGGGGGACTGATTCCATTATCTCAAGACAGACCTAGAGCAGAAGTCACTCTCCAAGGTGCACACTCCAAGGGGGTCTCCAGGACACAGCAGGGAGGAGGGGGGCCTGGCGGGGAGGGGGGAGGGGGGCCTGGCGGGGAGGGGGGAGGAGGGGGGCCTGGCGGGGAGGGGGCAGGGGGGCCTGGCGGGGAGGGGGGGCAGGGGGGCCTGGCGGGGAGGGGGGGCAGGGGGGCCTGGCGGGGAGGGGGAGGAGGGGGGCCTGGCGGGGAGGGGGAGGGGGGCCTGGCGGGGAGGGGGCAGGGGGGCCTGGCGGGGAGGGGGGAGGAGGGGGGCCTGGCGGGGAGGGGGGGCAGGGGGGCCTGGCGGGGAGGGGGAGGAGGGGGGCCTGGCGGGGAGGGGGGGCAGGGGGGCCTGGCGGGGAGGGGGAGGAGGGGGGCCTGGCGGGGGGGGGCAGGGGGGCCTGGCGGGGAGGGGGAGGAGGGGGGCCTGGTGGGTAGGGAGGCCTGGCGGGGAGGGGGGGGCAGGGGGGCCTGGCGGGGAGGGGGAGGAGGGGGGCCTGGCGGGGAGGGGGGGCAGGGGGGCCTGGCGGGGAGGGGGAGGAGGGGGGCCTGGCGGGGAGGGGGAGGAGGGGGGCCTGGCAGGGGGGGGGCAGGGGGGCCTGGCGGGGAGGGGGGAGGGGGGCCTGGTGGGTAGGGAGGCCTGGCGGGGAGGGGGGCAGGGGGGCCTGGCGGGGAGGGGGAGGAGGGGGGCCTGGCAGGGGGGGGGCAGGGGGGCCTGGCAGGGGGGGGGCAGGGGGGCCTGGCGGGGAGGGGGAGGAGGGGGGCCTGGTGGGTAGGGAGGCCTGGCGGGGAGGGGGGGCAGGGGGGCCTGGCGGGGAGGGGGGAGGGGGGCCTGGCGGGGAGGGACCGCTGAGTCCAAGGCTCTGACACCGTCTGCGCCCCTTCAGGGGGAAGCAGATGGGGCCTGGCTGGGGTGTGCTGTGTGGGCAGCGGGGCCACCCCATGTCCCCGGGTCCTCGCTGTGAGCTTCCTCCCTGGACAGGTGACGTCAGAGTTTACCAAGAGGCCCTTCGACAGGTGAGCCTTTGAAAGCGTCTGCACTCACCTGCTGCCCATGTGTGGGGTGCTGGGTGGGCAGGAATGCGCTCACAGGGCCCGGGGCTGGATGCGAACAGCACCAGCTCACCCCAGGCTGGGGAGGAGGGCAGATAGGAGCGCGAGGAGCAGGGAGACTGGGGGCCGTTCCTCCCGCTCCTCCCAGCGTGCTCCACAGTCCCCCAGCTACCCCACTGTCCCCTCAGTCACTCGGACCTGACCCTGCTCTTTGTACAGCCAAACCACCGTGTCTTTAAGACGCCAGAGAAAGGACCCCTGTAAGCGCCCCCCTGCGGCCACAGGGTGTGCAGGACTCTGCGTGTGGGGGAGCTTCAGGGGAGCGGGCAGCCAGCCAAGGGAGAGCTGCAGAGAGGAAACAGCGACAGGAATCTGATCGAGTTACAAGGGAACCCAATGGAGATGACAGACACAGCAGCCCGGCTGAGCGAGCCGCGAACGGATGGCGCAGTGAGGAGGAAAGTGTCTCGGAACTGGAGGATGGAGGATGACCAGGGCCGCGCCAGCCCCAGGCCTGCATTCCTGCCCGTCCTGCTCGCGGCCCCACTGGCGACTGGCAGACAGGCTCACCCAGCTGGAGGTGCGCAGGCTCCACAGGCATCTGAGCACGTCGTCAGCAGGCGCACAGGATGCTCCTGCCCCTCCCGAGGCAGACGCACCACAGACAGACAGGTCCGTGACCCGGCAGCCCAGTGAGTGCCCGCTGCTCAGTGCCTGTGTTTTGCTGAACTTCCTCGGAGGAGTCCCTGTCAGCCCTGGGGAGGTGGCACGTGCTTCTCGCTGCGCCCCACGCTTAACCGCTCAAAACTAAGGAAGGACAATTAGTGTCAAAGGGGTTAAAACAAGCGCCGTTTGAGCATTTCAAAAAGACCCGAACACCTATGATTCCGCAGACAGGGAGTAACTAAAAGAAATAAAAAGCCATTCAGTTGCCAGGGTGACGTGTTCAGGAGGAGACATGAAGGAAACCCATTTCTCAAAGGGCGCCCCAGGTCCGAGAGGCCGGCCTGCCCCCTGCCCGCCCACTCGCGCCTGCTCTGGGCCTGGTGAGACTGGAGAGGTAGGGTGTGAACGCCGGACTGATGAAGGCTGAAGGCCGTTGTCTCCCCCTGGAGACCAGCCTGATTGGAACGAACTGAGGAGAACAAAGCGGCCCCTTCCCGTCCTGGGAGCAAACCTGCTCCGTGTCTGTCTCTGCAGCCGGGTCTGCTCCCCGCAGGAAGGGGCGGGGCAGTGACAAAGCCCTGCTGGGGACACGGTGCCCGAGTCACTGCCCACCAGAGCCCCGTTACTGGTGCTGCCGGCCGGATGAGCGAGAGGCCGGGCTGGAGGGCAGGGAGCTGCCGCCGGGGGCCTGCAGGGCGCGGGGCTCAAGCGGCTGACTGGCCGGGCTGGTGTCCCCTGTCCCCGGCTCCTCGCTGGTTTCCTCCTTCAGGCTGCTCTGCTGCTCCGGACACTCGAAGTGGACACAGTGGAACACCTGGTGGGAGAAGGCAAACGCCGTGAGTGACGGTCAGTGTCCACCCTGGGGCTGCCACCGGGAGCGGGAGGACGTCCTGCTCGCCTGCCCCGTGCAGACGCCCAGCAGCAGCAGGAAGGCTGGGACGCAGTCAGGCTAAAAGCAGATGAACCATGCAGTTGGGCACCAGGCCTGGATTCCTCTGAAGTTGGTTGCTTTTGTCTCTGGAGCTCTTCTTTTTAACTCATTAATTACTTCCTGCTTTGGGCAGTTGGGTTAAGTCTAGGGGGCAACGTGGACTATGGAGCTGGTGGTGAAGATGCTAAACACTTTCAATAGGTGACTTGTATGGTATGTGAACTATTCAATAAAGTTGCTACTTACAAAAAAGCCACAGGGTATCACCCCAGGGGAGGACTAGGGTGCAAACCAGCCCCTCCCTCTCTAGCCTCCTCTGGGAGCCTAATTATATGCTGGGAGGGGACTTCACCTGCCATGCCTGGGCCAACCTGCAGCCAATGCCTCACCGAAGGAACCCCCCACCCCCCCCCCCCCGCCCCCACCCCAACCAGGTCCAGGGGCAGTTTGCCTACACGTCACCGTGGAAGCAGTTCTGGGCTCTGTGCGAGTCCTGTCTTCCACCTTCTGTTTATTTTTTTCTATCTCATATTAACAAAAATAACTATTTAAACTTAAGAACTATTTTACTTATCAACCTTAGTAAAATGTTCAAAGGATTCCATGTTTTCCCACAGCCCCGTTTCAGGAGATGCACTCGAGGCCTCCAGGCAGGGCCTGAGGGAAGGGCAGTGACAGGCGGGGACCTGGGGAGGAACGGGGCCTGAGCAGATGTGAGCAGCAAACGGAGGGGAGAAGGGCTGTCGGCCAGCGAGGCTTTGGCTCAGGGACCCCCCCTGGCCCGCTCACCCCATGAAGACCAGGGGCCCGGCCTGTGCATCGTCCCCCACGGAGATCGTGCGGCGGGAGTGTATGTGCTGGGACGGGGCCAGGACACTGGGGAGGACACTGCGGAGGGACATCAGCTCCCTCAACCAGTGGTGGGAGCTTCGCGCGCGAGGCCGCAGAGGCCGAGAGGAGGCGCTGTGTTCCGTGACGCGCTTTAGAGAGAAGGGCCACACCTTGGTCACATGTTAGAGGTGAGGTCTAGATGGTGGGACCCACCCGGAAGGTCCTGACCTGCTGAGGGCACTGGCACAGCTCCCTGGGGAGGCCGAGGGGTGAGCAGGGGTGAGGAGAGTCCAGCGGAGGCAGAGGTGAAGGTCAGTGGGGGCAGCAGGGCGCAGACGCAGCCTCGACTGGAATGGGATTGAAGGTGAGTTCCAGCTCCTGAGGGTCCCGAGGGCCCGAGAGCGCCTTAAAGACACTGGCGAGCTGAGCCAGACATGTGACAGGAACTGAGCCTGGGGGGCCGGGGGCAGAGGAAGCTCCAGAACCAAAGCATCTGGACCAACTCCGGGCAGGGCCTGCTCTCCCGCTCCGCACCCTGAGGCTTCCTGCCCTTGGCCCCAGGCTCCTCCCACACGACCAAAGGCCATGGGCAATAAGACGTGCAACCTGTTGTAAAGCTGTCCTTGAACCTGCGAATGCTAGGACCCGATCCTCAGTGAGTGACTGGTTTCTACAGATACGCCTGCAAAGGGCTGGTGGCTGCCTGAAGCCGGTGGGGACAGCAAAGG
The DNA here is from genome assembly GCF_964212035.1 of Myotis nattereri. Lineage (NCBI taxonomy): Eukaryota > Metazoa > Chordata > Mammalia > Chiroptera > Vespertilionidae > Myotis > Myotis nattereri. The sequence continues at coordinate 10,921,169 of NC_138081.1, forward strand.
AGACCCACAGGCTGGCCCTCCCCTGGCCACCCCGTGAGCACAGAGAATGCTGACCTCATGCTTCCTTGGGGAGGGGCCCCCCTTCCCTCCCCAGGGGCCTGCTGGACACCCGCCACTCTCCCCGAGGGAGGACCAGGCAGAGGAGACTGTAGGGGGCTCAGGAGGTAGAGCTGGGGGTCGAGGGACTTCGTCCACAGCTTGAGCAGGGCCACACATGCGCACTGTGCACATCCCCCCCCCCATCTACTGTAGAATCAAGTTCACAGAGAAGACAAATGTAATATCAACTGTGAAATTATATTTAAAATAGAAATCCCGTGCTTTCCTTCCTGCATCACTATTTTTTCCATATTTCCACTTCAATTCATTTATCTACCACTGTTTCACATTTCAAACTCTAATTCTGAGACTAAGTGAGGCATTCATCTCCGGTCTGCTCTCCTCATTTGCACAGACTGTTTCCTCAGAGTGAGCTGATTCTCCCCGAAAGCTCAGGCCTTTGCTGTCCTCGCCATGGCACTTCCTGCGGGCTCCACGTGGCAGCTGCTCGCACTGGCCCGGTCTCTCCTTCCTTTCTTTTCTTGTTCTCTTCCTTCTATATCAAAACTCTCTCTTTGGGCCCAAAGCCTCTGCAGGCTCTGACCTGGCCTTTAACACCATGGGAGCCCTGCGCTCTGACCTGCCTGGCGCAGGTGAACTTGAAAATCTTCTCCTAAGTGGCAACATTCATCTGGTCTCCTCCATCGGCTTCCCCCTCGTGAAGCATTTGGAGGGACAAGACCATCTCTGCCGGGTTATCGACAGTCTCTCTTGCTTTATGAACACTCCTCTTTCCAAGCACGCCACAGGCTGGCCACGGCAACCCTCCAAACACAGCTCTGCTTCTTCATGTACCGGACACTTTCTGCCCCCAGAGCTGCCTGAGAGTGAGCACACGGCCCGCCCTCTGCCCGGGAAGCATGTGCAGTCTCTCTGAACAAGGTCCATCCCCTTCCTGACCCCGCCTCCCTATCCTGCCCCATCTTGCTCTTTACCGGCCACTTGTGTGATCCCCACTCCACCTGTCAGTACTCTCTGAGGATCCTCCCTGCACTGAGTTGCATCTGTCCTCATTGCCTCCCTCGAGCGCTCCCCTCTTGTGTGGAATGGGTTTTCCGTCCTGTGCTCTTGTGAGCTCTTCGGCCTCCAGATTTCCTGGTGAGCTCTGCGCAGCCCTCCTTCCAGGCTCCTGCCCCAGGGCCCGGCCCGCCTGCCTCTGTCTGCTGGTGTGTGGGTGCCCCTCTGACTCAAGGACCACGCATGCCATCCTTTCTCCCGCTCAGGGCCTTGCACAAGAATAAACAAATCAATAAAAATCCAGGATTGAAAAATAAAGCTATAAAAGATCTCAGTGTGGCGAGGCTCTGACTAATGGCTGGTTCACCGAAGAAAGGTCCCCATCAGCGAGGCTGTCCGAGGGGCAGGTGGCTTGCCGCCCCCACCGAGCGGGAAGAAAGCCTGGAAGACACTGTCTGCCCAGAGCACTGAGGAACTGTGTCCACGGCCTGACTCCTGCTGCCTGGTTCCCGCCTCAGACCCACTCCTCCAGCCGGTGATGGCACGCCTTCAGCGCCTGTAACCAACCGTTTTAAAATAATAATCGATAGACTCACCTTTCCCTGGAATGTGATTACTAAACCCACCCGTCCCTGGAATGGCGATGACTGACTGTAAACGTGATATGGCCCCAACCCAGAAGGAACACCCTGTACGGACATATACATGGACTAACCAACCAGCTCTCGCCAAGTACCCCAAGCCTTCGTGCCTTCCTCATTCTCCTTAAAAGAGTTGTAACCGCTGCACGGGCTGCTGCTCTCCCTTGTGAGACAGCCCGGCAGGTCTTTCCTCTAATAAAGCCTGTGTCACCTGGTTTTCGGCCTCCGACTGATCTTTCAATAATGTAAATGGCCGCTTTCCCCAACACACCTAGCAATACCAACGGCAAATCTCGCTGGCTGTTTCGGTTTTCTCCTCTGCATATTTCTCCAGAATCATAACCATTTTTCCGACACTGCCGGGCTCAGGCAGACCTTCCATCTAAGTTGGGGAAACTGGAGGCGCTTGGGAGTCCCACTGCTACCTGCCTGCTGAGCTCCCCGGGCGCTGGGAGGCGCTGTGACCAGAAAGCAAGGCCAGACAGGAGGACCCAGGCGGCTTGGAGCCGCGCTCGGTCAGAGACCCCCTGAGCCCCAAGAGTGTCACTAAAGGCCCAGCTAACTTTCGTGTGGTCCCCTGGCACTTCTGGAGGGCAAGCAGGCTCTGAGATTCAAAGGCAACACGCAGGAAAGCTACCTTTATTAAGTCACACAACTGAGGGGTGAAGATTCTATGTGAGAGAGGGTGCTTGCGAATGGAAAGATGGGTGAGGCCTGGAGTCAGTGGAGAGGTGGGGAGTGTAGTGGGCGTCAGAGTGAGCAGGCTGAGGACAGGCAGCGCCAGGAAAGGGCACAGAGGGCAGGAGAGACTTCCTTTAGAATATTAGGAAAGGAATGCATGCATATGGTGGAAAATAATATGCATCTAAAGAAAGCAGATGACTACAAATACTTAAACCTTGTGTAAAAAAATCATAACATCAGCGGAGCCACTTTAAAATGGAGCAGAGCTGCCATCCAGGAGGCACTGCCTGGCAGTCCTGGGCCACAGATGCTCGGACGTGAAAACGGGGCGAAATAACCTCTGCCCTGCACCTCCCGCCACGCTGTGCCCCAAGACTGTCTGCAAGGATAAGAAGGAAGCAGATACTGTGCCCACCCACTGAGGACTGTGGGGCCGAGCATTTTGAACTGTTTAGCGTTGGCATCACTATGTTCTGTTATCAGCACCAATAGGACACCTTCCTTCCACGGATGTGACTGTCCCCTTCCCTTCCCGTAAGCCCCGGGCCTTTGTCTCCCGATTGGGACATTGCTGGGCTTCGCCTGAAGATGCTTCCTGAGTAGCTATTCTTTGATCTCAAATAAATGCCTGTTGCCTCTCACTGGGAAAGGCCTTTTATTTTCAGGAGAACACTTGAAATCCCAAGGCAGAATTTAACCATTTGGGATAAACGGAAAAGGGTCATTTTTAAATGAAGAATAACAGAACTTGGTAACAGAGCCAGTAAGACTGACAGGAAGAAAAGGGGCCCTGTGATTCCGGGTTCTCTGGGAGGAGACTGGCAGGCGGCAGTGCCACCCTCTGGGGGTGAGAGCAGTGAGGCCCCAGGGGGCTCCAGCTCAGCCAACCACCCAGGACCTGTACTCATCTGAGATCCTTCACTGGTTTTGTTTTTGAAACGTTGACCATCTTATTGAGCAAGAATATTGACTAGGGTGTACACTGCCCAGCCCAGGAGGGGAGAGGGCGGGGCAGAGGCGCCCATGGTCACACCCACGGGGGAGAGGGGAGGATTCAACCTCAAGGCCCAGCAGCTCCAAAGCCTGTGCTCTCTCAGTACCAGGATGCCTGCCTCATACAGAAAACTGTAACAGCACGTGATCGGTGACCAGAAATTAATTTTGCCTGGAAGGGGAGGTCAGGGAAGGTCCGAGAGGAAGAGACGCCTTAAAGAATTGGGAGGCACAGGGAGGGGAGTGGCTTCCCAGAGAGAAGGGACAAAGGGAGAACTTCCAGATGAAGGTCTGGGCCCAGCACCTGGTCACACTGGCAGGCTGCTTGGCCCGCCGCGGAAGTGCGCTGGCTCCGTCCTCTCAGCTGCTCTCCAGCCCAACAGCCTCACACCCAACAGGGCACCAGGACAGAGCCAGCACCTGCCAGGCCCCAGAGTGAGCATCCTGGGGCTTGTGCCTCACCATCACCATTGCACCAGGCTGGGCTCCTGCCCTCTGAGCCGGGCACCTGTGGACACACACCTGTTGCTAATGGGCACCCAGAGAGGCCAGTGGCGGGTCCTGACAATGCTCCCGGGAGCAGAGGTGGGAAGTACGGCTGCCCAGGGGGAGGCTCCTTCGCTGGTGGCCACGTGGTGAGAGGTGCGACCTCTGCTCTTTTCACAGGAAGCTGGAGGAAGGTGTTGGAGGAGTCCTCACTGCCACTGGGGGCGCCATCTGGAAACGTGTGGCCCGTCCCCCCAGGTCCGCTAGCTCCCCTCCCACGCGCACCTGTGGGCCTCCCTGCAGGTGGAACAGGCAAGTCCTGACTTTCTCTTTGCTCAGAAGCTTGTGGGACTCAATTTCTTTCCTCCGAACCTTCCCTGCAGCCCCCCTCGGAAAGGATATGTCCGAGAGGGAATGAGGCGTGCAGGAAAGAGTCGCAGTGCTGATTTATGCAGAACCGCTCCACAGTCCCCCATCGTCTTCCCTCCTCCTTTCCGGCAATCATGTATCCCATTAGCCTGTTTGATTGCAGCTGCTCACAAAGGGGCACCTTCGCTGAACCGGCTTCAATGGCTTCTGGATCTGTCCCCCGGGAGGAGCCTGCTAATTTAGAATGTAGTCCCGGGGATGAATCGCACAGCCCGAGTCACTAGTGTCCTTCCTCGTAGCTGCTGTTTAGTGTCGCTTCGCTGCTCCTCTCCAGGAGCCATGACTTGGACACGGGTGTCTTTCCTCCGTGAGTCCTGGGAAGCGGGTCCACAGCGTGGCGGCCCCTTCTCCGAAGCAGACTGACTCCGCTGCGGTGCCTTTCATTGCAGGGCTCCCCAAGCGCTGTTTGTCCATGTTCCTTCCTGGGCTTTAAAAGCAGAGGCGCCTCTGCTCATTGTCCCAAGTCGGCTTAAGCATCGGCGAACTGCAGCAGAAATTGGGGAAACTTAATAAATGGTGATCAGTGGCTCTACCTGGCTTTTCTGGTTTCTCCTGAGTAACTGTCACAGGCTGCTTTCACTGCAACCAACACAACTAGGATTTCTGACCCAAGCTTTCAACTTCCATTTACTGAGTGGCGTGTTTTTATAGTAGGGACCTAGCGCTAACGATGCCTGCCGGCAAGTCAGATGCGAAGACAGGGCTCCTGAGGTGGCCACCGAGGGCTTCCCGTGTTCCCTCCACACGTGGCGTGGCAGCAGCGCACACCCCTCAGATGCAGGAACTGTCACTGATCCCGAGATGTGATTGAACATCTTTCTTACTCCCCTCTCGGGAGAAGGGTCCCTCTGCAGGATGTTTCATTTTTGTTTCTGTAACACCTTAAGCGCCATGTCAGTCACTGTCCAGACCGGTCAGTCACTGGTGTGCCAGCGTATCGGTGAACTCGGATATCGTGAGCTAAACGGAAAGGAAGACAAGACAGGCTTGGCGCTTAACCTGTTAAAAACGAAGACCAAGCCCTGGCTGGTTTGGCTCACTGGATAGAGCGTCGGCCTGTGGCCTGAAGGGTCCCAGGTTCGATTCCAGTCAAGAGCACATGCCTGGGTTGCGGGCTTGATACCCAGTAGGGGTCGTGCAGGAGGCAGCCGATCAATGATCCTCTGTCATCATTGATGTTTCTCTCTCTCTCTCCCTCTCCCTTCCTCCCTGAAATCAGTAAAAATATATATTTAAAAAAATAAACAAATAAAAACGAAGACCAAATGTTTCCGACAAAACACTCCTTTTTATAAACCAAAGTGTTACAGATGGACTTCTGAACAGCCCTAACCACTGCTTCCCGGGGAGACGTTTCCGGACTGTGAGCCACACTCATCAGAATTGCTCAGGGCGACAGGACACCCAAATAGTTTTGCACAAATATTCATTCCTAGTGGTTTCTTAGTGACACTGCTTATATGTGGCAGCAGTTTCCTAACTCTCCAATGTCACTTCCTCATAGTCACATAGGCCAGGGCACCCACAAATAGCTAGCACGCCACTGCCTGGAAGGTCCTGGAAAAGGAGCCTTTCCCACACCATCCCCTCGGGCTGCCTGGGGAGTCCTGCTTCCCTTTCTCACGTTTGGACGCTCCGGAGTTCCAGGGAGAGCAGTTCGCTCACTCAGCGCATTAGGCCCTGACGTGTAGGAGGTATCCTTTCATTTTGGAAAAACAAAAATACAAAAAAGGGAAATGTTCTCATTTCAGGCAGCATGGGCAGGGGTGGCCTTACTAAGGCCCTTCTCTGAGACGGGCACCACGAGAGCCTGGCTGTGGCCCACGCCCTGGGAGGGCAGGTGGGAAGTTCTTCACTTCCCAGGGGGCATGGGCGGCTTGTCTGCAAGAGCTCCAGCCACAAGGCCATTTCAGGCCCAACTCCTACCTGCTGGCTCAGCACGGGGACACGGGTTGGCTTATCCTCCCAAGTGATGTCTCCATTCCTCTCACTGCTCAGCGGCTCCCGGCGCCCACCTGCTCGGGCTCTGGGCACCTTCTCCCAGCCAGCTGTTTGGTGCAGAATTACTGCTGCTCCAATCCCAGAGGCACAGGACTTGGAGTGTCGGAACAAGGACATATACTCGCTGTTCTGTCATTTCCCTCTTTTCCCAGTAAAATCTTTCATGATAGACATTTAAGTATAAAGATGCCTATAGAGGATCTTTTATAATTATGCTACAAATGAAATATTTTTCTGCCTTTTTTTAGTCTCACTGGGCAAGAACCATTAAGATCTAGTTCACTCTCCTTATTTCAGAGACAAGGGTCCTGAGAGCCAGGGAGGTGAAATGACCTGCTGGGGGGTCACACAGCAGGTTGGGGTGAGGCTGGCCCCAGTGCCGAGGTCTCCACACTCTTCTCCATCACCCTCCACTCCTTCCCCACCTCTCTGCCCCGTTCATATGGCCGTTTCTCAGGCTTACTTAATCTAGACCCTTCTTCTTAGCCTGACTCTTCGAGGCCCCTGACCTTGACCATTATCTGCAGGTGCAGTCCTTACATCCCTATTTTGGTTTGCATGGCTCAACTTTACCCCTCACCCTTTATTTTCTTGCAATAAAGGCGTCCAGACTTCCTCGTAGCCAGCACAGCCCCACTGTTCTCCAAGGTCACGGGGATTGCAGCCTCGGGGCGATCTCCTGTTCTCCCTCATTCCTCAGATCCAGGCCGTCACCAGTGAGCCCTGAGAGCTGATTTCCCTCAGAACCCCGCACCAGAGCTCTGGCCCGTCTGATTTATGGAGGGGCTGCTGGGCGCTGGGGCACGGAGGGGCCACGGCATGGGCTCTGCCCTCAAGAAGTGCAGGTGAGGCCCCTGCTAGGACGGCTATGCACACTCACAGGTGCAGGCCCTGCGGTTCCAGTGCTCACCCTCTCTCTGGCCCACACACAGCCCGGCCCTACAAATGCCACTTCTGTCTCTGGTACACAGCACAGGGCACCCAGGCGCCTCTCAATCCCGGCTGTTTCCGTGACTCCTGTTCCCGAGCAGGTTTTATTTGGGAGCATCCCTTCCGCATCACTGCGGGCTGGGCCCTCTGTCCGGGCAGAAGGGGTTTGAGGCTGGCACTGGCTCTCCGTGGGTCAAGAACACACAGAGGGGGGGCTCCGCATCTTTGGAGGCTGCCACTGGGATGTCTGTGTCGGTTCCGGTGCTGACCCCCTAGGAATTCTGCCTTAGGAGGCAGCACATGGCCAGCTGCGCCTGAAGGTGCTCGGAGAACCTCCTCTAGAGGAAGCTGCGGGGGGGTCCTGGGGAGCCAGAGGGTGTGACAGGACCTGGGGCTGGGAAATGACGATCACCAGGCCAGGACGGAGGTCTGATGGTGGTTGCTTTAAACAGAGTCTGTTTTGCTGTATTTTCTTCACCAGAGCCGCCTGTTGCTATGGGAACGAGGACAGCACTGGAGCCCACAGCCCGCACGGGCCTGACATAAGCGTGTGAATCACGGCCTCACTCAGGCTCTGCTCAGTGGTCTCGGAGGGCAGCTCGGCAGCCGCGCGCAGACATTCTGTCCAGCTGGTGCCTCTGGTTCCTGGGGGGGACCCTGCCGAGGGCCAGCGGGCATCTCCGAGCGGGTGGAGGGTCTGCCGCCCCCCCAGCCCCCCAAACCCTCCCAGCCCCCCCAAACCCTCCCACGCCCTCTCACTCACCTCCACCCAATTCCCACGGGCCTGCTCCCTGGACCCCTTTCTTAGGTGAGCCCCTCCCCTCAGATTTCACATCTGAGGGCTACAGAGTGTAATAAATACAAGGGATTGGAATAGGGCCTGGCACATAATAAGTGCTCAGTAAATAACAGTTGTAACTTATTATTATAATTTATTATTATTATCCTGAATGAGGAGATGCCGAGGTATTTGGCATACGTATTTTTCCACGGACAAAAGTTTCTGGTTTAAGACACTCCACTGACAACAGAAACTCAGCCTTGAATGCCACAGTCTCTCGACAAGCTGAATTACTACGTCTTCCCTTTATTTGGCTGAGTGGTGGGGGTGGGAGAGATGGACGGACAGACAGAGTGATTCACTCACTCACTCAGCCAGCAGGTGCTCTACACACACGCGCGCCAGGCCCATGCGAGGTGCCGGGGATATAAAGATAAATACGACCCGCTTCTCTCCTCAGCCACATAAATTCGGTAAGTACATGGAGCCCTGAGCGCCGCCTGACTGTCAGTACCATCTCCAGTTGTGTTACTGACTCGGCAAAGGCTCTCAGGTGGGTTCTCGTGAGCAGGAACTGTCCACACTGCAGAGTGAGTGTTTCCTACCGTCCCTGTTAGCCCTGGGGCTGCTGTGCCCAGGAGCCCAATGCCCGATATAAAAAATCACACCAAAACCTGCTCTCAAACTCAGGTTTTCATAAGGGCCACAGAAAGAAACAGGCTTCTCTTCTATCTCTTTTGATACAATGATTTTCATGGGTGCAGACCGTCCTTGACTGGGGCCCGCCTGCTCTCTAAGGGGAGCTTTCACTTGCTACGGGAATTCAGGAGATGAAGTGAAGGGGCGTGGCTGCTCCGTGACAGGCACTGCAGCTGAAGCTTCGGGTCCCTTGACATGAGTGGTGTTGTCGACAAAGCCCAGTTTCTAACCTCCTCCGGAAAGGGGAGGGGGGGAGGGATGTCTGCCTCCTGAGCAGCTCAGTCGATCAGCAGTCCAGGCCGGTGGGCCCAGTGACCACACGACTGCGGAGTTGGTGACAGACTTCCATGAGAGCACATGAGGAAACAGCCAAGAAGCACCGTTTTGGCCCAGGTGCTGGGAAGAAGCACTTGAATGAAAACAGCTGAAGGCGACCAGGACGAGGTGGACGCGCTGGAAGACAAACTGACGTGTCTGCCATCTAGTGCTAAGTGTGAGAGGATGACAAAGGAAGCCCTGCGGATGGGCACAGACGATGTGCAAAGAGGCACCCAAGGGTAGAAGAGAGAAACATGAGACGTGAGAAGGATGCCAAGCACAGGGGGAGAGGAGCAGAGCATGACACACACACGTGCGCACACGCACACACACACATGCACACGTACACACACAGAGGAATGAAAGGAAAATGTTCTAAGAAGTTAGGTTTAATGACAAGGATGGCACAGAGCACACGGGGCAGGAGGTCACTGGAGGAAGTGGTGCAGTCTTTGAGAGGTAAGCATTGAGGGACTTATTGACAGAAGTCATAAACGTAGCTAAAACATTAAAGGAATTCATTGCTGCGGTGCTCACAAAGGAAGATGAGGCAGAAGCCCGAAGCAGACATACACTTCCCGGAGGAGAGGGATGAAATGTGCAGGAAATCAGAAGCGTGCCCGAACAGGTGATCGGGAAATCTGAACCTCCGCAGACTGCCCAGGCTGGGCCCCATGGAGAGAAGTGAGGGAAATTAACATGCAGCAGACAGAGGCTGAGCCCTGCTGCAGGAAGGCCTGGCCGACTGGAGCATGACAGACGCACAGCGATATCGGGCATGAAATCCCTATCTGGTTTAGCGCGGGAGGCTCTGCTATCCCAATAGCACCCGGTGTTTGGAGGTCAGAGCAGATTCCATGCCACCGCCGCACAGCTGCCGGCCGCCGTGGCCACGCAGGCACTGTGCAGGCCACTTGTCCACCTTTTGCCAGAACAGCCCAAACCCCATCTCTTCTGAACGCTCTTTAACTCACAGGAGCCTCCACGCTGCACATTCCTCACCATCCCCGACTGGGACCCTGCCTCTCTGGATGGGACAGCACCTGCAGAAACAGCCTTACCTGGGAGACGTGGCAGGTGATACCCCCACATTTCTGTCTGTTACTGCACAGACAAGTTGATCTTTCCATGCGAAAAACCACGCCCACCCATGCTTCTGAAATCTGCACAGAGTCTTCAGACGGGCAGACACTGGGTGTCTACATGGACACGAGCTCGGGCTCTGACGAAACGGAGGCCACTGATGTTGGCTGGCACACAGCAGTGACACACTGAGGACCCTGCCTCCCCTCGACACTGCCCTCCACTGGGCCACGGGGGCCCTTGACCCCATGGGGCATGATGGCATGGTTCTCACTCTCAGCTTTCTGGCCCCCTGATTCTGCCCCAGCCCCCTTTCCCAGCTGTCGTCTGCCAGGAGTCCTTTCAACCAGCCCGAGTCACCCCCTTCCCTTAGTCCCTGTCCCTCATGGCTCTTTGCCACACTTGCACACATTCCTGCTGTGCCTAAGACAGGTGACTGCTTCTTCCGTATGTTGTCCCAGAACCCAGTTATGTGCAGCAAACAACACTCCTCTTTGCGGGTTTGCTATGTGCTTGATGCCCAGTTAAATTCAACGTTTTTATGCCTCTTGTACACTCTGAGAATGACACAATTTATGGATCTTGCCTATGATCCGGTCACTATTTATTTAATGGTTTAAGATGTTTCGTCGTTGGCAATACTACATTGAAGCTCTTTTTCCTGATCAATAACTGACTCAGTGAGGCAGCTGAGTGAGTTGCTCATGGCCAAATGTGACAGATCACAGTGACCTCCCAGCCGACCCATTCACACTGGCTGGTCCAGAGGGGCTGGCTCCATATAGATGGCCCTGGGACACTCCGGGGAGACAGGATCTCGCGCTCCAACTTGAGAGCTGTGTGATGAAGGGATTCTTCATCTGGTGCCGAGGTGAGGGGTTCGGGCCCTGCTCAGACTCTCTCCAGTGCTTCTCAGCCCTCTCCCACTGAAGAATTCCTTTTGTTATAATCCGTAATTGCAGAACCTCAATATTTCATTTTAGCTAACAAATTTCAGTGGTAAGAAAAATTGGGATTTATGCACAAAACTTAAAAAATATGGGGTCATATATGTATTAAAATGTAGCCCTTTATAAACTGACTTTCATTACATGACCAAAAAAGGGCTTTTATGACCTGATGTTTAGAATTCTTTGTTTCGTGGTTTAAAAATTATCCATTGGCTTACTTTTATAATGTTCAAGTTTGTGTTTTGAAATAAAGAGATAAAAGGTGTCTGAGGCCCAGAACTATTTACAAGTTCTCTGTAAGAAACATATTGTGGGTGTGCACCGATTTTATTCTAAATAAATAGTCAAATGAATATAAATCTGCACAATATTTTCACTTTTAAAAATGCTTTTGTGAACCAGAAACACCTGGAAATGCTCTGGAGAATCTGATCTGACAAACACAATGTCCGATCCCAGCCCAGCCACGCACTGTATGGAAACCTCTGCTCAAAAGGCGGGAAAAGCTTTTCCCGGTCTCTCTCTTCACCTGTCACGGGGCACTCTCTTGGCACTGGGGACTCTAGGCCATATGCTCACACTACACACCCATCTGTGCAAGAGTAGGTGGGGGATGGGCAGACTCAGTCCACAGACTCAGTCCATCGGCCACACACGGACCCTCACCCCTGGTGCTTACGCAACGCCCACCCGAAGAACAGAAAGGTCAGCAATTAACTATTATTTTAAACTCAGAATGGAAGCAGATGCCGACACTCAATGCCACTGTGCGTGAACCCTGACGTTCCTGTGCGCCTGAGGACACTCCATACCGTGGAGGGGACACAGCGCAGGCATGCCCGCTCAGCCCCGATGGCACTCGCTCTCCTTCTGCCCTCACCCCAGGTGCCCCAGTACTGCAGTCCCTGTAGGCACTGCCTTCTCTTTCCTGGCCCAGAGGAACCCAGCGCCCTTTCCCCAAGTCACTTCCATTCCAGACAAAACAGCACGATGATGCCTGAGGCCCAGGCACCTCACCCGACTGCCGCCTGACCACGGGTGCCAAAATGGGGAAGAACCCGCCCGCTCTGTCTTCAGTAAATCCCAAGGTGAAGGCACATCCACAGACAGCATGGTCCATGGGAACGAGTGTCTGTCCCCGGGAGCCAGGCCTGGGCCAGGGAGGGGCAGGCCCGGAAGGCGGCTCGGCCATAAACACGGCTATGCAGCCGGCACAGGACCCCGCAGGCAGACAGGAACCCAGCGACTGCGCCACGGCTGCCCCGTGGGGCTGGGTTCCTTCACCACCACGCTCTGAGCCACGGGCCTCTGGGAGGCAGAGGACTCTGCGGGCAGGGCATTGACCTCTCAAGGTCCCTGTGGTTGCGATCCGCAGGGGCTGGAGGAGTAAGCAAAGCCACAGGATTGGCTTTCAGTAGCTGATGGAGAGACACTCAGAAACGGTAACGATACCCCCACTGTGCAGGAGCTGTCGACAACAAGCCATTAGCGGGCCTAACAAACGGTTCCACTCACCTCGGTGTAGCATTACCTGTACATCAGGAACTATCACAGCGTCTTTCAGAAGGAGACCCTTACCTCATTTGCTGTGTTGTGTGTTCCAACGATTCGGATGAAGGAGGCAGGCTGTCTTTCAAAAGTTACCGACTGCCAGGACCTAAAGGAGGAAGCACAACCATCTGCCTGGTTAGACGGCACAGCTGACCGAGCACACGGAGAGGGAAGGCCGCCTGTCTGTTCCCGGGAGACCTGTGCTGGAGGAGGGATGGGACAGGGACAGGGCTGCACGGAACATGTGGCTGAGGAAGGCAACGGTACCCAATGTTCCCATCAGAGCCTATAGTCTCATTGGGGAAGGTGCTCTACCCTTCTGTGAAGGTGACGTGGCTTCTTATAAAGCTCTCCACAAACGAGTGCCAACTGCACACCAAGCTCACATTGTGACAACAGTGTGGCCAAATAGACATGACCCAGGTCAGCGGGAGTTCGTGTAACAGATCTCCGCTGTGAGATGGGCCTGGCTCTGGGGCCACCGGCTGCATGGCCGCATCCGAGTGGGCACAGTGACTTCCCTGGGGGGCTCTGGGAAGAGGAGAATCAGGGCAGGACTGTGGGTGGGGCAAGTTCCTTGTGAAGTCCCAGCACCATGGTTAGAGAAGTGGGGGTCACTCACTGAGGGATGAGCCCAGTTCTCCTGTCTGATGACCCCCCACCATGCAAGTGATGGCACCTGGGGAGGAAGAGGCAATTTCCCACAGGCCTCCACCCTCCCTTTCAGCTTCCAAATGTACCCCCAAAGGTTTATTCTAAGGACTGCCTGGGCTCTGGTGGGCCCCAAAGCAGCCCTGGTAGTCAGAGGCAGCTCCTCACGGAGCAGCAGGGTAAGCCAGCTCATTTGAAGCCCCCAGAGCCAGGCTTGAGCCCTGAGAGGAGGAGCTCCCGCGTGGTTTTCACTCACAGCTCATCAGAAAGCCCGGGAGGAATGCACGGCACCCACGACTGTAAACGCCAATAATATTTTCTGTAATAAATGTGCGGAGTTCACCATTGTTGCCATCCCTCCTCCACTGCACAGTGGAGACGCCAGCTGCTGGGAGCTGCTTCCTGTAATTGTCTAATTACCAAGGAACACACCAAAGAGAATGATGCATTTTCGGCTTGTTTTCCCCTCTGGTTTCAGGTGTTCCATCTTCTCTCTGCTATGGCCTCCCACTGAGACTGATTCACTGCTGCCTGGACACCAGGCCCCTTAAGGTCATTAAAAAGTCGTTATCATCCTGTGTGCAAAGTCTGTGCCTCAGAAAGCAGTTTTCTGGAAACAGCACAAGAAAAATCACTCTCCTCGTACAAACGCTATCATTCATACGTGAAGGTGAGGCCGGCGGACCATCCCAGAGCTGGCGCTCCTGGCCCTTTCTCTACGGGGACTGTTTGGCTCCCAGACCCACCCAGCTCTTGGAGAGTCTGCTGGGCGGGTTGTGGCCTGGGGGCCAGCGGGCCCTGTGGGGCTTCCACCCTGGGCCTGGGCTCTCACAGGTCTGTCTGGCTGTCACTTCCCAGCTAAGCCGTGGAACTCATAACAGACATGTGTCCTTCTGGCAGGCCTGTGGAAGCGGGGGCCCTGCGGGGGCCTGCTTCTCAGACCACCATCCAGGAAAGGGAAACAGGCCCAGGATAAGTGACAACAGCCAGTGACAACTACCAGGCTCAAGTCAGCTTCCCAGAAAGGATTGGGGTGGAGAGGGGTGGGAGTGGGGGAGGTAAAGATTTTGTCCTTAGCTTTCTAGCCCTAGGCCTCTCAAAAAAATCTTCAAGTGCTTCTGGATGTGAAGGTGACACTTGACCCTTGTAGGCTCAGGGTCCCCAGTACACAATCATGGTCCCAAGAGTGCAGGCAGGTCTGAACCAGCCTCCCGTGGCCCAGCCCCTGCTCCTCCACCAGGAAGACTGGAGGCCCAGGGAAGGAACGAGGTCGCGTTGGGGTCACCCTCCTCTCACTGCTGCTGCTCTGACCATCTCCCTCTGCCCTTCTCCCCCAACACCACTGCCCTCGCTTTGCTTGGGGAGGCAGGGCTGGCAGGGCAGCAGCCTGAGCAGGAAGGAGCATTTGTGGAGTAATAAGATCCAAAGGCCTCAATTTAATACCAATCCTCCATGCCATTACATTAATATCTAATCACATTAGAGTTCATTTTCACTAACACAGCCTGAGGTTGAATAGACGATTTCATTTTCAGCAAAACTGGATACACCCTAATACCAAGGTATCAGTAGGAAGGAAGATGGTTAGGATGAGGTAATGAGCATCACTCCCTCCCCAAGTTTCAGATTCCATTTCCCCCCAACTGCTTCCAAACAGCCTTGATGCTGCTGGAAGGGAAGGTGGCATTGGAACAGTCCTCACGGCTGAGCCACATTTGCAATCATATGCAACCTCCACGGAGGCTGCGCAGCCGAGATCCACAGCGCCAGGAAACACCACTGTACTAGTCCACTCAAAAGCTCAACTGCTGTTTTTGTTGAGAGCTGTAGAAATATTCCTACTTGTCAATTACCCTGAATCTCTCTCTCTCTCTTTTTAAATGTATTGACTTGAGAAAAAGAGAAACATCGATTGGTAGTTCCACTTATTTATGCATTCATTTGGTTTCTTGTATGTTTCTTGTATGTGCTCTGACCAGGATGGAACCCGCAATCGTGGCGTATTGGGATAACCCTCGAACCAACTGAGTTGCCTGGCCAGGTCACCATGAGTCTCTTTTCTGGTAGGCAACACTCACAGAAAACAGGGAACAACAGGGGCTTGACACTGATGCAGGTCAGAGGCAGGGCTGAACCTGAGTAACAGGTGTCAAAAAACACACATGGACTTTGCTTTGAGCACATGGACTTACCCCGAAACCACAAAACCCCCTGCACTCGCTGGCTCTCCACTGGACAAGTCCGTCCCCTTCCTGAGCTGCAATCTCCTCATGTGTCCAATGCTGACAGACAGAACACCCCCCACCCCCAACCCCCCCACCTCCCCCTGCTACAGAATGAGGTCCCAATTACATTACACTGTCATTATACTATCTGCACACATATGAATTCAAAGGTGTCTATAACAATGTCTGCCAAAATGCTGATCAAACTTTTAGTTTGGGATAGAAGAATTTCAAGAGACATTTACTATAGTTTGGTAGAGTATATGTAATCATTTTTTAAAAGTACCTATCTTAATCTACTGCCTAAGGCTCTCCTACCGGTCACGTGACATGAAGTCAGCGAAAAGGCCAGCCTGTGTTATGATGCAGGGTACTTCCGTTGAGAGGGTCTCTGGTGGCAGTCCAGACCGCAGGCCTTAATCCTGGTCCTTCATGGACTGGAGGAAGGATGGCCCCAAGGTTGATGGCATGGGTTCTGGAGCCAGGCTACCCGAGTCTGAATTTCACTTTCTTACTCTCATCAGCTGTGACCTTGGGAAAACTGCTCAACCTTGGTGGGCTTCAGTCTCTTCATCTAATCTACATATATCAAAGGCTAATATGCTAAGTGTCTGTCTAGGTAATGACATCACATAGCAATGTCCAGCAGCTTCCCCTCCCTAGTGATTAGCCTCCTTGCAGTTTCTTCAGCCCAGGAACATGACTTGCTTTATAGCCAGGTGGAAACATTTTACACTTTAACCAAATGTCTGTGAAGCATTTTCCTGTGCCTCATCTCATTTGATCCTCACAGAAGTCCTGAGGTAGGTAGATAGACTCGGTGGAATCCTATTTTCTTTTCATTAGCTGGAAAATGGAGATGTAGAAAGCTTAAAAACTTGACCCAACTGAAAAGAAGTAAAAAATGGTGGACCTTGAAAATGACTTCAGGTTTTCTCACTGCACAGAATATAGTCAAATACTGCTGCAGTTAAATATTTTACCCTTTGTTCTCCCTGTGTGATCTACAATAATAATCTGCTTCGTGTTGATATTTACTGCTGTGTTGCTGACAATTACCTGAAAGAGAAGTTGGGGTGCTTCACTGGGCTGGAAAAAGTTTAGCTACATCAGAAAGCAGGTCTAATTAAGCAAGTTTATTCTATATATATAAAAGGCTAAGTTGACTCGCACATGCACTATACATGCAAAGCTCTCACTGGCGCAATGTGTGTTTTGATCGGTCATTGTCGATTGTGAATTTGGTTGACACTTTTATTATAAAGAAAGGGCAAATAGTGATATTAAAACATTTCTTCTAATTAATTTCCTTTCAATGTTTATGAATTTGTGTACTGGGCCACCAGTAATAACAATAACTATCAAAAAATTTTGGTGAATATTAAACTAACAAATGTAAAAGATCTAGAATAGTGCTGGTGTGTACTAGGTGGTAGAAACAACAGCTGACATGGTTATTACTCCTGTAATTACCATGCAGCCCAATGACCCCGGAAGGACACAGTGCCTCCCTGGCCTCATCTGTGAGTCTCCAAGGGGGATAGTGTATGATTCAATGACTACTGCAGAGGATGCCAGGGGACCCACGCACCTCATCAGCATCCATGTCTTGGAGGCAGAGAGGTAGCCAGGCTTTGGAGGAATCAACAAGTGTTTGTTGAATACACTTGTGAGCTTGGCACTTGCTGGTATTATGGGGCATCCACACAAGATGTAGTGGCTGCCCTTAAGAAGTTTATCATCTCTGTGGGGAGATCAGCTATCCCTCTGTGAACTAATTAGAAAACAATGCAAACAGTATAGTAGTCCCAACTCACAAACTGGTGGTGTTCCAAAACTTCCCTTGTAATTAGTTGTTTGATGCTAAGAAGCATTTTTTTCCAGAGAAATAAAGCTATAAATCTTGATTGGCTTCCTAGGCCCACCGATAAAACTTAATTTAACCCACAATGAGGCTGAAATATATGAAGCTAATAAAAAAAGATGTTGTTGCCATAGTAGTAATTAAACAAGCCAAAAAAACAAGAGATTTAAAACAATCTCTCTAGGGCTGCTGCTTGCGGAATGAGGATTAAACACTGGAATGAGTGTAAAATTGTGGGGATGTGGCTGGAGGATGGTGGGCGGGTGCTGATAAGGTCATGGGGCTTCGGCCTGTCCTCCCTCAGCCTCCCCCCTGCAGATCACGGTGAGGTTTCCCAAGTGCTTCTCGATCGTGATCGACCTCATGTGGTTCCCACAGTCTGCTCCACAGGTGGGCAGCCAACTGAGTCCCACCTCAGAGGCAGGCAGCGAGGCAGGGGTTACCTGTCAGTGTCCGAGAGCCACAGGTGCCACTGACCACAGAAGCCGAGTCAATGGCTACTTGCGTGTGCTCAGAGCCAGCAACTTTCCAACAACCAAGAGGCTGGCACTGGCTGCTCACTGTCACCAGAACATGACGAACACCTCGCGTACGTGCTGGTGTCCTGACGCCAGGACAGGACACCACACACACAGGGATTGCAAGCTGACCTCAGGCAAATGAGAGCCCCTAAAGCCTCAGTTTCCCGTGTGAAAATGGGGTAACGGCACTAACCGTTTAGGGGTGTGAGAATTCAAGAGGAAACTGAGTGCCTCGCATGTGGTAAAGGCATCGTACCTGCTGGTTGCTCCTGTTAAATCTTTATATTCACCCACTGGAGACCTGGAGAAGGCAGGGGGCTCCTTCCCTCCACACAGATCACTGTGGAGGGATCCGAAAGATCTGAAGCACAGGCTTGCCACACGCAAGTTAGAGGACGCTACCCAGAGCGTGGGACCACGCACAAAACTGCACAGAGGTTACTCATTAAAACATACATGCTTGTAAAACATTTTCTAAATATTCTGGAAGGACATATGCTGAACCCATGGCAGTGGCTGTCTCTGAGGAGAGGGTAGGGATGGGATTGCTTTGGGGGAACAAAGGAGACTTCAACATTAACTGGAAGATTTTATTTCTTTGATTAAAATAAAAAAGACTTGAGTATATATGAAAAATATTAACTAGTCAATTCTGGGGATAAGTATGTGAGAGAATGTTATATTACTTTTTAATCTCTTCTGTATTTTAAACAGTTCTTTAAATAAATAAAAAGAAAGAGGAAGAAGAAAGGGATTAAACCACATCTGCATTTATGTGAGAGTTTGCCAGAGGTGGAATTAACTAAAGTGCAAATATAAAAACCAGGGAGAAAGGTGGAGCTATTGCCCGGGGGTGGGGGGTGGGGGGAGACTGTCACCATCTGTCAATGAGGGTGTGTGCCAGGACTCTGGGGGCCACAGGAGGAAGGACCGAGGAGAAGGGCTTTCCAGCCTATGCCCTGCCCGCCTTCCCCGGGACCCGAGGGTCCCAAGCCCAGGGTGCCTGGTCTTTCCGCTCTGCAAACACACGACTCTGCTGCCTACACTGGAGAGAGTGTGAATGCCAGAACTTTCTGTAGGAGACCTGCTGAGCAGGGGGACGGGGACAAGAAAGCACCTGGCCAGGGCCAGACTGGCAGTGAGACACCGCAAACTAACCCCCTGGGTCCGTGGCCGGCAAACTGCGGCTCGCGAGCCACATGCGGCTCTTTGGCCCCCCCTTGAGTGTGGCTCTTCCACAAAATACCACAAAATACCACGTGCCGGCGCGCACGTACAGTGCGATTGAAACTTCGTGGCCCATGCGCAGAAGTCGGTATTTTGTGGAAGAGCCACACTCAAGGGGCCAAAGAACCACATGTGGCTTGCGAACTGCAGTTTGCCGACCAATGCCCTGGGTTAATCTTTGCTTCCTCCACTAAAAACACCGCTTGGGAATTTAATAAAGGTTTCATATTTAATATGTGTATTCTCTCTCTCTCTCTCTCTCTCTCTCTCTCTCTCTCTCTCTCTCTCTCTCTCACACACACACACACACACACACAACAGAGAAAGATTAAGGAGATGTTACCATCTCTGTGTCAACACCTCAGAGCGAAGACACTAGGAAGCAGGCGGACTGACCCTGCAGAAGCCTAAAAAGGCTCATGTGCTTGAGTCACCAGTGCCTCTGATGGTGACGGTGTGTAGAGGCCGAACCAAGAGCACTAGTTGAAAGCAGGTAAAGGAGCAGGGGGACACCCCCAACTCTCCTGTCCTCCTCCCTAAACAGTGGGGACGGGCCCCCTCCATCTTGGCAGGAGACGGGGATTTCACTCTGGAGTCCTTGAACATAGAGGGTCTGGACCCTGCGGGCATTGGGCATAGAAGGTGGGGTTCTGCAGGGGCTAAGAGGAAGGGGTCACATGGAAGTGAGTAGCCCAGAAGGAGACTTCTGGGCACTCAGGCCTAACCCCCAGGCAGGAGACTGACCAGCACAAGAGGAAAGACCACAAGATACTGATCTACTTTCCTTGTCTCTGTCCCTCCATGCTTCTCCCCATAAATATTTATCAAGTGCTTTCCCTGGAACAGGCCTTGTTTTAGACTCTGCCCTCAAGAAGCTTCCATTCTAGTGGAAGAGAGAGACAAACAATTTGATCTGAGTAAAAGAAGGGCCATGGGGGAAACAAGCAGTTATGTAGACAGAGCGGGGAGCACCGCTTTGGGTAATGTATTAAGGAAGTTCCCTCTGGCACAGGGACAAATGGCTAAGACTAACACGAAAGGAGGAAAGGCCACGCCGAACTGGGAGAGGGCTCCTGGGTTGGGTCTGTGTGGGGACAGGGTCTCCAGGGAACACCCAATCCCCTCTGCTGGCCTCTAGTGAGGTCCACCAGACAGCCACATGCAGATGCTACGAGACAGCTTTCTCAATGCCAAACTTTTACAAGGAAACAGCCAGCCAAGGATCAAAGACTCTAACATGAAAGATAGAGACCAAAAGCAAACAGAAACGAAAAATAACTCAGAGGATATAGATATAATTCAGCAAGCAGAATAAAACTTCAGAAAAAAACCTATAATCCCTCTAGAAAGGTAAGAGAAAGTATTATTACATGTTTGAAATAGAATAAAATAATATGAAAAGGAATATCTGGAGAACAAGGAAATGCTCTCATAAATTAAACTGAGTTGAAATACATAACTTAACAAAATCGAAACTTAAGTTGAGGAAAGTTTTCAGAATGTCAAATAAAGTGACAGAAGTAGAAAACAGAAGAAAAAGGATAAGAGGAAGAGAGAGAAAAGGGTAAGAGAAGGAGAGAATCAAACTAAGAGGCCCACCACCCAGAGAGCTGATCCAGAGCGCGTGGAGAAGTGGGCTAGAAAATCGCGCAAGTAGCAGGAGACACCTTCCCAGGCCCGAGGACTTGAGTGTCCAAGTTAAAGAGGCCACCACAGTCCATGAGAAAACACCAGCCCCAGCATGTTCCCGAGACACCAGAGGATCTAAAAGCTCTGGAGGAAAGCAGGGCAACAGGAAGAGGTGGGGGCCAGACCAATGAGCTGCTTGAACAGCAGCAACATGGGAGCTGGAGGGTAAGGGAGCCCTTCAGTCCAAACGCTGAGGGAGAACTTAGTTCCCAGCCAGAGGACTGTTTCCAGCCAAACTATCGTCAAGTATTAGATAGAACAAGGAAACTTTCATTTAGGCATCAATCTCAAAAATTTACTTCCAGTGCATTCACAAGAAACTAATGGAAAATGAACTCCACCAAACAAAATGTTAAAGGAAGGCAAAGAAAGTTGTGGAATCCAGGAAACAGGAACAGGGGCCTGGGAATGCCCAGATGGTGGGGGCAACCAGAGGGAGAGGGAAGGTGGGGCTCCCAGGGGACCTTCTCAGGAGAAAAACCCACACTGACTTAACAGAGACGTTAGAGCAGGTTGAGGGAATTTGTATCCCTCTTCAAAAGATAGGGGGAAGAGTTGGTGGTCATAGAAAATTAATGAAATGTGTAAAATACAAAGTAATTTTTAACTCCAGGAAAAACAGACGAATGAAAAAAAGTGATCATAACACGTTACATGGACAGCTCTGAACAACAGTTACATAGTCATGCTAGTGGCGACCATAAATGATACACAAAGAAAAGCAGTAACTGGAGAGGGAGGGGGGGAGAGGAGGTGGGGGAAGGGCAAGAAGGCCTAAACCATTTCCAAAGTAGGAAGACAACAGATAATTTTGATAACAGAATTAAGAAACAGAATAAGCATGTTGTTTAGAAACATGAAGGTATAGACCAAGAGAGAGATCTGAAACAAATGAACGTGTCTGCCCCCAATCTGAGTCTGATGGCATGCTGGGCTGGACAAGTAGAGTCCAGGGGACTCTCACACCGGGAAGAAGTGCAAACTGACACATCCGCAACCAGCAGCATTTGAAATGTCCACAGGCCTGGCGCAACTCCTCCTCTATCGCTGCTTATGGTCTGCTCTATGCTGGCCCCGCTGGGACCGGGACAGCAGCATAGGACAGCCTGGCGGAACGGTGCGGACAGGAGAATAGAAATGACCTAAATGCCCATCCCTGCGGGCTGGCTAAGAAAATGTTGGTACATCTCTCTCCCTACTAGGAAAGACTAGCAGGAAAGAAAAAAAGAAAGACTAGCAGCTGGACAGCTGGATGGAAGTGTGTGTGTGCGAGGTGGGGGGAGTAAGTGGAGAGTCAGCCACGGGTGGGGGCACGACTCTAGAGATCTCCACGGTATAGAAAAACAGGGAAAAGGCACATCTGTTTATGCGTAAACCATCCTCTCTGGAGGAGGGCATGTCACTGTCCCTATAGTTTTTAGCTTTTAAACCATATTAAATGTATTTTCTTTGAATATACAATATTTCCAAAATATTAACTTTTTTTTTTAAGGAAAAAAGGAAAGAAGTTGCCTGTGGGAGAGGAACGTGGGGTGGGAAGGGTAAAGCAAGGGACTGCTGCTCTTTGTTACAGCCTGTGGTTCTACTTGGTTTTTACAACTATGTACATGTGTAACTTTGATAAAAAATGAAAAAATTCAAAAGTTAAATCAAGAAAAGCAGTGAAGAAAGGGAGCAGAGCCGGCGGTGAGGAGGAGCAGAAAGGGTGCGGGGAACAGCTGTGCCCACGCCCTCGGGAGCAGGGCCTGCAGGCTAACAGGAACCTTGTGGGAGATTCCCACGTGGGAGAAAACTAAGACTCTCCCCACCAGCGAGCCCTGGGCCCTGAGACTTGCTGTGTCCCAGGCCTTGAGAGCTCGGCTGGGTGAAGCCGGCTGACAGCCCTTTAGGAGCGCCTCGCCCTCGGCAGCTGACCCGCCGCTGCCTGCCATCCCTCCGAGCAAGCTGTTCTTACTGTCTTCCTCGCCCTTGCGATGGCCAAGGCCACAGCCATCTCTTTCATCATTCCTAAAGGTGCGCCCTGGACTGGGCATGTGAGGAGAGCGTGTCCTCCAGCACTGCGTGAGGGGGCTTCTCCAGCTGTCACCCTCAGACTGGGCCCTGGGGGCCTCTCCCTGGTAGCTCCCAGCCAGCCTGGATGGTCCTGGGGTCCCCTCCTTTGCTCCAGAGAGAGGGTGTCTATGCAGCAGATGTTACAGCTGCCTCACTGGCCTGATTCACAGGGAACTCGGACCTGCTTATTCACCCTGTCCGTCCATCCGTTCCACAGCCATTTGTTGAGAGCCCTGCATGCACCAGGCTCAGGTACACAGGGGCCAAGTCTGCCTAACCTGACTGCAGACCTGATGGCAGGAAAACAGCTCGTTAGGAGCCACCAGGATCATGATCACTTGGTCACATGCTGATCGGCCAAATGCTTCCTGAGAGCAAAGGTCACACATGGGAGGCTCACAGACATATTTTGCTGGTTTGCTGAGTAATTTTTAAAATTGGAGTTAGCTGCCACTTAAAAAATGGGAGATGACAAATAAAAGTACAAATTTTTGGTTTCTCTTGAAAACGAGAAGATCTGGCATCCCTGGGCCCTCTTGGAGCCGAGGTGAACAGGCCAGGCCAGGCCTGAGCTTCTGGCGGTCTCCACCATGCCTGGGTCTGCCCTGGGCTACTGTGCTGGCCTGCATCACCCACCTGGCCAAGCAGGCGGCCAGGTTTCTTTTCCAGCCTTAGACAGAGCTCAGGTGGTGGTGAAATGGAAGGAATTAAATTTCTAATTCTTGTGCAGGACTCCCACCACCTCAAAATTCTTTGGGGATCCAGCACCAGAACTGATACACAAATTATGTTTTAGTTTAAAACCCCACAAACCTATCTTCTGTGCTGTTCTCATCTTAGCCTCAAGACCAGGACAAGGAGGCTCTTGGAAGGAGGAAGCGCTGACAGTCTTCAGTTGCTCCGGTGGAGCTTCTAAAATTCCAACTCCAAGTTGCACCTCAGACCAATTAAAACTCAGAGCCTCTGGGGCGGGCCCTGCCTGAGCTCCTCAGGTGACTTCAATGCACAGCCAAGGGCGCGCCCTTCCTCCTGCACTGACGGAGGGTGCGGAGCAGCCTCCTGGAACAGAACGTGTCATTTTCTGTCCCAATTACAGTGCACCTGGGATTTCTGGGCCTTTACTGCTCTCACTGAGCCGGTCTTAGGTTTTGCCTTCCCTGTTCAAAGCATAATTTTCCTTTTTAGAGTTTCCTCTCAAAGAAAAGGCCCTGACCCTGGCCAGCTCCTTGGGAGTGGAGCTTCTAACCCTGTGGCAGCTACAGGAAGGTCTGTGTCCTGGGGACACTGGGAGTGTTTCAGTGTGGGGGGGGGGTCGTAAAAAGGGGGGGCTGTTTTCATACTCCACATCTCGCTCAGTCCCCATCCCCAAGCTCCAGCGCTCCTCAGTGCCCCTAAGGGGGTGCAGTAATTGATGATTAGCATTCCACAGCTTGGCTTACATCCTGCTAGCCTGTCATATTTAATTACATTTTAACTATATTCGTCTTCAATAATAGCACGAACATAATTTAGATAATTATCTCTCTCTTATTCTCTGAGTCTGTCTCACTTAGAGCTCCTTGCAACGAAGATCGCTTTCTCGGTGCAAACACATAAACAGACTCTGGGCCAAGTGCTTCTCTCTCTTGCAGCAGCTGTGCTACAAACCCAGTGGTTTTGAGTGTCATGCAGACAAAAAGGAAATTCCTGTTTCTTCCTGTCTCTGTATTCATGTTTGTACACAACCAGGGGTGGGAGCTGGTGTGTTTGGGTGTGTGCACACCCCACACCCGCACGCTTCCCAGCACCTGGACAGAGCTCTGCATGGTGTAGCAACAGGGGCGGCCTAGTCAATCAAATTAGCACCTATAATACACCCTCTCAGTCTGGCATTTCTTACCAGGTTTAATGGTTCCCTCGCAAACAAACTGTTGAAACAGTTCTAAATGTCTGGTTAGTCTTCTGAAGAGAAGTTCTTTCTAATAGGGTTTCTGTCACACATGCATCTTATCATTCATGACCTTCAGCTTTGCCTGTCGTTAGCCTCCTCTGAGAGACCGCCAGGCCCGAGAGACCTGGGACCCTTCCCAGAGGGAGTGTCTTCAGCCCACTGCTCCAGGGTCAGGAGTCCCTACACCCCACCCAACACCAGTGAGGTCACAGGCCACCCGAGATCCTCAGCTCCCACCTCGTCCTCACTCAGGGCAAAAGGTTCCTTTCTCAGGAGCCTGTCCACTGGCTTCTCTGGTGAAGCCGGCCAACACAGCGGAGCTTTTTAGTTACCAAGATTTTATGTTGCAAGTTCCCACATCTAAGAAGATTTCTGAACAAAAAAGTGAATAAAAAATGGGTTCCAAAACAGCTACTACCAAAGGCAAACTTGCCCAAAGTTTAGAAATCTGGAGCAAGAAAGAACTTGAACAAATTCACAAGATACAGTATGGATGGGGATAGGAGGTCTTCAGCCCCAAATTATCCAGGTTCTGTCCATTTCCTTGGAATTCCCAAAGGCTCCAATGAATATGGATTTTGTATAAATATTCACTTTCGCTTAACCTTGTCTGATATTGAAGGGATATCTATTTGCTTAAGATCAGTTACTCGTCTTTTCAGACAAATTCACTGCTCATATGGTTCTCCGTCCACATCAGAGCCAAGTACCCCTTTGACCCTCTGAAAACAAATACCAGCAAGTAGTCCCCGCAGGGTTAAGGGGCAGGCAGATAAGGTTACAGGGGTGTCTGTGTAGTTCACCTTGGCAGATTTGGCTCAGTGGTTGGCCCGAAGACCAAAGGGTCTTGGGTTTGATTCCAGGTCAAGGTCATATTCCTTGGTTGCAGGTCTGGTCGGGGTGCGAGTGGGAGGCAACCAATTGATGTGTCTCTCTCACATCGATATTTTCTCTCTCTCCCCCTCCTCCTTCCCTTCCACCCTGTCTAAAGATCAATGGGGGGGGGGGGGGGGAGGAAATATCCTCGGGTGAGGCTAAATAAATAAATACATAAATAAATGGACTCTTGCTGCCACTTGTTTGGGAGGCCAAAATTCATGGCTCTGGAAATAAATATTCACAAAGAATTCAGGAGCCAAAGAGTTGTCTAGACCAACAATGGCCATCACTACGTGGAGTCCACCAAGTGGCCCTTCTGATGTGATCGGACACACTACTAGCTGATGTGCAAGAGGGAAATTAGTAACCTGCTGATTCTGGCAAGTGAGTAGTAACTCTTGGCTCAGAAGAGAAATTCAAAACCACTTACCGTGGTGACCAGGAAGGGTTGTGGAGGCCTGTCCCGGGTGACGTTGGGGGAGTACGGGTACGGCCCTCCCTAGCGGGTGAGGAGAGTGGGAGAGCTCTCTTTCAGAGCCAGGGCTCCCCATCCATGGCACAGATTCTGGGTTTGCTGTTCACCTCCCTCCAATGACAGCTGGGTGAATCCATCCCTGCCTGGCTGTGGTGTCACAGGCTGCGATGTTCCTATAGGTACAGCCTGGGCTACTGTAGGCCAGGCCTGTGGTAGGGGTGAGGGGACTTGAACAGGTGAAAGAAGACTCACTTCTCCTCCCCCATAGCCCTGCAACCACTAAATACCTCGATTTGCTCCGTGTTGTTCATGAGGGATGTTTTGGTCCCTCAGTGGAATTCCCCACTTGGGAATTTTGCTGAAATCTGCCTGAAGGGTAAGAACTACCAAATGAATGGAAGAGCCGGCAGCCTGGCCCACTTTGTGGCAGCAGACAGTTCTAGAGGCTGGTGGGGAGGGCAGATTTGGTCTGCTGTTCCTGAGGATTCCCTGTCCCCGGCAAGCTGCATGCCCAACAGAATGACTGATTTAAGGACGTGAGTGGCTCCTTTCAGCCAGTGAGGACCCACACTGACTCGGAAGAGGCTGCCGCCGCCAAGGGAGCGCCACCTCCTCCTTGGCTCTGCGTGACTGCCCAATGCCATGTCTCCCAGAAGCACACTCTCAACGAAATGCACACTGGAAATATGAGGAGTAGGCATGGGCAGGAGCCAATTTTCAAATGTTAAGAATCTGGCAATTTCATTTCCTAGTGTTTTAAATACCGAATGCATTTAGAACACAATGAGGTCTAAATGCCCCCTGAATTTCAAGTTTAAAAAAAGGACTGCTTTTATAGAAGTTCATGCCAAAAGCCTGTGCAGAACAGCACCTGGCCCCGACCTCAGAGCCACTACAGTGCACAGCCCGGCAAGCAGCTGCCTCAGGAAGGGCAGGCGGGCAGCCTCCGAATCAAACCTGACCAATTTCATACCTAAAAATCACACTGAGTCCCCGCAAGTATTCCAAACCCGATGACATGCCAAAGCCGTTCAGCGCCCAGCACCGGGATAGATTCAGTACAAACTTAAAAATAGACTCTCTCTCTCTCCAGCCATTAAGGGCCTGATATTTGCAGCTGAACGGATAAGAAATTGGGGGCACTGGGGAGAGCTTTAAAAATCTCCCGAGTACAAAAAGAATGTTTCTCTATGATGAAAAGTTTGGCTCTTAGCACGGAGCCCTCGAGATTAGCCTGGAGCCATTCAGTGCAGGAACCTCTGCATGTGAGTTCTGTAATAGAAAGGTGACAAGTGTTCTGACAGCCCCATAAAGGCCTTTTCCAGAATTTGCATAAACTGCCACATTCAACACAATTAAAGCAAGACAGTGAATGGCCTGCTAGCTGATATAAGGCAGTGCTGTGAGGGCAACAACCTTTCTTCTGGGACCTTTCTGACAGAAAGAAAGTTGACTTTTAAAAAATCATTTCTTCCTCGTTTCAAACACTTTCTTAATAATAGTAATAAAAAAATCACCACCCCTCAACTTGGTGTGGTGACTTTCTGGGTCCTCTATTTGTTGGCCTAGCCCTCTGAAGGCTGTGTTCTGTTGTAAGCCCCTGGCTCCCCTAGTGCTGGGTCCAAGCCACCCTCTGGCCCCTCTGCCCCACGTCCAGTCCTCGCTTGCACAGGCCTAGGCTCAGGCAAGAAGAAACTTGACCTGCGACCCTGCTCTGCCCCTCTCCGAACCTTGGGCCAGGCTGCCTCACGGTGTCCTCGTGTAGGCAGCCAGAAGCAGCCTGAGCTCCCTGTGAACGCACAAAGCTTGGTGGACAATGGGACAGGTCAGCTGACAACAGGGCATGTGTTAAGCACATGAATTAAGTTGAATGATTTAGATAACTTATGACATAACCAGAAGCCAAGACAGGTAGGAGGCCGTAGCTGGGCAAGGAGAGAGGCTGGGGGCATGGCAGGCCAGGGCTGTCATCAGATCACTTGAATTAGTCACAGGGAGAAAATCAGGGAGAAAGAAGTTGCACAGGTGGCACCTCACTCTGAGGAATCCTGTTCTCCCCAGGCCAGCAACCTCAGAGATTCCCTGCCCGCATTTCCTGAACCGAGGCCACGAGTGTGCCCATGAGTGTGTGTGTGCCCCATGCCCAAGATTTGAGCCTTGTATTTCTTAACACCTGCTTTGACCTCTGTTCATGCCCCCAAGGCTAAGACACCACACAATGGCTTGTTTACTATGAAGTAGTGAAGTAGTAAACTACGGCTTCCCTTCAGGCAGTGTCTCAACATGCTCTAGTTATTCACAGCCCAGGCCCTGCCTGAGGGTCTGCAGAGTTAAAGGCTGCCTGTCAAGAAGTCAAATTGCATTCAGCAAGGTTAACAGCTATCCTTGGCACATAGAAATCTCTTACAGTAAAGACTGGCTCAGTGGATAGAGCGTCGGCCTGCAAACTGAAAGGTCTTCGGTTCAATTCCGGTCAAGGACACGTGCCCAGGTTGTGGGCTCGATCCTCAGTGGGGGGCTTGCAGGAGGCAGCCAATCAATGATTCTCTCTCATCATTGATGTTTCTATCTCTCTCTCCCTCTTCCTCGCTCTCTGAAATCAATAAAAATATATTTAAAAAAAGAGAGAGAGACTTGCTGAAGCCAAATCTGCTTATTTCTCTGTATTACGTCTTGGGGAGGAAAGTTGCTGGGCAAAGGAAATGGATGGGAAACCTGACCAGTAACTCTTACTTTTTTAAAAATTTAAATTCTTTATTGTTGAAAGTATTACACGTCTCCCTTTCCCCACATTGACCTCTCCCCGGCTGCTCCCACCCCCAGCACAGGCCCTCACCTCCCTATTGTCTGTGTCCATTGGTAGTAACTCTTTCTGATTCCATTGTCAGCCTTTAAAATCAGATAGATAAGCTATTAATCTCAGAAAGCCAGCAGTGAATGTGTGCAATAAATTTGTCATCATTTTATGAATAAGTTCTCGGTCATGAGGCCTTACTGTCTGGCAACTCACCTTTTCCATGATATTTTCTATCACTGGTATTTGGGAGCAGCTTAGAAAGAATATTATTTGTGTTCCTGTAGATCGGAACATAAAAAACCCTCAGAATGATGGAGATGTACGGGCTTCACACCTGCCCCGGGCTCGCTAGACAAACAGCTTACCAAGGCTCAATGGACAGCCCTGGGGGACAGGACTCACTCTTCTGGTCCAGAGGCGCACTCATCCCTCAGAGCTGCTGACAGAGGCCCTGTTACTGCTGGTGACGTTGCAAATGCCCATTGGCTTTCTGTCAGACTGTCAAACAGAGCTGTTGGCAATCCTAACCAGCAAGATGTTCAGTCAATATTTTTGAAAAATTCAACCAAGTGTGTGAAAGTATGAAGTAGATTTCCCTCCAGTTGCTGGATAATTTGCTCATCTCCCTGCTTTGTGGTGGCTCTGTCCTGTAACAATCATGCCAGTATCCTGCTGGGCAGTCCCAAAGGGCTGTGGGTTTGAGATGTAGAAATGGATGAAACTTCAGCTGTTCTGTCATTCAGCTGATTGTTTTCCCCCCATCGAGTCGGCAGCACTCCAGATCTGAAATTCTGTACTGAGGAGCCTTTAAACCAGAGATTAACAACCCAAAACCCTCCTTACACCACTGACCCTAATAACATGGTCTTGCCTAACCACTGCCCCAGGGAGAAGGCCCCTCAGTTCCCATTTGGAGGCTTTGCAGAGCATATATTTCTGCCTTCACGCCTTGAGAAGGGTCACTGCTCGGACCTAAAGATGACACTCCTTTTGGAGTCACTTCTGGATATGACAAAACAGCATGAAAGGGAGCCACACTGTTGGGCTTTGGGGAACAGCAGACTGGTGCAGGTCTGAACACTTCTGAGAGTCCTTGGCCAGGACCCCTTCTGTAGTGAGCAAGTAGTCGGACGCGCAGAGTGCATGCTACAGAAATGCAGCATTTGGGAAACACAGGCTCCCTCTGAGGATCTTAGCTGTTGGGACTCCCAAGCCTGGGTCCCTGGATGAATGGCTTTTCTGCATGCATGGCAGGAAGTGTATGCCCTCCATTCCTCTACTCTGTTATGCCCCCCAGTATTGCTCAGCAGCTCTGACAGCATCTGAAGAATTTGCCTGCAAGTGAATTCCCAATGGTCTTCATAACAGAACCCCTCCACAGTGACCTGTGCTGTAGCTGTCACTCACACCTGCCGTAAGTGAAGACAGCAACTGCCTTTAGAGAACACGACACTGTGGTCCAGGGTTGCCCATGGGTGGGAAGTAGCTGTGCCTGCACTGGGGTTCTGATGTGCATTCTCATGCGCTGGTCCAGGGGCTCTCACATTGGAGCTCACCAGCACAGCTGCAGGGTGTGCTACACACAGACGGGGGTAGGGGGTGGGGTGGGGTGTGGGGTCGGTCCCTGAGATGGAACCTAGAGCTTCTGATGCCATAGGTCTAGGGTGGGACCTGAGGATCCTGCCTTGTGTGCGGGTCTTCAGAAGTGGCTCTCATCTCATTCCTGGCAATTCAACAAGCATGTCAGACCCCTGGTTACAGCAATTATTCTAATTCAAGTCTATGGCTACCCCCAGGGTCAGCAAACGTTACTGTAAAGGGCCAGGTAGTAAATAGTTTAGGCCATACACCCCCATCACATATACTTCTTTATTTTTTACACTTTAAAAACACAAAAACCATTCTAAGCTTAGAGGTCAGACAAAACCAGGCTATGGGACGAATTTGGCCCTGATCCCTGCTCTCCCCAATCCCCTTGACACCCTAAGGTCCTGCCATAACCCGTTTGGCTTCCCTGGGGCTATAGTCTGTTTCTGACCCCGGGTTCCCAGGCTGGGTCCCTGCTGCCCCCTGGACCTGCCAGACTTCCCCGAGGACTGCTTACCCTAACTTTTACCCTCCTACAGAGAAGAACTTCTGAGATATTTTCTCACACAACAGTAGGCAAGACCCATGTCCAGATCCCACCTTCATGGGTCTGGAATGTCCACCGCCAGCTGCCTGTGTTCCCTCAGGCTGAGTGTGGGGGCACAGGCGGAAGCTCCCAAGGACAAACAAACTGGAGCTATGATTAGGCAACTTCACAAAGGAAACACTGTCATCTTAATTTTCTTTATTCTCAAATCCCAATGATCAACAGATTGTATATTTCTCAGACACAAAAATTGAATGACTAGTTAAATGACATTTAATTT
Source organism: Myotis nattereri (assembly GCF_964212035.1). Lineage (NCBI taxonomy): Eukaryota > Metazoa > Chordata > Mammalia > Chiroptera > Vespertilionidae > Myotis > Myotis nattereri. The sequence goes on from NC_138081.1 coordinate 10,952,495, forward strand.
CTCTATATAGGAAATTTAATTTCTAATTACAAATGACCTTTTACCCGATGGGAGAAGTAATCCCTGTGTTGAGCGTGACTTTCTGGATATACCCCTCTCCTGCACAGTTCTGCGGTGCCCACCAGGCCTGCACGGGCCTGGGACACTGACAGCTATGATGACTGACTAGCTCTTGGTGCAGGTCGAGTGAGAAGCAACACACACGAGCGCTGCTGTCTGCTCCTGCAGAAGGAGGACGAGGACACTGATCCATCACTTCCTCTTCTGCGGACCAGACATGCTCTCCTCACAAAGTAGCACCTGAACCCAGCTTCTTGACTTTCATCTTTCTGATAAATTCTCTGCTTTGAAACTGCTCCCATTCTGCCATGCAATCTGGGAGCTTGTCACGCATCTCACGTGTGATCTGACCGTGGGACAACATGCCCCTAAAGTTCTGCCACTCTCCAGGAAAGATAAGGCCAGGTCCTCTTGAGAGGGTGAGTGTTCCTATGGTAAAATTAACTCAGCAGCCACCAAAGATAGGAAAGCAAATAATGGTGGCCATTTTTGCCATATTTTTAATATGGTATATCAATGGTATTTAACACTGTTTTAACATGGTAATACAGGATGTCAGATTCAAGAGCTGACATGGCTGTCTGTGCTTACAATACTGAAATAAACAAGCATGGAAGTGAATTTGTTAAACACCAAGATAATGAAGAAGCCATGCACTCCTTAGTGTCTGTCGCTCTGGGCTGGGGGCAGTGGCAGCAGGAGCAGGTGAGCAAGAAGCCCGGCTGGAGTGGTGCGCGAGGTGAGGAAAGTGTCCCAGAGGGTGAGCGTGCCATCGGGTGGCCCCGCCTTCTTCAGAGATGTGGTTCGGGGACACTGACCTTTGCCAGCCCCTGAGGAGCCAGCTGTGCTCTTGCAGCAGAGCTGAGTGGAAAGACCCTTTGATGGGAGTTTCCTCCTGGCTTTCTTTGAACAAGCTACTGTGGCAGTGAGAAAGCTTCTTAACCCCAAAGGAGCTTATACTGGAAACTGCTTGTGGAAAGGGGAACAAGCCGCCAGTGTTCTCCCCGGGATGGATCTGAAGCTGTCCTTTCTGCACGGTGGGACGATATACACTTGTACTGGCCAACAGGGATCTTTTACTCACTCTCTTAAAGGTTTACAGAGTGTGATTCATTTCAGAAATGAGACTTGGTAATGCAGATGTATCACAATGAGAAGCCTGCCTTTAAAATGTGACTTAGTGATGCCTATACTTATTCACTGACACCTTTATAAAACTGTTAGTGTGGAAATGTATTTGTCTTTTCAAAAGTAATTCTTCCTTTTACAAGTGTCAAGCAACACAAGAGCCGTACATTAAAAACACAGCAGGAAGAGTAGCCGTGGTCTAATTACATTATGTGGAGGCACCGTAACACCGAGCTCGTCCTTTTTAGATTCCAGCCACACCACCACTAGGCATGGCCAACGTCTCCTTTCCAGCAACCTCCACCCAAGCCTCTGAGTCCTCCGCTCAGGGCTGCTACTGTAACCAGAGAGCAGAGAAAGGCTCTCCAAGGTCACACAGATGCAACAATGCAGTAAATAAACAGCCAACTGATGATGATTTAATGCTGCTTTTCTTCCTACCTTAACTTGGTTTATGAGCAGATATTGATGATTTAACCTTTTAGCCAATTAGAACAGAAGGTTTGATTGACAGCAAATGAATAAATACCGTTTTAGTGCAGGAGATAGAGTCATCCTCCCCAATTAATCAGCACTCTGCCCCAGTGCAGGAAACATGATATCCATCACGCCGCTCCGTTACAGTCCCTTGGGGTGTCATTTCATGGCCTACCAGTAAAAACTGCACATTTACAGCAACTGCCCCTCGATTACTGTCGATAACATCTAATTGATATGTCAAACCTCCAAGGAATGCAGTAAATTGAAACACTGCCTCCCCAAAGAAAATCAACTGGCAAACAGGTAAATCAGCACCTGCCTTCCTGTAATCCCTTAGCCACCTCTCGACCAAAAGACTCCCCCTAGAAAGCCAATGCCACCATCTTCACTTCAGTCTCAGACATCCACTAAATTCCTGCCCACAGGATGTCACCGTGAACTCTGAGTACAGCCCAAGACAAGCCACCGAGCTTCAATCATTCTGCCAATGAAAGCCTAGCTCAGCCGTGGGTGCCACAAGCATGGCATTACATGGGGTGCAATTCGTTAGAGAACAATAACGACTGGATAATAATACTGCAGGTTGTCTCTGAAGATCAGGCAGTGCTGTCAGAAATACGATCTCATTTACCTTCCAAATATCCCTGCAGTGCAGGGCGGAGCTGGAGTAATTATTCACAGCTCTGAAGATAAAATGAAGCCCAGAGAAGGTAAGAGACTAGCTTAATCACTTATCATGAACTGGATACATTTGACACTGACATAAAAGATTTGTCTTTAAAAAAAACCAAAAAACAAAAAACAGGACTTAGCCCAGCCGGTGAGGCTCAGTGGTTGAGTGTTGACCCATGAACCAGGAGGTCATGGTTCGATCCCCGGGCAGGGCACATGCCCCGGTTTCAGGCTCAATTCCCTGGGGGGGAGGGGGAGGTGCACAGGGGGCAGCAAATCAATGATTCTCTCTCATCATTGATGTTTCTATCTCTCCCTCTTCCTTCCTCTCTCTGAAAGAAAAACATATTTAACAACAATAACAAAAGGATTCTTAGCCATTCAAATACAACACTTAAAAGTATTATTAAAAGTCACATTGATGAAGGGAGAAAGAACTAGAGTAACACTGATAATTCATTCAGTTTATTTACTTAACAAAAGAACCCTGATTTTAATAATGGACAAAAGAGATGTAGCAGATGCGTAAAGATTCTAGTGGAAGAATATATAACATTCATCTGTCTCTAAAAAACAGGAACACCCATATATAGCAAATGTAAAGTAGACAAGACAGACATATAAAATATACATTTATAGTAGGTGTACACACACAGGCAGGTGTGTGGCCACACATGTTCCTTCTGGCATCCCATGCTAGTTTCTCTCCCACTGCTTCCTTTACTTATTCTTTTGCTATTTAAAACAAAACAAAAATATATCTCACTAGAGGTCAGGTGCATGACATTCGTGCACTGGGGGCAGGGGTTCCTCAGCCTGGCCTGTGCTCTCTCACAGTCCGGGACTCCTTGGGGAGTGGGGCTAAGCTGGAGGTCAGACATCCCCTGAGAGGCTCCCGCCACCGCTGATGCACTCACCAGCCATAAGCCTGGTTTCTGGCTGAGTGGTGCTCCTCCTGTATTGAGTGTCTGCCCCCTAGTGGTCAGTGCACATCATAGCGACCAGTTGTTCTGCCATTTGGTATATTTGCATATTAGGGTTTTATTCTATAGGATTGCTTCCTTTGGTTTATTATATAGGACTAGAGGCCCCATGCATGAAATTCGGGGGGTAGGGGGGTGTCCCTCAGCCTGGCCTGCACCCTCTCCAATCTGGGACCCCTCGGGGGATGTCCGACTGCCATTTAGGCCCGATCCCACCTAAACCGACAGTCGGACATCCCTCTCACAATCCAGGACCGCTGGCTCCTAACCACTCGCCTGACTGCCTGCCTGATTGCCCCTAACTGCTTCTGCCTGCCAGCCTGATTGCTCCCTAACCGCTCCCCTGCTGGCCTGATTGATGCCTAACTGCTCCCCTGCCGGCGTGATCGCCCCCAACAGCCCTCCCCTGCTGGTCTGGTCACCTCAGCTGCTCTCCCCTGCAAGGCCGGTTGCCTCTAACTGCCCTCCCCTGTAGGCCTGGTCGCACCCAACTGCCCTCCCCTGCAGGTCTGGTCGCCCCCAACTGCCCTCCCCTGCAGGCCTGGTCGTCCCCAACTGCCCTCCCCTAAGGACCTGGTTGCCCCCAACTGCCCTCCCCTGCCGGTCTGATGGCCCCCAGCCCTCCCCTGCTGGCCTGGTCGCCCCCAACTGCCCTCCCCTGCAGGCCTGGTCGTCCCCAACTGCCCTCCCCTAAGGACCTGGTTGCCCCCAACTGCCCTCCCCTGCCGGTCTGATGGCCCCCAGCCCTCCCCTGCTGGCCTGGTCGCCCCCAACTGCCCTCCCCTGCAGGCCTGTTTGCCCCCAACTGTGCTTCCCTGCCGGCCATCTTGTGGTAGTCATCTTGTGACAGCCATCTTATGGTGGCCATCTTGTGATGGCCATCTTGTCATGACATGAGGGTGGCCAGCTTGTGGCAGCCATCTTGGGGTGGCCATCTTGTGATGATGTCACACGAGGGCGTGCCACCACCTAGGTTTTTATTTTATTCCTTTACTTATTCTTTCATTATTTAAAATAAAATAAAAACCTATCTGATGTGGGCAAGTCAGCAGGAATGAAGTTCCAATCCTGAGTTTTGGGGAAAATTTGTAGATTATCACAACAAATAATTTGAAAACATTCTAACAACTGATCCCACTAAACTATCATGCCAAATAATTACTCTTTAAAACACATAAGGTATTCTTGCACAGGGATTCTTAATTTAGATATTTCATGACCATGATCTTCCTTCCTACCCAATTCCTCCCCCATCCACAGGTTTGCCTGCGTCCTGTCACATTAATCCTGCTCAATTCCATCTAAACATTTGTTTATTCCCTTTGTTCCTGTTATTTTCCTTTCTTTTTAAAAAATTTACATTGGTTACACCCAGCCCTAAATGTCTTCCCCAAACTTTCCCATTTCTCATCTTGCTTTGGAAATTCCTAATTTGGTCTTCTTCCTACAATCTTTTGGAGTGGCTGGGAATTCTGCACAATACTGAGGTACAAATAATTCAGTACCAAGATTTTTTTTGACTCTCCTGGCCTGCACAAAATACTTTTCTATGTTGTCATTCCTCTTCTTAGATTTATCTGTCTGCCTGGCTCAGTTGGCAAGCCCCTGGCCTTCTGAGCAATAGTCCTAATTTTGGATATGGCCATGAGCATAATTCTGGATGAGGGCCATCTCATAATGATAAGAAAGAAAAGGATTGTCAAAATCCAGTGCCACTGCCTGGGGGGATCAGATCCTCAGGGCAAAACCAATGTTGGGCGAAATATACTTAAAAGCCCCACACAAAGGCTTGTATAGATTACCAGCCCCCTTACACACAAGTTAAGCAGGAGTAAGGGAGCGCCATGAAAGAAAGGTAAAAACATAACAGAACAAGCTTGTGCAAGACCAAGATCTGCAGGGGAGAGAAAGAGCTATTACTGAGCCAAAGACCAGTGTAACTGGTTCAAGCACAGAACTGACTTACCCCCAGGGTTTTTATATTTAACCAGAGTTATCCAAATATCACCCATTACAAACTTGCAGCTTAACATGGAGCTTGTTTCAGAGCATGTGTGGCAGGTGGTGCTGAAATTGCTTACAAGTCCTGGTCATTCAGAGTGAAATTCTAATTTCAAGGTAATGATGAAGGGTGATGCTACAATTCCACAACTGAATTAGGGTAAATCCATAAACGTGGGTCCGAAAGTCAGTTGAAGGTAACTAACTTCTGATGGAATTCTTGCTGGTATGTGGTGACTGTATGTCTTTCTGAGCTCCCTACGAGGAGGGCACGTATTGTCACCATGGGCAGGAAGGTCTGAAAGAGCATGCCTTCTCTGAGGGCGCACCCCAGGGTAGCCCCGGCATTCGTCCTATATGCTTGGTCAGAAGTTCACTTACCCCCTCTGAATCTGGAGCCCCAAAGCCTCCCAGCCCTCTTCCTCCTACAACACCCTGGGCAAATGGAACAAGGACAAGTCAACTAAGGCAGCTGCTACCTCTATCCCAGTAATGTGTTCTCGAGGCTCTGAGATTTATTTGAATCAAGTCACCAGCAGTAAAATTTAATGGTAATGGGAAGAGGCGGAATGTTCCAGGTACCTTAGGAACATTCAGGACCTGAAAGTAAAAGCCAAGAATGTCCCCAACTGGTAAGATTCTCTGTCCGTAATGTCCTCTTGGGAACCACTCTTTTAGTACCTCAAAAATATTATCTGGGTACTAGGAATGTAGATAGGAACAAAGCAGACAGGGCCCCTACTTTCATGGAACTTAAAGCCTAATGGAAAAGACATACTTTAATAGGTAAATACCAGATAACATAAAATTATAAATTGTGACAGGTGTCATGAAGGGAAAAACAGTGCTATGAGAGAGCAACAGAGGAGGCCAACTCTAGATTGGCTGCAAATGGTTATTTAACCAGCCAGGCAAAGAGCAAAGAGATTAGGGACCACCTTTGAGAGTGCAAGGAAGCACCCTGGGCAACCCTGGACTTCAAAGAGCTTATGTTTAGTTAAAGAGACCTAATGATACCTTATATTTGTATAGTGTTTTACCACTTAGAGATGACTTCTGTGTACACCAATATATCTGAGGCAGATATGACACCTACATAAAGAGAAGTCTAACAATACTAGTGCTCAATGAGTAAGCACAGTCCATTGGCTTGGATGGAGTCTGAGGCGAAAGGCCAGAGTAGATTAGCTTCTCTATTTCCCAGGCGTCCCAAATCCTAAAGCACACTAGACTGTCTTGCCCTAAAGTACTTAGCTATTCCTGTGCCCACCTATTTCTTTATAAAACACCTGCCCTAACCTGCCCTCTCTGGGTCTCCTTGCTCTATCCATATGTATGTGAATTAGGCTTGTTCAGGTTACTAGGAATAGGTCAGCTCAGGCTTCCGAGTTGGAGTATAAACCCTCTCTCCTGTGGAGAAACGATAAGATACTGATCCCTGCTTATGTGGTTGGACTGCATGAGTCAAAGAACGGCAAGTAGGCATCAGGACATACCTATGGTCACCCAGGCTGGCACTTCCGAGATAAGGGGGGGGGGGCCCTGCTGCTGCCACTACAACCCCACAAAAGGAAAGCCAGAAGTGGGACTTGGTTGGCACACAGCATCCAGTGAGAAGGGGAAGTTCAGAACAGATCTGTGATGGATTAGACGCCGCCTATCACAGTAACTCTGACTGGGCAGCTTCAAATGATCTCAGAACATCACACACAAGAAAAGAGTGTAAGAGGAAAAAGGCTAAGAATCTAGAGGTGATGCCAAGACTTTTGACTTTGGAAAAAGAAGTATTAAAAACTCAAGGCTGAAGCCCAAGTGCCCATCAGTAGATGAGTGGATAAAAAAGCTGTGGTACATTTACACCACAGAATATTATGCAGCGGTGAAAAAAAAAAAGCTCTCTTACCTTTGAGACTGCATGAAGGGACCAGGAGCGTATTATGTTAAGTGAAATGAGCTCGTCAGAGAAAGACAAGTCTCGCATAATCTCACTCATATGTGAAATCCAATGAACAAAATAAACTATTGAACAAAACAGATCCAGAGACATAAAAGCATGGCATAGGTTATGGAATCTCAGAGGAAAGGTGGGGTGGGTGGGTGGGAAGAGATCAACCAAAGAACTTGTATGCACATATGCATACCCATGCACACAGACAATAGGGTGGTGAAGGCCTAGGGTTGGGGGCTGGGGCAGGCAATCAGGGGTCAATGGGAGAAAAAAAGGGGGACATATGTAATACTTTCAACAATAAAGATTTTAAAAATGACAAACAAACAAAACAAAAACAAACTCAAGTCTGAGACCTGGGTTGGGACACATATCTCACGGTGCTTGCTCAGGCATGAGGGCACACGTGTACACGCGCGCACACAGTTACCTCCCCGACACTGGAGGCTTCTAAAGCATCTGCAGTACCACGGGGATCCAATTAACTCCGGTCTCTCACAAACATTAGAAACTAGTTAGACGTGAAAACACTGCTGTGGCCCATCAAAGGCAAGCCCACAGCTGACAGCAGCCCTGAGTAAAGCAAAGACCTAGAGGCGCAGGGTTGCTTTGGAAGCAATCGACTTTATCACCACAACTTGCCCCAGGGTTTTACAGCTGAGCCAGCAGACGTTGGGCGGTGTGCGGGTTACCACTTAACAAGTGTGTCCTGGAGTGGCCCTCTCATCCAGCCTCGTCTCAAGTCTCCCCCAGTGCAAAGTCACTTAACAGCGAAACCAAACTCTCCACTGCAAGGACACATGAAACATCAGCTAGAGAAGTGCCACCTAGTTCCTGTCTTTGAGTTTCCAGAGAATTCAGGGATCCTGATTTCTTTCCAAATGAGATCACTTCTGGGATTTGTGCTTTGAAGCCTTGGCTGTAGTCATTAGTGCTGCCACTGCATGTTGTTTTAAGGGCACACACATTTATTATGTTGTTCGCAGTATTTCCTGGCTTCAAATTCCTCAGATTTCTAATCCAAAGATTCTTGAAGGCCTAAACAATGAGCCTCTCAACAAGGGCTGGAGAATAAAGAGCCACACAATGAGGCTTGGCTGAATGCTGCAGAGCCTCAGACACACAGCCCGTCCCTTGCCCCTCTGGGTGGATGGGTAGGAGGCAAGGCAAGGGGCCCAATGGGCAGGAGGCGGTGGAGACAGCAGGGCTGGCAGCCCAGCGCAGGCTGAGGTAGCTGGTCAGGGGTAGGTCCAAGACTGCTTCAGAAGAGGCCATAAAGCCGTCTGCTGAAGGTCAGCGCCCCATGTCTATGAAAAAACGAGGGATCACTCCTTTGTGCTTAAGCCCTCCTGCGACGGAACTCTGAGAGAGGGTAACGGGAAAAGGCGCCGCCAGCAGCCTCTCCATGCTGATAGGCGGACAGGCTGAGAACAGTGGCTCTATTGCAAGGGCGCTTCTGGAACAGTGTGGGTACTTCCTCAGATGGACTGCAGCCTCTGCCTGGTGTGCCCTCGGCAGTGCAGCTGCTGACTGGTTGCCCAAGTATGCCCCCCCACCACTAGGGCACACAGTTAAAGGGTTTTTCAGGCCTTCCCTAAAGGGGACACCCACTTCAGTTTCTCACCTGGAGAACTTTCTGTCCCAACTGAGAGTTCTCTAGCTTAGCCTGTCATTACCAATCATCTCTAACTGCTGCTCCCCGGTTTTCTTGTCTCCAGGCCCTCTTACCACAAACTCATTTTATTGTTGTAGAACAATGTACCCAATCAAAGGCACAGCTTTCTCACTACCCTCTTCTGCCTAAGAGTAAGTTACTCCCTTGTTACTCCTAGCTCCTTCCTGTTGGCTCTTCAGGGGCTGCCCAGGGCACACTGTAGGAGACATCCTCCTCATCCCCCAGAACAGTCCCTGCACCTCCCACCTGCTCTCTGGTCCTGCCAATCATGCTTAGTCACCTGATATGCACCAAGTCCCTCTGCCCATGCCTCCGCCCGTGCTGCTCCTCCCTCAAGGCTCGGGAGAAGTGGTACCTCCACCGAGACACCTCCCTCAAACCTTCGCAGGTAGAGTGGTCCTTCCTTCCCCTGTGTCCCCACTTACTTGATGCATACCTGTGCCACCTGGAATATTTTATTATTATTATTTTACTTATTAATTTATATATCTATCTCTCTGAATCATAAGTGGGTGCCATAAGTTCAGGGACTTTTTAAAAAAGTAACTGGCACCGAGCAGATGCTCATTAAATGTGTGTTGAGGGTAGGAATAAAAATTTATTTAGTGTCAACCTCTAGGGTTACCAGAATTAGGGTCTCTTTTCCACAAGAGGGCTCTGTACATATTTAAAGATGATCTTCAAGACCCCAGAACTCCTGTGGTCTTGTCTTACCTGAGTCTTCTTTTATCCCTAGTTCCTTCAGTTGATCCCCCATGAAACAGCTTCTGGAACTCACATCATCTGGTCACCTTCACTGCCCCTCTTTAGCAGGCCATCTGTGTCCTGACCAGCAAAGAGCTCAAAAGGAAGGTCGCATGGGCGTGTGGACCCCAGGCAGCCAGTGCTGACTAACACCGCCCAAGGTCTGTTCTATTACCTCACACTGCGTTTGTGGCCAGCTGAAACCACAGCTCTTTTTTCACGTAAACTTCTCTCAAGCTTGACTACCCCTACTGTATTTATAAAATTAATTTTCTGAACCAAAATGGAGGCATAACATTTATCCTTATTAAATCCCATCCTGTGGGGTTGGTCCCACACGAGAGGCTGGAGATTTAGAATTTCATGCTGTCAGGTATCACAGCAGTCACCCCTCCTAGATCCCACCTAGGACACCCAAGAATCATGCCCCTGTCTTCTTTCAGAACACTCATAAAAACCTCGAAATGGTGAAATGTCCAGGACCAAGGACAGAGCCAGAGGTACATCAAGACCTCTTTCTCTCCTGTTCCCCGTCCCAATCTGGGCCTCCGGTACAGTCCATAGCAATAGGTTTTCCACAGCCAACCACTTCTCCCCATTTCCAGTGTCACTACCCTCATCCAAGACCCTGCCATCTCATCTGGGTTATAGCACAGCCTCCTTGCTGGTTTCCCAGTTCAGTATTTACTTTCCCACAATTCATTCTCCACATAGCAACCGGAGTGATTTTTAAAAAGCAGACATCAGTTCATACCACTCCCTTGCTTAAAACCCTCCAATAACTCCCCACTGCTCACAGAATAAAATTCACACCCCTTACCAAGACCGAAAGGTCAAATATGACCTGCGATCTGCTGGCCTTTCCACCTCACCTCGCACCACCCACTCTCCGACTCTGTCCCCAGGCTTCAGCAGCACTAGCTGTCTTTCTGTTCTGCGAACACGCCAAGTTCAGCCCTCTTCATGGCCTTAGCTCTTCCTGAAATTCTCTCTCCCCAAGCTTTTGTAAGGCTGGCTTCTATATCACTTGTCAGCTCAAATGTTACTTCCTCAGACAGGCCTTTCTTAACTCAAGAAACTGCTTCTTGCCCACCACGGCCTTGTAACTAACTACCTTCTACTTTTTTTTCATTTTCTTCACAGCATTTGTCAGTATTTGAGACTTTCTTATTTATCTGTTATTGCCTGTTTTTCCCTAATAAGAAGTAAAGTTAATGAAAACAGGGATCTTGTCAGCCTTGTTCGGTGCCTAACACTTAGTAGGTGCCCAGTTTGTTTATTTCTTGAATGAATGCATAGTGAGAATTACGGAATCAGAAGAGATCAAATAGATTTGCTCTGTCTTCACTTGCATTAATAAAAATGGCTCTTGGTTCCATTCTCATAGCATTATTATTATCAACTTTGTTATCAATATTTTATAATGCCATCAAAGAATCAAATTGAATTACCAGCACTGAGTTAGGTCAGACAATAATTGGTAGTAAAAATGCATTATGTGGGATAACACAGATGTGCTACTAGAAACCATGCCCTATGAGAGCTCAATGGTGTCCGTGCAGAATTACTATCTCGTAAGTAACTGTCAAAGGATAGCACTGCTTTCATATCAAGAGGACTATCACTCAATCAGGTCAAGTTCATGCAAATGTTTCTAACTCCTGCACTTATATGTGCTTATTCCTGTGAGACATTAGGGGAAGAATCATTCTGATTTCAGAATTTGAATTTTACTGACTTAAAGTCCCATTACAATGCCAGGGTAAGACTATTTACAGCAGGAATTCATACTGTTGACTTGTGGACAACACATAAAGCGGGCTGTAAAAGGGACTGCAGTGATCAAGAGCATGGCAGCTTATCAACCCCAAGGCCATTGAGTTAACGCCCCCCCCCCCCCCCCCCCCGAAGATACACTGGCTCCTGGGGCCCAGTCATATGTAATGAAGACAGGACCATTCTGTTTACTATGGCAGCAGGGCCATATGGTCTGTATTTTGCATTCCTCTCCCCGCGAAGCCCCAGAATGAAATCTCTGGGTCTCAATAATAAATTTAAAATGCATTAAAGTGTCAATCCAGGTTCTGCCACACACATGTGGAAAGAGCCGTAAGAAATAAGGAAGAGGTGGGGCAGGGCAGGAAGCAAGAGAGAAGGGAACAGTGAATGTGACCCTCTCTTCTCATCTTCCTTCTCAAGGAACCGCAAGGAAAAGGCAGAGAAAAGCAGTGTTGAGAAAAGGTTTGCGTCTCTGATGCAGTTTTAGTTCAGCCTCCTTCAACAGCAAGAACCCATTAACATGGGGCTTCTGTGAGATGAACACTGCAGGGGGTCTGTGATCTAGACTGTTCACATTAACAAAACTAGACAAACAAGGGCCTTGCTACTGCACAGCGCGGAGGCAGGTCCCCGACCAGGACAGTCCTTATAAGGGTACTTTCAGCCCTGGTCTAGAAATGTCCCACAGACTCTTCTCTTTGTGAAAAAATAACAGCTTTATTGTGATACCAATGGCTCGGTGCATGGGTCTGTGTACATTGAAAGGAAATTAATTAGAAGAAATATTTTAATATCGCTATTTGCCCTTTATAACAGAAATGTCAGAGATGAAAGAAAATTAGTAAAATATATATGAAAGTAATATATAAATTAATAAATAAACAATAACAACATGGTATAACAAGATACATGATATAAAATCAACAAAAACATGATATAAAAACATTGATAAAACAATGACTGATAAATTGATTAAACTTATTCTAATATCTCCCTGTATACCACATTAAGAGTAAAAACACTTTCAGAGTGCCTAATTTCCCTTGTGATGAAGTATTTACAACTTTAACTTTAATGTCACACGCTCTTTGAACTCGAGAGAAAGGAACATATAACGGACCATGTCTGAAAACCGGTTCAGGTAGGAATATTCCTACTCTGTCTAGAGTTTGTCCTTGTGATTTATTAATAGTCATCAAAAATGCTGGCATCACGGGAAACTGTCTTCAAATTAATTTAAATGGGAGGCCAGTGTCAGTCAGGAACAAATCAATTCTTGGAATCAGAACAACCTCTCCTTCCACAGATCCTGTTAATACTTCAGCTTCAAGAAACACACGAGTGCGATTGGTGCCAGCCAGAGCTTTATATGTATCGTGCATCCATGAGTCAAAGTTTATTTTTAAATTGCCAGTGTGCAGCATATGTACTGGCCGGCTGGCCGGTTGGTCGGTCGGCATACGGTCAGTCACTTAACCTTTTATAGGTAATTCACACACTATAAAATTCACCCCTTTAGAATGTACAATTCAATAGTTTTTAGTATATTCACAGAATTGTGTAACCATCACCACAGACAATTTTAGAAAACTTTCTTCCCCCCAAAAGAAGTCCCTTACTAGGTCGTAGTCATTCCTCACTCCCCAACGTAATCAGTCTCTAGAAACCAATAATCAGCTTTCTGTCTCAATGGATGTGCTTGTTCTGGACACTGCACAGACATGGTCATACAATATCTAGTCTTTTGTGACTGGCTTCTTTCACTAAGCTTGTTTCCAAAGTTTATCCACAATGTGGCAGTATCAGCACCATTCACTTTTATTGCCAAATGATATTCCATAGATGTACCACATTTTGTTTATCTATTCATCAGTTAACAGACACTTGAACGGTTTCCAATTCTGAGCTATTGTGACTAATGCTACTGTTAGCACCCATGTACAACTTTTTGTGTGGACATATATTTTAATTTCTCTTGCGTATATACCTGGGAGTAAAGAGTCTGAGTGCCCTGTTTCTCTTTAATTATTATGTTATCCATACGTTCATCAACTTCCAGCAGTAACTTTAAGTCCTAGATTAGTATACAGATCTCCAGGATCATTCAGGCAAATTAACACATGCCGAGCTTCTACCAAATGGCAGGAATATAGCAGTGAACAAACCAGACTCAGTTCCTCCCTCATCACCAGAGGAGGTGTGAACTAAAAGTGGTTTCAGCATTTCATTGGGCCTGAAGTGCTCCCTTCCCTTGCTAAGTCTGTGAGTCCCATTGCAGAACTGATCAAGGACAGCAGAGGTCTTTGCCACATTTCGCCTGAGTTGGGGATTATAGCTATTCCAAGTTTAGACTGGAGGGGTCAGAATTCATAAAGGAGGTGACACTGAGCTGGGCATAAATGATGACCTGGAAATCACCAGCCAGAGAAGGGGACAGGGATGGACTTGCAAGCGCCTTTCATTTGAAGAGGCCTTTTAAAATGAGTGCCTCTGAATCATGGCTTAGTGTCACAGACAGAGGCCAGACTTCTAAAGCCCAGGCTGAGCCCCCCCCCCCCGCCCCCCCCCCTCCCCGCCGGCAAGCCCTTCCTGGAAGGGGCTCTGGGGAACCATCCACTTTCTGAACCCACCCTCTGAGGAGCTGGGCCACCTGGGTTTTTAATTCACATTTTAGACAGGGTGGTCATACTTCCTTGTCGGAAGACCTCTGTAGACCTGTGGGAGGGCTCAAGGTTTTGATCTCCAGGATAAGAGCAAAAAATTGGTTTGAATTAGTTTAAATGTTATTTCCTACTTTTCCATAGTAATAATCTTTATCTAAGTCACTATTAAGTCTGATAAATCTGTTATAATTATTTTTTTAAAAATTGCCCCCCCCCCCCAAATAACTACTTGTTCATTCATAAGTTCACTCATTTTTTTGTTCACAAATCATTTCCAAGCTCCTACCATGTCAGGTTCTGTGCTGAGTTCTGGTGATTCGAAGATAAATAAGACTTAGTCCCTGACCCTCGAGGGGATATCAGACAACCCTATAAATACTTCAGACAGAGTCTTTGCAGCACATATTTAATTTCCCTGACCACAGTCTCCAGATCCTCCACACCAGCTGTCGGGTATTCTGGGAAGAGTACACCCCTCCCCCCACTACCCCATTCTGCTGCATCCAGCCCAAGACTGGGCAGAGAACAAGGGCTCGACAAGGGGGTTCCACAGGCTGCCCGAACACAGCCACTGCACCATTAATGTGGCCTCTCTGTGCCTGCTGGAAGCTTTCAATTCTCACCTTTGGCAGGTAGAGTTTAACATGAACCAATAGCCCTGCTACTAAATGACAGACCCGCACAATCTGAGGGTCGGTGACCTTTGCATTCATTAAACAACTCAACCTTTCTCAAGCAGAACAGTCACCCACCTCCACTCATGAACCCGACTTCGGCTGCCACATTTGCATGCATAATGTATTGAAAAGCCTTCTGTATAATGTTTACTTCTATGTTCCTTCCAAATGAAATCACTGAAGGGCAAATTTGATTTTCAAATCAGTTTAAAAACATCTGCCTTCTAAAAAAGTAAGAGTAAAGAGATAAGGCTTTTAGATTACAGGCAAGGGCTAATTATTTTCACTGATACTGGTGAGTCCATGCTAAAAATACAAATGTGAAGACATTTTTAATGCGCACTCAACATCTAATGGATATTAATATTTCATTAGTAAAAGGCTTCCAGTCATGAGGTATGTACTTAATGATTGTAGAAGAAAAAGGCTAACTTCCTGACCCTTCTTTCAACACAAACTCATCTAACCATGACCTATTTGTGGTTCTATATGACTATATCTTTCAAATATAATTTAACTATATATGTTATAACAGCATGCATCTCCAAGAAGGTCAAGGTATTGAATACATTTTAGATTGCTGTTTTTGTTTTTATTTTTTTCACTTCCCAACAAGAATGACCAAGGTTGGAAGCTTTTCTCTAGAGATGGAGGTTTGCTGTCTGGGCCCAGGGACACGACAGTCAGTCATAGTTTCCAGGGCCCAAGGGATGGAGAGAAGCAGCTGCAGAGGTTGGTTTTACCTCATATGTAAGAGTTAAAAACTTACCCATATGTATTTTGTACATATAGCATACAGGTATGTCAGTGTCTGTCCAGTCAACACAATATCCTAGGACTGCAGAACCATGCTACGTTAGAAGGTACCTTTGAGGTAAATCCATTGTACTTTATATTTTACATAACTACTATACGTTTTTATTGGTAACATAACACTGTACTATTCCAATAAGGCAGCCCCTGGAGTCCAGCTGTGAGCCTCATTTAGGAAGGTTTTTACAGATGTGGGGACAGTACAGGGAGAGGAAAGACTTGCCCAAGGACGCTCAGCCAGTCAGTGGCAGAACCACGACTGAGGCAGGCCTCCTGATTCTAGTCCAGGGACGTTTATTTTGCCTGTTTTCATTCATGTGCAGTTAATGTCATACTGCACACTTTTCTTTCTGGTGGTGAGATATTTATGTTTTTCAAGAACATAATTACTAACATAAAGGCTCAGATTTAAACAATTTTACATTTAACACAAATGTAGATTTTCACTTTCATTCATGCTGACATTATTTCATCCTCTACTCTGTACCTTCCTGGGGGCAGGGCTCTGAACCCTCCACCGGCCACTGTCTGGGACACGCCGAGCATTGGGATGTGCTGCTCACCCACAGGACCCTGCACTCCCAGCAGTCACCTCGGGCAGCCAAGGTGCCAGCTTCAGCCCACTCCCATGGGTTCTTGAATTCTCTGGGCAGGTGGGCTTTTGCCTGGCATAGTACCGATATCATAGCAAGTACTTCATAGAAATGGGCTTCCTGTTGGTAAAGGGGGAGTACTGAGAGAAGTAGGCAGTCAGGAGGGTTAGAGCAAGGGCTAAAGCTCCCCGAGTCCCGATCTTTTAGATCAAACCTCAGGACTGATATGCAAATGCAGCTGCAAAACCAGAAATGATTTTGAGATCTGAGCCTGGAGAGGAGGGCTTGATTTTCACGGTGAACTTCATCTGGCTACCAGCACCACTCATATTTCAAGGCTTAAGGTGGAGAGGTCAGTGATAAAGATGAGCCTGACATGCTCAGCCTAGTGGCAAATGGCCCCAGACCTAGGGAGCGCACCAGATGGACAAGGTCACAGGAGGTCAACTAGAAATGAGGTAAAGGAATACCAGTAACAAAGATGTCAGTAACTGACACTTCCTGTGTTTATCGAAGTGTCTGCTTTATTGAGGGTTCTCATATGACCCTTACGTCTTCCCTCTTTGCGGTGTGGATCTCTCTGGCAGTCCCCTTCTCAGAATGCTTTCAAATGCATGAAACAAAATGTGCAGGGAAACAATGATACAGAAATACAGTGCTGCCACAGATCACTTGGGCAGAAGGACCCTGACAGAGCCCTGGCCACAGACAGAAAGGACAGGCCTCAGCACCCGGCAGAACTGAGCTACATGGAGAAGCTTCAGAGCCAGGAACCTCGTTTCTCAAGGAAGCACGAGTCAGAAGTTCTCATTGCGAGGAAGGAGCACCTCAGTTTAGAAATAATAACGACGATAACAGCTCTCACACTGCTTCCCCACACCCTTTCCCCAGAGCCTCTCTGTATGCTTTTCCTCCTCAGGCTCCCTTTCCAAAGAGAATGGAGACCAGGAACTGGCAACACTGGTACAAATTTTAGGCCCCCTCTTTGAATACAATCCTGAGTTTTCCATGGCTTTCCCCCACCTTCCCTTACTTTTCATTTGTAGTAAAATTTACAAATAATTTGACCTAGATATTTCTAGAGGAGAACACTGGTCTGTGGCATCATTTCAAACAATTTGGAAAGCTCCTCCCAAACCTGAAACCCAAATACACAACAGCCCAACAAAACCTAAACAATAACACCCAGATCAAATGTCGGAAACCACTTCTACTCTCAAGGAACGACCTTCATTTTGATCACAAGTGTCTGCCAACACGCAATGTTCTATATCTGTAGTTGGGGGTGGATATCTTCATGTAAAATTCCTAAGTAAAAGGATCCCAAGAACCATAAATTCTAATTAAGTCGATCTAAATAAACCCCAAAAGATAATATGTTGGGCCAAAAATCAAACCCCAGTAAACAACTAAAAGTGTTGTAGCGGTGAGGCTAGGCCTCCTGAGACTTTGGTAGAAAATGGGTCGTTCTACTGGTGTTTGATTAGAAATCTGCTTTCACCTGGGCCAGTGCATTTCCTGTGAATGCTGTTTGGGTTCCACACTCACAGGAGCCTTTTCCAGCTAGGCGCCTCAGGGGAGAGAAACAATAGCTTCTGAAAGCCCTGCCACTGAGATGTGTGTGTGGGACACAAAGAGGCTATGAAAGTGCCAAATGGATGAGAAGCACTTTCTCCTAGCAACACCGCAGATGTGGGGCCACAGGAAGCACAACTTCTCCCGCACCTCACTCATAAGGAAGCTAACTTTATGAAGGTGGCTCATTTGCTTTTTAGATCTAATAAACTGTCTTCGTAAACTGACCACGGCTTATTCTGGTATTTGGATGAACTTTTAAGCAGACCCAAGAGGTAAACAATCATTCAACTCCAGTTTGTTTTTTAGGTGACACCAGGAAAGAGTCAGCTGATAGGAGAGTCTTTTTTGATGTGTATGCTGCTTTTGAACTAGACTACAGAGAAGTGGTCTATCTTCTCTTTTCTTCATAACCCCATACAGAGCTCTGCACAGGGAGGATCAATCTATCATTCTCATGAACAAATCCAACCTTTTGTGCCAAAAAAGGCACAATCATCTTTTAAATGTGACGTCAGCTCAAGCAACTTCTGCCTCTTAGTTGACACCATTCACTGATATCCTAGTTTTAGAAAATCAGACACATCAAAGTGCCAGGCCAGAAATCTGCAGGAAGGCCAGCCTGTGACAGATAAATGGCAGGGGCCAATGACTGTGGAAGTACCAGGACTCCCATCACCATGATTCATATGACTCCCCAACATGACAAAATCAACAGCTGCTGGGCTTGCTCAAGCCTCTGGAAGGGTAAGTGGTGACCAAGAGGCCCACAGGAAGGCATGAAGAGAGAACGCAAGCCATGTCTCAGAAAAGGAGAAGAGTCTAATGAAAAAGAAATCTTGATTACAGGAAAACACTGAATTTTATGGGTTCTGAATATTTGTCAACATAAAGTCAAGAGATAAATTTAAATAGAGGTTGAGAGGATTAAAGTGTAAAGCTTATGTTTGTTTCTTTTCTAAAAGTATTTTCCAATGATTAAAAAAAAAATCAGAGCAAGAACGCCATCCAATCTTGACAGTGTGAGGCTCAGGGAGAAGAGCACATACACAGTGGCCCTTCCTCTCTCAGGGAAGGGCATCAAGTCATCTGGGCAAGTTCACTGCATACTTAAGATACAATCTCTTACAGAAAATTTAAAACAATAACTCGAGACTTGGCAGTTTTATCATCTAAGCTATTGGGCTAAGCTTCAAGCTACTAATCCCTTGAGGAAAAGCACAGCCAGGAGACAGCTGAAACGAGCGGAAGAATGGATATAGTCATTTTATTACAAATGGCTACTTCAGAACCATTTGATTTGACTTTGACGTTTTAAAGGCAAGATTAGACATTACACATTTTGGACACACTTGGAAAACAACCTGCCGATCTATCTTGTGAAGAAAGATGCCTCTGAAAAATTCATCATCTTGGTGAAAAGCCACCCACATTTTGGCTACCACTAAATGCCAAGCAGAAATCTCCTGTTATCAAGGGTAAGTGGAAAATTACTGATTATTACATGGTATTACACAGTTTACAGAAACTGCAAGTGCTCACTACAAAGTGAGCATCACACTTACTCATTATTAGAGAGGGCAGCAGAGCACAGGCACAGCCTGCCACAAAGCCTGCTCGTCTGCAGGCTGCTGTGGCCAGGCTCTTTGTTCCCAACACAAAGGTAACAAGAAGTGGCCTGGTGAGGGCTGAGGGCCAAGGACGCAGGCTGCACTCCACTCCTGCCGTCTCTGGGAAGGTCTGTGCTCTAAGGCAGTGGTCGCCAACTGCTGCTCTAAGGCACACTTGAGCTTCCCTCCAGCAGGCTGAGGGGGGAAGGAGTGATCTCTATGCATCTACAAGCCCGAACTCTCCCTTCTGCCGTCTGTGCTTCCAGGCTCTGCATGCTGCTTGCTCTCATAAATGTTACCCTACTGATTCTCTCAGAGAAGATCAGGTCTGTCTAGGTGTGTCGGAGCCCACAAGTGCCTCTATTTGCATCTGGGTCAGGGCCTCCCAGTCCCTACTGGCCCTGAGCTGAAGGGAAAGCCCATGAGCCCATGAGCCCATGAGAGGAGGGAAGCCCCAGCACAGGGCCTGACCTAGAGCAGTGGCTCAAAATATGCCTGTTAAGGTCATGGAGGGATACAGCAAGTTTCTGAGTTAACTCGGTCTCGTGCCCCACAAATTGGAGGTTTAGCAGGGGAATCATTCAATATTAGTTGAATACTAGTCTTAGTTAAGGAAGTAACAAAAGGAGAAAACTGACTGAGAAGATCAGCTGTTCCATCCCCAAAGAGGAAGGCTTAGAAGAGTGTGTGCCGTGTTCCCTTCTCATCTCAGAAATGTGTAACAGTAATTGATACTAATGTAAGAATGTGATATTAATGCAATGTGAATGTATAAATTTGAATATCAGATTAGAAATCCAAAAATGAGTGCATTTGTAATTGGAGGCACAATAGATGCCATGTCTTACCAAAAACTTGATTACTACTTAATGTCATGTGGCTCTCCATCCTCAGGGGGCAATGTAATCACATCCTGTGCCTCTGAGGCCTTTACTGGTCTACATGAAGCAGCCACAAACAGGCAGAGCTATGATCGAGGGCTCAATGGTGCTGTGAGAATGTGATCTTAACATTAGATTAGCATAGTTCTGATTCTCATTTTAACTAGGAGAAATGAATTCAGAAGATTCAGAAATGTAAAATAAGTAAATAAGTCCTTCCATGAGCCCTTCCTTCCCCGCCCCCAAAATACCCCAGAGAAAGGACTATACATTACAAAGCTCCAGCAGTCAGAATTTCTATTAAGCCAATACATCCACTGCCAAATTCTAGAGAGAATTCAGCAACTCCCTAGAGAATTAGGAAAGAAAAAAGAACACTATACACAAGTTACTTCCATCTACGAGCAGCAGTACCAACACTGCTTCCTTGCTTCGCCTGAGCATCAGCCCGCTTAAGAAATTTATACTTAAAGGCTCAGAGAGGAGATGAGGAAGCAAGGACTATCACCCAGGCTTTGTCCCTAGAGGAAAATCAGGAGCTCTCAGACAAGTTTAATGTGCAATTCTCCTGAAGGTAGAAGGGTGGGTTTGGTGACTCCTCACCCCTCCCAGGTCAAGACTGCCAAGCCCATTACTTAAGAGTACAAGCATTCTTTTGCTGGGTAAGGTTTATTACGTGGGCTCTGGATTGTTGTATAAATCTGAATAAAGAGGTGAAAAGTGTATGAGCAGAAAACACTTGTTAACTCCCTCCAAAACAGCTGGTTAATGTGTGCAATTCCAGATGATCACCAGTCTGAAACGACACTTTAAAACTTTGCAAGAAATGTTTATTACTGATACTCAGTACATAATTTACAACACCATGGTGAAATTCACTTATATTCCACTTCAAGGGATTGTGAAAAGAAAATGTCAACTGTGGAGAAAATATGCTTTATGGATCTTGGCTTAACACAGGGGAAAAAACACATACGCAAGTCTCTTTTGATAGGAGGAAACACTCTAATAAATGGCCTAATGGACAGAGTGATGACATTTTTTAAAGTAGGCAACAGGAAGGAAAGGGAAGAAAAGCAGAGGCTAATATACTCTACAGCTTGGATAATGAAGCCCTAGGCAATCTGGACTTGACCACTGGTGTAGAGACTATACTTTAAAAACTGATTTTTAAAGTATGAATTACGATATAGTTTGTGGAGCAAGTAGTAGTGACAGCAAGGTAGGAAATCATATGCAAATGTAACAGTAATATATCTATAATCTATGGTCTTCATCAGAACGTTTGGAAGGTGAGTCTATCTGATTTGTTCCTTTATGTGATTTTTAAATCTGAACTTCACAGGTTCCTTTGGCTGGGAAATCACCAGTTTTCCTGCTACAATGTTGGCCAGTAGCAGGTGGCTGGGCTCAAAATGCTTCTTTTCAGAAGAACTATCTAACTCCATGCCATATTCTAATCACGTCCACATTCTCACAGCCCTTACCTGGTTTTATATAGCTCATGCAAAATTCTGGGAGACAGACTCAGAACCAGGACATCTGGGTTCTAATCTGGACCCTCCACCAGGAGAGAACCTGGGAAAGGCACCTGCGGCCTCTCTCAGATTCTCATTTGCACAGTGAGAGGCCTGGACTAGGATTTCCAAGGTACTCTCAGTTACCATATTTTATGCTTATCGGACCCTGGTTTGTATTTTACACTGTGTGTGTATGACATGGTTCCCAAATGTTCAGAATGTGTATATCTTGTTAAGTTTCTTCAGAGGAGAAATGCCTTCCTTCTCAGTATTCTCCCTCATGAGTGGCCTCTACCTACCAGGGTCACTTAACAGATATCAGACTGAATCAGAGTTGGTTGGGCTATGTGCCTGAATATAGCCCGACTTGCTAGAGGCTACTCTGGGGAAATCTGGCCCTGTACTTCCAAGGGGGTCAATCCAGTGCACCTTGAAAGATGGCTGGATCTTTAACAGTCAAACGTCCTTCCAGCCTAGCCCCTTACTCCTTCCTTCTCTGAAAGAGAGCCAAGAAAAAGTGATTACCACCAAGTTATATGCAAACAAATTAAGATGGTCATTCAGCTGACAGAGCAGTTACTTGTGTTTGGAAGAAGGACGATCAAGGAAGATGGCTCTGAGCACTTCTGGCTGGGTTTTGAAGGGAATAGAGGACAAGCAGAGATTTGAAGATCAACAAGTGGAAATAAAGATAATTAGCTGGTCTAAAGTATGGACTTGTTTGGCAATAGTAATTGGGCCAGACTGAAAGGAAAGTTGGATACCTTTCAGGAGAGAATTAAAGAGATAAAGGTTAGAAAGTTTGGTGAGAGAGAGACATGGTAATTTTGTATTTGAAATCTGGACATGAGATCCAACAGTGGGGCAGAATATTGAAAACAAGCTGCTTGGGGAAAGCTGGCGACAGGGAGACAGCGGATGACTCAGGAAGGGTCTGAGGCTTTTCTCAGCAGACCTCCCTGTGCCTGCAGCGGGGAGGAATACCAGCCCAGCAACAGTGTTCCAGACACAAAAACAGCACCAGGTGCACACGGAGTACACACCCAAGGAAATCCGTTAGAGGCTGCAGCAGTCCTCTGGGAGGGAGGTGTGGAGGTCTGAAACACATGCAGGCGAAGTAGAGGGTGAAAGGGCATTAAAGAGATGATGTGCTACCGGACAGGCTGTGAGGGCAAGAAGAGGAGAGTCAGAGAGGGAGAGATGCCCAGGGAAGGGCTACACCAACACAGGCGGGGACACCAAGGAGGAGGAGCTGCTGCATGGGGAACCAACAATGACCTTAGTCTCAGACAAGCTGAGTTTGAGAAGCCATTCTAGAAGGGGCCAAGGTTTAATGGAACTCACGAATGGATGAGATTACACCCGAGTCAAGGAAGAATGCCTTTTCAGCTCTAAACTCCGATTCTATGTGCATGCAGACCCCTAAATTAGAGAAACACGTTTCCCCCTTTTTCTGTTTTTTAACTTAGGAAGGAAACACAAGCCTGTTAGCGCTCTGACATACACTTGAGGCCGCATTAATCCCTGCATGATTACCCAGACAGTGCTTCTTGCTAGGACCCAGAGACAAACTGAGGCAGGTCACTTTAAGACGGTATGATCAAAACTACACTGACCTTTCTAATAGGCTTGACTTTCCTCCTTTGCAGATGTGCAGGCTGAACATTCATTTTTATTTTTATTTTTATTTTTTAATATATATTTTATTGATTTTTTACAGAGAGGAAGGGAGAGCAATAGAGAGTTAGAAACATCGATGAGAGAGAAACATCGATCAGCTGCCTCCTGCACATCTCCCACTGGGGATGTGCCTGCAACCCAGGTACATGCCCTTGACCGGAATTGAACCTGGGACCCTTGAGTCCGCAGGCCGACGCTCTATCCACTGAGCCAAACTGGTTTCGGCAACATTTTTAAAAAGGATTTCTATGACGACTGTTGTTCTGGTGTTTCTATGTGCTCAGTTTGCGTGCCTACAGTAGGGTTCTGTGACAACTACCAGAGGCCCATGGAGGAGCAGACTGCATTGCTCTGTTGGCAGAGCCTATCTTTGGAAAGGGGTTAATCCAGACTTAGTCACGGGACAGTGCTGGGGCTGAAGGGACCCAGAGCCCCAGGACGCCAGAGAGGAGTGTGCTCCGTTGGACAGATTCTACCTACCTGCAGGGCAGGTACCCAGAGTGCCTTGGCATGTGGCTTAGAGTTCCTCACCAGAGATTAAGGCCAGCTTTTTTTTTTTTTTAACCTTTCACTCTGAACATCCAGAGAAGCAATGGAAATATATTAACCTGGCAAACAGTTTTTAAAGCACTTGGCCTCTCCATAAAGAAAAACTTAACTTTCTCTAAAAGTGGTTAAAAATAAAGATAATGGTAACTGATACACAGTTACTGGAGGATCCAAGTCATTAACTTGAGGGGCAAGGACAGACGCGGAGACCAGAGAAAAATGAACCTTTGACAATGATTAAACCTGTGTTATGAATAAGGCTGTAAGTGAATCAGGATGATAGACCAATAATGGATTAATAGATAACTTGGGAAGACACATTCCTAGTCTATAAGGACTACATTATCAGGGCAAAAAGCAACTTTTATTCTCTCACAAACTCTGCCTTGCTCCACGTGCCAGCATGAGAGCTGGGATGGACAGACTTTCTAATTGAGCTCTGTGATGACAACAGTTCTAGTAGCAGGACAAATGAAACCATGTATGCATGACTGGACACCAGAGTGGTAGCACTTACCATTCATTCATTCATTCATTCATTCATTCATTCAATACAAGTGTTAAGGTCCTTGCTAGGCTATCATGGACAAGAATGGGTAAGACAGATCAAATCCCTGCTCTCATGGAGCTTCCAGTCTAGTGGGAAAGAACAACAACAGTCATACAATAACCACACTAAACAAAGGGTCATTGCAAACTGATGTGAGCTGTGAAGGAAAGTAGCTTGGTTCAACGAGAGGGAATAACAAGCGATCAGATTGAGATGGGTGGTCAGCACAGACTTTCCTAAGAAACTGGCCCTTGAGCTGAGAACAGAAGGATAACGGCATTAACCAGACAAAGGGTCGGGGTCAGGGCTCCAGACGGAGGCCATGGTGTGTGCAAAGGCTCTGGGAAGGTGCAGCATGATGTGGAGCAGGAGAGAAGAAGCCAGGCTGGCGTGAACAGGGACAGTGAATCAGGATGAGTATGGGGATACAGGATGGGGCCAGATTGTGCAGGCACTCCAGGCCACCTGAAGAATGCTGGTCTTTATCTAGAGAGCAGCGAGGAGCCAGTGAGGGGTCTTAGCAGGTATAATACAGAGCTGAGCTTGAAAAGCGACACTCTGGCCACAGCGAGCAAACTTGAGCACAGAGATGTGAGGGGCAGTTTACAGAGCGGAATAGAGAGGAGAAAGATGATGGCAGTTGGACTAGTGTGGTCTTGATTTCTTGTCATTGGAATGTAATACTAATATGAAAGCTATTTTCATAATAAAAGAAAAATCTTTCTGACCATGCGCATTTTAAGTGTGCTCACCCCACTCACTGGGAAAGTTTATTGAGGTGTGGTTCATTTTACTTATAACAGGCATCAGAGAATGAGGTGGCTCCTGGATGAAGCAGGAAGGAGAGGGGGAGCTCTGGGCCTCTCCCTCCTGATCACCTGCGCGCTGACAGGACTTCATTTCTTCCCAGCTCCTTCATCTGTCAAATGTTCTGGGTGGGAGGAACCTCTCCACTGGTGGTTGACAGAACCTGCTGATAGCTCTACGTTTACAACTCAGGTCACGTACTTAGCATCAAAATCTACTTTCCACCTGGCTTCCAATATATGGGTAAATTTCTGCATAAAAACTTTCTGCAGGACAGAAGATAAGTCCCTTGTCTAGATGTGTAGGTATGAGTGACTGACTCCCTACTGATGCCTTCTACAGGGCAAGCTCTGACATCTCATCATAACACAAGAGTCTGTCTAGTGTCCTCTGTGTGTGTGTGTGTGTGACTGTGTGTGCACGCATGCACTTTATCTAAATTCTGTTAGTTTCCCATTTTCATTTTTTGCCATTCCTCTTACAGTTACATGCTCTTTTACCGTTCAAGTTCTAAACCTTTTGACAAAATTAACAGCAATGTTTGCCCTTTGAAAATTAAACATAGGAAAGAACATGACTGGCTTTTTTCATTACTGTCAGATGCTATGTAGAAAAATGGAATTAAGTGTGAGAAGAGAAAAATAAAATCTCCCTGAACATTTGAGAAGTGACAATTACACAACCAGAGCCCATTAATTGGCTCACACTTCAAGAAGGAACAAGCTAGTACAGTCCTCCAATCACACAGGGAAGGGGACCTGAGGAGAGCAGCGTCTGTTCCCACAGCAGAGACTTGCAAGAAGCAGTAATATTTCAGTAACAGCCTACGTGACAGTCAAGAGCTCCAGTCCCATCCTGGAAACTGAAACTGACATTAAAAATGAACTTCCTCTCATCAGCAGTCTCAATGGTGAAGACATTTCCTCTTTTAAAAACCACTTTCTTTTCATTGCATCACATTAATGACCCCAAGCCCTCTGCACACAACCCGCAGGCTACACGATTAGCAGTGACCTCCTGGCACCAACCCAAGGTTTTCACTTATTAAGTCTCAGGCTAAGAAACAAAGCTGGCGGAAGAAGAGCTTCCTCAACTTTATCACTAACAATGGCAAAAAAGATGCAGGAAATCGCAGGTAAGGTAAATAGTTTAGATTTAAATGCACTGTTTTTCAATCTTGCTACACTTTGGCAGAGTTTACTGAGGCTGTAAATCTCCACTTTTAATTTATCTCATTGCCCTCAACACTGCCGCACTCAGAAAAAGAAACACAACTCCTTGTTCTAAGATTCCTAGTGAATAAACACAACCAGCTACAGAAACCAGCCCCAGAACAGAACGCTGACCTTCCCCAGGACAAAATGGCAGTAGTCAGCGAGGGGCACGCACTGCTGCTCAGATATGAGTGCCATCATGCTGAAGGCCAGTGAGCAGACGAGCTGCCCCCACAGCAGCCCCTGCAGGTGACACAGACTGTCCAAGCGCTTCTCAGGGAAGGCGCAGGGGAGTATGCTGTAGGAACTGCCTAATCCACAATGATGCTCAAGGTCTCAAGTAGGCCAGGCCCTTTGAGAGGGGGAGCCACATGGAAAGACACTGGTGAATTCCTGGGGAAAGGCGAGCAGAGGAAGCATCAGAGAACCGGCTCTAAGAGGCCCAAGGGAGAAGCACAGGAAAATGTGGCTCAGGTGTCCTTTTCAGGGAAGCACAACTTGTGCTCGGGTAAGTGGCAAGGTTCTGAAAAGCTACTAGGAGATTGCTATGAAGAGCATTTATTTAATTTATTTAATTTATTGCTGACTGTGAATAAACATGCCACTCTGCCACATATGCTGCTCTGGGAAGAACAAGTGTCTACAAAACAATCACGGCTGCAGCAAGAAAAAACTCTCTTTCAAATAAAGTTTTCTTTTTTATTTTAAAAGAAATACATATAAGTTGGCCAAAAATGTAGAAAACTAGAAATAAGTCCCATAACCCCAATACACAGAGGCAATCATTATTAACATTTTAGCCTATTTCATTCTGGTTTTCTTCTTCCATAATTTTATTTCCTACTTATGATAATACTTCCATAATTTTGTACCTTGCTTTAAAAAACCTTATTATGTAAGTATTTTCTTAAGTTATTAAAAACTCTTCACACATCTTTTTAAAAAAATATTTACTCAAGGACATGCTTCCATTGATTTTGGAGAGGAAGGGAGGGAGGGGTGAGAAAGTAAGAACAAGAGAGAGAGCAAGAGCGAGAACGAGAACGAGAGCGAGAGCGAGAGCGAGAGCGAGAGAGAGAGAGAGAGAGAGAGAGGCACAACTGGTTGTCTTCCACACACTTCCTGACCAGGGCTTGACCCTGCCACCTGGGTATGTGTCCTGAAGGGGAATCAAACCCACAACCCTTCGGTGCACGGTATGACACTACAACATATTGAGCCACACCAGACAGGGCCTTACAACATCATTTGTAATGAACACTTAAGAACTTACTTAAAAGGGAATTTGGATACTATGTCTAGCAGGAAGATAGTTTATGAAAAAATTAAGCTAAAAGCTAGAAATAGTAGGCAATTCTAATAATCACAGAATTCTCAAATGGAAAAGAAAAATTTCAGTATTACCCAATTCATTATATCTAATCACTTATATTTCCCAAAATGTTTTCCAAGGTTAGTGCTGGACAGATGATGGCTGAGGTCATTAACACTTTGGCAGACAGAATTATCAGTCAATGGGACCACAACAAAGTGAAGAAATGGTTAAAATAAACACAATGAGATGAATATGCTAAGGAGCACACTCTGGCAGGAAACCAGACAGCTGTATACATGGGAGACATGCAGCCAGACTCACGGAAGGGAAGGGAAGGGCATGGGTCAGGGAGCATCAGCAGCACTTTGGGGAATTCAGTTCAAAATGGCGGACACTGCAGGTGCATTAAACTTTCTCCCTTCCTGGGACCCAGTGAGGTGACATCAAAGAAATACAAAGAGAATACATTCATAAAGGTGTTGCAAACTAGATGGAAGGATATTAGCAAATCAAGGTTTTGGTGAATTTCTAGAAAATGGTAGGTGGATGAACTATTCATAAATCTGAGGGGAACTGGCAGATTTCCATATTGAAGCAAAGTGGGCAGGGTGACAAAAAATTACCCAATACAGCCATATCATTGTGAAATTTAAGAACTCCAAGGATGAAGAGAAGATCCTAAGGGATTCTATCAGGAAATATAAATTACTACAATGAATAAGAATCAGATTACACCAGATTTCTCCTTAGCAACATTTAATGCTAGATGGCAATATATCCAAGCTTTCAAGTTATAAAGGAAATGAATTCTATATGCAAACTATGTTTCAGCCATGTAAAATTCTGAAAATTTGCTTTCCACATACCTTTTCTGGAAAAAAAAATTACCTCCAGATTCACTCTGTTAATACCCATTAGTGGTCTTCTTAACAAAGACCTAAGAAGTCATATTTGGCTTCAGACTCACCCAGGAGAGAGAACAGGAAACACAGCATGCCACTAGAGTAGCAGCAGGCATTGTTCCTTAGGGTGGGGGAATCCCTGTAGTAGTCTACACAACTGTACAGGAGCTATTCCTGCTGGCATGCAGGTGACAGCTCAGGTGAGAATGTATAAGACTCACACTGGGCAGGTGTGGAGCCACTCTGGCTTAGAAGCCTCATATTCCAAACCATTATCTCTAATAGCTCATAAACAGATCCCAGAATTTTCACGAGGGACAAGCCAGCACACTCAGAAAAGTGAGCACACTCAGAAAATCCAAAGCTACGGTTTTTGAGAAGATATTTATAAGTCCTCCCTGGCCAGGTGCAATTTACTAATCAGGGGTAATTTTTTTTTTATCACAAGCAATAATGCCTAATTGCACAGATGACATTCTACATCTCTAAGGTTTCCAGAAGAACAATCTAGAAAGATAACCAACTGGGTCCCAGGTCAATATCTCCTACAGAGAAAAAAGGGGTTTTGCTAACCCTGTATCCACATTCCACAAAAGAAAAAAAAAAATCCGAGAAACAGTGGAACCAACTCAAATACAAAAGAAAAAGAAATTTTAGGATCACAGCTGTAGAGTAGGCTTAGGAAGCAGTCTGTTCAAAAGATTAAACAATGACCAAACAGAAGCTTCTGAAACAGAAAAAAATAAAAAAGGAAACTAGGAACTCCAGAAAAACAAAAATCTGGCTAATAGGAAGCTATTTATTATCTGTGGAATAATTCTGAGCACCTGTAAGAAAATCAACTCTACTTCATCTGAACACAGTGCAATTCTTCCAAGGCAGGTACAAGTTCAGTGACAGAGTATGTCTCTCACCACAGATCTACAGTGGACAATATAAGATCAGAATCTTTTATTGAGTTACTAGGGGCCTGGTGCACGAAATTCGTGCACTGGGTGGGGGTGGGGGGAGTGTCCCTCAGCCCAGCCTGCCCCCTCTCACATACTGGGAGCCCTCAGGCCTTAACCCCCATCACCCTCCAATTGCAGGATTGGCGTCAGGCCTGGGCAGGGGACCCTCATTTCCCCCCATCACTGGTTCTGCCCCCAACCCAGGCCTGAGGCCTCTGGCCCAGGAATCATGCCTGGGCAGGGGACCCCCATCTCCCTCTGATCGCTTGCTCCACCCCCCGCCCAAGCCTGACGCCTCTGACCCAGGCTTCAGGCCTGGGCAAGGGGACCATCATATCCCCCCAATCCCCGGCTCTGCCCCCCACCCAGGCCTGATGCCTCGGCCAGAGGAGTTGACCCTCATCACCCTCCGATCACCAATCACCGGATCGGCCCCTTGACCAGGCCTGAGGCCTCCGGCAGAGGTGTCAGGCCTGGGCAGGGGACCCCCAGCATCCCGCGGTTGCAGGCTCCGCCCCTGCCCAGGCCTAACGCCTCTGGCCTAGGCGTCCGGCCCGGGCAGCGGGGACCCACAGCTGCAGCGGCCCCACGATTGTGGGCTCCGCTTTAGGCCCAGGCAAGGGACCCCTAGCTCCCGGGACTGCCAGCTTCGACCGTGCCCAGCTCCCATCGCTGGCTCCACCCCTACTTCCTGCTATCACTGGCCAGGGAGGCAAAGGTGCCTGATTCTCCGATCATGGCTGTGGGGCAGGGCAAAGACTCACACTGGGCAGGTGTGGAGCCACTCTGCCCCCCAGCTCTTAGCTCCCCCCTGGGTTTCAGATCACTGTCAGTGGCAGGGGGCTTCTTCCTGCTTTCCCTTTCGCCTCCCTGCATTGTGCCTACATATGCAAATTAGCCGCCATCTTGTTGGCAGTTAACTGCCAATCTTAGTTGGCAGTTAACTGCCAATCATAGTTGGCAGTTAATTTGCATATAGCCCTGATTAGCCAATGAAAAGGGTATCGTCGTACGCCAATTACCATTTTTCTCTTTTATTAGTGTAGATTAGTGGTTTTTCCCTTTCAGGATAAATTTATACTTAACACATGGAAGATTTAACTATAAGTTACAGAATATAAAATAAGTGTCAGATATCTTTACTAGTATAATGTCAGGGTGGTGGGACAGCTATCAGAAAAACGGGGAGAGGCAGGAGAAATGAAGGAAAGGTTAATTTCTTTATTAACACAGTAGAGAGTCAAGAAATACTGTCCACAATTGATGGATCAAAAAAATAGAGATTTAAGTATATTGTTTAATTTAAAAAGGTAATAGCAGAACTGAAAAAAATAACTAACAAAAATAAGGAAGGTTAAGTAAGCTAAATTCCTCATTTTTATAAGCAAGATGTTAGTAAAGCTGATAAAGTTAATAAATAAATAAATGTAAAATATTATGTACAATTGAGAAGTTACAAAAACAAAGACAAAAACAGTCAAAGCCGGCTATTTCTGAGGAATGGAACAGAAGATAAAAAGGCAAAATTTAACTTTTCACATATTTTTGTTATTGTCTACACTAATTTTCAATGTGCATGTTTTACATTGATAATAAAAAGACTGATATCTGTATCATATGTACTGTATTGACATAGATTTAGGGTTCAACAATTTAGAGGACAGTAGAGAAAGGAATCAAAAATTGGAAAACGAAGATTTTTGAAATAAGGTTAAAGGGTACAGGATTAGATTATGTAAAAAAAGAGAGGGCAAAAAATAATTTTATAAAATCTGTTAATATATTTAAGACAACACAGATAAATCTTAAGTGCATTATACTAAGTAAAATAAGTCAGAGAGAGAAAAGACAAATACTGAATGATCTCACTTACATGTGTGGAATCTAAAAAAACAAACAAAAATGAACTCAAAGAAACAGGACTGATTGGTGGTTGCCAGAGGCAGTGGGGCGGGGCGGTGGTGAGGAAAATGGGTGAAGGTGGTCAAAGGTACAAACTTCCAGTTTTAAGAGAAGTAAATTCCAGTGGTGTAATGAACAACCTCATGACTACAGTTAACAATAATGATTAGTATTTGAAAGTGCTAAGAGAATAGACCTTTAAAGTTCTCATCACAAGAAAATAATTGTAGCTATGTGAGATAGTAAGATACGTTAACTAAACTTACTGTGGTAATCCTATATAATAAAAGGCTAAAATGCAAACAGACTGAACGGTGGAACAACCGGAACAACTGAACAACCGGTCACTATGACGTATGCTGGCCACCAGGGGCTTGTTCGGAACATGGCGGGCGTTGGCCAGGCGGGATGGCGATGCAGGTAAGCGGGGGCACCAGACCAAGGCAGGGCGCCAATTGCTGCCATCAAGGTGAGCCTCTGGTGGTTACTGAAAATTCTTTGCCCCTGAGTGCCACGGTCCCACTCGGCGCTCGCACCTGCTGCTGGCACCGGTCCCGCTCGCACCCGCTGCTGGCGCTGGAGCCGCCACTTACACCCACTGCTAGTGCCAGCCCAGCTCACACCCACTGCCAGTGCCTGGTGCCAGTCCTGATTGCTCAGTGCCATCAGCTGTGCGAGTGGCAGCTGCCGGCCCTGATTGCCCTTGAGAACTTCTCCACCTCCCCTGCTCCTGAGGGGTGATTGGGGCAGCAGCCGCCACTCACACTCACTGACAGCGCCGGCCCTGCTAGCACCCACTGTAGGCACCGGCCCCAATTGCTCCACGCCTTCAGCGGGTGTGAGCAGGGCCAGCGTCCTCAGCGCATGGGAGTGGCGGCAGTGGGAGCGGGACTGCCGGCAGACAAGGGACTGGGTGGCCGCTGCGGGAGGAGCTGGGCGGGGGCGCAGAGGATGGGCCGAGATATGCCCCTGTGCCTACCACAGCCTCGAGGCTCAAAATTCCTTTCAAGGTGCACGAATTTATGCACTGGGCCCCTAGTCATTTTATAATATACTAGAGGCCCAACGCAAGAAATTTGTGCAAGGGGCTTGGCCCTTGCAGCTGCGGCGGCTGCCTCGGCCTCGGCCCCCGCCTTCACGGCTTTGTCTGGAAGGTCATCTGGTCTAATTAGCATATTATGCTTTTATTATTATAGTTACATATATCAAATTATTATGTTATACATCCTAAACTTACACAATACTGTTTATTAAAAACATCACAATAAAACTGGGGATAAAACAAAAGCACTCAATACACAAACAGGGTTATCCAAGAGAGAAAATGAGCCTTTATCCTAAAAGCAAAGAACTTAAGATATCAATAAAGGAAACACCCACACACACACCCCAACCCCCAGGAGCAGAGAGACTTACAGGAGACACTGGAGAATCTCACTCCCTGGTATTTTTCAGAGGACAGTGAAAATCTACCCTCTGATTACTTTTTCACTAGGCAGAATGCTATTAAGGCAGGATCTAAGGCAGGATGTAAAGATCCTATAGAACTTGATTTATAACATGACTCACATTCTTTATTACAATAAAAAGCAGGCTACAATTCTTGAAGCTAATAGAATCCTCTTTGAGGACTGCTATGGAGTATAGTAGTCAAAAAGGAAAGGCTTTCTTCTTTTATTATCTGCATATCTTCTATTATAGTTAACACCTAACACAAAAATGGAAGACAGTACACTGTGGTTATGCCCATAACATAAAACCACAACCATTGGTTCCAATGATCCCAAGAGGGTTAACAGGCACTTGCCTTCTTGCTACTACTCTTGTTCATCTAACATATTACCTATTTAGTAATTTCTAAAACACTTCCTGCTGTAGCATCTAAGTGCTAATATACAAAGTTAAAAACATATAAATTATTTAAATCCAATAAAGTAATGGAAATGAAAAATAAACAAGAGGAAAGAAAGATGTTGATAACGTTAATACAAAGCTCCTGGGAAAGGTCCTAATAAGTGAATGGGTTTTTGAATCAAGAAAAACCCCATTTAAATAAGTATACAATTATTATGATACATCTCAATCAGTAGTTAATCAGCCAATTCTTATAGAAAACCAACATTGTATAACACCTTCAACAGGGGAACATAGAAGAAAGAGGTGAGACGCCTGGCCCAAGTGGCTCAGTTGAGCATTTGACCTATGAAACAGGAGGTCATGGTTCGATTCCTGGTCAGGGCACATGACTCTCACTGATGTTTTTCTCTCTCTCTCTCTCTCTCTCTCTCTCTCTCTCTCTCTCTCTCTCTCTCTCTCTCTCTCTCTCTCTCTCCCTTCCTCTCTGGAATCAATAAAGATATACCTTAAAATAAGAAAGAAAGAGGTGAAGAATTCAATTTGTAACACATAAAGTGACAGAAGAGATGGGTGATTGTAACCAGTAGATGTGTCAAGCTTTGAGGAAGCAGAGGATATGGCCTGTGAGCTGTACACCCAATAAGCAATGACTATGGAAAGACAAATGGGCAGCTGTTCATGGGCCTTGAAGGCCTCCCTCTTTTTTTTTATGTACTTTTTCTTGACTTCAGGGAGGAAGGGAGGAGAAAGAGAAACATCAGTGATGAGATAGAATCACTGATAGGCTGCCTCCTGCACACCTCCTACTGGAGATCAAGCCCGCAGCAACCCCGGCATATGGAATCGAACCGTGACCTCCTGATTCATAGGTTTATGCTCAACCACTAAGCCACCACTTGTATAAAAAGGCCTTCCTCTTGTATAAAAAGGGTTCTTAGAGCTTGGAAACACTCCATTTACCAGTTTTCATCATCTGTCTTGGTTTAGCTCTCTACTAATGCTAGGAGGCGATGCAGTGCAGCAGAAAGAGCTATGCCACAGGTGCTTTGTAGTCAGGACAAAATGAGATAAAATATGCAAAGTACTGAATACTAGTTATTAAATAATTGTTAGTTTTCTTATGCTATGCCAGAGATGACTTCAAGATTTGTGCTCCACTGAGAAGTCACTGCCCAGCCAGAAAGTGACCATATTTCCCAGTCCTACTAGAGTGACTGTGGCAACTGACTAGTTCTCTCTTGGGCAGGCAAGTGGAAGGGATGTTCACTATGCCCAGGCCCAGTTGTTCAGAACCAGAAATACCTTCTCTCTGTTCTTTCCCCATCTGCCAGCTAGGTGCAGGTGATGCTGACGAGGCCCTAGGTGAGGGCAGAACCACAGAAGGAAGATGGCTGGGTTCCATCATCACCTGTGGAGGCCACTTGACAGCCAGAAACACCCACATCGACGGTTACATGACTGAGAAATAAACTATTGTGTTAAGCCACTGAAATGTTGAAGCCACTATTTGTTACAGTAGCAAGTGTTGCCCTAACCAATATAAATATGCTATAAGATAATACTACAATAATGGTGAGGGTGTCAGAAATTGCATCAAATAACCATCATTAAAACTATTACCAAGTCATGGCCAAAAAGTACATGAAAAGATTTTCCACATTATTAGCCATCAAAAAAACTACAAATCAAAACCACAATGAGATGCCACTTCACTCCCACTAGGATGGCTATGAACAAAAAGACAGACAATAATGAGTACTGGGAAGAATGTGGAGAAACTGGAATCCTCATACATTGCTGGTGGGAATGCAAAATGGTGTAGCTGCTGTGGAAAAGTTGGGTAGTTCCTCAAAAACTTAAACCATATCACCCTGCAATTCTACTCCAGTTCTAGGTATACACCCAAGAGAACTGAAAGCATACATTCACACAAAGACTTATACCAGAATGTTCAAAGCAGCACTATAATAATAGTCTAAAAGTAAAACAATTCAGCCCAGCCAGGTGTGGCTTGGCAGTTGAGCATTGACCCAGGAACCAAGAGGTCACCAGTTTGATTCCCTGTCGGGGCATATGCCCGGATTGTAGGCTCAGTCCCCAGTAGGGGGTGTGAAGGAGGCAGCAGATCAATGATTCTCTCTCATCACTGATGTTTCTATCTCTCTCTCCTTCTCCGTTCCTCTCTGAAATATATATATATATTTTAAAGAGTAAAACAATTCAAATGTTCATAAAATGATGAATGGATAAACAAAATGTGATCTAGATCTCCATATGATGAAATATTATTCAGCCATTAAAAGGAATGAAGTGCTGATACATGCCATAACATGAACAAACCTTGAAAACTATACCTGAAAGAAGCCGGGAACAAAAGATCACTTACTATATGATTCTATTTATATGAACTATCCAAAATATGCAAACCCATAGAAATAGAAAGTAGAATATTAGGTGCTGGGGCTGAGGGAGCTGGAGGGAAATGGGAGTCTACTACTGGGTAGGATTCTTTTGGGTGTGATGAAAATTATCTAAAACATTAAATAGTAGTTATGGCTGCATAGTGAATATACTAAAAACCACTGAATTGTATGATTTAAAAGGGTGAATTTTATGGTATGTGAATTATTATCTCCTCAGATAATTTGGCTCTACACAGAAAAGTACTGAGCTCTTCTCAGGTAATGACTGGTAAAGGGTATGAAGGAACCATCTAGACCAGGGGTTCCCAACCTTTTTTGGACATGCCCCACCTAAGCATCTCTAAAATCCCGATGCCCTCCCCCATGACATATAATTCTTACTATTTCAAAAAGTGAACTGCTATTCAAGTGGAGGAAGCCTAAAAGGCCGTTAACTTGGTCTAAACAAACTTCCAAAGAACATGGCATCCATGAAAGAAAAAAATAAAAGAACACAAGGACAGTGAAGTACTGAGGAAGAAATCACTAAGAAATTGTTAAAATAATAATAATAATAATATGAAGTGATATGAAAAAATAGCAACTAAAGTTTTAAAACATATAATAAAGAACTGAAATGCATAAATATGTCATAATATATATTTATATACTATATATGAGGCCCTTGAACCATAAGAAATGCAAAAAAATCACTGTTAATAACTCATTCTTGAATTGCCTCCCTTAAAAATCAAATTGCCCCCCTGTGGGGTATGTGCCCCACGTTGGAACTACTGCTCTAGGTGCTCATTTCGATCTGAGTGGTAGTTACATGGGTATATACACACGTACATGTTCATTCCAGGCATGAGTCTAGGCTGGTCAGAACTAGCAGAATCCTGACTCCTAGCCTCCCCCACAGCAGGTCAGCTCAAACAGCCCCAATGCCCTATGCATGAAATGCCCCTGTTTGCCTATAAAGAATCTAAGGTACAAACTTTCCTTAGTTTGGGTAACAGCGTAGGGAACACAGAGATGAGATAAGTATTTAAAGCTAACCCTGAGAATGGTATGAGGGTGGGGAACAGGGCAGAGTCCCAGAATAATGACTGAACTGTATTGCATCAGCAAAATTCTCTAGGGAAGAAAAAGTCCTAAAGGGGTAGTGTGGGATGTGGGGGGAGGACACAAGACAGAATTGTATATGGGAAATATATTTCCCCCTGCTTATTAGTACATGCCATTTTCAAAAATCAAGTTCAAATCCCAAAATAAGGAGAGCTTGTTTGGTCATATAAAGTAAATTCTCATCTAAGTACTTAATAATCAAAACTGAAGTAAAGGATCATGAGAATGTTTCAAATTTCAAAATAAGATAATCTAGTGATTCTATGAGTCTTCATTGGAACCTTCTGAATCCACTGGGAAGACTTTTTAAATTGGAACACATCCCTCAAAGGATGTCACTTACTTGCAGGAGACTTTAGTTCTGTCGGCCACCATGGTCCACTGTTGCTGGTTGGTGGAAACCTCAATGTAGTAGCTGTAGCTCCGATCATCACAGTCCCAAAGTAATAACCTGAACAAAGGGAAAACATAAGGATGCTGTGAAGTGTCCTCAGTGGCCTGAGGGAATCCCTATCTACTCTCCCTCCCGCCTGCCTCTTTTGTCCCAATACACTTCCAGGACTGGGGAAAGAAAGGGAATCCCCAACAAAAGTTTGATGAGAGAGGGTGGAGTCAATCTGCAACAAGAGATTTGTCTCTTTAGGACTTCATTTCACTAGTCACCCAATCCCAGGCAGCCTCCGTCCCCAGTGGCAGAGCTCTTCTGCCTGGTTTACCAAGGAGATGTCACCATGTTCTCTTTCCTGTTACAACTCCCACCTCCAGTTAGCTGCACTGACCAAAGGTAATCTCCTGAGACCACTGTGCTTCCTAATTAATTGGGAGTGTTGCAATGACCCAAATTATCACCTTTTAGATTCCTTCTCATTACCAACATTCTTGTTTGCATACCATTGGTAAGATTATCTGATTTGGAGATACAGGCAATCATTCATCAGTAAAACTTTTCTATTATTTAGAAACTAGTGGCCCAATGCATAAAATTTGTGCACATTAAAAGGGAATTAATTAGAGGAAATATTTTAATATTGCTATTTGCCCTTTCTCTATAATAGAAGTGTGAGAGATGAAAGGAAATTAGTAAAATGTATATGAAAATAATATATAAATGTATTAATAAATAAACAGTAACAAAAAGGATATAACAACAACAGAGGCATGATATGAAAACAACAAAAACATGATATGAAAACAAAAACATGATATAAAAACAACAGTGATGCAAACAATGACTGATAAAGTGATTAAACTTATTCTAATATCTCCCTGTACACCACATTAAGAGTGAAAATACTTTCAGAGTGCTTGACTCATTTCCCTTACGATGAAGTATTTAGAACTTTAACGTCACATGCTCTTTGAACTCGAGAGAAAGCAACATATAACTGACCATGTGCAAAAACAGGTTCAGGTAGGAATATTCCTACTCTGTCTAGAGTTTGTCCTTGTGATTTATTAATAGTCATCACAAACGCTGGCATAATGCCAAAGGAGTAATACTATTAAGAAATTCGATGGGAAAATTTTCCTTTTCAGCATCATCTGTTGAGTCAATGGAATCATCACTCAAATATGTGTGAAAATCTCCATCGAATATATCCAAAATTTCTTCATTTAATTCTTGAGCGTGCTCATTTTTTGGACAAAGAATTGCACATTTAGATATACTTTTAATATAATCTATAGATATAGTATTTCCAAAGGTAGCTTCAATAATAGATCCATTACAAATCATTTCACAGGGGATTTCAATAATATCCATTCCTAAATGAAATCTGCTATTAAGTTTGCCATATCCAAGTTTTACAAACCATCCACTATAAGCAGAATCCTCTGATCTCATATTTGTTTAAGAGACAACTTTCTGAAACATCCCCAAACATTACAGTACTTTAAACTCATTTGTACTATGGCCGATCACCTAGCATGCGGCACAATATGGAGACACTGTCGAAAATCCCCTCTAAGAAGGAGAACTTTCCCACCAGATATAACATTCAAATTCATAATTTCTCTCAGTAACCTGTCTATGGCGTTTATAGCATAACTGGATGCCAATGACGCATTCATCAATAATGAGAAGTTGGGCCTTTTTAATAGTTTTAGCAACTTCACTGTTTATATCGAGTCTAGAAATTGAAGTTTCATTTAATGGAATCAGTAACTCATTTAATGGGAATGAAAGGTGCTTCCACTGAGACGCAATTCCTGTAGACCAGGGGTTCTCAACCTGTGGGTCGCAACCCCTTTGGGGGTCGAATGACCCTTTCACAGGGGTTGCCTAAGACCATCGGAAAACACATATATAATTACATACTGTTTTTGTGATTAATCACTATGCTTTAATTATGTTCAATTTGTAACAATGAAATTGGAGGTCACTACAACATGAGGAACTGTATTAAAGGGTCACGGCATTAGGAAAGTTGAGAACCACTGCTGTAGACGCTGCAGGCAAAACAGTACCACCACGACCTCTAATATAATGTATTAAAACTTTATAAAAATATGCTGCTACGCTCCGAGGGCCGGTTCCTGCCTCAAACCTCACCCTCATGGGAATCGGGGGAGGGCGGAGGGCGCATCTGTTGCCAAAGACGACCCCTGCAGGACTGACTGACTTCCTTCCGGTTGGTCGAGCCTTGGACGTGACGGGCGTTATACCCAGGGTTTTTATATAAATAGATTGATTATCTTGGTCCTATTCTTCTTAACCCCTTCTTTAGCCCAGATAAGAACCTGAGCTATATGATTCCATTTACATAAAGCTCAAGAGACAAAATTTGTATATGGTGACAGGGATGAGAATAGTGGTTATCTCTGAGGGTGGCAATGACTGGGAACCTTCTAGAATGCTGGTAATGTACAAATTTTGATCTGAGTGGCAGTTACATGTAAATATTCAGCTATACATAAAATATATGTACACTGTATATGTGTTATTCCTCTATTTAAAAAATAGAATAAAAAAGAACCTAAGTAGCCCTAACCGGTTTGGCTCAGTGGATTGAGCATCAGCCTGTGGACTGAAGGGTCCCAGGTTCGATTCCGGTCAAGGGCATGTACCTTGGTTGCGGGCACATCCCCAATAGGGGTTGTGCAGAAGGCAGCTGATCGATGTTTCTCTCTCATTGATGTTTCTAACTCTCTATTCCTCTCCCTTCCTCTCTGTAAAAAAATCAATAAAATATATTAAAAAAAAAAAAAAAGAACCTAAGTATTACAATATGAGACCAGACTACAGGCCAGCATTCTGCTTGACAGTGCCCCAGTAGAGAGAGATCACTGTTTTCTATCATCTCCTTGCCACACAAAATTTCTTATCTTACTTGTTTTACTACTGGTCATGCACAGCGCCTTCCTCCACCAGCTAGAAAGTTAGATAGTGAACTCCCTGAAGGTAAGACCTATGTCTCATAGGTTTTTCTTATTTATTTATTCATACATTTTTATTGATTCTATTAGGGTAACACTGGTTAATAAAATTATGTAGGTTTCAAGTGTACAATTCTATAATACCTAATCTGTATATTGTATTGCCTTCATCACCAAAAGTCAAGTATTCTTCCATCACCATTTATCCCCCTTTACCCTCTCCTACCTGCCCCCCAGACCTCTTTTCCTCTGATAATCACCATACAGTTGTACCAACCTTGCATTCCCAGAATAAATCTCACTTGATCATGGTGTATGATCTTTTCAATGTACTGCTGAATCCAGTTCACTAATATTTTGTTGGGGATTTTAGCATTTATGTTCACCAAGGGTAATGGCCTATAATTTTATTTCTTTGTAGTGTCTTTATCTGGTTTTGGAATTAGGATAATGCTGGCTTTGTAAAATGAGCTTGGGAATCTTCCCTCCTCTTGAATTTTATGGAACAGATGGACAAGGACAGGTGTTAGTTCTTCTTTGAATGTTTGGTAAAATTCTCCTATGAAGCCATCCAGTACAGGGCTTTTGTTTGTTGGGACTTTTTTGATTACTGCTTCAATTTCACTAGTTGTAATCTGTCTACTCAGATTTTCTGATTTTTCTTGATTTGGTTTTGGTACATTGTATGTTTCTAGAAATTTACCCAATTGGTCCAGACTGTCCAATTTGTTGACATACAGCTGTTCATAATATTTTCTTACAATCTGTTCTATTTCTGTGGTGCCAGTTGTTATTTCTCCTCTTTCATTTTTGCTTTTATTTATTTAGGTTCTCTCTTTTGTTTTCTTGATGAGTCTGGTTAAAGGCTTGTCAATCTTGTTTATCTTTTCAAAGAACCAGTTCTTGGTTTCATTGATCCTTTGTATTGTTTTTTTAGACTCTATTTCATTTATTTCTGTTCTGATCTTTATTATTTCTTTTCTTCTACTCACTTTGGGCTTTGCTTGTTCTTTATCTAGTTCCTTAAGTACAAAGCTAGATTGTTTATTTAAGATTTTTTTTTTCTTGAGGAAGGCCTATAATGCTATGAATTTTCCTCTTTGGACTGCTTTCACTGTATCCCATAGATTTTGGGTTATTGTGTTTTCATTTTCATTTGTTTCGAGGTATCTTTTGATATTTTCTTTGATCTTATTGCTAACCCATTCATCGTTTAATAACTTATTTAGCCTCCATGTCTTTGTGTGATTATCAGGTTTTTCCTTGTGATTGATTTCTAGTTTTATACCATTATGGTCAGAAAAGATGCTTGATATGATTTCAAACTTCTTAAATTTATTGAGACTTGTTTTGTGTCCCAACATAGGGGTCTACCCTAGAAAACATTCCAGTCCATTTGAAAAGCATGTACATTCTGTTGCTGTGTGGTGAAATGCTCTGAAGATCTCAATTAAATCCATCTGATCTAGTGTGTCATTTAAGGCTGCTGTTTCCTTACTGATTTTCTGTCTGGAAGATCTATCATTTGATATGAGTGGGGTGTTAAAATCTACTATGACTATATTAATGCAAATCTCTCCCTTTATGCCCATCAAAATTTACTTTATAAATTTAGGTGCTTCTCACCTGGCTGGTGTGGCTCAGTGGCTGAGTGTCGACCTATGAACCCAGAGGTCATTGTTCAATTCCCAGTCAGGGCACATGTCTGGGTTGTGAGCTCAATCCCAGGTATAGGGCCTTCAGGAGGCAGTCGATTAATGATTCTCTATCATCACTGATGTTTCTATCTCCCACTCCCTCTCCCTTCCTTTCTGAAATTAAAAAAATATAAAAAATAAATAAAATAAATTTAGGTATTCCTATATTGGGTGCATAAATATTTAGAAGGGTTATAGCCTCTTGTTGGATTGATCCCTTTATCATTATATTAGAGACCTGGTGCACAAAATTAGTACACCGGGGGGGGGGGTGCACGGGGCCTCAGCACAGCCTGCACCGTCTCCAGTCCCAGACCCCTTGGGGGATATCCGACTGCCGGTATGTCTAAACTGGCAGTCAGACATCCTCTCACAATCCTGGACCGCTGGCTCCTAATCGCGCACCTGCCTCCCTGCCTGGTCGCCCCTAACTGCACCACCCTGCCAGCCTGATCATCCCTTACTGCCTCTGTGTGCTGGCCAGGTCACCCCAACTGCCCACCACACCAGCCTGGTCGCCCCTACTGCCCCCCCTGCCAGCCTAATCGCCCCCAAATGCCCCCTCCGCCGGCCTGGTCATCCCTTATTGCCCCCTTGCCGGCCTGGTCACCCGCAACTGCCCCCCTCTGCTAGCCTGGTTGCCCCTAACTGCCCACCCCACCAGCCGGGTTGCCCCCAACTGCCCCCCCATGCTGGTCTGGTCACTCCCAACTGCCCCCCCCCCCACCAGCCTGGTTGCCTCTCACGGCCCCGCCGCTGGTGTGGTCGCCTCACGCAGACTGCTGTTCAGTCGTTTGGTCGTCCCTCACTAACCCCCCTGCCTGCCTGGTTGCCCCACGGAGCCTGCTGTTCAGTCGTTTGGTTGACCCTCACTAACCCCACCAGACTGGTTGCCCCACACAGCCTGCTTGTTCAGTCATTTGGTCGTCCCTCACTAACACCCCTGCTGGCCTGGTCGTAGGCAGCCATCTTGTGAGGGTGTGAGGGTTAATTTGCATATTACCTCTTTATTATATAGGACAGTGTCCTTCTTTGACTCTTATTTATTTTAAAGTCAATTTTGTCTGATATAAGTATTGCTATCCTAGCTTTTTTTTTTATTCATTTCCATTTGCCTGAAATATCTTTTTCCATCTCTTTACTTTTAGTCTGTTTGTATCTTTGATTCTGAGGTGGATCTCTTGTAGACAGCATACATACATCTCTTGTTTTCTTATGCGCTCAACTATCCCATGTCTCTTGATTGGATATTAGCAATTTATATTTAAAGAGATTACTGATGGGTACATATTTATTGGCATTTTTTTCTTTAGAACTATGTTCCTATGTTTTATTCTTCTTAAAGAAGACCCTTTAACATAATACCAGTTTGGTAGCAATGAACTCCTTCAGCTTTCTCTTATCTTGGAAGCTCTTTATTTCTCCTGCCATTTTAAATGATAGCCTTGCTGGGTAAAGTAGTCTTGGTTATAAGTCTTTGCTTTTCATCACTTTGAATATTTCATGCCAATCCCTTCCAGCCTGAAATGTTTCTATTGAGAAATAAGCTGACAGTCTTATGGGAGCTCCCTTGTAGGTAATTATCTTTCTCTTGCTACTTTTAAGATTGTCTCTTTGTCTTTAACCTTTGCTGTTTTAATTATGATGTGTTTGGTGTGGGCCTCTTTGGATATACCTTGTTTGGGACTCACTTCGCTTAGTGAACTTTTGTGTCTTTTTCTTTCACCAGGTTAGGAAAGTTTTCAGTCATTATTTGTTTTCTTTTCTTTTTTTGGTTAATTCTCACCTGAGGATATTTTTTTCCATTGATTTTTGGAGAGAGTGAAAGGGAGGGGAAGAGATAGAGAAAGAGAAGCATCGATGTGAGAGAGACATATTGATTGGCTGCCTCCTGCATGCATCCTGACTGGGCCCTGGGATCAAGCCTGCAGCCCAGACATGTGTCCTTGACCGGAATCAAACTTGGAACCCTTCAGTTCATGGGCTAACGTCAAACCAGATCCAAACCAGCTAGGGAAGTCATTATTTCTTCAAATTTGTTCTCAATCCCTTGCTCTCTCTCTTCTGCTTCTAGTATCTTTATGATGCGGATGTTGTTATACTTCATGTTATCCCAAAGGTCTCTTAAACTACCCTCATTTTTCTAAAATTCTTTTTGCTGCTCCAATTGGGTATTTTCTGCTACCTTGTCTTCCAAATTGCTGATTCAAGTCTCTGCTTCATCTAACCTACTGTTTACGCCTTTTAGTGTATTCCTTATTTCAGATATTGTATTATTCATTTCTGACTGGTCTTTTTATGGTTTCTACATCCTTTTCCATGTGGCTGAAGTTTACACTACATTCCTTGAGCATCCTTTAACCATATTTTGAACTCTTAATCTGCTAGATTGCTTGCCTCCATCTCATTTAGCTCTTTTTAAAAAAGATTTATCCTGTTCTTTCATTTGAGCATGTGACTTTATCTCCCCATTTGGCTGCCTCTTTGTGTTTGTTTCTATGTATTAGGTAGATCTACTATGACTCCCAGTCTTTGTAGGGTGGCCTTATGTAGTAGGTGTCCTGTTGGACCCAAGGGTAGTCTCCTTGACTACCTGAGCTGGGTGTTCCAGGAATGTCCCTTGTGTGGGTTATGTGAGCCCTCCTGTTATAAATGAGTCTTGATTGCTATTGGCCCATTTGTATGTGGGGTTGAACCTCAGGATGGCTGACTGTGAGCTTTTGTACAGGTACTGATCACATGAAACGGAATTCGCCTCAGCAGGGTCTGGTGCCTGTAGAGATCTCCCATTTTGGGGAGCTAATGAAGCTAGCTTGTAAAGCTAACTGGATCCTG
Source organism: Myotis nattereri (assembly GCF_964212035.1). Lineage (NCBI taxonomy): Eukaryota > Metazoa > Chordata > Mammalia > Chiroptera > Vespertilionidae > Myotis > Myotis nattereri. The sequence continues at coordinate 10,997,460 of NC_138081.1, forward strand.
TTCTGATGTTGCATTAAGCTGGCTACTGGATGAATTGTTTCTGGAGCCTCTTGAGAGGGACTTTGGTGCAGGTCAATGTCAGATGTTGCCTGTGACTGGCCCTGGCCAGTGATCCACAGTTTGTTGCTGCCTCTCCTCGGCCTAGGTGTGCACTGGGAGGATCAAGCTGCACAACAAAGCTGGCTTCCACCAGCACCAAGCCCAGGGGCAGTTCAGCAAAAGGCCCAAGGCACCTCGAGATCTACCTCTGCCTACTGGCTGCCTGTTAGGCTAAAGGAGTCTCTAGTAGTACTCAAGTTGCATGAGGTATGTTCTCAGTGAGTCACCAGGTAATGGTAAATGGTGTTCATCAGATTGATACAGGTTCAAACTCAGTGCCAGTGTTGGGTCTGAGGCCATTCAGCAAATGTCCCAGGGTATACCAAGATTAGCTGCCACCCCACCAGGTGCCCACAGATCTCTGTGGTGGGATGGGGTGTTAGGGAGTCATCAGAGTGAGGCCAGGAGATTTTATCAGGCCCAAACAGACCAAAATTTGTCCATGTGAATGGAGCGCTCTGCACCAGTCCAGTGTCTAAGGGAAAAATGGCCCCCATCATAAATCCACACAACTCAGTCTGTCTCAGATTCTGCCAGGACCTCCAGAAGAGCCCAAGCTCATCAGGGCAGGGCCATAGGGAGGTGGAAGGGTGGAGCTAGTGGATCTCCTGTGAGGGGAAGGTGCAGGTCAGGTTCCCAGGAAGGTGGGGAGAATGGTTCCTGCCCCACAGCCACACAATTCAGTCTGTCCTTGATTCTGTCCACACCTCCTCCTGGGGAGCTGGAGATCGTCAGGGTGGGGCCACCAGGAGTTGGGAGATTAGGGCCCCTGGGAGCCCAGAGGGTGGGGCCAGTGAAACTCCCATAAGGAGGCAGCATTGGTCAGGCTCCTGGGACTGTGGGAGGAATGGTCCTTGCCCCAGAACCACACAACTTAGTCACTGACTGTGGGGAAACATGGGACTTGGTTGGAATGTCTGTACAGAGGATTCTCTGAAAGGTCGGGGCCTCTGACGGGACCTTGCTGAAGGTGGCAGTCCCTACCTTAACTTTTCCAAACAAATCCATTCCCCCGGATGTTTTGCTAAAATCTCTATGTTTAGTCTTTTAGACCCAACCTTGTAGAAGCATGTGCTTTCTCAAGAATACTTACCTTGCTGATTATTATCTAAAGATTAAATTTAGTTCAAGCTGTTGTGACAATAAAAGCCAAAGAAGGAAGGTGAGCAAGGCTACTTGGTGGCAATAGCCAAATAGTGCCTTAGCCCTCTTTCACAAAAACATGTTAAAATAATCTGTTCATCCATCACTCGGGGTCTGCTGGTCAACCCTGGCAACTGACACCCCCTGAGTCTGCCTGGACCTCTACACCCTGGCCCAGGCAGCTGACTCCTGCAGGGTGTGAGCTTCACAGGGTGGGGCAACAGGGAGTCTGGAGAGTAGGGCTATTGCATTCCCCCAGGCTGATGCTGTGAGGAGGAAATTGTTCTACCCAATAAAGATGGCATCTGCTGTATAGGAGAAGAACTCAGCACAGGGACCCTGGCAGCTGCCCCTTCAATTCTCTTCCTAGAGCCACAACCCTAGCTCTCCTGACATGACTCTCGTCAGCTCTGCCCTCCCTCTACTAGAGCCCAGAGTGGGTGGTTCTGAATAAGATTTTGTGTGCTGGCCCTTTAAGAGCAGACTCCTGTCTCTCTCTGGCAGACAAGGTCTCATGATTTTCACAGCTAGGTATTATATGGGTACCTCTTCCTGATTCTGGTGCTCTGGGCTGGGAAATCCAGCATGAGATTGAGATCCCACACTCCTCAGGGGGAATCTTTGCAGTTGAGATATCCCTCCAGATTCTGAGCTGACACCCATAGGAGTGGGCTGACCTTTTTATGTCTCTGCCTTTCCTACCAGTTTTGATGTGGCTTCTTCTGTAAATCCTTGGTTATAAGACTTCTGTTCAGCTCGTTTTCAGTTGATTATTCAGGTTATCCTATATAATAAAAGCCTAATATGCTAAGTGTCCAATCAACCAGTCGGCTGTTAAACCAATCAAAGCGTAATATTCTAATGATATGCTAAGGCCACTCAACCACTCACTATGTCATGCACTGACCACCAGGGGGCAGACAGTTGACCAGTCGCTATGATGTGCACTGACCACCAGGGGGCAGATGCTTCAACCAGTAGGTTAGCTTGCTGCTGGGGTCTGGCCATTTGGGACTGAGCGAGATGGGCCAGACACGCCCTGGAGCCCTCCCACTGTCCCTCACCAGCTGGCCAACCTCCTCTATCCCTCCCTGGCCCTGATTGTGCACCGGTGGGGTCTTTCAGCCTGGACTTCACCCTCTCACAATCTGGGACAACCTTGGGGGATTTCAGAGAGCCAGTTTCAGTCCGATCCTGCAGACCAGGCCGAGGGACCCCACTGGTGCATGGATTCGTGCACTGGGCCTCTAGTTATTCTATAATTTAGTTGTAATTCCAGTTTGGTCCCGCGGGGAGGAGAATGTAACTTCCACCTACTTTGCGGCCATCTTGGATCCTCCCCTCTGGGTTTTCTATGCCCAGTACTTGGCATAGTATCTCACGTAGAGCCCACTCTCAATGAATGTTTGCTGAGCAGATGCATTATTTGTAACAACAGTAAAAGTAATGGTTATTATTATTATCATAACAGCCAAAAATCATGCTTTAATGCTTACTGTGGCCCTGGACCTATGTTAGTGCGCTATATAATGCATCTTATTAAATCCTTTGAAAAGTCCTCTTAGCAAGCATTATTATTCTCATCAAATTACAGATATTGAAAGTGAGGCTTAAAGTTGTAACTTGTCTAAACTCAAACAGTTAATGATGGTGGATACCAGGTTCCAACCTGGTAGCCTGACCAAAGCCTAATCCCTCTGCAAAACGTTTTCTTTACTCCCAGTGTATATCTCTGGGCCATCATTTATAACTAACTGATAACCTATCATTCTATAAAAGTAGTTCATTGCCGAAACCGGTTTGGCTCAGTGGATAGAGCGTCGGCCTGCGGACTGAAGGGTCCCGGGTTCGATTCCGGTCAAGGGCATGTACCTGGGTTGCGGGCACATCCCCAGTGGGAGATGTGCAGGAGGCAGCTGATAGATGTTTCTAACTCTCTATCTCTCTCCCTTCCTCTCTGTAAAAAATCAATAAAATATAAAAAAAAAAAAAAAAAGTAGTTCATTATTATTTCCCCTGAATCTTGCAATGAAAATCCTTTCTACAAGGTTCTGTTTAGTGTCACATGGAGGATTAGAAATGCCACCATGTTTCCTTTTCCCTTTACCCTCTGTTCCTGGTTATATATGTGTTTATATTGCTCTCACTGATTAAGTCCACAATACCTAATACTTTGGAATTCATCTTTTTAAAAAAAAATGTTTCTATTGATTTTTAGAGATAGAGGAAGAGATAGGGAGAGAGAGAGAGAAACATGGATCAGTTGCCTTCTGTACACACCCAGACTGGGGATGGAACCAGTGAACCTTTGGTACATGGGACGATGTTCAACCAACTAAGCTACCAGTATACTGGCTAGGGTGGAATTAATCTTTTAAGTAGAGGAAACTATTGAAAGGTTTTGGAAAGCATAAACAGATTACACCTACTGATTCCCTTTAATTCACCTGAATATTTAATCTCTCAAAGTACTCTAAATGAATGATACAGGATTCCACCCTCTTATTTTTTTTAAAAGTGTCCAATAGTTCTTCTACTCTTAGATTATATCAGCTTGCCTGATAGAAGAGGAAATCATTTCCCTCCATTAGCCATTTCCTCAAATATTATTCTAGTCTCTCAGCACTGTTATGCAGTTAGCCTACGTTAATTTATATTTATGCTGAGTAACTTTTAAAAGTGTAATTTTTGCTTCTATGTTTGTATGTTTCTTAAGATGATTGTAAATCTTTTAGAAAGACCATGATCTTTTTCTTTTAAAAAAAATTCTACTCCAAACATGTGCTCTGCTTATAGTGTATGTTTCATATATATTTTGGGCTGAAATTATTCATAACTCTGCCAGAATACATTAAAACTAGAAAAAAATTTCAAGTTAATTAATCATTCTATTGACTTAATAGTTCTGGTAACAGGTGTTTTGGGAGACAATGTTGAGGCTATTTCCCCAATGGATTGTTTGGATTATTCATAGAGAGCCAGGTTTATCATAATCCCTCTCCTTCTGGATAACAATGAGTTAGTGTTCCTACCAGTGTATCCAAATGAAAATAATCAGTCCCTTTTGGAACAGACTCTAACCAGATCTTGAAATATTTCATAGGAAAAGACTGTCCCAAGAATATAGGATATGAAGAAGATAAAAAGGAAGACCAAGTATGAGCATCATAAATGCTCTTGTACAGATTCTTGGAATGATAGCCTATTAAAATAATTTTTTAAGTTGTGCGCACATTGTGTTCCATAGAAGCTTATTCGATAAACTCTTCCAATTTGTTTCAAAGTAAATTATGTTAAAATAAGGATCATCTGTAATTCCCGTAATTTTGGAAACACATACAGTTCAACTTATTTGTAACTTGTTTGTTTTGCTTTATGATCTATTATGAATACCTTTTCTTATATTATCAAGTATTCTTCTTCATCATATGTACTAACTTCATAGAATTTCACTGTATGGATGATCCATAATTTATTTAATCAATCTCTTATTTTAGGGCACTTAGGTAGTTGATAATATTTCATTGTTATGAAAACTCCATGATGAACATTCTTACAAGCTAAATGTATGATTATTGCCTGTGAAAGTTTCTGTAAGTGAAACTCCTGGAACAGGGCATGTGAGGCCTTGATATGTATTGGAAAATAGCTGCATGTCTCTCCCTCCCCCTCAAACTAAAGTCTGTACCAGTTCCAACTCATACCACCAGCAGTGTCACAACCCTGTCTCTGTGTATCTCTATCAGTATTGTGCATTATCTTTAAAAATACTGCCAATGTTATAGATGGAATGTATCTCATCACGTACTTTCATTTGCAACTTTTTCCTTATCACTGAACTTGAATATTTTACCCATTTTCTATTTCTATTTATTCTTTTGTTAATGACTTATAAGATGACCTCTATATTTTTGGGGTATTAATCCACTGCCTATCATAGTCTGCATGATGAACATATTAATTTTTATTAGCCTAGTCGATCGATCTTTACCTCAATAATTTCTCCTGGCCTAAAGTCTTTTTTCTGAACAGCAGCCAAATGCACATACTGGTTGAGACATCTCCTCTCTATTCCTCTATTAAGAGTCCCTGGGGGCTGGAATTGTGGGGTCATGTGATTCCTGAGTGGAAAAGGGACACTGATGGATTGGAGGTTATGAAGCCTACGGCTCAGACTCACCTATACTTTGGAGTTTTTAAGAGAGATTCTAATTCACGTCCAGGATACGTATTTACTTGGAATTTAGGCTTAGCCAGGAATAAAAATCCCTTTATTGATTCAACTGGAAAAAGGCAAGCACAGCTTAAGAACAGTAAAGGGAAACTGGCTCAATTTATTTTTCCATGCAGAGGAATTTTGTTCTAATAAGGCAAAACAGCAAAGCCCACCAACTTCCTTCATTTATTTCCTGGCCAGCAAAGTCTGCCTGATGTCTTTCTACCTGCAACACAGAGCTACTAATCTGCTGGAATGTTTGCCCAGGGAGCTGACAGACACACTCCCTCTGACTTTAACTGAGAGCAGCTCCTTAAACATATACCCCACATCTCATCTCTCCACCAAAACATCAGAAGCCATTTTCAAATGGGGCTGAAAAAAGGGAGCTGCTGGCTAAGATCTATCCGTGCAGATCGGGTCTGTGTTTAGTTGTTGCCACAAACCCTCCACCTAATGAGCACTGCATGAAATGCCCGGTGATGTGAAACGTCTCTCCAGCCTCCCTATTCTCACTGTGGAGTGTTCCTTAAAAGCAGTAAAATGCTGGGCTTCCTAAAATTGATTAACAGATGTGATTTTGCCTACCTCTTCCATAAATGCTCTGGCTGGTTGCATACCACTCATTGATTACTAGGGTTCAGTTTACAGCAGCTAATTGCTTTCCTCGCTGGTGTTTTGATACAAAATTCAATAGTGAGTATGTTTTCAAAACTCTTGTCTTTGTGGCTTGAGTTAGAAGTGACTTGAGGCAAACCCAGTGGACCGAGTTTTCCCTTCTTTAAAATAATTGCTCTCTCATCAGTCTGTGAAGAAAGTTTCCAAATTGTAGCATTCTAATTGGAAAGTCTGCATTATGCATGCGATGACAAACTATGTTGTGCTGAATGGCGGTTTTTCTTTTTTTTTATCCCTTTCTTAAGGGATTAATTTTGTGCCAGACTGTGAACAATGGCTAAGGTTTAACAGTTGAGATCAACAGCTTTTCCACAGAATGGTGTGTCTTTTAAAACAGGAGCAAGTGTCTGTTTTGCTGTTTCTAACTGTCCACTGTTGGGGGAGATTCCACTAGAAGGCCTGGGGCCCCGACTGCTGCTGTTGCAGTGTTTTCTCATTTGGTTGAAAACACACAAGGAAAGGAAGATCAACTGCCAGGATGTTAATAATAGAATAACTTATCACCAAGTCCATTTCTAATCTCTCAGTCAAAATCAAATATGACCTCAAAAATTTGTACAGGCTATTCTTTGTTAAAGATCTTCAGAAATTAATTTCTTTGAAAATAATTGTCATCATTCAATTCAAAACGTATTTACTGAGTATTGATTAAGTGATATTAGGCAAGTCACTTAACTTCAGTTTTATCCCTTGTGAAATGAAAAGGTTAGATGTGATGGCCTCTAAGCTCTTCCAGTTCCAGCACTTTAAAATTCTCCATAGCAGCACAAACAGCAGAAGTTGCTTTTGTTTTTCTGGCATATCTGTCTATTATATAATAACTTCTTTCTCTGAGACTGTTTATGGTGGTTCATGAATTTGGTTTGTAGACCTGACTGCATTCTAGGAGAAATATGACCCATGCTGGGCCAATCTGATTTCCTCTAATAATTTTAGAATTATGTGAGATTCTAGTTTTTTAGAATTATGTGAGATTCTAGTTTTTTAGAATTATGTGAGATTCTAGTTTAATTGGCCCTGTTCACTTAAAATGAGATGTTAAAAATGCAGGATTTCTGGAGTGATCCTCTTTCATCAGAGGTACAAAAAAAAAGCAAAGGAAGTCATCTACAGTGAGAAGCAAAGCAAGATGGTGTGGCTGAGGGAGGGTCGTCTGGGCTCCTGGCAGGATTCCATCTTATTTTAGTCCCTATGAGGTTTACCAGAGTTTCTGCCCTAGGGTTCCACGAGAAATCTCCCAATCACCATAATAAGGTCACCATTATGGCTTAAGCCATCATTACCTGCTTTCTACAGCTTGGAGCCAAAAGGGGCTAAGATAAGCTCCTAGCAGAGAACATGAGACAGAAAAGACACCCAACAACGTCTAGATGCTCAGATGATGAGGATGATGAGGATGACATGCTGGCTACAGGACCAGAGAGACGGTGACGAGGAGAACAAGGATGGCGAGGAAGCTCATTCTGGATGGCAATCTTTTCATTCTAGTTTGAGAGGAGGTTCTCTGTAGAACTGGGAGTGGGAGGACTGCAGTGGTGGGTGCAAAGGAAAAACAGGCTTTGGAACAGGCTCTGTGGAGCTGCTGAGCTGCAGGGGGCGGGTGGGGGGGGCTTACAGATGAAACCACCAGCATAGTGTAGAACTCCTTCAGCAGTGGCCCCGAGGAAGCAGGAGAGAAGGGACAGGGTCCACAGTGACAAGAAGGATGCAGTGCAGGGTCAGGCAAATGAAGGCCAGTAAAAGTATTTACCAGACTAGGCTGCTGAAGAGTGAAGTGGGATTAGAGGAAGCTCACTAACTTTCAGAATAGGGAGGGGCTGGAGGTCCTGAGGGGAAAGAAGAGATGCAATGGACATGAAGTGAGGGAGAAAGGTAAGAACTTGTGGCCACAAAGGGCAATGTCAATGCTTCACGTCATTCAGAAGAGTGCGAACTGGACTCTTCTGAATAAGGAGCAGAAGGACAATCATGTTAAGGGCTCTGTTCTAATCTCTGCTCTTGAGAGGCAGGAGGGAGCCTGGAACAGCTGCTGTGAGGAACTGAGGAACGACCTGAAACTGGGATTTGCCCAAGATGAGAGGTTTTTCATTGTTGGCCGTGACAGGGTTCGATTACACAGCTTCCTCCTCTGGTAGGGAACACGGTCAAGCTGAGACTAGCTGCTGGAGGTCTGCAAGTCCAAAATGAGATTCTCAGCAGGAGCCTGGGACCAAGTAACAACGCTTTATCAAAAGTGTGCGAAGCGGATGAGGTGGCCGCCCTGCAGATTCCAGACATGAGAACTCCTGAGGAGCCACCACCATGGGGCCCCTGTCTCTATGTGGGCCACCACCTATCAGGGCAAAGTGCATACTAGTCTCCTTCCAATAGCAGGAGGAGGGAACTAAATACAGGCTGCACGCCAGATGGAATGGGATCTTGGGAAACAGGTTAGCCCAAGGACATCAGACAGTGTGCATCCTGTCTGATATCATTTACTCACTCATATCTTGGACACAGAAGGTGATTTCTCTAAGACAGAAAGAAATAATGGCTCTGGTGAAGAACAGTCTTTTGCAACCGGAAAGAGAAAAGACAAGTGCAAGCTCTGTGTGTCCAGCATGTGTAGTTTCTGTGTGTAGTCACTGAAACCCCAGGGTGACAAAGTGAGGAGATGGCAAAGTACACACTTGGGCTCCACTGCATAAGCTGTCTTGTGACAAAGGGGGAATGAAAGGCAGGGCTTTTTCTCCATCAACTCTTACATTCAATAAAGTAGGATCCAGCTAAATTATATGAAAGTAGAGAAATGTTGATGGAGAATATGCCTGCAGAATATGGCTATATGGCAGGGACAATACAACAACTTGTAACAGCTGAGACCTCATTTCACGCCTTGGAGGGGTTAAGGTTTTAATTTCAAGTTTTAGGTGATAACATAAAAGGTAACACCATAGTACTAAATAGTATGGCTGCAGCTGCAACATTCAATAAACACTGCGAGTGGACTAAATCGTGAATGACTAATCATGATCCCACCTCACATTCACACACACCTCACCAGTCTCAAAATGTTTTCGCATACATTATCACACTTGGAAAAAAAACCCAATTTATAATCAGCACATTTCCTGCTTTCAATGCAAATCTATTTTCTAAGTTGCTTCGTTAATTTTCTTACAGGGACTTAACACTGCCCGAGCAATCTTTTACAGATTATTCAATCACTTGCCAAACCCTTTAGTAATAAATAGGGTTTGGCCTAGGATTATAATCTAGATTTCATATTACACAGTCCAATTTAATGAAAATTCTTTCATTTTATGCTTTCATTGTGGATATATGAAGAAATTTTGTCCAGGCCAAACAGCTTTGAGAAAAAAAGCCATTTTCTTCTATTTTTCAAGGTGACTCTTTCCAATGCAGCCCCTTTTTAAGCAAGATGTTGGCATCAAAAATATTGGAAACTATTTCAAATGGTCTTGTTATATTTTAAAAGGTGACGTCTCATTATGTTACAGACCTTTCCGGCAGTGACACACTAAGGAGGTATGCAGCTGTTACAGCTCTTTGCCTGAGTTTAAATTTGGCATTGTCAATTTCCCTCTCTGCAGCAAGGCCATCCTCCTTGATCTCATCATGACGTGATACACAATCAGTGAAACTGGCCCAATTTGGCTCGCCAGCAAGCTTGGCAAAGGATCTGCAAGTGGCAGAAGTGCTGAGAGCCTGCCCAGACCACAGCGCTTAGCTCCCTAGGTATCAAGTCCAGCTCACTTTCAGCTTCATTTGCTGGTCAGGCTATTAGGGACTGTTGTCATTTTAAAAGGCCAGTTTCTTCTGTTAACAGCTGCAGGCAATATGCATTTCTGTTTTTCTGTTTCCTGTCCCCACATCTGTGAAATTATTAGGCTGGTGAGAAGGGACAGGCATGTTAAAGAGCTCAGAGCTCACTCATCTACTAGCTGAGTGTTAGGAATTTTTCTCCTTGGATCTTTACTTATATTTATGACTCCTATGGAGTAAAATGGCCTTCATCCAACAGGTAGAGGAGTAGAATATCACCTGGCTCCAGGTTCCCTGAATAACACCATTCAATGCCCCTTCCCAAGTCCAGTCAAGTGCACAGACTACACATGGCTATGGTCTTGGTATTCCTCATGGTCCCCAGCACATCACAAGCCCTACTGAGGTGAACTGAAAGAGACATGGGAAGCAGGACAAAACCTAGGTAGCTCATCCTGTACAGCATCTTTTAATTATGATTCAATCCACCCCGCCCCCAGCCAGTCCTCTACTCCTACACCACTTTGGAGAGTCTCACTGAGAGGTAAAGTATGTATTATATCAACTCTGACTGCTATTTTTCTCTTAAGCTTATTTTTGTGCCCCTCCTATGACCACATGCTAATATGTGCCCACATGCACAGAGCCTACAAAGCACCGAGAAACAGAGCCAAAGAGAAATTTAATGAGCTCGACAGCTCCTTTCTATTCCCTTGGGTCAAGTTTTCACAGGAATCTGTGTCTGTGGGAAAAGTCACGATTTAGCTATAGGCAGATCTTTTTATTCTTTCAACCTAGTGATAAAGGGAGAGAATGGAAGGGCAAAACAAGGTGGGAAGGCTCAGCTCTGAATATTACAGGTGAGAGGACATTCCAGCAGGATAAACTACAAGGCAAAACTCTTCCTCTTCAGTCATGTCATCTGTCTATTTTTGTTCTCACCAAATCTCTTCCCTGCTCTCTCTTAACATAGTCAGTGCTATTTCCTACATCTCTGTCTTTCTTATCAGTCTGACCTTTCCACCCAAATCAGATCTGGGTTTCAACCTTTGCTCCAGCTTTGAATCGTATTCTTTTCTCCACAGGACACAATCTACAAAGTCCTGAGCTCTTGCTGAAAATGATTTTAAAGTACTTGCCCATCCAATTCAGGCCCTCATCCTCCTTCGGCTGTACCACCTGGACTAGCTGTTGCTCATTTCTCCTCTAATGCTCTCTCTACGAAGTTACTGCCTGACTCCTGTCACATTTCTAAACCTCGCATTTACTCTCTTAGGCCATGTATGCTGACATGCTCGCCTGCACACACTCTCCCCTCATATTTTCCTTGTCTAAATTCTTCCCTTTAAGTCCCTTCTCTCATGAACTTCCTTCACAGAATTTTCCTGTGAAGATTTTCACATGAAAACAACTACTCTCTAAAACAAAAAAAAAATCTATACAATTAAACACACAGGGTAAACAGATGATTCTATTTGAAGTCGGAGGTGTCCAGCCAATCATAACCCTCTATCTGGTACGGGACTTACCATTACAATAAGGGCAAGATTGTTCAGAATAATGGTAAGATCTTCTCTACTAATATATCAAAGTAAGAATGCTAACTATGAAAAATATAAACAAAAGAGAATTAATCAATTTAATATGTAACTGTGTGATAAATCTTTTGAAGAATGGTAAGAAGAAAAAAAGCACAATTTTATGTAATTTTTGGTAACAGCTAGAGGGAAAAATGGCTAATTATGTTTTTCAATGGAATTCTTTTGATCACTGGCCACTCAGTACAGTTTTCTTGATCCAGGTCTTCAAAGCTGGGATCAAAAGTTTTAATTCAAACATTTTCAGCTGAACATTAATAACTCTAACTTTTCTAACTGCTAAACAGTTGTAATTAAATAAAACTGGTGTGGGTTACAGGACCAAAGGCTAAATGGGCAGCTGTCATCTTTTTGCTGGAATCGCCTGTACTACTTTGCCAGAGTGGGAGTCCAGGCGAAGGCTCCGAGTAGGGAGGGGCCGTGGTTCTCCCTGCTGCTCAGAGGATGAGGATGTAGTTTCTGTCTCATAAACACTCGCCAGAATTGCAGAGTAGCTCCCCTCCCTCCTACATTTGTTTGGTTGAAGGATAGGCAGGCAAGAGAAAAACACTCTCTTTAGAATGTATTCTGTGCGAGCTGCCTTTTTAGAAATAACCTTCCCCGGTGCCAACATGAATATTCACCAGAGTGCACTGGGCACAAGGGCCAGTCCCTATGCCATGTACACTAATCCTTCAAAATGTATTCCAGGCAAGCTACCAGGGTAAACTCCTGAACAGAAACTGGGCTCTCTGGTGATGGGCACTGGATGGCTGAAAGGAGAAAACCAGAGTGAAGGAGGCAAGATGAATCAATCCCCAGATCTGTCGGAGGCCCTGCTGCAGCTAGCCCTTGCCACTCTGACTCAAGCACAGCAAGAGGCTTCATTAGAATATTGCACTCTGAATTAAACTTTTTCTTTTGTTTACCTGGCTAATTCTTCCTCACCATGAAGAACAAGCACTTATCTTCCCTGTGTCCCATAACTAACCCTGTCTGTTGGACCTATTTTTACTTTCTTCTTATTTTGGCTAATAGGACCCACAGAGACATCCTGAGAACACAGTCCTGGTACCATGCAGACACACACACACACACACACACACACACACACACACACACACCCCTAATCACTGCCCTGACTCACATTCGGGAAGGCACAGACAGAACAGATGAAGACTACTCACAAGCCAGGGAAGGAATCATGCCCAAGGCAATGAGATCACATTGCTGGGGATCCTCCCCCTCTGGCACTGAATCCCCGAGAGTCAAAATCAAAATTCATGCTGAGGGAAGGGGACCTGGCTAAGGCAGCTTGCCTGCATCACACATGAGACGGTTGTAACTAACACTCCCCAGACAATCAAATTAATGTTCAGCTGTTGGGCAATGGGAGACATCGTGATGTAACCTCCAAGGAGTGGGTCCTGGGACTGTTGGAGCTGTAAGCACAGTTAGCACCCTAATAGCTTGGGGCTTTCAGGAGCTTGGGGGATCCAAGTTGTTGAGAGGAACAAAGAGCCTGAGGCAGGAGGAAGAAAATGGCTTCAATGACATGGATCAAGTTATCTTCTCAACCTATTTGAATCATGACGGGCTCTACTGGTATTCTTTATAAAGTATCTATCATAAAAAGGTATTATAATTATTGCAAAAAACTAAACCAATACTAAAAACATTCTTTAGCAGCAGACCCCCTTTCACAAACATCACTTAGAAGAATCTCAATATTCATAACAGATCAAATTATAGCTGCCAGACTTCCTCTTAGTTCTTCATCCTGGCAGCCCCTAGGGCTGCAGGGGTGGGCAAACTTTTTGACTCGAGGGCCACAATGGGTTCTTAAACAGGACCGGACGGCCGGAACAAAAGCATGGATGGGGTGTTTGTGTGAACTAATATAAATTCAAAGTAAACATCATTACATAAAAGGGTACGGTCTTTTTTTTTTTTTTTTAGTTTTATTCATTTCAAACGGGCCGATTCGGCCCGCGGGCCGTAGTTTGCCCACGGCTGCCCTAGGGCCTAGGCTCACCTCCCACAAAATACAAAAGGAAAAAATACTGGGTCAGTGTTTATCTTGTCCCCCCACCCCAAACTTAATGCTGATATTAATAGTCATATCTTTCAATCACAGGCCTATTAAGCATCATTCCGATTTTTTGAAACCACAAAAGACTGGTCCCTAATTCTTCACTTTTACCTGTATGAACCAGAGCTTTATTGAGGAAAGGAGCTGAACAGATTAAGCACTGCAGTGATAGCTCATGGCTGCCTCTTTTGTAAGTAATTTTATTGGAACATAGCCATGCCCACTTGGCAGAGTTGAGCAGTAGTGACAGAGACTATAGCATACAGTCTACTTGGCCTTTTATGGGAAAAGTTTGCCAATGCCAGGAACAGACAGAAAACTAAAGCTGTTATCATTGAGCAGTAAAGAATCATGGTACCAAGGCAGGAAATAAAAGAACAATTTAAGGTTGGGCTTAGCCTAAAAATGTCTAAAGTCTCTTTCTTCTGTTGAAAGTGTTTCAATAGATTTTCATGCAGCAAATTCCACATGAAATTTTTAAATTCTGCTATAGTACTAGTCCCATTTTTGTTACTGTGACAACACTACTGACAATTCCAAATTTCTGATATTCTCCTAAGAGAATAAGAAAAGAAATGGGATCCCCTCCCCCACCCAAAGGTTCCAAATAAAAATGAAAACCTGGAAACTTTAACACACACTCCCTATTCCCTGAACTGATTAAGTGCCCAGGAGCTACAGTCTCAAATTTAAGAGATGCAAATAGGACAGTCACTGAGCACCACCTCCAGACCCCTATAAACCATATAAAAGTAGTAGGTTAGGGTAAAGAAGTTATAGAGACATTTAAAGTCAATAAACAATCCACAAACAGAAGTTATACAGTCATTGACAAAGCAGTTAATATGACAGCTATAAAACACTGCTGTCTCAGTTATAGAGGAAAATGATTCCATAAGACTAAACCATACCAATTAGGTAGACAGTGCTGAGTTGTTTATTGGTCACCAGGAGAAAATGGATTTGTATGGATCTATCCTCTTGCTATCTCTTCAGCTCTGTCTAGTGTGATTATAAAAGGCAGCTTACAAGATAGCTGACCAGGGCAGTCTGACCACAGAACAATAAAAACCTTATAGTGCTTGGTGTTTTATCAGAACTAGTCATATGGAATCTTTAATGAAACCAACTTTAAGTGGATGACTCTAGCATGTTTTCCCAAATAGTTCCAACTAATTTCCATGAATTCTCTACTTTTTCTCTGAGTTTAACACATACAGCTAATATTTCACTATAGTGAACACAATCATGGCAAAGTCATTTACTAGTCTACCAAGAAGGTTATTATCAATGAGTTATTATTTATTTGGTTACCATCAATTCTCAAAACAGTTCTCTATAGACAATGCTTCAGCTCTCTCTAATTGGGCTCCTGTGAACTTCCTAATAAAGACACTTCAGATACTTTATTATTTTTTTTAACCTCAGGAAAGAAATGAATACAGAAGATTGGATATTAAGAAAAGAATTGACAAGGGTTTGCATTAATCGTCAGGGAATAATTAAATGATTGGTGACAAAGGATCAAGATCAATGTCCTAGACCACAAGTATCCCTCCCCACAAGGCTTTTGAGATAAGTGTATGCGAAGGAAAATCACAAGGGATAAGTAAAGGGACACTTTATTGCTAGTAGAATTTTTGAAAACTATTGCAAAAGGCATAGAACATGGAGCACTCCCTGTTCACAAGTTGGTTATTCCTGAATGGTTTCAACCAAAGCAAGCTAGGAGACCTTCTTCAGCATCGAAAACTCATTCTTGGTTTTTACCACTAAAGTTAAGGAAGGATTAACCCAGTACACATTCTAGTAGCACCAAACAGTTAAGGGAGAGGCCATTGTCTTTTGCTGCCCAGCACTGAGCTATCCCGGAGCTGAGGCAGTAACCTTGCTACCCTAACAGATAAAAGAGGAAGTAAGAATGCCCCAGGAGAGAAAAGGATGGATCTGCTTTGTGTGTGTGTGTGAGAACAGAAGCGAGGAGAGCTGGGAGAGAGGCAGGAACAAAGACTGGAATGCATGGCCTCTTAGTAGCAGCACTAGTCCTGGCCTATGCCATGCAGGCCCTACGGGAGACACAAACAGAAGTGGTTCCACTAAACTGAGGCCTACTACTCTCTGTCCTGCAAATTTACCAACCTGATCAGCACTTCCCTGGGAAAGGAACTAAATACCTTGACCATAACCACTATTTCAGAAAGGGGTGAAAATGGGGGTACGGTAAGGAGTAAAGAAATGATGGGAGGAAAAGCAGAGGGTATTTAAATTTCTTCTCCCAAGATTTAAAATCCTGGAATTGTATTTCTTGTTGAAATGTTCCAAAAACCAGAAACACTCACTGTAATCCTACAAAACAAAACACCACATTCTAAGACAGGGGTGGGCAAACTTTTTGACTCGAGGGCCACAATGGGTTCTTAAACTGGACCAGAGGGCCAGAACAAAAGCATGGATGGAGTGTTTGTGTGAACTAATATAAATTCAAAGTAAACACCATTACATAAAAGGGTACGGTCTTTTTTTTCAATAGTTTTATTCATTTCAAATGGCCGGATCCGGCCCTGGGGCCGTAGTTTGCCCATGGCTGTTCTAAGAACTTAAGGAGGAAAAGACTGAAGATGGTATGATGGTTTTTATAACCTTTGAAAGTCAAAGGTTTTTAATGTATCATTTTATTTTAGGGTGGAAGGGAATGGTTGCTTTAACTCCAAATCTTTAAGACTGATTGCTAATTTTAACAAGAATTCAGATATGTTAAAATATATCTAACTAGAGTAAAACCACACCAAATAAAACTTATTCTCCTTTTGATCAATCGGAAGGTTCTTGGGATCTTGCTTGCCCTGCTTCCCAGATTTCATTAGGTATATCCATTATCACTGTGCAGGTAAAGCAAAAAGACCAGTTACAAAAAATCAGTAAATTAAATGCTAGGTAACATTTTGTAACAAAGTTTCTTTACAAGAGGTAAATTTCATGAATAAGAAATCAAATATATGTAATAAATAATGCTTCTCATTTGGAATCAAAATTACCCAGTAGGCAGATATAGGTTTTTTATTGACAGCAATTTTTAAAACTGAGAATAATATAAAATATAATTATTATTTTTACTGTTTCTGATACATCCAGAAGTTGTGGGCTTAACAAAATAAATGGACAAGATGGCACATAGATAATGTGGTACTTGCCTCCTCCCACAACCATATCAAAATTACAATTAAACTACAGAAAAACCATCATTCAGAACCACCTGTAATCTAACTGAATGGACAACTAGAAATATAAAGAAGAAGCCACATCTGGACTGGTAGGAGAGGAGGAGACACAGAAGGGGCTGGTCCCACACCCATGTGTGATGGATAAAAATCAGTAGGGCTATCTCAGCTGCAGAGGTGCCCCCTGAGGAGCAACGGTTCCTAGCCCCACACCAGGCCTTCACAGCCCAAGGTTCTAGAGCCAGGAAAAGAAGTCCCCATAACTACTGGCTGTAAAAAACAGTGGTGGTTGAGCCTGAGGGAAGTGGAGGGCCGCCAGAGTCCCAGGCAGTTCGTCTTAAAGGGCCTGTGCATGAACTTACTTGGACTCACACTCTTTGGGCTCCAGCACTGGGTTAGCAGCTTGAAAGGAATCAGAGACATACAGAAAGGAACTGTTTTGTCTGGCATCAGAGTGAGCGGGGGGGGGGGGGGGGCAGAGGGAAGAGAGCAGTTTTCTGCCAGATAAAAGTGCTGGCAGAGGCCACTTTTCCTTTTCTGAGAACCTCCCCACTAAACACACAGACACACAGCTGGAAGGCAGCAGGCGAGTGTCATATCCGAGTCTCCATTAACCTGGCTAACACTGTTCGCCCTGCTCTGGTGATTCCCTGAGGCCCTGCCCTACTCAACTTGTAGGCCCACCCAAGCTATTTCCAGTGGCCTTTTCATAAAAATGGCTTCTCTTGCCTAATGCTTTGGACTTTACTAAATCTCTCAAAGAAGCAGCTGGCTTCTACATACCCTGTACCTCTTGTTAAGTGGCCTCAGGTCTGGCACTAATGGCAGCGGCTTTGGTTTGTAGCTTGGCCTCTCCTGGACCACAGCAAGTCCAGCACAAGTGTCATCCATCTGCAAATCACTCTGTATCCCATGCTGGGTGGCCCCAGGTAAGGCATAGGCAGTGGCTGACCTTGCACTACACAGGAGGTCCCAGAGCCAGCACACCTGGTGGACAGCTTCAGGCCATGCTAGATTACAACCTCTATGAGTGACACATTCAAGATGCAGACTAGGTGGGCCCCCAACCAAGGCCCCACTGAAGCAAGTCATGGTCCATAGGTTCAACTCCTACACAGCAGTTCCTCTTCTGTAGTCACAGTCTGGGGGAGTCAATCCCTCCCAGTGACATGCCAACAGCAATCAAGGTTCAACTACTATAGGACAGTGCAAACAGCCTACACTGGGATGTACCTTCGGTGCTCAGCTCAGGTGACTGGGGAGGCTAAGCCACTGGGCCCTTTAGGACACCTACTACACAATGCTACCCTACCAATTCCAGGAAACACAGCAGCTCTACCTAATATATAGAAACACAGGGAAGCAGCGAAAATGCAGAGATAAAGAATCATGTCACAAATGAAAGAACAGAAGGAATCCCCAAAAAAAGAATGAAATGAAATGGAAGCAAGCAAACTACTGGATACAGAGTTCAAAACAATGGTTATAAGGTTTTTCAAGGATCTTAATGAGCTTCAGGAACTTAGTGAGAATTTCAAGGACATTAGTGAGAATATGAAAGACATGAAAAAGACCAGTCAGAAATGAAGCATACACTAATTGAAGTAAAGAGTAATTTACAGGTATTCAACAGTAGAGAATCACAAGAATCAAATCAACGATTTGGAATATGAGGAAGCAAAAAACACCCCATCAAAAGAGCAAAAAGAAAAAAGAATCCAAAAATATGAAGATAGTGTAAGAAGACTCTGGGACAACTTCAAGCATACCAACGTTTACATTATGGGTTGCCAGAAGGAGAAGAGAGAGCACCAAATTGAAAACCTATTTGAAGAAATAATGACAGAAAATTTCTCCTACCTGGTGAAAGAAACAGACTTACAAGTCCAGGAAGCACAGAGAGTCCCAAACAAGAGGAACCCAAAGAGGCCCACACCAAAACACATCATAATTAAAATGCCAAGGGTTAAAGGCAAAGATAGAATCTTAAAAGCAGCAAGAGAAGAGCAGTTAGTTATCTACAAGGGAACACCCATATGACTGTCAGCTAATTTCTCAATAGAAACTTCACAGGCCAAAAGGGAGTGGCAAAAAATATTCAAAGTGATGAATAGAAAGGACCTACAACCAGGATTACTCTACCCAGCAAAGTTATCATTTAGGATTGAAAGTCAGATAAAGACCTTCACAGATAAGAAAAAGCTAAAGGAGCTCATCACCAGCAAACCAGTATTACATGAAATGTTGAAGGGTACTCTTTAAGAAGAGGAAGAGGAAGAAGAAGAAGGAGGAGGAGGAGAAAAAGATAAAATATATGAGCAATAAAATGGCAATAAATACATATCTATCAACAATTGAATCTAAAAATCAAAATAAACAAACAAGGAATCTAATGATCAAAATAAGCTGATGAATAAAATAAAACCAGAAGCATGAAACATGGAACAGTCTGAATCTCAAAGGGAAGAGGAAAGTGGGGGAAGAGATTAACCGAAGATCTTACATGCATATATGCATTGCCTATAAACATAGACAATAGAGTGGTGAAAGCCTGGGGAAGGGCGGGAACTGGTTGGAGGGGAGCAACAGAGGGGAAAATGGGGAGACATCTGTAATATTCTCAACAATAATGATTAAAATAAAAATAAATAAATAAATAAGTGGAAATACCCCTCCCCCATTGAATTTTATACTTTAAATGGGTAAATTGCATGGTGTATGAATTATATCTCAATAAAGCTGTGTTGTTGTTTTTAAAGTAAATTTTTATTGATTTCAAAGAGGAGGGAAGGGAGAGAGAGACAGAAACACCAATGATGAGAGAGAATCATTGATCGGTTGCCTCCTGCATGACCCCCACTAGGGATCAAGTCCACAACTCGGGCATGTGCCCTGACCAGGAATTGAACGGTGATCTACTGGTTCACAGGTCAACACTCAACCATCAAGCCATACCTGCTGTACTCAATAAAGCTGTTTTAAAAAAAAGTGGAATGCATGAAGTATGGAGATTTGTAAAATTCCAAAGTAGATGTGAAGTGTCAAGCAGGACGTAGGGTTTTGTGGCAGAGTTGTTGACTGGATGACCAACCATGCTCTCAGCTTTCTCTCCAATCTTGATGGAGAAGACTGCAAAATACAGTTCTACCTAATAACGAGGTGGAAGTTGGCAAGATGTGGTTTCAAATACAGCTCTGGCTTTGCTTAACAGAAGGAACAGAATTGGCTGGCAGGGTCATTCATCCTTTCACCCCCCCTTGCCCTTCTCCTGCCTAAATGCAGACAAGGTAGTTAAAGCTGTAGCAGCTGCCTTGTTTCTCTGAGGCCATAATACATGAGGAAAAGATGGAGAAAATCGAAGAGCTCACTGAAATGCAGAGCCAATACCAGCAGCCATCCCCTACCTGCAGCCTTTTTGCTGTGTGAGACCAAAGGAAACAAAATAAATTAAAAAACCCAACACTTTAAAAGTTTTTCTTAATTGGTTTCTTTATTTATAGCCAAATGGAACCCAAATGCAAGATCCTTTTGAGCAGATGAGTGCCAGGAATAAAATACAAGTTGTCATGTCTTAGCCACAACACTTAATGAAAGTTTCTGTAACTTCCACCAGAAGCCTTCTCTAATTTTCTTTTTAAGACCATGGGACATTGTGTAGGAACTTGCAACAAATTAGAATCTTCAAGATAGAGTTTTATCACCAGATGTCTCTCCATGTTCACGGTGGAGAGAAAGAGAAGGAATTCAACTGTACTTTGGTTTCATCATCTCACACGGAGACAGTGAAGCCATTAAAGCTCTAGAGCTACTCTAAGACATGGCAACTGAAAGGACCATTAGCCATTTCAAAACATTAGACTGTACAGAACATCTAAACAATTTTGACTGGTTTTCAGTTACAATAAAATGATAATGTGGCAAGGCTGGTAATGTCAGAGTCAATGAGGGACATGATTTCAGACATCAAAAGGTAAGAGGAAGGAAGAGGATCCTTACCGTTAGGACTTAGGGGAGAAACGAAAGACAATCCAGGGAGAAGGAAATGCATAGTCTGCAGTTATCCAGTAACCAACACCCCTTATACTGAATCTGATACACTATTGAAAGAGGCAACACAGCAGGAAAAAATGATTCCTCAGCTGGAGCTAGGCCCGAGTGTCCAGGAAAGTTGCTGAAAGGAGTCTTTGAGGGCACCAACCTGCCTGTCACAATCACTTTTCCCAGGAGGAGGATGTGGAATGGAGACAGATGGAGGTGGAAGAGTCTTCCTTGATCTCAGTGCTTCTCCTTGTTCTTAACTAGAGATATGAGGATGTTTTGGTCAAGTGCCCCTGTGGTTACCAGTTTACAAAGGGCTAAGCTTTAAAATAAAGTGAGATATGCTGACAGCAGGTGCTACCAAGATGCAGCAAAAGCATCTTAACAAGGTGACAAAATTGGGCCCTTGGGGAAAAAATCTCTCTGATTTAAGGATACCCAAGGAATTGAAGGTTTTCAAAGGTAGATTACCTTAAATGACTGTGACCCTTCATCTGTTTTCAGGTTAGCTTTACTTAACATTCAAAAGATATTTTCCAGGGAGGTGATGTATTCAATTTGTAGGAATTCCATTCGGTTTGCTGAGGCCTATGCTACCTTTAGCCCTCCTGAGAGGAGGCACCTTTCTGTGACCCTGTGTGCCCATCTCAGGGCAGCTGGGTGTGAAACACCTGCAACAGTACCAGCACGGAGGGAGCAGGCTGATGCTTCCCATTCATTTGATCTTCCAAGGTGAATCATTCCAGTTTTTAAAATGACTGTTAAGAGCACTACTGGTGAAGTATTTGTTTAGGGGGGATCTTAAATAACAATTCTGCATAATTACTAAACATACATTTGTGCATTAAATACTGGGTTAAAGGGGGCTGATAGACTCTGTAAAAATGTCTTCTTGATGGGTTTACCTCTCAAAGTAAAAGGATTTTTCTTGTCATGTATCCAGCTATATTTTACGATGACTAGTTGTCAAGTTCTCTAATCACTCAAGAGAGATAAATGGTTGACATGTGAGGTAAATCAAACACACACACACACACACACACACACACACACACACACACACACTTTTTTCTTTGGACCTTAACCTTTCCTGCTTTTCCAAACAACATCTGAATTCTAGTGCCCCTCCTGTATTTTTAACATGCAATTTAGTTGCCATAGCAATACTTTCTAGTCTTGAAATACTTGTAGGATGAGACTGGTGGAGGCATATTTACCATGCTCTCAACCTATCTCCTTTAGGCTCCAGGGTTTCTGGTCCCCTAAACAGTCCCACAGTTCAGACTTAAGTGTCTACTGAGAACCACAGATATCATTCGTTTTATTGTTTTTTTGTTAATCCTCACGTGAAGATATTTTTTTCCCCATTGATTTACAGAGAGAGTGGAGGGGGGAGGGAAGAGAGAGAGAGAGAGAGACATGGATGTGAGAGAGACATATTCATTGGTTGCTCCTGCACTTGCCCCCACCAGGGCTGGGGAATGAATCTGCAATCCAGGTACGTGCTCTTGGCTGGGAATCGCACCTGAGACCCTTTGGTGCTGCGGCCGATGCTCCACCACTGAGCCACACTGGCTAGGGCCACATATATTATTTTTTATTCAACAATTTTGGGGGGTGGGGACCAGAATTCTGAGTTCTGAGGGTGGTAACAGAAGACTTCTCCCAGAAGTGCAATGCAGACAGGCTAAGAGAGAAACAACACTTACTTGTTAAATAAATCACAGATCAGCAAGACAAGGAGGAATTCCTTGTTTCAGGGCTGTGACAGACGATGCTCAGCATGACTGATATGAAGCAAATTTTATAAAATATCTTTCCAATTTTGACGAGAATTATAGGCAATCTTAATCCAAGCCAGAGGAGTCATATATTTTGATGTTTGTTGTATTCGTTAGACTATAAAAAGGAAATGTCTAGCTCTCAAGGTTGCACAGGAGGCTGTGCAAATGTAAACAGATGTACTGCTTGCCCGTGCAGCACTCAGCCAGAAGTGGAAGTGGCACCGAACGTGAGGGAAGCTTCCTCACCTGTGCCAATGCCGGTGCCCAACTCCAGAGCTTCATCTCAGTCACTCGCTGGAGATGCCAGATCTTTAGCAGTTTCCTCACATACACTTAGATCAGACACGAGCAAATATGGTGTCCAATTTAGTTGATAGATAGAACTCCCTTTACTGCACGAACATACTATGTTGTCAGTTCAGTCAATGAGTATTTATTGAGTACTCACAGCACAGAGAACTGTACTAGATACTTGGAAATTGCGACAAAGACCCAAGTTCATCTCAATCCTATAAAATCACTATCTTCAACTAGAGATTATCTGTGGTCCTATGAGAGACTGAGGGCAGTACAGTGAAAGATACTCAAATAATCACAAAACATCATTCGAGTCATTAGCTTTGGTTCCTCAACCCCCACCCTTACTGACTAAGCCTTCATGGAGCGATTAAATAGGAAACAAAAGGGAAAGGTGTTTGACTCCTTTCCTTTTTCTTTTCTGAGCTTAGCCTTTGGGCAAGAAGTGGATGAGCAGCAGTTTGGCAGGGAGGTAAGCCTGGGAAGAAGAAAAAACAGTTGTCAAATAGGGGTCTCAGGAATTTGCACACTGAATAATAGCTCATCCTGAGCTGGTTGTAGCCACATCACAGTGAAAGGGCAGCTGAATCTGCACAAGCCTGACAGCTCACAGAGAAAGAAAAATATGCTGGGATGGGCAAGGATCACAGTGGCATATCTAACTTTTTTTAAATGATCAATTTGCTATTGCTTTATTTTATGTTAAATAACTACAAAACATAAACTGATTTGTGGTTCAGACATTCAGTGCCAGATTAACTTTTATAAATAGAACTGGCTTTTCCAACTGCAAAATAAAAAGGGCTTCACCTCCACAGACAAACGAGATTAGGAATGCCCATCAAGAACATACTTTGCGGTAGACCCTTCCGTCCTAACATTTTCCAATGGAGGGACTCAAAATCTTTTTGTGTCACTAACTCCTTAATCCTCAGCACCCAAGACTCCAAGTTTATTTAGTGGCACCTGACTGTACTGCTTTGTCTTTGGGCAGTCTACTTACAATTAGGTTTGTTAGTTAAAGCATTGTAGGTATTTTATTTACGGTATTGCTCATATCAATTACAAAACCATCATTTTCAAGCTAATGCAAAAATTGTTTGTGATTTCTCATACTAGCCTGGAAATACTTAAAAAAATATCAAGATTAGCAAGTGAAAGATAAATCTTAAATTAAGGCGACAGAGGAACTAAGACATTAAGTATATCGGTTAGTTATTATGACTCTACTCTGGTCTTTTCATGTGGCCAGGCCTCTGAGGATTTCCTGTTATTTAAATTTTAATGTTTTTTAAATGGCATGAAAATGATATAATTACCACTCGGTTGCCACTTTTAAGGCCCATTCCAGGCAATTTCTCCCGTTTTCTCTCAAATAAAATGCATAACTTCTGCTGTGCCTGTGAACCTAGCAACAACAAAGACACACTCCTTTATTTCCCAGGTGCCCTGCCAGCTCTGGCTCTTGGAAAGAGAAACACAAGGATGGGGAGAAAGTTTCCAGTTAGACTGCAAGGACTAGGACGCCTCCTGCTGTTCCTTCTCCAGGAGCTGGTTAGATAAAGGGCGACCAGGAGCAAGGAAGGTGCTTCTAAAGGCATGATGGCCCTAGCCTGCCTCTCTTTAGCAAGAAAGCTCCCCTCTAACTGTGCTGCTGAAACCCTGGGACCAGGTTGGTGGCAGGTGAGATGGTCAGGGAGCTGGTGACTGAAAATAGAAACAGCAGCAAAGCAACTTGGGGCTGCCACCTCTCCAGTTAACTCCCTCCATCTGCTCCAACCACAGTGGCCCCCTTGGGGCTCCTGCAGCCAGCCAGGGGTGCTACCTGCAGGTCCCCGACGGGCTTGGTCTTCTAAATCTAAAACTGTACGGTCTCCATCCGCTAGTCCTCCCTAATTGCCTCTGAGCACTTGGGAATATCTGACACCTTACATAAGATGTTTACTATTTATCTCTCCCACAGGATGTCGGTTCCATGAGAGCACCAGTGTTTGATGACCATTTTCTTTGTTCAGTGCTGTACCCCAGTGCTTAGAACAGTGCCTGACACACAGCAGAAGACTCAACACATGCTTGCTGAATGGGTAAAAGAAAACAGGGGGAGGTGGAGATGGTCAGAGACCATATTTCAAGGTCGGCTTCTCCAGACACATTAGTAGGATTATGGTCCTGCTACCTGAGGTTAGGTGTAAGCATTAGCGATCAAGAAACAAGGCTCGCCCTGGCCACTTTTGTCCAGTGCTTAGAGCATCGGCCCTCAGACTGAGGGTCTTGGGTTCAATTCCCAGTCAAGGGCACGTATCTCAGTTGCAGGTCCCCCAGCCCTGGTAAAGGGCGCAATCGGGAGGCAACCAATCAATATGTCTCTCTCACATTGCTGTCTCCCTCTCCCCCTCCTGCCTCCTTTCCACCCTCTCTAGAAATCAATAGAAAACTATCCTCAGGTGAGGGTTAAAAAAAGAAAAGAAACAAGGCTCTGCTTGCCTACCCAGCCACAGGGGAAACCTGGGGAAGGAAGAAATGGATTCTGTGGATAAAATCAGACAAACAGAGATGAAAACAAAGGGTTTTTATCCACAAACAACTATGTCCCCTCGCAGGAATAAAGAATGCAGTGATGGAGATCATTTGTGTTTGAGACTTTGGCCTTACTCATCATCTACAAAGAAATCTGAATTTGAAGCCAGGGTACCGAGTTTCAGGACTGCCAGCCCTGCTTTCAGATGGGAAAGTGTAAGTCCCTCAGCCCTGTAATGTGCGTCCTCAGGAGCTGATTCAGAATCACTGGCCTTCTGCGGATACAGTGACTAGGAAAGCAAGTCAGTCATCACAAGCAACTGTAGAAACTGCAGGTAAAATGTCACTGACTAATCAACTGTCATTGGCCAATTACCCATCCCCATGAAGAGGTGCGTGCCCCTGATCTACTTTGCCACCAATAAACATCTGTCTGGGCACATGAGCTGCTGCTAACCATGGCCTGCCAGGACACCCGGCATCGTCCACGGGCATTGGTGGTTAACAAATCCCTCTCCCTCTCCGCTTAACAATGTCACAGAAGAGGCAAATGCAGCCCCTGACAACATAATGTGAGTTTCACAGAGACGTGTCTCTCTGAGCATTCAGCCAGTTATACAGGCGTCAGCAGCATGGATTTTCTCTCCGCAGAAACAATATCTGGGCTGGAGGAAGTCGGAGGCGTCACACTGTGCTGAGATGCACAACTCTGCCTTTGGTTGTGCTCATGCACATCATCCCTCCTCTGAGTCAGGAAAAGGAAAACTGGGGGAACCATTTTATTCCACATTCAAAGAGAAACAAATGGACACTGTTCTCTCTTGCCTTAAGTCCCAATCACATCTTTTTCTGGAGTCAGATTCAACCTCTCTGACGCTTTGACCTGAGCTAGAGGTCAAGGTGGCCTTGTCACATGAAGAGCCTAATTGTCTCTAAGCTGTCACTTCAGCAAAGACCTCATGAGGCGCCCGTTGGATCTAAGATTCTAGATCTCTTACCGCGCCCACCACAATTTCCCCTCTATCTTGTCAGACTACCTCATCTGCACAAACTGTCGAGGGATGCTCATTCTGAATTGCCACAGGCTTTATGTATCAGCTGAGGCTCAGAGGAAGCAGCAAGGACACAATTCTACAAATAAGACAAATGCTCCGGTAGCAATTTGATCACTGAGATCACTGAGGAGGAATGTTTAAATTAGCCCAGGAGATGGTGAGGTTAAAGAAGCGTGCCCAAAGGAGTGGAGACTTGAAGCGAAAATAATAACCAGGCATACAGGGGTGATGAGAAGGCAGTGAGACACAAGCCATGAGGACAGCGTGTTCAAAGAGTTGAAGATGTGGGGGGAAGAGGGTGACAAGTGTAAAACTGCAAGGAGCAGGAGAGGCTGTGACAGAGTAGGTGCAGGGTGGGTGGAGAAGCAAGAGGCTGTACAGACAGAAGCCAAGTCAGATCACTCTTAGTGCCTTTCTCGGAACTTTCTTCTGAAGGCAAACAGTAGCCATGAATTCTTTTAGGAAGGGGCCTGGCTACATCCGATTTGTGGTAACACGTGGGGGATGGTTGCTGGTGGGGAAGGAAGGGAGAGATGAAAGTCTGGAAGGCCAGGCGGAGAGGAGGAACTACCAAGGTGCAACTGTGGTGACGTGGAAGGAGAAGAGGAAGGATTTGGGAGACCGTGTAGGAGCTGGTATTGGCAGAACTCCACAGCCGACTGGCTGAGGGGAGGCGGGAGGGAGAGGAAGAAATTTAGAAAGATTCCCATGTTTTTGGCTCAGTTGATGGACAGAGGGGTGGTGCCACGGAATGAAATGGGGCAGCAAGGTGTGAGGAACTTGAACATGGGAAGCAAAAGATAATAGAATCCATTTTTGACATTGGTTTGAGATGCACATGGGACATTGTTAGGTGTGTGTGTGTGTGGTGGGGGGAGGTACCAGGTAAGTAGACAGAATACAGGGAACATTAAAAGAGAGCAGGAAGAGCTACTAAGCTGCCAGTTTGCTTACCTGTTCACTGGCAAAACGATTGGTCTTCAAATTAGAAATGGCAGAACAAACATAATAAAGAGAAAATTGAAGCCCCAAATAGGTGAAGTGAAAGAAAGAGGGTATCTAGTCAATTTAAATGATTTCAAGTCTCCTGGCTCAGATGAGTTACACCACACGCCTGCTGAAAGAAATTGCAGATGTAATCTCAGAGACACGATTGGTAATCTTCAAGAAATTGTGAAGACTATAAAGAAAGCCAGTGACAAGAGAAGGACAACTGTTTCCTAGATTTTTAAAGTGAAGAGGGATAGGTTGTAATGAGAAATATTCAGATAAGTTTCACACCACCTATGACAAAAATTCACAAATGGCTTATGAAATAGATGGCTTATGAATACTTTAGTTAATGCATGCAGGTGAGGAAGAGGAAGGAGGGTGCTGTTTGCTCTGTGATGGAGGTTATTTGCACTGGTAGTTTGTTCAGACTGCCTGTGGCTTGTCTCTTCCTCTTCCTAAGCACAATGTGAGCTGTCTGTCTGCAGTATAAACCCCAGGCTTCTCTCTCTGTGATTTGTTGTCTACAGTACTCAGGCTGCACATTGCCCTGTATGAAAAGGGGCTGACAATTTAAATGAAGAAATCCACAGTTTAATTCTCCAAGAAATCTACCATCACTCATCAGGGTACCCAGAAACTGTTGTGAAAAAAATTAATATCTACCTCAAATCATTGAGGCAAGCAGCAATTACCTCTGTGGTTACTAGTCTAAACATCAATTAACTTTTGCCTATTAGACTCCTACTACCTTAATTTGTGCTATTTCTCTCTTTATACATACTGACTTTAAATTGAGAAGTGTGATGGGGGAAAGCAGCCATGTCCTGCCAACATCTCTACTCCTGCAGACTAAGATACAATGTAAAATAGCTCATCTAATGCTAAATATAAATACATATACATACAGATATATATAATATCCTACATAATAAAACCCTAATATGCAAATCGACCGAATGGCAGAAGGACAGGTCGCTATGATGCACACTGACCACCAGAGGGCAGACACTCAACACAGGAGCTGCCCCTGATTGCCGCCCCCTGCAATCTCCCCCCCCCCCCCCCCCCGCCACGAGGGAGGTGACCAGCAGCAGAGATATGGGGGCAGGGCTGACAGTGGTGATGGGGAAGGGGGGGGGGGTCTGGCCATCAGGTGGCGCCAGGCTGCCAGCCAAGGTGGGTGCCAGCGCCTCCCCCCCCCCGCCATCACCCCACCGATGGCCCTGATCGCCGGCCAGGCCTAGGGACTCTACCCTATATATTGGGAACAGTCTCTTAGATTTAAAAATTAAAACCTGGCAAGGCTACTCTAACACTGAAAAAATAGGATGATGTAGTGATGACATGCATGGACCCTGGCTTGCACATTTTGTGGTCAGCCCTGATTCGGACACTTATAACTGTGTGACAAAGCCAATTACTTACTTCTCTCTGCTCCAGTTTTCCACCCATAAGATGGGGAAAATGGCACTACTGCCTCAGAAGGATCATGTTATGTACTACTTTTTGTAATCAGGGTAAAAAAATGTAGCTGCCCATACAACAACAAGATGCCTTTCATCTGTATGAAAAGTACAGTCACTGGTGCATGCAGCATCCTGGATTGTGAGAGGGATTCCGACTGCCAGTTTAGGCCTGACATCCCCCGAGGGGTCCTGGATTGCAAGAAGATGCAGGCCGGGCTGAGTGACACCCACCCCCGCCTCGTGCACGAATTTCGTGCACCCAGGCCTCTAATATATATATAATTTGCCATTATTCTTTGAGAGTCAATCTTAAAACATTAAAAAGAAATAGGTAGCCTATTTAAGACCCAGATGGTTCTCTTGAACTAAAAGTATATTTTCTAGGCCCTAGAGTCTAGGGAATGTCACCAGTCCCTAGCCAGTTTTGCTCAGTGGTTAAATGTCAGCCTGTGGACTGAAAAGTCTCGGGTTTGAGTCTGGTGAAGAGCACGTACCTTGGTTGCAGGCTTGATCCCCAGCCCTGGTCAGAGTGCATGCGGGAGGCAACCAACTGATGTGTCTCTCTTACATCAATGTTTCTCTCTCTCTGTCTCTCCCCCGCACCCTTCCCCTCTCTCTAAAATTCAATGGAAAAAATATCCTCAGGTGAGGATTAACAACAACAACAAAATTATATGATCCTATAAATCAAGTAATATTGGGTTAAAGTTCCTTTCTTAAAGCAAAATGAAAACAACAACTAAAATCCAGACACAAAGATCATTACAAAGACTTTTTAGAAGCAGGTCTCATATACAGTTCTGTCTGCTCCCTATGCAAAGTCATTTATTAAAGCTTCAAATGATTTTTGATTCTGTGTAACTTGTGTTGACATTATCCTGCAAGTTGCTAACCAATACGAACCAGGGAGAGGCCTCTGCTCTGGTTTCCCCAGAAGTCTAACTCTTGTTGCATCTCCCCTTCCCCCGAGAATCCAACAAGCACTGTATCTCTGTGCCCCTTTCTACCCCTCCCTCCCTATCTACAGCAAAGAACAGAATAGTGTCTTCACAAAGTTGCTGGCACAACATTGTACTAAACTATAATTTGTATGTGTCTTCCATTTGAAAAGTAATGAGTGAGAAGTAGTCTTCTTACCGTATTGACCCAATCATGTATGGCTGTGCCAGCTGAACCACAATGGCCCCGCTTCCTAGCTGATGGCATGTGTAGCCAGAATCCCAATCATAATTCTTGGTGTCTCCATTCAGCAAGGCGTTTCGGCTTCGACTGACTCCTTCAATCACACTGGCACAATCAGCAATCGTTGCGACATTCTCCCTGGGAACTGTGAAGCCAACACAAGATTTAGCATCAAGAGAAGCCAAATACATCTCGATAGTGTGTTGTGAAAAAAAATTAATATCTAACTCAAATCACTGACTAAAGGTAAATTAGAACATCTTGATTATCTCAGGATATGAACACATTTTCCATGTCAAATAGCTTAAAAAAACCCACAGTTGTACCTAAGGTTGGAACAAACCAAACTACATGTAACAATTAACCTTACAGAATTTTATGGAAAAGAAACATAATACCCGATAAAATATAAAATGAGCTAACACACTGCAAAATAATACTACAGTGGGAAGCTACACAGTAATTGAGATTAATGAACCATAGCTATATGCAAGTAGATGAATAAAAACTACAATGTTAAGTTAAAAAAAGCAAGACAGAAAAACACAGAGTATGAATTCATTTATACAAAGTTTTAAAAAAGGCAAAACTAAAAATATACTTTGTTTAGGGATATATACATACATGTAAAACTAAAAATGAAGTCCAGGGAATTATTATACAAATTTGAGGATAATTTGCCTAGGAAAAGAGAGATGAAATCTTGGAGGGACCCCCACCAATGGGGTCCAAACATTAATTGACTTCATTTCCAGAATGAAATTTTGGAGGGGTTTCAAAAGTACTGGTCTTGTTCTATTCTTTAGCTAGGTGGTAGGCACATGGCACTTGTATTCTCTAAACTGCACTTATTTATTACATTTAAGAAATTTATTTGAAGAAAGATTACATATGTATATATACCTATATTACCATTTTAAAATTCATAAATAAGAAATATGTCCAGGACATGGCACCAATCCTTTTTCAGAATATACATTGCCCTCAGCCATGATTCATTTCCCTCTTTTGTTTGTTTACTATTCCATGCATTTTAATACACATGCTTTTCTCTTTGTTCACAAACCGCTGTATTTTGAAACACTAGCTTTGTTTTAATTCTGAGTTTCCCTCTATACTTCCAAGCCATATCAACCTGTTCATTTATAAAAATCAAGGGCTTCCACAAAATAATAGCTGTTCGAGGAGGGAAGATGGCGGCAATATAGGCAGACGCGTCCCAGGTCGTGTCCCGGAGCAAACGGAGTCAGCAGCTGAAACTAGTAACACCCACACCGAATTGGCGAAATTGCTCAGCTGGTGAGACGGTTTGCAGCCGGGAAGAGCAGAACTCCCCAGGAAAGAAACACATCAGGCCAGAAAAGAATGGACTGAAATTTACAAAGTGATGCAAAGCAAAGGACTGAATCCAAGAATACTCTATCCAGCAAGGCTATCATTCAAACTTGAAGGGGAAATAAGAAGCTTCACAGACAAAAAAAGGCTAAGGGAGTTTATCACCACCAAGCCAGCAATGCAAGGAATGCTAAAGGGACTGGTATAAAAATAAGAAATAAAAAGCAAAGAAAGAAAACAGCCACACAAAAACAGAAATGGCTACAAACAAGTACCTTTCAATAATAACTTTAAACGTAAACGGACTAAATGCTCCAAACAAAAGACATCGAGTGGCTGAATGGATAAAAAAACATGACCCATACATCTGCTGTCTACAAGAAACCCACCTCATTAGAAGGGACTCACACAGACTGAAAGTGAAAGGATGGAAAAATATCTTTCAGGCAAATGGAAAGGAAAAGAAAGCTGGGGTAGCAATACTTATATCGGACAAAATAGACCTCAAAGTGAAGGCCATAACAAGAGATAAGGAAGGCCACTTCATAATACTAAAGGGATCAATACAACAAGAAGATATAACTCTGGTAAACATATATGCACCCAATGCAGGAGCACCCAAATTCATAAAAAAACTCCTGGAAGATATCAAAGGAGAGATCGACAACAATACAATCATAGTAGGGGACTTTAATACACCACTGACAGCACTGGATAAGCCCTCTAGACAAACAATCAGCAAAGATACAGCAATCCTAAATGACTCACTAGATCAGATGGACTTAATAGACATCTTCAGAACACTCCACCCCAAAGCCAGGGAATATACATTCTACTCAAATGCTCATAAGACATATTCAAAAATAAACCATATATTGGGTCACAAGCAAAGTATCCCCAAATTCAAGAAGATTGAAATCATAAAAAGCATCTTCACAGACCACGATGGCATAATATTAGAAATTAACTACAATAAAAACAACCAAAAATACTCAAACACCTGGAAGCTGAATAGCATGCTATTAAATATTGATTGGGTTACCAATGAGATCAAAGAAGAAATTAAAAACATCCTGGAAACTAATGACAATGAAAACACAACAATCCAAAACCTATGGGACACAATGAAAGCAGTCTTGAGAGGGAAGTTTATAGCTCTACAGGCCTATCTCAAAAAACAAGAAAACATGGTAGTAAATCATCTAACTCTACAACTCAAAGAATTAGAAAGAGAGCAACAAGAAAACCCCAGAGTGAGCAGAAGGAAGGAAATAATAAAGATTAGAGCAGAAATAAATGACATAGAGACCAAAAAAACAATACAGAAAATCAATGAAACCAAGAGCTGGTTCTTTGAAAGGATAAACAAGATTGACAAACCTCTAGCCAGACTCACCAAGAAGCAAAGAGAGAGGACCCAAATAAACAAAATCAGAAACGATAGAGGCGAAATAACAACAGACCCCACAGAAATACAAATGATCGTTAAAAAATACTATGGACAGCTCTACTCCAACAAACTAGACAACCTGGAGGAAATGGACAAATTCCTAGAAAAATACAACATTCCAAAACTCAATCAGGAAGAATCTAAAAATCTCAACAGGCCAATAACTACGGAAGAAATTGAAGCAGTCATCAAAAAGCTTCCATCAAACAAAAGCCCAGGACCAGACGGCTTCACAGGGGAGTTTTACCAAACATTCAAGGAAGAACTAAAACCTATCCTCCTCAGACTACTACAAAAAATTCAAGAGGAAGGAACACTTCCAAGCTCATTCTATGAAGCCAGCATCACCCTAATACCAAAACCAGGTAAAGACAACACAATGAAAGAGAACTACAGGCCAATATCCCTCATGAACATAGATGCCAAAATCCTCAACAAAATCTTAGCAAATCGGATCCAGCAGTACATCAGAAAGATCATACACCATGACCAAGTAGGATTTATCCCAGGGATGCAAGGATGGTACAATATCCGCAAATCAATAAACGTGATACATCACATAAACAAATTGAAAGAAAAAAACCACATGGTCATATCAATTGATGCAGAAAAAGCATTTGACAAAATTCAACACCCATTTTTGATAAAAACTCTCAGCAAGGTGGGAGTAGAAGGATCATACCTCAACATAATAAAAGCCATATATGACAGGCCCACAGCGAACATCATACTCAATGGGCAAAAACTAACACCATTTCCCCTAAGAACAGGAACAAGACAGGGATGCCCCCTCTCACCACTCCTGTTCAACATAGTACTGGAAGTGTTAGCCATTGCAATTCGGCAAGAAGAAGAAATAAAAGGCATCCAAATTGGAAAAGAGGAAGTAAAACTGTCCTTATTTGCAGACGACATGATATTATACATACAAAACCCCAGAGACTCCATCAAAAAGCTACTAGACTTAATACATGAATTTGGCAATGTAGCAGGATACAAAATTAACCCCAAGAAATCTGAGGCATTTCTATACACCAATAGTGAACTTTCAGAAAGAGAGATTATAAAAGCAATCCCGTTTACCATTGCACCAAAAAAATTAAGCTACCTAGGAATCAACTTAACTAAAGAGGTAAAAGACCTCTACTCAGAAAACTACAGGACGTTGAAAAAAGATATAGAGGAAGACATAAACAGATGGAAGAACATACCGTGTTCCTGGATTGGTAGAATCAACATCATTAAAATGTCCATACTACCCAAAGCAATCTATAAATTCAACGCACTTCCCATTAAAATACCAACGGCATACTTCAGAGATCTAGAACGAACTCTCCAAAAATTCATCTGGAATAAAAAAAGACCCCGAATAGCTGCAGCAATCCTGAAAAAGAACAAAGTAGGTGGGATCTCAATACCAGATATCAAGTTGTATTACAAAGCCACTGTTCTCAAAACTGCCTGGTACTGGCACAAGAATAGGCATATAGATCAATGGAATAGAATAGAGAGCCCAGAAATCGGCCCGAACCAATATGCTCAATTAATATTTGACAAAGGAGGCAAGAACATACAATGGAGCCAAGATAGTCTCTTCAATAAATGGTGTTGGGAAAATTGGACAGATATATGCAAGAAAATGAAACTAGACCACCAACTTACACCGTACACAAAAATAAACTCAAAATGGATAAAGGACTTAAATGTACGACAGGAAACCATAAAAATTCTAGAAGAATCCAAAGGCAACGAAATCTCAGACATATGCCGAAGCAATTTCTTCACTGACACAGCTCCTAGGGCACTTGAAACTAAAGAGAAAATAAACAAATGGGACTACATCAAAATAAAAAGCTTCTGCACAGCAAAAGAAACCATCAACAAAACAACAAGAAAACCCACTGTGTGGGAAAACATATTTGCCAATGTCATATCTGATAAGGGCCTAATCTCCAAAATTTATAGGGAACTCATACAACTCAACAAAAGGAAGATAAACAATCCAATCAAAAAGTGGGCAAAGGACCTAAATAGACACCTTTCAAAAGAGGACATTCAGAAAGCCAAGAGACATATGAAAACATGCTCAAAGTCACTAATCATCCGAGAGATGCAAATCAAAACAACAATGAGGTACCATCTCACACCTGTCAGACTGGCTATCATCAGCAAATCAACAAACGACAAGTGCTGGAGAGGATGTGGAGAAAAAGGAACACTTGTGCACTGCTGGTGGGAATGCAGACTGGTGCAGCCACTATGGAAGACAGTATGGAGTTTCCTTAAAAAACTGAAAATGGAACTCCCATTTGACCCTGTGATACCACTTCTAGGAATATATCCCAAGAAACCAGAAACACCAATCAGAAAGGATATATGCACCGCTATGTTCATAGCAGCACAATTCACCATAGCTAAGATCTGGAAACAGTCTAAGTGCCCATCAGTAGATGAATGGATTAGAAAACTGTGGTACATCTACACGATGGAATACTATGCTGCTGTAAAAAGGAAGGAACTCTTACCATTTGCAACGGCATGGATGGAACTGGAGAGCATTATGCTAAGTGAAATAAGCCAGTCAATGAAGGAGAAATACCACATGATCTCACTCATTCATGGATAATAGAGACCATTATAAACTTTTGAACAATAATAGATACAGAGGCAGAGCAGCCTCAAACAGATTGTCAAACTGCAGCGGGAAGGCCGGGGAGGGTTGGGGGGCAGGAGATCAACTAAAGGACTTGTATGCATGCATATAAGCATAACCAATGGACATAAGACACTGGGGGATAGGGGAGGCTAGGGGACTCTCTAGGGCGGGGTGATAAAATGGACACATATGTAATACCCTTTGTAATACTTTAAGCAATAAAAAAAAAAATAAAAAAAAATAATAGCTGTTCAAAATCAATGTAGACTTTCTAAACACTAAGAAGAGAATGATAAAAGGTGAGGGTTCCCCCCCTCCTTCAGCCATTTAAGTTATTTAACCCAAATCTACAATTAACCCTAGCTACGTACATTCAAGATTTGTAACTTACTTTACATAATTTGAAAATAGTTCGGAAAAAAAGATAATTTCTCGTCAGATATATACTGTACTTTTCGGTATAACATTATACTCTGAAAAGAGGGTGAGAGGTACAACCACTGTGCCAAACATTTCTAACTTTATAATGATGCCCAGTAAACAGTGTTACATTTATCTTTATGGAATGTACTTATTTCCCAAAGTTGGGCATGCCTGTACTTGAGCCCTCATCTCACAAACCTTCCCTAATGGCTCTGCCCTTGGCAGATGAGGATAGCCATCCACAGATAAAGAAGGAAGGGAGGGGGGGCGAAGGGAGAGAGAATGGATTTTCTGGTGATGAATCTCTTGCTATGAAGCTTAACTCCAAAGCAAAAACACTGGTGAAATAACCTGCAAGGACAGTTTTCTGACAGAGAAGGGGCTTAGAGAGAAGCTCCCCTGACTTTGAAAAAAGACAGATGAAGCGCTATATTTAGAGGCGATGTTCTGGTACGAGTCTCATGGAAAAGAGGAAGTATTCTGTGATTTGGAAGAGAGAACTTAAGGAAGGGACACAAGATGCACAGTAAATTGAGCTGAGACACAACCTAATACTCTGGGGGCAGTAACAGCCTCAACTCTCCTAGCGGTTCACATAGCATACGTTTATTCTTTGCTCACCCTATGTATTCAGTGACAATCAGCCCAGGGGCTGTGCTCACTGTATCATTCAGGGACCGGGTGACAGAGGTTTTGTTTTAATATGTGCTTCCTCCATCACCGTAGCAGTGAGAAGAGAGAGAGCTGGGTACTGGCTCTTAAAACTCTTCCCCCAAAGTAACACATCAGTTGGCTCACATTTGGTTGACTTGGCAAGTCACAGGGCCTTACCTAAGTTCAAGGAGGTGGGAAAGTGCAACCCTGCTATGTGCCCCGTAGAAGAAAGGGAATGTTTGTTAACAATATGAACATTTACCACAAACACTGAACTAGGATGAAGGAACATTCAATAGATAGATAAATCTAGTTCATTCCTGTAAAGTATATAAAACATTTCAATGTGTAAAGATACAAGCATTTATATATCTAGTCTCTTGCTGAGAGGCATTTAGATTACCATTCTTGTCTTTGTGATTACAAACAAAAGTGTTTCATGGGTGTTTCTTCAAGGAAGCCATAAGATTTACATACGCGCGGAAGTGGAATTACACTAAAGGCTATGAGCTGACCTTCCATCTGCCAAATTACTCACGTAAGTGGTTGTAAGAATTTTTACTCTCAACTCATGCTCCTCCTCACCGTCTCTTGGTAATGTTAGATAGATAAGTGTGACAGGACATCTCAATGTGGTTTTAGTTTTTGTTAGAAAAACATTGTTCTCTTTCTTTCCCCTCTGGAATCATTCTCCACCTCTCTTCTGTAAATTATCTTTATCTTTTGTCTATTTGTCTATTGTCTTTCTAACTGATTTGCAGAATGCTATTTGTTGGTTAATGCACTGAATTGAAATACTTAATATTTTCCTTTATGATTTGTGCTACAGCATCTTTATTTGGCTACTATTTCCTTAATATTAGTCTACTTTGTATTTTTTCTGGCCTCTTATAAATAACATATAACTTAGAATTTTTTAAAGTCAGTATTTTTATAACTGGCAGATTTATATGACTTACATTAATTGTTATTACTCATATCTTTGGATTGACTTTACTTTCTAATTGTAAGTTTTTTCTCTGCTGTTTCCCCAACCTCTCTGTCCACTCTGTTGCTGTTTCCTAATGGACTGACAGTTTTCCTTACTTCCCTCACCAGCTATCTATTGATTTGAACGTTATATATTTCTACTCTTTACTAAATTTTAGATATGCACACCACACTTAACAATGCCTAAAATGAAAAATCACATATGCCCTTTCCCTTAACAGTTTTAATACACACCACTTGCCTTATGGCTTATTTGTCGGTGTTATGTAACATTTTAGTTCAACCTTGCTTTGTATTCTGAACATCAGTAGTCATTATTATCATTTGGCACAGTCAAAACTTACTTATTCACATTCACCAATATGTTTGCCGTTACTTTTTTTATCTAGTCCTTTCTTCTTGGCTCAATTTCCTTCTTTCTAAGGCACACTCATTAGTATTCAGCAGTCTTTGTTCAAAAGTGCATTTTGCCACTACTCTTGAAAAATAGGTTAATTGGGTATAAAACTCTATGTTAAAAGCAGTTTTTTCTCAGCCCTTTGAAGATATTATTCCATTTTTCTGGCTTCTACTGTTATGTCCGCCCAAGTGTGCTATCCCTCTGTTATACTTGTTTTTTTCTCTACAGTTAATATTGGTGTTTCACTTTGATTTTGGTGTTTTGCAATTTTACTATGTTGCACCTAGATGTAAATTAAATTTATCCTGCTCAGGACTGAATATGAACATTTATGGCTTTATTGACTTTGGGAAATTTTGGCCATTATTTGGGTATTGATTCCCCCTTATTTTCTGTTTTCTTCTTCTAGCATTCCCATTAGACCTCTGTTGGAACTTTTCATTCCATCCTCCATGCTTTTTAATCTTCCTTTCAATTTTTCCTCTTTTTTTGAAGCATTCTGGATAATTTCTTAAAATTATTATTTGTGTTCAATAATTCTCTTCAGGTGTGTCTAACCTGCCCACTGAGTTATTAAAGCTCACTACTAAACAAAAACTGCGCGGCACTAAAAATAATGAACTAGTGCTATGTGTATCAACAAAGCTCAATCTCACATAGAAAGCTGGTTTAAGAACAGCAAGTCAGAAAAACACAGAGAGTATGTTTCCATTTCTACTGTTTAGTAATATATACCTATATGGTGACCTTAGAAAGAAAAGCTAGGAAATGCAGAGGAATAGTTACCCTCTGGATAAGACAGTGGGGAAGCGCATGGGGGAGGTACACACCAAAGCTTTAAAGGTTTATCAGTGTTTCATTTCTAAAATTGGGTGGTGAGCATGAGAATGTTCCGTGTCTCCAAACTTTACACATACGTTCCTATGTTCTGTTTCACATACGGAATATTTTTTAACAGTTACACATTTTAACACTGTCTTCATGAAAACTAGAAAGCTGGCAAGCCTCTGAAAGGATACAACCTTTTATGAGGACTGTGAACGCTGATACGCTCTTTAGCACCCCTGGGTCTTACCAGTTGTCTTTGTGAACACTTCCTGAATTTGTTAATTTCCATCTACCCTAGTTACTGCTCCACAATTTTATTCCTAGATAATCTGATTTTAACTAGTGGTCAATTAGTACAGCAGCATCAGGGACTATCACAAAGTCATTCCTAATAACAGTTTCTAAGTCATTGGGAAACAAGTCTAGGGTAAGCACTGGGAACTCCTTTTATATAGACACATTTATAAATGGGTTTATTAAAGAAGGTTCTTTCCATCTCTAACATTTTCTTTAAGCAAAAATACTGTAGTAATATCACCCTCTGACCCTCTGGAATCTTGAGGTGGTCTAACATATATGCTAAATTAAAATATTTTGCCTTCTTAACAAGGAATCCTATATGTATATGCTGGAGAATAACATACCATGGTCTCTACTATGATTCTGACATAATTACTCATTAATGTTTATTAGTCAAAATCTGGATCTACGAAGGGTGGCCAACACATACACATCTCAACATATACATGTAGAGGTGGACTTTATCAGTGAAATCTACCCTAAATCCAAAATTTCCTTTCAAGAAACAGCTTTTGCTAGAACTCTACTAGCAATCTGATAAGCAACTATATCTACTTCATAAAATACAAAATAAAAAGATTACCACTTTTCTTATTTTCATGCCTATTTTTAGATAATGAGTCAAGTTAACAGTAAAATGACCAATGATGCCAGCAAGTGGAAGGGAGAGAAGGACAGGGACTTGTGCACAAACCCAAATGGATAAGGACCTTCTGTAAATAATCAGGATGAAACTATCAGTCTAGTGCTGTACCAACCAATTCTTAATAACCAAATCAGTATCTAACTCTAACTTGACAATCAGAGATTTAGAATGTGAATTTCATAAAGGCAGAAACTTTTATTTTTTTTCACAGCCGTGCTCCTAACTGCCAAAAAATAGTGCCTAGCATACAGTAAGTATTAAATACTTGCTGAATGAATTAACCAGAGCTGGAAAACGAGATGACTATGTAGGTTATGGCACTTAACCTTACTTAACATAGTTCCTTACAAAAGATAAAAAATCTAAAAGCTACTGAATAAAGCAGAAAAAAATTGCTTTCTCAGTGAAAGTTTTCTTAGAAAAGTAAAGTATAATCAATCTTTGGGTCTTGACCTAAACATCAGAACGAAAACAAATATGCCCACTGCAAAAGAGCTGCTATCTAAGCATTACATACGCGTCCGCTCTCTCCACTTAACAGTTTAGCCCACAGACAGAAAGTGTGGACACTCATGGTAGACTAAACTATTTTCTGAGGAAGAAATAATTTTGGGGATTTCAGGAAGGAGCGAAGGAATGTATGCAACACTGTGGCTTTTAATGAACATAAAAGCTCTTTTATGCCTGAGGGAGAGCTATCTGCTTTAGTCACACTAAGGGAGTTCTCACAGAAGAGGTTTGTCCTAAATGTCACTGCTGGGTTTACTGGCACACATAGGCCACTCCCTCCATTTCAGTAGTAAATAATTCTGTTATTAATTTTTCTTTCTAGAAACACAAACCTCAGCCTGCCTAGTTGGACTGCCTAATAATTACTCAATGGTCTGAATAAGTTCTGTGACTCCTTTACTGAGAAAAATTAGGGAGTGATTCTAACTGACTGCCAGGCACAGAAGGTGTCATACTGATTTTCCTCCCATAGGGGCCGGGCCACTCCCCATTTGAATGTTCATTACCGTACTTCATATGTGTCTGATAAATTTATTAAAAACACCATCTGGATGGACTCAGCTTTATATTGCATTTCCAGTCTTTCTGTTTCCTCCCTTGTCCCACTGGAATTTTTGCCCTAATTTGTGTCACTTTGTTTACAAAACCATACTGCCCAAATCCAGCATCTTGTGTCTGTCTCTTTGGTTTGCCTCTCTCTGCCATCCTTCAGTTACACACCTATTACAATAGCCTGTGCTCTGAGCAAAAGGCAAAGGGAAACTGCCTGGGCAGAAATTACTTACCCACCTCTGTGCACATAGCAATTCTGCTCAGACAAAGCAAAAGTTACATGTTAACAAAGTGCATACATTTTGCAGGTGTATGGGTATTGGGATGACTCAGACAGTGGGGAACTGCAAAAAAAGTGACCTAAAAACAATTTCACCATTCTTCCTTCTTAGATAGCACTAGGGTAGCCAAGAGCTTGCCAGTAAATTTAAGTCAGGAGTAATACATTTTTTAAAAGGTAGTATTACTTCACTAGGACATGACCTGAGGGCCACCTGTACCGGATATATCTATAATAATAAAAGTGTAATATGCAAATCGACCGAATGACTAAACAGCAGAATGACCATCTGGACGACCTTACGGACCACCACGCTAAGACACCCCTGGCGCCAGGCCAGCCAAGGCTGGTGCAATGTGATTGGCCAGGGGCCTGGCCATCACCCCATGATCACCCTGCAGAGAGAGGCCCAGGCCACCAGCTGGCAGGGTGTTCGATCAATCGGGGGGCTCCATGATCGCCCCAAAGAGGGAGGCCCAGGCTACCCCACAGCAGTGCTGCGGCGGGTGGACAGGGCCTCCCTCTGTGGGGTGATCCATTGAGGAGCCCTGGCCAGGTGGGTGAGGCCTACCTCTTTGGGGCAATCAATCATGAGGTTCCTGGACTGTGAGAGCACACAGGCCAGGTTGAGGGGACCATCCCACCAGCCCCCAGTGCACGAATTTCATGCACCAGGCCTTTAGTTTAAAGATAAGACTGACATGTTACTTAACTGTCTGCAGCGATCACCTTTGAGAGGAAGGGAAAACAAACCCATCTGACACAAATTTTAAAAAATGAAAGTACTTAGCACTTAACAGAGGACCATCATCTACAAGACTGTGCTCATGGAGAGCTTCAGTCACTGTTTCCCTGCCTGATTTCAGTACAAAATGTTTCTAACAGCACAGTGGTTCATGCCACAAATACGTGCTTAATAGCCTCAGCATAGAATCTTCACTACTGCCAAGACTTTCATAGATACAAAGTATGTCTTTCAAAAAGACAACTAAGGCTCTTAGCTGAAGGTCACACCCATGTATTCACCCCCACAGCTACACTTTTTGTTTTTAAGGGGGACTCACCCTAGGGGCCTATCACCCTAGGGGCATATACAGGTACTTGTTGCTGACAGACAAGCTTCCAACCCAACTGCAATCCACCCTCTGTCTTTAGTTCAAAGGAAAAACTACCTTTGCTAAAAGAACAATAGTGAATTAGAACACACGTTCATCTTTCTTGGAAACTATCAAAAGCAACAGAAATGTATTCCACAACACTGGCACTAAGTTACATTAATTCTTAGTTTTATCTATCAGATTAAAAAAATACCCTTTCAATCATATATTATATCACATTGCTGAAGAAAAACATTTTAAACTTTTCTTTCCTCAAATTTTCCCGGTTCCCAGCTCTGTGAGAAGGCTGCTTCCTAACACAGTTCCTAGGATTCAGTCATGACCCCTCTCCGTATTGGCAGGGGAACATGGGGAGAAAACAGGCTATGCCTTTGAGTGCTAGAGCCCTGTTCAAAGGAAGCCTCTTTTTCTTGTTTGCTTTTCCCTTTTACAATTTCAACTAGTATTCATCCTAGCGTCCAATTCTGACATCACCAAGGTTGCCCAAATCACAGCATATCTTGATATTAATTATAAGGGCTTGGACAACCATGTTGGGCTCTATTTAGCCAGGGATAGGAAGAGGTAACACTTTTCCAAACTTCACATGTGGTCCTCCCTCCATGCCAAATAAACAAACTTTATAACTTCACTAGAGGCCCAGTGCATAAATTCATGCACCAGTGGGGTCCTTTGACCTGGCCTGCAGGATCAGGCCAAAACCAGCTCTCCAACATTCCCCGAGGGGTCCTGGATTGCAAGAGGGCGCAGACCAGGCCGAGGGACCCTACTGGAGCATGCTCAGGGGCGGGGAGGGACGCAGGAGGTTGGCCAGCCGGGAAGGGACCATGGGAGGGCTCCAGGGCATGTCTGGCCTGTCTCCCTCAGTCCTGATCGGCCAGACCCCAGCAGCAAGCTAACATACCAGTTGGAGTGTCTTCCACCTGGTGGTTAGTGCATGTCATAGCGACTGGCCAACCAGTTGATTGTCTGTCCCCTGGTGGTCAGAGCATGTCATAGCAAACAGTTGAGTGACCTTAGCATGTCATTAGCATATTACACTTTGATTTGTTAAATGGCTGGCCAGACACAGCATATTAGGCGTTTATTATATAGGTTAAAGCTACCAGAGGCCCAGTGCATAA
The DNA here is from genome assembly GCF_964212035.1 of Myotis nattereri. NCBI lineage: Eukaryota > Metazoa > Chordata > Mammalia > Chiroptera > Vespertilionidae > Myotis > Myotis nattereri. The sequence goes on from NC_138081.1 coordinate 11,040,846, forward strand.
AATTTTTGCATGGGTAGGATCCCTAGTAGCTGCCAGCTGGAACCTTCCTTTGTTCCATGCTGCCCCCTGGTGGTCAGCACAAGTCATAGTGAGCAATTGAACTAGTCAGTTGAACTCCCAAGGGGACACTTTGCATATAAGGCTTTTATATATATAGATAGCTCCAAACATTTCAGAAGAAATGGTCTTTTTCTAGAAGATGAAGGTGAGAAATCAGAGGTGGTTATTCCCAGGGGCAAAAGTGAGGTGGAGTGGGGCTGGGTGATCTCAAATGTACAAATTCACCAGGACCAATGAATTCTCTCCACACACTGGGGCCTTTGAAAAAAAGCGCGGCCCAGAACTAACTCTCTTGTTTTTTTAAACCTCATCCAAGGATACATTTTTAATGATTTGAGAGAGAGAGAAAGAGAGAGAGAGAGAGAGAGATATCAGTTGCCTACTGCATTCACCCCAACCAGGAATTGAACCCTCAACCTAGGTATGTGCCCTGACTGGGAACTGAACCTGCATCCTTTTGGTGTACAGGATGACACTTCAACTAACTGAGTCACCCATCCAAAGCCAGAACTAACACTTTAGAGGTCAACTCTCTACTGTGTAGTTTAAATGCTGGAGGTTTTAGCTGTGAGAATCTTTAATTCAAAAAGATCTCACTGAGGTGGAGGTGGGCTATAAGGAATCAATGGGAGAATAAAGGGGACATATGTAATACTTTCAACAATAAAGATCTTAAAAATGAACAAACAGATAATAAAACCCAAGAAGATCTTAAAGCAGTGATTTTCAACTGGTGTACTGCAAGAATTTTTAAAACATGCAATACCTGACTATTTAGTCAGGGGCACTGACCTCTTTCCCCTTAGATTGTCAAATAAAAAAATAATAACAGCAGCTAATACAACAATAACCATATGATGTGAAGGAATCAAAATTATACCTATTTTATCAGATCAGCAAAATCTACACTAATAAAAGAGAAACATGCAAATTAACCACCACTCCGCCACTCCGCTACACCCACCAGGCAATCAGGAGCGATTATGCAAATTAACCCAACTAAGATGGCGGCAGCCACGGAGCTGGAGTGAGCAGGAGGCTTGGGTTGCCCCCCGCGATAGAGGAAGCCAAGCTTCCCGCCTGCCCTGGCCGGCCCTGGGCTCCGCTCAAGGCTACAAAGTTTCAATTATAGAAGATAAATAAATCCCAGATACCTGCTTCAAGCCTGCCCTGGCCTCTGCTCAAGAAGGTACTGAAAAGAAAAGAAAAAAAGGAGAGGCTTGGAGCTTGGGTAGCCGGGGGGGCATGGCCAGCCTAAAAATGGCCATCAGCCCCTCACCCAGGCTGGCCAGGCACCCCAATAGGGACACCCACACTGAAGGGGGTGTGGCCAGACTGAAACAGCCCTCAGCCCCTCACCCAGGCTGGCCAGGCCCCCAGTGGGGACCCCCAGCCTGAAGTGGGTGTGGTCAGCCTGAAAACAGGCCTCAGCCCCTCACCCAGGCTGGCCAGGCACACCAGCAGGACCCCCACCCTGATCTGGGACACCCTTCAGGGCAAACCAGCCGGCTCCCACCCGTGCACCAGGCCTCTATCTATACTAATAAAAGGGTAATATGCTAATTAGACTGGGAGACCTTCCAGGAGACCTTCCAGACGTTCTTCTGGACAAAGCCCTGGTGCCGGGGCCAAGATAGAGGTGGTTAGAGGCCAAGAGGGGAGGGCAGTTGTGGGTGATCAGGCCAGGATGGGACGGCAGTTGTGGGTGATCAGGCTGATGGGGGGTGGGTCCATTGGGGGTAAGCAGATCAGCAGGGGGGCCAGTTGGGGCAAGCAGGCCATCAGTGGGGGTCAGTTGGAGGTGATCAGGAAAAAGGGGGGGGTGCAATTTGGAGTAAGCAGGCCAGCAGTGGGGCAGTTGGGGGCGAGCAGGACAGTGGGAAGATAAGGTGGGGGCAAGCAGGCCAGCAGGGGGGGCAGTTGGGGGCAAGCACATTGGCATGGGGGGCAGTTGGGGGTGATCAGGCTGGCGGAGCGGGGGGGCATTTGGGGGCAAGCAGGCCGGCGGCAGGGGGCAATTGGGGGTGAGCAGGCCGGCAGACAGTGTGATTAGGGGCAATCAGGCAGGCATGCAGGCAGGTGAGTGGTTAGGAGCCAGCAGTCCCAGATTGTGAGAGGGATGTCCAACTACCGGTTTAGGTCCATTCCCTGTAAACCATCAGTAGGACATCCTTTGAAGGGTCCCAGATTGGAGAGGGTGCAGGCCAGGCTGAGGGACACCCCCCTCCCCCCATGCACAAATTTCATGCACCGGGCCACTAGTGTATATATATATTTTGGTGTGTCACAGAATTTCAGTAATTGGTTTATGTGTGCCCTGAGACGAAAAAGATTGGAAATTGCTGCCTTGAAGAATCAAGCATTAGACTTTTAATAGCAGTAATCACTGCAGTTAAACAACGAGGGATTCACTCAGTTGGTGAAGCCTTTAAATTTAGGACAAAGGCATTCCAGGTGTAAAAAAAAAAAAAGATATTCGAAACATCCAACTCTGTTTGAGTGAATAGGCAATATCTCACTGGGGTGGGTTTTTCTTTTTTCCAGATATAAACAGTGAGAAAGAGTCTACATCTGCCCCCACAGAGGGACAAGTTACTCAAGTCAACGGGGATGGGGGTCAATACCCAACATACAAAAAGTTGCTGAAATTGGTTTGCAGGTTTTAAAAACTCTATCTCAAAAAATTTGAAAAGTTACAGTATAAAGGGCATCATTTTCTGTATCATAAGAGTTTTATGTGGGTTTATTTTTTCTTATCTGCTAAAAGATGTTGAAATAACAGTTATTTTTGTTCTGCTACTGGGTGAGAGGTCTTGTCAGGCCACAACAATTTGTGACTCAAGATCAGAGATGTCACCACAGCCTGGGGGAATGTTTCTCATTCTAGTTGAACATAGAAAAAAGATGAGCAAAAGGATTGAAAAGACTCACAAAGGAAGTGATCGTTTGCGTAATATTCTTTTGCAAGGAAGTTTTTTTTTTTTTAAACTATCCCTTTCATAAAGTAGTAGCTTTTCTTTTTTATTTTCTCTTCTCTTTTTCTTTCAGCAGAAGGATGGATATAGTTTAGAAAATTTGAAGTCAGAATGATTCTGGGATAATGGGTGACTCTTCAGTCTTAAGACCTTAAATGGTATTGCTTTAAAATGCATCAGTAGCTCTAAAGTTTGGATTTTTACTAAAAGTAGCATCGGAAGTGAGGTGCTCAAACATTAAGTGGAACCCTGTGCACTGCACAGAAAAGGCCCCCATCGGATCTGTGACAGGCGTGCTCCTACCATTCCTCGTTGGCAGAGCCTTCCTGCCACAGCTTTTGGAGGCAACAAGAAAAAGGCTAGAGATGAAGCCAGATTCTCACATGTCTCAGCTCCCACAAAGCATCCAGGATTGAGGTGTGTGAGAAGGAGAGAATTTCTGAGACTCTCAAGGGAGCAAGACTAGATAAAATTTAGCAGAAACATATTGGGTGAGTCTCAACATCTGAATACTGGGCTCTCAGAACTGACACTCCATAATCAAACCACACAGGATGCTGGAGGGAAATGCTTGCCTCCCGGGCTTTCTTCCAGGGTTAGCCTGAGGGACCAGCCCAGGGCTGTGGAGAGGCTGAGCAGTCCCCTAGGTGACACTGAGGTGATGATACCTTTCTAAAGGGAGAAGTGGGGTCCCTGGGGAAATCTGGCTCCCAGCTTCAAAGACTGACAGTCAGGGTCTTCCAAGTGACCTGGAACAACTCTATTCTTACCTCTAAGTAAAGCAGTTAACAGAAAAAAACAAAACCTCAGCAGAAGCAATTTACACTACCTTCTGGAGGCCAGTTGACCTAGATGGAGGGAATAGAATCATGCTGTTTTCTAGTAGATTTATAGTATGTGACAAAGAAAGTCTTGTGTAGCCCTCTCAGTTGATAGGACATTGTCCCTTGCACCAGGAGGTCGCTGGTTTGATTTGTTCGATTCCTGGTCAGGGCACATACAATAAAAGTTAATTTTTAAAAATTCTTTTGCTACTATTTTCAATTAATTATTCTTCTAATGGCTTAACACAGTGCTTTGGGAAATGAAAAATGGGTATTTTTAAATGGGGTTTTATTACAAATATTTCAAATCTGCTGTTAAGAAGCATCTTACTCTGAGGTCTAGCACCCTCTGCAGCATGTCTACACATTTTAGCTCTGAGAGGGGAAGTGGCTGCTCTCCTGCTTGCCTTCAGCTCTAACATCCGCTGGACAAGCAACAGACTGGGAGGCAGACACCCAAAGAATGAACCTTAGCTCTGTAAACGGATTTCTAGGCAGTCCCGAGGAGGATGTTTAAACACCCTGTGACTCAGTTTCTTTACCTCTAAAGAGAATAACCCCTTCTTCTCTATATATTCCTACGAACATTGACAGAATAAATTAGATGACATTTTAAAAGCATCTTGAGATTTTCAAAGGCAAGACCCAGACTTGGTACTTCCCAGCCCCAAAGAGCCAGGTTTTTCCCCGTGTGGAATGGGCAGGCGGGACGAGTGTTTCAGGAACCTGGGCATTATACAAGTGGGGAGACATCTATTCCCATGAGCCGCCTTGTAGTTGTGAAAGGATAGGGGGCAAGGGAAAGAAGAACCAATAACAATTCTCCTGACCTGCAAAAAAACTATTAGCACCTGCTAGTGTAATATGCAGCTGGCAGCTTCAGAATCACCAAGAAAGCAGTTCCTCCGGGTCGATATTTGCTGGGGACAGCAATTCCTGACCTACTGATCAGACCAAGATGATCCGAGTCATGAGACCGAAGAAGCCTCTCTGTGCTAACAGTATGTGACTACAGGTCTCCTTTCATTAAACAAAGAGGTCTGTCTGTCCACAGCTGCCTTCCAGGACAGTCACTGCTTTGAGGTTTCATAAGCCATCATGAGTGAGAAATCAAAATACATTAAAAAAATCAGAGACACAAATGGGCTTATAATTTATCAGGGAGAGTGACAGTGGTAAATGCCATGTGGCTGCCCCACTCTTCTTAGGGGAAGGCAGGAGGGGGAGCAGGGAGAGAGGGGAAAAAGGGCTCCTTACAATATTTAGATGGTTTCAAATGCCCATAATTTCCTGAGGGTATGCTTGTTGCCAACTTGACAGATGTTGCTGGAAAAACCTGTACTATTCTGAAGAAAGGCTAACCTTTCAAGAGAGGGAGCGGGGGAGGGAGGCAGCCGTCCCTCTGGTGAGGAGATGACATTAGACTGGACAGCACACAGCCCTTCGCAGGCTGCATCTTTGAAAGGCTGTGCAATAACACTGCCAAAGAGAACTGTCCTGGGAAAAACCTCATTTACCATGGTTTTCCTTGCCATGAGTTTAAATTAGTTTTTAAAACTAAATATTAGCAAGCCCTAGACAAAGAAATGATTATTAATTATTACTTTTCTAAACCACCATGACTCTTAGCGATTAGTTGCACAACATTCCCCCAAGAGAAGCCATGGATACGCCCTGTTATGGTCTTTCCTAAGCCTCATCCACTTTCTTTTTCATTCCTTCTTCCTTGTTGTACTTTATACTTTATGCATGAAGAGAAATGGGTTCTTCAAAGCGGACGGCCAATGATCTTATCCCAGCTTCACAACGGGTACAAACTCTCCTGCCTCTTGTGCTTGCCTGGCCCTTGACATTTCCCAAAGAGAGCCTTCCAACAGAGGATTCAGAACACTAAGTGTTCATTTATGGAACAAAATGGTAGTTCTGCAAAGCTTCAGTCCTTTTCCACCAAGAAAAGGAAATAAAGCACAACAGGGCTTCCTTGCTTAAGATCGACAGCCTATACGTCAGTGAGTGCAGCAATATCAGCATTCTAGGTGGTAAGAGCTGGGGCTGGGATGGAGGGTGGAGAGCTGAGAGCAGCCAGATGTCCCTCTCAGCATGCACTCCTTTGTCCTCTTCCGGAGGACTGCATCTCCTGTTATTTCCAAGGCAGTTTTCTTGTATTCCCAACTCTAAACCTCCCTTAAAAATCCACATGCTGTTGCTCATTAATGTGGCCATTAGTCATTTCTTCCAGTGTCCTGGTTACACCCTATGTTTTTGTCAGGTCTGATAAGGAGCAACTCACCTAATGTCTTCTGTGGAAGGCAGATTAACCACCCTACCCATTTAAAGATGAACAGTAATGTGCCATAGGGAAAATTATACTCCAGCATGAAAATCTGCAATTGGGGAACCATTTTACAGGATAGCAATCATTTATATCAATTATCTTGTTTATCAAAGACAATGAAACCCAAACTGGTAGTAAAAAGGTACAGAGTGTACTGTGAGGAATAATTAGGTCTTACCATTCCAGGCCGACAGCCATTTACCACCTCACTATGGGAGGTGATGCTTACAATATCTGCTTTATAACTCTCCTCACATTAACTTTCAAATGTCAAAAGCAGGCGGTTAATTGTTTATCATACAAAATGTCACATATGTAAAATACTGAGACATAAAATTATTATAACCAATCTACCACAAGAAATCCTAGCTTTTGAATTTTATAGCTTGTTTGTCAGTCTCTGGATCGCAGCTTAACTGCCATTACATGGACTGTGTGTGCCAGGTAGTCACTGGCTGACAAACTATGTTCTCTGCGTGCTCTCTGTCCTCAGCCAAATGAGAAATAAAAACAACATGATATGAAAATGACTATTATGTTGAAACTAATATGTACTAAGAAGAATGGGAGATGTCTGAATAGCAATGTCACATGTTCTGATTTCATTTTAGCTCTGACAGTGAGATTCGAGAATCATCAAAGCAGTTTATTAAACTGCCAAGAGTGAGAGTGCGTTGCCCAACACCCTGTGTCTACCCCAGAATCTCTCCATCAGGAAACTAAGCACCAACATAATTTCTTTTGTAAAAGCCTCTGGGTGACCCTGGCAAATCCTCTCCCTCTGTTACCCACTACTCCAATCTTGCCCAAACCACCCCTTTGGGCACTCTCTGTCTTTAGGCTCAATGAACCCGATTCTCTTCTAGAGTCATGAAAATCAGCAGGCAGGAAGGAGAAGAGTGTAGTGGGAAGAAGGGAGCAAGTAGGAGTAAAAACAAGCAGTGTATTACTATGGGGAAGGAGAGTCCAGGAAATCAGCTCAGTGGGAGTGAGGCCCAATAGCCCCTTTACAATCTATTAGGCACAATTTATATACCAAAATTTATGTGGCTAAAATTTAGTAAAACAAATGAGTGGATGGAAATAGCTACCAGCTGACCATGGGACTCCTGCCTACAGCGCTCAGTGGGCTCAGACGGGAAAATACCCTTGCGCCTGTAGTTGGCGACCCTCTCTGACAGCATCAGGCCCTGGATGCGTGTGAATCGGCTTGGCTAAACCACACAGCCAATAAAGCAAAGGAAAGAAACTCACAGCAGCTCATCAAGTCATCAAATTCACTTAGAAACCTTGAGAAACACTTAGTTAAAGGAATAGATAATTTATATCTTATTACAGTGATCCAGGAAACAGAAGAAGAGGGAAGGCTGTTCAAGTCATTTTAATGTAACTTTGGTTGTAAAATGACTCAGCGGTGGGTCAAGAAAAGAAACTTATGGCCCATTTTCTTTAAGAAAACAGGTATAAAAATTATAAAACAAATATTAGCCAATCAAACTATAATTATTTATAAAATACATAATGTCCAATAGGAGTTGTCCTGGGAATGCTAGTATGGGTTACCATCAGAACATGTGTCATTTCAGTGGATTAAAGGGAAAAAAGCCTCTGGGTGATTCTGAATAAAGAAGTGTTTCCATGCGATTGCTCTGGCTGGAGTGTGGAGAACAATGAGAAGGACCAGAGCAGATGCAGGGACACCATGCGGGGACAGGCTATGGCAGCAGTGAGGAGATGGTGGTGGCCTGCACTAGGGTGGCAGCAGCAGCAGTGGAGAAACTCACTACGCATCAGAGAAATGCAAATGACCACACTGAGATACTACTTTATGGCCAAGATGAAAGAGCAGAGGTGTGGGCAAGGGCTCCCGTGCACTCCCGTGGCGGGAGTGTACACCAGCACCGCCATGCAGAAAGGCAATCCGAAGTGTAGAGCAAAATTCAAGTTGTGTGCACTCCAGGACTCAGGGATCACACTTCTGAATAGAGGTCCCAGAGAAATTCTCACACAGGTGGCAAGGAGACAGATACCAGAAAACTCACTGTAGTATTGTTTTTGAGCGCAGAAGACTGGAGGCAACCGAAGTATCCATCATCAGGGAATGAAATGAATAAGACAGATCAAAACAATAACAGTATTTACTTTACAAGACTGTTGGGAGGGTTAAAAGATTTTATGTAAAACATATAGAACACTGTCAAATAGTAAGAACTATATTAACTTTGCTAATAATAAATTTGTAATTATGTGATGGAATACTAAGCAACACTGAGAAGCAATGATGTATAGGTCTTAAAAAGCATAATATTGGATGAGAAAAGTATGAAAAGAATAAGACTTATAGCATAACAACATTGGAAAATTAAAACACATATACAAACACCCAATATTGTAGATTTTACAAATATATGTGCATATTAAGGATATAATTAAATATACCAGAGATGGTGTCATAAGGCAAGGGCAATAGGAGCGGGGTTCAGAGAAGGGAAAATACAAATAAAAAGAAGGTCTTGCTTGGGCCAATGAGGATGATGTATGATGACCTGGGGTACATGATTAACACAGTTATCTACACCCAAGGGATACTTGTTTAAAAGCAAACAAAATACCTCAGATCATTACCTTAGGGTTTTCATTTCATAGTTGAGAAATCTGAGGCTCAGAGAGATTGTATCTTATGTATTACACAGCATAGAGTGGGAATGAGAATCTGAGTTTACCTTCTGGTCCTCAGAATGCAACACATCATTCCATCCACCCATCCATCCAGTAAACTTCTACTGACCATAGGATTACATGTACTTGGAATACAGCAGTAAACAAAGCAGACACAGCCTCTTCTATTATCAAACTGTGTGAATTAATGTATAAGTTGGTTACAAATGAAACTAAGTGCTTCGCTCATATGTGGAATCTGATGAACAAAATAGTAGATCCAGAGACATAGAAGCATGGAACAGACTGTCGAATCTCAGAGGGAAGGCGGGGTGAGTGGGTGAAAGGGAAGAGATTAACTAAAGATCTTGTATGCATATATGCATAACCCATGGACACAGACAACAGTGTTGTGAAGGTCTGGGAAAAAAGTCAATGGGGAAAGAACAGGAGACATGTAATAATTTCAACAATGAAGATTTTTTTAAAAAGAAACTAAGTGCGTTGAAGGAAAATCCCCAGAACTATTAGCATGATACGAAGAAACTTTAACCAAATTTGGGGTAAGGATTAGCAAACTTTTCTTAAGAAGTGACATTTAAGCTAAAATATAGAAGATTAAGAGAAGGTTACCTAGATAAAAAGAGGTGGGTGTGATGAGGTGAGGATAAGAATGAGGACAGAGTAAGGAGCATTCCAGACAGAATGGCAGTGCAAAGGCCCCCTGGTCAGAGAGCACATGAGCATTCTGACAATGGGATGAGGCTTGAGGCCTGAATGTAGGACGTTAGATGGGGATTGGCATAAGATGAAGCAAGTATGCTGGCCAGATTATGCAGGGTCTTGAGTGTCATGGTGAAGATTTTGACCTTTATTCTCAGAGCAACAAAAAGGCCCTGCGAGATTCTGAGCAAAGGAGTGTTCCGATAGGAGTGTGCAGAACAAGAAGGACGGAAAGGGATGCAGGGACACTGCTGAGCAGACAGGCATGACAACAGTGCAGGTGGTAGCAGCAGTGGTGGCATGAGGAAAATGGATCTGACATTTGGAATATGGTATCAGTGTAAAAGTTATTTCTATAATATAAAAATATCTCACGATACATACTTTAGTGTGCTTCCACAGCTCACTGAGGTTTTACTGAGGTGTGCTTCCAATTTTTTATAACAGATGACTACTGAACATTATTTCATCAAAGGATCACTGGAAAAAAGCATGATCATGCTCCTGGGTGGCTGGGTCCTTGGTTTTGAGCAAGAAGGAAGGAAATAGGGCTCTAAGCCCTTTCTTACATTACCATTTGCCAACAAAGACCATTTCTCTGTCGAATAGCTTCTCTGGCCATTAGTAAAATGGGAGCTGCCCAGTCGGACGTGGGGTTCCATCTCCCACAGCCATGAGACCTGCCTGCACAGCTGACAGTTCTGAACTAAGAATTCAGTCAATTCATATTTAATATTTTACAGAATCATTTCCTGCAGATTCTAATTCAAACATTCTAACACCTTCTGCACTTTTACATCTCACTTGAGTCCCTCACTTTTACATTCCACTTTATTACCATTTTAGTTGATTTCATCACAGCTTCATGGAAAACAACTTCACCAACGACCATTTCCTGTCATTATGTGGGCAGAATTGAAGTAATCCCCTGCTTGAATACTAGGTAGTTTTTATGATAATTTTACCACAGGTAATGCTGTGATTTTTAAGTACATTTCTCTCTTGCACAGCACTGTACTGATTCCTATCTTTAAAAAGATAAGTATTGAATGCAGCTATAAAAGAAACATGCCCATCGTCATAATATTAACAAGCCAATAAATTCAAAAAGATTGCTGCTTCCCAGACTTGTTCACCTACCAGGCACCCACTATCATATAATCACTTAATTTTACTCAAATCTGTGACACACCCAAGCCCTGTTACACTGAATAGTGAGGCAGAAAAGGGCTGTCAGGTTCAGAGGCCCCTCCCCAAATACCTTATGCAGCAGTCTGCTCCAGCCATCTCTAAATGCTAAGGTTTCATTTGATTAACAGATGCACAGCTCTCACATCACTATTTTAACAAATACCATATTTTTCTGTGTCTAAGATGCCCCCATGTATAAGACGCCCCCCAGTTTTCTAACCCAAAATAAAGAAATCAATATTTTAAAATAAAACAGAACACATTTTTATTTAGTAATTACTGCAGGTAATGTTTACGTACCAGTACTATGATATTATGCAGCATGTCACTTTATTCGGCCTCTGTTGCATCACTGCTCCCTTCTTCATCACTATTAGTTCCAGACATATCAATTTCTTCAATTTTTATTGTATCAGTGCTGTCTTCTTAGTCACTGTCTATATAAGTGAGATCATCTTCAGTTCCGTCCATGTCCATGGCATTGCAGATCCCACATTTCTTGAAGGACTTCACAATCACCTCTTGTTTGATGCCATACCATGAGTTTAGGACCCAACTGCAGACCTCAGTAATGGTTGTTTTTTTTTTTTTTACTCTTCCTGTCAGTGTCAAGTTATCGCCTGCTTTTTGCATCCATCTACCCCATTCTTCTCTCATCAGGGCTTTAAACAGCTTGTTAATTGAAACATCTAGCGGCTGTAGCTGACCTGTAAGTCCACCAGGAATAACTGCTAGGTGTGTTTGCAAATCTTTTGTTAAACTAGAAATTCATACACCTGGCGAGGGGGTGGGGTGGGGGGGACGGACACACACGTCCCTCAGCCCAGCCTGTGCCCTCTTTCAGTCCAGGAGCCATCAGTTGGACATCCTTAGCGCTGCCGTGGAGGCGGGAGAGGCTCCCGCCATCGCTGCTGCGCTCGCCAGCCATGAGCCGGCTTCTGGCTGAGTAGCGCTCCCCTGTGGAAGCGCACTGACCACCAGGGGGCACCTCCTGCATTGAGTGTCTGCCCCCTGGTGGTCAGTGCACGTCATAGCGACTGGTCGTTCTGCCATTCGGTCGATTTGCATATTAGCCTTTTATTATATAGGATGTACATGGAACTGATCAAAGACAAGTAGAACTTGCTTCTTTAAGAGCCCCCAGGTCTTCTGGACCAAACCTTTGCAAACCAAATGGCCATAATGTCTTCATTCATACATCTTTTCTCTTGAACTTGCACAATAATGCCAGGTGGTATGGTCTCTTTAGGATACGTTTTCCTCTTAAAAATAAGCATAGGAGGCAGTTTAGTACCATCTGCACAGCATGAAAGCACAGCAGTATAGTGTGTCTTTTCATGGCCACTTGTTTTGATCGCCACTGTTTTGATTCCTTTCACATCAATAGTTCTGTTGGAAGGCACATCAAAACTGTGAGGCATCTTATCCATGTTTGCAATCTGACTTGGTTCAAATTCATATTTTTAAAAAAATATATTTTATTGTTTTTTTATAGAGAGGAAGGGAGAGGGATAGAGAGTTAGAAACATCGATGAGGGAGAAACACTGATCAGCTGCCTCCTGCACACCTCGCACTGGAAATGTGCCTGCAACCAAGGTACATGCCCTTGACCAGAATCAAACCTGGAACCTTTCAGTCTGCAGACCGATGCTCTATCCACTGAGCCAAACCAGTTAGGGCCAAAATCATATTTTTTCCGAAGTTGTGTGATATAGGAGTGAAACTGTTGGATTTTATCCTCATAAACTGGTGGCATTTTCTGAGCTAACTTTGTATTCTCATGGCCAACCCTCTCTCCTCATGAAACAAGTACCATTTTGCCTTTCCTGTAAAATCAACAATGTTCATTTCACTTGAAAACATTCTTGCCTGACATTGAATAAGCTTGGTTGACACACATAAGCCACTCTGGTGCTGTCCCATAATCCAAGTCTGAAGCCTCTGCTCCAAGTTTTGCTGATTTTCCTCTTAAGGACTTCTTTTTTGGCATCTTAAGGAGTTGTTCTTCCTGTTTTCTCCACTGTCTGATCTTACACTCAGTAGGAGGAGGTCCAAATTGTCTCTCTGCAGCTCTATTTCCATGCTCTTTTGCATAGCTGATTACATTCAACTGCTTACCAGTATTTATCTTTTTATTTTTTGACATCTTTATGGGCTCAGAAAGCTCTGATTCCTGTTGCATCTGCACATTCTCCACCTCCACCTCCAATTACAGCATCAGCTGATGTCAGTAACAATAAGGAGGAAGCCTGTTTGACAAGGTATAAGCAGCCATGCACCCACGTGGCTCCCTCCTCAGCTGACTTTGTGTATAAGATGCCTCTCGATTTTCAGTCTAACAATTTTAGAAAAATATAGCATCTTATGCATGGAAAGATACAGTAATTAATACTGTAATGCTCAAAAGGCTACTGAGATATTTCCTTCCAGTTCTCTCTTGCCATTTTAAAACATATTTCTTGAGATAAATTGACACAATAAATAGCATGTATTTAAAATGTACAATCCCATGAATTAGACATATGCCCACACCCATGAAACTATTAGCACATCAAGATAAACCTCTCCTCTGCCCTCAAATGTGTTCTCAAGACCTTTGTATGCTTCCTACAGCCCCAGAGAACTATGGGTCTGCTTCCTGTCACTATTGGATTGCATAATCCAGAATCTATATATATAAAAGCCTAAGTGACAGGCCAACTGGCCGGTAGCTATGATGTGCAATGACCACCAGGGGGCAGATGCTCAATGCAGGAGCTACCAAGCTGTGGAGACTTGGCAGCTGCGGTTCTGGGGTGGTACACCTGGAACCAGAGAGGAGGGAGCCTGATTCCAGGGTGTGTCACCCAAGAACCACCCTCTCGCAATATGGGACCACTTGGGGGATGTCGGGGAGCTGGTTTCGGCCCCAATCCCCACAGGCCAGGCCAAGGGCCTCTAGTTATTTATAAATGGAACATACAGTATATACTCTCTTTTGTCTGGCCTCTTTCAAATATATTCTCAAGAACTCTTGGCTTACTCAATAGAATCATCAGGTAAAACACTACACTTTATAAAGAAATTCCCCTACCTAACCCAGAAACAGGATGGTTCTTAATTTAGGGGCTACATGTGGGAGCATGTGGGGAGCTGAGGTGCGTGGAGGACACTAGTGCTGGCCTTGCCTACTCTGCCTTGTCCTTCACTTAAGAGAGGCAATGTGGCGACAGCTTTATTTGAAAAAGAAACATTTTTTTTCTGATTATAAAAGTAATTCATATTCAGTGAAAAAATATGTAAATGTAGAAAATACAATAATAGAATTAATATTACCAATAATCTTACCCAACCAGAAAACCTCTATGAAGATTCTGATGTCCTTCCTTATAATCTTTTTTATATACTGTTATGGACTGAAATCTGTCCCCACCAAGTTCCTATGTTCAAGCAGTAATTCCCAGTACCTTAGGATGTGACTATATTTGGAGATGGGACCTTTAAAGAGGTCATTCAGATTAAATAAGGTCATAAGGAAGGGGCCCTAATCCAATATGACTGGTGTCCTTCTAAGAGGAAGAGACTTCAGGGATGGCAGCCCATGGAGAAAAAGCCCTGTGAGGACAGGGAGAATGTGGCCATTTGCATGCCAAAGAGAAGCCTCAGGAGAAACCAAACCTGCTGACACCTTGATCTTGAACTTTCAACCTCTAGAACTGGGAAAAAATAAATGTCTGTTGTTTAAGCCTCCCAGTCTGAGAGTGTGTGTGTGTGTGTGTGTGTGTGTGTGTGTGTAGTGGGATTATTTTTTTGTTTTCTTTTTTTTTATGGCAGCCCTAGCAAATTAATACCTGCACCTATTAAAAAATACATATTATCTTTAATTTTAAAATATTGGCATCAATCTGGCTGTAAAGATGGTATCCTACTTCTGTTTATATGATATTATGGGCATTTCCCTATGTTATAAATGACTATACAGAAATGTGATGTGTGAATGTGCCATCATTCATTTCATTATGTCCGTATTGTTGGACATTTGTAGTCCTTCTCTTTTGTTGGTTATCATAAATAACACTGTGCTGAACATTCATTAGAAGAAATGCTCTCCATGAATATTTTTTAAGATAAATTATTAAGGCAGATGTAGTAGATCAAGGAATATTTTTATGACTCTTTATACATATTGCCAAATCACCTTCCAGAAAACTTACACCACACATATTTCAGCAGTAAATGACTGCCTTTCAGTGCCTCACCCATACTAAGCATTTTCACTTAAAACATCTTTGCCAACAGGATTTTAAAATGAAACTTGACAGCTGATTTTCAAGTTCACTGGAAAAGAAAATGTGAAAGAATAGCCTAAAAAATTTAGAAAAAAAAATAACTATAAGTTTGGATTTGCAGTACTACACAGCAAAATAGATTACAAAGCTGTAGTTATTTAAATGATGTGACACAATCTAGGATATACAGATCCATGATATATATGATTTTAAATCAATGAGGGAAACATAAAATATCAATAAAGAATTTCAAAACAACTGGTCACATTTTTAAAAAATAAAAGGCCAACTCCTACTCCAGACTAAACACCGAATAAAATTTAAATGGATTAAAGAGCTAATTGCTAAAAACACATACACAACAATAATAAAATAATAATTATCACTGACAACTACTACAGAGAACCTATTTTTATATTTTGGTCTAGGGAGGGAGTTTTAAAACTTTTTTCTAAAAAAAATACATTTTATTGATTTTTTACAGAGAGGAAGGGAGAGGGATAGTTAGAAATATCAATGAGAGAGAAACATCAATCAGCTGCCTCCTGCACACCTCCTATGGGGATGTGCCTGCAACCAAGGTACATGCCCTTGGCCAGAATGGAACCTGGAACCCGTCAGTCCCAGGCTGACGCTCTGTTCACTGAGCCAAACCAGTTCAGGCTGGGGGAGGGAGTTTTAAACAAGTCACAAAATCCAGAAGCAAGAAATGACTGACAGATGTAACTAAGTCAAAATAAAAAGTTTCTATACAACCAAACATAAACAAAGTTAAAAAGTAACTAACAGTCTGTGAGAAGATATTGGCAATATATACAAAAGCAAAGAATGAATATCTATAATCTACAAATTAATAATAAAAATACAAGTGAGAAAAAAAAGTTGACCAAAATTAAGAAGTCGTACGTCATAAAAAAGTAAAAATAGTCAAGAAACATGATACTCAATTTTAGTAATAACTAGGCTAGTGCAAGTTGAAACCGAAATATTTTATTTTAATGTATGTATTTCTGTATTGTTTTCTTTGTGAGAAATGATTATTATGTAAATAAAAAAGTTTTAATTAAAAATATTTACCAATAAGACAAGCCAAAAAACAGTTATCTTGTTTCAATTTGCATTTCTTTGACTATTAGTGAGGCCAAACTCTTTCAAGTTTATTGACTATTCTGTTTCTTTTTCTTTCTTTTTAAATAAATTGCTTTTTGTATACATATCTCCTAACTGGGAATTCATATTTTTTCTTAAGTATTTTATAGTACTTCACATATATTAAAGTAAATAATTCTTTGTCGTGTATGTTGTAATTATTTTTTCCCAGTTTGTCAAACACCTTTGAATTCTGTTTATGGTTTCTGTCTTTGCCTTTATGCTGAGGAAGTAGTTCCTCACCTTGAGATTAGATGAATACTTATTAATAATTCTCTACAGTTCTTTTGAAATAACATTGTAAAATCTAACTCTTAACAGGAAACGATTTTGGTTTATAGTATAAGGAAAGAACTTTATGTTAAGTGTTTTCGATATATTAGCATCATTTGCAATATTACCCTTCAGTTAGCAGCTGATGTGAAATGTCATCTTTATCCTGTGCTATATCCTTACATATCCTGGGATATATTTCAGAGTTTGGATGACTACTTATTTTATCTTCCAGTTTATTCCTGCATTAATGCCATGCTATTTTAGTATGTAGTACTAACTTTAATACATGGTGGTAGTAGACCTCTCATTTCATTAATTTTGCATCCTATTTTGGGGGGAGTTGGATTTCCATTTACGTATTCTCTTGGAAAATTTCTTAAATATCTTAGTCAAAGTTGTTTTATTTTTTTAAAGCACAAGTGAGTGTCTTAGTAAGTCCTACATTAAACTGGTAGATTAAGATGGGAAGAACCAACACATTTTCTATATTAAATTTTCTCATCCAGGAATATGTTTCCATTACTCATTGCTTCTTAAAGATTTATGGTTTCTTTACATTAGAACCTGTGGATTTATTAACTTTATTCCCAGGTAGATATTATTGTTTGTGGGGAGGGAGGAAGGTGGTTAAAAAAATTCTAGCTGACCTCCCTGGCATGCTAGCTTCATATCTACACAATTGATGAGCTCACATCATTCTTCTGCCTCCCACTTCTGACTCTTATCCCAACTCTAATGGCATAAGGTGGTTCAGGGATGGATGACACTTTGGTAATATGGACAGGGATGGTCTAGGTATAAAGAAGTACAGTTCATGGATAGTTACTAGATGTTTTACAGTTTTTATAGCTATGATGAATGAATCCATCCCACTCCCCATTATACTTTCTAACTGGTTATTGTGGGTATGTGAGGAAACCATTGATTTTTGAATATATGATTGTATCTGGCTACAGTCCTTAGAGTTCTTACTAGTAATCATAATTCTTCAGTGCATTCACCTGCAAATAATGATATTTTATCCCTTTTCCCCAATATGTATCATACTTATTTCTTATTCCTCCCTTTTCCCATCCTTGCTTCTCCCTTCCCTCCTCCTCCCCGCTTCCCTAGTCAGGGCTTCCAGACCAGTGTTAAATAGAAGTGGTAATCAGGACCAGCTTCAATGGCACACAGCCTGTGCTTTCAGACAGGCCTTACGTGCAGAAAACACTACACTTAATGTCTCTCTTAAAATTCTTTTATGTATTTATTCATTTGGGGGGTGGGGGGTGGGGGAGAGGCCAGGGGGTGGGGGAGAGGCCAGGGGGTGTAGAAACATTGATTTGTTGTTCCACTTATTTATGCATTCACTGGTTGATTCTTGTATGTGCCCTGATCAGGGACTGAACCCACAACTTAGGTATTTGCCTTAACCAGGAATCAAACTTATGACCTTTTGGTGTACAGGTTATCACTCCAAACAAATGAGCCACACCAGGCAGGGCAAAATAATTAGTTTTAGAGAGAGACTCATAGAGAGTAGGCTGACAGCTCGAGGGGACGGGTGTACTGGGGAAGGGCCATGGAGGGATTGAGCAAAAAAATACAAACTCATGGAGATGGACAATAGTGTGGTGATTGCTGGGGTAGGGAAGGGTGAAGGGTAAGGGGGGATAAATGGTGATGAACTGAGACTTGACATGGGGTGATAAACACATAATATAGTATACAGATGATGTGTCATAGAATTGTACACCTGAAACCTGTACAATACTGTTAATCATTGTCACCCCAACAAAATTCAATAAAAGTAAATAAATAAATAAATACCAAAAAAAACACCCCCACACCCAACAATTAAGGTTTGTGCAGAATTTCCATTGTTTTGGTAAGAACTAAATACACACACATATGAGCTACCAAAAGTGAATTTTGTAATTTGGTGAATCTGCATATAAGATAAAAGCTCCACATTTGCATTTAAAACTTCCACAGCACAATATAAAGATGAATGATAAAACTGTTGCTAATAATTTAAATATATTTTTTCTCTTTACTTAAAAGAAAATTAAACAAGTAAAAACACAATGCCAAATTGAAAAGACTGCAAAATCAAGAAAAAAGCTTTTCTTAAGTACTTAAAAAAACACACCTAATTTTATAGAGGAAAGAAGGGAGGGCAGGAGGGAGGGAGGCAGAGAAACATCCGCACATGTCCCAACTGGGGATCGAATACACCACCGTCTGGTGTATGGGACGATTCTCCAACCAACTGCCCACACCAGTCAGAGCTTTACTTTTAACTGCACTGTTCCCCTGTTCTTGAACAAGGAGGTCCCACATTTTCATTCTGCACTGTGCTTTGTAAATTATATAGCTGTTCCTGGGACTTACAATGGGTATTTTTGTTTGTTTGTTTTAGGCTTTATTGGAACCGTCTCTGGTTAAACCTCACTCTTTACAAAAGGGTCATCACAGAATTGTTATTGTAGAAGACTGGAAACACCTACATGTCAGTCAAAGGGGGCTGGTTAAGTAAATTATAGCACCACCAGTCAATGGACTACTGCACAAATGTAAAAAGGCATGAGAACGCTCCGTAAAAACACTGTTGACTGAAAAAGATATATGTGAATATATGCTATATATATTTTTGTTGTTGTTAATACTCACCTGAGGATATTTTTCCACTGATTTTTTTTAGAGAAAATGGAAGGAAGGGGCAGAGACACAGAGAGAGAAACATCGATGTGAGAAAGACACTGGTTGCCTCTCCCACACACCCAGACCAGGGCAGGGGATCAAGCCTGCAACCGAGGTACGTGCTCTTGACAGGAATTGAATCTGGAACCCTTCAATCCGAGGGCTAACGCTCTATCCAGTGAGCCAAACTGGCTAGGGCTATGCTATATATTTTAATAAAAAAGGGGAAATAAGAATATATATTTGTAATACTTAAAATTTAAATTAAAAATTACCTACCAGATTTTTGGGTGGAGGATTGAGGTAGTAAATTAGGGACTAGGCCCACAAAGTTAGATTTTACACTTCCTTGGCCATTAGATCATTTTTCATAGTCAGTGCCAGAGAAATACCCAGTCCATTAATAACCTGGTTATGCAGAATGTGAATTTGAAGAAGCATAATTGGTAAGAAAGTGATATTGTTGCATAATGTTGGATATATACTCCAAAATACCACATTTAAATACAACTTTGTTGCCCGGCTGGTGTGGCTCAGTGGTTGAGCGTCGACCTATGAACCAGGAGGTCACAGTTCGATTTCCGGTCAGGGTATATGCCTGGATTGCAGGCTCGGTCCCCTGGTGTGGGGTGTGCAGGAGGCAGCCAATCAATGATTCTTTCTCATCACTGATGTTTATATCTCTCTCTCTCCCTCTCCTTTCCTCTCTGAAATCAATACAAATATTTAAAAATAATAATAAAAATATAAAAACAACTGTGTTATTTCCACTTCTGGTTGTTTATCCCAAGAAATCCAAGACACTAATTCAAAAAGATAGTTGCACCTCTATGTTATTTACAATAGCCAAGATATGGAAGTAACCTAAGTGCTCATCAATAAACTAGCGAAGCCGAAACCGGTTTGGCTCAGTGGATAGAGCGTAGGCCTGCAGACTGAAAGGTCCCAGGTTCGATTCCGGTCAAGGGCATGTACCTGGGTTGCGGGCATATCCCCAGTAGGAGATGTGCAGGAGGCAGCTGATCGATGTTTCTCTCTCATCGATGTTTCTAACTCTCTATCTCTCTCCCTTCCTCTCTGTAAAAAATCAATAAAATATATTTAAAAAAAAATAAACTAGTGAATATGGGAGGTGTGGTACATATATACAGTGGAATATTACTTGGCCATAAAAAAGAATGAAATCTTACCATTTTCAACAACATTGGACGGACCTAGAATGTGTTATACAAAGTGAAATATGTCAGACAAAGACAAATACCATATAATTTCACTTATATGTGGAATCTATAAACAAACTAACAAACAAAACAGAAACAGATTCAGATACAGAGAACAAGTGATGGTTGCCAGATGGGAGAGGGGTTGGGTGAAAAAGGTGAAGGGATTCAGAAGTACAAATTGATAGTTACAAAACAGTCATGCATTGTAGAGTACAGCACAGAGAATACAGTCAATAATATTGTAATAACTATATCTGGTGTCAGGTGGGTTTAGACTTCTTAAATTACATAAATATCTAACCACTATGGTGTATACCTGATATTAATCTATAATAATAAAAGCATAATATGCTAATTAGACCAGACGTCCTTCCATCCTTCCAAATGAAGCCAGGGATGCAAGGGAAGCCCAGGTCCCAGGTCCCAGAGGGAAGCCAGTGTTGGCAACTGGGGGAAGGAAGACCTACTCTTGCACGAATTTCATGCATTGGGCCTCTAGTATAAAATAACAATGAATGGCAACTATAACTGAAAAAATTGTGTACATTTACATTTATCTGGACACACATACCCTGCTATATCCCCGCTAGACACGGGAAAATGTAAGTAGGGTCCAAAACATTTAATCCTATAAAATATGTTAATTCTGTAAAAATAAGAGCAATAAAGCCTTTCAGGCAGTCTTTATTCTCAAACAAATAAAAAATAAAAATAAAAATAAAAAACAGGTATGAAGGATAATGAAACTTAAATACACACAAAGGACTATATTAAACCAAGAATCCTAAATGATTATGGGAAATCACTGTCTAATCATCCGCCACCTCTCCCCCATGTAGGAACTGCAGCCCATTTTCATTTGAGATCACGAGTTCCTCAGAGTAACAGGCAAACAAATATATTCTGTACGCATTACTGTGGGGTACTTACTTTACCTACAGTTTTGTAGCACTCTTCAGATCTTGTGAGAAAATAATGCTTAATTTTCTCCAGAGGAAGAGTGAGAGACTACGAATAACTGCCATTCCTACTTGAACCCCCCACCGGATGCAAGATGGTCCACTGGAAGGGGCACTGGCTTTGGAGTGAGTCAGAGGTAAGTATGTCTTTCCACATGCTGACCATTTTGTATGATTCTCCCCTGACCCTCACTTTCTTCCTGTTTATGGACTGGCCCACTCATAACCCTATCATGATAACACCCCCAACTCAGCTTAGGTGCCCCTGTTCCAGTGTTCCTATGGTTTCTCCGTGCTGAAATCTCCCAGTAGATGATTTATTTTGCTATGTTGTCACCTTCTGTTTAAATGTCTTTCTCTCCCATTAGCTCATACGATTCTCCAAGGCAGAAACGACCTGTGTATTTTTCTATCCCCAGTACCTAAAATACACTTGGCAGCCTCTTAATAAATGTCTGCTTAATGCCAAGTAATTTACAGTAGATAAAGAAGTTAAGCTTCACTGACAATTAGAACCAGCCTTGATATCTGGTTAGAGAAACAGACTGGAAAGTCCAGCCTCTTGGTCTGGACCAGTCCAGCCTCAATAGTGCCATTTTAAGAAACGGTCTGCATGGAGGTCTTCAGGGCCGCTCTGCTACTCCAGCAAGCACCCTTCTATGCCACATTCTACCCCTTCAACCTCTGGTGAACTCCCGCAGGCCCAAATCTCTTGTTTCTGCTCCAGAGGACACAGTTTCAAAGACAGCTGCAAAGCACAAAAGTCATATCCCCAATTCAACAGATTTCAAAAGCCCTTCACAGCATAGATTTCCAACTCTGTTTACGTTCCCAGGAACTTTACAGAATTCTAAACACACTGTTACAATTTTAAAATACTTTTAGATGACAGTAGCAACTACAGAACACCTATTTGTTTTCTGCATCCAGCTTTTCCCAGGGGACCCAGTGGTGCCATTTTGTTGCTATATAAATTAGCACTGTGTAATGCTCTGGATTGTTTACTTAATTCTTCAAGGCCCAGCTCAAAATACCATTCTTCACGAAGTTGGGTATTTATTAAATATCAGACAACTAAATATTTAGCCTTTCTCTGCACTCAGCTTGTGCCTGTGCCGGCTGCTCTCAGCTCCACGTATTTCCATGCCTGGTCACCGTGCTTCTCCAGCTCCTTTGAATCAGAAGGCCTGTTTCCTGATGGCTGGAGCCCTTTCACAACCAGTTCTCTGTCTGTCAGCTTCCAGCTCCATTCCCTCCCTTGCTCTTGGAGGCTAAAGCTCTGAAAACAAGTTCCCAGGCTTGCCAGCTTGGTTTTTAGTGAAGTTCTGCCAATGGAAGAAACTGGTGTGAGACTGGGAGATGGGAGGAGGAAAGAAAACATTTCTGTGTGCTCTGGTGCACGGTAGGTAGCACAGTGTGGCTGAGGAATATGGGCTCCGGTTCCTGTTGAGACAGCACAGTTCCATGGTGGCAGCAGTGACTGTCCCCAGGGCTTCGGCAACACAGAGTTCCTGTGCTTAGGCTGCCTATTTTGTTGCCCTACTCAATTACTAACAAGAACCTAGAACATAAAAGCCAATGGTCTTCATGGATGCATGCCGGCAGACACAGAGCTAACACCTAATGGTCTAACTCTGGTAGTGGAAGCTGCTTCTTGTTCGATGAAAGGGTTAAACAGCCCTGAATTTTGAGCCTAGAGCTCCATGCTCTATAGTTGCTATCTCTTAAGCAGAGGTAGAGCCAAGGATAAGGATGGAGAGGGACTTACGAGAGCTTATGTTTTCTAGAAGAACTAGGACACCTAAGAAGGGAAATGAGCTCCATGTAATGCTAAATAGCACAGTCTAATATCAGTGTGAAGTGCTTACTGCTCCCCCAAGTCTTACTAACTGTATATTCTCTATTCATCTACAAGACTCATAAGAAGAGCTATTTAAAAGGAAAAAAAGAAATGCAAATGGCCCTTAAACATATGAAAAGATGTTCAATTTCTCTCATAAGAGAAATGCAGTTAAAAACTTCATGGAGATACAATTTTTCACCTATCAAACTGGCAAAAAATCTGAGGTTTGACAATATGTGCCACATACATTGCCAATGAGAATTTTAAAATGGTACAATCCTTATGGAGGTGAATTTGGAAATATCTAGCAAAATTATCCATGCATTTAACCTTTCATCATGTAATCTTCTTCTCAGGATCACAAAAATATATTAGCAAAAATAGGAAAAGACTTATGCACAAGGCAACAGCACAATTTCTAGTAACAGAAGACTGAAAACAACCCAAATGGTTCATCAATATATAACTGGTTGAATAAACTACAGTGTATATACACTAATGAATACCATGCAGCTATAAAAAGGAATCAATAATATCTTCCTATATAACTAGTGCTAGGGTAAGTGTTAAGTACAAAAAAGCAAGGTGAAGAAAGTATCTATAGCATATAGTATGCTACCAATGTTGGGAGGATAAAAAATATAAACCATATTATTTCCCATTTTTAAAAACAGGACAACCCAAAAAACTAAAGGGAAAAAGAGATTACCTACAGGAGTAGAGGAGACGGGAATATAAGCTTAATTTCTCTAAATATAGCTTTTTTGTGTATCTGATTTAGAGAACACATTTATCTCTATATATAAAAGGCTAATATGCAAAGTGTCCCCTCGGGAGTTCAACTGGGAGACCTGGAGTTCAATTGCTTGCTATGACATGTGCAGACGCCAGGGGGTGGTGCAGAATGAAGGAAGGTCCCGGCCGGCAGCAGGAGGCCCCGATTGGCCCTGATCGCCGGCCAGGCCTAGGGACGCTACCCATACACAAATTTTGTGCACCGGGCCTCTAGTATTTCACATCATTAAAAGACAAAAAGCATTTTGAATGCAATCACTAAATAAGTGAAATGAAACAAATGAATCAAACTGTATACTGAAATAGTGTCATGATCGATCACACAGAGAATTACTTTAAGTGACTTTAAAACACAGTAATTTTACTATACATCTCTAGTTAGATATACCCTAAAGGCCCAAAAGTACTTGTAACTGCAAACATCTTAAACTAATTTCAGTAATCGTATGGTCCATGGTAGTATCAGTACTGTAATTCTGAGACTATTTGGTATGTACTGGGGACAAAGAAAATGAATTATTATGCTGTATCACTGATAACCAAGATTTTCAGTATGAAAAAAAGGATATGAAAGGTCAAAGGTGAAACAGTAACTATGTGTACTGAAGTTTAATTAGAAGTGTTAGCATGCACTCATGATATATTTTACATGTTAAGTAAATATATATGCACATATTTCTGAGTTCAGTCCACGGAAAAGGCCTAGAAATAAAGACCAACCCAATTGCAAGTACTTTGACTAAGGTTTCTAAATGTCATTTCCTACTTAAAGGAACCAGGGCTTCTTACAGAAAAGGCTGATTCCAGATCAGGGGCAGGAGACATACAAGGTGAACCTGGTACATTCTTGCCTGCCAGAAATCAAGGAACTACTAAGGACTACTGAGGTTGTGTCAGAAAGACTGAAGAGCCAATCTGAAGAGGCTAAAAGATAAGGACAATTTGAATACCAATAATGAGTACAAGTGATCAAAAAATATTCAATTTGTTTAATCCCATAAACTCAAAATAATATGCACTCCCCTTCCAAAAGGAAAACCTCACAAAAAACCTCATTGATCAAGTTTGGAGGATGCTAGGTAACCACCTCTTCACTTTGAGAACTGGTAAATAAAAGGAAGCAGGTAACAGTTATCCTTTTCTTCCTGGGCAAATTGCATCTCAGAATTATCAAAAGAGTATTGAGAACATTTCTCTCTTCCTAGCTACTAAATGAAGGAATGACAGAATTAGCTGTAACTATTTTGCAGTTTTAAATAGTTGTGAATGAATATCCAAAAGAAACAACCAACAATTTTCTGTGTTTCTTGATAGACACATATACTACCACCTATAGGATATTCTTATAAAAATACAAAATAAAAATAAAACTTGAATCAGATTAAGCCTCTACCAAGTTACAAGAAACACAAGAGAGGAACATGTTGAATACTACCATGGGGATTTAATCACCAAAATGCAGGCTGTTAGAAACTCTACAAGATAAAAACCTAACTTTTTCAACAAATAAACGGGGGGGGGGGGGGGGGGGGGAGAGAGAGAGAGACTTGTAACAGCTATTTATTGAGTATGGATTTCATCTGAATTCTGATTTAAACAGCCTGTAAAAACACACAGATTCAACTCCAGACTTTCCCCTAACTAGGAACATTTGAACACTGAATATTAAATACGCATAAAGAATTAATGTTCAATTTTGGGATATATAATACTAGAGGCCTGGTGCATGAATTAGTGCAAGGGTGGGGCCCCGCCGGCCAGGGTGATGGGATGCAGGAGGCTGGCTGGCCAGCGCCACCCCCATCGGGTGGGGGACCGATCGGGGTGGGGCCAGATGGAGGGAGGAGCCGAGGGTGGTTAGCCAGCTGGCCTCGCCCCCTAATTAAAGTCCCGGTTGAGGGGACAACTTGCATATTAGCCTTTTATTGTATAGGATTATAATTATAGCTACAAAAAGGAGTCCTTACTTTTAGAGACACATTTTGAAATATTTATGGGTAAGATGAAAAAATGTCTGGGGATTGCCTTAAAAATTATCTGATGGGGAGGAAGTAGGCAGTGTATAAACTAAGTTGTCTGTGAGTTGATAGTTCTTTAAGCTGGGTGGAGAGTACTGGTCTACCTGAATAAGTAATAGGGTATTCAAGAAGTGAATTTAAATATGAGATTAAATGCAAAGAAATCTTGGCAATGATTATGAAAAAGTGGAAGGACTTGGCACAGAAAGTGTAGTGCCAAGGCAAAACAGACACATTCTTTGGGAGGCTGAATGCTTATGAAATAGCAGTCATATCTATTCTAATATTCCTTCCATGCCTCACTAGTAAGACAGGTTCACGCTCCTATATACTACTAGAAGCCCATTACAGTGCACTGGTGAGGTCTCTCGGCCTGGCCTGCAGGGATTGAGCCGAAACCAGCTCTCCGACATCCCCCGAGGGGTCCCGGATTGCGAGAGGGCAGTTCTTGGGTGATGCACCCCAGAATCAAGTGCCCTCCTCTCTGGTTCTGGGTGCACGTCTGCCCCCTGGTGGTCAGTGCACGTCATAGCTACCGGTCAGACTGTCGAACGGTTAGCCGGTTGCTTAGGCTTTTATATATATAGACTAGAGGCCTGGTGCACGACATTCGTGCACTGGGAGGGTCCCCTCAGCCCAGCCTGCACCCTCTTGCAGTCCAGGACCCTGGGGGGAGCGGGCCTACGCCAGCAGGGGGACATCCCCTGAGGGGTCCTTAGTGCTGCCTTGGAGGTGGGAGAGGCTCCTGCCACTGCTGCTGCACTCACCAGCCATAAGCCTGGCTTGGAGCTGAGCAGCACTCCCCCTGTGGGAGCACACTGACCACCAGGGGCCTGCTCCTGCATTGAGCATCTGCCCCCTGGTGGTCAGTGCGCATCATAGCGACCCATTGTTCCACCGTTCGGTCGATTTGCATATTAGCCTTTTATTGTATAGGAGGATACTCCTAATGAAAAGGAGACAGTCATCACAGGCTGACTCCTAGGCAAGAATACCTCCCAGCATGGTCCAGAAGCAGCCACCACATGAAGGAGAGGATGAGGTGGGGGCATGCTGTGAGGGGGTCTGACACTCAGATCTGGTCAGTGTGGTTAAAGCTCCCATGGATACATGAGCCCACACAACTCCCAAGCTTCCCCATGAATCTGTACAAGTGTCGCAGCGTGCAGAATGACATGCTGTCAACAAAAATGGGACAGAAACCCTTTGGTAGGAGAAAACTAAAATCTTACGGAGCTAATGTCATTTATTTTTATTTATGTTTTTCCTGGAATCATCATACATGTTAAGTAATAACATTAAAGTTTGATTTAAAAAAAATGCAAACACTACATTTTTAAAGTAATTTAAGGCGTATAAGGAGAGTACTACTCTAATTAGAGTAGCCTATACTATAATACAATGACCACGAGCTGTGAAAGAAAGAAGTTCTGAATCTTGAAACATCAAAGTAGGGTTTGATACCCTATTCACGAAGACATTATTTTAGTTTTGCTCTTTTTCCCTCATGAAAACCTGGAGCTTGTATCAGTGGTTCTTGAGGTTGGAGTGCACATTTCACAGGACGTGGGAAGGAATAAGCGGTTGTCAGCTATAATTTAAAAGTAACTCTGGGTGGTTCTGACATTCACTTTGTCCCCTTTACAGGGCCACTCCTTTCTCCCAGCCCCCAGTAGAGTGGCTGATGAAACCTGTGTGCTGCCGAAATTTACCTGAAGTTATCACATGGAAGGCTGGCAATTACTATTTCAAACACCCCTTTCAACTAAGCAGAGCTACATGTCAGACAGGTACACCCTCAGGACTCACACACCTCCCTGTCTGCACGGGGCAGCTGTGAGCTATGAAGATAGCAGGAGGAGGCCCAGATGGGATCCCATTGCAGGCCACCTGCCCATATGTGCACCCCACCCCTGCCCACCTGCACCACTGCTCCATCTGGCTGAGGGGAGATGACAGGCAGATGACTGCAGTGTTCTTTGCAGTCAGACTTGTGAGCACCAGAGAAAGGGCTCGACGAAAAGTGTTTGACCAGACACCAAAAACACTTCTTGCATCTCTGTAGTCTTCTCTCACCCCTGACACACCTGAGACTATCATGGCTTCAGACTATGCTGACTACTTCAGTGTAGACAAAACACAGACCAAGAACAGCAACCCTCACTACAAGTAATCCCGAGTTTAATTCCTGTAACAGCCTCTCATGCCAGATCAGCCTGTTTCTTCGATAATTACAGTGTCCACAAACCTGTTCTTTTTCCAATAAAAATGGGGTCCTTTTTAAAGTAGGTGGCACCTTCTATGCAGCACATTCAAAACTGCAGTGCACTGGGTGGAAATGAGTAGACAAATGCTACACATCTTAAGACTATGAAGGTGGTCTTGTTTCTAAGATTCTTCCCAGGGAGGACTGCCATAACCACACACAGTGAGGTCTGAAGTCTATGAAAGAACCTGGAGAGGACCTGAACCCTCCCTATAGCTCCATCACCAATATTCCACACAGCCCACAAAATTAAAAACCTTGATAACATTAGGTAAGACTTCAGCAGTATTAGTTTTCAAATTTCTTAAAAGTTACAAAATTATTAATATTTATATTAAAAATCATATCCATAACAAATTTAAAACCAAATTATTTATTTTAGTTGAGCTCTAAAAGTTCTCTATGTGTTGGGATAATTTCTACTCCTACTGTTTTATTAATGCTACTCTCCTATATTTCCATGATAAAGGATTACATTTAGGGCACAGCAGGTGTTAGGAAAATGTAGACGGATGACCAAAGAACTAGAAAGCATTTGCAGGTTACACTGCCATGATTTTAGGATCTCTGTCACTATGCTGTGTCCCAGCATGGACAGGACTTGAGAAGGGGAGGAGAAGTGAGTCCTTTGTGAAGGCAAAAACTTCTACTTTGCAGGGACATCTCATCCCCCTCCTGAACCCCCAGGATGCATGTTCCATGAGGCTACGGTAAAGGCACAGATTTAAGAATCTAATTAGTCAAACCATGATCCTGGTGAGAGCTGAGTAAAAACCTGTGGGCCTGGGAAAAAGGAACAAAAAGGAAAAGCTACTCGTGACATCTAGAATGCCAAGACCTGGTGGGACTGTACACAATGCCAGACCATACAGTACCTAAAACAAATACAACACACAACAGAAAGCAACCAAACAAATAACCAAAGTTTAAAATATAACTTTTGGAAAGATCAATCAGGAAGTACTTCCCCCAAGGTAACCTGTCTTTCACAATGACAATTCAGTTACTCTGGTCTTATTCAAATCCATAACAAATTTAAAACCACTTTCTTAAGGTGAACTTGGCTAAGCAGGGCAAATATGGACTGAAAAGAACATACATTCATATCGAATCAAAGCCAAAAATACGTGCATAGCCTGTTATACAGACCTCCTCCTTGATCTTACTACCATTAAGTACAGAAAAGCCTTCGGTATGAAAGGCTTTGCCTGGCTGTCATAAGCATTCGCCACATAGCACATCTGAACGAATCACTAGAACATTTTCAATTCTTAACTACTAGAAAAATACTGATATTCTTTTAAGTTTACTAGTATTATTTTGACTTCTTCTAAAAATATAAGCCCTCCCCTGTGTCACTCAGCCTTAAGGCATTCAAACCAACCAAATTTCTTAGTCAAAGCTGATTAAGAGATGAGGCAAGGGAATAAAAGAAATACTTGAAAATAAAATATCTAAGCAGATGTACAAAATGTAGCTGTAATACTTACCTATCAGGCCCTTCTCGAGAGTGAAGGTTTGGTTTGTAAACATGCATTCAAAAGCCACAATGTGAAAAATCTTGTTCACTGTGTTGTGAGTCCCAACTATTCGAATATATCTGGGGGTAAAAAGAAAAGAAAGTTTGTTGAAGAAAATGAGCTTCCGTCACAACCAATCCAAAAATAACAGTAAGACATATTACATAAACATACAGTGTACCAGGGCCTGGACTAAAGGAGATTTTGAACTTGACTTCAGACCCTGTACCTGCTCCTTAGGGCAGGCTCCAACTGAGCCTTAGAAGAATTACAACAAAATTAGGAAGATAGCACTTTCCAGAGAATTAAGCAGGACTTAAGATTTGATTTACCTAGAAAATCAAACCATGTACTATTCAGCTCAAATCCTGAACGTCAGTACAACTATACATCCATGAGACATTTACGCTGGAGAATAACGAACTGCTTCTATCTCTGTCTGTGGTTAGGAATGTGCCCGTACACAGGTGCACAAACACATAGAAAATCAAACACTTTCAAATTCAATGAAAGTTTTCATCCATTGGAGACAAATACATGAAATCAATATTGTTTTCTTGCTTAAAAGAAATATCCACAGAACCACTGGAAAACACTCACAGTTTCTTGTATTTTAGTACAGCTCCCAAATCGTTGTTGGGAAGTTACCCCCCGCCCCCGCACCGCCCTTCCCCCCTCCCCGCCCCCCGCCTTTACTGCTGGGAAGCCTTCTCCTGACCAGAGGAAGTGATCCGCAGAGGTGACCCAGCCTGCTCTGCACCTCCCTCCGGCCCACAGGGATCTGGCATCTGCACACAGTGCAGAGTTTCACAGGGCAGGTCTTGAGCATCTTGGCCTGTTCCCCCTCTGTAGCTCCCTGGAGGCTTCACCTCCAACAAACAAGCATTAACCCTGGAGTGACTTGCTCCTTTCAATCTCCAAAGGGACCTGACAGTTCACAGGTTAATGAACAGACACTCTCATTCTTCTGAGTGCCACAGGGGGAATGTACCACATTCTTACTGGAATTCAAAGGAAGAACCAGGAAAAATAACTAGATTAACTGATGACACTCTCCCAAATTATGAACTATCCACTCTGTAGGACAGGGCATATTAAACGCACAGATTTCAATTAGGAGATGACAGACCAGGCCAGGGTTCAGCAATATCCTCTCTCTACTGTGTAAAGCAACCTTCAACTTAGATGATACAATTTTACTTCTGAGTTAATCGCTGTTCACTAATTCGGTAATTTCCTTATATTGCTCATCACTCCAAGTTAACTGTGTAACATAAATGCCGATTTTAAAAATTCTCATTAAGGAGACTAGATTTGGGGGTTTTACATCATGGGCTATTTTCCCTCCTGTTTCTTCAAGCCTGAATCTCACAGCAATCCCTGTGCACCTCATTTAGCCATCTGTTCCTTGACACGAGCTGGTCACTCATCTTCATAACCAATAGAAATGCCATCTCCTGGACTGGCTGTTTAGCACGCCCACAGCCATTGCGGGAGACACTGTGCTTCCCGTGTGGAGCGCCAGGGCAACTGGTCCGTCACCAGAGCCCTCTGGTGAAGCAAAAAGCTGGTCCTGATCTATTTTCTTTGGCCCTCAAGGCAGACTGAAGGTGCTGAATTCCCTGGGTTTGGGTGCGTTCCTTTAAAAGAGATTCTATGGTGTGGGTAGAACAGATTGCATTGTTCTTTACTGTGAGCGGTGATACTGGGCTTTCTGGAAGGGAAGGGGTGTGTTAAGGCTGGCACCTGGGCCTGAATCTAATTTTGCCCATTTCCTTAAAACCACAGAAACACAACCAGCATAGCATTTTCAGCTGCTCGTGGTCGTGACGGCCTGAGTGCTGCTATCTGCAGCGTGGAGGGGATGGAGGGGATGTGGTTTGGTGCAATTTGATCAGACCACTCTTTTGCTCCATAGGTCAAGCCTCCACCAGAGGAGAGACAGCTCTCCTAATACTGTGCAAGGCAGAGGAGCCTGACAGCAACTAACAGAGCCTTTCTCCTTGGCAGTTCTCAAGGTTAACAGTCCCACTGACAAGGGGATGCGGTAGTGATCCCCCTCCCTCTCCCCTCTTTTTAAAAATGATATGGAACCAAGTTCTCCAAGTTTAAGTAATAGTCATTTCCCAAAATTTACCCTGGTGCAAATGTCAGGAATTGGAGAAAATATGCAACCTTCCTTTCCCTCGTTCCCTAATTATAAGAAACTGAAAATAAAAAACTGTACTGGAATAAATTTCACAGCCTTAATGAAAGTGTTTGTGATAACAAACAAGATAATACTTATGGCTGGAAAAGCACGAGAGATGCCTCCAGATAAAAAGTTCTATATAAATGAAGATAATGTTATCTCTGCTGCACAATCCTGAGGTCAAATTAGCAATTCACCACTGTATATTATACTTCTTGATTAGCCTGTTCTATGTAATGCTCATAACAAGTTTAATTATTCTAGTTCTACAATACTTTGTAAGTTTCCAAAAAATTATAGCATAATTTACAAAAACGGCATACAGTCCCTATTCAAATACACATTTTAAAAAATGGTAACAAAGTCAAGAAATCATGCTCCTTTTCTCCAGCAAGGAGCTGCTGGCATAGGACTCTGTCCTTCACTGAAGATCTCAACTAGAACTAGCAAATAGGCTTCAACTCATCCCCCAACTTCGCAACCGGCAAGGTGGCCTGCAGCTCTACATTGCAAACTTCGAGGTCCTGTGCAGCTCAAGTGGAGGGGGCTCCTGATCCATGAGCAGTGTCTCCAGGGGGAGGGAGGTGGCACAGATTTTCTTAATGGGACTCACAATGGAGCCTCCCGAGGCAGAAGGGAAGTTATTACCTGAGATATTGAAAAGCCAAGGGATGGGGATGAGAAAGAGTCCTCTCTCACTTTTTTATTTTTCTTGAAAAACAAAGCAAAACTTGCTCTGGTTCATAACACTTAAACCAGAGAAGTAACTACCATATTTTTTTCTGTCACAAATTTTTGAATAAGAGGCAAAGTTAATGATTAATTTTTTTCCTTTCAACATCCTCTCTCCAATGCACAGTCAGACTCTGATTTAACCTGGTAATCGGGGCAGTGACAGCTCGTGACGTCATCTGTGTTCAGAGAGAGCGCTGCTGAACAATCTAACAGCTGCCCTTTGTTCTCTCCAGGTCCTCAACAGCAGATCAGACAGTTGAAGATAATTAAACCTGTAACAGTGCTCAGGAAGGCAGATATGCAACAGATTGGCCATTTCTTGTGAGGATGAATGCTGTCCACATGATCCCTGGTGTAACAGTCTGTTTCCAAAATTCTCCTCCCTTCCCTATGTTAGTTGTCTTCTAGTTACTGACAAAGACTGGGTCCTGAACATAGTTTAGAAAAGTGTGTTTCAATGCAGAAGTTTCTAGGAGCTGTAAGAGTGTGGGTGAAAGCAGGTTCTGTCTTTTTTAATCGAATGAAATCTAAAACCTCCAAGGTTGCCACTCTAAAGTTGAAAGGCACTATGGAGTTTTGAAGAATGTGTTTTAGAGTCTAACAGAGCCAGGTTTGTGGCCCAGCCCCATCATTTAATTCGCTGTGTCACTTTGGGGGAAATGCTTTAAACCTTTTTAAGCTTTCGCTTCCCTATAAAGTGAGGTCGGTAACAGAGACCTTATAGGATATTTAAATGAGGTAAGCATGTAACATGTCTAATTCAGGGCTTGCAGAGTAGGATATCTTTAAATAGAAATTTAAAGAGTAGATCATTGGGTACAGAAGGTCTTTGTTTGAACTTTGAGAAAACTGGTTGTCTGGGCAAGAATTCTTAACTGTGGCTGCTAAAATGGTGCATCTGTAAGGAGGCAGGCCCAGGGGCAGACTTCAAGAACACAGGCGGGGTCTTGTCCTTGCTCTAGGGCCGTGGCCAGCAAACTGCAGCTTGCGAGCCACATGCGGCTCTTTGGCCCCTTGAGTGTGGCTCTTCCACAAAATACCACAAAATACCACGTGCGGGTGCGCACATACAGTGCGATTGAAACTTCGTGGCCCATGCGCAGAAGTCGGTATTTTGTAGAAGAGCCATACTCAAGGGGCCAAAGAGCCGCATGTGGCTCGCGAGCCGCAGTTTGCCGAGCCACAGTTTGCCGACCACTGCTCTAGGGCATAACAGCGAAGGCACTGAGGGCCACAGTAAGAAGATGACCTGGCTTCTACAGTATTTCCCACTTCAAGGCCCTAATCTTTAGAAAAGCCTATTTATAATACCCTTGACCTGACTCAGCTATGCATGAGGAGGCAAGGCAAGAATCCTCTGCCCATATTTGGTCCAGCAACCCACACCCACAGAAGAGTTTCCTTTTTGTGGGAACCCTAGAAGTTTAACCCCTAGAGTGCTGGGGAGCGTGATCGCGCTCCTCCTGCAGTGTCACTATTAGAAGCTAGTAGTTCACTCTTTATTGACAGATGGCACCTAAGTGCAGAAAACAAATGTAGTAAAGGTTTCCTTAAGTTTTTGAATATGTAACTTCATTTACTTGCGATTAATAATTTTTTTCCTAAACTGCTGTAAAATCAGCAAAAATGCCTTGGCAATTTTAGCATAGTTCCTAGGATATTGGTTGGCACTCAAAGGGTTAAGGAAAACAGGATTTCCTAACAGTGGGCATCATAATACTGTGGCCTACAAGGCATTTGCTTTGAAGGTTTCACTGCATTCCCTGCTTGCTCTGGGAAGGTACAAATTCCTACTCTTAACTTATCTTTCCATCATTTCTTATCAGGATGCTACCAGGTTTAATTTCTAAGTCATAAACATTAGAACTTTAACATCCTAAAGAAAACAGAAACAAACAGCAACTTGAACATTCCTACACTAAACCCTTGATATTTATTCTCTAGTCTTTGATTCTGGTGGAGCACAAGCCTATGTGTAGCAGTTTCTACAACAAGATCAAATTGAATTCCGTAAGAAATATTTAAATGAGCTCTCATGGGATCAACTAAAGCCAAAATCCATCAGAATTCTATTCTTTGGTAAACAAAGTTTTATTCTCAAAGTGAACTTCATATTCTTGGGTTAAACAAAGACTCTTGAGAAAACTAGAGTTAGCCTAAGACTCGTGCATGAGAAGGGATG
The DNA here is from genome assembly GCF_964212035.1 of Myotis nattereri. Classification (NCBI taxonomy): domain Eukaryota; kingdom Metazoa; phylum Chordata; class Mammalia; order Chiroptera; family Vespertilionidae; genus Myotis; species Myotis nattereri. The sequence continues at coordinate 11,075,723 of NC_138081.1, forward strand.
CCTAACATTTTGGCTCTCTCTCTGAGGTGGCCACAGAGAACTCTAGGAAGAAAACCTGTTCTTAGCTGTGGCCAGATGCAGTGACGCAACAAAACTTTAGCTATAGCTTTTACTAGGGAGTTGGGACCATGTGGGATTTGGATTCATCATTTCTAAAATTTCCATTGGACTTTTCCTCTCAAGGACATACTAAGAATGTACATAAATAATTCTCTAACCCAAAAGCAGGTAATATCTGTGGGTTTCCCCAGTATGAAATTTTCTTCTAGTTCTGGGTACAATGTTAGTGCTCTTATAATCAAACCACACTGGAGGGGAAGTGAATTCAGGTCTTGTTGCTAAGGCAGCGAGTGGAAAACAGTTTACTGCCAGAATGACAAAAAGCTTCTAGAAAAAGCATGTTGCAACAGGAAAGATTTGTTACTCTTAGAGAGCCTTCCCTCTGGCTGATCTGTGGAGCTATAGATTCTCCTCTACTGACTTCAGCAAAGGCCCCAGCAGCGCTTGCTTATTTGGGAGAGGAAGAATTATTGAAAGGCTAAACACTGCGTCCCGAGTGAGCCTAAGCAGAGGCTACTGTCTCAGGGAGCAGTCCTGACCGTGGGACCGCTAGCCCTGCAGAGGGAGCGATCACCTTTCTCCACCTCTGCTATTCAACCTGAAGGGCAAATCAAATGAGAAGTCATCTTGTGTTTCAGAGAAAACTGATGCTATGCAGAATCAAGTATGCAGAGGGGTAAGATGGGCAAATAATTACTAACACATCAGAACCCAGTGTTTCTATAATAGATAGTCATTTCAACTTTAGAGATAAATATTTAAGTGCTGTTTTTTATTTGGAGGAAATAAATGAATTTTGAACAGTAGTAGGCTTTTTTCCCCACCTCCAAGTACATAAACCTAAAACCTGCCATAAAAATATGCCTTAAACTTATGAAATTATATTTGGAGTTAATATCACAAAAGGATGTAATTATAATATTTACATAAATCATATGAAAATGATATAATATGTAAAATTTATGTAATTCATTCAAATTCTCTGCTTATATATTTAACCTGCAGGTATATTGGGTAAGTCTGCTTTTAATCAAGATTTAATAAACACCTATAAGGTATAAGAAATTGTGTTAATCACTGTGAGGAATGGACCCAAAAGATAGAGGACATAAACCTACATTTAGAGAAGTTTACAATGCAGTTTAGAAGGAAAGACTAAAATACCTTGGTATAGTGATGAGAAAGACAAACCTATTGACACGTGGAGTCTAACCTTAAAACACCGCATTTAGCAACATGAACTTTAAAAGCCCTCCCTGTGTGGAGGGACCTAGAGATGATTATGCTAAGTGAAATAAGCCAGTCAGAGAAAGACAAATATTACATGATCTTATCTATATGTGGAATCTAATGATCACAATAAACTGATGAATAAAATTGAACCAGAGGCATGGGAATATGGAACAGACTGATGAATCTCAGACAGAAAGGGGGAGGGAAGGAGGGTGTGAGGAAAGATTAGCCAAAGAACTTATACGCATACTTGCATTGCCCATGAACACAGACATAGGGTGGTGAAGGCCGGGGGTAGAGTGGGAACTGGGTGTTGGGAGGCAAGGGAGAAATAAAAGGTGGAGGGCGCATCTGTACACTTTCAACAATAAAGATTTTTAAAAATATAAAAAAAGCCCTCCCTGTAAACTATTCTTGCTTCAAAGACCAAACCAAAACAAACGTGGCTAAAAGAGAAATACCGCCCCCCACACACAAATGATCACCGACTCAGCCAGCAAATATTAAATGTTAACTGAGCACTTACTGTGTGCCAGCTACTGTTGCTGGATGTTAGGATATGGGATTGAATAATACAGAGAAAATCTCTTCCCTATGATATTTACCTTTCAGGTCAAGAAATGACAACAAATTAAAAAGCAAATAACTACCCAGTGGATGGTAGGTGATCTGTTTAGCACAGAACTTTATAGACCATCTTGCTAAATTGGAAAGATAAGCAGTTATGAAACTTCTCTCTGCAGGAATAAAAGAGGGTCAAATGGGAGTGCACAACTAGCTGCCTGAGAACGTGGACACAGTGTAAATGAGTCTGAGGTGTAGAGATATTTAACAGGATATAGGCAAAAAGCTAATTAAGTAGGCTTCTTAGGATCTGGAAAGAGGAACTCATTTGAATTTCATGGAAAGAAATATTTATTTAATGGTTTAGTTTTCTTTTTATCTTTGCTTTTTCTCAGATTGTAATTTTCAAGGGATTATAGAGAGACAAAATGGTAAGTGGAAGATATAAAATAAAAAATGAATAGTAGAGAGAGGATGGAGAGAAGGACAGAAAAAGAGGTGCGATAAAGGTAGGGGTGGAGGGGGGAGAGGGAGAGGGAGAGGGAGAGGGAGAGGGAGAGGGAGAGGGAGAGGGAGAGGGAGAGGGAGAGGGAGAGGGAGAGGGAGAGGGAGAGGGAGAGGGAGAGGGAGAGGGAGAGGGAGAGGGAGAGGGAGAGGGAGAGGGAGAGGGAGAGGGAGAGGGAGAGGGAGAGGGAGAGGGAGAGGGAGAGGGAGAGGGAGAGGGAGAGGGAGAGGGAGAGGGAGAGAGAATGAATGGATATGAATAACCCAATCCCTTCCCTATCTCTGTTATGTGCTAATGTGAACAAATCCCCATGTGGGAATACTGTTAACCAATTTTATTACTCAATAAAACATTTTAAATCAACACAAAGTATATTTTAAGAAATAGAACTAAATTACCAAAAGTTCAACATTTGCATTTTTTCATTAACTTTTCCCCTAGCCTTAGATGCTAGGGGAGGGAGAAAAAATTTCACTAGTTTTATCTCTAAAATGGCTGCATTATCTTTTTCAGTTTATCCAATAAGCTGTGCATTTCCACGAATGTAGACAAATAAGCCTAATGGAATTGTGCACTAGAGAAAAAGCAGAAGAAAATTAAATTAGTTTTCCTTTGAATCTGTAAGAACTCATTTGTTGAATATGACCTATAACAAGCCTGTCTTAGGAACATGATGGGTAAGGAAAGTTTCTCTCTCTCTTTCTTTTTTTTTTAACCTAATATTAGGGTGGATATATGGTATTTATTTATTGTAACAAAAATTTAAGAACTTGGAGTAAAAGATTAAACAGAGAAGAAAGGCAAACAGAAGGAGAAAAAATTTGCCTCTTCTCAAAGAAAAATCTAGGAATCCAAGAACGCAAACATTTGACACACTGAGAAATAAGACAGGAATTGCCCGAGACAGTCAGAATAACAGAAGTGAAAACTGAGCACCAAAGTCAAGCGAGCACTAGAGAAGAGTAAGGAAATCACAAATCTTCATTCCAGATCCCGGAGAAACCAGCACTGGAATTAAAATGGACACTATCATCTTCCGAACACATCCCACGTGCTGGCCTTGGCATGCATTCTTTCCTTTCATGGTAACCCATTACCCACACACCCACACAATCAGGCTGCCGACTGATCTCAAAGCTCCAGAGAACAACCAGCCCTGAAAGCTTCTGTATTCTTAACACATTATGTGGTGCGGGCAACAAGAGCTCCTCAGAGAAAAAACTAAAATATATTTGGGGAAAACAAGCCCAACCCATAAAAGTCCCACACTTGCCATCTACTATCCCCAAACTGCTTCAATGCTCACAAAGAAATTCAGAGACCCTTCTTTGCCTTTGGGAAATTCTGGACCTTCACCTACAGAATGGATAAAAAAAAAAAATCTAGAGATTTACTTAGCACATAATTCAAGCATCAGTATAACTATGTACAAAGCAACCAACCAGAGGCAGAGTTGTCAAAGTGAATAGAAATAGTACTACAAAAACTTGAGGGAAGTATTTTTGTCTTGGGTGCCAGACTGGGTAAGCATGACGTACTGTCTCAGGGACTGTGAACGCTGGAAGCCCGTGGCTAATCTCAGTGGAGAAGTCTGTCCTCCAGGTTCCAATAGCATGAAGGATTACTAATTTCAGCATTAGTGCTACAAGAGATTCTGCTGCTAAAATCTGTCAATGTGTTAGAACTTTAACACAAGAAAAACAGAAAAGAAAACACAAGATGCTCCAAGTGGCACTATTAGGTCGTCTGCAGAGTCTGCAGCTTATAAAAGAACTGAGCAGACATGGGACAGTTTCAAACCTCACAGTCTGCCCAAGACACCTCCCATATTCACACCTTCTGTGTTAGGAGTCCTATGCACTGATGAAGTTTAATTTTGAAGCCTCTCCCGATCCATATTTTTGGATTAGCAAGCAGGTTGGGAGATACAGTAGTTGGCAAGAATTTTTTTCCCTTCCCAAAGCTTCTTGAGAGTTCAACCATTCATGACCTAGACTTTACTGGTACAGCATTAGTGCTAAGCCAGTGATCAGAAAGGAAATATCAAGCCTTACACTTGTTTCAGAAATTCAAGGAAAGAAAAACATATGAAATGCACATAAACTGTGGATTTTGTAAGAGAGGATTTATTTTTTAATAAACAAGAAGATTCTATGATATTGCTGATAGTCACTGCTACTGCTGTGGTGTTTGGACTCCTCATTAAAATAAAACAGACTGTGGAACCTCAGAGGGAAGAGAGGGGAGGAGATAAACCAAAAACCTTGTATGCATATATGCATAACCCATGAATACAGACAAGGTGAAGGCCTGGGGCAGGGAGCGGGCCACGGGCTAGAAACAGTCAAGGGGGGGGGGGGTGCGTAGGAGGGGGCATATGTAATATTTTCAACAATAAAGATTTAAAAAAGAAAAATAACTGGCTTGAGGAAACTCCATACTGTTTTCCAAAATGGCTGCATAAGTCTGCATTCCCACCAGCAGTTCACAAGGGTTCCTTTTGCTCCACTTCCTCAATGGTACTTGTCATTTGTTGATTTATTGATGATAACAATTCTGACAGGTGTGAGGTGATACCTCATTGCTGTTTTAGTTTGCATCTCTCTGATGATTAGTTACTTTGAGCATTTTTTCATATGTCTCTTGGCCATCTGTATGTCTACTTTGGAGAAGTGTCTATTTAGATCCTTTGCCCTATATACACCCCTATGTTCATAGCAGCACAATTTACAATGGCTAAGATCTGAAAACAACCCAACTTCCCATTAGTAGATGAGTGGATAGAAAAGCTGTGGTACATTTATACTGGAATACTACATAGCTGTAAAAAAGATGGATCTCTTACCCTTTGAGACAACATGGAGGGACCTGGATAGTATTATGCTAAGTGAAATAAGTCAGTCAGAGAAAGAGGAGTATCATATGATCTCACTCATATGTGGAATCTAAAGAACAAAAGAAACTGATACACAAAACAGATCCAGAGACATGGAAGCATAGGACTGTTGAATCTCAGAGGGAAGGTAGGGATGGGTGGGTGAGTGGGAAGAGATTAACCAAAGAACTTGTATGCATATATGCATAACTCATGGACACAGACAATAGTGTGGTGAAGGCCTGGGGCAGGGGGCAGGTGCAAGCTAGAAGGGGTCAATGGGGGAAAAGGGGAACATCAATACTTTTTATTTCAACAATAAAAGGTAAATAAATAAAACTGGCTTGACTATTTCTTTTTCTTCTTTTACATTTTAAAAGTACAGTTTTACACATACATAGTTTAAAAAGTCAAATAGCCTAGTTTTTCTTCAGAACTTTTAAGGTCTTATTCGATTGCCTGTCAAGCTGCTAGTTTTGCCAGAAGTCATTATGATACATGACCTGGCTTCTCTCTTCTTCCCCTTCTTCCTCTTCCTCCTATTCTTTTTTAAACAAAACATGTCCTGCTCTAGAAGCATATACGTTTTCTTAACATCCCTGGTATTCTGAAATTCCATGATGATGTGCCCTTGTGTGGGTTTATTTTCTCAGTGGGTTGGGCACTCAGAAGACCCTTGCAATCTGGAAACCCAGGTCCTTCAGTTTTGGTAAATTTTCTTGAATTATTGTTATGAACTTCTTCCTCTGGATTTTTCTAATCTCTCCTTATGAAACTCTTAGTTTTGAATTGGTTCTCCTTATCTTCATCTGCACTTTTATAATTTGCCACCTTTTTGTCATTTTGTTCTACTTTCTGAGAGTTACTCCACTTTATCATCTGTGCTACCAAGTTTTTCATTTCTGCTTTAATATTTTTATATTTCCAACTATCTTTCTTGTTCTCCAAATGTTCCTTTTTATGGCATCTTCTTCTTGGTCTAAGATTGCCATATTTACTCTAATCTCTCTGAAGATAGTTATTATTATTATTTCATCTCCCCATGTAGTTTATTTTTTTCCTGTTTGTTTCTTATTCGTTTCTGTAGATGTCTGGTTGTCAAGTTTTCCAGGAAGGAACCTAGATACACCATAGGAAACTGTGAAAATATAGTTGCCTGAATGGGTCAGCTGTCAGAAAAAACCCCACTTTCAGATACTTTAGCTCTTGGCTGGTCAGATTGCCTAGGAAGATGTTCTAATCCCCTGCATGGAAGATACGGGCATGACTACCAGAGTTTCAGAAGTGAAGTGGTGAAACAGGGCAGGGGTATTTGTCTGTGTGTGTATGAGGAGCGGTGAGGAGCGAGGTGTTACTGAGAGGTGGGGGGTCTCAGCACATGATCACTTAATCTTCCTATAGTATAACCTTTCTCAACTGCGCATGGTATCTTTCCAGGTTTAGAGACCCTTGTTTTACCTTCATCAATGAATAAACTTCCAAAGTCAGACAGAGAAAGACAAATACTTTAGAAACCACTACATGTGTTTTCTAAAAAAGCATAACTCATCAAAAGAGAACAGAATGGTGATTGCCAGGAGCTGGGAGGTGGGGTCAGAGAAAAGAGGAGATGTTGCTTAACAGGAACAAACTTTTGAAGACAGAGAAGGAAGTTATAAGATGAATAAGTTCTGGGAATCTGATGTACAGCATGGTGGCTTCAGTTAACAAAGCTGTATTATATACTTAAAACTTACTAAGAAAATAGACCTTAAATGTTCTCACCACACATACATAAAAAAGGTACTATGTGAGATGATAGAAGTGCTAACTAATAATCCTACTATCGTACTCAATTGACAATACAGAGATGTATCAAATCATGTCACACATCATCATGTTAAACTTACACATTATATGTCAGTATATCTCAATAAAGCTGGTGGAAAAATAGAGTAAATTTCCAGTTTTCCATCAGAGTGGGAGAGAAGCAGTCAAAGGTCTGTGAAGTGGGGAAGAGAATCTAGAGCTCTTCGATGTTGCATAAACACAATTACCAATCCTCCTCATTTCAGCCTTTTCCTACCACCTCATGCACTGCAGCTTCTAAGGTGCCTGGCACCTCAAATTCCTAAGCCTTTGCAGACTCAGTGGCTTAGGATTCAGTTTTCTTGAGCCTGTTAAATCACTTACCACTTGTTTATCTGCTTTGCAGCTTCCTCTCTTGAGTTTTTACCTCCTCTTCCCATTTTCTTTATCCTTGTAGGTTAATACCTAAAACAAATCCCTTTACTGTCATTTTAGTGGGGTTTTGTTCTGAAGGGCCTGAGACTCGTGTATTCACTCTGCCATCATTATCTGAAAGCTTAACTATTTTTCACAAGAGTATGTCCATGCCTGTGGTTATTCCTATAGGGATAAAGGTTCGATCAAGGGTCTTTTCTGTACTAACTCAGGAGTCTGAGACCTTAGGTCTTCCAATCTGCTATGGCCACAGTGTATAACCTCTAAAATTGTCTGCTCCTTAGGACAATGACACAGGAGATAATAACAATTCCTCCTCATTTCCTTCACTGCCTTCAGCCTGAGGGATACAACTCTTTATTCCTTCCTGCCTTGAAATAACATTTTCATCGTGATGCTGCTCCTTTATTCTCTTCCTTGTCCCATCCCTTCTACCAGGTCTTCAGTTGTCTCTGATTATTTAGTTATTTAATCTTCTGAACTGGTTTTTCACTAAATGTCCAAACAAGGATATGTTCAGACAGTAAACCATTCATAAATTATCACCATTCTGCAGAAAGATTCAATCATGGAGTGATTTTGTTAGCCATAGTCTCCCTCTCTCTAAAAGAAAGGGATGTCTCTTTGTATGTGTGTGTGATAATTCCCACTGAGTAGAAATGAAATAATTCAGCTCATCCTCACACTGAAACAGCTGCAGACACAGAACTGGCTACTCTGTTTACCTTGATCACTGTAGAAAAACACCATCTCCTCCCCTTCCCACTCTCTCCAGAACAATCACTGTAGCTCCACATGCAGATGCGGTGATTTAGACTCTGGAGCAGAGACAGGCTTGTCTGGTGTTCTTCCTGCACATTTGCACGGCACCCTTCCTTTGCTGCTGTTGGCAGGACCCAGTTGGTTCAGATAACAGCTGTTGCAGGAGACCTAACAGATTCAGCTGGGAGTCGCCTGGAGGCCTCTTAATGCCTTAGCTCAGCCAGCTGTCTCTAAGCAGAGCATGGGAAGCAAGTGCCAAAGCAGGAGAAAGTACATACTGTACATCCTCTGCAATCCTTGGAGCTACTGTAGCAGCAGTAAAGGACGAAGGGAGGATGAGCGTCGAAATACTTCATAGATGTGGGGAGCAGGGCGCCCCAGGGTTCTAAATCAGACAAGTGGAGAGCAAGATGCAGGTGGAATGGGAGAAAACTTTCAACAAGGGTCCATTCAATTTCACTGCTTATTCAGGGAGAAAAAGGAAACTCTCAAGTTGTTTGTTTTCTTCCAGTGAGTCAGACAGGATCTGAAGACAATAGGAAATGATTTCCAACTGATTGTGAACTTTTTGCTAAGCTAAGGAAAGTTATGCACACAGGATGACCAACCATCCAGGTTTGCCAGGGAACGAGCTGGTGTTAGTCAAAGTCTGGCAGCCCAGGAAACTGTTCAGTTTCGGGCAAACCAGGAGAGATGTTTACCCTTCACCACCAACAGCTATTTCTCTTTCTGGGTTCAAGTGAAGCTGGGCTGCATTCACATTCTGCTCAGTACCTTCCTTACTGTCCAGGGCTGCTCCTGCCACACACTCCTCAGCCTGTATCATGCACAGTCTAACAGACAAGGGGATTAAAAAGGCCATTCTGGGCTTGACTCAGTGGGAAACGAACTGTGTCATTGAGAGTTCTCCTAGCTTCCTTTTTGGAGTCCCTGTCAGAAGTACAAGCCTTCCAGCCCACACAGGTGAGTCAAAGTGATCATAGCAGAAACTGAAAACAGGGCTTGTCTCAGTGCCTGGAGAAGCAGTGCATCCCTCAATAACTTTAAAATGCTGAACCCTGAAAAGAAGAAAGCCAAAGAAAACTCAATTACGCACAGGCGGGTAATTCAGTGCGTGGATTACTCAGGCTTTTTTTCTCTGCTCTCTTCTCCCTCTGGCACCAGTCCTTAGGCCCTTTCACTGCTCATTAGCAGGGAGGAGGAGGAAGGAAAGGAGGGGAAAGTCGAATGAGCCGATTTTTCTATTTATGAGCAGATTTCCTAGGGAGGGTGTTCAAACTATTGGCTCAAGAGGTTCTTCAGCGGGGAGAGAGGACTGGGTTGTAGAATACTACCTGTTGATTTTAATCATTTGGTCTCTCTTAATCCCCAAATAAAACGAATTCCTGGTCCTCTATTTTTATTGACAAGCTATAACTATAAATGTTAGACAAAGAATAAAACCACACAAGATCCCATCTTTTAAAAACAGCCCTTTGACACACAGCAGAGACAATTGGTAATGCTGGCAATTTACAAATAAATATAATCGGATAATATATTATGCTTTAGAAATTTTACAGTAAAATTACAGACATCTCTCCAGTTTAGACTAAGTGTGATATACCAATTTGAGAAAGATATCAGAAAGAGCAAGTCAGTTTTGGTTTATTCACTTAATTTCTCAAACCCTCAAATTTCCTCACTGGAGGAAGGGGGGTATTAAATAATACACGTGGTTAAGCAGTCAGTACTTGACCAGGCACATAGAAAGTGCTCAGTAATTGGTAGCTAACATATAATAGGCACTCAAAAATGTTAAATCAATATATTTAACATGATTAATTTGGCAGATTTTTATTGAGTAATTACTATATACTGAGTACTGGTAGGTACTAGGTATGAAAATAAATAGCTAATCAATTCCTAAAAGGTCCATTGTTTTGATGCAGACAGATAATCACAATATCCTATATAATAAAACCCTAATATGCAAATCAACCAAATGGTGGAACAACAGGTCGCCATGACATGCACTGACCACCAGGGGGCAGACGCTCAATGCAGGAGCTGCCCCCTAGTGGTCAGTGCGCTTCCACAGGGGAATGCTGCTCAGCCAGAAGCTGGGCTCATGGCTGTCGAGTGCAGCAATTGTGGCGGGAGCCTCTCCAGCCTCCGTGGCAGTACTAAGGAACCCTCGGGGGATGTCTGCCTGCCAGCATAGGCCCACTCCGGGCAGGTGGACATCCCCTGAGGGGTCCAGAACTGTGAGAGGGCGCAGGCCAGGTGAGGGACACCACCCCCCACCCAGGGCACAAATGTCATGCACCAGGCCTCTAGGATATCAATAAATGTTGTTATACAAATTCTACAAAAAAATAGCACAGTAACACAAAGGAATGGCACCCAATCCAGACTGGAAAGAGCAGAGGGGGCTTCCCCAATATGATCTCTGAGTACTGAAGGATGAGTGTGGGGATATGCCAGAAAAAAGAGTGTGGGGCCCTGGCCTGAGCAGTGGTTACAGTGTCAGCCCGAGCACTGAAGGGTTGCAGGTTAGATCCCCGCCCCAGACAGGGCACATGCAGGAGGCATCCAATCCATGTGTCTCTCTCACAGCGCTCTCTCTCTCTCTCACAGCTCTCTCTCTCTCTCTCTCTCTCTCTCTCTTTCTCTCTCTCTCTCTCCTCCCCCTCCCCCATCTTCTTCCCTCCCTTCCACTCTCTCTAAAAATCAATGGAATAAATGTCCTCGGGTGACAAAAAGTGTGGGTGCAGGGAAAACCCAGATGGAAGAGTGGCATGTACAAAGTCTAGGAATGTGACACGCTCCAAGGCTGGGGAAATGTGGGCAGTGCAGTGGGAAAGGGCTGAGGGAAAATAAAACTGGAAGCACAGGGCAAGGCTATGAAGATAAGAACAGGATGGTGACTAGGGAAACTGTAGACAAGAGAGGGGTCTGGTTTATTCATTAGTAAGTGGATGTGAGCATGTTTCAATGCCGCAGGGGAAAGCTGTATAGAGGTAGATGTTGCTATTTCCTATCAGTGCAAGAGCGAGTAGGCTCTGACTTAAGGTTTCCCTTTTCCGTTATAATGAGTCGGGGTCTCCTTGGTTGTCTCCATTCACCTGTTCAAGTGTTGAGTGGGACTGGACCAGTTTCTCAACCCTGGCTGCCATCAGAATCACCTGGGGAGCTTAAAAAATATGGATTCCAACGTTAGAGATTCTAATTTAATTGGAATGAGGCAGAGATTCTAATGTACAGCTATGGGTGTGAACCAATAGTCTAAATCATAATAAATACCTATAGTCACGCATCAATAAAAACACATATTTCAAAAGCAAAGATTAATTCCTCTGAGGTAATGCTCCTCTAGATTACTGGACTGCTCCTCCTCTATGTCAGTATACTGCCAGTTATTTTTCAGGATCCATGACTAGTTACTTATATCATATGCCCTATGTTTGAATCACAGGTCACTGTTCTATGTACGTCAGGTGTCTATGACTTCCTTGGGTCGTGTCTGCTCCTGGGCATACCTTTCTCTCCTTACTCCCTTACTGAGCCCTTACTTCCCCTGTAAAGCCCAGCTCCAATGGCATGCACTTTATGTAGTCTTCACAAGTACTGATTTATCACAGACGCAGCAATTTCTCCCTCATCAGTGCTCACATCATTTCTGCTATAGGGTACCTCACGCTGCATCACAGTTAAGTGGGCGTATCTGGGCTTCTCCTACTGAACTCTGCTCTTTTGAAAACAAAGACCTTTCCTTGTTCATTTTCCTTTTTCAAAGTCTCCAGAACAGGGCCAGTAAAGTCACCAAATGCTCTCAGATGTTTGCCAAATGAATGAATCAAAGTGGATAAGCAAAAGGTAATCATTATAACAACTGCAGTTAAAAACTGAGAGTTTTAAGATTGTTAAAATTAACCAAAGCAAATCATATTTATATAAAATTACTTCCTAGAGAAGTATAAATTATTTCCAAAGAACAAAGGCCAAAGAACTTTCCATGGTGTTATACAGAATATGAAACTAGATGCCTATGTCTTGATGTGTATACAAGTCCCAGTGAGATAACATTTCTGTTTTCAAACTTCTTTTTAGAAGGCAGTCACAGACTGGTGAAACAGGCACAGTTGCAGGAATGAGGAGTCAGGATTTGAGTACAGCAGGAGAAAGGAAAACCACCAGTAAGATTTCTAAATGACAACCGTCAGCAGAGTTGAGAATTGCTTACAAATACGATAGAATTAAATAACCAGGTATGATGGCAGAGTTGCTCAAATATCATCACAGAGGAGAGATAAAAATTCCTGTCCTGAAAGATGATGATATTGAGATCTATCCTTCACTCACCACGGGAGTGTCAGGAATAGCAGAGAGCAGCCCAGAAATGACAGGACTGAATGAGAAAATGAAAGTAAAATTAAAAACATCAAAACTATCCTGACTATTGCTATGAGAAGGTAGCTATTGCTACTTCTACGACATTCATCAACATCTACTTTTTAAAAAGTTACTCTAATGTTGAAAAATCTGTGTGTAATACACTCTTTCCAATTCTATTGACAGGATTATGCTTATCATTAATACACTGGGAAAATATAAGTGGGAAGACAGAAAAGGAGGAGATAAAATTATTTATGTAATCAGAGAAGCACAAAGAGAAGAATATAAAATGGCCTCAGAGGTATTTTACTAGGAGTAATGGGAAGAAAGGAAGAAAATGGTGACATTAGGTTGCATATCAGACATTCCCTCAGCATGGTTTCTACAGCAGTGTGAAAGCATCTTCTGGGGAAAAAATATGCCAGTTTTAATGCCCTCTTAGTAAAATGACCAGGTTGCTATAAACTATTAGGCAGCAATTAAAACCTCAGGGGCGCTGCCACTCCTTCCTCAGGGCTGCTGCTTGCAGCACAGCTGTCGCCGGGAACCGGCCATGAGCCCTGGCACTCTGGGGTTACACTGGCCAGGTAAAAGATGGAAGGCCCATCACTCAAATCATTTAAAATTGGACACAACATTAGAGAAAATGCAATGGAGCTGAGAAGGATGAACTAGAGAACCTAATGTAGCATTAAAAAAAAGAAGTCACATTCATTGGTGCCAAGGGACATTTGGAGGACACTGTGTTTAAATTTTGGACTCACTTTGCAGGAATGAGTGTTAACTGTCCTTGACTCTGCACAAAGGAACTCCCTCCTAAAAATATTAAGAAAAGCAACAGCAACCTGACAGGGAACAGTTTAAATCTTCAGCTCACAAACTGATTTCCTTTCTTCCTTCTTTGGTTCAGTGATGATGATGTCATCATGCATCTGTGGTTTGTTATTTTTACATGGACACAAAAGCAGACAGAAAATATATTAAAGTGATGTGCAATTTTCCATGCAAATGATTTCAGACTAATAAGAGTTGTGCTTTATGATTAAGTGGAAATTGGTTATTTGCTTTAAATATTTATGATAAGATGTTTAGAATCAACATTGAAGCTATTCGGTCCATGAGATAAAAAAAAAACTTTGCAATATTCCTTGGCTGACCTTGGCAGCTAATGTGATAGGGTACATATGTTACCTTCCCTGTGGAAGGACTTTATGGAATAAACCACATCCACAAATAGCAGTCAGAATGGTTTTGTGCCCAATTCTCCTACCACATCTAGGTAACCTAGAGCAAATCCTTCAACCTTACTCTGTTTCAGTTCTTCTAACAGTATACGATAAAAACACTGAAATACTAATATCATAGACAGAAGAAAATAGGTTGATGAATAAGACAAGGTCCTGTGGATCTTGAGAGGTGATGAATTCTCTCTGCTCTAAGACTTCTGCCTGAGATTCCTCAAAATCATTCAGTAAGGTACCAGTTTTGTGTAAATAAATCAAGCCATAGGAAAATGTAATCCTATGACAACAGAAATTCCAAAGTACCTGAGAGAGACTGAGCAATAGCAATCCAGCCTCCACGGGTATTTGAATGCCTCATAATGCTAACATTATAATTATGGCAAAGAAAAAAATTCAGTTAACATTTATTGAGCACGGAGTCTGTGCCAGACACTATACTAAGCTCTTTACCCATTTTATCTCATCAAATCCTCATAACTTATGAGGTCAATACTATCACTATCCCAATTTTAGAGATGAGTAAACTGAGGCACATTCATAGTGTTCAGCTAACTTGCTCATGCTCACAAGCTGAGAAGTAAAGAGCTATGCTTTGAGTCAGGCTGAACATCAAGGCTATGTTTCAATCCATTATGAGTGCTTTGCCAGGCAGCATAGAATGGCAATGGCTATTGAGTCATAGTTTCCTGTTGTTTTTTAACTTAAACTTGCATTTATTTGCCCCTAAGGTCCTGCCCATGGACCTGGGAGCTAATCGGCATAGCTCTGAGAACTGAACTAAAACATGTAAAATATCCAATACACTTATAATCATGCTATATGTACTAGCAAGAGGAATAGGCTACTACAACTGATAATACAATCCCTAAGGCTAAGTCCATCTGCAAGTAACATTTTTATGTGCTCCTTAGTGAATAATTTGAAGATAAATTATTAAAAAACAATTTCTGCTTTTAAAAATGAAAGGAAAGACTGCTCACAAATTAGACAACTGCTGGTTTCCAGAAACAAGGTTCAACAGAGAACAGATATTTTTGTTTCCATGTTAACTGGATACCACTCACTCCAAAGGAAGAAATTACACATTGAGTTTTGGCTCTCATCTGGTTCTTCAGTGGTTAGGGGGAAACAATACCAGCTTTACTTCTTCAGAATTAAAAGAGAATATGGCCCTAACTGGTTTGGCTCAGTGGATAGAGCATCGGCCTGTGGACTGAAAGGTCCCAGGTTCCATTCCGGTCAAGGGCATGTACCTCGGTAGCGGGCACATCCCCAGTAGGGGGCATGCAGGAGGCAGCTGATCGATGTTTCTCTCTCATCGATGTTTCTAACGCTCTATCCCTCTCCCTTCCTCTCTGTAAAAAATCAATAAAATATATATTTTTTTTAAAAAAAGGAGAACATGGCCTGCTTCATAAGTGAATGGACTTGATTCATCAGATGTAAAGAATTTACAAGTTAAATATTTTTTTAAAACCCACCTAAGTTGATTTTCACTTGCCAAGAAAAGAGGCTCACAATTTCAATTTGCAAAATAAGTGTCCCCCCTTCCTTGCCTTCATCGTGGCAATAGTGTGTCCTTAGCATGATGTGCAGGCGCTGCTTGGCAGTCTCCTCCAGCTCCTTTCAAGGAAAATCTTTTCCTATCCACAGATCAATTCTGACAGCAATCTGGAGTTACCAAGGAACCACTCCATTTCCCCAGCACTGTGGGTGCCAGTCAGCTGACACAAAAAGCAGGGTCTGTAAAGGAAAGCTGTCCCCAAAGCATGTCATATAAAGCATGTCTGTACTGTACCCTTCATTACAGGGCAGACCACAGAGTATATACAAAACAAGGGTCTGGCTTCTCTTCACAAAACAGAATTATTGGCTTATGAATTAAGACCAAAAGATGTATTGCAAATCAAATATCTTGGAAGTTGCTGAACACTGAAATGCTCCTAAATAGTTGTAAGCACAAAATCGTGATTGATTCCATGAAAGAAAGTAGAAAAGAATGATAAATGTAATGGTGATCTATCTTACGGGGTCTTTTGGAAGAATGGGGAAAAAAGGCTTTCAGCCTTATGACCATTCACTAGGAATGGAAAGAAGAATGATATTTCCTTCCAATGACATGTGCTCAGTTTCTTCTAGCATTTCCGTACTGCTGCTGTCGCAAGGTTGCCCCATGTGGTCCTTGGTTAGGTAAGGTAAGCACACATGTGGCATGCTCTCAGTATCCTGACTGTGGAGGCCTGGGAATAGCTCCATTTTTAGAAAAGAATACAGGTTCAAAGGCAGAGTTGTTTTTCTTGAAGTGCACAAAGCATACAGTTACCCTATGAAAACCCACACCCACATATGTTTAAGAAATGGGAATACTTTAGAACAAAAGTCACTGCAGATAAACTATTTCTGATTTAATGAACCACAGTGGCCAGAAACCTGCTGATCTTGCTTTCCCCTTCCAAAACTTGCTGCTCTCAGCTCTGGCCCTAAGGGTGGCCAATAATTTATATTAAAATAAAAGAATGGAAATATTAGGGAAATTTGGTTAATTCGAACATCTTTTTTCATAAGCAATGTATAAAATGATTAAGATCAGACATACATAATATATTGCACAGTGAAGTGGCAGCCTCTAGATACTTAGTGACTTCGGTTTTCTTGAGAAGGGACTTGGAGCATGATTTCTGATGACTACACCGCAGCAACGACTTGCTCTGAAATGAACTGCTGCTTTTGTGGGGAGGCAGGGAGAGATGCTCCTCAAAGAGGGTACTGGATCCTCCCTGAATTCTGTAAAGCTACTCAACATGTAAATCTGATGTCATGCACATAGGAGGGCTCAAAGGACACTCAGTGGAGAAAATTATTAGTTATAGAAGAGGAGATAGAGAAAAGACCCAAGGGAGAATAATTCTTGGAAGCTTCTAGCATCCCCAGACCACAAATGGTGCTCTTTCTCAGTCAGAAGACAGGGTAAGTAGACATATCCATTAATGTAGAGCTGGTTTTAAACTGTCCTCCTAACTCTCTATAGTCGTAACAGTGACTATGTAACTATGTTGCACCAGAAATGGCAAAAAGACCCCTTTCTGAAAATTGCAGTTTCACCTTTTATTCTCTGTACCTTAGTAATCTTAGTTCACTGTAAAAGAACTTTTCAGAAGGTATACACTGGGTAAGTGTGGTGGTGGTGATGTGATTACAGGAAGTAGGCAAAGGTGTGGTCCAGCATTATTGCTGCCAGCAGAAACCATAGATTGTGTCCTCAGCTTTTCAACACTAATAATAAAATAGACCAGAACCCACTGCTCCTCTTACTCCACCACCAGTGTCTTACACCCTTTTTTCCATATCACTCCCCTAAGGAGCCTTTTAAGACATTTTCTTTCTAACTGCCCCCATGAAATTTTAATATCACAGATATATAGTTTATCTGTTTATGTACAGTATGTATATCTGCACTTTATACATGAAAAAATATTGCCCCCTTTCAGAATGCATGCTCTACACCAAAGTCCTTAACCATTTTTTGATTCATAAACCCCTTAGAGATCTGATTAAAACTATGAATCCTTTCCTAACCACCCTCCTCCACCAGTACATCCTATCCAATAAAGAGGGAATATGCTAACTGACCCTCACGCTATAGCAAAGATGGCGGTGCCCACAGCCAATGAAGGAATATGCTAATTGACTGCCCCACCCTCAAAGATGGCAGCACCCACAGCCAATAAAGAGGGAATATGCTAATTGACTGTCACGCCCTCAAAGATGGCATTGCCCACAGCCAATAGGGAGGGCATATGCTAATTGACTGCCATGCCCTCAAAGATGGCGGCGCCCACAGCCACAAGATGGTGGAACCTGTCCCGTCAGCCCTGCTGGGGCAGCAGGCGGGCCTGGCCGCTCCACGTGCCTGCCTCTGGAGACCCCCAGTCCCCTCAGCCCCCCAGACACCCAGGGCCAGCCCGAGGCACAGGTAACCAGGGCCAGCTGAGGCTTGTGCTGCCGGCAGTGGCAGCAGCAGAGGTGTGATGGGGCGTTGCCTTCCCCTGATCGCCAGGTCGCCTCCCACCCCTGAGGGCTCCCAGACTGTGAGAGGGGGCAGGCCGGGCTGAGGAACGCCCCCCCCCCCACTCCAGTGCATGAATTTTCATGCACTGGGCCTCTAGTATGTACATAATTTTATACACAATCAGGGCATTCATAGGAACCTCTGGAGTCCATCCATGGACCCGAGGCTGAGCATTCTGTTCTGCACGCTTTCCTGGGGTGACTGCAATATATTCTCACTAGAGGCCCAGTGCATGAAATTTGTGCACTGGGGTGGGGGTGTCCCTCAGCCCAGCCTGCACCCTCTCCAATCTGGGACCCCTTGGAGGATGTCTGACTGCCATTTTACAGGCCTAAACCTGCAGTCGGACATCCCTCTCACAATTAAGGACTGCTGGCTCCCAATCACTCACCTGCCTGCCTGCCTGCCTGACTGCCCCTAACCCAGGGGTGGGCAAACTTTTTGACTCGAGGGCCACAATGGGTTCTTAAACTGGACCAGAGGGCCGGAACAAAAGCATGGATGGAGTGTTTGTGTGAACTAATATAAATTCAAAGTAAACATCATTACATAAAAGGGTACGGTCTTTTTTTTTTTTTTTTTTTTTTAGTTTTATTCATTTCAAACGGGCCGAATCCGGCCCGCGGGCCGTAGTTTGCCCACAGCTGCCCTAACCGCTTCTGCCTGCCAGCTTGATCACCCCTAACCACTCCCCTGCCAGCCTGATCGACACCTAACTGCTCCCCTGCCAGCCCCCAACTGCCCTTCCCTGCCAGGACAGTCGCCCCCAACTGTCCTCCCTGCTGAACTGGTCGCCCCTAACTGCCCTCCCCTGCTGGCCTGATCGTCCACAACTGCCCTCCCGTGCCAGCCATCTTGTGGCTGTGGGCGCTGCCATCTTTGAGGGTGGGGCAGCCAATTAGCATATTCCCTTCTTATTAGCTGTGGGCACCACCATCTTTGCAACGGCATGAGAGTCAATTAGCATATTCCCTCTTTATTAGATAGAACTCCTCTAACTACCATCTGAGGATTCTTGAATCCCAATTCATACCCCAAGCACTGACCTCCAAGTTTCAGGTTCAGATGCTTAGGCTGCTAGAAATATCCACTTAGATGTTCCACAGATACTTTAAACTCAATTATCCAATTCTGAATTCATCATCGTCCACTCAAACCTGCCTCTGGATCCCAACTCATCCATGCCACCCTCTCTTCCCGGCTTCCTGGGTAGACATTTGGGTCCCTCTGATTCCTTTCTCCTGGCCTACAGCCATTCAATACACACGTCTTGCCCACTCTACCTCTTTCATGTTTCTCAAAGCGTCCCTCCCTTTCACTCCCTGCCTCAGCTCAGACCTTATCTCCCATCTGAGATGTCCACTCAGACAAAGTCTCTGCCTCTACTCTTGCCCTTCTCCATCCAATCCATTCTTCAAACAGCTGCCCAAGTAAGCTTCTGAGAATGCAAAATCTGTCAGGTTTTACTTAAAATTCTTCAACGATCAACTTTTCCCGCTGGGGTGGGGGGAGACAGACAAATGGCTTTCATGATAAGGCCCTAGATTCCAATCAGAGTCTCCAAATCACTTACTCCTCAAGTCTCATTCTCACACCATTCCCATGCTCCACTGGATGCTCAACTCGCGTCAACTTATCAGATCACTTGGCACATTGTGCAGCTTCATGCTCCTGTTGGGTCCTCTGCCTGAAACATCTTCTGTGTCTTTTCTCCCCTGTCTACCTTGTGAAGTAATTGCTCTCAAACTTCACAGAAGAGAGATGTGGAAGGGAGGAGAAATAACAAGAATTGTCTTTAGCCCTCATGCCCTTCTGGTGGGGGACAACCCTGTCCTTTTGGTCACAGCTCTATGGCTCCCAGAGCATGCCAGGCCAATCAGATTCTATTTCCAGGAATTTGGAAATAGGACACAGAGTTCTAGCTGGTTGGTTGGCATTTCTTGAATTGGAAAGTAATACAAATCTGAAATGAAGGCAGCCATGGCTGGCCACATTTTTCTCACTAAAGAAGAGAAAGTCAGTCTGTAGGCAGGAGCAGTGGTGAGAGACAGGACACTGTCCATCTCGGGAGGACAACCAAAATAACCCTAGCTCATGACCACTCCCTGGTTCCTTTTCTGGTCTGCAGTGAGGCCTAACCACATTCCTTCCTTAGTTCCATCAACTATCCTTGTGTCCTGATTGTGACACCCCAGTTAGTTTCAGCCAGTCTGAGTAGGTTTCTTCTCCTTGCAATATAAGGGACTTGATTATGTCAGCATTAGTAGAGAACTGACATCCAGTATGGAATCCAAATCGCCTTCGTTTGTTTCATGGCCAGTACCATTCACTCATCCTGCCTCTTTGAATATAATATATTACTTTCTGTGTAAATGGAAGGGCAATCATATTAAAAGTCATAAATGTACCTGATTTAAATAAACTAGCCAAGCTTCAATGCTCCAAAAAACATAAAACAGAATTGAAAACAAATGAATCTTTGCTTTGGCCTTTAAGGCTTATGAATTAAATCAGCTATTAATCAGACTTGGAAAAACACTGGCTTCTTTCCCATATCGCTACTATAGCATTATTATATAGAATCAATAGAACCCACTAACCTATATGAATTTCTGGTACTTTAACTCCCTAGTTTACTGCAGAACTTACTACTAATTACTATAGGTCTAAGAGAATACACACACAAGGGACAAAAGGCATAAATTATTTACAGGGTTATTCGTCTGCAATGGACATCCCATCAGATTCAACCTTGTAAGTGTCATAGAACCAGTTATTTTAAAATCAGATTGTATTTTATAGGAAATAATAAAGATGCTATAGCAGTACAATAAATTCACACTAACAGCAGATCTGCATTTCATTGCAACAAATGCCTGTACTCTATTAAGCAAGTACTGAAATCTGCCCTTACTGTGCCTCAGAGTCAAGGTTTCCCTCTCACTGTTCTGCAGACTTGTAGGTATCTGAGGTTAGGGACCTAGTGTGGGACATTTTTTAAATACCCTCCTCCCTGCCTGAGTTTCCACATGGGAAATGAGACTGCTGGATCTGACAGGATTTGCTCTAATCTAAAAGGACCTTGCTCCTGGCATTTATTTTCTCATCCGAAACATTTTTTCTTCTCTGCTGTGATCCATTTTGTCTCTGCAACAGAATCGTGTTTATCATCCAGGACGTATCGCATTGCTCTTGCTGACTGACTGAGTGGTCAGCAAAACAAACAAACAAACAAACAAAAAACAATACAAGCTGATGAGTCTGGGATATGAGTACTTGGCAGCCCCCCAACTATTTTAATGGCTCTCAACAGTATTAGTTCACCGAAAGGCGATCCAGTCCGCCTGGGACAATTTACCATTCCGTGTATTGTGCGTCCATGAGACCTTTTATTTTGTTAGAGTTTAACTTCGGTTTTCTCTTCAAAAGACAGAGAAATTTAAACTCTGAAAGAGTTCCAATAATCAGGCAGCAATGAACAAAACAGCCCAGTTGCTTGTGATGGATGCTAACACCACTCAGGATTACCCGATGAGCACTGCCAGGACTGGGGAGACTGTGGGCCCTCCTTCCCAGGATCTCTCCCAGCACGACAGACAGGCTCACTCTGCCCAGAGGTGCTTGTGAAACACAGACCTGTGCAGAAGCACGGAGTGAGATGGATGACTCCTCAAGGTCACGGCCATTGCCATGATTCATTAATGTTGGACAGGCTGCAGCTCTGAGCTGTGTGTTTTCCTAAAGCAATAGACTCTACTGTCCACCTTCTGTAAATAATAAATCTCTCAGCTTCCCAATCTTTCTGTAATCTGCACACCAGCACACTGAAAATAATGTAAACAAGGTTAGCTCACAAAATGCGGCATGCATCCACAGCAAATCCAGTAAGTATGATGTAGTTGATGTCCTTTCCTGTCTCCAAACTGTTACAGTGTCTAAGCTGTGCTTACAATGGGAAAAATTAATAGAAATTTCAAATTCTTATACCTTTTAGAGCCTCATGTTTATTTATAATTTTTATAAACTGAAGGGAAAATTTGTTCAAAGAAAACAAAAGACAATTTTATCCATAGACTATCAACAACAAATCATGACAATTTAATGTAAAAGAAGTAGGTTCCCTTAGATGTCCACCCCACTCTACTCCACCCCCAAAATCTCATGGGAAATGCAATGCACACAGTTCACCATCTCCTGGGCCATCAGTCACGTGTGTCAACAAGGAGACAAGTGTCTCCAGGCCTGGAGTGATGAAATTTTAACCATATCTTCAGCTCACTCACAACCCAAAATCTATAAAGTGATTAAAATTTAAATATACCCCAAATCACTGGGAAATTCTATCTTTGTAAAAACTGCCAGTTTATTCTCTTCCCACGTGGGGTCAGACTCATTATTAAAACACTCTAAACCTAACTACAGTATGATGAGCTACACTAATTTGTCACTTTCTCAGGCGATTTCTGCAATGGTGAGCTGGGGTTTAGTGGGTTGGTGTGGACTGACATAACCCATTTTCTAAAAAATCACACACAGTGCAATAGCAGCGAAAAGAAAATCCTACTTCATCAATCTCCAGATCCTTAAAAAAAAAAACAAAAAAAAACAGAACACTTTAAAGTATGAGGCAGAACAGGTTAAAGCCCCTTTTATTCATATTTTCAGAAAAAAACAAATAGATCATGTTCTGTTTATCTTCCCTTTTTGGAGGATACATTCTTGGCATCTCAACATTGAGCCCGTGGCCCACCCATCTGGTGCTGGGAAGTCTAGAAGGGCTGTTCTGACTCCCTGGCTTTTATTTTCTTTATAAAATTATATTGGCATACAATATTATATTAGTTTCAGATGTACAACATAGTGATTAGATATTACAATGTGATCACTCTGTTAGATAAGTCTGATCAGACTCCCTTGCCTTCCCTCCACCCTCCACTCAGATACATGAGTCTATCTGCAGTCTTCCTTCCAACCATTTTCCCAAATCTGACATGACTTCTCCCACTTTGTACCTGTGATGCATCCAAATGCCTTCCCCTCTATCAAAAGTATCTCACACTTGGCATAAAACAAGTCCATCAGAGGTCTATCAGATCCTTTGAAAACCCTAAGCTGGACTTCATCACCCACTTGTCTCTCCATGTCGCTCTCCAACACCCCCTCTAGGTTTCTGTGAGCCCTGCATATGTGTGTGTATGTGTGTGTTTGTGTGTGCATTGCTTTATCTCTCGGCAAGGGGTAGAATTAGATCCTTCTATGTTTCTGTGAGCCCTGCATGTGTGTGTGTGTGTGCATTGCTTTATCTCTCGGGAAGGGGTAGAATTAGATCCTTCTATGTTTCTGTGAGCCCTGCATGTGTGTGTGTGTGTGTGTGTGCATTGCTTTATCTCTCGGGAAGGGGTAGAATTAAATCCTTCTTTGAGCTTTTTTTTTTTTTTATGAGCTTTAGGGCCACTGGCTGTGAGGTAACTAGCATCACTAATTTAGGAGCTAGCATTGACAAGGACCACAGTGTTGGTCCTTACTGGCTACTTTCCTCAGAAGGCTACACATGCACAAGAGATTAAAGAGTGAAATGTATCATTTTGCTGTTTCCAGAGATTCCCTGGACATCATTGAAAATAATCTAGAATTCAGAACAAATTCTGACTAAGCTTTGGACTTTGCTTAGTAGGTTTTAAGTTCACTGAATACAGGAATCATGATTAAGTCGTATTTATATTTCCCACACCATTACCAAAAGAACAAAAACAAACCATATTGTGTTGCAGGAAACATTGTGATAGTTTCCTTTTTAATGAGATCACAAAATATGTACTTTAGGAAAGCATTCTGCTATATTTAGTGTTGGGAGGTACATACAAACTTGTTAATATTGGTTTAACATTCAGGTTTAAATCAAAAATGGAATAAGAATATATAGATATCAAGGTGACATTTAACTCAGCTTCCAGGCCTCACAGCTTTCTGAAAAGGAAGCTTTTTAGATCTCAACAGCCAAACTGAATAAGGGTAAGAGGGGATAGCATAGAAAAGGTGTAGTCTATAAACTTCAGACCTTCATTTATTGATACTTAGAAATGTCTATATTATTATAAATATTGCTATTTAAAAATCAAATAAATTATTTTGACTTATTGAATCCTAATAAAATAATTGTCTCCCTGAGAGTTCTCATTTTTAGCAAAATTACCAGAATGAACTAATTAATGAAATGTTTTTAAAAAAATTTGTTTTAAAGACAATTTGAAAAGTTATGTGTACATGCAGCTACAACCTCCAATACACACACACACACACACACACACACACGAGACCTACAGAGAGAACCCTACGTAGAAATCAGTATAAAATCAATACCTTTTATGTGGCTTTGAAAGCACTGATAGACCTATGGATACACCTACTGTGTCTCAGAAAAGTGTCATTGACTTTTCCCCTGAAGGTAGTGACAAGGAAAGGGACTTAGAGTTAGCAGCAACCTTTTAGTGATCTTTGGAAAACAAGGTTATAAAAAACTCAGACCATCAGTTTCTAAGAGAGCTGAGATGTGATGGCCTCACTATAGAGATTTGAGGGAAAAGAGGCTTACATAGAAAGATGTTTCTATGCTCTTGTCTTTAAGGCAGGACCACGGACTGAATAACGCCTCAATATTTTTCCCAAGTGTGGAATTCTAAGTCCCTTGATAAAACCTGCACTGAAGGAGCAGTCAGGAGGGGAGAGGTGCCAGGACTAGATGAGTAGCAGGAAAGTTAGTGGAATAAATGCTGTTGTTGAGTTGTCCACCAAGCTCTTTCTCAAAATGCCAAGCACAATCAATCTATAATAATAAAAGCGTAATATGCAAATCAACCAAACAGCTGAACAGTGGAATGACCATGCTATGACACCCACTGGTGCCAGGCCAACCAAGGCAGGTGCAATGCGATTGGTTGGGGGCTGGCCATCACCCCATGATTGCCCTGCAGAGGGAGTCCCAGGCCACCAGCCGGTGGGGCGATAGATCAATCACGGGGCTCCATAACTGCCCCAAAGAGGGAGCCCCAGGCTACCGACTGGTGGGCAGGGCCTCCCTCTTTGAGGGCAATCCATCACGGACCCCGAACAGGTGGGCAGGGCCTACCTCTTTGGGGTGATCGATCGATTGCAAGACTTCTGGACTGTGAGAGGGCACAGGCCAGGCTGAGGGAACGCCCCCCCCCCCCCCCGCGTGCACAAATTTCGTGCACCAGGCCTCTAGTATAATAAAACAAAAATTTAATTAAAATCATGTTCAACAGGAACTGTGAAAAAGGCTTATTTGAACAGAGCTGAATTACCTATCCTGCTTTTTATTAGCATCGAATATTTACTGAGCAATCATAAGATGCATAATATTGTGCCAGGTGTTGGCATTAAAAAGTTTTAGTGTAGCCCTGACTGGTTTGGCTCAGTAGATGGAGCATCGGCAAGGGTCCCAGGTTTGATTCCGGTCAAGGGCATGCACCTTGGTTGCAGGCACATCCCCAGTGGGGAGTGTGCAGGAGGCAGCTGATAGATGTTTCTCTCTCATCGATGTTTCTAACTCTCTATCCCTCTCCCTTCCTCTTTGTAAAAAATCAATAAAATATATTTTTAAAAAAAGTTTTAGTGTAGGTTAGAAAGTCTGTGCCCTGAAAGTGCTTACAATTTTCTAGACAAGTTCTAAGCTAGTCACTACGACCAGTAACTAGAGAGGATGGGAGTCAGCAAGCACCTGAAATCAGAGAGCTAAGGCTTGGAACATTGTCTTCCCGATTGTTGTCTAACTCTGCTAACCACAGCATGGCAGGTTACCAGATATTTGAACTCTGACTACAATATCAAACCTTTTCTTGCTCAGAGGAATTTAACCATTTGAATTATTGAACAGATTTCTTCAAGAAGATAAGGTCTGTGCAAAAGGGCAAGTCAGAATTGAAAAATTCAACCTTGCTTGAGTTGTTAGGATAGACACACAAACAAAAACAATAAGCAGCTCCAGGAAATAAAAGTAGTATGCTTCAAACATCAGTTTATTAGTAAAAGTGTGAATCTGGACTTAGCTGAAATTTTCCCATAGCAATTAACCTTGAGCCTACCAGAAAAACTGTGTAGGGGTAACTATGACAGGAGAATAAAGCCAAGTCTGCAATCGTGTAGGTGTCATTCAATACAACCAGAAAACATACCCACGATTTAGGGGCAGAAAACTAACTCCATATTATCCTTTGCTGCTAAGTGAGCATGGGAGGCCACAAAGGAAAGTTTCTTAAAAAAAAAAGTAAGATGGAGAGGAGTCAAGATGGCGGCCGGCAGGATGGCAGTGAGGGAGAGAGTGTGAGTGAGTAAGGGAGATAAAGGGGAGTGTGTGGATGTGTGTTTTGTGTGTATGTGTGTGTGTATGTGTGTTTCGGGGGCGAGAAGACTGGGCTCTCCGAGATAGGGAGTCCCTGCTACTGCTGCAAGCACACCTGGGATGGCCGGCTCTGGCATAGAAACCATGCCATCTTGAAGGGAGAGCTGCTGTGACTAGGAGCTCAGCCTCAGCACAACCCACACTAGCCTCAGTGTCCACATACTGGACACTACAGCCACTCTGGCCAAAGACCTGCTTACCTCAGCTGCAGACCCATGGACACTGGGGCTCAGCCTCCTTGCCCACAAGCTCTTATGAGTCCTGGAATGTATGACCCCCCCCCCCCCCAACCGCTGACCTGCCACTGTGGCCACGGGCCCCAGACATCCCAGTCCTAGGCACTCCAGTGACTCAGGGTGTGCGATTCTCCTGCCAAACCACTTCTTTGGCCAGGGAACCTGCGTGTCCCAGTGCTTGGTCTTTCCAGTGGCTGTTGGGGTGTGCAACCCTTCCACCAAGCCCTCCGCTTCAGCCACAGGCCTAAGCAACTCAGGGCTTGAACCTTTCTGTGATAGCAAAAATGGGGAGACAAAAAACCCCCAAATGAAACAAAAGGGGGAGGGGATCGCCAGAAAAGGAATTAAGTGAAACAGATGCATGCAATATGTCAGAAAAAGAATTCAGAGTAAGAGTCATACAGTTCCTAAACCATTTGGATGAGAAAATCAACAACTTATGTAAAAATCAAGAGGAAATCAAGAGTTATATAGCTACAATAAAAAACACAATGGAAGGTTTCAACAGTAGACTAGAAGAAGCAGAGGACTGAATAGGTGAATTAGAAGACAGGGCAGACAAACACACCTAATCTGAACAGCAATTGAAGAAAAAATTAGAAAGGAGAAGGAGAGCCTAAGGGAGCTTTGGGACAACATGAAATGAAGTGACATATGTATAATAGGGGTGCCAGAAGGACAAGAAGAAGAACAAGGATTAGAAAACCTATTTGAAGAAATAATGACAGAAAACAACCAAGACACGTCGTAATTACAATGGCAAACGTTAATGATAAAAAGAGAATCTTAAAGGCTGCAAGAGAGACAGAGAGTTACCTACGAAGGATCTCCCATTATATTATCAAATGATTTCTCAATAAAAACACATCAGGCCAGAAGGGAATGGAATAAAGTATACAAAGTGATGCAAAGTAAGGGACTGAATCTAAGAATATTCTATCCAGCAAGGCTATCATTCAAAATTGAAGGGGAGATCAGGAGCTTCACGCGCAAAAAAAGGCTAAGGGAGTTTATCACTACCAAGCCAGCAATGCAAGAAATGCTAAAAAATACTCTTGTAAAAAGAAGAAATAGAAAAAGAAGAAGGAACACAGGCATAAAGAATAAAAATGGCTACAAACAAGTACCTATCAATAATAACCTTAATGTAAATGAAGTAAATGCTCCAATCAAAAGACATAGAGTAGCTAAATGGATAAGCAAACATGAGCCATATATATATTGTCTACAAGATACCCACCTCAGAAAAAAGGACTCACACAGATTGAAAGTGAGGGGATAGAAAAATATTTTTCAGGCAAATGGAAATGGAAAAAAAAAAAAAAAGCTGGGGTAGCAATATTTATGTCTAAAAAATAGACCTTCAAAGTGAAAGCCATAACAAGAGAGAAGGAAGGCCACTTCATAATACTAAAGGGATCAATACAACAAGAGGATATAACTCTGGTAAACATATATGCACCCAATGCAGGAACACCCAAATACATAAAAAAAACTTCTGAAAGATATCAAGGGAGAGATCAATAGAAGCACAATCATAGTAGGGGACTTTAATACCCCATTGACATTGCTGGATAAATCCTCTAGATAAAAAAATTAGCAGAGAAACAGCAATCCTAAACAAATCCCTAGATCAGCTGGACTTAATTGACATCTTCAGAACATTTCACCCCAAAGCTACAGAATATACATTCTTTTCAAGTGCACATGGGACATTTTCAAAGACAGACCACGTATTGGGACACAAGCAAAGTCTCTTCAAATTCAAGAAGAATTAAATCATATCAAGCATCTTCTCAGATCACAATGGCATAATACTAGAAATAAACCACAATAAAAATAAAAAAAATTCAAATACTGGAAGGCTAAATAGCATGTTATTAACAAAATAACTGAGTTACCAAAGCAAAGAAGAAATAAAAAACATTCTGGAAACAAACGACAATGAAGACACAACAATCCAAAATCTATGGAATTTTCCTGAGATGGAAGTTCATAGCATTACAAGGCCTACCTCAAAAAACAAACAAACAAAAAAAAACAAAAGAAAACAACCTGATAATAAATTATCTAACTCTATAACTTAAAGAATTAGAAAGAGAGCAACAAGAAAAGCCCAGAGTGAGGAGAAAGAAGGAAATAATAAATATCAGAGAGGAAATATATGACATAGAGACTAAAAAAATAATATAAAGGATCAATAAAAG
This sequence comes from Myotis nattereri, assembly GCF_964212035.1. Taxonomy (NCBI): domain Eukaryota; kingdom Metazoa; phylum Chordata; class Mammalia; order Chiroptera; family Vespertilionidae; genus Myotis; species Myotis nattereri. Next base: position 11,104,497 of record NC_138081.1, read on the forward strand.
CAAGAGCTGGTACTTGAAAAGATAAACAAGATTGATAAACCTCTAGCCAGGCTCACTAAGAAACAAAGAGATAGGACCCAAATAAACAAAATCAAATGAAAGAGGAAAAATAACAACAGATCCCACAGAAATACAAAAGATTGTAAAAAAAAAAAAAATACTATGAACAACTCTATTCCAACAAACTGGTCAACCTAGAAGAAATGGATATATTCCTAGAAAAATATGACCTTCCAAAACTCAATCATGAAAAATCTAAAAATCTGAATATGCTAATAACTGTGGAGGAAATTGAAGTAGTAACCAAAAAACTTCCAGCAAACAAAAGCCCTGGGCCAGACGGCTTCACAGTAGATTTTTACCAAACATTCAAAGAAGAACTAAAACCTATCCTCCTCAGACTATTCCAAAAAAATTCAAGAGGAAGGAACACTTCCAAGCTCTTTCTATGAAGCCAGCATTACCCTAATTCTAAAACCAGATAAAAACAGTACAAAGAAAGAGAATTACAGGCCAATATCTCTGATGAACATAGATGCTAAAATCCTCAACAATATTCTAGGCAATCAGATCCAGAATTATATTAGAAAGATCATACAGCATGACCAAGTGGGATTTATTCCAGTGATGCAAGGATGGTACAATACCCACAAATCAATAGACGTGATAGATTACATAAACAAATTGAGAAATAAAAATCATATAATCATATCAACTGATGCAGAAAAAGCATTTGATAAAATCCAACACCCTTTCTTGATGATAAACTCAGCAAAGTGGGAATAGAGGGATCATACCTCAACATAATAAAAGCCTTATATGACAAACCTACAGCTGACATCATACACAATGGGCAAAAACTAAAACCATTTTCCCTAAGAACAGGAAGAAGACAGGGATGCCCATTCTCACACTCCTGTTCGATAGAGTACTGGAAGTCCTAGCCATATCGATCAGACATGAAGAAGAAATAAAAGGTATCCAAATTGAAAAAGAAGAACTAAAACTGTCATTATTCGCAGATGACCTGATACTGTACATAGAAAACCCTAAAGACTCCATCAAAAAACTACTAGATTTAATAAATGAATTCTGCAATATAGCAGGACACAAAATTAACACCCTGAAATCTATGGCTTTTTTATACAACAATAATGAATGCACAGAAAGAGAAACAAACAAAAAAATCCCGTTTACCATTGCACCAAAAAAATTAAGATCCCTAGGAATAAACTTAACTAAGGAGGTAAAAGACCTGTACTGGGAAAACTATAGGACGTTGAAAAAAGAGGTATAGGAAGACATAAACAAATGGAAGAATATACCGTGTTTATGGATTGGTAGAATCAATATTAAAATGTCCATACTACACAAAGCAATCTATAGATTTAATGCAATCCCCATTAAAATACCAACGTCATATTTCACAGACCTAGAACAAACACTCCAAAAATTCATATGGAATAAAAAAAGACCACGAATAGCCACAGCAATCTTGAGAAAGAAGTTGGAGGGATCACAATACCAGATATCAAGCTATATTACAAAGCCACTGTTCTCAAAACTGCCTGCTACTGGCACAAGAACAGACATATAGACCAATGGAACAGAACAGAGAACCCAGAAATCGACCCAAGTCATTATGCTCAATTAATATTTGACAAAGGAGGCAAGAGCATACAATGGAGTCAAGACAGTCTCTTCAATAAATGATGTTGGGCAAGTGGACAGATACATGCAAAAAAATAAAACTAGACCACCAACTTACACTATACACAAAAATAAACTCAAAATGGATAAAGGATTTAAACTTAAGATGGGAAACCATAAAAATCTTAGAAGAATCTGTAGGCAGCAAAATATCAGACATATGTCATAGCAATATCTTTACCAATACAGCTCTTAGGGCAATGGAAACTAAGGAGAAAGTAAACATATGGGACTACATCATAATAAAAAGCTTCTGCACAGCAAAAGAAACCATCAACAAAACAACAAGAGAGCCCACTGCATGGGAGAACATATTTGCCAATGTTATATCTGATAAGGGCTTAATCTCTAAAATTTATAGGGAACTCATACATCTTAACAAAAGGAAGATAAACAATCCAATCAAAAAATGGGCAAAGAACCTAAATAGACACTTCGAATGTGGACCTACAGAAGGCCAAGAGACATATGAAAACATGCTCAAAGTCACTAATCATCTGAGAGATGCAAATCAAAACAACAATGAAATACCATCTCACACCTGTCAGAATGGCTATCATCAACAAATCAATAAACAACAAGTGCTGGTGAGGATGGGGAGAAAAAGGAACCCTTGTGCACTGTTGGTAGGAATGCAGCCTGGTGCAGCCACTGTGGAAAACAGTATGAAGTTTTTTCAAAAAATTAAAAGTGGAACTCCCATTTGAGCCAATAATCCTAGTTTTAGGAATATATCCCAAGAAATCAGAAACACCAATCAGAAAGGACATATGCACTCCCATGTTCATAGCAGACTTCACCCCTATGTTCACAATTTACAATAGCTAAGATCTGGAAACAGCCTAAGTGCCCATCAGCAGATGAGTGGATTAAAAAACTGTGGTGCATCTACACAATGGAAGACTACGCTGCTGTAAAAAGGAACTCCTAACATTCGCAACAGCATAGATGGACCTGGAGAGCATTATGCTAAGCAAAATAAACCAGTCAGAGAAAGATAAGTATCACATGATCTCACTCATTTGTGGAATATAATGAAAAACATAAACTGATGAACAAAAATAGATCCAGAGACAGAGAAGCAATGAACAGACTGTCATACTTCAGAGGGAAGGCAGGGAGCAGGGAGGGGGGGTAAGAGATTAACCAAAGGAATTGTATGCATGCATATAAGCATATCCAATGGACACAGATACTAGTGGGGGGTGAGGACATGTGCTGGGGGGTGGGGGTGGCAGGGGAGAGGTCAATGGCAGAAAAAGGAGATATACATAATACTATATGAAATACTGTAAAGCAGGGGTCCTCAAACTACGGCCCGCGGGCCACATGCAAATACAAATATTGTATTTGTTCCCATTTTGGTTTTTTTACTTCAAAATAAGATATGTGCAGTGTGCACAGGAATTTGTTCACAGTTTTTTTTAAACTATAGTCTGGCCCTCCAACGGTCTGAGGGACAGTGAACTGGCCCCCTGTTTAAAAAGTTTGAGGACCCCTGCTGTAAAGAATAAAGAATTTAAAAACACTAAGATGAAATACGAAGTAAATAAAATTTAAGGAGAGCAACACATGTGAAGTAAAACTCTGACAGAATGATTCCAGCAAAAAGACTTCAGAAGTTAAATGCATATAGTTTGGCTCAGAGCTGACTAAATAGGAACCTGTCTCTATAAATAATGTTGAAGGGAATTCCAAGGATGAAGAAATTTTTGGTTATATTTATTAATGTGGAATGAAACAGGGGATTGAGGAGAAAAAGGAATGAAATTAAGGGAAGGAAAATTTATCCTCAATGCCAGCACATCCCCACAATCTATGTAATATAAACACCATCATCAGAGATAATAAAATACACACATCTCAAGTGATCAAGGTATATATACAGATAGACATTTAAGTGAAACAGACTGAAGGCTGCAACAAAATGATTCTAAATGCAGAAACCAGAGCTGTGTTAACTCTCTGATAAAAGGGAAATCATTATGCAAATCGCTAGCCACTAAGAAACCTCCTATGTACATCACTCTGCAATGTACATCAAATTTTATTGCAATTGTGTACAAAGAAAATTGAAGACAAGCTGATGTATTCTGATATCATTCATTTTACCTAGTCAATGCACCCTGGGTATCCAATAGCTTTGTATGCTTATTAGCTCATAGTTGTCCTTCTTGGAGTGGTTATAATCATAAAAAGCTATCCAGCATCCTGAATGGACTGGATAATTAGAATTACAATGACTTTCATATGAATATACAGTGTCATAATTTCTTTTAAGTGCATTATCCTACTCAGTGACTACACCCCTCCCACCTTCCCTGTACTAAAGGCTGCTCTCCAAGGCAGAGATAAGTTTCTTGAGCAAAGTTGGGCTTATCTAAACCAATTTCTTCAGTTGATGGATGAGATCTCTAATATTTCATCAGGTTCACTTACCTGAACCTACTATATTTCTTTTATAACCATCTTATTCTGTTCAGAAAGTACATAAATTTTTTGTTGAACTTATTACAAGTCTGATTTGACATGCAGATAAATGAAAAGTAAACATTTTACATAATGATTTCTTACTCCTTTGTCGAAGATGCATTTCAGTATATAACTATATACTGCTGCCTAATACATTCTTCTCAGAAGAAACCATGTCAGGCACTGCAAGAAAACTACTCTGGGGCTAGGACTAGTGTTTCCATGGGAAACAACCACCCAGAAACAGAGTGAAATCATCCTCTCTGTTTAGCAATAAGGAGACAGACATTTATTACAGCACCTTTTAAGAATATCAGAAACCAATGATAGTATACAACTGTTACAACTGAGGTCAAAGCAATCTACTGTCTAAAGATAGGAACAAGGTTAACCTCTATGTTGGGTTTCTGTTTCTCAATTTACTGTGTATTTCTTTTTCCCCCTCCTCATTCTGGAATGTAAAACTCTTTTTAATTAAAGTATAGTTGACATACAATATTATGTTAGTTTCAGGTGTACAACATAGTGATTCAACTTTCATATACCTTAAAAAGCGATCACCACAGAAGTCTGCTAACCATCTGTCATCATGCAAAGTTATTGAGATATTATTGACTGTATTCCCGATGCTGTGCTCAACGTCCCTGTGACTTACTTATGTTAATCCTTCACCTTTTGGTACAAGCCCACCACCACCCAATCCTCTGGCAATTATCAGTGTGTTCTCTGTATCTATGAATCTATTTGTTTTGTTTGTTTAGTTTTTTAGATTCAAATATAAGTGAAATGATACAGTGTTTGTCTTTCTCTGACTTATTTCACTTAGCATAATAGCCTCTAGTTCCATCTCTGTTGTCGCCAATGGCAAGATTTCATTCTTTTTTTTATGGCTGAGTAATATTCAATTATATATATATATATATATATATATATATATATATATATATATACCGATAAACACCCAGGTTGCTTCCATGTCATGGCTATTATAAATAATACTGCAACCACCATAGGATGCATTTACCTTTTTGATTTAGTGTTTTCATTTTCTTTGGATAAATGCCCAGAAGTGGAATTGCTGGGTGCTTTGTTATAGCCTTTGTTTATTTGTTTTAAAAATCCTCACCGGAAGATATTTTTCCACTGCTTTTTATAGAGTGGAAAAGAGGGAGGGAGTTAAAGGGAGGAGAGAACAGAGAGACAGAGAGACAGAGACAGAGACATCGATATGAGAGCGACATTGATTGGCTGCCTCCTACAGGGCCAGGGAACGAACCTGCAACCCTGCTGACACACTAGTGCTGACACACCAACCACTAAGCACACCGGCCAGGGCATAGCTTTGGTTTTAAAGGCTATTTTGTCTGATGTAAGTATTACTGCCCCAGCTTGTTTGTTTGCTTCCATTTTCATTAAATATCTTTTTCCCTCCCTTTACTTTCAGTCTGTGTGTCTTTCAATCTGAACTGAGTCCCTTGTAGGCAGCATATTTAAGAGTTTTGTGGGTTATCTTAATCCGTTAATCCACCACCTTATGTCTTTTGAATGGAGCACTTAGTCCATTTACATTTAAAGTGATAGGCATGTACTTATTGCCATTTTAATTGTTTTCATACTAGCTTTATTCTGTTTGCCTTTACTAGTGAGATTTGTTTTCTTTCATATATTTTTTTATTTCTAATTTTGGCCTTTTCCACTTAAAGAATTCCCTTTAACATTTCTTGTAATGCCAGTTTAGTGGTGATGAATTCCTTTAGCTTTGGCTTGTCTGGAAAACTCTTTATCTCTCGTTCAATTCTGAATGAGCCCTGGCCAGGTAGGTCAGTTGGTTAGAGCATCATCCCGATGTGCCAAAATTGCAGGTTTGATCCCTGGTCAGGGCATACACAAGAATCAACCAATGAATACATAAATAAGTAGAATAACAAATCAATATTTCTCTCTCCCTTCCTCCCTGTCTCTAAAATCAATAAATAAAATATTTTAAAAATTTTGAATAATAATCTTGCCACTCAATGTACTATATATTGATTGCATTATTAGATTCATAAAAATAAAGAGCACACACATGTGCGTGCGCACACATACTCCTATTGGATTTAGCCAGAAAAATCTCTCACTCACTTTCATTATTCTGGACTCTGCTGGGAATTTCCAATAACAATATTTGAGAAGGTTAATTATTAAGTTGTTCTCCCTCTTTTTATAATTATGTTTACCTAAAACATTATTTTTTTATATAGTACATTTTTTCATTATAATAGAATTTTACCAATTTTTGAAATCTATGAAATGTTTTAGGGTGGTGTAAGGAAGGAATATAGTAAGTTCTTTCTAAAATAGAAATCTTTAGATTCTTTCTTGAAAAAGATCTAAAAATTTTTAGATCCTTTTCTAGTAACACAGCTGACTATGTATGTAAAGAAGTTCCTCTAAATGAAGAAGTGAGAGGCAAAAACAAACAAACATAAAAAATGAATTTGGAGGAAACAGAAAATCTTAAGTAACTATTTAAGAACAAAACCGAGCTCTTGAAGTTAAAAACAGGAGAGCAGAAATTTTAAAAGTCAGAAAAAAAAATATCCCAGAATGTATAGCTTAAAGACAGAACAAACGAAAAAAATCCAAAACAACAACAACAACAAAAAAGGTAAATCGTAGCGAAAAGATAAGAAAATTGGAAGATCAGTCCAGGAAAGAAAATATTCAAATAATGTAAGTTTCAGAACAAAACATCTGAGAAAATGGGTAGGAGAAAATTCAAAAAATTAAAGGATGTGAGTTTTCATATTTAAAGGGCTGAGAATGATGATAACATTGGGACCAGCCTAGATACATGATTATGAAATTTGGCACATTACAGACAGAGAAAAGCTTACAAACGTCCAGAGAGAGAATAACAAAACAAAATAAAGCAAAAAATAAAGACACATCATATATAAAAGATCAGTTTCAGATATTTTGTATCAGAATAGTTTCAGATTTCTCAACTGAAGGCAGAAAGCAATAGGAAAATGTCTTTGAATTTCTGAAGGAAAAGAAGTTCCAAACTAGAATTCTATATGTAGCCAAACTGTCAAACAAGTGTGAGAGCAGAATAAAGACATTTTCAGACATCCAAGGTCTCAAACTTTATTTCCCATGAATTTTTCAGAAAACTACTGAAGGGTATCCTCTACAAAAATGAGTGTTTATCCTAAATCATGGAGTACAAGAAATAAAAGATCCAACAAAGAGGAGAATCAAGGGGAATCTCCAGGGTGATGGTGAAGAGCGATGACCACTGTGCTCCAGGCATAGAGGGCAACCAATCTGAACAACTGAAGTAAAGTAACTAAAACAAAACAAAACAAAAGCACATAGGAATATTGATAAGTCTCATCACCATATCCTTGGCCACTGTACTCTTTGTAATCTGACAAAACTTCTGGAGGGTTTGCTCTACTAAAAAATATCACAATAAAATATCACCTCATATCATCAAAAGATAAGGGATAGCAAGTATTAGTGAGGATGTGAAAAAAGGGGAACCCTTGTGCAATGTTGGTAGAACTCTGGAACTATAAACTGTACAGCCACTATGAAAAACAGTATAGAGGATCCTCAAAAAGTTAAAGAGAGCTACCATATGATCCAGCAATTCCACTTCTGAGAATATACCCAGAGAACACAAAAACAATAATTCTAAAAGATATCTGCACCCCCATGTTCATAGCAGCATGATTTACAATAGCCAAGAAATAGAAACAACCTAAGTGTTCATGGACTGATGAATGGATAAAAATTGTTGAGCTATACATACCAGTACACACAAAAAAACCCACAACTCAGACATCAATGGTCACACAGAGCAAAATAATGTATTTTTTTAAAAGTAGTTTTAAAAAGTCACCAAAAAGCAAACAGTAACAACCCAATAACAAGCAGCAACAATAAACTCTGGGAAGAGGAAAGAATTTGATTTTCAGAGTTGTCCCATTATAATAAGAATGTACAGTTTTCAAGAAAAAATTATAAGACATGCAAAGAAATAAGGTAATATGGTCCATTCACAGTAGAAAAAGAAATTTATAAAAACTGTCCAAGAGGAAGGCCAAGCATTGACTTACTAAAGAAAGACTTTAAAAATTGTAGGCTCTAGCCCTAGCTGGTTTGACTTGGTGGATAGAGTGTTGGCCTGCAGACTGAAGAGTCCCGGGTTCGATTCCGGTCAAGGGCACATGCCTGGGTTGCGGGCTCATCCCCAGTGTGGGGGGGAGGGGTGTGTGTGTGTGCAGGAGGTAGCCGATCAGTGATTCTCTCTCATCATTGATGTTTCCATCTCTCTCTCCCTCTCGCTTTCTCTCTGAAATCAATAAAAATATATTTTTTAAAAATTGTAGGCTCTAGCTAATGTGGTCCTTGGAAGTCTATAGTTTAAAATGCTTATACTATCAGAAAATAGAAAAGACTGAAAATTACTAAATAAGACAGTCAATCAATTTGTTGTTATTGTTGTTAAAATTGTTAGAAAGAAAAGCATAGAAAAGAGAAAGAAGAGCCTGCCAGAGTGGCTCAGTAGTTGAGTGTCAACTTATGAACCAAGAGGTCACGGTTCAATTTGCAGGTTGCAGGCTCGATCCCCAATAGGGGGTATGCAGGAGGCAGCCAATCAATGATTCTCTCTCATTGATGTTTCTATCTCTCCCTCTCTCTTCTTCTCTAAAATCAATAAAAATACATTTAGAAAAAAAGAAAATAGAAAGAAGAAATAATAAGGATAAGACCCGAAAATACAGAAACAGAAAACAGTGATACAGAGAAAAACAAATCTTTGAAAAGATTAACTGAGAAAATTCCAACAAGATGGACAAAAAATAACAGAGAAAAGGGACAAATAAATAATATTAGGCATGAGAAAGATAATATAATTACAGCTTCATAAGAGATTAAAGCCCTCGCTGGGTAGCTTAGTTTGTTAGAGCATCATCCCAAGGTTGCGGATTTGATCTCTGGTCAGGGCACATTCAAGAAGCAACCAATGAATGCATAAATAAGTGTAATAACAAATCAATGTTTCTCTCTCTCTCTCCTTTCTTCTATCTATAAAAATCAATAAAAAAGAAATTATGAATAACTTTAAGTCAATAAATTTGAAAACCTATTTGAAATGGTCAAATTTATTTAAAAAATATGAAATACTAAACTGGACTTATCAAGAAACAGAAAACCAGAGTGGCCCTACAAACATTAAAATCTATATATATAAAAGGCTAATACACTAAGTGTGCAACCGTCTGGGTAATGACATCACATAGCAACACCTGGCTTCCTCTCCCTAGTGACTAGTCTCCTTGCAGTTTCTTCAGCCCAGGAACACAACTTGCTTTATAGCCAGGTGGAAACATTTCACATTGTAACCAAATGTCTGTGAAGAGTTTTCCTGCGCTTCATCTCACTTGATCCTCACAGAGGTCTTAGAGTAGGCAGATAGGAGACTTGGTGAAATCCTATTTTCTTTTCATTGGCCGAAAAATGGAGATTTACAAAGCTTAGAAACTTGACCTGACTGAAAAGAAGAAATGGTAGACCTTGAAAATAACTTCAGGTTTTCTCACTGAGCAGAATGTAGTCAAACACTGCTGCATTTAAATATTTTACCCTTTGTTCTCCCTGCATGATCTACAGTAATAACCTGCTTCGTGTTGATATTTACTGCTGTGTTGCTGACAATCACCTGAAAGAGAAGTTGGGGCACTTCACTGGGCTGGAAAAAGTTTAGCTAAATCAGAAAGCAGATCTAATTAAGCAAGTTTATTCTATATATATATAAAAGGCTAAGTTGACTCGTGCATGCACGATACATATAAAGCTCTCGCTGGCGCCAATCGCATGTGTGTGTTTCCATCTGTCATTGTCGATCGTGAATTTGGTTGACACTTCTATTATAGAGAAAGGGCGAAAAGCGATATTAAAAGATTTCTTCTAATTAATTTCCTTTCAATGTGCACAAATTCGTGCATCAGGACAATAGTATTTAATTAATAGCCAATAGGCTTCCCACAAGGCCTAGAAGGTTTTACAGGTGAGTTCTACCAGACATTCAAAAAACAATTTTAAATATTATACAAATTTCTTTCAGGAGAAAGAAAAAGAGGCAATACAACACATTTTATGAGGCTGATAAAACTTGAAAAAATCAGACTAAGAATATACAATAAAATTCTAGTTGACCTGACTCATAAATATAAATGCAAAACTAACCAAAATTTGGCAAAACAAATTCAATATTGCATAAAACAATTCATCATGACCAAATTAAGTTAATTCCAGGAATTCCAGGTATGTGCAACATTAGAAAATCTTACAATATTATCCATCTGATTAACTTTAATTGAGGAAAAACTATGATCATCTCAATATTTCCTGAAAAAGCATTTGATAAAATTCAACCAGTTTTTAAAAAATTTAAAAATTCATAGCAAGTCAGAAATATAAAGCAATTCCCTTTACCTAACAATGGGCCTCTATCAAAATCCTATTACCAAATGCCTTTTTCAATGGTAAAATAGAAGCATGCTCTTAAAAACAAACAAATATGAGAAAAATAACCACCAACGCTCCTTCTGATCAATATTATCCTGAGATCCATGATCAGAGTAAGAGAAAGAAATTGGGGTAAGGGGGCGGGGGCAACAAATGAAATTACTGTCCATGTAAAAAACCCCAAAGAAACTGCTAGCAAGTATGGTAAGAGAGTTTAGCAAAATGAAAAGTCCAAATCCAAGAGTCAATTGCATTTCTACACATTCTGTAATAAATGTGCAGAATATAAGGAATAACGCTAGCAAATAGATATGCAATATGTGGGGAAAATTATAAATTTGTACTGAATGACAATAAAGACCAAAATAAATGGGGAGACACAAATGTTTGTAGATAGGAAGAACCAATACTGTACAGATGCCAAAGTAATGTTCCATCTCTTAAACCTAGTGATGAGGAATGGGTCTTCATTTTATTAATACTCATTATTTAAACAGTATATAAACAAGATATACATTCTTTGTACATAAGGTATAGTTCACAAAAAAATGTTATAGTCCAGGTAATATTGCTTTTAAGAAACATTTTAAAGAAATAGTCTTAAAGAGGTTTGTAAAAAATTTTTACAGGTGTATCAAATGTTTAGCAAAAAACCCCCAACTCACTCTCTCACTCTCTCTCTCTCTCTCTCTCTCTCTCTCTCTCTCTCTCTCTCTCTCTCTCAAACACACACACACACACACACACACACACACATGTGTGCACACATAACACTCAATTAATAATAGAAAAACTGGAATAAAATCAGAAGAGATAATGGAGGCAATGGCAAAGATGTTGGTGTCCAGCTTAAGGCCTGGGTTGATAACTGAGAAGATAAATAGGGCCAGGGACTTGAATGGAATTTTGCCCAAATCCAAGCATGACTAAGTGGGCTGTAGTGGAGATGCTGACCCTTTTGTACTGGTCAACAGGCAAGCTGCACTCGGCACCCCTCCTCAGTCATCCAGTATCCCCTTTTGGCAGGCTGGCTTTTTAGGGCTTAGTAGGAAAACCTTAAGCCTAACTTAAGTGGCTGACTCAGTCGGAAGGTAAGTACAAAATTAGAGTATATTCTGTCCTTAAATTTCACCTTAAAAGTTTCCTTTTCCTTTTAAGCTTGCAATTGATTCTTTCTGTAAAGTATCTTGTGATAGTGTGAATTAGGCTACATAAAAATAAAGTACACTGCATTTTATAAAGTTTTACTGCTTCTCTGCTATAACCTCAATGTGCTTGATTCTCCAAGCCTAATTTGTATATCTTTAGACTCCTGGGTAGTTTCACCTTATGAAGAATTCAATAAAATGGTATTAAAAGAGACAAAGACTGCTGTCAGATATAAAATCCTTTTTATCTCTCATCTGAACCTAGGCCTCTGACAAATGGTTCTTTTGGATATGTAAAATGCATCCCCCACCAGCAAAGGCCTGCTTAGCTAATACAGGAGTTAGATCAGTTAACATTTACAAACTGGAATAACTCATCTTAATGTTTTTAAGAATTAAAGTTGTAAAGGTCTTCACAACTAGTATTTCCTAACAGTCACATAATTGATAAGGAAAATCAGTGTTTTCAGGTCTCCAAAGACAGGGCAACAGTTTGACTGGGGTATATTCAATACCTTCTGAATTACTTCAAATGTCAGAAGAAGACAATGCTTGAATATGATGGCCAATTCAACAGAAAAACATTTCTAGGATAAAAGACCTCCAGGCTTTAAAGGAAATTTTGTCTCATCTTGCATAGCGTATACTGACAAAAATACACTGGCTTCATAGCAAATCTAAATGTTCAGGATTCTTTTAGTTTGGACTCAGCTGGCTGCTATTTGGCTTCAACCTTGCCCTTTGGAAGGGTGTTAAAAGCCCAAGATCTGCTTTAGTGTCATTTCTGGCATCCCTGAATAATGTGACATGAAGGTTCCTATAAAATCTAATTCATATAACAACCAAAGTAATGAGAACAAAGTACGCTGTTAGGATTTCCAGTTAGCATCTGATTACTCACTTTTAAACAGAATTCAGCATGCTAGATGCAACTTGGAATGAAAGTTTCTTCTGTACTTTTGGTATTAAAATTTAATCAGCTGAAGTTTGAATTTGCATTCATTATTATAAAAGTAAAATGCTAATACAGTCATGATCATGGCATTAAAATTATTAATTTTATGTACAAAATTAACTATTAAAACCCAGAATGGTCAAATAAATGAGATTGTTTAATATTGCAAGTATTAAGAAATAATAGATTTACTAGTTATCTTTAGAAAGAACATTGTCTTTTTAAATCAAAATATGCCTATAAGCCCTAGCCGGTTTGGGTCAGTGAAAAGAGTGTCCAACCTCGGTTGCAGGCTCGATCTCCAGCCCTGGTAGGGGCATGTGCGAAGGCAACTAATCGATGTGTCTCTCTCACATCAATGCTTCTCTCTCTCTTCTCTCCCTTCCACTCTCTAAAAATCAATGGAAAAATATCCTCCAGTGAAGATTAACAAAAAACAAAAACAAAAACAAACCTATCAGATTAAAACAAAATACAGGCCAACTACTATTAAATATTAGATAATATCATAATTCTAATCTAATATTATTTAGTAAATTATTATTCATAGCCTTAAGCAAAACCCTCTATTTAATTTTAGTTATTTTATTCCATTTAGAATATGAATTTCAAGAAACAAGTCCATCTGAGAAATCATGTCATGTGAGGATAAATTTAAAGTAGATGTCAACTTTGTCATGTCAAAATTTCACAAGAAGGAAAGATTCCAAAGTAACATATAATATCCATGATAAATTACCTTCAGTTTAAAGGAAGAAAAGACTACAGAATAAGAGAAAAAAGAGCTGCCCCAAAATATCTTGCTCCTCCTCAGACTTTACTTAAAAGAGCCTACAATGACCACAGGATCAATTAAACAGGTGAAGGTACTGAGAATTCTGGTTCCAACATCAGTTGGCCAAATTTTAAAATTCTAACTACTAAAAATGTAATAAAATTATAATAATATTTATATTTGGAATAAATACATTTTCAGATTTATTTTAATTTGCCAAAAGTCTACTCTGTGATATTTTTCATCTCAATTTTCCATTTTTCAAAAGTATGTATTTGAAATACCTTTAACGTGATATTCTGTATTGTGTAAAAAGAAAAGATACTTGAAGCTAGAATTAAAAATGATGTATTTAAAAGAATTTACTCTTGGACATTCACTGTACTCAAGTTAAATAAATCACATTTCTTTTTCAACCACTATTATGTTTCTGGATGAAAATCTTTATATATTTGTTTGCTGTGTGAGATTAAATTAAATTAAATCTAGAATTATAGGACAAAAGCCATAGGAAGGTATCTAATGTGCATTATTCAGAAGTTAATAACTGGTCAGAATGAAAGAAATTATGAGTAATGGCCACAAGATTTAACATATGGATTTGGGAGAAACCTTCCAAAAGTATATAATTTACTTTGTTCCACCTGTGCACAGAGGAGAAATCAGCCAAATACATAAGATATTCCACTAAATTATTGGGAAAGGACTTGCGCATATGCCAAATTCATGCAGAATCATAGAGAAGAGTGAATTCAGAGTGTGTCAGACATTTGTGGCGAAGAGACCTGAAATTCAAGAGAGAAAAATAATGGTCCGTTTCATTAGCATTCCACATTCTCAGACTAGGTGGCATCACCTTGATTTGAAATGCATGTGCTCACCTCACACCAATAGGATATTCTCCCTTCTCAGACACCCTTTCTAATCACAGCCCATAGGGCTGTCGTCTAAAGTGAAATGTAATCTCCAAGTGACAAATATACAATGATGGAAAAAGTATTTTCCTCACTCAAGTGAAATCTAGTTTTATGATGCTCTTGCTCAAGAGACATCTGTTAGCATATTTGGATTTAAATGTTCAGATGTGCACTTTGTGCCAAGAAAACTGCTCTGAAAAGAAATCTGCTTTAGTAAAACAGCTTCAAGGTTAGCAGTTTAATTGGCTGGAGCCAGACTGTGTTGGTAACTAGGGCCCCTCTCCTATTTGCCTTGTACAATGAGAGTGGCATCGGCTCTCCAACATTAAGAGCTGCTTTGTTTGACTTTTTAAGAAAAGAAAAAAGGAAGATGGTATAACTTAGTACCTATATTACTGATTAGGGTTACAGTCTACTTATCTATATACATAAAACCCTAATATGCAAATAGAACGAATGGCGCAACAAACAACCGGTCTCTATGATGTGCATTGACAACCCGGGGTTGTATTGCAGAACATGACAGGCGTCGGCAGCAGGCAGTAGGGTGCGGAACATGGCAGACATTGGCCGTGGTGGGATGGGGAAGCAGGTAAGTGGGGGTGCCAGACCGAGGCAGGGCACTGGTCGCTGTCATCAGGGAGAGCCTCTGGTGGTTACTGAAAATGCTTTGCTCCCACACACTGCGGTCCTGTCGGGTGCTCGCACCTGCTATCAGCGCCCAGTGCTTGGCACTGGCCCCAATTGCCCCTAAGGGCTTCTCCACCTCCCCCTGCTCCTGAGGGGCGATTGGGGCAGCAGCTGCCACTCGTACTGACTGACAGCGCCGGCCCTGCTTGAACCCGCTGCTGGCACCAGCCCCAATCGCTCCACGCCATCAGTGGGTGCAAGCAGCGGCGGCGGCGGGAGTGGGGCTATGGGCAGACAAGGGATGGGGGCTATGGTGGAAGGGGCCCAGCAGGGGTGTGGAGGATGGGCCAAGACCCGCCCCTGTGCCCACCACTGCCTCGCAGCCCACGATTCCTTTCAAGGTGCACCAATTTGTGCACTGGGCCGCTAGTATGTTTATAATGATTTTTTTAAGAGCTTTATGTTTTTCACTGAGGAAAAAAAGAAAAAGATGCTTTGGAATAGTGAGCTATTTGTGTGTTTTTTCTGCACACAGTGTTTTAGCTTTTTCCTATCTCTTCACTGTATTACTAGAGTTCATATTGACTAAAAGAGAATGTATCAACTGAATTTAGTGTGTTTAGAGATTTGATATGGTTCTTTTCAAATGAAGTGTGTTGAAAACAGCAGTACCCATCAATCCTTTGGCCAGTAGGATAATACAGATCCTTTGTATATATAAAAACACCTATTCTATTTCTAAACTTTAACCTTGAAGTGACCCTGTTTCTAATAAATACTAATACCAAAAACCAGAGAATCATTTAAAATGGAACTTAAACTTCATGATTTCTGAAATATTAAAATGCCATCATAAAAGCTACATTTTTAAGGGGTTACATAAATTGTGTTTTATGATGCACTGTCTTACCCTTTCTCAAGAATGAAATCTGAGTTATGTTAGGTCACAGGTTTTATATTAGCAAAAAAGATTTTTAAACAAAGGGAGAAAATGACAATAGTACAACAATAATTTATTTTTAGGACTATGAAATGTACCAAACTCTTCATTTGAATTTGAACTGTCTTTAACAGGCAGGAAACCTGTGATAATTTATAGTATAGAGATTAATAAATAGCGATGAGAATTTAATAATCCTTTAAACTTATTTTTACCACATTTTAAAGATATATATCTAGAGCCAAATTTCTTTCTGCTTACCCTTGTTGGGAAAGTTTCATTTTCTTTATCTCAATACATAAAATCTGCACCTTTGTTCACCAGAGAAATATGCTTAAGATGTGGTCTGTTTCATGGCTTGATACACCACAATATATTGTTAGTGATACATTACTGTACCAAAAAACAAGCAAATGCAATACCATGTTCTTTGTACATTTCAAATAGAGCCAGGAATTTTCAGAATACTCTCCTTTAACCCTTCAATATCAATATCGCCACCAACACACATGTATTAAAATCTGCACTACACATATAGCCCTGTGATGGATATTGCTGGGTGTTCACATTCATTCATAACTGAATGTATGTTAGAGTGACTTTACAGTAGACAGAGATTTTATGAAAAAATGCAGTAATTATTCATCACCTGTTTCAAAAACCAATCACTTGAATACAGCCTAAATTAATTATTGTCAGCTGATGTGATGAAGAAATAGCATAAAAAATCAAGAAGACTAATTCACCTGAAGAAAAAAATGAATAAAAATTAGATGCCTTAATCTATTATATGTTAGCTTTAAAATCCTGGGCACTAAGAATATTAAACTATACCAAAAGGTACATTTTACAGGTTATATTTTTCTCTGGTTCCTGGTGCCTCAAGCTTCATGTTAGTGATTTATGACTTATATTGTCAGTCAAATCTCTTAATAAAAATAGAGCTTTATATCATTCAGTTGGGACTAGAATTTTTTCCTATCTCTCTCTGTAGAGTCTTACATACATATTGAATATATTCTAGTAGTAATTATGAAATAAAAGACTTTAGGGACATCACTGATTGTCATTATATGCCACTCAAACTTCTTTCTGATGGTACAATGTGGTGAATGGAAATAGCTAACTGCTGGGGCTGTCACATATCTGAGTGTGCTGGACTTTACAAACACAGAGGCTTTCATTCTTCCTGTGTGGCAGAGACACTTCCAGACATGTTCACGGTGCCGTCACATCAGGCTCTTTGGACTTGGGAAACCTAGCCTTCCTACACAGGCTGTCTCAAACACATTAATCTCTACCATGCAGTCAAGAGAGGAGTTTCCAAAGTGGGGTGCATGCACTCCAGGGGATTGTAAGATTCTGTTCATTGATTACAAAAAGAAAATACTAGAATTTATATTACCATTACCTTTATTGTATACTTTTAAAATGTCTGTTTTATAATGTGCGTAATAGTAAGGAGTATATATTTAAGATTTATAAATGAGTAAATATACCTGTTATCAGGATTGTCCACTTGAAAATCTTTTTTGTAACAGCCTTATTAAGTTATAATTCACATATCATCAATTCAATGGGTTTCAGTATATTCACAGAGGTGTACAATCATCACCATAATCAATCATCACCTCAGAAAGCAATCCTGAATCTCTCAGCTATCAATCTCCCTACTTCTCCATTTCCCTAGCTCTAAGCAGCCAATAATTTACTTCCTATCTCTATAGATTTGCCTAATCTGGACATTTCATATAAATGGAATCATACAATGTGTGATATTTTGTGACTGAATTATTTCACTTAGGATAATGTTTTTAAGGTTTATCCATGTGTGGTATACATTAGTGCCTCATTCCTTTTAAAGGCTGAGTAATATTCCACTGCATAGCTATACCACATTTTGTTTATCCATTGATCAGTTGATAGACATTGGGTTTTTCTGTCTTTTGGCTATTGTGAATAATTCTGTTATGAACATTCATGTTCAAGTTTTCATGTGGACATATGTTTTCACATCTCTTGGGCATACACTTAAAAGCAATTGCTGGGTCAAATGGTAACTCTATTTTAACTTTTTTAGGAACTGTCAGACTGCTTTCCGAAGAGGCTGTCATTTTTATATTGCCACCAGCAGTTATAAATGTTTTAATTTCTCTACATCCTTGCCAACACCTGTTATCAAACTTTTTGATTCTGACCATCCTGCTGGGTGAGCAGTGGTGTCTCGTAGTTTTAATTGGCATTTCCTCAATGACTAATGATGTTGATGGTTTTTTAACTAATGGTTTGCATGATCAGAAAAGCTGTAAGACCACTGGTACACAGTTCTTTAGCAATTTCAGGGGCAGTTATCCAATGAAAACCCCAGGGAGCATTCCGAAGTAAAAATAATAGTTCATATTTAAGACATTTAGCAACTCGTGGACAAGAAAAAAGGAGCACCCTTAGATGACATATAAATCAAGACAAAAGCATGGGAAACTCGAGGGGGAATCAAAGATCAACCAGGGGTAGACATCTAGACACCACCTTCATATGAAGGCCTTGTACTACTCTGAGGAACATGTAGAGAACCACCTTCACTGTCATCACTTAAGCTGACATATAGCTCCACTCTTATTACAAAGGGCAGGGGCAACAATGACTTGGTTGCTTCCTGGGCACACCATGAGCAGTCCACAAAAGGAAATCTTAGGGACAACTTTGAGGGAGGCACTCTACAAGGACCTAGAAGCCACTGCCTGTGTCTGGGAGAACTCTCCTATAGAACTCAAAGAACTGTGTCAGATTTTTAAAATACAGCAAAATATAAGCAATTTAAAGAACTGCCCTTTAAAAAAATTATATATCCACTCTATATTTTGGTATATGAAACAACAGTGACACTCAGCATTTTTACTTAGCAAAGCTGCTTTTGGAAATTGCACAGGTTGGTGAAATGTGAAAGTCTAGGAACTGCTGCTTCAGTAGATGCCTTCCACTCTGGAAGGGACCTCCCTAACTTACTCCATCCATTCCTGCTGTTTCCCTATCGTCGGGACATCGAGTCTTCAAATGCTACCCATTTTTATGACTCACTTCTTATTCATTCAGTCAGTATGTCAGTCAGTTTACTCAAATATTTTGAGAGCATCTAAGCGGAAGGCACCATGCTTGACTGAAAGAATTAGAAATGTATGCACCAAGATGATCAGCTCATGAACCCTACTCTCAAGGTGTTTATATATTATGCTCTCCATCAAGTCTTCAGTGATAGACTGATTAACAATTTATGAATCATATCGTCTGTTAATGGAATGACGAAGGACCAGAATATTTAAAATCAGAGTTGCTGTGGAAAATCTAGCACATATATAGGTCACAGTACCTACCACCCGGTACAGCCTCAAAGGGAAGGGTTTTTGGAGGAGTCACAACTTTAAATAGGAAAGAGGGCAATAATAAAGGTTTGTACCTTAAGTCAGGTCTGCAAAGCAGAGCTTCCTATCTTCCTAAATCTAAGAACTAATATCAACATCTTCTGATTATTTTACCAAGAAAGAAAATGCTCTAATGATTAATTCTTCTTAAATTAATCCTTTTTATACAGATAACACCAGAGTGGTTGTTTCTGAATAAAAAGTCTCCTTTTTCTTTTTTCAGAACCATTCCCTCTCTAATCCTTACCCTGCTGAATTTAATTGCCTGGCAATGCCAAAACAATGTCTGATCCTAATAGGTCAGCATTGATCGCTCTAAACCAATTGGTTCCTTCATTAGCAAGAAAATGAAGTAAAGAGAAAAGGCAGGTGGCTCAGGAACAGGCAGCTGGGCTTTTGCTCCTCTTGCAGCGCCTCTCTCTCATTACATAGTAGCTGATCGATTGGCAAGTTGTTCAAAATCCACAAAAACTATTCATCATTTTTGACACAGGCCTGTTTTAACAGGCCATTCAACTCAAGATTTGGATACCCCAGACAGTTTATTTGTGGGGCCCATCACATTTCTTTCTAGACAGACCTCTCTGAAGACGACAAAGGAGGCCACATCACCCAAACAACCACACCCTGGCAGTGCCCAAGTAAGGCCCTGAGTGAGAAATCCCAGCTGAGTTCTGGAAGCAAAAGTTTCCCAGGCAGAGGGTCCTTCTCCCAGAGTCTGGATTTTATGGCATTGGAATGGCAGGTGTGGTGAGGAACTAGTCTCTTGGTGATACCAGCAAGTGGAAGTAAGCAGGGATCTAAAAACAGCATCACCAAAGGGAAGGAGAAAACATACACAGAAAATGCACAATACGTTCAGACTGCACCACTGTCGTTGGCAGAAGTAAACTAAGGAAGAGAGCAGACTAAGAGTTTTGTCAGATGGCCTAGGGCAGTGGTCGGCAAACTCATTAGTCAAAAGAGCCAAATATCAACAGTATAACGATTGAAATTTCTTTTGAGAGCCAAATTTCTTAAACTATATAGGTAGGTACACTGTTATTAACTTAATTAGGGTACACCTAAGGCTTAGGAAGAGCCACACTCAAGGGGCCAAAGAGCCGCATGTGGCTCATGAGCCGCAGTTTGCCGACCACGGGTAGGAAACGACCTCTCTGCCAGAATCAATGAGTCACTTACTCCTGAGGCAAGAAGACCTGATCCCCATGACACTGCTAAGCGCTGCTTCAAGCTAGGAAAGCAGACCAGGGGAGGGTGGTATGACCCAGTCTTGACTGAGCATCTACTATTCTAGGATACAACAGACACTTCACGTAGATACATTGCTGAGCCTGATGACAACCTTATGAAGGGGTCATTTCTAGCCTCATCTTCATACTAAAACAATAAAACTCAGAGACATAAAGTAACATTTAACCACACATAGCCAAAAAGAAGTGGCAGTCAGAATTTGAATGTTGTTCTGTTTAATTGCAAAGCCCTTTTAAAAACCTCTAGTAGGGAATTTGAAAACAAAAATAAAAAAAACAAATATAAAATTAATTTATAAAGTATAAAAATAAAGAAAAATATAAAACAAGACAATGATTTTTAAAAGAAACAAAAAGAGGGGAACAGGTTATCACATTCTATATACTGTGTTATTGCTTTATTCCCAGTGAGTTTTGGTAATTGACCCCTGGGTCCTGCACATTCTAAGAGGAGGGACCAGTACTGTTGACAACAAGCCTTCCTTACACTTGCTGCCTTTCTACATAGCCAGCAGGTAGCTGAAGAAAACTGGCCTTAAAAACAATCAAATGTGAAAGTAGTAGGTCAATTTTCTCCTAAATTTCAAATCCAGAAACACAAAGTTTATTTCAACTTACAGATCAGTAATTCCTTGTCTTAGCAGAATCAAGATCTAAGAAAAACTACTCACTTTTCATACAATCTGAAGCTTCACCATAGTTACTCAATAAAAAGCATTTGCCAATATGTTGAATTTATTCACCATTCACAAAACACCTTTCATGCTCAAGATACAGTCAAGCCTGAATGAACATGGCTATAAATACAAATATAAATTATCTGAAATATCATTACAACGTTGACTTAGAGGGGAATACCAGCAATGATTGAAGTAGGAAATAATCAAAAGATGAATTTTTATCAATAATCAAATTTACCACTAATGACAGACCCACTGAAATGCTGAGCTTCTCTAATTCTTTATACCATTAAAAAGAATAGGGGGAAAGATAAGGAGAAAGAAAGAGACATTCTTTTGGGGCCTGTCATCTGTGCTAGGCACTATGTTATACCCTCAGAATATGAAATGAAAAGACCAGGGCACTGCTCTCTAGGAGTTCAGAGTCTGGTAGAAGAGACAAGACATAAATCATTAATCCATCTAGTCACCCATTCTTCCTTCATCTCTCCAACCAACTATTTACTGCAATGTGTTGCCAAGCACTGTGCTGGTATTGGGGAATAAAACAATGAGCCAGAAAGAAAGGGTCTCTGCACCTATGAACTCAGAGTCTAATGGGGGAAACAGCAGCTATAATAAAGTGTGGTAAGTATTATGATAGGAGAAAGACATGGTACTCTGATAGCATGGTATAACAATGCCAATGGCGAAGGGCAAACGAGAGAAAGGCAAACAAGGAGAAGATAAACAGCAGAGAGAATTATTTTGTGGTGAGAATAAATCCAGGCATGCATGTTAGAAGGACTTAAAGAAATTCTATAGATGCACCATTCAGTGGTAGCCAGCCTCCTATATGGCTCCCAATGGTTATCTTCTGTTATTCATGCCCTTCCCTTCCAAACCAACGTATTATGGAAATGATGATGTGTGACTTCTGAGGTTAGGTTAAAAAAATATTATGGCATCTGCTCTGTTCTCTCGTGGATCACTCTGGGGGAAGACAGCCACATGCTGTGAGGTTGCTCCAGCAGCCCTCTGGAATGCAAAACTGGAAAGAAACGAAGGCCTCTGCCAACAGCCTGTGTCAACTCACCAACCATGTAAGTGGACATCTTCAAAAGTGAATCCCTCAAGGTTAGCCTAGTTTTCAGATGACTACAGCACTGACTGACATTCTTGCTACAATCCCATAAGAGACCTCAAGCTAGAACCTTACCCAGCTAAGCTAGTCTCAAATTCCTAATAAAAAACGTGAGATAATAAATGTTTATTGTTTTAGTTATTATGTTTGGGGTAATTTGTTACCCAGCAGTAGCTAAGCAATACACATCACATTTAAGATGGGAAGGAAGTAGCTGAGACCAGAAGCTAGAAGGGGCTAGTGGAACTTTGAACAAAAGGGTGTTAGGCTTGACCCTGAAAACAATGGGGTATATCATGTGTTCCTAACATCATCATCATAAAGATGGTATAAAGGATATGTTTATTCAATGGACTGTGGTTTCATAGGTATATACTTACTTACAAATTCATCAAGTTGAATATGTTAAATGTACACAGCTTTTATATCAATTACTAGAGGCCCAGTGCACGAAATTTGTGCACTGGGGGGGGGGGTTGTCCTCAGCTCAGCCTGCACTCTCTCACAGTCTGGGACCACTTGGGGGATGTCTGCCTGCTGGCTTGGGGGATCAGGCTTAAGCCGGCAGTCAGATATCCCTCTCTCAGTCCGGGACCCCTCACTCCTTACCACCCACTGCAGCAGAGCCTGGCTTCTGGCTGAGTGGCGCTCCCCCTGTGGGAGCTCCTTACCACCCACCTGCGTTCACTAGCTGTGAGTCTGGCTTCTGGCTGAGTGGCTGTGGGAGCTCACTGACCACTATGGGGCAGCTCCTGCATTGAGCATCTGCCCCCTTGTGGTCAGTGTGCGTCATAGCAACCAGTCATTCCGCAGTTTGGTCTATTTGCATATTAGGGTTTTATTATATAAGATACCTAAATAAAGTGGTTTAAAAACATGTAATAAATCATATCAAATACTGACTACATGTTGAAATTATATTTTGGATATCTTGGTTTAAATAAAATATTAATTTCACTTGTTTCTTTTTATCTTTTTTAATGTAGCTACTAGAAAATTAAAAATAACATATTTCTATTGGAAAGCACTGTTCTTCAGGACCTGAAATAATACAGTAAATAATTTAGGCAAGAAAAGGTCAGCTAGTTGTTGCAATGAAGGTATAGAAAAGAGGATGAACTGGAAAAGAGTTTCAGGAGAAAAAAACTGCCAGAGCTGAAATGACTGGATATGGAAGAGGGAGAAATGAAAGACGTGCCCAGCTTTCTGGATGGGGCAACTGGGTGTCCTTCCCTGAGGAGAGAACATGTGGGCGTGTGGCATTAGTAAGCTTGAGAAATTCTGCTGTAAATTTGAGGTGCTCTGTGTTGCTCTAAGGAAGCTACGCGGTGACCATTTCAGTGAACTGAAAGCACAGGAGACAGATCCAGGCAGGAGATGAATACCTTTGGTTGACTAATGTCATATGAGCCCATGAGATTGCCTGGGAAGAGTATACAGCGTGAGAAAAACAGAGAACACAAATAAACAAATACATTAGGGAGATTGTTCTAGCTTGTGAAGGACATTATTTCAGAAACAGAGCAGGATCAAAGGACAGTGAGTGATGGGGTAAGGTTGGGTGACTAGTTAAGTCTGGGAATAACATAGATGGAAGCAAGGAAGGCAGCTGGACAAAGGAGAAAGAGCCTTCTATATAGAAGAAACACCAAGTGCAAAAAGAGTTGTGAAGCAGCCTGACAAGTTCAGAGAAGCAACAAGTCTGGTACTATCTATAATAACAAAAGTGTAATATGCTAATTAGACCAGACATCCTTCCAGAAGTCCTTCCGGACAACCTTCCGGACGAAGCTGCAGCAGCAGGGGCCATGGCCAAGGCAGCCATAGTGGCAGTGGCAGGGGCTGAGGCAGAGGTCCCAGGCCACCGCACTGAGGCAGAAGCAGCCACCACAGCGATGGGGGCTGAGCCCCTTGCATGAATTTTGTGCACTGGGCCTCTAGTTGGAATATAAAGTATGAGGAATGAAACAAGGAGACACCAGGCACCAGGTGGGCACAGACTGGGCAGATCATGAAGGGATTTGTATTTTAAGCTAAGGACCTTGGATTTTATTCCACAGGCAAAGGGGAGTCCTGCAAAGTTTTAAGTAGAGAAGTGACATACCCTAATTTTACCTTTATAACATTCAAGGTACATGGTCCTAACTACAAGGGGCCCCCATTCACTTGACCCTGATATATCACTGGGTTCCATGGAGCTCAATTTGAAAACCACTCGACTAGATGACTTCTCTAGACCTTAAAATCTTCTCTAGACCTTAAAACAGACTATGGTTAAAGGTGAGAGGAGCATAAAAATGTACTTGTGCTAATGTACATGTCTCTCTCTTTCCTCTCTTTCTCCTTCTCTGTTCCTTCCTCTTATTCACTCTCCCTCAGGTAATAATATGCATTGGTAAGCCTGAATATTGGGAATATGTGGGCATACCAAGAGAACAATCCTCACTTTGCAGTAGTTTATCATATATTCAGGCAAAACACTCAGGAAAAAGAAGTAAATACCCTCTTGATGGTTGTCATTTAACAACTTAAATTAAAAACACACAATGAATCAGAAAGAATAATGCATCCCTGTATTCATAACAGCATTATTTACAACTAGAGGCACAGTGCATGAATTCGTGCACCAGTGGGGTCCCTTGGCCTGGCCTGTGTGGGATCAGGCTAAAACTGGCTCTCCGACATCCCCCAAGGTGTCCCAGATTGCAAGAGGGCGCAGGCCAGGCCGAGGAATCCCACCGGTGCACGATCGGGGTTGGGGAGGGATGTGGGAGGTTGGCCAGCAAGGGTGGGACTGCAGGAGGGCTCCTGGGCATGTCCAGTCCATCTTGCTCAGTCCTGATCAGCCAGAACCCAGCAGCAAGCTAACCTACCAGTTGGAGTGTCTGCCCCCTGGTGGTCAGTGCACGTCATAGCAACTGGTCAACGTGGTGATGGTGGCAGGGGCTGAGGCAGAGGTGATCAGTGCACATCATAGAGAGTGGTTGAGCAGCCTTAGCATATCATTAACATATTATGCTTTGATTGGTTGAATGGACAACCGGATGACTGGACACTTAGCATATTAGGCTTTTATTATATAGGACTAGAGGCCCGGTGCACAAAAATTTGTGCACTCGGGGGGGGAGGGGGGGTTCCTCAGCACTGCCTGTGCCCTCTCGCAGTCTGGGACCCCTCAGGAGATAACGACCTGCTGGCTTAGGCCTGCTCCCGGGTGGCAGAGGGCAGGCCCAATCCCTAGGTGCAGCCCCTGGTCAGGCTCAGGGCAGGGCCGATTGGGGAGTTGGGGCGCCGCCCCCTGTCATGCACAGAGCAGGGCGGATCTGGAGGTTGCGATGCCACCCTCAGTCATGCTCAGGGTAGGGCCGATTGGGGGGTTGGGGCACCGCCCCGTCACACTCAAAGCAGGGTCGATGGGGAGGTTGCGGCGCCACCCCGTCACGCACAGAGCAGGGCCAATCAAGGGGTTGGGGCGCTGCCCCCTGTCATGCACAAAGCAGGGCCCATCAGGGGGGTGGGGCTCTGTACCCTGTCACGCACAGAGCAGGGTCGATCAGGGGTTGGGGAGCTCACCCTGTCACGTACAGAGCAGGGCCGATCAGGGGGTTGAGGAGCTCACCCCGTCACTCACAGAGTAGGGCCGATAGGGGAGTTGGGGCACCACCCCCTGTCACACACAGAGCAGGGCGGATCAGGGGGTTGGGGCGCCGCACCCTGTCACACTCAGGGCAGGGCCGATGTGGAGGTTATGGCTCTACCCTGTCGTACACAGAGCAGGGCCCGTGGGGGGTGGTTGGGGCGCCGCCCTCTATCACCCACAGAGCAGGGCCGATCAGGGGGTTAGGGCGCCATCACTGTCACACTCAGGGCAGGGCCGATGGGGAGGTTATGGCTCTACCCCGTCACACACAGAGCAGGGCCCGTGGGGGGGGGGGTGTTGGGGCTTCACACCCTGTCACACACAGAGCCGCAGGGTGATCAGGGGGTTGGGGAGCTCCCCCCTATCAGGCACAGAGCAGGGCTGATCAGGGGGTTGGGGTGCCTTCCCCTGTCACAAACAGAGCAGGGCAGATAGGGAGGCTGTGGCCCCACCCCCTGTCACACACAGAGCCGCAGGGCGATCAGGCGGTTTGGGCGCTGCCCCCTGTCACGCTGATCCTGGTGCCGGGAGGCCTCACGGCTCTGCTGATCCCAGTGCTGGGAGGCATATTACCCTTTTACTATATAGGATAGAGGCCTGGTGCATGGGTGGGGGCAGCTGGTTTGCCCTGAAGGGTGTCCTGGATCAGGGTGGGGGTCCCCACTGGGGTGCCTGGCCAGCTTGGATGAGGGGATGATGGCTGTTTGCAGCTGGTCACACCCTCTTCAGGGTGGGGGTCCCCACTGGGGTGCCTGGCCAGTCTGGGTGAGGGGCTGAGGGCTGTTTTCAGGCTGGCGGGTGACTGAAGCTCCTAACCGCTCCTTTTTTTCTTTTTCTTTTTTATTCTGGGCCAGCTTTAGCTCTGAGGCTTGGCTCCAGCTGAAAGCAGGTATCTGGTTTGTTTGTGTTCTATAATCGAAACACTGTTTCAACTCCAGCTCTGAGATCCCGGCTGGCTGTAAGCACGTTACTGGGGTTTTGTTTAGCTTCGATATTTATAACAATGTTTCAAACTGCAAGCTCAGAGGCCGGCAGCAGCAGGCGGGGAACGTTGGATTACTCCGTCACTGAAGCAAGCAAGCCTCATGTTAGCTTCAAGCTGCCTGGTTGCCGGCCACCATCTTGGCTGGCAGTTAATTTGCATATCACCCTGATTAGCCAATGGGAAGGGTAGCGGAGTTATGGCTAATTACCATGTTTCTCTTTTATTAGATAGGATAGCTAAGATTTGGAAACAGTCATAGTGCCTATCAGTAGATGACTGGATAAAAAAAGCTGTGATACATTTACACACTGGAACACTATGTGGCTGTAAAAAAAGAAGGATCTCTTACCCTATGAGACAGCATGGAAGGACCTGGAAATTATGATGCTAAGTGAAATAAGCTGGTCAGAGAAAGCCAAATATCACATGATCTCACGTATATGTGGAACCTAATGAACAAAATAAACTGACAAATAAAATAGAACCAGAGGCATGGAATAGACTGAAGAAACTCAGAGGGAAGGTGCGGGGAGTGGTGGTGGTGGGGGGGGAGGATTGATTAACCAAAGAACTTATATACATATATGCATAACCCATGGACACAGACAATAGGGTGGTGAAGGCCTGGGGTGAGGTGGGAACTGGGTGGAGTGGGGATTGGGGGGCAGGGATAAAAGGGGAGGCATCTGTAATGCTTTCAACAATAAAGATAAATTTTAAAAAGAAAAAAAAAAAGAAAAAAAAAGATGATGCAATGAAAGTCACAGCTGCTTATCCAGCAAAGGCTTCACCCAAACCTTTCACATTTCTCCACCCACTGCTCTTCAGCACAGTGATTGCTTTGCATACTTCCCCTCCCTTCAGAAGCAAACAGTTCAGGAAAAGAAGGAAATCCCTAAACAGGTAAGTTCTGACAATGAAGAAGAAAATTAGCCGGAACCGGTTTGGCTCAGTGGATAGAGCGTCGGCCTGCGGACTGAAAGGACCCAGGTTCGATTCCGGTCAAGGGCATGTACCTGGGTTGCGGGCACATCCCCAATAGGAGGTGTGCGGGAGGCAGCTGATCGATGTTTCTCTCTCATCAATGTTTCTAACTCTCTATCTCTCTCCCTTCCTCTCTGTAAAAAAATCAATAAAATATATTTTAAAAAAAGAAAGAAAATTAAACTAATAGCTGAAACACAATTTAACATTATCTGTTTATTTCAAATGTATAATTCTAAGTACTTACAATTTTTCTCTCAATTTACTCTCATCTCTTTTCTTTTAAAATTAGTAATTTTATTTTATGGCTAGAAAAAATAACTTGCCCAGAGTCACATACTCCCTGCTCCTCAGTTAAGAACATTTTGTCATCACACTATTTTCATTCCGTCATAGGTCTTCTAAGATGAAAAATATTTCATAGCACTAAGATAGAGAAACATTTGTTTTTTAGTAGGAAAAGGTTTGTTCTTAAATAAATGGTGTTCAGGAATAGCCTTCACCAGTATTCTTTATGATACAATAGCAGGTCTTATGGTGGGATGAATTTGCAAACACTGAGAAATAACTGTGTTTCAAAACCCAAATGAGATTCTGAACAAAAACTAAATCAAATCCATTATAAAAAGCTTTTTAATGGACCACATCTTAATTCCACTGACTTCATAATCTTTCTAGACTTTAATATGATGTATATAATACTAATTAGAGTTAGACTAGATCAGCGGTTCTCAACCTATGGGTCGCGACACCTTTGGGGGTCGAACAACCCTTTCACAGGGGTTGCCTAAGGCCATCGGAAAACACATATATAATTACATATTGTTTTTGTGATTAATCACTATGCTTTAATTATGTTCAATTTGTAACAATGAAATTGGGGGTCACCACAATATGAGGAACTGTATTAAAGGGTCGCGTCATTAGGGAGGTTGAGAACCACTGGACTAGAGAGTATCTGCAACTATAAGCTCTAAATCTTAAACTTATCTATTAGTTGAACTACAAATACTATACACATATAATCACAGGGAAAGCAGTGGGGAAGATAAAATAGTGGGGTTGGGAATATGAAGACTAGTTCATGCTATGCTACCTACTCATTATGTGAATTGAAGCAATGTATTTAACATACCTTCCTGAGAGTTAGTTTACTTGTCAGTAAAATGAGGTGACTGGTGAATTATTAATAACTAGAGGCCTGATGCACGAAATTTGTGCAAGGGCCTTGGCCCTAGCTCCCGCCTGCCACTGCTGCGGTAGGGAGCCTCTGTTGTCTCTGCCCTGGCCCTTTGCAGCTTCGTCTGGAAGGAAGGACATCCGGAAGGACTTCTGGTCTAATTAGCATATTACATTTTTATTATTATAGATTTTAATTCCCTATATATGCTCACTAACCACCTTACATGGATTTGGTTTTCTGTGGCAGAGACTGTGAATTGCGTAACCCAGAATCTATTCTCCTCTTCTTACTTAGTAAAACAACCCTGATTGTTTTGTAAGCTGAGCACATGGCTGCCTGAAGTGAAAACCACACTTCCCAAACTCCTTTGTAACTATCTAGGACTACATCTGACCAAAGAGATGTAAGAAGGAAGGTAGTGGAAAACAACCAGGGAGTCTCCCTAGAGTTGCCAGCCTACTCAGCTGGGAAGTGCACTCTTTGGCACTTCTTCCCCCTTCCCTCCTGAGGACTGGAATTGTCATGATAGCTGCAGTTGCAGCAACTTTGTGGGACAACATGGCTGAGAACAGAAGCTAGGACTCCTGATGGCAGAACAGAAAGATAAAAGGAATCTAGTTCTTTATGTTTTCATGGAGACACCAGATCAGTGCTAGAATGCCTATATTTTACCTTCTTTAACATGAGGTTATACACTTGTATGCTTGAACCATTTTTACTTTGGGTTTTCTGTTCTATGAAACTGAACCTAATTCTAGATGCTACAGTATGCTTCCTATGTGGTCTCATAAAACCATATATTTCCCTCATTTTTAATATTTATCACACTTATATTGTAATTGTTTGTTTACTTGTCTGCTTCCCCAACTAGACTTTAATTTTGGTGAGGGCAGCACTGTGTCCTATGTCGGTTGCTGTTAAATCCACAGTGCCTGGCACAAAGTAAATAATAAATATGTATACAATAACTACTTTCTCTGTAAGAAAAAGGAGAAAGAGAAAAGATGAAGGTGTAGTAATCAATGAACCTAGGCATCTGTCTGTTTTATAGGGTTACTGGAGGACAGAATATGTAAAAGCACTGTGAAAATTATAAAGTCTGTTATCTAAACGTGAAATAATACCATATAAATGAGAAATAAAACATATCACCATACATCTAGCTACACCAGATTTTGCAAAGCCATTAGTGTTGCTCAATTCTTTCCTCCTGTAGGTTTCTCTTCCTTATGCAGACCATTTTAAACTGTACCTCTCTCCCAAAGCACTCTACCCAACCCCTACACCATTCACTCCCAGAGGTGATCCTGCCTCCTAGTCATGCAGAAAATGGAAACCATGAGACATGGTGTCTTCCAACTCTCCTTCTTTTCAGTATGTTCCCCCTTTCCTGTCACTCTTCCTTTTTAACGCACACCTCTCCACTTGTGCTCCTGACCCCACCCTGTCCTGCTTCTTTCACCAACTCCTTCATCCATCTGCCCATCAGTTATTCCTTCTCTCTAGTCTCTTGAGCAGCTCTCCCTCCATTAGTCACTTCCTCTCAGACCAGATCCTTAAACAACGCCTGTTTCACCCTAGTCACTTTGTAAACAATCATCCCTTCTCTACTCCCCTTTGTTATCAAATTTCTTGAACTCAGTCACACTCATTTCACTTCACTTCAGACATAGCTTCACTTCACTTCCTCCCTTGCTTTACCTAAATACTGATCTTAAAGGTCATCCAATGTCCTCCTAAAGGCCCACCCCATAACCTTTTTTCAATCTTTATCTCACATGACAGCCTTAGGAATATCTAGGATGATTAACCATCCTTTCTTCACAAAAGCCTTCCCTCGTCCACCTGTTCTAACACTCTCTCCACTCTTCTGCTGACCAGTCCTTCTCAGGGTCTTTTGCACCCTCATCCTCTTTGACTTACCCCAATGGTATTTCCCTGGATACCATCCCAGATCCACCGTTTCAACAAATACACTCTCCAAGGCTAATTAAGTCTCTTTCAGAGCTTCAACTACTTTTAAACAGTAAGGTTAACTTGGCTTTCTGATAAAAGTATTCATGCTCGTTGTAATCACCTTAAAAAAGGGTATTCTTTTTCTTTTTTAATCATCTACTTTGTGACCAGCCTAGGCTAGGAATTATCATGTGTATTATCTATTTAATCCTCAATAGAATCCTATGAGATAGATATCCACTATCCATTCTGCCTGGATGATCTTTCCCACTTTAGGTCAGGCCAATTCCTACCATCTTCAGGCAGGTTACTTCCTTCCTGACCCCCTTTCCAGATCAGAACCTCATATGATTCTCTCATAGCATCCTGTTCTTTCCCTCCACAGTATGTAAATAGATAAGGGTGTCCCAAAATTCACACAAGTAATTTTGATAGAAAACACAGGTTTATAATTAAAAATTGTAAATTTTTTATAGATTCATTAAGTATACAGTATAGGGTTATGTATGGAATAGCATATCAGGTAAATGGCTTCCATGGCTTTGCTGGCACATACGCACTCTTTTGTTGAAATTTTCCATGACCATTTTGCATAAATGTGGCTGAATTTCATTGATACAGCGCTCAATTTCCTCCTTCAAGGCGTGGGTGGTTGTAGGCTTGTTGGCATAAACCTTAGACTTCAAAAAAACCCAAAGAAAAAAGTCCAACGGCGTTAAATCGCATGATCTGGGAGGCCAATTCTGATCACTAAAACGGAAAACTACACAACCAGGAAATGACTCATGAAGTAATTGAATTGTTTCTCAGGCTGTATGGCATGTGGCACCATCTTGTTGAAACCACATGTTGTCCACATCCATATCTTGCAATTTAGGCACAAAAAACTGGATTATCATGTCGCGATAGCGAGCACCATTAACTGTTATTGCCTGAGCAGCCGCATTTTCGAAGAAGAATGGTCCGATGATGCCTTCAGCCCAAAATCCGCACCAACAGTGACATATTGTGGATATTTTGCCTGATATGCTATTCCATACATAACCCTATACTGTATACTTTATGAATCAATAAAAAATTTACAATTTTTAATTATAAACCTGTGTTTTCTATCAAAATTACTTCTTGAGTTAATTTTGGGACACCCTTTATATACTTTGTATATGCTATCTGACTCTTTCAATAGATTATAAATCCCATGAAGATCGGAAGCATATCTGTTTTATTTACCATTACACAATCAGCAATGTATTTGTTGAATATATAAAATGAATAATTTGTAGTGAGTGATGAAACAGAATATGAATCAGGTTGTCTTTCCACTGTACTATACTCTGGATTCCAAACCTTTACATCACCAACTTCGCTCTATTACCCAATGAACCCACCATCCTCTCTCACCTAACTAATCTACCTTCTAGCAAATCATCATCATTTATTCCGTCATTAAAGCTAAAAACCTCAGTCATCTTCCATTCTTTTTCATTTCCCATATATAACAGGTCTCTTGTTCTATTTTTCAAATGTCTTTCAAAGCCATATGAACATCTCATCTTTTCTACTGATTCTTAATCATCTC
Source organism: Myotis nattereri (assembly GCF_964212035.1). NCBI lineage: Eukaryota > Metazoa > Chordata > Mammalia > Chiroptera > Vespertilionidae > Myotis > Myotis nattereri. Next base: position 11,137,371 of record NC_138081.1, read on the forward strand.
CTTCCTACTGAGAGAACTTCCTGACTTCAGGCTCCATAACAGCTCATACATTCTGCTGAAGGATACCTCTAAAATTAAAATTCCCCAAGAGAGAGGGAAAATCACCATTGTACAAAAGCAAAATGATCCACTCTAATAAGAGACAAGAATTAGAGACCTAAAATATATTTACATGCTACTTAATCTATTTCCTGGCTTCCAGGGTAGAACTGTTTTGAATTGTTTCTCAAAGGCAGTATGGTCAAGTAGTTAAGATGAGAGGTCTAGGGGTAAGAGATCTGGGTTCAAGTCTCACCTCTGCCACTTATTTATTAGGACTATGAACAAAGATTTTTCATTGTAAAATGGAGACAGAGGTAACCAAAATGAGAATAATTCAATATAACATATAGCTTAGTGCATAAGTGCCAATGAATGTTAGCTATTCATCATTTCATCTTCAGAAGAATCACAAAGAAAATTACAACTGTCTTTATCAACTGGTTCTGATATATTTGAAATTGTAACAAGACTATATTCTTCTTTTTTTAAATGTTTTTATTGATTCATTTTAGAGAGACAGGAAGTGAGAGGGAGAGAGAGGAAGAGACAGAGAAAAACCAATGTGAGAGAGAAATATTGATAGGCAGGCCCCTGCATGCTCCCCACTGGGTATCGAATCTACAACCAAGGCATGTGCCCTGATCAGGAACTGAACCAGTGACCTTTCCTGTGCACACGATGATGCTCAATCACTGAGCCACACCGGCCACAGCAACAATATATTCTTGAAAGTAGCTAATATAATCAATATACAAAAATTAGTTTTAGCCCTGATCGGTTTGGCTCAGTGGATAGAGCGTTGGCCTGCAGACTGAGAGGTCCCGGGTTCGATTCCGTTCAAGGGCATGTACCTTGGTTGCTGGCACATCCCCAGTGGGAGGTGTGCAGGAGGCAGCTGATCGATGTTTCTCTCTCATCGATGTTTCTAACTCTCTATCCCTCTCCCTTCCTCTCTATAAAAAAACAATAAAATATATCTAAAAAAATTAGTTTTATTTCAATATGCAAGCAATGAACAATATGAAAGCAAAATTAAGAACACAATTCCATTTATAATAGCATCAAAAAGAATAGAATAATTAGGGATAAATTTAACAAAAATGAGTCTTAAAATTCATATGGAAAGGACCTATAATAGCCAAAACAAATATCAGGAAGAAAAAAGTTGGAGGACCCACACTTTCTGATTTTAAAACTTACTACAACCACAGTAAAAAAGATAGTGCAGTACTGGCATAAGCATAGACATATAAGCTAATGGAATAGAATTGAGACTCTAGAAATAAACCCATTCATCTATGGTCAGTTGATTTTTTTACAAGGATGCCAAGACAATTCAACAGAGGAAAGGATAATCTTTTCAACAAATTGTGTTGGGCCCTAGCAGTTTTGGCTCAGTGGATAGAGCATTGGTCTCAGACTGAAGGGTCATGAGTTCAATTCCAGTCAAGGGCGCATGCCTGGATTGTGGGCTCGATTCCCAGTAGGGGGCATGCAGGAGGCAGCCAATCAATGATTCTCATCTCTCTCTCCCTTCCTCTCTAAAATCAATAAAAACATTTTTTTCTTTTAAAAATTGTGTAGGTCAACTAGATATCCACATGCGAAAGTATGAATTTAGACTCCTATATACACATCCTATCTAATAATAGACAAACATGGTAATTGACCGTATCTTCGCTACACCTCCAATTGGCTAATCGGCGTGATATGCAAATTAACCGCCAACAAAGATGGGGCTAATTTGCATACTGCAGGCAGGGTGGGCCAGTTCGAGCCGCCATCGGGGCCTCTGTGTGCTGCCTAAGCCTCGTCCCTAGCCGGGACCCACGTGAGCAGCCCTGGGCAGCAGGGCTTGGTGGCGCGAACGAGCAGCGTAAGCCCCGTGGGACCCCCATGAGCGGCCCTGGGCGGGTGGGGCTTGGCAGAGCGAACGAGACGCCTAAGCCCCGCCCCCAGCTGGGACCCCTGTGAGGGGCCCTGGGCGGGTGGGGTTTGGAGCTGCAATTGGCCCAAGGAAGCCCTATTCTTGCAGGAATCATCCTGCAATGGGCTTCTAGTCATATATAAAAATGAACTCAGAATGGATCAAAGACCTACTCATAGGAGCTATACTACAAACTCTTAGACGAAAACACAGATGTGCACCTTTATGACCTTGAGTTAGGCAATAGTTTCTTAGACATGAAAATTAAAGCACAAGCAACCAAAGAAAAAATAAACTGGACTTCATCAAAATTAAAACTTTTGTGATTCTAAAGACATTATCAAGAAAGTAAAAAGACAACTTATACAATGGGAGAAAAATATTTCTAAGTCATCCTATATAATAAAAGAGAAACATGCAAATTAACTGTCCTTCTGCTATGCTCAAGCCACGCCCACAAGCCACACCCACAAGCCAATCAGGAGCAAGTATGCAAATTAACCCAACTAAGATGGCAGCAGCTATGGAGCTGGAGTGAGCAGGAGGCTTGGGTTGCCCTCAGCGATGGAGGAAGCCAAGCTTCCTGCCTGCCCTGGCCAGACCTGGGCTCTGCTCAAAGCTACAAAGTTTCAATTATAGAAGATAAATAAATCCCAGGAAAAAAAAAGAGAGAGAGAGAAAGGAGATGCTGAAAGCTTGGGTTGCTGGGGGGCATGGCCGGCCTAAAAACGGCCATCAGTCCCTCCCCCAAACTGGCCAGGCACCCTGTAGGGATTCCCACCCTGAAGGGGGTGTGGCCAGCCTGAAAACAGCCCTCAGCCCCTCACCCAGGCTGGCCACACCCCCATGGGGTGAGGGTCCTCACTGGGGGGCTTGACCAGCCTGCAAACAGCCATCAGCCCCTCGCCCAGGCTGGCCAGGCACCCCAGCGGGACCCCCACCCTGATCTGGAACACCCTTCAAGGTAAACCAGCCGGCCCCCACCCATGCACCAGGCCTCTATCCTATATAATAAAAGGGTAATATGCAAATTGACCCTAACAGCAGAATGACTGAGAATGACTGGTCACTATGACACACACTGACCACCAGGTGGCAGACGCTCAGTGCAGGAGCTGCCCCCTGGTGGTCAGTGCACTCCCACAGGGGGAGCTCTGCTCAGCTACAAGCCAGGCTGAAGGCTGCCAACACAGTGGTGGTGGTGGGAGCCTCTCCCACCTCCTCAGCAGCGCTAAGGATGTCCGACTGCAGCTTAGGCCTGCTCCCTGCTGGCAAGTGGATATCCGCCGAGGGCTCCCAGGCTGCCAGAGGGATATCTGACTGCCAGCTTAGGCCCGCTCCCCCCAGGCCTGGACATCCCCCGAGGGGTCCCAGACTGCGAGAGGGCACAGGCCGGGCTGAGGGATGCCCCCGAGTGCACAAATTTTTGTGCACTGGGCCTCTAGTATAACTGATAAGGGTCTAGTATACAGAATATAAAGGCAACTCTTAAAGCACAACAAGAAAAAGACATATAACCCAATTACAATAGACAAATAAACAAAGATCAAATAATCAATTGAAATGGGCAAAGGATCTAATTAAAACATTTCTCCGAAGAAGATATACAATATCCAATAAGCATATGAAAAGATGTTTAACAGCGTTAGTGATCAGGCACATTGTATATCAAACCACAGTGTGATAACAGTTTACACCCACTGGGATGCCTATAATAAAAAATTCTGATAACAAGTTTTGGTTGAAGGTGTTGAAAAATCAGAACCATCACATAAAAATGGTGAGATTGTAAAATGTTGCAGTAGTAAAAACCAGTCTGGAAGTTTCTCAGAAAGTTAAACATAGAGTTAGCATATGACCCAGCAGTTTCACTCAACAGAACTGAAAACATATATCCACACAAAAAGTTGTATATAAATGTTTATAGCAGCTTTATTTATAATAGCCAAAGATGAAAACAACCCAAATATACACAAACTGATGAACAGATAAATAAAATTCTGTGTATCCATACAATGAACATTATTCAGCCACAAAAAAGAATTACTGAAACATGCTACAACATGTATAACCACACAAACATGTTAAGTGAAAGAAGCCACATACATTGTATGATTCCCTTTAATGTCCTACATAGACAAAATGTATAATTCCCTTTAAATGAAATGTCCTTAACAGACAAATCCATAAACATATACAGTAGATTAGTGGTTGTCAGGAGTTGGGGGGGTGAAAAGTAATGGGAGTGACAGCTTAGAGATACAGGGTTTGTTTAGGGGGGGCTGATGGAAATGTTATAATATATACTGTTGATAGTTGCACAACCTATGAATAAAAAACAATTTCACATTTAAATGGTGAATTTTATGGTATGTGAATTATATCTCAATATAAGGTAGCTGATATACCTCTATTCCTTTAGAGCAGCGGTTCTCAACCTGTGGGTCGCGACCCCTTTGGCGGTCAAATGACCCTTTCACAGGGGTCGCCTAAGACCATCCTGCATATCAGATATTTGCATTACGATTCATAACAGTAGCAACATTACAGTTATGAAGTAGCAACAAAAATAATTTTATGGTTGGGTCACAACATGAGGAACTGTATTTAAAGGGCCAGAAGCTTGAGAACCACTGCTTTAGAGCAATAGTCTGTTTTCTCCCCTCCACAGACTTAGAGAACTCTTCATTTACCATGGAACAATTTTTATTAGTCTTTTGTATTTTAAAACAGCAGTAGGCTCAGTTGGGTAAACTCATTAGATCTGTGGTTCTCAACCTTCTGGCCCTTTAAATACAGTTCTTCATGTTGTGACCCAACCATAAAATTATTTTTGTTGCTACTTCATAACTGTAATGTTGCTACTGTTATGAATCGTAATGCAAATATATGATATGCAGGATGGTCTTAGGTGACCCCTGTGAAAGGATTGTTCGACTGCCAAAGGGGTCGCAACCCACAGGTTGAGAACCACTGCACTAAAGGAATAGGATAGAGAAATTTGCATCTTATTCAACACAATTCTCAGAGTAGAGGACACATTCATTACTGACAGCATGGTTAGGACAACAGAAGAGTCAGGCATTTAAAAACTGAAAGCTGCAGCGGAAAGGAAGGAAGGAAGGAAGGGAGGGAGGGAGGGAGGGAGGGAGGGAGGGAGGGAGGGAGGGAGGGAGGGAGGAAGGAAGGAAGGAAGGAAGAGGGAAAGGGGGAGGAACGATGGGAGGGCAGGAGAGAGAGAGGGAGTAAAGGGGGACGGGGGGGAAGAGGAAGGAAGGAAGGAAGGAAGGAGGGGGGAGGGAGGGAGGGAAGGAAGGAAGGAAGGAAGAAAGGAAGGAAGGAAGGAAGGAAGGAAGGAAGGAAGGAAGGAAGGAAGGAAGGAAGGAAGGAAGGAAGGAAAACAAAACCCACACTATGAAACACACATCCCTGAGCCTGCCTGGCATGCATGGGATCTATTTCTACCAAAATCCAAATTGAAAACAAATACCATGATTCCAGGGTGGGCAAAGCTCAAATAAGCAAGAGCATTTATAGTTGTTATCAGCAGGTAAGGGAAAATGAACAGATGTGTTTTATTCTGGCTTTGTTATTATCAAATTGGCTGGTCAGCAAAGTGGGGGATAAAAGTGGGGCTGTTTATCTCCACATGAAAAGATGGAGCTGAGCTCCAAAGTGGCCCTCGCTTGAAGCATTCTCTACCTCAATTAATTCTCTCAGAAAAGAGGCAAATTCAGAAATCTCTTCCAATTATAGGCTGGCCCTTTTCTTTTCAGTTTTAAAAGTCATACTGGGAAGTGGCAAGGCAGGAAATATTGAGGGTTTTAGTGCTTATTGTGAATCTTACCAAGCAATCCTTGTCAGACACATACCTCTAAACCAGCTGTTCTCAACCTTTGGGTCGCGACCCTTTGGGGGTCGAACGACCCTTTCACAGTGGTCGCCTAAGACCATTGGAAAACACATATATAATTACATATTCTTTTTGTGATTAATCACTATGCTTTAATTATGTTCAATTTGTAACAATGAAATTGGGGGTCACCACAACATGAGGAACTGTATTAAAGGGTTGCGGCATTAGGAAGGTTGAGAACCACTGCTCTAAACAATCATAAGAAATCAAAGTCACACCCTAACCAGTCTGGCTTGGCAGATAGAGTGTCAGTCTGCAGACTCAAGGGTCCCAGGTTCGATTCTGGCAAGGGCATGTACCTTGGTAGCGGGCACATCCCCAGTAGGGAGTGTGCAGGAGGCAGCTGATCAATGTTTCACTCTCATCGATGTTTCTAACTCTCTATCCCTCTCCCTTCCTCTCTGTAAAAAATCAATAAAATATATTTAAAAAAAAAGAAATCAAAGTCACAATGTCAGAGTTTCAGGAACAAATACAAAATTGCCTGATGGTTGTGGCTTTGACTTGTACACTCCTAGGAATGTACTATGATCTCTGGCTTCTGTCCAGAGGGTTAAATGGAAAGTCTGTCTGGGAAGGCCTGTCCCCTCACACCTGGCCTGGGTAGGGCTGTCACTACATGTGTATCACCACTTTGAACCTTTTAAAGAAAATAGATGTCCTATAAGTGAAGATAATTTGGAAATTGGCACAACAGTTAAAAAAATAAATCCAACTGGACAGTCATTGTAGGGCTCCTGCCAACTTCTGGTTTCTTGCCATAGAGAGTAAAGATTCCTGTCAGTCACTTAGAAAAAGAAGAGCTTCTAGAAAAGCCAAATCATCTTGACCTAAAAACAGCAACCCTGCATCAGCACATGAAAACTTACAGGAAGTTGGGAGTCTGAATTCAAATTCAGAAAGTTAATCTCTGCTCCAATATTGAAGCTATAATGAGCTATAAGCTCCTACAAAAACACATATTAATCATTTTATTGGTTCAGTTGTAAAAAAGGAAAGAAAGAAAACATAGTGTTGCAGTCCCAGCACAAATGATATATTGCTTTGTGACTGTGCCTTCACATTACTTTATCCAAATTTGTTCTATAACTTCTAAAAACCAAATATCCTCAAATATCAGGGTGGTAAATACACAATACAACATACAGCTGATGTACTGTAAAATTACAAACCTGAAATCTATATAATTTTATTAAGCAACTAGAGGCCCGGTGCACAAAAATTTGTGCACTCAGTGGGGAGGGGGGTCCCTCAGCCCGGCCTGTGCCCTCTCGCAGTCTGGGACCCCTCGGGAGATAACGACCTACTGGCTTAGGCCTGCTCCCGGGTGGCAGAGGGCAGGCCCAATCCCTAGGTGCAGCACCTGGTCGGGCTCAGAGCAGGGCCGATTGAGGAGTTTGGGCGCCGCCCCCTGTCATGCACAGAGCAGGGCGGATCTGGAGGTTGCGATGCCACCCTCAGTCATGCTCAGGGTAGGGCCAATTGGGGGGTTGGGGCACCGCCCCCTGTCACACTCAAGGCAGGGTCAATGGGGAGGTTGCGGTGCCACCTCCTGTCACGCACAGAGAAGGGCAGATCAGGGGGTTGGGGTGCTGCCCCCTGTCACGAACAGAGCAGGGTCGATCAGGGGGTTGGGGAGCTCCCCCCTGTCACACACAGAGCAGGGCCCATCAGGGGGTTGAGGAGCTCCCCCCTGTCACTCACAGAGTAGGGCCGATAGGGGAGTTGGCGCACTGCCCCCGTCACACACAGAGCAGGGCGGATCAGGGGGTTGGGGCGCCACCCTCTATCACCCACAGAGCAGGGCCGATCAGGGGGTTGGGGCGCCGCACCCTGTCACACACAGAGCCACAGGGCAATCGGGGGGTTGGGGAGCTCCTCCCTATCAGGCACAGAGCAGGGCTGATCAGGGGGTTGGGGCGCCTTCTCCTGTCACGAACAGAGCAGGGCGGATAGGGAGGTTGTGGCCCCACCCCCTGTCACACACAGAGCCGCAGGGCGATCAGGCGGTTTGGGCGCTGCCCCCTGTCACGCTGATCCCGGTGCCGGAGGCCTCGCAGCTCTGCTGATCCCGGTGTTGGGAGGCATATTACCCTTTTACTATATAGGATTGAGGCCTGGTGCATGGGTGGGACTGGCTGGTTTGCCCTGGTGTCCTGGATCAGGGTGGGGGGTCCCCACTGGGGTGCCTGGCCAGCCTGGGTGAGGGGCTGACGGCTGTTTGCAGCTGGACACACCCCCTTCAGGGTGGGGGTCCCCACTGGGGTGCCTGGCCAGTCTGGGTGAGGGGCTGAGGGCTGTTTTCAGGCTGGTGGGTGACTGAAGCTCCCAACTGCTCCTTTTTTTCTTTTTTCTTTTTTATTCTGGGCCAGCTTTAGCTCTGGCTCCAGCTCTGAGGCCTCTGCTGCTGAAAGTAGGTATCTGGTTTGTTTGGGTTCTATAATCGAAACACTGTATCAACTCCAGCTCTGAGATCCCGGCTGGCTGAAAGCAGGTTTCTGGGGTTTTGTTTAGCTTCTATATTTGTAACAATGTTTCAAACTGCAAGCTCAGAGGCCAGCAAGGTAGGCGGGGAACGTTGGAGTCCTCCGTCACTGAAGTAAGCAAGCCTCATGTTAGCTTCAAGCTGCCTGGCTGCCGGCCGCCATCTTGGCTGGCAGTTAATTTGCATATCTCGCTGATTAGCCAATGGGAAGGGTAGCGGACATACGCTAATTACCATGTTTCTCTTTTATTAGATAGGATGTCACCCCAATAAATTCAATAATTAAAAAACACACACACACAAATATCCTCAAATAAATGCAAAATGTAATCAAGAGAAGTAGCTATAAAGCCTACTTGAGTTTTCATATTAATCATAAATATTACAGTAGTTTTTTAAGATGCTAAACAATTCAGCATTTAGGCTAATTTCACATGTCACATGTGTACAACAGTTACAAATTAAATTTTTAAAAAGCCTCTGGGGAAATAAGAGCTTGTGAAGATATTAGGGAGTGGTGGTGAAGTGTGGGTGTTTCAGAGCTCAATGATAGTGGTGGGAATGTCAAAGGGCTAGGGAACTCGCAGAGAGATGTATTAGTGAGCTACCCTTCAAGTGAGCTAAATTTTAGGCCTTGTAACCCAGAACCTGCCCTGAGACCCAACAGGCATTTAAACATCCTTAGGAAAAGAGTGGGGGAAGAAGGCAAGGAAACAAGTTCTTTGCAACTCCAAGGGAGGGGGATCTAGCACCTCTTACAGATCACTGGCTACAATATATAAAGGCAAAATTCTTTGCCAAGTTGTAAGTTCTGTTGAAGTTTTGATTTACAGTCTGAGAATTGAGGGTTTTTTTTTAAAAAAAAAAAATCTCCAAATTACAACTATGGGCAAGTTTAAGCAAGTCCCACATCACACTGTATTGGAATATACATACATTACCATCCATTAAATTTGTCAGCAGTGGCACTTGGAGAGGCCTCTTAGATTAGGGAATTAAATTTTCTTACAGTAAGGACTTGGCATTCTCAATTCCAGAGAGTTCAGTGGTAGTAGAAGGATTGGGGAAATAGTGTTCTGATACCCCTACCCTCAAAAACAGTGTCCGGCCAAAACCGGTTTGGCTCAGTGGATAGAGCGTCGGCCTGCGGACTCAAGGGTCCCGGGTTCGATTCCGGTCAAGGGCATGTACCTGGGTTGCGGGCACATCCCCAGTGGGAGATGTGCAGGAGGCAGCTGATCGATGTTTCTCTCTCATCGATGTTTCTAACTCTCTATCTCTCTCCCTTCCTCTCTGTAAAAAATCAATAAAATATAAAAAACAAAAAAACAAAAAAAAAACAGTGTCCGAAGATTAAAGGACTGATCCTGGATGTATGAGCTCATTATGAGAGATGATGCGTGTGTGTGTGTGTGTGTGTGTGTGTGTGTGTGTGTAGGCGGAGGGGAAGGATTAAAGTTTCTAAACCATCTGAAATCAATACTCGCGATGATGAGGGAGGTAGGACAGATAACTTGAGAACTTTGCTCAAGGAGGCTCAGTGACCAGTCTGAGGAGTCACACAAATACCAAGTGACAGAGGCAAGTCCAGAAATGAAGTCTTCAGAGTCCAATTTCTTATTCTGTTCCTGCTACCTGACTGTCTTTTGTAAATAAACAACCCAACATAATCAGGGGGATAGAGATGGGAGTGAACAGGGAAAGAACAGAATAAAAATCTATGTTGCATCTGAATAACTCTCAGATTTTGAATTTATTTTTCTACAGATCTGGAAAATTATTTGGTGACCACACTGTTTAATCTTTTGTTTTAAACTATTTTAAACCGTTTAAACTTTTGTTTTCATTTTGAATCCAACTTATTAACACATTTTTTGGTCACCTAATGAAATTGCCAGACTTTAAGCAATGAGTTTTCACTAACTTTCAATATTTATTTCCTGTCCAATTCAAATGACAGCTTTCAGAGCCCAGATTGAAAGATCATTTCTGAGCATAAAGAGAGGAAGCTCCTTCGGTGGGGGATCAATTTTGAAAGCTGGTTTGTTAAAATTTTATGTTCACGACCAATTAGTTATCAGGTGTGTTTACCCTGCCTGATGCCGTGCACATGCCTGGCTGTGCATGAATCAGGACAAGGAAGGAACCAGCCACAGCTCTTCCTTTGGCTAGGGCTTTGAAAAATTCTGGCCGTGCATTTCAAGTCATTTTCTCAATGTGCTAGACTTCAGTTCTAAATTAGAAAAAGGGAGACAGTTTGGGTAGATAAATGTGGGGAAACATGCAGGATAAAATCAGTTAAGGAACTGTTTTCAACAAAAAGCAAAAGAATATAATCACATGTAGCTTAACAATGAGGATACATTCTGAGAAATGCATCGTTAGGTGATTTCACTTACACAAACCTAGATGGTAGGAGATAACTGATTTTTACTTCAGAGGCAACCTACTACACACCGAGGCTATATGACATAGCCTGTTGTTCCTAGCCTACAAACCTGTATAACATGTTACTGTACTGAATACTGTAGGTAACTGTAACACAATGGTATTTGTGTATCTAAACACAGAAAAGATACAATAAAAATATGGTGCACCTATATAGGACACTTAACATGAATGGAGCTTGCATAACTGGAAGTTGCTCTGGGTGAGTCAGTGAGTGGTTAGTGAACATGAAGGCCTAGGTCATTACTGTAGACTACTATAGACTTTATAAACACTGAACACTCAGGCTGCACTAAATTTATAAAAAATATTTTTCTTTCTTCAAAAATAAATTAATCTTAGTGTACTATAACTTTTTACTTTATAAACTTTTAAATTTTTTACAACTTTTTGATGCTTTTGTAATAATAGTTTACAACACAAGCACGCTACATGGATGTACAAAATATTTTCTTTATATTTCATTTTGTAAGCTTTTTTCTATTTTTAAAATTTTTTAAACACAAACACACACTAACCTCGGCCTACACCAGAGGTCCTCAAACTATGGCCCATGGGCCACATGCGGCTTGCCTAAAACATTTATCCGGCCTGCCGGGCGTTTTTGCCGCCGCTGCCTGTTGCTTAGCAGCGACTAGTTTTTTTTTAAACTATAGTCCGGCCCTCCAACAGTCTAAGGGACAGAGAACTGGCCCCCTGTTTAAAAAGTTGAGGACCCCTGGCCTACACAGTGTCAGGATCATCAATATGGTGTCTTCAGGAGCAACAAGCATGGAGCTCTCATCTCCTATGATAATAAGGTCACCTTCTGGAACACCTCCTGAAGGACCTGCCTGAGGCCCTTCTTGAGGAAGTGCCACTCTTTTCAGAAATATGTCCATAGTGGTTTGCTAGGTTTGTTTCTTCTTTTCATCATAGTTTGCTTATCCTATATAATAAAAACCTAATATGCTAAGTGTCCGGTTGCCCGTTCAACCAATCGAAGCCTAATATGCTAACGATATGCTAAAGCTGCTCAACCACTCGCTATGACATGCACTGACCACCAGGGGACAAACAGTCGACCAGTCAACCACTCACTAAGATGTGTACTGACCACCAGGGGGCAGATGCTCCAACTGGTAGGTTAGCTTGCTGCTGGGGTCTGGCTGATCATGACTGAGCAAGATGGGTCAGACACGCCCTGGAGCCCTCCAGCAGTCCCTCCTCGGCTGGCCAACCTCCCACATCCCTTCCTGGCCCCGATCATGCATCTGTGGGGTCCCTCGGCCTGGCCTGTGCCCTCTCACAATCCAGGACCCCACGGGGGATGTCGGAGAGCAGGTTTTGACTCGATCCCGCAGGCCAGGCCTCTAGTAAGCAGATAATTCACCATGAACATTCTTGTCTATTAACAAAAACCTTTTGGTGTTGGGGGAGGAGGGTCCATATTTTGAAATTTTTAAAGGAGTTGCTGTGGTCTATAAAAAAGCTTCTACTAACCCTTTCCTTGTGAACTCTCTTGGAGGCTCTTCTTTTCTTCTCCTCAGTTTCCCTTTCTCTTGCCTTTTCTTTAGCTATGTGTTCCTGTTCCAGTTCCCAAACTTCCTCCATAGTCAGTTCCTCGGGAACCACCTCTAGGAGCTCCTCAGTGCCATCCTCATCCATACCTAAATTAAAGTTGCTTTCCATCTCAAGCACACCTTGTTGACTTTTGCAACCTTTACACTACTATGTTAAGATGGTTACAATGTCACTAGATAATAGAAAATTTTCATTATGATCTTATGGAACCACCATCATGCATTTGGTCTGCCATTGACTGAAATGTCATTATGCAAAACATGACTTTATTTTCCCTGGATATTTTCACAATGTTTTCCTATGTTCACAGCTATGATGGTAATTAATAGGAAAACTTGAAAAAAAACTATGCAAATGACTATCAAAACTGGATTGACTTAGAAGACTAACAAAATCCATGATTCTTGCCGAAACCGGTTTGGCTCAGTGGATAGAGCGTCGGCCTGCGGACTGAGAGGTCCCAGGTTCGATTCCGGTCAAGGGCATGTACCTGGGTTGCGGGCATATCTCCAGTAGGAGATGTGCAGGAGGCAGCTGATCGATGATTCTCTCTCCTCGATGTTTCTAACTCTCTATCTCTCTCCCTTCCTCTCTGTAAAAAATCAATAAAATATATATTTTTAAAAAATCCATGATTCTTGTCTAACTATTCAGATTGAGTCAAGAATCCTTACATTCAAGAACCCAAATGGGCCCACTCTGATGTATGCTTAGACATAGGATTTTTTAAAAAAGCTTTTTGTTGTTGGTGCTTTCTTTTAGGGAGAAAACTGATTTTTTCACTTATTTGTACTTGAAGGTCATGATTTAAAATCATGGCATCTATGCAGTGAGTGACAATGTTTCTCTGCAGTGGCCCACAGACAGGAGGAACAGCCACCTTCTGCTCTCCAGAGACTGTCCTTGCCACAGAACTCTGCTTAGTTAAAGCAGCTATGCAGTCTGAGAGACAAGACAACATTCTATATAGTCTCCAACTTTTTTTTTTTCCTGTTCTCTTATTCCTTTTGCCTACTTATTCTAATGCCCAAATGTTAACTGCATTGAAGATGAAAGAAAACACACTTTCTCTGGAGAAGCCTGCCAAATTTTGCTTTCCTTCTGGGGAGTAAATAATTGTAAGATTACTTACTACATTCACACCTTAGCCCCGTGTCAAGAGATATAATTGTGAGGGCATTATGTCTGCACTTTAGCTTAACAAAAAAAAATTCCTGAAACACCATATCACTACTCTCTAATTCTTAACTTAATATATAAGATCCCAACAAAAATACCATCAGTTGCCTCCTGGCCCCCATCCCTGGAATTTGACAAGTTGATTAAAAGCTCATTTGAAAGGGCAATCAAGCAAGAACACCAGAAAACCTTGAAAAAGAAAAGCAGATATTAAAATATAAAGCCTTTATAAATAAAATAATGAGATATCGGCATGTGTTGGCACAGCTCAATGGAATGGAGTAGAAAATCCAAAGTATAAAATCAAACTTCATATGAAAATATATGCATATTATACAACAGAGTTAACATCTCAGATCAGGGGTTGGAAAAGACTGAATTTTTAGTAAGTCGTGTTAGCTTTACCCCATATACGAGGATAAATTCCTAATGAATCAGAGATTTAAAGTATTAGGGGGAAAACAGGTAAATTCTTTTATGTTCTGGGGGTGGAGAAAGACTTTCTAAGAAATGACTCAAAAACCAGAAGCATACAGAAAGATAACTAATACATTTAACTACATAAAAAACAAAATTCCACGTGATTAAAAAAACAACACACCTCCATAAGCAAATCAAAAGTACAAATAACAAACAGAAAATATTGTCTGCAACTCTATAACACACAGAGGTGAACATTCCCAATATGGAAAGGACTCCTAAAAATGAAGGATTAAAATTCATGTTGAAAATGGGAGAGAGAACCAAGAGAGTTCACTGAAACAATTGCTAAGCATCCCCAAAGATGAAAATATGTTCAACATCCCTCCTGGCAAGAGAAATACAGATCTCTCATCAACTAGATTTCTAAAAGAAATCTAAAATCTAAAAATACTCTTTTGCAAGGTTGTGGGAAACAGATCCACAGGGATCGGGCCTAAACCGGCAGTCGGACATCCCACGAGGGGTCTCAGATTGGAGAGTGTGCAGGCTGGGCTGAGGGACAGCCCCGCCCCCCGCATGAATTTCATGCACTGGGCCTCTATTCTATATATATAGTGGCCTAAGTGACCATTACGACCAAATGACCGGAACAACTGGTCAACCAGTCACTATGATACGCACTGACCACCAGGGGGCAGACACTCAACTGCCCCCTGGTGATCAGTGCGCTCCCACAGCAAGAGTGCCGCTCTGCCTACAGACCTGTCCCAGCCACCAGTCCAGTGGCAGCCACTCACTCCCTCAGTAGTCCTGCAGGTCCAATCTCCGGAGAGTGGGCCAGGCACCAAAATGGACCAGTGACACCATCATGATCCTGACAGTGCCACCAGCCTCCTGGAAGTCAGCCTTGGGCACCTAGGCCTCTTCCCCTCCCTAGATGCTCCACAAGAAAGAAAGAATATAAAAGTGGCCTCCAGGTGGATCCCAACAACTGGTGTGAATGTCAGCAGGACGGATCCAGATCCCGAGCCAGCAAAAGGGCACCCCACCACCCACCCAAGGGCCAATCGGGTCCCGGACCCCCTCACCTCCCTCGGGACCCCACCCGTGCATGAATTCATGCACCCCACCTCTAGTCCTATCTAATAAAAGAGGAACATGAAAATTGACCATAACCCCAACACCCTTCCTATTGGCTAATCAGCAGGATATGCAAATTAACTGCCAACCAAGATGGCGGCAGGCAGCCACGCAGCTGAAGCGAACAGGAGTCTTGCTTGCTCCAGTGACGGAGGAAGCCAACGTTCCCGGCCTGCCGCTGCCGGCCTCTGAGCTGCACCCTAAGCAACTATGTTGCAATTATAGAAGCTAAACAAGCTACAGAGACCTGCTTTCAGCCAGCTTCGGCCTCAGAGCTTAGAGCTGCTGTGATGGCAACAGAGTTTCAATTATAGAAGCCAAACAGACCCAGAACCTGCTTTCAACCCTCAGAGCTGGAGCCGGCTCTCAGCTCCAGTGACAGCTATAGAAGGTAAATAAATCCCAGAATAAAAAAAAAAGAAAAAAAAAAAAGAGGCTGGGAGCTTAAGTTGCCCTCCAGCCTGAAATGGCTCTCAGGCCCTCACCCAGACTGGCCAGGCACCCCAGTGGGGACCCCCACCCTGAAGGGGGTGTGACCAGCTGCAAACAGCCTTCAGCCCGTCATCCAGGCTGGCCAGGCACCCAAGCAGGACCCCCACCCTGATCCGGGATACCATTCAGGGCAAACCAGCCGGCCCCCACCCATGCACCAGGCCTCTATCCTATACTACAGGCAGGGCGGGACAGCGTGAGCTGCCATCCGGGCCCCATGTGCAGCCCTGGGCAGTGGGGCATAAGCCCCGCCCCCAGCCGGGACCCCTGTGTGCCCCCTGAGCCACCAGCCGGGACCCCTGTGTGCCACCTGAGCCCCCAGCCGGGACCCCCATGCCACCTAAGCCCTGCACTGCTAAGCCTCGCCCCCAGCCCAGACCCTATGACTATTGGAGAGCAAGAACGTGCCGCTGGGCCCTGGGCCGCTGTGGTGATCCGGCCATTGATAAGTAGAAAAGTGCGGCCTGTAGGCAGCCCCCAGCTGCGCCTGATCCGGGAGCAGGAAAGCAAGCCTGGCCTGCGGGCAGCCCCAAACTTTGCCTGATCCCCAGTTGCCATGGTGATCCGGGAGCAAGAAAGCAAGCCCGGCCTGCGGGCAGCCCCCAGCTGCGCCTTCTCCCTGGTCGCCATGACGATCCAGGAGCAGGAAAGCAAGCCTGGCCCTGCGGGCAGCCCCAAACTTTCCCTGCTCCCCGCTTGCCATGGTCATCCGGGAGCAGGAAAGCAAGCCTGGCCTGCGGACAGCCCCAAGCTGGGCCTGATCTGGGAGCAGGAAAGCCCGGCTTGCAAGCAGCACCCCCATCCTGGCCATAGCTCAAGGGAGAGTACAACATGCAGTGGAGGCCAGGAGCCTGAGAGATCAACAAAGAGGAGCTCCTGCTCCAAGCCTCCATGGTGTGACTGGAGGCAGGCCCCCAGCAGACACACACACACACAGACACACAGTGCCTGCTCTGAGCCTCCAATGTGGCTGGGGGCAGACCCCCAGTGGGGACACACACACACACACACACACACACACACACACACACAAGGCAACTGCTTCAAGCCTACGTGGCGCGGCTGGGGGCAGGCCCTAGCAGACACACACACACACACACACACACACACACACACACACGGGACACCTGCTCCAAGCCTCTGCTGCCAGACTATGGCCATCAGTAGGACATCCACTGAGGGCTCCCAGACTGTGAGAGGGGCAGGCTGGGCTGAAGGAACCCCACCCCCCAGTGCACGAATTTTGTGCACCGGGCCTCTAGTCTATATATATATATATATATATATATATATATATATATAAAAGGCTAATATGCTAAGTGTCCCTCCTATCATCTGATCAGTCACATGACGTGCACTGACCACCAGGGGGCAGATGCTCAAAGCAGGAGCTGCCGAGATGCAGTGACTTGGCAGTGGCAGTTCTCAGGTGACACATACTGAAACCAGAGAGGATGGAGCCTGATTTCTCGGGGCGGGGGGGGGGGGGAGGCACATGATTCCACCTTTGGCCATGGGTTAGGTTGTTGCTGGGGTACTGTCGGCCCCAAATCTGGTTTACTTACACACTTGTGTTTGCGTTCCACACCCTGTAAGACAGAAATTTTGTAGAATGCCCTTTTGCCTCCAGGACCTCTCGGGGGATGTTGGAGAGCTGGTTTGGGCCCGATCCCCTCAGGCCAGGCTGAGGGACCATACCTGCCAGAGGGACCCTGCTCACTCCGCAGACGCCAGGGAGAGACCGCAGGAGGTTGGCTCCAAAATATGTCTGGCCCCATCTTGCCCAGTCCCGCCCTGCTGGCCACCTTCTAATTTCCTTTCAAATCCATGCACTGGGTCACTAGTATGCATATAAGCATTGCCCATGGACATAGCCAATAGGCCTTTGGAGGAGCAGGAACCTGGTGGAGAGGGATAATGGCGGGGGCGGGGGGGGGGGGGAGGAGGACATCTGTAATACTCTCAACAATAAAGAGGAAGGAAGGAAGGAAGGAAGGAAGGAAGGAAGGAAGGAAGGAAGGAAGGAAGGAAGGAAGGAAGGAAAGAAAGAAAGAAAGAAAGAAAGAAAGAAAGAAAGAAAGAAAGAAAGAAAGAAAGAAAGAAAGAAAGAAAGAAAGAAAGAGGGAGGGGTCCATTGAAGTTATTCAATGTATGCTTCTACTTTCAACTACCTACCCTTAAAAAATCATTTCTTCCTACCAAACTCTTAAAAATATTTTTAATCCTCACCTGAGGACATGTTTATTTTTTAAAATTGATTTGAGAGAAAGGGCGAAACAGAGAGAGAGTACGTGATGGGAGAAACATCAAACAGTTGCCTCTCCCATACACCCTGACTGGGGATCAAACTGGAAACTTGGGCATGAACCCTGACCAGGAATTGAACCCACCATCTTTTGGGGTACAGGATGATGCTCCAACCGAGCCTCACTAGCCAGGGCCCAAACCCTTAATTTGATTAGAATTAAGTTTCTTCATTCCCTCCTCAACCTTCCCTCTCACTCCTTTCCCTTTTCTTAACCATTCCCTCAGGAAGGACAGCATCCCTTTTTAAAAAGCTTCTTTCTCTAAGTTAGACTCTCCCCAACCACATGGTTTCATCTAGGAATGGCAAATTGAAATATCCACGTGGAAGGCATGGGTGGGGGTCAAAGACATACTTGGTGTAGCCAAGGGGCAAAGGGGAGCGGGTGTTGACAAAGCTTCCTGTTTTTTTAAGCACAGCTGGTAATTTGGATTTTTTAATGGGAAATTCCAAAATTTTTAAAAGCTAACATTCAATTTAGATTTCTTTATACTGTACAGGTCAAGCAAAAATGCCACTGTTTAGACCTTCAGTCTGTAAACTCTAATTTAAACCTTCTTTTCCGGAGGATTTGTTTTTTAACCAATAAATCATCTGGGTTGTTCTTCTCCAGACCAGCCAGTTACTCATCAGTTGTCAAAATACAAAGATCAAAAGGGACATAATGTTTTAAGAATGTGTTGTGATTGGTCCATAGTGTGACATTTTACTTTTACATATCTGTGTCTTTATAAGCACTCTAGGATCTCATTCTTTAAAAAAAAAAAAAAAAAAAAAAGTAGTGCACCATCCTGGGATGCATCTGCCCACCCACAGTTACAAAGCCACATTATTATTATTATTATTATTATTATTATTATTATTCAGAGTTCAGATTAGAAGCCTGCTCCTTTGATGCTTGATTCAGCCCTTCTGTTCCACTGACTTACTGTGTGACCTTTGAGAAATTCCCATCCATAAAATGAGGACAGTAAGATAGTATTTACTTGAGCTGTTGTGCAGACTGAATGATCTGGGATGTATAGTGTTTTGCACAATGCCTGACACAGAGATAAACTTACCAGACAACATGACTAATACTGTCATTACAGCAACTCTGTAGCTATGTGCACATTTAACATTCACACAATACAAAATAGCCCCAAAAGTTTCACCAGAGTTTAGGTGTTACACTTATTATCTCCTCTTTTGTTCGTGGCCTATCAGTGAAGAAGACCTTACCAACTGACAAAATTTGCTACTTGCAAAAGCACTGTCATTGTTCAGTGCTTATTACTGTTTGTCAAGGTGCCTATTTAAAGTGGGTTGTTCGATGACATGGTATAATATCTTTCTTGCTATGTGGAATGGGAAGACATCTGTAATTACTGGGGTCATGTAGGAGCTATTCTTTAGTTTTTTTTTATAGCTGTCTTTTATGCTCTGTGGCATTTTAAAAATAATAGCTAATAGTGGCTCTACCAATGAATTTTACTAATTCTTTGAATAATAGAGGATGTAAGTCACAGGGTCCTGCTAATATGAATTCATTTCCCCCCAGCCATTTACTATTAAACACACACACACACACACACACACACACACACACACAGAAACCAACAAAAACTTTTCTCAAACCTGTATCCTCCCTCTGGCTGCCCTTTCCCTTCTCTCCTTCACATCAATCTCCACTTTCTCACTTCCCATTTACTCCCCCCATGTGCTGCCATAGGTCTTCTGCCCCACCATTCCCCTGGACCCCATCAGATATTTTTCAGTCCTACTGACCACTGAACAGTTTTCTATGACATTCTTTCCTTTTATCCTCTTGCCTCCTCCTATGCTCTTTATCAGCATCTTCCTCTTCTATGCATGGTCCTCTTCCTTTATTTTTGTCCCTTAAACACAGGTGTTAGACAAGAGTCCCACCTGCCCTTCTCTTGTTTTTACTCTATATAACCATCTACAATCCCACTGGCAAACATATCTACAATTATGACTTCAGCTACTATCCTTAAACTAAGACACCCAAATTAATACCTACTAAGCCCCAGACCCACGCTTCCAATTGCCTACGGGGCATTTTCCATAGATGGTTCTACAGACAGTTTAAACCCCAAATATCTAAGATAATAACCACCAATTTAATGCTCCCACCCCAAACTTTTTTCTTTTTCCAACATAACAATGGCACCACTACCTACACAGGGAGAATAATGTCCCTCCTCCCAAAAATGTCCATGTCCTAATTCCTAGAACCTATGGACAGATTAGATTATTGATGAAAAGGGATTAAGCTTGGTAATCAACTGACCTTGAGATGGGAGCTTATTTGGATTATGTGGGTGAGACCAATGCAATCATAAGGGTATTTGAATGTGGAAGAGACTGCAGTATGAGAAAGAACCACCAGCCTTGAAGATGGACGGGGACCATATTCAAGGAATGTGGGCAGCCTTTAGCATCTGGAAAAAGGCAAAAACTTGTCCCCTAGAACCTCCAGAAGGGAATGCAACACTGGTGACACCTGACGTTTAGTCCAGTGAGACCTATTTCAGACTTCCGCCTTCCCGAACTGTACGACAATAATCTGTGCTGGTCTGAGCCACAAAATTCATGGTAACTTGCTACAGCAGCAATAGGAAACTAATCCAGTACCCAAGGCAGAGGCGGGAGAGTTAGTTAGGAGAGTTCCCCTCTGCTTCTAGTCAATTACTCTCTGTATTGCACTTATCATCTACATAACTTGCAAAGCCAATTCCTCTTCTTCATTCCCATTAACACAACCTCATCGAGTTTGGATAGACTATGATCAGGTTCCTACTGGCTATTCTGTCTTTAGTTTGGTATCACTCCTATCCATTAATATTTGTTGCCTGCCTGAGAAGAGAGAGGGGGAGGCAAGAGTTCTAGGGTACATTGTTCAGCTGCTTTCTTTGCCCATGGTAGGTCCCTCCCCTGATCATATTTCTTCAAATGGCTCCTCAATAACTTCAGGAGCAAGTCATTAAGCAAGGATATCAGAAGAGAGATTAGCTATATAGAACATTAAAACATTGTTGGGGACTACACATTGCTAGAATGTAAAGAGATGGAAGAAAACTACACTGAACAGAATTCCAAAGTACCAAACACTGTATGAGGTGGGAAGAAAACACTGAGATGTGGGGAGATAAAAGCCCCAAGGAGCCGTCTTGAATGGCAAAATGGGTGTTGAATTGGCATCTAAGAAAGATCTATGTCTTTAGCTAAGGAGCATGGCTGGGGAGGCCTGTAATCTGGGAACTGTCACTGGAGGGCTTAGCCCTTTTCCTCTATAGCCCTCAGTGTCTCTAGTACTATCAAAGAGTATTTCTAAAAAAGGTTCCAAATAACTGGTCTGTCCAAGACTCGGGAGCTATAGTCTCTCATCCCGTTATTCTGTGTGCACACTCAGGTGCTGCCCATGGGCCAAGCACCTCCATCTATCTAGGGCAGCTCCTGTGAGGCCACGGTTTAGTTAGCCCCACCTGACTCTTACACTGCCTGGTACACTCTACTGTTGTACGTATCTCACTGAGATATAAGGTTTGATTGTCTTTTAAATCTAGTTTCTCTGCCTAGAATGTAATCTCTTTGAGGGAGAGACTTTGTTTTATTCACTTCTGTAGCCCAGTACTAACACAATGTTCACAAATAACTGGTATTTAAACATTTGTTGAATAAATGTATAAGTATACAAATATAAGTTTTAGTTGTCTCTATCATTTTCCCACATTATGAGTAGCATTTGTTTTGGGTAACTGATCATCACAGCTTATTTTTCTCAAAGGGTAAGATGAACAAAAATGAAAAACCTTTTAAAAGCCATTTATCAGCTTCATACCATGGGGAAAGAAAGCAGCTGAACAATGTACCCTAGAACTCTTGCGCCTGCTATAAATGAAGAATGTTTGTTTCTATTATCATTTATGTCTTTGCTTATGGCCCATAAAGAGTCAGATTTAACTGCATTGAAAATTTAAGGGAAAAATATAAAGGATCTTGATGAAACAAAAGTGTCGGTATGAGATGAGCCTTCCAAGGGAAATAAATTATACAAAATCACTCTTTCTGACTCTAAGTATAGAAAGAAATATGTTTAGGGTTGTACAACTACCATGTAAATGTGTTAAGACCCAGTTGCAGAAATTGGCCTAATTGTATATAAGACTGCCCATTTACAAATCAGACAATCTGGACTTATCTATTCAAGTGTATTCTGGTCCTTTTCATTCATTCATTCATTCATTCATTCATCCATCTATTTAGTATGTGTGTTTGTTTCTTGGGTTATTTTGAAATCCTCACCCGAGGATATTTTCCCACTGATTTCTAGAGAGAGACTAAGGGAGGAAACAGGGGAACAGAGAGAGAGAGAGAAAAGGAGAGAGAGAAACATCAACATGAGAGAGACACATGGAATGGTTGCTTCCTACACGTGCTCCTACTGGGGCTGGGGAACCTGCAACTGAGGTATGTCTTAACCGGGAATTACATCTGAGCCAAAACTCTAACACTGAGCCAAACTGGCCAGGGCCTGGTCCTTTTCTTCATCTATACCACTGCCAACACAGACTACCCCACCTCTAAAAAGAGAGGGAGGAGGAAGTGGGGAGCAGAAGA
Organism: Myotis nattereri; assembly: GCF_964212035.1. Lineage (NCBI taxonomy): Eukaryota > Metazoa > Chordata > Mammalia > Chiroptera > Vespertilionidae > Myotis > Myotis nattereri. Next base: position 11,159,914 of record NC_138081.1, read on the forward strand.
GAGTATATGTGTCTATGAGTGGAGTGAGCGAGCTAGTGAATTTCCTGGTTACTATAGGAGATCCTTATATTTGAAAATCCTCAAATGGAGCCTGAAATTTCCCAGGTCCCTTTTGAGCCGGGATGGGGAACCGTTTTTCTGCCAAGGGCCATTTGGATATTTATAACATCATTCTTGGGCCATACAAAATTATCCGCCTAAAAATTAGCCTACTATATATTTGGTCAAACGTTTAATTAACTCACCCCTAATGCCTTGGGAGGGCCAGACCAAATTATTTCATGGCCAGATGTTCTCCACCCCTGCTCTAAAGTAATAATTTAATTCTTTATGGCAGTAATTCTCAACATGTTTTCCATTATCCTCCCCTCTAAGGAGCTTTTGGATTTGTGTGTGTGTGTGTAATTGTGCCCCGCCCCATTAAATTTTAGCAGCACACAATATATTTTGTATGTACTGTGTATGTGTGTGTGTGTGTGTGTGTGTGTGTGTATTCATGATTTATACATAAAAGAGTAAGATCTTTTTGACCCCCAAGAGCCAATTTTCACCCCTGTGGGGCAACATCCCCCTCAATGAAAATGCATGGGTTAGACTGAGGATATGAATATCATAACCACTATTCTTAAACAAAGTAGGCCAAAGATCACTAAACTCATTCTTATAAAATAGCTATGTGATTACATTTAAGGAAAATACATGAGATGATTTTCAATCATGAAACTTACCTTTACTTAAGAATACTAGTTTATTCTTTTAATTAATTGCGGTGATGGTTGCAAACTATGAATATACATTAAATTGTACACTTTAAATGGGTGAATATATACATTTGGCATATATATATGTGTGTGTGTGTGTGTGTGTGTGTGTATTGATTTTACAGAGAGGAAGGGGAGAGATATAGAGTTAGAAACATAGACTGATCAGTTGCCTCTTGCACGCCCCCTACTGGGGATCAAGCCACAAACAAGGTACATGCCTCTTGACTGGAATCAAACCCGGGACCCCTCAGTTGCCAACCAATGCTCTATCCACTGAGCCAAACCAGTTAGGGCTAGTTTACTCTTTTAACATGAATTGCATAATCTATTTAGGTGGAATTCCTATATCTTAATCTTTACTGAGAGTGTACACAGTTGCGTTCCCATGTGATCAAGTGCCATGTCCTCTATTCCCACTCCTATCATCCTGTTGGCCCAAGGGGGATTCTGTTTGGGGGAGGTTATGTTTCCAAGAGGGACTATAAAAGAGGGACACCCTTTCCATTTGCTGATTATCCTTTCTGGAGGCTGGTTATGAGCAGAACTTCCCATATCAATTCCTATTACCAATTAAGTCCCATCAGTGCTAGGGCTAGAGGTTTCAAGCTCTTGAAAAATCCTACTTTCAAATGTATAAACATAACGTGGCAGACCTATAAAATGGAATATCATGGGCTATAAAAAGAAATGGAGTACTTATCAGTATTATATGTATTAGCCATGTAGCCAACATGGATAAGCTTTGAAAACATTGTGCCAAATGAAAGAAATCAATCACAAAATACCACAATTTTAAGATGCCATTTACATGAAATATTTAGAATAGGCAAATCTAGAAAGATAGAAAGATTAGTGGTTGCCTGAGGCTAGAGGGAATGAAGAAATGGGGGGAGGGTGATAGCTAAAAGACATGGAGTTCATTTTGGGGGCAATAAAAATGTTGTAAAATTAATTGCGGTGATGGTTGCAAACTATGAATATACTTAAAACATCAAATTGTACAATTTAAATGGGTGAATTGTATGGCATTTGAATTACATCTCAGTAAAGCTGTTACAAAGAAAAGGTAGTGTTTATAATTCAGAAATGGTTCGGTATCACATTTGAGACCCTCTGATTAGTCCCTTTTACTTGGTCTGAAATTTTAAATTCATGGTGATTAAAAGAATCAGCATATGATCTAGTTCATAAACAAGAGAAAAATGCTCATTTTTGAGGACTCTAAAATACTGGCTTCGAACATTAAAAGAAAACATTTTAACAAGTTTAATGGTGCTCAAACCAAGCTTCCTCTCTAACAAACTAAATGCCCAACAACAAGGTAATATAAATAAATTACGCCAGAATTTGAAATAGTCAAAACTGATTTATCCCAAGGTACTCATAAATCTGCAGATTCTGAAAAACCGCTGACAATATCTCATTTCCCTGATAAATAAATAAAACTGGAAAAAATTTAATCCTTTTAAGCTTTCAATTATTCTATAAGTAGACGTCTATAACTACTTGTAAGACTAATGCAGCCAATTGTGTCACTAAAATGAACACTGTTCTGCATCATTACTATGGGAACAATACCCAAAACTTCTGTGCCTCTGTGAGAATAGTATTTTTCTTTAATCACTCTGTGCACACAAGGACCAGTAGAAAACAAGATGCCACTCAAAGGCTATGTTGGGCAGGGACTCTGTGCACTCACTAGCTAAGAGGCTAATTTGGCGCCTGCGGGGATAGGCAGCAGTGACCGAGACTTGCGCCTCAGTAAAATTCCTGGGTCACAGGCTTATGACTTGCTAAATCCAAGATTATCAAGAGGTCAGTGGTAGGCATTTACCAAAATGATGAAGTTACCATGCAACTATTAAAAATAGTACCTGTGACAGCTACATGGGAAAGGTTTAAAACATAATGGTACATAAGAAAAAAAGCACAAAATTTTAAATTTACCTTATAACTGCTGAATAAGGTAAAAAAATAAATGTTGCGGTTTTAAGATTGGATGAAACTTTTAAGATTCATATTTTCTTTTATGTCTTAAAAAGCATTTAACAATAAAAATGTTTTAGAAAATACAGTTTTAGAAGGCGAGATTATTTGTATGGCAAGATTGTTTTATTCATTTGAATATATATTTTGGTTTGAAATTCTAGTTTAATTTTTTAACAATTTCCTCTGTACATATATATAGGGTGTCCCAAAAAGTATACACACTTTAACAGTTGCTAGTTCAATTTTGAAAATGAAATGTATTTTAATAAACACTATCTTTATAATTATTCAAAGTATATACATTGGGGGGGGGGCACCCCTTACAGATTAGACAGCTCATCACAAAGATGGCTGCTCCTACAGGTCAGCCTCAGGATAAAGGCACATGGAGCAAAGGACTTCAGTGATCTATAGCAACACGGTCAATTTTAACAATGCTACATGTTTAACATCTGCATCCATGACCAGATAAATAATGAGAAGTAGATACCACTGAATTTTCAGATGACATCAAACAGTAAGGCATTTACTAGACCCTGGAAGTTCTGACTAAAGCTAAACTGTCAACAGAATAATTAGGTTCATTACGACAAGTACAGGGTACGTCCATAAAGCAAAAGAAACAAAGAAAGGAATGGAAATGGGGAGTACAAATATTAAAGGCGTCACCAAAAACATGCACGTTTTCCTCTGAAAATAATGATCAGTTGCTCTCAGTTTCCATTAAAGGATCAGTGATAATGGGCTAGGAAGGCAACATGAGGGACTCAGGATAACTAAGTAAGGAACAACTCTTCAATTGGCTAACCCACAAAACCAGTGCCATCAATACAATTGTAAAGCCTCCCTATCAAGTCACTGTTCTAAATCAGGGGTATTGGGTGGGGGTGGATTAATTCTAGGAGTCATTCTGGAAATCTGTGGGAGTACTTTCATCTTCCAGTCTAACCCTTTCCTTTCTTCTTTAAGCCACAGCTAGAGCATAACAATGATTTATCCAAACCCCTTTTCATTGTAATATAACCAACATACAGAAAAATATGGGTAAAGTGTAAAGGTACACCTTAGCAAATAGTTGTAAAATGAACCCCTACCGGCACCTCAAGCCCCTCATGTGCCCTTCTAGACTAAAAAAGCTAGTCTTCACGCCCTGCTCTTCTCCTTAGGTGAGCTGGTTATTTTTGACCCTTTCTACTTTTTAATAAAAGTTTAGAATCAGCCTATTAAATTCCACTAAAAAACTACTTGAGGTTATATTGATTTTTAAAAATATATTATTTTTGTGAGTAGGTTACATTTCAAGATGGTAAGGGCCTGAAATAAACTTAGGAAAAGGGAATGTTCTCAATGAAATAAGAAAGTGGCACTGTCCCCTGTTGAACAGGGATTTAATATTCTAAGACTAGATCTTCTGTGAAAAGCAAAATTCACTCAAAATGGTCACTGAGAATATCCCCATGTGAAAGCCTTCCCCAGATATCATGACTTGCCAGCTAATTATTTTACACGGGGGTTTTAGGCATAGGTATACCTTGTCCTGTAGAGGTTTAAGTGATTTCATAAAAAAACAAGGACATATACACTAATGGCAAACAGGTCATTATAAATAAACTCCTCATTTTTATTTGGCAATTAAAGCCACAAGTTAAAAAACTTGAAATCCATCAAGTCAAAGGATAAAAGTTAGTACTGGGATTCTGTAGTTAAATCATATAACAAAAAATGATAAATCAGATAACAAAATGGGTTAAAATAATGTTTTTGGAATCTTAAAAATTAATCCAGACCTGTTGGCCTATTTATCCATAATGAATAAATTATTATATTTTTAAATAGTTCATGACAGGGTCCATGCCTTGTTCAGCACTTTTACTTGCTGGCTGAGTGATGCTGGACAAATTACTTGACCTTTCAGAAACTTAGTTTCCTTATCTGTAAAATGGAAATATACTGACATTTCAACTGTTTGTATGACTTACTGGAGAAGAGCATGCAAAGCATGTAGAAGCTAGGCACCTAAAAGGAATTTAAAAAGTGACGCTATTCGTATTATTTTTATTCACTGACTGACTTGTGAATGAGTCCATGAGTTTCAGTGGATCTGTCTCAGAGGCATTTGCTACTGAGGCTTTTACTTCTAATTGGGGAATGAAAATCTTTGTCCTCTTTAAAGGAACTTCAAGCATCAGCAAACAGATGACATAGTCCATTCAAAATTCATCCCACAAGGTTGTACTGTCCATTCAGTTTATAAAGAAGAAATTCTGAAGCAGTTGAGAAATTATCTGTGATACAGAAAGAAATATAATAATGTCCCCAAACTGGCTTGATGACATGGCTCCAGCTCACTATAAATTTTCTGTCAATTATGGACCACAGGTATTAGGTAGATTTCCCACACTACTAGGCCTGAATCTGAATGAGTTATAAAAGTTTCCAAAAGTTAATCTTTCTTCAAGATATAGAGATATATTTTCTACTGGAAATATTCAGAAGAATATACTAGAAGATAGTATGAAGTGCTAGAAAAAGCAATGAACTTACGACCAAGAGAAACGGGTTTTCATTTTAGTTCTAACACTTATACATTGGTGTGACATTAGGCAGCATGTTTAATTTCTACAGGTCTCAATGACCTATAGAAATTAAACATACTGAAAATGAGAAGGGTGACTTATCTTTCAAGCTCTGAGATTCTATGTGAAAGGTATATCCACGGTAGGGGAATGGGAGAGGAAGTTTTAGGTTGCCTCTTGCAATCACATTGTATTTAATGGCAAGCCCAGCCCAAAAGCTAAATCTGATATAATTCTTGGTACCTTATTTAAGAAAGGATCAGCATGGACCTCCAGGAGGAGAGGAAGCACTGTCTAGAGCTGCTACAAGTCTATTCTGATGTGTTGCAAAATAATAAAGAATGCCTGATGTGGTACATCTGGACCAGGAGCTAGAACCGCCCAACCTTCAAACTCCCTTAAATGTCTGAAATGAAGTTTTATTCCTGGTCTCCCAAGATTCCAAGTGAAGTCTTTCTATGCTCTGTATCCTACATCTTATACTGGCATAACCTTTCTGTCCTCTACAGCAGCATCACGGTGCTCCTACTGACCACCCTGGGATACACTGATAAACACTATACCGCTGTCCCTCATGTGCAGTGATGCTCAGCCCTGGCTGCATATTAAAATTACCTGAGGAGCTTTAACACACACAAAAAACAACAACAAGAAACGAATGACAGGCCCAACCCAGACTCATTTAATCAGACTCTCCATGAGATGGGATCTAGGCACTGGAACTTTGTACAAGAACCCAAATAATTCCAATGTCCAGCTGGAGTTGAGAGAAGTCCACATCAAGGGACAAAACACATCCTTCAAGGGTTAACCAAGTGCAGAAAAGACACCTCCCTAGAAGACAGAGGAGGAAACCCTGGCACCTAGAAGTACCAGAGTTTTGTGTTTTTAATCTGTCAAAAGTATCAGTATGGTGTTTACAAGTACACAAAACTATTAAACTATACTAGCATCAAGAAAAATGTCAACAGTAAAGAGAATTATGGGTAACAGAGAACCAGCAAGAAGAAACACACAAGATCTATTCTCACATATAAGAGAAATGTTATTGCAATCTCTAGGACAGTGGTTCTCAACCTGTAGGTCGCGACCCCTTTCGGTGTCGAATGACCCTTTCACAGGGGTCACCTAAGACCATCGGAAAACACATATATTGTTTATAGTAGCAAAATTACAGTTATGAAGTAGCAACGAAAATAATTTTATGGTTGGGGGTCACCACAACATGAGGAACTGTATTAAAGGGTCGCGGCATTAGGAAGGTTGAGAACCACTGCTCTAGGACAACTAATTCTCCACTTAATAATTACAATACAGCACAATAATGGTAAGGCTGATATGGCTTCGCGTTAACTAGAATACGTTTTATTTGATTACAAGATTACACTGTTCCTGTACACTTAACCTTCATAGTTTATTACTCCAGAACAGTGTAATTTTTAAGGGAACATTGCTCCCGAGCACTACGAAGTATTAATGTTCTACATTTGCATAAGTGAAGGTACTCTTCTATATGTGCATAAAAATAGGTAACTGGGTCCCTGCAAAGGTGTGAGGAACAAAGAACAGCTGCTCCCAAGGTGAGAGGCTTTGTTGAGAGTAGTAGGGGTGAAGGTGACACACTCTCAAAAAGAAGACTGAAATACATTCCTGATATTTAAGCATCAAGAAGTGCAACAAAATATTAGCAAATTGCATCCAGCAATAATTAAAAACATCACACACCATAACCAAGTGGGATTTATTCCAGGGATGAAAGGATGGTACAATATCTGCAAATCAATAAACATGATTTAACATCACATAAACAAACTGAAAAACAAAAACCACATGATCATATCAACTGATGCAGAAAAAGCATTTGACAAAATCCAACACTCTTTCTTGATAAAAACTCTCAGCAAAGTGGGAATAAAGGGAACATAACTCAACATAATAAAAAAGCCTTATATGATAAACTTATAGCCAACATCATACTCAAGGGCAAATACTAAAACCATTTCCCCTAAGAACAGGAACAAGACAGGGATGCCCATTTTCAATACTCCTGTTCAACATAGTACTGGAAGTACTAGCCATAGTGATCAGACATGAAGAAGAAATAAAAGGTATCCAAATTGGAAAAGAAGAAGTAAAACTGTCATTATTTGCAGATGACATGATATTGTACATAGAAAACCCTAAAGACTCCATCAAAAAACTACTAGATTTAATAAAATAATTCGGCAATGTAGCAGGATACAAAATTAACACCCAGGAATCTATGGCATTTTTATACAGCAATAATGAACTCACAGAAAGATAAACTAAAGAAACACACAATTCTACTTACCACTGCAACAAAAACAAATTAAGATACCTAGGAAAAAACTTAACTAAGGAGGTAAAAGACCTATACTCAGAAAACTACAGGACATTGAAAAGAGAGAGAAAGATAGAAACAAGTGGAAGAATATAACATGTTCATTGATTGGTAGAATCAACATCATTAAAATGTCCATACCTATCCAAAGCAATCTATAGATTTAATGCAATCCCCATTAAAATACTAATGGCATATTTCACAGACCTAGCACAAACTCTTCAAAAATTTATATGGAATAAAAAGACCACGAATAGCCACAGCAATCCTGAGGAAGAATAACAAAGTTGGAGGGATCACAATACCAGATATCAAGCTATATTACAAAGCCACTGTTCTCAAAACTGCCTGGTACTGTCACAAGAACAGACATATGGACCAATGGAACAGAACAGAGAACCCAGAAATCAACCCAAGCCATTATGCTCAATTAATATTTGACAAAGGAGGCAAAAGCATACAATGGAGTCAAGACAGTCTCTTCAATAAATGGTACTGGGAAAACTGAATGGATACATGCAAAAAAATGAAACCAGACCAATTTACACCATATACAAAAATAAATTCAAAATGGATAAAGGTCTTAAATGTAAGATGGGAAACCATAAAAATCTTAGAAGAATCCATAGGCAGCAAAATATCAGATATATCGCATAGCAATATCTTTACCGACACATCTCTTAGGACAATGGAAACAAAGGAGAAAATAAAAATATGGGACTACATAAAAATAAAAAACTTCTGCACAGCAAAAGAAACCATCAACAAAACAAGAGAGCCCACTGCATAGGAGAACATGTTTGCCAATGTTAAACCTAATAAGGGGTTAATATCCAAAATGTATAGGGAACTCATACAACTTAACAAAAGGAAGATAAACAATCCAATCAAAAAATGAGCAAAGGACCTAAATAGACATTTTTCGAAAGTGGACATACAGGCCATGCTCAAAGTCACTAATCATCCGAGAGATGTAAATCGAAACAACAATGAGGTATCATCTCATACCTGTCAGAATGGCTATCATCAACAAATTAACAAACAAGTGCTGGTGAGGATGGGGAGAAAAAGGAACCCTCGTACACTGCTGGCAGGAATATAGACTGGTGCAGCCATTATGGAAAACAGTATAGAGTTTCCTCAAAAAAATAAATACGAACTGCCATTTGACTCAGTAATCCCATTTCTAGGAATATATCCCAAGAAATCTGAAACACCAATCAGAAAGAATATATGCACCCCTATGTTCATAGCACCACAATTTACAACAGCTAAGATCTGGAAACAACCTAAGTGCCCATCAGCAGATGAGTGGATTAAAAAACAGGTACATTTACACAATGGAATACTACACTGCTGTAAAAAAGAAGTAACTCTTACCATTTGCAACAGCATGGATGGACATGGACACCATTATGCTGAGCAAAATAAGCCAGTCAGAGAAAGGTAAGTATCACATGATCTCACCCTTTTGTGGAATATAATAAACAACATAAACTGATGAATAAAAACAGATCCCAAGACACAGAAGCATCAAACAGACTGTCAAATCTCAGACGGAAGGCAGGAGACGTTGGGAGCGAGGGGAAGGAGGAGGGGGGAAGAGATCAACCGAAGCACTTGTATGCATGCATATAACATAACCAATGGACACAGACAATATGGGGGCGAGGGCATGTACTACGGGGCGGGAGCGGCTGGGGAGAGGTCAATGGGGGGAAAAGAAGACATATGTAAGACTTTCAACAATAAAGAATTTCAATTTTTAAAAAAGTGCATCATAGAGGACTTTTTAAAAGGGGGCAAAGTGAGACTCCTCTGCAGGAGTTGGGTGCTTGGGAGGAAAAGGAGCACAGCCAGGAACAGCACAGGTTAAGATGACTGCTCCCCTCCTTAGGCCCTAAATGCCCTTTGTACACACCTCTATGTTAAAAACTGCCCTATGAAGACATTCTTTTAGCATACTATATGGTGCATGAAGGCAGGGCCATGATTCATTCATCTTTGTTTTCCCTTGTATTCCCAATAACAAGAACAGTATCTGACACAAAACTAATCATAAATATCAATAAATGAGTTAATGAATGGTTCCCAAATGACTGTTAAGTAATACATCTTATCCAGTCATTAAGATAATTTTATTCATTTGACTGTCATCTACTGCATTAGTTCTCTCCCTGTGCCTATTATGTTTTCCTCTAGATTCCTGAAGACCACTGGTCAGGATAGTGCCAAAAACAAAATCCTGTGATACTCCACTAGAAACCTTATTGGGGTCACTGATTCAAGAACCATCATATAATTTCACCATCTTATCAAGTGCCTTGCTCATCCTTATCTGAAGACATCTTGAGAAATTCCATGAGACACTTTGCTGAAATCAAGATACACTATCTGCAGCACTGCCCTGATTTTCCAACAAAACTCTAAAAAAATCCATTTATTTGGGAATGACTTATTTTTAGACAACTCAAATTGGTTACTGGAACAATGCATTTTCCTAAATGCTCATCCATAAGCCATAAGATTAACTGCTAGTTCTAGAATTTTGCCAGGGATAAAAACCAGGCCTATTGTTATTTGTATATAGAATTTCTCAATTTGGGGGAAAAAAAATCACCTGTAGTATTAGCCGTCTAGTTATTTTCTTCTAGAACTCATCATATCAGAAACTGCCATATTTATTTAATTGTTTATTATATTTCTTTCTCCCACCATAAACTATAAGATCCCCAACAACAGAGCCATATATGTTGGGTTCAGTGCTGTAAATCCTCAGTGACTGGAGTAGTGAGTGCTGTGCATTCGATCAATATTTGCTGTATGAGTGCTTCCAAATTCAAAGAGCTTTCTCTTATGCTCCCCCTCCCAATTATAGCCTGCACTTAGAAAGTTTGTGATTACACATTAAATTTTGTTTTTGTTATTCCATGTATGTGTGTACACATATATAGATATAGAGATACACAGATATAGATAACATTTCGATATCCACAGATATCAATATGTCAATAGAGAAAAGGATACAGATATATAGATATAGATAAGGATATAGGGGTAGTATCTATATCTCTCCTCACAGAAACTTTTAGAGAATAGGAAATATGTTTTTATTCAAAATATATTTAATGCTTAATACAGGCTTGATTTGTTTTGTTCCTTTGGCTCACTGTTAGCCATCAGAAACCTACCACCTCACGTTGTACACACAATTTTCCTCTCAGCCTTTTACAAGCACAAGACACAAAAAACTATTAAATATGATCTTAGAGAAAAAAATGATTAAAGATTTGTTCTTTAAAAAAATCTAGAACATACTAAAAAACAAAAACAACTGTCTTTCTACTACTACACTGAGGCACAAGAGTATTCTGGTATAACCACACATCTAAGGGAATACTCAATATTAATATTCTGAATATAAAGTTAACATTTTGGGCAAAATCATTAAATACCATAAATCTCTTAAGTTTCTTGAAACTGAAAGTTGTGCAGAATCTCCACGTAGTACTGATAAGTAGATAACTAGGGCATACCACTTTATTAGAGACTAGAAGCTCAAAGGGTGCACAAATTTCTGTCCCTCAGCCTGGCCTGCACCCTCTCACAGTCTGGGAGCCCTTGGGGGATGTCTGACTGACGGCTTAGGCCCACTGTGGAGGATGTCAGTCAGACATCCTTAGCGCTACCACAGAGGCAGGAGAGGCTCCCACCACCGCTGCTGCACTTGCCAGCCATGGGCCAGCTTCTGGCTGAGTGGTGCTCCCTCTATGGGAGCACACTGACCACCAAGGGGCAGCTCCTGCATTGAGCGTCTTTCCCGTGGTGGTCAGTGCGTGTCATAGCAACTGGTCATTCCACTATTAGATCGATTTGCATATTACCCTTTTATTGTATAGGATAAGAAGTGAGACTCAGAGTGAAAGATGCCTGCCACAGCTAAAGAAGTGGCAGAGTAGGAGCACTCCAATTTCCCATCTTAAATCCCAATCTCCCACTCACTTCCCCTCAACCAATACTTTATTGTCTAACATTGCAAAGAAAGCTCAGAAATCTTCTACAATGAAACTAATGAAGCAATAATAGCCATCTAAACTCTAATTTGGATATATGTTAATACCAGCATTCTTATTTTTTGAATTTTTCATTAAAAATAAAGGAAGTTTGCATGCCTTGCTCCCTCGCCTTGCATTTTTCCTTGGCAAGAGCCAGAATCCCTATCTGTCTGAGTCATCTGTTGGCATGATTCAGTCAGAGTTAGCCCTTCTCAGTATCTGTAAACAGAAGTATTATAAATTACAAGTCTACAATGATGATAGATGTAGTCATAGGACTAGGTATGCGTGTACCACTCTTTGAGCACCCAGCTTTTCCCCTGACTTCCTGTGATACCAAAAGCAAGCCAGTTTCTTCTATCCTCCTAAGGATGCAGAATCAAACATGGTATCAAGAAGGGCTAAGTTGGTATAATGTAAACTAGAACAGAGATTTTCAAATGGTGTGCCAAAAGAACTTTTAAAACACGTAATACCGGACTATTTAGTCAGGGACACCCATCTCTTTTTCCTTAGACTGTTAAATAAAAAATGACAACAGCCAACACAACAACCATATGGGGTGAATGAATCCAAATTATACCTTTTTTTGTCAGATCGGCAAGAACATCTGTTTTTTTGGTGTGCCGCAGAATTTTAGTAATTAGTTTGTGTGCCATGAGATGTCAAAGGTTGAAAATCGCTGTACTATACTAATATACTAATACAAATGATAAGAAATTCAAGGTTTCAGAAGTATGACTATATAAATGCAGAGTGAACCTGCATATACCACCTACCTATGTTTCAAGATTGAAAGGTAAAGGTGACAAAGAGGGAAAACAAGGACAATGATGACAAAGTACCCCTGGATGTGTCCCACTGCCGTAGGGTAGCCCTGGAGGTAATAGCAATATAAGTCCCTACAAGAGAGAAAGGGGTCCTGGTCAGTATGCTGCCCCGTGGCTCTGAGGGTTATCAACAGCAGGATTTGTCGGCTCAAACACCAGGAGGAAGAAGAAATATAGGAAGATGAAAATACTTTTGGATTCAGGTTATTTTGCCATTATCATTAACTTTTACTTCTATTTGCTGAAAAGAATTGTGAAAATAACCTCTACCTTTTTCTGGGCTTATTTCATTTCTTTGAAAAAGAATGGCATCTTGAGAAGAACTGCGAAAACTGTAATATCCTGCCCTGCCGGCGTGGCTCAGTGGTTAAGCATCAACCTATAAACCCGGAAGTCATGGTTAGATTCGCAGTGAGGGCACAGGCCCAGGTTGCGGGTTCGATTCCCAGTGGGGGGCATGCAGGAGGCAGCCGATCAATGATTCTCTTTCATCATTGATGTTTCTATTTCTCTTTCCTTCTCCCTCTGGACCCCAGGGAATCAATAAAAATATATTTTAAAAATGTTAAAAAACCCAAAAACCTGTAATACCCTTTCCATGTTTTCTGATGCAGTACTTTTTAAAATCTCATACCCAAGACATAGCTGTCTTACCTTGCAATGCTCATAAAGAGTCTAGGCTTCCTGCTCAGTACATAGTTCACGTGGAAAAGATGGTTTCATTAATAATAATTAAGGGGGAAAGATCACACTGAAATGTACAAGATTAACCCAGAATATAATTTTGAAGCAAGGGACAGTGTTCACATAGGAGCTCTGAAATTAAGCTTTGGAAAATCCAGCAATCGAGTTTCTTCTGTGGTTGGGAGATAGGAAGAGAAGGGAAAAGGAAGCAGAACCGGTGTTGAAGGGTGACATGTCAGACTCTGTCTCAGATTTTAAGCAACCTTTTCAAAGTCACACAGCAGTATGAGTATTGGAGCTGGAATTCTAATCTCAAATTAGTCCCCCTATTGCCCTCCCTCTCCCACCACACACACCCCCTGGGGTCCAAAGCCCAGTGATCTCTTGGGAGAGAAGGGAATACATCTTCACCTACATCAACAGCACTGACTATCAAGTTCTGAAACATGCATAGAAGGAATAATGCTTTAAATATTACTAATCTTTTACAGTTATATGACAATATAGTACATAAATAGACTGCTAGCACATACCCTGGACCCTCAATAAGCTTGGGTAGCAGAGAAAGAGTTGAAGTGGGGAGATGATGATCACTATTCAAGGTGCACACTGACAGCTAACATCCTTTCAGAACCAAGATGGCAAGTAGATAACTTCATTTCTGGCAGGAATATGGAAGTGAGTGATGGACAGAACTTGAGTTCAGAAGGGAATAAGTAAAAAGCAATACACAAAATATCACCCATGTACTACCAATAAGACAACATTTTCAAATATCAACATCCCTAGGAAATGAACCTTTTGGTCATTCAGCCCTCAATTAGATAAACCATTTCTTTCTTCTGAAAATTACAAAGGAAGAATTGAGAGTTCATCCTTTCAATTTCAAGTATGTTCATTGAGCACCTACTATGTGGCAGGTTTGGTTTTAGATCTTCAGGGGCTTCATTTTACTGGGAATGAGAAACAGTAAACAAATTAAATAAGACAAATTAGTACAATATATGTGGTATGTGGTGATCATAAGTATGGAGAAAATTAAAACAGTGAAGAAGGATAGACATTGGCAGCTTTTAAAATAGGATGGTCAGCAAAGATCTTACTGAGAAGATGACATATGATTGCAGACCCAAAGGTGAGGAAATGAGCCATCTATAATAATAAAAGTGTAATATGCTAATTAGATTGGACAGCCAAATGACCTTCTGGATGAATCCGGGGCTGCTGCGAGGGCCGAGCCTCTTGCATGAATTTCGTGCATCGGGCCTCTAGTATAGAAAAAAGAGAAAAAAGGTTCCAACAGAGGAAATAGCATGTTCAAAGGTCCTGAGGCAAAAGTATGCCTTGTGCGTTCAAGGAAGAGCAAGGTCATTGTGGCTGGAGTGGAGAAAACAAGTAAAAAAAGAAAGTTCAAAAGGTAATGGGGCACCATAATGTGGGGCCTTGGAGCCACTGTAAGGAATGTGACTGTTCAATAGGGTGGGATGGGAAATCACTGGAGACACGGCTAGGAGTGTTATGAGCAGTGACATGACCTGATGTTTTTAAAGGACCAGATCATGACTCTTTGGCTGTCAGGTTGAGAAAAGATTCCAGGAAGCAAGGGTAGAAGCTACTGTCACTAGGCTGCTGTAATAACCCAGCAGGAGACAGACAGCAGGTGTTGAACAGGGGTGGGGGGTGGGGTAGTTGATACAGTCAGAAAAGATGATGTTCTGGAAATATTTGAAGGTAGAACTAATAGGGCTTACTGACAGAGTAGATGATGCCAGGGTTTTTGGCCTGAAAAAAAGGGTGAAGTTGCTATTTATCAAACTATGGAAGACTACAGGATGAAGTGAATTTTAGAGGCCAGTCAGGAGTGTGACTTTATTTTACATTTTACATATCTACTAGACATTCAACTAAATTTATGAGTCTGGAATTCAAGTAAGAATTCTGGGCTGGATATATAAATTTTGGAGTCTTTGGCCTAGAAATGGTTTAAAGCCTTTGAGCCTGAATGAGATAATCAAGTGTGAGTGTGAGTATAAATAGAGAAGAAAAGAGAGTCACGGAGTCCGGGGCATTCACTTTTAGAGGTCAGGGAGACCAGGAGGAGCTGGCCACATACAAAGTGGAAGCAGTCGGTAAGTAAGGAGGAAAGCTGAATCAAGTAAATGGAGTTTTTCGAGGAGAAGGGTCTGATCAACTGAATCCAAGGCTACTGCAGGTGAAGGTGGAGAGGACCTTGACAAGGGCAGGTGAGGGTGTAGTATGAGGACAGGCCTATTTGGAATAGGTTTAAGAGAGACTGGGCCAGTTTCGGCAAACTTTCTTAATATTTCTGGGAAGTATCAAACATTCTCACCCAAGCTATCTAAATTCCTTTCAAGTCCCTTCCAAATTGTGAAAAGGCAAGCAACATTAGTGTTAATGAAATGTTTAGTGTATTATAGCTAACATTACTTTCAGGTTATGTCAAACTTATGGCACTATAGACATATTTTTAGTGTATTTGATGTCTACTTTATAGTGTGCTAGGGTCTTCCATATCAGCCGTCACCAACCAGTGGTCCACTGGTGGTCCGTGAGGTCCAAAAGGTTGGCAACTGCTGTTCTATATCACATATACTAATTAAAGATTTAGACATGTTTTATAAAACTTTTAAAGGAGAAATAATGTGATATCATGGATAGAACATTGATCAATCAGAGAGCCAGGAGATCTGTGTTCCATTGATGATTCTTCCTTTAACTAGCTACATAAATTTTGGAAATTGTTAGCATCTATGGGCCTCATTTATTAACTATAAAATGAGTGGCTTATACTAGATCATCTGTAAGTTCTTTGCAACCTTAAAATCATAGAACTTTAGCAATTTTAAGGGCTTAAATGCTTTTTTGAAGTGTCTTTACTTTTCCAATTTATCACCGGCCAAAATCTAGAATATTTTTATACTGAGTTCTAAGCTAGCAAAGTAACTTACACTTACATTTTGCCTACCAAAAGCTGTAATTCATTTTGTCTAATTTCCAGAAACATCTTGTGGAGAAATAGAGGAGCTGGACGACTGCCTCTGAAGGCAGTAAAGATAATTATAACCCTGAGGGTAAAAACCACTATTCTACACAACTCAAAGCTAAGGCTAAAGTAAAAGAGAAACCTCCTGAGGAGCAGGGAATGCTGGGTGACCCAGTCTCAGGCCCAAAGTGCTATGGGGCTACCACAGCTCAAAGGGGGCGGTGTAGAGGCGAGGTTTCATTTCTCTTGGGTGATATTAGTTCCTCCGGATGTACCAAACCCCTCCCATTTCTTTACTAACTGCCACATTTTTTAGGGAGAAAAGAACTTTTTGAAACAGAATACTATGTTAGACACTATAGAGAGTTATAGATTAAGAAAACCTATCTCCTCTATTCTGGGAGATATAAGGAAGGCAACAATAGCTAACATTCATTGAGCTTTTACTATGTGCCAGGTACTATTGTAAGTACTTTACATATAATACCTCATTATTCCTGACAACAAGCTATGAAGTAGTTGTTACCGTAAAAACAGTCCATTTTTACATATGGCACAAACAAAAGTTAAAGTCACACAGTTACACAGCCTAAACTTACATAGCTAGAATGTGCAGAGCTAGGAAATAACCCAACTCCAGAGTCACTCTCCTAAGTATGAAGCTTTCCTCCCCCAAATTCCTCAGAGAAAACAAAAGTTCCTATTTTAAGGGCTCAGGCAAAATCATGGCAAGAAATAATGGCTCCCAGTACTGGAACATATAGAAGCACATATAACAAAGTCATAGCACCTTCATAATGCTGGTGTTGGGGGACAGGCTTTTGTTAGACTCAACTATTATTCTGTAGGGACAAGATTTATTCTGTAATAAACTTGAATTTATATAGTAACAGAGCCTTGCTCTAACTACATATAAAATAAAAACAGGAGTACTGAGCACCTAGAGAGGAAGAAGACACCCAGGCTAATCTACGCCCTCAGAAGCTTTGCCCTTTCTGCTCTGTTCAGCCACAGATGTCCCTTCCAAGGGAGAAAGAAAGCTGGAGGGAGTAATGTAGAATAGTCTCACTTGTGATAATGAATAGAGAAGTAGCAAGACTTTTTTGGGAAAAAAACAAACACAAAACCCAACACTGTAAGGAACTCAACCTGGACAGAATCATCCTGATTTATACTTTCATGTATCAAGCAAATATTTACTTCACAGGCAAATGGATTATGGTGATATGACCTTGTGTCACCAGTAACAATTTCCCAAACAAGACTGGACAACACTTCTATACTGACTTAATCAGAGAAAAATAGACTTAGGCCTCTGTGAGGAACAGCAACGGAGACGGAAACCCTGATCTTTCAGACAAATGTCCTCTATGAAAGAAAAGTAATAAATACATAGAACATTTAGATTTGTCTATGTGTCCATGTGAAGGGACGCAAATGTGTTTTCTGGGCTGTATCCTTCCATGCCCCAAAATCTAGAGATGCCTCAGCACCCAGCTGGTCCCTCGTTTCTGAAGCATGTTCTCATGTTCTCTTTATGATGCACACCCTGTCCTTGTTACTCTACCTTGGCCTTCCCACTCCGTTTCACACTACAGAGGTGGACAATGCTCCTCACCTGCCCCTCCAAAGACCTCTCCACCACTCTCTGTCATAGCAGGGAAAAGCAAGCACTCAGCTGCTCAAACCAGAAATCAGGAAATTGACCTTAACTTTTATCTTCCCTCTCCCTCTCTCCTGACCTCTCCCCTTTCCACCCTTGATTCCCATACACATCCAGTTAACCACCAAGTCTTAAACAAGCTTCCTTCTAAATCTCTCAGATCTATTTGCATCTCCCACCCCAGCTGTCACTGCCATAGACCCCTAACTAGCACCTCTCACAAGATTTGCTGTAACAGTCTCATTGGTCTCCCTTATCCACTCCTGTTCCCGTCTAATCTACTCTGTACCTCTGCCAAGAGCAGTTTTCACACAGATCTGGTCATGTCATTTCCCTGATTAACAGTTTCCTGCGTCTAAAAGCCTGCATCCCTGGGGCGCTCTGCCTTTGGTCTCTGTGCCTTATTCCTCACTGGCCACCTGCCTCTCAGCACTGGGCCTTCTTTGTGCATCCCTCTATCCTTACTTGTCATCCTCATCTCCAATGGCAAGGAGCCTTCCCTAGCTCTCTGAGAAGATGTTAAACCCTTGGCTACCAGCCACCATGGGACTTTTTGTTTTCCTTCAATGACTGTCCACTGCACAGGAACAAAAACTTCATGACAACAGGGGCATGTTCTTATTCACTATAGTAAATCCCCAGAGCCTAGCCCAGTACCTGGCACACTTAATACTCAATATACATTTAAATTTACTCCAGAATCATAATAGAATCATATGGCTGGAAAAGTATTTCTTGGTCATCTAGTCCACTCCCCTGCCAATACCACAATTCTCCTCTTCTAGCCTTGGGGATCTCCATTATGTCACATAGAATAATTATTTGAGAAATCAATTTTCTGAGGAAAATGATCTGCTATGAAAAATTTTTAAGTACCATATAGCCCATTAATTAAAAGCTTATACTCTGGAGCCAGATTACAAGCTTTTAACTAAATCCTGGCTTTGTTACTTTCTAGTCATACAACTTTGAAAGACTTCTTACTTAACCTCTCTGTGCTTGAAATTAAACATCGATAAAGTGGGGATAAAAAGAGTGCCTTTTTCATCAAGTTATTATGGGATTAAGTGAAGTAAAATGCTCAGAACAGGGTTTTCTACAGAGTAAGTACTATGTTGGTATTAACTGCTGTTATAACTAGATTTTATGTTATGTGTATGCCACAAATAAAATGTTAAAATAGCTTTACTGAAACAGTCTAACTTGTCAAATACAGTGCTAAGAACTAACCTCTCAAGCCCAACATATACACAAAGGTAACTTCATTAAGAGAAGATCCATTAATTTATTCATAATTGGTTGTTATTTTTACTCACTGATAGCTATATCCAGTTCTCCCATCTGGGCAAAGGGAAGACTGAATGTCCTATTCCCCTGTGGCTGGGCGGGGCCACATGCCTGGGTCCTGTCTGAGCGGGAAGGTTTAACTGCTTGGAACTACCTTTTCCTGCCTCGACGATCATGGAAGCACGTGCTGAGATGAAGTCTCCGTTAGTCTGGGTTCCTGACTGACTACCGAGGGCACAGCCCCTGCCACTCTCATTGAGTGTGCTGTCTGAGTGAGAAGCCACTAAAGATTCTGGAGCAGTTTGTTGCTACAGTATAATCTCACCGATTCTGACTGGCACAATGATATCTGCAGACCATTACTTTCTCAAATGATCCATAGGAAAGGAATCCTAGCTGGGATTCTTTGGTCCTAACTCCTTTTCTGTTGACTGTCCCATATCTGACCAGCAGTCAAGCTGAAGAGTCTAATAAAAAAGAGTCAAAGTCTACCAAGAAATAGTGACCGACCAGTAATTATGAACTTAAGATAAATTATGTGAGTCTGATAGTGAGTTAGTGTGTTCTAATAAGGCCCTTCTTCAAGTCATTCTTTCTATCATTATCATTTGATATGCTGAAGTATACATTCAAAGAATACTGGAGAACTACTCTCTATAAAAAAATTCTTAAAATAGACATTTAAAAAATCATTTTTCGGTTATCTGTAACATCACAATTTCTCCATTAAATGCAGACGCCTGAACAAAAAATTTTAAATGTCTGAATTTTAAAATAAATTTGAAATAAACATTTTTATTAAAATAAAAAATATCATCAGCAGATCTTGGAACGAATGTATAAAATTTACAATTCAAAAGACATTGGTGTTGACACTTTTCCCATATAATCTGGTCAGGTGGGCATGTCAGGAAGGACAAGACCATGTGCTTACCTCTTGGATAAGCAAATTTATTGAGAGCCTATGGAATATCATGCTAAGCACTGCTGAAGAGAAAAAAAATTGGAAAACTCAGTTCTAGAAGCACACAATCTAGATGATGTAAATGTAAAAATGCAATGCATCTCCCCACTGACAGAGGTCTTGCCTCCTAGGAAGTTCTCACTGAACCCATGGATAAACATTAGAACAAAACAAAAAGCAAGACATCTAGGTGGTGAGGTCTCCACAGCATGGCTCATGTAAGTGGGACTCGTCTCCTTTCTAGCAGAAATGTAGCTGCCTCGCTGAAGACATGGCACAGTCTTTCAGTGTAAACCATCACAAGGACTGACCACAGAAAAGCAGTCTCTTTAAATGCACCCTGTACTCTGCCCATGCATGTAGGTAACCATAATTAAACAGCTCCTCTTATAAGGATTTATTTATTGTCCTCCCACCAGAGGTAGATGCCTACCATCTCTTGAGTGATAACTCTATGCCAGGCACTGAGTATACTTATGATTTCATTTAATCCTGAACTCACTGAGGTAGAGTCTGGTATTAGCCATAGTTTATAGATAATGAAATCAAGGCTTAGAGAAGTAGCTTACTGATGGTCACACAGTTGTACTTAAACCCAGATCTGTTTGACACCAAAGAAAATGCTCGATACACTAAATAGTTAATTTCTTCAATACATACTGAGAAGTCCTAAGTCAAATCCTGCACACAAATCTAGACAAATTAAACAGGGCAGGCAAAATTCCTCTGCACACCTGGCTAATTAGAAAGCCTAAATGATCCTTAAAAATCATTGGTTAAAAAAACACACAACAATAACTCTTTCCCAGGTAATTCATATTTTCCTTCTTTATTAATGGCAACTTTATAAGTCAACAAAAAAACCTGTCATAGCTTGGGGTTTTTGCCAAGATTACTTAACTACAGTTATTTTTTTTAAAGAAATGAAAAATCTATCAAGCTCCATACAAATTGATTAGTACTGAGACAAAATACTGCAGTGGAGGAAGACTCACAAAAACCCTGCTGCTTTGTCAGTCCTCATGAGAGAGAATTTAGGTCATCCTATATAATAAAAGGGTAATATGCAAATTGACCCTAACAGCAGAACGACCACTCAACCAGTCACTATGAGGCGCACTGACCACCTCTTGGTCCCTTTCCCCAGCCGGCAAGCTCCGATCACCCAATGGCAAATGGGGAACCAGGGGTGGGTGGTGGGGGACACAGGTAGCGCCAGGCCAAGGCCCCCACACCACCAGTCACCCCACAAAGGGTAACCTATGGTGGGGGCGGGGCCAGCAAGTGGGCGGAACAGCAAACCTCTCGGTTCCTCCCCCCAGCCAGCAGGCTCTGATGGCCTGATGGCGAATGGGGAACTGGGGGGGGGGGGGGGGGCCGCGGGGCAGGGCCAGCTGCAGGCAGCCAGGGAGGATGGCCCTGATCGCAGCCCAGGGCTAGGGACCGGACCCATGCACGAATTTCATGTGCTGGGCCTCTAGTAGTTTATAGATACGGAGATAGCAATTTGTTACAATTCAGCTGTCAATTTTGGGATCAGAAAGATAGGGAGAGGGGCTTCTCAATCACCTGGTATAACAAAAAACAAAGAAAAGATGTTGCAAATTATTCAGCAAAGTCAAAAAGAAACTAAAACAGTAATAGTTAGAAACTGATTGACTTTATGTAAAGCTCCCTGGCATCCTTATTCTTGAAGAGAAACATCAGCAGGAGAAGAAATAAGAGCCCTAACAGTCATTAACAAATTTAGTGTGTTGCCAAAGGGCAAGTAAATGAAAAAATTCAAGGATGTTAGAGTACATACTTTGTCCAGTCATACTGAACTTTAACACAAAAGAGCTAATTATTAGACATCTTTTCTGAATAAGATTATAAAACAAATAAACAAACTACTCTCTCTCCCTCTTGTTTTCCCTACCCACCAGCCTGCTTATTAGGAGAAGGCTATTATGAAATAGTTTCCCATGTTGGAAAAGCATCCCATCTTGAAATAATTGATATTTAAGCTTTTCTGAGGGTGAATTCCAAGATGTTGGTGGAATGCAAAAAACTGAGCTAAAATTTAGCCACGGGAGAATGAAGCCTGCAGGAAAATCCCTTAATGTTCTTTGGTCCTGGTTCAATAGCTTTAAAACAGACCTAGAGACATACATTTACATAACTCTCCAAGAGGCAATTTATGTTATAGATTCAGTTTGTTCAGCTGCAGCTCTGGTTAATGTAACCCCAGAGCCCAAGCCTAAGCCCAAGAACTGCCTTATGGCAATCAGGGTGTGTCAAGGGCCAGAGAGGGGAAGACTAGGGATGGCAATGGCTGCCTTGGCTCTGTCCCTCAGCCTCTCTCCCACCACCCTAGTTCTCCAGGACTGTCACCCAAAAGTACCTGGATGACATGAAAGCACTGAAAGCCTCTCTAACGTGACACATGCAAAATTCTTAACACATAAGGAAAGGAAAGGGAAATAACAGAGAAGGGGAGGGGAGAAAGAAAGCTGTAAGAGGGAAGAAGGAGGGGAGAGATACATGTTTTTATAAACCAAGATGTACAGTAAAATTAAGCATGAAGGGAGGGGAGTAGTACAGTATCCTCTCTCGTTCTATTACATTCCAACAACTAAGCACATGAGCCAGTCCCAGGCCCTTTCTTTTCTCGGTGACATATAATCTCTTAATAAAGGTTATTCCCATCAACCCTTTGTCCTCATGTTTCCATTACAATATTTATGAGGACCATATGAGACTATAATTGATAAAACCACATGGCCCATCTGGGTACTATTCACTCACAACTCAGAGACCATGCAGTAATAATGTTTAGTTCTGGGTGTTACACTTTACAAAGGTCACCGAAAAACTGGAATGCATTCAGAGGCAAGCGTCCAGGACAGGAAAAGAACTCAAAAGCAAACCAATGAGGACCTGGATGTGTTCAGCCTACAGAAGAGAGGCTCCTAATACTTGAAGGGCTCTCATATGGAGAAAGGCCTGTTACTGTTTTCTATGACCTCAAGGGGGAAGAGCTAAAAATCAATGAATAGAATAGACAGAAATTTCAGCTCAGTAGGAGGAAAAACTTTCTTAGTACCTCAGAAGACAATCCTATTTCATGCAAAAGGGTAGACAGCCACTTAGCAAAGATGCTTAATAGAGGTTGTTCACGCACTGATTGAGTGCTTGGGACCAGGTCAGTGTTACCCTAAATATAATTAAAAGACAAAGTGAATGAGAACCACCCAATGTGCTTATTAAACAGAAAATAACAGGAATTCAGAAAATAATGAAAGTTCTTGGACCATTCTCCAGGTTTCATGGACCAGAAGGGGGAAGCGCCTGGGAGCCTGCATTGTAACAGGTCTCTGGGCGATTCTCATGCACACTCCACACTGAGACTAGACTAGGTACCTCGGGAGCTTCGCTGATCCTCTAGTCCAGCGATGGCGAACCTTTTGAGCTCAGCGTGTCAGCATTTTGAAAAACCCTAACTTAACTCTGGTGCCGTGTCACATACAGAAATTTTTTGATATTTGCAACCATAGTAAAACAAAGACTTGTATTTTTTATATTTATTTTATATATTTAAATGCCATTTAACAAAGAAAAATCAACCAAAAAAATGAGTTTGCGTGTCACCTCTGACATGTGTGTCATAGGTTCGCCATCACTGCACTTGGGCTGTTTAGTTTCCCTGCTTTGATCATTTCTATTGTTTGTTGCCTCTGTCAGAAAACACCTCACTCAAGTTCCACTAACCCCTTCTTTGTCTACTAGATTTAAAACCTATCCATCCCTTCAATGTACAGCTTAAACGAATGATAAAAGTTTTTTTCTGAATTTCCTACCACTGTGATCCCTGATTAGTCTAAACCAGTGGCTCCCAACGTGGAGCACACGCCCCGCAGGGGGACAATTTGATTTTTAAGGGGGGCAATCTGAGAATGAGTTAACAACAGTGAATTCTAGGGGCCTCATATAAAGTATATAAATATATATTGACAGATTTCTACATTTCAGTTCTCTATTATGTTTTGAAACTTTATTTGGTACTTTTTCCATATCATTTCATATTATTATTATTTTTTAAACAATTTCTTAGTGATTTCTTCCTTAGAACTTCAAATGTCCTTTCATTCTTTTATTTTTCTCTTTCATGGATGATATGTTCTTTTGGAACCTTGTTTAGACCAAGCTAATGGCCTTTTAGGCTTCCTCCACATGAACAGGAGTTCACTTTTTGAATAATAAGAATTATATGTCACGGGGTGGGGGGACATCTGGATTTTAGAGATGCTTAGGTGGGGTATGGCCAAAAAAAGGTTGGGAGCCACTAGTCTAAACTGTATTGCTACGGTGTACCATCCAATGGAGCTTGTTGCTACAGAACTGAGTTAATAATACATACTTAAGCACTAAGAATACTTTGAGGGAAAGGCCTGTCTCCTTCCCATTTTATCCTCATTACTTAGCACAGAAGTTGCACACACTGTGTTATTAACATAAACTTAATATTTACTGAATAAATGTCTCACATTATGGATATTTTGTGCCTTCTTAAGTGTAAGCTCTCTGAAGGAAGGAGCTTACCTCTAGTCATTGTGGTCCCAGCACAGAACTTAAATAGATCAGGTCTGATAAACCTTGATTCGAACTAATGAATAACAGCCATTTTATATCTGGGTTTTTAAGGAATGCAGCATTTTTACAAACAGTTGTCTCATCTAGTGCCTACCGCTACTTCTTATAACTCCCACTAGCCTTAAAGGTGTACCTCAAGCATGTTTGTAAATGGCAAATATTTTGAGATTTCTTAGAATATAATGAGCACAAGTTACAGAAGAGAGGCTCCATTTCTTCTGTGGTACAAGGATAGAGACCACACAATGAAGAATGAAGACAACAACAGTGCCCCAAAGCGGCCCAAGTATCATATAAAAACAGTATCTTTAGTCTTTCCAACTCATGGAGATCCTTGCTTCCACGCCATCCTCAACACTGGTTCCTTCTTGTCTTCTAAATACTGTACATCACCAGCCTATGGTGCAAAAGCCTCCCATATCCCTGTTGACTCCTTCAGGCAGTGCCCCATTTCATTCTCCCTTTACTCCCTAAACTTACTGGGTAAAAGGTCTTCCACTCTCTGCATCCACATTTCTACTACAAATTATTCCTGGCATTTATTGCAAAGTCCTCTTGATTCATCTTTGATAATTTCTCTGATGTCCATCTCTTTTTCATTCCCGTTGGCAGCCCTATTGCTCTATCTGAAACTGTAATATGGAAGGAAAGGTCAGGGAGGGTGGGTGGGTGGGAGGTAATCAACCAAAGACCTAGTATGATATATGCATAACCCATGGACACAAGACAAGACAATAGGGTGGTGAAGGCAGGGGGCGAGGGTGGGCTGAAAGGATTATTTTAAAAAAGAAGAAGAAGAAACTGCAATCTGGAAGCAAGCACCAAGGTCTTAATCACCAAAACCAACCTTTGACCTCTGATCCTTGAGTTTATAAAGAAATCTTAGTTCATGTATCTCAAAAATTACAGTCTATAGCAAGGGTGGGCAAACTTTTTGACTCGAGGGCCACAATGGGTTCTTAAACTGGACCGGAGGGCCGGAACAAAAGCATGGATGGAGTGTTTGTGTGAACTAATATAAATTCAAAGTAAACATCATTACATAAAAGGGTACGGTCTTTTTTTTTTTTTTTTTAGTTTTATTCATTTCAAACGGGCCGGATCTGGCCCGCGGGCTGTAGTTTGCCCACGGCTGGTCTATAGTCTATTTTAAACCCTCATTTTAAAACCCTCATTCTTTTGGAAGCATTTGCCAATACAGAAAGGCTCTTTTCCCTCATGACTTCTAATTGAAGGCATCACCCCTGGTTCCATCTTGTAATCTCTGTTCCCTTTCTCCATTTGTCCTAAAGATAACAATAACAGCAGCAACACCTTTATTAACAACTGTCATTATTAATTGAGCCCACTAAGTTAGATTCTTTACATATTGTGGTTACTCCTTACAATAACCATGATATTATTCAAGGTCAAGTCACAGTCCCTAAGGTCATATCACTACTATGAGATTAATCTGCAATTCCAACTCATATCTATTTGGTTCCAAAGCCAGTATATCACTGTACTATGCTATCTCTTAATAACACTAATAATTCCAATTATTTTTGTAATCACTTCCAAACTTTCCAATTGGTAAGAATAAAAGCCATGTTTTAGTAAGCGAAATATAGTGGTAATATGCAGGATGGATAGGAAAAAGATTAGGAAAGGAATTAAATAGGTTGGGAAACCAATTAAAAAATGTAATATTTAAGCACGAGTCAATAATGGCCTGCACTAGAATGCTGGCAATGAGAATAGAATAAAAGAGATGATATGAGAGAAATTAGGAAAAATGAATCAAAAGAACTTGGCAAATGCTTAAAAATATAAAGAGGAAAAGAATCAAAATTGACTTAAATTATAAGTCTGACCAAGAAACAACATGAACTGAAGTAGGAAAGACAGAAAGGGCAAGATGAGTTTGGGGGGAGAGAGGGGTGAGGGGTGGAGGGGGTGAGTGATAAATTTCTTCTTTTGTTTGTTTTTTAATTTTGTTTTATTGCTTAAAGTATTACAAAGAGTATTACATATGTCTCCCTTTTTTCCCCCCTTGACCTTCCCCTGGCCTTCCCTACCCCCAGTGTCTTGTGTCCACTGGTTATGCTTATATGCATGCATACAAGTCCTTAGGTTGATCTCTTACCACCCCCCCCCCCCAACCCTCCCCGGGCTTTCCGCTGTAGTTTGTGATAAATTTCTTGTTATAATTATTAAAAGTAAGACAATGATGTGACCTATATTTGGACTATACCTATCTTTAAAATAAGAGTAAAAATGCCTTTCTGCTGTTCCTTAATGTGACACACTAACAGAAAGAACATCAATTGTAGTAAATACCCTTGTGTTCTTTGCATGCAATTCCTTTCTTTTCCCAACGTGTAAAAAGTGCAATTCCTGCAGATTCCAAGACCATTCATTCAAGGGAGATGGTTAATAGGTCTCATCTGTTTAGCTGGAAAGCGTATAACAGGTCCTTCATAAGAAGACCATAGACAATCGTTAGAGTGAAAATTTATGCAAAGTAACAGATTAGTAATAGTTTTACACCAGCAGGGCTTCATGTCTCATTATTTTATACTGACTACTAATAGAGTTTAGTATTAGAATTTGAAAAGGAACAAAATGGAAAGCTCTCCCTGTAGAATTTATTGTACTCTTTCAGCCATTATGGGTTTCATTACAGATTTCTACTCCAAGGCGTTATTCTTTGTTTTATTTTCAAAATGTGGCTCATACTTTACAAATGGCTTTCTGGGAAACCTCTACATTTGCATGAATTCAAATGAAACCCTGTTCTCTGTCTGCTGTCATCATTCTGTTCAGCAGCTTGTTACATATTTTATAGGGTTAGGACGTGATTAACAATGGACTCCTCCACAGCATTCCATAAAACAACAAAATCAACAGTAAGGCTCCGCAAAGTAAACACCCAGAGTGCTTTTAAATATCTGGTTTTATAGTTCTTAAATGACAAGTTTTAAGAGAAATGCAATGGTATAGATGAGGATGTAGCTACGGTACCATCCTGCGACTGAGGACAGCCTGATAACTGGATAGATTCTGCATGAAGAATGTTCCTACTTAACTCTTCAACAGTCTCTTATGATATCTCCTGGAACATCAAATGTTTCCCTGCATATTGCATATCATCCCAAATGGAGAGAGATGATGATAGAGGGAATTAAAATGCTAAAACTGCAATAACTGTTACCTAAATAAATCAAGTTGCTTTTTGGAAAGAGAAGACATCAGAAAATGGGATACATTTCAAATGGTGCGGGAATGTTGAAGATGCATTCCAAATTCAACCCTGTATTCTACAGACTCATGAAGACTATAGGTCACACATCAGCAGGACGAAAAGTGGTTTCTTCTGTTGAGGCAAGTAATAGAAAAATACATGCAGATAAGTTTTTCAAAGGTGATCAAAAGGTGCAGTGAATAATGACTCTGATGTACTTTAAAATGGAAATCCTTCAAGCAAATAGGTCTGAGTTTCAAGTAATTAGTCTAACATTTGCACAATGGGTTGTGACAAAATATAATAAAGTTAGCGCACAAAACACTGATGTTAATGCAATGTTCTCATCCTTTGGTGGACACAAATGTTTTGTTAGAGCGCAAAGATAAAAATTGGGTAAACACCATATTATGTACCGTCTTGATTTAATTGTTTTTGAGGTTGAAGAGTTTAAAATTCACATATGGAATGCTGTGTCGTAAAGCACTGAAAATCATCCCATTCTTAGGAAAATTTAAGTTTAAAAATATCTTTCCACAAGTTGTTTCAAAAGCATTAAGTATTGTGGACAAAAGGGGGAAGGAAGGGGGCGCTGTAATAAATCTAACTGAAAATAACCTTACAGACCTAATCACAAAATTCCTAACTGGGTAGGTCATGGTGGACAGTCACATCCTAGGCCTACATCTTCTTTTAATAAAAAAATAAATAAACAAATAAACATATATATATATATGGAGAGAGAGAGAGAGAGAGAGAGAGAGAGAGAGAGAGAGAGAGAGAGGTTTTTATTGATTTCAGAGAGGGAGAGGGAGAGATAGAAACATCAATGATGAGAGAGAATCATTGATTGGCTGCCTCCTGTATGCCCCCTACTGGGGATCGAGCCCGCAACCCAGGCATGTGCCCCTGACTGGAATCAAACCAGGGACCCTTCAGTCCACAGGCCGATGCTCTATCCACTAAGCCAAACCAGCTAGGGTGGCCTATATCTTCTTTAGTGAAAGGTTTATCTTTGCCTTAAGCAAGACCTGTCCACTGTTTTTGAGCATTTAGGTTAATACATCTTTGAAATAAGCATAACCACCCTCAAGAGAGCTTATAATCTTGTTAGCCATCCTGCAATCCAATCCCCGCCTTGCTTTCTCCCACCTTATGCTCCTTCCTTAATTCCAAATGCATAACAGAAACTGCAAATGTCATTTTCTGAAGCATTTGCAATTGCTTCCCAGCAATGGTTGTCAGTTTTAGCTCAAACTCTTATTAAGACTCTCTACAGGTTTGAATATTTCTTACATAGACAGTGTATTTGGGTTATATCCAACTTTTGTAAGTTATTAATAATGTTGCCATAAACACTCTTATTTAAGTTTTTGTGGGGAATGGCTGGGTAGAGTGGCTGAGTCATATGTAGGTATATGTTTAATTTGTAAGATACTGTGGAACTATTTTCCAAAAAGGCTGTACTATTTTTTGCCTTCCTACTAGCAATGAATGAGAACACAAGATGCTCTTATTCTTGCCTAGACTTGGTATTGTCAGGTGTTTGTTTTTATCTCACTGTGGTTTTACTTTGCATGTTCTGAATAACTAATGATACTGAGCATCTTTGCATGTGCTTATCTGCCATCTGGATATCTTCTTCGATGTATTAGCTGTTTACATCTTTGCTTTTTTAAAAAAATTGGTTTGTCTGTTTTCTTACTGTTGAGTTTTGAATGTCCTTTATATATTCTGGGTACAAATCCTAACATGCAAATATTTTCTCCCCCTTGTAGCTTTTTTACATATCTTCTCAAATATCAGCTCTTTTCTTTATCATTCCCCTGGCTCAGTTTACCACAGCCTTTCACAAAAGTATATGGCACAGCATTAAAATAATCACTTTAAAGTAATAAAGTGATATAATAAAGATAGAAGTATCAGGAAAAACTCTCTGAGAGGGTAATATTTGAGAACCAAATTATAAGAAGCTGAAGAGAAGAACAAGACAACTCCCTTTGGAGGGAAAGAACTTGGTAAGTCCAAGGGAAAAAGGTAGGCCATCATGTGGAACTCAGTGAGGGAGGCAGAATAGGCCTGGCATGAAGATAAAGAAGTAGAGGCATGCCGAAACCGGTTTGGCTCAGTGGATAGAGCGTCGGCCTGCGGACTGAGGGGTCCCGGGTTCGATTCCGGTCAAGGGCATGTACCTTGGTTGCGGGCACATCCCCAGTGGGGGATGTGCAGGAGGCAGCTGATCGATGTTTCTCTCTCATCGATGTTTCTAACTATCTCTCTCCCTTCCTCTCTGTAAAAAATCAATAAAATACATTAAAAAAAAAAAAAGAAGTACAGGCAGAGACTACACCATAGAGTCTTATAGGCCTTGGAGGAATCTAAAGGTGAGATAACTCCTGAAAGGTTTTAAACAAAGAAAATAACTCAATCTTCTTTAACTTTAAAATTTAAAGTAATTCGATCTTCTTTAACTTTTGATTTTGTCTGGTTACAACATGAAAAAGTAACTGGAAGGACAAGTAAAGAGACTAGTTAGGAGGCCACAGCAGTCCGGTGAGAAATAATCGGAGTCAACTGGAGTGGTGGCAGCACAGGATGAATCCAAGGTGTGTTTAGAGTTAAAACCAACAGGACTCTCCAGTGGTCTGAAATGTGGAGAACAAGAAAAACGGAAGAATAAAAGACTCCTAGGCACGAGAACCAAGAAAATGGGGTAGATAACTGCCATTTACTGAGGCAGAGAATAATTAATTACAGGAGTGGAAATCAAGGGTGACATTTGGGATGTAAGTTTGAGATGTCTAAGAGATATTCAAATAGAGATTTCAAGTCACTAGCACAAGGGCAAGGCCTTGACCAGAGAGATAAATCTAGAGCTAGAAGCACATACATGTATGAGAAAATAAGGAAGTGCAGGATAAAGCTGCAAGCACTCTAATATTATATTAAAACTAGAGGCTTGGTGCACAAAATTCCTGCATGGGTATGGTTCCTAGGCCTGGCTAGTGGTCAGGGCTGATTGGGGCCTTTCTTGCCCCAGCTGCTGGCCAGGGCCTTTCTTCGTTTCGTGCCACCCCCTGGTGGTCAGTGCACATCATAGTGAGCAGTCAAACTCCTGGTCAGTCGAACTCCTGAGGGACAATTTGCATATTAGCCTTTTATTTTATAGGATATCAATTTACATCTTTCTCCCCCAACTGGCCTATAAATTCTTCAAGTGCACAGATCATGTCTTTTCATATGTGTTTTTAACAGATCCTGGTGCATGACACTTAACGAACACTTAGTAAGAGTGTGCGGAACTCAAGCGGGCATAACACATGAGGGAAGATGACTTCAGATAGCAGGTGGTGAGAGGGTAGAGATGAGCAGCTCTAGGGAGACTGCAGTTCAGAATGGAAGCTTCAAATGCCAGATTTTGCAGTGTCATGAGGACAGCTAGCATCTCAAGCAAAAAGGAGCCCTAAAAATAGAAGATTAACATATTTGCTCGCAAAAATAAATAAATAAATAAAAATATTTGTTCACAAGTAAAAGAAGTTGGTTTTCAACTGGGACTTTTGTGAGGATTGTCTTTTCTAGTATTTTAGTTTTCTACAAGCAAAATAATGATGAGGTCTTTCCCTTTATTGAAGAAGACTAGAGGCCCAGCGCGCCCTCTTGTAGTCCAGGACCCCTCGAGGGATGTCCGCCTACCGGCTTAGGCTCAGGGGGATCCGGCCTAAGCTGGCAGGCGGACATCCCTCCTGCAGTCTGGGGCTCTCGCAGTCCAGGACCCCTTACTCCTTACCACCTGCCTGCAGTGGAGGCGGGAGGAGCTCCCACCACCACCACTGTGCTCACCAACCCTGAGTCTGGCTTCTGGCTGAGCAGCACTCTCCCTGTGGGAGCACACTGACCATCAGGGGGAAGCTCCTGCATTGAGTGTCTGCCCCCTGGTAGTCAGTGCGCATCATAGCGACCAGTCGTTGTAGTGTTTGGTCAATTTGCATATTAGGGTTTTATTATATAGGATTACAAGTTGATAGGTCAAATGACTGGGTTAATTTGAGATGAAATATTCTTGGATTTGATAATGTGAATATAAATCTTCCTAAAATGCAAAGAGACTCTAATAGTCCTAGCCACTGGTATCCTAAATTACTTGGACATTTCATTTGCTCCCCCACCAAAACACTAAGGAAAATGGCCTAAATAAAAACTCAAGGTAATTCTATCATGATATAAGATTCTCCTCTTCAATGGTTTAGCTCAGCAATTCTCAACCAGTGTACCACGGAAGGCACAATGGTGTGCTACAAGAATTTTTAAAACATGCAATACCTGACTATTTAGTCAGGTGCACTGACCTCTTTTCCCTTAGATTGTCAAATTTAAAAAAAAGACAACAGCCAACACAACAATAGCTATCCAGTGTGAA
Organism: Myotis nattereri; assembly: GCF_964212035.1. Taxonomy (NCBI): domain Eukaryota; kingdom Metazoa; phylum Chordata; class Mammalia; order Chiroptera; family Vespertilionidae; genus Myotis; species Myotis nattereri. The sequence continues at coordinate 11,192,367 of NC_138081.1, forward strand.
TGAATCGAAATTATACTTTTTTTTGTCAGATCAGCAAAAAATATATGTTTTGGTGTGCCGCAGGATTTTAGTAATTAGACTGTGTGTCATGAGGTGAAAAAGGTTGAAAATCGGTAGTTTAGCTTTACTGGGGAGAAAAGCCACATAATTACTCAGAAAAAGTTGAATTGAGACACTCCCAACACGAGAAACCCCTAACCAAAGATACCAGAAATCACTGCAGCTGTTTTCAAAATATATGGCAAGTTTTCATTGTAGCCACATATTTCTATACAAACATACACACAAAATCTCACTTCAGGGTCCGAAGCAAGGTCATTTTGATTATTTGGAAAATGGAAACTGACAACTTACTATTTATATGAATAGTGGTAAACTAAAGAACATATTAATTCTCTTTCCCCTCTCTTTATTAACAAATAAGAATACAAAAAACTTAACTGTGACATAAAAAGGCATTTTTATGTTCATCTTTACCAGTTGGATACTTGAATTATGTAATATTAAATTTTCTATTAAAGTGTCAGGCAAAGTAGACCACCTGCAATATAAAAATCTGACCACCTTTTTATAGCAAAGACATTTACTTATCACTGACCATCCATAGGCTCCCCCACAACTCTCCAGATACCTTGCAGTTACAAGTGGACCCACGTTACTGGTTCTGGCCAACCTTCTGGTTGTTAGTGAAAAAACATGACACTTTCATGCTGTCTGATCCGCCACTCTCCCTTCCCCTTCTACAGTGACCACGGAGGCCCCATATTCTAGATCAGGGGTCCTCAAACTACGGCCCGCGGGCCACATGCAAATACAAATATTGTATTTGTTCCCGTTTTGTTTTTTTACTTCAAAATAAGATATGTGCAGTGTGCATAGGAATTTGTTCATAGTTTTTTTTTAAACTATAGTCCGGCCCTCCACCGGTCTGAGGGACAGTGAACTGGCCCCCCGTTTAAAAAGTTTGAGGACCCCTGTTCTAGATGGTACAGCTATAAACTAGTGGAGCTTCCATTGGCCTCAGTCTCTTGGAGACTGTGTGGAATCTCTGGTGAATGGTAAACGTGTAATGCCAACAAGAATAGATTTTTGTTATGCTGAGTCACTGAGATTTTGTTTTTGTTGTTACTAAACTTATTAATATGCCTTTATAGCTGAATATTACATAATTATGGATAATCTGGAGGAGGTACATTCAGGGACTAGTTTTGGTCAGAGAATCTTTCATAGCACAGAAGTATATTTAATTTACAAGTATAATTTCTTGCAAAGACTAATTCTTTTAAAGTAGAGGTCAGCAGGTAATCTTTGATTTTAAGAGTCATTTTATTTCCTCTTGTTACCTCCAGAACTGGTGTGTATATCTGGTTTTCCCATGGGCAGAATTATAGATTTGTGTTGTCTCGTTTGTTTCATCATCTTTAGGGATCATCTCACACTAGCTTATGGTAAAGATATCAACTAAAAACCCTACCAAAACAGCCTATTTAATACAGAGGGGAGTCGATGCTAATATAATTACTTCAGAGAAATAATGTTTGCTTATACTTTAGCACATAGGCTAACAGGCTTTTCCTTACAACACTAAACTTCCAACGGACTGCATCTAAATTCTATAAAGTAAGAAAACGCAAACGAACTTTTTTCTACGTGAGTTTTTCTGTGTATTTAAGTTTTGTGTTTTCTTCCTTTCCAGCTTAGTAATATCACAGCAATCATCAAACAGTTGGATCTGAGCAATGATGAAGCCAGACTGCCCCTTATGTCATTTCTGCCCAGGAAGCTGACAACACACTGCTATTTGTTTTTTGGTTGGTAACAACATTAGTCTGAACATCATTATGCACACTGCAGTTGCATATTTATTTCTCCTTTCAAGAGAAGAGAAAAAAGAATTTACTAGTGTAATATAACAACAATGGGACACTTTAAACTAATAGCTAGTGAATTTATAATAAAAAGAAATGTTTCTTCGTATACCATATAGACACTCAGCCAAACCTGGAATCTGTTACTAATTATGTCACAGTTGGGGCTTTTATAAAAGCTGTATAGCTTAATAATTGACGAAATCTTTAATTTTTGTCAGCTAACTATAAAAGTAATTAAATTTTGTTCTTCAGAAATTCACCTCCCCAGCCCTGACGAGTACTTTCAATCTTACACTGTTCCCTCTCTGGGGTGAAGGGAATGGCAGTAAGTTTTACAGCCACACACTGTGATATTTCCACTAGGCCTACCTCAGGCAAGTCCTAAAAATCTATTCCAGGTTGGTAAAAACTCTGAGCTCCACAATCCCATTCCCTTCTTAAAGAAATAAAGGTGGTTTTGTTTGTTTTTAACAGCTTTATTAAGGTTTAAGTGAAACGAACTGCATATATTTGAAGTTATAATTTGATAATTTTTGACACTATAACCAAGATATGAACATATATGTCACCTTCCTTGGGCCCTTTGTAATTCTTCCTCCTTCCATATCTCCCCACTTCCCACCCCATTCCCAATGTGTAGCACTTTCTAACATTGTAGATTATTTTGTATTTTCTAAAATATTTCCATAAATGGAATCATACAGTATGTACTCTTTTTGACTGGCTTACTTTACTTGTTAAAGCGATCAAACAAGGAACCCATTACACTCAGGTGGCTCTAATGCCTTGGTAGCCCATGTCAGCAAAACCAAACCTATAAATGCCACATGGTTAAGGAAAAACAGTTACTAGCAGTCAAATAGGCTTTTCCAAATAATGCAACCACTTAAGCTATCACCTAATCAGCTCATTTCCTTGCTGTGGTTCCTGTCTCCTCTAAAAAACCCTGCCCCTAACTCCTACTGGTGAAGTACTCCTAACCACTTCCAGTTGTGCTGCCCAATGGAATTAATATTTGCTCAAATAAACTCTTCAAAAATTTAGTGTAACTCAGTTTATCTTTTAACGCACTCTACATAATTTTGAGGTTCATCCATTTTGTTACATGTATCAGCAGTTCATTCCTTTTTGTTGCTGAGTAGTATCTATAATAATAAAAGCATAATATGTTAATTACTGGTAGGCCAAACATCCTTCCAGATGAAGCTGGGGCTGCAAGGGAAGCTGGTGTCGGCAGCTGGGGAAAGGAAGGCCTATTCTTGGACAATTTTCGTGCATCAGGCCTGTAGTTCTATTATACAAATACATCACAATTTATTCCTCCTTTTATCTGTTGAAGGACATTAGGGTTGTTTCCAATTTTTATATTACAAATGAAGCTGCTGTAAATGTTTGTGTATAAGTCTTTGTATGGATATATGCTTTCATCTTTCTTGGGTAATTACCTAGTTGGGGAATGGCTAAATCATATAGTAGCTGAATGTTTAACATTTTAGGAAATTGCCAATTGAGGAATTATAGACTGTTTTCCAGTACAGTTATGCCATTTTACATTCTCACTAGCAGATTAGCAGATTATGAGTTATAGTTCATTCACATCTTCACCAACACTTGCTATGGTCTGTCTTTTTAATTTGAGCCATTCTAGAAGTGGTATGTCATTTTAGTTTTAATTTGCAATTTCCTAAAGACTAACGATAGTGCGCTTTTTTTTCATATGCTCATTTGCCATTCATATATTATCTTCCGTGAGCTAATCTGTTAAAATATGTTGCCCTTTTACTTTTGGAGATTTTTTAAATTATTAAGTTATAAGCACTCTTTATATATTCTTTTTTTAAAAATATATATATATATATTTTATTGATTTTTTACAGAGAGGAAGGGAGAGGGAGAGTTAGAAACATCAATCAGCTGCCTTCTGCACACCCTCTACTGAGGATGTGCTCACAACCAAGGTACATGCCCTTGACTGGAATTGAACCCAGGACCCTTCAGTCCACAGGCCAATGCTCTAACCACTGAGCCAAACCGGTCAGGGCATCTTTATATATTCTTAATGGAGGTTCTTTATCAGATATAGGATTTGCAAATATTTCCCTCTAATTTGTGGCTCATCTTTCCATTATTTTTAGTGTCTTTAGAGGAGCCAAGGTTTTTATACTGATGATAGTCTAAATCATCAATATTTTTCTTTTATGAATCACACTTTTGGTGCTATATCTAAAAAATCATTGCCTAAGCCAGTGGTCAGCAAACTGCGGCTCGAGAGCCACATGCGGCTCTTTGGCCCCTTGAGTGTGGCTCTTCCTAAGTCTTAGGAGTACCCTAATTAAGTTAATAACAATGTACCTACCTATATAGTTAAAGTTTAAAAAATTTGGCTCTCAAAAGAAATTTCAATTGTCGTACTGTTGATATTTGGCTCTGTTGACAAATGAGTTTTCCGACCACTGGCCTAAGCCAATGTCACAAAAGTTTTACATTTTCTCCTAGAAGTTTTCTAAATTTAGTTTTTACATTTAGATCAATGATCCATTTTGAGTTAATTTTTATGTATTTTACAAGGTATAAATTCAAGTTCTTTGGGAGGTCATATGGATAGCCTTTTATTCGAGCATTGTTTGTAACACATTTTCCCTTTTCCACTGGATTCTCTTTGCACCCCTGTGGAAAATTAGTTGTCCATAATTATGTGGGTCTATTTCTAGAATTTCTCTTCAGTGCCATTTGAAGTATCTGTCAACTTTTACACCAATACCATACTGTCTTAATTTATAATTATTCTTAAAATCAGTTAGTACTAGGTCTCCAATTTTGTTCTTTTTCAAAGCTGTTTTGATTAATCTAGATTCTTCAAATATACATGAGAATTTCTTTAAATGTGACTGCTGGGATTTTAATTGGAATTGTGTTGAATTTATTCATCAATTGGAGAAATGACATCCTAACAATGTTGATATTGCTGACCCATAAACACAGCATATCTCTCCATTTATTTAAGTCTTTCATTTCTTTCAACTTGTTTTATAGTTTTCAGTGACTTGCATATCTTTTGTCAGATTTTCCCTGGGTATTTTGAATTTTTTGAGGCACTGTAAATAGTGCTGCGATTAAAAAATTTTATTGCCAATTGTTTATATATATTATACAAAAATACAATTATTTGTACAATAATCTTATACCCTTGCACCCTTGCTAAACTCATTTATTAGTTTTTTTGTAGATTCCATTGGATTTTCTACATAGATCCATAGGTGATGATGTTGCCTGAGCATAAAAACAGTTTTACTTCTTCCTTTCCAATCTGAATGCCTTTAATTTCTCTTTTTGCCTTACTGTGCCTGCTAGAACATCCAGTACAATACTCCATGAGAGTCATGAGGGAACACCCCTGACTTGTTCCTGTGTTGCAAGAAAGCATTCAGTTTCTGACCATTAAGCATTATGTTAGTTACAGGCTTTTCATAGAAGTCCTTCATCAGTTTGAATATGTTCCCTTCTATTTCTAGGTCATTGAGAGTATTAAGAATGAATGTTAGATTTTATAAAATTTTTGTTCTGCCTCTATTGAAATGATAGCATGATTTTTCCATTTAGTTTGTTGATATGGTGAATTACATTAATTTATTCTTGAATGTTAAACTAGCCTTGCATACCTGGTCTAATGTATTGGCCTTTTTATGAATTGCTGCATTTAATTTGCTAAAATGTTCCTAAATATTTTTATCTGTGTCCCATGAAGGAAAACTAGATAGTATTGTTATGTAGTTTTTGTTATATTTATGTAATATCTTTGTCTCTTTTGGTATTAGGGCCTCACACAATGAATTGGGAGATGCTGCTTTCTGTTCCAATTTTTCTAGAAGAGTTTATATATAATTTGTGGCAGTTCTTCCTTAAATGTGTGGTAGAATCCACTGGTAAAGCCATTTGGGCCTAGTGTTTCTTTGTGGAAAGGCTATAAAATTTAATTTATTTTTTAGATATATGGCTATTCTGGCTACTTATTTCTTCCTGAGTGATTTAGGTAGTTTCAACGAATTTGTCCATTTCAACTAAGCTGTCTAATTTATTAGCGCAAAATTATTCATAATATTCTCTTATTCTTTGGTATCTGTAGAATCTGCAGTGATGTCAACCTCTTCCAAGTTAATTGTAATCCTGAGCTCTATACTTCCTTTTGCTTATTGAAGAAGGCAAAGTGGGTTTTTTGTTTCGTTCTGTTGGTTTGTTTGCGGTCTTGAACTAAACTTTAAAATGCTTCTCTATGGGTACAATTTGGTTACAAAAATGGAAGAAATATTTTCATTGAGGTATGTATTTTATTTGTAAATCATTCAATATTTTCAAAGCATAAAAATTAAGGTAGAAAAGCCAAAGGGACATGGTAGTGCTAAGACCCAAAAGAAAGATCACACTGATAAAGAAAATGTAAGTAGAAAGAAATACCTGCCACTCACTTAAAAATCTGGCATTTTTCAATCCTATTTTAAAGACGCTAGAAAACCCTTGAAATCTGGAACACTTCTCATGCCCTGACAAGCTGCATTATTGACAAATAAAAGCACCAAAATTCAAGAATAACAAGGGTAACAAATCTATGCATAACCAAATATTATATGAAAAATCCAAAAAATTTTAGTCAGTAAATCAGGAAACACGTTAGAATGTACTAATTGAGAGAGTTGATTAAACCAAAATGCAAATGACATATTTTCCTATTTATAGTTCCAAATTTAGGGGGGACAATATTACAGATTAGAAAAAGTTATTAAGATAGTTCCCCAAACTTACACAGACAGAATGCTATGGAAAAGGATCTCATTCTATTTTTGTCCCTCTCAGCTTTAGTTTCTAAAAACTGTCAGGTCCTTCTTTTGCCTCAAAGTTTCTCCCCCTAGACCAGTGATGGCGAACCTACAACACGCGTGTCAGAGGTGACACGCAAACTCATTTTTTTGGTTGCTTTTTCTTTGTTAAATGGCATTTAAATATATAAAATAAATATAAAAAATGCAAGTCTTTGTTTTACTATGGTTGCAAATATCAAAAAATTTCTATATGTGACACGGCACCAGAGTTAAGTTAGGGTTTTTCAAAATGCTGACACGCCGAGCTCAAAAGGTTCGCCATCACTGACCTAGACCTACGGAAGAAAACGCCTGTCATTTCACAAGAACAAACACAAAGGTATTTATCTGTTACTGAATTTATGCAGCTCTAGCAACATCTCTGTATACAAAAAAAAAAAAAAAAAAGAAAGAAAATGACAAGTTATAAATCCAAAGTAGAAATCACAGAAATGATCTCTAACCTACGAACAGAATACCAGGCCATAATACCAACTTAAATATGAGTTAAGAATACTAGGGACAGTTTAACTTAAGTAACGGAAGCAATTTCTTTCATCCACACCCACAGCTTCAGTGTATGCAGTGTCAACTGAAAATCTAACCTACCTTATGCAACACCACCCCACACCTTCACCTGCCTGCTGCGTAAACCACTTTGATATCTTGCTGGCACCTCAGACTCAACATGCCCAAGAGATTCATCGACTCACCAAAAAAGCTTTCTCCTCCATCCTCTGACTTCTCTGTGTTCCAGCTCCACCACTTTTCTAAATAACCCACGCTGAACAACTTGATCATCTTTGCCTCCTACATCTTCACTCTCCACCCTCCTACACTTACAGAGTTACATGGGGGGTGGGAAAGAACATATTTAGGAAAAGGCAAGTATACTGCAGGGACAATCAGGGAAGGTTTACTAAAAAATATTTATTAGGCCTTGAAAAATGCCCAGGATTTTTCTGACAAAAGGGCCTAGAATTTTTTGGGAGCCATCCCTGATTATTCCTGCAGATACTGGTTTCCTTCCTCTACACTTCTACAGCATTTTCTACTTCTGTTATCTCACTTAACACATACTTTTATTGGAGTTATTTTGCACCCATCAAATTACAAGCCCCTTGAAGGCAGAAATCATTTTTTTTATTCTCCTCTGTAACTCTCTAGGTTCCAAGGATAGTATTTTAAAATTCAACTCAAAAAAGGGTGAACCCTCTGCTATGTCCAGTATACCACTGTAGGTCCAGAGAACTGACTCGAACATTTAGAGCAGGGGTCCTCAAACTTTTTAAACAGGGGGCCAGTTCACTGTCCCTCAGACCATTGGAGGGCCAGACTATAGTTTAAAAAAAAACTATGAACAAATTCCTATGCACACAGCAGCAGCAAAAACAACCGGCGGGCCGGATAAATGTTTTCGGCGGGCCGCATGTGGCCCGCGGGCCATAGTTTGAGGACCCCTGATTTAGAGAATGGGCAATGAATGAATAGCACAACCTCATTATATAAAACTTTAATTAAAGGACATTTATAGGTATATAGTTTCCATATTCCTCTTCAAAAGCTTTTGACCACTTCTCTGAGCAAAACTTCTCTTAGCCTTACTTCCTTAATAACCATTCAAAATATTTAATTATGTCTATGAAGGCGAAATCCTGAAGATAGACTTGGGACTCAGAAGATTGTCAAAGCATTAAAAAAAGAAAAAAAGAGTTCCATTCCTCAATAAGAAAATAAAATATCAATATTTCAGGGTCTACTATTTTTGTATTTTTATAAAAATCTCATGTTGTATTTAAAAAAAAAAAGTCTATTCAGAAATGCTGATGAATGACCAACAAGTAAATATGCTGAATGAGGCCCAGGCTCACCAATTCCACTGACTTTCAACAGTGCTTCCTGATCCCTCTCCTCCAAAGAAAAGTTTCTGAGACCTACTTGACCATGTCCCATGAGGAGTATGGAAAAGGAGGATGAGGAACGGTCACAGAGCACACTCTTAAAATACACTGTCTCATTCACGACATCGTAATCTCCTCGTCTTTCAAGAAAAACATTGTTAGAAGATAGTTACATAGGCCACATGATCATTTCATCTAAGTGATTTTAATGTGGATTGTACAAATGATCACTCAATTTTCACCTTGAAATTTATTGCCTGTATTCCACAGCCACATCTTTGCCCTTTCAATAAATTTTCATATCTGCCTGCATTCATTACATGTGATGTATTCTTTCAATCTTCAGGCACTTAAAAGTCACACAAAATATTTTAGTATTTAACTCAGAACTGTCCATATACACCAGTATTTAGAATTATCTGAAAATTTTATTACTGGCAGGAAACACTGAAATATTTCCTTAGAAATCAAAAGACATTAATGTAATATCCTGTAGACCAAATTGTTTTTACCCAATACCCACGATTTCCAGAGAGAAAGAACAGAGGGAAAATTTATCTAGTGAGTGGTAAATTTCAATCCCTTATTAAAGACATAAATATGTTTTGTTGCCAGTAATCTTTAAGGCCCCTGTAGACTGTGTGCTTTGCAGTTGTTAAATGGGCTTCGTTTTCCTTTCTATGAGAACAGAAGAAATAACCAGGGGAGGAAGGAAAATGACAAGTGAAGAAAGAACCTGGCCATGAAACACAGTCTGGTTTTCACATTTATCTTCCTGCCCAGCACAGGCCTAAGCTTAGATGAGAGCCAAGCTTGGATGGGAGGACAACCATGGTCCCGGCCACAGGATTTCCATCCAGCCAAAGGAGGTCTGTCTGGTCTTAAAATGAAAGCATAAGTTCAAGATGGGTGGATTACAGCGCAGGGAATTGCAGGCAATGCCCTGCCCATGGACATAATGCTGGTTCGGGGGTGCTCATTTTACTGTTAAGTCAGGAAAAAGCCTTTTTTGGAAAACCTTTATTACCCAGATACTGTCCCATGACTTAATGGTCAGCTTTTGAAAAATACTGTATCGTTTTTAATGTGAACATTTTTGAAGTTTCTAGGTAAAAGACAACCAACAAGAGAGGAGCTGGTGGAGTCATTGTCTATTTAAGCGGAGTGATGCTACCATGAGCCATCTAGAGGCATGAGGAGCAGCGCACTCCTAATAAAGCACCTCCCACACTTACCTGCCTTTAGGAGAAATGAGCCTTGGAAGACCTCCTGCCTCAGTCCCACAGGCCAAGCAAAATGCCAGTATCAACTGGAAAGTGCCACCTCAGAGGCCTTTAAAATCACATCCAGTTATATGATCCACTGCTTCTTCAACATGCACTGACCAAAGCAGTAAATTAAAAAGAACAGTTTTCCCAAGATTCATTTGCTACATTAAAACTCTTTGGGAGTTGTCTGTAAAAAATCTTCATCACAGATTACGGCTTTGGAGCTCTGAGGAACCATATAAATACAGGATAATAAACTTCTTACCACAGCATCACTATTTAAGGGGCAGAACCAATGGACTTAATTATCTGCAAATGTATTTTAAACAAGTTGTAAGATTTTCCACTTAAGAAACTGGCTATCAAATATTAACCTACCCTTGGAAGGTGATAAAAGCTCATCTCTGGGTGGCTTAATTGGCCACTGATATCAGTCTGTTTTTGAGACACATCATCTTTTCAACTGGGCAGACATGCAGGCTGCCTCAACCAGGGAATCAGACCCATTAGGACATCAGAAACAACGCTAACTTCTGTAGTTAGGGCTTAATCATAATGAATTTACGTTCTTTCCCTCACTTTTACTAGTGGAGGACAGAATTAGAACTCAGAATTGAATACTTATAGGTAACCAGTCTAAATGACTTGTAGTAACTGAAGGTCGGTCAAAATGATCCAAAAAATCTCTTTTAAAATCTTAAACCTTCCATCCCCTAAATCAGTGGTTCTCAACCTTCCTAATGCCGGGACCCTTTAATACAGTTCCTCATGTTGTGGTGATCCCCAATTTCATTGTTACAAATTGAACATAATTAAAGCATAGTGATTAATCACAAAAACAATATGTAATTATATATGTGTTTTCCGATGGTCTTAGGCGACCCCTGTGAAAGGGCAGTTCGACCCCCAAAGGGGTTGCGACCCACAGGTTGAGAACCATTGCCCTAAATCATCTCCTCCACTTCAAGGACACTTAGAGAAAAAAACAAAATGTCATTCCCTGGAATTACTTTTCTTTACTACCAGAAAGAATACCCAACTTACATTATTTCTGATCCATTTAGTAAATAATTTTTGAAGGTGAAAACATGGTCATTAAGAAATAATGACTGCCTCTTCTGAGATGAATATATTTACAGTTCAATCCTTTATTAACCACTTAGAAATATGGAAAATATATGAAATAACAGAGCTTCCCAGAACATTCTGCAAGATTCTACTTTGTCTGTAGAAAATGTAGGTATTGTATAGATTTTCTGCAAAGCACTCTGAAAATTCCATAAATCCCATCCTGCAGGGATTTCACTTTTCTGTAGTCTTTCCACCATACTTGAGTTCCTATCCCCTCTAAATATATGCTGCAATACGAACATTTCCATAGACAAAGCACTGCACACTAATAAAACACAACACTGTTTACATACACTGCAAATATATAACATATTTTTAGCGTAGCTTAGGAGCAATATTTTTAGATGGATGGAGCCTGCAGTGATATTAGTAACAAACTTCTGTAAATTAGTGGCCTAAATAGAAATTTATGTGCCATAAAACCCAGCATGAAACAATAAGTTAGAAATATTTAAATAACATTTCACAGAGCGTTAAGCAGCAAGCACCACTGTGTCAGGCTGAGTCGGGTCGTGGAAAGGAGAGCTGGGCACTGCCACAGAAAGCAGCAAAAGACAATGCCTTGGTTTTTAAAATAACTTTTTAAAAAATATGTATGACCTTTAGATTGCACCTAACATCTCAAGAGTTGCCTCAATCTTGAAGACAAGTAAAAAATGACCCATCAGTCGTGGGATACATTTTATAACTTCTATAGACTCAAGGCCAAAAAGCATCTATAGGAATTGGGGTTTGGGTTCATATTTTCATTCATTTTCTAAAAGTCTGCTAGGTCTATTCTATGTAAACAGATGTACTTGTATCTAGGTTTGGCTTTCTATAATCCTGCTCAAGAAATAATCAAGTCCATTGTTGCATTACTCACATTTCAGAGAGCAAAAAATATTTCTAGGGGAAAATCAGCTTCCAATTTAAATTTATCTTTGCAATTCTGCAAAATACCAAGACTTTAAGCATTATGTTCAAAATGTAATATTACAAGCATGATACTATGGTTGGATCCAGTAAGTACATGAAAACACTATAGAACCTCCCCAACTTTGTAACTGAAATTGAGATATTTTCCCAATGTAATTGAAATGGGAGCTTATGATAGTTTGGGGTAGGGAGGAAGAAAGAAAATGTCAACTTTCTTTCTCCTCCAAATAGAATTGGGGAGGAGTTAGGGCTTCAGTAATGGGGATAGCAGCATGCCACGGGAGACTAAAATGCTAGCTTTATTCTTTCTATTTCCTCATCTGCAATTTAGAAGAATAAATGCGATATTCTGAGGGGAAAAATCTTCTAGGGTGCCAATAAGAAAAAGAGAGAGTTCAGACTCATGAATAATATCCCCAAATTAAAAAATGAACAATTGGTTTGGATTAACGCTTTGCTTTATTAAGGCAAGAGATTGGTGTTGACATGCTGGATTTTTCCAGGGAATCATCCCAATTATCCCACTTTGATCCTTAAATTCCTCGTGCCTAAAACTGGATTCATCATTTTTCTCCTAATTTGACTTAGCCTAACCATGTCTGTCAATGGCATCTTTATCCTACTGACCATCTAAATTAAGGTTCTTGCAGTCATCATTTCTGATTACTCTTCTTCTCTTACCCTCAGAGCCAATGTGGAAGCTCAGTAAGATTATAAACTCTAAGAAGATTGGACTATGTCTGTCTTATTCACCTTTTATTTATTCTTTCAGGTCTGCCATATGACAAGGACAATGACAGGTACTGGGCAAAAGTGAACAAGACAGTCATAGTCCCTGCCCTTATGGAGCTTACAGTCTAGTGGGGGACTCATACATTAAATAGATACACAAATAAAGGAATCATTACAAATTGTGGTATGTGTTGTAAAGAAAAAGACCTGGGTTCAATGAGAGAACTTAATTTTAAAATAAGGGGTAAGACCATAGAGTAAGTCTGAGGTAGCTAGGTGAGATTGGGGGAAGAGTATTCTAGGAAGAAATGCAACATGTGGGAAAAGCCTAGGGCAGAAAAAAACTCAGTATATTTTAGAAAATGCTAAAAAGGTTGGTAAGGTTGGAGGTAATAAATGGGCAGTGCAGCGGCCAAATTAAGGCTTCTGGGGTTTTATCCTGGGTATAACAGGAAACCTAAAGGGTTACATGCATGATCTCATTTATGCCTTAGAAAGAACTGGGTGGACAACAAAGGGGAACAAAGTGTAAACAGGGAAACCAGTGAAGAGTCTGTGCAGTGATTCTCTAGAGTGCTCACTGTGACTAACACTGATCCAAGCCATCCTCATTCCCAGGGCCTGGCACAGCTCCCGGTCCAGATAAATGAATGAATCAATAAATCAGTATCAGTTAGCATCAGTTCTCACAGCCTTCTTTCATGATACTCCTACCTATCCGAGGGTAGAGGCACCCTCCGGTTTCTTTCTAGGATACAATTACATTTATTTTCTAGAGTCAAATTTTAGTCAACATCATGATTTAAAAAAATTTAAATGGTATTTAATGTCTACAATTTAAAGTTCAAACTCCTCAACTGCCACATTAAATTCTATATGAAGGTGAAGAGATTAGCCAATGAAAATATATGCATAGCCCATGGGCACAAACAACAGTGTGGTGAAGTCCAGAGGTGTGTGTGTGGGGGGGGGGGGGGGGGATTGGGTAAAGAGGGGGTGGGGAGTATCTGTTATAGTATCAACAACAACAAAAACAGTCATTCGCAAAAGATTAAAAAATTCTATAGGAAAGTATTATTTTTTGAAATCACATCCTATATAATAAAGCGGTAATATGCCAATTGACCCTCATGCCCTCATGTCACAAGATGGCCACCCCCGTGTCATCACAAGATGGCAGCCACAAAGATGGCCACCCTCATGTCATCACAAGAGGCTGCCTCCATGTTTTCACAAGATGGCCAGCAGGGGAGGGTAGTTGGGGGGGGGGGGGGGGAGGGAGGAGAGGCCTGCATGGGAAGGCAGTTGGGAGCAATTGGGCCGGCAGGGGAGCAGTTAGGTGTCAATCAGGCCAGCAGGGGAGTGGTTAGGGGGCAATCAGGCTGGCAGGCAAAAGCAGTTAGGGGCAATCAGGCAGGAAGGCAGGTGAGTGGTTAGGAGCCAGCAGTCCCAGATTGTGAGAGGGATGTCCCAGATAGAAGAGGGTGCAGGCTGGGCTGAGGGACAAACACCCCCCCCCCGCAGTGCACAAATTTTGTGCACCAGGTCTCTAGTAATTTATATATAAGAATAAGTAAAAATTAATATATAAGAATATTGATCATGGCCTTATTTATAATATCAAAACAGAAACAATCTATATGTATATAAATATAGGAAAAATCAAACCATAATACTTCTATATAATGAAATAATACAGTCTGAAAAATGTTTTAAAAGAATAAATATTTCATAATGTGAAAAAGCACTATAACAGTAAATGAAAAAAGGATATGATATATATATAATGTGATCTAAAGTTCATTTTTTAAAAGAAATGCACATGATCAAAAAATAGATCAAAGTAATGATTTATGGATTGTGAGGCTATGGGTGATTTTTACTTTCTTAATGTATTTTTCTAGTTTCCCAATTTTCTGCAATAGTAATACTTTTAATCTCAGGAAAACCTCCCAGAAAAGGAAAACATTTCAGCCTAGCTCCGGTTTCCCTCCCGATTTGCGATCAGAAGTCTGTGACTGTTTCCCATGACCGCCTTCTACCGTCACCTGCACATGGCACACGACTGCTCTGCAGCCCGATTCTGCAAGGTCTCCCTTAGTACCTCAATCCCTGCTCGCAGCATTACTACACAAAACACTCCTCCAACATAGCACATGCTGTCATGACTCATGCATTTCTTTTCTGTGCCTATAGCTCCCACTTCTATCAAACTGACTTTTTTCCCCCTGCCCCAGAGCACCAAGTGCAATGTCTTCTATAGAGACACAATATCTGCTGATTGTTCAGAATGAAGTTATTCTAACAGGAGCCACTGTTTAGTTCTCAAAAGACTGACATGGCCATGATTTCCTGGATTCCTATTGTTGTTTTTCTGCCAAAAGCTGCTGCCATGCTCCCACTTTGAATCATAGCTGGTTAGGGCAGTGAAGAGACCTGAGACAAGGTCTAGCTCAACCACTGAAATGCGTAAAACAGACACTCAGTTCTCTGCTGGTCCCTGGGAGAGGAGGTGGCAGGGCCAGGCCTAGAAACAAGATGACTCAGGCTCAGCGGTCTTCTCCCCAGTCCTCCTATGGCAGGGAACTCCAAGAGCCCTTCTCCAACTCGCCAAGTAATGTGAACTGGCAAGCAAGTTTGGAAATGCCCACGCAATCTCCTGAAGGTCCATTTGTCAGGCAGAGAAAATTAATCTGGAATTGCCATTGTGGTTTCCACTCTGTATAATCTAATTGTTGAATATCAAAGGTTCATTTAAAGTACATGAAGCAGTTTTTAAGTTTAACCATTGGGCACTTTAGAAATTGTTCTTAAAGCAGCACGACACAAAAGCCAGAATAATTTGATCACGAATTCCTCCCAGGGATATGAAACTAAAAGCACAGTTCAGTGTACCTGTGAGGCCACATCTTCCCTCCCCACGCCCTGCGAAGAATGAGCACAGGCCTGAGGGAGGCAGGGTGTGGTGTGTGCTGTGAACTGGCACAGAAAGGCCACTTTCAATCACTCCAGGAAGGCATAGTAAAGTCACTGACGAGTAATTACTCTGATAAAGTAACAAGATCCTATGAGGTTAGGCTGTGATCTAAGTTGACAGCTTTGCTTATAAACACTGCTTCTAAAAAAATACCAATTAATGATTCATTTGAATCCTACTCTACTCTGATACTGCCCAAGTTCTGGTACTTCATGTCATGCCGACATCTTTTACCACATAAACTTCAGTTTTATCAAGGGAAAGAGAGTAAAAAAATACTTCCAAGTGAACATAATACATATAACAAAGGAACTCTGACAATTTCCTTTGTGCATTAAAAAAGATAAGTGTCAAACCAGTTATTACAACACACAGCAGCTTCAGAATAGAGAGTACAGCCCGCACATTGGAAAAGAGCAAACAGTTTTCCTAACAGATTTCTCTGCCTCAAGGCCAATATGGCAAATAATCATAGAAAATGTCATTATTTTACCTAATTTTCCCTTGGAGCTTTTAAATAGAAACTTAAAAAAAATTTTTTTAAATATGCAGAGGGAGTATGGATGACTATGCAGGGTCCTGCCAAAGACACCCAGGCTTAAGAGAGGTGACACCTGGGATGGGTGGGGTTTTGAAGATGATTAATAAGGCTAGGGAGCAGGGATGCACGACAACAGCAGATGTCTTTCCTAAAATGGAAGGGCTCCTGAAATGGCATGAACTCCGCTGAGCCAGAAGTTGGAGAAAGGACAAGAGAAGCCTTAATCTGTGCTTTCTGTCTCTAATCACTGAGGATGACAGTCAAAATTAGAGGAGAGTACAGCAATTCAGAGGTAAAAGGAACAGAAGCAAAATGAAGTCGCTGAAAGGTGACAACATTTTATTAGAGACTGAGATCGTTTCATTTCAACTAACATGTCTTAGTCAGCCTGGCTGCCATAACAAAGTACCACAGACTGGTGGCTTACACAAGACACTTATTTCTCAGAATTCTGGAGGCTGAAGTCCAAGGAGCTAGCCAATTTGGTTCCTGGTGAGAGCTGTCTTCCTGGCTTATAGATGGTCGACTTCTTGCTTCATCCTCACATGGCAGGAGATAGAGAGAGCACTATGATCTCTCTTCTCTTCTTATTCGGGCATTAATTCCATCATGCCCCACCCCAATGACCTCATCTTAATTTAATTACCTCCAAAGGCTCTGCGTCCTATTACCATCTCACTGTGAGTGATTATCGCTTCAACATAGGAATTTTTAGGTCACAAACATCCAGTCCACACATAACTTTTGCTAGTACATGCTATGGTGTTAGCTATAAGGCCTGATTAAAATTGCATACACGTGGCTTCTTTTATGAGAGCCAATTCTCATCCACAGGACATGATTATAAATAAGATGCTCAGAAGCAAGACTGTTTTCTTTTACACCTAAAAACGCTTGTTTAGCAAACAAAGTTATCTTTATCTGAAATGCTTTTAAAGCCTGTGCTTCGTATTTATGTCCATACTCTTTAGATAAGACCTACCTTGTTGCCAATTCTCACATTTTACTGATCTATTAAGCAGTATCCATATTTGCTGATTTTATTTTCTGTCACCTGTTATCATAACCTAATGTTATCAGGGAGTAAGAAAGAATCAATGCTGACTGTAGTTAAGGAAGTGAGGGGAAAGCAACCCTAACTGGGGATATCTGTTTTTTTGTGAAACCTGGACAGGAGCTCCTCTTATTCTGGAGTCACTTAAGAATCACTACCTTGACTCAAACAGAGTAAAGATACTACAGTAGTTTTCTGTTGAAACAGCAATTTAGTGGGGAGAGAATCCACTCAAAGTCTTTGGCGTCAGGCACACCTGGTTTTGAAATCTGGCTCGGACACTTTTTTGTTGTGGTTAACACTGTGACTCCCCTGGAATTTTCTTCATCTGTAACAAGGAGAACACCCCTGCAGCACAGGGATGCTCTGCAGGACTAGGTGAGACACAAGTGCAGGAACCTAAGAAGCAGCAGCATGTGGTCAATATGCTGTTTCCTCTTTGTTCCCTTAACTGCCTCCTAATAAGGGAGGGCTCAGAGGTTCACAGTCTGCTTGAATGTGTGCCTATGTCAGAGAGGGGCCATGTGCAGAAGAAGGTGATATATTTGTGAGAACTATGCTTTCATGACTCTTGCTGTTTAAAATATTTTTGGTTTTACTTGATTGATTTGAATAGCATATTAATATACCCACATATATCATCACACCTCCACTTACTGGTCTTTAAGGCCTCTCCAGGCATGTGGGTGCTTGATAAACCATCTATTAGTATGCCCTGACTATCTCTATCCTGTCTTCCTTTTTTTTGAGAGAATTACACAGCTGGCAGTGAGGATGGCACCAAACCTCATCCCTCATCTACAACCACATCCTCCCTTTCTGCATCACTAGTTACACTCTGCTTCTTTCCATCTCTCCTCCAAGACCACTTCTGGTCTCTCTGAGAGGAAATGTGGACAGGCAGACAAAGCAGAAGACTAAGGAGGGGAGAATGTAGGTTCCTGGCTTCTTCTCGGGCTTGGACCCACCTCACTTGCCCTCACAACCTATGGGAGGCTATTTCGGCCACAGGGAAGGGCTGAGGAATCTGGTTTTCCTTAAGAAGGGAACGAACAATCACCAGACTAAAAATCAGAGGCTTTGAAAATTACAGGGGCTGTGACTGGAATGACTAAGTTGCCTTGCTATGTCTTGTGGGCTACAATTCCATTTCGTTTTCATCACACACAGAGCCAGCAGTAGAGATCTAGGAAGAGCTGCAAGTAGTGCTCCCTCTGGTCTATCTGAACATCCCAAATAGTATCACACGCTCCCGGAAGAAGCCCCTGAGAGAGACTGACAGTGCTTCAATTATCTTGGCTGTAGGCACACAAAATAGGAGTCTCGGGAGTTCTCAAGAAGCTTGAAAAGTTCTCTCTATAAGCTATGTTATCAGGTGGAAACCAGGAGAACACAACCAAAACTGTAAGAGTAGATTTCCCTGGGCTTTGTGCTCGCTCTAAGATACTTTCCAAATATGCAACGAAGGTGGAGAGAAGCAGGGTAAATAGAAGCCAGAGGCCAAGGAACATCAGTGACCAGACTTCACACACAACCCATTCAGGAACATCATACCGCCCATCCTCCCCACTCACACAGTGTTATCCAAACTCTGCCTAACCCAGCATCCACCTTCCCATTTAAGTTTATCTGATAATCCACAGTATAGAGTTGAGAAAAAAATGGGAACACAGAAAGGAGAAAGCATAAAAAGAATATTGTGCTTAATGCTAGTAAAAACACAAAACTTTGTTACATGGCAAACATGAGGTAGTGATTAGGTTAACAATACAATGGCAACGTTATTGCAATCTTTGTAAGAAAAAAATCCCATTTCTTAAAAAATTCCCAACATTAAGATCCAGGTCCAGGCTTGGGTCACAGCTGTACAAGGTAACACTCCCTTTCTGAACCACATCTGTGTGACTGGGCCCCGGATGCTGCCATTACTGCTCCATCAATGCCGGGAGCCGGTCCATGCTTGCTGTTTCAAGGGACCTGGCATATATGGCATACTGTTCTTAATATGTTTGCTCACCTTCTTGGCACTATGTGTTTTAACCAAGGTCTCTGAGAAAGGTTGTTTCCCCAGGTAGGGATTTTCCCCTGAAGTTAGGGAGGGAATAAAACCTCTTAACTAAGTGCCAGGCGGGTAATTAATCACTTTAACTATGAACAATCATGCTTAAGCTACATAATCTTTACTCCCTGGAATGGAGATAAGAAAGGCCCTAACCTTTGGAATAGAGATTGATAGGATTGGAATCAACTGGTATAAATACAGATGTAAGAAGACAGAACGAAGAGAGACAGAACCTAGGCACAGAACCTACACAGAACGTTCTCTAGAGACAGAAGAACTTCGCTGGAGAGAACATGGCCTCAGAACCTAGAGACAGAACCTAGCGAGAGAACATGGCAAAAGATCCTGGACTGAACCTGACTACAGAAATTGGCAAGAGAACCTGGACAGAACCTGGCTGGAGAACCTAGCGAGGGAACATGGCTACAGAACCTGGCTGGAGAACCTGGAGAACCTAGCAAGAGAACATGGACACAGAACCTGGCTGGAGATCCGAACCAGAACTTCGCTGGAGATCCAGACCAGAACTTGGCTGGAGATCCTGGCTAGGCTGCTAATCAACTGAACACTGTCTCCGTGTTATTCCATCTTCGCCGACTCCGTCCACACCTTTGGGGACCCCTGGACCTGCTGGGATTGGACCCCAGCACATCAAGGCACCCGGAACAAGAATTTCATTTGTGAACCCAAGCCTGTTCAAAAATCCCCCTGGAAAAGCAAGCAGTGTAAAAATTCTCCTAACTTAGAGTAATAACCTTATGTTTAAACTAAAAAATGCCTTTCTACTTGAATTATCTTTTCTCAGGTAAAAGGAAATGAAAACAAGCCCTTCAGGCCCTTGAGTAAAATCCCATTGAATAGGAGGAGGCAAAATAGGAAGGTTTCATTTAAATGGTGTGAGAGGAAAAGAAGAGAGAAGAGGAATGGCACTGAATCTGGAAGGTTTAAGTACATTCACAAAGACACAGTCCGAAGGTGTGCCAGCACCAGCTTTCTTTAAGGAGACAACCACAGCGTCATGTAATTCAAATTCATTCCTTTCTGAGTGAGAGCCGAGTAACAAAGACAGAACTTGGCAAGATGGCACAGCGCAGTGAGGATGAATTGTATTCCCAGCTGATACTTGGTGAGATGTTTGGTTGTCAGCTAATGTAACATAAAATGAGGCCACACATCAGAAAGTGTTTTGAAAAGAAAAACTCCAGAGGAAAGATGAAGGAAGCATTATAATGAATCTGGAGAAAGCAGACTCTGTGTGGTGGGGGCCCTGACTGTGGCCTTTCTTCAGCTGGCGTCCCAAGGGCCTCCGGGAAGGGAAGAGTCATGATGAAGAGGCTGTGCCTGCCTTCTTCCCCCACACGGGATGGATGCAGCACCATTTGCCAGCACCTGGCAGCCGAGAGAGAAAGAACACCTGGTGTGGAGAACTCCCCTCCATTAAAGGCAAGAGAGGGAGAAGAGGGAGAGGAAGCTCTGGATGCAACAGCAGTGACCGGGGTCATGCAAGTAAGGAGTTATAAAAGCATAAAAGCCTCTTTATTCAGATGGTTCCTTTCAGGGCAACTCATTTCGCGATACTTAATGCAGGCGGTTAAGAGAACAGTTGGGTTGGACATAACTTACAGCACGTCACACAAATCTGGAGTGCCCACGGAACATTAATTTCAGGGCACGTGTTGAGATTATGCTCTTAAAACCAGCCTCTTTGCCAGGGGCAGCTTGTAACTCAGAAGTCATGTTTCATTTAGGATGTGCTGTATAATGTTGAAGGGGAAAGTGAACTATTTTGTTTTGTTGTGTTTTTTTCTCCACTCAAGTAGAAAAAAGGATTTGGGAAAGAGCTCTACATGCTAAACTGAAATTTTCTATGAAGCTATTCTCACTCATTTCATCAATCTACTTAGGTCCTATTTCTTTAACATTTACTCTTATTCTGAACACACAACTTCCCCTGCTACACTGAGATTTCACAAGCAAGCTGACCACACTGGGACTTGCTTTTCCTACACACATTTGGGACTCACTTTCCCCTCAACCTAGAACAGTGCTTCCCACACTGCTCCGCAGCACTAACCTACCCACTCACAGGGGCTGCTGAAATCCCACCTTCTTCCAAGTGGTAGTGAAGTGAAGTGCCCCCCCCCGACTTTGACCTACTCCTCAGCTCTGATAATCAGTAATAACTCATTCAACTTTAAAAAATCATATTAATTATTCTAAGTAATATAAACACTTAATTTTATTCATGTTCTCGATTTACTTTCCTTTTCTACTGCATGTCTGTCTGTGCAGCTGTTACATGAATCTTTTGTACTGACATAACTGTCATTCCTTCAACTGCGTTCTTGCCAAACACTGAGCTGTGTCTGGAGACACAAAGATAACCACTCCTGCTGAGGAGATGCCAGGTTAGTGGGAGACAGACATGTAAACAGATCTGTATGTAAGATAGATGGCCTAGAGAAGGAGGAAAAAAAATGTATTGCACAAATAAGTCAACGCAACAGCACAAAATCATCAGGAGGCCATAACATACTAGTACCACAAAGACCCAGCAAAAACAAGGATTGTGAACATGAACATAATGCTTCCATTTCTGCCTCATCAGTCTACCCTCCATACTCTGCCTTTCCTGCTGTTGCGAGGGAAGAAGTAACCTCATCCCTAGCTAAAGCCAGTCTTCTACCTGAGCTTTCTATCAAGGGCTTCTACCCTGCAGACACCCACTCTCCTGCATTATCAACTTTCCCTTCCTGTCTGATCATTCCAATTAGAACACAAACATACCTTAATACCATCCTCCCTTCACCCTCTGCTTCCCTCCCCAGTGAAACGCCTTTCTTCTACTTTTACTGCTATCCTTACTGCCTCACCCTCCATCCCCTCCTCCCACCAATCAACTGAATTGGCTCTAAGCAAGGTCACCAATACGCTCCATCCTGCTAGATCCATTAGTCAATTTTCTGCTCTCATCAGTCTTGGATAGCATCTACTGCCCATTCCCACCTCCCATCTGCCCATATTGAAAGACTGTCTTCTTTAAACTTCCAGGAAAATTCGCTCCTTGTGTTCTTTCTGTATCACTGGCAACTCCTTGCCAGTTTTCTCTATTCACTCTTCCTTGCCTGCCTAACTTCCTGTCTCCCTTATATCCATTCTCATATTGGCTAGAGTGATTTTTCAAAAATATAAAACAAGTTATTTCATTCCCTAACTTAAACCCTCCAATGGCTTCCCACCATCTTTAGAATAAATTCCCCACTACAAGGCTCTGCAGTTTCTGGCTCCTTCCTACCTCTCCGCCCTCATTTCTCACCATACCTTCTCCCAACACCCCACAGGCTACCTCCCACTAGATTTCAGACATACATGGCCTTTTCTCTGTTCCTCAAACACCTCAAGACAGTACCCCATTCCAATTTCTTCAAAACACTGGCAGCAAGTATCATGTTTATTCCTTCACGTTTTGTCTGTCTACCTCTCCTAGAGCGTGAGCTGCGTGAGGGCAGGGCCTTGGTCTCGCTCACTGCGGTATGTGCAGCTACAGACACTGTGTTCAGTACATTCTAGCTGCTCTGTAAATATTTACTGAACGGATGAACAAAATGATGAAATTCTTGTTTAGAATACTGTGCCCAGCCCTTTGCTCTTCAACTGCAGTAAGGGTACCGTGGAAACATAAAAATAACTCAATCACAGGCAAGTCAGACTTATGGCAAAAGGTTAACAGAATTAGAATTATTGAGGAAGTAGTATTTTATTTTCATTCTTTAGAGGGTCATTGCTAATTTTTAAAAAAATGTCTAAGGGTTAAGTAAAAAGAATGGGCTACAGGTTCAGTGGACTGGGTTCAAGCTCTAGAGTGAATGAATAATAAAAACACTTCCTGGGATTGACTACTACCTGAGATTATAATCGGTTCCTAAGGAAGAACACTGACTACCCTTCTAAAACAAAAGGGAACACGCCCTAACTGGTTTGGCTCAGGATAGAGCATTGGCCTGCAGACTGAAAGGTCCCAGGTTCAATTCCGGTCAAGTGCATGTACCTTGGTTTGCGGGTACATCCCCAGTAGGAGGTGTGCAGGAAGCAGCTGATCAATGTTTCTCTCTCATCAATGTTTCTAACTCTCTATCCCTCTCTCTTCCTCTCTGGAAAAAAATCAATTAAAATATATTTTAAAAAATAAATAAAACAAAAGGGAATAATAGTAATCTCATGTCAGCTGAGTGCCTCCTGTGTGCCAAGGGCTGTGCTAAGACTGTGTGGCCAGCCTGGTCTCCTCTGCCACCTGATGCAACCCCGGGAGACAGAGTGCTACTGTTCTCACGGTAGAGACGAGGAGACTGAGGGTTAGCACCGTTACCTAACTTGAAAAGGACACACAGCTGGTAAGTGACCAGCATGGGACCAGACCCCAAGTCCATATGACCATGAACTCTGTGCTCTCAGCCATTCAGTGCTGAGGGAGAGTTCAGAGAACTGCATGCAGTCCTGCTGAAAGCACGAGGGTCAATTCTTTGAGTCTTCACCCAAACCTAGAATTCTAAGTTATTTTCAAGAATAGTATAAACATTTATATAAAAATTGTTTTTAAGTAGTCCTATAATGCAGACTCTACATTGAGCTTTTGGTTATATAGGCATTTGATGAACTGGACAAAATAATGTGCTTTGAGTTACCCATTACATACATTCTCTCTGTCATCCTAAGGCACCCGTGGGCAAACTACGGCCCGCGGGCTGGATCCGGCCCCTTTGAAATGAATAAAACTAAAAAAAAAAAAAAAAAAAAAAAAGACCGTACCCTTTTATGTAATGATGTTTACTTTGAATTTATATTAGTTCACACAGACACTCCATCCATGCTTTTGTTCCGGCCCTCCGGTCCAGTTTAAGAACCCATTGTGGCCCTTGAGTCAAAAAGTTTGCCCACCCCTGTAGGGGTTACTTTATTTATAGTCTGAAGACCTGTCTTAGAAAAACAAAAAAATAAAAGCAAGTTTGCAAGCATCACAAATAATTTCTTGTACCCCTAAGGCAGGGGTGGGGAATGACCAGCCTGCAGGCCGCATAAGGCCTGAGAAATAATTTGGTGTGGCCTGGCTAAGGCATTAGGAATGAGTTCATGAAATGTTTGACAAAATATAGTAGGCTAATTTTTAAGTGGATAATTTTGCATGGCCTGAGAATGATGTTATAAATAAAACATGGCTCTTGGCAGAAAAAAGGTTCCCCACCCCTGCTCTAAGGTTATGAACAGAGGTCAGCAAATTATGACCTGCTTATGGCCTGCAAGCTAAGAATGTTATACCTTTGTAAAGGATTGTTTACAAAGGAAAAAGAAGAACATGTCACAGAGACTTTGTGTGGTACTCAAAGCCTAATCTATTTATTACCTGGTCCTTTACCAAAAAGGTTTCCTGACCCCTGGTCTAGAACTTAAAAATAGATACAAAGGTATAAAATAGCTGTAATAGATAACAAAATACCTGCTTAGAAAAAGTGACTCCCTGAAGGTTTTACAAAGTATCTATGAAGGTTTTTGTTTCTTTTACGTGGACCACAAAACTTCCCAGAGTCCGATTTTAAAATGAGTCTGGCCTCCCAACCTAGGATCAATGAGATGATATAAGGGGACATAAAAGGAAAGGAGTGCGTTGAAGGGCTTGGGGAAGAATCAGAGTGGTCCAATTTTAGAGCTGCATGGGGCCTTACAGAAACCAACACACTCACTCTGTCAGGGAGGAAACCCCCAGGGGACAGGCAGTGACTGCTCTGGGCCACAGTGTGCACACACAGCACAGTGGTGCACCCAGCTCCTAGCCGGGTCTGTTCTCACCGTGCTGCCATGTGGCCTTTACCTTCCTGCAGAGACACGCTCCACAAACCAAGAAGTGGGAGACAGCTTTTTAAAAGGTCAGACAAGAACCAGCAGATCTGCAAAGAATGTGTGATCTGAAGGTGAAGTCCAAAATAAAAAATGTCTGTTTCTTTTTTAAATTTCAAAAGTAATACACTTCATGACAGAAAATGCAAACAAATTTTAAAAGAATAATCATTCATAATCCCTCCATTCAATGATAAACACTTTTAACATTTGGTGTATTTCCTTACAGATTTTAAAAATGTGTATACATATATGTCAATTAAAAATTAGAATATTTTTTTCCACTTATCTTGTTACAAGTTAACTTGTGAGCATTTTTAAAAAAATATATATTTTATTGATTTTTTACAGTGAGGAAGGGAGAGGGATAAAGAGTTAGAAACATCGATGAGAGAGAAGCATCGATCAGCTGCCTCCCGCACACCCCCCACTGGGGATGTGCCTGCAACCAAAGTACATGCCCTTGACTAGAATCGAACCCAGGACTCTTCAGTCCCCAGGCCGACACTCTATCCACTGAGCCAAACCGGCTAGGGCGTAAGGCTCATTCTTATTTGACATGTGAAAGAAGGGAGCTCAGTACTAGATGTTGCCGGCTGACTAGAACCCACACCCCAGACACCTGTCAATGAGAAGAATGAAGGTGAGAGGCGGTAAAAGGGAAAGTCTGACAGGAGAGAGCCCGCGGTCCTTCTGACATGTAGGTTGTAGAAATTCATTTCCAGTAAGTCAGCACGATCTGCAGGGTAGGAGGAGAAGAGGGCCCAGAGCCAGAAGGGCTTGACATTAGTGTGCAGATTTCCCCAGAGAAGGCACCGGGCAATCTTACTGGGGTTTCCTGCGTTGGTTGGGGAAGAGTAAACGTTGAGTATTAGCCTAAAAGCCAGAATAATAAAATAAACAAAAACAAAGGGGGACTTGGATGAGAAAAAGTGGTGGAAGTTTGAGGTGAAGGGGAAAGGCGGGTCATGAGAGTGCTCTTCGAGGGCAGGCATAAATTAGACCCCAGAGACGAAAGGGACTGTTCCAAGACAGTGAAACTCAAGCAAAGACAAGAAATGGCCTCAAGACCAGGCTGGCAGGGTTGTAGTGAGAGATGAAAGTGGTGTCCCCTGCCCTGTGAAGTACCTGCAAATACAATAATGTGAAAAAACAGTACTTGCTCTGAAGTACTATGATGCTGGAAAGAAAGGCAAAGTGTTCATTAAGTAATAGTAGCACCAACCAGTCTCGAGTCCAGGTACACAGATCACAAGAAATTACATTAATGAGCTAAAGCTCTGATCTTTACCTGGTAACTAACTAGTACTTACTTACATGTACCTAACAATTGTGTTTTTTTGGCATAAGATTAAGTAGTAACACCACTTTGTATTCTTCACTTTATTGCTATGTTAGTAATTTATCTTAGCACTGATTAAAACATAAAATGTCTTTAGGAAATGTTATGTCCTAATTTATGGCTTAATTTAATCTCAGCAGTCAAAAACTGATAACACTGCATGCCTTAAGGAAATCAGCATATCTATTATCACACACCAATAAGCACATTATAATAAAAAAAAGATCTCCTTCCCAAGTGAGAAGAAATGGTTAAACTAAGAAGCAATGAAGGGAGAGCCCGAGTCCTCCGCCTGGCCCCACAAGGCTTATTAAGAATTAGGGGGACACTGCCCCATGTTTCAACAACAGAGGCTGCCTTATCCATCTGTTTCCTTCCAGTACTTTTCAGGCTTGTTTATTGTCTTTCACTTAAGAGAAAGAAAAGCCACTTCCCTCTTCCAAAATCAAAGAAGGTAAAAACTACACTGTAAATAGCTTTTATCCCAGGCTCAAAATTCTCAATACATTAAAACTCCATTATTGTTTGTTCTGTCTTGGGTAAAGCTGGCAAACTACTCACTAGATCCATTTCAGAGGTGAGATAACTAACACAGAAACCAAGTCTAGAAAACACAGGGACACAGGCCAGCCTGCCCCACAGAGGGTCTCCTCCAGGGTGCACAGCAGGCCAGCTGTGCACCACGCTACCGCGGTCCTGGGAAAGCAGTTTCAGTATTCCAATACCACTGTTTCCTTCACTATAAAATGGGGATAATATTTACATCTACTTCCTAATATAGTGTTTGTAATTCCCAGATGAAAGGAAGTGCTCTTTATAAAGTACTGGGCATTCTTGTCATTTATGTATTTAAAAGAGAAGAAAGATGACACAAAAATAATGACTTTTAAACTTACATCACTGTCACTCATGAATTTCATAAGCTCATCTCCCAAAAGTGCTATATGGCATATATGTAAGAATAAGCATAATTTCTGTTTCAATTATTTTGTTTTACCTAATGGAGATAACTATTATATGTGTATATACAAGCACACACATGATATTTAAAATGTATATACATACATTTATATAAAATTCACACATTTAAAATTATAAGAAAAAGTATAGTATAGCACAAATATCATATAAATTCTTCCTAAAAACTGTTGATAAATAAACCAGCATCAATGTGCATTTTGCTATGAAATTTTTTTTTTTTATTGCTTAAAGTATTACAAAGGGTATTACATATGTGTCCTTTTTTCTTTTTTTCCTTTTTTTTCCCCTTTCCCCGCCCTTGACAATCCTCTGGCCTCCCCTACCCCCCAGTGTCTTATGTCTATTGGTTATGCTTATATGCATGCGTACAAGTCCTTCAGTTGATCTCTTTATGAAATTAAATAAGATAGCATTTTGCTCATGAAATTAAATTTAAGCTTTCAACTTAAGATTTTATTCACAAAATAAAATAGTGCCAATGAATATAAAGTATTATATGATGGTATAAAATACTGTAAGGAGTTGACAAATTCTGTTTATAGGTTTTTTTAAACCAAGACAGCAATTCTCATCTAGAATTTAATCTAAGAATGATGAGATACTTCTGCATTTTTAATCCTTTAAAAATTATCCAGGTTACAGACAAAATTTCCATAGAGTTAAGAATAATAACAAAGCATGACATAACTTAACAATTACTTTGAATAAAGAATATTTGTCAGCAATTACAATGGGTGAAAATGTTCCTTTCTCGGGCACCCTGGAGGAGCAATGTTTAAGAAGAAAGAATTATTTATGCTACAAACAGAGAACTGTAATGGGCAGCTTTAATATAACACATCGCAGCAGTATAAGCAAGCTGCCAGGAAGGTGTTACCTTGTTTTGACTTATACTCATCTGATTTCCAAGACCAGAGGAAAACTCTGAAAGCAGATGGGGCTTTGGCTTTTTTGTTTTGTTTTGTTTGTTATTACTGAGAGCAGTGGCAACAATACCTGTGCTGATGGGGGTCTTCAGGCAGGAACACGGAGGTTCCACCATTTTCTGCTGAAAATGAGTTCTCCCGACTGCCAGGTCTAGTGATGTCAACACCTACTTCCATCTTTTCTCCTTCTTTTTAAGTGTGGATAGTAATTTAGTGATTCCAATCATTACTACATTCATTTTGAAGTAACAAAATGATGTTAGGAAGCTCCTCTCATAATACATTGCAAAGGCAAGTTTTCAGAGGGAAAACGATCTACAGTTAATCAGTTTTGCTACCAACTGTGGCTGTGGGTATACTGAAATCAAATTAACTACCGAATAGCAGGAAGACGGTAGAAGGTGTGGGGCAGAGAGAGGGCTGAGGGGAGATGCGCACTGAGCTGAGATCGGCCAGG
This sequence comes from Myotis nattereri, assembly GCF_964212035.1. Taxonomy (NCBI): domain Eukaryota; kingdom Metazoa; phylum Chordata; class Mammalia; order Chiroptera; family Vespertilionidae; genus Myotis; species Myotis nattereri. The sequence continues at coordinate 11,221,270 of NC_138081.1, forward strand.
GCCAGAGGAAAACCTCTTTACAGGCTGATCCTTCAGCAAAACAGGAAAATTGGTTTTAGTGTTTTTAACTTCAATTAGTCACATTAATTAATGCTAAAAACAATGTTAACAGTATGTTATTTTCATCTAGTTAAATAAAGGATTATACACATTTGAGTAAATTACATAGCATTAAACATTTAAACAACTTGAAATGAAGCCATTACTGTCATTCAAACAAGTTTCTACAGCTAAAGACTGAATGTTAGGTATGAACTGTTTTGGCATTACAGGAATATAAATCCTTTATCTTTTCAGTGAGAACAAATGAAGAGATTTGATGACTTCTGACTTGAGTAAGCGGTTTGCAGTAGCACATCGCCCTCCAGTGGTAAAAGGCTCAAATGCAATTCCCAAAGGCCAAAGTTCAGTAGCAAATCTTTTCCTTTTGAATGGTGTTGGCTTTTTTTTTTTTTTTTTTTTTTTAATACAATGGTTTGTCTCAGCACATATTTTCAATATCAGATCATCTTCCACTGCCAAATTTATCTCATCAAATTTACAGTTTTTTATTCAAGTCTAACCGGTTCATAAGAAATGTTCTGGAGAGTAAAAACGAAATCAAAGTAAAACAAAACCTTACATGGACAGACACAGTTACAATGATGAGTGGGTTGTTTTCTATAATTCTAATATAGGCTGAGATGTCAGAAATATAGAGGTATTAATTAATTTTTATGTGTTAAAATTTAAACTCTAAAGTGAGATTATAAAAATTATGGAACTCTTTTGCTTGCCATACAATACAATGAGTACATAGAACATGTGCAAAATTACAGAAATTAATTAAAATTACAGAACTGTCTTTTACATATAAAATGTCTTTTACTCATTTTTTCTGTGTAAAAACATTTGTTTTTAAATAACAGTGTAAAAGATTTATTTATGTAAATTATTTTTCATCATTATTTTTGGGTCTATTAAAATGAAACCGAAATTAAGAGCTTTAAAAATTAATCTGAAGAATCAGGAAAGATATTTACCCTTACAGGTTATCAAAAAAAGCTCCCGTAGGCCAATGTATCATATTTATATTCTTGAAAATACTTTGATTTCTCATGTGCAAGGGGATCATAATTTTATTTAAAGTAATAACTAAAATGATTATAATCTTCTTGGTCTTCTACTCTATAAAATGCAAGGTATAAAAGCATTACCCCAGACCCTTCAGCAAACAGTTACTAGGTAGAATGAGGTATTATTTAAAATAATAATGATGATTATCAAATTTTTATTCTTCTGTTGCTTGTGCAAAGAACAAAAAAGTTTAAACATGATTTTGAAAGCATAATTCATTTCATTGGAACCCACGAAGCAGCTCTGTATAATGTAAAGAGAATGGCTTTAGGTTTGGATTTTGACTCCACCAGTGCACAGCAACTTCGGCAAACAACATCTCTGTGCCTCAGTTTCTTCATCTCTGAAATGGAGATAATCCTTCCCATCTCATGGGAACATTGTGAGGATTCGGCGTAATAATGCAAGTAAAATACTTAGCCAAATGCCTGCATTCACTTGGGAGATCCTCAAAGAATGCTAGTTTACTTCTACCCATTCTTACCACGGAAAGAATGCAAAAGACCTCTTCTCCACTCAAGAAGGACTAGAACCAGAGTAGGAGATATGGAGTCACAAGGATGAATCAATAAAACACACTTAGGATTTCATAAATCATGTCCCCCTTTACTATCATACATTAGAAGATACAAAGAAGCAGAAACACTGAATTCTGGGAAGAGGAGGGATGGCAAGGGAAACAGAACTAGCATTTGTTCTGTGTTTCACGTGCTACTCATTGCACCAAGCCTTGTTACACATTATCTTATTACTTATTAAGGCACCAAAGGTCTCTATCCAGCAGAATAATGACGGTGATGGTAATCGGTGACACTGGCTATTCTTGTCCAGGGAAGATTGCAGGATGGGCCTCACTGACTCTGCAGGTAGATCAGGGAGGGAGGGGAGGACAGCAAAGAGGAGGAGCACTGACACAGCCCCTCGGGATGGTGGCTGAGAGACAGGGATGTGCTCATGAATGACAATGTCTTGCTTAAACCATCTTAACTACTTTCATCTATTTTTCTCTTCAGAGTTGAGTATGTAAAGCAGTGAGATGGTGGAGATGGTATGGAGTCATATCATAATGTTGTCTGGGAAAGATAGTGCATGTATAATTTTCAGAATTATAACAAAATAGATTACATTTGCAAAGTAGGCTCTCCGCCTTTTGTAACCATGAAAACAAAGCAGTTAAACAGGCCTGATGTGAAAGTGACCCTGTGATGTGCTCTGTCACTATCAAGAAGGGAAAAACGCTGTAGCAACCAAGCAGACCCCATTTCATTCTGATTTCATGTGACTAAAGTAAAAAAATTCTCCCAAGACTGCCACTGCCTTGATTCTTTTATTACAATTCTTACTTTTTAATGGATATTTTAAGTAATATTAAAGGAGTAAGACTCCCAAGTTTATAAAAAAGGGCAAGAACTTTAAAATATTTAGAAACATGTTTGTTTTAATATGCAAATCAGCTTCAGGAAAATGAAAGGGCAAAAGGGAGGGAGGAAATGCAAATGGTCAGGCTAGAAAGCTTTTGCCAGCTTACCAAGTACCCTGATGACATACGAGTGGCAACAGCCCTTACACCTCTTTCTGTGTCAGTGTCCTAAACAATGCCCTCAACGCTTAAGACCGCTGATGCCAGGTCCCCAAGTGGCAATGCCTGGCAGTGCGTGCGCGCGCACACACACACACACACACACACACACACACACACACACCAAGGTCCACCCTGAGGGTGGAAACTTTCCACCAGGGCAGCAAAGAGCAAAGGTACACGCATGTCCCACCCATCCACATAGAAAACATATTTTTCCCAAAAGGGAAATCTCACATTACAGAGCTAAGACCACCTAACAAGCAAAAGCAGATGGGTCTAGATTCATAAGGTAAAGGACAGAATTGGTTTTGGTGACTCTCTGAATATTCATAGAATCCATAAAAAGTCCAATCCTTTTAAGATGCAGTCTGTTAGAAATGAATATGCAACTGTACCAAATAAAAACATTATCTTTCTCAAAATGTACACATGAGAATTTGTACATGGTAGGAAATGTGCCACCTCCCTTTGCTGTCTGAATCAAGTACTATCTGAACTTTATATTGATTAGTGGTTTGTATTTTCTAATGCAGGCCCAAGAATATGCTTTCCTTTCTTTCTGTTTCTTTAACACTGCATGCCCTCTTTTATCATTTCACCATCACAAAACGTGCGACATGCAGTACAATGTTTCCTAAGTATAGTGTTAGAACTTAGAACTAGCTAGCTCTTCCAAATGATCATGACTCCTGGACCCCCACACATGGCAGCATGGAGTCCTTTCTTCAAGTTTCCCAGGTCATTATATGGGAAGAAAAAGGGAGAGAGCGGGAGGGGAGGAAAGGAGAAAGGAGGGAAGAAGAAAAGAATAAAGTACTGAGTAAGAAAGAACTATTATCACTTCAGATGACTGCTCCTTACAAGTAGACCTATTACAGTGAAAATCACCATATGCATGAGGAGTTCCGACTTGTTACTAAGACTCCAACCAACTAGCTACGCAACCATGATCACAAGCAAAGGTTTCAGCTCTGGCTACTCTTTCAAGTTCCAGGCAGGGCTGGAGGGATGTTTTGCAAGTCTAAATTAAACAAGCTTGGCTAGAGTCAAACTACAAGCAATCAACCAATATAGAAACAGTCAGGTTTATACAAAGGCGTCCAACACAAATAAGGTGTTAGATAGGCTGAAAACAAATGGATTCAAGGCTGGGGCATCCCTTAGTCTCAACACTGCTTTTTTGAATTTTGTTGGCTTTACAGAAACACTAATCATAAAGTTACTTTTATATGAATAAAAATGTATAGTAAGATCAACATTTGAGTGATTCCCAACAAAGTATCAGAGACAGAAATCTCATCATTAATAAAAAGCGGTTTACTGTATGAATCTGGCTACCTAAATCGCCTATCTAAATATCTAAAACTTATCCCAGTTTTTCCCACAGTGAAGTTTTCCTAGGACTCATATGAGGACCAGTCACAACATCAGAACTAGTCTGTCATCCACATTCCATATTCACGGAACAGCAGGTTGTACTAAACAGGTATAAGTATCATAAGCTGAATTTCTGTCATTATTTAGAGGCACATATATCTTTCAAAATGTATGCAGTTCTATTTTGTTCTGTTCTCTAGTACTAAAAATATATACAAAGCAGGAAGTAACACAGAAAGGGTTGGAAGGGGCACACTGGCTTTTAAACGCCTTGGCCAAAAAGTGCCACACACCCCTCTGTTCAGAAGCTGTCTGCTGAGCTAGTCACATAGCCCAAACCTGACAACAGAGCTGGGAGTGGAAGGGGGACCTATTACAGTGAAAAAGGCGACACAGGAATTTGTTGGTGAACGTAACTACTGCTCCTGCATGCCACCCACTTAAAACTGTTCGGTTCTGAAAATCAAGCAGCCCCCACTACTCCTCTTGCATGCTCCGCTCTCCACAATCAGGATTCAAGTGCACCATCTTCTTTGGTGATTCCCCCATCACTAATACTGGGGCAGGGTTCGACTCCATGTTTTCTTACAAAATGACATCCAAAATGGATGGGGCCCTCCGAATATAAATTCCACAGGGCAAAAACCTGTACAATCTTGTTGAATCCCCACACATTTTTCTCTATGACAATTATGTACCATATATTTTTTAAAAACAACACATTAATGAGTGATCTAGCATATTTGGAATTTAAACAATGCCTGGCAGCAACTGCTAGAGGTTTGTCTTTCACACTTGGACTTCTGCCGAGCCTATTTTCTGTCAGCTTTCTTATTTTTTCTTTAATTTTGCTAAGTGAACACTATTTTGACAATGGATTAAGCAATACACAAAAAGTAGAGAAAAAATATTAATAAATTAGGCACTTTTTGTTGTTGTTGTTGTTAACCCTAACCCGAGAATATTTTTCCATTGATTTTTTAGGGAGAATGAAGAGAGAGGGAAAGACGAAAGGAAACATCGATGTGAGAGAAACACATCGACTGTGGGCTGGGGTGGAGCCTGCAACCAAGGTATGTGCCCGTGCCAGGAATCGAACCCAGAGCCCTTTGGTCTGTAGGCCGAAGCTCTTTCCACTGAGCCAACCTGGCTAGGGCCACATTAGGCACTTTGTCTCATGCTCCTCAGAACACTGGCCCATACTGCATACTTCTCACGGCAGCCCCAAGAAACGCTGCGCACAGGGACCACCCACTCCGCCTTCCACTGTGTCTGAGATCACACGTATTTATCTTTATTTTTAAAATCTCCTCATTGTTGCCAATGACACTTGAACATTATTATTAATCCAGCTACTCCTAATAATAGTATTTAAGTAACTTGTCATCTTGGGAACTTAGTAGACAATAGTTAATTAATTGTCAAGCATTAATATAACAGGATTCTAATCTCCAACCTCTGAAGCAGGGTATGTATTTGTTACGATGGTAAACCTTTTGTTTGAATTGCTTATTTATGCAATATACAGTCTCTATCACCTCAATTCTAATTTTTATATCTGCTTTGTGAGTAGAATAATCACATGCCGAAGGACACAGACAGTTCACTTCACAAACAGTAATGAATCTCCTGTGAGCCCTTTTATTCACACCACAATAGATTCTATATTACCAGGCAGAGGAAAACAAAACAACACCATAGATTATTTCCCTTATTTGCAAGATATGCACACAGTATTCTGATAGGAACAAGAACCTGAAGGTGCAGCGAGCTATGTCTTAGGAGTGTGAGTAAATACAATATTCTGCTGACATCTTGTTGTTCCTGCTTTCAGACAACCAGGTATGTTACATATGAACTGTCAGAGCAGCTCAATAAGTTTTCCTGTCTAAATGTGCTCACATTCTTTTCAGAGACCTCATCTTAAGCTAAGTTTCCTATCTTTGTTGAACACCATTGTAACAATTTCTTAACTTGCAATAGTCATTTCAAATCAATATTTAAATGGTATAAACACCACCACTTTTATCCGCTAACCTTCTCTTCAGATATACCATACATACTTTCCATGTGACAATGCAAATGGTCTGCATCCAGCAGGAAACAGAAAGGTGTCAAAGAGAGAAAGATAGAATCCCTTTCTTGGGCCCTTAATGAGGTCTCCAGAGCCAAAGGCAAACCAATAACAAATTGTACTTTCCACATATTGGGTGGAAAAAAAGGAGAAAGGCGGGGGGATGGGGGAGTGGGCTTGTCATCTGAAATTAATTGAACTTAGCCATGCCAAGGAAGCATGGGTAATAAACCCTCCCCATCTAAATTAAGGGTTTTATACCATGAAAAATAAAAATAAAAAATTTATGGCAGTAATTTCATCTGGGTTTTTCAAGAAGTGCTTGCTGATTTTCTTGTACTCAGTAGAAAAATCCCCAAGGAGCAATGCAGACTGCAATAAGGCAGACTTCTAAAAAGATACCATTTAATTTCTCACTCCTCCCCTTGTACTATTACCACATTTCCACTTTTCACTAGCTCAGTATTAACTCTCTCAGTACAGTTCTCTCCCATTAGCTCTCAGCAATATCTTAAGGGGCAGGGAAAACATGCTCAATCTACAAGCGCTCATCCATTGCTCTGAGTCAAAACAACCGGAAGCCCCAGAAGCAGAGGCATTTATTTGCCTTTGGCTTTTCGTCAGGACACCCAGCCATCTTACTCAAAGCCACCAAAAGTCAAAATGGTTTCAAAACAATTCTATCATTCAACATCTTTAACACTGGTGACAAGAACTGGTGACTGACATCTGAAGAAAAAAAAATCTAACACAGAACCATGGCTCCCATCCTGTGGATCGCATGTGGCAGGGCCAAGGCACAGTTATTTGCAAGGGCTCTGCAAATCCCCATGGACACCAAGCACAGCCTGCAGACCAAACTGCTGAACATATAAAAACATAGTCACAGTGTTTGTTTTCCAATGTCCACAGACACTGCTCTGATGACTAAAATGAACATTTATTTAAAAACACAACTAAAGTCACAGTAGCTTTTTCCCATTTTCTCAATTAATGGATGCTATAAGTAAAAGAGCTAATTTACAATCCTGCAATCTTTTCAAGTCAAGGTGAGCCTTCACAATGAAGAAGGAAAATAATTGATAGGATTGTCAGCATTTTCAGTGCTTTATGTTCAGGCATGTGGTAGGCACTCAATACTTGTTGACCACAGGTGTGAGGACATTATTCTTGGCACCATCTGTATCTCTTTTTTTCTTTCATTCGTCCCATCTCTTCATGTACAAGACAGCAGCAAACCTCAAAGTAAGGTCTGGACTCCTGGGATCCCGAGTGCCTTTTAGGAGGTCCATGGGGTCAAAGCTTTTTAATTTTAAGAAGTTATTTGCCTGCCATGTATGGACTGTTGAGTTTTCCAGAGGCTACATCTGTGATATCACAACAGATTGAGAAATAAATATGAGAATCCAGCTGTCTTCTACTGTAATACCAAAAATTAAGGAAGTTTGCAAGGTTACTTTCCTCACTGAATTATTTTTGTTTTAAAAAATACAGTTATTTTCATTAAAAATGTTTTATATTGACATGTAATGGGTTTATTATTGCACTTTAAATTAATTCATAAATATTGATAAGATATACCATGCATTAACAAAAGTTCTTTGGGGTACTTAATAATTTTTAAGAGTACAAAGAGCTCCTGGGAACCAAGTTAGAGAACTGCTGTTAAGAGGTAGCAATGTCCTGGTTTCTGTTCTCAGTATACAAGCAGATGCTGGAACCCACCTGGGGGGGATGCTGAGGAGGGGTTCACAGGTTTCACTGGGTAGCCGACGGGGGCTCTCACGTCCCTTCTAGCATTAAGTCTATGATTCTATCTTAAAGGGAACCAAGGACATCTCCTCCCAAAGTTGTCACTACTGAGGTGGAATATGAATAAATATGAATGTTCCTTCATTTTCCCAACCACAAAACAATATGAGCACCTTAATGGACAAATTAATATTGTCTGTGGTTGTATAGTCTTCATGTCAGTACAACATTTCCAACATTTTGGAAGTAAAGTGACTTTTTAATTTTGCTTATTAGGTTCTTTTTACAGGAAAAGCTCTCTCCTCCAATTGGAGCCTCCCACAAATTTCAAATCACATAGTGCAGTACTATTCACTCGGAAGGGAAAGAATGCTAGCACAGGACCATTCAATCAGAAGAATAGCCATTCACTATATTCTCAAAGGATGTCCTTACGACTAAATGGTAAGGTCAATAACAAGGCAAAGGTTCTGCTGACAGCAATTCCCAAGGCAAATAAATTCATACCAAACCCGTACAGATGAGGAAACATCTTAATCTTCTGCACAGGTCCTGCTCTTGTAAGACATGAAAATAGGATAACTTAGCTTAATGAGCATACTGTGCCCATAGAAACCAGTAAGTTGTTTGTAATGTATAGTTTCAGATCAATAAAGGAAAAGCAGTATTAGAAAAATAAAATGAATATACTTGTGAAATTTAATTCAATTCAATGAACATTAACTGAGTGCCTGCTATGTTCCTGTCATTATTCTAGGTGATCATGAAGAGAAGAGAAGCCTTACTCTCTAGGAACTCACACTCTGAACAGGAAAAACACTGTACCACAATGTGATAAGTGATATAAAAATAGGTTTAATACTACGGAAACACAAAGGAGAAAACAATTAATTTAGAGTCACGGAAATAGGGGGAAAGAGTCATGACATATATAACAGGAAGGGAGGGTAGGGAGAAGTTTGTGCCTAACTCAAAATCTTCAGTCTGAGCTGAGTCCCTACCATCTCCTGATGATTGTTCTATGTGTCACTTCCATTTTTCCATTTTCCAGCTGCTAGTTCAAACCTCCTCCATTCCTCTCACATCTCCCATCCAACTCCCTACAGCCCTACTCCCAACAGCTGTTCTTGTGGCCTTCTTCGAGATGAACCAGCCTTGGGTCACCTATCCCATGGCCAGGCCTGCTGCCCCTACCCCTGCCCTCTTCTAGAAGGCCAAGCCTAATCTCTGCACTAAGACCCTACAGCCCATCCAGTCTCCCTTCTCAGGAACCTCTGCTCTCCAACCTCTACCTCACTCCTGATTCCTTATCACCAACATTTAAACATGCTTCCTCAGCAGCCATCTCAAGAAGTGAATATTTTTTTCCTCTCAATGCCCCATAAATCCCAGAGCCAGGAAGTAGGGGAGGCAACTATACTTGTTCCAGTATACTACTCCCAACTAGCCTCCTCCCATTCTGCCTGCAAATCTTCCTTTTCTTTCAAAGCTCAAGGTCCATCCCCTGCTGTCATCATTATCTACCAACTTCACACTCATTCTACGCAACTGAAAACTTGTATTCCTGGCTCACTTCCCTTCCATTCCAGCTCCTATAATCACTTGCTAACATGAATGTACACCACGCAAACAAAATCTGGGCCGCCCAGGTCCCTGATAGCCTCTTCCAGGGACCCTTCCTCTACATACCTCTGACTCAAATCCATGGGCAATACCTTGACTTGGTCAACAGAAACATATACCCAGGCCAAAATTCTAATATGAAACCAACATTTCATCTCCCCTTCCCATCTTTCCCATTCATTTGCTTTAGTATCCCCATTGCTAAAGATTCTTCCCTCTCGTTAAACTGTCTAATCCACTGATCCTGTCACAATCCTGTCCCCCTTTGTTCCCTCCTTTGATCAGCTTAGATTCTTATGATCTATGTATAATCATTCCCATGCAGAATACCCTATTTCCCTTGTCCCTCTCTCCATTATACTTACCTGGAAAACTCCAACCCTAGTATCTACTTTCTCAGAGCACAAACTCAAGTGACAGTACACAGCTAAAGAAAAACCAAACAATCAGACTTCATTTTAAATTCATCAAATTGATGTTTCTCTCTTTCTGTCTCTCCCTCTCCCTTCCACTCTCTCTCAAAAAATCAATGGGAAAATATCCTCGAGTGAGGATTAACAACAACAACAAAAAAGAACTAGGATCTATTCTCAACAGAGTAGAGGATATGGCTCATAGAGGACCTTTAATGAATGATCACACCAGGAAGGAATGAACAGAATGATCAAATTTCTTCTGTTCAACAATTCTCCAACCCCTCCATTCCCAGTTATCACCCATCCACCTTATCTCTGTTGCCTCAAACTTCTTGAAACTATTGTCTATTCCAGTTTTAGTGATATAATTTACATGTAACACTGTGTTAGTCCAAGGTATACAACATGATTTTTTACTCATGATGACTTTACCTCACCCCCTTCAACCTACTTCTCTCGATGCCATGCAACTGCTCTTCCTCCTGACATAACATCCTTGTCAAAGCAAATGAAAATTTCTTACTGACCTCTTTGTGACATTTAGCCCCCGTGATCACTCCTTCCTCCTTAAAGCATTCTCTTGCTTTATATGGCAATTCACACTCTTAAGGCTCCTCCTACTTTTACCACTCCTTCTCAGGCTCCCTCTAAGGTTCCCCTTTTCTCTTTCCTAAAATATTGGTATTCCTAAGGGTTCTGACCTTGGCCTTCCCCTCTATATGCACTGAATCATCTCATGCACTCATACAGTTCCAGTCACTGTCTATATGCAAATGTCTTCCAGATCTTTATTTTAGCCCAGATCTTTCTCCCTAGCTTCAGACCATCTGCCTAAATGCCCAGTTCAGATCTCTATTTGGATGCCCAACTGTTACCTCAGTATATTTAAAGTGAACTTATCAGCCTGGCTGGGTAGCTCAGTTGGTTAGAGCATCACCCTTATATGCCAAGGTTTCGGGTTCCATCTCTAGTCAGGCCACATTCAAGAAAGCAACCAATGAATGCATAAGTAAATGGAACAACATATAACTCTCTCTCTCTTCTCAACTCATTGCCTTTCCCTGGCAAATCTGCTTCTTCTCCTATATCCCCATCTTAGTGATTGGTATCTCCATCCAACCCATGCACTGATGTCTCTCTCACATACTCCACCCCCAACATATCTACTTTTAAACAAGGTCAAGATATTCCAATAACTATTTCTTTAAATTGCCCACTTCTCTGCATCTCTACTGCTACTTGCTTGATTCAAACCACTGCCATTTCTCGTGCCTAGACTTCAGCAAAAGTTTTCAAATTCTATTCTTATCTCCCTGAAAGTCATTCTCCATACAATAGCAGGAATGATTATATAAAAACATAATAAATCTCATATTAATTACTCCACTACTGAAAACTCATCAATGTCTTTATTTTTTTTAAATGCATTTTATTGATTTTTTACAGAGAGGAAGGGAGAGGGATAGAGAGTTAGAAACATCAATGAGAGAGAAACATCGATCAGCTGCCTCCTGCACATGTCCTACTGGGGATGTGCCCACAACCAAGGTACGTGCCCTTGACCGGAATCGAACCTGGGACCTTTCAGTCCGCAGGCTGACACTCTACCCACTGAGTCAAACCGGTGCTGGCTCTTCAATGTCTTTAATTGTCTTCAGCTAAAATTCAAATTTCTTAAAACCTGGCTGACAAAACCCTGAATGATCTGGACTCTGCTTGTCTCTCCAATCTCCAATCTCATCTCTCACTGCTCCTTGCCTCCTCTTCTATGCTCCAACCACAATAAACTACCACTTTCCCATGCTCTCTCCTCCTGCAGTATACACATGTTATTCCCCAAAGCCCGAGTCAGGCTTTTGCCTTCCACTCTGCACACACGCCCTCCTCATCCAGCCACCAGCCCTGATCTTCCAAGATTAGGCCAGATGATCCCCCCTGGCCTCCAGTATTCACTAACTATCCTGTTGCCCACTTCAGAGAACTGAAATTGCCTATTAACTTGTCAGTAATCATACCTACCCACCTCAAAACTACAGAATCAGAATCTCCAGGGCAGGGACCCCAGCATCTGTACACTTTTAAGGCTTACTCGTATAGCTCATGCGCAGCCAGGGTTGAGAATAACTGTTGTACCTCTATGCAGACAAGGAGCATTACGTTTGCCATTGTAACCCAATACCCAGCAGAGTGTTGACAATGAAGTTACCTACTAAATATGTAGTAAAGAAAAGAAGGGAACAGGGCAGCCCTAGCTGGTTTGGCTCAGTGGATAGAGTGTTGGCCTGTGGACTGAAGGTTCTCAGGTTCAATTCCAGTCAAGGGCACATGGCAGCGGATCAATGATTCTCTCTCATCATTGATGCCTCTCTCTCTCTCTCTCTCTCTCTCTCTCTCTCTCTCTCTCTCTCTCCCTTTCCCTTCCTCCCTGAAATCAATAAAAATATATTATTTTTTAAAAAAGAAAAGAAAAGAAGGGAACAGGGCAGCAAGCAGAGGAAGGGAAGGGATGAATGAAATATAGCCTTCAAGAAAGGTTTGAATGTTCTTCCACACACCTGTAAAAGGACATTACCAGGAGTGCAATCTTTAAGACTCAAGTTTCTATTCTGCTTCCAGTGTTATTTCGTTTTTCTTTGCTACAACTAAACTATATTCTCTTTGCATCAGCTATAAGTAAAGAATGGCAGCTAAAGTATGTTAGGCCGAAAAGGTTGAGTACAAATCAGCTTTCACATCTATAACACTGCATGCCCTGCCTTGCTGACCTTATAAATACTGGCTGGAAAGCACAACATGCAGAAAAACATCAGCCATTTGAGCACTGTACTCTCCTCAAAATGCAGAGTGAGAACTGAAATACAGCAGTGGAGTGGGTTAAATGGTTCTGAACCTTTTAGAGAGAGTAATAAGTGCACAGTGCTTTAGTAGCAAGCATGCATAAAACATAATAAAATGGCATAGAATTAATACTTCTCCAAAGAAAAATCTAATAAAACCCTGAATTTGGGGAAGAGGCATTGCACAAACAGGGCAGAAACATCTTTATATCTCCCTTGTTGCTCTGAGCACAGCAGCCTCGGTATATATTTGTTGAATAAATGCCTGATGAATGAATATGGTTCTTAAAGGATTACTCACATTTTCCTCCCCTGATCAAAGAGCCAGCTACTCTTAGACTCATGGTCCATTAAAAAATATATATATTTATCGCCCTGGCTGCTGTTGCTAAGTGGTTAGAGAGTTGGCCCATGCACCAAAGGGTCATGGGTTTGATTCCTGGTCAAGGGCAGGTACCTGGGTTGCAGATTCAATCCCCAACCCCAGCCCCAGTTGGGGTATGTGTGAGATGCAACCACTCGATGTGGTCTCTCTCACATAGATGTTTCTCCCCGCTTCACCCAACCCGCTTCCTCCATCACTTCCACTTTCTCTAAAAATCAATGGAAAAAATATCCTCAGGTGAGGATTAACAAAAAAATATATATAGGGTGTCCCCCAAAAATGTATAGACACTTTGAATAATTATAAAGGCAGTGTTTTATTAAAATACATTTCATTTTCAAAATGTAATAGTCTACAGACATTGTGTGTATACATTTTTGGGACTCCCTGTATATATGTTTATCAAATGCCTAAACCAGCTTGTAATTTGCTAGTACACAGCATTCTAAAAGAACCTGTTTCTGCCCTGCAGAGCTTACCACACGAATCCTATTGGCAGCATTGCCTCCCGGGCACCAGCACCACCAAATAACAAGCACACCGTGCAGTCCAGCCACGTTCCTTTAAACATGCAACATGCCATGTGCTTTCTTGATGCCATGACTTTTCATATATACTATTCCCTCTGCCCCAAATAATCTACCCACCTGAAAAACTCCTACTCATCCTTAAAGATCTAAATAAATATTATCTTCTTTCTAAAACATTCTCTGAATTCCTCAGAAATAATTAATCATTTCCTCCCCGTGTTCTTCTACCATAGTATTTCCTAAGTATCTTTAGTGTCTTTGAATCCTATTTAAATTAGGATGATTAACTACATATTCATTATGCACAATTCAAAGTATGAAGAGAAACCATTCTCTTTTCTCATAGATCGAGAAGTGATTCACATAGGAAAATAAAGAGTAAAGATTTGCCTGGATAGATGATAGGAAGGTCACAAGGTATAGTCCTGGGAAAGACTTAACCAAATAGAGGAAATATAAATTAAAAGGTCTGGAACTCTCTTTAAAGCTCAGAGGGTGGATTTTGAGCTTAATCCTTTAAGTTTTGAAAGGGATGGTATGGTTCCCATCAACCATTTAATCATGGAATGCCTGTGGAACATGCCCATGCCAAACACCATATGGTGACTATCGATTAGGGACCATCAATTCAGATGACCCATGTAAAATTCACTCTTCCAGTAAAGAGTGAGCTGTTTAAGAATAGGAATGTGGGCTCATTCAACACTGTCTCTCCAGTGCACACAGGTGGGAGCTTGCTTAATGAACTGAAATGAATTCTTCTTTAATAACTTTACATAACATGTTCTGCAAAATCTTTACCAGCTTCTATAACACAGCAGACATGTTGCTGGAAGGTAAATTACTTTACCTGACTCTTTCATAGGAAAACTAAAACCAATAATCCTTTTAGAGTCAGTCATCAATAGCTTAATAAATTTCAAGAAATATCAACACCCTTAAGTTTTTAACTCTCTGAAAGGGTGGATTTAAAACGTGAACCCATTTGACAGATCTCAGAGGGGATAGGAGGTGGGGGGATAAGGGATGAGAAAAGATTAACCAAAGAACTTATATGCATAGCCCATGGACAGAGACAATAGTGTGGTGAAGGCCTAGGGTTAGGCCGGAGCTGGGTGAAGGGAGGGGAATGGGGGGTATCTATAATACTGTCAATAATAAAAAAAAAATTGTTAATGAACCCATTGGCCCTAGCCAAGCAGCTCATTTGATTAGACCATCATCCCAATATACCATGGTTGCGGGTTCAATCCCAGAGCAGGGCATATAATTTACAAGAATCAACCAATGAATGCATGAATATGTGGAACAACAAATTAATGCTTCTCTAAAAATCATAAATATATTTAAAAAATGAACCCATAGCATTCATAGCTATCATTTATATAAATGTTTAACCAACTACTATGCTGACAGAATTTTGTGTTTGAACCTTAAGTATTTCCATATAGCCTAATGCTGCAGTTTAACATTGTGATAATGTAAAAATAACAATGTTTTAAAATATTTTGGTCTAAGAGCACCAAAATTAACAAAAATATAACAAGGATCCAGTCAAAAAGCTATGTTAACAAGCGCAGTGGTTTTTGAAGGGGTTGAGCCATATCTTCAAAGTATAAATTCCAAGGAATTCATGGTGTCCCACCCTTAATCCAATGCCTAACTATGGACCCTGTTAAGAGCCCCGGGAACGCTGGGGTTTATCTGGCTAACAGAATTTTTCTTATAAGGTTGACTTAATAAAAACATGTTTTAAGAAGTGCTCCCGTCTTGGATTCAAAGTCTCATGATGTTTTCCAAAATCCCTGATGTAAATGGAAATGAAGAAATGCTCCGTGGGCTGATGTTAAAATCGAACCAGGAGTACTGTAAATAAAAATGAACCTAAGAAATGATTCTGTTTTGGAGAAAGAAATTAATTTGAAGACATACACACATACATATCCACTTACTGCCACTCTCACAGTCTGCTACTGGTTGTAAAACTGTCAGGAGAGGTGAGGCAGCAGCACCAACAGCATCACCCTAGACACATTCAGGTGGTAGCTGTTTTGTGGCCTAGGGGGTTGTCTGCAGCTCACCAGCACCAGAGCAGTGCTCATTCAGATGATATTTTTATTTCTGAAGCCTTATTAACATACCCCAGGCTCCAAAATGCAGTATATGATCCTTGACTGCAGAAACAAATTGCCAGCTGCCTCATAAAGGACAACCTCATTTAGCAGAAGGCAAATGCTAGCATAGAACAAAAGTAAATAAAGATGGCTACATATGCTCTAGCTTTCAAACTGGAAAGTGACAGTGATAGAAAAGCAGAAGAGAGAAAGGATTAAACATGAAAGAGAACAGCTGCTGACTATCTGACTATTTAAGCGGTCTAATAATACAATGCGACAACAATGCCAATTAAAATGGCTGGTGTGGAGCTTTAGATCTGGAGATCTTAAGGCTAACAAAACCATGAGAGTCCAGCCAATCCACCCCCACTGTCATATAAGGAAGGCTACTATAAACTTGGATGAAGAGTGCTTTGTAAACTGCAGTGCTCTATAGAAATACTGCTGCTATTCCTAATATGAGTCTATCCTTCTTTTATTTATTTTTTTAAACATATTTTATTGATTTTTTACAGAGAGGAAGGGAGAGGGATAGAGAGTTAGGAACATCAATGAGAGAGAAACATCGATCAGCTGCCTCCTGCACACCTCTCACTGGGGATGTGCCCGCAACCAAGGTACATGCCCTTGACCGGAATTGAACCTGGGACCTTTCAGTCCGCAGGCCGACGCTCTATCCACTGAGCCAAACCGGTTAGGGCTATCCTTCTTTTAGACATAAATTTATCAGAAGTCCCAATTCCTTCTGCATTGTTTCATTTCTGATAAGCAGAGTTGTAGTTGTTAATATTACTGATGTTATTTTTATTATTTTACCTTTTATTTCCTTGAGAACCTTCAAACAGTATATGCTGCCCAAACTGAATATCTTAGCAGTATAAAGCATGAATGGAATATGCCGTTTATATGAGAATGAAACCTGAACAAGGCTCACCTCATTTCCACCCATAGAATGTTAGTTGGATCTATCAAAATTCTCAGATGTTCCGGGAACCCCCTATCTTCACAGACCCAACCACTCATTAAAGGTTAGGGCGGGAAGGGAAAAAGGAATGGCTGGCCTTTCTTGTCAAAGAAGGAGGGCTCACTGATGTGCTTTCAGTGAGTGGAATAAAAGAAAAATGTTTTAAAGGGTCAAAGGGAGAGGGCATGAAGAGAAGCTTAAATGTTTGACTTCAGCACCCACCTTAAAAGAACTACTTCATCCAACTGAACTAAAATAGACCACCACTAGCTATTACAAAACCACCTAACGAAGAATCTCCACATGTGACCTCTGGTTACCCTTCAACACTGCAGCCCTCCTAAACAAACTGGCACCAGAGTAAATGCAGCCAAGAAGAACCTAACATTTACATTTTATGATTTCATTTCAATTTTTCATATAATTTTTAGTAGACCTATTTTCTGGGTATAATTTAATTCTAAAGTATTTGGGAATTACATTTAGTCCAGTTGTGCCTGAAAAAAGGAAAGAAAAAGTAATTTTCCACTTTTACAGATGCTTCCAGAATTCTGTCTGAAGACAGATTAATCTACAGTTACTCAGTTGCAGAATATTACTTCTATTCCAAAGACTTTGTATATGAACTATTAAATCCATTATTAGATCGATAGCAGTTCCTCCCACCTACTCTTAAAGAGCTGATTTAATGAGAACACCATTTTCTTAGTCAAGGCTTTCTTTATTAAGGGAACACAGTCCTATGTGAATACAGTCAACATTTCCTCTTATATTATGACAACTTCATACTAGTATAAACAGAGCCTGCGGCAGGGCAATGAGGCAAAATGTTGGGTGGTAAATAAGAGCATTTGTTTTAAAAGACACTATAATGGAGCTTAAAACTGAACTTAACTTACAAAGGTTAAGATAAAAGAAAACCAACATTAACCATTTGCTCAAAAAATATTGAAATAACAGGCACTAGTGGCATCAAAACACAAAAAAGGAAATGTTATTTTCTTAATAAGTGTAGAACTATTCACTATTAAATATTTCAACATCCTCTCTTCACTCCCCTTCTGCAACTGAAATAGTGGAAAGAAATTTACCCTTTTTCTCTCTCTGAACCTGCATATTAATAGAGATGACAATGACATTATGCCCGTTGTTCTCGGTTTAGACAATATAAGCAATCAGTGGGGGCCTCAAGATACAGTCACCAGCTACTAAGCTCTCTCTCTCCTCTGAGCTTTTATACACAAAAAGCACAGAAGAAATTATAAAGTGCTACTAACGCCTCAAAAATTAAAAAAGGAGAAAGAGGGTGGATCAATGTGTATTGTCTCACAAACACAGTTTCAAAGATAATTGGTAATGTTCTCTTTTTCCAAAGAAGTGAGGGTTAAATATAGTCACTCGGTACAGAGACTGATGATCTTCAAGATGTGTAAATTATACATTACAGTTACATAACAGACTAAATCACAGTCATCAACAAAAGAACATTTGGCACGATTCTTGAATTTTTATGATTCCAGTTCATAAACAGAGCCTCAAAAAGGAGGGGGAAAAAATCTCACCTTAAATCAGCCCTATAAGCAGCCTCACACCTCATGACAGGTACCAAGTGCCCAAGGTGAATGGAAGATAAAGGCAATTATCTTCACTGGAGTGCAGAATGGGAGGGGGCTTTATGATTTTCTTAAAATAACAGCCACTCCATTCATTTTTAAAAACAGGAAAAAGAAAGTCAACTACTCAGATACATGTAGAACTGTGTGTTTAAACACCAACAGACCTAACGTGACTTTGTCCTTAGGTCAAATTTAGACGCTGAAGTCTAGTGAAAGAACACAGATCCTTTCAGAACACTTTAAAAAATCTGGGCTGCACAAACCAGACTGGCCAAGAATTCTCATGCTTTTGATGCAGCTAAAAGGGCTACACGGTGTCATGCCAGTACCACCACTGTAGGCAATTCGGAACTGGTCAGGAGCACTCAGCTAGCAACAATGCTGAGAATGTCCAAACATTCTGCTTCGGTTCCTATGACGACACAGAAGCAGGAAGTCGTCTCAGGCTTATTAGATGCACCCAATTAACATTCATCTTTGACAAGCTCATCCTTTAATCTCCCATAAAAAAACAGCTACCATTATTCTGTAATACCAGTTAAGAAGTCATACTGATCTGAGTAAAGTACACTAATGGGGGGGAAAAAAGAGATCTTAACCCAAGAAAATGGAAGAAACCTATGAGGAATGCAAAGACCAAACCAACCCAGAAAGGACATTCTTTCCTTCATTCCATCGGGTTGTGTCTCTTCTGCCACCAATTCAACACAATTTTCTCTCTGCACTCTGAATAAAAAGCAAAAATTGCTCTTTTTGAAAAGAAACTAGCCTTATAAGGATTTTTAGAATTCAAAGCCAATACTCAGAGGATTTCCAAGTGTCGAGAGCTCCAAAGAATCCATCAATCTTGATATACTTGGAATGACCGGACAATCTAAGGGATGCCCAGAGCCACTCCACTCAGCCTCAACCATATTTTAAGATGACTATGAAGAAGTCATGTTGACCTAGATCCAAAACAACCAATATTATTTGTGGGGCCCTGGAACACTGCCAACATTTCTTATCATGGATTCTCAGGCCAGAAAAAAGTAAAACATTTCCTAAGGTGATTAGCATAAACTTTATAGTCTTGGATCAAAAAAGCAGTCTCTGGCTTATTTTCTGAAACTAATATGTTTCCAAGTAATTAAATACCAAAGTAATGCTATGACAAAAAATTAAAACTTCAACTTTCTTATGTGTATTGGGACACAAATCTGTGTGTGTACCTTCTTAGACACAACCATTTCCATGCATATGTGTCCTCTTTTTCTCTCTCAAATGGTGCTTTACCCAAGTCACTTTTGGACTTGAATGAAATACCCAATGCAGGACATGGGATCTAGCTTCCTGAGTAGCTACAGAGGGCCTGGATGAGGCAGCTTGGGAGCGCAGAGGAGTTTGTTCCCAGGGACAAACCTCCATCAACTAGGAACAGGAGAGGAGACTGGAGGACACTAGGCAGATAAATCCCCCCTTTCTTTCTCCTTACAACCCTTTCAGAGAAATCCTGTTGGCAAGTGAGCATGCTTGCTGAGTGACCTGCTATGGCTCTTTCCAGCATGTTATACAACAAGAGCTAGCTCTACAATTCATCAAATCAATTTCTTTGCATCTTTCCTTGCTTCTCTTCCTTCTGCCCTTACCCTTACAGACCTGGACCTCTACCTCTCAAAGAAAGCATTAACATTTTAATCCTTGCCTCTGGCTCTGTTTGCCAGAGAACCCAGGCTTAGACATTAGGCTTAAAGGAATTAATTCCAGAACTAAGAAGAAACCATTAAAAAATGTACATTTTTTTTTTTCAAATACAATAAATCCTATGGAGAAGTAGAAAAATATTAAGTACCTAAAACTTAAAAGGCCAGGGCCGATACAATATCAAATGTCACCAACTGAGAAAGCAGTCAGGTAGCAACGAGTCAAATACAGAATTTCTTCAATGTGCCCCACACCACCAACTTGAAAGGACAAACAAGATCAGGCATTTTCACTGGGGAACAATGCTGTGTAAAAGATGCTACCCATTGCCTACAGAACATTTTTTCTTTCCTACTAGCAAAGTCCTGATAGCATCAGTTTTGTCCAGTCCTCTACAATGGAAAAGGGGTGAATCTAGATCAGAAAGCACATGGTTCCATTATCCTCACCAGGAACTGATTTAGGCTCCTTAGTATCAATTAGTTCTAGTCAATGGCACATGGAGGTCGGTTAAGGGGCCTCTGGGAAAGGTTTCTTAGCTCCTTTGAGGAACAGAAGAGATATTACTACATCTGGTTGTGATGCCTGGATGTAACAGCCATCTAAGACCATGAAAGGATACAATTTGAGGACAAAGTTGACAAAGAAAAATGATAGCAAGGATTTCAGGACCCCAATCCTTCGCCATCCGAACCAGAAGGGTATCAAGTCGACACCTGCAAGGGTCAGACATGTCTGGGGCCAACTGAGACGCCTCCCAGGCACTTCGTCTGTCTCGCTTGGGTTTGCAGTGGGGCCCGAAGAGGATGGCGGGTGAAAAGAAAACTGAGAAGCTGGATACTAAAGAGAAGAGGCCGATGCTCAGGAGAAGAAACCTGAAGCCAAGAAGGCTGATGCTGGCAAGGTTAAGGCGCCTAGGAAGGGGAAGCCCCACTCAGCAGAAACCCCTTCCTCATCAGAGGAATTGGCAGATATTCCTGGTCGGCTGTATTCTGGAAAGGCCACATACAAGAGGAAAGTATTTGGCAGTTAAATCCAGGATTGCTACTGTCACAAAACCAGTTGGAGGCGACAAAACTGGTGGTACCCCAGTGGTTAAACTCCACAAAATGCCTAAATATTATCCTACTGAAGATGTGCCTTGAAAGCTGTTGAGCCATGGCAAGAAACCCTTCAGTCAGCATGTGAGGAAACTGCCTGTGGGCCAGCATCCCTCCTGGGACCATTCTGCTTCCTCACTGGGTGCCACAGAGGCAAGAGGGTGCTTTTCCTGAAGCAGCTGAGCAGTGGCTTGCAACTTGTGACTGGACCTTTGTCCCTCAATCGAGTTCCTCTGTGTAGAACACACCAGAAATGTGTCATCACCACCTCCACCAAAATTGATTATCAGTGGTGTGAAAATCCCCAAACAGCTCACTGATGCTTACTTCAAGAAGCTACGCAAGCCCAGACACCAGGAGGGTGAGACCTTCGACACAATCTTTCTTTTCTAAAAAGACATAAAACATGTGCTATATCAATTAAAGAAAAAGTGGTGAAGCACAGGTACAGAGAGTAAAGAAATCATTACTGTGGGACGGTAGAGGCAGCTTTCTAAAGAAGGTGAAACTAATAAACATGCCTTTTGCACAGCATAAAAGTATGCTGTCTACATTCAATTAGTGTAATTTGACTTCCAGGAAGCTCTCTTCTGCAGACATGAGTTCTGTCTGTCCAGCATCCTCTTACAAGTGGGAAATACGGCTGCTTTCGCTCTCTGAGCTCAGGAGTGCCAGACCAAAGTGGGCTAGTCAGAACCATTCCCTGGGATTTTTTTAAATTTTAAGATTTTTTTAAAAAGTGAGTCCCATAGCATTTGGGTTACAGGTGTGTGGATTTGTCAGAAGTCAGTGAATGAAAATATAAAATTTGTGCATTTTCTTGGATGTCAATTTTACATTACAAAAAAATGTAAACAGTGAACTCTAAGTTAATGATATGCATGCATAGGGGTGTGTGTACTGTCTACAATTTACTTTGAAATGGATTTTTAACAGATGCACTGATAAATAGGAGGATTGATAGATATATGGATATGTGATAAAGAATGTATGGTAACATCCATACGTGGTAAAACTTTTTGTTTGGATAATTTTCAAAATAAATTTTTTTTGGGGGAAAAACAAGGTAAAGTCCCTCTCTGCTAGTAAGCTGTGAGCTCCAGCTCAGGAGCTATCTATGGTCATGTTTTCCAGGGTAGGAGGAAACTGTTTCAGAAAACAATGTAGGAGCCAGGAAATATGGAGTGGAGGGGGTTTTGAGATATCTGAGTTGTCCCTGACTCCAGCGCCCCTTGAGGCCTAGCTGCATGCCTGCCATTTCAGCAGTTACCTAAGTCAAAAAATTTGTTTTCACCTAAGTTAGTTCAAGGTGGGTTCCTTATCACTTACAAAACAAGGAGTCTGGACTAATTCACTAGCTTAAGGTAATAATAAGAACTATAGACAAAGAAAGATGGCCACTGGGGTATTATTTATAAAAAACAAAATATAAAAATGACCTGATCAAACAAAAGAGAAATGGCGAAATTTATGGTATATTTGATGACATAAAATAATACTCTTAATAAAATTTTATATGAAAATCCCACAAAGCTATATAGTTTATATACATATAAACCACATAGTTTATATAGTTATTTATATGAAAATATACAAATTGGTTAACACTGATTATCTCTGGATTTAGAATTATTATGTTCAAATGTATACATTATTTTTTAAGTATTCTTCAATATGTATACATTACTTTTAGAATAACCAAGAAAAATAAGTCATTTTTAAAAAAATTCACTACTATTAAATATTTTTAAAAAATATATCTTATGGCCCAGCCAGCATGACTCAGTGGTTGAACATCGACCTATGAACCAGGAGGTCATGGTTCGATTCCCAGTCAGGGCACATGCCCAGGTTGTGGGCTTCATCCCCAGTGGGGGCAAGCAGGAGGCAGCCAATCGATGATTATTTCTCATCATTTATGTTTCTAATTCTCTCTCCCTCTCCCTTCCTCTATGAAATCAATAAAAAAAAAGTTAAAATCCTATATAATAAAAGCCTAATATGCTAACTGTCCAGTCATCCGTTCAACCAAAGTGTAATATACTAATGATATGCTAAGGCTGCTCAACTGTTCGCTATGATGTGCACTGACCACCAGGTGACAGACAGCTTACCAGTCACTATGACTTCAATGACCACCAGGGGGCAGATGCTCCGACTGGTAGGTTAGCTTGCTGCTGGGGTCTGGCCTATTGGGACTGAGCGAGATGGGCCAGACATGCCCTGAACCCTCCCACGGTCCCGTGGGACCGTGCCTGTGACCTCTCGCAATCCGGGACCCCTTAGGGAATGTCAGAGAGCCAGTTTCAGCCCGATCCCACAGGACAGGCCAAGAGACCCAACTGGTGCATGAATTTGTGCACACTGAAAGGAAATTAATTGGAAGGTGGCCAGTGGGGTGGGACTGGGCAAGATGGTCTGGACACACCCTGGAGCCAACCTCCCATGGTCCCTCCTCAGCCAGTGCACCTGGGGCAGTGTCTGCGAAGTGAGCGGAGTCCCTCTAGCAGGTGGGTTCCCTCAGCCTGGCCTGCAGGAATTGGCCGAAACTGGCAGTCTGACATCCCCCGAGGGGTCCCAGAGTGCAAGAGGACACTCTTCAAAGTTGCTGTTGCTCGGCAGCTCCTGCATTGATCGTCTGCCCCCTGGTGGTAAGTGCATGTCATAGCTACCAGCCAGTCAGCCGGCTGCTTAGGCTTTTATATATATAGATGGCTTGCTTCCTGAGCACCATTCCTACAATAAATGTTCTAAATGTTCATGAATGTTTGAACTCTTCCATTCATTCCCCAAGGCCTGAGAAGCAATGGCCCAATGGTTAAGATCATGATCCATGAAGCCAGACTATTTCAGTTCAAATCCCCATCATGCCCTTATTTTTGGCAGCAAAACAAAATGTATGGTGTAGGGCAAATTATTTAAACTTTCTTGCCTTAATTTGTCCATGTATTAAGTGGAGAGAGAGTACTTACAAGTTTGAGAAATAAATGAGATAATACGTGTAAAACACTTAGAATGGTCATGATCACCTTCAGGAACAGCTTGTCTGATGATCTTGTTTCCAACTTTAATAACAGAATTTAACTCATTGAGTATTATTAACTTACTAGAGGCCCAGTGCATGAAATTCATGCACGGGTAGGGTCTCTAGGCCTGGATGGTGATCAGGGCCAATTGGGGCCTTCCAGCTGCCAGCTGAGGCCTTCCTTCCCCGCTGCTGGCCAGGGCCTTCCTTCATTCTGCGCTGCCCCCTTGTGATAAGCACACATCATAGTGAGCGATCAAACTCCCAGTCTCCTGGTCAAACTCCCAAGGGGACACTTTGCATATTAGCCTTTTATGTATATACTAGAGTACCGGTGCACAAAAATTTGTGCTCTCGGCCGGGGGGGAAGGGGGGGCGCGGGGGGGAGGGGTCCCTCAGCCCAGCCCGTGCCCGTGCCCCCTCGCAGTCTGGGACCCCTCGGGGGATGTCCACCTGCAGGCTTAGGCCGGCTCCCTGGGGGATCAGGCTTAAGCTGGCAGCCAGACATCCCTCTGGCAGCCCGGGAGCCCTTGGGGGATGTCCACTTGTCAGCGGGGAGCAGGCCTAAGCTGCAGTCAGACAACCTTAGTGCTGCTGTGCTGGCAGCCGTCAGCCTTCTTTAATATGGGCTGAGCAGAGCTCCCCCTGTGGGAGTGCACTGACCACAAGGGGGCAGCTCCTGCATTGAGCATCTGCCCCCTGATGGTCAGTGTGTGTCATAGTGACCAGTCGTTCCCAGTTGTTCTGCTGCTAGGGTCAATTTGCATATTACCCTTTTATTATATAGGATAAAGGCCTGGTGCACGAGTGGTGGCCGGCTGGTTTGCCCTGAGGGTGTCCCGGATCAGAGTGGGGGTCCCGCTGGGGTTCCTGGCAAGCCTGGGTGAGGGGCTGATGGCTGTTTTCAGGCTGGCCATGCCCACCGGCGACCCAAGCTCCCAGCCTCTCCTTTTTTTCTTTTCTTTTTTTTCTGGGATTTATTTTCTTCTATAATTGAAATTTTGTAGCCTTGAGTGGAGGCCAGGTACGACTGGAAGCCTGGGTTGCCCCTGGAAACTCAGGCTCCTAGCCCCTCCTTGAGCAGAGGCCACGGCAGGCTGGAAGCAGGTATCTGGGATTCATTTATCTTGTATAATTGAAACTTTGTAGCCTTGAGCAGAGCTGAGGGCTGGCCAGGGCAGGAAGGAAGCTTGGCTTCCTCCATCACCGGGGGCAACCCGAGCCTCCTGCTCACTCCAGCTCTGTGGCTGCTGCCATCTTAGTTGGGTTAATTTGCATACTTGCTCCTGATTGGCTTGTGGGCATGGCTTGTGGGCGTGGTTTGAGCATAGCAGAGGGACAGTTAATTTGCATGTTTCTCTTTTATTATATAGGATAGATTATTTTTCACTTCCTATTTATAAGTATCTGTTTTATACCTAGTCTACCTTCGTTCTTTCATTCACACTTTTGTTTCCAAATACTGCTGAAAGTCCAGGGCTGTCCCAGGCAAAAGATGCCACTGCCCTAGAGTATGGGTCTCCTCCTCTCTAAAGCTAAGCCCATGGGTTCCACCTTATACTCGACATCTAGCTTCTTGCCAGTTCGTTCCACCTCCTTCTTCAAATCCTCCTCTCTATGTGTCTAAAAATGTACACATCTATCATTATTTTGAAAAAAATTTCATTTGAATCTACTAGAACCTTCTTCCTTCTTCACCCAAACTTCTCAAATAAAAGCCCTCAAATGTGGTTTATTATAGGCTATTGGAACTTCACTTAGCAAGATTACTTATGGGCTCCTTAATGCCAGGTCTAATAATTAGTTTAGACCTCATTCTGTTTGTTCTATGGCCTCTAATACTCACTATGTACTTCTTTAATATAAGTAGTTAACAGCATCTTGGTTTTCTCTCAATTCGCTGGCTGCTTTGTCACATTGCCTTCAACCAGACCCTCAAAGAATAGGCCTAACTCTTTTTATTCTCTCTCAAAGATCTTGATTCCTCCATAGTTCAAATATTAGATCTAAGAAGATGACTGCCATACCTGTACTTCAAACTTCAGCCCTGACTTCTTCCTGAGTTCTAGTCCTTCATTCCAACTGCCTGTCAGGCATTTTCGATCTTATAAGCATGTCTGAAAAATCTGATAATTCCATCCACAGTCTGTTCCCTATTCTGATTTTCCCTCTGTAGTTAAAGATACCAAATGATGGGGGAGAACTACAAGTCTATCAATTTCTGCTGATTCTGCAAATCTAATGTATCAGGTTAATCTTCCATTTTAACACAAGAGCAAGCATATATCTTTTGTTTTCTCTATATGAACAAAGAAAACATTAGATATAAGATGACATGGCAGACCTCCAAAATTTTTCTCCTCTCTTCAGCAAACTTTAGCTGGCACATGTCTACTGAGACTATATTTCCCAGCCTCCCTTGCCAATAGGTGTAACCAGTACTAAGTTCTAATCAAAAGAATTTGATTGAAGGTGATGAATAACATTTCCAAGCCTCGGTCTTAATACATTAGGCATACACTTCTCTGTTACCATGGAATCCACCAGAGGAATCATGGAAGTCATGTCTAAAGGATGGCAAAGCCACCTTGTCAACCTAAGCCCCATGAGGTCGTGAGGGAGAGCCTGCTTATCAGCCCCAGACTCATAAGTGAGGAAAATACCTTCTATTTTTCTCAAAGTCATTGGGCCTTACTAATACAAACATGGATAAAATTAAACATCACAACTGCATATTAGAACCTACAACCACTCTGCAAGTTCATAGTACTGAGGCACCAATTTAGAAGAAAAAAGTCACCCAGAGTGAATCTATTCCTACATACTTGATGCCTAGGAATTCATTAGTTTCTTAAGATAAAAAAGAAACTGGTTGAGTCCATAATATTAAACCCAAGAGACGAGAAAATTACAAATTACTTTGGGGAAATTAAGGGGTTTCTGAGGAGCACATGCATTGTCAACACTAGCAATAAAAAGGAAATGAGAGTGGGAGGAGTGGGAGAAACAAAAGTATTCATTGTGATTTTAATTCTGAAATCCATGTACA
This sequence comes from Myotis nattereri, assembly GCF_964212035.1. NCBI lineage: Eukaryota > Metazoa > Chordata > Mammalia > Chiroptera > Vespertilionidae > Myotis > Myotis nattereri. The sequence continues at coordinate 11,248,516 of NC_138081.1, forward strand.
TTTAAGGAGTGACAGGTGTTATCTACATAACATTCTTTTAACATTTCTTATATATAAGTAGGAGTAATTTGGCATCTAAAATTATCTTCATCAGTTTTTTCATCCAAGTCTATAGCCGTTTTTTTTTTAAATTTTATTTTATTGTTTAAAGTATTACAAATAGTAGTACATATGTCTCCTTCTTTTTCCCCATTGACCTTCCCCTGGCTTCCTCTACCCCTCCACCCGCCCCCCCCCCCGGCTCATTCCCTCACCCCCCCCCCCACTAGTGTCTTGTGTCCATTGGTTATGCTTATATGCATGCATACAAGTCCTTCGGTTGATCTCTTACCGTCCCCCCCCCCCCCGCCAACACTCCCCAGCCTTCCCGCTGTAGTAATAGCCTTTTATTTAACAAATCTTAATCACTTGTACCACATTTAACTAATATCAACAATTAATGTCAACGACTAATGTGTATATATAATAGTTCAACCAAATATTACCAACATCAGCCTTATTTATTTATCTATCTATTTATTTTCAGCCTTATTTAAATGTATTTATTCCTCTAACCAAATGAACTCAGGGTTAACACCAATTTCCAAGATGGGCAGAAGTTAAGTAAAGAATCAGACTCTGGTGCCTGAATTCCTTTAGGACAGATGGCTGGTCTTAAAGTATTTATAACCAGAGGACTACTATTCTATTCAAGAATGATACTGTGTCACTGCCAACTTTTGATTATGTATGCTAACTGAAGGCAGAAGCACAGATAATCAAAACAATCCGCAAATCAATTTTAGTTGGCTTTGAAATATCTATTAATTTTTTCAAAGAGATTTATTTTACTTTTTCTCAGGATAATACAAAAAATGACTTGCGTTCCCTGGGTACAAGCCAAATGGTGGGAGCATAATTGGCAGTTGAACAATTTCAACGTGGGTATAAAAATTCACCACAGAAAAATGGAAAGCAGACCAATTATAAGAGATAAATGAGACTTGATGACAGGTATTAAAAAAATAAAATATTTTAAAACACGACTCTGTATTAAGCTAAATATAGAATTAGACTCACAGAGACGCAAGCAGAGAAAAATTCTGTGCTATATTTGAGTTCACAAGCTCAGGGAAATAAATGTTTCTAGAAGCCCCTTGGTGGCTGGACTACCAGTCTTAAGGTATCTCAAAAAATGATGGCAGGGCCCTAACCGGTTTGGCTCAGTGGATAGAGCGCCGGCCTGCGGACAGAAGGGTCCCAGGTTCGATTCCGGTCAGGGGCATGTACCTTGGTTGCAGGCACATCACCAGTAGGGGTTGTGCAGGAGGCAGCTGATCGATGTTTCTCTCTCATCGATGTTTCTAACTCTCTATCCCTCTCCCTTCCTCTCTGTAAAAAAATCAATAAAATATATATAATTTTTTAAATGATGGCAGGGATGCTAATGTTGTTAGTGCTTTCCTCTTACAGTTTAGGTTCTTTATTAATGAGCAGGACACATGATCCTGAGCACTGCTACATGTACTCCAAATGTGAAAATGGGGCTGCAATCGTTTAGGAATTAATGGTATAGTAGGGGCACAGGCACAAAAACATGAGGCACACAGAAAAGTAGGACCTTCCTTCCTCCCACGTCAGTGTGTCAAACAACTTTCAGTCCCATCTTCTGATTTTGCTCAGTGCCTAAGAAATTTTTGGCATTTAATAAGTATTAAGTAATAATAACATAGTGGAGTTATAATAAATTAGTAAGTTCCACAGTGGGGCTCATTTTATGGATTAGTCTAGTAATCCATGAGCCATATTGCTGATAAATTGGTTATATTACAATAAAATTTATTGTATTACAACAGATTCACTGACTTACAGTGTTATACACTTGCAAACCCCAAACCTATAAAGCATTTATTTTTTTATTTAAGATTTATAAAATCATGTCCATTTTAAGATGCCTCCTGGTGCTTTTATGATATGAAGCAGATATAAACTTCTAACAAAAAGAAAAGCCAGGCTCTGTTCAGATTTACTTTTTGTCCTTTTTTAAGCACTAAACAAAAGTAGTATGTCTTATACCTAAGGTCAACCCAAAGGGCCAACTTTATAAAGATTTATAAAGTAAAAAGTCTATCTCAAGAAAATACTTCTTTCTCTGGACACCAAAGGCTTGGGCTGACTAGCAGGACAGCTTTGGCAGTGCCTCACCGGAAGTCAGTGTTAAGACACACAAAGGTTTAAGTATAAATTTAAAAAATAAAATAAAATCACTATTCTGAATTTAACTCCAAAGCAAAGCAGAGCTGTGATGTATGTCCTGCTGTGTCCTAAGAGACCAAATGCTACAGTGCCATAATCTGCACACAGCATCACCTCACGTAGTCTATATACTGAGCAGGGTCCTTTTCTTTCACACACATGCACAGCTTGATCCAAAGGACAGAAAGTCAAGAAAACACAATAGCTGTTGTATTGCTGATCAAAGGTGAAATGGTAAATATAAACTTAATGGCAATGTTTTTGGTAGTCTCAGGTGAAAAACCCCTAAAGTGAAATGCATATTATTCATATTAATTCTGATTTTTCATTTTCAGGCCTCCCACACTACCCCTTCCCATATAAAAAGCATGAAAAATCACAAAGTGGATGTCAGAATAATAGAATGTTTGAACAGATATTATTACTTAAAATAGATAGTAAGTTTCATGGGTGTTTTTCTTTTCACTCTTATGATACCTATGCTTATACAATGACTTGGTGTTCAAATGTTTGAGGAAGATAGGAGGAAAGACATTAAGGAAGGAAAAAATTTAAACGGGGGAATTTTATAAGTGGAACATGAACTTATAAAAGTACCTAAAAAATTTTCATTCTGGGATTGACCTGCACCTTGAAATCTTTATTCCTAATTAGTCAAAGCCCTTCTTTCTTCCTCTGTTTCTAGCATGTTTACTATAAAGCCAGCCATTTCTTCTAGTTATATATGAATAACTCTTTAGAATTCCTGAGGTTCCTAGGATCACTGTCACACTTACTAAAAAGACAAAAGAACATATAAATTTATCTACATGTTTAACCCATAAATTTATATAGAGAGGCATATAGAAAAGGAGAGCAGAGATGGTTGTTAAAAGACTACAGTTAAGATTCTCAGGTTGGACACATACCCTCTCCTCTACTCTCTCAACCCTTTACCCTAGTTGAGCTCATCTACTCCCACAGCTTCAACTCAACTATGTGTCAGTAACTCCCGATTTGTATTTCTAATCAAGACCCATTTTCTACGCCCAGTCCTTTACAGCCAACACTCTCTGGAAATCTCCATTGGATGACTCATAAGCACCTCAAACCTAAAAGCCTCAATACTAAATACTTGGTCTTAGTGCACCCATATGCCTTTGCCCAAATGTCCCTATCTCAGTAAATGGACCACTGTTTACACAGTTGTTCATGCCAGAAATCCAGTGTCAATGACTAGGCCTTCCTTTCATCCCCTCTCCTGCATCTTCCACATCCATGCTATCATCACACTTGTCATTATTACCTTCAAAACATATCTCAATCCCATCTGCTTTTCTGCATCTCCACTGCAATCACCCTAACCTAGAGATTGTGAAGTGTCATTTATGGGACCCCTTAGCACTTGCAAGTCTGGTCCGTTTGGCCCACAGTATTTTCATAAACTACTTGGATTAGTTGCTCACTTTTAACCATATAAGTTGAATAGTTTAACAAAACAAATTAGATCCCTGGCTTCTCTTGGAAAATTAAAAGACCTGGCAATACTGAGCATATAATTCTATTTGGCTTAAAATTAGTGCAACTCAGGAGAGGCTAAACCTCTTAACGCAGGGCCTATGCCCTCTGATTTGCTTGCCAGCCACCTCTCCATTGTCTTCCAACACAGGCCAAAGGAAAGTTGCCATTTATCAATGCAGTTTCAATATTTTCTTAATATTTTTACACTACATAACCACTGAAAGCAAATGAGTATGTGAACCTAGTCCAGTACAAGTTCCCATTTAAAATGTGAATCAGTCTTTTCACTTCTCTGGTCAAACTTTCTAATGACTTACCATTGAATTAAAATAAAAAATCTAAATTCTTGCCATGGCCTAAAAGGCACTGCGTGATCTAATGTGTCCAATTCCATGTCCTGCCACTCCCCTCACTTACCACGCATCATCTACTATCTTTCTTTCTCTTCATTGCCCCCAAGTTTGGAAGGATCTTGTCATAGATATCCACATGGCTGGTTCCTCCTTGTCATCCATAAAAAAAAGTCTTCTCTGCCCATAGAATATAAAGCAGTGCTGCCCCACCTCTCCTCAACCTACCTTCATTTTCATTCACCTTGTCTTATTTTCTTCAGGGAATTCATTGCTATTTAACATTATCTAGCTTATTTACTTACCTATTATACATATCACCCTTCTAGACTGTAAACTCTACTACAGCAGGAACCACAAATGCCTTATTTGCCATTGTAAGTCCCCTGCTTAGCACTTAGTAAATATCTGTCAAATGAATAATGTATGACCATAACAGTTCTGGCAACTTTAAATGGGCTCAGTCAAGACTCACCCCCACTCCTTTCTCATTTCTACTCCACTAGAAGCTAGCCTCTTTTTGCCGCTTGGGATGCCATATAACACGCTCAGTCATTCAACAAACATATATTACAATTGTTCAAGGTGCTAGGATCAAACAGCCAAAAAACCCTGCCCTCAAGGAGTTTATAACCTACCAGAGAGAGAGAGAGACAATAAACAAGATAACTTAGTAAATAATATACTGTATTAGCAGGTGATGAAGATTTTAAAATAGTGAAAAGGGACACTTAGTTACCTCTGGTTCATTATCCTGTTCCTGTGTAACATATCTACAAGTACACTACTCTCTAGAAACACATCAAAAACATTTATATGTTTTATTTTCAATAAGCAGTAATAGAATTATTTCAATTGCACTCATTTTCACCCCACCAAAACGGTATAGATTTAGCAGGCTGAAACAATTCATTTCCCTTTCATTCACACACTTATCTGTGAAGGCAGCATGAAGTATGCCACCGGAATCATCTCTCTTCTAAGCCTATTACGTATGCTTTGTAATTTACTGGAAATTCAAGTCATCAGTAATCATTTCTTCCTGTTCTCTTGTCAGGCCACAGTCCTTTCTTTAGAGCTTTCTTTTCAGGTTTTGCCAACACATTTTTAAAAGTCATTTTCCCTCTTCTTTTAAAATGAAAATGTGCCTACAAAGTTCAAAATTTTTAAATAGTTTATTCCTAGATGGCACAAATCAAAAAAAAAAGAGCAATTTCAAAGCAAAATTTCTTTTTTGCCCAATTCAGCACTTATCATTCCCTAGAGACATGTAAATGAGTAAAGAAGAGTGGTTCATACAGTAAAAAAGGGGAAAAAAAGCACAGTATACTAAGATGTTTAGCTGAAAACCACACTATAATTCAAATACTGGTAAGGGTCACTGTCAACATGTTTAGTCCAGGAGCACAATCTACCTTTAAATTATTGTAAGCTGATGAAAGGAATAAAATTTGACATATATTTCTCTAAAGAGAGCAGGGTAAAAAGATGAGCAATAAATCCATGAGAAAGTGGATATGGCCAGGCCAGTGTTATAGGAAAGGCACCAGGAAAAATCTATCTGCAGAAAAAAACAGCAGAACCTGTGGTTAAAAGGGACCTCTAAAGTCTACGTATTTAGGATCTTTTGGATAAGTTTCAGTGGATTGTGGTGTTCTTCCAAAATTCGAGCCTCTGGGTTAAAGAAAATAAAAAGAATTCTCTTCTTAACCATAAGTTCATAATATTTTTTAAAAGTAATCCACAATGAAAGTCCTTTAAATGCCTCCATGTCCAGTTCTGTAAATGTGCCTGGCACTTCACAGTTACTCATAAAACTTCCCTGGACATTTCAATGAGCTACCAAAGTTGGTAAGATAAAACACAATGCTGAGAGGGTGGTCACAAATCCTAGCTATTTACCTGTAAGACTTTCTTTATGAAGCTCTATCACCCCAAGTAGCTATCATGGTTAAATGGATAATGATGTAAAACACCCAGACTGTGCTGGCACAGAGGAAGCACTCGATAAATATTAGCTATTCTTCTTTGTGCACATGGCATTGCCCCAAGTCTTAGGAAATGTTGTGTCTCCAAACTGACACTCCTGTTAACCTGCTTTGGAGGACAGTATCTTTGCCCCCAAAGGAAGGCTGGTTCAGCGTTTTTCAGTATTTTTGCTCCTATTTGAAGATCAGGAAAAAAAAGCACGATTCCAGCAGGTCCTAACTTAGGCATTGTCAGTGAGAAAAGCAACCCAAAATGACAGCTGTAAGGAGGGGGGAAAAGCTTAATGTTAATAACTAGGTTTCTGCAAAAGTAACTTTTCCCAGATAGCTAATACTAAAAGTGATTGTGTAGCTAAGCCTCCAGAAAGTAGGGAACTACTGCCCTACTTCTTTCTTTCACAGTTAAGCTTCTCAAAAATGTTGACTATATATGCTGTCCAGATCTTTTCTTTTCTGAACTATTCCAATTAGGCTTTCATCCACCTCATCTAAAACTACTTTATAAGGGCATTCAGGATCCAATCATCAATCATCAGTCCTCATCTACCATGATCTCTCGGAAGCACAACACAACTGGTCACTCCATTCCACCTCAAGCAGCTCCTCTGGCTCTTGTATGCTGGATTCGTCTTCTGTCCTCAACCTCTTTTTCTTTCCTTTTTTATAACTTATTGATTTTAGAGAAGAGGGGAGAGAAACAGAAACACTGATTTGTTGGTCCTCTTCTTAATGCATTCATTGGCTGATTCTTATATGTGCCCTGACCAGGGATGGAACCCACAACCTTGGTGTATCAGGATGATGCTCTAACCAACTGAGCTATTTGATGAGGGCTGTCATCAACCTCTTAACACTGGTGATCTCATTCAGTCTCACAGATTTAAGAAGCATCTATGCTGGTAACTCCTACATTGATATATGCAGCCAGACTTCTCCCTTGGTCTTTAGATATATGTTCAACTGCATCTTCAACATTTCCAGTTGGACATCTAAAATGCATCTCAAGCCTAAAACATTCAAACTGAACTACCCTAAAACCTACTCTACTGTCCTCCTTACTCAGAGAGTTACAGTTCCATCCTTTCACTTGTGCAGGCAAACAAACACTGTGGTGTCATCCTTGATTCCTTTCTTACCCCATATCATATCTATTGGCCAATGCCACTAGCTTTACCTTCAAATATAACAGAATCTAAATCATTTCCCCTACCTTCGCTACTTCTAAGCCACTACCATCTTTTGCCTAAATTATTCTTGCTATCCTTGTCTCTCCCCGCCCCCACCCCACCCCCAACCCATCCACCACCCAGCAATTAGCTGGTACAGATCCCACAATTCCTCTGCTCACCACCCTCCACTCACTTCTCATCTCACTCAACCAAGCCACACACAATCTGGCCCCATTTCCTCTCTGACACTATCTGTCTTACACTCCTTTCCCTTCCACTCCAGAGACCCCTTTACCATGTGTAGAACACACCAGGCATGTTCCCACATCAGAGCCAGCTGCTATTCCTTCAGCCTGGAATACTATTTGACCAAACTGACTTGTTCCTTAATCTTCTGTAGGCCATTACTCAGATGTCACCTTTATAATGAGATCTTGCCTATTTGAAATTGCAAATATCACCCCATAAATATCCTTCCCTGCTTTACTTATCTCTTGTTTATTGTCTGTGTCTGCCCATTAGAGCATAATCTTCTTTAAAACAGGCATTTTGAGCAATCTGTACTTTGTTGAATCTTAAATGACTGCAGTACTCAGGTTGTTCATACTAGCCTGGGACGTTTTCATAAAGGGGGTAATGCTCAGGCACCAGGTATAGTGAGTTTCATTCAGGGCAAAGGCTATATCATGTTTAAAGACACACAATAAACTAGTATCATATGCATTTGGAATTGATAAGTAGTTTGGTTTGCTTGGCTTAAGGTTTAAGCAGAAATTAAGACCACAAAAGTAAGCAGAGGTCTAACACTTACTAAGTATTTACTATGTGACAAGCATTGTTTTAATTCCTTTACTCTTTTTGAACATTTTAACCATCACAGCCATCCTTCTCCTATAAAGAAGGCGCTATTGTTATCCCCATTTTACAGGGGTGCAAACTGAGGACAGAAAGGGTAAATGAGCGGGCCAAAGTCACTCAGTTAGTAAATGAAAGTCAAATATAAAGTCAGGCAAACTTAACTGTTACCCTACACTGACTTTGTGCTAAGGATCTTGGGTTTCATGGTTTAGACAAGAAGGAATGACTAAAAGGTTTTATGCAGGGGAATAATATGATCAGTTTGCATTTCAGGAAGATGACCCTGATAGCAGTGTGGAAAATGTACTAGCGAAGGACAAAGAGAACAGAAAGACCCAGGATGGAGATGTTGAAGGCAGGACTCAGAGTAGGGAGTAGGAAGGAGAAAGTTAAGATTTTAGAAACATCCAGAATGTAGAAATTATTAGGAGTTTTTATAGTATTGTGGCTGAAGACAGGAATTCCTGCTCTTCCATTTACCGTTCTCTCAATATATATTTACATTTTTAAAAAAGAAAAGATATCAAGAACTGAATGCAAATCAAAGTATCACTCTATCAGCAGTTACTTTAGCATCCAAATACCACAAAGCAGGAATCCAGTAATGCTGGACTAAAGCATTTGGTTTAAGATGAAGATGCAATCAAGGACCTATATCTTTCCTTAAATCCAACTCTATATCTTGGGATTTTCCCATTTTCAGACAAACCACAAGTACAGAAACCTGACTAGTCTGTGTTCAGCACAATGAGATGATCACAAGATGAATGCCTGGATTACATGAAGTGTTCTGGTTCAACTTACTACACTGACTATATGGAAAGAGGAAGTGTAAAAGCAGTCCAGAAGGAGGAAATGATGCAGAATGCCTCATGGAATCAGGAATCCCTCAAGAAGGAGAACGGGAGGGCAAGGGCAGCCCAATCCCAAAGATAAGGAAATGAAAGACAGAAGACTATGGCTGTGTGATTACTTATATTCACCAACCTTACTCACTAGTAAACACAGCCAAGGTCCTAGACCCTGATCACTAGATTAGAAAAAACCACCAGACACAAAGTGCAATGAAGAAGGGGCAAAAACCCAACAGGATCATCATACCATGGTCTGTCAATCAAAAGTCAAATTAATTCCAAGATAGTGAAGAGGGGACTGAAATTTTCACTCAATATTGAATAGATTTGGAGGAAGCAGGCACCTCTGCAATTTCACCTGAAATCAGGCTGACATTCTGAGTGTTAGAGAAGAAAAAGCTGGAGAGACCTCATACCTCAGTCCCTAATATTAGATGAGGGGTGGGACACATAACCTCTCTAGAAAATCAAGGGCAAAAAGTTTTTTAAAAAGTATTCTAGACAATGGAAGATATTGTCTAGCATAAGAACCAAGAGATAATAATCCTTCCATCCTTAAAAAAACACAGAGATAATGGCAAGACTTTCCATTAGCAATCTAGCTGAATGATAGACCTTAAAATATCTAAGACTGATTCCTAAGCGCTTGGGAAGAGGAATTCTGGTCCAATAGATTTCTAGACTGTCCTTAATACTGGGCACATGGAAAAGATTCAACAAAATATATCGCTTACTCATTTAGTCTTCTTAGGGTCAATTTTTCTGCTAAAGAGGCTTACCTCTCCTCACCAGTCAGACCTAATGATCCTTCTGAAAAAGCTCATTAGTCTTACTGAGAAGCATGTCTTTTGATTACAGAAAGCTAAGGATTTTTAACACAGCCTGTCTGTCTTTAAAAATATATAATGCCAAATAAAATGAGAATTTACTAACATACAGACCATAGAAAACAGGAATGTAAAAAACTTTCAATTATGACAAAATCACCACATATCTGATGTTATTGCTTTTAGAATCCAATAGGGCAGAAATGATGAAATAATAATACCAACAACAGGCAAGACTGCTTTGAGAGAATTATGTTTATACATAAATTTTAAAAAGATTTAATTGTATGTACTCAATTTGATGATTTAATAGTATGGAAAATAAGCCATATGCAACTTTCAAATTTTATTTCAGGTTGAAAGTCACTTTTTTATGTGTTTCATTCTGATGCATCCATAATATACATCTGTAACTACCTCATATATCACAAAAGAAATTTTTGCTTTTCATAAACCCAACTGTCTTGTAAGGAGTTTTAATTGAGCGCTCTCCCAACTGGACTGTAAAATCCGTGGGGATTATATCCCTAGCTCCTAGGAGGCAAATTACAGAGAACAAGTGCCCAATAAATATTTGTTGAATGAATGAATAAAAAAATGAATAAATCATGTTGCCAATGTGTGGTTTAAAAAAGTTTTCTTAATCTGGGGAGTGAAATCTTGGCAGGAACATGATGTGTCTTACAAAAATTAATTTTTGGATAGGACCTGGAGATTAGCAGAAGTGCTCTGCCTAATAGAGGAAAAAGAGTTTGGAAGCTCGAAGGTGAAATCCTGGAGGGAAAGAGAGCCAACAGGATTGGGCACTGAGAGATGGAAGTGTAAATGAAAAACAACAACAACAAAGAAGGCAGCATTATGGAGAAGACATCCTAGAAACCTGCTTTGCCTCCTGCCTCTTACTCCTCCACCCCCATACCCTCCTTGGCCAGACAATTCCTTTTAATCTTCACCCACCCACATCCCCAGTAAGGTCAAACCTCTCCATTAAATGTTCTCAAGTACCATGTACCTCTTCTTCACAGCACTTATCACAGTTAGAATTTTACATCAATCTGTGTTCCTGCTTGATTACCTGGCTCCCCTACTGATCTATAAGCTCTATGAAAATGGGGAACTGTCTACTTTTTGCTCATCCTTGACTGCCCAGTGCCAAGATCAATGCTGGACTCATCAAATATATTTTGCTGAATAAATAAAAAATTATGTCTAATACAGTTTAAAAGATTTTTAACATTCATTCCATTATTAATGGAATGAATATTAAATCTTTCCTCCCCTCTTCCAATGAAAGCCTCAAAAAAGTCTACCTCTGTCGCTAATGCTTCTGTTGGAGAGGACTCTTCTGAAGGAACTAGAAGCTGTGCTGAGTTTCACATCTGGGACAACATGATGCAGCACAAATTTAGCACAAAGGATAAAGAAAGTCAGAATCAGGGCAGCTGTAAAGAAGTACATTCTGGGACCTCTCAGATATCTCTGGAGACTTCCCAAGACCATGGAATTGGGGGGCAGAGGCTCTCTTACCTAGATTGCATGGACTGGAAGACCCCAAGGGACCCCTGGGTTATACATATATAAACTGGACTCTTAAAGGCTCATTTAAAACAGAGATCTAGCCCTAGCTGGTTTGGCTCAGTGGATAGAGTGTTGGCCTGCAGACTGAGGACTGAGGGGTCCCAGGTTCGATTCCAGTCGGGGGCACATGCCTGGGTTGCGGGCTCGATCCCTGGTGAGGGACATGCAGGAGGCGGCCAATCAATGATTCTCTCTCATCATTGATGTTTCTCTCTCTCCATCTCTTTTCCTCTCTAAAATCAATAAAAATATATATTTTTTAAAAACACACAAAAAAACAGTTCTAGGCAGAAAGAATACTTCCTATGAGTTTCAATGGAAAGGATAACAAATAAAGCAAAACTCGACAAAAGTTTACTAGTAAATAGTAAATATAAGAAAAAATAGTGTTTTTGAGACTATATCATACCCTTTTAAATACTGTAAACTTACTACCAAGAAAACTTTTTCCAAGTTCTGTTCTTGAAGGGTTATTAAAATACCTTATAATAAAGGTTACATGACTATTCTAAACCTCATTTTGTCCTCAGACTAAATTCTCACAAAAATCAATCAATTAATTAATTAGCTAAGTGAAGAAACAGTCATTGAATGCCAACTCCAGGCCAGGCACTAGACCAGGAATGAGAAACCATCAATTATTCAGTCTCTAAATGTAATTCCAATCTGATAATATATGTCTGTAGTTTCAAAATGTAAAATACCATTCTTAGACAGTTTCAACACATTTTCTGAAATTTTACTCTATATGTGACATAATGCAAGGTACACACTGGCCAAAAGATGGCTAAAATCTTCCCTGAAGGAGCTATTGCTTCAATGCATACATTTAAATTTTTTTCTAAAGTATTTTCTAAATAATGCAACCTAAGAGATTTCTACTTATTAGCTAACTGGATGGAGATTTAAAAAACGAATATATCAATGTACAGTAGTCCCCGCATTATCTGTAATTTCGCTTCCAATTTCAGTTACCTGCAGTCAACTGTGGTCCAAAAATATTAAATGGACCCTGAATCAATGGGCTCCCTTGCTCTCTAGCTTCTGTTTGGCCAATAGGAGGCACTAGCAGGAAACTGGAGGGCAGGGGGGAGGGGAGAAGAAGGTGGGCCCAGAGGCCACATCTCCTATCAGACAGCCTTCTCTATACAGTTGCTCTCCCCTTGATGACGTCAGTGGTTGGGGCCAGATATCTGCGTTATTGGATTCCTCCCTACATCTTTGTAAATAGCCTCTTTATTAAAATCCCTTCCAATTATTTTTTTAAAAACTAAAAATATTAAATGAAAAATTCCAGAAACAATTTATGTTTTTTTTTTATTTATTTTTGATTCCAGAGAGGAAGGGAAGGGGAGAGATGGAAACAATGCTGAGAGAGAATCATTGATCGGCTGCCTCCTCTATGCCCCACACTGGGGATCAAGCCTACAACCCAGGCATGTGCCCAGATCAGAAATCAAACTGTGACCTTCTGGTTCATAGGTCAATGCTTAACCACTGAGCAACACTGGCCAGGCATCATAAGTTTTAAATCGTGTGCCATTCTGAATACCATCATAAAATCTTACACTGATCCCTGCGTCCCCTGACGAGACTCATCTCTTTGTCCATCTTATTCATGCTATATACAATACTCACCATTAGTCACTTAATAGTCATCTGGGTTATCAGAATGACTGCCATGGTACTGCAGTGCTTATATTCAAGTAACTTATTTTATAAAATAAGTATCCCTTTGGATGGGATGTAGCATTAAAGTCACCGATATGATCACTAAAGGATTACAAGCAGCAACACTTTGATGAGTTAAAAAAGAAAGAGACAACAATGTCCAATTACAACATTCTTCCAAAAGATTTCAGAAAAGATGAAAAAAAACTATTAAGCATCCCCAACCATAGATATCTGCTGCTGACATCCAACTGTCAACATCATCATGGCTGGATATCTAGGACCACCTGAAGCACATGATCCTACTCTGACATATTGTCAGAAAGTCCATGGTAGCCTGCAATGCCTGCATCATTCACCTCCCTATAGGATTCTTTCCATCCCGTAGACACTGTGTTACCTCACATCATCACAAGAGGAAGGATGAGTGCCAATACAATAAGATATTCTCAAAGAGGGAGATCACATTCATATAACTTTTATCACAATATATTATGACTGTTCTATTTTATTAGTGATTGTTGTTCATCTCTTACTGTCCCTAATTCATAAATTAAAATTTATCATGGGTATATATGTATAAAAAATAGAATATATAGGGTTTGGTATTATCCATGGTTTCAGGCATCCATCAGGGATCTTGGAATGTATCCCCTGTAGATAAAGGAGAATTACTGTATTTACCTATTTTCTTCTTATAACAAACAGATGGCACAGTTTAATGAAAATACATTCTTAATCATACTAATAAAAATAAACCATATGGCACTGAACCTTTTCAGCTCTAAGAAGGTGAATCTGAGAGTAAAATCCTTGGGTAAATATAAATTAAGATTTATAGTTAGCGAGATATATGAGCTGCATGATTGGCCATAAAATAGAGGAGAAGGAGCCAGCCACACGTCATACTTTTCAGTGAAAAGCAATCTCACAACTATTAAGAGATTCAGGACATGTCCCTTATACAGGTACTACAGACAACTCCAAATCCTGCAATGTTCTGTCCCCAGATCAAGGGACTTATCTAAACCACACAATGACTAATTCAACCCCTCTCAAAGGGAAAAACCTTTCTAATAAAAGAAAGATAAATTGAAATGCCAGCTACTTTAAATCAAGCACTTAACTAACGTGTTGCAACTTAAACTGCACAGATAAATATTCTGGCCTAAGTTCAAGGGAAGCATGAATGTAAATTGGGGTCATAATGAATGAGCTCCATTTGGAAAATGGCTTTAAGGTATATATTACTTTGCAGGTCTCAAAAAAAACCAATCTTCTGCTTTTGCTTTGAACAGGGCTTGCATGTTGTTGGAAGTTACAAAAAATCAACTATGCACTGCATTTTCAACTAATATATGTTCTTTACATATATTTTAAAACCCAGGAATTACTGAATTCTCTGAAACTGGCACTACCACAGGATATTCCACAGACTCCACAACTTTAAAAACAATCTGAAAAGGAACATCCTCTGCAGAAATAATGGGCATCCAGACCTGGCTGTAGTGAGAGCAGCCAGCAGAGCCCATTAGGCTCCACTCTTGCTGCTGCTGCTGAGCCTGCCAAGTCCACCAGTGGGCCAAATTAAGGCTGGTGAAGTTACAAACACATTTTTCCTTTCAAATGGATTAGGGAAGCTCCAAAATATATTCATCTAGGAATCTGAGTAACATGAAAGCTCAGGTAATGCTACTGGAGAAACAAAGGCTTCAAAAACAAAAAACTACTGCATTCCCCTCAACCACCCCCAACATGGAAATCTCTCTTTATGTAATGCCTTTTGATTTAACGAGTGACCTGAAATCCTTTCTCTAAGATAGACGCCTAATCTGCTGGGCAGCTGTTCTAGAAGAGACTATGGCTCATTGAGGTTCTGTTTCTTTGCTTCACTGGTTAAAAGAGTTTGACTCAGGATGAGGCACCCTATCTCTAACTGGCCATGCCAGTGTTTGCTGCTGTTGCTCATTACTGACATAACTGGAGAGGAACAACATGCAGATACATAAAGACTAGTATATACACATCACAGGAGGTTCTCATTACTCCAGGACAACAGTCATCTGAAAAAGGACATTAAAAGTCAATTCACTTAAAATAGGGACCAAAACTTCATAGTGAATGTGGGGAGGAAAGGTTTCATTAAATTAAAAAATTGAGAAATCAAATATATTTTATCTACTATTTAACAAAATGTAAATAATAAATGCAATCATGTGCTAACCAAAATAATAGTAATAGCAGCAGTAGTAAATAATTGTTAGATACCTTTTGGTATATATTTTCTAACATTTCCTGATTAGCTTTCTGAGCACAATTATAATGACAGAGATTCTTCCAAAAATACTTGAACACCACCAACTTTCCCTTCTCTTGAAATGCCTAACACGAATTTCCTCCTCTTCACTCACGAGTCTAATACTACCAGAATTTCACTTGCCAATGACTTTGTGTGCAAGTCTGGCATTTCTTCCACATCACCTTTCTTGATTTTATTAAACGTTTATGTCCTACTAGAGGCCCGGTGCACAAAATTCTTGCACAGGCAGGGTTCCTAGGTGTGGCTGGCGATCAGGGCCAATCTGTGGGGTGACTGGCAGGGCGATCAGGGGGCCTCCAATGGCACCCACCTTGGCTGGCTGGGACCTGTGGGCAGCTCCTGCGTTGAGCGTCTGCCCCCAGGGGGTCAGTGGGTGTCATAGCAACTGGTGGTTCAACTGGTTGTTCTGCTGTTCAGTCGATTTGCATATTAGGCTTTTATTACATAGGATATTTTTGCAAAATCTGCCATTTGACTTGCAATCAAGTACAGTGATTTTGACATATTCCCAACAATCAGTGAAACACTGTGAATAACAGGATGGGCAGGGATGGTATTTATCAGGAATAAATGATTGAATGGGAACTAACTGTACACATGGACAGTTTATCAGTGAATGTTTTTATATTACGATGACTTCTGTTTCCCTACTCGACCTTTGTGACTACAAGGCAAGAGACAATGAATATTCAGAAAACTTGAGCGCCCATAAATGAAAGGCCACAGACATCATATAAATGTTTCTGTCTTCAGGAATGAGAAGAGCTTCTCAGGGGACTAGAAGCACATTTCAGAAGCACAACCTAACATTCTACATTTATATTGCCTATCTGCATGTCCTAGCATCACAGTATAAATAGACTGAATAAAATGATACCTAGTATGCATCTCACTCTTTAATAATGGAAATGATTTTAATCTGGCACCATTCACTAACCATAGCAACGAAATTAAAATCTTGACTTATTTAAGTATCCAAATGTACATCTGACAGCTGCCAGAATCTGGATCTACTGAGGGAACTAAGTACTTATAGAAGATTAAAAAATATGTAGCATATGGATATTATCCTTGTCCTATAAGGTGTGTGTGTGTGTGTGTGTGTGTGTGTGTGTGTGTGTGTTAATTACCCTACAGTAAAAGCTATTACTTCAGAATCCTGAAGTCCAGAATAAAACTTTTTTTTTTATCCTTGAAGCCTCACAGAAAAACAAAGACAATGCCAAAAAACGATAAATAGAGATGGAAAACACAGCATGGTGCGTTAGAAAGACCTTTAGGGTCAGGCAGACCTGGGCTTCCATCCCAGATGTTGTGTCTAGCTGTGTGATTATAAGTTCATTACACTAAGTCTCACGTTTCTCATTTGTGAAATACAGTATTTGGACAATAATGTGTGGCTCCCAGGAAAGACCAAATGAAATATTTAAAGTTCCTGGGAAAGTGTGGGCATTACCTGTGCTATAAACCATATTTAGCTAATAAACAGTAACTTTGTCCTTCTCTCGGGCATTATGACAGTATGTAAGCCTCCGAAGGTCACTGAGGAGGCTCTGCCTGTCTATAAAAACAAGGTGTTAGGATATCATTTGAGGACTTTGTCAGAATCCCTTGATAAAGCCAATATTATAAAAAAAGCTCCCCCAAAACAGTGAGATCCCAGACCCAAGCACATATCTGCTAAGCCTTACAAATAAAAGGAAAGAAGTTATTTAACTGTGTGAAAGGGTTCTTTCTCAATGACACTGTATCCTATAACTGTCTTTGAAGCTAGCCATATCTGAGTTAAAAATCCTAGACCTGCCGAAACCGGTTTGGCTCAGTGAATAGAGCGTCGGCTTGCGGACTGAAGGGTCCCAGGTTCGATTCCGGTCAAGGGCATGTACCTGGGTTGCGGGCACATCCCCAGTGGGGGATGTGCGGGAGGCAGCTGATCGATGTTTCTCTCTCACCAATGTTTCTAACTCTCTATCCCTCTCCCTTCCTCTCTGTACAAAATCAATAAAATATATAAAAAAAAATCCTAGACCTTTCTGGTTTTGAGATCTTAGGCAAAGTACTTAACCTTTCTGAGGTTCTATAAAATGAGAATAATCAAACCAGTCTCCAAGAGTTGTAAGAATTGGAAAAAAATTATGTAAAAGCACCTAGTACTCAGAAGGCATCCATTCTTATTACGAACACTCCATAAATAATTCCATTTTTAAAATAAGGTATTAATTTATATTTAAAAAGCACACACATACACACAATCCTTCCAAAGATCATATGTGAGTGTTTTTCAGAACCAAATTCTGTAGGGTGTATTTTAAAACACATTCTGACAGCAATAAAACATATTCCTAAGGTCTGTTCCAAAGATGTCATATCTGTTGGTTTGTCTTTTCTAAGATGACAACACAAATAACAAACTGACAAAACCAATGGGGTAACAGTCAAATAATGAGTACTGTTTACTTACAATGTTTAAAGTAATCTCTCAATTAACCAAGCAATTGAAAAGTTCACCAACAAGGCACCATCCTCTAAGTAAAACATGGGCAATGGCAATAGCACCGTCTGGGCCATATTCTGTTTCAATTAAACCTACTACTTTTTCTTAGTTTGCTTTCTGGGCACACACATAGGTTTATGTAAGTTTTATATTTAAAGATAAGCCCCAGGACCTATTTTTAAGAGATATAAGAAAGCCAGAAAATAGCTACATCTTGTTCATAGTTAATAGTCACGTCAACGAGCTGTTCTTTGTATTCATTTAAAATTGGTAGTGGTGGTCGAGACAGTGGTGTCAACATAAAACAAAAAAAGGAAACAGCACTCAGATGTGAACAATTATTATTATTATCCCATCAGTAATGATCTCTAGATTTTTCTTTTGGGTCTTAGCAAATACTCTCACTTTCTTGCCCCTCTCACCTTCTATTACACTGGACTAACTCCCACCAGAGCCCTCAACCACTTACTTCTCTGAACATTAACCTGAGTAACCTGAATTTCACTAGAAAAAACACACACAATGCTGATGGAATTACTATTGGAAGATCCTGCCTCCCAATCACATGAACAATGAACCCTGCCTGGCAATAAACCCTGCCTGGCATGCCACCGAGTTTCCCCAGTTAGCTTACGCTCCCTCTGTCTGCAACAACTATGTCCTCCCTTTCTTCACTCTACTCAGACCTCCAGCTACCCCTCCCTCTCAGCTGAGGATTTTGTTCCATACATCCTAAAGGAAGGAGAAGCCATCACTCTGGCGCTAGCAGTCTGGAACTCATTCCATGGGCTGTCTTTCTTGCTCCCTCTTTTTTTTTTTTTTTCTCTCTCTCTCTGTCTCTCCCTTTCATCAGCATTAAACATGTTAGTACCTCTCATCCCTAATAAGCACATCCACTTCCAGCTTCCATCCTATATCTTTACTCACCTTTACAGCAAAGTTTCTCAAAAGAGTTATCAATTCTTTCTCCATTTCCTCACCTCCCAGAGCTTCTTTAAAGTTCAACTCCCTTTTTACTTTTTTTTTTTTTTTAATATATATTTTATTGATTTTTTACAGAGAGGAAGGGAGAGGGATAGAGAGTCAGAAACATCGATGAGAGAGAAACATCGATTCAGCTGCCTCCTGCATACCCCCTGCTGGGGATGTGCCCGCAACCAAGGTACATGCCCTTGACCGGAATCGAACCTGGGACCCTTCAGTCCGCAAGCCGACGCTCTATCCACTGAGCCAAACCGGTTAGGGCTCAACTCCCTTTTTAATTTAAAAAATGATGTTATAGCAAATAAATAAAAGACAAATAAACATCAAATACTACCTTTCTACTTTCCTTCCCCATCTTCATTTTCCTGAAGTAATTAATCTTAAGGTTTAATGTGTATTCTTCCACACCATCCTCTATGCTTATAAAGGGTGTCCCAAAATTCACGCAAGAAGTAATTTTGATAGAAAACACAGGTTTATAATTAAAAATTGTAAATTTTTTATTGATTCATAAAGTATACAGTATAAGGTTATGTATGGAATAGTAAATTTGGTAAACTGGATTATCATGTCGCGATAGCGAGCACCATTAACTGTTATTGCCTGAGCAGCCACATTTTCGAAGAAGAATGGTCCGATGATGCCTCCAGCCCAAACTCCACACCAAACAGTGACACGTTGTGGATGCATTTGTTTCTCAACAATCACTCATGGATTTTCTGAACCCCAAATGTGACAATTTTGTCAATTAACCAAGCCATCAAGATGAAAATGAGCCTCATCGAAATTCAGCCACATTTATGCAAAACGGTCATGGAAAATTTCAACAAAAGAGTGCATATGAGCCAGCAAAGCCGTGGAGGCCATTTACCCGATATGCTATTCCATACATAACCCTATACTGTATATTTTATGAATCAATAAAAAAATTACAATTTTTAATTATAAACCTGTGTTATCTATCAAGATTACTTCTTGCGTGAATTTTGGGACACCCTTTATAAGTCCATACAAACATTTATATACATATTTAAAGTAGTTTGTTGACAAGAGGAATGTCATAACACCGTATCTACATCATGTGTTTTTCATATAACGATATTTATGGAAAGCCTTCTCAGTCAGTTCATATGGATACAATTTATTCTTTTTAATTTTAATGAATTCCCATATTGATGAGCACTGGGTACTTTCACAGTTTTTTATTCTATTAACAGTGCTGCAATAGCATTCTTACATACATATTTGCTTTGAATGAATTTTAGCAGAAGTTTAAAAGGGTAAGATTGCTGAGCCAATGGGTATATGCATTTTTTATTTTATTATAAACTAGAGGCCCGGTGCATGCAATTTGTGCACTGGGGGGGGGGGGGGGGCGCGCGCGGTGTCCCTCAGCCCAGCCTGCACCCTCTCCTATCTGGGACCCCTCAAGGGATGTCCAACTGCCGATTTAGACCCGTGTGGGATTGGGCCTAAACCAGCAGTCGGACATCCCTCTCACAATCCGGGACTGCTGGCTCCCAAACAAGTGCCTGCCTGCCTGCCTGATTGCCCCTAACCGCTCCCCTGCTAGCATGATCACCCCCTAACCACTCCCCTGCCAGCCTGATCAACGCCTAACTGCTCCCCTGCTGGCCCGATTGCCCCCAACTGCCCTCCCCTGCTGGCCCAGTCGCCCCTAATTGGCCTCCCCTGCCGGCCCGATTGCCCCCAACTGTCCTCTCCTGCCGGTCTGGTCACCCCCAACTGCCCTCCCCTGCAGGCTTGGTCCCCCCCAACTGCCCTCCCTTGCTGGCCTGGTCGCCCCCAAATGCCCTCCCCTGCTGGCCTGATTGCCCCTAACTGCCCTCCCCTGCTGCCCTCCACCATCTTTGAGGGCGAGGCAGTCAATTGGCATATTCCCTCTTTATTAGATAAGACTAGAGGCCCACTGCACAAAAATTTGTGCACCAGGGGCGGGGGGGTCCCTCAGCAGGGCCTGTGCCCTCTAGCAGTCTGGGACCCCTTGGGGGATGACCACCTGCTGGCTTAGGCCTGCTCCCGGGGGATTGGACCTAAGCTGGCAATCAGACATCCCTCTGGCAGCCCGGCAGCCCTTGGGGGATGTCCACTTGCCAGCAGGGAGAACACCTAAGCTGCAGTCAGACATCCTTAGCGCTGCTGAGGAGGCAGGAGAGGCTCCCACCACCACCGCTGTACTGGCAGCCATCAGCCTGGCTTGTGGCTGAGCAGAGCTCCCCCATGTGGGAGCACACTGACCACCAGACGGCAGCTCCTGCATTGATCGTCTGCCCCCTGGTGGTCAGTGTGTGTCATAGTGACCAGTCATTCCCAGTTTTTCTGCTGTTAGGGTCAGTTTGCATATTACCCTTTTACTATATAGGATAGAGGCCTGGTGCACGGGTGGGGGCCGGCTGGTTTGCCCTGAAGGGTGTCCTGGATCGGGGTGGGGGGGTCCCGCTTGGGTGCCTGGCCAGCCTGGGTGAGGGGCTAATGGCTGTTTGCAGCTGGTCACACCCCCTTCAGGGTGGGGGTCCCCACTGGGGTGCCTGGCCAGCCTGGGTGAGGGACTGAGGGCCGTTTTCAGGCTGGCCTGCGACTGAAGCTCCCAGCCTCTCCTTTTTTTATTTTTTTTTTATTTTGGGATTTATTTACCTCCTATAATTGAAACTCTGTTGCCTTCACTGGAGCTCCTAGCTCTGAGGCCCCAGCTGGCTGAAAGCAGGTATCTGGGGTTTGTTTAGCCTCTATAATTGAAACTTCGTTGCTTTTGGAGCTGTTGCTTTCGGAGCTTAGAGCAGGCCGGGGCAGGCAGGGAACCCTGGCTTCCTCCATCACTGGAGCAAGCAAACCTCCTGCTCATTCCAGCTCAGTGGCTGCCGGCCGCCATCTTTGGCAGTTAATTTGCATATCTTGCTGATTAGCCAATGGGAAGCGTAGCAGAGGTTAATTACCCTTTTTGTCTTTTATTAGATAGGATTACACATTTAATGTACTAACCAACTGTAATCTGGCTTCCACTCCACCATGTCAGTAAAAATGCTACTGCCAAGGTGAACTGTGCCCTCTGTGTTGCCAATGCAAAGCCAATGGATATTTCTCATTCCTCACCTACTTGATCTTGCAGCAACCACACTTTCCTGCTTGTCCTCACTTCCTTTATTGGCTGCTCCTTCCCTGCTTCCTTTGTTGGCTTCTTCTCTTCTACCTGATCAACTTCTACAGCACCTCAGACTCAGCTCTAACCACCCCTTTTTTCCTCTTTCTATGCTCTACTACATTCTACCTCTTTTGAGTCTAATTAATTCCTCTGGCTTCAAATACCTTCCTCCAATTCAGCCCAGACTTCCTTTATCTGCTCCAAGCCTGTATATACAGCAACATTCCTTACAAGTCTCACAAGCTGAAGAACGTACCTCAAATCCACTTCCCCTGCTATCATTACCCATTACAGGAGAATCTCATTATACCCAGCTACCATCCTTGCACAAGCAACCAACATATTCCTCCTGAACTATGTATATAGCAAGGCCTCCCAACTGGTCTCCCTGCTTCCACTCTCACCCACCTAATCTATCCCCCACAAAGGAAACAGGTCTTTAAACTTCAAGTCAGATCATGTCACATCCTAGTGTAACACCCTTCCCAGGGACTGCACTTTTGAAGGGCTACCCTCTCTTTAATAGGTTCTGCCAATCCTAAACAACCTACCTCCCCACTCTCTCACCACCACTCTCCAACCACACTAATTTCCTTTCATTTCCTTGAACAGGCCAAGTTCTTTTCTCCCTCCAGGTTTTCCTTTCTATCTGCTCCAAATGCTTTCTCCTTTCTTCTTTGCCTCCTTAACTCCTAATCATCACTTAGGTCTCCACTTAAATATCACTTCCCTAAAAACTTCTCTGGCTTGCCCAGTTGAAACTGTACTCTTCTTTATACCACTAATGCTCACTTGTGTTTTTCTTTCTCTGCATTTACCATAGCCTATAATTCTTCCTTTACATGTAGTTATTTTGTTCAATATCTGACTCTCCTACTGAGCTGTAAACTCCACAAGGCAGGGGATGTGTGTTTAAAAGCTCGCCACCATAGCTCTAGTACCTAGCACAGGGCCCATCCTGTAACAGGAGTTTGATAGTATTTGTTTACTAAATGAAAAACAAAAGCAGTTTTATTTCATTTGGGGAGATCAATGAAGATTTCCCAGAGAAAATAGCATTTCATCTTTCTAAATAAATATACATGATTTCTGTAGTAGAGATAAAGAAGAACATTTCAGAAAGAGGAAATTGAGATCAAATAAAGGTTTGGTACCAGTTAGAGATTTTGTAATCCAAAATCCAACACATCCTGGCACCAAGTGTAAAATTAAAACCTCAGTATATAAAAACAAAGCAAATGAAACAGCAAAGAGTGTCACTATGTACTTCTAAGTAATAATTCTCCAACTAGTTCAAACTGGCTCCCACACAACTTCTGTCCACTCATGTCATCCCATTTCCCAGCCACCTGGGTTCCAAACTTGGAAGTTCTTAAGACTCAATTCTTTTTTCCCTCCATATTCAATCAGTCACCAAGCCTGGCTTGTTTTTCCTTTTCAATGTCTTTCTCAGCTATTCTTTTCTCTATTTCAAGCAAAGACATCCTAATTCAAGCCCCCTTCACCTATGGAATAACTGCAACCTGCCCCTAAATCAAGGTTTCTCAACTTTGGCATTATTGGCACTTGGTCTGGATAATTCTTTGTCGTGGGAGGCTGTCTTATACATTGTAGGATGTTTAGCAGCATCTTTGGCTTCTCCTCCCTAGATGCCGGTACCACCCTGCCCCTCACCTGTGACTACAAAAATGTCTCCAGCCAGGGCTAAATGTCCCTGCGGTGGCAAAATCACCCCCAACTGAGAACCACTTTCCCAGATGACCTCATTGGAAAAACCCTCTAAAATCACCCAGTCAAAATTCAACCATTCCTTTCAGGTTAACTCAAATTTCATCTTTTCTATGAAAATATGGATGCTTATCAACAAGCAGATACTCACTTACCTTTACAAGGAATAAAAAAAAAATCTGCACAATAAAACAAATGAGAAATTATGGCTTGCCTGTCAGTTTGACAAAAGATTAAAAATGGTAATACCCATTGTTGATAAGGATGTGGGGAAATAGGTAGTATCATATACTGCTGGTAAAAGGAAGCTGGTACAATGATTTTGCATGGCTTTTATAGCTACAATTCATACTTTAAGATGACCATATCCTTTCACTCTGCTTATGTGATGAGATCATCAGGAAAGTGTGCAAAGACTACACTGTTCTATAGCAAAACTGGAAACATCCTAAAAGTTCCTCAATAGGAAACTAGTGAGGTAAACAATAGTACATTAGAATATTTTGCTATTGTTAAAAAAAGATAAAGCAGATATATATGTACTGACATGGGAAACATCCACATGAATATAAAAGTGTGTGTGTGTGTGTTTGTGTGTGTGTGTGTTTGTGTGTGTGTGTGTATGCAAGCTTTCAATATAGTATGTGCCATATAATACCTTTCTTGTAAATAAAATGTTTATGTATACTTACACAGAAGACTAGATGAGTCTATGTCAAAATATTAACAACTTCTGTAGTCAAATCATATTTTAAATATATTAGAGAAGCTATTAAATCACCTTTTAAAATATCTTGGAAAAGTCCGATTTATGAATCTATACTTTAAATTTTTCAGTTTATTTAAAGCAGGCTTATATGTTTATTTACTACCTTTGTTTCAGGCAAATATCTTGAGTTGGAATATTCTGTGCTGAGCCATATTTTTGCCCTAGAGAAATCAATGGTAAAAAGGAAGTTTACAGAGAAAAATATATTTTTGTGCATGACAGCTTACCGGTGTGATGCACCATGAATCATACTGAAAATATGTCCCTTGAAATCAAAGAAAACACTACGTTTATACAAAGAATATGCCCCAAAGTTCCCCAATAAAGACAAGTGTTTAATCAAAATATTTGTTGACAGCTGGTTATTGCTGATTCTAAAGTAGAAAAGAAAATGAGTGTCATTGTAGTCTTTTGTGTGCAAGAGCTGAATATGCAAATTAGCCAGAAATGGAGACTCAATATCTGTTTTGCACTTCAAGTGTGATTTTAAGCACTGTAGGTATATATACACACACACATCCAGAATATACATATATCTCAACAAACCATGCACATCATCTGTTCAGAACTGGGAAGCGCAGGCATGCTTCTACAACATTAAGCGGAAGGCAGATGGCAAGCACTGATCAACAGAAATAAAATAAAATCCTTCTAGATCCTACTCCTTCTAACAGGCCTTATAATTTTTTTTCTTTAGAAAAATATCAAGCACTTCTTCATATCTGTTGATTTGCAACTTCAAAATTACAATAGGCAATGCAAACGAGGACTTCAAAGAGAGAAAATGTCTTTTGGCACAGATTCTCTTTCTTAGTCTTAGGCAGAAGATAACACTAACTTTGAAACTCATAGCATCCTGTATTTTATCAGTATCTAATGTGTAAATTAGCACTTTCTATAACTGGCGGTTTAGCTTTCAAAATACATAATTACTGATCATTTTAGTCTATATCACATTTCTTTTGCAGGGTGAAATGAACTAAAACAGCTGTTACATCCTAATAGCTTCATAATGTGCATAGAATTTCTATGACTATTAGAAATTAAACCTACAGCTTCCTATCAGGCAGAACATATTCATGTGTATATATGACCCACATTAATTGAAAGAACAATTATTAACTTATGAAATTATAATTTGAAATATAATGAAGTAAGCTGCTAAAGAAAATATTACAACTCTTAAATGAGGTCAAAGCCACTGGTCCACAGTAATCTGTTCCCCGCCTTTCCTTGCATCAATAAAGCACTTCAGGCCTAAGGAAGTCCAAGAGCTCATGCTACTACCACTCCTTGCAAAGATCGAGCCCTCTATTTTCATTCTGGGAGATGAATTTTTAGAAGGTGAACCAAGCCTGGCACTCTGCCCAGAATTTCTGGCAGCTGCCAGGCAATCTGGCTTCATTTCTGGTCCACTCTCCTCTGAGCTAACCTTGTATCCACAGAAGGAACACTGATCTAGGGAACTTGTACTATTTATATGATCATGTGATCACTGAGAAAGCTCTAATGATTTTATTAACCACAGGACTTGTACATACAGTTCTCTTTAAGCATATTTTCTGTGGAAAGATATATTATAAAATCTTCTTATTTCCTGGTATCTCCTTCTAACACTGGGGAAAAAAATAGCAGTGTCAAAAGGATTTTTCCGGAAAAATCAATTATTATCCAGGCACCTGCACTGAGAGATAGTAGAGGGCTAAAGGGATTCAACAAGCTACCTTATGTGCAACTACT
Source organism: Myotis nattereri (assembly GCF_964212035.1). Classification (NCBI taxonomy): domain Eukaryota; kingdom Metazoa; phylum Chordata; class Mammalia; order Chiroptera; family Vespertilionidae; genus Myotis; species Myotis nattereri. The sequence continues at coordinate 11,274,741 of NC_138081.1, forward strand.
ATCAAAAAAAAGGTCCAGGAACCACAAAATAATTAGAGAGGTGTACAAGATATAGTATGTAATTGATGGCTAAAGTGGATGATTCAAGCTAAAAATGCTATGAAAGGTCAAAGCAATCACTGCTAGGCAGTGTGGGATACAATTTAAGTATATTAAGGTCTAACTCTTCACTAAGAGAATATCAACTACTTAACCAATACCTTCTTTAGATTACCATTTCCAAAGTAAACAGGACTGGAAAATAACTATGCAATTCACAAATAAATCTGTGTCCAAGTCTGTTTGTATTTTTGATCTCCAGGATTTAGCTGTCATTCCCTCTTCTCAATCTTCCAAAGTGAAAAGTCGGGGAAGCTTTACTCCACTAACACGTTCTTGCTCTCTCCGCAGCCGTACTGAAGGTCCAGGAAAGTCTTTCCAACCATTTCCATTAACTCCCAGGTTCCTACTCCCAGCCCCATAGCTCACCTTTGTTTCTGTCCCCTCTGCTGAAGGCCCCTGGCTCTTATCAAGGAGCCTAGCGCCCCAGGTGGCTTTGTATTCTATTGCCCAGGAGTTTAGTACCTGGCTTCCTGGTTCAGGATTTCCTAAGTTCCATAATCAAGAGGTAGGAGAGCTGAAGTCTCAAAACAAGATTCCAAAAGGAGATCGCCAACAGGAAAACTGTATCAGTAGTTATACACTACTGTTAAATTCCTTACACACAGCATGTACCCATCCAATAATGAAGTGCCTATACAAATGCATTATTTTTCTAAGCAAAAGACACACGGACTCAAATCCTGGTTCTAAAAGAGGAACTTTTTCTTCACTTCTTAGGAATTTTTACTATTTTCTGAATAACATTTGTGCAAATTAACCTAATTTATACCTCTTCACAGGGAATCTTCTAATCTTGTCAAAGGTTTACAAAAAAAACATAGCTTTAACTAAAACCAAATCCCAGATACCCAGAAACAATTGTACAAGATCACATAAAGAGGGAAGGACTATCATTTATGTAGAGTCTCTGAGCTTAGGGACATAGGCAGGAGGTATGAGCAAGTAAATAGATGTGATTGACTAGTGAGACAAAACAGGGCTTTTAAGTAAGAATCAAAGATGAGCTAGAGAAGCAAAAAGACCTGTTGGTGGAGAGCTTTGAGCGAAGTTTAGATTTGGTCAAATCCAGTGCAAATTCTGCCTCCAGCAAATGTCCTGCACATACCGCACATCCTTTCTCTTTTATTTTGCCTGCTCAATCCCTTGGTCCTTTAAGACTCGGCTCAAAACCTCTCTTCAATAGGGTCCCCCATAACTATGCTGCTCCTAGGTACGTGTTCTCTCTCTCTCTCTCTCTCTCTCTCTCTCTCTCTCTCTCTCTCTCCACTTATTATTACACCTATCATATTTTACTTTATCAATCTTTAGAAGGTTATCACTACTATTGTATCATGAGAGCAGCAACTGTCTTGTTCATCCTTTTATGCCTGGCAACTAAACTAAGTGCCTACAATATAGCAGGTGTTAATAAATGCTTATTGAACAAATGTCTAAATGAATAAATCCTATAAATAACTGAGTAATATTTAGGAAAGGAAAGGCATGAGAAAAAGGATGTTTGATGGTCAACTAGGGAGGCAGTATCAGAACTTAATCCTGGATATAACTGTTTAGGAAGCAACTGTTAGCAACACCAAATACAGTTCTTGCTCTTCCAGAATGAAAAACAAACAGTTATCTGTGGTAATAATAACTGATCATTAGTGTTACTAACCTCATCTCATGCAGTCGGCTTATTGAAAGACACTAATTTACGTTCTAAAACTATAAAATAAAAAGCAAAAGGGCAAACCTGTTCTATTTTCTCATGTTCTAATTCTTCCACTACACACAAAAGAATCTCAACATGTTATTCTTTTTTTTTTTTTTGGTAAATATGTTTTTATTGATTTCAAAGAAGGGAGAGGGAGAAAGAGAGATAGAAACATCAATGATGAGAGAGAACCATCGACCAGCTACCTCCTACAAGCCCACCACAAGGGGTCAAGCCCACAACCCAGGCATGTGCCCTGACCAGGAATCCAACTGTGACCTCATGGTTCATGGGTCGATGCTCAACCACTAAACCACACCAGCTGGGCTATTATTATCCTTTAAACAAAATATAATAAAACAAAAACCCTGGATTTGACTGAATAACTTAAGCACAAACCCATGTTTCAAAGGTCTTACTGAATACAAAACACAGTGGATTTTTTTGGGGGGGGGAGGAGGACTTAATAAGAGGATTCTAGGTGAAAATAATAAATAGAAAATTCCTCTAAAGAAGCAGGCCCTGGCTGGGCAGCTCAGTTGATTAGGGTATCATCCCTATATTCCAAAGTTGTGGTTCGATCCCCAGACAGGGCACATACAAGACTGAACGAATGAATGCACAAATAAGTGGAACAACAAATTGATGTTTCTGCTTCTCTCTCTTTCTCAAATCAATAAATTTTAAAAAAGCAATTCAAGATTAAGAGATCTTGTGAAGAGAAATTTTATAATAATATGAAATTTCTTTCTCAACACAGCTGAAGCAAAACCAGGAGTTAAGAAGATTAGGTTCATTGTAATGATAAAATCTAAAAATGATCTTATGGGAAACTAGGGGCAAGAAAATTCTAAGTTTCACTGACAAAACAGACCTAGACAAAAGATGGCTACACTCCCTTTGGGGCATTTTAAAGAGAAAAACTTCCTCAATTGTTCACCATCACCCTCATCATCCTCAGCATTAGTATCCTGGTCTTCTGGGCAGCTGCAACCAGCATCAGCAGAGGATGGCCACACAGGCCTTCTCTCAGCATTCCTGGAAACTGCTCCTGCCAAAGAGGCAGTGGGGGCTTCTTCGGAGCTCTGAGTTTCCTCCTACTCCAAAGCAGAGCTATTTTTTTAATCTCATATCCTGCACAGGCAATGGAGGACTGTGGTGTTAACTGTGTATTCAGACAGACCTGCAAATTTAGCTTCTCTAGAACTCAGTGTCCTCATTTGTAAAAATAAGGTAGTTAGTGGTATTTTTCTCCTAGAGCTATAATAAGAATTATATAAGGTAACAATATGTGTCCGGCCCATAGCAGATGCCAGTAAGTGTTACACTGTTTCCTCCCTGTCTCTCTCCTGAGTTCCAATAGCCCTCTCTCTCTTCCTCATTCCTCCTTTCTTTTGCTTTCCAATTCCTTAAAAATATTTAATGGATCTATCTCCTTTGAGTTACTCTTATGTTTATTTCAAAATTCTGAAGTAAGATTTTTTTAAAGTATTTGCATGAAACTGAATAACTGTATTACAGCAGCCACATATCCGCTATACAGTACACATGGCAAGTCAAGAGCGGGCTGGCACTGAATGTACACCTACGGACTTCGGGCATAATTAATGCTCCATGAGTAGAAAGGTTTGAATGGTACAAACAGTGTCACGTGTTATTTCACAAACCACAGACTTCAGAACAATTTATATTTAAATACGGTTTTATAAAAAAGGCAATTTCAGCCTCTCTTTGGCCTCAAGTAAAAGTGTAATGATATAGTGACACCATGTGGCTACATTCTGCTTTTCATTTTCTGTACCAGTTCAATTATGGTATCAAAGTTGTAGGTACAAAGACAATTCAAACTAAGTATAAGCTAAAATGGTTACTTTTTAAAACTGTTTTTTTACTTACACCTGAATAAGCTATTTCTTTAATTCTGAAGATGTCAATCATATAAAGAAAGTAAAGGCTCAGCATAATTCTAGCTGTGATTCTAAAGCTAAAGCATCCTAGTAAACCACTGAGTAATGTAAAAATGCCTGCCTTTTAAAGAAAACGAACATATCAGTGCCCAGTTATGGGGGGGGGGGGGGGGGACATGCTTTTGTACAATGTTAATATGGTAGAGAAAGAATGTTGCCATCAATAGCAATGTTTATTTTTCTCATTTATTTTATGTCTTGTAGATCTATAGCACTGTGTAGGTACTATAATTTAATGAAGATAGGTAAAAAAAAAAAAATATATTATGCTGCATTTAATGATGGCAGGAATGAGGAGGGACCTGAAATATATGGTAGCAATAAAAGAGATTAAAGTGCCCAATACCAAAAACAGTACAGTTTTAGTATTCATCTAATGAGGCCTCCTACAGTACACCAGATTTCCCTGAAAAATATTAAAGGTACACCAAAGAAAACCTAAATATCTAAAATAATGACCAGGGAATATCACTCACTTCATCTCGGCTTAAAACAACCACTTCTCGCCCTGGCCAGGTGGCTCGGTTGGTTGGAGTGTCGTCCTGCGCAAATTTGGTGCGGGGTTTGATTCCTGCTCAGGGCACATACCTGTGTGTTCTCTCTCTCTCTCTCTCTCTCTCTCTCTCTCTCTCTCTCTCCCTCTCCCTCTCCCTCTCCCTCTCCCTCTCCCTCTCCCTCTCTCTCCCTCCCTCCCTCCCTTCCTCTCTCTAAACATATCCCCAGGTGAGCAAAACCACCTCTCCTTTTGGGGTTTCCATGAACACCTATTTAAAATAACCACCCTGTACCCCTTGACCCTGGTTACTATCACAATACCATCTTCACAACACTCATAATTATGTGATGTGTTCTTACTATTAGTTTATCTGTTTCTTCCAAATTCCCTGAGAGCAGAAACCTCGGTAGTCCTCTTCAGTGCCATGGCCTCAATATCAAATATAATGCAAATACAAACTAGGAGCTTATTTGTGAAATGAGTGGTGAATAAATGAACAGATGTATAAATGAAGAAAAATATAGTTCCTTAGCTGGTGAATCACACCTAAATTTCTTCTTATAAATGAGAGCAGAACCATTCTAGTGAGATGTTTATCATCATTTATGTCCTCTAATGTGACCACTGAGACCAGAAGACAGGCGGACAGATGCTCTATAACACCCTTTCTTTTTTCCATGACACATTTGTCACATTATAATTTCTAATTGTAAGAAAAGAAAAAAAAAGAAGGGAAACTACAATAATTAAAACACTTTGAGCAACAGTCAACAAAATCAATGGAACAGAGCAGAATACATGCTAGAACTTAGTACATGATGAATATGGCTACTCACATTAGTGTGGTAAGGAATGATTAATAAATAGTCTTAGCCAACTGACTGTTTCTGCCCAAAAATATACACAAAAAAATATTCTAGCTGGATTAAATATTTACATATAAAAATAACAAGCAGTAGAAAAATATTTATAAAAATACTAGGGGCCCGGTGCACGAAATTAGTGCACTGGGTGGGGGGGGGGGGGAGAGTGTCCCTCAGCCCAGCCTGCCCCCTCTCACATACTGGGAGCCCTCAGGCGTTGACCCCCATCACCCTCCGATCGCCTGATCGGCCCCTTGCCCAGGCCTGACGCCTCCGCCAGAGGTGTCAGGCTTGGACAGGGGACCCCCATCTCCCCCCGATCACTGGCACTGGCCCCCGCCCAGGCCTGAGGCCTCTGGCCCAGGAATCATGCCTGGGCAGGGGACCCCCATCTCCCTCTGATCGCTTGCTCCACCCCCAGCCCAAGCCTGATGCCTCTGACCCAGGCTTCAGGCCTGGGCAAGGGGACCATCATATCCCCCCAACCCCCGGCTCCGCCCCCCACCCAGGCCTGATGCCTCGGCCAGAGGAGTTGACCCTCATCACCCTCCGATCACCAATCACCGGATCGGCCCCTTGACCAGGCCTGAGGCCTCCGGCAGAGGTGTCAGGCCTGGGCAGGGGACCCCCAGCTCCCCGCGGTTGCAGGCTCCACCCCAGCCCAGGCCTAACGCCTCTGGCCTAGGCGTCCGGCCCGGGCAGCGGGGACCTGCAGTGGCAGTGGGGGGCGCCGCGATCGTGGGCTTCGCTTTAGGCCCAGGCAAGGGACCCCTAGCTCCTGGGACTGCCAGCTTCGACCGTGCCCAGCTCCCATCGCTGGCTCCACCCCTACTTCCTGCTATCACTGGCCAGGGCCGCAAAGGCGCCTGATTCTCCGGTCATGGCTGGGGGGCAGGGCAAAGGCGACCCCGGGGCCGCCTTGGCCCTGCCCCCCAGCTCTTAGCTCCCCCCTGGGTTTCCGATCACTGTCAGTGGTAGGGGGCTTCTTCCTGCTTTCCCTTTCGCCTCCCTGCATTGTGCCTACATATGCAAATTAGCCGCCATCTTGTTGGCAGTTAACTGCCAATCTTAGTTGGCAGTTAATGTGCATATAGCCCTGATTAGCCAATGAAAACGGTATCGCCGTACGCCAATTACCATTTTTCTCTTTTATTAGTGTAGATAGAATTCTTTAATGTTGGAAGTGAGAAACAACTTTCTAAACATGATATCAGACCAATGAAAATCATAAAAATGACTGACAGATTTGATGACCCTTTGTTTTTGGTTAATCCTTACCAGAGGATATTTTTCCATTGATTTTTTTTTTAAAGAGAGTGAAAAGGAGTGACGGAGGGAAGGAGGGAGGGAAGGAGGGAGGGAAGGAGGGAGACACATAGATGCAAGTGAGAGATATCCATTGGTTGCCTCCCCCATATGCCCCAGCCAGGGCCAGGAATGAACCTGCAACCCAGGTACATGCCCTTGACTGGAATTTGAACTTGAGACCCTTTGGTGCATGGGCCGACTCTCCAACCATTGAGCAGCACCAGCCACTTTTTTTAAAAAGTAAAATTCTATATGGCAAAGGGTACCAATAAAACACAAAAAAACCTAATAAACTGTAAAACATGACAGGCAAGAGGATAATATCACACATACATATACATATATGTGTATATATGTATAGACATATATGACCTTATACATAACATATATCTATATACCAATATTAAGTTCTCACCAGCCAAAAAAAAGATAATTACCCGAGAAGTAAAATATGCAGAAGATTAGACTTTTCATAAATGAGAACTAACAAATAGCCAGTAATAAAAGATATTCCACTTCACCAATAAAAGAAATCCAAATTAAAGTAAGACCTTTTTTGACAAATCATAAATCATATTGGCAAAACGTTGATGATGCCTGCACTGGTGCAGTTTCGGAGCAGAGGCGTTTTTATGTGCTATTGGTGGAAACTGGGTATGGCCTTATCAGATAGCAAGCTTTATCAATTTTTAAAATATGTACTACATTTTAATTTTATAATTAAAATGTCATAGAAAAGACACTTCCACTTTGAGAATTAAAAACAGAAGGAAAGAAAGAAGAAAGCCCAGTTTTGTGTTCCCTGGGCGTCCCCCCTGTGCCATGTTCTAATTATGAACCTGCATCTTCTCGACACCCTGCTGGCCTTGTCTTCAGTAAGCTGTGCTCGTCCTGGCTCTCCTCTAACCTGCAGCCCTGCAGCAAAAGTGTCTGCCATCTACTCTTTTCTTCCCTCTCTCAACAGGTATATCCTTGAGGACCTTGCTTTTAGGCCTGCTGTTCCTCTCCCTCAACTCCCAGATTTTATACCAAGATCACTTTTTTTGTAATTCCACCTACCAGCCATATACAGGCTCTGAAATCTATCTCTACCCTTCACACCTATGTTTCGAGTCTTCTCATATTTCAGCAACATTATACGGCTGCCAAATTACCAGTGTCATGTTGAGAGACAGCCAGAAAAAAATTTAAGACCCCCCAGGGTACTCAATATTTGCCATTCCTTATTAGTGTTTTTGTTTGGTCCTAGACTCCATCATCTAAGAAAGCTATGGGAGTACTTGATGAGAGCTTACTAGATAGCCAAGAAGACAATTTGAAGGTTAGAGAATTTATGGGTAAAGCAGAAATTGCCTTTTCCTGAGAAAGAGAAAGCTGATAAGACATTACATGGTTCTGAGTATATATGAAAAATTCTAACGAAACTGACAAGTCACTTTTCTGCACCTCCAATTGGGGGTCGGTGGGGTGGGTAGTTATTAGTTTAAGTTTTTGGCTACATACAGCAGTGCATAGCCAAATGAGTACCTAAAAAACACCAAGAAAGACAGAGCAGTTAATTTCCCTCCATTCACTGTTATGGTTGGCACCATAACTCTGGCTCTGTCACTAGATAATGTCTACTACCTTGGTGAGGTGAAATACAGACTGAATTACATTCCACAAAATATATGGATAGAAAATTTTATGTTATATATATTTTATCAGAATAAGAAATGCTTTACCAAAACCAAAATATTTGAAAACTGCTGGAAACATACAAATGGGCAGGTTATTAAGTTAAAAACCCGCCCTGGCCAATGTGGCTCAGTTGGTTAGAGCATTGTCCTGTACACTGAAAAGTCATAGGTTTGATTCCTGGTTAGGGTACATACCCAAGCTGCAGGCTCAAACCCCTGTTGGGGTGCATATGGAAGGCAATTGATCAATGTTACTCTTTCACGTCAATGTTTCTCTCTCTCTGCCTCCTTCTCTCCTCTCTCTCTCTGAAACCAATAAAAACATGTCCTCGAGTGAGGATTAAAAAAAAAAAAAGATTCATATAATTTTTTAAAACAGATAAAGAGACGCATTTAATATATGTTTTGGATTACTAAACATGGACTGGCAATAGAAAAGTGCTGAACCAACTAGGCTCCTGAGGTAAGGAAAAATTTCCTTGCAGTGAGAGCCACCATGGCCAAAGAGGATGGTAGGGATGGTTCCTTTACCTGAAGGTCAAACACCAGTTGAGAGTCTTAGAAATGAGAAAAATAATTTTTTAAAAATTAGTATTAAAAACAACTATTTACTGAGCCTATTTTGGGCCAGACACTGTGCCCAGTACTCATATATGTGCTATGCCATCTAACCCTCCACAACAGACCCCATAAAGGGTGTGGCTATTCCTGGTGGGTGTGTGTGTGTGTGTGTGTGTGTGTGTGTGTGTGTGTTTTGTTCTTAATCCTCACCTGAGGATATTTTTTCCATTGATTTTTATTTTAGGGAGAGTGGAATGGATGGAGGAGAGAGGGAAGGAGGAGGGGGGAGAGAGAGAGAGAGAGAGAGGGAGAGAAACACTGATGTGAGAGACACATGATTGGTTACCTCCCGAATGTGCCCCAACCAGGGCTGGGGATCAAACCTGAAACCCAGGTACATGCCCTTGACAGGAAATCAAACCTGAGACACTTAAGTGCACAGGCTGACACTCTAACCACTGAGAATCACTGACCAGGGCTATTCCTGATTTTTTTTTTTTTTTTTTACTGGTATAGAAAAACGAGTGCTCAGAAAGGCACAACTTTTCTAAGATCACAATGCCAGTATTAGATGAAACCAGGATTTGAGAAGAGCTCTCTAACTCCATAGCCCATGGTTTTTCTACTACAAAATGCTAATTTGCATGCAGTCCAGCCTGGATTCAGAGAGGGCTGGGTAATCTCACACTCCCCAGTTCACAGAGCACCTCTCCTTTTGTGAATATATTTGATGTACTCTTTCATCAATACATGACACTCATAGCTTCTAGAATTAAACTCAAAATTCAGTTTTCTAAAGAAAAAAACAGAAAGTAGCCTTTGCAAACAGTACAAAACCACTTACCACTCCAGAGAGTTTTCCAGCCGTGATGTGCATTTTAACAAACACATGGATTAAAAGTACCAATGAAAATATATACATATCAACGTTAAAGCAGTCTCTCTTCATTACCCAGTCAGTGCCCTGACCCCATAAATCCTGTGGTAACATTTATAGAGTACCTACTGCACACAAGGTCATAACCTGAGTACTGTGTAAGAATACTAAAAGATTAGAATGTATACTCGATTCCAAAAGCTTGTCATTTTAGTATCAGAGGCAGGACAAACATATGAAGGCCACTGAAGAATGAAAGTGACATGCAAATGTTATAATGCAAACAGAATACTGGTATGCTAAAGAAATAAAGAATTTATATGTGCCTAGTGAAGCTAGAAGAAGTGTATTTAGCACATTGTTTAGGTAGTCAATAAATGACTGTGAAGATAAGAAGCACCAAGTATAAGACATCCTTGAATAATCAACAGGGACTTATTCTTAGGTTCATTTTTAAATACTACCAAAATTCCAAACATTACAAAAGGCAGAGTTTATCACTGAACTCAGTAATTAGCATAATATGTTAAAGTAATTATAAATATATTTAAATTTTTTAAACAAATATATCAAGGTTTCTTCCTTTTCTTGTTAACACTTTCTCTAAACCACTTTGTCTCAGTTTTTCTTGACCAGAGTTGGGAGCCAGCTATACGAAGACAAAAACTAGCATCACGAATATGGCCAGGCTCTACACGTATAAAAGCTATACCAACAAAGGCAAGGCCACCCAGGAGAGACAAAGTAAGGAAAGGGGAGCATAAATAATACACATTGATAAATAAAGAAAAGTATATTTTCTAAAAGCCAGAGACCATAACTGAGGGCATGTTTTAAGATGGGTAAAGTACACAGACTCTGTCATGACTGGTTTTATATTCACTATGATTTGTTCTGGGAATCATGTTCCTACGATTTCAAATTAAATACAAGCACACGGTCCTTCGGTGCACATCAGACGCTTTGGCTGTTATACTGCTTATTTTTCAATCCAATACAATAGTAATAAACTGAGTCAATGCAGACTCGATCATGTCCCCCACGTCAGGGCCCCTCTGTCACTCTCGAAGTATCCCTAGGCAGCTCTGAGATATAGAATCTTCACTCAATTTCTTGTCCTTCTCATTTTAACCCATTCAAAACTCCTCTGATAAAAGAGCAACTGCCAGATCTTAGACACTTTAGTCCCTTCGGGGAAATGAAATTGATTTTCTTCATTTTCACACAAGAGGATCCCAGGATAACAATATTGTGTCTGGTCATACCATAATAAAAAAATGTAGGCAACATTCTTTACTATACCAGAGGCTGAAAGGTTTTGTGAGTTCCTGTGGTGGAAGTGAGAATTCAGCCTGATTTTGACAGGTCATGAGTTTAGTAAGTATAAGAGTGTCTTCAGAACAAGAGAGTAAGTGCTGTGGGGCATCCACCTGCTCTGAATGAGCCACAATGGAAGGTCAATCGAGGTTACAGGTGAGAGTGAGGAGGGAATTGGGTAAGGGGTCAGCTCCACATTCTCCCTAGTTTACACCTTTGATGTCCCTTCCCTTCTCTTGCCTCACCACACCAAATGAACCTGCCTTTGATCCTTTGACTCTAAGGTAAAGAATATCTGCAGGCAATTTCCAAGGGGAAAATTATAACAGAAACTACACAATTTGGGGAACCTTTAACTACTTTTCTCAACTCCCAATTTCATTATTTGTTTAGGTTTTACAGAATTTCATTTTAAAAAGTTTAAAATATGGCTTATACCTAAAGAAAGAATATGAAATATTGGGACAATACTTTATCAGTACTTTTTAAGACAAACTAACATGGACTGCAACACATCACAACAATAGAAGCTAAGGTGCTCTGAGGAAGGGAGGTTGTGAGCCTGGAGCCCCACCTGCTGAGCCTCCCTTGCCCCAAGCCCACTAGAAACACTGACTGTCAAATGCCATGGATATTCACTGACCTAGAAAAAGAACACAGATATTCAGAATATGCACAATGGCATCAAAAAATCTCCTTGTGCCCTGAGGACTGCCGGAGAAGTCTCCAGAAACACTCTCATGGCTTCTGTGGGAAGAATGTACCGCCTGACAATAACTGCTTTCACGGTAAAGCATGCAGTTCAGAAAGTATTTCCACTCCTCAGTGATCCTGTCCCTTCAAATTCCTTTATCTGTCTACTACATAAAAACAGCACAAAATACTTTGGCTAAACAGTTCCACAGCACACTCTAAATATTAAATGCCTAATTTTCCATAGTTTCTCTAAGGTTATGTTGGAATGTATTTGTTAGCTGATACTCTAAAAAACTCTTCTATAAGACCAAAAATGTAATCTGTTTCTTGTCAAAGCCCAAATCTCCTTGAATAAACAACAAAATCATTTATTATACATGAGAACTAACCTGCAGACACGGGCTGGAAAATATAACTTTTGCCAAGAACGACACAGATACTGTGAATGATCAATCACTCTGATCCAATCAAGTTCATCCATGGACACTTCAATGAAGTATGAATAAGACCTATGAGTCAAAAGGAAAAAGGCAGAAAAAAGGACCATATTAAAATAACAATACAAAGGGCAAGAGCAGGATGGAGAGGTCAATGGGGGGAAAGGGAGATGTCTATAATACTTTCAACAATAAAGATAAAATTTTTAAAAATTAAATTAAAAATTAAACAATAAATAAAATAACAATACCAAGTTATCTATATATATATATATAAAAGCCTAAGTGACCATTCCACTGGTAGCTATGATGCGCATTGACCACCGTCAGCAGATGCTCAACACACAGGCATGGAACATGGAACAGACTAATGAATCTCAGAGGAAAAGGGGGAGGGGGAAGGGGAGAGAGCAGGAAGAGATTAACAAAATATTTTCTATGCATACTAGAGGCCTGGTGCATGGACTCGTGCACCAGTGGGGTCCCTCGGCCTGGCTTACGCCCTCTCGCAACCCGGGACCCCTCGGGGGATGTCAGACTGATTGCTGCAGGCCAGGCCAAGGGACCCCACAGGTGCACGAATCTGTGCACCAGGCCTCTAGTACTTTAATAAAACATTAACAGTCACACAAAAAACACAATCTTCACAAATTACATTTTCTACATAATAATCAAATGTGGATAATGATGAAATCTATATAGATCCCCTATTATAGCATTCACCACAATGTACTAAAATTTTCTCTCGGCATGTATGTCTACTTTAGTAGATCACAAGCTGCTTAAGAACAAAGATCATGCCATATGTATTTCCATATACCCAGGCTCTAGCACAGTGCTTGACACATAGGCATGGAAGACATTTGTTCCTTTTCAAACAGAGCCAGGATGGCCTGCTCACACCATATCTGCAGATTAATAAGGCCATGACAAAGACAGGACAGAATATAGAATTTAGGTGTGCCTTCTCCTTCTACCTTCCCAGCCTGGGAGCTCAGTCCTGCACTCTCAGGAGGAAAGCCAACTGGAGTGTTTCTCCACAGAGGCCAGCTGATCGCCTCCTCCCTCCCAGCCTCCTACCATCCCACACATACGTGCAGCCAGCAGAAAAATAAATGACCTGGGTGAAGAGATAATACATGTTTCTTTTGGGTACAACTTAAAATTTGGCAGCTAATAACCTGGTAGTAATGAAAATAGCCTATCACCCTCCCTTAGTCAGCTACACCGAACCACTGCATGCTAGTCCCAGATTGAACAAATCTATATTCCCCTGTCATGAGCCAAATTTAAATTTGAGATGCAGTTATTACTTGTTCTGTAATATCAACAGGAACAATCTGAGAAGATTTAGGTGACCATAAATGTCAGCCTGCAACCAACAGTTGTGACCAGAAAAGGTCAGCTTATTTTGTCATCCCTCATTTTCTGCTGTCCTCTCCCTCCCATTCATTTTATCGCTCAGTCTCAAACTGGTTATAACCTTTTATTGAACCTCTCTGGGTTATCAGAAATGCAGGATATAATTTTACAACACATGTCAGAATCATTTTTGGTTAAGATTCTGAATTTTTCACCTTTGCTTAGAATGATAACAACTTCTGTGAGAAAAGAATGGCTATGTGGTAAACTTAAGTCCCCCGTGAATGTAACGCAAATAGTAAAACCAAGTGGCCTATAAATACTTAATATCATGGAAACAATGATAGCTACTTTCAGTTTCAGCATACTCATGTTTTATTATTTTTATACTAATTTCACTACTAATGAGAATATGTAAAGCTTTTATAACAGTGCATACTACATAACAGTAATGAAAGTGCTATATGTTATTATTATTATACTATTATTAATCACTCTTAGAAATGACATGTGAATTACCTCCATTTTGCCAACTAAACACCATGTTATATCCAACAAGATATGTATCAGAAATATTCTTAATTTAAAAAAACAGACAGCGATAACTTCGGGACCTCAAAGACCCATGTATGGGAGATGCTGACTCCCACTTCATAGAGCTTCCCTCATTCTTGGCTCAAATGGCCTAAAAGGCCAGGATGGTGGCCAATGGTGCTAACGAGAGAAATGAACTAACCTGCAAGATTTGCAGGGTAGCCCAGCCGGGATGGCTCAGTGGTTGAGCGTTGACCTATGAGCCAGAAGGTGACGGTTCAATTCCCAATCAGGGCACATGCCAGGTTGGCGAGCTCAATCCCCAGTGCGGGACATGCAGGAGGCAGCTAATCAATGATTCTCTCTCATTATTAATGTTTCCATCTTTCTCACTCTCTCTCTCCCTTCCTCTCTAAAATCAATAAAAAATATATTTAAAAAGTTAAAAAGATTTGCAGGGTATCATCACCATTACTATTAAGCCCTTCATGCCCAGACTCAAAGAGGCATGAGTAGGGCCTAAGAGACTCTCTGCACATCAGTTTTCTGGAATGTAGGGTTTAGGTTAATGATAAGCAGCAATGAGAGAGACAGTTCAGGTCTTGGTCACCCATACTGCTCTGGAACTTTGGCCATCATGGCTGAACCCTAGAAACCACAGTGGGTAAAGGTATCAGAAAGGCTAGAAGGAAGACAGAACCTTGAAGCTATTGCCAAACTGGGTGGATTCTACCAAATTTTCTTCACAAATTTCTTTTCTTTTGAAGATGATATTTATCGACACCCTAAAAAACATTTTTTTCATCTATACGATAAAATGCATTTATTGTTATAACATCCGAAAGTACAGAATCAAGTAAATAAGTAATGAGAAACGCATAGGGTAGAATACCAGATAACCATATAAAGCAGGGGTCCTCAAACTATGGCCCGCGGGCCACATGCAAATACAAATATTGTATTTGTTCCCGTTTTGTTTTTTTACTTCAAAATAAGATATGTTCAGTGTGCATAGGAATTTGTTCATAGTTTTTTTTTAAACTATAGTCCAGCCCTCCAACGGTCTGAGGAACAGTGAACCGGCCCCCTGTTTAGAAAGTTTGAGGACCCCTGATATAAAGTAACATTTTAGGGGAATATTTTTAAAGGAGAGGATATTCACAATGTGTTCATTAAAAAGTGAAGTTAACCCAGCCAGTGTGGTTCAGTGGCTGAATGTTGACCTATGAACCAGGAGTTCACAGTTCGATTCCCAGTCAGGGCACATGCCCGGGATTGGAGGCTCGATTCCCAGTAGGGAGCAAGCAGGAGGTAGCCGATCCATGATTCTCTCATCATTGATGTTTCTCTCTCTCCCTCTAACTTCCTCTCTGAAATCAATAAAATTATATCTAATCTAATAATAGACAAACAGGGTAATTGACCGTACTTTTGCTACGCCTCCCATTGGCTAATCAGCATATGTAGGCTCCAACTGGCAGAGCGAAGACTGAAGGTGAGCCGGAGCCGCGAAGACGGAAGATGGAAGGCGGCTCCACCCGGGGCCGCGAAGACAGAGGACGGAAGGCGGCTCCGGCCGGAGCGAAGGCCTGGGTCCTGGGGGCCGGAGGAAAACCAGTGCCGGCAGCCAGGAGAAGGGAAGGCCTATTGCACGAATCTCTTCATGCAACAGGCCTCTAACATATATATATATATAATATATATATTATATTATATATATAAAATATATATATATATTATATATATATTTTAAGTGAAGTTAGCTTTTTACACATCTAATCTATATTTTGTAAAACTATATGGTTTCACTGGTTTCTGTTTTGTGTATGTGTGAGAGATACTATGCATAACAAAAACACTAATTAGATATATACAGATTAATAATGGGTGGTGAGATCACTAGCAATTTTTATTTCTTTGTGATTTTCTATGGTCTATGTTTTCCACACAAAAACCATATTCATTACTTTGATAAGCAGAAAAAGCAAAAAAAAAGGGGGGGGGATTAAAGGAATAAACCCTTTAACTCTTTCCTCAGAACAAAACTTTAAGAGAAATAGCCAAGTGATCACAAAGAAATAAATCATCAAATCGGTAAAACCAAAGCAGACGACCACACAGTTAAGTCATCTTACTCAAACACAACATTCGTTTCTCTCCAAGTCAGACTCACCGGCTATCTCGGTCCCACAGGAGTATCCGTATGTGATTGATAATGGATGGCTGACCTAGCTTAATCTCAATGCCAGAACGGCAGTCATCATCAATTGGATGCCTGGAAAATCCATGGTCCAAATCATAATTTTGAGTATCACCATCTAGTAAGGCAGATTTCAGCTCCCCCTTTACAACCTGGGCTCCATACTTCATAGTTGCAATGTTTTCTTCTGGTACTAAAGTTAAAAATACAAAAAAGCAAGGTTAATGGTTAGTTATGAAATTACTCTGTAACTTGGGGGGAAAAGCAAATTCTAGGATTCTAGTATGTATATTTAATTTAAAATGGCAGAGACAAGCTTATGAAAATAGAAGATATGCAATGTCTATGAGGATTGAATTTAATGGCACCATCACAGCCACAAACTACTTGGAACTAATGTTATTAAGAAAAAGTTGATAATACTAGAAAAAACACATGTCCTAGCACCAACAATCAGCTCTGCTCAGTTCCTTCTATTAGCAGATTCAATTTAATATGTACTAGACAAAAACAGCATGTTAGACAAGCATGTCAAACTCAAGGCCCACAAACAATACTTTTTGTGGCCCAGCCAATATAAAGGTATCTAAGAAACGTTTTAATAAAAATTTCCTAACTTAATTTTTACAATGTCCTGTTATACATAATTATTAACAACAAACTACAACGTTCGCTAATGACTGATGACTATAATCGTGTTGCATTCATTTCCCGTATGCGCCTTACGCGCAGGCGCACCATTTCTCTCCACTAATAGTAGCAGCAAATATTTTAGCAGCGATTGCCATGCCATTAGTTTTGTACTGACTTGTTTGGTGTGCGCAACAAGAAATATTTCGCTTTTGGAGAACAAGAAAAATAGGTTTACTTGTGTTACGCTTATTAATTTGTGCAGTTATTTAGTATCTGGTAAGTTAATGTTCAAGAAAAAATATTAATTTTTATTAAAATGTTCTATTATTTTGTTAATGATTACTCATTAATTTCAGCCCTTTGTATTCAGCATGTCTCTATCGAAATAAACCTATTTTTCTATGAAAACTGAAGCTTTTGTTTGTTTGCAGCCCACATAAACTTAAACCTGTTTATTTAGCCCGTGTTAGCCTTTGAGTTTGAAATGCTTGATCTAAGATGACCTATACCTGCCACCTGGACTGAGCACAATGTATAAAGTAGAGCAGACAAATCAGACATCTCAATAAATGACAGAAAAAGAGAGGTTCCAATACAACAGAGCTATTGGTCATACATGGATGAGCTAAATCAATCAATCTAGCTGAAAAACAAAAATATATCTAAAACAAGATATATTTTTTTCACTTGAGTATTTTTAAAAATGAAAATTCAGATAGTCTGTCATCAAAGTCAGTATTGTGGTTATAATTAAACACTCTCCCTTTTCCAACAGTAGATTTATTAAGTGTCCACTGTCCTTGAGACTCTGAAGTCCTCTATGCACACTTTGCTTCACAGATCTGGAACCCATACTCCAGGAACTAACATTCTAAAACCGACACTCTCCATGGAGAGACCTGAGGCAGCATAGAGTAGACATCAAGAGCTTGAGCTTCAAAGTCAGAGTTTAAATAGTGGGGCTCCACCTTTAACCAAGTGTATCACTTTGGGAAAGTTACCTTCTCTGAACTTAAATTTCTCCATAGGGCAGTATCTATCCCCCAGGTGTTTCCATTTTTTGTTTTTGTTTCAAGGATTAAATGAGATGGTGTTTGCAAAGCACATAGTCAACTCTAAGAAAAGACTGCTATTGTTATTATGAGCCATAATTTTTAAAGCAACAATAAGAGAACTAAGCAAGTTTACACACAGTAAATACTAGTAAATAGTGAAGCCTCATAGTATGTATACATCTGGGCTATGTGATTTGAATAGACTCAAGTATGAGCCATAATTAGGTTCTTAGGGAAAGGGAGTAATTCATTATTGCAGCTCACTTGGAAAATGCGGAGTTTAAAAAATTTTTCAAATGAAGACAGGTACGAGAATGACTCTGGGAGACACTAAGTGCAACTGGAATGCAATTGGGATGGGTTTAGTTAAGTTGCAAAGACTAAGGCAACTCAGACACAAAACAAACAAAACCTAGTCCCGCTCAACTTCTTACCACCAGAAGTTTAAGTGCCTCAGATTTATAACTTCTTAAATTCTATTAGCTCATGGTAATCATACATATTCTTCATATTTATTTTTCATAGACTTTAGGACCAGCTCAGTGAACTAGACAGAAAGGCCTGCATTCTGACGCCTCCAATCTAGAGATGAAGCACTTTATAAAGCAAGCAAACAAACAAAAGTTTCAAATTTGTGCTTTTCAAATATCAATGATGTGCAACTAGTTGGTAAGAAGAAACCTGAATAATCCCTTATTGCTGGGCATGAGAGGTGGGTCCAAAGTCTGCTGCTACCGACCACTGAAACCACCTCCTCCAGTTCTGACACCACTAGTCAGGGCTAAGACAACAAAAGGGGGAACTCAAGCTTTCAGATTCAGAAACTGCATTACCCTTTGATTTTCTCTAAACATAAGTTTCTTCACTTATCAAGCTAGGAATAACATACTAGGCACAAGAGTTTCAAGGGACTGTGACAAAAGGTCTAAAATTGAAATGAAACTTCTACCAGAAGTCTAAGTTGTCTTTTAAAGTTTATTTCAAGAGTGCTTGAGAACTTTTCTAACTGTTTTTGATATAGATTCCCCAAAAGTATCTTTCATTTCAAAACAGGCAACATTTACAGTGGCAATTCTCTCATGGTAACTATAATCAGAGTAACTCACAGGATAAAAATACAAAACCTATGGCTAAATGATAAATTTAACACAAAAGGTAAACATGACAAAATCCAAATCATAATAAAATAATTCAAACCATAAATATTCTTATTATTTATATTTGTCTATCAGTAGAGAAAAAAAGCTCTCAAAAATACAGGGTAAGAGATTAAAGGAGCTGGTAGATAACAATAATAGCTTTCTTTATATTTGTCATTTTTTATGCATTTTATAAGCATTTAGGGGAAAAGTTAAGTTTTGAAGTTTCACAGCTAGGCAGAAACAAGCCAATTACTAGAACAGGGGTGGGCAAACTTTTTGACTCGAGGGCCACAATGGGTTCTTAAACTGGACCGGAGGGCCGGAACAAAAGCATGGATGGAGTGTTTGTGTGAACTAATATAAATTCAAAGTAAACATCATTACATAAAAGGGTACGGTCTTTTATTTCAATAGTTTTAGTAGTTTGCCCACGGCTGTATTAGAAAGAAAAACTAAGGAGAAATGGAGCAGGACCTGCCCCTAGCTACATAATGCCAAAATCTGAGTGGTGCTGGGTTAGTTGACTTTGTTTTTCTTTCCCTCCTTACATTCTTAGCCATCCTTTATTGAACTCTCTGTTACATTTAGGCTGAGGCCATTGCTCACCCCTGATGGATCATTTGAATTCACACTCAGCTCTCTGCAGACTGCAATCTCTTTTCCAGATTCTGTCCCCTAAATCATCTTCTACTCCCTGAAGAATGATGGACCCTCCCTCCCAACAAGTATATCATCACATATGACTTTCTTGACAACTCCTGTCTCATCTTAACTTTTCCGTTATCTCCACTCTCTGTAGGCCTCCTCCTTTCCACAAGGCACAACACTGGTCCTTAAACATCACAAAACAGAAACAGAAAATAATCCAGGCTGGAGACTCTATTGAAGAACACTGGCCTCACAAGTCAGATCAGCACTTTGGTTCCAGCTTGTGCATCAATTTCACTCAGTAACTTTACATATCAAGATCAAAGAATGGAAACAGACAGCTCTAGCTGGTTTGCCTCAGTGGATAGAGTGTAGGCCTGTGCACTGAAGGGTCCCCAGTTGGATTCCAGTCAAGGGCACATGCATGGGTTATGGGCTAAATCCCCACTAGGGGGCGTTTAGGAGGCAGCCAATCAATGATTCTCTCTCATCATTGATGTTTCTATCTTTCTCTCCCTTCTCTTCCTCTCTGAAATCAATAAATATATGTATTTTTTAAAAACTGAAGTGTTTTTTTTTAAAAAAAGAATCTATATACATAAAAGGCTAATATGCTAAGTGTCCCCTCAGGAGTTCAACCGGGAGACCAGGATTTCAATTGCTCACTATGATATGCACTGACCACCAGGGGGCAGCGCGGAATGAAGGGAGGCCCCGGCAGGCGGCGGGAAGGCCCAGATTGGCCCTGATCGCTGGCCAGGCCTAGGGACCCTACCCCATGCATGAATTTCGTGTACCGGGCCTCTAGTGGAAACATATAAGAGCTGAAAAGGACCTTCATCCTATTAATTTAAAGAAAAAAAATTCCTAAGCAGCCTTCTATGTGCTGGTCATTGTGCTAGACTCAGCCCTCTAGCAACTCACCACTTAACAGAGATAAGAGTTCCTATCAGATATGAACTGCCACACAGAGGAATACTCAGTAAAAATGACTTGTGAACTCCCTAGTTTACAGATGAAAATACTGTAAACTATAGTTCGGAAGATACAATAATAACAGAAGTCAAAGAGTTTCAAAAGTATTAATGACTCATTTTTGTTATTGCTGTCTTTATGTGATAGGTGAGACAAGTTTTAAATTCTAGTTTAAAAGGAAGGGATGAATTCATTGTCATTTTATTCAGCACTATGCTAGGTGCTGGAATAACAAGTGAAAAGATATAATTCCAGTCCTCAAGAAGCTCAGTCTAGTAGGAGTCTAGGCCAAAAAGCAACAACTAAAATATTACAGTGACAAACTCATTAGTCTGAGTTACTGGAAACTGTGGGAATAGGTACATGTTACCATGTACCTACAGCACAGATTTAAACACACACACATTTATATATTAATCAATAACTTAGCGGTCCTATGAACAGAGTGACTTTTACTCAATAAAAAAATCCTGAGGATGGAAGTTGTAATATAAATCCTGCTATAAACATAAAGAAACAAGAATTTACTGTTCTCTTTCCCAACGTCTAAAACCTGAAATAAGCAAAACAAAGTATAACTTAGTCTGAATAGAAAAAGCACTAACTTTCAAGGCAGAAATAAGTATCTCTACAGCTAAGACAAAACTAAACATTAAGAGAATGGTCTGAGTACAAGTAGCTTAAATACCCTAAAGGAAAAAATATTATCATTAAAAGTTAATTCCCTTTCCCCCAGATGCTCATCATTATATATGTACAAAATTAGTCTAAACCAGCTTCCCTGAAAGATTAACCATCACTGGTGAGTTAAAACATCCTTTGGGTCCTCTTTTTTTTTTTTTAAGAGGGTAAATAGTGCTATAATTTGGTAAAAAACCCTCCAAGATATGCAGCTCTAAGAATTAAACCCCTCAGCAACCAATATTCATGAACTAAAAAAAAAAAGAGAAAAATGATATTAATCCCTAGTCTCAAGATAAGAACCTCTCTACAATTCATGAAAAGTCCCCAAAGACAAAGAACCCAAACCCAAGAAAGAACAAAAAAACAAACAAGTTGTCCAATGATTTCAAAATAAGCAGAACTATTGTTCCAGAACAATCATCTCAGGAACAGTTCTGAAACTTTAGACCCTTTTTTTCCTAACAATAAAGAAATCTATTGAAAGAATTAATGATATAAATGTTTGGATAACATTACTTAGAAAATAACTTATTTTTTACAATCTGATGGGAAACTGATATGCTTCCTTAGTAGTTATACTATTGATTTTACTATTCATGTAATTTAAAAGTCAGAAAAACAGACCGCTACTTAATCATTTCTCAAGTTTAGAAGTTAGATAACATATTCCCAAACATTTGTATAATCTCTTCCTTGAGTTCCCACTGAATTATTCCAAAATAAATAGCTTAAAATTAAAGAGGAATAATTGCATATGTCATTCCAGAACCAAGTATCCCTCAACTGGTTGAATTACTCCCTTTCATGGTAATTTCATGAGTTTATTACAACCCAGGTCTGACAACTATATGAGCAGCTGATCAATTCCAAGCTACCAGTAACTATGTGAAACGTCCTAAGCACTTCCATATTCCTGCAGCAATGTCTGAGGCCTAGCCCTATAACGAACCCAGATACCAGGCTCTATCAGCACCTCAAATCAAAACTAGGGCAAGAAGGAGGAAAAAGGAGTTTATGTAAGAGGATCCAACAATGAGAATTCAGAAAGTCTAAAATTAGGCCCTGGCCAGGTAGCTCAGTTGGTTAGAGCATCATCCCAATACACCAAGGTTGCAGGTTCCAATCAGAGCACATACAGTAAATCACCCAGTGAATGTATAAATAAGTAGAACAACAAATCTCTCTCTTTCTCTCTCTCCTCTCTCTCTCTCTCTCTCTCTCTCTCTCTCTCTCTCTCTCTCTCTCTCTCTCTCCCCCCTCCCTCCTTTGCTCACTTCTTCCTCCTTTCCTCTTTCTAAATCAATAAAATTACTTATCTTGTTACCCTCTGCCTCCCATTCTCCCACACCTTACCTAGTACTATTCTCTAGCACCTCCGAATCCCTTCCTGGACCTCTCCAAACCTGTTCCCTGCAGCTACCATACTATTTCTCAACTACCTTTCACTCCAATTCACACAGCAGTCAATATATTGTTTTTATTTATTAAGAAAAAGCACCACATAAGTATTGGAAATGCTACATACATGTTTAGCTATTATTATTGTTATTTAGAATCTCTATGTTCATGCTGCCTAAAATAATAAGTACATAGCATGTAGTTACCATTGACTTGTTAGAGAAAGAAGAAAAAGTTTTGAGGAAAATATCTATTTCTTACACTCTAGGGAACAGCTGGAGAAATTTGTCCAAGGATGGCAAGAAATACCTATTTGGGAATCTATAATGGCTATGCAATCTCAGGAGGACGACAGGGAAAGGCATTCCATAGGGAGCATATATACCTGTGCTATAGTTTCATAGCTGAGACTGTCACACGATGCAAACAAAACTTTTGCTGAGATTAAAACGAACAGGTACTTACTGAGCATGCCTCTGTAATTGAGGTCCATATCCCGGCTCTCTGATCGAACTTTAATAGCATCCAGAATGGCATCAGGAGACAGCAGTCCCGAAGGCCTCACAACATTGAGCAGTTCGGTGAGGCTCATCAGAGGCAAACGCACAGCCTGCATGATTTCTGCATGATTCTCCTTTAAATTGTGCTTACACCAGTTGAACAAGGCTAGAAAAATATCTTTTTCGGGAGCTGCAAATGAATCTCTTAATACGATGTTTAAAAGTGCTGTCTGAAAAGGATAACAAGAACAAATTCCAGTTATTATGGAGCTCAACCATGTGCAGTATCCAACAGAACTGCAAGCATCAGTTATATATAAACAATTAATTCTCTTTGACCATCTTCTGTCCATATTCTATGCCATGTACTTTCTTGCACATGGCTGGGTGAATACCTATAGGCATACTGTACCACTACCTCAAACATCCAGTCTTTCCTACACATCTGCATCGACCCTATATAATAAAAGACAAAAAGGGTAATTAACTGTACCTTCGCTATGCTTCCCATTGGCTAATCAGGGCGATATGCAAATTAACTGCCAACAAAGATGGCGGCCGCCGCACAGCTGAAGCGAACATGAGGTTTGCTTGCTCCAGTGATGGAAGAAGCCAAGGCACCCACCTGCCAAGGCCCGGCTCTGAGCTCCAGAAGCAACAATGTTTCAATTATAGAAGCCAAACAAACCCCAGATACCTGCTTTCAGCTAGCCGCAGCTTCAGAGCTGGGAGCGCCAGTGACGGCAACAATGTTTCAATTATAAAAGGTAAATAAATCCCAGAATAAAAAAAAAAAGAAAAGAAAAAAAGGAGAGGCTGGGCACTTCAGTCGCCCGCCAGCCTGAAAACGGCCCTCAGGCCCTCACCCAGACTGGCCAGGCACCCCAGTGGGAACACCCACCCTAAAGGGGGTGTGGCCAGCCTGAAAACAGCCATCAGCCCCTCACCCAGACTGGGCAGGCACCCCAGTGAGGACCCCCACCCTGAAGGGGGTGTGACCAGCTGCAAACAGCCATCAGCTCCTCACCCAGGCTGGTCAGGCACCCAAGCGGGACCCCCACCCTGATCCGGGACAACCTTCAAGGCCGGGTTTGGCTGTGCACCAGGCCTCTATCCTATATAGTAAAAGGGTAATATGCAAACTGACCCTAACAGCAGAAAGACTGGGAATGACTGGTCACTATGACACACACTGACCACCAGGGGGCAGACGATCAATGCAGGAGCTGCCCTCTGGTTGTCAGTGCG
The DNA here is from genome assembly GCF_964212035.1 of Myotis nattereri. Lineage (NCBI taxonomy): Eukaryota > Metazoa > Chordata > Mammalia > Chiroptera > Vespertilionidae > Myotis > Myotis nattereri. The sequence continues at coordinate 11,299,116 of NC_138081.1, forward strand.
CTCTCACATGGGGAGCTCCGCTCAGCCACAAGCCAGGCTGATGGCTGCCAGTACAGCGGTGGTGGTGGGAGCCTCTCCTGCCTCCTCAGCAGCGCTAAGGATGTCTGACTGCAGCTTAGGTCTTCTCCCTGCTGGCAAGTGGACATCCCCCGAGGGCTGCTGAGCTGCCAGAGGGATGTCTGATTGCCAGCTTAGGCCCAATCCCCCGGGAGCAGGCCTAAGCCAGCAAGTGGTCATCCCCCGAGGGGTCCCAGACCACGAGAGGGCACAGGCCGGGCTGAGGGACGCCTCCCCCCACCCAGTGCACAAATTTTTGTGCACCGGGCCTCTAGTCTTTTAATAAAACAAGAAGAAAAACATCAATGTGAGGAGCTGTCTTTCCATACATGTTTTTCAAGAGATACATCTAGCATTTAAAATTCAAAATCTTTTCTTTCACAGTATTACTGCGCTATCATTATTTTTGGTCCTCAGATTTTCAGACTGACCCCCAGCAACACTGGTGCAGCCCTCAAAGACCTTATCTCTAAAAATAAAGTAGGGTAATAAAAATCATAGTTTAAACTCAAAACAAGATGTGTAACTTTCCAAATACTAGTAAGTGTTCTCATTCAAAATATTCAAGTCCTAAGAGGAACACCAAAAGGGAAAAGAGAGACAACGACCAAGGTTCAGAGAAAGATTTGAGCAAAAAGTTTTACTCTGGCTATTATTCAGTGTAAAACACCATTAATAGTGAATTTTGAACCAGGAAAAAAAACAAAACTGATTTAGAGACATACAGCAACACATCTGATCTCCCTTATGAATTTTCCCTCTCATAATGGAATTATTCTCTTTATCAAAGAAATACAAATTCAAAAAGCAGTATGCAAGACCCCATTGAAAACAACTACCTAGCATCACAGTGTCTTTTGTACTTGGAATTTACCAAAAGAACCTAAAAGAAAACAGAAGCAATCTGTTCTTCTCGTATATGATCTAGAGCAGGGGTGGGCAAACTTTCTGAGTCGAGGGCCACAATGGGTTCTTAAACTGGACCGGAGGGCCGGAACAAAAGCATGGATGGAGTGTTTGTGTGAACTAATATAAATTCAAAGTAAACATCATTACATAAAAGGGTACGGTCTTTTTTGTTTTTTAGTTTTATTCATTTCAAACGGGCCGAATCCGGCCCGTGGGCCATAGTTTGCCCACGGCTGATCTAGAGTCTCAGTAGCCACAGGCAGGTGGCTAGACAACCTCTTCCACACCTTTGACTTTTAATTTTTCTTAGTCCATTGCTGCATTTCTACTGGACAGATATAAACAAGACCATGCATGCCTGTAAGTTACTTGCAGACAATGACACACCTTAGAAAGAGAGAGGAAGCCTTCGCTTGAGAGCACCTCCTGAGCATTTCTGTCCATAAACATGCAGCACATGCAAGTTAACTTGGGCAGTGAGTAGAGACTGGCAACATCAAAAGTCATACAGACATTCTGAATGTTGAGTATGGTGCAGAGATACTCAGAGGTAGAATCCTCCAGCTCTGGAAATCCATATTTATGAGCCAGGCTCAGAAAGTCCAGCAGCACCTCCTCCTTCTCATCCGTCAGTGTCGCCCGCCCAGTGTAGATGTACTTGAGTAGCATCGTGAACGCTTCCGCAGTGGTGTCCTGGAGGGGGATTTCTGCTTCTGGCTGAGATTCTCGCATTCCACCGTATAGCAATGCTCTGCACGTCAGAGAAAAAATGCACGAGAAAAACCTCAAGTAAGATTTGCTACAAAATCATGAAGTCAAAAGTATAAACATTATACAAACATAAATTTGTTTAATGACATAAAGATTCAGGTAAAGAAGTGCATAGTAATCATTTGAAGTTCTCTAACGAAACTAAGAGAAATATCTTTAAAACTATTTTGAATTAATTTTATAAACAAGTGAACTAATGAAATATCCTGAAAGCTCAGACAGTCATTAAATAGACAGATAAAAATGCTCTTTTTGACCTGGCTGGTTTGGCTCTGTGGATAGGACGTCAGCCTGTGGACTGAAGGTTCCCAGGTTCGATTCCAGTCAAGGGCACATGCCTAGGTTGCGGGCTCAATCCCCAGTAGGGGATGTGCAGGAGGCAGCCAATCAATGATTCTCTCTAATTGTTGATGTTTCTCTCTCTCTCTCCCTTTCTCTGAAATCAATAAAAATACATTTTTTTAAAAATGCTTTTTTGAGAGGAACAGTGAAATCAATATAAACATGTCAATAAAACAGTTTAAAAAGTAAAACTCTATAGTGGTTAGAATGTTGGTCCTAGACCTAAATGTCACAGGCTCCAGTCCAGGTCAAGGGCACATACCTGGATTGCAGGTTCAATTCCTGGTCCCGGTCGTGCCCATGCAGGAGGCAACCAATCAATGTGTCTCTCTCACATCGATTTTTCTCTCTCTTCTCTCTCTCTCTTTTTCCCCCTCCTCCTTCCCTCCCTTCCATTCTCTCTAAAAATCAATGGGAAAAAATATCCTCAGGTGAGGATTAAAACAAAAAAGTTAAAACTCCTAAGATTTGGAAACAGCCCAAGTGCCCATCAGTAGATGAATGGGTAAAAAAGCTGTGGGACATTTACACAATGGAATATTTTGCAGCTGTAAAAAAGAGGGATCTCTTACCCTTTGGGACAGCATGGATGGACCTGGAAAATGTTATGCTAAGTGAAATAAACTGAGAAAGATAAATATCACATGACTCACTTATTTGTGGAATCTAATAAACAAAATGAATTGACCAACAAAATAAGACCCGAAGCATGGAGGTACATACCTCAATGTAGGGGTGGGGGGACAAGGAGAGATCAACCAAAGAACTTATATACTGTGGAGAGCAGCTACAGCGTTTGGACAGGTTCAAGCCTGGGACTAATGAGAGAGCACGATCCTCTCGTGGCAAAGCCACGTGCAAGGCCCAGCACAATTATAGCCAAAGGCCATATAGTTGTAAGCTTGGCCTTATGATCTGAACCTGTGGTCCCACGTGGCTGAGTGATATGGGCTGCGGGAGGTGCAGCAAGTAAACAAAGCTTGATCAGGTGCATATAATTGAGTAGATTTGAAACCTTCGAGAATGTTGTAACCACGCCCTTACTTTGCCTGGTGGAATCTGGCTATAAAATAAAGACTCACCTTGCAGGCCATGGCGCTGCCTCTCCATCAGAGAGGGCAGCATCCCACCTAGCGCCCAGCTTTATTCTCTTTTCTAAATCCTTTACCGCCCCCTCTCAGGTTCACCCACGGCTGTGCCGGCTTGGCACAATATACTTATACTAGGGGCCCGGTGCACGAAATTCATGCACTGGGTGTGTGTGGGGGGGGGGGGGGGGAGTGTCCCTCAGCCCAGCCTGCCCCCTCTCACATACTGGGAGCCCTCAGGCGTTGACCCCCATCACCCTCCAATCGTAGGATCGGCCCCTTGCCCAGGCCTGATGCCTCTGACAGAGGTGTCAGGCCTGGGCAGAGGACCCTCATTTCTCCCCATCACTGGTTCTGGCCCCAGCCCAGGCCTGATGCCTCTGGCCCAGGCGTCAGGCCTGGGCAGGGGACCCCCAGACCCCTCCGATTGCTGGCTCTGCCCCTTGCCCAGGCCTGATGCCTCGGCCAGAGGCGTAGACCCCCATCACCCTCCGATCGCCTGAACGGCCCCTTGCCCAGGCCTGACGCCTCCGCCAGAGGTGTCAGGCTTGGACAGGGGACCCCCATCTCCCCCCCATCACTGGCTCTGACCCCCGCCCAGGCCTGAGGCCTCTGACCCAGGATACAGGCCTGGGCAAGGAGACCATCATATCCCTCCAACCCCCCCCCCGCCCAGGCCTGATGCCTCGGCCAGAGGAGTTGATCCTCATAACCCTCCGATCACCAATCACCGGATCGGCCCCTTGACCAGGCCTGAGGCCTCCGGCAGAGGTGTCAGGCCTGGGCAGGGGACCCCCAGCTCCCCGCGGTTGCAGGCTCCACCCCTGCCCAGGCCTAATGCCTCTGGCCAAGGCGTCCGGCCCGGGCAGCAGGGACCCGAAGTGGCAGCGGGGGGCGCCGCGATGGCGCGGGCTCCGCCCCTGCCCCTGCAGGACTCCTCTGGCTGAGGTGTCCGGCTCGGGCAGCGGGGACCCGCAGCTGCAGCGGCCCCACGATCACTGGCTCCACTTTAGGCCCAGGCAAGGGACCCCTAGCTCCCGGGACTGCCAGCTTCGACTGTGCCCAGCTCCCATCGCTGGCTCCACCCCTACTTCCTGCTATCACTGGCCAGGGCCGCAAAGGCGCCTGATTCTCCGATCATGGCTGGGGGGCAGGGCAAAGGCGGCCCCAGGGCCGCCTTTGCCCTGCCCCCCAGCTCTTAGCTCCCCCCTGGGTTTCCGATCACTGTCAGTGGTAGGGGGCTTCTTCCTGCTTTCCCTTTCGCCTCCCTGCATTGTGCCTACATATGCAAATTAGCCACCATCTTTGTTGGCAGTTAACTGCCATCTCTGTTGGCAGTTAATTTGCATATAGCCCTGATTAGCCAATGAAAAGGGTAGCGCCGTACGCCAATTACCATTTTTCTCTTTTATTAGTGTAGATGCATAGCCCATGGACACAGGCAATAGAGTGGTGAAGACCTTGGGGGGGGGGGTAGGGGCTGAGGTGAGGGGGTAAAGGGGGAAAAATGGGACACATCTGTAATACTGTCAACAATATATATACACACACATATATATATATACTTACACAATTATATATATGTGTGTGTGTGTGTGTGTGTATATATATATATATATACTTTTTTTAAAATCTCCCTAGTAGAAAAGTTGAAGAAAACAAAAAAGTAAAACTCTATAGAAAAAATATAATCAGTTAAAAACAACTAAACACAACCAGGTGCCATTCTTCCCTGTTAGACTGACAAATTAAAAAACCTGTTAATATTCAGTGCTGCAAAAGCAATGGAAAAACAGGTTCTCCCATGCACTGCTTTGAGTATAAATGGGCACCCCTTTTTGGAAAGTAATTTAAGTACTATCATTTCAAATCTAAAAGATGCATACCCTCAACTCAGTAATCTCACTTATAGGATTCAGCTCTAGAGATATAATACAGCATGATCGTAAAGAGAAACTTATAAGAATACATACTGAAACAACGGAGATACTGAAAAAAAAACTTAAAATGTCCATCTATAGGAATGTGATTAAAAAGTTGTGATATATACATTCTATGCAGCCATTAGAAAGATCAAGGAAGGGCAATATATCCTGTTTGTAAAGATGTCCAGGAGATAGCAGTTATGTTGCAGATCAGATCCACGTGTTGAGTAAAAAAGTGTACAGCACATACTTGTATGTGTATGTACATAGGTGTATATATAGATACTAGATGCCTGGTGCACGAAATTCGTGCACTTGGGGGGAGGGATCCCCTCAGCCCAGCCTGTGCCCTCTTGTGGTCCAGGAGCCCCTGGGGAATGTTGAGCGTCTGCCCCCTGGTGGTCATTGCGCATCATAGCCGTTCGGTCAATTTGCATTTTAGCCTTTTATTATATAGGACACCTATTTATATTGAGAAAAATCAGGGAAAATTCATATTAAACTGTTAACAGTGGTTGTCTCTGGGGAATGGGATTAAGGTGGCTTGGAGGAAAGGGCTTTCATTGTTACTTTATAAATTAAAAATGAAATTGAAGTTGGTGATGGAATTATGGATGATTTGATTTTTTTTGGTCTTTCAGTATTTGTCAGATTTTTAAAAATCCCCACATTATTGCTTATCTGATCATCTAAAAAATGAAAATTAGAAAATTCCATAATGTACTGAATTTTAATTTCTACCTCTATTACTCTGGAGAAATAATAAGAACCAATTAAATTTTCACTCTATCATAAAAGAAAGGGCAGCCGGATGATGACAAAGGAGGAACGCAGAAAAGGAAGAGTACAGAGTGAGACAGAAAACATGTAAAAGTGAGAGCAAGAGAATAGGGGGCAAAAAGAGATTCCCCTGCTCCTAACACTCTCAGAGCAGGACTAGCATTTCAAGGGTTCTCTCCACACCTGCCAGGAACTCTTCTCACCCTCCCCCAGGATCCAACATTATTGATTGGCTCAGGAAAATAGCTGAAACCATCCAGCAAAAAAGTCATGAATAGTCTGAGCATAAACCTCATTGGGTTATGCTCTTCCTACAAACACTCTTAAATGTTTTCATTAATCTAGAGAACATTCAATCTCAACTTTAAAATTGCTAGATTAAAAATGCCTTCCTCAGAAGATCTCATGGAGGAAGACTTACTCCAGCGTGACCCATGATATTCACATGGATTCTCAATGCTCTAAAAGTGGCTTTGATGAAGCTCCTTGGAATCCTAAATATGAGCTCCAACTTATGGAACTCAAGTTCCCTCCTGTACAGTCAGTTTGTACTTATTTGGGAATTGACAGGTTCTATGACAACACTTAGTAAAGCCTCTCCTGACTACTGACAGCTAGTTGACCTACCTTAGCACAGGAATGGTGTCTGCAATGAGAATTTAAGGCATCACTGGTAATGACTTTGAGTTTAGCCTTGTGAGACACCAGACATTAAGGTTCAATATCCATAGACATTAAGAACAAGGTCAATAAGTAAGGAGAGTACACTCCATTCATTCAATATGATCTTTAATTTTTTTAAAGTATTTGAGTTTCTTTTAAGAATATACTGATTACTTAAAATATACCCACATATAGTTGTCTCAAATTATTTTTGAAAAAGGATAAGGTATAAACTATTGACAAATATTAAACATAAAGCTGAAAAGTTCTGACTTAATAAAGAATGAATTCTTCAGCCCTGCCGTGTGGCTCAGAAGTTTAAGGTCAAACAATAAACCAGGAGTTCAGAGCTCAATTCTAGTCAGGGCACATGCCCGGACTCCAGGCTCAATCCCCAGCAGGGGGTGTGCAGGAGACAGCTAATCACTGATGCTCTCTCATCACTGATGTTTCTATCCCTCTTTCCTTCTCCTTTCCTCTCTCTGAAATCAATAAAAACATATTTAAGAAATAAAAGAATGGACTCTTCAAAAAACACTAATAGTGAGTGAACCAAAAGTAAGAAATGGGAAAGAAACACAAAAAGTGTGCAGAGGACAGAGGTTGGTAACAAATAATGACTAGAGCAAGGCCATTAGCAAGAGGAATCGGAGAGTGTTAGCAAGAACTCTTAATAGAATCCTCTTTTCTAGGCTCCTCGCTTCATCTACAGTGGCACTTTATATGTAAGATGGAATGCTCTACAAATTGTTATCAGTTCTATAAAATTCTCATCCAGAAGTAAATATTTATAAGATATACACTTTCCTGTGTGACTCTAGGTGTTGCTATTTCGTTGTCTTAGTTATTTCTGATTATAAAATTTAGACTGCAGTTTTCACTAGAGGGTAACTTGAATTTTTTTCTTAGCCATCAGCATCTCAACTTTAGATATCAAGTTTCCCATGCAAATCAATGACTTTAAGGCTATAGACCAATGGATTTATCAAAGATACATTATCATTCAGTGATGACTCCCTTTTAACTAACATTAGGTATAACTCAGAGTAATTAGAGCTCACTTTAACATTTATCACCCTGGAAATTAAGGGGTTGAGTAATAAACAATGGCTTCATATTAAGTACAATTTTTACATTAATTAAATGCATAAATATTTTGTCTAGTTTTAGTTCTAGTATAACTATGAAACAGTATCAGTAAATAGCTGTTTTATTTAGCCCTAGTCAATTTGGCTCAGTGGATAGAGCATTGGCCCATGGACTGAAGGGTCAAGGATTAAATTCTGGTAAAGGGCATACCTTGGTTGTAGGTTCAATCCCTGGCCCTGATCAGGGCACGTGCGGGAGGCAACCAATCAATGTGTCTCTCTCACATTGCTGTTTCTCGCTCTCGGTCTCTCCCCATCCCTCGCACACTCTCTAAAAATCAATGGAAAATACGCTCGGGTAAGGGTTAACAACAACAACAAAAACTTGTTTCTAATTTGGGGCTATCAAATGCTTGTCTTAGAGATCTGTTGAGTACCTACAGGTCCTGGAACTAAGAGGTATTCAAGTTCATTAGAAAGTCCAGAGGACCGTCTGTCTGTACCATGAGAAGCCTATCTGCCAATGTATCAATTAAACTTCCATTAGTAATCAATGGTGAGAAGAAGGTGAAGGCAACAAAGACTCAGCCTAAGATATATATTCTTGAGATCTTGAAAATTGGTGGATTGGGTCCAGCCTAGCCCCGTGGTCGGCAAACTGCGGCTCGAGAGCCACATGCGGCTGGCTCTTTGGCCCCTTGAGTGTGGCTCTTCCTAAGCCTTAGGAGTACCCTAATTAAGATAGTAACAATGTACCTACCTATATAGTTTAAGTTTAAAAAATTTGGCTCTCAAAAGAAATTTCAGTCGTTGTACTGTTGATATTTGGCTCTGTTGACTAATGAGTTTGCCGACCACTGGCCTAGCCTGAGGAGCCTTCTAACCCTATAGTTCTAAAATGGTTTCTAAAGAAAACAGTGATTTTCAAAAAATAACAAAAAGTCTACAAAGATGAAATTCTTATAGATGTCAAATGGAAGGATTGCTAATATTTATTGTTATGCTATGTTACATATTTTTTGTTGTGTTACATATTTTATAGAGTGAAAAATACCAATGTTTCTACAAGTTAACTTGAATCTTCAGGAAGTATTACAGACTTACCGAAAATATTGGCACCTCGCTGCTAAAATTACCCGGTGGGCAGGAAAACGTTTCTTTTCCACAACAAATGTGACGTCACCATATTCTTCCCCAATCAACAAGGCACCGATATGTTCAGACAAAATGTGCACATGATCAATTTCCCCCACTGCAGTAAAGGGGCGAAGTGGGTGGCTGTTACTCATCTTGTAGAAGAGATAATAGTCGCTGATCTAACATGAAAAAGGGATGAAAGTTAGTGTGGGCGAGGGGGGTGGGGGGAGAATACACGTAAAAAAATCAAGTACCATAAACATAGCTAAATAAAAAATTAAACTACATACTTTAAAACACTCACATGAGAGAGGTTTCATCATTGTTGATATCTTCATTAACCCATTTACTGTGGGAAGCAATTCAGCCTGCTTCCATTAACACACTACCTTCACTGCCTTTTCACACTAGGAAAGCAAAAATAAATGCCAGGGTCCTCAAATACTAGCAGCACATAGAAATATCACAATCTAGAACTCTGTGCCAAATACAGGTCCCTTCACAGTATCTAAGGAAAAAGAAAATCAACCACCAGAAGAACTCTTTTAGCACAGAGAGATTTAATAAGGTGGGTATAACTAAATAACCTCAGCAGAAATGCATTCAGGCATAGATCTAGACCTAAATCACAAGAAGAATAAACTAAGTCATCATATTTCAAATATTTTCAGAGGTTTGAGTCTAAAATCATCTTAAATATTTTCTAAAAAATACCAATCTTCTGTATTCACAAAAATAACGACATTTATTAAAGAAAATTTATAGCAAGCATCTTAATCCCCCTCAAAAAAAGGAATAACCCCAAATATTTTTCTCAAGACTAACTTCTAGCCCAAACCTCCAGCTCTAATGATCACATCACCTAGGGGCTACCAGGCCATCATTATATTTAATCTCATTTACAGGCACTTCCTGTAATGCCTTTCAACATGTTAACTGAAAATCAAAAAGCCAAAACTTAATGAACATCTTCATGTTAGAAAAGGAAGTTACGTGCTTTGAAGTTAAAAATGTTTATATTCTTAAATCTCTAATGTATTTGCAGGTATTGCTTTTCAGTTACAAGTAACCTAGGAAGTGGATGAGAGCCTTCACCAGCAACCAGGGGCCGAGGTGGAGATGTGGTCCATAGCTCGGAGGTGAGTCAACTACCCTCTGCTGCACCAGAGACTAGGGGAATTGAGCCAGATATACTCTCTCCACTAGCCCTCCACACCTTCCAGAACTTTCCACATGGACCAGGAAGGATTGAAGGTTAAGCCACTCCTAATCTTTAAACGTTCACATCCAAACCCATTATTAGCAAAGTGTATTAAAAATGGTATTTATCCCCAGAGACTGCAGTGGGAGAGCCTCCTGATCCAAGTTCCCCAGTTACCTGCTACTCCGTGATCATCCCCAACAGAGGGAGCAACAGCGAGGACTTGATGTAGGGGAACATGGAGGATGTGAGTTAGGCAAACAGACACCCACCCCACGTAAGTAAACAAATATGGTCCCCCATATTAGGAACATCAGAGGGTTAGCAGCATACACCTCAATGCCAAGGCAAATCCCTTTCCCCCAAGTGCAACCTCCACTGGAAAGCCCTAAAAACAGAATCACCTCCAGTCACCTGTGCATGAAAGGCCAAATTCAGCTTAAGAGGATCAACTTAAGGAGTGTCAGTAAATCATGTGTGACACAACAGTCTACCACAGGAGTTGGCAAACTTTCTGCAGAGTCAGAGAGTAAGTATTTTGGGGCTCTACAAGCTATAAAGTCTCTGTCACAATACTATTCAACTAAAAGCAGCCACCGATAGTAAGTAAATAAATGAGCATGGCTATGTTCCAATAATCCAGCCAGGAGAAAGCTGGATTTAACCTTCAGGCCATAGTTTGCCAATCCCTGCTCTAACATATGATCAAGGGTTGACTGTAAACTAGACAAAGGTTCAAACTGCTTTAGTTTTTGTTTTGGTTTCTGGCTAGATTACACAACCAATGTTCAAAATAACATGGTCATTTCCTATATCAGACATAAAATTCTGAAAGTGACTCGGACCTGATTTTAAAATCCCATTCCTCTTCAACACAAACTCTCACATCACTATCTAATAAAGGGTATCCAAAAAAAAACTTTATACACACACTTTGAATAATTATAAAAGCAGTGTTTATTAAAATACATTTTATTTTCAAAACTGAGCCATCAGCTGTTCAAGTGTGTATACATTTTTTTGGTACACCCTGTATTTCCCTCAATGAAGGTGCATGACTCTGAACAAAACTGACACTCTTCTGGATGAAAAGTTGCAATGCATACACAGACATACCTCAGTTGCAGACCACCACAACAAAGTGAGTACTGCAATAAAACAAATTGTAATCTTTTTGCTGGTGGAAGTTCTTGCCTTTAACTTGTAAAAAATGCAACATATATGAAGCACAATAAAGAGAATTGTAATAAAATGAGGTGTGCCTGTACCCAGTAAATATATTCTCTATTTTAACATTCTCTTACATCATGAGTAAGATTCAAAGGATTAACTAAATGACTCTTGATGCACAATAATTAGTTTTTGGTTAACTAGCTCAAAAGTAAATGTATATTTCTTCAGTTGATACATAATAAACATTAATACTACATATGTAAATATCATAGGTTCTCTAGATCTGTACTTCTTAGTCATAGAATTTCATTTTGCTAAATTTACATTTTTATTATGCTTTTCCAACTAAAGACATAAAGCTAATATTGCCGGATACAGAAAACAGCCATTTAGTATGGAATAAACACAATTTTTATTGGCATATAGAAAGAATTTTAATTAGACAAGATTCTCAATGAGCTTGCCACATATTGGATTCACATGGGGAGCTTAAGAAGCAAAGAAAAAGATGATTGAGTCCCACCCATCAGAGATTCTGACTTAATTGGTCAAGTCACTTTTCTGACTTGATTCTAATGAGCAACCTGGAAAAGAGCCACTGAGCAACTCTGTTGTAGATTCACAACCCTCACTCAGGTGATAAATATACAAGTAAAATACCAGCTGAGAAAGTTCATTTTTAGGATATGATTCCATTTTGAGGTGTGTTTTTTTTAATATATTTTTATTAATTTCAGAGAGGAAGGAAGAGGGAAAGAGAGAAACATCAATGATGAGAGCGAATCATTGACTGGCTGCCTCCTGCACGCTCCCCACTGGGGATCGAGCCCACATGCCCATGACCAGAATCGAACTCGGACCCTTTAGTCCGCAGGTCAACGCTGTCCACTGAGCCAAACCAACTAGGGCTCCATTTTGGGTTTTATTGCAAAGAGGCAAATGGTGCTAACAAGTTACCAGTGTGACAGCTTGTATGCAGAAAATACTTTCACCTAATGCTGTAGCTTATCTACAAAGTCACAGTTTGTGTCCACAGCTTGCTTTTTTTTTAAAAAAAGCATGTTTTAGAAACAACACACCAATAAACTTAATTTTTTAAATGATCTATTTTAATTAGCTGGATAATATTAGAAAAATTTTAACTTTTCAAAACTGTTTATTGATTTGTTTCTTAAGCTTTGAAACTTATTCTGTCACTAATGACTTGGTGATCTTTGACAAATTTTCTAGCTTCCGTGAGATTGTTTCCACACCTGTAATGACATGGTTATATTAGGGGTTTTTTAAGTATTATTTTTTAACTCTGCCACTACTTCTTATTATCACTGTTTTGGGCTTGTCATATAAGAAATGGACTCTCATGACTCAGCATATGGCCATGCCCATGGCTGTTATTTATTAAAGCAAAAGAATACAGAGCAAAATAAAAAAGCACGTAGGGCGAAGGCCCTCAGACGTGAGGGTCCTCTCCCAATGGAGTAACACTGGATGTGCTTAATTCCCCCACAAAGCGGTGACAGCACTAGTTAAATGTTGCTAACCAGGAAGCTTGCTAGAGATTCAATACCCAGGGTGTTTAACAGGAGGCTGTTAGTGTAGGTAGCCCTTGCCTTGCCTGTATCTAAATTCCAGACTCCAAGAAGGAAAGCAGCATTCAACATAAACCACACTGCTTTTACAGTTTAAATGAGCCACTCTTATCAATTAATGGCAGGAACCCTTCTAAAATCCAAGTTTCCAGATACCAAGTAAGGGACAACTTTGCAAGCAGGCCTTTCTAAGGATAAAAGTTCAATCCTGCTATGTTAACTTTTTTTGTACAGCTCCAGAAACCAGAAGATCTAACAATGTGTGCAAAAGCACTGAAAACAAGAGTCTAAGAACCTATCTGATACACTTACTAGTACTTACTCTTAGATTTGGATAGGAGAATTATACTAAGAAAATAACCTACCCCACCTACCCAAATGTATTCCTGGTCCCTGACTTGGCAATATGCCAGATCCAAACAGTTTGAAGGACAGATTTCTTCAAAACTTTAAAGATCACATAATTTCAACTATTCCTGTGCATTAGAGAAAAAAATAGTTTTCTGCTTCTTCTTATGAAGCCAATGTAACACAAAGATATGACCACAACCACACAATCAAAAATCAGTATAAATGAAAAAAAAAAACCTATGTAAAATATTGGAAAATAGAATTAATCAGGATTCATGACAAAGTGGGTCAATTCCAAAAGGATGAAGAATATTAGGAAAAAGAATTAAGTCATCAAATTACAAGGTCAAAGGTGAAAAGTAATATAAATAGCTCAAGAAAGGTTAAAATAACTTTTTATACAATCTAATCTAATAAAAGAGAAACATGTAAATTGACCATACTTCCACTATACCTACAAGCCACGCCCACCAGCCAATCAGGAGCAAATATACAAATTAACCCAACTAAGATGGCGCTGGCCATGGAGCTGGAGTGACTAGGAGGTTTAGGTTGCCCCTGGCAATGGAGGAAGCCAAGTTTCCCACCTGCCCTGCTAGCCCTGAGCTCCGCCCAAGGCTACAAAGTTTCAATTATAAAAGATAAATAAGCCCCAGATACCTGCTTCCAGCCGGCGTGGCCCCCGCTCAAGGAGGGGCTGGGAGCCTCCATTGCCAGGGACAACCCAGGCTTTCAGGACCTGGGCTCTGCTCAAGGCTACAAAGTTTCAATTATAGACGATAAATAAATCCCAGATACCTGCTTCCAGCCGGGGCCATAGCCAGCCTGAAAACGGCCATCAGCCCCTCACCCAGGTTGGCCAGGCACCCCAGTAGGGACCCCCAACCTGATGGGGGTGTGACCAGCCTGAAAACGGCCCTCAGTCCCTCACCCAGGCTGACCAGGCACACCAGCGGGACCTCGCCCGACCCTGAAGTGGCTGTGGCTAGCCTGAAAACAGCCCTCAGCCCCTCACCCAGGCTGGCCAGGCACCCCAGCAGGACACCCACCCTGATCCAGGACACCCTTCAGGGCAAACCAGCCGGCCCCCACCCATGCACCAGGCCCCTATCCTATATAATAAAAGGGTAATATGCAAACTGACCCTAACAGCAGAAAGACTGGGAATGACTAGTCACTATGACACACACTAACCACCAGGGGGCAGATGCTCAATGCAGGAGCTGCCCCCTAGTGGTCAGTGCGCTCCCACAGGGGGAGCTCTGCTCAGCCACAAGCCAGGCTGATGGCTGCCAGTACAGCGGTGGTGGTGGGAGCCTCTCCCGCCTCCTGAGCAGCACTAAGGATGTCCGACTGCAGCTTAGGTCTGCTCCCCTCTGGCAAGTGGACATCCCCCGAGGGCTCCCGGGCTGCCAGAGGGATGTCTGACTGACAGCTTAGGCCCAATCCCCTCGGGAGCGGGCCTAAGCCAGCAGGTGGACATCCCCCAAGGGGTCCCAGACTGCAAGAGGGCACAGGCCAGGCTGAGGGACCCCGCCCTTGCGTGCACAAATTTTTGTGCACCAGGCCTCTAGTCATTAGTAAGTTTATTACCTACATACACAGTCTATCTGTAACAGATGTAAGTATCTGATTAATAATAAAACACTAGAAACATTCCTATAAAGTTCAGAAATAAGATAAGGATGTCTACTCTTATCACTATATAATTTTCAGGAACAAAACACAATGCAATTAAGAAAACCAAGTTGAAGCTAAATTGATGAGGAAACAAAGAGGCAAAATAATCACTATTGCTGATAATCTGCCCACATGAAATATACATGAAAATCAACTAAAAAGATATGAGAGAAAATAAGGAAGGTTCACTAAGGTGACCACATAAAATTATTACATGATTATAGTACCTTTCTAGGTCAAAACAACCATCTATAAAATTAGAAAAAAATTACAATTTATAATTTCAAAACACATGCAATAGCCATAAATAAACTCGTAGAACATGTACAGAAAATTATAACACTCGATTGAGGAATTTAAGAAAAATAAATGAAGAGACATACATTGTTTGGAGACAGAAAGATACAATATGGTAAAGAGACCAATGATCCCTAAATCACCACACATATTTAATATTTTATTGTACTTTATATTGTGAACAAAAACAATCCTTTAGTAACAGAAATCAAAATTCAACCAAACATTCTTTGTAGAGATACACAGTTAGAAACCAACAATTTGACAAATGGGAACACGTATTAGAAAAGTGAGAATGAGAAGTCATTATTTTATATTTATCAAGAGGTTTTGCTAAACTGGCACAGTTCTAATTAATAGAGGATTAAAAGTAATCCTTATCAGAACTACAATAGAGTTTTTAAAGCAAATTGGGTTAAATGAGTTCATCTGGAAGAATAATTATGTAATTTCGGTATATATTCGGGGGGAAAAAAGCAATAAGAGGGACCAGCTTACTAAATGAGAAAGCAAATCACATATTAAGCAATTAAAACAATGTCCTGTTAGAGACACAGGTCACTGGAACATATTAATCCAGAAATATACACAAGTATTATCCTAATTTTCAGACAGGAAATTGAAACACAGACAGTATTAGGCAACTTGTCCAAGGCCACAGACAATAAATAGTAGATTCAAACCAGGCTGGTCAGGGTCCTGAACTTACAAGAGTTAAGTTGTCATGACATGGAAGTAATCAGAAATGATTCTAACTCAGACTCCTAGACCTGCCAACTAGCTCCTCAGACCAGCAATTCTCAAACTCTTTTTGATACACCTTATTTAAACCAGGGAAAATATGTTGTGGGGGATATGAATAAAGTGTCATTTTTCAAGCCAACTTTTGGAGAATAGATATACATCTGCTTCTATAATATGGGAGGGATAATTCATATTTTAACTGCAATTTAAACTCTAGTAACTGAAAAATTACAGACCAAGAATATTGTTAGTACAAACATGCATCAATAAACATTGCAGGGTTAACTGAACAACCTACAACAAATTAAATTGATAATAAGTCTAAATAGTAATTTATAATAAAAAAAATAGAAACAACAAAAAGCACAACCAACTCAATACACAATGATGATATGTATCTTTCTAAAAATGCAAAATAATTCTATCTTATGCATTTTCACATGTGGAATTGGAGCTTTGCAACATTGCTACAGACTGCATAGTAGTAGCCAGACTTCTTAGAACACTAAATCAGAATCCTTTATAATTCTAGCATTATACTGATGTGAATTTATAAATGCTACATTTTGCATACCCTTAATACTTCACTTGATTGGTTATTAGTAAGATGCCAAAGGTTGGAGATATATATATATACTAGAGGCCCGGTGCATGAAATATGTATATAGTATATACATATATATATATACTAGAGGCCCGGTGCATGAAATGCGTGCATGCGTGTGTGTGTGTGTGTCTCAGCCCAGCCTGCACCCTCTCCAATCTGGGACATCCCTTTCACAATCCAGGACTGCTGGCTCCCAAACGCTTGTCTGCCTGCCTGCCTGATCACCCCATAACCACTCCCCTGCGAGCCTGATCGATGCCTAACTGCTTCCCTGCCAGCCCAATCGCCCCCAACTGCCCTCCCCTGCAGGCCTGGTCCCTCCCAACTGCCCTCCCCTGATGGCCATCTTGTGTCCACATGGGGGCGGCCAACTTGTGTGTTGGAGTGATGGTCAATTTGCATATTACCTCTTTATTATATAGGATATATATATATATATATGAAATACTATGAGATCACCTGACATTTGCCAATATTTGTTTTAGCAGGCCCCACCAGTGACATTAAGCTATCTTTAGAATCATGTTCACCTAGACAAGGCAATGCCCCTGGCTCAGTTTGGCAATAATATCTAATTCTGTGGTAGTTGGGATAAGCTACTCTATTATTATTCAATCACAAAATATCTAAGACTCCCAAAGCAAAAACAGCCCAAAATATAATTTGCAGTATAATTTTTATCTTCTTTTAAATTTAAGCCTTCTTCAATTTCTCTGAATCCAATCTCTAATTAAAACAATTTTCCACCCAGCTGGTGTGGCTCAGTGGCTGAGCATCAACCTATAAACCAGGAGGTCATATTTCGATTCCCGGTCAGGGCACATGCCCCAGTTGTGGGCTCAATCCCCCAGTAGGGAGCGTGTGGGAGGCAACCAATCAATAATTCCCTCTCATCATTGATGTTTCTATCTCTATCTCCCTATCCCTTCTCTCTGAAATCAATAAAAAATATATTTTAAACAAAAAAACAATTTCCTCAAATGCCTGCAAAGAAAGCCAAAAGCATTCAAATCAGAATACAATAAATATCAAATTACCCAAGTGGGTTTTATTGTATTACTAGAGGCCCTGTGCATGAAAATGCATGCACTGAAGAGGGGCCCCGCAGCCCGGCCTGCCCCCTCTCACAGTCCAGGAGCCCTCAAGGGCGGGAGGTGACCTGGCAATCAGGGGAAGGCAATGCCCCATCACACCTCTGCTGCTGCTACTGCCGACAGCACAAGCCTCGGCCGGCCCTGGGCTGCTGGGGGGCTGAGGGGACTGGGCACCGCCATCTTGTGGCTATGGGCGCCACCATCTTTGAGAGCGGGGCAGCAATTAGCATATTCCCTCCTTATTGGCTGTGGGCACTGCCATTTTGTGATGGTGTGAGGGCCAATTAGCATATTCCCTCTTTGTTAGATAGGATGTTTTAAAGTTTCCCAAAAAAGTTGATTGCTGCTGCTTCTTCCATCCCTACAAAGTATAAGGTGTATGCTTCAGAAAGAGATAAGGAACAAAAATATTATCACCAGAATTTATTAACCTAAGTTCTGAATGTCTACCAAAGACCTGGGTTGTCTAGCCATCAACCTTCTCTAAGTCTCTCAGCTCCTGTTAGTTCCACTGTGTAACTCTCTAAAGGCCATCTTCTATAAGATGGGCGACTTTTGTGAATAACAAGTCACAGATTACAACTCTAAGAAGTGCCTATCATTTAATAGACCTCAGAGTTTATATAACTAGCCTTTTTCAGGTTCCCAGCCTTTTAGGTCCCAAGCCATTTAAAACTATATGAACAACCCTAGCTGGTTGCTTAGTGGTTAGAGCTTGGGCCTGCACACCCAAGGGTTAGGGGTTGGATTCCTGGTCAAGGGCATAGACCTAGGTTGCACTTCACTCCCCGCCTCGGCGCCAGTGGGAAGCAACCAGCCAATCTCTCTCTCTCTCTCACTTAGATATTACTTTCTCTTTTTCTTTTTCCCTCTCTCTCTCTCTCTCTCTGTGTGTGTGTGTGTGTGTGTGTGTGTGTCTCCCACTCCCTCCCCCACTTCTACCATCTCTGAAAAGCAATAAAAAATATCTTCAGGTGAGAATTAAAATAAAAACTACAAGAACTGACTCTCCCTCCTGGAAGCATGCCCTTGCCTTTCTCCTTCCCCCTCCCATTCTCCCCACTCACATTACCATTACCTTCCTCACTCCCAAGCTCCAAGGGCCCTTCCTTTACCTCTATAACTTGTTTCCTAATCCTATTTCTCCTTCCAAATTACTTCTTCTTCCAAATAAATATTCTTTTGAAAATAATAATACCTACATAAACTGTATTCTGGGAACAGAAAAATATATATATGTACCTAGACCCAAAAACAATAAAAAAGTCATAAGTATAGAGGTTATTAGCTGTAATAATATTTGAAAATACAGGACAAGTCATTTCTGTTTACTTTCTTCAGTGGCAACTTGTGGGTCTGTAATATCATTGTCTAGATTTAAATTATGTTATTTTCCTAATTAGTAAAGGTTATTATAGCATGAACTCCTATTAAAGCAATGGAATTATCAGTTGCAATAATTTAACTTCTTTGTAGCAAAGCTACTGTGAACATTTGCATTATTGTCTCTGTAAGGAAATTGGCTTTTCATTTGTAGATGTTATAAAAATGTTCTACTGCGCATACTTTGATGTAGTTTGTTAAACCCCTATATTTTGCTACTTCTATGAAATTAAAAACAAATATCAAATCTGAGAAATTAGTCCACCTAAAATCTTGATTTATAAGTTTATCTGTTGCCATTCTAGAACATAATCTAAAGGAAATGTTATATTAGTCTTCCTTTTGTTCCCTTTTTTCCTTTATAATTTCTTTCCTTTAGTTTTATGAGCATTGTCTTTATTCCTCCAACACAGTATTTTCTTCTCTAATGGGAAGAAAAAAGAAAAGAACAAAACTCATAGAGATAATTACCCTCATGTACTATAGGAGTTACTGTCCAAACGACAGTCAATGATTCAAATCTGTAGGAAAAGCCAAGACTACAGCCAAATTCTAATCTACAGTGTATACTTAAGAATAAGCGAATGAAAGAAAACAGTGGCCTTAAATGACCAGGAAACCAGATGGATTTAATTGGTATCTTCACAGCATTTCACCCCAAAGTAGCAGAATATATATTCTTGTTAAGTGTACATGGAACATTTTGTCAGAACAAAAAGCAAGTCTCAATAAACTTAAAAAGACTGAAAATATATCAAGCATTTCTGTGACCATAATGGTATGAAACTAGAAAAGAAAAAACTGAAAAATTACACAAGGCCATGGAGGCTAAATAACATGTTACTAAACAATGAAGGAGTTGAGATCAAGGAAGAAATCAAAACATACCTTGAAATAAATGAAAACATAACTCAAAACAATTGAACACAGCAAAAGCAGTCTTAAGAGGGAAATTCATTGCATAACAAGAAAAATATCAAAGGAATTTAAAGAAACTAGAAAAAGAACAACAAAGCTCAAAGTGAGTAGAAAAAGGGAATAATAAAAATCAGAGCAAAAGTAAAAGAAATAGAGTATAAGAAAACAATACAAAAGATCAATAAAACCAAGAGCTGGCAAACCTTTTTAACCAGACTCATCAAGAAAAAAAGAGAGATGATCCAAATAAATAAAATCAGAAATGAAAGAGGAGAACAACTGACACCAAAGAAATACAAAGGATTGTAAGAAAATATTACAAACATCAAAGTGCCAACAAATTGAACAATCTGTTTGAAGTGGATAAATTCCTAGAAACATACAATCTTCCAAAACTGAACAGGAAGAATCAGAATATCTAAACAGACCAATTACAACTAATGAAATTGAAGCAATAATAAAATTTTTAAAACTCCCAACAAACAAAAGTCCTGGACCAGATGGCGTCACAGGTAGATTTTATAAAACATTCAAAGAAAAACTAACACCTACCTTTCTCAAACAATTCCAAAAAATTCAAGAGGAGAGATGAAGGTTCACAAGCTCAGCTTACGAGGCCAGCATTATCCTAATTTCCAAACCAGATAAAGGCACGGCAAAGAAATAAAATTACAGGTCAATAGCCCTGATGAACATAGATGCTAAAATCCTCAACAAAATATTAGCAAACTGGATCCAGCAATACAGCAAAAAGATCATACACTATGATCAAGTGGGATTTATTCTTGGGATGCAAGGTTGGTACAATACCTGCAAATCAATAAGCATGCTACATGATCATCATATCAATAGGTGCAGAAAAAGCATTTGATAAAATTCATCATCCATTTACGATAAAAACTCTCAGGTAAGTGGAAATAGAGGGAGCATACCTCCACATAATAAAGGCCATGTATAACAATCCCTCAGCCAACATCATACTTAATGGGCAAAAACAAGTGTTTCCATTAAGATCAGGAACAAGACAAGGATGTTTGCTCTCACAATTCTTATTCAACATAGTACTAGAAGTCCTAGCCACCGCAATCAGACAAGAAGAAATAAATGGCATCCAAATTAGAAAGGAAGAATTAAAATTGTTATTATTTGCCAATGACATGTATAGAGAAAACCCTAAAGATTCCACAAAAAGACTACTAAAACTGATAAATGAATTTGGTCAAGTAGTAGGATACAAAATAAGTATACAGAAATCCGTTACATTTCTATACACCATTAATGAACTATCATAAAGGGAAACTAAGAAAACAATCCCGTTTTACTATTGCACTAAGGATGTAAAAGACCTATACCAAGAACATTATAACTGAACAAAGAAACAGAAGATACCAATAAGTGGACACATATACCACGTTCATGGATAATAGGAATTAACATCATTAAAATGTCCATACTACCCAAAGCAATCTATAGAATCAAGCAAATTCTTATCAAGATACCAAATGGCATATTTCACAAAACTAGAACTAATATTCCAAAACTATATATGGAGTCCTAAACAGTTTGGCTCAGTGGTAAAGCAATGGCCCACACACCAAAGGGTCATGAGTCCGATTCCCACCAGGTCAAGGGCACATACCTATGTTGCAGGTCCATCACAGGCCCTGGTTGGGGACCATGCAGGAGACAACCAATCAGTGTGTCTCTCATATCTATGTTTTTCTTTCTCTCTTTCTCTTTCTCCCTCTCTCCCCACCCCCTCACTCCTTCCCTCCCTTCCTTTGTCTCTCCCCCTCCTTCCCTCCCTTCTACTCTCTCTAAAAATCAATGAAAAAAAATATCCTTGGGCAAGGATTAACAAACAAACAAAAAATATGGAACTACAAAAGACCCTGAATAGCCATAGCAATCTTGAGAAAGGACGAAGTTGGAGGAATCATGTTACCTGATATCAAACTATACTGCAAGGCCATAGTAATCAAAACAGCATGATACTGGCATAAAAACAGACATATAGATCAATGGAATAGACCAGAAAGCCTAGAAATAAACCCACATCTTTATGATCAATTAATATTTGACAAAGGAGGCAAGAATATACAATGGGGTAAACACAGACTATTCAATAGATGGTGTTGGGAAAACTGGGCAGATACATGCAAAAAAAGAAATAAACTAGACCACCTTTTTACACCATACACAAGAATACATTCAAAGTGGATTAAAGACTTGAATGTAAGACTAGAAACCATAAAATTCCTAGGAGAAAACATAGGCAATAAAATCTTGGACATTTCTCACAGCAACATTGTTCTGATATATCTCTTCGGGAAAAGGAAACAAAAGAAAAAATAAACAAATGGTACTACATCAAAATAAAAAATTTTTGCATAGCAAAGAAAACCATTAACAAACTGAAAGACAACCCACTGAATGAGAGAACATATTTTCCAATGATACATCTGATAAGAGGTTATATCTAAAATTTATAAAGAACTCAGACAACACCAAAAAACAAACAAACAATCCACTTAAAAAATGGGCAAAGGGTTCATAGCAGCATAATTTACAATAGCTAAGATTTGGAAACAGCCTAAGTGCCCATCAGCAGATGAGTGGATTAAAACAACTGTGGTACATTTATACAATGGAATACTATGCTGCTATAAAAAAAGAAAGAACTCTTACCATTTGCAACAGCATGGATGGGCCTGGAGAGCATTATGCTAAGCGAAATAAGCCAGTCAGAGAAAGGTAAATATCACATGATCTCACTCACTTGTGGACTATAATGAACAATATAACTAATGAACAAAAATAGATCCAGAGACACAGAATCATCAAATAGATGGTCAAACCTCAACAGGTAGGCATGGGAGGGGTGGTAGAGGAGGAAGGGGATAAGAGATCAATCAAAGAACTTGTATACATATAAGCATAACCAGTGGACACAGACAATGGGGGGCGGGGCGTGAAGACTGGGGCTAGGGGTTGGGGGCAGGCTGGGAGAGGGCAATGGGGGGAAAGGAGACATATGTAATACTTTCAACAATAAAGAATTGTTTAGAAAATGGGCAAAGGACCTGCATAGATAATTCTCCAAAGAGGACATACAGATGGCCACAAGACATGAAAAGATGCTCAACCTCACTAACCATCAGAGAAATGCAAATTAAAACCACAATGAAATATCACCTCACACCTGTCAGAATGGCTATCATCAATAAATCAACAAACAGCCCTAGCCAGTTTGGCTCAGTGGATAGAGCGTCCACACACAGAATGAAGAGTCTTGGATTCAATTTCGGACAAGGGTGCATACCTCGGTTGTAGGCTTAATCCCCAGCCCCAGGTCAGGGCTCATGCAGGAGGCAACCAGTCGATGTGTTTCTCTCACATCCATATTTCTGTCTCTCCCTCTCCTTTCTATTCTTCCTAAAAATCAATGGGAAAATATCCTTGGTGAGGAAGGAGGGAGGGAGGGAGGGAGAGAGGGAAGGGTCAACAAGTGTTGGTGAGGATGAGCACTGTTGGTGGGAATGCAGACTGGTACAGCCACTGTGGAAAACAGTATGGAGTTTCCTCAAAAAATTAAAAATAAAACTGCCTTATGACCCAGTGATTCCACTTCTGGGAATATAACCAAAGAAATCCAAAGTACTGATTCAAAAGAATATGTGCATGCCTATGTTCATTTCAGTGTTATTTACAACTAGAGGCTCAATGCACGAAAGTTGTGCAAGAGTAGGCCTTTCTTCCCCTTGCTGCCAGCACCGGCTTCCCTCTGGCACCTGGGACTCGGGCTTCCCGCTGGCCACTGGCACTCAGGACCTGGGCTTCCCTCGCAGCCCTGGTTTCATCCAGAAGGTCATCAGGAAGGATGACCTGTCTGATTAGCATATTACACTTTTATTATTATAGATAGCCAAAATTTGGAAGCCCAAGTGTCCATCAGTTAGATAAGTGGATAAAAAGCTGTGATACATTTACACAATGGAACACTACTCAGCCATTAAAAAAAAAATCTGACCCTTTGTCACAGCATGGATGGACCTGGAGAGTATTATGCTGAGTGAGAGCATAAGCTAATCAGCGGGCCTCTAGTCCTATATAATAAAGGCCTAATATGCAAATCAACCAAATGGCGGAATGACTGGAAGAACAACTGGTTGCTATGATGCACACTAACCACTAGGGGGCAGATGCTCAATGCAGGAACTGCCCCCAGCCCACAAGCCCAGGCCAGCTAAGGCAGGTGCCAGCGTGGCCCCCCCAATCGCCCGCCAGTCACCCCACAGAGGGAGGCGACCGGCAGCAGCAGCAGCAGGGGGGCAGGCCCAGAAAGCAGGCTGTGCCAGACCAGGCCAAGGTGGGTGCCAGCGGGGACCCCCCGATCTCCCTTCCAGCCCCGCAGATTGGCCCTGATCGCCAGCCAGGCCTAGGGACCCTATCCGTGCACGAATTTCATGCACTGGGCCTCTAGTTATCATATAAAAAAAAAAATCAGCATTTGAACGGCACATGTTAAGCAAATAACTTTCATTAAGGAACAGAAAAACTTAGACAAAAAGCTCTAGAAGCCCAGATACCTTCAGATTAAGAAAATGGGCTTTTCCTGTAAAAACTGTCACACTTTCATGTTCCAAACTTAATCTTATCCCAAATCTTCCACTAACCTCCATGAATAAGCAAATATTTGGTCTACCTTTCACCCTCTTCTGGGACACATATAAACTTCACTTATACTGAATGAGAATAAACCCCATTAAAAAAGAGAGAGAGAATAATGTCTTTTTTTTTACTTCTGTTTTAGAACAAAAACTCTAAAGGGTAGTTAGTGGATAGGTCTTCTGTATTCTCTGCGCTCATACCCCTGGGATGCTACTGAATAATTGATTAGCTTATGATTAGACTGCTATCCTCTGTTTTGAATAACATTCATGGGCCAAATTTAATTCACATCTAATATTGAATTCTATCTCTTTAATCATGGATCACAATATGTATCAAGGCTGATCTCTGTTCCTCAGAATTGCATTAGTTGATTCCTTACCTAAAGTCATAATCTTGGTATGTGACCAGCTCAGATGCAGCATCAACTTGGGATATTACTGACACAAATTAGAATAGCTCATCAAGAAAAGATACTAGACTGTCTTTATAAGAGAAGCAAGCCAACAATACAGACACCTGAGGAATATATATACTGGCACAGAGGAGGAACTCTGTTCATACTTTATAAGCAGAATACTTCCTCATTTCTAAGAGGAAAAGTAAATTATTATTAATAAATTTTTAATGTTATTAATGTTGGATTTCATTTAGTTGAAATGCCATCACATTACTTGACAAATATAAAATCATCAAATGTAGCAGAAATGCTATAATAAACAAAGGTCTGCAGTCCTTTCCCAAGTTTATAAATGAAGAAGCTTATGTTTTACTTGGCCAACAGGGTGGGGTCAGCTGCTGATGAGGAAACGAGATTCAGAAAACACTTCCTTTGCTGTGCTACACCCATGGGTAAATCTGAAGTAACGCATACACCCTGTGGGTGAGGTAGGTTTTAAATAATGGAAGAAGGTAGCTTTTTAAGGATATTAAATGAAAGATGTTCCATGCAGACAAGATGGCAAGGGCAGAGTCTCTTGGTATTATGGGAAAAAATGTGAGACCGAAAAAGAAGCATGTTTTGAATACCAGAGAAGGGAAGACAATAATAAACAGTTTGGTGTAGTCTTGCAGTATGAAATGTGTCTAAAGTAAGATGATGCCTCCACCCGACCGGTGTCGTTCAGTAGTTGAGCATCAACCTATGAACCAGGAGATCACAGTTTGATGCCTGGTCAGGGCACGTGCCCAGGGCATGCACAAGAGGCAGCTGATCAATGATTCATCATTGATGTTTCTATCTCTTTCTCCCTCCCCCTTTCTCTCTGAAATCAATAAAAATTATTTTTAAAAATAAATAAATAATAAAATAAGTAAGATGCCTCCAAGGGACTGGGAAGTACTCACAGTTCTGGATAAGATCTAGATAATCATTTCAAGTCCCTGACACTCAAGCTTCTACACTGGAAAAGGGATGGGAGGGGTTAAGCTATATCCTGTGGTCCCTTCAAGTTCTAAAACTCTGTAACTAAATCATATCTGTAGAAAACAATGATCTCATATACTGCTGAAGTATAAACTGGTTCTGCTTTTTGAAGGTTTGGCAGAAGCTGTCAAATTTTTAAACATTCATTTCCTAAAACCCAGCAATTGTGCTTCTAGGAATACATAAGGTTATTAATTCAACATTGCTTATAATAGGAAAAAGCTGGGGGAACTAAATGTCCATCGATATGGCAAGTGGAAAATAAATTATAATGCCTCCATACAGCACAGCCATTAAGAAGAAGGGAATATAAATGTTCTGACCTGAGCTCTAAAACACAGTAAGTGAAAAAAGCAGGCTGTGATTGGATGTATATATTTAAGGGGGCACTTAAATATCTACAGAACTAATTAAGTAAATATATACCTGAAAAAAAGGACTGCAAGGACACACACTGCACTGTTAGCAGCAGTAAGCTCCAGGGAGAGGGGTGGACTGAGGGGACAAAAGGGAATGAATGGAAAGTTTTATGTTTAAACTCAATGTATTTCTGCAATGTTTCCTTCTTTTAAAACAAGAATTTATTTATCTTTTATATAAATGACATTTCAAAAACTTTTAAGAAGTGGAAACTTTAAAAAGTGCTGAGATATTTATGTTACTAAAAAGACTTTTTAAAAACCAAAGGATGAAAACACTGATATACATCATCATTCATTTGTTGCACTTTACTGAGAAGCAACATGAGCAGAAATCAGTGAACACTGACAAATAAATTTTTAGTAAATAACAGGTTTTTAGGAATTAGCAAAGAAAAATAAGCTAAAACACAAATTCCTGGAAAAAGCAGTAACTAGTTCTTTCTCACTGGTGTCCCACAAAAACAGCATTCAGTGAACAAATATTACATTGAAATAAAATGATCCAAGCGTAGATTGTAGACACAAATGTTGGTTCCATGCTGTTCTCAGGAACTGATTATAAAAATATATGTGCTCATCTTAAAACTATCTTTCAATGATTTATAATCAAATGTTTTCATTAAAAAGTTCTCCTTCCCTTTAATATTCAGCAGGTATTTGGTTTCCTGACTTCCATTTTACTAACCAAGGTTATACTCCTGTATCACACTTTGTGTGTTTCTCCTATTTTTCAAATATTTTCAAACTTATAAAACTACTTAATTATTATGCAGCACCTTTCTTGTTTTTTTCAAGTCTCTAGTGATTTATGGGTTTTTTTCAATATAAATTCTATAAATACTTCAGTGGTATGTAAGCAAACATTAACAGTATAATCCTGGAGAGTCAACATTCCCATAAAAATCTTTGATATATCACTAGTCTACTTGTCCATTCGTAAAAATATAAACGTCATGCTGATGTGCTTTTAGAGAGTGCAGAGATTTACATTATCAGAACAGAGGAAGGACAGGGCTGTCTGTCCTTTCTACACTTCTATGTTATTTAATTAGGATAAGCCTGTGTTGCTCTTTATTAGGGTTAGGACCCATGGGAAGTAAATGTTTAAGAATGGAAGTTCATGAAGGAAACAATTCAAATAGCTTAGTTCTGGGTATATTTGCTTTTCAGCTAATATTCAACTCAACAAACAATTGGCAAAGGCTTACTATGAGCCTACCTCCAGAAAAAATAAAGTAATAGATCAGTGATGGTGAACCTTTTGAGCTTGGCGTGTCAGCATTTTGAAAAACCCTAACTTAATTCTGGTGCCGTGTCACATATAGAAATTTTTTGATATTTGCAACCATAGTAAAACAAAGACTTATATTTTTGATGTTTATTTTATATACTTAAATGCCATTTAACAAAGAAAAATCAACCAAAAAAAATGAGTTTGCGTGTCACCTCTGACACGCATGTCATAGGTTCGCCATCACTGTAATAGATAATGAGCATTATCCATAAATGCAAACTAAAAAAGTTAACTACTCGTCTCCTTGTGCCATAACACCTGTAATTTAAGAGCATCAAGCAATGATCACTACGATTTTCTCTCCAATCTCACCACCTCCACAATTAACAAGTGATGGCATTCCAAAATCATATTATTTATAAGCCTTAGGTTACTTAACTCTTTTCCACAGAAACAATGTTACAGTATCTGTTAACCAGCCACCATGGAAACTAACCACTACAGGTAAAACTACCAATATGGGAAAATGCTCAGAGTCTCAATTTGGGAAGAAACAAAGATACCCTGACTAACTCCAGAGCAATAAGAGAGAAATCTCTTCTCCACTAATCCCTGCTCACTGGGTCAGACCCAGGAATTACCTCTGCCTTCTCATTCGATTTGCTTCATCTGCAGACTTTTGGCGGGGGGGGGGTGTGTGTGTGTGTGTGTGTGTGTGTGTGTGTGTGTGTGTTTTCTCTCTCTCTCTCCTCTCTCTGGCTCCCTTAGCTGTAGAACAGAGAACTTTCCATCCACTTTCCTATCCCTTTGGAGCTGCACTGGCCAAAATAGTAGCTACTCACCATGTTTGGATATTGAGCACTTAACCAGCCATGGGCAAACTACGGCCCGCGGGCCGAACCGGCCCGTTTGAAATGAATAAAACTAAAAAAAAACCAAAAAGGCCATACCCTTTTATGTAATGTTTACTTTGAATTTATATTAGTTCACACAAACACTCCATCCATGCTTTTGTTCCGGCCCTCCGGTCCAGTTTAAGAACCCATTGTGGCCCTCGAGTCAAAAAGTTTGCCCACCCATGACTTAGCTCCTAACTGACCTCCCTGTTTCCACTCCAAACTGTCGTCCAACCAGCACCCAGACTGAATCTGTCAAATTATAAAACTGATTATGGACAGTTTCCCTCAACCCCTCCCTCTATAACTCTCAACCCCTGGAATGACTTCCTAAGGCTCTTAATATCCTATCTAATAAAGAGGGAATATGCTAATCGACCCTCAAGCCATCACAAAGATGGCAGTGCCCACAGCCAATAAGGAGGGAACATGCTAATTGACTGCCCTGCCCTCAAAGATGGCGGCGCCCACAGCCAATAAGGAGTTAATATGCTAATTGACTTCCCCGCCCTCAAAGATGGCAGTGCCCACAGTCAATAAGGAGGGAACATGCTAATTGACTGTCACGCCCTCAAAGATGGCGGCACCCACAACCACAAGATGGCGGCGCTCAGTCCCCTTAGCCCCACCGGGGCGCCTGCCTCCAGATCTCCCAGTCCCCTCAGCCCCCCAGCCGCCCAGGGATGCCCGAGGCGCAGGTAACTAGGGCTGACCGAGGCTTGAGCTGCCGGCAATGGCAGCAGCAGAGGTGTGATGGGGGCGTCGCCTTCCCCTGATCGCCAGGTCGCCTCCCGCCCCTAAGGGCTCCTGGACTGTGAGAAGGGGCAGGCTGGGCTGAAGGACACCCCCTCCAGTGCATGAATTTTCATGCACCAGGCCTCTAGTCTATATATAAAAGGCTAACCATCTGACCAGTCACTATGATGCTCACTGACCACCAGGGGGGAAGAGTCTTCCCAGAAGATGCTCAATGCAGGAGCTGCCATGACATACACAGAGAAACAGCACCACGTACCTGGCACCCACAAAGCAACACTCGGCTTCCCCCAAGTGGGACACAGGCCCTGCCACCACCCCAGAGTGACAGCCCTCCAAATCGCAGCCAACACTGCCAAGACCCCCTGGCGCAAAATGGAGCTCACAGCCTAGCCCAGCCCTGAAACAGTGGCTGTGGGCACCGGGTAATGACGTCACATAGCAATGCCTGGCTTCCTCTCCCTAGCAACTAGCCTCCTTGAGTTTCTTCCGACCAGGTGCAAACATTTTACACTTTAACCAAATGTCTGTGAATTGTTTTCCCTCATCTCATTTGATCCTCACCAAAGTTCTGGAGTAGGTAGATAGGAGATTCGGTGGAATCCTATTTTCTTTTCATTAGCCGGAAAACAAGATTTAGAAAGCTTAGAAACTTGACCCAACTGAAAAGAAGTAAATGGTGGACCTTGAAAATGACTTCAGGTTTTCTCGCTGCACAGAATATAGTCAAACACCGCTGCACTTAAATATTTTACCCTTTGTCCTCCCTGTGTGATCTACGATAATAATCTGCTTCATGTTGATATTTACTGCTATGTTGCTGACAATTACCTGAAAGACAAGTTGGGGTGCTTCACTGGGCTGGAAAAAGTTCAGCTACACCAGAAAGCAGGTCTAATTAAGCAAGTTTATTCTATATATATATATATAAAAGGCTAAGTTGACTCGCGCATGTATGATACATATAAAGCTCTCACTGGCACCAATAGCACACATGTGTTTCGATCTGTCATTGTCAATCATGAATTTGATTGACACTTCTATTATAGAGAAAGGATGAACAGTGATATTAAAATATTTCTTCTAATTAATTTCCTTTCATTGTGCACAAATTTGTGCACCAGGCCACTAGTAAAAGAATAACAGGAAAAACATTTCACTAGGCCTTCAAGGCTTGATGAATCTGGCTCCTGACTCCACAGTCATTTTCCCTAATGTTCTCTGGCACTTAACAAGCTCCCTTGTGCCACTTAGCCTTGGCATGAGTTGTTCCCCTTGCTGGGACCACCCTTCCTCTTTTCACTTTCCATCCTCCAGGTGCAACTTATGTGCCATATCCTCAGGCAGTCGTCCTTGACCTCAGTCTAGCCAGGATCCCTTGTTGTCTACACTCATATGGCTGACTGCTGTATTCATTTCCTTCATAGAGTTCATCTCTTTGCATTTATACATTTTCCCATCTGAGAGGCCATTCCTCAACACAAATATTTTGAAAATGTAAATCAGATCCGTCACTCCATTGCTTAAAACCCTTCAGTGCCTTCCTATCTCACTTTAAATAAAAATCATACTCTTACCAAGGCTTACAGAACTCTGCATGAGTGGTCACCCAATCACCTCCTTAAACTCATCCCCTACCTCTCTCCTGCACATTCTGCTCCAGCCACATTGGCCTTTCTGTTCCTTAACACAGACAAGCATATCCCTGAACTCAGGATCCTTATAACTGCCTTCTCTCTGCCAGATGTTTTGTTCTCAAGAGTCTACAGTACTAGCTACCCACCATTCAAGTCTCTGCTCCCTGATCACCCTACCTAAAAGAACTCCCACCCCACCCCACTTCTAACCCTCTACTTTTTTTATTTTCTTCACTGCACTTATCACTAGAAAATAACCTCTGGAAGGTAATCTACCCTGTTTATCTCAATACCTAGAAAACTACCTGGCACACAATAGGTACTGATACCTGTATGAATGCGTAAAGTAGGTAGTGAGGTCCTATTTCCAAAAACTGCAATGTACTGACATACATAAGAGATACGGGTATGAAGATTTCATAGTAGTGGCTGCAGTGGGCACAATTCCAAGACAGTCCCATGATTTCCACCTCTGGTATAAACATCCTGTATAACCCCCTCCTCTTTAGTGTGGGCAGTACCTGTTAATATGGGAAAGTCACTCATATGATGTAGGCTTGTATTTATAGCTCACATTATGTTTCCACTGGACAGCTGATAGAGAGATTTTTCTACTGGCTTTGAATGAGTTACCATGTTGTGAGAGGGCCACGTGGTTAGGATCTGAAAGCAGCCTCTAGCAACTAAGAGTAACCCCCAGCTGATAGCCAGCAAGAAAATGAGGACCTTAGTCATATCATCGCAAGGAAAAGAATTTTGCCAACCACCAATGATCTTGATGGATGACCCTGAGCCTCAGATGAGATCATAGCTCCTGCAGACACCTTGATTTCAGCCTGGTGAGACCCTCAGCAAACAATATAGCTACACCATCCGTGGACTTCTGACCTATAGAAACTGTGATATAATATATGACTACAGTTTCAAGCTGTACATTTATAGTACACTGTTAGACAGTAATAGAAAACTAATACACTGGCCATCAACCCTATCATATCCAAAGCTCACTTTTTATAACAAGTATCTTGTCCCCTGACCCCCTTACTATTCTGCAATAAAATTCATAGATTGAGAACCTACAGCCTATTTTTAAAATACACTGGCTATAGCCCTGGTTGGTGGTTCAGCTGGCTGAACTGTCATCCCATGCACCAAAGGGTTGTGGGCTGGATTCCAGGTCAGGGCACAACTAAGGTTGCGAGTTCAATCCCTGGTTGGGGAGTGAACAGGAGGCAACCAACGGAGATCTATGTTTCTCTCTCACATCAATGTTTCTCTCTCTCACTCTCTCCCTTCCACTCTCTCTAAAACAATCAATAAGAACATATCTTTGGGTGAGGACTAACAAAAAAAAATATTTTTTATAAAATACATTGGCCTTGACCGGTTTGGCGCTATGGATAGAGCATCAGCCTGCAGACTGAAGGGTTCTGCGTTCCATTCCCAGTCAGGGCACATGCCCAGGTTGCGGGCTCGATCCCCAGTGGGGGGCATGCAGGAGGCAGCCAATCAATGATTCTCTCTCATCACTGATGTTTCTCTCTCTCTCTCCCTCTTCCTTTCTTGCTGAAATCAATAAAAATATTAAAAATATATATATTGGCTATAAGGGAGAAATCAAAAGAAAATAATTAATAAAATAATATATAACTCAAACACCTTAGAAAACAAAAATGTCTCTATAAATTTCCAAAATGCCCTCTGAGGGAAGACTGCATTCATTGAAAATCTCTGCTTGCCACAATCAATGTATCTAGAATACAGTGGCTCCAAATCACGAGAAACTTTATCTTGTACTAACCTAGTATTTGCTAATTTTGTTTCTTTTTATATCATTGTTGTAAAGCATGTATTTCAAACTCACATTAGCATGATATTTTTATCCTAACCTTTTCCAAAATGGACTTAAGGTTTGAAGCCTCATAATTTCCTTTTTCCCTCCTCCTCAATTATTAAGTACTCACTGGGCACATAATACGGTTCCTTGAAATTAATTTTCACAATCAAATAGAGCTTTAAAGCTTCTATTCCATTTCCCAACTCTCGTTTTTCAGATGTGCACAGAGAATCGCCATCATCTAGTGGCTCATTATACACACTATAAAATATTTCATCCCAGCTGTGAAGTTGGCCATTATAAATACATTTTGTTGCTTTAATCAAGATTTATGATAATATAATAATGTAATTTTTAAAGGCCACATGCCAAAGTACTTCTTAAATTAATAAAAATACTTAGCACTTAATCCATAACACACTTTAAAATCATCTCACAATCTTGCAGGTAGCTATTTGCCCACGTGCCCAGGGCTAGTAACAACTGATGGAGAGCCTGTCACCGAACCTATTTTCTTGATTTATTTTACAGAAGCCTTCTAAGCCCACATACATAATGAGTACTCACTTTGTGATGGGAAAATAAATTATTTAGCCTGGACAATTTGACAGTGTTGCTATGAAGTTATTAATTCACTAGATGGGTAGGGGTGAGGGGGTTTAAATAGTCTTTTTCTCACGGCCAAAAAAAATCCCCACTATTAACAATCACAGATTCCTAGAACCCTAGAGCTGGACAGGACTTAAGGATCATACCACAGCTTTTTACAGATGAGGAAACTGAAGTCCAAGGTCACAGTCATCAGTGGTATATAGAACTTGAGATAAGGAAAGATAAGGCTAGAGAATCTGAATTTCCTTACTTAGAAAATGGGGAAAACCTCACCCCCAATAGGGCTGCTATAAGGATGAGATAAAATATATAATAAAACACATGAAAGGACATTTAACAATGCCTGATACTTAACTGCCATTGCATAACTATCATTTCCCTTCTCAGGGTTTCCCCACCCCCAATAATTCCCATCACTCTTTCTTTCTTCCTTCCCTTCCTTCCCTCCCTCCCTCCCTCCCTCCCTCCTTCCTTCCTTTCTTTCTTTCTTTCTTTCTTTCTTTCTTTCTTTCTTTCTTTTCTTCCTTCCTTCCTTCCTTCCTTCCTTCCTTCCTTCCTTCCTTTCTTTTTCTTCCAAAATATCACTTGGGATGATGCACTTTGATGATGATTTCCCGACATATATATTGCATAGACAACAAATTAGAACAATTTGGGAATAGAAAGGCTCAGTGGGACACTACTGAGGAAGCAGCTGACCCCAACTCTCAAGAATTGAGTCTACACTCCCCAAAGTTTTCAAAGTTTTTACACTTGTTGGGTGAGTCCAAACCAGCTTCCCCAAGATTGAGAGTCTGCAGAGTATACTCTGCATACCTTGTGCTTCACACATCGTAACTGGAATACCCAAGATTCATTTTCCATCCTTACCTTCTTGGATCTCTCTGTACCATGTGACACTCGTGAACACGCCCATCATGAAACTTTACGCCCCTAGCCTCTGTGATACTCTCCTCTCCTGGTTCTCCTTTTACCTCTATGAGTCTCTTCTTTCTCTGTTACTGTCTCTTTTAAGAGTTGGGTTTCCCAGGGCTACGCCTTCCTGGTGAGTTTATTTCTCCATACTCCTGGTTTCAACTACCACCTACTAACTTCCAAATCTTTTCGTAGGCCAGACCTCTCCTATGAATTTCAGATTTATATACCTACAATTTGATCCCACTGCCATGTCCCCACTGGCACCTCAAATCAACATAACACCAAACTAATCTTATCTGAATATATACCCTCTTCCTATGTCCTTGCTTTTAAAATGTGGTCATCACTATACAGTAACCCATACTGAAAACCTGTTAAGTCTCCCTTGAATCTTTCCTTTCCCCGATCCCGCCTTATCTACTCAATTACTTAAATCTTCCAATTTCACCTCCTAAATATTCTTCTAATTCAGTGGTTCTCAACCTTCTGGCCCTTTAAATACAGTTCCTCATGTTGTGACCCAACCATAAAACTATTTTCGTTGCTACTTCATAACTGTAATGTTGCTACTGTTAGGAATTGTAATGTAAATATCTGATATGCAGGATGGTCTTAGGCGACCCCTGTGAAAGGGTCGTTTGACCGCCAAAGGGGTCGCGACCCACAGGTTGAGAACTGCTGTAATTCAATCCTCCTATGCCTAATAACTTCTATTCTACTTCAGGTTTTAAATCTCTCTCCCAGACTACTTCAACAGCTTCCCAACTATCTTCCTGCCTCCCATTTTGTCCCCCTCAATTCCATCTCCATTGAGCTTGCAAAATAATCAATCTAAACTGAAGATATAATCATGCTACTCCCTGTTTTACACTTTTTCAATGATGCCCCAGTTAAAAGGTTCTGGAGTGAGACCTCTCTGCACTTTGGAATTCCTCTCCGCACTCATTAGACATAGCCTTGAAAAGTTACTCAACTTCTCTGTACCTCCCTATTTTCACTTGTGAATGTCCCAGATTATTAAATGAGGTAATAATTATAAAGCACTTAATACAGTTCCTGGCATTTTAGTAAGTGCTTAACAAATGGTAGTTATTAATAATATTAATATAAATACAATTATAGTAATGGTATTTTGGTCGCTGGACTGGTATACAAGTTCAAGGACAGCATGCACAGCCCTCCTTGAATTGACCCTCGCCTCCTCTCTAAGATACCCTGCCACTCGTTTTATGCTTCAGCAACACCAAACTTAGTAACTACTTACTCTGATACACTTTATCATTTTTCCACCAGAAATACATATTCCTTTCACCCCCTGCATAGGTAAGACCTTTTGCTTTAGGCCTAATGAGGTGTCACCGTTACCAGAAACCCTTCTCTGAACATCAGTTTATTAAGATGTCCCCTCAGAAATATTGATAAGAATTCATGGCATATAAGTTCTCAGCTAACAGTCTTCTGGATATATGTCTGCCACAGCACTTACCACTTAATATTATAAATATCTACTTTTAAATCTACCTCCCCCCACTAGATTACAAGTTCTTAGTGGGCAGGGAAGAGAAGTGCTGTTAAGTACTTTGTACTCACAGTACTTAACATAACCTAGCAGGAGGTCAACACATCTTTTCATGGGTGAAAGACAAGCTGTCTAGGAATCTCCTCCCCAATTCCACCTGAACTAGGTCAATTCTTACCATAAAGGAGTCACATCATACTCAAATTGAACTTATGTGAATTCAACTATTTATATGGAAGGAGGAAGGAGAAATATTGAGAGCTACCCCCACTGCACTAGATGCTCCTTGCTGTAAACAAGCCTAAGACAAAAGACATGAGTGGTTTTAGAAATTTCTCAATCATTAATAAATAAGTGGAGACAGTGAAGAATTTTAAAGGCTCTAGAAAAACACTGACAACAGAAAGGCAGAGAACTGGTAGACCAGAGTATCTCTCCTTAGGAGAATTAACCCTTCCTGTAAAAGGGTGATTTCTCCATTTCTAAAGAATTTAATAAATGGTACACACCACTCAGCCAGAAGCCAGGCTCATAGCTGGCGAGCGCAGCGGCAGGCAGGAGCCTCTCCCTCCTCCACTGCAGGCAGGTGGTAAGGAGCAAGAGGTCCCAGAGTGCAAGAGGGCACAGGATGGGCTGAGGGACAACCCCCCCCCCAAGTGCACAGATTTCATGCACCGGGCCTCTAGTTATTTGATAATTGCTAAAGTTATGTGATAGATACATGGAGTTCATTATAATGCTCTGTTCTGCCTATGTATGTATGTATGTATGTATGAACTTTTCCAAAATAAAAAAAATTACAAGTTTAAAAAATAATAATAAATAAAAAATAATAATAAATGGTACACAACTGCTTCAGTAGTTAACAAAGTGTACCTATGTTAATGTCTAGGTAACCAAACCCTTAAAGAAGGGATGACAGAACAGTAAAAAGGGCAAAGAAATTAATGAAAACAATTTTAGTAGTAGTAAAATGAAACCAATTTAGTAGTAGATTATTACTACTACACAGTAGCAAACTAAGTACTACCTGAGAGAACTTTACCAAACCACCCATTGCATAACTGCAAACAGAGCTCACTGTGGGGCTTCTGAGGCAGGCCAAGAAATGCCTGGCAATGGAGGCACTCATGAAGCAAGGCGGTAAGCCAAATTTGGGGTTGACAAATAAAACTTTTAGTAAAATTAAATTCTTACAATTCGGAGAAACCAAGATGGCATCATAGGTAAACACCGGAAATTGCTGCCTTGCACAACAACTTCAAAAATACAACTAAAAGACAAAACGGACATCATCCAGAACCACAGGAAGGCTGGATGAGTGGAAATTTTACAACTAGAAGGAAAGAGAAAAGCACATTGAGACGCAGAGGAGGTGTGGAAGTAAAGTGCAGAGGTACGGAGGCGCATGTGGAAAAGGCTGGCAACTGAGGACACAGTTATCTTTTCCAATTGGGAGGGAGTCTCAAGCTCCCGACTGCTCTGAACTCCAGTTCCAGACAAGTCTCTGGGGACATACCGGAGAAACTGGACTGTCTGGCATAGGTCAGAACTCGAGGGTGGCTTTCTCTCAGAGGTGCTTGCAGCGATTACCATGGGACACTGAGACCCGGGGCCTCTTAGGGTAGGACTGAGGATCAGACATAGCTGTTTGCTCCACCCTGTTGATTCCCTGAGACCCTGCCCCACCCAAGCTGTGTGCAGAGGCTTTTGCATATGAAGGGCCTGGCCCTTTGCAATCTGAAAATTATTAACATACTGCAGCTGGGTCAGAGAGACCCAGAACTTCCAAAAGAAGGCCCAAGGCCCCACAGCACCTTGGATTGCTTCACAGCTGGGCCTCATCTGGGCACCTCCAAACCCCAAACAAAGAAGAGGAATCTGCAGATATCTCCATAGCTCCTGCTGGGTAGCCTTAGGCAGAGGCTAAATTAGCACCACCTTAGAGACCCAAGAGTCAGTGTACCCAGTGGTCAGAGTGGGACCATCTAGATTACAACTCCTCAGATCCATAAGGGACACACTCAGGGGGCAGACTCAGTGAGCACCAAAGCCGCACTGAAGCAAGTCTTGCCCCAAAAGGGTGTCTCCAGCACAGAAGTTCTCCCACTGTAGACACAGCTGATTCTCACAGCCAACTGGCCTGGAGGTCAATTCCTCCCAGTGATACCTACAACAATCAAGGCTTAACTACAAGACTGTGCACACAGCCCACAAAGGGGTGCACCAAGAGTGTCCACCTCAGGTAATTGGGGAAGCTGAGCCACTGAGCCCTATAGGACACCTAGCACAGAAAGCCACTCTATCAACACAGGAAAGCATAAAAAAAAAATGTGGAGACAAAGAAACAGGTCACAAATGACAGAAATGGAGGAAAGAAAACTACTGGATATAGAGTTCAAAACCACACTTATAAGGTTTTTCAAGAATTTTCTAGAAACCGCCGATAAATTTAGTGAGACCCTCAAGAAATCTAGTGAGACCCTCGAGGATATGAAAAAGGAGCAACTAGAAATTAAGCATACACTGACTGAAATAAAGAATATTATACAGAGTTACAACAGCAGACTAGAGGATCGCAAGAATCAAGTCAAAGATGTGAAATACGCAGAAGCAAAAAAAACCCAATGGGGAAAAAAAAAAGAAAAAAGAATCCAAAAATATGAAGATAGTGTAAGGAGCCTCTGGGACAACTTCAAGCGTACCAACATCTGAATTATAGGGGTGCCAGAAGAGAGAGAGCAAGATATTAAAAACCTATTTGAAGAAATAATAACAGAAAACTTCCCCTACCTGGTGAAAGAAATAGACTTACAAGTCCGGGAAGCGCAGAAAACCCCAAACAAAAGGAATCCAAAGAGGACCACACCAAGACACATCATATTTAAAATGCCAAGAGCAAAAGACAAAGAGAGAATCTTAAAAGCAACAAGAGAAAAAAAGTCAGTTACCTACAAGGGAGTACCTATACGACTGTCAGCTGATTTCTCAACAGAAACTATGCAGGCCAAAAGGGAGTGGCAAGAAATATTCAAAGTGATGAACAGCAAGAACCTACAAGAAAGATTACTTTACCAAGCAAAGCTATCATTCAGAATTGAAGGTCAGATAAAGAGCTTCACAGATAAGAAAAAGCTAAAGGAGTTCATCACCACCAAACCAGTATTATATGAAATGCTGAAAGGTATCCTTTAAGAAGAGGAAGAAGAAGAAAAAGGTAAAGATACAAATTATGAACAACAAATACACATCTATCAACAAGTGAATCTAAAAATCAAGTGAATAAATAATCTGATGAACAGAATAAACTGGTGAATATAATAGAATCAGGGGCATAGAAAGGAAGTGGACTGACTATTCTCGTGGGGGAAAGGGGTGTAGGGGGTGCAGGAAGAGACTGGACAAAAATCGTGCACCTATGGATGAGGACAGTGGGGTGGGGGGGGGGGTAAGGGCAGAGGGTGGGGTGGGAACCAGGTGGAGGGGAGCTATGAGGGGAAAAAAGAGGAACAACTGTAATAATGTGAACACTAAAGATTTAATTTAAAAAAATTCTCACAATTAAAATTAGCTTATTTGTGACATGCCTATATTAAGAAGATCACAACATGATACTTTAAAGGCATTAAAGGATCTTGCAAAGATAATGTTGACAGTACTTGATTTTACATTTTGTCAAATGACTTCTGAATATAACCACTAACCTCACTCCCACCTCAACGATGTGACTCCACTAGATTCTCTTGCTAATACCACCATCTGTAAGAACAGATAAACCACTCTGCTGTTAACGGAAGCCATGGGATTTCATTTGAATTTCTAAGACTTGACTAGTTCCACAGCCAGCATCAAAAACAAGAACAGTGGTACCCAGTGTCCCAAGAAGAGGGATATCCAGTTCTGCTTCAGCTAGCACCAACCAAGAGCCTATGAGAAAAGGTAGATGCTATGAGGAAAGCAAGTTCATGCAGTTCTCTCTCACCCTAAGGAAACTAAACTTAGCTCTCTTAGTAGATTACTCAATATCCCTGCTACTCTTCATCTGATATCATTTCTACTCCTCCTCCACTAGACTATAAACTCCTTGAGGGCAGAAACTCGGACATAATGGAAAAATTATCAAAACTGTCTCATCCATTAATTTCCTTGGCAAAGAATCCCATAGTACTACTTCATGACAGCACAGATTTTCTTAGTGATCAAAACAGATATTAGCTGCTTTATAAAAAAATTAAATGTCCATCAAAAAGGGACTTACTATAGCGCTGGTGGGTGGCTCAGCTGATTGGAGCGTTGTCCCTTACACTAAAAGGTTGTGGGTTCGCTTCCCAGTCAGGACACATACCTAGGTTGCGGGTTCAATTCCTCATCAGGGTACATACAGGAGGCAACTGATTGATGTTTCTCTTTCACTTCCATCTCTCTCTCTCTTTCCATCTCTCTCTCTTTCTCCTCCTTCCCCTCTCTCTAAAATCAGTAAAATACAGCACCGGGTAAGGATTTTTTAAAAATAGACTTATATCTATTAAAAGGTTAAATTTGATAAAATAAAAATCATGACACATACAAATACTATAACACATGTCAAAGATTTTATTTAACTCACTAATTAATGAAGTATCCAATAAGATGTTATAATCAGTTCAAAAAAGATATCAAACATGTATATGGGCTATCTGGAATGCTGCAACTGCTTTACAAATACATGTCACTATCCTTAGGAAACATTCAATTGCATCCCACTGGGCAAAATCTACTCGTGTTTCTATGGTCAAAAATTATCTGCAATACCATCAATTTTCTATAACTTAGGGAGTTATAAAATAACTCAAAGACAATGAAAGGTACAGATAACCTGGAAAAGCACACTAGATAAGACAATCAGTAATCTTTTGTGCCCACTGCATACTCACAATTTTTCCTGACAACACCCATACAATAGAATATTATGCAGCTGCTAAAGAAAAGGAGGCAGCCTTTTCATATACTGATATAGAGTAGCCTCCAATATATAATGAGAAAAAAGCAAGGTGCAGTACAGTAATATGGTAGGTGGCATTTATGTTTAATAAACGTGTGTTATATACACACAAAATATTTCGGGAAAGATACATAGGAATCTTTATTACTTTTAATCACCTTGGTAGATTAGAAGCCTCCATGAATGGGAGTATTTTGTTCACCCCTCTATTCCCACTTTTATTGAGTGCCTGGTATTTAAGTAGCACTCAATAAAAATTTGTTGAAAAAATTAATTAATCAATGAGAACAGTGGCTGCTTCCAAGAGGAGTAAACGGATATTTGTGGGGTAAGAATGAATGGAAGGCTTGCTCACCACTGTATACCTCTTTGTATTTTTGAATTTTATACAATGCCCATATATTACCACCTTAAAAAGGTAATGAGTTGAGCCCTAGAAATTTTTTGGTCATCCCATACACCAAAAAGGTGGCAGGCTCAATTCCTGGTC
The DNA here is from genome assembly GCF_964212035.1 of Myotis nattereri. Classification (NCBI taxonomy): domain Eukaryota; kingdom Metazoa; phylum Chordata; class Mammalia; order Chiroptera; family Vespertilionidae; genus Myotis; species Myotis nattereri. The sequence goes on from NC_138081.1 coordinate 11,340,312, forward strand.
AGGACACATACCTAAATTTCGGGTTCAATTCCCAGTCAGGGCATGTACAGGAGGCAACCGATTGGCATTTCTCTCTCACATCAGTGTTTTTTACCTTCTCTCTCTCTCTCTCTGCCTTTCTCTCTGAAAAAATCAATTAAAACATATCCTTAGGTGAGAATTTTTTTAAAAAAGATAATGAGTTGATGTTAGCTAACATGTTATAGGGAATTTCTTCATTAAGCTGCCTTCTACTTCTAGGACTTCAGCAAGGTACTAAAACTACAGTATGAGTATCAGATGGCATGATATAAGTGATGTGCAGTGTTAATATGAAGGCCCCAAAATACAAAGAAATATTTCATTGATCTAACCACTTCACCTTGATCAGGGCCTGCATTCATCTCTTGCAAAAGTTTGATGTTATCTACCAAAATTGAAGATGTGCCTATTATATGACTTATTAAATCTTCCCTAAGGTAGGATGTATTCATGAGCATGAGCAACAATGTCATAGCTGAAATACAAAACAAAAGACCCTAGAAACAACCCAAATGTCCATCAGCAACAGAAAGGGTGAATAGTTATCTATATATATAAAACTCTAATATGCAAATAGATCAAACAGCGGAACAACCTGACAACTGAACAACCGTTCGCTATGACATGCATTGACCACCAGAGGGCTCGTGTGGAACATGGCAGGCATTGGCAGCAGGCGGCAGAGCATGGAACATGGCGGGCATAGGCTATGGCAAGATAGTGGAGCACGTGAGTGGGGGTGCCAGACCAAGGCGGGGCGCCGGTCGCTGTCATCGGGGCAAGCCTCTGGTGGTTACTAAAAATTCTTTGCTCCCGCTCGCCACGGTTCCGCCAGGTGCTCGCACCGGCTGCTAGCACCGCCCTGACCGCTTGCCGCCATCAGTGAGTGTGAATGGTGGCTGCTGCCCTAATCACCCCTCAGGGCTTCTCCACCTCCCCCTGCTCCTGAGGGGCGATCAGGGCCTGCATTCACTTCTTGCACCCGCTGCTGGCGCCGGCCCCATTCACTCCACCCCATCAGTTGTATAATATAATAAAGCCAGTTGTAATCTTTTTGCTGGTAGAGGACCTTGCCTTCAATTTGTAAAAAATGCAACATCTGTGAAGCACAATAAAGCCAGTGCAATAAAAAGAGGTATGCCTGTATATAAAGTTCAAAAATAGACAAAGTACCCTACAAGTGTTTAAAGCAGCTGTGGGCAAACTACGGCCCGCGGGCCGGATCCAGCCCGTTTGAAATGAATAAAACTAAAAAAAAAAAGACCGTACCCTTTTATGTAATGATGTTTACTTTGAATTTATATTAGTTCACACAAACACTCCATCCATGCTTTTGTTCCGGCCCTCCGGTCCAGTTTAAGAACCCATTGTGGCCCTCGAGTCAAAAAGTTTGCCCACCCCTGGTTTAAAGTATATACTTAGGGGATAAAAGGTTTTTTTTTAACAAAAGCAAGGAAATAATACTATGTAAGTCAGGATAGTGATTCCTTTTAGGAGAGCTGTTGTGATTGGGAAGAAGCAGCTGATGGGCTTCCAGGTACTGGCAGTGTTTCATTTCTTTACCTGAAAGGCAAGAAATTGGATGCTACATACTTTAAAATAATTCATTAAGCTGAACATTTGTATTCCATGTACTTTTCTATATGTGCATTTTATTGGACAACAGAAACAAAAGTTTAAAGATATATAAACATTCTCTATGTAAGCTGGAACACAGGAAGGAGAAAGTACCAGAGTGAGTCCTGGGCCAAAAACTATGTGCCCTACAGGACAAAAAAGGAAAATCAGGAGGGAAACAAATGACTTTCCCACCATTTCTGAGGCTTGATTAAAGTGTTCCTGCTTTTCACAGCTTATTCACTTCTTTCTCCATTTTGGTACCTATTTATTTAAAAGCTATTTTTAAAAAAAGCTCCTTCTCTAATATTACAAACTCTATGTCCGTGTTTCTCAAACTTCAGATGTATCAGAACCACCCAGAGGGAATGGTTAGAACACAGATTGCTAGGCTCCATCTCCAGTTTCTGATTCAGGAGGTCGAGAATTTACATTTACAACAAAACCCAGGTGACTCAAATACTGTCCTAGGACACTGTTAAGAATTCTAATGCAATAATCCAGGCCAGAAATTATGGGGATTTCAACAAAGATAAAAGCAATAGGAATGGAGAGGAGAAAATGGACATGAATGATGAACAGATAGAATGTGAGGTGCAAGGGAGGTTTCCAGCTTAGATGAATAATATACCATTCATCAGGACAAGGAATTGGGAAGGGGGCGGGAAAACTTAAGTTCCATCTGATAAATTAATCTATGGCTTGGAGAGTTTGAACAAGGAAGCCTAAGAAAGGCACCTAACCTGAAATGGGAAAGGTAGAGGAAAACATAAGTGGAATGAGGCAACAAGAGGAAAGTGCTCTAAAAGTACAGTGTCAATATAAGAAACCCCATCAAAGTAAGCAGGTGACCTCCTCACAGTAGAATTTTAGGCAGCTGTTTTAAAAAAAGGATCTCTATGAAGTGAGGTGGGTGGTTTCTAGGACATATTGTTAAGTGTAAGAAACAAAATGCAAAAGAATATCCATAGCACCTTTTGTGTAAGAAAGAAAGGGGTGTAAGAAAATATACATATATCTGGTTATTTGTACAAAAAAAGCACAGGAAGGGTAAAGCAGAGACAATTAATAGTTTATCTACAGGGGGTGGGGGTAGAAACAGAGAAGAACAAAAGGAATGAGGGTTACATTTCTCTGAGAATGCCTTTTTGACTTTTACAACCATGTTAATATTTCACACATCCAAAAAAGGACAGTGAATAAAATCAACAAAGATTGGGAAACTAAGGAGAAAATAAACAAATGGGGCTACATCAAAATAAAAAGCTTCTGCAAAGCAAAAGAAACCACCATCAAAATGAAAAGGGAACCCACTGTATGCGAGAACATATTTGCCAATGATAAATCTGATAAGGGGTTAATATCCAAAATATATAATTTATGAATGTTTTAAAATATGTCTACAAATTCTTTGAAAAAACCCCTCTCTCTACCCCCAAAAAAGATGGAGCCTAGTTGCCTTCCCTTGAGTATGGGCTGGACTTAGTGACTCATTTAAAACAGAATATATAGAAGGGGCAGTGTGTGTACTCAAGATAGGACATATAGGGCCTGTGGCTTCCTCCCTGCTCTCTCTTGTATCACTTGCTCTGGGTAAAGCCAGCTGAGTAAAGACAGGTTGTGAGTACACTCCAACAGTCCTTGGAAAGACCTAAGGCTTCATGCCAACAGCCATGTGAGAGAGCCACCTTAGAGGCAGATCCTCCAGCCCTAGTCAAGCCTTCAGATGACTGCTGCAGTGCTGGTCAACAGCTTAACTCATCAGAAACTCTGAGCAGAACCACCCAGCTAAGCCACAACTGAACTCCTGACCCAGAGAAATGGTTAGATGTTTGTTGTTTTAAGCTGCTAAATTTGGGGTAATTTGTTACACAGCAATGACAACTAATACAGGGCTTAATACTTATCCATTTGTATAATTATAATTATACTAGAGGCCCTATGCACAAAAATTCGTGCAAGAATAGGCCTTCCTTCCACCAGCTGCCAGCACTGGCTCCCCTCCTCCAGGACCCTGGCTGGCTTCCCTCCAGCCCCAGCTTCGTCAGAAAGGACGTCTGGAATGACATCCAGAAGACATCAGGTCTAATTAGCATATTACCCTTTTATTATTATAGACTAGAGGTAGGGTCCCTCAGCCTGGCCTGCGCCCTCTCATAATCCTGGACTGGGCCAAAACCGGCAGTCAGACATCCCCTGAGGGACCTTGCAGTGCGCGAAGGGGCAGGCGGCTGGGGAGGAGCCGCTCCCATTCAATCTGGCCTGATGCACCTGCTGCTGCTGCCACCCTTGCTCGGTAGCGCTGCTGCGGAGGCGGGAGAAGCTCCTGCCGCCACAGCTGCACTCACCAGCCATGAGCCCGGCTTCTGGCTGAGTGGCGCTCCCGCTGTGGGAGCACACTGACCACCAGGGGGCAGCTCCTGCATTGAGCATCTGCCCCCTAGTGGTCAGTGTGCGTCATAGCGACTGGTCGACTGGTCTTTCCGTCACTTAGGCTTTTATATATATAGAAGATAAAAATATATATTGTGAAATTAGCTGAAAAAGATTATGCTTTACAAAGATAATTATAGTTGACCCTTGAATAACGAAGAGGTTAGGGGCACCAACCCCCTCAGCACAGTCGAAATTCCACATACAACTTCTGACTCTCCCAAAACTTAACCACAGTCTCTTGGAATCCATGGGGGATTAGCTCTAGGACCCCTGTGGATACAAAAATCCATAGATGTTTAAGTCCCTGATATAACAGAGTGTACAACAATGCATACAGTCAGTCCTCCGCATCCACAGACTCCCAACTGCAGATCAAAAATACTGTTTTTTATCCATCGCTGGTTGAACCTGTGGATGCAAAACCTGGGGGTACGGAGAACTAATTGTATTATTTATTGAAAAATATCTGTGAATAAGTGGGCCCACAAGGGTCAACTGTAGAGTCAATACTTCCAGGAATGTATAAAATAAGACCCAAAAGAGATAAATCAAATCATAATAAAAACATTATACCACAAATAGAATTTACAAACAAGTATTTAACTCATAAATAGATTAAAAAATAGACAGTTGAGTGGGTGGAAGGAGTAAATTCTGTGGAGAGAAGGGAGATTAGCTGGGAAATCTAAAGTACACATTATTTGGGGTGAAAAGCAAGATATTTTTCAGTAAATTACTAAAAAGGAGTGCTGGATAAGCCAGTCAGAGAAAGACAAGTACCATATGATTTCACTCACATGTGGAATCTAATAAATAAAATCAACTAACAAGCAAATAAAGACAAATTCATAGAGAGCAGGCTGACAACTGTGTGGGGGTGTTTCAGAGAGCTGGGGAGGGCAATAGAGGGATTGAGGGAGGAAAAAAGAGGAAAAACTCTTGGACACAGACAACAATATGGTGATTGCCAGGTTGGGGGGTGAGGATGGGGTATAAGGGAGATAAATTTTAATGGAAGGAGATCTAACTTGGGGTGGTGAACACACAATAAAGTGTATACCTGAAATCTGTATAATGTTGTTAACCAGTTTAATTCAATAAAAAGAAAGAAGCTCTGAATTTATTTTAAATGTCATTAGCTTGGAAAAGTACAGTTCCTCCTCTAGAATACTTTGCACCTATACATAGAGAAGTGTGAAATCTGAACATTTATGCAAAATCTCTTGTCAAGTACAGCATGTCTTCACAGGACAATCAGCATTTTAATGTCCTCCTCCATATCCCCTCATCCCTAACAATATTATCAAATTGTCTTTGATCCATTTTATTAAAATTCTAACTTCCTCCATAACTTTCCCAAGTCAGCGGAAACAAGACTGGAGTGCTTCCTGGGACACTGGCCTGCTAAGGCCCCAACACTTGGAATGGACATGAAGAGCACTGGCTCTGGAGTCCAAGCCTGGAACTAAAGTCCTGTCCCATCTCACTGGCCACAAACTGCAGGCAAACCATTCTCCCATTCAGAATTTCAGTTGTCTTATTAGCAAAATGGGTATAATAACCATTTTATAAGGTTATTATTATAAAGACAAAATGACATATAGAAAAGGCATAGCAGAATGCACCTACTCGATAAACAGTAGCTAGTTATAAATGACCTTTTTGTTTGCATGTATTATAAACTAGAGGCACGATGCACGGATTTGTGCACATTGAAAGTAAATTAATTAGAAGGTGGCCAGCAGAGCAGGACTGGGCGAGTGGGGCTGGACACACCCTGGAGCCAAGCTCCCATGATCCCTCCCCAGCCAGCCTAACCTGGGGCGGCGCTGGGGCTCAAAGGGTGTCTGCGGAGTGAGCGGGGGTCCCTCTGGCAGGTGGGGTCCCTCGGCCTGGCCTGCAGGGATCAGGCCAAAACCGGCAGTCTGACATCCCCCAAGGGGTCCTGGAGTGTGAGAGGGTACTCTGCAAAGTTGCTGTCACTCTGCAGCTCCTGCACTGAGCTTCTGCCCCTGGTGGTTAGTGCGTGTCATAGCTACCGGCAGGTCGGCTGGTGGGCCGGTTGCTTAGGCTTTTATATATATAGATACATTTCCAAAATCAAGAAAATAAAGGCACAGATTGCTGGAATATTTTTTTTGTATGATACAAAGATGCAAAAGACTGCCTAGGACCGTGGTCGGCAAACTGCGGCTCGCGAGCCACATGCAGCTTTTTGGCCCCTTGAGTGTGGCTCTTCCTAAGCCTTAGGACAGTGATGGCAAACCTTTTGAGCTCAGCGTGTCAGCATTTTAAAAAACCCTAATTTAACTCTGGTGCCGTGTCACATATAGAAATTTTTTGATATTTGCAACCATAGTAAAACAAAGACTTATATTTTTGATATTTATTTTATATATTTAAATACCATTTAACAAAGAAAAATCAACCCAAAAAAATGAGCTCGCGTGTCACCTCTGACATGCGTGTCATAGGTTCGCCATCACTGCCTTAGGAGTACCCTAATTAACTTAATAACAATGTACTTACCTATATAGTTTAAGTTTAAAAAATTTGGCTCTCAAAAGAAATTTCAATCGTTGTACTGTTGATATTTGGCTCTGTTGACTAATGAGTTTGCGGAGCACTGGCCTAGGAGATTAATGTGGATTTATGTCATTTAGTTTCTGGAACATTACAGCAGCTTATGAGTTAAAAATCAAACCTGAACACTCAGGCACTCAACAAGCATTGGCAAACCTAGTCTGTGATTAATGTTTACATAGCACTTAGCATATTCCATACAGTACTGTAAATATGTTTTTTACTCCTCTACCACATTATATATTCTTTGATTGCTTAAAACATTTTGTTTATCTCTATTTTTTTTCATGGCTCCTTGCATACATAGGCTAAATTTAACTTTAAGTCGTTGATGTCTGCTCATACCAATATATTCTTGAGATTATAAAATTCAGGCATCAGATATTCCCCCTGACAATGTGTGTGCTCACTCATGCAGACAGTATCATACCCCCTAACCAAAGCTAGTATTAGATGCCCAAAGCAACAATCATTTCTCAATCCCCAGCACTGTGCACAGCTTCTGGCACATAGTAAATACTTAATGAGTGTTAGAAGAAAGAATAAATGTGAGAGAACAAGAGGCCAAGAACAAGAAGCATGGTGAGTTGCTAATTTTAACTCCTAAAATCTCTTTACAGTACGCTTATCTTTGTACAACTATTGTTTGATTTCCTATACAGACTTCCTTATAGCTCCCTATCAGAGATTAGGACTAACATTTGTGCTCCATGCAAAAGTCCTAAGATCCAAAGCATACCAGCAAATACATCTATACATCAACTATTTGAAAGAAATTTGCTGTACACATGTGTAAAATTAGAAACCATGCCTTTTCTGTGACTCAGCAGAAATATGAGGATGAATAAAATCTATGTGAAGTACATGCAATCACACACAAGAACAGTATTAAGAAACTTCAAAGGTTCATTCAAACTAATACTGCATGCCAAGCATTATGCCAAATTCCGCAGAAGAGAGAAGTAAGATCAGATGAGGTTTATGGACTTGGAAAGCAGACTGGTGGATCTGGAGAGTCTGCAGGCTGTTACTTCCTTATCCGTCTCTAAACTCTCTTCTGGTTCTCTATCAACCCCAGCCTCTTTTGTTAGTCTCGATGCTGGTTTTTCTTCTTTCACGCATACTCTAAGTCAGTATTTCTCAATGTGTGGTCCTGAAAATAGCATCATCATCACCTAGAAGTTGTTCAAAATATAAATTCTTGAGCCCCACTCAGACCTACTGAATCAGAAACTATCAGGGCAGGGCCCAGAAATCTGTTTTATCGAGGCCTCTAGGTATTTCTGATGCATGCTCGAATTTAAGAACCAATCTAAGTTTGATCTACATGTTGATTTCTAAAAGTTCCAGTCCTTGTTCTTTCCAGTTCTCCATCTTCTCTACAACTATAATATTACTACTACTACTAGCAACAGCTGTCATTTATTAAGCATTTATAAGCTAGGCGCTGTGCTAATCATTGTGCACATGCTATCTTACTTAATCTGTACAACAATTTAAGTATCAGCCCCACATTTCAAAAGAAATTTAGGCTTAGAGATGTTAAGTAACTTGCCCAAGGTCACCCACTCCAACCAAATAAGTGGCATAACTGAGATATGGCCTTGGTTTTCCTGACTCCAAAGTCCACAGCATTAACCACTATGCTCTTACTTAGTGGTACTACTTCCACAGCCTCAAAGGCTCTCATTGACATTACAATTATTCCTAAACTGTATCTAGAGTAGTATTTCCAATTATGTAGTAGATCTCTCTAAACTCCAAACAGGGACCTTAAAATTTTGGCATGCCATCATTTCTTCTCTCCACTGCAAGTCTGTTCCTCCTCCTGTATTTTCTAATTTAATGTCATCATAATCGCCAGGTACTCAAGCTACACAAGTCTTCTTTAACTTCTCACTTCTGGCTGGTCATTACTCACTTCTGGCTGGAGATTGTAGTATCAAAAATTTCTCTACAATTCATCAATGGCAAAAATTACAAGCATTTCCTGTAAGATGAGGAACAAGATAGGGATGTCTGCTTTCATCACTCTTATTCAACACTAGAAGCCCACGTGCACTTGGGGGGGAGCGGTCCCTCAGCCCAGCCTGCACCCTCTCGCAGTCCAGGAGCCCTCAGGGGATGTCTGAACCATCAGTTGGACACCCTTAGCACTGCCGCAGAAGTGGGAAAGGCTCCTGCCACCCCATTGCGCTCGCCAGCCGTGAGCCCAGCTTCTGGCGGAGCGGCACTCCCCTTGTGGGAGCACACTGACTACCAGCTCCTGCACGGAGTGTCTGCCCCCTGGGGGTCAGTGTGTGTCATAGCGACCAGTCATTCTGCCATTTGGTCGATTTGCATATTAGCCTTTTATTATATAGGACTAGAGGACCAGTACACGAATTCATGGACCTTGAAAGGAACTGGGGGCCGCAAGGCTGCAGTGGGCACAAGAGCGGGTCTCGGCCCATCCTCTGCGCCCCTGCCTGGCCCCTCCTGCCATGGCCCCCTGTCCTGTCTACCAGCAGCCCAGCTCCCACCGCTGCTGCTCCCACGCTGTGACGATAAAGGCCTCGCTCGCACCCCGACGGCACAGAGTGATTGGGGCCAGAGCCAGCAGTGGGTGCTAGCAGCACTGGCACTGTCAGCGGGTGCAAGCAGTGGCTGCTGCCCTGATCGCCCCTCAGGAGCAGGGGGAGGTGGAGAAGCCTCAGGGGCGATCAGGGCCGGCAGCCGCCACTCGCACCTGCTGACAGCGCCAAGCGATCTGGACCAGCACTGGGTGCCAGCAGTGGGTGTGAGCAGGGCCAGCGCCAGCAGCAGGTACAGGTGCCAGCAGCAGGTGCAAGCACCCGGCAGGACCACGGTGCGCAGGAGCAAAAAATTTTCAGTGACCACCAGAGGCTTGCCCCAATGACAGCAACCGGCACCCCACCTTGATCTGGCGCCCCCACTCACCTGCTCCACCATCCCGCCATGGCCAATGCCCGCCATGTTCCTCTGTCTGCTGCCTGATGCCGACACCCACCATGTTCTGTGTGCTCTACCTGGTGGTCAGTGCACGTCACAGCAACCAACTGTTCAGTTGTTCGGTTGTTCCGCCATTTTGTCTATTTGCATATTCGGGTTTTATATAGAGATAGATAGATAGATAATATTGGAAGAACTAGCCACAATCAGACAAGAAGAAGAAATAAAAAGCATCCAAATTGGAAAGTAAGAAGTAAAACTGTCATTGCAGATGACATGACACTGTATACAAAGAACCCTAAAGATTCCATTCAAAAGAAAAAGTATAAGAACTGATAAATTCAGTAAAGTAGCAGAACACAAAATAAATATACAGAAATCAACTGCATTTCAATACACCAATAGTGAACTGTCACAAAAGGAAGCTAAGAAAACAATCCCATTTACAATTGCATCAAAAAATAATAAAATAACTGGGAATAAATTTAACCAAGGATGCAAAAGACCTGTGCTCAGAAAATTATAAGACACTGAACAAAGAAAAAGAAGATACAAATAAGTGGAAGCATATACCATGGTCATGGATAGGAAGAATTAACATCATTAAAATGTCAATACTACCCAAAGCAACCTATAGATTCAACACAATTTCTATCAAGATACCAATGGCATATTTCACAGAATTAGAACAAATATTTCAAAATGCATATGACCCCAAAAGACCCCTAATAGCCACAACAATCAAAGTTGGAGGAATCACTCTACTGGATATCAAACTCTACTACACGGCCCTAATAATCAAAACAGCATGGTGCTGGCATACTAAAATCAGACATATAGATCAATGGAACAGAATAGAGAGCCCAGAAATAAACCCATATCTTTATGGTCAATTAATATTTGACAAAGGAGGCAAGAACATATAATTGGATAAAGATAGTCTATTCAATAAATGTTGGGAAAATTGGACGAAAAAATGAAACTAGACCACCTTTTTACACCATACACAAAAATACATTCAAAGTGGATTAAAGACTTGAATGTAAGACTCAAAACCAGGGGTCCTCAAACTTTATAAACAGGGGGCCAGTTCACTGTCCCTCAGACCGGTGGAGGGCCAGACAATAGTTTAAAAAAACACTATGAACAAATTCCTATGCACACTGCACATATCTTATTTTGAAGTAAAAAAACAGAACGGGAACAAATACAATATTTGTATTTGCATGTGGCCCGCGGGCCGTAGTTTGAGGACCCCTTCTCAAAACCATAAAGGTCCTAGAAGAAAACACAGGCAGTAAAATCTTGTATGTTTCTCAAAGCAACATTTTTTTTCTGATATATCTCCTTGGGCAAGGGAAACAAAAGAAAAAATAAACAAATGAGACATCAAACTAAAAAATTTTTGCACAGCAAAAGTAAACCATCAACAAACTGAAAAGACAACCCATTGAATGAGAGAACACATTTGCCAATGATATATCTAATAAGAGTTTATATCCAAAATTTATAAAGAACTCAGATAACTCAACATCAAAAATAACAAGCAATCCAATTTTAAAATGGGCAAAGGACCAGAATAGACACGTCTCCAAAGAGGACATACAGATGTCAGTAGACATATGAAAAGATGCTCAACCTCACTAATCATTAGAGAAATGCAAATTAAGTCAGAATGGTTATTAATAAACTAGAGGCCCGGTGCACGAAATTCGTGCACTTGTGGGGGGGTCCCTTAACCCCACCTGCACCCTCTCACAGTCCAGGAGCCCTTGGGGGATGTCCAACTGCCGGCTTAGACTCGCTCTCCAGCACATCCTTAGTGCTGCCATGGAGGCAGGAGAGGCTCCCACCTCCACCGCTGCGCTCGCCAGCCATGAGCCCAGCTTCTAGCTGAGCAGCGCTCCCCCTGTGGGAGCACACTGACCACCATGGGGCAGCTCCTGCGTTGAGCGTCTGCCCCCTGGTGGTCAGTGCATGTCATAGCAACCGGTAATTCTGCCATTCAGTCGATTTGCATATTAGTCTTTTATTATATAGAATCAACAAACAATAAGTGTTGGCAAGGTTGTGGAGAAAAGGAAACCTTCATGTATTGCTGGTGGGAATACAGATTGATGCAGCCACTTTGGAAAGCAGTGTGGAGTTACCTAAAAAAATTAAAAGCAGAACTGCCTTAGGATCCAGGGATTCCACTTTGGGGAGTATATCTGAAGAAACCTGAAATACTAATTCAAAAGAATATATCCACCCTAATAAATGCTGTTCATTTCAGCATTATTTACAATAGGCAAGACTTGAAAACAACCCAAGTGCCCATCACCAGATGAGTGGATAAAAAAACTGTAGTACATTACACAATGGAATATTACTCAGCCATAAAAAGAAGGAAATCTGACCTTTTGAGACAGCATGGATGGACCTGGAGAGCATTATGCTAAGTGAAATAAGCCAGTCAGAGAAAGACAAATACCATATGATTTCACTTATATGTAGAATTTAACAAACAAAATAAACAAACAAAATAGAAACAGACTCACAGATACAGAGGACAGACTCACAGCTGTCAGAGTCCAGTGGATGGGGGGACTGGGTGAAAAAGGTGAAGGGACTAAGCAAAAAAAAAAAAAAAATCATAGACACAGATAACAGTGTAGTGATTACCAGGGGGGAATGTAAGGGGGAGGAGTAGGTAGAAGAGGGCAAAGGGGGGATAAACGGTATTGGAAGGAGACCAGACTTGGGGTGGTAAACACAACAATGCAATATATAGATGACATATTATAGAAATTGTACACCTAAAACCTATTTAATTTTATTAATGTCACACCAATAAATTCAACTTTAAAAAATGAATGGAATGGAAGACCCCTTCATAATTGGGTCCCAACCATACCTTTCCTGTCTCAACACTCCTGCCATATAACAAGCCTACAATAAACAACTCAAGATTTTCCAAAACCCTATTCAATTTTAATCTTTGGCAACTGGCTTATGCTGTCCCCTCTGCCTGGAATGCTTATTTTCCCTTTTACTTGTGGCAAAATTGTACTCAACCTTCGGGACCAAGTTCATTCCTCTTATCTTTAAAGCTTTCCTGACTCTATCAATTTTTTCCTAGCCAAAGTAATCTACTCCCTCTGCATTTTATTCATTCCAAAAGTAATTAACTCTTATCATAACATAACATGGTTAGTGGTTTGTCTCCTCAGACAAATGCTTAGTATCTCAGGAATACACTGTGTCTCGTTCTTTGTCTTTGCAGCACCCAACAGAGTGCTTAGCCACAGCCAGCACCCAATAAATATTTGCTGAGTTGTTAAATAATGCAACATTTAGTGTTGCAACTTTATACATCTTCGGTTAGCAATTCAACTTCAGGTTTACACCATTCAAAAGAATTTTAACATAACCACAACAAAAGATACTGTAAAGACCAACAATTCAATATTTAACAGCAGCATATTTAATTTGCTCAAATCTTTTTGTCAATATTTTTCTTAATTTTTATTGATGAAAGAGAAAACAAAACATCAATTTGTTGTTTCACCCACCCATGCATTCAGTGGTCGATTCCACAGCTAACATTACTGTTTTTGTTTTTGTTTTTGTTTTTACAGGATCAGCAGTAACTGATAACCTCACAGGACACTATGAGAGAGAATCCCACTCAAAACTGTATCACCGGGAATGAGAGTGGCGAAATCATTGCTTTGAGTACACCATTTCAATAAATTGCCAATGGAATGGACCTAGCACAGTGGTCGGCAAACCGCGGCTCGCAAGCCACATGCGGCTCTTTGGCCCCTTGAGTATGGCTCTTCCACAAAATACCATGTGAGAAGTTGACTTAAAACTTTAAGTAAAGTTTATTAAGTTAATTTTAGGGAACGCTGTGTAGTGAAAGAAGATGTAGTGTCGAGAACTGAAAAAGGTATGTTGAGATGGTTTGGACATATAGAGAGGATGAACGAAAGGAGATCGACGAAACAAGTACACAAGACAAGTGTGGATGGGAGAGTTGGAAGGGGTCGACCTCAGCGAACGTACCTCAATCAGATTGAGGACGTTTTTAGCAAAGGCCAGCTTAGGAGTACCCTAATTAAGTTAATAACAATGTACCTACCTATATAGTTTAAGTTTAAAAAATTTGGCTCTCAAAAGAAATTTCAGTCATTGTACTGTTGATATTTGGCTCTGTTGACTGATGAGTTTGCCGACCACTGACCTAGCACATCAGGTAGATTTTAGAAATGGGGACATGCACTGCTAACTAAACACATAAGATAATGCACATTAGTGAGGCATTTATTCGAGTAAGTAATAGAAATCAGAAGTGCACAACAACCTGTTGTCAAGTGTAATATCCCTTCAACGTGTTAAGACTCTACTTGAGTAGCTCAACGTCCATGCCACCCAGCAAGAGGACTTTACCTTGTTATCAGTGGGATGCTGATAAAGCCTGCCTGAGCCTAAACACTTTCCCCTCCCAATCTGCTAAACCTTCTATCGCCAACATTCCCCTATCAGAGACCTTCTGCTCCGCTCATCCGACAAGTGTCTCCTCAATATATCCCCCCGACAGCCAAATTTACACTATTTTCTCAACATCTGATTTCTTATCTCTTCTCTAATTCAAAGTTTACTCTTCTTTCAAAGACCAGCTCAAATCTTACCTCCTCCAAAATGTTCGTTAACTCAGCACACCACAGTCTGTCATCTTTTCTAAATTTCTAGTGCACTTACTAGTAAAGTGCAGCAGCTCACATAGCACTTGTTCGCATACTACCCCATTTGGTTTCATGATTACCTTTATACATATACTTTATTTTCCTAACCAGGCTGTTTGCTCTTCAAGGGGAAAAAAAGCCAGGTCTTCCATGTCATTTGAAATCCCAACAATCGCCCTGGCTGGTTTGGCTCAGGGGGTAGAGCGCCAGCCTGTGGACTGAAAGGTCATGAGTTCAATTCCCGTCAAGGGCACATGCCTGGGTTTCGGGCTCAACCCCAATGAGGGGTGTGCAGGAGGCAGCCGATCAATTATTTTCTCTCATAATTGATGTTTCTATCTCTCTCTCTCCCTCTCCCTTTCTCTCTAAAAAATCAATAAAAAATATATATTAGGCATGAGTGGGGGGGATAGGGGGGTAATGTGGGGATAAGGACATATATGTAATAACTTAATCAATAAAGAAATTTATATATATATATATATATATATATATATATATATATGAAATCCCAACAATCCTCTTCCCACGTGTCCCATAATACTGGGGAGAGGGGCACGTGTATTAACTACTTGAAGGGCTGAACTAAATGCTTGCTATACACCACTGACACGGCGTGATATATAACAAATATCTACGGCTTGCCTATTCTGTGGCAAGCGCTTTTGTAAGTACCGAAGACATACAGCCATGATGGAAACCACCCGTGCTTCCTGTGCTAAAACGCTATTGCACTCCGGAGAGGAAGAGACACTGAAGTTCGAGCACTCCAAGTATTACAGGGCAGGGTTTTCTACTGGCTCCCGGATGTAAGAACTTCAGGCAGCATACTTTACAGATCCTCCGTTACGAAACTGAATCACAGAATTTTACAGCCGAGGGGTAACTGACAAGTAACTTTCTTGCACGGATCACGATTAAACTTCAGAACAGTTCATCTTGCTACAGATTCCAGGCATCTCTGCCTCCGACGCTTCCTCCCAGGGACGGTAACGGCAGCCGGCACACGGGTACCCAGGAGAAGCCCAGCGCACCGTCTCCCTCGGGCCCGTCTGGCCACCAGCTCTCCCCAACCCGCACGCCGGACAGGATCTGTACTTTCTACTTAGTAAACGGCAAGTCTGTCCTGCGTTTGAGAAAAAACGAAAAGCACTGCCTCCCTCCTGGGAAAAGAAAACAGCTGATGTGAATCTCCGAGGAAGGACTGAACGCAGACTCCCGCCCGCTTGGCCACAAATCTGTCCCAACCACGTGATAAGAATGCCCAGAACCAAGCGTTAGGTGCGAATGACGCCTAACGTGCACATACATGTGAAGTCGGGAGCTCTGGGGAGCGGGCTGGCCCCCTATCTCCTCTGACAGCTCGCCTTCCCCCGGCCGTGGGTGTGTCCGACGCCGCGCGCAGGCACTGATTCACAATTCGGTACTTAACGACCGGCTCCTCGTCCCAGGGCAGCGGCGCTGAAGGCCCCGGCAGCGCCCAACTTTCCGAACCCCAACCCCGGCGTCCCTGGTGGTGCCGCCTCCTCTCGTCTCGGCAGCCTCGTCTCTGGGAGGATGAGGCGCCGTTCTGGGAGCCCGGGCTCCGCCGGGCTTGACTCATTCCGGGAGCCTGGCGGAGCCACCCCGACGCCCCCAGACACCTACTTCTCACTAAACCTTTCAAAACAACAGTCTCCGCCGGCCCCTCGCAGCCGCTTCCCAGAGCGCCCGCGTCCCGAAACTGACCCTCGTCAGCCCCCGTCCGCAGAGGAAGCGGCGGAGGGGCGTGGAGCGGCGCGCGCAGGTGCGGTGGGGGCGTGCGTCCCCGCGCCCCGGCCCGCGCAGCAGGTGCGGCCAGGCCCCACCTCCCCTGCGAGGCCCGGGCTACTCACCCCGACCAAGTTCTGCGACCCAGCCGCCGGCTCAGAGGCCACTTCCGCCGGCTCCGCAGCCCCCTCGAAGCCACCGCCCCCTGGGCCCCTGCCGTCGCCGCCGTCCTCGCCGCCGCCGCCGCCGCGGCGCGCGTCCGCTCGCACGCACACCGCCGTGGCCGCGCACGCGCTTCGGCGCGCTGGCGTCACTTAGCAACCGCTGGGCGGCCGGCGGGCGGGGTCCCAGTGTTTCAGGCCCGGAGGTCGCCTCGGGCGGGTTGTGCTGGTTTTCCGCACCCGCCCGACCCCTTGCCCTTCGGAGCTGGGGCCCAGGGTGTGGCTGCCTTTCGGCACCTGGCTCCGGGTAAGTGACGTCACCATACGTCACTGTGTGGCGTCACCGAGCTCATCACTGCGGATGGGAAGGTCCCCGGCTTGTTCGCGGCCCGCGAGTCTACGGGGCGCCTATGGTGCAGAGAGCAGTGGCCTCGTGCAGACGGGCGCGGGAGCCATAGACGACTTCTGCGAAGGGCGGATGGTTCTCAAAGGGGGAGAGCCAACCAGGCTGACTGCGCGCTGAAGGTGGAAGGCGGCGAGGGACCGTCGCTGACTCGGAGGAGGCGGCAGTGGGCCCAGCCTTGAATTCCCCTGACTCTCGGTTTCCTCATCCTATAAGTAGGGACTGATAACCGTGCCCATCCAGCCTGCATCGGAGAGTGGTGAGGCTGAAGGAAAGGTGCTCTGTAAAGCTTTACCGTAAGAGAAGGCAGTCAAACAAAAGCAATCAAGAATGGACTTGGGGCCCTCGCCGGTTTGGCTCGGGGGGAGCGCAGGCCCGCGGGCTGAAGGGTTGTGGGTTGGAGTCTGGTCAAGGGCATGTCCCTGGGTTGCAGGCTCCACCCCTGGCCTGGGTGGGGGCAGGCAGCCAACTGATGAATCTCTCTCACATCCCCCTTCCTTCCTCTCTCTCTCTCTCTCAGAAAATCAATGGAGAAAATACCCTCCTGTGAGGATTAACAAAAACAAAAAAAAAAAAAAAAAAAACGGCCTTCCAGTCAGATTCCAGTGTGGGGTTTGGAGAGAGTAACCGGAGAGGACATAATTCCAGGCAAAAGAAGCTTCCCGCGTGAAGGTGGGAAAGTGAAAATGGACAGGAAGAATAAGGCTTGGGGCAGGGAGATTAGTTTTGAGGCCATTGCTGAACTCCAGGTAAGAAGCAAGGAGCAGAACCAACTCATTGGCGATGATAATCATTGGCAACGGGCAGGGGTAGATGTGAGCGTGGTTAAGGTGGTAGAATGGGCAGCGCTGAGGGGGATAAATGTGTAGGCCACATTTATGATGTGGGTGCTGCTGGGGTGGATGGTGGAAACATTTAGCAAGATGCAAAGAAAACAGTCTCCCGGCTGTCCAAAGGTTTCTGATCTAAGCTACGAGTAGTGGCAGTCCTAGGGTGATGACTAGACTTGTGGGCTATGATGATGAGTTCAAATATAAATATGTTTATTGGGGAAACACTTATTCTTCACTCATGATGTCTCCTTCCATATGGAGTGACATCCATTAATATTCGTGGCCTCCTGCTGCGCCTGCCTCCAGCTCACTCCTCCCTGATTGGTGAATTTAGAAAAAAAGAATGTGTACCCAAAGGAAGCTGCCTTCACACAGCTGTCCTGGTGTTCTTCTCTCCTCCAGGAGCAGGGCCTTGGGGTGGGGTTGAGGGTGCCTGGTCCAGGGCTACAGAGTTAGTAAACCTATTTAATTCCAGAGTTTGGCATTAGGAAGCTCTCTGTCTACAGATAATACCCAGTACTTTTTCAGTTGTAGTATCCTATATAATAAAACCCTAATATGCAAATTGTCCTCTTGGGCAGGAATTCAACCCAACAGGAGTTTGACTGCTCACTATGACATGTGCTGACCACCAGGGGGCGGCACGGAACATGGTGGGCATTGGTGACGTGGCAATAGAAACTGCTGGCCCCAATGGGCCCATCGGGAGCCAGACCACGGCAGGATGGTGGAGCAGGTGAACGGGTGGCAGGCCAAGGTGGGTGTGAGCGAGGGCCCGGTCACCCTGTAGACAGCGACCAGTAGCTGAGGGAGCCGAGCAGGGGACCCAGCCCCAAATGATCACCCCGCAGACGGTGACCAGTGGCTACAGCGGGGGGCGGGGCCGGCAAGCGGGCAGCACCAGGCCAAGGCAGATGCAAGCGGGGGCCCTGATCACCTGCCGGTCACCCGGCACACAGTGACCAGAGGTGGGGGGGCGGGCTGGCAAACGGGCAGCGCTAAGCCCAGTCAGGGTACCAGGTGGGGCTGCAGGGCTGTGAGGTTGGGGGGTGCAAGCTAGGGCCCGATCTCCGCAGGCCACCCTAAGGGACCCCACCTGTGCACGAATTTTGTGCACTGGGCCTCTAGTACAGAATAATGCCCCAAAGATGTTCATGTCCTACTCTTCTAGAACCTGTGAATATGTTAACCTTACATGGTAAAAGGGACTTTGCATCTGTGATTTAATTAAGGATTTTGAAATGGAGAGATTATCTTGGAATCAGGCTGGGCTGGAGACAGGAGAGCCATAGTCAGAAAAGGAAATAGGATGATGGAAGCAGAGATCAGAGAGATTTGGACAGTCTGTACCGCTGGCTTTGAAGATGGAGCCAGGAATGCAGGCATCCTCTAGAAGCTGGAAAAGGCAAGGAAATAATTTCTCCTAGAACCCCCAGAAAGAACACAGCCCAGTCAATGCCTTGATTTCAAGATTACTGATCTCCAAAACTGTAAGATAATAAATTTGTGTTTTAAGCCCCTACGCTTGTGGTAATTTTTTTACAATAGGAAACTAATACAGTCAGTGGTGAAGATGATAGTTTGTCGCTGGCTGCACTCTCCTTTATCTGGAAAAGAAGAGTGCAATTAATTAGGTTTCCTCCAAGATTACTGCCATGTGACTGTGACTTGATGGAGGAAACCTCCACATCTAGAGGGAACTATCTAATGGGCAGTAGAATTACACAGGTCTGTGAATGGTGAGACAGTGAGTTAAAATAAAATAGTTGTACCAACTACTATTGGTAATGTAAGACATTAACTACTAGGCATAGATCAGGGAGAAAATATAGAAGAAACAATAAAGAGAACCAGCAATAGAGCCCAGGAAACACTTAAAAAGGATGGCAAATGAACAGAAGCCCAAGAAAAGTCTGAGGAAGAATTGCCAGAGAGAGAAAAGAAGTAGGTGGGAAATGCCTCTGAAGCCACGGTAGGAAAGAATTGCAAGATGGAGATGGTCTGCAGGGCAGAGACCACAAATAGGTCAAGTATTTCAAGGGCGAAAAGCAGTGACTGGATTTAGTAACACAAAAGTGTTTGATAACTAACAATAGCAGCTGTAGTGAGGCAGTAGAGATAGACACCAAATTACTGGGTTCTGAAAAGCAGGTCGATATGGTGGATTGGCCTCTGGACCGGTTGATGCAAGTTTCAGAGTCTGGCTAGATAACCTCCGGCAAATCACTTAACTATTCTATTCCCAGGCTTTGGTTTTTCTCATCTGCCAACGGGAAGAATCAGGCTGAGTCTGATTTTCACATAAATTCCTAGATAATCCCCTCAACGTTATATTAGACTCATTTGCTTATAACAGCACATTTGAAACCCTACTCAGATCACCTCACCAAACAGTGAGAGTAGTATATGGATATGACACAGTTATTCAAGAAACTCTCCTTTTGGGGAAGAAGATAAACACATAAGTATGTAACTAATTGCCACAGCTCTTTTTTAAACAAAGCAAGGCATAAATTCAACAAACTATAACTAACAATGTATATATGCTATATTATAAGTCTGTATGAAATGAAATGAAGGATGTATAAAGATTTACAGGTGAGGGAGTGATCAGTTTTGCCTAATTGATACCAAGATATTGTATTTACCAACTCTCTCAGGTAGACACTGCACCTCAAAAATGGAATAGCTATACCCAGGCATTCCCATGATGATAAAAAACAGCGGGAGTTGTCCTAAGCCAGTGCTGATCATTTAACATTCTTTCTAAGTGGTTTTGTTGTGATCTCAATGAATATTTATGTACAACTACTTCCAAACAGTGTACTTAGTTTGGGAGGAAAGGGGAACACGTGAAAAATTGAATGCAAGACTAATTTACTTTCCCACCAGATCCAAGGGGAAACCTTTATTTGTTATACATGCCATGGTCTGTTACATTTGCTCATCTAATCCTCATATATTATTGTTAGTACATACAGACTAGGGAAAAGCCCCAAGTCTGAAAGCCTACCTCTGTAAGCAAAGGGCAGGGAACGACTGAAGAAAGAGGCTGGCCACTCCATCTGGTAATCAATAGAGTTTATTAAGGGAAGTTTACATACATTGGATGTCTTGGGAGGCCGCAAGACAAAGTGGATCCCAGCAGCACTGGGAATTGTCACAGGTACTCGTACCTGAGTGCTGTCAGATTTGGGAAAGTACATCCTTGACCAGGTCAGGACAACAACCTGTTCCAGGAACCAGCACAAAGCAGGAGGCAAGGAGGGGTGGTGATTTATTTCAAAAGTCTTTGCCGAAACCGGTTTGGCTCAGTGGATAGAGCGTCGGCCTGCGGACTGAAGGGTCCCAGGTTCGATTCCAGTCAAGGGCATGTACCTGGGTTGCGGGCATATCCCCAGTGGGAGATGTGCAGGAGGCACCTGATCAATGTTTCTCTCTCATTGATGTTTCTAACTCTCTATCTCTCTCCCTTCCTCTCTGTAGAAAATCAATAAAATATATTAAAAAAAAAAAGTCTTTAAGGGGGAGTTTGCAGAAAGCAACTCTGTTCTGGCCCTGATCCAGCACATGGGAGGGTAACTGCTCTACAGCCCAGCAGATTGCTTTCATGTGGTAGTATGAGCATCTGGGGTTGCCAGATTTGAAAATTTATCACGTTAGTTATCTCTAAATCAGTGGTTCTCAACCTTGGCTGCACATTAGAATCACCTGGGAATCTTTTTAGAATCCTCATTTCTGGGCCTCATCCTCCAGAAATTCTGTTTCTTTGTTAGTGTTGTCAAAGAAACAGAATTTCCGGAGGATGAGGCCCAGAAATCAGGATTTTAAAAAGATTCCCAGGTGATTCTAATGTGCAGCCAAGGTTGAGAACCACTGCTCTAAATGTAGGTAACTAACATGAACTTTGTAAAAAAAAATTAATAAATGATGTGTCTGTGAGTTTGCAGACCCTCTGCTCTGTTGGATAGAACTTTACGGACTTGAAAACCTAATTTTTTTAATTTATTTTTAAAAATTGTTTTTTAAGGAAAATCATGGATGGCCTGCAGGTTGCTCCCTCTGTCCACCATCATGTGGTATATATATATACAATGGAATATTATTTAGCCATAAAAAGAATGGAATCTTGACATCTGCAACAACCTGGATGGACCTTGATGGCTTTATGCTAAGTGAAATAAGTCAGACCGAAAAAAAAAACAAAAAAAAACCACACAAATATCATGGGATCTTATTATATGTGGAATCTAAAAAAATAAAATAGTAAAGTAGTCTCATTTTCCCTCTTCCACCTGTCCTGGCTTACGAGGCTCTCTCAGGGAGGATGAAGAGAGTAAAGGTGGTCAGATGTATGGTGATGGAAGGAGACTATAATTCTTCAATTATAGCACATAATAGAGTATATTTAGGTGTCAAATGATAAGGTTGTACATCTGAAATTTGTATAATGTTATAAATCAAAGTTACTCCAATAAACTTTAAAAAATAAAAAATAAAGTAAATCTCATAGGTACAGAACACAGAGTGATGATTGCCAGAGTTGGGTGGTGGGTGAACTATACAAACTTACCTAGTTATAAAATAAATAAGTCATGGGGACGTAACATACAAAATGGTGACTATCCTATATAATAAAAAGCTAATATGCAAATCGACCCAGCTGCGGAACCACTGGTCGCTATGACGCGCACTGAGCACCAGGGGGAAGACGCTCAATGCAGGAGCTGCCCCCTGGTGGACAGTTTCGGAGGAGTGGGCTCATGGCTGGTGAGCACATCGGCAGTGGTGGGAGCCTTTCCCGCCTCCACTGCAGGCGGACAGTAAGTAACGAGGGGTCATAAAGTGATTTGGGGGCATATTGAGTCCTACTTCCAGAGGTTCTGATTTGTGAGTCTGTTTTCAATATATACTCTTTGTAACTGTGATACAAAAGGTATGCAAAAAATCAAAGTAGGCTATGGGGGAAACGCGCAGTAGATTTATTCTGAATTTCCATCTAAATGGCATCTGGATGCTTGAGCTAATTTAAATGTGACTTAGAAAGATAAGAGTGCTGGGACTATCTGTCCCTTAAATGTTATGGAGCATTGTCTACCCATTGCGTTTAAAGACATATCAAAGATTATTATGTGTCTGAGTCATGTATTTTAAATACCTGAAAAGGGATGATAGTTTTAGTCAACATAGTCTAGACTGTGCAACAATTAATATAATCCTAAAATATGGATGGCTTTTTCGAGAGGAAAAGAACATCTCACAGTAGCACATTCTCAAGCCAACAGTGACAAACATCAGCTCTACTCACAATTCATGTCAAACTACCACAGAACCAGCCTCAGGGGAGCCAGGAAGTGCATCCTATCAGGCTTCCAGAAAGAGAAGAGAACCAGGTATCAGTGAGCAGCACTAATGATTACCACAGTGATGGTGAATAAAACTTGGTGATCACGTCACAAGAGAGATGAGACCTCCAGACACATATAGGGGGATGGTCGGTGGCAAAGATGTGAAGAACTTAGGACAGTGATGGCGAACCTATGACACGCGTGTCAGAGGTGACACGCGAACTCATTTTTTTGGTTGATTTTTCTTTGTTAAATGGCATTTAAATATATAAAATAAATATCAAAAATCTTTGTTTTACTATGGTTGCAAATATCAAAAACTTTCTATATGTGACGTGGCACCAGAGTTAAGTTAGGGTTTTTCAAAATGCTGACACGCCGAGCTCAAAAGGTTCGCCATCACTGACTTAGGATGAGCTTTTAGAAAACTTCTTAAGTTAGAGAAAGAAGCCAAAATGAAATGACCAAGGACAAAATGTTAAGTTAGAGTGTTTTCTGGACAAACATCCTTGACTACTTCTCTTTTCTAAAGAGAGGCCTGATCCTGAAAGGGATCTCATCTGAGGCTTCAGGTTCTTGAGAGGATGATGTGGGGCATTGTGATTCAGGCACAGGGACACATCTGTGCACTGATGTACTATGCCAGAGAAAGACTGGGGAGCCAGCAGCCTCCAGAGTCTCTATCTGAACTTAGGGAAAAGATCAGTCCAGGGGCTGCCTGAAGTGCCCCAGGAAGTTGACCCTTGTGTACCTCTCAGTAGAAGAATAAAAGCAGCACTGGGACAAGCCATTTGATTCCACTGACACTGGGAGTCGCCTGTTCTGTTTCTTCCTTTTTGTTTTGGTTTACTTCCTTCAAGTAAATGCCTCTATATGACTTGTGATATGACCTTTCCATTGCCTGCACACATCTGTGTGTGTATAGTAGACTGATAACTCTTCATAGGTATTCAGTGATTTGCCTTGTAGATAGATTTCATTTGTTTGCTGTAGTGAACTTAAGCATGGCTATGTGACTAATTTTGGTCAGTGAAATGTGAGCAAAACTAATGTGTCAGTTACAGCTGAAGCTTTTATGCTCTCTGTCCCTTTGCCTAGATGACCAACAATATTCCAGATAAAGACTGTGTCAATAGCTGTAACTGAAAAAAATCAGTGGACATATTGTAAGGCAAGAATAAAACTTTGTTGTAAGTCACTGAGATTTGAGGGATCATTTGTTACTGCTGCATAATCTAACCTATACTAACTGATAGATTAAGCCATTGAGACCCATCAGGCAGGCAATGATGGATTTAGAATGAGCAATAAGAGAGAAATATCTGTTTCAAAATACTATATTAGAGGAACTGACAGGTGGGATTTCTTGATTAAGGCATAGAGAAGGGTATTTTTAGATTAAGTGGGCAAGAATTGGAAGGAGAATAAAATCAAAGGCTAACTGAAAGACTAGAGAAATGTTTCTAAAATCCACAACAGAAAAAATATCAAGGCAAATAATTTAAAGAAAAAATGAGAAAATGAACTAAATAAGTGTTAAATAAAATAGAAAATGCAAATTGCCAAAAACGTATGAAAAGATGTTCAACTTCACCTGTACTGAGGGAAAATCAGATCAGATGGGAGTGTGAATTGTTGCAACGTTCCTGGAAAGTAATCTGACAGCATCTACAAAAATTTAAAATGTACTTACCCATGGATCCTCATAAGAGTCTATATTCCCCTTAAAAAAAAAAAAATCCCTACAGCCTTGGTCAGTTGCTCAGTGGTTAGAGCATTTGCCCATGGACCGAAGGGTCATGGGTTTGAGTCCCAGTCAAGGTCATGTACTTCAGTTTCAGTTCCCCAGCCTGGGTAGGGGTATGTATGAGAGGCAACTGATCGATATCTCTCTCTCACATCAATGTTTCTTTCTCTGTCTCTCCCACTCCTCCCTCCCTTCTACTCTCTCTAGAAATCAATGGAAAAAAGATCATCAGGTGAGGATATTTTTAAAATCCATATAAAACACACATACATGCATGCACACACATAGCAGATGTTTACTTCAGTACTGTTTTCAATAAGAAACTGGAAACATCTACAATTTCCATGTATAGAGGAATGGTTAAATGAATTATATACATACTGTGGATAATACTGGGTTATTAAAAAGAATGGGACCTAGCCCTGGCCAAGTAGCTCAGTTGTTAGAGTGTCATCCTGTTACACAAAGGTTGGGGGTTTGATCTCTGATCGGGGCACATACAAGAATCAACCAGTAAATGCATAAATAAGTAGAACAACAACTCTCTCTCTCTCTCTCTCTCTCTCTCTCTCTCTCTCTCTTTCTCTCCTCTCTCTCAAATCAATCAATAAATTTTTTTTCAAAGAATAGGATATATAGATATTGACCTGTTAAGATGTAATTGATACACTATTAGGAGTAAAAAGGTTAGTTGAAGAACGCTGTAAGAATATGATGTTATATTTGTAAAATATTTTAAAGGGGGAAAATTTTGACTTACACTTATGTATGAATTTCCTATTGCTATTGTAACAAATTACAGCAGCAGAAATTTGGTGGCTTAAAACAACACACATTATTTTCTTAGACTCTCTGGAGGTCAAAAGTAAAAAAATCTGTGTCACTGAACTGAAATCAAGGTGTAGGTGAGCCATGCTCTCTCCAGCTTCTTGTGGCTGCCAGTATTCTTAGCTTGTGGCCATCTCATTCCAGTCTTTACTGTCATTGTTATGTTTTCCTCTTCTGTGTCAAATCTATCTCTGTCTCCTTCAAAGGATACTTAATATTGCATTTAGGATCCACCCAGATAATCAAGGATAAAGCATCTCCTTTTCTCAATATACTTAACTTAATCACATGTCCAAAGACCATTAGAACCTGGATATTTTGGGAGCCATTATTCAGCCCACCACAACATGTTTATATTTATTTGTGAATTTAAGGATAGATATATACACCAATTTTTAATACATTACTTCAAGATGGGTGTGTTTGGGGAATGAGAGGGAAGCTATTAATTTCGTTTCTATATACTTTGGCTAAAAATCATAAAGTAGGACTTTTTTTAAAAAAAAGATAAGAGCAAAAATTTCATTAAATGCAAACAAAAAGAAAGCAGAGGTGGTAATATTAATTTCAGACAGTGGAATTTAAGGTCAATGGCATTACACAGAAAAAAATTGATTTTTTTATGTGATAAAATCCCAGTAAATGAAGATATGTTATAAACCTTTATATATAAAATACTATAGGAGCAAATTATGCCAGGCAAACCTTTTTCTAAAATTTAAGATTTTCATAAAACTACAACTTTATAAGAGGACTTTAATATATGTGGGGGGTTTTAGAATTTTTGCATCAAGTAGACGACGATGATGATAGGAGAAGGAAGAGCAAAAGAAAAAGAGGAAGAAGGAGGAGGAAAAGCTGAAGAAGAGTGAGGGGAATGGGGATAGTAGCAGTTGTGGAAGATTTTAATTAAATTCTCAGTGACTTTGATGTAACAGTTTTATTTATTTTTTTTATGATGTACTAGTTTTAAATAGAACTTAGTATCCCATAACAGAAGATACTTATTGTTCTTTCCAAAGAACACCCACAAAAATCAAGCATATATTTCTTCACAAAGAAAGAAAAAAATGACACAGTTTACATTCTCCAGCCACAATGCAACAAACTACAATTAACATCAAGAGGATACCAAAATAGGATTTATCTTCTTGAGTTAAAGAGAAAAGCAAATCAGAAATTACAAAAATTATAAAAGAATAACAGTGAGAGTCTACATATGAAAAGCTGTGGTATGTGACCAAAACAGTTCTGAGGGGAAAAAAAAACATTTTTAAATGTACTTTTTAAAAATCAATTTTTTTATTTTTCAATTACAGTTGACATACATTATTATTATATCAGTTTCAGGTGTGCACCTCAGTGATTAGACATTACATAATTTACTAAGTGATCATCCAGATAAATTTCACACCCATCTGACACCAACATAGTAATTAGAATATTATTGACTATGTTCCCAATGCTATACTTTACATCCCTATGACTATTCTGTGACAACCAATTTGTACTTCTTAAACCTTTCACCTTTTTCAACCATTCCCCCAAAACCCTCCCATCTGGCAACTGTCAAAATGTTCTCTGTATTTATGAGTTTGTTTCTATTCTGCTTCTTCCTTTTTTAAAGATTCATTTGTTAATAAATATATTTTTGACCATTTTATTGTTTTTTATTTCTTCTTCTTCTTCTTCTTCTTCTTCTTCTTCTTCTTCTTCTTCTTCTCCTCCTCCTCCTCCTCCTCCTCCTCCTCCTCCTCCTCCTCCTCCTTCGAAGCCCCTTTAACATTTTATATAATACTAGTTTGGTGGTGGTGAATTCCTTTGGCATTTTCTTGTCTGGGAAGTTCTTTCTCTGTCCTTCAATTTTAAATGATAGCTTTGCTAGGTAGAGTAATCTTGGTTCTAGGTCCTTGCTTTTTGTCACTTTGAATATCTCTTGCCACTCTCTTTTGGCCTGCAAAGTTTCTGTTGAGAAATCATCTGACAAGTCTTAATGGAGCTCCCTTGTAGATAACTAATTGCTATTCTCTTACTGCTTTTAAGAATCTCTCTTTGTCTTTAACCTTTTACATTTTAATGATGATACCTCTTGTTGGCCTCTTTGGGTTCATCTTGTTTGGGACTCTCTGTGCTTCCTGGACTTATAAGTCTATTTCCTTCACCAAGTTAGGGAAGTTTTCTGTCAATATTTTTTCAACTAAGTTTTCAATTTCTTGTTCTCTCTTCTCCTTCTGGCAACCCCATAATATGAATATTGGTACACTTGAAGTTGTCCCAGGGCTCCTTACACTATCCTCATTTTTTTTTCTTGTTCTCATTTGGTGTTTTTTTGCTTCTTTATATTCTAAGTCGCTGCTTTGATTCTCAGCTTCATCTACTCTACTATCAATTTCCTGAAATATATCCTTCGTTTCAGTTAATGTGTTCTTTATTTCTGACTGGTTCTTTTTTATGTGTTCTATCTCCATTTTTATGTTTTCTTTCTCTTTATTGAAGTTCTCACTAAGTTTATATACTCTTCCCCTAAGTTCATTGAGCATCTTTATAACCATTGTTTTGAACTTTGCACCTGGGAGATTGCTTGTCTCCATTTCGTTAGTGCTTTTTCTAGAGTTTTTTGTTCTGTTCTTTCATCTGGGCGGTGTTCCTTTGTCTCCTCATTTTGGCAGCCTGCTTGTGTTTATTTCTATGTATTAGATAGAGCTGCTATGTCTCATGGGGTTGGTAAAGTGACCTAATGTAGTAGGTGTTGTTTAGGGTCCAGTGGCACAGCCTTCCCAATCACCCAAGCTGGGCACTTGAGGTGTGCCCTCCCTGTGTGGGCTGTGCACCCCCTCTTGTAGTTGAGCCTTGATTGCTATTATCACATCAATGGGAGGGATTTACCCCCCAGGTCTATCATCTGCAAGGACTGGCTATGATCACTGACCAAACTCTGATCTGTGGAGGATCAGCTGTTCAGGGGCCCACCCCACAGAACAGGCACCCACTGAGTCTGCCCCTTGAGTGTGTTGTTTGTGGAGGTGGTTGGGTAGTGGTGATTCATCATGGTCTGAAGCAGTCCACCAGGTGCTCTGACTCTGGGACCTCCCATGAAGTTCAGGTCAAGGTCAGCTGCCACCTGTGTTCTGCTGGGGCCAACTGGCATGAGCTACAAATCAAACTTCAGATGGGCTTGTGCTGAGCTTGGAAGTGCCAGGCCAGGCTAAGCTGCTAACCAAGACTGGATGCTGCTAATGCCTGGCCTGGGGCCACTTAATGAAATGTCTAGGCCACACTGAGGCCAGATACTGCTTGTTTGAAAGATTTTAGGAAAATCAGAAGCATGGGCCAAGACAGGCCATTTGTATGAAAGACCACTGGAGAAACCGCTTGTTTGGCCTCAAATTTGGGTGGGGTGGGACTTCAGGGAATCACCAGGGCGGGGCAAACAGTGTGAGCCAGGTTGATGGAGTCTCAGATGTAGTACCTACCTGCAGACTGGGACCCTTCTGTCCTCAGTGGGGCCTCCTGTAGCTGAGATATTCCTCCTGATTTTTATCTGACACAGATGGGTGTGGGACCAGCCCATTATGCATCTCCTACCAGTTTCTACATGGCTTCTTCTTTAATTCCCTTCTTTAAATCTGTTGTAGGACTTTCATTCAGCCAGATTTCAGGCAGTTCTGCATAATGGTTGTTCTGTAGTTTAGTTGTAATTTTGATGGGGTCATGAGAGGATGGGAGTACCACGTTTACGTACACCACCCTCTTGACCAAAAGTATCCTGAGATTTAAAAATATTGTCAATAAGGAATCATTCCACTTAATGGAGGCGCAGAAATAAGTTAAGAAATTGGCAAGCAGGGAGATATAGAAGTGTACCAATCAGTTATTGCCATGAAATATTGTGTAACAAATAGCCACAAAAATGTCATTGGCATACAATTAGCATTTATGTTTTACTCATTCACATCAGCTAAGATCATCTGCTTCAGGCCGTGGGACACCTGGGGTGTCTCTGCTTCATGTGTCCCATTCTGGGATTCAGGCCAGAAGGGCAGTAGCTCCCTGAAGTATATTCTTCTCTTGGTGATAGACGCCCAAGGGGCCCACTCTTCAGAAAAGGAGGTTCAGCAGTGAGCACAGGACAATGGAACCCTCTGGACCCATCACACACTGCACAAACCAGAAGTTGCTGCTCTGAGTGATGAAATGGTCCTTGAAGGTGCAGCTGAGGTGCCAGCTTGGAGATGATTCCCTGCAATGATGAGGTGCCATCCACCAGACACATTATATCCCCTAAATCAATTATCATCATTCTTGCAGTACTCCCAATAGGTGTTATATGGTTTCAGAAACCAAGGGTTGGAGGTGGAAATATAAGCAGCCCCTCTGACTACCATTGCCCCAATTATCCATTGGGAACTTTGTGTTTCCTGTTGCCACAACTCTAGGTTCTGCTTGCCTAGAGGCCCTTCTTCCCCAAGGGGAACGCTTTTACCAGGCGACAGGATGAGTCCCATTGATTTCTTTTATTGTGGTAAAATACACAAAAGATAAAATTTACTATGTTAATCATTTTAAAGTATACAGTTCAGTGGCCTTAAATACATTTACATTGTTGTAAAATGACCACCACCATCCTTCTCCAGAACTTTTTCATCTTTCAGACTGAAATTCTGTACTTATTAAGCAATAATTCCCCATTTCCCCCTCCCTCTAGCCTTTGGAAACCACCATTGTGTCCCTATGAATTTGTCTGTTTTAGGTATCTCATGTAATATAAGTGGAATCACACAATATTTATCCTTTTTTTTAAAATATATATATTTTATTGATTTTTTACAGAGAGGAAGGTAGAGGGATAGAGAGTTAGAAACACTGATGAGAGGGAAACATCGATCAGCTGCCTCCTGCACATCTCCTACTGGGGATGTGCCCGCAATCCAGGTACATGCCCTTGACCGGAATCGAACCTGGGACCTCTCAGTCCGCAGGCCGACGCTCTATCCACTGAGCCAAACCGGTTTCGGCAATATTTATCCTTTTGTGTCTGGCTTATTTCACTTGGCGTAATATCTTCAATTTTCATCCATGTTGTAGCATATGTCAGAATTTCCTTCCTTTTTAAGGCTGAATAATATTCCATTGTATGCATACACCACATTTTGTCTATCCATTCATTCATCAGTGGACATTTGGGTGGTTTCACCTTTTGGCTTTTTGTGAATAATGCTGCTACAAACACTGGTGTACAATTACCAATTTTAGTCTCTGCTTTCAATTACTTTGGGTATTTACTGTCATATGGTCTCTTCCAGGAATTTTCCTTGGCGGAAGGAAGCTGCCTTACTCAAGGTAGATTCCCTCTTTGGGGGCATGTGCATCAAATGACTGGTCATTGTAGGGGTACAAAGGCCAGGCCTGGCCCCCGGGCCTCAACCCGTGACCTTTCTAAGAGACCACCCCAGCTTCTGAGCTCCTCATGGAACTGGCGGAGGCCTCATTGCCACTGTATTGGTTAAACCTGTCCTCCTGCCTGATTGCGGTTTCTTCACTCCCTTGAAGCATGGTTGCGGAAAGCACTTCCTACTATACCACCTGTACGTCCGTCTCCCTTTCTGAGCCTGTTCCCTGGGCACCTACCTACAACATTGTCCTCTACCTACGGCTTTGCAGTGCTAACTTTCTCATAAATCTAGCATCCATTACCTGAGGATCTGTTTCTGGACTTTCTATTCTTTCCCTTTGATCTATATGTCTATCATTGTACCAATACCTCACTGCCTTAGTCATTGGGGCATTAGAGTAAGCCTTGACATCTGGTAGAAAAAGCTATCCAAGTTTGCTTTATCACTTTATCCATGTCTGCTTGGCCCTTTGCATTTCTATATACATTTTTACAACCAGCTTGCCAAATTCCATAAAAATCCTTCACTGAGTATGGCTGGGATTTCATTGAATCTAAAGGTCAATTTAGAGATAGCTTATTTCTGGTTATTGATTCTTCTAATTTGTAAACATGGTATATCCCTTCATTTATTTGTTTTTAAATTTGCCATTAAAATTTTATTGTTCTAGTTTATAGAGGTCTTACAAATCTTCTTAGATTTATTCCTAGGTATTTCATGTTTTATTTGCTATTTTAAATAAAGTCATTTAAAAATTTATGTATATTGATTTTTGTATATTGAGTTTCTATCCAGCTATCTTGCTAAATTCAGATTTCTGTATTAAATCCTCACTCTCTGGTCTCCAGTCCATTTACAAGTCATATTCCTGCAGATGGTGGAGTTCTTACTGAACAAGGAAAGCAGGTGAAAACAAAATGCTGAGAACCTGGGAGAATATGTTCTCAATGGAACCGTGTTTGCATGTAGTACACCGGGAGGAACAAATGAGTGTTTGTGATGGAAAACGGCCAGGAGTGTGTCAGCTCTGAAGAAAAGCAAAGAGGGACTGTCAGAAACAGACAAGTCATTTATGTCACTTGGAAAGAAGGTTGGGACTAGCCAAGAGACACATAGTAATGATGGCGGTGGGGCTGCAAGTGAAAGGATAAGGGATGTCCGGAAGGGCTGCAGAACAGATAGATGTCACATGGTTTTGTAGAATTAAGCCTGCAAATCCATGGGGAGTGCTGACACTTAGGGCAGCTGTTCTGATTGTGGCCCCTGACCAGCGGCATCAGCAGCGTCTGGGAACTTGTTAGAAAGGCAGATTCCAGAGCCCACCTCCGGCCTACTGAATCAGAACTCTGGGGGTGACAAGCCTTCCACGGGATTCTGATACGTGCCAAATTATGAGAACCACCAATTTAGGAGTGGACTCTTCAAACCAGTTCAGATGCTGTAATTGCCACTAGTAGCCCCAAATAGGGTAGTTGGTATTGCATTTATACCCACTTTACTCTTGCCGACATTTTGCTTTGCCCTGAGCTCCAGTTTTGTGCAGTTTGCCTCTTCGGACTATAATGTTCTCCTGCAGGATCCGTCTCATACTTACTCGCAGCCTCTTGTTCTATGAGAACATTTCATATGATTGTGTGCTCCTAATTATACTCAGCACACTCCTCTATCATAATAACGGGATATACATCCTTGTATCCCATGGTTCATGTGGAATATTTTGAAATATTAACTTTTCTCCCTGCATTTCTGTAACCCATCGCATTTCCCCATTCAGGCAGCTGCAATGTAGGCTTAGGGATGTTAAAAAGAAAGAAGGCCTTTGACTTTCAAAAATGGAAACCTTCATGCTTTGGGTTGAGGAGGGAGTCAGGAGGGAGAGCTCCACCCCCTGGTGAGGCCCTGTGACGAGGCTCTACCTTCCCCTGCGCCTGTGGGTTAAATGGAGGGAAATCACATCTGAAATATGGGAGTCTGCAGATCTAGAAGGCGAGGGTCCCTGTATTTGGCTTCCCGGGTGGGACCCCTGGAAGTCAGCAAGCTCCCTGGGAAGCTTGACTATGAGGGATGTCTACTAGATAGGACCTTATACAAACCTCAGGGTTAGCTTCCCGCGGTCTCCCGTGATGCCAGAGCAGCAGAATGATCCAATGCTCCCTAGGTAAGTGTTGTGCAGAAGTCTTAGCCCCAAAGATTTCCCTGTAGGCTAACATGGCATGGAAATAGATGAATGATGCAGCAAGAGAGGTGCCAAACCTGAAGTAGCCTCAACAGTGAGAATGAATGATGGTCTAATAGCAAGCTACACAGATTTACAACAAAGGACTATTTAGGGTACTTGACATTTTAGCAAATGCCAATAGGATGGTTCACCTGTGGAAGATCAGATGCCCATCTCCCTCCAACCTTCTCTAGACAGTAGAGCAGTGGTTCTCAACTTTGGCTACACATTAGAATCACCTGGGAATCTTTTTAAAATCCTGATTTCTGGGCCTCATCCTCCGGAAATTCTGTTTCTTTGTTACTAATGTTGTGGCCCCACCCCATAACAAAGAAACAGAATTTCCGGAGGATGAGGCCCAGAAATGAGGATTCTAAAAAGATTCCCAGGTGATTCTAATGTGCGGCCAAGGTTGAGAACCACTGCAGTAGAGGAACCTAAGACTTTACCTTAGAGAAAAGCCTCAGGAAAGATCCTGAGTTTACTGAGATTGTTCCCACCTACCCCCTCAGAAAGTGGGGGCTTTAATTATGTGCAATTAGGAATTCCACTTCTTACACCCCTGAGTTTGTGGGTTAGATACATGTCCCTTATATTCATTACCACAAATGAGCGTTTTACTATTTTTATAATAGAGGGTGAAAATAATTCCTATTTTTGGATACACTTCTCTGATATTAGTGGCTTTAAAAAGGAGCTTGTATGACAGTGCTTTTTTATTCACACTGATCCCCTGGGGACCCTTTGAAAGTAAAGATTCTGATTGAGTATGTCTGCGGTGAAGCCTGAAAGCCTTAACTGTTAACTAGCATCAGGTGATGTGATGCTGCTGGTACAGAGACCATCCTGGGAATAGTGAGGCTGTTTCAAATACTGGTCGGTGGCTATGCCACAATGGTTTTCAAGATGCATTGACTGGCACTTTCCTAAATAAAACAGGGTGGTGCTTGTGCCTAAACTGTATCAGGTATTTATGGTACAATTTCAGACTACAATTGAATATGCAAAATGAATGTAAGCAACAACAACAAAAAGTTCATTCAGAATAAGTCAGCTAAGAGTGGGTAGTGTGGACAAAAAGATAATGCCACCTTCCTTCATGGGCTATCAATGACCTGTTTCGACTTTAACAATTTAAATAAAGTTTAAATGTCACTGAATTGAATATGCTTATTTAGAATTTTAAGTCTTTTTAAACATATAAAGCATTTTAAATATATAAGAGTATCTTTTAATCTTTATTATATGTTACCATATTAAATAGAAGTTTCGATAGCAGACAGGAACATGTTCATTTAAATACTTCAGTTTAGCCTTAGCCAGTTTTCTCAGTGGATAGAGCATCGGCCTGTGAACTGAAGGGTCCTGGGCTCAATTCTGGTCAAGGGCATATACCTCAGTTACAGGCTCCTGGCCCTGGTCCAAGGCATGCAGGTGGCAACCAATAGATGTGTCTCTCTCACATTGGTGTGTCTCTCCCTCTCCCTTCCACCCTTTCTAAAAATCAATGGAAAAAATATACTTGGGTGAGGATTAAAAAAACAACTTCATTTTACTCAAAAGGTCAAAATAGTAAATGTTAGCAAATTAAGCAATATATCTCAGTTTTTATAGATTATAAAAGGAAATACTTGCTCATTTTAGAGAATTTGGAGAATACAGAAAAACCTAAAGCAGGAAATAAAATCACTGGTAATCCCAGCAGCTAAAGCAAATCAGAACTTGGTACATTTTCTTCTAGTCATTTCTTTGTATACTTGTTTCTTTAAAAAAAAAAATCAAGAACATATGTTCATTAGTTTGTATACTGCATTTTTCCCCCCACTTAATATCTCATGAGCATTTATCCACATCTTATTTTTAAATTCCCACCCTAGTATATGTTTTTATTGATTTGAGAGAGAGGAAGGAAGGAGCAGGAGAAGAGCGAAACATCGACAGGTTTCCTCTCATATGTGCCCCAACTGGGGACTGAACCCACAACCCAGGTATGTGACCTGACCTGAAATTGAACCCGAGAGAGACCTTTTGGTATATGGGACGACACTCCAACCAACTGAGCCACACTGGCCAGGCCTCCACATCTTTAAATATTCTTTTTTTAATTTTAATTTTTATTTTTTTTTATTGCTTACAGTCTTTAAATATTCTTTGAGAATACAATTTACTGGTGTAAAAATAGATAATATTCTACCATATGTGGTGTTAGAATAGTTCATTTATTTTCCCATTTTTATACATTTAAATTGTTTCTAATTTTTTCTATCTATACTAATAAAAAGGTAATATGCTAAATTAGGGCAGATGTCTTCCTGACGACCTTCAGGATGTCCTTCTGGACAAAGCCATAGTGGTTGCAAAGGGCCCAGGCTCAGGTTGGCAGTGGCAGCAGCAGCAGCAGCAGGGTAATGGGGGCGGTGCCTTCCCCTGACCCGCCAGGTTGCTTCCCACAGAGGGAGGCTAGACTGCGGCTTAGGCAGGGGCTGAGGCAGAGGCAGTTAGGGGTGATCAGGCCGGCAGGGGAGCAAGTTAAGTTTGATCAGGCCAGCAGGGGGGCAAGGTAGGGGTGATCAGGCTGGCAGACAGAAGCAGTTAGCCTAAACCAGCAGACAGACATCCCCCTAGGGGCCCCAGATTGGAGAGGGTGCAGGCCGGGCTGAGGGACCCCTCTACCCCCATGCACAAATTTCATGCACCAGGCCTCTAGTTATGAATAATGATGGATGCAACAAATTGGATATACTATTAAAACAAAAATCTGATTATTTCCTAGGAAACAGAATTCTCAGCAAATAACAATAGTACCAGATAAAAGGGTGAATATTTTAAAGTCTGTAATGACTCTTGAAACATATTGCAAAATCAGTGTTATCAATAGTTAGGATAATGTGTATAAAAGTGCCTATTTCATTACAACTACAGCAGTCATAGATACTGACATTTAAAAAATCTTCTATAATCATTCTAATATCAGTGACTCAAATTGATGCATTAAAAATATCCTGTAATCTTTGCTAATATTGATAGGACTCAAATTGATGCATTTTCAGTAAAAATTCTCTTAACCAATTTCCACTTCACTAATGATTGGATGAACCTGGCTCATCATTTCCTCGGTAAAGAACCGATGTCCTGGCAGGCTAACGTACCTAGCCGTCCACTCTCCAGGGCACCTGTGCACTCCCACTTCCCTAATGAGCTGTGTGCTTATCAAGTCAGTTGTTTCCGTTACCAACATGTTCGAGCCAGTTATCCTCATAAGTACATAATTTAATGAAATAAAATGAGTTTATGTAAAAGGCAAATTGAACATTCTAGAGGACTGCAAATAGCTAAAATAAATGGCTGCTGAACTAGTGGCAAACAAAAATATGTAAGAAGGAAAGCATAAAACTGTGGATTCTGAACCCAGATTCCTTTGTAAATACTTTAAGTTCACACTCTATAGAAAGTAGAATTGGGAGTCTTAGACCAGACCAGTGATTCTCAACAGGGCAGTACTGACCCCTAGAGGTTGTTTCAGAAACTTGTGGGGCATTTCTGGTTAGGTTTCAATACTGTTATTTAGTGGACGAGGGGCAGAGATGTGAAATTTCCTGTAATGATCCGAAAAACTTTGTGAAGTCTCAGTGAGTATTCATTTAGGTATAAAGAATCATCATTTTTCCCCTCAAGGAGGAGCAGAACTCCCCACACCTTCAGTGTGGGCTTCACATACCATTTCCTTCCAAAGAGCACAGTATGGAAGTGGGGTGGGTGGTGGAGAATAACGTTACCGTGGACACAAGCCTGACAACAGCACTGCAGCCAGGTGATCAGGGTGAACGCCAGTGACACATCATGCTGACAGTGTGTGCCTTTGAGGGGGTGAGAAGGGCCCTTTGCCTCTCTTCTTCCTCCTGAAAACCCATAGCCCGTTTCACCATGAGAAAATTTTCAGAAAATTCCAACTGAGAAGCACTCTACAAAGTATTTGATTAGGACTCAAAATGGTCAGGTACCAAAAACAAGGAAAGTCTGAAAAACAATCACATTCTAAAGGAGCCTAAGCAGATATGAAGGCTAATGTAATGTAGGATCCTGTAACAGAAAAAGAGGGTAAAAACGAAAAATCTGAATAAGGTATAGGCAGTTAATAATAACGTATCAGTACAGGTTCATTAGTGGTGACAGATGTACCATACTAATCTTTTAAAAATAAGGAAAACTGGATATGGGGTATATGGGATCACCCCTGCACTATTTCTGCAACATTTCTATAAATCTAAAACTATTCTACATATTTTTAAAAAATTGTAAAATACAAATTTGCAACTAGCAGACAAGTCCTAGAGATCTAATGCACAGCATAGTGAATCGTCAACAACAGTTATTAACTTCAAACTTGTAAAGAGACTAGCTCCTCACTGTTCCATCACAGAAAAGAAATGACAATTACATGACATGATAGAGGTGTTAGCTAATGCTATGGTGGTCATCATTTGCAATCTATAAGTGTAGCAAAGCAACACATTGCATACCTTAAACTTACAGGATAATGTATCTTCATTATATTTCAATTTTAAGGAATTGTAAAGCCTGATTTTTATTATCGCAGCTTGTAACTTCTATTTTACTTATTTGTACATATAAAGCATTAATATTCACCAGGGACAAAACTATCCTATAAAGAGGAGTATTATTCTTTTATTCAAAATTTCAGCAAGAATTGAACACCATTTTGGAAAATGATGTTTCCAACAGTAATATTATTCATGGTCTTTAACCAGTAAAACACAGCTGTTATCAGTATGCATTTAAAGTTGTAACATTATAGCTCTTCATGAATCATGAATTCAGTCTTTATTTTAAAATATCAGTGTTACAGTACTCTATTGAATAGTTTTACTTCTTTCATACTTAAGAGTAAGCACCTGACTAAATCACTGTTTTCTAGTATACCAGTATCTGATTGTTTACTTATTGAAACATTTTATTAGAAATTGATTCCATTTATCCTTTATCTAATCTAATAAAAGAGAAACATGGTAATTGGCGTACAACCGCTACCCTTCCCACTGGCTAATCAGGGAGATATGCAAATTAACTGTCAGCCAAGATGGCGGCCGGCAGCCAGGCAGCTTGAAACTAACATGAGGCATGCTTGCTTCAGTGACGGAGGATTCCAGCATTCCCCGCCTGCCTTGCCGGCCTCTGAGCCTGCAGTTCGAAACATTTTAACAAATATAGAAGCTAAACAAAACCCCAGAAACCAGCTTTCAGCGAGCTGGGATCTCAGAGCTGGAGTCAGAGCTGGAGTTATACATTGTTTCGAACCGAAACAAACCAGATACCTACTTTCAGCAGCGGAGGCCTAAGAGCTGGAGCCTCAGAGCTAAAGCTGGCCCAGAATTAAAAAAGAAAAAAGAAAAAAAGGAGTGGTTGGGAGCTTCCGTCACGCGCCAGTCTGAAAACAGCCCTCAGCCCCTCACCCAGACTGGCCAGGCACCCCAGTGGGGACCCCAACCCTGAAGGGTGTGTGACAAGCTGCAAACAGCCATCATCCCCTCACCCAGGCTGGCCAAGCACCCCAGTGGGGAACCCCACCCTGATCCAGAACACCCTTCAGGGCAAACCAGCCAGCCCCACCCATGCACCAGGCCTCTATCCTATATAGTAAAAGGGTAATATGCCTCCCAGCACCGGGATCAGCGGAGCTGAGAGGCCTCCCGGCACCAGGATCAGCATGACAGGGGGCAGCGCCCAAACCGCCCCTCCCTCCCCCCTGCTCCCCCGCGCATGGGCCCTGCTCTGTGTGTGACAGGGTAGAGCCATAACCTCCCTATAGGCCCTGCCCTGAGTGTGAGAGTGGCGGCGCCCCAACCCCCTGATTGGCCCTGCTCTGTGGGTGATAGAGGGTGGCGCCACAACCCCCACCCCTCCCACAGGCCCTGCTCTGTGTGTGATGGGGTAGAGCCATAACCTCCCCATCGGCCCTGCCCTGAGTGTGAGAGTGGTGGCATCCCAACCCCCTGATCGGCCCTGCTCTGTGTGTGACAGGGGGCGGTGCCCCAACTCCCCTATCGGCCCTACTCTCTGAGTGACAGGGGGGAGCTCCTCAACCCCTGATGGGCCCTGTTCTGTGCGTGACAGGAGGCAGCGCCCCAACCCCCAGATTGGCCCTGCTCTGTGCGTGACAGGGGGTGGCGCCTCAACCTCCCCATCGACCCTGCCTTGAGTGTGACAGGGGGTGGTGCCCCAACCCCCCCCAATCGACCCTAACCTGAGAGTGACTGGGGGTGGTATCGCAACCTCCCTATCCGCCCTGCTCTGTGCATGACAGGGGGCGGCGCCCCAACTCCCCAATCGGCCCTGCTCTGAGCCCGACCAGGGGCTGCACCTAGGGATTGGGCCTGCCCTCTGCCACCCGGGAGCAGGTCTAAGCCAGCAGGGCGTTATCTCCGGAGGGGTCCCAGTCTGTGAGAGGGCACAGGCCAGGCTGAGGGTCCCCCTTTCCCCCCGAGTGAACAAATTTTTGTGCACCAGGCCTCTAGTATTACAATAAAGGCATTGGATTGGCCCTTTTTAATACCGTGTATATAGGAAAGCTACATATAAAATTCATTTTAGGATAGTGGGTGTGATGGATGTTATAAATGTTCTGATGTTATAACAAAAAGGGTCTGCTAAGTCTGAGAACCACAATCGTGGACTAAGCTCTTTGAGGGCAGGAAATGTTTTATTTCTTACTGCACCCTGTACCAACTAGGTCCTCAATATTTGATTTCCCCATTGCAGTTTCTTTTTATGCCTACTCAGAAGCCATTATTCGCTCCTCCATTCTGGCCATCTCAGTTTTAACCCAGTGTCTGCCCTCAATGCAGGCAACTTGGGTAAATACAATCCATTTCAGTCAGTGGTTCATTCCCTGCCAGTGATTGAAGCCAGGCAAGTGACCCAGGTAGGATGAGGTCTGAGGAATTCTGCGGAGGAACAAAAGGTTCTTTTCACTGGACAGTTGGTTTATACATGACACCTAGAATCGTGGTAGTTTTTTTCTTTAATCCTCACCCAGGATATTTTTCCATTGATTCTTAGCAAGTAAAAATTGGGAGAGGGAGAAGCATCAATGACACATCGATTGGTTGCCTCCCACGTGATCTCCGACCAGGGCCAGGGATCGAGCCTGCAACCAAGGTACATGCTCTTGACTGGAATCGAGCCCGGGACCTTTCAGTCCACAGGCCAACACTCTATCCACTGAGCCAAACCGGCTAGGGCCATGGTAGGCATCTTTGGTCACAAATATTATTAACCCCAAAAGAAACCACTGAAAGGGAAAGATGGAAAGAAATGGAGGTTCTTGGTATCTCTGAACCCTCTATCTACCCAGTCTAGAACCGCTGAAGTGCTTGTAATATTTGGTAAAGTTGGGTCTCGTTGCCAGCAACAAGCATCCTTACTGATATGACCCTCTTCACAAGCAGCTGTGCTACTAAGAAATAGTTATGTACACTGTGTGAAATGCTGGTCAGAATGCTATGGAGGGAAGCATAAGGGACCCTCTCAGGCATCAGCTCCTACTTCAAAACACCTGTGGAAAACGTCTTATTTATTTATGCATCCATGTATTTATTTATTTTTATTTCCCATTATTTTAAATTTTACTGGGGTGACATTAGTCTACATGAACATATAGGTTACATGTGTGGATTATTAATTTACAAAATCTGTATATAGGACCATGTGCCCACTACCCAAAGTCAAATCTTCTCCTGTTACCTCATATTAGGACCCCTTCCTTCCCCCACCCTCTCCCTCTGGCAACCACCACACTGCTGTTTGTGTACATAAGTTTCCGTTTTATATTCCACATGAGTTAAACCATGTTCTTAGACACAACAGAGTACACCACCACCATAAGGAAAACTCCTTGAGGTCAACCTCACCCTTTCACATCACCACTTCTCCGGTAGGTTAACTTGGGAGTGAATTGTCCCAATTGCTAGCAAAGCTGGTGATACAATAGGTATTTTTTCAATGCATATAAGGATGAGTTTAAGAAATAAGCAAGGGCTATCTTTTGACAAGTTTTACTTAGCAAGTACAGAAGGCTTCTTCTGTGAAAATAGGTTTAAATGATTGAATTTATGAATCTAATAACGCGCCCATTTGATGATGTTATACCCAACATGTGAAACTAGTCTTCGTTGGTTCCCACAACTCACCTTTTGATATGTGGCCATTCTTCTTTATACTCTTTTCTCCTTCAACCTTTTATTCCTTCCTTACTTCCCTCTTCCCACCTTTCCCACACCTCCTTATACTTAGAAACTATCTGTTTGAAGGATATACAGAATTACATCTATTCCCAGTTCAGAATGAGCCTGCAAGGCCCTTCACATCCTGAGGGCAGCCTTCTTCTTCTTTTAAGAAAGAACATGCTGGAGAGTTTACAAATTAAACACAGTCTTATTTAAATGCTTATTTTATTTCAGTCTATAAGTATGGCCATTTGTTTGAGTTGCTCACATAAATCCATTCCATCCAGAAAGGAAATGTCAAGTGCTTCTAGCAGTGTAAGCACAGTTGGCATGGCCTACCCAAAGATCTTCCACCACAGTCTATAGAAAACCTAAATGTAGTTAAACAAATTGGATATTCTTATTTTCTGGGCCTTAAGAGATTTTTTAAAATCAGTTTGGTTTTTTAAAATCCATCAAATGTCAATTATGGCAGAGAAGACCACTGAGCTGATTTCTGATACCTAA
Source organism: Myotis nattereri (assembly GCF_964212035.1). Classification (NCBI taxonomy): domain Eukaryota; kingdom Metazoa; phylum Chordata; class Mammalia; order Chiroptera; family Vespertilionidae; genus Myotis; species Myotis nattereri. The sequence continues at coordinate 11,382,081 of NC_138081.1, forward strand.
GTTATCACTGGTCATAATTTACCCTAAATGACGGCCGGCATCTGAAAGACCTTAGTGTAGGGCTCTTCACAGGGAACACAGGCACCACTCACACAGGAACAGCCGGGCACCCCCAGAGCAGGCGAGTGCTACAGACTTCCTTCCTCCACTGCCCCCTCCCTCACCACCGTTCTAAGGCCGAGCGCTGAGAGGATAAGGCTAAGTCACTGAAGGTTTTACAACAGGAGGCCAGCGGGGGACGTCCTGTGAGGTACTCATTTATGAGGTACATCTGAATGCTAAAAATAATGATGGAATTTTGAGTACTCATGCCTATTTGTATTGCCTTCCATTAATGGAGTTATTTTACGTGTCTACCCTGTGTTCTTTCTCACAGGATAGTTGGGAGGATTCAGCAAGAGAAAGCATGTTGACAGCCTAATCTGGTGTTTGCAAACCCAGGAAAAATATTCCCACCCTTCTCCCCATCCCCGAAATAAAGAGGTTAGTCCTTGAACTTCGAAAGCACTTTATACATAAGAAGAAATTAGTCTTTCTGTCAGCATCCTCCTCAGCATGATTCTGAGTTCCTCCCAAGAGTGCCTTCTCTCTTGTAAAATAAACACTTTATACTATTTGAAGTGCACATCAAGTTTTGTTTTTGTTCAGGGCTCTTTACTTTCCACTGTGAAACGTTATTTCTGAGGACTGAAACCCCAGAAGGAAACATGTTAAGTGTGTTTTTTTAAAAATGATGATTGAAAGGCAGACATGGAGAGAAGTCAGGTTAGGAGGGAGAAGGCAAATGCGGCCTCTGAAGGGAACTGTTCTAATTATTACCTAAAAAACTAATGTTACACAACCACATTCAAGGACACAAGGCAAAGCACTACTTTAAAAACTAGAGGGACTGATCAGGTCGGTGAAAAGCACAGTTGACACAGGAAGGGAAATGCACTTAAAAATAATTTGAATTGAGACAATGAACCATCAGTCCTCGATGCTTCTGTTATCTGAATATATCCAGTTTCCCTGTCTCTCTGTTTTAACTCCCATGGTATCTTTATGGAATCTCAAAGCAGTATTCTCACAGACCTAAATAATAGTTATCATTTTGTTAGGATTCAAAATTTCAATCCAGTAGCCATCAGGATCTTGAATAAATGCCAGGCCTTTCATTTTACCTGTAAAATGAAATGATTTTCATTATTAAAAAGACTTAAAAAAAAAACTTTAAAAAGATTTTTGTTACTTCAAATTTAATTTGCATTCTTTATAGTATTAATTTTTAAAAATTCTGTTGTCATTGTTGCCCAAATGCATGTTTTTTGGAATGACTAATATTCTATCTTCTACACATAGCTGGAAACCAACTCTAATGAAATAAACTGTGGGACTGAATACATCTTTTAGGTAACAGGTGCGTCCCTCCTCTTTACAATATCACTTCATGCTACCAGCTGAGTCATTACAGAAATTGTCTTATATTTTTATATATATTTATATATATAAAATATATATTTTATATATAATTGATTTCAGAGAGGAAGGGGGAGAGATAGAGAGATAGAAACATCAATGATGAGAGAATCATCGGCTGCCTCCTGCACCCCCCCTACTGGGGGGGAATCAAGCCCACAACCTGGGTACGTATCCTTGGCCGGAATCAAACCTGGGACCCTTTAGTTCATAGGCAGATGCTCTATCCACTCGGCCAAACTGGCCAGGGCAGAAATTGTCTTATTTTAGAGGAAGAAGAAAAGAAGGAGGTGCTGGAGGGAGCAGGTGCTTGAATCATACAACCCCGTGAAGACTATTCTGGGAAACCCAAGGTCTGCCAATCTGGTTCATTCTCACGGGAATTCATAACTGTGGTTGAAAGGCTAGTAGGCCTAGCAAGTAGAGCTGTTTGCTTAAATGGAATATTGACCTTGGAAATTTATGGGACTAAGATGCTGAATTAGTTGACTCCTATCTCTAGTTCCTTTCCCCAAAATCACCCCAGAGGAACATAGCAAGTGGGGGGCGGGGGAGTAAGAACCCCTTGGGTGATGGTTGTGGAGAGGAATTGTGGGGATGAGGTAGGGTGACTGTTTAACTGGTCTATGTGGAAGGGGGTACTTTTGGCCTGGACCATCATGGCCGTCCATCATGCCTGTGGGAGAATAAACAGAAAGAGTTTTGTTTATTTGATTCTTGCTCCTCCCAGTGGCTGGGGCATCAGCACCACCCCCACACCAGGGGGAGGGAGTGGGAGAGGGTGCGTGGTACTGGTTCAGATGTCCTCGGGAGTAAATAATGGCACCGGACACAGAGCCTGTGGGGAACTGAGAAAAACACGTGGGAACCGATGATCCCCTCCAGCCTTCACTTTCCACACAACCAGGCTTAGGGGGTGACAATCTCAGGAATGTCTCCTAGTAATACTGCTAATATGTAGTCCTGGAGGGACAAAGCAGGAAGATCTAAGCAAGAGACTTGTTCTGCGGAATGTGAGGTGTTTAATTGTCATTTTCAGTGCCTAGGGATTTCTGCCCAGCCCACCTTCCTGTCACTGGGTTGTCAAGATTGAATCTGGCTTTCTCCTCACTCACGTTGCCTATGGGCTGGGATACCTAATATTTGCAATAAAAAATATACCCCCTGAGTCCAAAATAACAAGAATTTGAGGAACATAACCATAAAATAAACAATGGATTATAGATTCAAACAGAAGAACAAATATTAGACCAATGGACCAAGAACAATTAAACATGTAAAAGTGATGAGGAATATGAAATATAACCAATATGAATCAAGAACAAGAAAAGTTAAAGGGCCCAGCTCAGTGGTTGAGCGTTAACCTATGAACCAGGAGGTCATGGTTCCATTCCCAGTCAGGGCACATGCCTGGGTTTTGGGCTCGATCCCCAGTGTGGGGAATGCAGGAAGCAGCCAATCAATAATTCTCTCATCACTGATGTTTCTGTCTCTCACTCCCTCTCCCTTCCTCTCTCTGAATCAATAAAAATATATTTAAAAAAGAAAGAAAAGTTAAAGCAATCAAGCAAAACTTAGGAATCAAAATGATAAGAGCTGAAATAACACAATAGATGAGAACACAAAAGATGACTATCAGAACAGATACATTTGAGAAAAATATTCAATTTTTTCTCAACTGGTATGCCAGTTTGAGGAAATCTCCTAGAAAGAAGTCAAGGAAAAAGAAATAACAAATTTTAAAAGCTTCCAGAACAAAACAGAAGACAATATACGAAAGAACACAAATCAGCCGTCGCTAGTAGCTCAGTTGGTTAGAGTGTCGTCCTGATACGCCAAGGTCGTGGGTTCAATCCCGGGTCAGGTCTCATACAAGAAGCAACTAATGAATGCATAAATAAGTGAAACAACAAATCGATGTTTCTCTCTCCCCCTTCCTCTCTCTCTAAAAATCAATAAATTAAAAAAAATTGAAAGAATACATATCAGACAGCAGATTTTCAACAGCAACATTGGAAAACTGAGACAATGGATTTCTATGTCCAAGATTGAAGAAAAATAATCCTAAAATTTTATATTCAACAAAACTGCCATTTGTGTCTGAAGGCATGGTTCTCAGGCATACAAAGCTTCTAAAGTTTGTCTCACAAACCTTTTGAAAACAGTTTGGGTTGAGGTACTTAATAAAGGGACAGAAAAGTCTTTAAAATGCTGTAAGAGACGTATGGAGAAAAGGTGATCAAATACTTTGAAATCATACTAATTATCTTTAAAAAATAAATCATATCCAAGTCTAGGCAATAGTAACATGATGGGAGTAAAAGGGAACAGGTTCTTTTCCTGTTGGGGAAGATATCTGGATATCAAATCTTTTAATTGAAATTAAAAGAAAGAATTAAAATGAAACAGTGAAGAGTTTCAAATGAAAATTGAAATAATAAATTATGATGGCAGAAACAAATCTAAGTAAAATAAATTATACTACATGTGAATCCAACAAAATCTTGACATATACTATTTCAAGAAACATATATAAAACTTAAGGACATGCAAAGGTTGTAAAAGGTGAAAAAGAAATACCAGGCCATTATTAACTGAAGAGATTTGGTATAGTTATGTTAATATCAGATAAAGTAGACTTTAAGGAACTTATTTGGGGTGGCTAGATAACACCTGAGATAGAGAATGAGGTGGGGTCCGAGGGTAGGTGAGGAGCCTAGGTCTTTGATGGCTCCCATATCCTGTGTCTAGTCCCTTGGGAAGCACCGTAGTCGCTGTCTTTCAGGTCCTAAATAAGCAGGTATTCTTCCAATAACTCCCTTCTTTCATGAAGCCGGTTGAAGTATAGACTTCTTCAAGTTACTTGCAACCAAAAGGGTTTTACTACAACTGTGCCCTTCCCGTGGGTGCTCAGTGAATGTTCTATAACTCACCATCGTCAGGCTTCTTCACAAATTTGACTCCCAGTTCTTCAAATCTTTTGCAAGCACCGTGTACATCAGGAACTGCAATTCCGATGTGACCTTCGGTGACCACCCCCAAAACAAGGCAAAGAGAAGGAAGAAATCATTACAACAGGGTGGCCAAGTGGCTTCCAAAATTAGTATATTTCAAAACAAAAGGCATCCAAAGACAGACTGAATCAAGTAGGTTAGAAAACCATAATATACAGGGTGAAGCAAAAGTAGAATTATAGTTGTTGATATGGAAAATAATACAATAATTAGTAAATAAAAATATAAAGCCAAAGCCGGTTTGGCTCAGCGGATAGAGCGTTGGCCTGCGGACTGAAGGGCCCCAGGTTCGATTCCGGTCAAGGGCATGTACCTGGGTTGCGAGCACTTCCCCAGTGGGGGATGTGCAGGAGGCAACTGATCGATGTTTCTCTCTCATCTCTCATCGATGTTTCTAACTCTCTATCTCTCTCCCTTCCTCTCTGTAAAAAATCAATAAAATATATTTAAAAAATATATATATATAAAAAAATAAACTTTCATGTACTCATAACTGTAAACCTACTTTTGCCTGGCCCTGTATTAAAGAATAAGAATCTAAGTCTAACTGGCTGGGTATAATAAATTAATTAGTTGCTCTGAATTATAAATTATTGAAAATAAGGCCAAAATTGACTCATATATTAAGAATAAACTATTAAGAATAGGTTATTCAATCTATTAAGAATAACCTACACAAAAGAATAATCATTTATGCATACTTAATAGGTTTGTGGTTGACAGTGACTATATAACAGCCAATTTAAGCCTGCAATCCCATTATCTTGACTGAAAGGACTTAGTTCAAAGCAGAAGTATATGCTAGCAAAAATCAAGATTATTATTCACCACAGCTTTTGGCTTTTACATTAAAAAGTCTACTGAAGCCCTGACCAGTTTGGCTCAGTGGATAGAGCGTCAGCCTGTGGACGCAAGGGTCCCAGGTTCGATTCCAGTCAAGGGCATGTACCTTGGTTGCCGGCACATCCCCAGCAGGTAGTGTGCAGGAAGCAGCTGGTCGATGTTTCTCTCTCATCGATGTTTTTAACTCTCTATCCCTCTCCCTTCCTCTCTGTAAAAAATCAATGAAATATATTTTTTTAAAAAGTCTACTGGAAATATAACACAGAGACTGAAAAGTAAAATCACTGAGAGTAAATGTAATGTTTAGAATGAGATTAAACAACTCCTAAATAAAATTATTTGTGAAAACAAAAATAACAATAACCCTACTCCTAATAAATTACTTATACTTAATGCTTTAGATCTGTTAGAATCATAAAAAGGAATGCAGTGCAAACAGCATACAAATCCATCTATAATAAAAGCATAATATGCTAATTAGACTGGACAGCCAAACGACCTTCCGGATCTCATTCCAGACGAAGCTGCCAGGGTGGGGGCTGAGGCAGAGGCGGTTAGTGGTAATCAGGCAGGCAGGTGAGCGGTTAGGGGCGATCAGGCAGGCAGGTGAGCAGTTGGGGGTGATCAGGCAGGCAAGCAGTTGGGGGTGATCAGGCAGGCAGGCAGAGTGGTTAGGGGCAATAAGGCAGGCAGGCCAGCAGTTAGGGGCATCAGGCAGGCAGGCAAGCAAGTAGTTAGCAGCCAGCGATCCTGAATTATGTCTGACTGCCACGGGATCAGTCCTAAACGGGCAGTCGGACATCCCCTGAGGGGTCCTGGATTGTGAGAGGGTGCAGGCCAGGCTGAGGGACCCCTCCCATGCACAAATTTCATGCACCAGGCCTCTAGTATATATTATATACAAGTAGGGAAACATACCAAACCCTCGAGGGTCTGAGTTGCCGCTGTGGTAACTCTGGGTCTCATCCTCCTCAGTGCCCCAATTGCTATGAAAGGAGGGAAAACACAATTACAAGGGACCTGTAGAACAGATATTCTGAAAAAAAAGTTGCAACAATCTGTCTTTGAAATCTTACCATAGATATTATTTGATATACTTGGTCTAATCTCTGCTGTTATAAATATTAAGTTTTCAGCTACAGAAAGGGCAAATGGACAAAGTATGATTTTAACTAGACTCAGGAGACTAAACCAGGCACCTGGATAGCAATGACAAAAGCAACTATCACTTACTGTGCTCAGTGAAATCCTCATAGCAGCTCCATGAGCTATATTAGGGTATCTGCATTTTAAAATGAGAATGTCACTTATGGAGGTGATATAACTTGTTCAGAGTCACAGAGCTACTGTCAGAGTCAAGACTCACGTCTAGGTCTGTCTGATTCCAGAGCTGTTTTGAACCAGGGGACACACTAAATCACATATCCTGAAACAAATGCTGTTTATTGGTTATTAAAGAGTGCACAGAGCCCTGGCTAGGGTGGCTCTATGGTTGGAATGTCAGTCCAAGGACCAAAGGGTTGCAGGTTCGATTCCTGATCAAGGGTATGTACCTGGGTTGCAGGTTCGATCCCAGCCCCAGTCGGTCAGTTGGGGAGTGTTCAGGAGGTAACCAACCCATGTGTCTCTTTCACATCGATATTTCGCTCTCTTTTTCTCTCTCTCTTTCCCCTACTCACCTACCCTCCCTTCCTTCCACTCTCTCTAAAAATCAATGGAAAAAAATGTCCTCAGGTGAAGATTAACAATAATAACAAAACAGTGCACAGAAACAACATAAAGAATAAAAAGAGGAATACCTATTTCAACATTTTATGAAGAGTTAGTTGTAGTACTTAAACATGTGTTAGCTATAGTTTGGCAAATATCTTGCCATTTCAGTCTTAGATTCTCTACCTAAAAAGCAAATGATCTTACTTGTCCTACCTATGCCACAAGACCAATACAAAGACCAAAAGATCCATGAAAAAATACTCAAACATCCTGTTACAAATGCAAAGTGGTGAGGTAGACCAGGTTTGAATTAGGCTGGTAAGGGAAAACAGTGTACAAAAACAAGCCTTTAAAAAACATAGAATATATAAAAAGATAAAAACTCATACTCACTGTGTCAGTTCAAGTGTAGCCTTTCTGGAGAACACCCATGCTACCTTTTCATCTTTATCTTTTGGGATGTCATTTTTATCCTCATAAGCCAAGAAATAGAGTGAAAATTTCATGGTGGGAAAATCTAATTTTTGGAGTAGCCTGAAATTAAACAACAATCCTGAATCAATAACAACAGGAAAGGTTGATTCATACTAAAATCAACATAACAACATTCAAGTTCTACTAAGAATAACTCTGTAATAAGGCCATTTTCATAGGAAAAGCAAGGTAAGCCAATGAAAAATATCTCATTTAAAAAATTTATTCAGCCCTGTGGCTCAGCTGGTTGGAGCATGCCCTGTGCACCAAAGGACTGCAGGTTCAATTCTCTGTCAGGGCGCTTATCCAAGTGTTGGGTTCGATTCCTGGTTGATGGAGGTAGCCAATTGATGTTTCTCTCTTTCTCTCTCAGATCAATAATAATTTTTTTTAAAGTATCCTCGGGTGAGGATTTAAAAAGCAACATCTATTCATCTGTAAATATCAGTGAAATAAAAATGTAAAAATCAAACTTTTATAATTCATCACTTCTTCAAATATCAATTCTTCAAATATAATGAAACTTAGCCAGAATTATGGTACTTGTTTATAAATGGCAAAAGATACCTTCAAAACAAAATTTTATTTTTACTGAAAAATACAATGTGTTACTTTACTGTCCTTTCAGGTATATGACATTCAGTTAAAGAAAATAAGTGCATTGAAAGTATGATTGTCTAATCACTAACCTGGACATCTGAAACTAAATCAAAATAGCCCAGCCCATGTGGCTCAGTGGTTGAGCACTGACCTATGAACCAGGGGGTCAAAGTTCGTTTCCTGGTCGGGGCACATGCCTGGGTTGTGGGCTTGATCCCCGGTAGGAGGCATGCAGGAGGCAGCTGATCAATGATTCTCATCATTGATGATTCTATGTCTCTCTCCCTCTTTTTTTCCTCTCTGAAATCAATAAAAAAAAAATTAAATGTAAACTATAATGGAAAAATAAAACTTAAATTAAAAATACTTTTTAAATAAATAAATGTATTGAGTTTTTACTAAGCCAAAACTCCTAGGGAAAAGATTGAGATCTGCGGTAAGAAAGAAGGAAGGACAGATTACAAACACAGAGGATGTGACTGTCAACAATTAAGTAGTTAACAATATCAAATACTGCAGAAAGGTCGAACAGGACTGAGGCTGGGAACAGGTCACCAGACTCGGAAAGGTCCTGTGAGGCAGTCTCCGCAGCATGGGGCAGCAGAAGATGGATTGCCTGCACTGGGAGAGAACGGGAGGGGAGCAAGTCAACAGCAGCGTGATCTGCCTTCACAGATGGTGGCTGATGATGGGAAGGAGGGTCGGAGAGCAGAGGGCAAGAATTATCTTAGAATAGAGACGACTTAAGCTTTTTTGTAGGTTGAGGAAAAAGAGCCAGTGGAAAAGGAGAGACTGATGTGAGAGAAAGAGTAGACAAATTATTAATCCTGAGGTTTTAAAAAAGATCAGTGAAGTTATGGCCTATAAAGTGAATTCAGAGTATAAAATTATTTTGCAAGGACTAGGGTAGTATGAGGATGCATATAGTTTTCTTTAGATTAGGATTAAATGCTCCAAGATGACCACATCTATAATAATACAAGCATAATATGCTAATTAGACTGGACAGCCAAATGACCTTCTGGACGTCATTCTGGATGTCCTTCCAGATGAAGCAGTAGCAGTGGGGGCCAACGCAGAGGCGGTTAGGGGTGATCAGGCAGGCAGGCAGGTGAGTGGTTAGGAGCCAGCGGTCCCGGATTGCGAGAGGGATGTCCTGCCAGTTTAGGCCCGATCCCTGTGGGATCGGCGGGATCAGGCCTAAACCAGCAGTCGGACATCCCTCGAGGGGTCCTGGATTGCGAGAGGGTGCAGGCCGGGTTGAGGGACCCTTCCCACCCCCATGCACGAATTGCATGCACTAGGCCTCTAGTTCATAATAAGAGGGAATGACTAAAGCATAACAAATGAAAAGTTTCTAGAGTTCTGTTGAAATCTTTTGATTATCGCTGCTATGTAACATGCCCTGGCATATATGCACTGACTTACCACAAATAAGATTTACTCTATCTGTTTATAATAAAGAATCCCAACACCTCAAATACTGCAGTCTGACTAAGCAGACTGCAGAGCCTTGTAGACCCATCAGGTGGGAGATGCAGCACCTGACCCTGCTGAAACTTGCTTTTCTCAGCTGTGCATATCTTTCAGGACAAGGTCACCCCCCCCCCCCACTTGGGGGCTCTTAAAAACAAGGTCAGCGTTGGAGTTCATAGGAACCTGGCTTCAAATTCGGGGCTAGTACTTAATGTTTAACCTCTGGTTCCTTCCTTCATATGTTAAAATGGAGACTTAAGCTACCTTATAGGCCTACTCTGAAGATGGAATGAAATACTGTGTAAAATGCCTGCAAACAGCAAGTGTGCAATTAGTTTGGTTTCATTCTGTCTTTTAAATATGCCATGAATATATGCAAAATACTTCTTCTGAAAAAAATTACAAGAAATTGTTTACAGCAATTATCTCTGGGGAGAGGGAGGCTATTACTTTTCATTTTGTATTTTTCTGAATTGGTTGGATTTTTAAAACAGAGACATATACTGTATGAACCAAATTTTTCTCTTAATGTCAATGGAGGTTATCCAGACAGTAAATGAAAGATCATTTTATTTTTTATTATCAAAAACAAACAGAAAACCTCAAATCAAGAAAAGTAAGCTCTGGGAGCCCGCCCCCGCCTTTCCTTCCCCCTCTTCTTTTCTTCTTCTCTCCAGGAGTTACCTTTGCTTTTCTCTCTCCTAAGCACCAAGGGCCCTTCTTTTGCTTCTGAAACCTGTTTCCTGAGTAAACTCATTCATTTTCTAAGTAGTATGTCTTTATATGTATACCTTTTCTGAAGTAAACAAGAGGCTAAAAGCGGCTCTCACATCAAAAGGGTCTGGGCATACTAAGGATTTAACTGACAGTTCTCGAAGAGAAGGGAATTAGAGAAAATACAAGTATTGGTGTCTCGCAGCCCACTGAGCTTGGCTGGGACAGAGGAACTTGACAGAAGCCCTGACAGCAGTCCCAGACAGCGGGCCAGAAGGACTTCTGTGATTTATGAAGCAAACTTTAACCCATTTTTAAAAATAGATTTGAAAGCATTGCCTATATTTGCAAAGCTGTGTATTTAAACATCACAGGCGCCAATATAGAGTTTACTTACGTCATTCCAAGGACTCTAGTATAAAAATCCAAAGACTTCTTAGGATCCTTAATCCGCAGCATGGTCTGCTGCAACAGAAAATCCTGAGGAGAAACAGCACATATCAAACACCTTCCGGTTTTACCGCTTGTACCACAGTCCCCCGCTGTAACAGTGTTTAGGAAGAAAACAACTTTTTGTCCCCCCTGTCCACCATGGAAATCATCTAGAAAGTTTCCATACCTACTATCTACAACTTGGGCTCTCTGCCCAAGGGTATTTTCTGGTCACAAGGGTAGGCAGGCCCCAAGTGCCAGGGAGTTTACAGCCCAGGAATGACCCTCAACCAATAACGGATAAAAACCCTGGCTTCCTTGCCCCTTAGTGGGACAATTCTGAGGCAGGTTCCAGCTTCTCAGAGGCTTCCCAGCAAGACCCAGCCCAAATACCCGCACTCTTACACACTTTTTATCACCTCTGTTCCCCACTCCAGAGATTTCTTAGACTACTTCCCAAATAAACTACCGAGAACCAAACCCCTATTTCCAGTCTGCTTGTGGGTGTCCCAAACTAAAACAGTGACATTATAAATAAAGAATCCAATCACTGTAAAATTTGTTGAATGAAGAACACACAAGAACTATTTATTGGTAATCACAGCAAGGAGTTACAAGATCCTAAACTCCTAAATAACTAAAAGCGTAAAATTACTGTCTCAATTATTTCTATCCCCCGAGATTTTGCTTCCCAGCAATTGTCAGTGTGGCTCAAGTAGCCACAAAAATTCTCTATAAGTTTTAATGTTTTTCTATGCTGCCATTTACTTGGCATAGTGTAGTGATGGCGAACCTTTGAGCTCAGCGTGTCAGCAATTTGAAAAACCCTAACTTAACTCTGGTGCTGTGTCACATATAGAAATTTCTTGATATTTGCAACCATAGTAAAACAAAGATTTATATTTTTGATATTTATTTTATATATTTAAATGCCATTTAACAAAGAAAAATCAACCAAAAAAAAAAAATGAGTTCGCGTGTCACCTCTGACACACGTGTCATAGGTTCGCCATCACTGGCATAGTGCGTCAGAATTCCAAAGCTCACCCAGGACTACCCCTCGGACCTGGGCCTGTGCTAGGATCCAATGAAGGGCCCATTGAGCCTGCCAGCTCCCTGCCCATTGGGTGAACTTGGAAATTTACTACTTTAGACTCCACCTCCCCAGAGGGAGCCCTTCTTCTGAACACATTTTATATCCCAATCAGCCCCCCGACATATGCTGCAAACTTCAAAAAATAGATACCGGTCCACAAATCCCTCAAAAAGACCTCCTTAACCTGACCTTTAAGGTTTTTAATAATAGAGACGAGGAGACGTAAATCCAAAAACAAAGGCGAGATCAGGCCAAGGCTGAGGCCCATTAGGAGCCTTCCAGCTCCTAGCCACCGCTCTTATGAACCCCAAAGGAAGTGCCGGTCCTCCAACTGCGGGTAAGTCAGGGGCTAAGCCTCCTCCGGGCCCATGCTTCAAATGCAACAAGGAAGGACACTGAGCCAAGTCCTGCTCAAACCCGAGACCCCCGCCTGGGCCCTGCCCAAGGTGAGGAAGGGAAGGCCACTGGAAATCAGACTGTAGTCTGGCCCCTCCGGGGCAGACCTCAGCCATTCCAGCCTGGCCGCCCTCTGGATCCGGTTGGGAGCTCCCAGGCCTCCTGGGACTGGCCTCTGAAGAAGCTGCCCTCGGACTTACATGACCAGATCAGAGCCTCGGGTAACAACTGTGGTGGCAGGCAAGCAGATCTCCTTTTAACGGACACTGGGGCCACTTATTCTGCCCTCTCTGAATTCGCTGGGACCCTTGTCCACTCCTCAGTCTCTATTATGGGGGTTGACGAATTAGTCTCACAGCCATTAGCCACCTCACCTCTACACTGCATCTTACTAAATTCCCCCATTGACTCTTTTCTCATTCTACCTCGGTGCCCGGCCAGGGCTACCATGTATCCCCTCATAAAGCCCAGTTGTCCCAAACCACAGTCACCTACCTCAGTTTCACTCTCTCACCCCACAAGGCCGAGCCATTCCTTGGACTGTAAATGCCTTATCTCCTCTGTGACTGTCCCCTCCTCTGAACAAGAAATTTTCTCCTTTCTCAGGCTCACTGGGTACTCTCACCTCTGGATTCACAACTTTCGTCTTCTTGCAAAGCTCCCCTATGACATGACATGGCAAAGGGTCCCCCTCACTGAGCGTTTAGATCCCAAGGCCAACATTCTCACCCCTTTAATGCTTTGAAAAAATGTGAATCTAAGAAATGTTGGCTGTTTACCTTTTGGTTTTCATTGAAAAAGTAAGGTTTCTAAGAGTGAAGAATTCTAATACATTTTAAAGAAAAAAAGAATATTAGAGTAGAAATACTTAATGGAAGGTCTGAGGCATGGTTATACATTTTTGAAGGACATAGAAAGAAGGTCTGAATGCTAATTTGAAAGTGTGAAATTTGTGAAGGTTGTGTATGTGATGAGAAGGAAAAGAGAAATGTTGAAAGTTCTAAAGTTAACTATTTGCAAGAATTGTAAAAGGGCCATTTAACTCTGAGCAAGAAGGTGAGGTTTCAGAGAGGCGGAGTCGATGGCGCCCAGACAACCGGAAAAGAGGCGCCTGCAGGAGGTCTGGCCGCCTTCCCCACCGTTATCCCCGAACCCACAGCTGCTCCCACACCATGCCCACCGCCGCCGGCTCTGAGCTGCCCCTGCCCCCGCCACCGCCCGCCGCGCTGGAGCGGGCACTGCAGTACCTGGGGCAGATCGAGCACATCCTCCCCTCTGGCTTCCTTAAGGACGACCGCACCGGCACCGGCACCCTGTCGCGCTACAGCCTGAGAGATGAGTTTCCTCTGCTGACAACCAGGCGTGTGTTCTGGAAGGGTGTCCTGGAGCAGTTGCTGTGATTTATCAAGGGATCCACAAATGCTAAAGAACTGTCGTCCAAGGGAGTGAGAATCTGGGACACCTCTGGGTCCCGTGACTTCCTGGACAGCCTGGGATTCTCCAGCAGAAAAGGAGATTTAGGCCTGGTTTATGGCTTTCAGTGGAGGCATTTTGGGGCAGACTACAAAGATATGGATTCAGATTATTCCGATCAAGGAGTAGACCAACTGCAAAAGGTGATTGACACAATCAAAACCAACCCTGATGACAGAAGAATCATCCCGTGTGCTTGGAATCCAAAAGATCTTCCTTCGATGGCCCTGCCTCCAAGCCATGCCCTCTGCCAGTTCTACGTGGTGAACGGTGAGCTGTCCTGCCAGCTGTACCAGAGGTCAGCAGACATGGGGCTAGGTGTGCCCTTCAACATCGCCAGCTACGCCCTGCTCACCTACATGATCGCACACATCACCGGCCTGAAGCCAGGTGACTTTATGCACACTTTGGGAGATGCACACATCTACTTGAATCATGTTGAGCCACTGAAAATGCAGCTTCAGCGAGAACCGAGGCCTTTCCCGAAGCTCAAAATCCTTCGAAAAGTTGAGACAATCGATGACTTCAAGACTGAAGACTTTCAGATTGAGGGGTACAATCCTCATCCGACTATTAAAATGGAAATGGCCGTTTAAAGTGCTTTTAAAGGAGTTGTTTGAAGGATACTGCCTTTAGGGGTTGGAATGGATGCTTAGGTGAAAATTCTTTTTTGTTCTAAAGAAAGAAGGAAGTAGGTCAAAAATCAGTTGGTAACTGTCAGTTATTACTCATTAACTTAAGACTGTTACCACTGGCAAATATAGCTGTACTGACTCTCTTAGTAATAAAAGGCCTTAACTGAATGAGGATGTATGAAAATACTGAGATGATGAATAAAGTGAAGAGAGTAAAAACGCACATACTTTAAAAATATGTACATGCATTTCACTCCCACATTTGTATGGTTAATGATTTTAAGAATTATAAGTTATTCCCTCACATTTGAGCAAGCTGAATAACAACACCAGTTATGATAATGTATGGTTGGTGTGGTTATGAATATTTAAAGTTGTTTGTTTTATATATTGTTATAATAAAGAAGAGTTCTGCATTTAAAAAAGAAAAAAAGAAAGTGAGGTTCCAGTCTACAAGGCTGGCAGGACAAGGTTGCTGGATACTTCCTAAGCTAAACCAGAATATTCAGAAAAACAGCAAGGATTAAGGATCAGTAAAAAAAGAAGTTAAGCCAACGAGCGGCAGATTATAACCTCAGGAAATTTAAAGTACTAAATCTGGCTGGTCTGAGTGCAGTGTCCATCCATCCTGGCCCCTGGCCTCAACGGCTCCTTTCCTTCTCTTTCTCTTTTCCCTTGGATAACAGCCCATTCTAATATTCCCTCCCACTTTCACTGCAATAAAATCTCAACCACTCATCTGTCACCCCTTATCGGTAGCGCCATGGCGACTACCCTCTCAGCTTGGAGTGAGGAACTAGAAAAAGGAATCTCATACCCTTTAGTCCACCTCTTCTCCTTATACCTTTCAGCTTGTCTCCATGATCAGGGATATTTTCTTTCCTCTGTGGGGAAAACACATACACCTGTCTCCCCACCAACTGGACAGGGACCTGTACTCTCATCTCTCACCCAATGTAGGTGTGGCCCCCCAACAACCAGTCTTTGCCTGTCCCCGTAACCCGCCGTATCCTACACAAAAGGGCAGTCCAGATAATCGCTCTCCTCATAACCCTGTCTCAGGACCTACAAGAAACATGTGGATGCCCAACAAGGGGCAAAACTGGGGAAACAACAACCTCACCCCCAGGGTAACCTGTTCTCCCCTTTCATATCACTAGTGAGGCAACTGAGACCCCTAAGCTTTTCCCCCCTAAAAATAACATCTAGGTCTCAGTTGTATTTCAGCTCCAGGCCCAGAAAAGCAGCAAAACCAGACAAGCGATGCTGTGGCAGCCTCAGGACCAGTTTTTACCTCCCAAGTCACTCAACAGGACCGCTCTCAAGAGACTTCACCAACCAGGCTCTTGGGGAATTGCTGCTGCTGCACCCACTACTATCAAAGTCCATTCCCCTGTGATCTCAACGTCCAGACTCAGCAGGAAGCAGTTACAGAAGACATGCCCTTCGCCCTTATTCCATAAAACAAAAAGTCTGGAATGTTAGGTTTGATGGAGCAATTGAGTTGATACCCTTCCCCCCGGAACTGGCTTTTCAGGTCATTTCACTAGGGACATTCCCTTTGCTGAAGACCACATTTCACTTGCGGTGACCACATTCCATTCTCTCTCCTCTGGGTATGCATAAAGAAGTCTCCGCCCAGAAAAAATCCCGCGAAAAGTCCTTTAAAAGCCGTTGACTCCCCTCACTGGGTGCTGGAGCCATCCTGGCTCAGTCACCTGGTGTACGGTTGATCGAATAAATTCGTAATCCCTCAAAAAAAAAATTACTGTCTCTAATACCATTGTGAAACTATCCAATTTAAAAATCAGGAAACAAGAGATGTGACTTAACTGATAAAAGGGTACAGAGAGTATAATAACTCATGGAGTTAAGATTATCATTAGCATTAATAATTTGCCTTGGGATCTGACATCACTAGAGGGTTTACTTGCATTAGGTACATACTATGAGGTATTACTGCCCGTAGGTATTAATGTCCACATTTAATAGATGAGAAACATACTCAGAATGATTAAATGAATTGCCCCCAACTTTCTAATGCTAAGCTCAGGTCTTCTTCTACCTCAGGTATCTTCCAGACCAGCAGTCTCTTAACTATGTTGGTACTTCCTAACACATTTTTATTCTAGTCATAACCAAGGACTTAACAAATAGGCCTGAAAACTCTGACCTTTTTCTTCACAGCCATACAGACATATCCCCCCAAAACTCACATCATCCTATATAATAAAAGGCTGTTATGCAAATTGTCCCCTCAGGAGTTTGACCAACCAGGATTTGACCACTCACTATGACATGCGCTGACTACCAGGGGGCAGCGTAGAACGAAGGAAGGCCCTGGCCGGCCCTGATCGCTAGCCAGGCCTAGGGACCCTACCCGTGCACGAAATTTGTGCACTGGACCTCTAGTATACAATACAAATACATGTGATTCATTCAGCATCATTAGGAAATTATATTTTTATATTTTGCTAAAAATTTATTTTTAATCCTTACCCAAAGATATTTTTCATTGATTTTTAGAGAAAGTAGAAGAAAGAGGGAAAGACAGAAATATCGATGTGAGAGAAACACATCAATCAGTTGCCTCCTGCATGCGCCCGGACCAGGGTCTGAGCTGGGGAGGAGCCTGCAACCAAGGTACGTGTGCCCTTGCTGAAATCGAACCTGGGACCCTTCAGTCCACAGGCCAACGCTCTATCCACTGAGCCAAACTGCCTAGAGCTATTTTGCTAAATTTTTAAATAACAAAATTGTACTTTTATTACAAGCATTAAAATTCTCATTTAAAATAAAACTAGATTAAAAACTGTCGTAATACCCTGATCTTAAGGAATGTAATAACTTAATTCTTCATTCACAGTTTATAATCGCATAGAAGGCAGTTGGCTCTGAAGTTACAGTTCTAGAATATCTGGACAGCTTTTCTCAGTCAGGTGCCACATTCCTAAAAGTCTGTTCCAGCAATCAGCTGGAAAAGAAAACAGCAACTACTGACATCCAGGCACTAGCCTGGCACTCACAATTAGGCTTTGATTTCTCCCGTTGAACGTAACTGCAAATATCCCTACAAAATTGCTCAGCGACTGCAATGGAGTGATACCAAAATAACAGCCACAGAACCAATTCCACTTCCTACTCTTGTTCCAGCAGAGATTAAAACAGGCACTGTGAACCCTACAAAAATAGCAAATATTCCTCTCAGCTAATGTGAGTGACTGCTGCTTCTCTCTCAGTTACAACAGTTGCCTGAGGCTGGCTCCAGGCCACAATGTAAGTACAACCAAGGCAATTATAAAGGCTGTCTCTGGCAGGCCTCACGGGGGACAGTTGCCTTCCTCACACCACACGTGGTGCACAGCCAATACTCTGTAGTCTCTGGAGGGAGTTGCAGGCAAGAACTAAAATCTAAAGATGTTCTTGGTTATTCTATGAAACACTAATTGCTGCTGTGAGGAACTTTGCAGATGGAATTAAGGTTACTAATCAGCTGACCTTAAAATAGGAAGATTAGCCGGGATTATCCAGCTGGGTTCAATGTACTCTAATGAGATCTTAAAAACTTGTATAGGAACAGAGAAAAGAATGAAATAAGGCAAAGAAGATAGAAGCAGAGAGGTGTGGCAGGAGAGGAAGTCAGATTCCAAGGGTGAGAAAGATTGAATGTGCCACTGCTGCCTCAGAGATAGATGTAGGGGCATGTGTGCAAGGAGTTATGGATGGCACCCAGCTGAAAGCCAGCAAAGAACTGGGACCTCAGTCCTACAACCGAAAGGAACTGAATTCAGCCACTAATCTCAAAGAATCTGGAAGGACTTCCCTCCAGAGCAGTGGTTCTCAACCTTCCTAATGCCTCGACCCTTTACTATAGTTCCTCATGTTGTGGTGACCCCCAACCATAAAATTATTTTCGTTGCTACTTCATAACAGTAATTTTGCTACTGCAAACAGTATGTAATTATATGTGTGTTTTCCGATGGTTTTAGGCGACCCCTGTGAAAGGGTAGTTTGACCCCCAAAGGGGTCATGACCCACAGGTTGAGAACCACTGCTCCAGAGCCTCCAGTAAGAGATGTAGCCCTGTCAATACCTTGATTTCAGTCCAGTGAGGCCATGTCGGACTTCTAACCTATAAAACTGAGATAGTAAATCTGTGTTGTTTTAAATCATTTACCAGTAATAGCAAACTAACACATCTCAATGTAAGCCCGTAACTTGTTGAGGTAGGGTTCGATCTATTACACAGGTTTTTAAAAATTATTTGAAATGTTAGTTACTACTATATATAGAAAACCCAAGCTATCTACTTATCTGCCTTAAGAATGTACGATGTGATACAGTTTTATTTCTTCCTTCTAATCTGTATGACTGTTATTTCCTTTTCTTGCCTTACTATACTGGCTGGAACTTCCAGCATGATGTTCAATAAGAGTGGTGACAGCAGACATCCTGGCCTTGTTCTCCCAAATTAGGAAGAAAGCATCACCATTATGCACAATGTTAGCTCTAAGATTTTTATAGATGTTTTTTATCAAGTTGAAGACATTCCCATTCCTATTATTTTCTGGGGGAAAAACATCATGAATGGTATTGAATTTTGTCAAGTGCTTTTTCTACATCCATTGATATGATCATATTTTTCTTCTTTAGCTTCCTAATGTGGTGAATTACTCTGAGTGATTTTTGAATATAGAACTAGCCTTCCATACCTGGAATAAACTCCATTTAGTCATGGTGTGTAATTCTTTTTATATATTGCTGAATTCTATTTGCTAATAATTTGTCAAATATTTTTATGTCTACAGTTGTGAGGGATATTGATTTGTAGTTTTTTCTTTTTGTACTGTCTTCATCTGGTTTTAGTATGTTGGTAATACTAGCTTTATAAAATGACCTGGGAAGTGTTCCCTTCTCTTCAGTTTTCTTGAAGGGACTGTATAATTGATGTCAATTCCTCTTTAACGTTTGGAAAAAAATTTCAGTGAAATCATCTAGGCCTGGAGATACGCTTTTTGGAAGATTATTAATTATGAATTTGATTTCCTTATGTTATAGAGCTATTCAAATTATTTATTTCACATTGGGTAAGTTATGACAGCTTTGTGTTTTCAAAGGAATTGTCCCACTTCATGTAAATTGTCTAATTAATGAACACAGAGTTGAAAATTGATGACTTACTGCCTTTCTGACACCCGTAGTCTGTAGTGGTAGTCCCTATTTCATTCCTGATGTTGGTATTTGTGTTGTCTTTCTCTTTTTTTTGCTGTCTTGCTCGTTTGTCAATTCTCCCCCCCCCCTCCCGCCCCCCCAAGAATCAGCTATGTTTAATTGTTTTTTTTCTATTTTCTGTTTTCAATGTCATTGATTTCTACTCTGTTATTCCCCTCCTTCTGCTTCCTTTGGATTATTTTGCTCTTCTCTTTCTAGGTTCTTGAGGAAGAAACTTAAATGACTGATTTGAGACTTTTCCTCTTTTCTAATGTATGCATTTCGTGCTATAAATTTCCCCCCTTAGCACTGTTAGCTGATATTCCTCTTTCATTTTTGTAAAGACAGAAAAAGGCCTCTCCTTTTCTTTGCTGTGGTCTTCCACAGCATCTGGTAATTAAACCCCAAGACTATTGGCTCCTCTGATTCAAACAGTTCCTTTGTTCAAACTCAGCCAGATAAGCTACTCTCAAGGTTGCAATCTTTCATGTCCCTTCTCCCTGCTGTTTTCACAACTCAGGGGGAATTCGCATCAAGGAGTTTCTAGTTAGTAGAAAGTTCCCCTCTCCTTTCCCCTTCAAACAAACTTCTTTTAAACTCTTCATACCTTTGTTCTAAGTGTGTTTTACAGGCTTGGAAGAAATACTGATAAGACACCTCTCTAGGACATCTGCTGGACTGTCTCCTGGAAAGCAAATAAACTAACTTTTCAAGACAACCCCTGGTATCTGCTCAACTTCAACACAATCCCCCTCCCTTCCTTGTCACTTAGCAACTGCAATTGCTTGCTCTTTAAAAACAAAAGCCACTCTTTGGTCCCTACCCTGTATTGACTAGCAATAGTTGGCCCTTCACTCCCTTGGAAAGGAAAATAAATTTCCTCACTGTATTTCTTATCTCAGTTATGAATTCTTTCACAGTCTGCCTCACCAGCCAAAGTCTTCAATGTATTTTTAAAATTTTTCCCTTGAGAATTCTCTTGACCCATGGATTATTCAAAAATGTATTATTTAGTTTCCAATTGTTGGAAGGTTTTCCTGTTATGTTTCTGCTACTGATTTCTAGCTTGATTCTATTATAGTCAAAGTACACATTATTTTAATTATTTTAAAATTGCTCAATTTGGTTTTAGGGCCTGTGACATGATCTACCTTGGAATATTTTCTGTGGGCACCTAAAAAAAAGTGTCTTCTGTTATTATTGGGTGGAGTGTTCTATAAATGTTGATTACATGTTCTTGCTGATTAGATCTTATTTGCTGAAGGTGTTGTTAAATCTACTTGCTAATTTTCTACCAATTGTTGAAAGAGGAGTATTGAATTCTCCAATTATAACTGTAGATCTGTCTATATTTCTTCTTTCCATTATATCAGTTTCTGCATCACATAGTTTCGCAGTTCTGCGGTCTGGTGCAAACACATTCAGGACTGCTATGTCTTCTAGGTCAATTGACCCTTTTATCATTATATCATGTACTTCTCCATGATCATTTTCTTTGCTCTGGAATCTACTTTGTTTGATATTTGTATAGGCACTCCTGCTTTCTTTTGATTACTGTTTGCATAAGATATATTTTTCCATCCTTTTACTTTAACTTGCCTCTATCATCATTATATTTGAAGGGAGTTTCATGTAGATAGCATGTAGTGGGGCATATTTTAATTTTCCTTTCAGCTTGAAATATAATTCACATATAGTACCATGTAAGTTTAAGTATACAGCATAATGACAACTTACATATGTTGTATAATGATCAGCACAAAAAATTCCATCATATATGGATAAGCAAGGGCATGTTTTCCAATTTACTCTGCCAATCTCTGTCTTAATTGGTATATTTACATCAAATGTAATTAATGAAACATTAGGGCTTAAGTTGGCCATTTTTGTTTTGTTTTCTTTCTTTTTTGTTAATCCTCACCTGAGGATATTTTTTCCATTGATTTTTAGAGAGAGTGGAAGGGACGGGGAGAGACAGAGAGAGAGAAACAGCGATATGAGAGAGACACATCTATTGGTTACCTTCCGCGTTCACCCCGACTGGGTCGGGGATCCAGCTTGTAACCCATGTATGTGCCCTTGACCAGAATCAAACCTGAGACCTTTCAGTCTATGGGCTGACGCTCTAACCACTGAGCAACCGGCTAGGACTATTTTCTTTCTTTTCCTTTGCCCTTCTATAGATCACTGGAACATTTTTTTATAATTCCATTTTGATTACTCTTACATGTATTTCTCTGAATAGCTTTTTTAGTGGTTGCTCTAGGTGTTTTGTTATATACAGGGTTGGCAGAAGTAGGTTTACAGTTGTATGTGAAACAGTTTATCCTTGTATTATTATTATTTATTTATTTAATTATTGTATTATTTATTATTATCATTAACCTATGTTTGCCCACCCTTGTATATAAGCAACTTATCACAGTCACTTGGTGTCATTATTTATCGGTTTGAATTAAGTATAGAAACCTTACCTCTCTTTACATCCCTTTACTCTCTCATTTATGATTTTCTTAAAATACTTCTGCTGGGTTGGGGTAGAATTTCAGGTTTCCCATGTTTCTCCACTGACACAGCACAGGAGGAAAGCTTGTTACTTCCTGGTGAGATGAAAGTTCTGGCTCCCTACTCAGCCTTCTCTGACACCACCCTGGCAGGGGTAGGTTAGGCACCTCATTGTTGTACCTTGGGTAGACCAGATTCCCCATTCAGCCATTGCTGGTATAGGTGGGGCTGCGGCCATAGTTTTTTTCTGTGGTGCTTGGTTGTAGCAGAGCAGTTACTGTCTAAACAGTGGTTCTCAACCTGTGAGTTGCGACCCCTTTGGCGGTCGAACAACCCTTTCCACAGGGGTCACCTAAGACCATCCTGCATATCAGATATTTACATTACGATTCCTAATAGTAGCAACATTATAGTTATGAAGTAGCAACGAAAATAATTTTATGGTTGGGTCACAACATGAGGAACTGTATTTAAAGGGCCAGAGCTTTTAGAACCACTGGTCTAAAAGTTTCTGTGTTATCAGGAAACTAGAGGCCCGTTGCACAAAAATTTGTGCACTCGGGGGGGGGGGGGGTCCCCCTCAGCCCAGCCTGTGCCCTCTCACAATCTGAGACCCCTCGGGGGATGACCACCTGCTGGCTTAGGCCCGCTCCCCGGGGCATTGGGCCTAAGCTGGCAGTCAGACATCCCTCTGGCTGCCCGGAGATGTCCACTTGCCAGCGGGGAGCAAGCCTAAGCTGCAGTCGGACATCCTTAGCGCTGCTGAGGAGGTGGGAGAGGCTCCCACCACCACTGCTGTACTGGAAGCCGTCAGCCTGGCTTGTGGCTGAGCAGAGCTCCCCCTGTGGGCGTGCACTGACCATTAGGGGGCAGCTCCTGCATTGAGCGTCTGTCCCCTGGTGGCAGTGTGTGTCATAGTGACCAGTCAGTCCCAGTCTTTCTGCTGTTAGGGTCAGTTTGCATGTTACCCTTTTATTATATATGAGAGAGGCCTGGTGCATGGGTGGGGGCTGGCTGGTTTGCCCTGAAGGGTGTCCCAGATCAGGGTCAGGGTACCACTGGGGTGCCTGGTCAGCCTGGGTGAGGGGCTGATGGGTGTTTGCAGGCTGGTCACATCCCCTTCAGGGTGGGGGTCCCCACTGGGGTGCCTGGCCAGTCTGGGTGAGGGGCTGAGGGCCGTTTTCAGGCTGGCCAAGCCCCCCTTCCCCCCCCCCCCCCCGGCAATGGAAGCTCCCAGCCTCTCCTTTTTTTCTTTTTTATTCTGGGATTTATTTACCTTCTATAATTGAAACTTTTTAGCCTTGAGAGGAGCTCAGAGCTGGCCAGGGTGGGCTGGAGGGAAGCTTGGCTTCCTCCATCGCCAGGGGCAACCCAAGCCTCCTGCTCGCTCCAGCTCCGTGGCCACAGCCTGCTGAAAGCAGGTATCTGGGGTTTATTTACCTGCTATAATTGAAACTTTGTTGCTTTGAGTGGAGCTCCAGCAGGCAGGAAGCTTGGCTTCCTCCATCATTGGGGCAAGCAAGCCTCCTGCTTGCTCCAGCTCCGTGACTTCTGGCCGCCATCTTGGTTGGTTAATTTGCATATAGTTGCTCTGATTGGTTGGTGGGCGTGGCCTAAGGCATAGCAAAGGTACAGTCAATTTGCTTGCTTGTCTTTTATTAGTGTAGATATTGCCCATTTCCTGGTCCTATGACTAGAGAGAGAGGCTTTCCTTGGGCTTTTTTTGGTCTGCACCCATTGGCTTTTCCAGATTGCTAGCTTTGTTAGCTCCACGTCTGGGCTATATGAGGCAAAAAGAAAACGGAGGAAACTCACTCCCATGGTGTTCTTAGGGTCTCAAAGTCCCTAGCCAGTCTGCCTTCTTCTCCTCACCTTTCAGTCTCCGATGTTTGTTTTACATATAATGTACTTATCATGAGGAATAGGAAAAAGTATGTACTCTCCATTCCCAGAAGAAGTCTACAAATGGATTTTATACAACTGCCCCCAACAATGTTTGGTCACTATATGTCTGTTCTCAGGATATATCAAAACTTGCCAAGAAGCCAATAAAAAAATATTCTTTAAAAAATAAAGTATCAACAGCAAGTACATATGGTTGGTGCATACTTCTCTAACTTCACTTTTTTCACTACTTCCCTAAACTGGTAATCTCAAATGTTTTTTATTTCATACCCTTATGAGTTCACAAGAAGCATGCACCCTCAATAAATGGATATTTACTTTAATTATGCACAAATATACTAATAAAATACATATATTATAAAACATATTTACCAAATACAAATCTTTACAAGGTGAGAAAAACAAGTGAACATAATGAGTGATCATAATTTCTTTGAGCATCCCAATGACTGCTTTGGGTACCTTCCCCTCAACTTGCACTGCCTATAACTTCATTACCTGTAGGTCCCTGCATCATTTTTCTGATGTCATTGTGCTTTTATATATACTACTAGAGGCCTGGTGCACGAATTCGTGCACCAGTGGGGTCCCTCGGCCTGGCCTGCGGAATCAGGACAAAACCGGCTCGCCAATGACCTCTGAGGGGTCCCAGATTGCGAAAGGGCGCAGGCAGGCTGAGGGACCCCACCGGTGCATGGTCAGGGCCGGGGAGGAAAGCGGGAGGATGGCCAGCTGAGGAGGGACCATGGGAGGGTTCCAGGGCATGTCTGGGCCGTCTTGCTCAATTCTGATGGGCCAGACCCCAGCAGCAAGGTAACTTACTGGTCAGAGCGTCTGCCCCCTGGTGGTCAGTGCACATCATAATGAGAGATTGAGCGGCCTTAGCACATCGTTTGCATATTATGCTTTGAGTGAACGGATGACCGGATGACCAGACACTTAGCATATTAGGCTTTTATTATCTAGGATGATTCTCTCTGCCTAGAACAGTCATTCGTCCACCTGGCTATTGTCCTTTCTTCCTCCTTTCCATTCTTTCTTCCTGTTACCTCTGCATCCAACTCTACTTGGCTACCTCCTTTGTATTTGGTAAAACTCAGCTTAAATGTCACCATCCCTTAAAGTTTCCCCAACTCTATCACCTGCCACTCCAAATTACTGTAACAAAGGACATTGATGGGAACAGTAGAAAAACTGATTTTAGATTACTACCTGGGAAAAGAAGTATTTGGCCTTTTGAAGAAAGTTAGCCAAATAATATAGCCCAGGACATGGTCAGCTGTGCATTCTTTTGTCTACCTTTATGACAGAGATGCAAATGATTAACAAGTGAGTGGATTTTCCACCCCTGCTGCTCTCTCCTTTTCAAAGCAACCCTCAGCACTTACCTCACTTTCTGGAAGAGCCTTGTAGGTGTCCTCATCACCTCATGCTTGGATACCTCCAATCTATTCAACAGAACCCTGAATGGTTCCTCACTACTCATATAAATCCAGCTTCCGTAGATGTGACATTCAAAGCTTTCTCCATGATCTGGATTCAACCTACCATTCTAGCTTTCTCTATCCACTGCTGCACTGCTTAGATCAGCGGTTCTCAACCTGTGGGTCGCGACCCCTTTGGCGGTCAAACAACCCTTTCACAGGGGTCGCCTAAGACCATCCTGCATATCAGATATTTACATTACGATTCATAACAGTAGCAACATTACAGTTATGAAGTAGCAACGAAAATAATTTTATGGTTGGGTCACAACATGAGGAACTGTATTTAAAGGGCCAGAAGGTTGAGAACCACTGGCTTAGATGACCCGGACTTCAACCAAAAACACATAACTTCCCTCTCCAGAACCTGCACCACACCACACTGCACCTTTCTGATATCTCAGCACATTTTTGCTCAGAGGTGTCTTCCACCTAGAATACCCTTCTATGTAATTCTGTCTCCCATGTGGCATTGGAATCCCATCCATCTTTCCAGGAATGGGCCCACCCCCACCTTCTGCTTGAGCAGTCCCGGATCCCCACAATTGAAATGCAGCCTTAAACTGTATAACTTTTCATAGTGTTGAGAACACCAATGCACTTTATCATCCTAGTAGCCCTTTTTATGCTCCTTTTACAAACTCAGCCCAAGTGCCCTGCTAAAGTCACTGCAGCCAGGGATGGAACTGGGGATTCAAATGTAGGTCTTCAGACTCCAAGTACCCTGTGCACACACCATATCACAGACGCTATCGTCAAGAATTTCTTCCTCCTGTGCTCCCAGGGTGCATTCTAATTTTAACAGCACGTTACTCCCAGTTCCATTTTATGTTAGAGTTGGTGTATATTTGGTGAAGGGACCTCATCTTGTTCATCCCAGTATCCCCAAACATTCTTTATATATAGCAGGTAGTCAGTAATCAGGCTGGATTTAATTCATTTAGGTTTTTAAATTTACTTCATCTCAAGTTCAAAATTGGTGCTGAAAACAGTACTCCAGAAGCCAGAGTGGAGGCTAGGAGTGTGGGCTCCTCCCTGAGCAAGTTACTCAATACCTATGTGCCAGTCTCATTTGGAAAAATGGAGATAATGCCTGCTTCACAGGATTGTTGTGAGGATTAAATTAAGTAATGTACTTAAGACAGCAACCCAGGACCTGACACTAATATATATATAAGCTGCTACTATAGATTCCATTTTATGGTACCCCATATGGTAGTACCTCAAAGGTAAAAAAAATTCTGATTTCAAAAAAGAACTACTCCAAATCACCAAGAGAAATTTAGACTATGAGAAGTGTAAATTAAGAATGCAAGGAAGTGTACTGAACAAATTTCATAAAGATCTCCCTGAAAAAAATTTACTAGCCCAATACATAAAGTCCCCAGTTAACTGGGAAATTAATATATGCTGAACAACTCTATGTGAAATAACTAGGTATTATTATTAGAAGGTATACAAGTGAGATGAGTGTGAGAGATTTTATATATATTTGCCTAAGAAGCAGATGTTAGTCAGAGGCTTTAGCAATTACAGGTGTATGACTACTTCGCCCTGAAGGCAAAGAGCAAGGAGGGACCACAGTCATGCACCCCTCTTAGAGGGCTGCATAAAGCACATTTAATCCTCAAGGAATTTAGAATTTCCCCAGCCCATTGAATAAATACACGAAGGCGTTTACTGACACTGATGAGTACTAGAACCGCGCCCCCCTCCCCACCTCCAAGCGACTGCTGTGTCTAATCTTGACAACGCACCCAAGTACCACACCTCAGTGAGTTAGTTACACTGACTCTTAGTACAGACATGTTAAGCAAGCTGGACGGATGAAAGCCTTCGTGTGCAACAGGTCATTCTTCCACCGAGTAGATCGGTGAAGAAATTTCTACGATTCCTTTCGGATCTAAGCTCCATGATGCTGTGATCTCTCCTAGGGCTACCTCGCACAGGCAGGGCAGAAGGCTGGCTGTGAGCATAGAAGCGAAGGAAAAGCGAAATTCTGGGCGCGGTTAAAGCCGAAGCGATCAAATTAGCTTCTAGGAGTGGAGCCTGGAGCCAGGGCAGTGACGGAAAAGTGATGCAGGCTGGGAGAGGCCGGTATGGACAGAGACCTTCGAACCTGGGTTGGGAGTTAGTTCTGAAATTGCTCGTCTTATCCGCCACGGTTACTGACCTTGGGCACACGCACACCCACAGACAACGGATCTGACTCAGTTAGTTGTGGCTTCCAGTTAACATCCCCATATTAAAAAGTTAATGCAAGTTGGGTTGCAGGCTTTGAAACAATCTGAAGAACTGGACCCTCTCACGGAACCCCCATTGAACACCATTAGCCCTTTCCCCAGCCCACTTCGGCCCGTCCGAGGCGGACAGAGTTGCACAGGCGGTCGAATGGGGTTCGAATCCAGTCCGAGCCGGGCCTGGCTGAGCCCGGGGATCTGCTCTATCTTTGGACCC
This sequence comes from Myotis nattereri, assembly GCF_964212035.1. NCBI lineage: Eukaryota > Metazoa > Chordata > Mammalia > Chiroptera > Vespertilionidae > Myotis > Myotis nattereri. The sequence goes on from NC_138081.1 coordinate 11,409,967, forward strand.
CAAAGGCGCCACGCTGGGCCCCCCACTCGGGAGAAATAGGTTCTGCGCCCACCTTGGTGCTGGGGTCCGGGTCCGAGCAACAACCGAGGGCAGCCTGGTCGGTAAGGCCGCCTGACGCGGGCTGCGGCTCTGCCATGGCTGCACTGCTGTATCACGGACGAGGGTACCCGGGAACGCGGCGAGCTCCACACTCCGCCCAGCCGGTTGCCTCCACCAGCCACGGCGCCACGCCGCGGGGCGGGCTCCCGCTGCCTTCCAGCCAATAGCTGTGCGGAGAGCAAATTGGTTCTGTGCTGATTGAGTGCCAGTGAGTCAGCGCCTCCAGCCACGGAGGTCTGTGCCCTGAGACTACAACTCCCAAGGTGCCGTGCGCCTAATGGAGACCCGCTTAAGGGGCAAGAAAAACAACAAACAAACAGCACTGTTGGATGACAAGAGTGATTTTTCTTCGTTGTTTGATGACCTAGTTTTTTTAAAGTTCATCGCTTCTCGGCCTTTTGGCTAAGATCAAGTGTAGTAAAGTTTAGTTACCACTTATAGCTCAGGGCTACAACTTGGTAGGAAATTGTTGCTGATGGAAAGAGAATTGGGAGTTACTATTTTTAACGTATAGGAATCCCAAAGTCCAAGTTTAAAGAGAACAGGATAATTAAGACAATTGTGACTTAGTAAAAAGACCTAGGTTCAAGTTTTTGGTTCCACTATTTGTTAGCTTGGTATAACTGGCCCCTCTGAGCTTCCTTGCAGGATTTGGTTGAGGATCAAATGAGATTTGTCAGTGTTTCACACTTATGTGTCAAAGGTCAGCACTTTCACTGTGTTTTAAGTTAATTTCGCTGAGACACATATTTTAATTGTCTTCATTTGAAGACTTAGTCATCACTGTTGTCAACTGTGGTTGTTGGTGCCAATTCAATGCCAACAGGAATCCCCAGCTTGGGGTGTGGTGAAGAAGGAAACTATTTTGTGCAAACAACTCAACTGTGATACAGCAAGGCTGGTGGCTGTGGAACAACACTGACCCAGGCTGCTCTGGGGCCAGGCCCCTGGCTAGTTAGACAACTGTGTTCCACTACACTCAGGCCTCCTCCACTCTGCTTATTTCTGCTCCTGCACTGGTCTGATCGAAGTGTTTCAACTCCAGCCATGGAAACACAGCCTGCAACTTTCAGTAATCTTCAGTCATCTGGAGAAAGGGAAAGTGCACTGTCTGAGCCAGAGGGAAGCTGACTTATATAGATAAGCCTCTGCCCCTTTTCCCTGATAGGTCCGTTTTTATGCAAAGGAGGAGTCCAAATCCTCAAAGTTTGATTGGTCCAAAAAAACAAACAAACCCACTGTCCTGATTAGTCAGTGAAGATGTTTATGGATATAGATGCACAGTTCCAATTGGATGGGGAAAGCCTCAATCCTATTGCTTGAGAAATTCCTTTGTCGGGGCTTGCTTAAATGACAGAAACACAATGCAGGTGGGCAGTTCAGTGCTGGAGGCAGATAGTTTAGTTTCAGGATTCTCCCTGAAATGCAGTTTGCATGAGAGGTTCCTTGTGTAGAAGGCTCTGTTTTTTTTCAATTTGAGCCCATTTCAGCCACTGAGAGCCCTTCTTAGTAGGTATCTTCTTTCTCAGGATCCACACTGTTCTATGATGACTAGAACAAAATAAATATTTCTTGTTGTTAAAAGACTAACATCATTACTGGTGAATACATAACTTAGAAAATAAGTTTGTTAATAAATGAATGAGTGAAAGAGAATGTTTTTTAAAAATAAGTTTTATTGACTTTTTAGAGAGAGAGGAAGAGAGAAGAGAAACATCAATGTGAGAAACATCGATTGGTTGCCTCCCACACACAGCCTGACTGGGGACCAAACCCACAACCTGGGCCTGTGCCCTGACTGGGAATTGAACCAGTGACCTTTTGGTGCACGAGACGACACTCAATCAGCTGAGCCACACTGGCCAGGGCTGAAAGAGAGTTTTTAAGTGAATAGGAGGGTCTCTTTAAATTAGCAAAAAGATAGATGGATGTCAGAAATGTTGCTTGCAAGGGGTTAGGCAAAATGGGAACCTATTGGCTGACCTAACCAAACTGAAGCAGGACAGGGATGCCTCTGGCATCAGGCATCAGGAATCTGAGACTATGCCCTTGGACATCACCAAGATGTCTCCATCTTTCATCTCAGCTTCTTTCTTCATCTCAGCTTCATTTTGTCAGGCACACTTGCTCCGGTTGTCTAGTCACTTGAAGTTTTCAGCCTCTCAGTTTCTCACCAGAGAGGAATTAATCTCCTCCCTGAATTCCAATTTGATAAAATCCAGGGAGAAGCTATGATTGGCCGAGGCTGGGACCTGTGCTTACTGTGGTCAAGGCAGTTTGGATTAGAACTTACCTGGTTGCAGTCGGGGGTGGGGGTGGGGGGGGGGGAGGATCAGTTCTCAAAGGAAGAGAGAGTTGATTCAAACTGAACTATAGATGTCCGCTGCAAAAAGGTGAGCATGATAAGAATTTCGACAAATTTTGTGCATACCTAGTACTAACTTATTGAGGGATATTTCATCAAAACTCAATGTACTAGAACTACAGAACTTTAACATGGAGATAGACCTTAAAGCTACTAAACCCAGAAATTGAGGCAATATACAAACTCTGTATATATTGTGTGGTAACACTTAATTTTTGTATAGCAAGCCCAGACAAAAGAAATTTATCAAAGATATTTTATGGAAAAGACACCCAAACTGTGTGTGTGTGTGTGTGTGTGTGTGTGTTTCCACCCCTCAAATCCCTCTAGTGAACTTCCTAGAATATGTGAGAGATAAACCAGGTGAATGGATAGAAAGACTCAGTGTCTTAAAATATTGATTTGCTTACAAATTAGTTTATTAATGTAAAGCAATTCCAATAAAAATCTTATGGGCTTTTGATGAACTGAATAAATTTTTTTTTCAAAGTAAATATATATATTGTTTTATTGCTTAAAGTATTACAAAGGGTATTACATATATGTCCTTTTTTTTTTCCCCCGCCCTTGACAATCCCCTGGCCTCCCCTACCCCCCAGTGTCTTATGTCCATTGCTGAATAAATTAATTCTAGATTCTATTTTTAGAGCCTCCCAAAAGGCAAGACACCTTTGGAGAATAAAAAAGTAGGGACCTAACCTTCCAGATAACAACTTCATATAAAGCTATAGTAACACAGTGTGATAATGGCACTGGTATCTATAATAATAAAAGCGTAATATGCTAGTTAGACCAGATGTCCTTCTGGACAGCCTTCCAGATGACCTTCCAGATGAAGCCAGGGCTGGAAGGGAAGCCTAGGTCCCGGGTGCCAGAGGGAAGCCAGTGCTGGCAGCCGGGAGAAGGAAGGCCTACTCTTGCACGAATTTTGTACATTGGGCCTCTAGTAGATCAATAAATGGGACTGTGTTAGGCAGCTGTAAGATGGCCCCTATGACCCCCACCTCCTGGTATTCGCACTCTGTGCTATTGCAGAAGTGATGGGATGTCATTTCTGAGATTAAATTATATGACTGTGATTCTTATATCTGGAGCTCTCTCACTTGCTTTATCTCCAATCTCCCTCTCAGAAGGTAAGCAAGCTGTCATGTTGTAATCAACAGTATGGTAAGACTCACATAGCAAGGAACTGATGCCTCTTCTCAACAGCTAGAACCTGAGGCCTGCCAGTAGCCACATGAGTAAGCTTGGAAGTGGGTCCTCTCCCTGTAGAGTTTTGAGATGACTGCTGCCCCAGTTGACACCTTAATTTTCAATTCATGACAAACCCTGAGCCAGAACTACCCAGTCAGACCTTCCCAGCTTCTTAATCCACAGAAACCATGAGATAATAAATACTTATTGTTTTTAGCTACTACGTTTTGGGATGTTTTGCTGTGCAACAATACACAGCTCTCTCTCTCTCTCTCTCTCACACACACACACACACACACACAAACTTGATATAGATCAGGGGGAAAGGATGAAGTTCTCAATGAATGGTGCTAGGACATCATAGTTTATATTTATAGGGGGGAAATGTAAATTTCTCTATTTCTTACAATAAAGAAAAGCAAAAGTCTTAGTGTATTAAAGATATAAATGAGAAAAACAAAACTTAAAAACATAAAGAATAAAAATCAGAGAATATCTATGAATTTATGGTAGACATTTATCAATGAGATGTAAAAGCACAAAATATAAAAAGGAAAATGTATCTTTACTAAAAAAGGGAAAAGATAGCCCGGCCAGTATGGCTCAGTGGTTGAACACCGTCCCATGCACCAAGAATTCCTTGGGGTCAATTCCCAGTCAGGGCACATGCCCACGTTTCTGGCTTATGCTCAGTAGGGTGTGTGCAGGAGGCAGCCAATTGATATTTCTCTCTCATCACTGTTTCTATCTCTCTCTCTAAAAATAAATAAAAACAATTTTTTTTTAAAAAAAGTCAAAAGATAAACCAGAGTGGAAGAACATAGCCCACAAAGGATCGGTGTCCACAATATGCAAAAACTCTTACAAATCAGTGAGAAAAAGGTAAACAACTCAACAGAAAAAATAACAAAAGAGAAAAAACAGTTTACAAAAGAGGAAACACATATAACTAATAGACAGACTAAATGTTCAACAGCAAGAAGGTAAGTTGTGCTACTTTCATACAGTAAATTCTATACATAAGTGAAAATGAATGAGTCAGAGGAACATATTTCAACATGGATCAATCTCACAAATGGAAATGAAATAATTAAAGGTTGCAGGAAAAAAAACCCATATGGCACAGTACCATTTTTGCAAAGTTTGAAAATGTACCACAATATGACCTATTGCTTAGGGCTAAATACACACCTCGTAATGAAATCAGGAAGTGCCTGGGAATAAATAAGTCCAAATTTAGGAACATAATTTCCTCAAGGGGCCGTGGAGGCAACAATAGGGGAGAGATATACATGCCTTGACATTGTTTCATAACTTAAGCTGGATGTTGGGTAAATGTATTATTCTTTCTACCTCTCTTAACTTAAATATTGTACCATATACTTTCCTAAAACGTGAAAGTAATAAGCACCACATATAGAACAAAAGGGAAGACAGCAATAGTGGGAAGGAGTACAGCTGCTCCTTGGCTTGCAGTGGAGTTATAAGTTGATTGTAAATTGAAAATGAACTTAATACACCTAACCTACCGAGCATCATAGCTTAGCCTAGCCAGATTCTACCGACTGTGTTTCGCTTTCGTCGCACCATCATAAAGTTGAAAAATCATAAGTCAAACCATCGTTTAGTTAGGGACCATCTGTAGCTTAGAATAGTAACTATTTGTGAAGACAAATTCCAAAAAGAGTTTAAAAGAGTTTCCCTTTTTTGGTAGAAGGGATATTAGTTTTCTAGAACTGATGGAACACATTACCAAAACTTGGTGGCTTAAAACGACAGAAATTTGCACAATTTTGGAGGCTAGAAGTGTGAGATCAAGGTGTCCACAGAGCTACACGCCTTCTTTGCCCCTCCCAGCTTTTGGTGGCGCCTGATATTTCTTGCTTTGTAACTCCAATCTCTGCTCCGTCTGCACACGGCCTTCTTCTCTGTATCTGAAAGCTCTCTCTTCTTTCTCTTCTAAGGAAACCAGTCATAGGACTAAGCGCCTACTGTAGATCCAAGATAATCTCATCTTGAGATCCTCACCTGCATCTGTGAAGATCCTATTTCCAAAAAAATCACATTCACAGGTAGCAGGAGTTAAGACTTAGACATATTTTAAGGGAACACAATTCAACCCACTATAAGAGGCTTCTTTTGTCAGTAAATTTAAGATTAGGAAATCTACTCAGAGTATGTTTAAAATGCTTTATTGGTTGTCAATTTTTCTTAATGAATATCATATTATTAGTTGCCCGTGTTTCTATTGTGAATTGTTTTAGATTTCTGCATTGGCAATCTATTTTATTTTATTTTTTTACTAAATGGAATGGACAACTAAACAGGGGTATTAATGTGCTGTTTCAGCCATAAACTAATAATCCTGGAAGAAAAGCTTGAGAGAGAATGAACTGTGGGTAGTTATTCAAGGACCGGTGGACGGTTGATCATTTAGCCTTTTATATTTATAGATTTTTTACTTGAATGGTTGGCTACTAAATTATTTGATAATATGATCATGTGGCTATATGATGTTATAATGTAACAGCAGTTGTAATGTAACCAATATTGATAATCTGTGAACTTTATTTTTTTTTTAGATTTTTAAAAAATATTTTTATTGATTTTTTTACAGAGAGGAAGGGAGAGGGATCGAGAGTCAGAAACATTGATGAGAGAGAAACATTGATCAGCTGCCCCCTGCACACTCCCTACTGGGGATGTGCCTGCAACCAAGGTACATGCCCTTGACCGGAATTGAACCTGGGACCCTTGAGTTCGCAGACCAACGCTCTATCCACTGAGCCAAACTGGCTAGGGCTTTTTTTTTTTTTTTTTTTTTATAATCTGTGAACTTTACCTGCATATTCCCTACAGCATCTAGACATTTCCAGTTGGTTGTCTTGACATTTTTATTTCTATCAATAATATCATCTTTCTCTCAGAGGTTGAGGCTTGAAACCAAACTCATTGTGAAGTTATAGATTTTTTGGAACAGGAAGGAAACTTAGAGATCAACGCATCTCCTGCATTTCATTTTACAAATAAGGTGACTCAACACTAAAGCAGTTTCATAATTTGAATTTCAGAATAAATCAGTTGAGTTATTGGGTAGGATAGTCCTAGGGTAGATTCCGGTTCCCTGATTACCAGTTCAGTATTTCTTTTTCTCTGTACTATATACACTGATACTAATACTTAATAAGTAGCATAATAACAAGTAGCATTGATTGAGCCATTACTATGTACTACTGTGCTAAGTGTTTTCATGTACATTCTCTCGTATTTTTAGGGACATTTAATTTTCAGGGTCTTGGGCAGTTTAACCACTTAAAGTGTTATATATGCTGCATGGTGTTTTGTTTCTATAAAACCACAAGAGAACTCTCTGGAAGGTGCACTTTTCCCATATCTCAGGCACCCCGAGGAGTGCTATCATGGTCAGTATTTCATGAACCTAGTTCTCTGCCAGAGTCAATTAAACTATTGCATGAATCACAGGCCACAAGCCAAATACAGCAATGCACATCTTTTGAACAAAAGTTCTGTCCATATTAAGTATTATTTCTTTAGGATATATTGTCAAAATAGGAATTTGTAGGTAAGGGCACATAGATATATTTAAAGCTCTTTAAAGGATATTATATTCTGTAATTTGTTTTCTACTACATCAGAATATATAGATACTAGAGGCCTGGTGCATGAATCCGTGCACAGATGGGGTCCTTCCCAGCCAATCGGGGCTGCCTTGCCCAGGGCCAATCATGGCCACCCTGGCAGGAGGGGGAGGGGAGAGGAGAGGGATTGAGGGAGGTTGGCTGTGGGAACACACTGACCACAAGGGCGCAGCTCCTGCATTGAATGTCTGCCCCCTTGTGGTCAGTGCGTGCCATAGCTACCAGCCAGTCATCCAGTTGTCTGGTCATTCAGTCCTAACGGTCACTTAGGCTTTTATATATTATCACTAGAGGCCCGGTGCATGAAATTCGTGCATGGGAGGGGGTGTCCCTCAGCCCGGCCTGCACCCTCTCCAATCTGGGACCCCTTGGGGGATGTCTGACTGCCGGTATAGACCCGATCCCTGGGATTGGGCCTAAACCGGCAGTCAGAAATCCGTCTCACAATCCAGGACCACTGGCTCCTAACTGCTTACCTGCCTGCCTGCCTGATTGCCCCTAACTGCCTCTGTCTGCCAGCCTAATTGCCCCCTAGCTGCTCCCTGCTGGCCTGATTGACACCTAACTGCTCCCCTGCTGGCCCAATCGCTCCAACTACCCTCCCCTGCTATGACCTGCCTCCTTGGCACGAGGTGGCGGAGATGCTGGGACCGGCCTCATCTGTGCCACTCAGAGCCGCAGGACCCCCAGGCCTCACCACATGGTGCAGCCACCAGGCCCTGCCTTTGCTGTGCATGTGGCCATCTTGTGGCGGCATCATACGAGGGCATGACGCCACCTAGGCTTTTATTATATAGTACTAGAGGCCCGATGCACAAAATTCTTGCAAAGGGCTCGGCCCCCACCGCAAATAGCAGCTGCCTTGGCCATCACCACCATGGCAGCCGCCTCTGCCTCGGCTCCCACCTGCCATGGCGGCTGCCTCTGCCTCAGCTTTGTCTGGAAGGACGTCCAGAAGGATGTCCGGTCTAATTAGCATATTGTGCTTTTATTATATACGATAGATACCTCTGAATGGGAAGATGGAAAGGATTAAACCTGCCACAATTCAAGTGCGCAAAGTAGACCAGTCGAAAGCTGGACCAGAGAGAAACTCTTTATTACTCACAGCCTAACAAACAGCAGGGTATCACATGGGAGGCCAGTTCTGCTCCCAGGTCCCACTGGGCCACACTAGAGGCCCAGATGCAGGCAGTGGATTGGAAGGCAGCTGAGGATTCCAGGGCTAAGGGGTCAGCATCTTTTGTGGCACAAAGTAAGCAAGCTAGTCCCTCTGGCTTGGAAGGTGAGCTCCTCAGTCACACCACGGTAGCTCAGGGTCAGGCCAGTGAGGTACTGCAGTTTGGTGAACTCAGCAAGATGAGCAGAGGCCGTTTTGGGGCTGAAACCTCACTGTATAATCATTGCCTGTTACTTCTTAGTATGGAGAGACCATGGTTTATTTAACTTTTCTTGTGATTTTTTAAATAATCATTGTGGTTTTTTTCTAGTTGGCAGATCTCTCAGTCCTCATTGTAAATTAATTTGCTCTACATTCGAAGATTGACTTTAACACCCAATTAAAACCACACCAGTGACAGGGAATCGCAGGAAAAGCAGAAGTGTAGTGGAAAGAGGCGGGACGTGGACTTAAGTCAGTTTTCTTCAGAGTCTTTCTATTCTCTGTAACATCGGTCATAGGTTCCTGAGTAAAGGAATCCATCAGAAAACATTTTAGGTTCTCAAGTGAAATACTAACTTCAGAAAATGTGAAGGTTACCGAAAACGTTCTTTATGTAGTTGCACTGTCATGCCAGTCTCTTCAAAGCATGCCCTGAAATCCTCCCCAGCCCCACCCCCAGATTCCCATCTCTAGGCCGCTGCTCTTCAGTGGCTCGGCCCCTAAACAATGTTCCACCTCCCGGCTGCGTGGGGCGCGCGTCCCCAGAGAGCGCGCGGGGGGCGGGGCGGGGGCGGGGCGCCCGGGCGCCCGGGTCCCTGCAGCCAGCGCCCCCACCTCGCTCCCTCCCGGAGCAGCGCCCTTCCGAGCCTGCGCGGTGCGCCCCCGGGGGAACCGCAGTTGGACTCCCAACGGCCGAGCCGTGGCTGCGGAGAAAGAAGGTCAAGAGCGGCAGCCCCAGCTGCGCGGCCGCTCGGTGGCCGGGGTGAGCGGGGCAGCGGCGGGGAGTGCGCGCTCCGGCCCGGGGAGCCCACTCCGGCGGGTTTGCTCCCTTCTGGGGGGCGTGGAGTTGGTAGTAAAGGTCAGTCTCCCACCTCCCAAGTAACGGCCAGCTACAGACCCCAGCGAAATCACTGCCCTGGTAAAGCCCAGTCTCTTCGCGGGACAGCTAAGCGACTTCACACCCTCCTCCCCTTTTTTATATTCAAAAGTAAAACAGACAAAATACCTACCCCTCCAGCCTGATTGTCGGCTCCTCTCCTCCACGGCCCCCTACACCCGCCAAGTCTCCACTGCATTCACTGCATTTACCGCTTTTCCCAGGCGAGCTACGCTCTCTCCTGCGCTTTTCGCCCCATTAATCCCACCTTCTGCCTAGAACACCCCCCTCTCTGTCACGTGTTTTCCAGAAGTTTCTTTCAGTGCCAGTCTCTCTCCGTCCTTAGTTAATTCACCTTTGCTTGACATTGGCCACCCTGCGTGTTCACCAGTCTGTCTCCCCACTTGTGCGTTTGCTTTGGTGGGGCTCCTCCATATTTGTGGGTAGCCACAGCGGCCAGGAATGCAGAAGACCCTCAATGATCAAGAAAGAAGAAGGAATGGGCTTATAGAAATGGTCCAAGAGAAAGGGGTGTGCGTGGAGTGGCTGTTCCCTTCGCACACAAGTGTGCACTCGCTAATGTCAGCATTCCTACGCGTAAAGGAGTCCAGCACCCCACTACTCCCGAAAATGCCTAGGGGTGATTGGGAACAGCCAGTGAACCTCCAAAATTGAACTTAAGGAGAAGGGGTGGTGAGAATTTAGAATGGTTGCATGTGGCAGTAACTTGTCAGTGGAGGAGATGGGAGGAGAGGAGGGAGAGGATGAACAAGAGTTTATCCTGCATTCACTCTGTGCTGTCAGGGCCAGCAAAGTGTGTAAGGACCTGCCACTTCATTGAAGAATTAGTCTTGCTAAACCCTAAAATTCACAGGGAATTTTAAATCCTAAAATAGGTAGGGGGGAAATATAAATACATATTGTATGTTATTATATAAGATATACACACATATAATACAAGTACAATAGGCACATGACTAGCTTTTATTGTTGTTAATCCTTGCCCCAGGACATTTCCTCCCTTTATTTTTTAGAGAGAGTGGAAGGGAGGGAGAGGGGGAGAGGGAGAGAGAGAGAAACATCAATGAGAAAGAGACACATTGATTGTTGCCTCCTGCACATGCCCCAACTGGAGCTGGGGATGAACGTGGAACCCTGGTACAGCAAACGGGCCGGGTACATGCCCTTGACCGGAATCGAACCCATGACCCTTTGGTGCACAGGGTGCTGCTCTAACCACTGAGAATTCCAGCCAGGGCATGGCTGTATTTTTTAAAAAGCCATACCGAAAGTTATAAAGTTGAAAAATGAGATTCTTCCTCTATTTCCTCCATTCTTCCTCACTTGGGGTGAGCATTGTTAATTTACTGTGAATCTTCCCTGGAAAGGTTTTAATAATTTTCATCAAATCTAAACTATTACTGATTTTATATAATTACCTAAATTTTATATTTTTAATTTTAAGCTTTTAATTTTAAAGCTTTTAGTGCATTTTACCAAATCTAAGTTGATACTGATCTATGAAAGCACATAAATTTTATGCAATTACATAAATGCAAATTTCATATGCATAATCACATAAAGGAAAAACTGTGAAGAAAGAAAAAAAATATTGCCAATTAAACCTTTTAAAAATGTATCTTAGGGCCCTGCCTGTCAGCTCAATTAGTTAGAGCATTTTCCCGATATACCAAGATTGCAGGTTCCATCACCAGTCAGGGCACACAAAGAATCAACCAATGAATGCATGAGTAAGTGGAAAATCAAATTGATGTTTCTCCCCCTCTCTCATTCTCTCTCTCTTGCCTTTCTCTCTTTCTCTAAAATCAATTTTTTAAAAAGTGCTTCTTAGAATAGATGAAATACCATACATGCGCATAAATACACTTTAAAAACTTTATACAATTATTATTGTTATGCAACGTACAGCACCTTGTTCTTTTCTATGTAACAATATATGTTCAAGATCTTTCTACATCTGTATATATAGTTTTTTCTTATCCTTTTTATTGCTAATGTCTGCATGAAAATTTTATTGAACAGGAAGGATATTATAGAACAATTACAGTACAAGTATTAATTACAGTACAATTAATGGGTCCTTTATGAAGGAACATATTGTTTGTTTCCAGGAAGTGTGTTTGTTTTCTTGCTTGTTTTGCTATTACAAACATGTTGATGTAAATAATCAACATATATACAAACATGTGATGTGTGTGTATCTAATAACTTAATTGGTATTTACTCAGATTTTTTCCATTTCAACTATGCAATGTATTTAGAATTTTGCTATAGTTTTAAGGAATTATTCTATATAAAGTAACATAGCTGTATTCCTTTTCTAACTTAAATAGTTGCATCAGTGTTTGGAAGTGGTAATGTGGCAGGATAGTATGAAGAGAGAGTATTGGGATACGGGAAATGGAAATAAAAAAATTAAACAAGGCCAAACAATTTGAGCAATTTACAGCCAGCTAATGAATGAATGACAAGGCTGTATTTTCCCTAACCAAGAATACTTAGGAGCAAATGGTACACATTCCAGACTGTCCGGCATCAGACCAGCCTCAATCCTGGTCCCTCTTCAATGACTTTTTAAAACTATCCTGAAAATAACCCTGACTGCTCTATACATAACAAGACAGACTTACAGATGATGAATCATCATATTGAAATTGCACCTTAAATTATATCATTAGAGAAAGATTTCTACAGCTCCTCTAGGCAAAATCTCCCCCAATGAAAATCTCAGGCACATGCTTTTGAGAGTCTTAGATATGTGATTTATTTAGACAATAAAAAAAATAAAAACTTTGAAACCATAGAAATTATTTAGAATTTATTTGTTTCTCAGTCATGATAGCGATTAATAACTAGTTATCAGTTTCCTTATATTCAGTTTTTGCAAACCACTAACCATAAAGATTCTTTTTTAAAATTTATCTTTATTTTTGAAAGTATTACAGATGTCTCCCTTTTCCCCCCATTACCCCTCCCCGCAGGCCTTCCCTGCACCATTGTCTGTCCATGGACTATGCATATATGCCTATAAGGTTATTGGTTAATCTCTTCCCTCTTCCCTATGTCAGCACTCAATTAATAGAGCACAAATTGAACTCTTTGCTTAGAACATGTAATATTCTGGAAGGAATATTCTAATGAGTTTCAGAAATTCAATGCTGGTTTTTTTTTTCTTTAAACAGCTTTACATAAATTCCAAGGAAACTGAGGTAAGAAGACACACATAGAGGTAGTTACTATGACGGATGGGGTGAGTGTGGAGCAGCAGTCCCCTAGGGTGGTGTCATAATCAGGAGGTGCTCTTATAGATTGAAAGGCCCCCTACCATGTGTGTGTGTGTGTATGCGCGCGCGTTCTTAAAAAAATCATCCTTCTGTACATCTTAAACTAATATAAAATAATATCGAATGTGAACTGTAATTTTAAAAAAGGAAATAATGTAAATAATTTCTCCAGTCCTGTAAATTTAGCTTCTCTAGATAACATAATAAGGGAGAATATAGATATTTTGCTACTTGTCTAGCTTCAAGGGGAGGAATCAATGGACACATAACGCTCAAGTTATTGTACAGTTTTAAAAGAAAGCATTTTATAATTTACACTCCAGGTTTTGAAGCGTCAGCTGCTCTGCAGAAGGAAAGAGGGGCGAACATGAGCACTGAGCAGGATGGCCCGCCCCCTCCGGGAGAAGAGGCCCCGCCCCCTCCTGGAGGCCCCGCCCCTCCCGGTCCCGAAGACCCCGCCCCTCCGGGTCCCGGAGAGCCGGCTCCGTCCCCTCCAGGAGAAGCGGCTGCTCCTCCGGCCGACGACGAAGAGGCTCAGCAGGCAAAGTCCCCGGGAGAGGCCCCCTCCGGAGAAGATGCGGCCTCTTTTGCTAGAAAAAGGGCTTCCTCTATTGGAAGCGATATTCTGAACCTCATTCCTTCTAGTGAAAGGATCCTTTTTCCGGAAGACGATGAGGAGGAGACACAGAGAGTTCGCGCCAGGCCCGGGCCCCGAACGGTGCAGTCGATGCTGTCGGAAGCACTTTCACAGTCTTCCCATAGGTCCTCCAAATACTTCCGAAGTATGAGTGGCATTCCCAACCTACAGGAGACATTGAAAGAGAGACAGGTTTTGCTTACGATTCATAAATGTCACTTTTATTTCAAATACCAGAACATTGTTAGCTTTTCTTTATAACTACAGTGTTTACCTGTGGTGTTTATTCTTTAGGCAAGGTTTAGAGATGCAAGGGAAAGCCGGAGACTGCAAATTGACCCTTCATACAAATACTTATTTGAAATTCTATCAGAAGTTCTTGGCCTGGACATAGTAGCCGTCGAAGAATTACTTTTGGATTGCCCATCTGTAAGTCTGTCTTGTCATTCTTTTTCAAATTGCTCTTTGGAGAAGTGATTGATTTAAGAAACTGGAGTCATGAATCACAACACATTTATTTTATTGTTTAAAATATATTTTTATTGATTTTAGAGAGGAAGGGAGAGGAATAGAGAGAAACATCAATGATGAGAGAGAATCATTGATCAGCTGCCTCCTGCACGCCCCCTACTGGGGATCGAGCCTGCAACCCAGGCACGTGCTCTTGGCCAGAATCGAACCTGCGACCCTTCAGTCCGCAGGCCGAGGCTCTATCTACTGAGCCAAACCAGCTATGGCTAACCACAACACATTTAGAAAGAGAAGGTTGGAAGTTCACTGACTAGAGAAGCTTTATTTATTTATTATTTTTTAAAAAAATATATTTTATTGATTTTTTTACAGAGAGGAAGGGAGAGGAATAGAGAGTTAGAAACATCGATGAGAGAGAAACATCGATCAGCTGCCTCCTGCGCACGCCCTACTGGGGATGTGCCCGCAACCAAGGTACATGCCCTTGACTGGAATCGAACCTGGGACCTTTCAGTCTGCAGGCCGATGCTCTGTCCACTGAGCCAAACCGGTGAGGCTGAGAAGCTTTATTTTATAGAAATATAGTCAGTTGGATGATATGTCTAGTTAGGTCTACTGTTGAGAAGGAAGAAAAGAGAAGAGTTAGCAACTAGAATTTGGCTAAAATTCTAATTCAAAAGGACTTTAGAAGTTAGAGAAATAGGCAAGCATAGGTAGAGTAATATTTTAAAAGAACAGGTTGTAGGAACTACATATGTAGATCATTTGGATAGAAAAACTGTGGAAATCTTAGCTAGGGAACAGTGACCAGTGCCTGAGCCTGGTAGAAAACAACGAGGCGATTGCCAGGCATTTCAGCGTGACAGGGCCAGCCCGGGATTCTGCCTGCTTTTCTGACATAATTATTAACAGTCCTTCCTTTCACGCCTAAACGAGTCCCATTTTTGGATGATGAGTTTATATGGCCACCTAACTATACTGATAGATGATAAGCTGTGACTTTCCTAGCTGCTCTTAGAGGCAGTATCATGCGTCCTGTCTGGTAGCTCTGGTTCTAAATTGATTCTCAACAAAATTACTACTAATCATGAACTGCTACTAATAAAAGGCTGCTTGAGCATTTTATCGACTATTGGAGTGGAGTGGGCTGGAGCTCCAGCAAGACCGTGAGCATGCTGGTGGTGAGCTGATGGTTCCACTGAATGCACTGGTGAGAGAGTTGGGTGGGTGATGGTAATGTGCTGAGGCTGTCATCATCAGGGTCTATGCACCCTGCTTTCACAGGGACCAGTGAATGTGGGCAAAACTCGTTAGCTTGCTCTAGGAGCCACGATTCTGTGGGATGGCTCCTAAAAAAACAAGCCTCTCTCTTGCTTGATGCAATGTCGTGTGTTGTCAAGTTCTGGAAAGTTGTCTGCCCTTTTTTTCTTCCAGGGCCTTATAAAACTTTATCACTGGCAGTTCCCAGACAGTGTGAATGGGATTACTTATTTTCCAGCTCCCTTAGTGTGTTACATAAGATGGGGAATGTGATTGATGCAGAGAGATCAATACCTTTGAGCTATTTTAATGGCGAAAGTTGGGAAGATGCATGGAGATGTGTACACAAAACAAGAGGTGCCATAGCAAACACCTGGAAGTAGGGTCTGGCTTCTCAGTCCACCAGAGTTCCCTGCGGGAGAGTACAGGTCTAGTCAAGGTTGGCTTCATGGGCATGCAAGCTGGATAGTTAAACGGGCCCCTGTGCCGAAGGGCCCTGCAGTGGGTTTAGTGACCTGCTGTCACCATCTTGAAATTCTTAATTTTTAAAATAAGTAGTCCTGCACTTACATTTCACACCGGGTCCACAGATGCTGCAGGATGATTCCACTCCTGTGGCAAGAAGTTTCTCTGTATTATTCTCAAGTTGTTTCTGGTGTTTTGTTTTTTGCTTGTTTTAATACTCTCCTGGCCTCCCTTCCCTACTGGTTGTTTAGGCTCCTTTGGCAATTCTTGCTATATATCTGCACATTCTTAAACTCAAGAAAGTGGTGCAAAAACAAACAAACAAACAAACAAACAAATAAACAAAACCACACATACACACACAAAACAAAAACCAAAAAAACGAAAACCCTATACACATCCCTGAGCAGATGACTATGAGATGAAGAAAAGGCCAGTTTCTAAAAACATGTTTCTCAGGAGGCCCAGGCTTCAGGCCTGTGCCAAGGACCATTCCTGCACTTGGTAAAGGAGGAAACCAGATGGGGAATCACCTTGTTTCACCTGAAAATGGTGAGGCCACACATTTTGGCTGACCCCACAGTGGAATCCCAGCAGTTCTGCAAAGGGCTTAGGCATGGACACTGGGCTTGGCCAGTGTGGTCAGGGGAGGGCAGCTGTCAGGACTAAGGGAGATGAGTGCCCACAGAGCTGGCCATCTCACCTTTCAATATTTGTTCCCTGGCTTTCTGGACTGGCGTTCTGTGCCTGGAGGAAGTCTTCCTCACGGGCTAGCATGCTAGCCAGGAAGGGGGAGTGCCACATGCCTGCAAACCCTTCCTCTTGTCATTCCTGGAGTGTGTCTCAGACTTTCGGTCTGTGTGGTTAGGCTCGTCCGTGAAGGCCATCACAGACCAGGCCAGATACTGCTTAGGCTGCGAGGAATGGGAAATCTAGTTCTTGAGGGAAGAATCAAGACAGGAAAGGTGATGCCTTAAGAAATGTCTGTGAATTGCAAAGCCCCAGTGGAGGGAAGAAAGGATAGCCAGGAGGAAACGCAATGTCAAAATCTGGGAGAGATGAGAGCACTTATTTCAGCCAAAGGACAAGGCAAGGACATGCAGTACATTTGCATCAAACTTGGTGGACAGGTGAGTGAGAAGATGGAACGAGGGACAGGGGTGTAATGAGTTGGTGTGGTGGTTGAGAAAACTGTATACGGAAAAGTTTTCCATGCATGTGAAGCCTGGTGCGAAAGCAGCTTATTAAGAGCACCCCAAAGCTGTGGACAGCAGAGGGTGTATAGTTATATTGTTTGCCTTCAGACCTATTCTCCTTTGCGTCACCCTTCTCTGTGGCCTGGAAGGTTGACCTCTCTGGAAATCTACCACCTGGGCTCCCTTGCTCTGTGGCTTCCAAGTGGCTCAGCCACTGGGAGACACCAGCAGGAGATTAGAGGGCAGAAGCGGGAGAAGTCTGACACTCCCCACTTGGCCTTGTGTCTGGCCATGGTCGTGTCCTCCTGTAACTACAGCTCCTCCTAAGCGGTCCCTCTCCCACAGCTCCAGTTCTCAACCTGCTTTCAGCTGCACCATTCTCCCCGTGCCTAGCCTGTCAGGCCTTGGGGTGCTACTGGTTTTCCTTTGTTGCTAGCCCTGTTATATTGGTGCGAGTGCCACAGTTCCCCTTGACTCTGCTCTGGCCTCTAGAAGTAGCCTCTTTATTAGGAAGTTTCTTTGAAAACTCATTTGCAAGGTTGTGGTGTAGCGCAGATGAACTATTTGTAAAACATTACATATTATAAGTGAATTTTACATGCGCTGTCATGATCTTGGCCCATGACCACGTTCACTCTGTTGGACTCAGGAGGACAATGTGTCTAAAAAAGAACTGAGTGCATTTGGTGTTGTGATCTCTTTTTATCGCAGTCAAGTGCTCTACTTCTGAGAATTTGTCTGCTTTCAAAGCTGAAGGGACATAAAAGTCAGACGCAGCAAGAAAGTATTTATGGAACTGGGCAAGAATAGCTGTGCTGACAGCTTTTGTATCTTTCAGATTACAACCTGAAATAATTGTGCAAGAGAGTCGAGTTTATGTGTGAGGTGGAAGAGTAGAAAATTAAGGGCTTGAATCTTGCACGTAACTGTGGCTCCTTTTCACCTCCTAAGTGGTGGTTCCCAAACCCGGTCCCAGGACCCGGGGCATGGGCACCACCTGGAACCTTCAGGCCCAGCATTCTGTATTTGTAAAAAGCTCTCTAGATATTGCTCTGATGCGCACTTTCGTTTGAGAACCATTGTCCTAGCGCAATAGTTCTCAAGCTTGGCTGCACATTAGAATCACCTGGGAATTGTTTTAAAATCCTGATTTCTGGGCCTCATCCTCCAGAAATTTTGTTTCTTTGTTACTAATGTTGTGGCCCCACCCCATAACAAAGAAACATAATTTCTGGAGGATGAGGCCCAGAAATCAGGATTTTAAAAAGATTCCCAGGTGATTCTAATGTGCAGCCAAGGTTGAGAACCACTGTCCTAGCGGGAGAGGCTTTGCCAAACCTGGGATACATCCCACTGTGGTCAATAAGTGAAGAGAAACCCACTGCCCAAGAGAGACACTTAATGTATGAAATCAGTGAAGTGGGTTCAGTAACTGTATTTCCCAAATGATGTGTGAGAGGTTTTGTTTACACGATCTGTTTAATTTTCCAACTATTAAAATATTACACTGACTCATAAATAAGAACTTCACGCTCATAAATATAGAAGACTGTCATTATAATAATTTGTTTTCATATTAGTTTGGCTACAAAATGGTCAAATTACAATTGCTAAAAACATAATTACTCAAATAATTGGCCAAACGAAACAATTAATCTGGCAAATTTTCTGTTCCCCAAACCCACTTTTAAGAATTTTCCTTGCCCTAGCCAGTTTGGCTAAGTGATTAGAGCATCAGCCCATGGACTGAAGGATCTTGGGTTTGATTCTAGTCAAGAGCCCATACCTCAGTTGCAGGCTCAGTCCCCCATGTGGGAGGCAATCAATCAGATGTGTCTCTCTCACATCAATGTTTCTCTCTCTGTCTCTCCCCCTTCCCTTCCACCCTCTCTCTCTCTAAACAAACCAACAAAAAACAAAACAAAACAAAACAAAAAAATCAACGGAAAAGATATCCTCTGGTGAGGTTCAGAAATAGAATTCACCCTATATTCTACAGTAATTTTGGAGCTAAATTAGTTCAGATTCTAATCCTGCCTCTGATGTGCCTGTCACTGTGTATCATGAATAAACTGCTTGAGCCTCTTTTTAATCTACAAATGATGAAGATTAAAGTCCAGTGGGGCCTTGACCTACGAGTTTAATTCGTTCTGTGACGGAGCTCATAACTCAAATTACTCGGATGTCAAATCAACAGTGAACAAGTGAGACACGTGATGCTGGGCTGATGTTGTGGCGTTCACTGTGACGTTAGCTGCGCCAGCTAGCGGTGGGGTATCTGAAGCTGGCTCGTAACCCGAATTTTAGCTCGCAACTCAAAGCAAAAAATCGGCCGAGAGACGGCTCGCATCTCGAAAAACTCGTTAGTCGGGACACTCGTAAGTCAAGGCCCCACTGTATGTAAAATGCCTAACACAGGGCTTGGTTCATTTTATTGTAGTACCCTAGTCATTTTATTGATTTTTTTTTCTTTTGTTTAACAGCTGGAACCACTTACTTATTTTTTTATGAAAGATGGTTGTAAGACATTGAAATTCTTGTACCAGGAAGGAGATGCACCCGGCCTGGGTAAGGATGTTTTCCCCGGGTACGGTGCTGGCTAGTCGTCCATAAATGTTAAAGCGCAGCATGCCTTTTCTCTTGTACATGGGAAATCTTATATTCATAAAGAAAAGTTATCAGAAGCTTATATCTTAAAAACAATACATTTTAAATCCAAATATATACATTTTGGGTATTAATAATGATTTAAAAAAATGCATTTACTTTTAACAACTGTCAAAATGCTCTCTGTATCTATGAGTCTGTTTCTGTTCTGCTTGTTTGTTTATTTAATCCCCACTAGAGGATACATTTATTGATTTTTAGAAAGGAAGGGAGGGAAAGAGGGAAAGAACCATCGATGTGAGAGAGAAACATCTATTGGTTGCCTACCATATGTACCCAAGCTAGAGATTGAACCTACTGATTGAATCCCAGATGTGTGCCCTGACTGGGAATGGAACCAACTACCTTTCGGTGCGATGCTCAACCAACTGAGTCACTCCATCGGGCTACTATAATGACTTACGGAGAAAACATCCTTATAGAAATCACTGACCTCTCCTGGGGAATACAAATTTTCTCTAGAATTTAATTGGATTTTCCCTGAAACAGGCGGAGCCATTTTGTACACAGCTTCTCAGATGACTAGAAATAGTCACAAAACCACCCAAGAGCTCAGCAGCCGCTCCCTGTGGTCCTGGTCACATCTGTCTGCTGCAGCTGCCAGCTGGAATATCTGCCTTTCCCTGCTGTTCTCGTTATTCTTAAAATAATGAACAGTTTACCAGGTAGTTAAACCTTTGTCTTAATAACTAGGTGCATAGGCCATCCTTTCGGCCTTAGACTCCTCACCTTCCAGACCCTGTGGATTTCATCTTCAGTGTGTCCCTCCTATTGGTCCCTTTTTGCTTTAAACTCTGCTGCCTTGTGGCTGGCCCGTACTTCATGCCTGCCCTAGTATTCCAGATTGAAAACCAGTATCTCTGTTACCAGACTCCTCCTCTGAAGTTCACACTACTTACTCCTGCCAAGTCATTCTTTCCTTGTGCTGCTAGTTATGGGATTGGGTCCAACCCCTCATTTATCCGCTAAGACCCACGGTAACCTGGACACACAGTCCCTGTTTGGTCTGATTTCCTGTTCTTCCAGACATGAGTCTTCTGCTCTCTGTAAGCCGGTCCCTTCATTGTTTTCTGTTCATACCAGAGTCATTTCTGTGAGCTTTTCTCCACCTTCCTGACTCTCAGAATGCCTTCCTCCTCTCCACCCAGCCAAGTCCTGCCCCTCCTCCAGGTGACGTGATACACTCCCTTCTATAGAGCCTTCCAGAATGTTCCAAGCCATACCCAACCCTGTTCTCCAGACTCCTGTCTCAGTTAAAACACAGCAGCTGATTATATTCTTCTAATTTCATCTAATTGTTGAATATATGTCTATCTTTCTTCCCCAACAAAATAGGTAAACTCATACGTACTGAGTAGGTCTGCTCTGTGGATTTTCCGTCTCTCACAGTTCTTACCCTAGTACATTACTGCATGGCCCATATTTTCCTAACTCATTAAAAATTAAAATAATAGCTGAAAACTATAGAAAGATAAGAAAATGCCTACCATTAGAATAAAAATCACCCACATTCTCCCTCACTTGAATTAAACATTGCCAACTCCTTGATGGATTACCCCCCCCCCCCCCGTCTCTCTCAGGCTAATGTAACTATGATTTTCAAAACTTATCTCCTTTTATTAGAATTTAGGTTATTTTTAACTTTTTGCTCTTTTAAACAATGCCTCGATGAAAATCATTGACGCTAATTCAGTGTGGATTAGGAAAATGTATTGGAAAGAATTCTCAGTAGAATTGTCAGAAGGAAGGACAGACCTATTTTAATCATTATTTTTACTATCTACAAAGTAGTGCATTTCTCAGCTTGGTAAATATTTCTCTACATGTCTTTCTTATATGCATGTGCTAACATATAAATGCTTATATCATTTAAAAATGTGATCATATGTTTTATTTTTTACTTTTTTCAGTTGACATATTCTATGTTAAAAAAATGTTGTACGGTATCCCATAGTATAGTTGAATTGTGATTTTTAGAAACCATTCCCCTATTATGATTTGCCACCCAGGAATATGTTCAGCTGTAAGTCAGAAATCCTAATAGTGGGCCTATTTTTCTCTCGTATCAAGAGAGGCAGTGACTAGCAATGGTTCACATGCTCAGCAATGCCACCAGAACACAGATTCTTTTTATTCTGCCGTTCTTAACATGTTGGCTTTGTGTTCATGTTTGCCCCATGCAGCTCTGGGCATCACATCCAGGTTCAAGGCACTTGTGGGAAAGAGCCTCCCTAGTCACACACCTCCACTTTTCCAGGAAAGCCCAGTTTGTCTTCTTGGCCAGAACTGTGTCCCATGGCTACCCTAGGGAGGCTGAGAACGCAGTTGTTTTCCAGGGAATGTACTAGTACACATTGCTTAAGGGGACAAAGTCGGGTTCTTTTATCAAAGGTAGAGGTAGCTCTCATCCCAACCTCTATGAATGAGCATTTAAGCTTTTATATTGTATCAGGGTTCTTTGACTGCAAGCAACAGAAATAGACTCTGACTTAAATACGAAAAAAAGGTGTTTGGGCAGTCACCAATTTTAGAATTAGTTGAACCACCAGGCCTTGGAAAGGGCAGGAATAGAGCATTTCCATGGATTTCAGGGCCGTCATTTTTGGATTCACCACCAGATTGACATCTCTCAGATTCCCTTTTATCTTTGTGTGTCTCCATTCAAGAGGTGCAATCTCTCAGAGAGGCTACTTAGTCTAGTTTTCCGTGCCCACCACTGCAGGGTTCTGAGACTGGTATCTCTGGAATCACAGGATGGGCGGAATCCCCTGAGCCCACAGGAAGACTGGCAGGGCATACAAAACATTTTTGTGGTTTTTGTGATGGGGAATTACAATGTTCATTTATCATATTTTAAATTGGCTATTGTAAATGGAGGAACTATTGATTTTTGCATATTCATATTACAACCAGCCATCTAACAGAATTATGTTGTTAATAGTTTTTTAATTTCAAAGAAAGATTTATAATTAAATGATGAGTTTTCATTGAAATTAGTTCAAGGAAGAATTTAATATAAATTGGGTGCTATGAGTATATTTAATAGGTGACTGAATCTTCTCAGGGGTGTCAGTGAGGCTTCCCAGAGACGTGGCGTTTCAGCTGAGATTTGAAAGCTAAATTGGAATGAAGTAGGCAAAAGAGGAGGGTGGGATAGGGAACCAGTTTGTGTGTAGGCTCTGCCTGAGGCCTGGCCAAAAGGAGCGCATGTGCAGAACTCGGGGAAAGGAACCAGGGGAAGCCCCAATGTGAGAATTCCAATATTGACATCTTTTTGTAGACAAAAAACAATTTATTCCACAATCACACCAAAAACGTCTTATAATAAAGTGAAGCAAGAAGCGGCCATGTAAGGGGCAGAGTAATTCCCCACATTTGATCAGTTATGTGATCATATGCTAACTTCTTTACTGTTGTTTTCAGAATGTGGTCGAATTATTGCTGGAGTAACCAAAGGGTCAAAAATGATGAGATTGTACATAGACAATGCAGCCCCGGAAAAAATCAAAGGAAAGTGTTTATTTTTTGTTCGCTGTCAAAATGATAGTGCAATAAATCTTAAAAATATTCATGAGGTATGTTTACATTTTGTTTTCAAATAGATAAACATTTTTCTAGCTTTATTGAGGTGTAATTGACATATAAGATTGTTTAAGTTTAAGGTGTAGAATGAGTTGATCGAATACACTTTTTAAATACATACATATACACACACACACACACACACACACACACATTATTGATTTCAGAGAGAAAGGGAGAGGGAGAGATAGAAACATCAATAATGAGAGCGCATCATTGATTGGCTGCCTCCTGCATGCCCCACATTGGGGATTGAGCCTGCTACCCGGGCATGTGCCCTGACTGAGAATTGAACCCGGAACCCTTCAGTCCATAGGCTGACGCTCTATCCACTGAGCCAAACTGGCCAGGGCTCTAATGCACTTTATATTGAGAAATGATTACCATGGTAGCATTACCAACATCTCCATCACCTCACATGATTACCAATTTTTTGGAAATGATGAATGATGTTTAAGATGTACCCTCTGAGCAGCTTTCAAGTATATAATGCGGTATTGTTAACTATAATCACCATGCCCCATGGTAGATTCCCAAACTTACTAATAACAAACTTTGTACCCTTTGACCAATGTTTTGCCATTCAAAACTCTGAGCAGAGGGCTAGTTTTGCTGCCTTTTCCCTGGATTGGCACAGTGTGTCTGATCCCCTTTTCAGAGACCAGGCAACTTTCAACTGAAAACTGTGTTTATGCCGGAGGCCCAGTTTCATTTCCCTCACATTGCGCAGGCTCCAGGCCACATCTCTGTCCCTCCGTGGAAATTAAAGCACCAGGGGAAGTTTTACTTGCTGAACAGGCATGTAAATGGTAAAATGAGGGCAGAAAATAAGTTTGATGATTTTAGAACTCTAATATTCACAACCACTTAAGATTTCCCAATAGTTTATAAGACGTGTTGCCTATGCTTATTGTAATGTCAAATAGGTGACGATGTTCAGCTCGATTGGGACCAGCATGTGAACACCTTTGAACTCTCTGCCCTTTCAGGAAGTGCTGTTTACTCTTCTGGATGCCTCAAAAGGACTCCTCCATGGGATCAGGAATATGCTGGCAAAGATATTTCTACCAGCTATCCTTGCAACAAATAATTGGGGTGCTTTAAACCAATCCAAGCAGGGAGAGTCAGAAAAACACGTTTTCACTGAAACAATCAACAGATACCTTTCATTTTTAGATGGTAAGTATCACATTTCTTGTCTAACACATTACTAAAAATGAGAAAATTAACTATATGTTATTAAAAATAAGCATGAGATTAAAAAAAAATCCATTTCAAAAGAAGATATTAAGGTAATGATCAGAGAGGTAAGGTATCAAATCATTAGCACCTTTCTTTCCCAGGATTTTTGCAGGAGTAAGATAAGTTGTCATTTTTGTTTTCCATTACAACGGGAGGATTCTCTTTCTATATTTGTGAAAAATTCCACTATATTGAAAAATACATACTTTATTATAAACTCTCCTTTAAATATATAATTACACTATTTCATATTGTTAAAGCCCAATTTTATTAACAAACCATCAATTCACAATCTAACGATCAATTAGAATTATATTTCTATGAAGTATTAGGTCTCTCACTTTTTAGTAACGACACCTTGAAACCACACGGTGATATTTAACAGATTTACATTAAACACCTCTTCTCAATATTTTTTTCCTTTTAGGTGCTAGAATAAGTATTGAGGGAACAGTTAAGTTAAAGAATATAGACAACTTTGAGTTTTCCAAACTGCAAACGTTTGAAGACGTGACAGTCGCAGCCAGCAATTCAGAAACTGTTCGTCAGCTAGAGGACGTGCTGATGATATGGTACAAACAGATCGAACAGGTGAGCTAACTCAAGCAATTTCATCAGGTCTGAGTCATAGACACATCTGTGTTCTAGGCACTGCAGTTTATCTCTCAAAGGAAAGGGAGGAGGAATCTTCCAGATTCTGTTACGAAACTCAGCCTATTCTTGACTCCAGTGCAAAATCCGTTGTTCTCTATGGACCACTTAAAATCAATTTTGGTGAAACTATAGGAAACTATAACAGGATGGGTTGAGAATGAAATAATGAAGAATCAGGAGTAGCCAACATGTATCTCTGATACTTTATATATTGTTTATATTCTTCAAAAGAGAGAGAGAGAGAGAGAGAGAGAGAGAGAGAGAGAGAGAGAGAGAGAAAACAAGGAAGAGACTATAGCTACAGTGCTGGGCACTAAATAAATACCTATTGGTTGATCAATGAAATTGTGTGGGTTGACAAAGATGTCCAAACTAGGCTCATTCATACCAGTACTACTCTGGACATGTAAGTTTTCTCTGGCAGTAACAAAAGCAATGTTAGGAATGGGGTATATGTCAACATTCTGAGAGGTTCCAACTTATAAACATGACTAAAAATCATGTAATTGCCCCAACTGAAAGAGGACTCTAAGAGCCAGCTTGCAGATCTCTAGCTCGTGAGCTCAGGACAGTGGAAAAGAAAGTCTTCAGTTGGGTGAGGACTGGGGGAGAAAAATCTTGACCTCGCAAGAGTTAGACAAGAGCATTTCCGAAATTACTTCTCATAGAACTATGTTGGCAGAAGGAAGGTGCAATGGCAGTGAAAAAAATTGGAGGGCTTTGGAAACTCTGCCACGGCCTGGAATGCTGGCCACAGAATTTGTTTCTGCATGTCACTGGGTAATTGAAGTGCATAACTGCCCAGCAGAAAACTCCTGCAGCCACCTACTCTGCCACTGGAGGAAGGGGTGGTTGTAACCCGTTGTGGAAATCAAGCTCTGTCCCACGAAATGGCCAAGGAGATCCTCTCCAATTATTATAATCAATCAGTACAGATTTTCTTTCACAAAAATGAGCAAGGAAAAGAAAATAGTTTTTTTGTAAATACATTTTATTGATTTTTTACAGAGAGGAAGGGAGAGAAAGAGAGAGCTAGAAACATCAATGAGAGAGAAACATCGATCAGCTGTCTCCTGCACACCTCCCACTGGGGATGTGCCTGCAACCCAGGTACATGCCCTTGACTGGAATCGAACCTGGGGCCCTTCAATCCACAGGCTGACGCTCTATTCACTGAGCCAAACCGGTCAGGGCAAGAAAATAGTTTGACATAGGAGACTTAGCAACCTGAAATAAGAAAATCAAGTTGGGCAATTGTAACAAATGGCCTTCAATTAAGCAGAATAAATGCGGGAAATGGAGAGGTCTGTAAAAAAAAAAAAATCAAAAAGAAACCTTGACCTCTTGTCATACACAAAAATTAATTCAAGATGGATCATAGACATAAATATGAAAGTTAAAAGTGAAAAAATAACATAAAACATGAATCTCAAAAACATATTGTGTGAGAGAAGCCAGTCTTAAGAACAGTAATGTGAAAAACAAAGCAAAGGGGAGAGACAAGATGACGGCGGAATAGGCAGACGCGTCCCAGGTCTTGTCCTGGAACAGAGCAGCTGAAACGAATAACACCCACCCCGAATTGGCGAAGCAGACTCAGCTGGTGAGACAGTTGGCAGCTGGGAAGGGCAGAGTTCCCCTGGAAAGGTAAAAACCAGGGTTCTGGGCAGGAAAGTTTGCCAGATCTCTGAGCCCCGAGGGTCAGAGGGATACCGCGAAGCAGACTCAGCTGGTGAGACAGAGAGCCAGAAACATCGATGAGAGAAACATCGATCAGCTGCCTCCTGCACACTCCCCACTGGGGATGTGCCCACAACCAAGGTACATGCCCTCAACCGGAATCGAATCTCGGACCTTTGAGTCCTCAGGCTGACGCTCTATCCACTGAGCCAAACCGATTAGGGCTCTACTTCTTTTCACATTATTTTTTCATCATTCAATTTTATTTTATTTTTGCCCTAACCGGTTTGGCTCAGTGGATAGAGCGTCAGCCTGTGGACTGAAGGGTCCCAGGTTCGATTCCGGTCAAGGGCATGTACCTTGGTTGTGGGCACATCCCCGGTGGGGGGCGTGCAGGAGGCAGCTGATCAATGTTTCTTTCTCTTCGATGTTTCTAACTCTCTATCCCTCTCCCTTACTCTCTGTAAAAAATCAATAAAATATATTTAAAATTTTTTTTAAATTTTATTTTTACTTGCTATTTTCTATTTTTATACCATTTATAAATCAATTTTTTTGTAAATATATTATTTTGTTCCCCTTCTTTCTCTTCTTATTCACTCATCCCTTACCTACTTCCTCTATACTGAAGTGAGGTCCTCCCCATATTTATCCAATTCTTAGCCTTATTTCCTGTATATCAGCTCAGCCCCTACAGATTCTGCCCCCATTCTCTTTACTAAGTGTTTGGTGTTTGTATTTGTTTGGTTTATCTATTGGCTCTGTGGTGTTTTCTCCACAAATATATATTCTCCTTTTTCTTTTCTCTCCTATCTTTTTTTCTCTC
Organism: Myotis nattereri; assembly: GCF_964212035.1. Classification (NCBI taxonomy): domain Eukaryota; kingdom Metazoa; phylum Chordata; class Mammalia; order Chiroptera; family Vespertilionidae; genus Myotis; species Myotis nattereri. The sequence continues at coordinate 11,437,527 of NC_138081.1, forward strand.
AGATATCATTTATGCTCTCTTTTCTCTCCCCTAATTATCTTTTCTCAGGTGGTTGCTTATATTGGGGTTATCGGTGCCATGAGTACATTCATGCTTTGTTCCCTTTGGGTCATGTCTTGTTAAGGTGAATATTTTGGGATTAGTGTTCTACATTCTATTTTCATCTTTCCTTTAGCATCCTTTTACTCTAACTCAACTTTACCTTTATGCCAAAACTCTCTTCCTCACTTTTCCCCTTTTGTTGTTCTGTTTCTCTTACCCTATCCCTGCTTTAGATTTTCCCTATTCCTTATTTTTACCCCCTGTTAAACTTTCACCCTACTTATATATCTAATTACCAATCTCCTGCTCTAAATCCATATACACCTCTCTCTTCTCTTTCTTCACTAACCAAAGTTTTTTCCCTCTCTGTCGTTTTGTTGTTGTTTGCTTGATTGTTGAGTATATTGGGGGTTTGTTTAATGCTTGTTTGTGAGATTGTTTTTCTTTTTCTTTTTCTCTTGTTTTTTTTTTTTCCGGTTATTTTTTTGCTTCTGTTTTCCCTCGCCTTGCTTGATATTAGTTGTTGTTTGTAGTTTGCGTTCATCTCCAGGGATCTGTTCCTGGAATTTTTGGGATTAGTGGCTGTTCTATTGGAGTTTTCTCCCCATATAAATAGTTTTTTCCCCTCTTCTATTTCATTCTCTTTCTTTTCTCTCTTACTTTTTTTTTTCCTTTTCCCAATTTCATTTTTACACTTCTTTTTTTTCTCTTTTTTCTTTTTTGCTTCTTTCTTCTTTATCCCCTAATTCTCTTTGATCTGGTGGTCACCTTTATTTGGGGTTATTAGTATCGTGAATACATTTGTGTTCAGTGCCTTGTGCATTGTACCTTGTTGTGTTGTATTTTGTGCCTCTAAATCAACGCAGCAGAGAGAGAACTACATAACCAAACACCTGGAGAAGAGAGAGATCATGGGGAGACAAAGAAACAGCCCGCATATGAAAGAAAAACAGCCATCATCAGAAAAGGAAGTAAACGAAATGGAGGCAATGGAGGCAAGCAACCTGTCAGAGAAAGAATTCAGAGAAATGGTCATAAGGTGGATGAAAAGAATGGAAGACAAATTCAACAATATGTGTAAGAACCAAGAGGAAATGAAGAAGAACAAAGGAGAAATGAAAAATGACATCACTGCTATAAAGAACTCAATAGAAAGCATCAACAATAGACTAGAAGAAGCAGAGGACTGCATCAGTGAGCTAGAAGACAAGGTAGGAAAAAATACTCAAGCAGAGCAGCTTCTAGAAAAAAAAAAATAAAAAGCAGGAGGAGAGCCTAAGAGAACTCTGGGACAACATGAAATGAAACAACATCCGCATAATAGGGGTTCCAGAAGGAGAGGAAACTGAGCAAGGAATAGGAAACCTGTTTGAAAAAATAATGACAGAAAACTTCCCTGATATAGAAAAGAAAAAACTCACACAAATCCAGAGTCCCAAACAAAATGAACCCCAAAAGACCAACACCAAGGCACATTATAATTAAATTGGCAAACACCAACGACAAAGCAAGAATCTTAAAAGCAGCCAGAGAGAGACTGAAAGTTACGTACAAAGGATCCCCCATCAGACTAGCGACAGATCTCTCAACAGAAACACATCAGGGAAGAAGGGAATGGAATGAAATATACAAAGTCATGCAAAAGAAGGGTCTGAATCCAAGAATACTGTACCCAGCAAGGATATCAATCAAAATTGAGGGTGAAATCAAGAGCTTCACAGACAAAAAAGGACTATGGGAGTTTATTACCAACAAACCAGCAATGCAAGAAATGCTAAAGGGTCTGCTGTAAAAAAAAAAAAAGAAACAAAGAAGGAACACAGGGGTAAAGAATAAAAATGGCAACAAACAAGTATCTATCAATAATAACTTTAAATGTAAATGGATTAAATGCCCCAATCAAAAGACATAGGGTAACTGAGTGGATAAGAAAATATGACCCATATATCTGCTGTCTACAGGAAACCCACCTCAGAAAAAAAGACGCACACAAACTGATGGTGAAGGGATGGAAAAAGGTTTTTCAGGCGAATGGAAATGAAAATAAAGCTGGGGTAGCAATACTTATATCTGACAAATTAGATCTCAAAGTGAAGGACATAAAAAGAGATAAGGAAGGCCACTTCATAATACTAAAGGGAGCAATCCAACAAGAAGAAATAACTCTGGTAAACATATACACACCCAATATAGGAGTGCCCAAATACATAAGAAAACTTCTGGAGGAGGTGAAGGGAGAGATTGACAGCAATACAATCATAGTAGGGGACTTCAACACCCCACTATCACCATTGGACAAATCCTCTAAACAAAAAATCAGCAAAGAAACATCAATTCTAAATGACTCACTAGATCAGATGGACTTGACATCTTCAGAACATTTCACCCCAAAGCCACAGAATATACATTCTTCTCAAGTACACATGGGTCATTTTCAAAGATAGACCATATATTGGGTCACAGACAAAGTCTCTTCAAATTCAAGAAGATAGAAATCATATCAAGCATCTTCTCAGATCACAATGGCATAAAACTAGAAATCAGCTACAATAAAAACAATCCAAAAAAATCAAACACATGGAGACTAAATAGCATGCTATTAAACAATGACTGGGTTACCAGAGAGATCAAAGAAGAAATAAAAATCATCATGGTAACAAATGACAATGAAAACACAACAATCCAAAACCTATGGGACACAGCAAAAGCAATCTTGAGAGGGAAGGTTATAGCTCTACAAGCCTACTGCAAAAAACAAGAAACAATGATAATAAATTATCTAACCCTACAACTCAAAGAGTTAGAAAGAGAGCAACAAGAAAAGCCCAGTGTAAGCAGAAGGAAGGAAATAATAAAGATCAGAGCGGAGATAAATGACATAAAGACCAAAAAACAATACAAAAGATCAACAAAACCAAGAGCTGCTTCTTTGAAAGGATAAACAAGATTGATGAACCTTTAGCCAGGCTCACTAAGAAACAAAGAGAAAGGACCCAAATAAACAAAATCAGAAATGAAAGAGGAGAAATAACAGCAGACCCCACAGAAATACAAAGGATTGTTAAAAAATACTATGAACAACTCTACTCCAACAAACCTGGAGGAAATGGACATATTCCTAGAAAAATACAACCTTCCAAAACTTAATCAGGAAGAGTCTAAAAATCTCAATACACCAATAACTATGGAAGAAATTGAAGCAGTAATAAAAAAGCGTCCAGCAAACAAAGGCCCGGGGACAGATGGCTTCACAGGAATTTTACCAAACATTCAAGGAAGAACTAAAACCTATCCTCCTCAGACTATTCCAAAAAATTCAAGAGGAAGGAACACTTCCAAGCTCATTCTATGAAGCCAGCATCACCCTAATACCAAAACCAGATAAAGAGACACAATGAAAGATAATTACAGGCCAATATCCCTCATGAACATAGATGCCAAAATCCTCAACAAAATCCTCGCAAATCGGATCCAGCAGTACATCAGAAAGATCATACACCATGACCAAGTAGGTTTTATCCCAGGGATGCAAGGATGGTACAATATCCACAAATCAATAAACGTAATAAATCACATAAACAAATTGAGAGATAAAAACCACAGAGTCATATCAATTGATGCAGAAAAAGCATTTGCAAAATCCAACACCCTTTCTTGATAAAAACTCTCAGCAAGGTAGGAATAGAAGGATCATACTCAACATAATAAAAGCCATAAATGACAAACCCATAGCCAACATCATAATCAATGGGCAGAAACTAAAACCATTTCCCCTAAGAACAGGAACACGACAGGGATGCCCCCTCTCACAACTCCTGTTTAACATAGTACTGGAAGTACTAGCCATTGCGATCAGACAAGAAGAAGAAATAAAAGGCATCCAAATTGGAAAAGAAGAAGTAAAACTGTCCTTATTTGCATATGACATGATACTGTACATAGAGAACCCTAAAGACTCCATCAAAAAATTATTAGACTTAATAAATGAATTCGGCAATGTAGCAGGATACAAAATTAATGCCAAGAAATCTATGGCATTTCTTTACACCAATAGTGAACTTACAGAAAGTGAGACTAAAAAAGCAATCCCATTTACCATCACACCAAAAAAATTAAGATACCTAGGAATAAACTTAACTAAGGAGGTAAAAGACTTATATGTGAAAAACTATAGGACACTGAAAAAAGAGATAGAGGAAGACATAAATAGATGGAAGAACATACCGTGTTCATGGATTGGTAGAATCAACATCATCAAAATGTCCATACTACCCAAAGCAATCTATAGATTCAATGCAATCCCCATTGAATTACCAATGGCAGATTTCACAGATCTAGAACGAATGTTCCAAAAATTCATCTGGAATAAAAAAAGACCTTGAATAGCTACAGCAATCCTGAGAAAGAAGAACAAAGTAGGTGGGATCTCAATGCCAGGTATCAAGCTGTAGTACAAAGCCACTGTTCTTAAAACAGCTTGGTACTGGCACAAGAACAGACATATAGATCAATGGAATAGAATACAGAACCCAGAAATCAACCCAAACCACTATGCTTAATTAATATTCGACAAAGGTGGCAAGAGCATACAATGGAGTCAAGACAGTCTCTGCAATAAATGGTGTTGGGAAAATTGGACAGATACATGAAAAAAGATGAAACTAGTCCACCAACTCACACCATACACAAAAATAAACTCAAAACGGATAAAAGACTTAAACATAAGATGGGAAACCATAAAAATACTAGAGGAATCCACAGGCAGCGAAATCACAGATATATGCCGAAGGAATTGGTTCTCTAATACTGCTCCTAGGGCAATGGAAACTAAAGAAAAAATAAACAAATGGGACTACATCAAAATAAAAAGCTTTTGCACAGCAAAGGAAACTATCAACAAAACAACAAGAAGGCCCACTGCATGGGAGAACATATTTGCCAATGATATCACCGATAGGGGTTTAATCTCCAACATTTACAGGGAACTCATGCAACTTAACAAAAGGAAGATAAACAATCCAATCAAAAAATGGGCAATGGACCTAGATAGACACTTTTCGAAAGAGGACATACAGAAGGCCGAAAGACATATGAAAACATGCTCAAAGTCACTAATTATACGAGAGATGCAAGTCAAAACAATAATGCGGTATCATCTCACACCTGCCAGAATGGCTATCATCAACAAATCAACAAACGGCAAGTGCTGGAGAGGATGTGGAGAAAAAGGAACCCTTCTGCACTGCTGGTGGGAATGCAGACAGGTACAGCCACTGTGGAGAACAGTATGGAGTTTCCTCAAAAAACTAAAAATGGAACTTCCATTAGACTCAGTGATCCATCTTCTAGGAATATATCCCAAGAAGCCAGAAACACCAATCAGAAAGGATATATGCACCCCTATGTTCATAGCAGCTCAATTCACCATAGCTAAGATTTGGAAACAGCCTAGGTGCCCATCAGCAGATGAGTGGATTAGAAAACTGTGGTACATCTACACAATGGAATACTATGCTGCGGTAAAAAAGAAGGAACTCTTGCCATTTGCAACAGCATGGATGGAACTGGAGAGCATTATGCTGAGTGAAGTAAGCCAGTCAGAGAAAGATAAATATCACATGATCTCACTCATTTGTGGAATATAGAGAACAACATAGTCTGATGAACAGGGACAGATCCAAAGACAGAGAAACAGCAATCACACTATCAATCCTCAGAGGGAAAGGACTTGTATGTGTGCATATAAGCCAAACTAATGGACATGGACAACAGGGGGATGAGAGCATGAGTGCGGGGTTGGGGGTGGGAGAGAAGTTGGGGGTTAATGGGGGGATGAGGACACATTTGTAATACCTTAACCAATAAAGAAATTAAAGATAAAAAAGAAAAGAAATACAAAACAAAAACCATAAATGAAAAAGGAAAAAAACCCATAAATGAAGCAGAACATAAGACTATAGTAATATTTTCTTAAGCAAGATACAAAACCCAGAAGCCATGAAAGAGAAAAAAAAAAGATAGGTTTGGCTACATTAAAAAGAAATTAGTAACTTCCATTATGTCAAAAACCACCATAAAGTTAAAAGAAAAGTGACTTTCTGGGAGATTATGTTATCAGCATGTGTAACAAAGAGTATCCATAATATATAAATACATTTTATAAGTTATTAAGAAATGGGCAGTTTAGAGAAAAATAGGCCAAGGATTTGAACAATGTTATTCAAGGAAAGTACATGGAGACGCTTGACCTGGGAAAAGGGGGGCATAGGAGTGACATGGTATTTTCAACTATTTGGAGGGATTTAATGTGAAATTAAACGTGTGTGGCAGAAGTAAGTCATAGAGAGTGATGGTTATAAGGAGAGAGATGGAAATGGAATGTACTGAATCACTGGAAATATTCAATTTGAGGCTGGGTTATCACCTATGAATAATGTAACGAATTAAACATCAAAAGGTCATTTGATTTAAAATTTAAAAGTTAATTTTAAGGGTCATTTTCATTCTTTAGTTCAGTTATTCAAATTATATATGCTTTTAGCCATTTAAAAAAGCTTAAATTATGTCTACTATCCTCTATTTAAGGAGGTAGAAAAGCTTGTAATCAGGTTAGGAAGAGTGCCATAAACCATGGTTAAAATTATAAGCATTTCCTGGATTAAAAATAGAACTTCAATACGTTTGAAAAATCAACTATGTATTTTGCCTCATTTGTATCCTTAAAAATTCCATCACAATTTAAGTTATGAAAAATTATGAACATTAAAAGGTACAGAAAATAATATAACACACATCTCTGTAACTGAGATTAAACAGATACCATCCTATATAATAAAAAGGTAATATGCAAATTGACCCTAATGATGGAATGACCAGAATGACCAGTTGCTATGACATGCATTGACCACCAGGGGGTAGATGCTCAATGCAGGAGCTTCCCCCTGGTGGTCATTGTGCTTCCACAGGGGGAGTGCTGCTCAGCCAAAAGCCGGCTCATGGCTGGCCAGCACAGCAGTGATGGCGGGAGCCTCTCCTGCCTCGGTGGCAGTGCTAAAGATATCTGACTAATGGCTTAGGCCCGCTCCCCTGGACATCCCCTGAGGGCTCCTGGGCTGCCAGAGGGATGTCTGACTGCCAGCTTAAGCCTGATCTCAGGGAGCAGGCCTAAGCCATCAGTTGGACATCCCCTGAGGGGTCCTGGACTGTGAGAGGGCACAGGCTGGGCTGAGGGACCCTCTGAGTGCACAAATTTTCCTGCACCAGGCCTCTAGTTTGCTATATTTGCTTCAGATCTTTTTTATTTTCACTAAAGCCTCTAACCCTTTCCTCTCCCTCCCTCTGTGTTACCACTATCCTGATGTTTTTGACTCCTCCCATTCTCTTGAAAGTTTGACACTTTTATTGTATTTACAAATTTATAAGCTTTATATTACAGATATAAATTTTATATGTGTCTATAATAATAAAAGCGTAATATGCTATTTAGACTGGATGTCCTTCTGGATGAAGTCGGGGCTGTGAGGGAGCCTGGGTCCCAGGTGCCTGCCAGTGGCCTGATGGAATCCTGGGTCCCGGGTGCCAGAGGCAAACCAGTGCCAGCAGCCAGGGGAAGGAAGGCCTACTCTTGCACGAATTTCGTGCATCGGGCCTCTAGTATATATATAATGTATTTGTGTTTAAAATCTTTACATAAATAGTATAATACTATTAAGGATCCTTTTACAGGCCCCCCCCCCCCAACATTCTTTCATTCATGTTGGTACAAGTAAATTTAATTCATTCACTGTATGATATTCCTTTGTGAAAAAAATCAGTTTATTATATAGATGTTCAGACATCGAAGAGACATTTAAATTATGTCTACTAACCTCTGTTAAGAAGGTAGAGAAGTTTATTTTATTTTATTTTTTTAAAAAATTATTTTATTGCTTATAGTATCACAAAGAGTATTACATAGGTCTCCTTTTTTTTCCTGCCCTTGACAATCCCCTGGCCTCCCCTACCCCCCAGTGTCTTATGTCCATTGGTTATGTTTATATGCATGCATACAAGTCCTTTGGTTGATCTCTTACCCCGCCTCTCCTGCCCCCCAACCCTCTCCGGCCTTCCCGCTGTAGTTTGACAGTCTGTTCGAGGCTGCTCTGCCTCTGTATCTATTTTTGTTCGTAAGTATATAATGGTCTTTATTATCCATAAATGAGTGAGATCATGTGGTATTTTTCCTTCATCGACTGGCTTATTTCACTTAGCATAATGCTCTCCAGTTCCATCCATGCCGTTGCAAATGGTAAGAGTTCCTTCTTTTTTACAGCAGCATAGTATTCCATCATGTAGATGTACCACAGTTTTCTAATCCACTCATCTACTGATGGGCACTTAGGCTGTTTCCAGATCTTAGCTATGGTGAATTGTGCTGCTATGAACATAAGGGTGCATATATCCTTTCTGATTGGTGTTTCTGGCTTCTTGGGATATATTCCTAGAAGTGGGATCACGGGGTCAAATGGGAGTTCCATTTTTAGTTTTTTGAAGAAACTCCATACTGTTCTCCACAGTGGCTGCACCAGTCTGCATTCCCACCAGCAGTGCACGAGTGTTCCTTTTTCTCCACATCCTCTCCAGCACTTGTCGTTTGTTGACTTGTTGATGATAGCCATTCTGACAGGTGTGAGATGGTACCTCATTGTTGTTTTGATTTGCATTTCTCAGATGATTAATGACTTTGAGCATGTTTTCATATGTCTCTTGGCTTTCTGAATGTCCTCTTTTGAAAAGTGTCTGTTTAGGTCCTTTGCCCATTTTTTGATTGGATTGTTTATCCTCCTTTTGTTAAGTTGTATGAATTCCCTATAAATGTTGGAGATTAAACCCTTATTGGTGATAACATTGGCAAATATGTTCTCCCATGCAGTGGGCTTTCTTGTTGTTTTGTTGATGGTTTCTTTTGCTGTGCAGAATTGAAGTTTATTTATTGATTCCCTTAGAAAGATAGTTATTTCTACTTTTTTTGCGATTGCAAACAATAAAAATACATATTGAATGATTATCTTTGTTCAGGTCTCCTTTGTTCAAGAATTTCCCAGGGGAGCCCTGGTCAGTGTAGCTCATTTGGTTGGAGTGTTGTCCTGTTCACTGAAGGGTGGGGGATTCAATTCCCAGTTAGGGCACATACCTGGGTTGCCGGTTGGATCCCTGATTGGGGCATTATGGGAGGCGGCCAATCAATGTTTCTCACATCAGTGTTTATCTCCCTCCCCCTCCCCTTTCTCTAAAAAAATAAAATAAAATAAATAAATTGGTGGGAATATGTCCTTGGGTGAGGATTTAAAAATAAATTTCCCACTGGAACTGCTGAGAGCAGTAATGTATGGATAATTTATTGGGTATTGCAAAGCCCTCCAAATAGTGGTTATAGTAACTATAAAATATTAACTATAATATTTTGTACAGAAGCATATGAGAGTTCCCCTTTCTTCAGATTTTCATCACACTTGGGATTGTCAGATTTTTAATGCCAATATATTGGGTGTGAAATGGTATCTTGATTTATTTTGCATTACCCTGAATACAGTTGAGGTTGAGTATGTTTAATGGCTCTTTAGGTTTCCTCTTTGTTGAATGGCTTCTTCATATCTTTTACGTAGTTATATTTCAGATTGTTTGATGATATCTTACTGAGTTGTTGGAGTTTAAATAGTATTTTCTGGATGTTAATCCTTTCTTGGTTCATCTTATGTCCTGCATTTGCATCTGGTATCATAAACCCATTTCTATTCCAGTGTTATGAAGATATTCTTCTACATTATTTATTTTAAATGGTGAAATACACCGGAATAAGTACAATAAAATAAACAAACTATTGCAAAATTAACACCTGTATAAGCTTGCACAAGTTAAGAAATGGAACACTGCCAGCACCTTGCAATCCCCTAGTATTCCTCTTCCCAATTTCAATTCCCCTTTCTTCCCCCAGCGGTAACTGTTTTTTTGACAATTATGATATTCAGTTTCACGGTTTTCTTCATAGTTTTACCCCTATGTTCTATATTTTCTTTAAGAGTTTTACCATTTTCTCTTTACATTTAGCATCTGGAATTGTGTGTGTGTGTGTGGGTGTATGTGTGTGTGTGTGTGTGTAATGTGAGGTAGGAATCTAATTTTGTATTTTTCCATATCGTCAGTCAATTTGTCCCTGAGCTGTTTATTTAATAAGGCCATTCTTTCCTAACAAATTTGTAATGTCAACTCTGTAACATATCAAGTTTCTGGGACCCCTTTTCTATCCCACTGGTCTACTTATTTGTTTTTTTGCACTTATACCATGCTGCTTTTATTTCTGTAGCTTTTTACTAAATCAGTATTTGGTATGGGAAGTCCCTTTCTGTATTTTTCTTCAAAATTGCATTGATTACTTCTGGTTAATTCTTTCAAGCCAGAATTTTAAGGCTAGTTAACAAGTATCATTAAAAACCCTTTTGAAATTTCGATTGAAACTTCATTGAATGTATACATTAATTTAGAGAAAAATGCCATCTTTATATGCCTGAATTTTTCCATTCACGAACATGTTATAATCTCTCCATTTCTGTAGGTCATTTTTTTGTGTGTTGGAAGTAAGTTTTCTAATTTTCTCTGAAAAGATAATGTACATCTTTTGTTAATCTCTTGATATCATTGTATTATTTATTATAGCAAGCAAATGCTATATGTTTATATTTTCATTTTTAGATTGTTATATGATTTATAAAGAAATGCTACTGATATATATATATTCCAGCAACCTTACTTTTATTAATTATAAAAGTTTGTCTTTAGATATTCTTGAATTTTTAGAATGTGGTCAACCATGTCAGCTGTGATGATTCCATCTTTGTTTTTTCATTCCCAATTTTTATAGTAATTCTTTTGTTTACTTATCTTGTTTTGGGCTCTCCATTACCAGGTTGAATGGAAGTGGGTGGTGATAGTGGCAAAGTTGTCTTGTCCTTGGTTTTAGAATTATATTTTCTAAAATTTCACTCTTAAGTATATTTGCTGTAGATTTTTGGTAGCTAGGCACTATTTATCATTTTAAAGAAGTTCCCATCTATTCTTAGTTTGCTAGCAGTTTTAAACATTCTTCAATGTTGAATGTCATTTATACTTTATTTTCCTTTGAAAAGATGAAAGTAACAAACTTTTAAAAGAACTTTTAAAACATTTCTCTATTCTGTGAATATTTTTGATTGCAGGTACTTATTGAGAGTGAGCAAATGAGAAAAGAAGCTGATGACTCAGGCCCACTCACTGAACTGGAGCACTGGAAGCGCATGTCCGCCAAATTCAATTACATCATTGAACAGATTAAAGGGCCGAGTTGTAAGGCTGTCATAAATGTGCTTAATGTTGCACACTCCAAACTGTTAAAGGTAAAAGGCCTGTATTTTAAAGTTTGATATACTTCAGAACAACCAACTAGAAAATTATTCTTCTTGAACTGCTTCTTTGCATCATATATGAACATCAAGTATGCAGAAGTATTCATCTTTGAGTAAGGCTTTCTCATATAATAAGTTATTTCCAGAAGAGGGAAATGAAGTATAGAAATGAAAATTTAGTCCTCAATATTTTGCACACCCATTTAAACAGTACTACTATAAAATGATTGCTATTAAAAAAATTTTTTTTGAAGTTGTAAATCAACAGAGGCTTGTTGAGGTCAAGAACTACATCAGAAGTCAAAAGCAAAAATGCCTTCTCTTCATACATTTCACTTTTTCCTAGAGGTTATCTTGATTAACAGTTTAGCTTGATTCTTTCCAGTTCCTTTTCTTTTTCTTTACTCTTCCTTAAAAAATTATATATTTAGCCCTAGCCGGTTTGGCTCAGTGGATAGAGCATTGGTCTGCAGACTGAAGGGTCCAGGGTTTGATTCTGGTCAAAGGCACATGCCTGGGTTGTGGATTGATCCCCAGTGGGGGGCCTGCAGGAGGCAGCCAATTAATGATTCTGTCTCATCATTGATGTTTCTATCCCTTTCTCTCTCTCCCTTTCTCTCTGAAACCAATATAAAAATATTTTTTAAAAATAAAAAAATATGTCTTTATAGCAAACTAGAGGCCCGGTGCATGAAATTCATACATGGAGGGAGCGGGGCAGGTCCCTCAGCCCGGCCTCCACCCTCTTGTGATCTGGGACCCCTCAGACATCCTTCTCACAATCTGGGACTGCTGGCTCCGAACTGCTCTCCTGCCTGCCTGATTGCCCCTAACAACTTGCCTGCCTGTCTGATTGCCCTTAATGGCTCACCTGCCTGCCTGATGGCCCCTAACAACTTGCCTGCCTGCCTGATTGCCCCTAATGGCTCACCTGCCTGCCTGATGGCCCCTAAACCCTCTGCCTGCCTGCCTGATCTCTCCTAACCACTCGCCTGCTGGCCTGATCGTCCCTAACCACTCTGCCTGCCTGATTGCCCCTAACCACCTCTGCCTTGGCTCCCACTGCTGCGGCTTTGTCCAGAAGGACGTCCAGAAGGTCATTCAGCTGTCCGGTTTAATTAGCATATTATGCTTTTATTATTATAAATAATACATGATTTTTTGTAAGAGATTTAAACATTGCAGATAAAACAAGTGTCTCTCTTTAAAAATTAAATTTATTGGGGTAAAATTGGGTAATAACATTATAAGGCTTCAAGCATACAATTCTATAATGCATCATCAGTATATTGCATTGTGTGGTTACCACCAAAAGTCTAGTTTCCTTCCTTCCCTATATATTTGACCTCCTTTATACACTTCATCCTCCCTGACCCCCTTTCACCTATGATAACCACCATACTGTTGTCTATGTTTGAGTTAAAACAAGTCTCTCTTAATCACACACCTTTCCACCCCTTAACTCCTGTTCCTGAATGATAAGTACAGAGAGATAACCACAATTTTTTATTTGTTGGTTTTTAAAAATCTTTATTGTTGAAAGTATTATAGATGTCCCGTTCTTTCCCCCATTGACTCTCTCCAACCTGCTCCCACCGCCTCCCCAGGCTTTCACAGCACTACTGTTTGTCCATGGGCTATGCATATAAGTTCTTTGGTTAATCTTCCTCCCCCGCCTCCACCTGTCTCCCTCTCCCTCCTTCTGAAATACAGCAGTCTTTTGCATGCTTCTATGTCTCTAGATCTATTTTGTTCATCAATTTATTTTGTTCATTAGATTCCACATATGAGTGAGAACATGTGATACTTGTCTTTCTCTGACTGGCTTATTCTGTGATATTTATATACTAGAAGCCCGGTGCATGAATTCATGCACCAGTGGGGTCCCTTGGCCTGGCCTGCGGGATCGGGCCAAAACGGGTTCTTCGACCTCCCCTGAGGGGTCCCGGATTGTGAGAGGGCACAGGCTAGGCTGAGTGACCCCACTGGTGCACAGTCAGGGCTGGGGAGGGACATGGGAGGGCTCCAGGGCATGTCCGACCCGTCTTGCTCAGTCCCAATTAGCCAGACCCCAGCAGCAAGCTAACCTACCAGTAGGAGCGTCTGCCCCTGGTGGTCAGTGCATGTCATAGTGACTGGTCGACAGGTTGACTGTCTGCCCCCTGGTGGTCAGTGCACATCATAGTGAGCAGTTGAGCGGCCTTAGCATATCATTAGCATATTATGCTTTGATTGGTTGAATGGCCGACCAGATGACTGGACACTTAGCATATTAGGCTTTTATTATATAGGATGAGTATACTACCTACATATAAAATTACATAATTTTGTGTTTCTGTTTTTTATAACATAGCGTCATAATGTATTATTCTTCAATTCTCTCTTCTCCCAATAGCATATTTTTAAAAATTTTTATTGTTGAGAGTATTACAGATGTCCCCCTTTTTCTCCCCACTGCCCTCCTGCACCCAATTCCCACCCTGCCCCAGGCCTTCAGCACCCTATTGTCTGTGTCCATAGGTAATGTATATATGCACATAAGTTCTTTGGTTAATCTCTTCCCGCCCCCTGCTCCTCACTTACCTCTGAGATTCCTCAGTCTGTTCCGTGTTTCCATGCCTGTGGTTCTATTTTTTCATCAGTTTATTTTGTTCATTGCATTTCTTGTTCATTTATTTTGATTTTTACATTCATTTGTTGATAGATATGTATTTATTACCATTTTATTGTTCATATTTTTAATATTTTTTTCTCCTCCTCCTCCCTGGTGTGACCTAGTGGTTGAATGTCAACCCATGAACCAGGAGGTCAAAGTTTGATTTCTGGTTAGGACACATGCTTGGATTGCGGGCTCAATCCCAAGTAGGGGGCATGCAAGAGGCACATGATCGATGATGTTTCTCATCAGTGTTTCTATTTCTCTATCCTTCTCCCTTCCTCTTTGAAATCAATAAAACTGTATTTAAAAAAAAGAATACCCTTCAACATTTCATGGTAATGAAACTAGTAATACTGGTTTGGTGGTGATGAACTCCTTTAGCTTTTTCTTGTCTGCGAATCTCATCATCTGACTTTCAATTTTAAATGATAGTTTTGCTGGGTAGAGTAATTTTGGTTATAGGTCCTTGCTTTTCATCACTTTGAATATTTCTTGCCACTCCCTTCTGGCCTGCACAGTTTCTCTCGAGAAAACAGATGATAGTTGTATGGGCTCTCCTTGTAGGTAACTAACTGCTTTTCTCTTGTTGCTTTTAAGATTCTCTCTTTGTTTATAACCCTTTGCATTTTAATTATGATGTGTCTTGGTATGGGCCTTTTTGGGTTCATCTTGTTTGGGACTCTGTTTCTTTCACCAGGTAGGGGAAGTTTTATATCATTATTTCTTCAAATAGGTTTTCAATATCTTGATCTGTCTCTTCTCCTTCTAGCACTCCCATGATGAGAATGTTGGTATGCTGAAGTTGTCCCAGAGGCTCCTCACATTATCTTCATATTTTTGGATTCTTTTTGTTCTTCTGATTGGGTGTTTTTGCTTCTTTATATTCCAAATCACTGATTTGATTCTCAGCATCTTTGACTCTGCTGTTGATTCCCTGAAATAAAGAGTAAATTATTCTTTTTTCCCCCCACTACTATATTTATTCAGCTCTTCCAATGGGATTTTCTGTTAGTAAATCTGCTACTCAGTTATCTGCTATGTGTATGGATGCAAAAGTGGATGATCACTTAATGCAAGGGACTGAGAAAAGCAAGCTGGAACCAGTGACTCTGTTATTTCAAAACACTAAGAAAATAAGATTAGAAGACCCAAACCAAGAAAACCTTACAAGAGAGAAAGAGACTGGCCCAGGCTCTCTTTCAGAGAAAGCCTTGGGTTCAGTAGTTTATGTTAAAGAAAGTGATTGAATAGAAATGACAGATGTGGAATGAAGTTGTTTGTACCTATTATCACAGAAATCAAAACTTGCTTTTGACTAAGAGGGCATATTGATTGAGAACTTAACCTCAATAGGAAAACCTAACAAAATGAAGGAAGATGTTTGCTTTCCCCTCCACTGTTTATAAATCATCATAGACTGCATTTTTTGATGATACATACTTAAAACAGTTGCTTTAGGGAGAAAAAGCTTTCCAAAATTCAAGTAAATTATTCTTTAATTCAGTTAATTATGCTTAATTCTAACTGGTCCTTTTTCATGTCTTTAGTATTCTAAGATCCTTGAGAGTCCCACTAAACTCACTGAAGCTCTCATTAAGATCTTTGAGCATTCTTATAACCATTGTTTTGAATTCTGTATCTAGTAGTTTGCTTGCTTCCACTTTATTTAGTTCTTTTTCGGGGGGCCTCTTCTATTCTTTAATTTGTGATATGTTTCTTTGTTTCCACATTTTGGCTACTTCCCTGTGTTTGTTTCTATGTATTAGGTAGAGCTGCTATATCTTCTGGAATTGGTAGAGTGGCCTTGTGAAGTAGGTGTCCTGTAGGGCCCAGTGACTCAGCCTCCCCAGTCACCTGATCTGGGCACTCTAAGGGCGCCCCTGTGTGTGATGTGTGCATTGTCTTGTTGTAGGTGAGCCTTGATTGCTGTTGGCATCACTGGGAGGAATTGACCCCCAGGCCTATTGGCTGTGAGTACTAGCTGTGACTACAGCTGAAGAGCTGCTGTGCAGGAGACACCCCTATGGAGCAGGAGTTGCTTCAGTGGGGCTTTGGTGCTTACTGAATCTGCCTCTTAAATGTGTCACTCCTGGGTGTGTAGAGTTGTAATCTGGAGTGATCTGAAGCTGTCCACCAGGTGCACTGGCTCTGGGGCCTCCCAATAGGAGCTACAGAATGATCTGCAGGTGGCTGCTACTTTTGTTGGGCTTGGAAGTGCCCAGGGCGAGGCCCAGCTATGAAGCAAGGCGGGCTGGTGCTAAGGCTGGGTCTTGGGCCTTTTACTGATAGATTTGGGGCATGCTGACCCAATCTGCTGCTTGTTTGAGAGATTTTAGGAAAGAGTGAAGCCTGGGCCAGGACAGGCCATTCAAATGGAAAAAGTGCTGCTAACAGCTTGGGTGGTACTATAACTTGGGTAGGGCAGGGTCTTAGAGAATCATCAGGGTGGAGTGAACAGTGTGAGTCAGGTTGATGGAGACTCAGATACGGCAACTACCAGTCAGCTCTGTGATGGGGGAGGTCTCAGCATAGGAACAATGACCCCTTCAAGATCCTTTTTCTTGGAGAAAGCCACTCCTGAATTCTTGCCCTGATGCCAGACAATCCAGTTCCTCTCCATATGTCCTTGGGTCCCCCCCAAGCCATTGTCCCAGCTCTGGAGCTCAGGGGGAGCAAGTCTGAGTAAGTCTGTGCACCAGCCCTTTAATAGTAATCTGGGTCTCCAGTAGTCTCCTTGTCACTCAGCCACATCACTGCTGATTTTTTACAGCCTGAAATTATGGGGACTTCTCTTCCCAGCTCTGGAACCCTGGGCTGGGGGCCTGGTGTGGGGCTGGGACTCCTTGCTCCTCATGGGAGGCCTTTGTTGCCAAGATATCCATCCCAATTAAAAAAATGCCACACGTGGGTGTCAGACCAGTCTGTTTTCCCCCTACACCTCTCCTACCAGTCTCAATGTGCTTTCTTCTTTAGTTCTCTAGTTGTAGGACTTTCATTCAGCCAGATGTCAGGCAGTTCTGAATGATGGTTACTCTGTATTTTAGTTGTAATTTTGAAGTGGTTGTGGAAGGCCATGAGTACTGTATTTACCTATGCCGCCATCTTCCTTTCCTCCCCAATATCATGTCTTAGAGAGTTATGCTGGTCAGACTGAGCTGTGTAGTTTTCCGGAATGTTAATACACTAGGTTTTATCTAATAATTTTCCTATCCTATATAATAAAGAGCTAATATGCAAATGGTTGTCACACCCTCATGCCACCACACTCAACAACTGGGGAGAGAGGAATACCAGCCAGGCACAAGTGAGCTTGTGAGAGAGGAATGGGGACCAGCCAGGCTGCGGCCCAGGAGAGGGACAAGCTGCCTGCCCCATGGTCCCAGGCAACAGCAGGTGAGCGTGCACCTGTGGCCTGGGGGAGGGACAAGCTGCCTTCCCTGTGGTCCTGGGTGCCAGTGCCTGTGGCTGCAGCCTGGAAGAGGGACAAATGCCCACCCTGTGGTCCCAGGTGCTTGCAGCTGTGGCCTGGGCAAAGCTGCCTGCCCACGGTCCACTGTGGCTGTGGCTGGCCTGGGCGAAGCTGGCCTGGGTCCTGGGTGCCTGCAACCGGATGGAGGAGGGAATCGTGGGTCCTGGGTGTGGGGCGACATAGAGGTGTTTAGGGGTGATCAGGCCAGCAGGGGAGCAGTTGGGGGCAATCAGACCGGTAGGGGAGCAGTTAGGGGCAATCAGGCAGACAGGCAGGCAGAGGTGGTTAGGGATGATCAGGCAGGCAGAGGTGGTTAGGGGAAATCAGGCAGGCAATCAGAGGGGTTAGGGGCGATCAGGCAGGCAGGGGAGCAGTTGGGGGCAATCAGACCAGTAGAGGAGCGGTTAGGGGCAATCAGGCAGGCAAGTGGTTAGGGGCCAGTGGCCCTGGATTGCGAGAGACAGTTGAACATCTCCCAATGGGTCTTGGATTGGAGAGGGTGCAGGCCGGGCTGAGGGACCCTCCCCCCATGCATGAATTTTGTGCGCCGGGCCTCTTGTTTATATATATAAAAGCCTAATATGCAAAGTGTCCCCTTGGGAGTTCGACCGACCAGGAGTTCAATTGCTTGCTATGATATGTGCTGACCACCAGGGGATGGTGGGGAACAAAGAAAGGCCCTGGCCAGCAGCCGGCAGCCAGAGAAGGGAGGCCCCAGCTGGCAGCCAGCAGCTGCTAGGGACCCTACCCGTGCACGAATTTCGTGCACTGGGCCTCTAGTTTATAGATAAATAGGAAAGACAGTTTTATTTCTTTTTTTCCCAACAGTGTTAACTATAGGTGAGCCTTGATTGCCGTTGGTGTCAGTGGGAGGAATTAATATGTAGCCTTAATATGTCAATTCACATACTATTTATTTCTCCTATTTAAAGAGTACAATTCACTGGCTTTTAGTATATTCACATAGTTGTGCACCCATCACCATAATCAATATTAGAACATTTTCATCATTTCGTCACCTCAAATAGAAACCCTGTACACTTTAGCTGCCACCTCCCATTTTCACCCATCTCTCCCCTGCCCTGGCCCCCCCCCCCGGGCTAAGTAACTACCAGTCTACTTTTTACCTCTCTTTTCTTATTATGGGTGTCCTATATAATAAAAGCATAATATGCTAAGTGTCTGGTTGAACAATTGGCCATTCAACCATTCAAAGCGTAATATGTTCATGATATGCTAAGGCCTCTCAACTGCTCGCTATGACGTCCACTGACTACCAGGGGGCAGATGCTCTGACTGGTAGGTTAGCTTGCTGCTGGGGTCTGGCTGATTGGGACTGAGCAAGACAGGCTGGACATGTCCTGGAGCCCTCCTGCGTCCCTCCTCGGATGCAACCTCCCTCGTCATCCCTGGCCCCAGTCGTGCACCAGTGGGGTTGCTCAGCCTGGCCTGTGCCCTCTCGCAATCTGGAACCCCTTGGGGGATGTTGGAGAGCTGGTTTTGGCCCGATTCCTTAGGCCAGGCCAAGCGACCCCACTGATGCACGAATTCGTGCACCGGGCCTCTAGTTTTATATAAATGGAATAATCTTAATTGGCTTCTTTCACTTAAGATAATATTTCCAAGATTTATCCATGTTGTAGCATGTACCAGCACTTCATTCCTTTTAACAGCTGAATAATATTCCATTGCAAATGATACCACATTTTATCACTTTATAGACATTTGGGTTTCCACTTTTGGCTATTGTGAACAATACTACTGTGAACATTCTTGTACAGGTTTTTGCATGGAGATATGATGTACGAGTAGAATTTCTGGGTCAGATGCTAACTCTGTATTTAAGTTTTTGAGGAAAATGGTTTCTTTTTATGTGTTAACAAACACTGCTGCAGTTAAAACTTCTATATGCATACATGCAAGTATTTCCCTAGGTTGTATACTCGGCAACTTTGTCAATACTTACTAACAGTTACATTTTTTTCTCCAAACTCACATGTGTAAATGGCTTGTGGTATTTGCCTTTTCTTATTAATAGTGAAGTTGTCATTTTTTAAAGTTTATTGGCTATTTGCATTTCTTCTCTTGTGAATTAACTGTTTATATTTTTCCTCAATTTAAAAAATTCAGAAGTTATTTTATACAGATTCTGGGAGTTCTTTATTACTATTGCTATCAACCAGTTGTTATATATGTTGAAGGAAGCAATCCACCATGGTCCCAGAGCATCTCTGGACAGTCTTGCTGGATTTGAAGTTCACTTTTCTGATAAGGAATATTTTCTTGGAATAATATTCTGTTTTCATAACTTGACCCATACTTGAATAACCAGAATAATGTACATAGCTAACCTAGACAAGTCATTCCAAGTTGAAGCAGATCCAGTTTAAGCCTACAGACAGGATATTAATTACCAATGGAATGAATCTTCAGTTTAGTTCATTTAAAATATTTATAACTTTAAGTCTTAAATAATATAATAAAAAGATATATCAACCACATTTAACTATCTACTACTTCAGTATATATATTGAATTTCTTGATTAAACTTTAGCATACTCATATATTTGGATGTGTCATAGAATTCTTATACATTTTCTTCTTAGAATTGGCGTGACTTGGATGCAAGAATCACAGATACAGCAAATGAATCAAAAGATAATGTCAGATATTTGTACACTCTAGAAAAAGTATGTCAACCTCTCTATAACTATGATCTAGTAAGTATGCTTTTAAAAGTGTAGCTTAAAAATTACCACATTTAAAAATAACTTAATATGTGTATATGGGAAAACCTTGTACTGCAGAAAAATTATTTAAAAGATCTATTTCCCTAATACATATCTATAATGGATTAAAGCTATATTATTTTACCCCACATTTAAATATAATGCATTATCATAAAGATGACCTCATTTGTGAATTAAACAAGACAGACATACTCGTTATCTCACAAGTGGCGTTCCATCACGTCTGTGGTATTCTGTACGGTGGAAGCAAGTCAGGCAGGCCAGTGCACACACAGGAGCAGGGGACTACAGAAGCGTGTGAATACCGTGAGAATCACCATCACTGGGGCCGCCTTTGAACCTACCTACCGGGTTAGAGATGAGGAAATCAAAACTCATGGTGACAGAGTGGCGTTGCCAGCATCACTCAGCTGGTCAGTGATGCACCTTCTAGTTTCCAAGAGGACCCATCTTCTAGTTTCTAACCTACTTTTCTTATAATATTTCCACAGAGTTCCTTTAAAGGACATATTAGCACTACCATTTCCTTCTATTTTTCTAAGTTTGTATTTGTTTTTGATTCATAAATTAACTGGCATTTCATAATGTTTTATGTGAAGTATGAAGATGAGAGAGAACCCTGGTCTTTCATTGTAGGCATTTCCATATACTTTCATTCTGTATTCACAACAGGACTAGGAAACTGAACTTGAGCATTTCTGCAAGTGTAAGTGATGTGACTGAATTTGAATCCAGCACTCTTTGACGTTATAAGTTGTATTTTCCCCCCACCTCATTTTGCTGCCTCCTCAAGGTATTCTCTAAATTTATATGCTCTTGAAATAATTTACATTCATGTCTGGCACACATGTTCAGCATTCTCCATTTTAATCTTTGAAGAGATAGTCAAATCCTCCACATACATGGCACCATTGGCTATATAGCCTGGGTGACTAATCTTTTTGGGGTAGAGTTTCATCCTAGAGGCAGGGAAAGGGGAAGAGTCTATGTGCCATATCACTTATATCCGGAGAAGAGGGATGTGTAGGGATATTTCATATACATTCCAAGAGGATATTGGTAGCCAAGGAATTTCATGTGGGTGGTGAGGGAAGAGTGGGTTGAGAGTCCTGGACAGGTGCAGTTCTTATTGCCATGTGGGAATCCATCATCCATCAGGAAGCACCATGAAAGAGGATAGGAAGACTTCTCAGAAGCAGTTTTTTAATTGATTCCATACAAAGATGTTGGATTTTAACTTATTTACAACTTCTTGTTGTTTACAAAGGGAATTATGATTTAAACTTTACTAGGTATTATGAGCTTCTAAAACCAGGTGAAACTGTTAATACTGATCTCTGCTGACAACAAATAATCAATTTGAACCACGCTTTGATCATGAAATGACCAGAATGTGCCAGAATATACGGCAAAGTAATTTTGCTTCATGATGACACACCATCACACACTTCAAAACCAGTTCAAGACATGTTAAAAGATCTTGCCTGGGAAGTATTAACCCACCCGCTGTATTCACCAGACCTTGCTCCTTCAGATTACCACTTGTTCCGATCGATGGCACAGGCACTTTCTGAGCAGGACTTCAAAATGTACGAAAAAGTAGAAAATCTGGTCTCTGAATGGTTTGCCTCAAAACAAGAAAAGTTCTATTGGGACGGTATCCACAAATTACCTGAAAGATGGGGGAAATGTGTAGCCAGCGATGGACATTACTTTGAATAAAGCACTTTTGATGTTTCTCTTGAAATTACCAGGTTTTCTTTGATTATAAAAATCTGCATTATTAACTGGTACAC
Organism: Myotis nattereri; assembly: GCF_964212035.1. Lineage (NCBI taxonomy): Eukaryota > Metazoa > Chordata > Mammalia > Chiroptera > Vespertilionidae > Myotis > Myotis nattereri. The sequence goes on from NC_138081.1 coordinate 11,459,660, forward strand.
CTAGTACTCTCTTCACTTCTACTCCTAGTACAGGCTCCTAAACTTCGGTTAGGAACCTTTTTAAAATCTGTTTCACATAAGAACATCTTAGGTGTTTCTGTGCATAGGACCATGAGCAAAAAACCCCCGATTATATGGTGACAGAGAAATATAGCTGTTGCTTGGCTCACTCTAGAGATCAAGGACTTAATTCCTCCACTTTATCACATGTGCAATTGAAATTTGTGTCTAAGAAAAATTAGAAAATTAGAATTATCATGTCACAAGCACTTGGGGTTGAGGAAGAGTTGAGGAAGCAAATATTAAATACACATATACGTAATGCCTACTCTAGAAGGTCTTCCTACAAGTGGCTCTTGATGTCAAAAATAATAGGTGAATGAAGATAGCAAAATGTTACCATCTGTCAAATCTGGTGGTGGGGATAGATGATCATTAGACTATTCTCTTCACTTTTCTATACATTTAAAACTTTCCAGTATAAAAAATAAACGTGGGAAAGAAGATACAATAGTTTTTATTGTTATCAAGACTTCTAGATTTTAAGGTCTACTGATTTCATCTTCCTGGTTCAACAGACTTGCTTAAATTCCCATAATTTTCACATCTTTTAGTGCTGGTGTTCTTTTCATCCAAGTAATTTATAACACTTTGTTCATTTGTTCTAGCTGTGGATATACATTATTATTATTGCTACTACTATTTTATTGTTATTGAGCTTTTTACATTCTCTGATGTAGGAATGTGCTTCCCCCTAATACACCCACTATTTTTGTAGTTTCACAAATTCTTTTTTTCTCACTTTCTTTCTTTTTATTAAAAGCAACCAACAATTTCTGTTTAGTTTGTCACTGTCATTTGAGCAGGAAAAGTGCAGAGGACTCATGCTTCCATTGCTCGTTGATAAATTTTATCATCCTGGTATTACACTTTAGACATATCTACTATTACACATTTTACATATAAAATGTCTGAGTGCTGTGTATAAACGGGTAAGAACTATGCACTCAAGCAGCTACTATTATAAGTAACTAGAGGCCTGATGCACGGAATTCGTGCAAGAGTAGGCTTTCCTTCCCCCGGCTGCTGGTACTGGCTTCCCTCTAGCACCCAGGACCTGGGCTTCCCTCATAGCCCTGGCTTTGTCCAGAAGGTCATCCAGAAGGACGTCTGGTCTAATTAACATATTGTGCTTTTATTATTATAGATGATGTTTAAAATTCAGATGAAGGGCATTTTCCTGATTGATCCATTTGTTGCTGTCCCTAAGCCTTCTTTATTGGAGTTAGGGGTACTTTGTAGGCTTGCCTTGTTGAGGGTGGCAGGGACGCCTTCTGGGCACATTTTTTTATTAGAATTTTTTTTTGATCTACAGATGATACATCTAATATGAATTCTGACATATAAGGTTAACTATGAAATAATGTTAATGTTCATAAGCCGCATGCAATTGATTTAATTATGTCTTTGTCACACCTCATACCTGGGACATACAGTACATGATTTAGTAGTAGTTATTTCTGGTCTTACTTATTCCATCACCATTTTAAAAATCGTTGCTATATTTATATTGTCTTAGCAATGAACAGGCATGCTCCTTGAGGGAGGGAGTGCCATTGCCCTTATCTGTTCTTCCATCGTGATTTGCATCATGGGGAAAAGCAGGCCTCAGTCATCTCAGGCACAGAACTGGGTTTATGCTATAGCCCAGGGACCTCGAACAAGGTACTTAACTTCCCTGCCTCTCCATTTTGTCATGGGAAAAATGGGGATAACAATATTTTATTTTATAGGTCCTAAAACATTTTTTTATTACATTTTAATATCTCTGCACTCAGAGAACATCTTTAAGTCAGTTGAGTTTTATGAATCATTGTGAATGTGACTCAACACTTTTGATTATTAGTTCTCTCAAGGGGTAGAATTTTTTCTATTTTATTTTATTTTATTTTATTTTATTTATTTTATTTTATTTATTTTATTTTATTTTATTTTATTTTATTTATTTTATTTTATTTTTTATTTTATTTTATTTTTTATTTTTTTTTATTTTATTTTATTTTATTTTATTTTATTTTATTTTATTTTATTGTACCATTGGTGTGAATTCAGACTGCAGTGAATGAGTGCCAGCTTGTGGTACAAATTCTCAGGGGAATTCATTTTCCCTTCCTCCACTAGGAGTGGGATTGGGATATACAAGGTTTGTTCCTATCTTTTTCTCCATGGCTCCTCTGTTTCGTCCTTACCATTACAGAGCGGGTGGAGCCTTTTGGTGGCTTAGTTTTATGTGGGAGTGAGATGCCCTTTTCTTAGTATCATTAAAGTAGTGGGACAGTACCGTCTTGAAACCAGTGATGTCTTAGCTGTGATGAAATCAAGCCTGCCTTAAATGGTCATTGTCAGCATAAAGCGCCTGGCACACAGTAAGCACTGGGTACACATCAGCGATTGTTTTATCTGTGTGTGCACTTGTTCTGCTCTGCTCTGTGCTGGTCTGCTGTTTAACTTGTTTGTGTACATCCCTTGCACTCTGCCGTGACCTCCTCCAGAATAGGTTCTGAATTTGTGGATTTTGCCCAATATTCTCAGTACTTATTGGCACTTAGTATGCTTGCTGCATGGTGAATTGAGTGGAACACATGGAAATGAGTACTAGTCTAATCTCTGTTTTTAACTAGCTTTCTGGCACTTTACCCCTCAAAATATCAGTTTCTTCACCTTTAAAAAGAGCAGCTTGAACGATTAATCCTTAAAATAACTTTCACCTCTAATATTTTATTTTTGAATAAACGTTTAAGCAACAATAATACTAAATTCTCTTCACCCAGTTTCTCCTGTTAGCATTTTGAGTTTCTTTGGCATATTCGTCAAAACTGATGTCCTTTTTCTGTTCCAGGATCCAGTCTAGGATACCACATTGCCTTTAGTAAAATTGGACGTTTATGTATGTTTAGAGTTTCGAATATTATAGGATATTGGTTATTAAACTTATAAGTATATGAGGGAATTCACTTGATACATTTCAATTTTAGGTTTCCATGGCCCATGGAATACAAAATTTGATTAATGCCATCAGAATGATTCACAGCGTGTCGAGGTATTATAATACCTCAGAGAGAATGACCTCATTGTTTATCAAGGTAAGTTTGTAAGGGAGGAAGTCACACATGTAACTCTGTGAATAATGCTCTCCCTCTGAACCGGAAAAGGGAAATGGGAAGGTTGGTGCCTGTCGGAGTTTTGGATTTTAATACTTCCGGTGGACAAGAAAAGGAAGGTGTTGACTGGAGGCAGTTTTACTTAATTGAAAGGGTACTTTTCTCCTTGTCAGAAGTAAGCCTCCAGGCTTTTTGTTTAAATTTTTTTTTAATTAAATCTTTATTGTTCAGATTATTACATTATTACTCTTTTTTCCCACCATAACTCCCCTACACCCAGTTCCCACCCCCTCACTCCCCACCCACTGTCCTAATCCATAGGTGCACGATTATTGTCCAATCTCTTCCCACACCCCCCACACCCCTTTCCCCCCTCCCAAGAATAGTAGTCCATTCCCTTTCTATGTCCCTGATTCTATTACAATCACCAGTTCATACTGTTCATCAGATTATTTATTCACTTGATTTTTAGATTCACTTGTTGATAGATGTGTATTTGTTGTTCATAATTTGTATCTTTACCTTTTTTTTCTTCTTCCTCTTTTTAAAGGATACCTTTCAGCATTTCATATAATACTGGTTTGGTGGTGATGAACTCCTTTAGCTTTTTCTTATCTGTGAAGCTCTTTATCCGACCTTCAATTCTGAATGATAGCTTTGCTGGATAAAGTAATCTTGGTTGTAGGTTCTTGCTATTCATCACTTTGGATATTTCTTGCCACTCCCTTCTGGCCTGCAAAGTTTCTGTTGAGAAATCAGCTGACAGTTGTATGGGTACTCCCTTGTAGGTAACTGATTTTCTTTCTCTTGCTGCTTTTAGGATTCTCTCTTTGTCTTTTGCTCTTGGCATTTTAATTATGATGTGTCTTGGTGAGGTCCTCTTTGGATTCTTTTTGTTCGGGGTTCTCTGCGATTCCTGGACTTGTAAGTCTATTTCTTTCACCAGGTAGAGGAAGTTTTCTGTCATTATTTCTTCAAATAGGTTTTCAATATCTTGCTCTCTCTCTTCTTCTGGCGCCCCTATAATTCGGATGTTGGTACGCTTGAAGCTGTCCCAGAGGCTCCTTACACTATCTATGTATTTTTGGATTCTTTTTTCATTTTGTTTTTCTGGTTGGGTGTTTTTTGCTTCTTCGCATTTCAAATCTTTGACTTGATTCTTGCGCTCCTCTGGTCTGCTGTTGGGAGTCTGTCTAATATTCTTTATTTCAGTCCGTGTATGCTTAATTTCTAGTTGGTCCTTTATCACAACATCGAGGGTTTCACCAGTCTTCTTGAAGATCTCACTACATTTATCAGCGGTCTCACCAGTCTTCTTGAAGATCTCACTACATTTATCGGCGGTCTCACCAGTCTTTTCGAGGGCCTTATTAAGTTTATCGGCGGCTTCTAGACAGTTCTTTAAAGACCTTAAAAGTTTGGTTTTGAACTCTATATCTAGCAGTTTGCTTTCCTCCCATTCTGTCGTTTGTGTCCTGTTTCTTTGTCTCGGCATTTTTTATGCTTCACTGTGTCGATAGAGTGCCTTTCTGTGCTAAGTGTCCCAATTACCTGAGGTAGACATTCTTGGTGCACCCCCTTGTGGGCTTTGTGCACAGTCTTGTTGTAATTAAGCCTTGATTGCTGTAGTTATCACTGGGAGGAATTGACCTCCAGGCCAATTGGCTGTGAGAATCAGCTGTGTCTGCAGTGGGAGAACTTCTGTGCTGGAGACACCCCTCTGGGGCTAGACTTGCTTCAATGGGGCTTTGGTGCTCACTTAGTCTGCCCCCGAGTGTGTCTTTTATGGTTCCATGGAGCTGCAAACTGGATGGTCCCACTCTGACCTCTGGGCTTCCTGGCTCCTGGATCTCTAGGGAGGTGCTAATCTAGCCTTTGCTTGAGGCTAATCAGCAAAAGCCTCCCTGCAGGGCTTGGGTGGGGCGGGTCCCACGGGATCAACAGGGCGGGGTTAGCAATTATGGCTGCTCTCAGTCTTGCCCTCAGAGGCTCTGCTTCTCAGTGTCCCAGTAATCACTGCAAGCCCCTCTGAGAGAAAGCTGCCCTAGGGTTCTGAGCTATGCCAGACAGTCCCGCTTCTCCCATATGAGTCTGGGTCCCTAGGGACTCGCCAGGAACTGGAGCTTAGAGCCTGAGACTCCCTCCCAATTGAAAACGACAACCACACCCTCAGCCGCCAGCCCACTCCACATGCACTCCGCACCTTATTATTTTACTTCTGTACTGCGCCTCCTCTGATTCTTGGTATGCTTTTCTCTTTCCTTTTAGTTGTAGAATTTCCACTCAGCCAGCCTTCCTGTGGTTCTGGATGATGTCCGTTCTGTCTTTTAGTTGTATTTTTTAAAAAAATATATTTTATTGATTTTTTACAGAGAGAAAGGGAGAGAGATAGAGAGTTAGAAACATCGATGAGAGAGAAACATCGATCAGCTGCCTCCTGCACATTTCCTACTGGGGATGTGCCCGCAACCCAGGTACATGCCCTTGACCGGAATCGAACCTGGGACCTTGCAGTCCGCAGGCCGACGCTCTATCCACTGAGCCAAACCGGTTTCGGCTTTAGTTGTATTTTTGAAGTGGTTGTGCAAGGCAGCAATCTCCGGTGTTTACCTATGCCGCCATCTTTTTGTTTAAATTTAGATGGTGACCATATTTATCCTTTCCAAGCACAGTAGTTTTGCTCAAGAGCTAAGGTTTCTGTCCACTATTAACAATGTTTCTTTAGCTACCCCACCGGCACTGTAGTTTGTGTAAAATCTCTCTTGTAATGCCTTATGGTTAATTATTTTAAATGATTTGAAAAATTGCCCAAGAAACATATGAATAGAATTTCTTTGTAAATGATTCAAGCAGAATATAAGTAACATTCACATCTCAACTTTTAACACTCCTTCCCCCCACAAAGGATAGATTTAATCATTATGTTCTCAACAAGGCAAGAACCTTGGTATTCTTCCCTGTTACTTCTTTCTCTCCTTCATGCTGTTTATGTTCCATATTGAGATCTCTAGTTCCATATTATTATTAATATTTTTTCGACATTATAAATCATCAAGTTTTCAGACTAAAACCTAAGTAGTGTTAGTTTCTTTGATTGTCTCTGTTTTGTGATTTCCACATTTTCTTCCATTGTGGATTCATTACTTCTTTTTTTTAATTTGTTGATTTTTTAGAGGGAGAAAGAGAGAGATAAGGAGAGAGAGAGGGAAAGAGAGAGGGAGGGAGAGAGAGAGAGAAATATCTATTTGTTGTTCCATTTATTTATGTATTCATTGGTTGCTTCTTGTATGTGCCCTGATCAGGGATCGAGCCCACAACCTTGGTGTACTGGGACAATGATCTAACCATCTGAGCTGTCAGACCAAAATGATTCATTACTTCTTTTGCCAAAGAAAAATTGTCAGGTGGTTCTTTTCTCTTTCTTTTCTGTGTGTAGTGAACCTCTTGAATTCCCACATGTCTGAAAATACCTTCATTTTGTCCTCCCACTCAAATACTAGTTTCACTGGAATCCTAAGTTCAATGTATTTTCTTCTGGAACTTTGAGGATATTTCTATCTAATACACAGTATTGTTGATGAGAAATTTGATGCTAATCTGATTGTTTTTCCTTTGTAGGAATCATGTTTTATTCTCTCAGGAAGCTGTTAGGATTTTTTTCTTTATCCTTGAACTTCTAAAATGTCAAAGTGATGTGGTTCTTTTTATATTTATTGTGTTCTATAGTTGCTGGGTTGTTTCAATCCAAAGATTTTTGTCTCTCCTTTTCCTGGGAAATTACCTCTTTTGTCTTTGATTATTTCTTACCCACTTGTTCATTTTATTCTCACCCTTTGAATCCAACTTCCATTTCCCTTAACTATTTTTTTTTTTGTGTGTCTATCTTTGTCTTTTGACCTTTCAGCTCACTCATGTGTTCTTAATTTCTGCCCCAAATGCTGGCCAATTCATCAATAGATTTAAAAAATTTTTGACAATAAAAATTTCAATTTCCAAGTTTTCTAATTGTAAAATCCTCTCATTTCTTTCTTATGAATTAACTAGAGGCCCAGTGCACGAATTTGTGCATGGGTGGGGCCCCTCGGCCTGGCCCGTGATCAAGGCCTACTGGGGAGCCGGCCAGGGAGAAGGACCTCGGGAGGTTGGCTGGCAGCCCCTTCATTGGGGCCTGTTGGGGGCGCTAGGAGGGGGGAGGAACCACGGGAGGCTGGCTGTGGGAGTGCACTGACCACCAGGGGCAGCTCCTGTGTTGAGTGTCCCCTGGTGGTCAGTGCGCATCATGGCAACTGGTGGACTGGTTGTTCCAGTCGTTCTGGTTGTTCCGGTTGTTCCAGTAGTTCTGGTCGTTCGGTCATAATGGTCGCTTAGGCTTTTATATATACAGATTTGGTTAATAAAAGAGATTTTAAAAGATTGTACATATATTTCTTCTGTATTTCCTATCTTTGTTGAGTTTACTGCTTCTGTTACCAAGTTTGTATTCTTTAATTGCTTGACAATTCTTGGTTGTCTGGCCGTCTTTAAATTTGAGGCTTCTAATTTGCCTTCCTGTTCTGTTTCTTGTTGGGGAGGGAAGTATGAATAATATTTTCTCTGATATGTCCTCCTGCTGTGCAGTAGCTACCTGGCACGACCACACCTCTCCAAGACTGTGGTTCACATCTACAGCTTTGTCCTTTCAGCATGTGTCCCTTTGCCTGTTGCATAAGTTGCTCCAAATTCAGTGTGCAGGGTTACAACCAAAGGCCCCTCACGACATCTACCATCTTGAAAAGTTCCCATATTGTTTCACCTTCACAATAACCTTCTCCAGAACTGGGTTCTGGTTTTCTCTAACCTTTTTTCTTCTTATAGATTTGATCCCATATTCTTTCCATATTTTAAGAATTCTCCAACATTTCTGTGTGCCAGTCTGCCATCTTGATCTCTGGAATATTTAAATAGATATCTTGACTTTTTTCAGTATTTGGGGGGATATGGTTTGCATGTTGAAGGATGGTGAAGAATCACACTTAGACTAGATCAAGTCCTAATTAGTGCAGAAATAGACAAGTGGAAAATATAGTAGATTTTGAAATTTATAGCCCCAATTACATTGACTTAAATGTTGTAGGTAAACGTGACTTTTTTTTTTTTTTTTACTGGAATGTACATTTCTTTGTTTTTATATACTGTATTTCACTACATAAGTTTACTATTTATCATTTTTATGCTTGTGATTTTAAAAATGAAAAAAAATTTACTTCTGTACAGTTATTTTGGACTAATATTTATTTTAGGTAACAAATCAAATGGTGACAGCATCTAAAGCCTATATTACTGATGGAGGAATTAACCATGTATGGGATCAGGAAACACCCCTTGTACTAAAGAAAATTCAGGTTTGTATATGTATTTTTATTTATTTTATTTTGTACGTATTTTTATTTTCATAAAGTAAAGCTTTCACCATTTGGCCCAATTTTGTTTACTTTATTAATGCACAAAGCATGTTAATTTTTATAAAACATTGAACAAAGTAGTCTGAGAGAGAGATAGAGAGAATCATTGATCGCTGCCTCCTGCATGCCCCCCTACTGGGGATTGAGCCTGCAACCTGGGGAATCAAACCATGATCTCCTGGTTCATAGGTCGATGCTCAACCACTGAGCCATGCGAGCCAGGCAATAATGTGAATTTGAATTTTTAATGTTAACAGCAATAGTCCCTGTTGAGTGGCTGATGTGATCAGCTCTGTGTGAGAGTAGAATTTTTGAATTTTTGACTCCTGAACAAATGTCTCACCACCCTTTCTGCCCCTTCTTTTAATTTTTCCACAGGATTGCATTTTCTTATTTAAGGAATATCAAACATCTTTTCACAAAACAAGGAAACTGATTTTAGAATCCTCAGGGGAAAAGTCTTTTGAGGTTTCAGAAATGTATATATTTGGAAAATTCGAAGCTTTCTGCAAAAGACTGGAAAAGGTAAGCATTGTGCAGCCATAGCATCCACCCCCAAACACACCTCTCTGGTTATGTGGTACTTTACGTAGCACTGTGAGAATTATTGTTCCAGATTGCTCGTCTCACTGTTGGTACCACTCATATTACTTACTGCATTTTATTATATCTTATTTTTTATTCCTGATTAGTGTCTTCTGCCAGATACACAAAAGCTATGGCAAACTTTCACTTTTCTCCAAGTCTGCCTCCACCCAGGGAGCTTGAATTCAAAATCCTCTGCTCTTCACCATTGTGTTAGGCAAGAGGACGTGTGAGATAAAATGCCTGCAATAACCTGTCAGAACCCGGTGGTCATGTCGTATCGGGGTGTGTGGGCACCTTCTCTTTCTAGGCCAGTGTACAGGGTGTATCCACAGACATGGTGTGGGTGATGTCTTTACTGGGCATACATGGGTTAGAAACTTCTGCGCCTCTGATTCATTTGCTAAGACTGGCTAGGAGGAGTGATACTGTTTTCTGGGTATATAGGCTGTCCATTCAGAGGCTTGTTGGAGTTAGCCTTTGAAAAGTCTACAAAGATATATCATTTAGGTATGATCTACTCCAGTCCCCCAGCACCTTGCCAACTTTTTAGGTCCTGGTAATATTTAGAATCCTGTTCATCGTTTGTTGGAAGTTGCTGAGGCATTACATAGGTTGAAGGGCATTTTCTGGACATGTCCAGAGCCCATTTTTCATTTGTAACCCCTGACACAGTTAAGATAGGAAAGTATGAGTGATGAAGAGAAACAAGCCCCATACATACTTCTATGGGGCTGTTTTGTTTGTTCCTTTAATAGCTTTATGGATCTACTAGAGGACCAGTGCATGAATTCCTGCACTGGGGGAGTTACTCAGCCCAGCTTGCACCCTCTCGCAGTCCAGGAGCCCTAGGAGAATGTTCGGGCCTAAGCCAGCAGTCAGACATCCATCTGGCAGTCTGGGGTTCTCAAAGTCTGGGACGCCTTGCTCCTTTACCACCCACCTGCAGTGGAGGAGGGAGAAGCTCCTACCACCGCCACTGCGCTCGCCAGCCATGAGCCCAGCTTCTGGCTGAGTGTTGCTCCCCCTGTGGGAGCACACTGACCACCAGGGGACAGCTCCTGCGTTGGTCAGTGCGCGTCATAGCGACTGGTTGTTCTGCTGGTCATTCCACCGTTTGGTCAATTTGCATATTAGGGTTTTACTATATAGGATAATTCATACACCATACAATTCACCCATTAAGGTGTTTAAGTCAGCATTTTCTCATACATTCACAATTATGCAACCATTTCTACAATCTAATTTTAGAACATTTTCATTCCCACTGAAAAAATCCCATCAGCAGCCACACTCCTTTCCCCCTTCCACCATTAATATTTCTGTTTCTATAGATTTACCTGTTCTTCTGATGTGTTCTTTTGTGACTGACTTCTTTCATTTAGCATAACGTTTCAAGGTTCATCTGTTTTAGCATTCCTTTTTATTGCTGAATAATATCCCATGTATGGATATACCACATTCTATTTATCTATTCATTAGTTGATGGATATTTAGGTTGTTTCCACTTTTTGGCTATTATGAACAGTGCTGCTATGAACATTTGTGTACATATTTTTGTATGGACTTATGTTGTTATTCCTCTGGAATATATGCATAGGAATGGAATTGCTGTGTCATGTGGCATTGCCATGTTTAACTTTCTGAGGAGCTGCCAACTTGTTCTTCAAGCAAGCTGCATCATTTCACATTTTCATAAGCAACTTAAGGGAGTTCCAATTTCTCCACATCCTTGTTAGCTCTTGTTATTATCTGTCATTTTAAATTTAGCCATCCTATTGGGTGTGAAGTGGTGTCTTCTTGTGGCTTTCATTTGCATTTCTCTGATGACTAATGATGTTGAACATAATTTCAAGTGCTCAATGTTCATTTGTAGTTCTTTTTTGGAGAAATTTCTATTCAATTTTTTTACACATTTTATAATTAATTATTTTTGTATTTTTATTGTTGAGTTACAAGAGTTCTGGGTATAAGTCTCTTATATATGATTTGCCAATATCTTCTCCCATCCTGTGGATTGTCATTTCAGTTTCTTCTTTTTCTTATTTAATCCTCACCTGAAGATATGTTTTAAGTTTGTATTGATTTTAGAGTTTAGTTTTGTTTTCTTCTCACCCTGGACATTTGTGGGAGAGAAGAGAAGAAGTGGGAAGCTGGTATTGCTCAGGGGAGAGTTAAGGAACTAGAGGTAGAGGTGGGTAGAGTCTTTACTCCTGGTGACACTGAGATGAGGGAATCATAGCAAGTTGAGAACTAGAGAGGATGCCAAGATTGGTGAGCAGAGGAGGAATTATAAATTGGCTTTCAATACTGAGGGGTCAAAACTTGATAAAGAGAAAGCTGGTAAAAAAGCCAAGGTCAGAACAAACGAGCAGGAGGAGGGTCATGTTGGCTGACCATGACTGGCTTTTATATTGTTGCTGTGTGTATGGGGTGGGGGGGCCCACTGGCTAAGTTGGGACCGACTGCTGTCCCTGTCTCTTGACCACCCATTATCCACAGATGGACAAAACAGAGGACATGTTCATGACAGGGATTTTGTCCCTGTCTCTGGCCATGGGGGTCAGGTGGTAAGGTAAGGGATAAAGATCAGAGTCTTAGGATAGAATAACAGAGCAAGTGGGTAGTTTCGTTCTCCAATTTGCCTTTTAAAGTTTTTTTTTTCCTTTAGTTTTTTGTTAAGGTGAGTGGAGGGTATGTATTAGTAGGAAGCCCAACTATTTCTCATTTTATATAGGGTGTACATAGCGTGCTGTGAATTCCAGGTAGTCCATGTGTACTCCAGGCTTGGCCTGGCTTCTAGGGTGGCAGTCGTTTTGGAAATGTACAGAAACAGTGACCCAAGAGTGACAGTTGTTCAGGAAGTGGTCCCTTTGGATTGGCATGCGCAGGGACTTTGACTTCTGGTTCTGTGTTGTCTCCACCGTGTGTAGTCTGTGGAGGACTCTCCTGAGAACAGGTTTGGTTTCTGTCTGGGCGTTGGACAAAGGGAAGCTTTGCTCAAGGGCCAAACAGGAAGCAAACCTGGAGAACTTTGAGCATTGTTCTCCAAAGCAGGAATCAGAACAGGGAATCACGAATGAAGATTAAGGAACTGAGTAGCCTGTGAACGTGAAAGGTGTTTTTTTTTTTTTTTTTTTTCGGTGAAGTAAGTGGTGTTGGTACATTGAGATGGAGGCAGCCATTTCTGCAATAAAGTCCATTTTGACGATCTCCTGGGGCTCTTCTGGGGTCAGAAGTGACTACAGTCATTCTTCAGTCTTCTTGGGCCTTCCCTCTACCTGAATGCAGGGGAAAGGAAAACAGATGCGGATTTCTGCTGGTGCTACATGTCAGAACTACATGTCAGAACTACAGTGAGGGCAGGGGCAAGAAGAATGGTACAGCTTCTGAATCCAGTGAAATAATTTTCAGAAAATTCTCAAGAATAAAAGAATGAAATTATTTAGACATCTGCAAGGGCTTTTACTGAAATTTATTTCCCCCTCCTTTTGAAATATAATACTAGTATGATCAAATTCCAAGATATGCTCGAACATCATCGATTTAAATAGTTGAAGAATAGTACTGATTAGTGACAGGGATTTACCATCTATTTTATCTACTCTGGTTGGTTTTAGCTAAATGATCCTAGGGCCTGTTTCTTGGTCTGCTTCTTAATCAATGATTCCTTAAGAGTTTACTCCAGGGAAAGGTGCTACTATCCCATTTTATTTATTTTTTAAATATATTTTATTGATTTTTTACAGAGAGGAAGGGAGAGAGATAGTTAGAATCATCGATGAGAGAGAAACATCGATCAGCCGCCTCCTGCACATCTCCTACTGGGGATGTGCCTGCAACCAAGGTACATGCCCTTGACCGGAATCGAACCTGGGACCTTTCAGTCCGCAGGCCGACGCTCTATCCACTGAGCCAAACCGGTTTCAGCAACTATCCCATTTTAAAAATAAAATAACACTTCTCTTTTTAAGATTACAGAAATGATAACTATTGTGCAAACATTCTCAGCCTTGAGTCATTCTACCATAGAAGGAATAGATATAATGGCAATAAAATTCAAAAATATATATCACGGGGTTAAGAAAAAGCAATACGACATTCTGGATCCAAGAAGGACAGAGTTTGACACAGATTTCTTAGACTTCATGTCAAAAATAAGTGCTTTAGAGGTAAGTAATTATACATACTTTTACTTGTAATTAATAATATTGGAATTTATATATCTACTATTTGTTATAAGTTACTCTTGCAAATGGATAAAAATATTTGCTAGTGTGATTAATTTCTTAACTAGTCCACAAAATATTTTCTGCCTTTTTTAAAGTGAAAAAAGGGGTGTAATCAATAAAAGATGTCAGTCAACAACCAACCAGAAGCCCCAAAGACTACTATAATTGGGGGTCATTTTTAGTTTACATTAAAATTTGTTTTCGATTTTTGTTGTGTCAAGAAGCCAATGTCATTTTTTAGTCCGAGGAAAAGTTCGTCATTTTTGCTCTTTGTTTTAGTGAGAAAAGATGTGAGGACGGATTAGGAAGGTGCCTCACTCTCCCCTTGGCCTTGCACTTTATGGCCACATTCTCTCTGCATCCTAGAGGCCAGCTCTGAGAGGCCTTTGTCCTGTTTGTCATAGCGGCTGGGGCACCAGACGGATGAAGGGTCGTTAAAAATAATGTCTGGTACCATATTTCTCTCTTACCTTTGGGCTTACATGGCTTTAGTTACTCTCATACTAACTGAGGTTAACCCCATGGAAAGGCCCTCTGCTTGCTACCCAATGTCTGGGAGACACAGGGAGGGACAAGAATACACTCTGTCCACTTCCCAAGTCTGCAATTCTTGGCATGAAGGTGAGAAAAAATATATTTTCTTATTAAATATTCTTTTAAAAAACTATATTATATGTAATCTGGGCAATATAAAAAGATAGATCCTAAAATTCTAGCAGCAGTTTTTCTTTTTGGCACAGACTTCCTTTCAGTTTTTGAAAGTGAGACTCTGATGTTATAATATATTAGAGTTATTTTAGTGTTTGGCTAGTCAGGCAGGGTGGGATTTTTGTCTAAAATGCTTTGCGAGTTATATCTTCATGGCAATGGGAATTTGGACTTTTTAAAAAAACTTATTGCCTAAATCATTTTTATGATTCTTTAATAAAGATTATATGTTGTAAAGGCTTTCCTATGTGGTCTTAGATATAAATTTTAGCTCCCAGTATATTTAGAGGCCATATGAACTTTTTAATATTTTAGAAAGGTGTCAGTGTTTTAACTTACCTTCCTTTCCCAATGTTTGATTAACACCGTGTTTTAGGTTAGTAGACCATCTATAATAATAAAAGTGTAATATGCTAATTAGACTGGATGTCCTTCCGGATGACCTTCTGGACAAAGCTGGGGCTGTGAGGGAAGCCCGGGTCCTGGGTGCCAGAGGGAAACTGGTGTCAGCAGCTGGGGGAAGGAAGGCCTACTCTTGCATGATTTTTATGCATCGGGCCTCTAGTAACAATATAATCTGAAAGTGAAAGTAATTTAGAAAGAGTGTTTCAGTTCCGTTGGTACCAGGAGTTTGGGATGGTGTGAATTTCAGAAGATATTTTCTTCTTGTTTCTCCTTGGCATGGCAAAGAGGTTTCTGGGAGCAGTGATGTTGGACAGTGACACCTGTTGATTCTGGGTGTCTATAGTGTCATCACATTGCTCTACCATATGCTTAGAAATTATAACATCCCAAAGAAATATGCTTGGTAAGGGACACTCACTCCTTTCAAAAATTCTCTAGGTCAGTAATTCCCCAAAACAACCACATATGTAATTTATAATTTTTCTAGTAGCCAAAAGAATAATAGTTAAAAGAAGCAGGTAAAATTACTTTAATAAGATATTTTGCCTGGCTGGTGGTTGAGTGTCAGCCTATGAACAAGGAGGTCATGATTCAATCCTTGGTCAGGGCACATGCTGGGTTGTGAGCTCAAGCAGGAGGCAGCCAATTGTTGATTCTCTCTCATCATTGATGTTTCTATGTCTCTCTCCCTCTCCCTTCTTCTCTGAAATCAATAAAAATATATTTAAAAAAATAATATATTTTATTCAACCCAACATATTAAAAATATTAACATTTTGACTTATCATCAATATAAGAATCATTGAGATATTATGCATTCTTTTTTTGTACTAAGTCTCTGAAACCTAGTGCATATTTTATACTTACAGCGTATCTCACTGCTAAGCAGTGAGTGCCAGTGGCCATCGCACTGGGCAGTGTATGTAGTTTTAGATGCTTAGATGGTAGGTGTTGAAGGCTATATTGATTCTGTAGGAAAATCATTAAATGTTGTTAAACAAAACTAATCTCTTAATGCCAAGATCATTAAATATCAACATTTTATTTTAGGTACAAATACAGGCCTTTATGAACAGTACTTTTGGAAAAATCTTATCTTCTCAGCAGGCTCTTCAGCTGCTTCAAAGGTATTTATATCCATTAAGCAGTATAATTTCTAGTTGGCATAACTTTATATCTGAAAATACAATTTCAAATAAGATGTTCTTGGAAATCTCTTCTAGGTAAACTTTTAAAAAAGATTTTAAATTTATCTTTATTGTTGAAAGTATTACAGATGTCCCTATTCCCCGCTAAGGATTCCCTCCTCCCCACTCCCATCCCCACCCTCCCCGGGCCTTAATTGTACTATAGTCTGTGTCCATGGGTTATGCATATAAGTTCTTTGGTTAATCTCTTTCCACTCACACCCCCCTTCCCTCTGAGAATCGTCAGTCTGTTACATGCTTCCATTCAAGATTCTTTCTTTGTCTTTAAGGCAGATTCTTTTGTTCATTAGATTTCACATAGAAGTGAGATCACGTGATATTTGTCTTCCTCTGACTGGCTTGTTTCACTTACATAATACTCTCTAGGCCCCTCCATTTCCTAACCTCCAAAGGTTAAGAGATGCTACTTTTCACAGCTGCATAGGGTTCCACTGTGTCATGTACCACAGCTCTTTTATCCACTCATCTACCTTTGGACTCTTGGGCTGTTTCCACATCTTTAAAAACCAAAACAAACTGAGTGAGGCTTTCTCTCCGACCGGCTCTGGTCTCCCTGGTGGCCAGAAGCTCTGCTGCCTGTCACAGCTGGATGTTATGTGGGTCACTGTTCCCAGCTCGGTTACTCTGGGCTGCAGAGTCCAGCCTGTGTTCCAGGCCTTGATCTTCTCGGGGAAAAGCCCTCCTGTAGCCAGGGATCCCTCTGCACTCTGGGCCTGCGCCCGAGGACGCGGGTCAGCCCCTTCCTGTCAGTCTCCAGGTGTTTGCTGTGTCTCCTTCTCAGCTGGACCTTAGTTGGTCATTACGGGTGAATGTTCCCCAATTTAGTTTTATTTCCAGTCTGACCCTGGGATGAGGTGCAAGATTTGGCCACCATCTTCTCTCTCTTCTTCTAGGTAAACTTTTGAACTCATAAACATTGCTCTTTCAGTTACCATTTAATAGAATGGTAAAAATTTGAAATATATTTTTCACTGAATTTTTTTGTAGCAGACAGTCTTTCAATAAGAAAATGAAATATTTTGCGTCTTTCCCCCAGCTATATAATATATTTGAGGTTGGTTTCATAGGTGTTATTGGAAAGGGAACAATAATGTTTAATTCTGCATGCTGAAAAGATTTTGTTTGGACTTTTAGAAAAAAGTGCAATTAAGAGTAGCAGATCTCCAAACTCCCATTTTCCCTCCCGAGTGCCCCTGCCGCTCCTGCCCCTCTGTTCCTGGCAACTGTGACCTCCAAAAGGGCAGGAAAGCCTGGACGAGAGGGACGAGCTGGACTCGGGGCTCTTTGCTTCCAGCTCGGAAAGGGCTCATGACCATGTTAGGGACCCTTTGGGAACCTTCTCATGACAGCCCGTGGTTCTGGGCTTGGGCCCAGCTTTGCTGTAGTTCCGCGTCTCTCTAACTATGGATAATATCAGTGAGACCTTACCTTATGAGACCATCATAAGAGTCAAAACAGATAAAGTGGTTTTAACGCGTGACAGATGGCAGGTTCTACTTTCTTAGTGATTTCTCTCTGTCTCTTTCCTTCTGTCTTTGCCCTACCCCCGCTGACCTATAATATACTGGTGTTAATTCACTTTATTATCAGAACTTTCTGGTTCTAGCCCTTCCTGTGGATCACTGGGTCTCTAAGTGAAAGTGATATTTGGCTGACAAAATCATTATTATAATATTATTATTCTGGCTATCTGGAATCATGTGACATCAATATTGGCAGAGGGATAGTCAGTGTGCTCCCCTTCATCTTTATGAAGCCCCCCTCCCCCACTCACCTTTTCAATCTCAGTTTAATGTCACTTCCTCAGGGAAGTTTTTCTTGACTTCCCAGACTTGGCTGGGCTCCCTGTTAATATGCATTCCTGGCACCCTGGTAAATTAAATAATTATTTATGTAACTCTTCACCGATAGCTCCCTTTTCCATAAGATAACAGACTGCAAGAAGTCTGGAACCATACTTGTCTTGTTTCCACTGTATCCTAGCACATGTAGGAGGCCTGATGTGAATATTTGTCAAATGAGTAAAGGAATGGATTTTTAGGACTGCAGCAATTCTCAAGTATTTTTCCCATTTACTTCTTAATTCTTCACCTTCAATTACTCTTAGATTCCAGAAGCTGAACATTCCCTGTCTTAAATTAGAAATAAATCACACAATAGAGCGTATCCTTCAATGTTACGTGGCTGAACTCGAAGCTATTAAGAAGGCAAGTATCGTGTTTATAATAAAGACAGGCACTTTAGTACAAAAGAAAAAGCATTCTGAAAGTATTTGTCGTGGTTATATTGTGCTAAGCAACTCGGGAGCAGTCCTGTCACTGCGAAATCCCTCGGATGTCCCTTCTCAGTGCCGGAAGGGCTGACCGGAGATGTCACTGGGAGGCCAGGCTTACATCCTGTGCTCTTAAGAACTGCCTTTGCGTGACAGCATTCATGCGTGCATCAGAAAGCCCATTAAGCCCATAGAAGTACGGGCTCTGGAGACTATTATGACAGGTATAATGTAGTGATGTGCTCCCTCTTTTGAATACTTCTTTAAAAATGGAGATAAAAGGCAGAAAAAAATATATACATGTAATGGGAAAGAAGGGTTAGAGATAATTAAGTGTCATATATTTTAAACATCATAGTTCCTGAATCTCAGGTTATTATCTCTGAAGGGCGTTTCTATATTTTTAACGACTACCTCCTTGGTATAAAACATGGGAATAATGACAAAGCATCAATACAAGTATAGTTTTATATATATTTTTTGCCTTTTTCATCGTATTGAATTTCAAACATTAATACCAGCTCTTTCATTACAGCTTTATCATTCTCAAAAAGATGACCCCCCTCTGGCTCGCAACATGCCCCCAATAGCAGGAAAAATACTTTGGGTGAGGCAGCTCTACCGCCGGATAAGCGAGCCCATCAACTATTTCTTTGTAAGCCAATGCTGACATTTACAGTATGTGGACTGGGGTTTTGAATACAAGAAATATATTTGATCTCATCGTATTTATGTCCAAGAAAGTAGTTAGAGCTCATTATTTTACTGGTGAAGAAAATTTAGTGTATAAATATGCTTGTGAGACATTAAGCCAATTGTTTCATGTGTGGTAGATAAGCCCGTTTCATTACAGTTATCTCTAAGAGGGTAAATCTTAAACTTTGTGACTTTTGATAAAACAGGACACTTTATAAAGGCTTTAAAAATTGTTTTGAAAACAAAAAACAGGCCAAGTGCTGAGGTTGCTTCTGTATATTAGCAAAGGGGAGGCTAGGTGCAGTCTCTTCCTGTATGAGAAACAGACCTAGAGCAGGGAACCATGAAGGACATTCATTCTCTGTGTCCTTAAGAGTGTTCGATTTCTGAAAAACACCAGGATCCTCTTAGGCCCTGTTGGAATTCTGAAATTGCCAGTTTGTCTTCTCTTTGTTTTGTTTGTGGGGTTTTTTTGTGGTTTTTTTTTTTTTTTTTGCTTTGTTTTTTAAAGAGCCAGAGCTACAGAGTGGAGGTGGTTGGCTTAGTTTTGTGTCTAGTGCCTAAATTCAGAACAAAATGCTACCAAAATACAGTCTTGAGAGTAACATCATAATTCAAACGTTATTAAATATTGAGCCTTTGTTGTTTGTGTTTGGCTACTATCACTTATTTAACTGTTCTCAATATTGAAAAACATTGAAACGCTGGGCTTACACAGGGGCCAGGATGGAACTCCATTGCTGATTGACTGTTTTTGACATATATGGATCAAAACATAAAACTTGCAGTAATTTGCATAGAGAAATTTGGTTGTGTTCTTGGATATTGGGTTACTGTTTTTTGGTGCTGGAACTTAGGACTTCGTCCTGATATCCACACCTCAAGGGAGATCCGTCCATCGCATCTCGTCCAGAAAAGTGGGAGGGAGGCAGCCGATCAATGGTGCTCTCTCGTCATTGATGTTTCTGTCTCTCGGTGCCGGGGGCTGGCTGCAGGGCTAGCCCTTTCTTTTTAAACCCTTTGTTTCCTTCTCCAGTTTCCCCTTCTCCACAATGTCCCTACTTCCATGGCTAGCTTGTGCAGCCTTCCTCATCCCTGTTTTACTCTGAGGTAAAATCGGAATGGGTAGCACAATGATTTGATGCCCTTTTAAAGACAAACAGCTTTTTATGATTTGCATGAAACGAGCAACAGTCTTTTAACATAAAGCTTTCTCTTTCCCATAAAAAAAAAATAGAAAAACTCGGACATTTTGTCAAGTTCGGAAGGTAAGGCTGTCATTCGTCAGTATAACAAGATTTCCTATGTGCTGGTGGAGTTTGAGGTGGTCTACCACACGGCCTGGACCAGAGAGATCTCGCAGATACAGTACGGTGGGTGCGCGGCTCCGCTCCCCAGGGGTGTGAGGGGACTTTGGATGAGTTCATGGTTCTGGGGAAGTTTTACATCTCTTCTAATGTAGTCTTATGATGGTTGCATTGAGATTTGGGGGTGATACAATTATTTATATCTTTATAGTTATTAATACTCTGATCTTTATGAGCAATAATCGTCATGACCTTAAAGTTGATTTGCTTAGATTAGGACTTCCTCCTAAAAAAAAGTATTCAAAAGTAAATATCAAGACTCTTTATAGATATTTTTCCATGGATTTAGGAAAGTTTTCATATTTAGTTTTATCATGACATAGATTCAAATCTCAGTCCCAATCAGTGGAGAATTGCAGCTTCCCTCCCTCTCTCCCTCCTTCCTTCTCACCCTTCCCTTCCTCACTCCTCTCTTGTTCCCTCCCTTCCTTCCTTTCTTTTTCTATAACTGAATTTAACTTCAATTTTGAGCTCCAGTAAATTAAGAGTATTAGGCCTGCCTGGCCGGTGTTGCTCAGTGGTTGAGCATCGACCTATGAACCTAGGAGGTCACGGTTCAATTCCCCGTTAGGGTGCATGCCCGGGTCACAGGCTTGATCCTTAGTAAGGCATGTCAGGAGGCAGCCAATCAATGATTCTATCTCATCATTGATGTTTCTATCTCTCCCTCACCCTGCCTCTCTGAAATCATTAAAAAAATATATTAAAAAAAAAAAAAAGAATACTAGGGCTGGTCCAAGTACCTCTGAGAGTCCAAGTATCCTCAGGCACCGGGCAGAGTTAAGTGTGAGGCAGAGGATGGTGATTCTCAGCGAGCACCCACCCACGCTGGCATCATCTGGGACAGGGGTCCTCAAACTACGGCCCGCGGGCCACATGCAAATACAAATACTGTATTTGTTCCTGTTTTGTTTTTTTACTTCAAAATAAGATATGTGCAGTGTGCATAGGAATTTGTTCATAGTTTTTTTTTAAACTATAGTTCGGCCCTCCAATGGTCTGAGGGACAGTGAACTGGCCCCCTGTTTAAAAAGTTTGAGGAGCCCTGATCTGGGGTGTTGTTATTATTGTGTGGGCTCAGCTGTTGACCATGCTTTGTCCCACCTTAACCTTAAGCTCTTATCTGTAACCTGGTGGAACCCTGGCCGTGTCCCCTGGTAGGAAGCTTTCTCCCTCCCACCCTGGGATCTCCGCTTCAGCAGAGCACAGAATTGCAGGTACAGGGAGCACAACTTCAGGGGGCGGGTCACCAGGAGTGAGAGTGAGAGGACCACTCCTACTTCTGTCTCTTGGTTCCAGATCCATTTACTTGAGCAGTTGGGGACACAGCATATATGCGGGTACTTGATTCAGTGCACACCGGCATCCTGGAAGACGGGGCCCCAACCCCGCAGGGTGTCTTCCCTAACTGGCACCTTAACCAAACCTTTAATAGGCCTTCTGTCAGGCCATATGCGAATGGCGGGCGAATGGATCCCAATGAAAGCCTGCTAATGGACCAACACGAAAGCTTACACTTCACACTATGGAAAAGGGCAAAAGAGAATTTTTAACAACTGAAACACGGAGCATGTACTAGTTAGCTTCTGCAATACGATGCACTTCCCTACTTTTTGTTTTGTCCTGCTGGTCTTTCCTCTCATCTGCACATGTTCTAAATCAAGTTCAATAGTCACCTGTTCCATCCAGCCCTTCCTCATTCTTCCCAGCGGAAAGTAATGTCCTCCTCTCGAGCCCTCCATGCACTGTCTGCAATTCTTTCCCAGAACACTTACTGCTTTACAGACCTATCTTATCTCCCCTACACATTCCAAGGAAACTCTATCTGTTTCATCTTTGTCTCCTTTAAATAACAGTCATAGCTAACATCTATACAGTGCTGACCATGTGCCAGGCTTTGTCTAAGTACTTTACATATACAGCTAACTGCCTTTAATCCTCATGGCAACCCTTTGAGGAACTATTATTGCCCTCATCTGACAGACGAGGAAACCCGGGCACTGAGAAACCGTTAACTGACTTCCCCAAGATCACACAGCTGGGAAGTGGCAGGGCCAGGATTCAAATCTGCCTTTCATGTGCACACAGGCTACTGGGCAGGAATCGCTCTGAAAGGCTTCTTGTTGATACAGCGGTGTGACGATATTTAACTGTACAGGCACTTGGGGTAATAATTGGAGACCTAGTATCAACCCCGGTAATGTTTCTCTACTGATGACCCACCTGGAAGGAATGTTCACTCAGCCCTGGGGAGGGCTTCCAGGCTGTCATTGTTAGTGGTCTTGCTGCCCATTCTGTCCTGTCACAGAAACTCAGTACAGCCCTAAGGAAGACAGATTTTATCAAATGAATGTCCAAGGGTTAATTTAGACTTTAACTTGGGAAGATAAATGATTTCTAGTTCAATTTTTAAAAGATTTCAAATAAATTGGGTAAAATTTTTAGTTGAAATCTCCATGAAACTAGGATCATTAAAACTAATTTTATAGGATGAGTAAAACTCCAGTAACTTCAAAGAGATATAAAGACCCTTCTATTTAAGTAGATATTTGATGCAGCCACATATGGTACAGTAATATGAAGCTTGGAAGATACAGTGGGCATCCTCAAGTTAGTAGTGTTTGTTAATATAAGATATATTCAAGCTCATACATACTTATCTACAGGTGTGTGATTATTTTTTATCATCCTATATAATAAAAGCCTGTTGTGCTAAGTGTCTGGTTATCCGGTCGTCTGTTCAGTCAAAGCGTAATATGCTAATGATATACTAAGGCCGCTCAACTGCTTACTATGACGTCCACTGACCACCAGGGGACAGTCAACCAGTTGACCAGTTGCTATGATGTGCACTGACCACCAGGGGCAGATGCTTCAACCAGTAATTTATTTTGCTGCTGGGGTCTGGCTGATTGGGACTGAGCGAGATGGGCCGGACATGCCCTAGAGCCAGGGGTGGGCAAACTTTTTGACTCGAGGGTCACAATGGGTTCTTAAACTGGACTCAGAAGAAAGAGCAGTGGCCGTGTTTCCCGATGTTGCCATGTTAACACTGCTGCTAGTGAAGGAACAGAGGGGAGAGCAAGAGAACCCTCCGCTCTTTCGGCTCCGCAGGCCGGATAGAACAGCTGAATGGGCCGATCTGGCCCGCGGGCCGTAGTTTGCCCACGGCTGCCTAGAGCCCTCCCACAGTTCCTCCCTGGCTGGCCAACCTCCCATGTTCCTCCCCGGCCCTGATAGTGCACCGGTGGGGTCCCTCGGCCTGGTCTGTGCCCTCTTGCAATCCAGGAACCCTCAGGGGATGCCAGTTTCGGCCTGATCCCGCAGGCCAGGCCAAGGGACCCCCCTGGTGCACGAATTCATGCACTGGGCCTCTAATGCTATAATAACAAATAATCTAAAGCTCCTCAGCATGAACCTAGGGATTCATAATTAAAAGCATATCAGAAAATGCCTATTTATATTAATAATGTTCAATAGTAGTTCAGATGTAGTGTAAGAAAATCTCCCTCTGTATTTATTCTAGGAGTTCACAGTGCAATGGTGTTTAATAAATATTTCTTACTGATATTGATCCTAGTTGTCAGAAATTCAGGATGGAGATTTCATGCAGATAAACCTCCTTAAAGAAGCCAGTTTGGGGTTAGGCATGGAAAAAGGTTTGGGAAATCTGTGAGGCGTGTCATATTTTCATAGTTGTGCACATCTTCCAGTTCTCTCCTAGGGGTTCAATCACCATCTGTGAAAATAATCTAACATGGTATTATAGCTTTCTTAGGCCCACCCTGAAAAGTTTTGCAGCTCATAGTACAAGGGCTAGCCATTCTTGGCCCAGTTTCCTCTCTTGATCTGATTTTATGGCCTTATAGACACTCTGCACTTATTTATCTATGTCTTGAGCACCTACTGTGTGTCAGAAACTGGGATATTCAATGCTATTGTTCTGTCCTTAAGAAGTCAGCAGTCCAGTCTGGCCCCCATGGCTCAGTGGTTGAGTGTCATCCTATGAACCAGGAGGTCAGGGTTTGATTCCCGGTCAGGGCACATGCCCGGGTTGTGGGCTCGATCCCCAGTGGAGGGCCTGCAGGAAGCAGTTGATCAATGATTCTCTCTCATCACTGATGTTTCTCTCTCTCTCTCCCTTCCTCTTTGAAATCAATAATTATATATATTTATGTATATATACACACACATACACACACACACACACACATACATACACACACTAGAGGCCCGGTGCATGGATTTGTGCACTGGTGGGGTCCCTCAGCTTGGCTTGTGGGGATTGGGCCAAAACCAGATCTCTGACATCCCCCAAGGGGTCCCAGATTGTGAGAGGGTGCAGGCCAGGCCAAGGGACCCCACCAGTGCACGACTGGGGCCAGGGAGGGACCTCAGGAGGGCTTGGGGCATGTCTAGCCCATCTCACCCAGTCCCGATTGGCCGGACCCCAGCAGCAAGCTAACCTACTGGTCTGAGCATCTGCCCACTGGTGGTCAGTGTGTGTCATAGCGACTGGTCAAATGGTCGAACAAACGGTTGGACACTTAGGATATTAGGCTTTTATTATATGGGATTTTTTTAAAAAAAGTCAATAGTCCAGTGGGGAAGATAGGCATGTGACATAGGGCTGGAAGAAGAAGTAAATCCAAAATATCTAAAGTAAAAAAATCGTTTATTTGTAGCTTTACAAGCCACACTTTTTGTGCGACATCCAGAATCAGGGAAGTTGATGGTTAATTTTGATCCCAAAATTCTGGAAGTTGTTCGGGAAACTAAATGCATGATAAAAATGAAGCTGGAGGTACCAGATCAGGCAAAGAGAATGCTAAAACTGGAGAGTAAGTTGAAAGGAGATAAATTGCATTTGCAGGTAAGATAAATTATATTTTCTAATTAGTTTTGAAGTGTTTTTTGGCGGGGGAGGAATATAGTATTGCAGTACTATATAGTACTGATATGGCTTTGAGGGGGAAATCTGTTACTATGTTGATTCTTTTTATTTTTCAGCTTTACTGAGGTGTAATTGACAAAAATTGTAAGATATTTAGTGTACAATGTGATGGTTTGATATACATATGCATTGTGAAAAGATCCCTCCCATTTAGTTAATTAACACATTCAGCACCTTACATATATACATATGTATATGGGTTTGGTTTTTTTATGTGAGAACATTTAAGTTCTACTCTCTAAGCAGATTTCAGTTATACAACACAGAGTTATCAACTATAGTTGCAGTGTTAGATAGTCGCTCCCCAGACCTTATTTATCTTATAACTGAAACTTTGTACCCTTTCAACCAACCTTTCTCCACTTCCCCCTCCCCCCAGGCCCTGGCAACGACTTTTCTACTCTCCATTTTTGTGAGTTTTTTTTTTTTTTAATTCCACATATAAGTGATACCATACCGAATTTGTCTTTCTGTGTCTGACTTATTTCACTCAGCATCAGGCCTCAAGGTCCATCCATATTGTCGCCAGCGGCAGGGTATCCTCCTTATTTCCATACCTTAGCTACTGTGACTAATGCTGCAGTTAACATTTCATTTCCACAGAAGTGGATTGCTGGATCATATGGCATTTTTAATTTTTCAGCAACTTCCACACTGTTTTCCATAGTGACTACACTAATTTACATTCCCAGCAACAATGCATGAGGGTTCCCTTTTCTCCACATTCACCCCAACACTCGTTCTTTCTTTATTTTTTCTTTCTTAAATTTAAATTCTTTATTGTTGAAAGTATTACATATGTCTCCTTTTTCCCCCATTGACCTCTCCCCGGCTGTCCCCCCCCCCCCCCAGCACATGCCCTCACCCCACAACTGTCTGTGTCCATGGGCCATGCCCATATGCATGCATACAAGTCCTTTGGTTGTTCTTAACCCCCCTCCTCCTCTGCCTTCCCTCTGAGGTTGGATGGTCTGTTTGATGCTTCTCTGTCTCTGGATCTATTTTTGTTCATCAGTTTCTATTGTTCATTATATTCGACAAGTGAGTGAGATCATGTGATATTTATCTTTCTTCGACTGGCTTATTTCACTTAGCATAATGCTCTCCAGGTCCATCCATGCTGTTGCAAATGGTAAGAGTTCCTTCTTTTCTACAGCAGCGTAGTATTCCATTGTGTAGATGTTCCACTGTTTTTTCATCTACTCATCTGCTGATGGGCACTTAGGCTGTTTCCAAATCTTATCTATTATAAATTGTGCTGCTATGAACATAGGGGTGCATATATCCTTTCTGATTGGTGTTTCTGATTTCTTGGGAAATATTCCAGGAAGTGGGTTTACTGGGTCAAATGGGAGTTCCATTTTTAATTTTTTGAGGAAACTCCATACTGTTCTCCACAGTGGCTGTACCAGTCTGCATTCCTACCAGCAGTGCACGAGGGTTCCTTTTTCTCCACATCTTCACCAGCACTTGATTTCAGAAAGGAAGGGAGAGGGGAGAGAGAGAGAGAAACATCAATGATGAGAGAGAATCATGGATTGGTTGCCCACTGCCTCCTGTGAGCCCCCTACTGAGGATGGAGCCCACAGCCTGGGCATGTGCCCTTGACCAGAATTGAACCAGGACCCTTCAGTCCACAGACGGATGCTCTAGCTACTGAGCAAAACCTGCCAGGGCAGTATTTCATCTTTTAAAAATTCTTGAGGCACATCCGTTGAAAGTTGCTGCTCCAGGGGGGATACCTAGGAGTGAAATTGCTGGGTTTCAGTAACTTGGTAACTCATGTTTAATCTTTTGAATAACTGACACACTTTTTCAAAGAGGCTGCATTATTGTATTTCCACAAGTACTGTGAGAGGGTTTCAATTTCTCCAT
Source organism: Myotis nattereri (assembly GCF_964212035.1). NCBI lineage: Eukaryota > Metazoa > Chordata > Mammalia > Chiroptera > Vespertilionidae > Myotis > Myotis nattereri. The sequence goes on from NC_138081.1 coordinate 11,486,564, forward strand.
GTCTTTGCCAACAACTGTTACTATCTGTCCTTTTCATTTGAACATCATTTGGATGTAAAGCAGTGTGTTAGTGTGGTTTTGATTTGCATTTCTCTCATAACTAGTGATGAGCATCTTTTTGTGTGCACATTGTCCATTTCTAGATCTTTGAAGGAATATCTATTCAAATCCTTTGCTCATATTTTAATTGAGTTATCTACCTTTCTGTTACTGAGATGTAAGTATCCTTCACATAGCCTAGGTACAAATAGCTTATCAGATACAGGATTTGAAAATATTTTATCCTATCCTGAGGGTTGTCCTTTCATTTTCTTGATAGTCCCTTTGAAACACATTTTTAATTTTGGTGAAGATCAGGTCATTACTTTTTCTATTGTCTCTTGTGATTTTAGTGTTATAGCTAAGAAATCTTTGCCTAATCCAAGGTCATGAAGATTTATAACTATGCTTTCTTTTAAGAGTTTAATAATTTTAGCTTTTGCCAAAATAGTATTTAATTGCTATATATCTTTTTTAAAAAAAGCCCTCAAAGGAGCATTGGCATTATGTAAACTTTAGCTTCAGCATCAGAAGCCCTAGGCTTTTGTATCGGCTAGTTGTGCCTTTGGAGAATTGAGTGTCAAAGTGCTGTTCTAAATTGAGGTTCATATCACTCGCATTGCATCTTTTAGGTTTCAGTTAGTATTGAATGATACTTCGAAAGTCAAAGTCCTTTGCCAAGTGTCAAGTATACATAAAAGTTCAACTGCAAGTAAAAAAAAAAAAATAAAGCAGGAAAGAAATGAATAACTTTGAAACTATCAAGTACACATTGAAACAATTTAATATTATTACTTTGGGGGAGGATTAACTTAAATCCACGTCTCCCATCACACAGTGCAGTAAATTACAAAACAGTCAAAAATCGATTGTTGTGATGGCTCATCTCTGAAAAGATATATAAAAGAAAATAAAAAGCTTATTAATTCTGATTGTAGGACATTGATTTTGATTCAAGAAAACAAGTGTGGCATCAGTGATCTCTATGCTTTAATATGTCAGAGGACAAGGAAAAAAAGGGGGGAAATGTGTAACGGCAGACATCATGAGAAGATAATTATCCAAGCTTTTTAAAATAGCATAAATCTAGAAAGACAATTAAATCCTAAACATGAAAAATGCAAACCCATTGACTCACTGTTTACAGGGGATGCTCGGGTAATTTACAGGTGGGGGGAAAGCACATTAGCTAGTATAACTTTAAATGAGCACCCTCCATCTTGGCAGGGTTCGAGGACACAGGTATCATGAAACCTTCTTGGTCTGAATCAAAATATGACTATTGTTGTAAAATCAGTTAAAGTAAGACGTGCATTTGGACTTTTAACAGGATCTCCTGCAGTATTACGACGAGTTGTGCCAGGAAGTGCCCTCCGTGTTTGTCAATCTGATGGCCCCCAAAATGAAGAAGGTTGGTAATACTGAAGGTTTATGTTGATTTTCTTGTTTAAGATTACAGTTCTATAGATAATGGGTTTTAGAACATCAGTTCTTCCCTAGACCCTCTGTCTTTCTAGTTCAACTTTATAGCTCTATTATTCCTACACAATGGTTTCTTGTCTACGTTTTGTTGCCTTTGCAAAGCAACTAAATCTACATAATTAGCACTTTCTAAAAATCCATGATTGCTTCCTGGATAGCTAAAGATGATCAATAAAAACCAAAAAGTCACTTTTGTCAGGTATAATGGAGGAGAAATATAATTAAGGAAATATTTCTAAGTAATAAAAGAAAGCCTTTTAAATAAATGCAGATGCTTCTGTTAATGATGGAAACATCTCCCCCCCCCCCCCTTTTTTTTTCTAGGTGGAATCCGTGTTGAGACAAGGGCTCACAATATTAACATGGTCATCTCTAACACTAGAAAGCTTCTTTCAAGAAGTTGACTCAGTTTTGAATATGTTCAATCAACTTTTAAAGAAGGTAAAATAGATAAATATGGAAAAACTACTACGTGAATACTCTGACTGTGAGCAATGGTTTGATTACCTGTGAAACCCCTTTAAAAGGTGTGACTTTTAACTGAAAGGATATCCATTAAGCTAAAAACAATTAATGCGTTATGTTTCTTTAACTGCTTTTGGCCCTTTTCATTTAGGATTGCCTGTTCTTGTCTCTGAATGACCTTGCCTTTAATATGTTAAAATGATGGCTCACTTCCACAGCTTAGTTTTAAAAAACTGTGGACTGTGGAAAATGGCAGAGGGGAGTTCTTAAATAACCATGCATCTGATATTAATTAAACGAGGGAGTCATCTAGTTGGCTATTGTCTGTTGATTCCTGCTGTGCTTGCTAGGTAGAAGCACACTTTTTTTTGGAGGGGGGGGGGGGCGGGGAAGGGTCATCATTAACTCTCAGGCGCTTTTATTTTTTTAAATTAGTTTTTAAATTTATCTTTATTGTTGAAAATTTAACAGATGACCTCTTTTTCCTCGTCATTGACCACCTCCTCCCCACTCCTGCCCCCTCCCCTGGCCTTCAGCTCACATATTATCTGTGTCCACGGGTTATGCAAGTATGCATCGGAGTTCTTTCTAGATACGCTCATCTGTTGGCGTGGCAGTGTGTGGTGTACCGTGAACACTCAAGAGGCTTGGGAGGCGGATACACCTGCGTGTGATCCTCTGCCCGTCACCAGCGGCGTGTTTCTCCCACCATCACTTTACAGCTCTGAGCATTGGTTTCTTTAGCTGTAAAACTGGAATAGCGATGGCTCACGGGCTGGAATGAGGCTTTAAAAGCGATCGTACATATGGTACACATTGCTGCTCAATAAAACTTTAGTTCCAGGTCAAGCTCTTTTTTGTGGATATACATCTAAAACTCCCACCAAATTATGCTTGGCTCTGGAGGCAGGATTCCAGATACAGCCCTCTCAATTAGATGATAACTCAGGTACATTTTGGATGAAAGAAGAGTTTTCTCCCACATTTTTTTCCTTCTTGTTGGTAGATCAATGACTTGTGTGAGATGCATATTGATACAGTTCTAAAGGAGATAGCCAAAACTGTGTTAATTTCCCTGCCCGAAGGTGGTGCTACCAAAGTGGAAGATATGCTGACGCTCAATGAGGTATGCATTTATGTGTTATATTTTAATCATGGAGACGCTCATAAACCTGAAATGTGAATTTACAATCCAAGAGTAGAAACCTGTGTCAGAAGTATTTAGATATCCTAGCTTTTTTGGGGGGACAACCTCAGCTCCAAAAGCTTACAAGGCTCCAACAGCTCAGACCAATGGCCATGCCCTAGACATTATTTTACTAATGTCCTCAGCCCTGTGAGGGGTTCTGTCAGGGGCTCACTGCTCTTGTCCCTCTGTCTGTTCTCACAGACTTCCCTTTTGGTCCACCCAGACACCCAGGAGCCAGCAGGCCTCTTTCCTCGCTCCCTTTCCTAAGTCCAGTCAGTCTTCAGACTTCGTCAGGTTTTGCTTCTTCCTCAGATTTTGCTTGAATTGCCTCCCCTTTTCCACGGTTGCTACCCCTGTCTTAGGGCAGATCTGTAAGGCTCCTTTGGAGTTTAGCAATCGATGTCATGGTCTAACTCATGGGTCCTCAAACTACGGCCCGCGGGCCACATGCAAATACAAATACTGTATTTGCTCCCGTTTTGTTTTTTTACTTCAAAATAAGGTATGTGCAGTGTGCATAGGAATTTGTTCATAGTTTTTTTTTTTTAAACTATAGTCCGGCCCTCCAACGGTCTGAGGGACAGTGAACTGGCCCCCTGTTTAAAAAGTTTGAGGACCCCTGCTCTAACTAGTCTCTCTGCCTCCATACGTGGCCCCATCCTATCCAGTCTCCACATTTCCACCAAATTCAACTGCAGAACTCCCTTGGGGAAACCTGTCCAGTTCCCACAGGATAAAGCCTAACCCTTCTCCACATACACTGGCTGCAAAGGACAGGCCAGGAGCCCTGTCTAATCATGGTCGAGGCTTGGCACACTAACAGTCTCTCTCAAAAGCACCCACTTTGTCTTTAACGAACTCCTTTTTCTTTCTTGCCTGCCTTGTGCTTCCGCTACACCCACCCTGCTGGCTTGGGTCACCTTGCCAGTGTCCTTTTCAAGACAGCCAAGGGTGGCTTCATCTCAAGGGGTCCGATTAGCCTGTGGAAAACAGGTGCCTTTGCCCCTCTTTCTCTAAAAATGCAATTTCTTCCCTAAACATCTATTCTTGCCTTTAGGGGCTGGGGCTCCCAGCCAGCTTCTTCCCTCAGGACTACTTAAGCATCGGTTTGCACCTCTATCCCCGATTCAAGAGGACTTGGGTCAGAGTCTCTGAGTAGTTCTTTTAAAGTTCCTATACTTACTTCTACCACATCTCTACCAATGATCAAGCTTCCCATCTATAACCTCAAGGTGGGCAGTGGGCCGAGGGTTGCCTTCCCTGCTACCTTTTAAGAACTGTCTTTTTCATAATGTGTGGGGTATTAAAATTATTTGTTCTCAGCATTGGGGCCTTGGCTGTAATGGCCCATTTTAACATCTTGTTCTCAGAGCATGCAAGTTTGAAATGATTATATCTTTTCACCTTGGGCCATTACAAATAATGCTCCTGTGAACATAAATGTACTTTATTTTCATTTATAAACAAATTAGAGGCCCGGTGTATGAAATTTGTGCACGGAGGCGGGGCGTCCCTCAGCCCAGCCTGCACCCTTTCCAATCTGGGACCCCTTGGGGGATGTCCCTCTTGCAATCTGGGACTGCTGACTCCTAACCCTCACCTGCTTGCCTGTCTGATCACTCCTATCCCCTCTGCCTGCCTGCCTGATCACCCCTAACTGCCCTCCCCTGCCAGCCTGATTGCCCCTAACCGTCTCTGCCTCGGCCCCTGCCACCATGGCTTTGTCCAGAAGGAGGACCGGACAACCGTAAGATGTCTGGTCAACCAGGTCTAATTAGCTTATTACCCTTTTATTAGTATAGATAATGTTGCTGTGTACCTCTACCTACCCCTCAGTTCCCTTTCCCTCTGGCTACTTTTTAATTTTTTATGGATATATACCTAGGAGTGGAATTGCTAGGTCATATGTTAACTCCAAGTTTAACCTTTTGAAGAGCTGCTGGACTGTTTTCCAAAGCGGCTGCATAATTTTACATCCCCACTAGCTTTGTACAAGGGTTCCAATTTCTCTACATCCTTGCCAACACTTACTATTTGTCTTTTTTACTATAGCCGTCCTGGTGGATGCCAAGTGGTGTCTCATTGAGTATTTGATTTGTATTTCCCTACTGACTAGTGATGTGGAGCCTTTTTTTCATGTGCTTATTAACCTTTTGTGTATCTTCCTTCAGAAATGCCCATTGTTTTTAGTTGTAATTGTTTTTTATATGTTCTAGATACTAGTCCCTTATCAGATATATGATCTGCATTTTTTCTTCCATTCTGTGGGTTATCTTTTCATTTTCTTGATTTTGTCCTGTGAAGCCCCAAAATGTTTAAATTTGATGTTGTTCAATTTATCTTCTTTTTCATCTGTTGCTCTGTTTTTGGTGTCATAGCTAAGAAAATTTTGCCTAATCCAAAATTATGAAGATCTATGCCTGTTTTCTTTTTTAAAAAAAATATATTTTTATTGATTTCAGAGAGGAAGGCAGAGGGAGAGAGAGATAAAAACATCAGTGATAAGAGAGAATCATTGATTGGCTGCCTCTTGCACACACCCTTTACTGGGGACTCAGCCTGCAATCTGGGCACATGCTCTGATTAGCAGTCAAACTGTGAGCTCCTTGTTAATAGGTTGACGCTCAACCACTGAGCCACACCGGCGGGCTCTTTTTTTAAAAATTGAATCTATTGGGGTGAATTTATTGTGCACCCATTGCTCCAAGCAAAATCTCTTTCCATCCCGTCCCCTGCTGTGTACCTCCACCTACCCCTCAGTTCCCTTTCCCTCTGGCTACCACCACCCTGTTGCCTGTGTCTTTGTGTAATATATATGTGTGTGTTTTTCCTTAATCCCTTTATCTTCTTATATTCAGTCCACCAACCCCCCTCCTGTCTGACAGCTCTCAGTCTATATCCCTGCTTTTGTTTCCAGTTTGTTTGTCAGTTTATTTTGTTCTTTAGATTCCATGTATAAGTGAGATCATATGGTATTTGTCTTTCTCTGACTGGCTTATTTCACTTAGCATACTAAACTCCAGGTTCATTCATGCTGTCAAAAAAGGTAAGATATCATTTTTTTTTTTTAGCATATGCCTGCGTTTTCTTTTGATAGTTTTACAGTATTAGCTCTTATGTTTAGGTCTATGATTCATTGTGAGTTAATTTTTGTGTATGGTGTAATGAGAGGATTCAGTTTCAGTCTCTTGCAAATAGATAAGATATTCAGTTGTCCCAGCACCAGTTGTTGAATCTCATTAACTTTATTATTATATAGTATTGAAAACATATGAAGAATGAATGTGGCATCCTCTCATTTATTCATGTGGGCATATTCTTTTTAAAAGATTACTTTGTGTTACTTATTTGTTTATTTTTTTAGGTTTTTGGAAGTAACAGGGGATTGCCCAAGTAAACATGTATGTTCAACCTGTCAGGTTTAACTTGTAGTGTCTGGTTCTTTTCTCAGGGGATTTCAAAGCAAGCAGGGATGGGGATGGCTGATGGTGTAAACTTGTGTTTACATTTACACAGTTGAACACATATATTTACAGGTGGTCAATATGCCAAGATCAGCCAGAAGTGTCTACTGCTTAGCACTCGTTTTCCCTGCTAGAATGAAGTGGCTCTCAGCCACCATTGCCATTCCAGTGTTCAACATTATGTTGCATAATTAGAAAGGATGGAAGGAATGAATGATGGAGCAAAGTCAGAAGAGTTGGTGGGGGTGCAGAGGATCAGAGAATGTCTTCGGGAGACTGGGAAAAGATGGGGATGGGTTCAGATACAGAAGAGGTGGTGTAAATGGAAATGACAAACGCAGAAGTATCTCCCTCAATCCAGTAGCCAAGGAACACATGAGGGCAGCATATGGGGAGTATGGGCCTCACAAAGCTCGTCTGGGGAGAGGTTTGCATAGACAGGCGTGGGTTCCTTCGAGGAAGTCATTTGGAGGCCTAAGTCGGCTGGTCCCATTTACTTTTCCCTTTTCTAAAATGTCTGGATGTTGTCAAAAGACCTATTCATTTCTATAAACCTGCTTTTTTTTTTTGAATTTAACTAGTTTTCAACTTCTTCCTAAAGCCTTTTTTGACTATTAAAAAAGTGTAGAGCCCTAGCCAGTTTGGCTCAGTGGATAGAGTGTCGGCCTGCGGACTGAAGGGTCCCAGGTTCGATTCTGGCCAAGGGCACATGCCCAGGTTGCGGGCTCGATCCCCAGTCAGGGGCGTGCAGGAGGCAGCCGATCAATGATTCTCTCTCATCATTGATGTTTCTATCTCTCTCTCCCTCTTCCTTCCTCTCTGAAATCAATAAAGAAATATATGTTAAAAAAGAAGTGTAGAAAGGCAAAAGCACAGGCTTTTAGAATCAGTCAGAGCTGGCCTTCAAACCTCTATTTTCACCACCCACTGGGTGACCACGTGAGGACACGTTTCTTATTCTTTCTGAGCCTCCGATTTCTCATCTGTGAGATGGGGACGATAATAGTACCTGTCCCAAGAGGTTGTTCTTTAATTAAATGAGTAAATATACACAAAGCTCTGAAATTTTAATGCTGGCATACACCATGCTCACTTAAAAACCCAATTTCATTGGAATCGCAGCAACACTTTGGATTGTCCTTTTTCAAACTACTTCTCATTTCAACATTTTAAAAAAATATGTTTTTAAAAAATTGATTTCAGAGAGAGTAAAGGAAAGGGATAGAAACATCAATAATGAGAGAGAATCATTGATTGGCTGCCTCCTGCATGCCCCCTACTGGGGATCAAGCCCAAAACCCATACATGTGCCCTGACGGGGAATTGAACTATGACCTCCTGGTTCATGGGTGGATGCTCAACCCTGAGCCACACGGGCCGGACTCATTTTGAACTTTTGACAATATTATGTCTCTGCTTTTTCAGCCTTCTTTTTTTTTCATCATATAAATGTGAATGTAGATGTCTGTGTGTGATTGAGTCAGGTAAAGGTCAAAGACTGAATTTTCCTTCTTTCTCCTCCTTCTCGTGACCTGGGCCTGAGCAGCTGTGCCTTTAGCCATTGGCAGTTTTGGATGTGAAATATTATGCTATTGGCAACTATCTCTAGCTATTTTTAAGTGGCGGTTAATTATAGGTTTTTAAATAATTTTCACAGTGTTTTAAAAGTATCTGGAAATTAATAATCATTTTTTCATTTAATAGACATACACAAGAGAATGGGCTGATATTCTAAACCACAAGAGTAAGCATGTGGAAGAAGCTGTCAGAGAACTTATATCAATATTTGAGGCTATTTATGAAGTTAAGTACAGTGTGAAAACAGGAAAGAAGGTATCAGGTAATTTTACTAGCTATAATGTTTGAATCACAAGAATTAAAGGTATGTTCGCAAGTAGACTCCTTCTGCTTAGCAGCAACCAAAATTCCAGACTCCCAGAAGGAAAGCAAAGCAGGTGTTCAGCATAAACCACATTGTTTGCATTATTTGCATTGTTTAGGCACAGTGAACCCTTTTAAAAAAGTATATTTTTATTGATTTCAGAGAGGGAGGGAGAAGGGGAGAGACATAGAAATATCAGTGATGAAAGAAAACCATTGATCGGCTGCCTCATGCATGCCCCCTACTGGGGACAGCCTGCAATCTGGTCATGTGCCCTGACTGGAATTGAATCGTGACCTCCTGGTTCATAAATCGATGCTTAACCACTGAGCTACACAAGCCGGCCTGTTTTATGAGTTAGAGCAGCGATTTTCAACCTGTGTGCTGCAAGAATTTTTAAAACATGCAATACCTGACTATTTAGCCAGGAGCACTGTCCTCTTTTCCCTTAGGTTGTCAAATTAAGAGATGACAGCAGCCAACACAACAATAGATGTCCAGTGTGAATGAATCAAAATTATACCTTTTATTTTTGTCAGATAGACAAAAAATATAATGTATTGGTGTGCTGCAGAATTTTAGTAATTAGTTTATGTGTGCCAGGAGTTGAAATAGGTTGAAAATTGCTAAGTTAGACAGTGGTGGGAAACCTTCTGAAATCCCAGTTCCCAGATACCAACCAAGGACCAACCTTGCAAGCAGAGCTCTTCCTGGATAGCAGTCTCAGGTTTTCTATAATAATCTCTCTCTCTCTCTCTCTCTCTCTCCCTCTCCCCCCCACAGCATTCTTAAAGGCCTGGAGACATTGTTGGTGGGAGGTGCCAATAGCCCCTAATGTTTAGAGACCAGGGATGCTGCTGAATATCCTAAATGCTCAGGACAGCACCCCCCACCCCAAGATACCAAGAATAGCAGTAGTGCAGAGGCTTTGAAACTGAGCCTAAACAGCGATCCATACATGCCTTCTTTCTCTTAGAGTTTTCCCACTTAGTTTAATTAGTTTTCTTCAAAAGTGTCAAAACACAAACATCTCAGTTCATCCTATCTAATAATAGACAAACACCTCCAACACGCTTCCCATTGGCTAATCAGGGCGATATGCAAATTAACTGCCAACCAAGATGGTGGCCAGCAGCCAGGCAGCTGAAGCGAACAGGATGCTTGCTTGCTCCAGTGATGGAGGAAGCCAAGGTTCCACGCCTGCCACAGCCCAGCTCTGAGCTGCACTCTAAGCAACTATGTTGCAATTATAGAAGCTAAACAATCCCCAGAAACCTGCTTTCAGCCAGCCAGGCCTCAGAGCTGGAGTTGCAACAGTCTTTCAGTTATAGAAGCTAAACAAAGCCCAGATACCTGCTTTCAGCAGCCGAGGTCTCAGAGCTGGAGCTGAGCCTCAGAGCTAAAGCCGGCTCTCAGCTCTAGTGATAGCCATAGAAGGTAAATAAATCCCAGAATAAAAGAAAAAAGAAAAAAAGGAGAGGTTGGGAGCTTCAGTCACCCACCAGCCTGAAAACAGCCCTCAGCCCCTCACCCAGACTGGCCAGGCACCCCAGTGGGGACCCCCACCCTGAAGGGGGTGTTACCAGCTGCAAACAGCCATCATCCCCTCATCCAGGCTGGCCAGGCACCCCAGTGGGGACCCCCACCCTGATCCGGGACACCCTTCAGGACAAACCAGCCAGCCCCTAACCCGTGCACCAGGCCTCTATCCTATATAGTAACAGGGTAATATGCAAACTGACCCTAACAGCAGAAAGACTGGGAATGACTGGTCACTATGACACACACTGACCACCAGGGGGAAGACGCTCAATACAGAAGCTGCCCTCTGGTGGTCAGGGCGCTCTCATATGGGAGGAGCTCTGCTCAGCCACAAGCCAGGCTGATGGCTGCCAGTACAGCGGTGGTGGTGGGAGCCTCTCCTGCCTCCTCAGCAGCGCTAAGGATGTCCGACTGCAGTTTAGGCCTGCTCGCCGCTGGCAAGTGGACATCCCCCGAGGGCTGCTGGGCTGCCAGAGGGATGTCTGATTGCCAGCTTAGGCCCATTCCCCCAGGGAGCAGGCCTAAGCCAGCAGGTGGTCATCCCCTGAGGGGTCCCAGACTGCGAGAAGGCACAGGCGGGGCTGAGGGATCCCCCTCCCCCCCGAGTGCACAAATTTTTGTGCACTGGGCTTCTAGTTACATTATAAAACTCCAAAAGTAAATAAGTATTTTAGAAAGATAGTAAGTGAAAACCTTAAATGCTTCTTAATTCCAGACACTAAGACATTATATTTTAAAAAGTCTATTTCTCAGTAGAATAACAATTCTATTGAAATGGGTGATTTAAATGGAATTCAAGGATGATTCCTATGGGAACAAATTTTAAATTTAAATTTTTAAATTGAGAACTTTATAAGAAGAGGTTGTTTTTTTTAAAAAAAGAAGTTTTGGCCATGTATAATAAGCCAAGTGCTCAATATTAAATGTTATATCTTGTTTTGTCTTTTATCTGTAGAACATAGGAAACATGTTGTTTTTGGAAGTGAAGCAGAAGAGACTGAGAACACTGATTATGAGACTTCAATTATGCCTGAGGTTGCTGTTAACGAGAAAGAAGATGAATTTAAAAAGGTATTTATTGTGAAACGACCTCATGGGATTTCACAGAGTTATGACTCAGAGGTTGTAGGTAATCTGAGTGGTGCTTCATCCAGGGGGTTCTGCAACCCATCCGTGTGGATTTATAACGAATTTGGATTTGTCACAAAGTCCACAAAATGTAATGTTCAGCTCTGCACTGAAGAATCTGGCAAGATACAGCAATCCTTACAGTTTTCCCCAACTTCATCAACTTTTAATGTGATGTGTCAACTACGTTTATATTATATACTCATCTTCCCCTTTGGTGATTGGCCATGTTTTCTTACATAGTAAAGGCCACTCGGGGACTGGAGTGCCGGTCTGTTTGACTCAGACTGGGGAAGGTTTTCCTGTTATTGTGCTTAACAGCATTACCTGTATTGCAAGCCCAGGTTTTGATTAATTCGGGGTCCAGGGATCTGCATTTTCATCAGCACCGTGGGCAGCCTGTGGACTCTCCCCCAGGAGAGACCCCGAGTGGGCAGATTTTCACGTTGTGTCGAGAATGGAGGTTGAGAAGGAGGGAGGCACAGGGTTTCTTTCTCCTCTGGCCTCGCCCTTCCTGTGACATCAGCACCGAATGCCCTGCCACGTTTGTGCTAATTCCTGCCTCCCCTGCTCCCGGCAGTCTTCTTTTAGCCCGTGGTGCTCATCGTCTTTTCATGCTTTCTATTTCACATTCTTTTGCACTTTAACACACACTGTACTACAGACAGTTTTGGAAATAAGTAGCACACATTTGTTCCACTCTCACCTTCTTGCTCAAGGATGATAATCAGCAATTGATGGGAAACACTGTCTTGCCGATTCTAGATTTTAGCTGCGGATTTCCTCTCAGAACCTTGCACCAGCCGCTGTTAGTCGCCTGCAGGCTTCGGCCAGAGCGGGAGGGGGGTGGGGGCGGGGGGGGGGGTCCCCGGGCCAGCGGCCCTTCTCTTTCAGATGCCTTCCCTGCAACACAGGCTGAGTCCTCAGAGCAAGACCGAGTGCCGCCAGAGCCTCTGGAGTTGGTGGGTCACCTGGGCGGCATCAGTGCAGCCACCTCCTCAGTAGCCTCCACCTCCCACATGGCTGCCAGAGTGGCCCGTCTAACATCAATATGGATTATGTCACACCCGTGCTCTAGCCGGATAACTCACCCACCCTGACCTACTCCTCCTAGTTCACACCTGCTGAGCCGTCCTCCTTACCCAGCTCTCCGAAATCAATAAAAACACATTTTAAAAAATAAGCAAGTCCTTTAGGATTGACCTTATACAATATAATCGAAATTGTATAGTTTATGATTTTTCATTTTTCACACGACACTTCTGATATTGTATTCTTGCTTTGGGGATGTTAGAGTTTTTATCTTTTGTACCAAATGTACTGTGATTTCTCATTACAGGAATGTAAAGAGGTCTATGCTTTCTTCTCTCATCAATTACTAGACAGTCTTCAAAAAGCTACACGGTTATCTTTGGACACAATGAAAAAAAGAATATTTGTTGCAAGGCAAGTTGAAAATACGCTAAATATATCTGGTACTACTATCTGTAATAACAATGCTAATAAGAGCACCTTTTTATTAATTTAAAAAATGATAAAATTTAAAATATAACATTGATGAAAAGACTGTATGAAAACACTAGAGGCCCTTCATGCACTGGTGGGTTCCCTTGGCCTGGCCTGTGAGGATCGGGCTGAAACTGGCTTCCCAATATCCCCCGAGGGGTCACGGGTTATGAGAGGGCGGTTCTTGGGTGACGCACCCCGGAATTGGGCTCCCTCCTCTCTGGTTCCGGGTGTGTCACCCGAGAACCGCAGCTGCCAAGTCACTGCAGCTCAGCAGCTCCTGCGTTGAGCGTCTATCCCTTGGTGGTCAGTGCACATCATAGCTACTGGTCAGAGCATCTGCCCCCTGGTGGTCATTGTGCATTATAGCTACCAGTCAGCTGGTTCCTTAGGCTTTTATATATATAGACTAGAGGCCCAGTGCATGGATTTGTGCACTGGTGGGTCCCTTGGCCTGGCCTGTTCCCTCTCACAATCCAGGACCGCTCGGGGGATGTCGGAGAACTGCTTTCAGCCCGATCTCCACAGGCCAGGCCAAGGGACCCCACCAGTGCACGAATTCGTGCACCAAGCCTCTAGTATGCATATAAGGTCTTTGGTTAATCTCTTCCCACCCTCCCCTCTTCTCCCTCCCCACTTCCCTCTGAGATTCATCAGTCTGTTCCATGTTTCCATGCCTGTGTATCGAGCGTGTGCCCCCTGGTGGTCATTGCACGTCATAGCTACTGGCCGGTCAGCTGGTCTCTTAGGCTTTTATATATATAGATAAGGGTAATATTGCAAGAACAGTGATCAAATGAACAACCAAGTTACTGGCAGCCAGGCCAAGATGAAAAACACAGAACAGTCCCCTTACTGGTCCTCTCTGGCTCACCCAAAGGTAACTACTATCCTGAACTTGATGTTTATCATGGTCCTTAGGTTTTACTACATATTTGTATCCCCAGTCAACGTGTCATTTAATTTTGCCTGTTTTGGACTACATTCAGCATTATGTTTGTGAGATTCATCTATGTTGATGTAACTTATTTCACTTTGATATGGTTGAAGCATACATAACCTGTTTTTCTGTTCTACGGGCGATGGCCATTTGGGCTGTTTCTGGTTTGGGCTACTGTGAATAAAACCTCTGCGAACATTCTGGTACCTGCCTCCTGCTAAGAGTGGAATGGCTGGGCCCTAGAGCATGTGCCTGCCCCACTTCGCCAGGCAAGACCTAGAAGGAGAGCCCCATGGCTCCGCATCCTCGTGCACAGTTGGTATTGCTCAGTGAAAAGACCTTGTGTGAGTGGCATCTCGTTGGATTGTCAATGATCATTTTCCTAGTTACTGTTGAGGTTGGACACATTTTTATGTTTATAAGCCATTTGTGCTTTCTCTTCCTTAAAATTGGTGTTTCCCTTCCCTTCTCTTCCTGAACACGCAAAAATAATTTATTTACTGGCATAGTTTATCAAAGTCTTCAGGTTCTTGTGTATTTCTTATCCCACTGATTGCTTCGTGAGGATGTGATTCTTCATTTTGAGTCTAAAAATGCCCTTTTTTACCCTCTTACTTTCATGACAAGTTTTGCTGGATAAATTTTTTTTTTTTTTTTGTCTCTCAGCACTTTGAAAGTACTTCATTTTTTTCTGATCTTTTGTTGCTGATGAGAAGTCTGTAGTAATTCTAGTGGAAGATTGCTTTTTATCCTGGATGTTCTGCAGTCTTCTCTCCCTGTGAGGACTTATCTTTACTTACCTGCTTTGTTCTCAGAGTACACTTTCTATTTGAGGGCTTATAGCAGCCGTGGGCAAACTACGGCCTGCGGGCTGGATCCGGCCCGCTTGAAATGAATAAAACTAAAAAAAAAAAAAAAAAAGGCTGTACCCTTTTATGTAATGATGTTTACTTTGAATTTATATTAGTTCACACAAACACTCCATCCATGCTTTTGTTCCGGCCCTCCGGTCCAGTTTAAGAACCCATTGTGGCCCTCGAGTCAAAAAGTTTGCCCACCCCTGGCTTATAGTGTTCCTTAACTCCAGAAAATCCCCAGCAATTTTCTCTGCAGTTATTGCTTCTGGAACATTCTCTCTCTCTCTCTTTATTTTTGTTTTGTTAATTCTCACCTGAGGATATTTTTTCCACTCTTTTTTTTCTTTTTAGAAAGAATGGAAGGGAGGGAGGAAAGGATGGAGGGAGGAAAGAGAGAGATAGAGAGAGAGGAAAAGAGAGAGAGAAAAACATCGATGTGAGAGAAACACATCAATCATTCCCTGACTGGGGCTGGGGATTGAACCTGCAGCCCAGGCACATGCCCTTGACCAGGAATTGAACCTGCAATCCTTTGGTGCACCGGCCGGTGCTCTAACCAGTGAGCAGCACTGGCCAGGCGGGACATTCTCTTATGGAACTCCTGATAGCTGAACATTGAATGGATTGATCACATAATTTATTGTTCCAACCAGGACACTTTTTTGTGAGGGACATGATTCAGGTGAAGGGTCAGGACAGACTTAACCTAGACTGTCCTGGGCACACTGGATGTGTGGTCATCTCAAGTGCTGGGGCCTCTCCTCCCTAGCACCTAACTACTCTGTCATTTAGTTTGTTTTTTTTTTCGTTTCTGGGCTACATTATGGGCCAGCATCTCTGTATCCTATATAATAAAAGCCTAATATGCTAAGTGTCTGGTTGTCTGCTCCACCAATCAAAGTGTAATATGCTAATGATACGTTAAGGCCACTCAACCGCTCACTATGATGCACACTGACCACCAGGGGGCAGACTCTCCGATCAGGTTAGCTTGCTACTGGGGTTCAGCTGATTGGGTCTAAGCGAACCAGGATGGACACACCTGGAGCCCTCCTGTGGTACCTCCCCAGCTGGCCAACCTCCTGTGTCCCTCCCTGACCCTGATCGTGTACTGGTGGGGTCCCTTGGCCTGGCCTGCGCCCTCTCGCAATCCGGAACCCCTCTGGGGATATTGGAGAGCTGGTTTTGGCTTGATCCTGCAGGCCAGGACCAGGGCCCAACTGGTGCACTGGGCCTCTAGTCTAGTAGAACATGATTTCATCTGTTGCATCTTAAACATGTCAATGAATACTTTTTCTTATCATTTCTGCCTTTTTAGTTGAGCAATTTTAGCCTTCATTGATATCTTCAAACATTCTCATTATACTTACTTTAGAGTTTGTCTTTGACTTTTATCTGGAGTGAGTTTCTGGTTCAATTATAGGTTTCTTTAATTCCCTTTCTTACTGTCTGGCATAGTTATTCTTGTTGGGATTTTACTTCATATGTCCTCTTTGAGCCAGAGATTTTTTGTTTTTGAGTCTTTGTCTCTCCTTCCCTGTCTTCTCTGTCTAGGAGTTTCACTTTTGCGTCCACATGACCCTCAAAACTTTGAATGCAGAGCCAGGTCTTATTGGTTCACAGTTACTGCCCCCGAAGAGGTACTAGAATATGGCAGGTTCAGCGGGGAGCACACAGGAGGCCTGGCTTTGTCGCCTATTGGGGTGCTGTGCCTTTGCTTCTGTCACCCCAGGCCCGCATCTTCTGGAAAAACTGTAGCTGCAGGCAGTTGGTTGTATTTATAACTGGAGGTGTAGTTTCTCAGTAACGACAGTATTTATTGCTATGGAAATTTTACATCTGTATATAAAAAGCTAATATGCTAAGTATCCAACCATCCAACCACTCACTATGACACGCCCTGACCACCAGGGGGCAGATGCTCAATGCAGGAGCTGCTGTGACACACACCGGCCATTTACAGAGAATCGGCACCATGGACCTGATGTCCACAAAGCAACACTTAGCTTCCCCCAAGTGGGACACAGGCTCTGCCACCATCCAGAAGTGACACCCCACCACATTGAAGCTGATGCTGCCAAGGCCCCCTGGCGCAAAATGGGGCCCACAGCCCAGCCCAGCTCTGAAACGGTGGCTGTGGGCACCGGGTAATGTTGTTACCCAAGATACAGCAATCCAGCTTCCTCTCCCTAGCGCAGGGGTGGGCAAACTTTTTGACTCGAGGGCCACAATGGGTTCTTAAACTGGACCGGAGGGCTGGAACAAAAGCATGGATGGAGTGTTTGTGTGAACTAATATAAATTCAAAGTAAACATCATTACATAAAAGGGTACGGTCTTTTTTTTTAATAGTTTTATTCATTTCAAACGGGCCGTATCCGGCCCGTGGGCCATAGTTTGCCCACGGCTGCCCTAGTGACTAGCCTCCTTGGGGTTTCTTCAGCCCAGGAACACGGCTTGCTTTATAGCCAGGTGCAAACATTTTACACTTTAACCAAATGTCTGTAAAGCTTTCTCCTGTGCCTCACCTCATTTGAGCCTCACAGAAGTCCTGGGGTAAGTAGATAGGAGATTCGGTGGAATCCTATTTTCTTTTCCTTAGCCGGAAAATGGAGATTTAGAAAGTTTAGAAACTTGACCCGACTGAAAAGAAGTAAGA
This sequence comes from Myotis nattereri, assembly GCF_964212035.1. Lineage (NCBI taxonomy): Eukaryota > Metazoa > Chordata > Mammalia > Chiroptera > Vespertilionidae > Myotis > Myotis nattereri. The sequence continues at coordinate 11,503,716 of NC_138081.1, forward strand.
AATGGTGGACCTTGAAAATGACTTTAGGTTTTCTCGCTGTGAAGAATGTCGTCAAACACCGCTGCAGTTAAATGTTTTACCCTTTGTTCTCCCTGAATGATCTACAATAATAATGTGCTTCGTGTTGATATTTACTGCTGTGTTGCTGACAATTACCTGAAAGAGAAATTGGGGTGCTTCACTGGGCTGGAAAAAGTTTAGCTAAATCAGGTCTAATTAAGCAAGTTTATTCTATATACTAGTATATAAGAGGCTAAGTTGACTTATGCATGTGTGATACATATAAAGCTCTCGCTGGAGCCAATTGCACGCATGTGTGTCGATCTGCCAGTGAATTTGGTTGACACTTCTATTATAGAGAAAGGGCAAATAGTGTTATTGAAATATTTTTTAAAATTCATTTCCTTTCAATGTGCACGAATCCGTGCACCAGGCCTCTAGTTTATTATAATTTTTTCTGGGATGGGGACAGATGTCAAGGCAGAGGGAGATAACCAAACTAATTTGCCGGTCTGGTATATGTCGTTACTTGTACTCGTGTGTTTGTATGTCTGTATTTCTGTCTGAGCATGAGAGATATTGTTTAAAAAGGAAGGCTTTTGGAAGCTTTGACAAAAAACTCCTGTTTAATCTTACAAAAAAGTATATATAGAAGAATACATGAAGGTATATGCTTTTTATTGGTGAATCTTGTCCAATATTTGTTATGGGGCTGGAAAAAAAAGAATGCTTTTAACACATTATTAAATGCTTTTGACTAACAGAACATTAAAATACTAGAAAATGTAAATGAGACTTAATATTTTACTTCCAAGAATATTGTCACTGTCATTTTTTAGCTCTCTGAAATTTATGGTTTCATTATAAAAACATTCTCTTCATGTAATATAGTATTTTGAAATTATCTTTATTTTTTAGGATTGAGTGCGGTAGCATAGCAAGCTATTTATGAAATTATAGGTTAAGATTTACCAGATAAATGTCCATCTTATTACAGCCTCTATGGACGAAAGCGGGCAGAAGATGTCATTTCCTTTATAAAAACGGAAGTACATCTTGCGATTCCTAATGTGGTAAGAATGATCGAATAGCCCAGTTAACACGAGGATACTTGGGTAATGTATTTGACAAGGGTTACACGAGAACTGAACTTGGTCCTATATATCTATCTCACCTTCGTATTTAACAAAAATAAAAATATTATAATTAATATCTGTTATAAAAATTGCTCTGCATAGCTCATGGTGTGCTGAAGTGGAGTCAAGTGTCTGGTCAGCCATCAGTTAGCAAGTATTCTAAAAATCTTGCTTTTTCTTGCTTCAAACATTAAATCATCTACATAAGACCACCTCAAACACACGGCCGTGAGGCAACCCACTAAGGGTGGCAGAATAGAAAGAAAGAGAGAGCCTACACCCTGAGCACCATGGAACCCTTCTGCTTTCTCATGGACCATCTCTCCCACCACCCACTGTGAACCGGCATCTGGAACTCTGACAGGTGCACGCTGTGAGGGTTAGGGTTAGGCCAGGGGGGACAGGCTGTGTCTCACCTGCTCCACGTCTCCGCGGTGGCCTCCTGGAGGCACAGTTCAGAGCCTGAGGTCAGACTCTTGGCAGAGGAGCTTCTTCAGTGGTTTTGCTTCATGGACACCCAACACATAGTCCACGATTGTTGGCTGCATCCAGCCCCCCTCCCAGGGAAAGGATGCCAGGTCCTGTGTTCGTCCCTTTTGCCTGCAGGAACTGAGAAAGTCCGCGTGCAGTCTGCACTGCCCTCACACCCCCCTCCTGAAAGCAGCCGTTTCCTGGGGCAGCTGAGGCTTTCCCCACTTCAGTGGGGACCGAGGGGGGCGGTGAGAAGCAGAGGGGCGGAGCGCATGTGCCAACAGAACCAGGGGCTTGTTTCTTCTTCCACAGGTGATGGTTCCGAGCTTGGATGACATTCAACAAGCCATTAACCGGATGATCCAGTTAACCCTGGAGGTCAGCAGAGGAGTGGCTCACTGGGGGCAACAGCCCTCCCGGCCCATGAAGAGTGTCAAGGTCAGTCCCAGCCGCACCACTGACCTGGCGCATCCCAGTGGAGGAAAGCAGCTGAAGCGGGAAGAAAGTAAGAACGCTACGTCTCAGACCGATAGAGTCTTTGAATTACAATGTTCAAGTGCTCTTCTCGGACTCGTCCTGGGTTCAACAGCTTGTAGATATTTTTAAAAGTAACTTTTATATGTTTATTTGTTAAGTTTTGCCTTTAAAAAACTAGTGTTTTCCATCCTCCACTTTTTAAAAAGATATGTTTTTCTTTATTGGTATTAGAGAGAGAGAAAGAGAGAGGGATAGAGAGATAGGAACATTGATGAGAGAGATACATCAATCGGCTGCCTCCTGCACGCCCCCCACGGGGGACATGCCCACAGCCCAGGCATGCGCCCTTGGCCAGAATCACACCTGGGACCTTTCAGTCCGTAGGCTGATGCTTTATCCACTGAGCTAAACCAGCAAGGACATACAATACACTATTATTAACTACAGTCACTATGCGACATGAGGTCTCCAGAACTTACTCATCTTATAACTGAAAGTTTGTATCCTTTTTCTCCACCCTCAGACTCTGGTAACCACTATCCTACTCTCTGTTGCTATGATTTTTTTTTTTTTTTACAGTGAAATGTTTTCATTGTAAATATTTTCAGCCTTAAAAAGAAGGAAATCCTGCTATTTGTGACAACATGGATAAATACAGAGGGCATTATACTAAGTGAAATAAGCCAGACACAGAAGAAAAATATTGGATAATCTCATTTATGTGTGGAATCTAAAAAAAATCAAACTCTTTTTCTGAAAATATACTACCTCCTCTGGTAACCAGGGAGATGCCAATTAAACATACGGTGCCATATGAGTTACAGGAACAGGTGGCCCAGACCCCCTTGCCACCTTTCCGTGTTGCACAAACAAGCCTCTCAGCTCATTTCTATAGTCTCACAGGGTATTCCCTATCACCAGCTGATAGAGGACAAACACAATCTCAGGCCTGGTCTGTGGTGAGTTGGCTTGATGTTTTGGTGTGAGCTGAAATGCACTAGAGCAGCCGTGGGCAAACTACGGCCCGCGCGCCGGATCCGGCCCGTTTGAAATGAATAAAACTTAAAAAAAAAAAGACTGTACCCTTTTATGTAATGATGTTTACTTTGAATTTATATTAGTTCACACAAACACTCCATCCATGCTTTTGTTCCGGCCCTCCGGTCCAGTTTAAGAACCCATTGTGGCCCTCGAGTCAAAAAGTTTGCCCACCCCTGCACTAGAGCCTACTCAGCAGTAGCCCTTAAGGACTGCGAGAGGGGGAGTTTCCCTGTGGGCAGAGCTTCAAGTAGCATCTCCTTTTGAAGGAGGGAGAAGTGATCTGAAGTGAAGGTATACGCGGACTCTTGGGCAGTGACGATGGGTGGACAAGTATTGCAGTTCCTAGAAGGACACTGGGAAATTAGAGGCAAGGAGGGCTGGGGGAAAAGCCTGTGAATGAATCTGTGAACCTATGGATCTATGGATCTATGAATATACAAACCTAGTGACGGGGCTAGGAATGAATCCAGAGGAGAGGACTGGAATCCAATTGTCTGATTTTCAGTCCATTAGTCTATTATTGTAGCAGACCAAATGTAAAGCTAAAACCACAAGGTGCAAGAATCTTTCGACTGATCAACAACTGTGCACATAAAAATTCTATTCTCTGCCATATTATCAACCAAGTGTAATGGTAGAATAAAGGCATTTTCGGATATTGACTGTCTTAAAAAATTTTACCCAGTGCACCCTTTTCCACAAAGTTACTGTACCCTTTCAAATTGAGAAAATAAAGCAAAGAAAAAAGAAAAGAAGACAGGAGATGTAGGAAACAGGAGTGGAATGCAGCAGGGAGGTGAAGGGAATTCCCCGGTGGACGGTAAAGGATGAGTACACAGGGCCCCCAGTGTAACTCGAGAGAGAGACGAGTTTCCGCTGCTCTCACCACGGTGCCTGGTGCCATTGTACTGTCTTTTAACTTGAAGACGGAATGCCCGGTGAACCTGGTCCATATTCTTGTCTGTGCTTGCCTGCTTTCACCCTGTGCTGACAGAGTCGCTGCTCTACTCGCATTGCTCTGGGTCAGCGGGAGAAGCTCGGGCCACTCTGAAGTGTTCTGCTTTGGCTGCTACTGAGAGGTGGAGGGAAGGCCATGTGATCCAGGAGAACACGCAGTAGCCCACTGTCCCGGCCCTATTCCTGCTGGACATCCATTGCTTGGCTCATAAACACGGCCCTGCCAGGTGCCCCGATTGCGATGAGAACTGCATTATCTCAATACTGCAGGACTCCCTTACGATCCTTCGCCGTGGCTTCCTCCAGAGGGCTTTTGTCAGCCTGCAGGACGCGGCAGCAGGACTAGACCCAGAGATGAGCTTCTTTTCTCCTGGGAGCCTCCATCTAGCACGAGCATTAATGTCTTTCTTTCTACGTGTGTCCTTTGGCTCAGTTTTTAAAAAATCAAACGACATATTGTCTAGAGATAAGTGCATTGGTTCACCTTCAAGTACATCTTCAAAGAAAATGCAGGAGAGCGGTTACCTCCGGGGGTAAGGGAATGTGATTGGAGAGAGGCCGAGAGAGGATTACTGATATCTTGGCATTCTCTTCTTAACCCGGTGCTGAGTACATTGGAATTATCTTTTTCTCCTTCAGTATATGTTTTATATACTTTTAATTATTTTTTAACAAATGTGTTATATGGGCTTCTGTGAATATAATATAGTTCACTCACCCACATCCATCCTCTTAGCAAACTAGGAATATGAGGGATGTTCTGATAATGCTATCCATGGAAAAATTTAGAAGCATGTCTTTTCCATCAAAATGAAGAAATGATTTTATCAGTTTTATTCAATATTTTACTGGAGATCTTCACTATGAGTCAGGCAATAAAAAATTTAGATAATTAGAAAAGAAGGCAAGATTGTGTTTATTTAAAGATCATGCATAGGATGTTCAAGCAACCTAGAAACAACTATTATAACTAATAAGTTCAATAATATTTATGAGGGGGATGAGAGCATGAGTGGGGGGGAAGGATGGGGATTAATGGGGGGGATGAGGACACATTTGTAATACCTTAACTAATAAAGAATTTAAAGATAAAAAAATAATATGTATGTATAAAGACCTATATATAAAAATAAAGAGTATCTGTAATGGCCAATAATCCAGTTAAAATGTAATACACTTATGTCAATTATATCTCAATAAATCTGGAAAAAAATGTAATAGCAAAAACAGATTTTCAATAGCCACAAAACCATGAAGTTTATAAATAAATGTAAAAAATATTTCCACAGCATTTTGGGGAAAATGGTTATTATTGAATGACAACTGGAATGAATTTATAACATGAAGAAGTCAATTCCTTGATTAATTTACAAATTCAATACAATTCCAGTAAAATTACAACAGAATTTTTTCTATAATTTCTTAATCTAATTTTAGTAATTTATTGTAAAACTATATGGAAGTTCAGAGAGTCAAAAATAGCTCAAAAATCGGTGAAGAAAAACAAGGTAGGGGACCCTGCAAAATAGCAACCGATCGATGTTTCTCAGGGATGTGACCTGGCTGGGAATTGAACCAGCAACCTTGAGGGTCACAGGATGACACTCAACCACCTGAGCCACGCCGGCCAGGGCTCAAAATAGTTTAAGACACAATAGTTTAACAAGAACAAGTTAAGAGCTTAATTGGTTGAGGGTCATCCTGTGCACAGAAAGGTTGCCAGTTGGAATCCTGGTCAGTGGCATGCAGGAGGCAGCCGATCCATGTTTTGCTCTTGCATGTTTCTCTCTCTCTCTCTCTCTCTCTCTCTCTCTCTCTCTCTCTCTCTCTCCTCTTCCTCCTCCTCCTCCTCCTCCTCCTCCTCCTCCTCCTCCTCCTCCTCTTCTTCCACCTCCTCCTCCCTTTCTAAAAAATCAATAAAAATATTTTTTAAAAAAGAAGTGAAGACAGCAAGAGAATAGTTCTTAATTACTCTATGGGGGGGGAGTGTCTTTAAAATAACACAGCTTGAAAAAGTCTATAAATATTGAAATGGATATAATATTTAAAGTTGTAGACATTGTCCATATGTGAAAACATCTGTTTTCAGAATCTTTTGAAGACATAATTCCTGCGAGGAAGCTGAAGAATTTTTATCCAGGTGTAGCAGAACACAAGGATATTTCCAAGTTGGTCCTGCTCCTTTCTTCCTCCGTGAATTCTCTAAGGAAGGCCGCCCATGAGGCTCTGCAGGACTTCCAGAAATACAAGACGCTCTGGACAGAGGACCGCGACGTGAAAGTGAAGGTGCGTTTCTGCTGCCTGGGATGCAGTTGGGGTTTGGTTTGTTTATATCTAGTGTGTGCAGCGGCACCAAGAAAATATCGGTGATAATGACAGGAACCCATGAGCAGAGGGCAATAACCTATAAGTGCCAAGCACCTAACCTGTTGTATCCCGTGTCACTCTCACAGTGACACTCTGAGGCTCTGAGTCAAATTCATGTCTGAATTTCGTGCAATTTGGGTAAACAGTTGAGGACCAGTTACGTTCAGACCGTCCAGGGGCCAGGCACTCAGGGTGTGCACACCTACAGAGGCTCGGCTGTAGTTTTAGTCAGACTCAAGGGAACCTGAGAATTCTGAACAGCCATTCATGACTTCTGTGACCTTCCCTCCCACCGCTCTCTTCCAGTACTATCAGGTCGTTTGCCTTTTCCTGGTCTGTTCACCTGATAGCACAGACCAGTGTAAAAGTACCTGAGTAAGTGCAGTGCTCTAATGTAACTATTTACGTAGAGGATTTATGCTTTTTACGTAAGGGATTTAATTTGGAGAAGAATCAAAAGCTAAAGAAAACACTGACTGTTTCCTCAGGAATTTCTGGCTCACAACCCCTCTCTGACTGAGATCAGATCAGAAATTCTGCACTACGCCACCTTTGAACAGGAGATTGATGAGCTGAAGCCTGTCATCATTGTAGGAGCACTTGAGTTGCATACAGGTATTTAAAAATATTCCGTAACATATCTGTATTTTCACAGGAAGCGTCACTTAATTTAGAAGCAGTCATTAAGCTACCTTGGTACAACAATCTAAATGTTAAATATTTCTGGACCACCAATATTGTTCATGTATGTGTTACATATAATATGTGTGTGATGTGATATATTATGTCTTTTTATATATAATATTATACCACGGTGGCCTAACACACTTAATCGGCAGCACAGCTCCTCGATTGGCAGTCAGACAGCTGAGGATAAGGTGAAAGTTTTTGTGAGGAGGGGTTGTATACCTGAGCTAGGAGTCAAACAGTTTGAAGTCTCCTGAAACGTTAAACTGTTTGGGATTAGAGCATCAAAGGGTGATGAAGCAGCCACTTCATGTCCGAAGTAAAAGCCCGAAGTGACTTTAGTGCTTCCCGAAGTGAGGCAGAGCTGGGCTGGCCAGGCACAGAGCTCCCTGCAGAGCAGACTGGAGGTCTCACGTTGTGGACCTAGAGTGTACATCATCTGTAGAAGGATGCTTGCTTGGGTGAGACTATTGCTGACTGGTTGGCACCCAGAGGCGGGTGTATTGAGTATGTTCCTCCTGATTGGTGGACATTCAGATGAGAGGGGCTGACACTGATTGACTTGCAAAAGTATGTGAACTAAGGAGAATTGGTCTATGGTTTGAGTTTAAAACTGGTTGTGGTGGTGACTTGATGCCATGGTTACAGAGGTACAATCAGTTTTGTCTTAAGTTTGTGAGATAATTATCCTCCGAAGATATTTGAATGACCTATTTTGCATCAACTAAACCTACTTGAGCTGTGTTGAAGGGAGAAAAGGTGTATCCCATAGGTTTTCACATCTATGCTCAATGTACCGGTGGCTCTCAAATTTAACTACCAACATTACTTGACCCCTTTTCTGCTGGTGTAGACAGTACCCACCTCATGAACTATTTTATATACGCTTAGCATGGTACCTGGCAAATAGTTAATGTCCAATAAATATTATATACTCTTTTTTTTAAATATATTTTTTATTGATTAAGAAATTACATATGTGTCCTTGTTCCCACGTTACCCTCTACCACCCCCCCCCCGCTCATGCCCTCACCCCCCCGTTGTCCGTGCCCATTGGTTAGGCCTATATGCTTGCATATAAGTCCTTTGGTTGATCTTTCCCCCTTACCCCTACCCTCCCCCTACCTTCCCTCCAAGGCCCGACAGTCCAGTCAATGCCTCTCCATCTCTGGATCAATCCTTGTTCATCAGTTTATGTTGTTCATTATATTCCACAAATGAGTGAGATCCTGTGGTATTTATCTGCTCTCCAGTTCCATCCATGCTGTGGAAAATGGTAAGAGTTCCTTTTTCTTCTTCCTCTTCTTAAAGAATACCTTTCAGCATTTCATATAATGCTGGTTTGGTGGTGATGAACTCCTTTAGCTTTTTCTTATCCGTGAAGCTCTTTATCTGACCTTCTATTCTGAATGATAGCTTTGCTGGATAAAGTAATCTTGGTTGCAGGTTCTTGCTATTCATCACTTTGAATATTTCTTGCCACTCTCTTCTGGCCTGCATGGTTTCTGTTGAGAAATCAGCTGACAGTCGGATGGGTACTCCCTTGTAGGTCACTGACTGTCTTTCTCTTGCTGCTTTTAAGATTCTCTCTTTATCTTTTGCTCTTGGCATTTTAATTATGATGTGTCTTGGTGTGGTCCTCTTTGGATTCCTTTTGTTTGGGGTTCTCTGCGCTTCCTGGACTTGTAAGTCCATTTCTTTCACCAGGTGGGGGAAGTTTTCTGTCATTATTTCTTCAAAAAGGTTTTCAATATCTTGCCCTCTCTCTCCTTCTGGTACCCCTATAATTCTGATGTTGGTACGCTTGAAGTTGTCCCAGAGGTTCCTTACACTATCTTCATATTTTTGGAATCTCTTTTCTTTTTTCTTTTTCGGTTGGGTATTTTTTGTTTCTTTGTATTTCAAATCTTTGACTTGATTCTTGGGATCCTCTTGTCTGCTGTTGGATCTCTGTAAATTATTCTTTATTTCAGTCAGTGTATGCTTAATTTCTAGTTGGTCCTTTTTCATGTCCTCCATGGTCTCACTATACTTATTGAGGAATTCATTAAATTTATCGGCGGTTTCCATAAAATTCTTGAAAAACCTTATAAACGTGGCCTTGAACTCTATATCCAGTCATTTGCTTTCCTCCATTTCTGCCATTTGTGACCTGTTTCTTTGTCTCCGCATTTTGGCTGCTTCCCTGTGTTGATAGAGTGGCCCTGCGCGCCAGGTGTCCTGTAGGGCCCAGTGGCTCAGCCTCCCCAGTTACCTGGGGTGGACACTCTTGGTGCACTCTTGGTGCCTTGGTTGTTGTAGGATCACTGGGAGGAATTGACCTCCAGGCCAGTTGGCTGTGAGAATCAGCTGTGTCTACAGTGGGAGAACTTCTGTGCTGAAGACACCCTTCTGGGGCAAGACTTGCTTCAGTGGGGCTTTGGTGCTCACTGAGTCTGCTCCCTGAGTGTGTCCCTTATGGATCTGAGGAGTTGCAATCTGGATGGTCCCCCTCTGACCACTGGGTACAGTGGCTCCTGGATCTAAGGAGGTGCTAATTCAGCTTCTGCCTGAGGCCACACAGCAGGAGCCACAAAGAGGCTCAGCTGTGAAGCAATGCAAGCCGCTGCGGGGCCTTGGGCCTTCTCTTGGAAGTTCCAGGTCTGCCTGGCTCGGCTGCAGTTAGGTACATTCACATGCAAAAGCCTCTGCCGCAGCCTGGGTGGGGCGGGGTCTCAGGGAGTCAAAGGGCGGAGAAAGCAGCTATGGCTGATTCTCCACCCGGAGTCGCGCGTCTCAGTGACCCGATAATTGCTGCAAGCACCTCTGAGGGAAAGCCACACTCAAGTTCGCCCGCTGCCCGACAGACCAGCTTCTCCCAGTATGAGTCCTGGGTCCCCAGAGACTTCCCAGAACCGGAGTTCAGAGCAGTCGGGAGCTTGTGATTCAAAAAAAACAGCCGCGTCCTCAGGTGCCACCCCCTTCCCGTGCGTGCGCGAGCCGCCATACCTCTGCACTTCACCTCAGCAGCTCCTCTGTCTCTCAGCATGCTTTTCTTTCCTTCTAGTTGTAGAATTTACACTCAGCCAGCCTTCCTGTTGTTCTGGATGATGTCTGCTTTGTCCTTTGTGGTATTTTTCAATTGTTGTGGGAGGCGACAATTTCCCGGTGTTTATCTATGCCGCCATCTTAGTTTCTATTATATACTCTTATATCTACGAAGAAGGGACTTCATTTGGAGAAGAATCACAAATACTTGAGGGGATTATTTAGCTAGAAACAGAAACAACATATCAAGGGCAATCATTACAAGAACTTCGGTAACGTTTTGAAAACTGTACTCTACCTATTGTTTTAATGTTCTATTTGTTCCCTTGTAGTGGTTAGCACTATGATCCTTAATACAAAAATTAACTGTAGCACAGTGTTCTAGTTGGCCAGGTACTTGCTCTTAGAGAAAACTGAAAATGGGATAGAGGAAAACAATGATAAAGAAAGGGGAAGGGAGGCTGAATCCCTGGGGCCTGCGGAAAAGGAGAAAAGAGGCCCAGGAGGTGTGGACCTTATGAAATAGGATCTCACAGCCGCAGTCAACAGCTGGCCCTGTGTGTCTCGTCAGGGTACACTTTCCTCAGCTCCCTAGTCCTCTCAGTTTGTTAGGGGTTGAGAGGGGAGAGGTTGTGTTTCCAGTTTGGCGGGGCTAGGGAGCTGAGGGGCACCAAGAGGAGAAAAAGGAATGGGTAAGGATAGAGAAGGTAGAGTTGACTAGTTAGAACTTTTTTTTTTTTTAAGGAACAGAAACCTACTTGAGCTATGGTAAAGGGAGAAAAATATATCCCAGAATCCAAGGTGCAACTGGGCTTTCGGAATGGACCAGAACCAGGGACAGTATAGGAAGCTGAGGAAATCCTTTCTCTCTGACTCTCATTTCTTCTCCCCTCTGTGCATGACTTTCCTGCTTTCCAGTCAAGGGGGCTCCCCTTAAGTTTCATTCCAGACTCTCAAGAACAGACTCTGATTAGTACATGTAAGGTCAAGATTGACTGGGACCATAAGCGAGGCCCAGGTTCAGGGTCAGGTTATACACATTCTCTAGCCATGTGGGTGAGGTAGAAAGTGGAATGACAAGAAAACAGGAAGGTTTGGAAGACAAAAAATATATTACACTGTACTGTGTGGGGTTACCTAGGAGAAAATGGGGTGATGCGTGAGGGCCAGAAGCAGAGCAAGGTTCACGTTGGATAGTGCTAGAAGTAACTTCTGAAATTCTTCTTCATAGACTTTAGTGTCCTCTTGCACAGCTTAGCTTACTCCATGGGGATAGGAATTAAATCTTCAGAATTGAGCAACCTTACAGCACATTCAAGTCGAACTAACTACTTTTCAAGTGCTCAGTAGCCATATGTGGCTAGTGGCTGTCACATGGGACAGAGCAGTTATAGATGCTCAGATTGCACATAAAATGAATCGTTTCAGAATGTCAGGTGTATTCTATTTTGATCTTTTCTTGTCTTCACCAGAGCCAATGAAATTGGCCTTATCAATTGAGGCTAAGGCATGGAAGATGTTACTCTGTCGATACCTGAATGAAGAATACAAAAAGAAAATGTCAGACATGATAGCATTTATTACTGAATACTTGAAAAAGTTATCTAGACCTATTCGTGATTTAGATGATGTCAGGTTTGCAATGGAAGCCTTGTCTTGTATCCGTGATAATGAAATTCAAATGGACATGACTTTGGGACCAATTGAAGTAAGAAATGATTGCATTTTTCATTCTTAGAGTGCTATTAAAAAATAGAGACACACTAAAAATTGATTCTGTTAACATGTTTCATTATGTTATGGTACAGTCTGTCTATTTCTCCTTTCTGATGTTGATTTCTTTCAAGGTATTTTGACAATTATCATCAGTGAACAGTAAACAAGGGAATAGTAATATATTAATAATGATGTACGGGTCTAGACAGTGTTCATTTTATTTTATGCTGGTGCTGACCTTTTACAGAAGGGAGTGATTGCACTGTCTCACACCAGTCCTAACATCTTAGGCAAGTTCCCCAAATATCTTTGTCTTTCCTTAGAAACCAAGTCTAGGTCTCACTCATGGCCAGTGGCATACATGGGCAGCACGGTGGAAGTGGCCCACTTACGCTTAATGGTAAACTGCTGGAATTTAGACGAGCAGATGTTTTTAGGGACGAGTACTGTATTGACTTTCTTTTGCTAATACAAGAACAAATTACCATAAATTTAACGGCTTAGAACAAGGCAGATTTATCATCTTAGCGTTCCAGAGCTCAGCCATCTGAGAATGGGTCGATTAGGGCTAAAATCAGGATGTCAGCAGGGCTGTACTTTTGGAGGCTCGAGGGAAGAAGCCGTTCAGCTCCTAGAGGCTGGCGGCAGTCTTGGCTCATGCGCCTTCCAGCAGTGGCATCTCTCCTGCTCTGCTTCTGTCCTCACGTCTCTGGCTCCCACTCTCCTGCCTCCACGGTTCCCTTGTGTGGACCTTATGATTACATTGGGCCCACACAGTCACCCCAGGATAATCTCCCAGGATAATCAAGTTGCTTAACTTAATTACCCCTGCAAGGCCCCCTATGCTGTGTAAGGTAACATAATCACAGGTTCCAGAGATTAGGATGTGGACAATTTTGGGGAGACCATTTTTCTGTCTACCATAAGGGTTTTGTGACTAATATTTAGAAGTCACGGTTCATGGTGATAATAAAAATCAGACTTTTAATTCATTATATTACTGTTTTTTAAATTCTCTATAGACAATGCACTCCTTCATTGCCTGCATTTCCAATGCCTCCTTTTGGTACCCAATCTCATGGCGGAGCATAGCTTTCATATTTTTATATATATTTCAGAGGAAGGGACAGGGAGAGAGACATAGAAACATCAGTGATGAGAGGGAATCACCTGTTGGCTGACTCCTGCACTGGGGATGGAGCCCACAACCTGAGCATGTGCCCTGACAGGAAATCAAACTGTGATCTCCTGGTTCATAGATTGATGATCAACCACTGAGCCACACCAGCCAGGCTGAGCATAGCTTTCTTGATCCTATTTAGAGTTTATACTTTTTGGTAGCTCATGAACTTCATACCTTTATTACTTCTTTAAATAATAACATTTGGGATTTTGGATGCTGACCACCCATTCCTCAAGATTTAGCAAATCATCATACCATTTTTTCCCTACCTCCAGAAGCTCAATTCTTCAATATAAATTCTTTTGGTAAAAGCAGTTGCTAATCCAGCTCTTTAATCATTCAAGTTTCTGTTCTTTGGAGTATCTCTCCCACCATCACTTCGTTCCATTCCTTGTATAGCCAACTCATATTTTCATAGAGCACGAGACAGTATTTTTCAGGGTGTTGACACAAGATCAAGTAGGAGAGAGAGGCAGGAAATGATCCTAGGGGTTATTTTCTAGAGTAGAATCTCCGTGCGATCTGCCTACAGCTCCATCAGAATCACCCTAGGCGCTTCTTACATGCAGATTTCAGGGTCTTGGAGTTAGGTTAGTACCAATGTCAGCGAGAATCGAGAGGTGCTTCTTTCCATGTTTAGTATTGGAAACAAGTCTCCTGAGTGTGCTGTTTTCTAAGACATGGGACTATGTTTCTAGAAGGCACCTAAATGATTTGACAGTTGCTTCCCTTGTGATGTTCTGAACTCACCCTCACTCCACAGGAAGCCTATGCTATTCTAAACAGATTTGAAGTTGAAGTAACCAAAGAAGAATCAGAAGCAGTTGATACCTTGAGATATTCTTTCAACAAATTGCAGAGCAAAGCTGTAAGTACAAACTTAATTCTTATTTTTTACTTATAAATTCTTATGTAATTCTTATAGTGACTGGCTTAAGTCACTATCTCCAGAAAAACACACACACCTTTCATAGTTTTTAAAAGATAAATACATTTTATTTTAATCACTTTATTGATATACTAGAGCAGTGGTTCTCAACCTTCCTAATGCCACGACCCTTTAATACAGTTCCTCAGTTTGTGGTGATCCCCAACCATAATATTATTTTTGTTGCTACTTCATAACTGTAATTTTGCTACTGTTATGAATCGTAATATAAATATATGATATGCAGGATGTATTTAGGCGACCCCTAAAGGGGTGGTGACCCACAGGTTGAGAACCGCTGTACTAGAGGCACGATGCACGAAGATTCATGCAAGAATGGGCCTTCCTTCCCCTGGCTGCTGGCACTGCCTTCGCTCTGGCCGGAGCCACTTTTCTGCCTTCATTCTGGCTTCCCACACTGCCCAGAGGCCCAGAGCGGCTGGGGCGGTGCGGAACGCCTGTGTCATCACTATGGCGACAATGCAAGTGTCCCGCCCTGCCCTCCCCCTGGCTGCTTGGCACCTGTATATGCAAATTAACCCACCATCTTTGTTGGGTTAATTTGCATACCGATTGGCTGGTGTGTGTTGCGAAGGCACGGTCAATTTGCATCTTTCTCTTTTATTAGTGTAGATAATCCACATGAAATTTACCATTTCATAGTACACAATTCAGTGATTTCTACTGTAGTCACAGAGTTGTACAAACACCATCACTATTTAATGTTAGAACATTTTCATCCCCCAAAGAAACCCTAAACCCATTAGCAATTACTCTTTATTTTCTCATTATAGCCTCTGGCAACCACAACTCTACTTTCTATGTATGGATTTGTCTTTTCTGGATATGTAATATACATAGAATCATACAATGTGTAGTCTTTCGTGACTGGCTTCTTTCAATTAGCATAATATTTTCAAGGTTTATTTGTATTGTCTTGTGTAGCAGTACTTTATTTTACTAATGGCTAATGATGTTGAGCATCTTTCCATGTGCTTTTCAGTCATTTGCACATATTCTTTGGAGAAATGTGTATTTAAATCCGTTGTTTTTAAAGTTGGGTTATTTCTTTATTTTTGAGTTATAAGAGTTCTTCATATATTTTGGATATAAGTCCTTTATCAAAGAATTTGAAAATATTTTCTCTCATTCTGTGGATTGTCTTTTTACTTTCTTGATAGTGTCTTTTGAACTAAAAGGTTTTAATTTTGAAGAACTCCAATTGGCATGATTTTTATTTTTTTGCTTGTGTTTTTGGTATCATATCTAGGAAATCATTGCCTAATCCAGCATCATGAAAACTTACTATTATGTTTTCTTAAGAAGAGAGTTTTGTAATTTTTAGACCTTACATTTAGGTCTCTGATACATTTTGAG
Source organism: Myotis nattereri (assembly GCF_964212035.1). Lineage (NCBI taxonomy): Eukaryota > Metazoa > Chordata > Mammalia > Chiroptera > Vespertilionidae > Myotis > Myotis nattereri. The sequence goes on from NC_138081.1 coordinate 11,519,083, forward strand.
TTAATTTTTCTCTGTGTTGTGAGTTTTGGGTCCAGCTTCATGCAAAAGCATGTAGATACCAGTTGTCTCAATGCCATTTGTTGAAAAGTCTATCCTTTCACCAGTGAATCGCCTTGGCACCCTGTTGACCATCAGTTGACCCTAAGTGGAAGGGTTTATTTCTGGACTCTCAATCTATTCTGTTGTGCATATGTGTATGCCTATGCCAGTACCATACTGTCTTGATTATTGTAGCTTTATACTGTTTTTTTTTTTTTTAAATTGAGGTAAAATACGCATAACTTAAAATGTACCATCTTAACAATTTTTAAGTATGTACAGTTCACTGGTGGTAAGTATATTCACATTGCTGTGCAGTGAATCTCCAGAACTTTTTCATCATATAAAACTAACTCTATACCCATTAACCAGCAACTCCCCACTCTCTCTCCCTTCAGCCCCTGGCATTCTACTTGCTCTCTCTATGCATTTGACTACTTTAGGTACCCTATAGAGTCATACAATATTTGTCATTTGGTGACTGGCTAATTTCAGTTAGTATAAGGTCTTCAAGGTTAACCCATGTTATAGCATGTGTGAGAAATCCTGTCCTTGTCTAGTCTGAATAATATTGCGTTATATACATAGTACCACATTTGACTGACTTGCTCCCACTTTTTGGCTATTGTGAATTATGTTGCTATGAACATGGGTGTATGAATACCTCATTGAGACTCTACCTTCAATGTGTTTTGATCTCTATCCAGCAATATAATTCTATTTTAATTTTAATATAATTCCATTTTTAATTAATAATTCTTTGTTCCATCGCGGCTGCACCATTTTACATCCCCACCAACAGTGCACATGTTCCAATTTCTCCACATCCTTGCCAACACTAGTTTCCTTGATAGGAGGCATCCGTATCCACTGTGGTTTTGATTTGCATTTCCCTAATGATACCTGATGCTGAGCATCTTTTCATATACTTATTAACCATTTGTGTATCTTCTTTGGAGAAACGTCTACTCAAGTTCTTTGCCTATTTTTCAATTGGATTGTTTGTTGTTGAGCTGTAGGAGTATTTTTATAAGTTCTGGATGTTAACTCCTTATGAGATATATGATTTGCAGTTATTTTCTCCCATTCTGTAGTTTGCTTGTTCACTCTGCTGATTGTGTCCTTATAATCCTTTTTATTTCTGTAAGGTAGGTGGTGCTATCCTGCCTTTCACTCCTAGCTTTAGTAATTTGGGTTCTTTCTCCTTTATTCTTGGTTTGTCTAGGTAAAAGTTTATCAGTGTTGTTGATCTTTTCAAAGATGAAACTTCAGATTTGTTGATTTTTCTCTATTGCTTTTGTAATCTCTATATCATTTACTTGTGCTCTATTTTTAAAATTATTTCTTCCCTTCTGTTTGGTATGGGTTTAGTGTTTTCTGTTTTCCTAGTTTGTTAAGGTAGATGGTTAGTTACTGATTTGAGATTTTTAATGTATGCATTTATAGGTATATATTTCTCTCTAAGCATTTTTGAAATAGGTAAATATCTACATACCACAAATTAGACATAAAAAATGAACTCCAAGGGAATGTTCAGATTCTTTAAATATACTGAAAAATTTTATTAAATATTAATTAAATTAACAATGGCTTAAAATTTATTGTGTATGGAAAAGTTTGTCACTGAGGTTGAAGCAAGACATAGTAGCAAGGGCATAGAGTTGAAATGGGGCCATGACTTGGGATTCCATCTCTGCTGTCAGCCAATTGGGTGATCATATGCAAGTTAATAATCTTTGTTTCTAAATTTCTTCATGTGGTCATTTAGGAATATTTTAGGAAATTTTTATATGCAGTTATGAGGCTCACTTTGAAGTAATGTATATAAAATAGTTTTATGCTCATGTATATTTAAGTTCATGTTAAATATTGACTAATATGCTTGTTTTGAAAAATGTTTGCTGGTTAGTCAGGAGAGTGAGTCTTAGGAAGGAAGTGGGAAACACTCACTGAGACTTAGTGAAGTCCAACTTTCTCTTGTTCAATGGAAATAATTCATGTGAGTTGTTCTTCTATCTCTTTAACTGATAGTGTGAAACCCACTGACCCATGCTCTGGCCGGTTTTCTCAGTAGTTAGAGCATTGGCCCTCTCACTGAAGGGTTGAGGGTTCGGTTCCCCATCAAGGACATGCACCTGGGTTGCAGGTTCGATCCCCAGCCCCAGTTGGGTGCATGCAGGAGACAACCAATCGATGTGTCTCTCTCATATCGATGCTTCTCTCTCTCTCTCTCTCTCTCTCTCTCTCTCTCTCTCTCTCTCTCTCTCCACACACACACACACAGCCCACCCTCCCTTCCACTCTCTCTAAAAAAATCAATGGAAAAATTATCTTTGGGTGAGGATTAACAAAATAATTTAAAAAATAAAAATAAACCCACTGACCTGCCCTTTAGTGAAGGTAGACAATTCCACACTATAGTTATCATTACCAGACCGCTGTACCGATTTTTCGGTAATTTCCACACAAAGGTGGAATATTGGCGCTAGATGTAAGGTAGATGAAAGGTAGACCTATTTTCTACAATGTCTCCAAGTCCTATCTTATTCTAACCACTTGTTTGCATGTAACTAACATTTTTCTATATCATGTTGGTTTTTTCTCTTTAATGCTCAGGAGCCCAGGCATAGGGGACAGTTAGGTTCAGGGCCTCAGGTCTGGTAGACTTAAGCTTAAAGTAGTGTATGTTCCAACCAAGATAGAGGCTATTGGTGAGAGCAGTTAAGGGCAGGTGCCTTGGAACCCCACTGCCAGGTTTTGAATCTTGACCTTGCTTCGTACTGGTGCTGGACCCTTAAAGAAATTACTTAGCCTCTCCGTGCCTTGGTTTTCTCACTTGTGAAATGGGTATAATATTAATATTTACCTCACAGGGTTGTTTTGAGGATTAAATATGATAACACATAAAGAGCCTGGCAGATAATAAGCATGAATTAAGTGGTATTATGATTGAAGGTTTAAGCAGAAGCTTTGAAGACTATTGTGGAAGAAATTTGCTATATATTTTTTTATACCCAGAGTAATATCACTTTCTTTTAGGGAACAGCTCCAACCACTGCAACCATGTGAACCTACTAGAGGTTGCTAATCCGTGACCTTGAGCTGGCCCCAGAGACAGCATGTGACCCAGACTGGGCCCATAGAAGTAACTGTTTCCTGGGCTATAGTGATGGCCTGAGACAGATCAGCCAGAAACTAACTTTCCTAACCTCAGTTAGAGAAGATGTCTTGGGTCATGAACTAGGATGATTTGAATCTCCAGTTAGTGCATTTGGGTCGTTTATTTCTGTAGGGTTTTTGGTGTTTTTTTGTTTGTTTTTTCTTCACTTTGCAAAAACATTTCAGAGATGTCTATTCTTATGTGATATATGTGGAGCAACAAACTTGCTGGAATAGAATTATAGTTTTCAGTTAATATATTACTTTCACTCTCACATTGAGTATTCCTTCTTGTTCTAGGTTTCTGTACAAGATGAACTAGTTCAAGTGCAGCCAAAGTTTAAAAGTAATCTACTTGAATCTGTGGAAGTTTTTCGTGAGGATGTAATGAACTTTGCAGAATCATATGAGATGGTAATTTCAGTATTTGCATGCTCTGTGTTATTTGCTGGAATGTTTATATGAAATGGAAGTGATAGGCCCCAAGAAATACACTGTGATTTGTGCATTGCATGTAAGAGGCTATATTTGCATATTCACACTGATCAAAAAGGGAAGCATGTTTTATAGAGTTAGAAAAAAGATTTACCTGCTAAAAGGAGCAATAAATTTAAAGATCCTGGAAGAAACAAAGGGTCTGGTTTTGCCCGTTCTCAAGCCAGAATCTCATAGTGGAAAATGTAATACAGTTGTTGAAAGGCTCTAAGACTGTAAATGCCCTAATACCAGCGTATTCCCCAACTGATCCCTCTCACCCCCCAATTAACTCTTAGAAAACTAGAGTGTCACTGAAAATAAATAATAAAAGTCATACTTGGTCAGTCCCACAAGCTGTTCAACCTGGAATAATGACTGACAGTGGTCAATCTCCAGATGTTAAACTCAGAAGTTGGATATATTCTTCCCTTTCTTTCAGTGATCACAGCAGATCTGGATTCATAACAGATTTAAGCCTTTAGTGCTACTTATATAACACTTTCTTTTTCACATGTACCGAACTTACCTCTTTACTGCTGGTTGTATTAGTCAACATTTGACCGCCCAGTCATTGTTATACTGGGAATCTGGTCTGTTATTGGCCCACTCATGACATTCATGATTGGGCAGACTATCTGGGCTCCCTTTTGCAACTATTTTCTGGCTCATGCCAACAGAGACCACCCACTGCTTCTTCCCAGTGTCCAACCTGTGCGCGTGTCTATTTCCACGTGGGGCTGAGGAGCTATGGAAAGGAGGCTGCTCTCAGAGCTTTGTAATGGAATTCTGATGCACAGCTGCAGCAGCAACACTCTTAAGTGAGATGGGACAGCTGTGGTGGCACAAACGTCATACAGGATGAAAGTTTGTCACCTTTTTAAAAAGAGGAGACCACAGAGACACAGTGACTAACTGTGATATGGGATCCTGGATGAGGTCCTGGAACAAAACACAGACTTCAGTGGGAAAACTGAAGAAGTCTGAATAAAGTCTGCTTAATAGTCTTGTACCAGCATTAATTTTCAGTTTTGATAAATGTACCATGTTAACATGATGGTAAGCTGAGTGAAGGGTATATGAGAGTTCTCTTTGCAATTCTCCTGTAAGTCTACAATTTAAATTTTTTTTTTTTAAATAGCATCTGCTTATTCTAACAAGTCAAACCAAATGGGAAGTATTAAGATTGTCACAATTTAAAAAATGAATGAAAGTTGGAGTGATCCAATGTTCTAAAGTTAATTGTGGTCATGGTTACACAACTCCATTAAACAAAAAAATATTGAATTGTACATATCTCAAAACTGTTACAAAAAATAAATGGAAACTTCATATACAGGACAGAGTTAGACCATTTAAATTTAAAATACTGTTTATTTACTTAAAAGAAAATAATAGTTAAATCCAGTAAATTAATAAGACATATGATTAGGGATTAAAATGGAGATTATATTATTCATTATAGGAAGGACCCATGGTTCCAAATATACCACCCCAAGAAGCTAGCAACAGGCTACAGATATTTCAGGTAAAACTATGTTTTTTGGTAATATGTAAAACTGCATTTTTTGTTACACATTTGGCATTGTGTAGTGATTTTTAAAAATGCTTTTAGGAAAAAAATTTCTGCATTTTATCTAAAATGGAATGTTAATGTTTAAAGTAGATATAGATTTTAATTGTATTCTAATCTACTAAATCATATAATTGATTCCTTTTCTTGTGTCCCTCCATGCTCTCTCCCACAGAATATCTCTCTGTATTTTTAGAAAATAAGACTTTAATTTTGAATTTAAGTGTATACCTTATTCTAGTTCCAAGCATTTCATTTGTATCTAAAGTGATAAAAAATTACAGAATAATAAAGTCCTATATAATAAATGGGTAATATGCAAATTGACCCTAATGGCAGAATGCTCAATGCAGGAGCTGCCCCCTGCTGGTCAGTGCACTCCCACAGGGGGAGCTCTGCTCAGCCACAAGCTAAGCTGATGGATGTGAGTGCAGTGGTGGGGGTGGCGAGAGCCTCTCCAGTCTCCTCAGCAGCGCTAAGGATGTCCGACTGTGGCTTAGGCCTGCTCCCCATGAGGGCTCCCGGGCTGCCAGAGGGATGTCTGACTGCTAGCTTAGGCCTGATCCCCTGGGGAGCAGGCCTAAGTTGGCAGGTGGACATCCCCCGAGGGGTCCCTAACTGTGAGAGGGCGCAGGTCGGGTCGGGCTGAGGAACCGCCCCCGCCCCCAGTGCGTGAATTTTCTTGCACTGGGCCTCTAGTGTATGAAATAAGATTTAAAATATTAATGGTTTGTCCTCTCTTTGTATCCATTAATTTTCTTCCTTCTGTATCCATCACTTTCAACTTCCCTGCTCCTTTGTCCTGCCTGGGACCATACAATACTCCTTGAGTCAGGCCACCATTCACTGTCTTTTTCTGCACTCAGATTGCTGCACATCTAGAGAAAAGTCACACACTTGTTTGATAGATACTGTGCAGATTCATGGATTCCTATGTAAGCCAGCTCCCCAAGAGCATCAGGAATTCTGTGGTTTGTTCTGTTCTCGCTCCTGCTTTCTGCAGTGGCTGTTTGAAATGTCCATGTTCTCCTTATGTTCCCTTTTCCACCTGCATTCTTGGTTATCAGATGTCTACTGTGTGACTTGATAGATAGGAAGATGGTTAAGAAATGGTTCTTTCACCTCTAAGCTGCTAAAACCTGGCAGGGAGACAGAGAGCCAGAGAAACAATCGCAGCACCGTGTGGTGAGCACTGTGATCTGGTGATGGGAACTCGTGGTATGCAAACAGATGTAGGAGCTTCCCACCCTGATGAGGGCTGGTCGGGCAAAAAGGGAGGGCTCCCCGGAAGAGGAGGCATCCAAGCTGCATCTTGAAGGACTAATTAGACTTAGCCAGGAGAAGGAGGAAAAATAAGTTAGGCAGAATTTGTGGCCCCAAGTGAGGAGATAAGCAGGGAGCTTTAGGGAGACGTAAGGAGTGTAATGTGGGGTGCAGTGGACAAAGAAGGTAGTAATGAGGGAGGGGGAGCTGAGTGGGCCGCGATCACTAACGGGAGGGCCTTGCAGGCTATAATGCGGAGCTCTAGCCTATCCCGAGGGCTGCAGGGCTCCGAGCAGGGAGCGACATAGTCCGATTGGGCTGGTACAGCAGTTGTGTTTTTAAAAGGTCTCTCTGGCGCCAGTGTGCAGAGTGGTCTGGAGGGAGGATGCCTGGTTCATGGCAGTCTCACTGATACAAACAAGAAACGGAAAGACTGAGGCCAGGAAGTGGCACTTGGAATAAAGAGAACTGGACGGATCATGAGTTAGTCAAGAGGCTGACTTAATAGGCTCAGAGCCTGGGTTGAGGGGAAAAGATCAGGTTTGGGGGAGGAGTTTGGGATTTTTGTGTGTGTGTGTGTGACAGATGACCTTGTCTTTAAATTTACAGAGGAAATTTAGGATCTGAGATGTAATTTTCAGAGAGGGGAGCCTTTTCCTCTCCCTGCCGGCTCTCTACTCTCTCCCTGGTCTCTTCGGAGGTCAACCCTTTTTCTTCTGTACTTTCAGCCTCTTCCTCTTTATTAAATCTTCTTAGTCAGCATTTAAAACTGTCTGTCTTTTCTTCTTAAAGTACAGCAACAACAGTAACCGCCTCCGTGTCCTGGACCTCCCTCCAGACCTCGCCTCTCCTTTCTTTCCCGGCCCCCGTCCTGCCTGCGTTTATTCTCAGGCAGTTCATGGCCGTCCCACTGGGAGACCCAGAGCTGCTGTCCAGAAGCCAGTGCTTTCCTCTTGGCTAGGGGTCCTCACGCTGAGCCGCAGTCTAGCCACCGGAAGGTGATCTGTAGCTCCACCATGTGTGTGTGTGTGTGTGGGGGGGGGGGCATTTCTAAATGTCCCTTTACCTCTCTTTACCTCTGCCAGGAGTTCCTTTACGTCACTTGATAACTGGGTTTCACCCAAGCAAGTGAACGGAGGAGTGGAGCCAGCAACCTGTTCTTGCCGCCTCATTTTATGTTCCATGGCTGGTTTGGCTGGTTCCGTGCAGCCTTTCACCAAAAAGGTTCAGTCAGGTTAGAGGAGTCTCTCAGTCGCAGGTTCTTCTGAAAGCAGGAGAGGAGGAGGGGTCGTTCAGGCTTTCCCCATCATAACCAGCTGCAGTTTCTCCTGTGGCATCTAACTTGCAAGTAGCTCCCTTGCTGTGAATGTTTTAAAATAGAACATTTATACTACGATGAGAAGAGTGTTTCTTCATCCCTCGTGGGATGACCGTGCGAAGCAGATGCAATCACCTGCCGGAGCCCAGGTCTCCGCCGCCTGGTTCCGGGAAGGTCTAGCCCAGTCACGCGCGTGGGTTGCATAAGGAGGGTGCCTGTGTTGGCCAGGGTTTTCCTGGGTTGCAGCAGGCACACGCCTTTCACTTACATGTGACGTCCTCAGACAAACAGTCAAGTTCCCCGTTATTGTCACGATTCTCCTCTCCCCAGAAATATGGAGGTCACTCTTGGACTAACACCAGCTCCTCCCAGCACCCTTACCAGAACTTTCTCCCGGACCCTGGAGGAGGCTCTGGTCCTTTGCTAACTGAAGTCCTCGGGTTTGGACCCAAAGTGCCAGGGAAAGGCCTGTTTCTCTGGAGGAGCCAGGACTAAAATCGACCTGCTCACCTGGTTGCCGCCAGCTGAGCCAAGCGAAACCCCTCAGCCACAAAAGCGAAATGAATAATGAAGAGATAGTAATGTTGGATGATGATAAGTGCCCCGGGGGGGAGGGGGGGGAGGTAGGGTAGGGCCATAGAGTGCTGGGCTGTGTGAATGAGGAGGTGAAATTTAAAATAGGGTCACCAGAGAGGGATGAGGGCATGAGCCAGGCAGGCATCTGGAGGAGCCACTTCCCAGGCCCGGGAAGAGCAAGCGCCAAGGCCCTGGGGAAGAGCTTACATGAGAGGCAGCAAGGGGTCAGTGTGGCCGGAGCGGAAAGAGCAAGGGGAGAGCAGTAGCAATGGGCAGAGAGGAAAGGAGGGACAGGCTGGAGAAGACGGGCCAGCCCAGGAAGGGCCCTGGGTTCGTTCTGCGTGAGGAGAGTGACGTGATCTTATTTATGTTTTCAGTGGCCGCCCTGGCTGCCGTGTTGAGAACAGATTGTTGGCAGTCAGGGGAGACGCAGGGAGACTGATTAGGAGGCCATTGCAATAATCCGAGGGGGAGGTGTTAGTGACGTAGGCCGGGTGGGGGGCGTGGGGGGGTGGGCGGGGGCGGTGGTACTGGAGTTGATGAGGCGCTGTGGAGCCTGGGTATATTTTGAAGAAAGGCTTTGTACCAATTTATGGGTCAGCAGCTAGGACTTCAATGTGTCACCCTTGGACTAGGGTGTGATCGATCACTTTATTAAAAAGACAGTGCAAGGGCCCCTCTCTTGCCTTTTAGTATCTTCTGTTCTGCTTACTCTGCTTGGGGGTGTGAGCCCAGCAGGCTGTTGGACAGGCATCTGTCTGGACATGTGACTTGGGGTCACAGCTGCAGGCCCAGTGTACCCCAAAGCAGGTGCTGCCCTCTGTCCTCCCAAAGAAGCAGCTGCCAAATCTCGGTCTGGGGAAGAAGCCGGACCCCCACTTTGGGCCTTGGTGCCAGTGTTGTCCGGTGCGGCGTTATATACTCTGATTTCGGGAGTCACTGGGCACGTGGCTGGCCTGCTGACGAAGCGGGCATTTTGTTCCCCAGTTGCCTGGCACTGGGGATCTTTTGAAATCATTTGGGACCTGAATGGGAAAGGGCTGAGTGATTGGCATCTTTAGTAGGCTTCACCGCAGCGGTTCTCCACCTTGGCTGCACGTTAGAATCACCTGGGAATCTTTTTAAAACCCTGATTTCTGGGCCTCATCCTCCAGAAATTCTGTTTCTTTGTTACTCATGTTGTGGCCCCACCCCATAACAAAGAAACAGAATTTCCGGAGGATGAGGCCCAGAAATCAGGATTTTAAAAAGATTCCCGGGTGATTCTAATGGGCAGCCAGGGTTGAGAACCACTGCTTCACCACATGAACAAGCTTTTAGATGTTAGTATTTTAATATATGCTAACTTTGAAGTTTTCATCTCTCCTTTTCTGAGAGTCACATAGTCCCACTATACTAACCACCAAGGAATATAAAGAGTACAAAACAGGGTCTTGCTCTGGCCCTTTTGACTCAGTGGATAGAGTGTTGGCCTGCAGACTGAAAGTTCCCAGGTTCGATTCTGGCCAGGGCACATGCCTGGGTTTCGGGCTTGATCCCCAGTATGGGGCGTGCAGGAGGCAGCCGATCAATGATTCTCATCATTGATGTTTCTCTCTCTCTCTCCCTCTCCCTCTCCCTTCCTCTCTGAAATCAATAAAAAAACAACAAAAAAAACAAAACCCAACAACATGGCCTTTGCCCTCTAGGAACCAAGAGTTTATTGGAGTTCCTCCATTGTCCCCATACCTTCCTGTTTGGCTCCTGTAAAATAGGCTAACGTGTCTGTCAGAACTGGAGCCCTGTCTGAGCGTTGTGAGGCCTGATGCCATGTGTTTTCCAGGGCTGGGCATTGAGGATCCTTCCTGATACTGTTGCACCATTGAAGTAGCGCACACATATCTTGTCATAGGTGGACTATTTCTCCTGGCTTTTGTGTTTTAAACACTGTTAATACTTAGCATTCTAACTATAGGAGATTCCAATTCCAATTCAAAAGACATGCATTGACTTTGACAGCTTAAATGTTAGAATGATCACAAATGGTATTAAAATGGAATCATTCATTTTACAGACTCTGTTGCTTACAGAGAAAATAGGGTTGAGTGGATTATATGGATACTTCACTCATTTGAACCCTGCAGGAGATGTGACCCATCTAAATTTGCGATAAAGCCTGAATTACAGATGTTTTTAAATGCAGTTTTAAAAATTGCGTTTCAGACATGTTTATGGGAACTTGAAATATAGGTCTTCTGGGGGCCACTTAATTTATTAAAGAAATAATTTTATATAAAATGGAGACTTCTAGAATGCTTGAAAGTTAATTTTCTTAAGTGCTTAACTTTTCCTTTCATAGCTTGGTATCAGCATTCATTTGCTTCATAAATTGTCGTTTCAAAGAGCATATTAAATAAACCTCAATGTAGCTTTTATTCCAATTATCATACATTCTACTTTAATGGAGTCTGAATTAATTATATTTTACTACAATTCAAAAACGCTTTTATAGGCCAATTTTGATGATCTGTGGAGAAAGTTTGTTACATATTCATCTGGTGAACAACTTTTTGGATTGCCTGTGACTGACTATGAGGTTTTGCACAAAGTCAGGTAAGTGTAGAAATGTTATAAATGTTAAAAGCAAATAATTAAATACTGTCCATTAGAAGAATCACGTCATCATTAAATCCGTTATCATGTAGAGAAGGGCGGCTGCCCATGGAACACTCCTCAATGCTCCCCTTGTGCTTGGCTGTTCCCGACCCATTGTATACAGAGTCTCCATATACAAAAGGAATGTTCTAGAATAGGAGAAAATACATGGCAAACATTCTGGGTCTTCATGGCCAAGGTTAGCCTATGCTTCATTGTTTTCTTTTCACTATTTTTTAGAGTGCCAATGATTGTGCGGAAGCACTGCCATTTTGGGTAACTTTTGTTTATTTAAAGGAGTAGCCATTCTCAGCTCTCAGTCTGCTTAAGGAATTTGTGCAAAGTGCTCTTCCTAATTGGGCAGACACAGAATTCATGGAGGTTGAAGGCCAAGGAACTGAAGCGATTATAAACAGTGGATCTAGGCTTTAAACAAGTATGTTTTAATAGAATTTTAAATATAATTTCCTTAAGGGCAAAATGAGCTGATTAGGACCTTGTCTTTGTATTAACTTACTGGGACCTGGGCTTTAGGAAAGAACTTTATGTTGCCTTCTTTCAAAGTCACAGCATGAAAGTGTCATGGCAGAACAGGCCTGAAATTGTCTGAAGGTAAATTAATGCTTCAGCCATTTAGGGTAGATGGTTTGTATTCTTCTCCGAAAGTGCTCATTCACCAAGCTTAACTCAGGGACCAAGTGTGTTAGAACTGCATATGCCTGCTGGCCCTTGACCCTGACTTACTCTATCGGAATCTCTGGGGCTGGGTCCTAGGAAATCTGTATTTTTAAAAAGGTCCTAAGTTTTTATTTTTTCCATACTCCGACTGAGACTCAGTGTTTTATTTTTAAAAATGTTTTTTTATTTATTAATTTTTTTTTTTTTTTGAGAGAGAGAGAGAGAGAGAGAGAGAGAGAGAAACATCGATTTGTTATTCCACCTTGGCGTATGAGGATGACATTGGAACCAACTGAGCTACTTGGCCAGGGCTCAGGGCTTTATGTTAACCCTTAGTATTCTAGGAAAAATTACCGTTCTTATGTACCATTTGGACCAATGGACCCTTTTTTGTTTTGCTTTTTAAACATTTTTAAGTAATTTATGCATAATTTACAGAAGTAAGAATAAAGAGATGGTGAAAAGCAATTTTATTAGAAAATGTAACAAGAACTTAAGCAGTGAAAACTCACTTTCCCCGCCGAAACCGGTGTGGCTCAGTGGATAGAGCGTCGGCCTACGGACTGAAGGGTCCCAGGTTCGATTCCGGTCAAGGGCATGTACCTTGGTTGCAGGCACATCCCCAGTAGGGAGTGTGCAGGAGGCAGCATATCGATATTTCTCTCTCATCGATGTTTCTAACTCTCTATCCCTCTCCTTTCTTCTCTGTAAAAAATCAATAAAATATATTTAAAAAAAAAAAAACAACTCACTTTCCCCCCATAATGTCCTGGTTTTAAGATCTATACACATGGAATGGAGACCAAGTTCTGCCTGCAGCCAGCTGCTCAGCAGCTGTCAGTCATGGCCCTGGAGCATCCCGTCCCGTAAACACTGATTCCAGGTGGCAGATCCATCTCCAGCGCTTCTAGCTCTTCATCGCCTCGGGTTTTTCTTAGCCTTGCACTTTTAAAACTCAAGACTGTTGAAAACTCAGATCACCATCCTTCTTGCAATGTACATTCAAAAATCATTACTTTGAGGTTTGAATGATCAAGTCAGTGAATTTTTTAAATTTCTGTATCATCTATTTTCTTTGAATACAAATCTGCCTTCAACATTTGTATCAAATAAAACTGACATAAACATCATAAATAATGAAAAAACATTGTCACACCTTTTTGGCAGAATGATATCGTCTACATTTTTGTTGCAAAATATTGCATGTGAAGCCCTGCCTCTTCGGAAATACATTGTTCGCTCCTAAATCATTGAGCTTAATAAAACTCATCTAGATTATCATCCTCTGAAGACTCAGTCTGAGATTTCACTTACACAGTCTCTTTCATGGTCTGTCTCTTTTCTGTTTAATGTTGCGGAAGTATCTTCTCCTTTGTCAATATTTTTCTCTTTGCTGTTTTAGGTAGGAAATGAAAAAAATAAGTTCTTAGCTCTTTTAAATGAAAAGTAAAGAAACAAAAATAAAAAGATTACAAAAATGATATCTCCACAGTTCTTTTGTTTTTGTACTTTCTTGCAAAATGATGCAATACTTTATTTAGTAAGAAATAAAGTAAGAAACCTGAAGGCTGATGCAATAGTGATTTTTTTCTGCGATTGCATCATCCTTAGAGGAGATTTCATTATCCTCCTCTTTCCTTACTATTTTAGTCATTTTAGCACAATTGGGGATACTCAGTGGTTAATAATTAAAATAATTCCTAGGATGACGAATTAGCAAAAGGAAACAAGAAATGGAAAAAACAAGGAGATTAGGATTCCAGAATGTGTCCTAGATTTAGAAAAGGGTCCAGTGTACCCATATGATAATTGGAAAATAAAATTAATTTTACTCCATTAAGAACCTAAGCAAATTTTAGCGTTAGCCTCTGCATTGTCTATAATAAATAATAACAGTTGTGAATATTAATTTTTACAAATAGGGCTAATGAAGCAATGAACTAAAAAACTAAAACTGGGTCCATTGGACCCTTACTGTACACTAATGGTTGAGGAATACCTGGCAAAATCCAAAACGCTGTTGAGGGGTCAATTTTTGGCGTTTTATACAAGAAAGACTTTTCTTTTACGTGGACCTGGAATCCCTCCTTTTATCCTTGCTTTGGATATAATTCCATTTGGGCACATGAGGGAAAGCATTTGGAAGGAAAGTAATGGTTAATGTCAGAATTAAAGGCAGACATTCTCATAAAAATCCAGCTTGCATATGAAATAAAAATTCAAATAAAACCTTAGCCTTGGCTGTGATCTTGTTATCAAGTTTTGGTCACATTGTTTGCAATGATTGGTATGGTAATAATGATCAAACCATTTGTCAATGTCAGGTCATAGTATGATTTTGAATACGTCAGAGCTGTAAACTTGACCTAATGCATGGAGCTTTAATAAAGTCTTCGTTTGAAAAATGACAGGGTCGTATGCCTGTTGGTATCTATAAGATTTTATACACACAATGTATGATTTATTTGATTGGATTAATTCTGCATATATTATAATGGAACTTATTTTTTAAATATACATTATATAATGACTTAATTATTTGTTTTCAGAAAGGAACTCAATTTGCTGCAGAAGTTATATGGACTGTATGACACTGTAATGGGCAATATTAGTGGTTATTACGAAATACTTTGGGGAGATGTTGACATTGAAAAAATTAATGCGGAACTGCAGGAATTTCAAAACAGGTGGGTTTCAGTTGAATTAAACTCACATTGTTATAGTGCTTATATTCTTAGGATCCTGTAGGTATATCACAAATGAGTTTGTCCTGTTATATTGCTGTAAATACGTAACACCTTCTTCAAAGAAATGTGTAGATGAAATATTTTTTCTTTTTTTGAAAGGTGTCGTAAACTTCCAAAAGGACTTAAAGATTGGCAGGCTTATTTGGATCTGAAAAAAAGAATTGATGATTTCAGTGAGTCGTGTCCTCTACTAGAAATGATGACCAATAAGGCAATGAAGCTGAGACACTGGGATCGAATCGCTGAGTTAACTGGAACCCCATTTGATGTGGAATCTGACTCCTTTTGTCTTAGAAATATTATGGAAGCACCACTCCTTAAAAATAAGGATGACATCGAGGTACATAAAATTATAAGATGGTTCTTTAAAGAATATCTCATTTTTCTTTTAGGAAAATTATACAAGCAGACATTTCATTCAAGGGAATATTAATTACCCCATATAATGCACCCTCAAAATTTGGGGTGGTCCTGAACATCTCTTTATTTTGCAAAATAATGCTGTAACTCAGGGAGATAATATGATTATTTGAAATATGTTAGTTTTGGAGTTCTGCAGTCTGTCCTCCCTTATGCCTTAACTACAATTCCATTTAAAAATATGTTTATTTCTGTATTGTCTACCTGGTGAATTCCTCAGAACATTTTCCAGATTCCTAATTCTAACTTTCCCCTATGTCTATTAACTATTTAAAATATTATATTTTCCTTTTCTAAGATTTTTAATTGATTCCTTTTTTTGTTGTTGTTTTATGCTTAGTGTTTGCATGGTATTTTTTTTTAATTGAGATATAATTTGACATTTAATATTATATTAGATTTAGGTTTACAACATAATGACTCATGTATATATTGCAAAATGGTCATCACACATAGATACAATTTATTTTCTTGTGATAAGAACTTTTAAGATCTACTTCTTAGCAACTTTCAAATATATGAGTATTATTAACTACTAGAGGCTTGGTGCACAGATTCGTGCACGGCGGGGGGGGGGGCCCTCAGCTTGGCCTGCACCCCCTCACAATTCGGGACCCCTCAGGGGATATAGCAGTGCACCAAGTGGCAGGCAGGCAGGAGGAGCCCAAGCTGGTGCCGGGGGCCCCCCCCCTCCCCCGCTTGCATACATCCCGGCCTGATGTGCCAGTAGCACTGCCACAGTCAGGAAAGGCTCCCGCCACTGCAGCTGCGCTCTCCAGCCATGAGCCTGGCTTCTGGCCGAGCGGCACACCCCTGTGGGAGCACACTGACCACCAGGGAGCAGCTCCTGCACTGAGCGTTGGCCCCCTGGTGGTCAGTGCATGTCATAGTGACTGGTCAACCGGTTGTTCCAATCGTTCTGGTCGTTCAATTGTAACAGTTGCTTAGGCTTTTATATATATATAGAGAGAGTCAGTCAACATGCTGTACATTATACCCCCAGGACTTATTTATTTTGTAACTGGAAGTTTGTACCTTTGATCACCTTCATCCATTTCACTTTCCCCTTTCACCCTCACCAATTTGTTCCTTGATCTGTCTGACTTGTTTCACTTAGCATAATGCCCTCAGGGTCCATCTATGTTTTCACAAATGGCAGGATTTCTCTCCTTTTTCTGGATGAATAATATCCATACATTTTTGATCCATTCATTCACTGATGGACACTTAGGTTGTTTCCATGCCTTGGCTATTGTAAACAATGCTGCAGTGAACATGGGAATGCAGATATATTTTTTAGTTAGAGTCTTCATTTCCTTTAGATAAATACCCAGAAGTGGAATTACTGGATCAATGGTAGTTCTATTTTTAATTTTTTGAAGAATCTCCATACTGTTTCCATTGTAGCTGCACAAATTTACTAGTATATTTCCACAAACAGAGCACAAGGATTCCCTTTTCTCCACATCCTCAACAATAGTTGTAATTTCTTGTATTTGTGATGATAGCCATTCTAACAGGTATGTGGTGATATCTCATTGTGGTTTTGATTTGCGTTTCCCTGATTACTAGTGATGTTGAGCACCTTTACATGTGTATGTGTTCTTGGAGTGTCTATTCAGATCCTCTGCCCATTTTCTTAATCAAATTGTTTGTTGTTGCTGTTTTATTTTACTATTGAGGTGTATGAGTTCTTTATATATTTTGGATATTCAGCCCTTAAGTCAGATTTATGATTTATAAATATTTTCTCCCATTCAGTAAGTTGATTTTTCATTTTGTTGATGGTTTTCTTTGCTGTGAAGAAACTTTTTAGTTTGATGTAGTTCCACTGCTTTATTATTGCTTTTGTTGTCTTGGCTTTTGAAGTCAGATCCAAAAAAATCACTGCCACGACCACTATCAAGGATCTTACCACCTATATTGTCTTCTAGGAATTTTATGGTTTCAGGTCTTCAGGTGAAGTCTTTAATCCATTTTGAGTTAATTTTTGTGTAGGATGTAAAATGGTGGTCCATTTTCATTTTTTTTGCATGTGGCTGTTCAGTATTCCTAACATCATTTATTAAAGTGACTGCCCTTTCCCTATTGTATATTCCTGGATCCTTTGTCATAAATTAATAGACACATGGTTTTATTTCTTGGCTCTATAGTCTGTCCTATTGATCTATGTTTCTGTTTTTATGCCTATATCATACTGTTTTGATTTCTATAGCTCTGTATTATAGTTTGCAATCATGAAACATGATACCTCTGGGTTTGTTTTTCCTCCTCAATATTGACTTGTCTATATAGGGCCTTATGTAGTTTTGTATAAATTTTTGGATTGTTTATTCTATTTCTGTAAAAAAATGACATTGGAATTTTGATAGGGATTGCATTGAAATCTGTAGGTAGTGTGGGCATTTTAACTACATTAATTCTTCTAATTCATGAGCATGGATAGTCTATTTACTTATTTCTTCTTCAATTTCTTCTTTCAGCATCTTATAATTTTAATTGTAGATGTCTTTTTATCTCTATTAATTTATTGTTTTTGATGCAATTGTAAATAGAATTGTTTTCTTAATTTGTTTTTTTGATAGTTTGTTTTCTTAATTTCTTTTTTAATAGTGTATAGAAATGCAACTAATTTTGTGTATTAACTTTGTATTGTGAAACTTGACTGAATTCTTTGATTAGTTCTAACAGGGTTTTTTTTGTGTGGAATCTTTAGGATTTTCTATATATAAGGTCATGTCACCTGCAAACAGAGACAATTTAACTTCTTCCCTTCCAATTTGGATGCCTTTATTTCTTTTTTTTTTAAAATACATTTTATTGATTTTTTTACAGAGAGGAAGGGAGAGGGATAGAGAGTTAGAAACATCGATGAGAGAGAAACATTGATCAGCTGCCTTCTGCACACCCCCTACAAGGAATGTGCCCACAACCAAGGTACATGTCCTTGACTGGAATCGAACCTTTGACCCTTCAGTCTGCAGGCTGATGCTCCATCCACTGAGCCAAACCGGTTAGGGCAATGCCTTTATTTCTTACTTGTGTAAGACTCCCAGTACTATGTTGAAAAAAAGTGTTATCTTTGTCTTGTTCCTGATCTTAGAGAAAAGCTTCCAGCTTTTTGTGGGTTTGTCATATATGTGGCCTTTATTATGTTGAGGTACTTTCCTTTTATACCCTCTTTATTGAGAGGTATTATCATGAGTAGGTGTTGAAAATTTTTCAAATGCTTTTTCTGTATCTATTGAGATGATCATGTGATGTTTCTAATTTATTGATTGAGTTGTGGATAGTGAAACATCCTTGTATCCTTGGAATGAATTCCACTTGGTCATGGTTATGATCCTTTTTATGTGTTGTTGATTTTGGTTTGCTAATATTTTGTTGAGGATTTTGCATCTACTAGTACATTTATCAGGGATATTGGCCTGTAATTTTCTTATGTGGTGTTCTATCAGGGTAATGCTGGGTCATAAAATCAGTTTGGAAGTGTTCCTTCCCCTTCGATTTTTTGGAAGACTTTGAGATGATTGGTATCAATTCTTCTTCAAATATTTGGTAGAATTCACCAGTGAAGCCCTCCGGTCCTGGACTTTTGTTTGTTGGGAGGTTTTTGATAACTGATCCAAACTCTTTGCTAGTAATTGACCTGTTCAGATGTTGTCTTTCCTCATAAGTAAGTCTTTATAGGTGATTCTCTAGGAACTTATTCATTTGTTCTAGACTGTGCAATTCGTGTTTGTGCAGTTGTTCATAGTGGTCTCCTATATAACCCTTCATAATTCACTCGTATCAGTTGTAACATCTCCTCTTTCATTTCTGATTTTATGTATTTGACTTACCTCTCTTTATTTCTTGGTGAGTCTGGCTAAAGGTTTGTCTGTCTTTTCAAATGCTAGCTCTTAGCATCCTTTATCTTTTCTATTGTCTTTTTAGTATCTATTTCATTTATTTCCACTCTGCTCTTTGTTATTTTCTTCTTCTAACTTTGGGCTTTGATTGTTCTTCTTTTTCTACTTCCTTGAAGTTTAAAGTTACGTTGTTAATTTGAGATCTCTCTTGTTTCTTAATGTAAGCAATTGTCATTATGAACTTCCCTCTTAGAACTGATTTTGCTGCATCCCGCAACTTTTGGTATGTTGTATTTCCATTTGCATTTGACTCAAGGTATATTTTGATGTTTCTTTTGATTTCTCCTTTGATCCATTGGTTGTTCAGTAGCATATTGTTTAATCTCCACATATTTGTGATTCTTCCCATTTTTTCTTGCCATTAATTTCTAGTTTCATATATTATAGTCAGAAAAGATGCCTGACATGATTTCAGTCTTCTTAAACTTATTAGAACTTGTTTTTTGTGATTTGTCCTGAGGAATGTTTCATATTTACTTGAGAAGAATGTGTACTCTGTTGCATTTATTTATTTATGTCGGTGTACAGTATTATATTAGTTACATTAGTGTCAGGTGTACAATACAGTGACTCAACATTTTTATACCTTAGAGTATGAGCACCCCACTAATTCTAGTAATCACCCACCATACAAATTTATCACAATATTTTTGACTATTCTCTCCTTCACCTTTTTCACCCATCTTGGTCTCTGTTTCTATGAGTCTATTTTTGTTTTGTTTGATCATTATTTTTGTGTGTTTTTTATTTGTTTGTTTGTTTTTAGACTCCACATACTAGTGAAACCATATGGTATTTACCTTCCTCTGTGTGACTTATTGCACTTAGCAGAATACCCTCTCGGTCCATCATGGTGTTTTTCAGCTAAATACCCAGAAAAAAAACAGGAAAAACCATCAGATAAAAATAGAATTGACTTTTAAGCAAATGAGATGTTCATATTAGGGCCTGACCAGGCAGGAAGATAGCAATGTTTATATGTTACTTTAAAGAGTTCACAAGACTCTCACATATATTCTCTTTTTTCCTCAGCAAGTTGCTGAGATAGAGCAGCTGTGATTATCTCAATTTTGGCCCCAAAACTCCAGTTAAAATATAATCAAGAAAAATGATGATTTAAGTTTCATCATTTTATGTGTGTGGTAAAGTAAAACAATTAGCAGTCAGAGTCTCAGAAGGTTCTAGTTTGAACTTGGAACACCAGGATCTTGAGCCTCAGATTTCTTGGCCATACAATGACTAAATGACTTCTAGGTCCAGGCTAAAAAATTCGGCGGTTTTACAGGGCACTTAACCTTTAATGAGAATGCTGTGACACATTCCTGGATTTCTCTCTGAAGGACATCTGCATCTCTGCCATCAAGGAGAAGGATATCGAGGCCAAGCTGGCACAGGTTACTGACAGCTGGACCAACCAGAACCTGAGCTTTGCAGCGTTTAAGGGAAAGGGAGAGCTTCTACTCAAAGGAAGTGAGTCAGCAGAAATCATCACCTTGATGGAGGACAGCTTAATGGTCTTAGGTTCCTTACTAAGCAACAGGTAATTTTATATTTGGGGTTAATTTTTATAATTTTATTTTGGTAATTAGGGGTATAAAAAGCCCGGTTTCGCAGTTGCAGCATAGCATGATATTCTGACCTAGAGTGCTGACTCTTATCTGTCTCTCCATGAACTACCTTTCCTCCTTAATAATCATGGCCTCCATCTCCCTTTCATGATACCCATCTTCCCTTCCTATTTTTTTCTGATGGTCCCCATAATTATTCTCCCTCAAATTAGCAGTTTATCTCTCTCTCTTTTTAAAATTGATTTCAAAGAGGAAGGGAGAGGGAGAGAGAGATAGAAACATAAATGATGAGAGAGAATCACTGATCAGCTGCCTCCTGCACTCCCCACACTGGGAATATAGAGCCTGCAACCCAGGCATGTGCCTTGACTGGGAATTGAACTGTGACCTTCTGGTTCATAGGCTGATGCTCAACCACTGAGCCATGCCGGCTGGCTGAGCAGCCGCTTATATCTTGAACATCTTTATTCCCCACTGACAAGACTTCTTCACTTTATGTTCTTTCTCTTTCATTTTTCTGATTTGTCATCATTGCCCTCCTTGGCTAAACCTGCTCAAATATTCATCCAGTGGTCCAGGAAAAGCATGCTGGCCACACATGAAAGGAATATACCATTAGGGGCTTGGCGCTTCCCACTTTGCACTTTTTTATGGTGGAGCGTGGCTATATCTGTGCTGGGTCCTCTGTGGGTCTGGGGCCTGAGCTGGTGCGCTTGGAATGCAGATGGCATGCAGATGTGCGACTAGGGTTCTTTAGGACAGTTTCAACTCCTTATATGCTATGGTTCCTGGTCCAGCAAGGTTTTCCTGCTCTTTGTCCTCCTGTGGCCGTTAAGGATTGTATTGCCCCATAGGCCTAACAGTTTCCGAAGGAATGTTTCTCCTATAATTTACTTTGTTAGGCCATACTGCTTTCTCAGTCATCATTGAAATGTACTGTTTTCCCACTCTTTTTAGATATAATGCTCCATTTAAAAAAAATATACAGAACTGGGTGTATAAATTGTCCACTTCCTCAGACATAATTGAAGAGTGGCTGGTAGTCCAGAACCTTTGGGTTTATCTTGAAGCTGTCTTCGTAGGTGGAGATATTGCCAAACAGCTGCCTCAGGTAAATGTGGATTTTGTAACTCTGCTAGCATAATTTGGTGTGTGTTGTCAACATGTCTCTGTAAAAGTCATGACTTGGTTATTCACCAGGGGCTGGCAAACTATAGCTCACTTGCCTGTTTTTGTAAATAAAGTTTTATTGGAACACAGACATGTCCATTTGTTTATGTTCTGTTTACAGGCTTTAGCATTACAAAAGCAGGGATGAGTATTTATAACAGAGACTATATGGCCTGCAAAGCCTGTAATATTTGCAATCTGGCCCTTTACAAAACAATTTTTTAAAAGTGACCTTTGATTTACATGAGTAGAAAGAAGAAATTCACATATTTTCCAACAGTGAAAACTCTCCAGGTTGTTTGAGGATGTGAGGTGCGTTCAAGTGTGGTACTGTTAAATTATAGCAGCTCATCTCTTCCAAGAATTAATATCCTATCCCACTGAGGATAGAATTAAAATTAATCTGTATTCTGTAAGTGCAATGAACTATCAGTAAGTTGGCTCATGGTAGTTCAGAAATATACCAGGGGGCAAGGAAATTTCGCCTTAGAAGCATGTAACAAAATTGTTAAAACAGCTTGATTGGAACCTTTTAAATAAATGCCAATAACTCACTAATAGTGCTATTCTGTGAAGGTAATTTCCCTTTTTCTGAATTTCCACATCTGTAAACAGGATCTATACAGATTAAAAATCAAGGATAGCCCTAACTGGTTTGGCTCAATGGATAGAGGGTCGGCCTGCGGACTGAAGGCTCCCAGGTTCGATTCTGGTCAAGGGCATGTACCTTGGTTGTGGGCACATCCCCAGTAGGGGGTGTGCAGGAGGCAGCTGATTGATGTTTTTATCTCATCGATGTTTCTAACTCTCTATCCCTCTCCCTCTTTGTAAAAAAATCAATAAAATATATTTTTTAAAAAATCAAGGATAAAAGAGTTTTGAAAATGATAGATTTCATTCATTACATAACATTTTAAAAACACAAATCTTTTTTAATCAGAAAGTTGCATCCTAAAAAATGCACTTAAAAGTTTTAAAATAGGCAAGATTATGCCAATTTCTAGAGGTATTTTCACAATTGAATGCAAAGCTGACTGCCATCCATCATAAATAGAAAAATTTAATTTGCAAAAAAATGTAAATGAAGCTTTGTTTTGGGTTTTTACTGTTTTCTCCTTTCTTTTTCCTGGGGTATTATTGAGCTGTAATTATTCCAAGGATCCTGAGATCAAATTATTTTCACACTTTTTCAGTTTTCTTATCAAACCAAAACACCAGGAGCGCTGAAAGACCAGATTTGAGCTTGAAGTTGATAGCTTTGCAAAACAATCACGTGGTACTTTTGAAAAATGTATCAAAAAGAAGGAAATAAGTGATCAACTCTGTTGTGATGAAGCAGTATTTCAATAAGCAGTTTTATGACTTTGGGTTTTTGTTGTTCAGAATTAATTCAAATGAAAAGGAATCGCCGCCTTTAAATTATGTAGCCTGAGACTAACAGAGGCTGATTTGAAGAACTATAGAAAATTCCAAAGTGAATACTTGCTTTATTCAAGTTTCTAAATGCTGATTTTGACTGACTGTGGATTTATTTTTAGGAAGCAAAACGTTTCCAGAATATTGACAAGTCATGGATCAAGATAATGCAGCGCGCTCACGAGAACCCCAATGTGATCAGCTGCTGTGTGGGCGATGAAACCATGGGGCAGCTGTTGCCTCACTTACACGAACAGCTGGAAGTGTGTCAGAAGTCACTGACAGGGTAAGTTTAATTTCTAAATGACCTATTGTTTTATACGTGCTGGTGTTTTATCCCAAACAAGTTATATATAGGGTGTCCCCCCCAAAATGTATACACACACTTTGAATAATTATAAAGGCAGTGTTTACTAAAATACATTTCCTTTTCAAAATTGAGCTATCTGCTGTTGCAGTGTATATACATTTTGGGGGGACACCCTGTATTTCTGGTTTGGTAGTGATGGCGGGAGGGGTAAATAGTAATTTAACATTTCACATAAATTTAATTTTTCTGCAAAAAAAGACACCTTCAACTTGGGGGTGGGTGAGTGAAGGCATAGTATTGGTTTTGCAGGGCTGCGGTAACAAATCACCATGACAGAAACCCATTTTCTCACAGTTTTGGACGAAATGAGGTGTCAGCAATTTTGAAAGCCCTAAGGGAGAGTCTTTCTTTGTTTTCCCAGCTTCTGGAAACTCTAGGAGTTTCCTGGCTTGTGGCTACATAATTCCAATCTCTCTGTCTCTGAATTCACTTTGTTTTTCATTCTGTATTTCTCTTATGAGTGTTACAGAAAAACCGGACAAGAACCAAGCAGCGCTCTGAGAGTTTGGAGTTACACTTTATTCACCGCGGTGGGCTTAGGGAAATGAATCCAAATTCTAAGCAAAGCTACAAGCAGAACTTCCCTTTTTATAGAAGAGCCAGCCCTTTGTGTGCTTGCTGGCGGCGGCCTTGAAAACTACACAGTTCTATCCAATTAAAAAATGCACCTGGCATGGCATTGGGTGTATCTAGTCTCTGCCCTACAAGGTCAGACAGCTAAGTTTATCTCCCCCATTATTCAAGCAGGCTAGAAAGCAAAGTTATTTTTTCCAGAATAAGAGGCCGTCCAAAGAATAGCAGAGAATTCCAAACAGTAGTTTTACAGAATAGGGGTTTTCCTTCACATGAGAACACTGTTGTAAATGTACCCCACGAATCACAGAAGGACGCCTCAAGAAATCGAATTAAAGAGTCACGTTTATTGCAATCCGTTACTACGAGGGGGCCATGCACTCCAAATCTCACAGTGTCCTCCCCAGCCCACCACCAGATTTATAGGCAAAGATCACAAAGGTATCGATACATCCCAGGGTTTGGAATGTGGAACCTAGTTTGCAAAAAAAGCAGTTTACAGAAGCAGACTTAAGCATGTTAATTATAGTTTTGGGTCTCCGGATCACTGAATCAATGGAAACACATTATCTGGAGCCATCGGGTCTTGGTACCACTGAGTTGACAGGAACACATTATCTAGAGCAGTGACGGCGAACCTGTGACACGCGTGTCAGAGGTGACACGCATGTCAGAGCTGACACACAAACTCATTTTTTTGGTTGATTTTTCTTTGTTAAATGGCATTTAAATATAGAAAATAAATATCAAAAATATAAGTCTTTGTTTTATTATGGTTGCAAATATCAAAAAATTTCTCTATGTGACATGGCACCAGAGTTAAGTTAGGGTTTTTCAAAATGCTGACATGCTGAGCTCAAAAGGTTCACCATCACTGATCTAGAGCCATTGAGGCAATTTAGAGTAATTGTGCAGTCCTCATCTTGGCACCACTGAGTCAACCGGAACGCGTTATCTGTGGCCACTGAGGCAATTTAGGATAATTGTGCTGTCCTGGTTCCCAAGTACAGAAGAATGTGCTTTCTAAAACCAGTGAGATCACAGTCAATGGGGTACTCACATTACAATCAATAGGGTATTCAATCGAATGGGATGATTTATATAATTCAGAAAATCAAAATAACTTTTCTATTGTTAAATAAAGCAAGTAAGTACAGAAACCGAACAGCAGGGTTAAAGTTTAACTATAGTTTCTACCTGAGATGATTGCTACCATACTTCACACTTCTTAGATTTAGGGCTTATCTGGATAATCCAGGACGATCTCTTCTTGATATCCTTAACTTCAGCACACCTGCAAAAAACCCTTTTTCCAAATAAGGTCACATTCACAGATTCCAAGGAACAGGATGAGGACCTGTCTTTTTTGGGGGGGGGCGGGACAGGGGGAGGGAGCTTCCATTCAGCCCAACAGACATGGAGTAGAATGTGCACTAAGAGAACAAATTAACCAGACAAATTCATGGGTAATTTTCTTATAAAGCAGCTCATTCTCAGGCTCTCTGTGAAATGGGGTGGACATATAACCTGCTTCATTTAAGTTTATGCTGCTGTCTTAGCTGAATGGTTCGTTGTCCCCTCTTTCACTCAAACTGTGCTGATTTGTGGATGAATTACGTTCACGCTGGGTTACATCATCCTATGAGGTTCATAGAACTGGAAGGTCGCAGGAGCGCCCTAGAGGAGGAGGAAAATGATGGGTAGATGGGCAGGCTTGCTCTGGATCCCTTTCTTGTCTTCACTTATTTTCTCAAGTGACGTCCATGGGGTAGCACGGGCTTTGGTTCTAAGAAAACACGTCAAAGGCAAATGGCAATGACTCTAGGTGTTTGCTGTTATCTTATTGACGACGTTTAGTGATCATGCCTTGGCTAAAAATAAATAACTCAGAAACATCTCATTTGGTAATGCGACTTTATTTAAAGGTATTTGGAGAAGAAGCGATTACTATTTCCAAGATTCTTCTTTGTATCTGATCCAGTTCTTCTGGAAATTCTTGGACAAGCCAGTGATTCCCATACCATACAGGTATAACCTAAGTATCTATCACCTAAACACCCCCCCCCCCCCCAGCATACACGATGGACAATGAAAATGAAGTTAACCCTTTAAAAGTGGAGGCAGGAAAGAGAGCATTGAAAATTCTGCTGATTCTACAATGTCCGTCTTTCTGTGTATTTGGCGCCTGAGGCAAAGGTCACTGATTATGCCACCCAGCGGGTGGACGGCCCTGGGCAGCTTCTTAATTTCCCTGCACCCTAGTTTTCTGGTCTGTGCGAGCGGGAAACGAATGGCCCCACCTCATAGGCTTGCCGTGAGGGTTACGTGAGATGATGCAATGAAGAGTATCTGGCATACATCGCGTGCCCGCTAACTGTAACTCATTATTGTGAGTATTTTAGCCTAAATAGTCTTACATCCAATAGAGCTGGTGGTTTC
Source organism: Myotis nattereri (assembly GCF_964212035.1). NCBI lineage: Eukaryota > Metazoa > Chordata > Mammalia > Chiroptera > Vespertilionidae > Myotis > Myotis nattereri. The sequence continues at coordinate 11,545,411 of NC_138081.1, forward strand.
GATTTGTCTTTTTTTTTTCCATCCGGAATGCTTTGCAAATGCTTTTAGCCATTTCCCAGGGCAATACTTCCAGGAGGAAGATACCGAGAACTGGGAGTGGGAGGCGTCCCAGGGCCAGTTCTGTTGGGGAGTCTGGGAAACCGCTAATAATAGCTTCGCTGTTGGTTTCCGGGAAGTTGTGGGGATGAGAAGAGAGAAAAGCAGAAGCTGCTGCGGAAGACAGAGGTGGAGCCAAGAGAGAAGGCAGGACCGAGCTGGGGAGGGACCGTGTGGTTCGGTCCCTGGGGGGGAGGGGACAGTCATTACTCCGATCTCCCTGGTCTAGAGGGCATCCGAGGACTTGGAGGACATGTTCTGCAGGCCTGGCTTTGAAATGTGCGCCCCCAACTCAGCCAAAGGTCCTTTTCTTTCTCTTTTTCTTCTGGAAACAGTGAAGTGAATTCTGGATATTTTACAAAGATTAAAAATATTAAGGCTTTTAAAGACGTCTCAGCGGCTTTTGTATTTAGGCTCCTGGATGATGTTATTGCGTTGTCTTGTGCTTCTTACAGCCACACCTCCCTGCGGTATCTGACAACATAAATGAAGTGACATTTCATCCAAAAGATTACGATCGGATCCTGGCCGTCATATCAAGAGAAGGAGAAAAAATTATTGTAATTTAACGTGGTTTCACTTTTGTTATGAGGAGAATGCAATTCTCTAATGAGAAGGGGGTGGGCCTGGGTTCCAGTTCTGTAGCCCCGTGTTACACACTAGTTTGGATAATCAGCTAACTTCTTTGGGACTCATTTCATTATCTATAAAATGAAAGTTTTAGACCTTTTATTTTCCTAGTGATCTTTCTAGTTCCTTCCACCTATAGTATCAGTTGATTTTACTCATTTTTTTAAATATTTTGTGTAAAATATAGAACTATTTGTTACCAATATGTAATATATTTATAATCTATTTTTTAGTTGGACGCTCCTGTTATGGCCAAAGGTCCCGTAGAGATTTGGCTTCTGGACTTGTTAAAAATGCAGATGTCATCGTTACATAACATAATTCGATCTGGGTTCTATCAAATCAGTGATTCGGGATTTCAACTCTTACCTTTCCTCAGTCACTTTCCAGCACAGGTGAGAATACACACTGTTTAAATAATGGTTATGAGAAGTGGAAATAAGGGGGAAGGATGCTCAGGAGACAGTGGCCTGGTGTAGCTGTGAACTAGTTAGGGAGGCCTACCCACTGCTCCCAACCACCCTCTTGTCCACCACACCATTCCAGGCCCGCCCATACCCTGCACTGCTCTCGCCTCAGTAAGAATATACAGAGACTAAAACCATTTATGGGAAATTTTACCTTATATATGAAAATCATTGGTATAGATACAGATACAGATATGGATGTGGATATCCTCCTATATAATAAAAGAGAAACATGCAAATTAACCATCCCTCTGCTATGCCCAAGCCACGCCACCAGCCATGCCCACCATCCAATCAGGAGCAAGTATGCAAATTAACCCAACTAAGATGGCAGCGGCCACAGAGCTGAAGCAGGAGGCTTGGGTTGCTCCTGGTGATGGAGGAAGCCAAGCTTTCTGCCTGCCCTGGCCAGCCCTGGGCTATACTCAAGGCTACAAAATTTCAATTATAGAAGATAAATAAATCCCAGATACCTGCTTCCAGCTAGCTGTGGCCTCCGCTCAAGGAGGGGCTGGGAGCCTGGGTTGCCAGGGGTATCTAGCGGACCTGGTCTCTGCTCAAAGCTACAAAGTTTCAATTATAGAAGATAAATAAATCCCAGAAAAAAAAGAAAGAAAAAAAAGAGAGGCTGGGAGCTTGGGTTGCTGGGGTGTATGGCCAGCCTGAAAATGGCCATCAGCCCTTCACCCAGGCTGGCCACACCCCCATGGGGTGAGGGCCCCCACTGGGGGGCTTGACCAGCCTGAAAATGGCCCTTAGCCCCTCACCCAGGCTGGCCAGGCATTCCAGCGGGGACCCCCACCCTGAAGGGGGTGTGGCCAGTCTGAAAATGGCCCTCAGCTCCTCACCCAGGCTGGCCAGGCACCCCAGAGGGACCCCCACCCTGATCCAGGACACCCTTCGGGGCAAACCAGCTGGCCCTCACCTGTGCACCAGGCCTCTATCCTATATAATAAAAGGGTAATATGCAAATTGACCCTAACAGCAGAATGACTGGTCACTATGACACACACTAACCACCAGGGGGCAGACGCTAAATGCAGGAGCTGCCCCCTGGTGGTCAGTGTGCTCCCACAGGGGGAGCTCTGCTCAGCCACAAGCCAGGCTGATGGCTGCCAGCACAGTGGTGGTGGCAGGAGCCTTTCCCACCTCCTCAGCAGTGCTAAGGATGTCCGACTGCAGCTTAGGCCTGCTCCCCGCTGGCAAGTGGACATCCTCCAAGGGCTCCTGGGCTGCCAGAGGGATGTCTGACTGCCAGCTTAGGCCTGATCCCTTCGGGAGCGGGCCTAAGCCAGCAGATGGACATCCCCCAAGGGGTCCCAGACTGCGAGAGGGCACAGGCCGGGCTGAGGGACCCCCCCCCGCCCCCACCCCCGAGCGCACAGATTTTTGTGCACCGGGCCTCTAGTAGTGTATAGAAAGAGAATGAGCATGTCTTTTCTGGAAACAAAATCCACCTTGCCTTTTATTTATTTTCCCTTCAAGTGATTATGAATTGGCACAGTCCGTTAAAGGAGGCCCTCTCAGGCAACTAACTTTTGAATGCGAAGACCTTGAGAGAGGCTGGGGTTGGAGCAGGTGCTGTCTCTCGCGAGTCCTCTGGCTCTGAGAAGGGCATTGCAATGTGCCAAATACTCTTAAAACTAGATAGAGAAAATGCCAATAGTTCCATCACATTTTCAGCCAGGATAAAGGACGAGTGATGACCTGTGATCTGGGTCAGAGACAGTATGGGATAGAAGGCAGGAGATATCCAAGGAAAATGTAGGCAGTTTTTGCCCAAACCATATTTCTTCTCCACCTGCTCCTGCCAACCTGTACTCCAAATCCTGAAGGACTGCACACACGGCGGACATGGCCGAGGGCTATGAAATATCCACTCAAACGGCACAAGTACAGAGAGAGAAACAATCTTTATGGCAGAGAACACTCTAATATTGTGATTTTTAAATAATGTATAATATCCTTGGCAAGCCTTAATGTTTTTACTAGTATTATTAACTTTGTGATAAATCTTTATAAAATACTTTATTTGATAAGCTGGGGAAATAGCTGCTTAGACGAAATCAATATACTTTTCCTCTCCCAGGAAAGCTGGGTCACCTGTGTATCCGGAAGGAGAGGCTCAGTCTAGTTTAGTCAGAGGAGGGAGCGTTACAGGTGGAGCAGTTGAAGAGCAAGGTCAGAGCAGTGGTCAAGCTGAGCAGGAGACAACAGGGAAGTTGGCTAGCTTGCAGGATTTTCTTCAGTGTGCATATCTATAATAATAAAAACATAATATGCTAATTAGACCGGATGACCTTCCTGACGAAGCAGGGCTACAAGGGAAGCCCAGGTCCCGGGTGCCTGCCAGCGGCTGGAAGGAAGCTCGGGTCCCGGGTGCCACAGGGAAGCAGGTGCGGGTGGGGGAAGGAAGGCCTACTCTTGCATGAATTTCGTGCATCGGGCCTCTAGTATACCTATATATGCAAATAAAGAGGTGAGATTTTAAACAAGTTTAGATAAGAATCTTGACATTGTAGTGGGCGAATTTCAGTTCTTTGGAAAAATTGCTTTAATGAATATATATTCATTCAAAATATACGCATTCACCTTACTCTCTAGAGCAACTTTTCCAAAGAACTGAAATCTGTCCACTACAATGTTAATTTGAGGTTTTATTTGACATTTTAAAAATTTCTTCTTTGCTTTCTTCCAAAACACATTTCTAAGATTATGAATGAATGCAATGGATTCCTGTTGCAAACATTTGAAAAATTTTGAAAACTATGAAAGTGAAAATAAAAATTTTCCATCTTTCTACCACTTGGAAATGATGCCTGTAAATATTTAGTGTATTCCCTTTCAGTATTTTTTAATGTGTTAATTACAGGCATCAAATAATATTGCAAAGAATGAGCATTCCTACTTTGTTTTTTATTTTAATGAGACATCCTCCAGTTTTTGTTATTATATCTTCTGCCTGCTTAAACGAAGTTGAAAACATAATTTAAACTTTTGTTGGTGACTCAGGATAGTCATTTTAAAGATTCGTGTTTGGAATGTACCCCTCTGCAGTCATTTTTCAGGGTCTGTAAGTCAGCCTTACCCTGCTGTTTTTGTATTGTTTCTCTTTGCTTTTCCTATCTTACTGCCCCGTTCTGGGGCCATCAGGGTTAGAATCTGCTTGCTATTGGGAGCTTCCTGCCACTGGCTGCTTCCTCCGTATTCTGTCGCTCACCTTAGCCAGGTGCTTTCATTTGTCTTCACCAGCAGAGCCCGGGATTGGCCGTTGCTCTAGCGGGAGGAGGCAGGGATCAGGAAAGGGTTTTATTCCCCTTTACCTACTGCAGTGCCCAGTAGCATCTACATGCCTCACACACTACTTTCAACCCTCTGCCAAAAGTGGGTTCCTTTTTGGTCCAGATGACTTTGTATCTGTTCTTTTGCGGATGAATAAATGCTCCCAAGGGGGCCACCGCTGTATGGAGGAGGTGAAGGTGGGGGATATACGATCACTTTTACTCCCTTTTCTGGGGCAGAAATTGTAGCTAAAGTGACATTCTCTCACAGTTTCCTTAGCTTCATCAGGAGACAAAGGACAAGCTTCTTGAACCCTTCTCACTTTCTGTCTCTCTCCTTTAGATAAATATGTAGACAGAAAATTAGATGTAGGTAAAGGTATGGATATTAAAGGGAGTGGAGGTCAAGAAAGGAGGTAGGCAGTTGCAAAGAGACCTATGGAAAACTATTTCTGGAAGTGGAGAAATGCATGTCCCTTTTTTCGTTTAAAATGAGTAAAAACCCTGTTTGCCTTCATGTGAATAAGTGACCACCAAATTTCACTGTAGGATGTGTTTTAAATGTGTGGCTTGTCTGTCTGCTGGATTTGTAGGTTGGGCTTCTGGGAATTCAGATGCTGTGGACACACGATTCAGAAGAGGCTTTACATAATGCAAAAGATGACAGGAAAATCATGCAAATAACCAACCAGAAATTTTTGGATATTCTAAATGTTCTAATTAGCCAGACAACACATGACCTAAGCAAGTTTGAAAGAGTGAAATTTGAAACTCTGATTACTATCCATGTGCATCAGAGAGATATTTTTGATGACTTGGTAAAGTATCTTTTTTTCTTAATTTTAAGTAATTTAGTGTATTAGTTAATAATTTAGTGCTCTTAATAATGAAAAATTAAGTGTTATATATTCCCTAACTTATATGAATCTTCTTATCTACCTGACCCTTTTTCACAACTGGTGTGAGTGTGTGTGTGTGTGTGTGTGTGTGTGGGAGTGTGTGTGTGTGTGTATACCATGTCTACAAATATCTATATTTGGTGGTATAAACAACCATATATGTATATTCACATTTGCCATTCTGAAAGTCTGGAACCAACTTTGTGATGTGAACCAATTGTTCCATTAATCCAAATAACAGAGTCATGATACAATTTTGATGAGCTTAGTCCTGAGTTATGATGGGCTGATTGGGAAGGAATCAAATAGAATCAAGCTTCAGAGAACTCTCATGGATATTTGTCCAACTGATGGTGTCCAGCAGGGCATCATGGGCGTGGTGCGGCCCAGGTTTTGTATGGCGGGAGTAGGAGTAGTATGTGAATCACCTTTAGATAGAACTCTCAGTAACCAAAAGCCTTGAGCAAGACCAAGTTCTCCTAAAGCAATGGTTAGCTGTTGTAAGGAAGGGACCCCAGCAGATTTTGATATGCCAACATTTGACTCTCTTTGTCTTTAACTAATATTGTGAATGTGTGTGTGTATGTGTGTGTGTGTGTGTGTTTTCATTTGATTCATTTTAAAGGCACCTCTTTCCTTTATTAGAGACACATAATTCATGCAACTTTGGACCCTTTTTAAAGAATATGATCACAGGCAATCTGTTTCAAACTTGTATCAGATAAGAAGTTCTGATCAGATAAGTTATATTATTGAAGATTGAAGGACCTGCAGTGTATTTATTCCCCTGGAATGTAGATCTCTTAAAGTGTTGTATGCCAACCAGTTGCATTGCCATCTCCGGGGAGCTTGTTAGAAAAGCAGGATCTCCAGCCTCTTCCCCCTCCCTCTCCCCCACTCCCCTCTCCCCCACTCCAACTCATGTACTGAATCAGAATCTGCATTTCAACAAGATTCCCAGGTTGTTCATATGTGTATGAACACTGTTGTAGAATTGACCTCTGGATCAAACTAATTATCAAGCATACTTAGACCATATTTTTTTGGTCTTCTACAGATTTACTTTCACTGAATTGCAGTTTCCTTTGTACTTTGCCTTTCATTGGACTCCACCTCTAGAAACTCCTATGGAATCCATTACTGTACCTGCTAAGAGCATACTATTGAGGCTGATGTCTGTATATCTCTCAGTGATTCTTAAAGCTGGAGTCCCATGGAAGACATTTCTTTTAAATTTAAATGCTGAGCAAAGCATTACTTTCCATACAGAATGGATTTTTAAAATCTATACAAATTAAAACCATGGAACTGTTTTCTTTTTGTCTTAATTACTATTGTACTCATGATCTATTTGCATCCCAACTAAAATGAGATTTCTGGGCCAGCATATTTGCATTTTATTTTTTCATGTATAATGCTTAGAATAGCCTGTTATACAGTAATAACTCAATATAAATTTAGCTATTCTCTCTTCATCCTCTTTTATCACCTCCTCACCATCTTAACGGATTGTTGAAAGTGGCTGACTGCATCCCCCTGGCTGGGGGTCCCGGGTTAGAGAGTCGAGACCCTGGGGGAGGCACCGGTTATGTTACCCAAGAGTAGCTCTTTTAAGGTGACAAATACAAACTGCTTCAGAAGGGAAGCCAGAACCCTTGACTGGAAGAGAGGCAGCATCATGAACGCTGAAACAATACAACAACAAAAAGCAAGCTTATAGATAGCTTGGAAACTTGATTAGACAGAGATCTGAACACTGTAGTTACCAGAGGTCCATTCTTTAGTGTCAGCTGAATGACCTGGAAATGGGCCACTGGGATTCAGAGCAGTGAAGGGGGCCATTTGCCACTTTGCTACGTTGATTTCCCTCCATGAGCAGGGCTAGAGTTTCTCCAAGTTTGCCAATGGAGTCATAATGTGGTTGTGGGGGTGTTGTTCCTAAACATGCTTACCTGGTTGCTACCTGGTGCATCCCTGGTGCTGGGAGCCTGGGACTCCTTGCCCCATAGGTTTACACTGGGGACCGGGCAGGCTGATGGGCTTGGCTGTACTGCTGGTGTAGGAAGGTGCGTGTGCACATATGAGCATCTCCTGCTTAACCCCTCCAGTGGTTCCCCATTGCCATGCGAGCAATGCCCGGCCTGTTCCTCATGCCCTGGGAAGCCCCAACTCTTATTCCTCTGTCCAGAGTCCTGGATGCCTCAGCTGTTGTGAACTTTTTTCAGTTTCTTTTTCTGTTATTTATTTAAATATTTTTTTTAATGATTTCAGAGAGGGAGGGTGAGAGAGAGAGAAACATCCATGATGAGAGGGAATCATGGATCAGCTGACTCCTGCACACCCCCTGATGGGGATCGAGCCCACAGCTTGGGCGTGTGCCCTGACCGGGGATTGAACCACAACTTCCTGGTTCAAAGTTTGACGCTCAACCATGAGCCCCACTGTCCAGGCTCTTTCCGTTTCTTGAACTGCCAACCAGATCTTCCAGGCCTTTACCTAACACATTTTGCCCTCCCACAGCGCCATCACCCACCCCTTTTGTTTCATTTCCCTGGCTAATTCCTACTATTTATTCAGGTGTTAGGTTTGTTTTATTTATTTATTTATTTATTTATTTATTTATTTATTTATTGTTAATCCTCATCCGAGGATATTTTTCCATTGATTTTTAGGAAGAGTGGGGGAGAGAGGAAAAGACAGAGAGAAACAATGATGTGAGAGAGACACATCAATTGGTTGCCTCCCACACAAGCCCTGACCAGGGCCCCGGGCCGGAGAGGAGCCTGCAACCAAGGTACGTGCCCTTGATCGGAATCAAACCCGGGACCCTTTGGTCCACAGGCAGGTTTGGCTCTCTTCACTGGGCCAGGTGTTAGTTGTGAAGGTTTGTTTGTTTTTCATTTGAGTGCCCCTCTCAGACATCTGACATTAGGTTAGGTTCTCTTGCTAATTATTTTCAGAAACCCTGAATTTCTTTTCATACTTTATCACAATTACTTATTTATCTGTTTGTCTTATGTTCTTTTCTGTAAGCCTCGGATGTCTGTCTCTGTTTACGCAGCATGGTGTCAGGCCCAAGGAGGGGCTCAGTAAATATACTTTAAATGAATAAGAATCAGTTCATGAATGAGCGAATAAAAACCTGCCCATATGCCATGGTTTATGCTATTGCAATTCAGTATGCAATCTCTTTGTATTTCATGTTTTTAAGGTAAAAATGCATATCAAATCAGCAACTGACTTTGAATGGCTAAAACAGAGTAGATTTTATTTTAAAGAAGATTTGGATCAGACTGTAGTGTCTATTACAGATGTTGACTTTATTTACCAAAATGAATTTCTGGGATGCACCGATCGACTTGTTATCACTCCGTTAACGGATAGGTAGGAAACTTAGCTTTTTAATTCCATTTTGTAATTAAGTAACGTGCTTAAAATTGCTTTTACATTGTATTTGAAATATTGAAAAAAAAAAAGCTTATCGCTGTCGTGTTAGGTCTATGCTAGCTCATCAAAGTCAGTCCAGCAATGAAATAACCCTACTTGTTACGTATACATGTACATTACATTTTAATGAAGTAGAAACAGATGACAGAATAAAAGCAAGCTGGAATGCTGGCGATGAGTATTTAGTTACAAACTTCAGGTTACAAGATGGAAACTTATCTCTAGGACCATAAAGGGAGTCATGAGAACTACAAAGAAGGAAAGGTCCTTGGAGAGCATCTCATTTAGCATCCTGTCTTTTCAAGTTGTGGACATTGGTAGCTAAAGTGGAGTTTCTTGGCCAGCTCTGAACAATCAGTTAATGGCAGAGCCGCTAAAAGTCTTTTTTGTATATGACACTAGGCAAGAACTGGGCCTTTGTCATCTTTATCTACCCACAACAGCTCAATATGTTGTGCACAGTAGACACTCAGTAAACATTTGTAGAATTGACTTAAATTGAGTCACAGGACAATGAATTCTGCTGTTATTTTCCATAGGGCTGCCTCCAGGTGAAATTATAACATTTAAATTTGGTGTTCAGCCTCCTCTGGATTCATCCAACTTGCCTTGATATGCCCAGTGCCCCTGCCACATACATTTGTCAATATGTTTTCCCTTCCACGGATGTATACACGTGAAGCTTCATGGCTCACAAAACTTTACTAAGTTTTACTTTCATCCGAAGCAGATGTCACTGAAACTGGGTCACAGGTCCAAGGAGAGTCATTAGATTATTCCTTACACTTACCTAAACGAATGAGACCTTTCATATTCAAACCATTTGCAGTGGTGTGTTGCAGTTGGCTCGTGCCGGCTTGTTGCGGAGTTTAGAAGTTTGGCCCGAGAAATGTTTGCAGTCACTCACTGCCCCACTGCTAACGAATGTCAGGTGCGCCCGCCTTGTTTGGTTGCCTCTCATGGGTGAGCTGCTCACATTCTAAAGTAACAGGCCCATTCCAATGACATTGGACTTTTGCTTGCACTTGGCTGTCTCATGTTATCCCGTACTCACCATGCCTTGTCTGACTGACGTCTGCAGATGCTATATCACTTTAGCACAGGCTTTGGGAATGAACATGGGAGGTGCTCCAGCCGGACCCGCGGGCACTGGCAAAACAGAGACCACGAAAGACATGGGACGCTGTTTGGGAAAGTACGTGGTCGTGTTTAACTGCTCAGATCAAATGGATTTCAGAGGGCTCGGAAGGATTTTTAAAGGCAAGTGTCAAACACTGAAACTATTTTTCTGTGATTTTATTTTTATTGCACTTTAATTTTCTGATCTATATCTAAAGTGATGTTTTCCCACAGAACCAAAATTAGGATAAGTTGATACATATGATAGTGCCATTTTTTTATGATCAGAAATGGCTGGAAACCATCCATTTCACTGGCTCAATATTATTGCCATGAGTTGAATGTGTAGTGGTTTATGAAAATGGAACCAATTTATTACTGCCTGAAACAATGGTGGAGGAGATAAGATGAAGTTTACAAAACACACGTGACTTCCCTTCCAGCATTAAATCCCATTGAAATGATTGATTTTTTTTTTTTTTTTTTTTTTAAGCATAGCCACACTGGGAAACAAGGAGGAGGGCCATCAGCAGATGGGAAATTCTGAGGAAATCCTGAAAGATAGGTAGGCAGTGGTTTCAGATAGGCAAAGAGAAGAGGTTAGAGAGCACACCTGTCTTTAGAACTCAGTGCCTGGCCTTCCTCTCTTTTCTACCTACATGCATTCTCTTTAAGTACTGCCTATGCGATCAAATTTGTATCTCTAGCTTGGACTTCCTGAAATTTCAGATCTGTATAGACAACTGATATCTACTACTTGACATCTCCACTCAAATGTCGAGTAGGTCTAAACGTGTGATCTCCCTTCCCCTCGCCCACTCCATCCTCAGCCTTTCCCATCCCACGGAGTAGCCGTGTCATGCTTCCAGGTGCGCAGATGAAAAATCTTAGACTTACCCTTCACGGCTTTCTCTCATACTCAAATCCGTCCTGTCAGCAAACACTATTGCCTTCAGAACGCACCCCAAATCTGAGCACCTCTGATCCCCACTGCTGTCATCAAGCCAGTTGTCACCCTTCACCTGTACTGTGCCAATGAGCCTCCTCATTGGACTCTGTGTTTACTCTTGTCCCCTCCACTGCAGCCTCATATCAGCGCCACAGCAACCCTTCTACATGGAAGTCAGATCACAACCCTCTTCTGCTGAGAGCTGCCCAGCGGCTTCACTCCGAGTAAAAGCCAAACCCCTCACGTGGTCCTGCATTGTCTTACAGTCACTCCTGCCCCTCCCCATTGTATCAGTCTGACCTTCTGACCCATCTCCTACTACTCTCTGCTCCCCTCACTCTCCCTCCGGTAGCCATATTGACCTTTCTGATGTTTCTCAAAAACATTCAAAGCAGATTTCCTCTCAGATTCCTTACTCTGGTTCCTTAGGTCCTTCCCCTAGACCAGTGATGGCGAACCTATGACATGCGTGTCAGAGGTGACATGTGAACTCATTTTTTGGGTTGATTTTTCTTTGTTAAATGGCATTGAAATATATAATATAAATATCAAAAATATAAATCTTTGTTTTACTATGGTTGCAAATATCAAAAAATTTCTATATGTGACACGGCACCAGAGTTAAGTTAGGGTTTTTCAAAATGCTGACACGCCGAGCTCAAAAGGTTCACCATCACTGCCCTAGATATTACCCCACATGGCTCATTTGATAAAGGATGTCCACAGCAAACATCATAATCTGAACATTTGAAAGCATTCTTTTTGAGATGAGGTATAAGACAAGGACTCCTGTTATTATTTGTTCTAGTCATCACTGTACTTCAGATCCTGCAGTAAGGAACAACAACAAAAATACAAAGATTGGAAAGAAAGAAATGCAAAATTTCATTATTCACAAAGGGTAGGGTACACTTTTTAAAAATTCAACAAAATCTATAGAAAAATAGAATTTAGCAAATATCCTAGACTATAAAATCAACACAAAGTAAATTTTATTTTTATAAACCACAAAAAACAGTTAGAAAATGAAAACTTCAGAAAGATATCATTTAGAATGTAATTTCGAGAGTGTGGTATTGGTGCAGGATTGATGACTGGACCAATGGAATGTAATAGAAAATGAAAAAAATAGGCCAAGGACACTTGACAGGTGGCCCAGGTATTACCGTAAATCAGTGATGGAGAGACAGACTTTACAATAAATTGTTCTGGGACAAGAGTTGATCAATATTTAACAAAGGAGATTGGGTCCCTACATATATAAAAATTGGATGCCTAAACCATACACTGTATAAAACTCAGTTCTGGGAATTAAACGTCTAAATGTGGGAGGCAAAATTGTTTGGGTTTTGAGAAGGTAATAAAGGAAAATATCTTTCTTTTTAGAGTAGAAAGGGATTTTTAATACAAGAATCACAAACCATAAAGAAAAGATTGACACATTCCCTACCCTGAGTTAAAAACATCTCTTCGTCAGTGAGTATCAAAACAAGAGAGAGAAAAGCCATGCCTGAAATTTGGAAGCGGCATTAGCAATATATATTACCTACAAAGGATTAGTATCCCCAATACATGAGTAAAGCCTATGACTCACTGAGAAAGAGATAATTCAATAGAAAAATGAGGAAAAGTCTGAAATAGGTATTACACCAGTGCAGAAAACCAAATAACCAGCAAAGAATTGCACACTATAAAAGGATTCCATTTTGTACAAACCAGGTTAAGAACAATTTAAGTGTGACTTTTTTAAAAAAACATATTTTTGATTTCAGAGAGGAAGGGAGAGGTAGAGAGAGACAGAAACATCAACGATGAGAGAGAATCATTGATTGGCTGCCTCTTGCATATCCTGTACTGAGGATCGAGCCTGCAACCCGGGCATGTGCCCTTGACTGGTATCAAACCCAGGAACCTTCAGTCCGCAGGCTGATGCTCTATCCACTGAGCCAAACCAGCTGGGCCGTGGTCGGCAAACTGCGGCTCGTGAGCCACGTGCGGCTCTTTGGCCCCTTGAGTGTGGCTCTTCCTAAGCCTTACGAGTACCCTAATTAAGTTAATAACAATGTACCTACCGATATAGTTTCAGTTTAAAAAATTTGGCTCTCAAAAGAAATTTCAATCGTTGTACTGTTGATATTTGGCTCTGTTGACTAATGAGTTTGCCGACCACTGAGCTAGGGCAGTGTGACTTTTTTTTTTTTTTTTTTTTTACTACCTTTGGCAAGGTGTCAAGCAGCAGAAACAGCCACCCACTCCTTCCTGGTGGCAGTGTAAACCTTTTTTAGAATAAAAAAAGCTTACACGTGTATTGTCAGTCTCCCACCTTCTGGTCTCAGCTCAGGTAAACTGCACTTAAGTACTGGGAGCCTGTGTGCAAATGCTCACGACAGCATTGCTTGTCACAGCCAACACCTGGCAATAACTCGAGTGTCCTCTGTGGTGGGCTGGACACATAAATACATAGGTTGTGGACATCCGATTTATATATCATATGCATAACAATGCTGTAGCGGTAAAAATGAGTAACTGCAGCACGATGCATTGATGTAGCGCAGTCTCACCGTTTAGAGGGAAAGTAGCAAGTCTCACAAAAACACAGATAGGATGATTGCATTTATTTAAACCAAAGATATGTATTACATAGATATGTATATATAGCTAGTAAAAAGAGTCCGGTCGGTGTGGCTCAGTGGTTGAGCATTGACCCATGCACTAGGAGGTCGCTGGTTCAATTCCTGGTGAGGGACACATGCCTGGGTTTCAAGCTCCATCCCCAGTAGGGGGTGTGCAGGAGGCAGCTGATCAATGATTCTCTCATCAATGTTTCTTTCTCTCTCTCTCTCCCTCTCCCCTCCCCTCTCTCTAAAATCAATACAAACATATTTTTTTGTTGTTTGTTTTTTTTTTATATATATATTTTATTGATTTTTCACAGAGAGGAAGGGAGAGAGAGAGAGAGTCAGAAACATCGATGAGAGAGAAACATCGATCAGCCGCCTCCTGCACATCCCCCACTGGGGATGTGCCCGCAACCCAGGTACATGCCCTTGACCGGAATCGAACCTGGGACCTTTCAGTCCGCAGGCCGACGCTCTATCCACTGAGCCAAACCGGTTTCGGCACAAACATATTTTTTAAAAAGCATAAGAATGCGTATGTCTCCTCTGGGAGGGAAGAAGGGTGACGCCATTGGGAAGAAGTACACTGGGCCTTCCCTGTATTGAACACTATGCGTTCATTCATCTCTAGCCCTTCCTTTCGGCGGGATGTGAGTAACATCTCCATAACAGATAGCATGAGATTGCACCCCCAGCTCAGGAGGATATGCACAGCATTTCATAGCTAGCTAGCTAGGTAAATAGACACACATATAAACTTTGAGCATGTGAAATATATACTGTTCATGAATACATGCATAAGACCAATAGCTTAAAAGCATGCATAGGAACCATTGGCATCAAATTCAGGGTAGAAGCTACCTCTGGAGAAGGAGGGAGTGTGGATTCAAGAGGGATATACCTGGACTTGAAAAGTACTTTTAACATGATTCTAAAGAATAAAATCTGAAACAAATTGTTAGGATTTGACAGGTGGGTACATGGGTATTCATTATATTATTCTGTTTAGTCGCCTGTCTGTCAAACATTTTTGAACCCTGAGAATAATTTCCTAATCAAAGAGAAGGGTTCTTCTGTGGATCACTCCCAGCTTGAGGGTCGGGGGTGGTTGGGAGAAGCAGACTAGAGTGCAAGGTAAACCCCAGGATACCAAAATGAGAGCAGAAGGCAAAGAAAAAGTGTGTTTCCTTCACACAAAAGCTGTAGCACAGCTGTCTGAGGTGGGAATGCTGACAAAGACCAACCCCAGAGGCGGGCTCCTGCCAGAGGGGCAAGCAGTGCACCAGGCCAGACAGACTGCCGGCCCCAGCCCTGGAGAGCAACCCTTTATGGCTCCATCCCTTCCCTCAAATCACCAGAGGCAGGCATGCCTCCTGCAGACAGGAATTTGCATTCCGGAAGAGGAAATGCAACTTATGCAGCGATAACAAAGTCCCATAAAATATTTGAAGGAATTAGGGACGCATCCAAAGCAGTGGAGACCTACTGACCAGTAAACTGTTCAACAGAGAAAACAGAAGAAAATTAAAAAATAAATGAAGTTAATAGCTTAGAGAGATTCAAGAATGTATTACATGTAGCCAATTAAAGAAACAGGCTACTATGAAAACATAACAATTGGAAAATTTGGATATGGGAAAAAAAATCTCTCTTGAATTGGAATATGTGGCCAAGAGAATACATTGCAAAAGGAAATGGGAAATTTTACAAAAAAACTTAAGGGTCATAGGAGTAGCGAAACTAGACAACCAAGGGGTCTGGGCTGCCTGTCACTACTTGGTCCAATTCAGCAGAGACAGGGTTGAATCGTATATGAGCGTTTATTCCAATCCTGCTGGCAGTATGGGAGAGCAGCAGGGCATCACAAAAATCTGCTCCGCCCCCCCCCCCCAAAACCCCCCCATAGACCAGCTGTTTATACAGAGTAAGACAAGTATTACATGGGGAAGTAGGGATAGCAGGCATGGGGAAGCAGGCTGTGCAGGCTGAGGTGGGACTCAATTGTTTGGGCAACAAGGTTGTTAATCTTTCCATGAAAATAGGCAGTTCTTGAATGAGAATGGACCGAATTCCAAGGTTGACTCCCAGGTCCTGGGTGGGGGTGGGGGGGGGGATACAATTCCCAGCCAGTTTAGAATGTCCTTTTTTTAAACCAGAACTAGGCAATCACGGTTAACAGTGCATGACTAATATTTCCCATAACCATAGCGAGTCCCCAACATTCTATTTTTTTGCCCCTAACAGTAGCTATCCAAGTTCCAACATCTGTGTAATGGAAATTCCCAGAGGAGAGAGAAGAGAAACTAGAGGGGGAGGGGAAGGTAATGAAAGAAAGAAGAGCATTTCATACAGGTAAAGATAATGAAGGTTTTCATCCTTAGAGATGAGACAGGAGCAATGTTCCCAATATCCATCCAGGTCTTTCTTTGTGCTGGATTTTGTAAGCAATAAATAGAAATCCCTTCGGCCATTCTCTGTCCTCCCTGCCTCCTCAAAGTTCTCTCATTTTAACAGGAAAGGAGCGGAGCGATCTGACTCTGGCATTCCTTATTTGGTCAGTTTCCCCTAACATTACAGCTCCTTCCACCCCCATCCCCACCGGAGATGACCCTTACAGATTGAATCCAATTTTATCACTCTCAGCAACGGCGCGTCTGCCCTTTCATTTTGGCAGTGAACTATTTTCACTGTCTTGGTGCTGATGTACAATGAAACTTCTGTATATCACTGGAATTCCATGTGTCTTTCTAAAAACAGCAGATATGAAACTTGATAGATACCTTGTATTTCAACATTTAATTGTTTGCGAGCGCTTTGGCGAGATGATTGCTATTAAGAAGTAAAACTTTTCAAATCAACTGTTTTTCATACCAGGTCTGGCGCAGTCAGGTTCCTGGGGCTGTTTTGATGAGTTTAACAGAATTGAATTGCCCGTCTTATCGGTGGCAGCCCAACAAATTTATATTGTTTTGACAGCAAGAAAAGAGAGAAAAAAACAGTTCATTTTTTCTGATGGTGATTGTGTTGATTTAAATCCAGAATTTGGAATCTTCTTAACAATGGTGAGAACATGGGTTTTAAATGCAATTTGGTTTAACTACTATGGACTTAAGTAAAACAAGGCATCTACTCCTGGGTTAATGACCGACTATCCAGGGGTCAGGAGTGATTCTTTCCTATCATGAGATTTTTTTGAGTAGTGAAAATAGACAAGACAAGATAAAATAGCAATATGTTAATGATACTAATAGCTACTGTTTATTGAGCACTTATTATGTGTAAGGTGATGGGCTGAGTGCTTTATGTACTAGCATTAGACAGGACAGCTATAGTAACAATCCCAAAATCTTAGTGGCTGAAAGCATCAAAGATTTGTTTCTCCCTGTTGCTGGGCCTGGGTGGAGAGGGCAGGCCTGCTTTGTAAGTCCTTACTCCGGACCCGTCTGTCTTTGCTGGTGGCCGTAGCAGAGGAAAAGCAGGACATAAAGAATTATGCTCTGCCTCTCAGGGTTTCTGTCCAGAAGTGACACAGGCAGAGCCATTAGTCAAAGCAGTTTACATGGCAGTGTAGTCATGTGTCGCATTTTGTATGGTGCATATTTTATAATGAGGTACCTGGGGCAGAGATTTAAAAACTAGCTCAGGTCACAGAGCCAGTTAGAGATAGATGTTATTGTCTGACATCAATCTCACTACTTACACTCTATGCTTGGTTTTCTCTGAAACATAATAAAAGATCCTGGAAATGACTTAAAATATTCAAAATAATTCCTATGCCAGAGAATTGTGGGCGTTCATCTACCACGTGTTTGAGGGCGGAGCTCTGAGATACAATGTTGTACAGATAGAAAACCAAAGGCACGAATAGGTTTTTTTATGACTTGGAGCAGTGAAGTTAATGAACCAGTTTTACTTAATGTGTTCATATATAAGTTTTTTATTCCGTTATCTCTAAGTTGCAAGATAATGCAAAGTACTCTGAGTTTGAAGTGTCCTAGTAGATAAATCACAGGAAGCAAAATAAGGAAAGTTTCTGATAAGTTTCACTGTAAGCAGACATCCAGGAAAGCAGTTAATAATAATCCTGAAGTGATCAGTTATAACTAACTAAGACAATAGGATGAAGAAATTCGCTCAGTGTGATAACTGTGGCAGGGAATAATTTAAAAGTTTAACATTCTCCCTGGATTAAGAATAATATTGGAAATATCAATTAGATGCTAGATTAGGCTGTGAATGGCTGAGACACGAAAAATAGTGACAACACGTAAGGATTTTTTTCTCTTAAGATTTCTCCTGTGTTTCTACTCCATCATGGTGTCCAGCGTCTAGGCCGCCCTGTGACCTAAGACGCTACTGACGCATCTCTGCGTTGTTGCAGTCAATTCCCTTCAAGCAACAAGGTTATCTCATACAGTGTGTCCCTGTGGGTCTCATGGTGTAGAATTTAATCACACCGGCTGCAAGGCAGGCTGGGAAACATAGTTGTTTTTTTAATCTGGGTAGTGATGCTCCTAGCTGGCACCTGGGCGTGTGTGACTGAGGAAGGAGAAAGGAGAAGTAGTGGTAGGCAACCAGCAATCACTGTATCCTGTGTCAGCAAGGTATTTGGCTCATTGACAGTATCTGAAAGGCAGAGAATGAGGGTTCTTTCCCAAAATAATTGTATTTTTATTTTTACCTAATATTTATTCATCAAAATGTAAATAGTCATACATGCCTACTGGCTACTATGTGGACAGCGCAGTGAGCTACAGATGTTCAAACATATAGCAGGGCCATTCTAGATCAGCGGTTGCCAACCGGTGGTCCATGGATCACTGATGGTCCATGAGGTCCGAAAGGTTGGCGACTGCTATTCTAGATGGCATGTCTGCATTGGAGGCAGAGCTGGACAAGATTACATCACCAAAGCCCTTACAATTCAAATCATCTATGTCTTTAGGTGATGAAAGTTGTAGCCTTGCAGTAATTTCTAATAAGATGAAATCTTAAATTATTACACTTTGGACCCCTAACCTTACCCTTGGGACCTTTGGGTCTGACCCATCCTCAGCCTGTAGCTACTCATGAGGCCTTCGCTTCCTTTCCACCTCACATTGTCCTCTTCAGTATTTTCCCCTCCACTCCCATCTTTATTTCCCTTCACCACCATAGGTTTCTTTAATGGTACTTTGTCTGCCAAAGAACTCTGTAATTCCGACTGAACAGGATAAAGAGAGGAAATAAAAATTATCTAAGTAAACTCATCAGTATGGAACCCTGCATTTTCTCTTATTTCAATAACATTTCAATCATAACTATCTAGATATGTATTCAGTTTTCTTTTCTATTTTCTTAACCAATAAACAGATGCTTAATTTTTGCTCTCAAAGTAATATGTGTGTCTGTGTTAATATAATGAAACTGGAACTATGTCAAAGGGAGTGATGTGACATTGATAGATATCGATGGTCCAATACACATTTTTGAAAAAAAGGGAGGTTTGTGAATCTAATATTTTTCTCAATGCCACCTTAGGATCTGAATTAGGGATCTGAAATGTGTTTCTATGCATGAAATAAAATTTATTATCAGCAATAAAAATTAAATAATTTTAACTTTTAGAACCCCGGATATGCTGGGCGCCAGGAACTACCCGAGAACTTAAAAATTCAGTTTAGAACTGTTGCTATGATGGTTCCTGATAGACAGGTATGCATTGGGATTTAAAAACATAACATAATTTACATTTGTACTTGTCTTTCATGCACATTGTTGAAAATCTCACTATGTGAATTTTCCAGATCATTATGCGAGTTAAACTGGCAAGCTGTGGTTTCCTCGAGAATGTTATCTTGGCTCAGAAGTTTTATGTTCTGTACAAACTGTGTGAGGAGCAGCTTACCAAGCAGGTAACTTTGTCCATTTATTCCCCCCTAACTATAGAACTTGATTTCTTACTTTGCAATTTTACCTTGATAAAATGCTATTCATTTTGAAAATCTCTTTGACTCTTTTCTAAAATAAATTTAATGACTTTGACCTGTTGGTTATGTATTTTGAATGCCTGTTTATTTTTGAATATTTATAAATGCAACAAAAATTGCCAAGAAATGTACTAGGAGGTCCCATGTATTCATTACCCTACTTCCTTCAAAGTTGGCATCTTATAACCATAATATAATAACAGACCCAGAAAATGGCCATAGGTAAAATCCAGAGTTCATTAAGGTTTCACCAGTTGATCATGCACTGTGTGTGTGTGTGTGTGTGTGTGTGTGTGTGTGTGTGTAGTTCTATGCAATTATATCACATAGGTAGATTTGTATAACCACCACCACAATCAACATACAGAACTGTCCCATCACCACCAGGTCTCCTCATACTACCCCTCTATAGCCACAGCCCCCTCTCTCCCAAGTCCCTATCCCCTTGCAGCCACCGATCTTTTCTCCATCTCTATCATTTTCTTTCAGAAGCATTACATAAATGGAGTCACATAGTACGTAACCTGTTGGTTATGCATTTTAAATCTGTTTGCCTCTCAGACTGTCATCAGACTGTCTTATCCTCCAAAGATATTTAAAAGTGTGGACACTATCATACAGCTTGATCTTTCCAATGGAAGGATCGTTTTTCAGTCAAAGGACAGGTGGAAGAATTCAGCTACTGAAACTTTGCAGCTCAGCCACTCCAAAGCTACAGTACATATGGACCAGAATACCCACTATATGTATACAGTGGGTCTAGATTGAGAGCTTTTCAATTGAATAATCTTTCCCCCTTCCCCCCATCTTAGGTTCACTATGACTTCGGGTTGAGAAATATCCTATCTGTATTGAGGACCCTTGGATCTCAGAAAAGAGCCAGACCGGAAGACAGTGAATTAAGCATCGTCATGAGAGGACTAAGAGATATGAACCTTTCTAAACTGGTATCTTTCTTCTCTGACTTCACTCCTCTTTCAAGAATTTGACCTGGTTTCTTTCTACTTGGCTGATGTGTGTGTGTGTTTGTGTGTGTGTATGTGTGGGGGAGGGTGGGGTGGCGGGGGTGACTCATGTTAGGCTGCGAACATGAATACTTGTAGCAACAGTGGGAGTGTGAACCTACCACTGTGCTTCCAGTTTGACCAGCGTGAGCCAGAAGTGCACCCCCTTGTCAGTTGTGTGCCCTCGAACAGGCCTCATCCGTGGGCTCCAGCCCCCAGGTTTCAGTCCAGTACTTGGCCATTATTCATAATGAAGCATGTTCCAGTCATGGAGACCTGGATTCACAGGGCACCACGAGACCTTTTGCTCTGTCTGTGCATAGCTTATCTCACCTATGTCTGTCCCCAAACATCAACATCATTTCTGTTTCCCCCAAATGCACAGAAAGCTTGCTGTGGAGATGACAGCAGTTGTCACACTGCTTTCATCCTTGCCACCGGAGCCAGGTTGCTCTCAGCCAGCTGCTGGACAGGTTCTCGGGGTATTTATTCAAAGGACTGTCTCTGCTGCGCACTGTGCCCATGCCCTGGGAGGCCAAGGCCGAGGAAGAACTGGTCCTCGGGAAGCTCACACTGCAGTTACAAACTAACCCCGGTGCGGGTCATTGCCATCACAGCCTTTGCGGGGGATATTGTCCGGTTTGTGTCTCACAGCCACTCTGTGGGACGTGGATGACCCGTGAGGGCATGGGACTCAGAATCTGGAGAACCCACCCGCAATCCCAGTCAGCTGAGAAGCTGGGACAAAAATCCACGAGACCTTCTGATGCTGAGTCCTCTGCTCCTTCCCTGGGATAATGGTACCCTCGAGACTCCTAGACAAGCACCCCAGAAAGCATCAGGGGCGCCCCAGAAAGTAAGGAGAGATCAGACGTGGTCAGCCGCTATGAGTGGGGTGATCTAGGCATTAAAGGTGTAGCTAAGAAGGTTTAGACTCAGTTCACTCAAACCTGCTGCTTAGGAGAAGTCAGAACTCGGATGATGGTTTTTCAGCTGATTTGGATGGATGAGTCATGCATGGATATATCCTTATAGTGAAGAAATATTACTATTCTATTTTCATGGGGTAGGGACTGTTAGTTGCATGTTTTACGTTGATGTGTATACCTGGCTGTGAGAAGCAGAGCATTCATATGACAAAGGACTGAGGTGAAGTCACCTTGGAGCAGGACACCGTGGAGGACGTCGAATCCCAGGGAACTTGGCTGCGGTGCTGCAGGTAGCACGGCTTCAGTGGTGTGTTCGGGAGTGAGTACTGGAGGTGACAAGTCTGGTGAGGAGAGGACTCGCTGCTTCTAGGCATGAAGTGAGGGTGCTGTGTGCGTCCTCGCTGGTCGGTGCACATTTGTTGACGGAAGGAGTAAGTTTGTTCTCTGCCATCGTAGGTTGATGAAGACGAACCCCTGTTCCTCAGCTTAATCAACGACCTGTTCCCAGGACTACAGCTGGACAGTAACACTTACGTGGAACTACAAGATGCGGTGGCCCGCCAGGTTCAGGCAGAAGGTCTGATAAACCACCCACCCTGGAATCTCAAACTTGTGCAGGTAAAGAAATGCTAGTCTATTATCAGTATAATGAGAAGCGGGTGTTGTTGAAGGTCAGCATTTTACGAGAAGAACTCATGATATTAGTCCTACTTGATGTAAAGTTGAAGCTCAATTAAAACACATCCATGCAGGAAGAGGCCTCAGGGCGACGTGTTGGTCCTAGCGGGATGGGATGGGTTGACCATTGTCACAGCAAACAAGCAGTGGTTTACTGAGGTGCTTACACCCGGTGAGAAGGTTGGGCTGTGACCAGACTCGCAGGAGCAGTTGGGAGGGTGTGTTAAGTTAGACAAACTCAGGAAGATGCAACGGTCCAGGTGGCGGTATCGCCAGTGGCTGGGTGCCTCCCGGGGGCACGGAGCCTGAGGAGTCTGTCGGGTTAATCTGCACCCGCTTTGTGTGTGGACGTGTTCACACCCACACTCATACTTGAGCCTGGGTCTGCACCTCTCGGCGTCTTTGTGTGCATCGCATTGCACCCGCTGTGACAGCCGCTTTATCAGCAGCGGCACGAAGCCGCGCAGAGGCAGGATGAAGCCCCCATGAGCTTCACGCTTTGGCGGGTATTCTCCAGGGCTTTTGGAATATGAAGGAGCTGAAACAGTGGAGAGTGTTAAAAACCGCATTTCAAAATGAAAACTCTTATGTTTTTATTATTAAGGTATTACATATGTGTCCTTATCCTCCCATGGCCCCCCATCCCCCCAATCATGCCCGCACCCTCACCCCCTGTTGTCTGTGTCCATTGGTTATGCTTATATGCATGCATCCAAGTCCTTTGGTTTAACTTAGTGTTTCTGCCAGATGATAAGAAGTACAAGTGTATGAAACAGATCCAGATCTTGCAAGGAAATAGTTAACGTTTAAAAGTATTTGTTATCATCCATGTATGGGAAACCATTTACAACCCTTTTTCATTTCTGGGAAAACATCATTTTATGTCTGATATGGATACAGTATACTGAGCACTGAAATCCCAGTCACCTCAGTGGGTGGGGGCTAGAATATTGTTTTTCTTTTTTATGTCAATAACATTACTCTTATATGGAATGTTGTGGCCACTGCCTCAGTCGCTTTGAACCTATGAGTTAAGTAGTAATACGTTTCTATTTAAATTTTAGGACAACGCAAATTCTACCTCTGATCAGCTGTGAGACCTCTGACTTATTTTTATTAACAACATAATGGACAGGATGTTGTCCCAGACACTGTCCACTTTTTAGTATGTCACCATTTTTCTGTAATTCTAGCACATTCACCCACACTCACCTCCCGGCTCTGGAGAACTGAAGAGGCGTTGTTGCAGGCGCAGCAAGCTGCGTGCCAGGCCTGGGGTTCTCCCGTTCCTGTCCTGCTCCCCCACACCCCTCATTTCCCCCTCAGAGCACCCCCCCCCCCCAGTCAATCACTGGCACAGGAACCCTCATCTCAAGCTATGCCTCAGGGAATCCAGGCGGACAGCGGTGTAACCTGGATCCTCCCAGGATGGTGTGTGTTGCTGCTTTCCACCACCAGGGGGCGATACCATCACGCTGCAGGCCGAGAGAGTGAAAAACTCCATAGGTTTCAGCAAAACAGAATCCCAAGGAATAAAATCACGAGGTTTGAGAAGCAACCTCTAGAGCCCGAATTAAGTATTTCCAAAATGTCATTCCAATTCCACGTTGTCGTTGCTTCATCACATATTTTATAACATGGTGCTAATTTACTTTCCACCTCTAGTAAGACCAAAAAAAAACAAAAAACAAACAAACAAACAAAACCAAAAATAAAAAACCAACAACACAAAAAACAACAAAACATTTTTAAAAACCATTTTCTCACTTTACTGGGGGGATTATGAAAGCGTCCTCGATGCCAGCACCACCTCCCTGCGGCCGGCGAGAGGCCTGCCGCTGCCGGGTCCGCTGACGGCCCTGTCGTTGCCCAGCTGTACGAGACGTCGCTGGTGCGTCACGGCCTGATGACCCTGGGGCCCAGCGGCTCGGGCAAGACCGCGGTCATCACCATCCTGATGAAGGCGCTGAGCGAGTGCGGCCGGCCGCACCGGGAGATGCGCATGAACCCCAAGGCCATCACGGCGCCGCAGATGTTCGGCAGACTGGACACGGCCACCAACGACTGGACAGACGGGATTTTTTCCACGCTGTGGAGAAAAACACTAAAAGCTAAGAAAGGTCCACGCGGAGCCCCTTTGTGATTGACCCCCCCACCCCCACCCCCCGCCAGTTTATAGGAACAGTTATTTGCTTAATTTTCCGTGGCAATGCTTCGCAGGCGAGAACATTTTCCTGATTTTGGATGGCCCGGTGGATGCCATTTGGATCGAGAACCTGAATTCCGTGCTGGACGACAACAAGACGCTCACGCTGGCCAACGGGGATCGCATCCCCATGTCCCCCAACTGCAAGCTTCTGTTCGAGGTGCACAACATCGAGAACGCCTCCCCCGCCACCGTGTCCAGGATGGGCATGGTCTACATCAGCAGCTCCGCCCTCAACTGGAGGCCCATACTGCAGGTGGGGACGGAGTCCCGGAGCTGCTCTGCCTTCCGCGCCCCGCTTTCTTAATGTTAGGTTAGGTGGCTCAGGAGGCGGCGCAAGAAATAGAGACTCCAGTGAATCAGAAAAGAAAGGAAAGGAAAAAGTTTATTCTGCGTCCCCGGGAGACCCACTACCCCCAGGACAGGGCAGGTGGATTCACACCAACAGGGAGGGGGGCGCTTTTTTTATACTGCGGTTGGGTGAGGGGCGGGGACATGAGCTGAGGCATTCAGTTGAGGAAGTTTCAGCTGCAGGGGGTCGTGGAGAAGCCAGTATCTGTGTCTGGCATGTTGATCTGTGAGAAATTCCAGGGGAAGTCCATTGTCTCATCACATGTCTGCATGTATCCGATCCTGGGCTCTCTCGGACCTAACACTTAACAAGCACACCCTGTCTGTGTGCTGCAGGCCTGGCTGAAGAAGCGCACTGCCCAGGAGGCTGCGGTGTTCCAAAGCCTGTACGATAAGATATTCGAAGATGCGTACACGTACATGAAACTAAGCCTCAACCCCAAAATGCAGCTCTTAGAGTGCAACTATATTGTGCAAGTAAGTCTTTTTGTTTTTGTTTGGTTTATTAGATTTGAGGTTCTTCTTTCCTCCTCAGTTGTAGTGTAGAGGCATCTGAAATAGGAAAGGTATGAGTCCATGGACATTTTTAAAAATATATTTTATTGATTTTTTGCAGAGAGGAAGGGAGAGGGATAGAGAGTTAGAAACATCGATGAGAGAGACACATCGATCAGCTGCCTCCTGCACGCCCCCTACTGGGGATGTGTCCGCAACCCAGGTACATGCCCTTGACCGGAATCGAACCTGGGACCTTTCAGTCCGCAGGCCGACACTCTATCTACTGAGCCAAACCGGTTAGGGCTTATGGACATGTTTTTATCCGGCGGTGGCGAGGGCTCTGCAAAGTTGGGTTCCTGTTGAAGCCTCAGGAATGCCCTGACTGCCATCTCTCTGTTATTTTCACTTCCCAGGGGGTGGTAGTCAGGGAAGAGGAATGAACTCTCTTTCCCCTTGGCAAGCTTGGTGACCTGCCCAGGAAGTGTGTCCAATAACGAGAGTGGGCAAATAAGTAAAGCTCGCAGCTCCACGGGAAACACGGGAAGGGGCTGCCGGCAGTCAGTTCAGCCTGGAGGCCACCTTGGCTGAGCGGATTTGGCAGATGGCAGATGGGGAGACTTGGAGACAGTTCTCCAGGCAGATTTTAATACCCTCCCATCCCTCCCACCCCCGCCCCGTGCTCGGTTTCCTTCTTAGTCTTTAGAAAAACAAAAAGAAGTAAGCAGAGACTTTTATCTCCTGATTCTAGTCCATGGGTGATCCTTCCTTATCCATTCCAGTGTGTGATTCTTAGTGTAAGGAGCGTCTGTCAGCAAGGGTAGGTAGGTTAGAAAAAGTACACAAGGCCAAAATAAATATTTAGTAATTACTTTAAAATGCATAACAAACGTGGAAAATTTGGAAATAATTTTGTTTTGCAAGACTGAGGATGTCTCACTGTAGATCTGTTTCTTTCTGAAGCCGAAGGGGGGTCGGCACACATTTTTAAAGGAGCAGCTAGTACATGTGTTAGGCTTTGCACAACACTCTGCCTCAGCCACTCAGCTCTGCTGTTGTATTGCAAACGCAGCCAGACACTCTCTACACATGAACGCGACTGGGTTTTAGTGAGACTTCATTTGCCCGACAGGCGGCTGGCCCCTGGGGCCACAGTTTGCGGAGCCCTGCAAAATGTGGAAAGAAGGACAATCTTTGGTCTAGAAACTTGGGGTAACCAAACTTTAGAACAGTGGGTTCTCAACCGTCTGGCCCTTTAAATACAGTTCCTCATGTTGTGACCCAACCATAAAATTATTTGCGTTGCTACTTCATCACTGTAATGTTGCTACTTTATGAATCATAATGTAAATATCTGATATGCAGGGTGGTCTTAGGCGACCCCTGTGAAAGGGTCGTTTGACCGCCAAAGGGGTCGCGACCCACAGGTTGAGAACCGCTGCTTTAGAACCAGAAACTAGAAAACAGCTAGTGTAGGCTTTCTGCGTTTCAGGTCAGGAAATGGGACCTCAGGTCAGTGCTGTGAGCTGGGAGTAGCCACCACACCTTCCGGTCCCCGGCTTAGCATCCTTCCCGCTAGACCCCGCGGTCTGTCCAAAGCAGGACCGCGCTCCCTCTACATGCTGGCGGCTGTTGGACGGTGACCAAGCGATATGTGGACACACATTTGTTTGCTCTTTCCCTTCTTCTAAATTTAGTATCGTTTAAAGTTTTTTATTTAAGGTTTTAAATATAAAAATTTATTTTATTGTATTTTAAATATTTTCAGTCTCTCACTCTTCTGGAAGGCTTGATTCCTTCCAAGGAAGAAGGTGGAATTTCGAGTGTCGACCATCTTCATAAATTATTTGTGTTTGGCCTCATGTGGAGCTTAGGAGCTCTTCTGGAATTGGAGAGCAGAGATAAGCTTGAAACCTTTATGAGAAGCCACAAAAGCAAGTTATTGTTACCAGAAATCCCTAAAGGCACAAATTATACCATGTACGAGTTTTATGTTACTGATTACGGTAAGCATAGCGACTTCTCCCTGAAATGAAATGACATTTCTAAAGATGGGGAAAATGTAAACTTCCATGAACTCTCCATGGGGAAACATTAAACCAGTTACGAGTGACATCATTGCTAAAACATTTTGAAAGGTCACAGATGCAAAGAACGGTATAATTTCGCATGTTGGCCACGCTGGGAACAGGTATGGCGACGACTGACTTCTTTTGGAGTGGCCTATGGGACATCTGGCAGAAACAAGTTGGCAATACCTCGTACATCACCTCCTTTCAAATGATTGACAAGGAAAAGGCAGCAGTGTAGGGAACACAGGTTATTCACGATGCGGGATCAGATCGATCCCACAGCTTCCCTGTTGGAAATGTCAGAGTAAGTAGAGAGTGAACCAAACAGACGGGCCCACCAAACAGGAGCCAGCTCACCTGTCTGTAAAAGAAATGCCCTTGAGCTTGGTACCTCTATCCAGAGCCTAACTCCCAGTGCTTCTAAGTCTCAGAGAAGAAAAATCATGCTTCCTAAAAACTGCATTTGCCTCTGATTCTTCCTAAAACTCTGAAATAGCAAAGGTATTTTTTAATGCATAAACTCTAAAGAACAGTAGAGTAGACTGCAATAACTTCATATTGAAAGCGAGAAAGCAGAAAGGTAAGTGGCAGTTGATTGAGCACAGGGGCAAAAGTCAGCCCTACACCAGCAGTGGGAAGAGTTTCGCAGCCATGTGGTATATGTCACAGAACCTTCCCAGGGCTCAGGCATTGGACCCTGAGGCAAAGGGGGAGGTAAGAACAGGAAGGCTGCTTGTCAGTCTGCTTAAGAAACACGGCTCCAGGTCCTCTTTCCAAAGCCACACTGCTAGACAGCTGCACCGACCCCACACTGGTCAAGGATTGAAGAATTATTGGTTGGGAAGTGTAAAACACAGGGTTGCCTGGACTTGGGGGACACCAGGCACATTTGAGGGTAGGAGAATCATTTGAAAATGGAGATTAAGTGAAAGCTTATATTTTAAAGGACCTTTAAAAAGAGACTGAGGTACATGAATTTTTTCCAGCTGGCCATCTTTATCCAGAATGACCAATAATTTTACAGCAGGTGATTAGATTTGGGATGATAAAAAGAAAGTCTAATTCAAAATGCAAACTAAAATTAAATGCATCCTTAAATCTAGGTACGAATTCTCTTAGAATCCAGAGCCCAACCAAAGATGTTCTTTGAAAAGATCAATAACATTGATAAATCTCTCATTAGAGATATCAGGGGAGAAAGAAAAGACATAACTCACTGTTGTCCAGAATGAAAGAGGGAACTCGTGATCACTACAGATCCTACAGACATTAACAAAAATAAGAAATGAATATTAGAAGCAACGTTATGAAAATGCATTTGATAGTGTAGATGAAAGGGACAAATTCCTTGAAAGATAAAAAAACTACCAAGCATCATCAAGACGAAAATAGATACCCTAAATGTTCCTATATCTACTTAAAAATTCTTTTTGCAAAGAAAACTCCAGATCACCTCATTGGTGAATTCTACCAGATCGTTAAGGGAGAAGTGATATCAGTTCTATAGTTATCCTTTCTGTGGTCTTTCCCATCCTTTCAGTGGGTGTGGCTTTCCTACTAGGTACTACATACCTCATTGGTTTCACGTCCAGCTGATTTGTATTGCATTTCAGGCCCAATCCCTCTGGATGAATAATTTAGCAATTGAAAACCTTTGTAAGAAAGCAAAACAAATTTACCGAATGTCACATACAGTATATTACATAAGCAAACATTTGCTTAGATATTAGAGAAGAAGTTAGATAAGCACATATGTTAACATGTTTTAGGAAAGTGTTTTAAATGTTTTTATGATTCTGTTGATTATTTATATCGCTTGCATTTTTGTATTCTGATTACTTTCGAAGAATGCAGTTTTATGAAGATGAATTTTTACTTCCTGTATAGGTGATTGGGAGCACTGGAATAAGAAACTTCAGCCATATTTTTATCCGACTGACAGTATTCCAGAGTATTCATCAATTTTGGTTCCAAATGTTGACAATATTAGAACAAATTTCTTGATAGACACCATTGCAAAACAAAATAAAGTAAGTTGGATAGTTTCGTAGGTGATTGCAAACCATGTAAGAAGCACATCCTTTCCCACACACCACAGATGGAAAAATTAAATTCCAGCACAACGGGCTGGAGGCAGTGAGAGAAACATGTTCGGGAAATGAAGCCCAGGTCCCAGGATACTCAACTCAATCTCCTCCGCACTGTGGCCCCGCTCATTGAGGAAAGACCTCCCATACCCCGTGGTCCCGTGAATATCCACCCATATTTCCTTCCAGCACTTTCACAGTGCACATTTTACATTCAAATCTTTAACTCAAATAGGATATATTTTTGTGTAAATGTAATTCTAAAAAATGAGTTGTAGTAATTTATAGAATGAATGCATGGCCACCTGAACCATAAGATATGTAAAACTAAACATGTTATAAACACCTTTTAACATGATTATCCTATGATTTCAGGCTGTTTTGCTCACAGGAGAGCAGGGAACTGCAAAAACTGTAATGATTAAGGCCTATTTGAAAAAATATGATCCTGAAGTACAGTTATCCAAAAGTCTAAACTTTTCATCTGCCACAGAACCAATAATGTTTCAGGTAAAACTCCTCATTTGCTGAATTAATAAACATTAAATACATATTTTAAGTTGTGGCTATGATATAATGTATATGCATCTAAAACATTGATATATATATATATATATTAAAAATGATGTTGCATGTTGGCATTCAGCTATTTAGCCTCCCTAAGGCTGAGATTAAAGACAAATCCAAATAGCATATTTGGATTCATAATCTGATATTGATTACTAGCCTAAAATTTGGATTAATAGCCTAATATTGAGGCTGAAGCTGGACTTTTGAGTATATCTCTTTTAAAATAAATTCATAATTAACATTCTAATAACTTATTTTTAAAATTCATAATATATGTTTTAATAATGATATTTATACATATTAAATAGTATTCGACTCTGGAAAATATGCTCATTATTTTTAAAAATGTAGCTTGAGATCTAATGCATGAGACAAACAATTTCCTCTTTTCTAGAGAACAATTGAAAGCTATGTGGATAAGCGAATGGGAAGCACATATGGGCCACCAGGAGGCAGAAAAATGACCGTATTTATTGACGATATTAATATGCCCGTCATTAATGAATGGGGAGACCAGGTATGACTAAAATAGCTCCTATAGGCGCTGACCGGTGGCTCAGTTGGTTGGAGCATCATCCCGCACACCAAAAAGGTTGCATATTTGATCCTGTCAGGGCACATAAAGGAGGCAATGATTGATGTTTCTCTCTCTCTCTCTTTCTCTCTCCATTCCTCTCTTTCTAAAATCAATAAAAACATATGCTCAGGTGAGCATGAAGTATATAAATATATATATATATATATGTGTATATATATATATATATACACACACACACACACACACATATACATATATATCTCCTATAGGTGGTATTGAATCAGTATTTTTAGTTATATATAAAAATGTCCATCGTCTTCATCTTACTAAGCCTAGTAATAATTCTTAGTCTTTTTTGATTTTTCTCGGTTAGAGTTGACATTCCCCTTTCTTGAAATTGCCCTGCGGTTTTCAGCAACACGCCCTCCTGTCTCTCTGGCTGCTTGATTTCATGTTCTGGCTCCTCTCCCATTCCCCAGGGTTTAGCCTTACTCTGCACATGCTCCAAAGGAGTTCTTGACTTAAAAACCACTTGTTTTTTTATAACTGTGCCCCACACCACTGTCCTAGTCATGATCACCTGCCAATCCCAGAGTCATTCCCTGTTAGAGAAGCTTATTGATGCTGCTAGAATTCTGCATGTTCCTTGTGGGACCCCAACACCTCTCTCCTACCTCCATGCACTGCCTTATCAGCAGCCTCCACCTGGAGTGGCCTGGACCCATCCCATCCCACCCCCTACGGTTCACCCCAGAGGACACCACTGGGGTGTCTGTGCTCAGGTCTGTGCTCACCCTGAGAATAATGCCCAGACAGCCCTGCCCTCTCTGACCTCATCTCCCACCTCCCCATGCCTTCCTGTGGGTCCCGGGAAGCCACAGTTCATCACAGAATTCACTGTAAATGTGACTTCTCTGAACTTGCCCTTCACCTCTTGCTTAGATGGGAACCCAGGCGCCGCTTTCCCTGCAGGCTTCTCAAGCTGAACCCAGGCCTGGAGGTGAGGGGATGTTCTCCTTGCTTCTCATTGCCCTCCCCCTGAAAACCTGGCAGGCTATCAGCCCTCTCTCCCTGCAGGGCTCAGTTCCCGACCTCTGTCACGCGCCCCAGTACTGTCCCTGTCACGAGGGCCCAGCCGCAAGGGTGTGCCAGCCGTGCCGTCCACAGGGACTCGCACTTCAAAGGGTCCTGCACATGGTTTAATGCTCTGTTGTCACCATCTCAAAATTCTTAATAAGGAGTCTTTTGAATAAGGAGCCTTGCATTTTCATTTTGCCCTGGGCCCTGCAAATTATGCAGCCTGCTCTCTTAACTCTTGGTGATGCCAGCACCGACATCCATGATCTTGGCCTCTTCGTTCCCTGACCTGGCCTCCCCACAGAGCATGCCTCCCACCCTGTCTGAATGACTCCTTCCTGCGGCCATGCTCTACACCTTGTCATCAGCGCAACTCCCTCATTATCTCAGTTGCAAGCGTTTTATTCTCTGATCACCACGTCCACTCTGCGGCTTGGTCCCTCTCCTGACTCCAATGGAGCTACCATCCATTTTTCCTACCATCAGTAAACTGTCCCCCATTTCCTCTAATTCCCTCGCTTCTTTTCCCAGCTGAAGTTCTACGACCCATCATTGTAATCACTGTAACATACACCCTCTGCCTTAACCACCTTAAAGCCCTGTTAAAACTTAGTTTGCTCTCTTTCCAACTGTATCTATGCAGCTAAACTTGACTGGAGAAAACCACACCTGGTTTCATTTTAAAATCATGATCACAACCCGGCTGTCATGGCTCAGTGGTTGAGTGTTGACCCATGAACCAGGAGGTTAGGGTTTGATTTCTGGTCAGAGTGCATGCCCAGGTTGCCATCTTGATCCCCAGTAGGGGGTGGGGGGAGTGCAGGAGGCCGCCAATCAATGATTCTCTCTCATCATTGATGTTTCTATCTCTCTTTCCCTCTCCCTTCTTCTCTGAAATAAAAACATATTAAAAAATATCTACTGTATCTATATATATAAAACGCTAATATGCAAAGTGTCCCCTTGGGAGTTCGACTGAGAGACTGGGAGCTTGATCACTTGCTATGACATGTGCTGACCACCAGGGGTGGCACAGGATGAAGGAAGGCCCCATTCAGCAGCCAGCAGCTGGGGAAGGAAGGCCCCGACCGGCAGCCAGAAGGCCCTGATCGCCGGCCAGGCCTAGGGGCCCTACCTATGCACAGATTTTGTGCACCGGGCCTCTAGTACATATATATAAAAAGCCAGCAACTGGAACTCCATAATGACCAGAACGACCAGTCACTATGACCCCCACTGTGGCCAGTGAACCACCCAATCAGGGGGTGGGGCTGACCGACCAACCTCCCACAGCCCCTCCCCCAGCCACTAATACCGATTGGCTCCCCCACCCCATTTGGGGGCAGGGCCGACTGGCCCACCACCCACAGCCCCTCCCTACAGCCGGCCCTGCCCCCAATCAACCTCCCCACCCCAATTGGGGGCGGGGCCCTCTGGCAAATTGCCCTTGGCCCCTCCCCCCAGCCATCCCAGCCCTGATTGGCCCCAATCAGGGCTAGGCTGGCTGGCCAACCTCCTACTGTCTCCTCCTCCAGACAGGCCAGGCCCTGATCCACCCTGATTGGGGCCTAGCCAGCTGGACCCCACCTGTGCACGAATTCGTGCATTGGGCCTCTAGTTAATAAAATAAAATCATGATCATGGCTGAGTTCTTTTTAAAGAAATCTTTATTGTTGAAAGCATGACATATGCCCCCTTTTTCATCTGAGCTCTTAATGCTGCCCAACAATCATACTGCATGTCTCATGTTTTATACCTTTATCCTGTCTATGCCTGTGCTATATTTTCTTTTAGCTCCTGCTCTGGGGGATGACTATTTCATACTTTTTTCTTTTTCCCAGATCTCTAACTCCTCCATTTCCTCACTCTCAGCTGAGCGTAGATGGGTTGCAGTTTTCTTCCTATTTCTCTGAGGAAATTGATTTTTCCCTTTTGTTTATTATCTACTAGAGGCCCGGTGCACAAAATTCATTCCCCAGGGGGAGCGGGCCTAAGCCACAGTCGGACATCCTTAATGCTGCCGTGGAGGCGGGAGAGGGTCCTGCCACCACCACTGTGCTCACTGGCCATGAGCCTGGCTTCTGGCTGAGTGGCGCTCCCCCTGTGGGAACGCACTGACACCAGAGGGCAGCCCCTGTGTTGAGCGTCTGCCCCCTGGTGGTCAGTGCATGTCATAGTGACCAGTTGTTCAGCTGTTGGACCAAAACTGGCTCTCCAACATTCCCTGAGGGATCCCGGATTGCGAGAGGGCACAGGCCAGGCCAAGGGACCCCACCTGTGCACGATCAGGGCCGGGGAGGGATGCAGGACGTTGGCTAGCCAGGGAGGGACTGCGGGAGGGCTCCAGAGCACGTCCGACCCATCTTGCTCAGTTCTAATTGGCTGGACCCCAGCAGCAAGCTAACCTACTGATCAGAATGTCTGCCCCCTGGTGGTCAGTGCATGTAATAGCGACTGGTCGACTGGTTGACTCTGCGCCCTGGTGGTCAGTGCACATCATAGAGAGTGGTTGAGTGGCCTTAGAGTATCATTAGCATATTACATTCTGATTGGTTGAACAGATGACCAGACAACCAGACGCTTAGCATATTAAGCTTTTATTATATAGGATAGGCTGTACTTAATTTCTGTGTTCTAGTGGTTACCATAGACAATATATCTGCATACACAGATAATAAAAAAAATAAAGATAACTAACCCGTTAGCTTCCATTTTGTATGCCCAATGACTTTTGAACACTTCAATTTTCTTTATTTTTCTCCTGACTTAGCATTTTATCATTGGCTTGTATTTTAGGTCTATATCTCTCTTTTTTTAAAAATTTCCATGAGGCATTATTTGTACTACTTTATAGATTTAGTCTTCATTTTCATTACCCACATATTTAACACTTTTTTGCTCTTTACTTATTCTTGCATCTTGGGCCTTCCTTCTGGTATTATGTTCCTTCTGCTTTTAGAACTTCCTTCAGAGAAGGTCTTTTCATGACGAATTCTTAGTTTTTGTTGGTAAATGTCTTTATTTCATCTCCTTTATTTGAAAGAATTGCTGCTGGATGTAGAAATCGAGGCGGGCAGTTATTTCTTCATCTTGCTGAATCTATCCTTTCTGTCCTCTGCTTTCCTGTTGCTGCTGAGAAGTCAACTACCACTTCAGCATCGCACTCTGTTGTCAGTCTGCCTTCTCTCACTGTTCGCTTTTAAGGCTTCTCTTTACCTTACTTTACTATATTTTTTCTTTTCTAAATGATGTTCCTTGGTGTAGATTTACTTGCATTTATTTACTTGGGATTCACTGTGACTTGTGAATCTGTGGTTTGGTGTCTTTCATCAGTTCTAGAAAATTTTTGTCTTTATCTCTTCAAATATTGCTTCTGCCTTACTCTCTTTCCTCTTTTCTCAAACTCCAGATGTATATTAGTCTTTTTTCTATGCCCTCTATGCTTCTGTAATTCTCTTCTATACACCCCATCCTTGTAATACTTATGTCTAGATAATTCCCCTCTCTGCTTTCCACTTCCCTAATTTTCTTCTCAACTTTGTCCAATCTACTGTCAAATTATTTTTTGAGTTTTAATTTTAGTTATTTGATTCTCTTTTCTTTCAAAAAAATACTGTCATTTTTAATAATTTCCTACTCATTGCATATATTTTAAAATGTGTTGTTTATTTCTTTAAACATGTTTAGCACAGTTGTTTTAATTTCTGTGTTTGTTAATTCCAGCATAGGGAGTCTATGTGGCTCTGTTTCTGCTTTCTGTGGTTTTAATAGTGTTTGCTCAGGTTCAAACTGTCTTGTTTTCTGTATGTATCTTTGGCTGCTAGCTAGGTCATCGCCTTTGAAAATTATCTGAAGCCTAGGATGGATGTGCCCGCATCCAGACAGGTTTTTAGCTTTCTTCTGCCGGGTCCTTAAGAGCTTCCTCAAGGATCAAAGCACAGTTAACAGTTGAAAATCTCTGGCCCACATAGGCCAGGTCTACCCAATGTGCGAATCTATGCAGGTGTCATCCTCAGGCCAGGGAAGGCTTTTCCCCCTTTCCTTTCCCCTTTTCTCTCCCGTTCAGTTGGGTTCCAAGGCCCATAGACCTCTCAGCAGTTCCTATAAGGCAGTGATGGCGAACCTATGACACACGTGTCAGAGGTGACACGCGAACTCATTTTTTTGGTTGATTTTTCTTTGTTAAATGGCATTTAAATGTATAAAATATCAAAAATATAAGTCTTTGTTTTACTATGGTTGCAAATATAAAAAAATTTCTACATGTGACAGGCACCAGAGTTAAGTTAGGGTTTTTCAAAATGCTGACACGCCGAGCTCAAAAGGTTCGCCATCACTGCTATAAGGTGAGGAGAGTGGAAGCATATTTAGATGTCATCAATAAACTGAAGAGTCCCTGCATTTCAGGCTCATTTATCCAATTAGGAATGTCTAGTTGGATCTCAAACTTACCATGTCCTCTCCAAAGCCAAATTCCTGTTACTCCCTAAACCTGCTCTTCCAACAGTGCTCTCCATCTCCAAAAATAGCAACACCATTCAATCTTTCAGGGAATCATGTTGGCTCTATCTTCAAACTATACCCAAGATTTATCCATTCCATCGCCAATATCTGTGCAAACTATTCTCTCTCTTCTTGACCATTACAGATGTCTCCTCAGTGCTTCCATTTCCTTTGCCCCTCTCAATCTCTTCTCAAATCAGTTAAAACGTGAGCCATATCAGGACACAATCCTCTGCTCAAAATCCTCCATGAGACGCATAGAATATGCGTGCCAAATGCGGGCCTTACAGGGACGCAAA
Source organism: Myotis nattereri (assembly GCF_964212035.1). Taxonomy (NCBI): domain Eukaryota; kingdom Metazoa; phylum Chordata; class Mammalia; order Chiroptera; family Vespertilionidae; genus Myotis; species Myotis nattereri. The sequence continues at coordinate 11,581,695 of NC_138081.1, forward strand.
GGCCCTATCCCGTTTGACCTCCCCTCCCCGTGACTCTGCTCCAGCCACATTTGTTGAGCCTTGTACACACTGGATATGATGTTCGCTCAGCACCTCATTTACTGTTTACTCTGCCTGCAATGCTCTTCCCCTAGATGTTTAAGTGGTTTCCTTTCTCATGTCCTTTAAGTCTTTCCTTATATGTTTTGAGAGCCGGAGCCTCCCCTACTCCCCATATTCAGTTATACCTCTGAGCACTGCCTATTTCCTTTCTCTGCTTCATTTTTTCCAAAAAGACTTATAATACACTATTATATATATTTTTTCTCTCCCACTACTAGAATGACAGGGACGTCTGTCTGTGCTACCAGACACACAGAAATCATTCGTTAAATGTTTGTTAAAGGAAAGACTGCTATATTTGAGGTGCTTGTGTGCCCAGATTGTGAGATGCCCAGTAGGAATTTGGACATAGAGGTGTGGAGTTTAGGAACGAACCTGAAGGTGGGGTTCCAGAGTTGAGATTCTCCAGGGTATAGAGTTGATATGGCATCCTCTGAACAGTGGGAAGAGAAGAGGAGGATGGAGCCCTATGGAACTGTTACATGTGAGGGACTGGTGGTGGCAAATGGTGCTTGGGATGCTACCCAAGTCATTAGATGAACCTGGAAAGACCTGAGCCCCTGAAACCAAGAGCGGGAACATTTTTTAGTGAGGAGGGAGTTGTAGCAATGTTAGAGGCTGCAGGAAAGGTAAGGCGGGGATGCAAAACCCAAACCCAAACATTCAGTGATAAAATTTTGCAAGCTCAGGAGTAAAACCATCCCACATCCTGATGTAAGTATTTTGAAGTGTTGAATTTTGAGTGTGAAAGATACGTATAGTAAAACTTGCAACTTGAGCACCACTGCAATTGTGCCAGATATTCCATAATTCATCTAAGTGTATTTGGAAATGAGTTTTATCAATGTGATGAGGGGCAGATTGGACTTGCACCAGACACGTTTAACTTATGGTTTAGATTTCATGGGTGATGGGTTAAACCGAGTAACCTTGAAGGTGATCATTAGCATTTACAAACACTTCATTGATAAGAGTTGAATATTTTCTTTTAATCTCATCTGTACTAATTTTATAGGAGCTGTGGAGGACCGTGATTGTGAGATGTTACTAAAATAGTGTGTATAACATTTCAGATAACTAATGAGATTGTGCGACAAATGATGGAAATGGAAGGCATGTACAGCTTGGATAAGCCTGGAGACTTCACTACTATTGTTGATGTACAGCTCATAGCAGCAATGATCCACCCTGGAGGGGGTCGAAATGACATTCCACAGCGTTTAAAAAGACAATTTACTGTGTTTAATTGCACATTGCCTTCCAATGCTTCAATAGACAAAATTTTTGGTATGACTCTTCTTGGTGTTTAATTTTTTAATTGCATACATAATGGACATAGACCATGCAAAACCTTCTTTAAGAGATAAAAGGCTCTGTGTGAAGTGGGGATTAAGTATGTGAAATAGAGAGCTAAGTACCAGAAAAGAGGGGAGTAAATACTAAGAAGAATGTTTATAGCCCCTGTTAAGACTCAGGAATATTTAGAAATAGCCTTGTTAAAGGTTGGCTTAGAGATAAGCAAATCTTTGTGCTTTGGTTTTCTTGGCATGATTAATAAGAGGAATTTGGGCGGAGTGACTGCACATTGATCATAGGTTAACAATATAATATACCAAAGTCAAATGTAGCAGTTTGCTATGTTAATAAAAAAGAAATTTTTAGTGCCAAATTTAGGTTCACATTAAACTATACCATCAAAAATTATGTTTGTGAAGACATACAAGAGAAACAGACTCATGAATATGTGGACATTAATTATTTGACATGGCAGGTACTGTAGATCAGAAGGGAAAGGCATTTTCAATGGGTGGTTCTGGGATATTTACTAATTCTCATGGGAAAATCACTGAAATTGGACCCCTACTTCACACCAAACATGAAATCAATACAGATAGATTAAAGATCTAAATATGGACATCAAAGCTTATAAAACATTTGGAAGAAAATAAAGGAAAATATCCAAATGACCTCTGTGTAGGAAAGAACTGTTTAAATGAGACGCGGAAAGCATAAGCCATACGGGAAAAGGATGACAAACTTGCCTAGGTTAAGAACTGTGGTTCCTCTAAAAATCAGCATTAATAGAGTAGAAAAACAAGAAAGTGGAAGAAAAAAAATTTCAACCCATATAACAAAACAAAAAAAGTTAGTATTCTGAATATTTAAAGAAATCGTGTGAATCATTAAGAGAAAAGCAAGCCACCCAATATTAAAATGGGCAATAAAAAACCAGTACTTTAAGAACAGGTAACCAAGTAGCAAGTAAACAAGTGTAAAGGCGATAAGCATGAATATTCAGGAAGGTGCAAATGTAGAGCACCAAGGAAATGCCACATCATACGGCTAGACTTGTAAAAATGAAAAATTCTGACAAAATCAGGCATTGGTGAGAACGCGAAGCACCTGGGCCTCTCGTCCCCAGCTGGCCAGCGTGCAGTTTGCCGCCAGCCCTGTGGGGAGGGATTAGCCGTTGGTTCTGGAGAAGCAGCCCATGGCCACACCCCCAGCAGGTCCACTTCCGGCTGTATAAGAGTTCATCATTGTTTTCCTTTATGGTGTGTGCTCTCTGAGTCTCACTTGGGAAGTTCTTTGCCCCCGCAGAGGCCATGCAGACGGTCTCCTGTATTTCTTCCCAAGCATTGCATAGCTTTGCCTCCCATGTTTAAGTCCTCCATCCACCTGTAATTGATTTTGCATCTGTGCCCCGGAACAATGTTCATGATAGCAAAAGCCTGGAAGTAACCCCCGTATTTATTGACGATAAAATCGGATAAATAACTTGCCGCATAGGTACACAGGGTAATGCCACACAGCAGCAAATATGAGCACACACAGCTACATGGGTCAACATGGATAAAGCTCAGAAGTAGCATGTTGAGTGAAATAAGCAAGTCACCAAGGAATACATGATTCTATGAAATTAAGTTTCAAAAATTAGGGTTAAAAAAAGTTAAAGTTCAGAAAAAATACATGGCAAAGCCATAAAGAAAAGCTAGTTATGGTTCTCACCAAGTCGGAGTGGTGGCTACCTCGGGGAGAAGGGAGGGAGGGGGAGGGATGGACACACGGGCTTCCCGTGTCCCAGGCCCTGTGGTGTCTCTCGGCTTAGTGGTCTGTATGTGAGCATTTGCCACACTATTTGATATGCTCTTCAATGTGATTACTATTGAAAGTTACATGTGGAAACAAGCCAGAAATTGAGGCTCAGAAAAGAGAAATAACTGCCCAATCAGGGCTGTGTGGCCTGTGCAGGGGAGGAGCATGGTGCTAATCCTGACTTTGGATTCCAGACCCCATGCTCCCCACAGAACGCGTGTCCCACCGGAAGCTGGAGACCCAGAACCAGAGGATTTCAGGAAGCAAAGGGCCTTCCGGCCTCTGGCACCAGCGGCCATGACTTTGGAGGACAGTTCCATGTTTCCTCCAGGCTGCTCTCCTTCGAGCTGTGTGAACGAAGCCCAGCTTCTTTAGCTCCACCCCACCCCCACCCCCTCATCACCTGCTCTGAATCTCCCAACAGCGATTCACACTCATATTCCCCTGAAAACACCCTGCTCAGCACCGAGCACGTCACGCGGTGTGCCGTCTCCCTGGGGGGAAGAGAGCACCCCGGTTTTGCAGTCTGAACCCCAAACATTCTAACCCTACAACGTACCCTTCCCGAGGGCGGCTATGTCGCACTGTCTGTGTGGGTGTGTTCCGGGAGCCGCGAGAGGACCAGCCCAGGCCCGGGCGTTGGCTGACCGCAGGTCCGGAGATGCGGGTGCCAAGTCCATGTCTTTCAACAACCTCTCCGCTGACCGTGAGCAACTGCTTTACCTGCCTGGGCCTGGGCTGTTCCCCCGCAGGATGAGGGAGTGGTTTCTAAGTCCTTTGCCAGCTTCCTGCGCCCCAGGACCCAGGATGAGTGCTGTCCTACAGGCTCCGAGCCAGGCTACATGGGTTCAAATCTCGGATTCACCCACAGGCCGTGTGACTGTGGGCCAGTCCTGAACCCATATTAACATGGGAAGAATAATAATGTCTGCCTCAGATTCTTTCTCAGAGGATGTTGGGAGGGTGAAATGAGCGAGTCCATATAAAATGCTCAGCACAGCCTGCTAAGCTTCCCAGGCCCACTGCTGACTTTGCTGAGAAATTCTTAACACCGCTTCGTCCGTCTTGTAATGATTTATTCTCAGGGATAAACATGCACCTTATAACCTTTTAATGAGCTTGCACCTTTAATCTTGTGTGTGTGTGTGTGTGTGGTTTTTTTTTTCAGGAATTATTGGCTGCGGATACTTCGATCCCTGTAGAAAGTTCAAACCTGAAATATGTGAGACGATTTCAAATCTAGTTTCCGCGGGCAGAGTGCTGTGGCAGTGGACTAAGGTACTGTTGTCTGTGGTCAATAATAAAAACACGTCAATTGTGATCCAGCCCAGTTCTCACGCGTGGCCCGCGAAGTTATCACATTACATGTGGTAATGCCGTTTTGTGCAAGACAAACTAGGTGCTCAAAGAGATTTAGGACGCCTTTTCCTCCCAGGCAGCGCATGTGCTGATGGAATGATGTTTTCCATATGTATGAGGCAGTGCTATGAACCAGCTATGACTCCCAAGAGAAAGTAGAATTTTGCTGAAATGAAAACACTGCTTTTCCACTTGTTACTTTGATTTGTAACTCTCTGTATGTCTGTCTCCCACCCCCCCAGACATCCCCCCACTCCCCCACTCCCCACCCCCGACTCCTCTCAAACTATGTCAGACCCAGATATTTACTGACTGAGTGAATACTTGGGTTTCCAGATATTCTTAGCTAACCAAAACTGGTGTGTTCCTCAGAGGTGGAGCATGAGTTAGTAAATGGATGGAAATGTACTTAAAAATAGGCTAGATTTCAATACACAAGTCAGGGACCTACGTAAAGCTCAGCAGACCTGTGCCTGTCACCAGATGGCTTAGGCAGACTTATGAAAAAGCAATTAAGTGTAGGTCTGCGATAAAAACAAAGTTGATATGTTTGCCAGAAAATGGCAGAGATGAGACTTAGTTGTCATAGTTCACTATCCATTCTTTAGGCCATTTACACACATCTGTGCGGAAGCTACGTCCTGGGGACCCCGAGGGCCAGCCTCTCCGATTCTGGGGCGGGCTCAGGGATTCCAGAGACAGAATCCTCAGGAAGTGGGTGTGTCTCATGAAATGCTCCTGCACACAGCCAACCCCCCCACCCCCGCCCCGCCCCCGTCAGCACAGGGCCTTTGCACGTGCTGTTCTGCCTCTCGTAAAGAAACTCCTACATGAATGTCACGGTCTGAGTGTCTGAGAATTTTCAGTGCTAAGACCTATCTGTTTTCCAGTGGGGCTATTGCTCAATTTAATGTGCCTTTAGACACATTTTTATGAAAAGCTTTGGTCTTCCTGGTATCTTTCTGTCGAAGCTCCTCTTGTTATCTGACCGTTTAGTGCAGTGATGACAAACTATGACACGCGTGTCAGAGGTGACACGGGAACTCATTTTTTTGGTTGATTTTTCTTTGTTAAATGGCATTTAAATATATAAAAGAAATATCAAAAACATAAGTCTTTGTTTTACTATGGTTGCAAATATCAAAAAATTTCTATATGTGACACGGCACCAGAGTTAAGTTAGGGTTTTTCAAAATGCTGACACGCTGAGCTCAAAAGGTTCGCCATCACTGGTTTAGTGGCTCCACTTCCCACCTTTCGTTGCCTCGTTAACCCACTGTGCACGAGCTTTCACTTCCACTGCTCTCATCAGGGTCACCCAGGAACTCGGTGTTGCCATAGCTAAAGGCTGATGTCTTCTTCCTCTTACTTGACTTTCAGCAGCATTTGACATAAATGGTCCCTAAGCACTTTCTTCGCTCGGCTTCAGAGGGGGCTCATCCACTCGGTTTGCTTCCTCTGTCATTGGCTACCTTTCCTAAGCCCCTTCTCCACCCCCTCCAAGTATTGGGCGCACTCGATCTGGATGCCGGACGTGGTTCCTGTCCCAGTCATATATATATATATATTTAATTGATTTCAGAGAGGAAGGAAGAGGGAGAGAGAGATAGAAACATCAATGATGAGAGAGAATCATTGATTGGCTGCCTCCTGCACGGGATCTAGCCCGCAACCTGGGCATGTGCCCTTGACCAGAATTGAACCCAGGACCCTTCAGTCCACAGGCCGACGCTCCATCCACTGAGGCCAACTGCCTAGGGCTCTGTCTCAGTCTTTGCCCCGAATCTCATCTGGCCTTGGGGCTCGGAACACCTCTCTGTGCTGATGGCGTCAACCTCGGGACCTGCATCCCAGCCTCGCTGCTCGGCTCCAGACCTATGTCTAACTGCTTAGTAGACGTCACCATTTCGCTATCGAACAACCATCTCAAAGTTAGCATGTCCGAACAGAACTCCTGATTGTCCTTAAATGTGCCCCTTCCCAGCCTTATGCATCTCAGTTACCAGCAACAACCGTCCTGCTCCCCGGGCTGAAAACTGGCCCACCCTCCACTTGTCCCATCCCCTGATTCCAGCTGCAAGTCTCAGGACCTGCTTTCACAATGTGCCCCGCGCTGAGAGCTGAGAGCCACCTCGCTGTGAGCCCTGATGGGGGCTTCCGTCACCTGCCCGGACCGGACCACGCAGCACCTTCCTAGCCAGCCTCCTTGCTTGCCCTCCTTGAGTCTGTCCTGCCACAGTCCTGAGACGCTTTTACAGAAAGTAACCCAGAGAGCCTTCCTCCCCCTCAAAAGCACTAGTAGGTTCCCAGTCACATTCACAGCGAAAGCCACCGCCTGGCTGGGGCTGTGCCCTCGCCCGGAGCTGGCCTTGCTCACCTGTCTCCCTCCCACCTTCTGCTCCAGCCATGACGCCTTTCTCCACCTCGGAGCCAGGACACTTCATGTGACTGCTTCTCATCCTTCTGACTTTCATGTCCTCCAAAGTGCCTGTCCGGGGCCTCATCTCGGGCAGTCTCTGTCTCAGGACTCCATTTGTTCTAACCACGATTTATATCATTATTGTTTGTCTATCAATATGCTTATTTCCTACGTATTGTTGGCTTCCCACTAGATGGAGAGCTCCCTGAGGGCAGCAGACCTAGCGGTCTTGTTTACTGGGTGTCTTCTCAGGGCAGTGGGAGGTGCTCAAACATTGTCACTGAAAAATAAGTAAGTCTTCTTCCTCTGCCCACCCCCAGATAAATAGCTTTCTTTATCTATATTTTTTCAAATCCCCCGTCTTCACAAAACACGCTTTTAATCCAGTCGCTGTGCATTGCTTCACCTTCATAGAACTTAACGTAGCTCTAAAGCAGAAGCAGGTCCGAAAAGAAGCAGGGTTAACAAAAAATTAAAGGGAGGCATCAGAAGAGAAGGAAAGAAGCAAGTTCATAAATGAGCAGCAGAAGGGAAGGAAGGCACTTACCTAATTCCCTTTAATGGCCACTCCAGTTGCTGGTGGCTGTCTTTTCCAGCAAAGAAGGAAAAGCAGCATGCCTATGGCCTTGTCCCTTTATTTTCGCATATCTGTAACATAAGTGTGTGGTTTACATTTCCGCTTGGCATGGAACTGAGCAAAGAGGGAAAGAACACTTCTCTTCATTCTCTCTCCTTTGCTACCTGCTGTTTTTACTTCCACTGTGAATTAGCCTGTGAAAATCGTTCTCCAAACTCAACGGGGGGACTAGTTCAACAAAGAGAGGGCTCATTCCACGAGGGAGCGGAAGGGAACGTGTGCTCCTGAACGCATCCTGTGGAAAGCCTGCGCTTGTTTCTCCAGAATTATAGCTTCGCTTTGGAAAGCGATGCTGATGATACCAATACACTCTCCTCATGGCCAGCAGTGCCCCCCACACCTGCTACACCTCAAGTTTATCCCCACCTGGTCATGGTTACAGCTGTGCCTGTTTAGATTCTACAAGTTGGTAGGACTAATAAGTAAATTAGTGTTCAAACAAACAAACAAAACCCGGAACACCACCTAGTACTAACAGCTGCACATCAGACTATATGTCTGCCGATTTATTCCAGGTGTGCAGACATATGAGAGCCTGTGGACTGAGCCTGGGTCCCCTTTGTGGAACTTAGATTTCAACATACAGATGTACATGTGGAAATACAAGCTCATGAAGGCCCCTGATCAGACAGTCTATAGAACATAATCATTGTTGACTTGAGAAGTGAACCTGGTGACCAGCTCACACCGTGTTTTGTTAGGACCTATTTCCGAATAACACTAATGAGGTAATAATGACCAGGAATGCTTATTCTGACAACTCACATCGTTTTTAAGAAGTCAGGGGAAGTGACTTGTTCAAAGCCAGCTAGTGGTGGTAGAACGGGCTGGAATCTGTGTCCCGTATGTCATGCTTGAATCCCTCCCATTCAAGGGCTTATACTCTTTTACATTCTATGGTGGTTTATGTGTTCTCTCCATCAATGCTAATGAAAATATTAACGTTGGTTTAATGCTCAGCCTATTTAATTTAAAATAGGGCTTGTGAAATAAAATAGTTCTAAAAACACTTTTACTTTTAGTTTATCAGAAAAGTGAATGAGTATCACTCTTTGTTTTTTATCTCTAGATGAAGATGCTGCCAACTCCTTCTAAATTTCATTACATTTTCAATCTTCGAGATCTTTCCAGAATTTGGCAAGGGATGTTAAACATAAGAGCTGAGGAGTGTAATTCGATCTCTGTTCTCCTGTCCCTTTTCAAACACGAGTGCAACAGAGTCATTGCAGACAGGTGTGTATCACAGTGCCTGGGTTCAATGTTCGATGCCAGAGTTTGTACAGTCACCCTCACGGTTTGGCTCACTGGATAGAGTGTCGACCTGTGGACTGCAGGGTCCGAATTTGATTCCGGTCAAGGGCTCTCACCTCACTTGCAGACTTGATCCCCAGCCCTGGTCTCCAGACAAGGTCGGGCGCATGTGGGAGGCAACCAATCCATGTGTCTTTCTCACATTGATGTTTCTCTCTTGGTGTCTCTCCTTCTCCCTTCCACTCTCTAAAAATCAATGGGAAAATATCCTCTGGTGAGGATTAACAGCAACAATAAAAGTGTATACAATAGATTAACTCCTGCATTGTCTGCTCAAATCAGTAGAATAAGGAGTACTGAGTCAGTAGAGCAAGGAGTGGTGAATAAATAGAGTAAGGAGTAGTGAATCAGTGGAATAAGATGTATTGAGTCAGTGGAGTAAGAAGTAGTGAGTCAGTGGAATAAGGAGTAGTGAATGAGTGGAGTAAGGGGTAGTGAACCAGTGGAGTAAGGAGTAGTGAATGAGTGGAGTAAGGAGTAGTGAACCAGTGGAGTAAGGAGTAGTGAATGAGTGGAGTAAGGAGTAGTGAGTCAGTGGAGTAATGAGTAGTGTGTCAGCGGGGTAAGGAGTAGTGAACCAGTAGAGTAAGGAGTAGTTAACCAGTGGAGTAAGGAGTAGTGAACCAGTGGAGTAAGGAGTAGTGAGTCAGTGGAGTAAGGAGTAGTGAGTCAGTGGAGTAAGGAGTAGTGAGTCAGTGGAGTGAGGAGTAGTGAGTCAGTGGAGTAATGAGTAGTGTGTCAGCGGAGTAAGGAGTAGAGAGTCAGTGGAGTAAGGAGTAGTGAGTCAGTGGAGTAATGAGTAGTGTGTCAGCGGAGTAAGGAGTAGTGAGTCAGTGGAGTAAGGAGTAGAGAGTCAGTGGAGTGAGGAGTAGTGAGTCAGTGGAGTGAGGAGTAGTGAGTCAGTGGAGTGAGGAGTAGTGAGTCAGTGGAGTAAGGAGTAGTGAGTCAGTGGAGTGAGGAGTAGTGAGTCAGTGGAGTGAGGAGTAGTGAGTCAGTGGAGTAAGGAGTAGTGAGTCAGTGGAGTGAGGAGTAGTGAGTCAGTGGAGTGAGGAGTAGTGAGTCAGTGGAGTAAGGAGTAGTGAGTCAGTGGAGTGAGGAGTAGTGAGTCAGTGGAGTAATGAGTAGTGTGTCAGCGGAGTAAGGAGTAGAGAGTCAGTGGAGTAAGGAGTAGTGAGTCAGTGGAGTAATGAGTAGTGTGTCAGCGGAGTAAGGAGTAGTGAGTCAGTGGAGTAAGGAGTAGAGAGTCAGTGGAGTGAGGAGTAGTGAGTCAGTGGAGTAAGGAGTAGTGAGTCAGTGGAGTGAGGAGTAGTGAGTCAGTGGAGCGAGGAGTAGTGAGTCAGTGGAGTGAGGAGTAGTGAGTCAGTGGAGTAAGGAGTAGTGAGTCAGTGGAGTGAGGAGTAGAGAGTCAGTGGAGTGAGGAGTAGTGAGTCAGTGGAGTGAGGAGTAGTGAGTCAGTGGAGTAATGAGTAGTGTGTCAGCGGAGTAAGGAGTAGAGAGTCAGTGGAGTAAGGAGTAGTGAGTCAGTGGAGTAATGAGTAGTGTGTCAGCGGAGTAAGGAGTAGTGAGTCAGTGGAGTAAGGAGTAGAGAGTCAGTGGAGTGAGGAGTAGTGAGTCAGTGGAGTAAGGAGTAGTGAGTCAGTGGAGTGAGGAGTAGTGAGTCAGTGGAGCGAGGAGTAGTGAGTCAGTGGAGTGAGGAGTAGTGAGTCAGTGGAGTAAGGAGTAGTGAGTCAGTGGAGTGAGGAGTAGTGAGTCAGTGGAGTGAGGAGTAGTGAGTCAGTGGAGTGAGGAGTAGTGAACCAGTGGAGTGAGGAGTAGTGAGTCAGTGGAGTAAGGAGTAGTGAGTCAGTGGAGTGAGGAGTAGAGAGTCAGTGGAGTGAGGAGTAGTGAGTCAGTGGAGTGAGGAGTAGAGAGTCAGTGGAGTGAGGAGTAGTGAGTCAGTGGAGTGAGGAGTAGAGAGTCAGTGGAGTGAGGAGTAGAGAGTCAGTGGAGTGAGGAATAGTGAGTCAGTGGAGTGAGGAGTAGTGAGTCAGTGGAGTGAGGAGTAGAGAGTCAGTGGAGTGAGGAGTAGTGAGTCAGTGGAGTGAGGAGTAGAGAGTCAGTGGAGTGAGGAGTAGTGAGTCAGTGGAGTAAAGAGTAGTGAGTCAGTGGAGTGAGGAGTAGTGAGTCAGTGGAGTGAGGAGTAGAGAGTCAGTGGAGTGAGGAGTAGTGAGTCAGTGGAGTGAGGAGTAGAGAGTCAGTGGAGTGAGGAGTAGAGAGTCAGTGGAGTGAGGAGTAGAGAGTCAGTGGAGTGAGGAGTAGTGAGTCAGTGGAGTGAGGAGTAGAGAGTCAGTGGAGTGAGGAGTAGAGAGTCAGTGGAGTGAGGAGTAGTGAGTCAGTGGAGTGAGGAGTAGTGAGTCAGTGGAGTGAGGAGTAGTGAACCAGTGGAGTAAGGAGTAGTGAGTCAGTGGAGTAAGGAGTAGTGAGTCAGTGGAGTGAGGAGTAGAGAGTCAGTGGAGCGAGGAGTAGTGAGTCAGTGGAGCGAGGAGTAGTGAACCAGTGGAGTAAGGAGTAGTGAGTCAGTGGAGTGAGGAGTAGAGAGTCAGTGGAGTGAGGAGTAGAGAGTCAGTGGAGTGAGGAGTAGAGAGTCAGTGGAGTGAGGAGTAGTGAGTCAGTGGAGTGAGGAGTAGAGAGTCAGTGGAGTGAGGAGTAGAGAGTCAGTGGAGTGAGGAGTAGTGAGTCAGTGGAGTGAGGAGTAGTGAGTCAGTGGAGTGAGGAGTAGTGAACCAGTGGAGTAAGGAGTAGTGAGTCAGTGGAGTAAGGAGTAGTGAGTCAGTGGAGTGAGGAGTAGAGAGTCAGTGGAGCGAGGAGTAGTGAGTCAGTGGAGCGAGGAGTAGTGAACCAGTGGAGTAAGGAGTAGTGAACCAGTGGAGTAAGGAGTAGTGAACCAGTGGAGTAAGGAGTAGTGAACCAGTGGAGTGAGGAGTAGTGAGTCAGTGGAGTGAGGAGTAGAGAGTCAGTGGAGTGAGGAGTAGAGAGTCAGTGGAGTGAGGAGTAGAGAGTCAGTGGAGTGAGGAGTAGTGAGTCAGTGGAGTAAGGAGTAGTGAACCAGTGGAGTAAGGAGTAGTGAATCAGTAGAGTAAGGAATAGTGTCTTAGTTTTCTCTGGGGCTTCTGAAGCATCGATGCCGTTTCCCACCTGCTGGTCTCCTTAAAAAGACTGCTGTGCCACATTCAACAGGACATCTTTTTAAATCACCACATTATAAGAGAGTTGGTAACATTCAGAGGCAAATTTTAGTTACTTACATTTTCTAAAAAATTGGAGCTCTGTGTAGTTTTGGGGTAAAATCTGGTACATAAACTCAGTCCTCATTCTGAGCCTGTGTCCCCCTCTGTGAAACGTGGAGGATAACGTCAGTCTTACCAAGTTGCAAAGGCCACCAGTGCCTCACACACAGGTGACATTTGTCCAGTGTCAGTCCCCATCCTCCTCTCTTCCCCCTGATACCGTAAGTCTGAAAAGGACCTTCATGCACTGTGTGCCCACAAACCCAGAAAGAGGATGCACACCCACACTGACTGTCACTTCTGCACTCTTATTGCAAGTTTTAGGGACCTTTGACCTCACCCAGTTGACGCACCTGTATTGTTAAACAAAACAATTACTCATGACACTGGTTAAAGCGACTGTGGTGATAGTAGAGGGACTGCTGCCAGAGGGGCGTTACAATAGTGGGCAGAGGCTCAACTCCAAACCCAAAAAGGAAAAAGTGGGAGTTTATAGGCAAGGAACAGGGTGCGGGAGGTCGGCAGGTGGAAAATCAGCAAGAGGAAACCTCAGGTATAGGGGAATTCTGGCTAAACGGACCTGGACCTAAGGAGGATTCTTGCAGGCCAGGCGATCACATGTTACCCCAGGGGGGTGAAGGAGAATGTGGAATTTGGTCACACACGAGGGTGATCAGATATTGGGGGTGGAGGATTCTGGCTAAATGTACTTAACAAGATTTGTGCTAAAATCGGGTGATGCAGAGAAGGGCATGGAAGTACCAAAGCCGAGGGAAGAGTATTCAGAGGAGCCTAAGTTTGGTCAAGGAGGGACTCTCCTCGTCAGTATTTTCTGTAAGTAACACTGTGAAAGTTGTAACTCTGTGAGATGGGTTAGGTCCTTCTTATCAGAAGGCAGAACAGAGGGTTTCCCTTTTCTGATGTGACGAAGGTGCGGGATGGGGCCAGAGGAGGTGGAGAGGGGTCGAAACCACGCTCAGTGAGGAAAGATGCCTTCACGTTTTCCATTTTTACTCTTGGACTCTTCTTGCAGATTTGTAGTGCCTGAGGACGAGCAGTGGTTCAATGCACATATTGTTCGTGCAATTGAAGAAAATATCAACTCGGAGGTGATATCGTATATTCATCCTGAGCCATACTTTGTAGATTTTCTCCGTGAGATGCCTGAACCGACTGGTGATGAACCTGAAGACAGTATATTTGAAGTGCCCAAAATCTATGAACTGGTATTTATTTTCACCTTTAAAGAGAATTTTTTGAGGATCACTCACTTAACTAGAAATTTCTCCCTATATTGGAGCCTTGCCATGGAGTCACTGTAACTTCTACATTAGTTATCAGTTGTGAGTCATGTCATCATACACAAAGTGTAAAATATTTCTTTCAATTAAATTTAGCAGCGATCCCATGAAAGCTAGGTACAAGACAAGGATGCTTGATCTTATCACTATTATTTAATACTAGAGGCCTGGTGCACAGATTTGTGCATGGGTGGGGTCCCTCGGCCTGGCTGGCAATTGGGCTGATTGGGGCAGTCTCACCCAGTCCCGATAGGGGTCAGTCGAGGCCGGCCAGCCGGCCTGGGGGAGGGACTGCGGGAGGTTGGTCGGCCCAGGGAGGTTGTCTGTGGGAGCACACTGACCACCAGGGGGCAGCTCCTGTGTTGAGTGTTTGGTTGACCAGTTGTAACGGTCACTTAGGCTTTTATATATATAGAATTAGTTTGAAAGTTCTAGGCACTGCAACAAAATGGCAAAAAGAAAATAGATGTAATTACCAGATGGGAAAAAAACCCCAAAATACCATTTACTTGCAGATGATACGATTATCTCTTCATATAAACCAAGAGAATTTAAAATCCCTTTTAAGTGCTAAGAGTTCAGTAAGATGACCAAGTATGATATAAATATAAAACTCAGGAACTATCCTCTATACCAGAGGTTAGCAAATTATAGTCTATGGGCCACCTCCAACTGACTGCCTGTGTTTTGTTAGTTTTGTGAGCTAAGAATGATTTTTACATTCTTAAGTGGGTGGGGGGAAAGCAAAAGAATAACAGCATTGTGTCACGTGAAAATTATACGGACTTGAAGCACCAGGGTTCATAATACAGCGGTTTTTGGGACACTGCCACGCCCACTTGTTTATAAATGTCTGGGAGCTTTCTCAGGACAGGAGCGGAACTCTGAGTAGCCTCCAGAGACCACACTGGCCGCAAAGCCTACAATAGTTACTATCTTTCTCTTTACAGCAAAAGTTTCCCAACTCTTACTAACAATCACAAGATACAAGATGTAGCATAAAAGTATTTTACTCAACAGCAAAAATATGTAAAATACCTAGGAATAAACATGATAAAACTCTACTTGGTTGAATGACCCATCAGGCTTCCTAAATTAATGCATAGGTTTAATGAAGTTTGAAATAAGACTCCAAAGGGATGCGAAGCAATTCTGGAGTGCATGTGGATCAAGAAATAAACGGGGAGGAACAATTTGCAAAGCAAATTATCTTAGAACAATTTGACTACATAAAGAATGTGAAGCCTCTGTATATTTTTTTTAAATAAAATGCATAAACAGTATTAAAAAGCAAATAAAAACTGAAAAAGTATATTTGTTACATTCCAACCTTCATTACAGTGGGGAGGAGTGGATGCTGGGGTTTTTGAAGGCAAAAGTCAGGAATAATTTCATATTGGAAAGTTGGGTTCCAGGCCCCTGAAAATGGAAATAATTAAAAGTCAACTAACCCATGACAAATTTTTAGAAATGCAATAGGTTTTTAAAAAGTTGGAATTACTTTGGAGTGTCTTTACAGTTGATACTTTTATACATTTTGGACCTTACCTGTATTTTCCTCTCTTCCCACCCATAGGTGCCATCCTTTGACTTTCTGTCTGAAAAGCTCCAGTTTTACCAGAGACAGTTCAATGAAATCATTAGAGGGACCTCTCTTGATCTGGTCTTTTTTAAAGATGCGATGACTCATCTTATTAAGGTTCTAACTGTGGACTAGTTACTGACATGTACAGAGCATGTAGAAGCTTAGTAAACTGCACAGATAAACCTCTTGAGAGAATAAATATATAGTATCCGGCAGCACCTAGAAAGAGTGGACGCATTCACTGTCTCCAAAAACAAAGGCTTAATTAGAAACCCCTTGTTTGGATCCACCCGTATGACAGCAGGTGTTTCTCCAGGGCAAATCGATGGGTTTTGTGTTCAGAGCTTTTGACGCACTGAGTCAGTTTTACCTTCCTAGAAAGTGTGCTGGAGAACCCTGTGCAGAAATATTCCCTCCCTAAATCATATTTTGACATAATGGGAATTCTGTTCCTCATAGAGGAAAAGTTGATGCTTTTAAAATGTCCATCTCATGACAGGCTTACAGATGAGGGGCTGACAGATGGGGAAAGGGAGAAGGAGGGAAATGGGGCTGATGGAAAAGCGGAATCCAACTAGAGGCAGCATCGAGGAGAAGGGTGGTTTGGGCCAAGTCTCGGAGGCTACAGAGAAGAGTTGTTTATTTGTATAATTTGTAGATCAAAAAGGAGTTTCTCCAGGAGTCAGAACACTGAAGTGAAAGGTGATAAAGAGGAAGCATGTAACTCTGTTTATCATACAGGCTGGGGCAAAAGTAGGGTTACAGTTGTGAGTATGTGAAACAGCGTTTATTCTTGTGTTATTGTTTATTCATTTGGGCATTATTTTCCATTCGAACAACTGTACAGTTGTTGTCTGCAAAGTTGGTGAATTTCTAGAAGCCCTAGGGCTGCTTCTCATTCGACAAGTAATTCTCAAATACCCTTGTGGCTAGTTCCTGGGGGCCTGGGACTGTGTTCTAGGGGCAAAACCTATAAGGGATTAACGTATTTTAAAATATAATGATAGAATTAATACATATCAAGGTGTCATTACTGATCTGACATCTATAGACTTGCACTTAAAAATTATTTTTAGTGGTGATAATGAATTTAGTGATCCATCTAGACTTTCTTCCTCGCGGTGACATTAAGGTAAAAGGCAGCTTTTCAGCAGTGTCTGCCATTGGCCTGCATTAGATGTAAACCATTTGTTCTCACTGAAGAAATCAACCACAAGAAAAGCAACACAAGACTAGAAAGGCTGTTTCTCTCATTCTGCTTCTACAAATGCCTTTCTGCCCCCATTGCAAGTAGAATTCTGATACTTCTGAAGAATTTTCTTTGGGAGAGATATGACAGAGGCAGTGTTTGTGGGAGAGCTAGCTGTCTAGTAAGTCAGGTGTTAGACTGGTGGGTAATAAGCCAGTGAATCTACACTTCGTGCAGATTGGCAAGTGCAGCTCCACCATCCATTCATTTGAAAAGTAAAAAGAAAACAAAAATTCACACAAACACAGAATAGTTTTGAAATAGGACAGGAAAGATCATCTGGTCTGTTTTTCATGATGAAAATATAGATGGGCAGGGAAATAATTTGAGTCAAATAAATCAACATGAACTTCAATTTTTGACATTCTGAGATAGATCATAAAAAGAAAAGGTTTAATATAATCTGGAAGTATATGGTCAAATCTTGGGCCCATTTAGTGCAAGGATAGGACAATAGTTGAATTCTATTTTCAAATAAATTCGATTTTATTTCAAAACAGATTTCACGAATAATTCGAACCTCCTGTGGCAATGCCCTGCTGGTGGGCGTTGGTGGCTCAGGAAAACAAAGCCTGTCGAGACTGGCCTCTTTCATCGCCGGGTACCAGATATTCCAGATAACGTTAACCAGGTAAGATGACGTAGAACAGACAGCATGTTTTTCTATAGGTAATTTCTCTGGGGAATGAAAAGTGGTATCCAACAGTCACCGTGTCAAAACTCTCAGTGGAGCTCAGCTGCTGTGGCCCAGTGTTGGGTGTCCACCTGTGAACCAGGAGGTCAGGGCTTGATTCCAAGTCAGGGCACATCCTGGGTTGCCGGCTTGATCCCCAGTGTTTGGCGTGCAGGAGTTAGCCAATTAATGATTCTTTCTCATCATTGATGTTTCTCTCTCTCTCCCTCTCCCTTCCCTCTGAAATCAATAAAAGTATTTAAAAAAAAACAAACCTTTCAGTGGAGTGGATGGTGCAGAAGCCACTTCGCTTTAAAGAAGTGAAGCAGAGACAAGTTTAGAAACTCCTCAAGAAGCTTAGCCATGAAAGAAACGAGAGGAGAGGGGTCCAGACCTAGAGAGGGGTGTGTTGTGAACGTGTCCTTATATCACAAAAACAATACGTAACGGTCCATTTAATTAAAAAACCCTCTCTCCTTCTCCCTCCCTCTCTCTCTAAAAGATCAATAAAAAACATTCAAACACACACACACAGACGCACACAGACAAAAACAGCCAAAGTGGCTCTGAGACCGCAATGCCTGGGCCCTTCAGAGACTGGCCTGCCAGAGAGCATCTGCGAGCAGCCCCTGCATGGCCCCTGTGGCTGGGCTCTGCCCACAGGTGCAGTGGCGTCTCAGCAAAGCGTCTCTTTAATGAATTTCCGTCTTGGGAGTTATTTTAAAGGAATGTATGTGCTGTTTGATGGAGTTCCTTTGGCCAATGAAAAGAGTTGAATTCTATTTTCAAACACATTCTATTTCATTTCAAAACAGACGCCACGGAGAGTTCAAACCTGTGGCAGTGCCCTGCTGGTGGGCGTTGGTGGGTCAGGAATACAAAGCCTGCTGAGACTGGCCTCTTGCACAGCCGCTGGGCCGCAAGGCTTTTTACCCTCAGCGGCGGGTAGCTGGCTGTTGCTCCCAGCGTAAAAACCAGCTCCTCGTTCATTCAGTGGTCGGCAAGCTGCAGCTCGCGAGCCACACGCGGCTCTTTGGCCCTTTGAGTCTGGCTCTTCCACAAAGTACCGGCTCTTCCACAAAATACCGACTTCTGCGTATGGGCCACGAAGTTTCAATCGCACTGTTCGTGCGCGCCCGCACGTGGTAGTTTGTGGAAGAGCCACACTCAAGGGGCCAAAGAGCCGCGTGTGGCTCGCGAGCCACGGTTTGCCGACCACGGATAGGTTCACTCAAGCTACATCATCTCTAATGCCCACAGCAACCTTTACAAATAGGTGTTCCCTTCATTTTTCAGATGAGGAAACAGGTCTGAGGAATGTGAAGAAATGTTCCTAAAGCTGCAGAAAGGGGATTTGAACCCAGGCCCTTCTGGTTCTGAGGTCCATAGTCTCCCCAGTACACTCCGTGGCTTCCATGAAACTCCCTGTTCCTTGCACTGTAACACCTCCTTCAAGTGGGGTTTCTTCATGATTAGAGCATAATCATGAAGACTTACATGCCACTCGAGAAAGCGTCTGCTTCATTTTTATGCTCACACCAGCTCGGCAGCGCACACATTCAGTAGGAAACGGGAAAACGGAGACCAAGGTCTTCTTTTCGTAATCCGTAACCACACAGTGATGGCATTTCTGCTGTTTATACCACACTGCACAATGCATCTTTTCTGTGGGCTTTCTCTGCATCTAGCCACTCAGAGATGCACAAATTACCACTATATATCACTAATCACTGATTTTATTTATAATTTGTGTTTACTTTTTTATCAGTCCAAACTCATCCAAGTTTCAAATTTGTGTTAGATGCTATACATATTCGCCCTTCGGGCAAAATCTGCTGCTGAGGACTGTCCGATTGCAGGGAACGAAAGTTCCTTTCCCTGTCCCAGTTATTCTTTGTGAGTCACTGATGGTCAGTTTCCCAGTCCTCACTTCTCAAGTTAAATAGAACATGTGTTTGGAACCGTAACATACAGCTATTTTATGCTAATCTCTGTGGTTTTAAGAATATATATTTTTATTTATTTTTAGAGGGAGAGGAAGGAAGAGGGAGATAGAAACTTCGATGAAAGAGAAGCATTGATCAGCTGCCTCCTGTATGCCCCCTACTGGGATCCAGCCCGCAACCAGGCATGTGCCCTAACCGGGAATTTAACTGTGACCTCCTGGTTCATAGGTTGACACTCAACCGCTGAGCCATGGCAGCCAGGCCAATCTCTGTGTTTTTACAGACATTGTTACTTAATCTCTCTTGCAGCAGGTGCAGATTTATGCTCTAATCATCATGGGCTTTATTGAATTTTGAGATAAATTAAGACTATTTATGTTGTAATTTAAAATTTTTTTTTACCACTTCTGTTTTTAGGTCTTATAATGTGACTAACCTAACAGAAGACTTAAAAGTTTTGTACAAAGTTGCGGGGGCTGAAGGAAAAGGCATCACCTTCATCTTTACTGACAATGAAATAAAAGATGAGGCATTTCTAGAATATCTTAACAATCTGCTATCTTCAGGGGAGGTAGGTCTCAAAAGTGGAGAAAAAAAACCTCATGTTTTTTTAAATGTACTTTCTATTTGAATAGAAAAAGCAGTGACCCTTCAGCAACCTTTAGCAAGTGAGGCCAATGGTTACACACGTTTCACTTCAGAAGTGATGAACACATGAGATTTGGCCAGTTTTTTGAAGTTCCTGTGAAAGTGATGCTGCCTGTCTCCAGCTTGTTTTGTACGCTTCGTTCCATTTAAATACGATTGCTTATTTGTCTCTTTAGCCTCCAATTTGATCCTATGATTTATTTCAGGAGTAGCAAAGTACCTATCCACCCACCCACCCCCCTCCCTAATGGGACTAGAGAAGGGTTGGGAGGGTTCCGTGAGCTGTAAGTAGATGTCAGAGTTACCACTTCTGACCCCACTGTATCAGCGCCATCAGGACCCCTCCCACTCGTGGTACTTCATTAGAAGGACTTAGGCGTAACATTTATGAAAGCAACACAGTAGGGAGTCACGGCCAGATCAGCAAAGACAAAGACACATTCGGTGGATCTGGAGAAATCCACGTGCAGGCTGCCTCTGTTCCCGCCAGAGGGCCGTTGGGGGATGCTTCTCCCGCAGCAGCGAAGAGCCACCCACAGGCACTGCCCTTCAGGGAGCCTGTCTGGGGCTCAGAGGCCAATGCTGTCACTGGCGCTGGCCATGTGGTCACTCCCTGCCCAGCCACAGCTGCCCAAATCGCAGACTCCCAGGAGGAAGGCAGATGTTCACCATCTATCCCAGTGTTTGCATAAACAGTCTGGGCGCAGTGGAACAACCTATCCGTTAGTGGGGAGACATTCCAAAGCCAGGGTCCCAGATGCTAGCCCTGCGCGCACACCCTTCCTAACGTCAGGCCGCGGTGTTCACGCTTCCCAGCCCTCTGGTGTCTGTGGATGCTTGTTGGCCATGAGCTGGCTAGCGAGTGTGGGGGGAGAACTGAGCCTGACAGTGACTCAGAGGGCGGAGGGCCACACTGGGCGTGTTAAAGGAATGATCACCATGGTGGAGAGACCGCGTTTTAGTGACAGCCATTTCGACAAAGGGAAAGAAACATAATTTGCTCCTGGTTAAACAGCTCAGTCTGCTCAATAAATGGTTGCAATCTTGATCATCTCTGGCAAACCAGCAGTTTAACTGTGGAGATGCAGAAAGAAAATAGAAAGAGACGACATGAAGGGGGAGAGGGGAAGGGAAGAGGACCAGACTCTGGCAGTGAACTGGCTGTGGGAACTCGGAAAGCACAGAACACTGTCTGTCCATTCCTCCAAGATCTCCAACTTGTTTGCACGGGATGAGATAGACGAGATCACCCAGGGTCTGATCGCGGTGATGAAAAGGGAGCTGCCCCGCCACCCTCCCACCTTCGACAACCTGTACGAGTACTTCATCTCGAGGTCCAGGAGGAACCTGCATGTGGTGCTCTGCTTCTCTCCAGTGAGTGCTTGTTCTATCGTGTCCCTGTGGGAGGAGCTGCTGATCTAATGTAGACAGGTAGCTTGTCTACCTTCTCTGATGAGATGATTGGCTCAGAATCTAACATAGGACTAGAGAAGGGTTGGGAGGGTTCTGTGAGCTGTAAGTAGATGTCAGAGTTACCACTACTGACATCGCACAGGTTGAGAACCACTGAATTAAGGTATTACATATGTGTCATTATCCCCCCTTTGCCCCCCACCCCACCCCACTCCCGTTCATGCCCTCACCCCCCTGGCTGGACACAATGTAATTTTATTTACATTGAAATAAAATTAACATTTTACTACCACCAGTCTCCATGGCTCAAAATCTCATATCAGAGTGTAATAATTTAAGATTTCATCTCATGAGAAATGATTGCGTAGGCTGCAACTTTCATCACCTAAAGACATAGATGATTTGAATTGGAAGGGAGTTGGTGGTGTAATCTTGTCCAGCTCTACCTCCAATGCAGACAGGCCAACTAGAATGTCCCTGATGTACGTTTGGACATCTGTAGCTCACTGCACTGTCCATGTAGTAGCCAGTAGACACGTATGGCTATTTACATGTTGATTGATTAAAATTAATTGAAAATAAAAATCCAATTTTTTGTCCTACTTGTCCCATTTCAGATGCTCAATAGCTGCATGTGGCTGGTGGCTACCATGCTGGACAGCACTTACTGAAAATGTCCATCTCCCCAGGAAGTTCTGTTGGTCAGCTCTGCTGGCGGGGGAGGCGGGAGGGGAGGCTCACTAATTTATAAGGCAGCTGCTTCATTTCTAGATAATGTAATAGCCATGAAGGTCTTCTTTACAATCAACTGAATTTGATCTGTCTATTCCCCCGTGATTCTGTTTCTGTCCTGTAAAATGAGCCCAACCGTCTCTCACACACAGCTCCTCATATTTGGAGAAAGTTTTTGCAGACTCCCTAAATTATTCCCTTTTTAGATCAAACGCCTCCTGTTCCTTCTGCTATTCCCACTTGCTCTCAGGTCCAGGCGGTTCATGTCCTGCTCGTCTCTCTGTCAGTTTCCTCTTACTCTTACGAGGCAGCTCCTAGAATGGAATCCAAGAATGCAGATGTAGTTTTAGAAACGGGACGGGTGTGGAAATGTAACCTCCCTGCATCTGGACACTTTTTTTTTTAAGATTTTTTTTTATTGGTTAAGGCAGTGGTTCTCAACCTTCCTAATGCCGCGACCCTTTAATACAGTTCCTCATGTTGTGGTGACCCCCAACCATAAAATTATTTTCGTTGCTACTTCATAACTGTAATGTTGCTACTGTTATGAATCGTAATGTAAATATCTGATATGCAGGATGGTCTTAGGCAACCCCTGTGAAAGGGTCGTTCAACCCTCAAAGGGGTCGCGACCCACAGGTTGAGAACCTCTGAATTAAGGTATTACATATGTGTCCTTATCTCCCCTTTGCTCCCCCCACCCCACTCCCGTTCATGTCCTCACCCCCCTGGTTGGACACTTTATCTATTAATGCAGCCCAAGAGTTTTAAAAAATTGTGATGTCACACTGTTGACTCAGCATGCACACACAACTCTCTCTAGCCAAGTTATAATCCGCTTGTGTCTCTAATGCTGCCTGACTTTGCTGCGATAGGTTGGCGAGAAGTTCCGCGCCCGGTCTTTGAAATTTCCTGGCTTGATATCAGGTTGCACTATGGACTGGTTCAGTCGCTGGCCCAGGGAGGCGCTGGTCGCCGTGGCCTCCTACTTCCTTTCAGGCTATAATATCGTCTGCTCTGCTGACATCAAAAGACAAGTTGTGGAAACGATGGGCCTCTTCCATGACATGGTTTCAGAGAACTGTGAAAGCTATTTCCAAAGGTAGGTGACGTTGCATACGCACGAGAGCTGCAGGACCACTAAGTTCACTCCTAGGAGGAAACGCCTGGAACATCCAGGAAAGGGCTCGTGCTGAACTCAGGGTCCCAGCAGCACTTACATTTTTTCTTGCTTTGATTTTCCAGTGGTTATGGATTGAAAGGGTAGTAAAAAACGAGATTTAAAAATTAACTGGTGTCCATATTTAAGCACCTCCTTCCTTCTAGGCCTCAAAGTAACACATGCTTAATGAATCACTTTATTTTGTATGCTTAATTTTTTTCCCCCCAAAATGACTTAACTGTTCATCACAAACCATTTAAAATTAGTTTCTTGTTCAAGTGCATTATTTATTGTGATTGAAGAAGTGCGCTGTTTTAAAGCTTCATCGCTGCCTTCTGTTACAAGGACACTGAGGTTTTGTATTTGCATCACTTAGTCTGATCAAGTGATGCCTGTTTCATCATGTTTTTAGGCCAAATAATTGTGAAACAAAATTGTAATTGACTGTAGGAGAAGCGACTCACTAGTAGCAGCGATGGTGTTCATATGTGAAAGCTGGTGTCAGCAGTTTAGAAGGACACCTCCCCTCCCCCCAGCATGATCGTCTCTGGGTTCGACTGACAGATGTGAATGTCGCTGAGCCGGCCTGCATTTCTGGAGCAGTGGGCTTCCCCCTCAGGGTTAGCGGGTGGGCCACAGGGGTGCTGGACCAGCCAGAAAGACCATGTCTGTTCTGCAGAGGGACCCTCTGGGTTCCATCTCACTGATTTTCCAGAGAGTCCCTATCTCGCAAAGGGTATGAGAAACTCTACCTAGACCACCCCTCCTGAACTGTTAGTTGTAGATGATCTTCTGGTGAGTTCATGTGCACTCATTCTTACTGTGAGGACGATTTTCTTTCTATCTCATTTGAACTCCTCCTGCCACTGTTACCTGTAGAGAGACATCCTCACCTTCATATAGCTACAGAAACCCATGTCTATTTTTGAAAAACTTGGTGTATTTTTCATATCCTCTCAGGCGGTAGAAGTTTATTCTGAATGTTATATTTTCATAACACTTTAATGATAGTCATCTATATGCCAAGTTCTTGAAATATTTTTAATGTTAAAAATCTTCTGAAAGCCAAAAGTACAAAATTAATCTAAAAGGTAAAATGATTTTATGTATGTGTGGAGTCTTCTGACTTTGGTTTCTTCCATATAAAATTATTATTTTTATTTATTTCTATTGTTAAATATAATTGCTATGCTAAGCCCGTAAGGAGGTGAGTGTTGAATCAAGCGTGGCTGCTTTGATTTTAAGGGCAGTCCAAGGAGTGCAGGGAGCAGCTGGTGGGCCCTCGGAGGCGACCGCCAGCTGCTGCCTGGCTGTGAAGAGGTGTGTAGCCAATATCAGTCGAGAAGAAAACACTTCAACTACCTCACTTATCCCTGAGATCTGCACAGAACCTTAAAGTTCGCAAAGCGCATTTGCTATTTATATATATATTCTATCTTCACAAAATTCTGGCAGGTGTAGAGCAGTGATTTTTTTTCCCCCATCAGTTCCCCAGACGAGGAAGCAAGCCCAGAGTGGAGTAAGAGTGGAGTCAAAGACCCCAAAAAGGTCAAGATAGATATTTAATGATCTCACCATCTCATCTCCAGGGAAACCACTCACAACCCCTGCCTCCCTACCAGTGACTCACTCCCGTGGGAAGAGCAGGGGCTCCGACCTGGGTGGCAGGCCACGGGACGCAGAGACGAAGCTCCTCTGTTTCCCTTTCAGGTACCGCCGGAGAGCGCACGTGACTCCCAAATCTTACCTCTCATTTATAAACGGTTATAAAAACATTTACACGGAAAAGGTGAAATTTATTAATGAGCAGGCTGAACGGATGAATATTGGTAAGCAGCATGGGATTTGTATGGGTTTGTTTGATAGGGACCCCAATATTGTGTTTGGTGGCTGCTGTTGTGATTGAAAATGAAAGACGGACTTTATTGTTAGTAACGGGGTATTTGAGGAAAGGCGCTTAAGGCTGCTTGGACCTGTCCAGAAACTCTGGGCGGAAGGAAATCCAAGCAGGTGGCCTGTTTTTTTCTAGACCATTTCTCCCCTCTCCTTCAACTCTGGAGAGTCTGCGTGATGCTCAGGACCAGCTCTGAGCTGACCCCATGCGCTGGCTCACTGGAGCCGGGGTTAGTTAGGAATTGTCTGATCTGGTTGTTAAACAGCCTTTATTAAAATTAAATTACATAAACTTACAATTAAATAAAGTATATTAAAAGTGAAGGCAAAATCTACTCAAAACATATCACTTCTGAGTTATTTTTACTCTGTTTTGCTATTATTATTGTTCTTGAGGTTATGTCCATTCTACCTGCCTGGTAGAAATATCTCAGTGTGCCACTGAGAATCTCTCGGTAGCTTGACATCAGCCGTGTGGGAGTATTTACACCATGGACGCCGGAAACATACAAATGAGTTCTTCCCCTCCCCCGTCAAGAGACCAGATGCTAAACATTCACTAAACACCTCTGCCTAGAACCCAGTGGGGATGTGAGAAAGCTGGTTGGTTGCTGTCCTCTGCAGTGTGTTGGAAGCCACAGAGCCAGGTGCACGGGTTTTAGCGGTTATTTTTGTTTTTATAGTGAAGAGGACAACAAAAATGTTACTAGATTATGCGTCTCATTTGCCATCTCAGAGGCAATAGGATTCAAAGGCAACAAATGACAGCCACGAATTGCTTGCAAAGCCCAGGGGAGCATTGGTTTGTCAAGCACATTTCTCAAGCAAGTCCAATAACTGACGTTCTTGGTGCGGCCCTGTGACTTCCCTTCAGTGTGGCCAGATGATATTCTCCCACCAGAGCGATTTTCTTCACCCCCTGCTGAAGCCCTCAGAAATATGGTCAGGATTGTTGCTCCTAAAATAGGTGCATTTTTAAGGCATTTGTCCATAATTAATTACCTTGTGTTTGTTATAGTACTTATATGGTGCCTTATGAGCAGTAAATGTTGAATAAATATTTGATGGAGGGGGATTGATAGACTCAGCAAGTGTGTACATATGTGCGTTTGTAAAGGTCTTGACAAGCTCATGGAGGCAAGCGAATCGGTTGCGAAGCTCTCGCAGGACCTCGCAGTGAAGGAGAAGGAATTGGAAGTGGCGTCTGTGAAAGCAGATGAAGTGAGTTTGCATTTGTTTTATCCCGAGTGGTGAGGAACGTTTTTCCAAACTAGAGAAAAAGCATTTAGAAGCTTACAGGGTATAGACTTAGACTATTTCTGGTAAGATAATGTTCCCAACGACCATTAGATATTTTGTTTAACTCAGACCAAGGCATACCTAAGCTAGTCTAGCCCACCAGGTCTAAGGCTGTTCTTTCTTCCCTGGCTCTGTCTCTCCTGTTCTCCGCATCTGTTTATGACATTTCTGCTTGACTGTCGTTATATGTGGTAAGGTCCCTGCACACTCTAGGTTTCTAGGATGCCCCAAGTCTTATCTGAAGTTTGTGCCAAGCAGGGGAAAAATAAGAGGAGGAGTTGGTGAAGTTAAAAAAAAGGATACTCCTCCCAGGGGGTAGGGACATGGTGCTGCTCCTTTATCTACCGCCCCCCACCCCTCAGGCTGTGTCCACTCCCACTCCCTGAGGCCCAGGTAGGAATTGATACTTAAATCTTGACCTTTATCCAGTTGCTGAAAGGAGAGAGTCAAGAGAGGCACTTAGCAAAGTTCTGGCATATGGTAGGCACTTAGCAAAATATGAGCTATTTTTATTGTTATTTACATGAAGCTTAATGTGGTTTCTGATCTTACTCCATTACACTTATATTGTTTTAATTTTTAGAAATTACATACAGTAGAAATGCCATTTTTCTGAAAGGTTAAATATCTATCTATCTATCTATCTATCTATCTATCTATAAGCCTAAACGACTGTTATGATAGAATGACTGGAACAACCTGAACAATCACAACCGTTTGCTTTGACATGCACTGACCACCAGGGGACAGATGCTCAATGCAGGAGCTGCCCCCTGGTGGTCAGTGCGCTTCCACAGTGGGAACCCCACTCAGCTAGAAGCTTGGCTCACAGCTGGTGAGCACAGCAGCGGTGGCAGGAGCTCTCCCACCTCTGCAGCAGTGCTAAGGAGCAGCGAGAGCATGGTGAGAGCACCGAGCCTGGTTCGGGCTCCTCCCTGGCTTCCTGCCACTTCACTCACTGCTACAACCCTCGGGATGTCTGACTGCCGGTTTAGGCCCGATCCCTGCAGGCCAGGCTGAGGGACCCCTTCCCTCCCACCCCCTTGCACAAATCTGTGTATGGGGCCTCTAGTTTATTTATATATTCTAAGCCTGAAGAAAGCTTAGGAAATAACAGACTGCAAGGACTGCTTAAGGTGTACTTTAATACACCTTAAAATATAGATGACTCAGCCCTGGCCCGGTGGCTCAGTTGGTTGGAGTGTCGTTCCATGCACCAATAGGGTTGCAGGTTTAATTCCCAGTCAGGGCACATACCTAGGTTGTGGGTTCGATCCCTGGTCGGAGTGCATAAGAAAGGCAATGGATCCATATTTCTCTCTCACATCAGTGTTTCTCTCTCCCTTTCTCTCTCTCTAAAAACCAATAAAAGCATCTTTGGGTGAGGACTAAAATAAGCATATATATCTTAGATGGGGAATAAACTTGCTCTTATTCATGTTTTACATTTTAGTGAATGAATATTCTCTCAGTACTCAAATCTGTAAATGCTGCTCTGAGGTTTCTGTTTGTTCTCGTGTGTTTCCTCAACTTAACAGGTATTAGCAGAAGTCACAGTAAGTGCTCAGGCTTCAGCCAAGGTGAAAAACGAGGTGCAAGAGGTGAAAGACAAAGCCCAAAAAATTGTGGATGAAATTGACAGTGAAAAAGTAAAAGCTGAGAGCAAACTCGAGGCCGCTAGGCCTGCCCTGGAGGAGGCGGAAGCAGCCCTGAATGTGAGTAGCGCGTTGCTGTCCCCCCCACACAAGTCCTTGCAGCACTGCGTTCCACGGCATGAAATAACTAGAAGTTTTGTAATCACGAAACTGAGTCTGGAAACAAATCTTTTCACGGATCAAGTTTTCCAAGTTCTAATTTTTTTAAGTCTTTACATCCTATAACTTATTCTTTGCTTCCTGTAAATTGGCTTTCCGGGAGAACTGGGAACCGTACTGGCGATTAATGCCTAAGCCGTGCACAAGGGATTCAGATCACTTAGAACCCTGTTCAGATTGTCATGAGCCCCTTGGAAATCCCCATGTGGTTCCCGTTGCTCCCAGGATAAGTCCCCAGCCAGGCGTCCAGGGCTCTGAGGGCACAGCTTTGGAGGCAGGCACAACAGCATCTGCCTCTCAGGGCCACCACTTCTTAAGTAAATTGACTTACCTTCCGTGAGTCTCCATGGGGATTATAATTCCTCACTGATCCTTGGAGGCTCAATGTAAACGTTAAAAGTCATGGGTGCCGTTTGCTGTGCACGTGGAAAATACTCGATGAATATTAGTGTTGCTGCTGCTGCTGCTAAGCTGGCTTCTCTCTCCTCCTTGAACTGTCGTTGTCTGTGCCCACACAACATGACCAGACACACAGGAAAAGCTCTAGGCCTTTGGAAAATCATGGTGTTTAAATGAGTCTCTCCCTCTGCCAGGAATGCTTCACCTAACCTTCAAGACCAGGCTCAGACCTCACCACGTCCAGAAAATGTTGATCTCCCTGCTCTCCTTCATTTGCCCATCACCCCTGAGCTTCTGTTATAACATATAATCCTAGTTTAGGGTAACTGTGTTTTCTCTCTCTGTCTTGGAAAAATATGAGGACAGGGCTATTTTTGTTTGTTTGTTTTATATGGGAGAATGGCTGTAGTCA
Source organism: Myotis nattereri (assembly GCF_964212035.1). Taxonomy (NCBI): domain Eukaryota; kingdom Metazoa; phylum Chordata; class Mammalia; order Chiroptera; family Vespertilionidae; genus Myotis; species Myotis nattereri. The sequence continues at coordinate 11,610,411 of NC_138081.1, forward strand.
TATGAATGAATAGATTTATGATAATCGTTTAATAAAATTGTGACAGTGACCAGGGCACATTCTTCATCCCCACTCCCTTTATGGATTCCATGATGACGAGAGGGAGGGAGGGAGGGAGAGAGAGAGATCACTGAATCAAATGGGTCTTAGGAGATTTTCTTGGTTTATGGGATGTCCCGGTCCTTCTTGCTTTGAATGTCTGGTAATGACTTATTCGAAACCCAGCTCACATACAGAAATTGTCAAAAAACTTTTTTAGGAGGCAGGTGTTATAATGACTTCTCTTGTCTCCTTTGAATTCCTCCCCCTTCCATGGGTAGGGCAGCCCTCAAAGTGCAGGCCGGAGGCGAGGCCTTTGCTACTCAGGCCTTGCTCCTCTTTGTTATCCACACATCAGACAGTCTCTGTGCTTTGAAGATGCAAGTTATCTAAATGTGTCCCATCACTGAGGCTTGTTGCTAACAAAGGCCTGGGGCGGGGTGGGGGGTGGGGGGTGGGGGCGGGTTGCTGGGTGGTCAATGAATGGTAGTGATATTCCAAGGAACTAGTTGAGGGCAATATAGGGGAAAAAACAACACTAAAATAAACATAAATCCTAGAATCACAGTGAAAGAACTATTAGGAAAAAATCTTGGAATGCAAATGGTTAAGGCGATAATGTCAGAGTTTGGGGAGAAAATGCATTTTGAAGTTCTCTACTTTTGTTATTTAAAAGTATTAGATTGTCACATGGCTATGAACACTGCTCAGCAACAACAAAAATATTGATTCCTCACCCCCAATACAGACTATCAAACCGAATGATATTGCCACGGTCAGGAAACTTGCAAAGCCCCCGCATCTTATTATGAGAATCATGGACTGTGTTCTGTTACTCTTTCAAAAGAAAATTGATCCTGTTACTATGGATCCAGAAAAGCCTTGCTGCAAGCCGTCATGGGGAGAGTCGCTGAAAGTAAGTGAAATCTATTTTATGGGCCCCGTGCGGCGCTCGGGTGTCCTCAGCCCGGGCCCTCGATTCAGGCCACACAGGCTGGCCGGTGAAAGTCGACCGCTGTGTATCGAGCAGTGTCTCTTACGCTGCATCTCCCAGGATGTAAGTAGGGAAAGAGGTTTAGGCTGAACGCTTGCATTCTGCACGATCTGCCCGGAGCCAGTGGCCAGTATTGGCAGTCCCAATGTCAACCGATTTAAATGCACTCCCTGGACAGGAAGCTGGGGGTGTTACAGGTGACTGGAGAAAAACCAAGCCATGCTTAGAGAAAGGGAGTGACATTTTAATTATAAATTCTGCACAGGCCCAGAGAAAAATGTGTCTTTCAAATTCTGAGCCCCCCCAACATGGAGGAAACTCTCTCTATTTATACTTTTTCCAGTCCTTTGTCTCCCAAATTTGGAAGGAGACTTCCGGGCCTTCTGAGAAAGAAGGCCTGTGTGCTGGGAAGGGGCCATGCGACCATATCCCAAGGCCTGGCCTGGCGCCAGCGCTGATAACTTCGTCTGGGGAAGGTTTATGGCCTCTCTGGAATGGGAGTAGTCTTATTTTCCTTATTATTTAAGCAAGAAAGCGTTTACAGAAGCCAAAATAGCAAGGTGAACATTTCAAACAGCAGTTTTTATATAAGATGGATGCTTCAGGGGAACTTTGATCTTTAGAAATGAGAGGACGGTTTGCGGTTCACAGATTTAGGCTGGCCCCTGTCCTAGTCTTGGTTTGTATGGTGCAGCCAATCCGCTGTTACTCTGGAGCAGCCTGGCTGGGGAGCGGGCAGGTATCTCCTTGCAGACCTGCGGTGCTGGTGTTTTGCAGCTGATGAGCGCCACGGGGTTCCTGTGGAGCCTGCAGCAGTTCCCCAAGGACACCATCAACGAAGAGACGGTGGAGTTGCTGCAGCCGTATTTCAATATGGATGATTACACTTTTGAAAGTGCCAAAAAAGTCTGTGGGAATGTGGCCGGTCTGCTGTCCTGGACACTCGCTATGGCAATATTTTATGGCATCAACAGGGAGGTGCTGCCCCTGAAGGTACGTTTCCTTCCTTCTCCCAGTAACTCGGTGCTCAGTAACACCAAGCCTTCGTGTTACTGCTGTTAACAGAAAAGGTATCATTCTGACGAGTCAAGGTAGATGTCCCAGTGGCCAATGTTTTCCTCTTTTTCTGTTTGCCCGCTCACCGTCTCGCGCCGTTTTTACGCCTGTTACATGTTTTGGGCATCTCAGGCAAGACACTGGAACCAGCTTGTTAACTTGGACAGGGAAGGAGTTTACTGGGAATAATAACCAAGCTGTCATCTAGTAGAAGAGCACTCGCCATTTCTTTGAAGTTTGGGGATAAGGTTTGGAGACTGAATTTGGTTGCTATATTCCAAACAAAATTTATAAAAATTTGTATCACCACCTAGAAATGTTTTACATTTCAAAGACAGAAAGGGAAACTCCTATGCATCTAAGACACAATAAAACAAAATTTAAAAGAATGATTACAAAAGAAGAGAATTCAGGGTGCCGCAGACTTCCCACCAGCCTAACACTAGAACAGAATGAAAAACGCACGTAGAGTAGTGAGGAGGACATTGCCCTGCTTCGAGGATTCAGTATCTGGCCAAGCTGCCCTCTGTGTCTGAGGGAACAAGAAGACCTTCTCAAGGAAGTAATTTAAGTATTGAGGGTAAATACCTCTCTCCCCCGCCCACACACACACACACACACACACACACACACACACACACACATCTATGCTGGGCCAGACTGTCCTTTATATCTGAGGGAACAGAAGGACTTTCTCAGGAGTGCAAAGGAGACATAAAATAATTCACGCAGACAAACACAGCCCCGCTGCCCACCCCAGTCCCGTGCAGGTGAAAGAGTTGAAAGTGGTTGCTCTGTGGAATAGGAGGAACTGGTGAGGAGGTGGGCAGGTTGCTGGTTTTCATAGTAAGCCTTATAGAAGGGATTGCCTCTTTAAACTCCATGCTTTGTGACAAATAGAAAATAAATGAAAAGTAAAGTTTTAATAAAGGGAAATGATGAGACTATAGAACAAACACACCCAAACAAAAAGGTACCAAGAGAGAAATGTTACATAAATTTCAGAATTCAAGAAAAAAAAGACTTAAAAGAGCTGTTATTTTTTAGTAATCAAAATTTTTATTCCTAATAATTAAGTCTGTAGTGAGACTTAATTGTAATAATCTAATCTAATAAAAGAGAAACATGCAAATTGACCACATCTCCACTACGCCCCAAGCCATGCCCACTGGCCAATCAGAGCGACTATAAGCAAATTAACCCAACCAAGATGGAGCTGGGGCAAGCAGGAGGCTTGGTTGCCTTGGCAATGGAGGAAGCCAAGCTTCCCACCTTCCCTGGCCAGCTGTGGCCTCCACTCAAGGCAACAAAGTTTCAATTATAGAAGATAAATAAACCCCAGATACCTGCTTCTAGCCAGCCTCCACTGGAAGCTTGGGTGGCTGGGGGCCGTGGCCAGCCTGCAAACAGCCATTAGCCCCTCACCCAGGCTGGCCAGGCACTCCAGCAGGACCCCCACCCTGATCTGGGACATCCTTCAGGGCAAACCAACGGGCCCCCACCCATGCACCAGGCCTCTATCCTATATAATAAAAGGGTAATGTGCAAGTTGACCCTAACAGCAGAATGACTGGGAATGACTGGTCACTATGACACACACTGACCACCAGGGGGCAGACGTTCAATGCAGGAGATGCCCCCTGGTGGTCAGTGCGCTCCCACAGGGAGAGAGCTGCTCAGCCACAAGCCAGGCTGCCAGCTGCCAGTACAATGGTGGTGGTGGGAGCCTCTCCCGCCTCCTCAGCAGCGCTAAAGATGTCTGACTGCAGCTTAGGTCTGCTCCCCACTTGCAAGTGGACATCCCCCAAGGGCTCCCAGGCTGCCAGAGGGATGTCTGACTGCCAGCTTAGGCCCAATACCCCAGGGAGCGGGCCTAAGCCAGCAGGTGGTCATCCCCTGAGGGGTCCCAGACTGTGAGAGGGCACAGGCTGGGCTGAGGGACCCCCCCAGTGCATAAATTTTTATGCTCTGGGCCTCTAGTTAAATATAATAATATTAAGGTACATAAAGCAAAATCCATTACTACTTTAGGTGGAGATTAATAAAAATAATATTGTAATTTGAGATTGTGGCGGACAACATCACTCCAGCACAGATGGGGTGGGCCTAGCGCTGGCTCTCTGGGTGTGACCTGTGCACATTGTGTTATGGGCCCGCGCTTGGCTAAATGCTCTGCTGTCACCCTGTTGATGTTCTTAATAATATTGGAACAAGGACCCACGTTTCCATTTTGCACGAGGCCCTGCAAATTATTTATCCAATCCTGAGTAGGCATAAATTAATTATAGAGAGGTTTTACACCATATTATTTTAAAGTTTGAATTGCTACTTGAACTTTTTAAAATACAAACAAAGAATATGATTGCTATTGTCCAAGAATCATTTACAAAAATAGATCATGTTCAATGCTAAAAGAAGACCTTGCTTTAATTCCCAGAAGCAAAAATCACTGAGGCCTTGTTCTCTGATAATAAGCAATAAAATTAGAAAGTTTACTTTTTAAAGAGTCAGTCACTTTTACTTAGAAAATGATGACAAACAGCTAGCTACCAAAACTTTTTTGAGTTGGTAAAATGATACGTTCTTTGCCCTTAAGTGAATCAAAGATACTAAATCCAGTACATACTCACTTATAAGCACACATATGCACAAAGTTTGAGGAAAGTGGAATAGAGCTAATAAAAATAACATTAAAAATTAGAAGAGAGTAAAGTAGAATTAATGAGTAAATCTAGAACTAAATGGTGTTTTGCAAAAACAAAATATAGTCTTAGAAAAATTAATCAAGAAGAAAATATAGAACCAATGAGAATAGAAAGAGAAATCCATATAATCACAGATGTGTAGATTTAAGTAATTAAAAAGCAAATTGTACACAGTTTTATGTAAATACATTAGAAAATCTAAATGAAGTGAAAATTTCCTGGGGAAAAGGGTTAAATTCAAATAAATGAAATACTGTGAAAGAAATTGAGAAAATTTTCAAAAAACTTCTATGCCAGAAGGCTCTTGGGCTATCTTACTTTGCTGATTAATTACTTTATATGTACAAGGAAATATAATTACCATGTTGTAAGACTTAGAAAAAGATGGAAAACTACTGTGGCAGTAATTTCACTTCAAAGAATCTCTACCAAGGAAACCATCCACAATGTTTACATTCCCAACAGTACTCATCCCAGCATTGCTTATAACAATTAAAAAAGGGCAGGGGGTGTCTGAGAGTACAGAAAAGGATGCATCCAAACTGCATATTATGCAGCCATATAACCGATGTTCACAAAAAGGCTTTAAGGACAGGGGAAATGATTCTACTACCTTAGCGGGGTGGGGCGGGGGGGGGGGGGAGGGGTGGGGCGGGGGGGGGGGGCAATCAAAATGCCAGGGACCAACCTCTTCATACGATATCAGACTGTCACGGGGTAAAATCACGGGTAATTTTTGTTCTCCTTCCTACACATTGCTGCAGTGTCCATGTGAACATTAATAATTAAAAGAAAAAGAACTTTAACGAAGTGTCTTCAAGACCCTCTGCTTCCCCAGCTGAAAGCACTGACACGGGTGACCTCCAGACATCTAGGGCAACATCATGGGGGGTGTGGTTTACCTACCGATGGAAGTCAGGTGTCTAATCACCCCCTCTTCCTTCCAAGGCTAACCTGGCCAAGCAGGAGGGCCGCTTGGCAGTCGCCAATGCTGAGCTGGGGAAGGCGCAGGCGCTGCTTGATGAGAAACAAGCCGAGCTGGATAAAGTGCAAGCAAAATTCGATGCGGCAATGAATGAGAAAATGGTGAGATACCCAAAGTGAAGGAAACGTATGGAAATGTTACGCAAGTATACAGTATGTTGCATTTAGAAATTAGGTCCATGTGTGTGACCGAAAAGATTTACCTGAATGCCCCTCCCTGCTAGCGATGTCTATTTATTTTGGATCTTTGACACTTCAAGGTCTTTGTAATCATCACTTTCCATAAGGGGAACTGTGACGTCCTGCCCCAAAGGCACCGGCTTTGCGGTTGGGAAACTGGGCTTCAGGTCCCGCTCATGCACTTATTAATTGTGAAGTTGAGGGTAATTATCCTCAATTGTCCATCAAATGGGGATCCTGATCCGAACCCTGAGGTCAGATGTGAAGAGGTGGCCTGGTTGTGGGGCGGGGGCCGGGGAAGAACAAGGCCCTGTCGGGAGGGTTTGCTGACTTCTGGGCTCTACCCATCACTGCCACTGTCACGCTGTCCTTGTGTGGCAGCAGCAGCACCATTACAAAGGATTTCCACCCTGCCGACACAGCGGGCCTAGCAAGCCCCGCTAGGTAGCACTGAGACGGAGTAAGCAATTAGGAGGTGATGGGTTTGGGTTATCCGTTACCTTTTCTTCTAATATGATTTGTTTAATTATAAGTTTACATAATTTAATTTTTAATAACGGCTATTTAACACCACACATTCCCTACAACTTTCACAATTGGCTCTTGTGAGCGGATGCAAGCTGCCTGCAGCACACGACTGTGTGTAGAAATTTTCTGGGGGAAAATCTTGGTTAACTGCAAAGAACTCAGAATTATTATTAAATCCAAGTCTTTTAAAAGCACTATATTTTATTGTTTTGGTTCTATTTTGAAAATATTTACTAGAAATCCTATTTTATTTTATTTAAAAAAAATTTTCTTTATTGATACACATGTGTCCTTATCCCCTCATTAACCCACCCATAGAAATACTATTTAATTGATGTGATTTGTATTCTAGCTTACAAAATTGCTTTTCTTGAAATTTTGTAATGTAAAATAACGATATACTGAATAAATTACCAGAATTTAACAGGTAAGGTTTCCCTTACACTGTATTTTTAGATTATATTATTTTTACACATTAAGAAATTCCTCCAGGCATTTTACATGCGAATATAATGGGAATTTAATTCAGGGATTTAAGAAGTTCTTGAGATCTTCCTCCTGTATGAACACAGGACTTGCTCAACGATGCCGACATGTGCCGGAAAAAGATGCAGGCAGCCTCCACCCTCATCGACGGGCTGAGTGGAGAGAAGATCCGATGGACTCAGCAAAGCAAAGAGTTCAAAGCTCAGATTAACAGGTGTGCCTCTCGGTCTTCGTTATACTCGCTCTCCATCCCGGGCACCACCCCAAACGCCACCTCTTTGTGACGCTGGAGAATGTAAAACCCATCTCCCGTGAAGAGCTTTCTCCGGCGGCCGGAGGCGTTTCCACATACCCATCCCCGAATCCCTGAATCCCTCCGTCTAAGAAACTGCTTGCAGCTTAAGTTCCGCGCTCTCGCTCTCTCTCTCTCTCTCTCTCTCTCTCTCTCTCTCTCTCTCTCTCTCTTGCTCCCGCTCTCAGTGAAACGGAGAGGGAAGCAACTTTTGTGAGGCCCCTGCCATCGCCACTCAGGCAAAGCAGTGTGGCCCTCCCAGCTCCTCACACTGTGAGGGGGACTGTTTTTCCTCCACAGGCTCGTGGGTGACATTCTGCTGTGCACCGGGTTCCTCTCCTACCTCGGTCCTTTCAATCAGATATTTAGGAATTACCTGCTGAAGGAGCTGTGGGAGCTGGAGCTGAGGGCGCGCAAGATTCCTTTCAGTGAAAACCTGAACCTCATTTCAATGCTGGTGGATCCTCCCACAGTGAGTGTTTCTGTCCTCATCACATTATTTGAATTTCAGTCTCATTTTATTTCTTACTAAGAAATCAAGGTACACCTACTTGGGTTTTTCTTTTCTTTTCATTTAGTTGAAAAGATTGTTTGAAAATGCTTACGAGCTCCAAAAATGGATTTTCTCTGTTGTGTAAAAGTTACTCTGCATTTTAAGAAATCCTCCTTTCCAATGAGTCCCAGTTGCACTGCTGTGAACTGAAAGGCCATTTGTGAGTTACAGACAGGCGGGTAGTGAGCTCTCCTGACGGCCCTTCAGTGTTTACACCATCCTACTAAACCACCCGCGCTCGCAAACATCCCAGGCCAATGCAGACATCAGCTAGGCCCCAAGCTCTGGTATTAACCTTCTCTTGGTCATTAGCGATCCCTTATTAGCAGCACGCTCCATGTCACCAAGGAACAGCGTGACCTACCTCCCCAGCCTCCCTCGTGGGGAATTGGGCGCCTCTGCCTGGTGCCAGTGCCCCCTGCAGGGCTCCGGTGGCAGTACACGCTTGCCAGGCCATTTGTATTCATGAGCTGCTTTTCTGATTTGTGAATATGCTCCCCAGTTGCCCTAGAGACGCCATGCTATTAATTGCATGTTCTCTCTACTTAAAAGTTAGTCTTTCCAATTCAAACAGTGTTGACATGTTCCTGACAGGGACTCGATCAGGTATTGAATATAGTGGGTCACTGGTGAGGCTTGGTGGGCCAGGCTATTCTTTATTAGTTATGGCCTTTGAAGGCGGAGGCTGGTTGGTTTGTGGGATCTCGGGTGATTTTATTGACACGTGGAGGCAGGCTGGCAATTCCCTCTGATTTTGGAAAAGAAATATTTTTTTTAAATGTCATTGATGAGCTCCTGCCAATATAATATCTTGTCTCTCCTGACTTCTCTCCCTCCAGCTACGCAACCCCGGACCCCACGAAAGCAGAACCAAGAGCAGGAAGGGGAAGTTTCAGGGGCTTATCCAGGGCTTAACTCCTCTGACATCTTTCTTTTTCTTCTTCTTCTTCTTTTTTTTAATCCTCACCCGAGGATATTTTTTCCATTGATTTTTTAGGGGGCATGGAAGAGAGAGGGAAAGACAGAGAGAAATATCAATGTGAGAGAAACACAGTGATTGGTTGCTTCTTGCATGCACCCCGACCAGGGACCCTTTGGTCCATAGGCCGACTGAGCCAAACCGGCTATGGCTTCTCTGACATCTTATCACCTGTAACCATTATCTCTGCCTCCTTTAGGCAGTCTGGACCTCACCCACAAAGCCAGCCTCACCATATTTTAAGCCCCTTTGTTCTCCGAATGCTCAGCAACCAAGCTTCATGTAATCAATTTAACAATATTAACTCAAGCTTGAAAACATAACATACAGAACTAAACCTAGTCTTGCATCATGAGAGAAAGGATTTATTTATTACTGTTTTTTAAAAAATTTAATATTACTTGGTTCACATTTACAAATTTGGGGGTTTATTTTCTGGGTACCTGTTGCACGTTCTCAATGGAAAAATAAATGTCCAAATGTTAAATTCTTTTATATTGTGGTGCTTTTAACTACTAGTGAAAGCTTTCTCATTCTCCTTCGAATGGCCATGTCCACTTCCTGTCATTCAGATTGGCGAGTGGGGACTTCAGGGCCTACCAGGAGATGACCTCTCGATTCAGAATGGCATTATTGTGACGAAGGCCACCAGATACCCACTCCTCATAGATCCACAAACTCAAGGCAAAACTTGGATTAAATCAAAGGAAAAAGAAAATGACCTGCAGGTGTGTACCATTTGGTGCAGGGGAAAGTAATCTTGAAATCATGAAATTTCCCCCAAATTTCCATTGTCATCTCTGTAATTGTTTGCTAATTTACCCCCTTGAGTTTTTGTAACAGGGATTGGGACAAAGGCTTTGCAACTTTCTCTCTTTTGTGCTCTCCCTTGATTGCACTCTCCCCTCTCTGTCCACTGCCCTGGCTCTATTGTGGATGTGGGATATGGCTTCTAGCCTGGGCCTCGCGTCTGGGCTTACAGGAAAGCAGCCAAACCACTTGTGATTTAGGCCACCTGCATCACTCGCTCAGGCACTCGGCACTACATAGCATACGAGGGTCCAGTGTTGGGGTTGGTGTCTAATAAGGTGTTCATCTTCATTCCTGAAAATGAAGGGCAGGATTCCAGCCCTCCTGACTCCCCGGGGGAATCTCATCACTATTGATATTTCAATTCAGCTTCCCAGATGGACTGTTCATTGTTTCCTAGACACTGTTCTAAGCCTCCTGGATCCATATTTTTGCTTGTGCTATTTCTCCTAATGAGGATGTCTTTCTCCACCCCACTGCCCACTTCCCTTACATCGCAGGTAAAAATCTTAAATATCTCAAAGTCCACATCCAACACTATCTTTGTCAATAATTCTCGGCGGGCGCGGGGCGGTGGGGGCGTGAGGGGGCTGCGGCCGCTGTCGAAGTTGGGCCGAGAGCCAGCGACTGTCCTGCACCGGGGGGGGGGGGGGGGGGGGGCGCAGGTGACACGCTGGGGGCCCAGGCCAGCGGGCGGGAGCGCATCCCACCAGCCGCCCGCCCTCGCCAGCTGCAGGGGCTCGGATGCCCAGGTTGGAGGGGAAGGAGGGCTGGGATGGCCCCTCCAGGCGCAGGGCAAAAAAAAAAAAAAAAAAAAAAGAATTCTCTGGGTCTGAGGAGCACCCCTTCTCCTCCTCTTTCCATCACAGAGAGCCTGTTACACACCCAGGACTTCCACAGGCCACGATTCACCGAGCTTTGAAAATTGCTGCTTTTATTTTTATAAACAAGGCTTCCAAAATAGCCCTCAAAATTTGTAGTCAACTCTTGGTTTCCACTGAGGAGGAGGCACATTCTTTGTGCCATTTGTAGAGTGATGAGCTCTTTGTTTTTAGGTGACATCTCTGAACCATAAGTATTTCCGCACACACTTGGAGGACAGCCTTTCCTTGGGCCGACCGCTGCTCATCGAGGACATTCGTGAAGAGCTGGACCCGGCCCTGGACAATGTGTTAGAAAAGAATTTCATTAAATCAGGCACCAATTTCAAGGTGAGCTTTGTAAAAAAAAAAAAAAAAGAAAGAAAGAAAAGAATAATGGTGACATCTACTTATCTTTTTGAGCATAGCAGTAAAGGCAATTTCTTTCAAGTATTTGGTATCCTGGAAAAAGTAATTTCCAAACTCATGTTCAGTGTTTCCTTTAAAAATACATAGTAATAGCCTGGCTGGCGTGGTTCAGTGGTTGAGTGTCGATCTATGAACCAGGAGGTCATGGTTGGATTCCTGGTCCGGACATGTGCCCAGGTTGTGGGCTCGATTCTCAGTGTGGAGCGTGTAGGAGGCAGCTGATTGATGATTCTCTCTCATCATTGATGTTTCTCTCTCCTCCCTTCCTCTCTGAAATCAATAAAAATATTTATATATATTAAAAATATATACATACTGTAGTACAATATTAAAAATATTAAAATATATAGATACACATATATATTTTAATGAAAAATATAGGAGGAGGGCGATTTCTTGCTAAGAGTAGTCATTTCACTGAAACTAAATAATATATTAAGGAAAGACATTGTGTAGTCATAATAATAAGGTATATATGTATTTTAGCAACTCCAAGAAAATTGGTTTGTAAGCCTTATATACATCTATACAATAAAACCTGTATTTCATTGGAGAAAATGGCATTTTAATAAAGTCTATGAACACTGATTTGTTCACTTCTCTCTTAACGTTCAGTCTAAATTCATGGACTTTGCTGGAAGCTATGGAATAGTATTCCCGATTTTTTATTATAATTGTTTTCAGTCTGGTTTTTTTTTTTTCCATTGGTCATTCTCTATCTTTAGGCTTCTTCGGATTTTTATTTTTTGATGAATGACAGCCTTTCTGGTTGATTTTTTTTTATTTGGACAACTTAATTTTATGAATATCAGTGAATAAAATTTGAAATTTGAAAAATTTCCTCACTAAACAAAGAGATTTATGTAGAAAAAACTCCTTCATAATGTGAATTCTTTTATATGCCATGTTTAATATGCCAAAGGAGGTTGCAGACTCGCCATTCCTGAAAGTCCTTTAAAAGACCCCCAATTCTTAACCGCAGCGTCAAGGCCTGCTGCCTGAGGATGTGCCAGCCCCCCTAACATGTGGATTAAGATTAAAATCTAATTCATTTAGAAATGTTGTAAATTCCACCTGACTTTTTTTGTTGTTGTTAATCCTCACCTGAGAATATTTTTTCCATTGATTTTTTTTTTAAGAGAGAGTGGAAGAAAGGGGAGAGACACAGAGAGATACATCGATGTGAGAGAGAAACCCTGATTGGTTGCTTCCTGCATGACCAGGACTGGGGATCAAGCCTGCAAGGACCACGCCTACCACCAAGGTACATGCCTTTGACTGGAATTGAACCCAGGAACCTTCAGTCCTGGGGCTGACACTCTATCCACTGAGCCAAACCAACCACGGCTCCACCTACTTTTGAGACAGCAAAACCTGTTGTTTTTCAATATACTGCAGATTGTAGTGTTTAAGATAAATGCCACCTTTCTGGAAATTATATTGGCACTTTTCTTCTTTGGAAATGTTATTAACCCTTTCTATTGTTAAGTGGGAAAAATACGTTGGCATGTTTTTTCTTTTTCAGTTCCTCCAAGTTCACAGCACTAGCCTCTGGCGAAGTATTTCTTAAATTGAGCCCATCGTGCTAGCCCTGTCCTCTAAGCCTTTTTAAACTTTATATTTGCTTTGATGTAGGTGAAAGTCGGTGATAAGGAATGTGATATCATGGATTCATTTAAACTTTATATTACCACAAAGTTACCGAACCCTGCCTTTACCCCTGAGATCAATGCTAAAACATCAGTCATTGACTTCACCGTTACGATGAAAGGACTTGAGAATCAGTTACTAAGGAGAGTAATTCTAACAGAGAAACAGGTAATAATTTCTCAAGGTAAAGAACTTTGACTTAAACTATAATAAATGTTTAAACTTTATTGGGAAATTGTTAAGTCTATGGACAAAAAAAAATTAAATAAATCCTGTTTACCTTTGTTAACATAAATATTTGTTTTGTAGTCTCAAATCCTGTCAGGAAATCATGTAACTAACTTACTTCTCCTCCAACTTCAAACACACACACACACACACACACACACACACACACACTCACACACACATTCACACACACACTCACACATTCACACCCCTATTTCCACTTCTTACATCTGACTTTAAACCTTCGGGTATGCTGACTTTCATCTCTATAGTCCTGTGCATGGATGGTCTTGGATATAACTGAAAAGTTTGATAAAATAATGATTCCAGAGAAAAAGAAATTGCTCTGAATGAGTATTATTACCACTGTAGTAGTTTCAACCACTACAATCTAATAATCTAATAATATAGGGAGGCATACTTTTATTTTAATCAAGTGAAATTTGCACTAAAGCAGGGAACATATTTAAGTATAATTGAGGGTTCTAATCAAACAAAGAACAACTTTAGATGGGGTGATTCTAAGAGCAATTAAAATAAGATTAAACTAATTGTTAGGATAAATGTCAGAAAATGTTAAATGCTATGCACAAAATATAATTTTCTATATCTGTAGATATAAAATATATTTGCACAAATATAATTAATTTTGGTATTAAGGGTTCAGCGGAAAGGCAAGGTTAGCAATAGAAAGACCAGAGAGGCATAAAATGGGAGGGTGAGAAGATGGCAGAAGAAGACAGGACAAGGAAAGGAAAAAAGTCAAGAGATCCGAACAGATGGACACAAACAGAGAGGAAAGACATTCAAAAACGGAAGGAGGAATGACACTGACCATAAAAAAAAAAAAGAGAGAGAGAGAGAGAGATAGTAAAAGGAGAAGTGAAATCCTACCTCGTCCATAGAGATGGTCACCTGGCGCAGGCCTGGAAGGGCAGCCAGTCTGGTGGAGGGAAGGGCACAGTCCCAGCTTCCATGCTCATCTGATCCTAGTTAACAACAAACAACCCAGGGCTTATGCAATCCAGACAGAGAATCCATTCCGCTTCCACAGCCAGGCAGAGAGAGCACGGCCCCTCCATTACTCCTTAAGGCCTCTTGGTGTCAACTGGTGAAAACTGGTCCTTCCTTTGTGGTCTGCTTGGTACTGTCAGTCTGTTCCAGGCTGATTCCTCAAGGGCCCAGGTCCCCCATGTAGGCTACACTAGCTTCTGTAAGGCGGGCCCTCCATGTCCCAGAGCGCCTATGCTCATTCTTCTAGGCCTGAGCTCCCGCTTCAAATGATGTGCTAAGATGTTCACACCAGGCTTGCTGGAGAAACAAAATGCACACTCAGTCTGCAGGAGACCTCCTGACCATTATGTTCACCCCCCTAACAAGCTGCTCTGAAACCCATTTTACAGGTGAACAAGTGGAGACCAGAGAGAATAGGGTCTTAACCTGTAAGAGTACACAGGCTTTCCACCCTGTCAGACCTCCTAGGTACACGTTACAGGTCATGCTGTAAAGCTCACAAGCATCCACTGTACCGTGATGCTTGTGTTTCTGTATCTTAACTGACAGGGAAGCTAACGGTATTCATTTTGTCCACGTGTTCCTATACTGCCACCCAGGGGTGACTATTCTAATGAAAACAATACATTAGCTATTCCCCTGCAAACAAAGCCAGACTCTTCAGCTCTTCATTGCCACTTCATCACATCCTGCAAACCTGATAGTGAATGGTATTATACACTGGATACGCTGGTCTTGGAGTTGAATAACAAGGCTATTAGGCCTTTCTCTGACAGTAGCTAGCTATGCATATTATACTGAAATGCTATTTGGAGTTAATATTTCTGGGTGGGGTGCTCAGTTTCCCCAGACATAAAATAAAGTTGATGAATAAATTCAGTACATTTCAACTTAACAAATACTTATGGGGTTAAGTCCATTCTCTGCAAAGCCTTGAGGTAAGTGCTGCCAAGAATAAAAGAACCCGTAGGACAAGTTCCTGCCCGTTAGATGTATGGCTGTAATTGAGACGCATGTCATGGGAGGTATGCCGATGGGTGCTGTGCTGTGGCTCTTGATTGATGGGTTGGTTTAGGAAGACCTTCTGAAAAGGGAGGAATTTCCAAAGCAGTTTTTCAAGAAACTTCCTCAACTAAGTAGTTTAAAAACACAGTTCGGAGTACAAGTTGTGATTCTGCATAAATCTGAAGAGAGTGCTATCAAGAATGTTACTGAGACTATTTAAGTTTACTCTATATTTAGCAAGAGAATTATATCCACGTTAAATTTCTGAGTTTGAAAATTGCACTATAGTTATGTAAGAGAATGTCTTGGATCTTAGGAGATTTGCTGAAGATGTTAGGTAGAAAGGATCATGACATTGGCAAATGGTTCATAAATGATGATAATAAATATTATATAGAGAGAAAGAGTGATAAAGCAAAATGCTATTTGGTGAGCCTAAGTAACGGGTTTGTGAGAGCTCATTGTACCAGTTTTGCAACTTTTCTGAAAGCTGGAAATTTTTCAAAATGTAATTTTAAAAAAACACATCATTTATGTATGAAAAATATACCTCCCAAACATCCAATTTAGCCCCTGTTGTAGAAGGAGCTGCAAAATAATGGAAAATGGATTTGTATTGGTAACTGGCTATGCCAAACCAGGTACCTGGAGTCCCTATAGGCAGGCCCCAAGCAAAGAGCTCACTTTTGGCTTGGGTTGCCTTGTGGTTTCTTGGTATTAATTAATGCCTCTTTATTTCTAGCCCCTGTGTAGACACAGGGCCAAGAGAATTGGATGCTCTAATTTAAATAAACTGAGAGCTGGAAAGACAGCTGGGGATAATTGGGCACAATTATTTTAGCAAGGTAATCACATGCACGCCCCTGTAAGTGCTATGGAAACTAAATGCTACTGGGCATAATTTAAAAAAACCTGTCTAGAGAAACAAAAATATGGGAAAATAGGTTTGACTAGTGGTAGCAATTTCTTGTCATTCAAAAGGCATTTTGGGTTAAACTTTTAAAAGTTTGTAATCAACACTAGTAAACTGGATTTACGGTAATAACTGGTAACATTCCGAGGTTCTTTTGTGTCTCTTAATAACAGGAGCTAGAGTCTGAGAGGGTTAAACTTTTGGAGGATGTGACTTTCAATAAGCGGAAGATGAAAGAACTTGAAGATAACCTCCTCTACAAATTAAGTGCTACAAAAGGTATTGTGTTATCACGACATAATCAAATAATGGATTCTGAAGAAGGATTTCTTGTGTCCTCTTCTCAGCGGCCCCAGGATGACAAGTGTTAGGAAATAGTTATCAATGCAAAGACAAGCGAGGCAATTCCCATGGAGACATTAAAGAGGGGCGGCAGGGAATCTGATTACTGAATTAGCAAACAAGGTCTGCGCATTTGAGAATAACCGTTTTCTTGATGTAATTGCTCTCTCCTGAGAAAGGAAGGGCTCCCAGTAGAGCTAGATAACTCTTAATAGGCTAATTTGCTTGCCCAACAGAAACGAATGGGCTCCATCTATTTTTTTAGATTCACGCTTTCAACTGGCGTTGAAATGTAATCACCACCTGGGCTCTGAGGTGTGTAATCTGTGGTGGAGGCACTTTAGCACCCAAGGCCCAGTTGACCTTTTTTTTTTTTTTTTTGAATTGTTGTTAATCCTTACCTGAGGATATTTTCCCATTTATTTTTTTAGAGAGTGAAAGGAAGGGAAAAAGACAGAGAGTGAAACATCAATGTGAGAGATCAATGCCCCAACCAGGGAAGGGCCGGGGATTGAATCTGCAACCCAGGCCCAGAGGCCGACGCTCTATCCACTGAGCCAAACCAGCGAGGACCCAGCTTACGCTTGGTTTGACTTGACCTCCCACTTAGAAGTCAGGTTCTGCCTGGCAGTCAGATCCTCGCACCACCCCCTGATTTGGGGATGTGTTCTCTCAGAGTATGTAAAAATATTTTATCCCAAGGAAATAAAATCAACAAACACTACAGTAGGCAGCTTAATGCCATGTAAATTCTACCATTAATTAGAAGTTTAATGATGAATACTTCCCAATAGCACTTTAATCCTTGGATTAAAAAAAAAAAATCTGAACCTCCCAGAAGAACACTATGCATTCTCTCACAGCAATCTCTAGCATCACCTTCCAGGTGACCTGAACGGAAGTCCCATTTTCTGCCTTAATGGCACTGTCTGTCCCTTGGTGCAGTGCGTTCTCCCACCACTTGGTTCCTCTGGGGATTCTAAATATTAGAAAGATGGCTGAGGGCTCCTCTCCTGACCGGGCCAAGAGTGTGCTGGCTCCAGGTCTCTTTCCTGTGAGGTTAACCACAAGTTGGACTCCATCAGTGGACCTAGTGCCCATCAGAGCACTTCCACGCCCTCCAGCAGCTCAAGCCCTGCCCTGTACGCAGAGCACTGCTGTTTGCAGACATCGTGGCCATTCGCTCAGCATGTCCAAAGTGCCTTCCATTCTTAAAATCAAATTCACTGTCACAAACATATTCTGTCTATTAGAAACAATAATGAAGGGTAAAAATAAAATTAGGGTCTTTCTCCTGGGGAGATGCTCCTGCCAGTGGAAGGGCTGTTCTCTAAGGCAGCAGTGGAGAGTGCACCATTAGCCTGCAAGCCGGTGTGCAGCGTTCGGGGCAGCGCCACTGGGAGCCCAGCTGGGCGGGCGGGTGAGCTCATGACACTGCAGGGCGCCATCAGGGTGACGATGGAGGTGACAACGGAGACCCCTGGGGGTGGCCTGCCTTGGGGATGCAGACTTCTAGGCAGTGGGAGGGACAACCCTTGCAGGAATGTTTGGAGGAATTCAGGCATCAGGTGGTAGCTAGACGAGAAGCCTTCTGAGCTCTGAAGAAATGGGGTTGAAAATTAATGGGGAGGTTTCTGAACGGAGGCACCTGGCTTTCCAGCTTCCCCGTCTGTGTTCTACAGTTCCCAACTTCTTCCTGTTTGGTTTTTAGGCTCCTTGGTAGATGATGAGTCTCTTATCGGTGTCCTCCGAACCACCAAGCTGACAGCAGCTGAAGTGAGTGAAAAGCTACACGTGGCCGCGGAAACGGAGATCAAGATCAACCTGGCTCAGGAGGAGTTCCGGCCGGCGGCCACCCGCGGGAGCATCCTCTACTTTCTCATCACAGAGATGAGCATGGTCAACATCATGTACCAGACCTCCCTGGCCCAGTTCTTGAAGTTGTTTGACCAGTCCATGGCCAGGTGGGCCTCGCGACCTTCCCCCCGGAGCAGCAACTTAAACACTTTTGTTTATATTCCTACTGCTTTGATTTTTAAAATGTATTGCAGATCTGAGAAGTCTCCACTCCCTCAAAAGAGAATTACAAATATTATCGAGTACCTGACATACGAAGTTTTTACATACTCTGTCAGAGGCCTGTACGAAAACCACAAATTCCTCTTTGTGCTCCTCATGACCTTGAAGATCGACCTCCAGAGAGGAACAGTGAAGCACCGAGAGTTCCACGCTCTCATCAAAGGTGAAGGGTTTGGAATATGGATGTGACGTACAGGATATCGCTTCTGATGCGCTCTTGGGTGGGCTGTAAACGAATTTTTACCACATAGTAGAGCAGTTACGTTGTCAGGAAAGTGAAGCTCTTTATCTATGCCCCTTTTTTTCTGATTTCCATTCATTGTGCTCCGGTTACTCAAGGTAGCGTGCTTCAGGGCTGTGATAATGCTATGATTCTCAGTTATGTAATTACGTGAAGGTTGGTCACTGCTGCCCGTGGTGAGGAGGCCCTGACGCCGAGGGGTGGGAAAGTGCCGCTGGTGGTGAGGGTTCCAGTGCAGGACAGGGGTTCCTCAGGCAGGAATGAATGTGAGGGCTCATAGCTGAAGTTAATCCCATTCATTGCTTATCTCCGTGTTAAAGTATAACTAAGACAAAAGTATTTTCATTCAGTTCAGCAAAACAAGTGCTGTGCACACCCAGCATGCTAGTGTCTGGGATACAAAGATGAAGCAGACATTTTTTTAAGAGAAATAGCAGCCTCATACAGGGGATAAAATAACTGCAAAACAAGGCCGAACCGCCCGAGTGTGATGAGAGCGATAAGAACATGTTCGGTCTAAAAGGAGGGAGGGGTTACATGCTCTTGGTGAGGTCAGAAAAGCTCCTTGGAAAACACACCTTTGCAGGGTAAGTCAGGAATTTGTCAGGTTATTTGACGCATGGGGAAATGTTTCAATCTTTTCTGTATGGTTTTGCCCTCTGTATATAGTTTAATAAATCACTTTCTTGCGGCTCCTCCTCACTCTCCAAAAAAGAAAGTTGCGTTTGAGTGGCCCCTGACAGTAGAGACGGAAGTGTGAGGAGGAAAGGCGGGGAGTACGTGAACTGGGAGCCTCAGTTCCTAGAGGAAGGGTTTTCTTGATCTGGTGAGAAGCCAGGCATCGTGGAGGTGGTGCTGTGGGCCGTTCAGAACCTTTTCTTGTCCTCCGGGAAAGTCACTCGGGCAGACATGCATGGGCTAGAGAGCAGAGGATGGAGGGGTCTATTACAATCTCCGTGCCGCAGCCTGCGGTAAAGGAGATGGGAGTAGGAAGGAGGAAACAGGTGAGGGTCATAGCAGGGACAGGCACTGGACCAGAGCCATGAGGGGGGTCGGAGACAAGGTTCTGGTCTGTGCGGAGATTTCCCGTCCGCCTGGTTGAGAGAGGAGCTAGTTCAGGCGTGTCAGAGTCGGGGAACAATGAGTGTGAGTTTGGGACCTACTTTTCAGTCGGCATAAGAACAACCTCAAATTCCAATGGCTCAGCACAGCGAAGGTTTACTTCCCCTTCACTCTCACTCCAACATACGTACGTGTATGGTCACCCAGGAATCCCAGCTGCCTCCATAAGTACTAGGCAGAGGGACTGATGTGGCAAGTCGTGTCCCAGCCCTCAGAAGTTATCCCATAAGTGACACATGTCACTTAACGCTTGTATTTCATTAGCCGAAGCAAGACATGTGGCCACAACTAACTTCACGGAGAGCCCAGGGGCCTGCAGAGCTCCCATGGGCTTGGGAGCAGGGGACTGGGCATTCCCATAGGCCTGGTGACTGCGCAGACACGTGGGATGTCTCCACATTGGGCGTAGAGGTAACAACCAAGGCCGTGGGTCAGCAGAGACCACCCGGGAGGAAAATGCGGAGTATTTCCAAGCTCACGCTGCAAGGGGCAGGGACGTGATGCGCTTTATCCTCATCGCCCAGCTGACGAGAGGCAGGCAGTAGCCAGGCCTCGCTGCTCTACCGTGTTCTTTAGTTCATTTCTTCCTCAGGCCCAGGTTAGGTTCCCGGGTAAGAAATGTTGTAAACCGTTCTGCATTCTCACTGAAATGCCTTCTTTGACTTTTTCTTTCTTGTAGCTCAAAGGAAATGAGAATATGTCCCGGGGTTCATATTTTTCTCAGGCCTGGGACGCCTGCAGGAGCTGGTTTCTGAGTTGTATGTGGGCGTTTGGAGGCCGCGTGGTGCGTACGGCGTGTGCAGGGCTGGAGCCAGGGAACAAGCAGACTCTGCCCCGGCCTAGCTGTGTGATCTCAGAGAGCGACCCCGGTCTCCCGAGTCCAGGGGGCTGTGGGCCCCGGGGAAGGATAAGGGCCACCCGGAGAGACAGGGTGGGCTCTGGAGAGGAGGGTCCTTATGTCGGGGTGGTCTCTGTGACATTTAAATAAAACGTGCCTGAATTTACCAGGCCAAGAAAGCTGCTCTGACTCGTCCAGTCACCTCAAGGCTCTCACTTGCCTGGGGCCGCAGCCTCAGGGTCTGGGGCTCTGGGCAGCGGGGACGGGGCATTGAAACGGGTGGAAACCGAGGCAGCAGTGGGAGCAACGGCCTCCCGCTGAGGACAGCCTCCCTCTGCGGGTGTAAGCGGGATGGGGAGTACACTTTTGGATTTTTTCTTGTTGCTGAGCTGGCTTCGCTTCCTGAGTCCCATCTGCTAGTGTGGCCCCTGGGAAGGAGACGGCTCTGACATAGAAGGAAGTGGAAACCCTGGCCCCTGGGTCCACAATGGGTCATGGGAGGACAGAGGAGTCAGAGGAAGAAGGAGGTGGGGAGAGGAGAGCACTTGGGAAACATCCGGACAGAAGATGCCCTGCGCTCTGCCCAGAGCCGCGCGGGCATGGGAGCTGCCCGGCAGCATTGTGAGGGAGCGGCCGGACGGATAAGCGTGAGGTTTGGCAGCAGGTGTGTGGACATGGAATGTGGAGGGGCTGGTGCACACCAGAGGCCTGGGACCTCTGATTGGAGACAGGCCCAGTCCCTGTGGATGACAGCCCCCTGCGCCTGCAGGTCACACAGGACGTGCTCAGAGGGGACAGTGCAGGATCCCGGCCTGGGACTGAGACTGGTAGAGACGAGAGGGTGTGTGCAGATCTGAGGCCCCCCCCCGTCATGACACAATCACCCCTCCCCGCCTCCCCTCTCCCACCCAGCAAACCCAGCCAAACCGTGCTCTTACTTGAGACAGGTGGGATTCTGGGAGCGTAAATATGTAAGTCAGCGGAGGCTGAGAAACACAGCAACACAGCGGGGAAGGAATCTGCGAGGAGAATTAGATTTGACACAGAAAAAAAAGAAGGCTGCACATCGGGGTTGAGGTGAGAACACATCTGTGCCTCGTTTCATTAGCTGAGAGCCAGGGAGAAGCAGATTGCACAGGGCCAGCAGCGCCAGTTTGAGGAGTTTGGGCTGCATCTAGTGGGCAACAGGGAGCCATCGAGTGCTTCCTGAGCAGGAAGTCCTGCGAACAGAGCGGTGCTTCAGGAAGATGAATTTGGGAGTGTCTGATAGGTTGATTAGCAAAAGTATAGTCAGCTCAGCAGTAAAAGAGGCTTTGTGTTTTTTTAAAAAACAACCCAAAGCTGGCTTATTGTATAGTTTGTATTAGTTTTGAACCGGCTTACATTTTGACCAAATTATTTTTTTAAAAGATGGTATGACTTTGTTTTTAATGGTTTTTCCTTTTTTTTTATATATATATATTTTATTGATTTTTTACAGAGAGGAAGGGAGAGAGACAGAGAGTTAGAAACATCGATGAGAGAGAAACATCGATCAGCTGCCTCCTGCACACCTCCCACTGGGGATGTGCCCGCAACCCAGGTACATGCCCTTGACCGGAATCGAACCCGGGACCTTTCAGTCCACAGGCCAACGCTCTATCCACTGAGCCAAACCGGTTTCGGCTTTAATGGTTTTTTCAAGGTTAACACATATGGTCCTTAGATCACTGATTTTTTTTTTAAATCATTTGAACCCAGTGCTTCAGGGGGAGAAGGAAGACGTATTGATCACAGCAGAAGTGCTCGATTTCCCCGCAGGGACCGTCCCGTTGCCTCCATTCCTACTTGTTTTCGTCGGTCTCTGGAAGGTGCCTCTGACGTTCTGTTTCAATGGACAGTGTCAGACACTGTGAAACATGAAGCAGATAGCAGGGCAATCCTGCATCAGAGAGCAATCGACATGCTGTTTCCCTGCCCAGTTCCTGTAGAAAGATCTCATCTTTCTTTTGTTGTAAACCACGGACAAAAGACACCTTAGGCGTGTGCCCTTGCCCTCCGGGTTGGACTGGACCTGAGTTCCAAATCAGACAGTTAATGTCAAAACCACAGCTGATGCTTGCCTAGCGGTTACTGTGCGCCAAGACTGTCCTAAGCTTCCTGCACACAAACACGTATTTAATCTCCACAGCACCCCGTCTGGCAGATTCCACTGTTAGGCCTGTGGCAGAAGAGGAGGCAGAAGCTGAGTTCTTTGTCCCCGTCTTTGCTGCTCGCGAGTATTAGCGTGGGTGCTGGGAGAGAGACCGTCCGGTTAGTTGAGGTGCACGTGCCCGAAACTCTGCTGCAGCCTAAATGCCTCTGCTGGTGCCTTTGAGGCTTCTGGTCCATGAACACATTGTTTTGGAAACAACGGAGAAGAAAACGATGACTTGTCCCTGAGTCAGAGAAGCAGAGTCCCTTAGGTCCACAGCCGACTCCAGTGGTTCCCGGTAACCTCGATGTTGCCAGAACCAGAGCCCAGCAGGGCTTTCTCCCTCTCCAGGTGGCACAGGACAGGTGGTGAGGACGGTTGCGGGTCTAAAGGCACGGTGGCCTCGGAGTCACTGCCCCGAGGGTGGAACAGAGGGGCCGTGCGTGAAAGGGGTACTTCAGCTCATGCACCATCCCCGGAAGGTGCTGGAGGGGGAGCAGAGCCCTGTGCCCCTCCCCACCCCCCTTTTTTGCCCAAGCGTTGATTATGAAGTGGAGGGATTCCAGGAGCTTTTCAGGATAATGGGATTTGAAAGTGGCAGAATCACCGTTTTTGCATAATCTGAATGAAAAACAGAGCTGGAATTATTATGATAAAACATTACTAAAGATAGGCAACAGAGGGATTTTGAAATTGTAACAGTAGCCATGTGACTGGGTGGGAGCCGGTCACAATGGGGATGCTTGTTGACTTGTGATTGGCTTCAAAATACGACCCATGCTGTTCACATGCTGTGAGTCCAGGGCCTTGCTCATTTCCTCTGCTTTATTCCCGGTGCCTGGAATGTGCCAGATACACAGGGAACGCTTAATAAGTATTTGTTGAATGAATGAATGAATGAATGAATGATTTGATCATTAGTTACCCCCTTAAAATCCCACAGCTGTACTATGTCAATCTATCCATCTACCCATCTTTTTGACCTGGTAACAAATAGTACTGAATATGAACCTTCTGGAGGGGTGATGACTTAGAAGTGATTTTTAAAATCACACATGGGATGATCAGCCTATTCATTGATGTCAAAATGGTACATTGCAGACTGTTAAAACACGGTAAAAAGGCAAACAACCACAACCACCTGGGAACAGTTCTTTGCAGAGAAAAATGACAAGGAATTACCACCATCTGTATTTTATAAGACGGAACAAATCAGTAAATAAAACAGTAAGACATGAAGGAAATGTACCCAAAAAGGATAACCGCATTCTCTGTAATGTGACTATTTTCCAGTTTTCCCATATTTTTCTGTAATATGGTTATCTCATTTTTATGACTTGGGGGGTTGGGGGGGGTCCTAAAAATGGAGCCGGAGCTGACCTGGTTCCGCTGCCCCCTCCCCCAGGCGGAGCAGCCCTGGACCTGAAGGCCTGCCCCCCCAAGCCCTTCCGCTGGATCCTCGACATGACCTGGCTGAACCTCGTGGAGCTGAGCAAGCTCCCGCAGTTCGCAGAAATCATGAACCAGGTAATAAAGGGCGGCGGGAAAGCGCAGATCTCTACACCCAGGCACACCCAGGCCATTTGTTGCTGTCAGTAACCCTCACCCAAGGATATTTTTTCCATTGATTGTTAGAGGGAGTGGAAGGGAGGGGTAGAGACAGACAGAAACATCGATGTGAGAGAGACACATCGGCTGGCTGCCTCCCCTACACACCTGAGCCAGGGATTGAGCCTGCAACCGGGGTACGTACGTGCTCTTGGCCGGAATCAAACCCGAGACTTGAAGTCCGAGGGCCAACGCTCTAACCACTGGGAAAACGGGCTAGGGCCACCCGGGCCATCTTAATTGGAGACCTCCTGGTGACAAGTCCTCGCACAATGACGTAGCTTTAAGGCTCCGTGGCTTGCCAGGGAGAGCATAGACGGGGGGGGGGGGGGGGGGGGGGGGAAGAGGGGCTCTCAGAAGGAACCTTTTGGAGGTACAGGCAGCTGCCTTTTCCTTCTGTGCTGGGTGTGGGTCACTCACAGGTGCTTGGATCACTGTCAGAATCGGAACCAGGGGTGGGTCCTTTTTTGTACAGTATTGATGCTATTACATTTTTACTTTTGCCTCTGATTTTTAAAAAAATCTTTATTGTTGAGAGTATTACAGATGTCTCCCTCTCCCCCCCCCCCATTGCCCGCTCCATCTGGTTCCCGCCCCCCTGGCCTTCACCACTCTATTGTCTGTGTCCACAGGTAATGCATACATGCTCTTTGGTTAGTCTCTTCCCACCCACCCCTCCCCTTCTCTCTGAGAGTCGTCAGGCTGTTCCGTGTTTCCACGCCTCTGGTTCTGTTTTATTCATCAGTTTATTTTGTTCGTTAGGTTGCTTGCTTGTTTATTTTGCTTTTTAGATTCAATTGTTGATAGATGCGTATTTGCATTGCTGACCCCGCTTTAGAGATGAAAGGACCGAGACGCAAAGAGGTTAAGTAGTCCCCATGTAGCCGATGAAGGGCGAAGCTGCCATTGGACCTCTTTCCTGACAGCACGCATTATTTCTCCGCGGCCTTTTACACCGGAGCTGGGCCTGATGTGAGGGGAAGGGCTGCTCTCAGGACAGTGCAGAAGCTCACGGGGCCCTGCCACAGGCGGCCCGCGCTGGCCTGTCTGTGGGAAGGAAGGGGAGGGTCTCCCAGCTGAGTGGTGTCAGCGATTGAAACAAAAATAGCCTCGAACAGCAGCGGCCCCGCCTTGGCTTCTCAGGCCAAACTGTTTAACAAACTATTTGCTAGGAGAGAGGGCCAGGAAAAGGAGTGGGACACGGAGGTGGGCAGCCAGGGGCTGGAAGTCAGCCCACTGCTCATTATAGGTGCAGCTCGCCCGGGAGCGCTACTGGGAAGAGTCAAAATCAGCAGCTGGAAGGTTGGGAATAAACACCCTCTTGTCTCCCTCTCTCTGGCCGCTAGTGTGGGGGAGGCCTGCAGGGGGCGCTGTGAGTGGCAGTGCGCTGGGGCCAGGGCAGTAGGGTGGGCCGCAGCAGCGTCCAGGCCTGCCGGCCCTGTGCCAAGCTGGTTCCGTGAGAGCAGCCAGCTCGGGGGGAGCCCGGAGGAAGATGGCAGCTGTGAAACGTTTCAGAAATCCTCCTCCGCCTTTCAGTGTCCCGGGACGAAGTTGGAGCAACTGGGTTCATTGTGGGCTTTGGGCAGCTATTACTCTCGATGCCTCTGGAGAAAGCGGGGAGAAGAGAGGAGAAAGGACCAGTCTCGGGGGTGGCACGCAGCCTCTACTCTGTGCTGACTTGCTGTTTGCTGTGAGCACTGACCTGACTGTTGCTCTTTAAACACGCTTGCAAACGCGGCCCAAGTAACCAGGCCGCCTGCAGATGCCAGGCTCTCCATCATGCAGGGTCTGACCCTGGTTTTCACGGGGCCGGGCTTCACCGAGCGCCTGTGATGCCTCTGAAACCCCGCAGCTCTCCCCATGCTCTGCAGGAACAGCTGCCGAGGACCAGCTCCCGGAGAGACCTCTTCCCTCCTCCCGTCTAATGCCTCAGGGCAGGGTCACTAGGAACGTGGAAGTTTTGATTGTGCCATCTATCAGTATGTTACCTAGAGGTCACCATTTGGAGGTTTGCCTATCAGAATGGTCTCTATCAGTGGTTCTCAACTCAGGGCAACTTTGTGCGCATTCCTCTCCCCACTCCCAGCCCCTACCCTCAACCTCCCACGGGGAGCTTTTATAATGTCTAGAGATTTTTGATTGTCCCGAATTGGGGGAGGGGTGTTACTGGTTTTTAGTGGGTGGAGGTGAGGAATTCTGCCAAACACCCCACAGTGCACAGGACAGCGCCCTGAACAACATATAACTGGCCCCAAATGTCAGTAGGTCGAGAAACCCTGGTCTGTGATTTTTCCCTGCCCAGTCATTTAGCGTAATTGATTCATGGTCCTAATCGTAGTGAAAGTGGAGAAAAGCAATGGGAAACTGAAAGAGAATAGTAATCTCCACATTGTTTGAGCCATTGATTTTGAAGAAAAATGTAGATGCGTGGTCATATTTGAAAAATGATGTGCCTAGAGAGAACGACCCTCTGGGCTATTCGGCGTCCTCCCCAGTATATTATTTCAACTCCACGTACTCCCATGCCTTGCTAATTGGCTTGTTTACTTCAGATATCTCGTAATGAGAAGGGATGGAAAAGCTGGTTTGACAAAGATGCTCCAGAGGAAGAAATTATCCCTGATGGATATAACGACTCGCTGGATACCTGCCACAAACTCTTACTTATCAGGTGAGAATAGGTAGCTCAGAGCTGGAGGCATCATATTGTCAAATTACGGAACTCACCTCGGGGAGTTTACTTCACCGTGTCCCAGTAGTTATTATAAGCAACGTAGGTGCTTTCACACTGCAGCTTGGGATGGCAATTCTTTAGTTCCTTGACAAGCAAATAAAATGATGGTGGTGGCAGGGAATGGTATGTTTTGACAACGTATTGATGATAGTGCTTTTAGCCAAAAGACATGAAAAATATGCTTTATTATTCCCTTTATTCATTATTTATTGTTGAATTTACTTCTTTAATAAATATAACTCACAAAGTTATAAAGCAATTAGTTTATAAGCTGAAATTCAATTTCATCTGAGAAAAAAAACCCATAAATATTACGCTATTGAAAGGTGTAATGCAGGCTTGACTATTAAAATAGAAGCAAAAGTTTTAAATTGATGTTAAGGAAGAACATTCTTTTTTTTTTCTTTTCCTTCCCACTTTTCATATTTTCTTAATATCCAGTAGCTTAAAGAAGGCTTCTATATTAGAGTGTGAGTGTGTGCTTGTGTGTGTGTGTGTGTGTGTGTGTGTGTGTGTAAGAGAGAGAGAGAGAGAGAGAGAAAGAGAGAGAGAGAGAGAGAGAGAGAGAGAGAGAGAGAGAGAGAGAGTAGATTGGTGGGCAAGGTTGGCATTGGGGGCAGATGAAACCATCAAAAGATTAACAAAAAGATGTTGGGTAATTTTGGAGTAGTTTTTATCTTTCCCAATGTTATAGCCCTACCTGAGCTTGCATTTCTTACAAAAAGTTATTTCCTGGATGTTGTCACTCTCTGCAAGTGATCACAGCAATGGTGACCTCATGACCTACAGAGGCTGAAAGAGCTACTTGGTTTTATTGGAATAGATGTTTCTATCTTTTATCCATTATTCTAAAACTGAATCGTTGCCTAATGAATACTATAATCTGTAGAAGCTGTGATTTAAAATATCAAATATCAAATGACGTTATTTGATGTGTCATTGTGTTTAGAACCTACTTCAACGTAGGCAACACAGGTGGCATTAAATTAGTGCCTGCTGCTCAACCTACTTCTGACACTTGGACACGCTCTTCCCCTCCTGACGCCTGCAGAGCTCCCTGTGTGCGCAGGCCCGCCCTCCTGCTTCCCTGCTGCGCGGCCTGATGTGCAGCAGGCGCTTGATGACGATCCCGCCAGAGATCAACGTGCTCCTGTGTGTTAGTTTGGATGATGAATTGCTTACCTGAAGCGATAGCCCCAGTTACCAGGGATAATCATTTGATGCGCTTTTTAAAATAGCCAATTAAAATTTCAGAATATGCCTGGCACCGAAACCACACGATCAAATATGCACTCACCCAGGGTAGAAGACCTTGCCCTTGCTCAGACCCGCACAATGGAGATTTAGCTCTTTGTCCTTTGCTAATTAAATATGTTCTTTACGTGCCTAGAATGAGATAGGATAAGAAATGAAGAAATTACATTATTTTCCTCTCACTCGTGTCCATTTCTAGGTCTTGGTGCCCAGATCGCACTGTTTTTCAAGCAAGAAAGTATATTGCAAGTTCCCTGGAGGAGAAGTACACAGAACCAGTTATCTTAAACCTGGAGAAAACTTGGGAAGAAAGTGATACACGGACACCTCTGATATGTTTCCTGTCCATGGGGTCTGACCCCACCATTCAAATCGACGCCCTGGCCAAGAAGCTGAAGCTGGGTATGAGCAGCAGGCTATGACATTTAGCAAACCCCACACACTTTTGCCTCAAATTTTGCCTTTCATAACTTTATAACTGATTAGAAACATCTCCGTAAAACTGAGTTAGAAAAAAGTACTAAATTCTTTCCTCTCTCTTCAGACCTCCTGGAGTGAGGTTGGGAGAGAGATATCTTTGTGCAGAGAGGAACAGACTCATCTACCATATTCTGTTTTGTTTTGTTTTTAAAGTTGTAAGCAGATTTCCATGCTACATGGACAGTAGATTAGCAAGAATGAACTTACAAGAGCAGATTTTATTGCCATCTATAATAATAAAAGCCTAATATGCTAATTAGACCAGACGTCCTTCCAGATGACCTTCCGGATGAAGCCAGGGCTGCGAGGGAAGCTGGATCCCAGGTGCCTGCCGGCGACTGGAGGGAAGCCAGAGGGAAGCCAGTGCCGGCAGCCTGGGGGAAGGAAGGCCTACTCTTGCACGAATTTCATGCATCAGGCCTCTAATGTCTACATAAAATTACAACAAAGTCTATTTTGTCACAAATTTAAAAGAACTAGAACCATTGTAATGCAGTAATTGGGGATTCATTTATCCATGCTTTCATTCAGAAACCATTTAGTTCAGTCAGGGTGATGAATTCAGGGAGTACAGAGTGAGCACAACACAGCTGGGGAAGGCAGACATGCCAGCACTTAACTGAAGACCACGTGACGGCTATTGTAACAAAGTTACGTACACATGTCTGATTGCAAGTTCCAGAGCTACTCAGGCTGCAGGGGGTACAGGGATCACATTAATGCTATTTTGAATAGGATCTAAAAAAAATAGATAAAATTTTATTAGATGAGAATGGTGGGAAATAGACAGTTATTCCAGGGGGAGGACGCAGGGCAAGGAGTTATAAACACATAAGTTGTGAGAGCGATGACTGAGTGGCAGGGCTAAAGGACAGGGACCTGCAGAGGCACAGCCCATGGTCATACACTTGCGCCACCCGCTTACAGAAGCTGTATCGCTCTCCATCCTCCGAACATCTGAACGTTGTTGGAATTCCAATCTTCCAGGTTCAGATCTCGATAACTATGCCTTGTACCGTTAATTCATTCCTGTCTTTATAAAGATTATAAAAGTGATTGATTATGAATCACTAAACCTACTCTATGAAATAAAGCTTACACTGAGCTTATTATATAGTTGACATAAACGTGACACAAAATACATTTAGTCATCCCCGAGTATTCGCCATATGTCCCCCTGCATTAAGAAGTTACTGTAAACCATTAGGTATGGTAGCGTGGTCTGTGTTCACTCCCACTTTTCTCATTTTCACTTTGTTCAGTTCATTGTCACCGCACCGTTCTATGTTCTATACAGATCCATGTTTAAATGGTTCTTTTGGCAGTCGCTCCTGGTTCAGTCTCATTAACCACCTTTAAAATGAGCTGTTTTGCTCTGGTATTTACTGCGGCATGCTAGTCATCTGCATTGGTCTAGGCAAGAGAGGTGCCTCTCGCACAGCCTTGGAGCTTTTAAATCTTTCTCAGATCTAGTCTTCCACGGGTCTTTGTCCAGCTGCTTCTATGCTCCACTTCTCTCTGCACATAAGTTTCTTAACTTCTCTCTTGCCACAACCAATTTCCGTGTGACAGAACTCATGGCCTCTGTTGGCTCCTGGGCTTTATATGGTTAGTAAGTTCAGCACTCCCAGGGAAAGTCTCCTTACTCTCTTGGTCCCAAGTCCAAATAACCAGGGAAGAAATTCATTGGTTTTGCTTTGGTCATGTGCTCCTTTCTAGGCCAATCAGTGAACTGTTGCTGTGGGGATGGGTTCATAGCAGGAACACCATATATGGAGCTTGAGTAGGGGGCATTTCTTAGAAGGAGATACTGTTCCTAGGAGAAGAGCATGTTCCACTAGAGTTCCCATTTCAAATATTAATAATTCTGCTGTCTAGGACTACGGTTCAAAAACAGAAGTAAGAAATTCAAGATCTTCAAATCAACAAATGACAAGTGCTGGAGAGGATGTGGAGAAAAAGGAACACTTGTACACTGCTGGTGGGAATGCAGACTGGTGCAGCCACTATGGAAGACAGTATGGAGTTTCCTTAAAAAACTTCAAATGGAACTCCCATTTGACCCTGTGATTCCACTCCTAGGAATATATCCCAAGAAACCAGAAACACCAATCAGAAAGGATATATGCACCCCTATGTTCATAGCAGCACAATTCACCATAGCTAAGATCTGGAAACAGCCTAAGTGCCCATCAGTAGATGAATGGATTAGAAAACTGTGGTACATCTACACGATGGAATACTATGCTGCTCTAAAAAGGAAGGAACTCTTACCATTTGCAACGTCATGGATGGAACTGGAGAGCATTATGCTAAGTGAAATAAGCCAGTCAATGAAGGAAAAATATCACATGATCTTACTCATTCATGGATAATAGAGACCATTATAAACTTTTGAACAATAGAGACCATTATAAACTTTTGAACAATAATAGATACAGAGGCAGAGCTGCCTCAAACAGATTGTCAAACTGCAGCGGGAAGGCCGGGGAGGGTTGGGGGGCAGGAGGTAGGGGGGTAAGAGATCAACTAAAGGACTTGTATGCATGCATATAAGCATAACCAGTGGACATAAGACATTGGGGGATAGGGGAGGCTAGGGGACTGTCTAGGGCGGGGGGATAAAATGGACACATATGTAATACCCTTTGTAATACTTTAAGCAATAAATTAAAAATAATAGTAATAATAATAATAAAAAGAAATTCAAGATCTTCTTTGGGAGAAATTTTACTATGACATTAAATAAATACATAAGGCCAGCGTTGTGCTATCACCTTTAGTGTTATTACCTGTTGTCATACTGTTTTGCTTGGCAATTTGGTGATTTCCATTTCTTGCTACTACTTTGTTTTTCCAACGATTGTTCAAGCTTCTATTGGCTACTTTGTTAGGAGACTAAAACAAGGTAGATTTGATTTTGACACTGAAGGACCCAAAGCATAAAGAACCATTCGCTAAATCATTTTTAGGAATATTAGAAAGTCACATGCTACTCACTGCTTTGGGTCAAAAATAGCTGTAAAAATAGAACTATTATGTAGAGAGAATAACATATTAATCTAGTCTTAAGTAGAAATATTTTATTTGGGTAACTGGATAACAGATCATCATAGAATGCTCAAGGAAAATTCGACTCCAGAAACCTTGAAATCCAACTCCCTTATTTTACAGGTCGGGGAACTAAGGTCTGGGGCTAAGGCCAGAGAGCTCGCTGGTGACAGATCTGATTCAGGGCTCACTGGGAAACCCCACTTCAGTGGTCTCTCTCTTTCATCCTCTCTCACTGCCTTATTGACTGCATTAACCCATTACCTGACAGCAACTCGAGGGATGGGACCAAATCAAACAAGTTTTTGTAGGAAAAAAAGGAGAAAGAAAACGCACTATGGATGCTGCCCGGTGCCTGCCACGCTCTGCAGTGAGAGGTGCAGGGCGGATGGATTCTGCACAGAAGCACTGGTGCCCGCGCGGCGGGTAGAAACACGTGGATTCAGCATGAGAACTCGACTCGGACGGGGGAGGGAGAGGGTCCCAGAGGAAGGGCAGGTTTAGAAAGAGAACCCAAGCACAGATAAAGAGAACAAACAAATGAAATGCAGACTCACAAATACACAAAAGAATTAATGAAAATGGGTATAGCAACGTATACAGATTTTAAAAATAACAAGAAAGATACATAATTATGGCAACACACTTTAAAATCTCATTAAAATTGGCAAATTTGTAGAAAATACAAATTTACAAAATTTTCTCAGAAAGGGTAGAAAAACCTGAATAGATTAATCATGGAGATGAGCAAAATTAGAAGTTTTGAAATGATTATCTCAACAAAGGCTGTGGGTTTGGGTGGTCTTTTTGATAAGTCCCTCACAACGTTCACATGCTGTATTCCATTCCAGAGGGGAGGAAAAGAGGATGCATTTTCCTCTTTACTTCAGGGAACAGCATTATCCTGATAACGAAAACAGACCACGATAGTAACTGCATAAAAGAAACAAGACCACAGATTGATCAACTTATCGCTGTAAATATAAGGATCTTAACTAAAATGCAAACAAGGAAAGTTCAACGTGATATTATAAGAAATAACTTGCAAGAAATAATAATGTGCCCTGACCGAGTAGGAATGCATAGTTGAAATAAAAAAGATAAAATAAAAAAACCTTACCACAACAATAAGTGAAAGACTTTCCCTTAAGCTATCATATTATTGCCTTGGTAGAGGCTAAAAAAAGCATTTTATAAAAAATTTAATATTTGTTTTTCGCTGTTAAAAAGTAGAAATAGAGGAGTATTTTGTTAATGTGATAATGAACTTCAAACATCAACATCATACTTGTTGATGAACGACTGGAGACATGCCCATTAAAGTCAGGAAGAAGATGAAGATGTCTGCCCTCACCACTATTATTCAGCACTGTTGTGGGAGATACAGCTAATGTATTGTAAGAATAATAAATAAAAGATATAATTTCTGGACAGTAGGGGCAAAAATCACCATTACTCTCAGCCAGTGTAATTGTCTAACTAAAAAAAACCAAATGAATCAGCTGAAAAACTATCAGACTTAACAGGATAGTTCAGTAAGGTGGCTGATCACAAAATAAATATATTAAAAAATCAATGGAGCGTCTTGTAAAATAAAATGTAAAAGTCCCATTCACTATAGCAATAAAAGTAAAACTGAGAAATAATTTTTAAAATACCCATTAAAAGAAAACTATAAAACTTGCTTAGAGACATAAAAGTAGGATAAAATAATGGACAGTTAAACCACATTCCCAGTATAAAGATTCAATATTGTAAAGATGTCAATAGTCTCCAGATTAATCTATAAATTGAATGCAAGTGTAATTGAAATTCCAGCAGTTATTTTTTTCTGATGGGATAGAAGAGGGATCTTAGGTCATCTAGAACAATAAATGGACAAAAATAACCAAGGGAGCTTAAAAGGAAAAAGAATAACGGGAAATGAATACCACCAGATTTTAAAAACTTCATCAATTGAGATAATTTAATGAGTGTGAAGATGGCTCAAAATAGGTAAACAGATCAACAGAGCAAAATACAAGGCCCCAAATTAGACTCTAGTATATATAGTAGCTTAGTCTATGATGAGATTCACCTTTCAAGTCAGTGGAGGAAAATGAATTACATAAACAGTGTTGGGGTAGCAGGCTACCTTCAGAAAAAAAGAATTTCACCTTCACATTAAACCCCAAAGTAAGCTCTGCATTGATTAGGTGTTTAAATGTTTTAAATCAAGCTGTAAAAGAATAAAAGGAATGCACTGAATACTTACGTAGTATTGCGGTGGCTGTGGTTCCCTTGATCATAATACCAGAGTCCCAACCCAGGGGACAAGATGGATCATCTGCACAAAGTTGTAAAACTTCTGTACGTCAGCAGCACCGTGAGTTACAGCGCAGCCGCGGGTCGGAGTGCGGGGCAGGAAGTACACATTCCACTTCAGCTGGGACCACGGCCGTCCTTCTCTGTATACTAATATGGCACCAGTCCTCCTCAAGAAGGATGCATGCTTTGTCCCAAGTGTTCTATGTGTAAGAACTTTTCCTAAGAACCTACTGCGAGATACACACCAAGATTTATATGCCAGGATGCTTAATCTAGTTATAATATTGGAAAATTGGAAATGTCCTAAATATGTGAAAGGGCTGTGGCTGAATGACCCGCAGAATGGAAGACTGTGCCGCCATGAAAAACTGCTTTCCAATGACATTTAATGGCAGTAAAATGCTCACAACATACTGTTAAGAAGTAGAGACAGAAAGTAACATGTATGTTATTTCACATGTGCATATATGTAATGCAATATGTATACATGTAACACACATACACATAAGATACATAAAATATTTAATATAGATAGGTGTATAATTCCTTATTCAAAACCTTTGGGGCCAGATGTGTTTCAGAAATCAGAATTTTCCAGCTTTTAGACAGGTAGTAGCCCATATGTTATATAATACACAGCAGGTAAGAGTATTAATATGAATAAAGATGGTGATAATAAAGGCTATAAATAGATTCATATCCATTCGGGTCAGCTTTTGCCACTGAATTAATTTTATGGCAAAACTTTCAGTTTTTAAAGTGTTTTGAATTTTGAGCATAAGGGATTGTGGATTGTGCATATTAAAAAAGATTAGAATGAAGGTTTCTAGCGAGGGATATTGGTGATTTTTATTTTTTCTTTATGCTCTACATTTTCCAAGGCGCTCACTATGAACATATATTACTTAATTAAAAATGAAATGTTTGTTTTTAAAAGGAAGAGGAAAAGTGAAGGAGACACAAGCCTAATTTGGGAAGGAAATGCAGTTGAAATCTTACTAAAGTCTCTCAAATAGAAAAAACTAAAAAATAAAAACGAGACCAAACCCGAGACCACGGAAGAGTAATTATGCCGCGTTGCCGACAGCAGCGTCTCCCACAGGGTTCTCTGCAGCGGTCCTCCGGGAACCCCCTCACGGTGCCAATCTTGATCTTTTCTAAGAAGATCCTGTGCTTTTCATTTGCTGATTCTCTGTTGTTTTTCTAGTGAGCGCTGGGGCAGGAGCTGGTGATGGGGAGAGACTGTTCGGGGCTTCTTTTGGGCTGATGAAAATGTTCTGAGATTAGAGTATAGTGATGGCTCTACAACTTATGAATACACTAAAAACATAATTCAAATTGTAGGTGTTAACCTGATATGTGAATTATGTGTCACCTTTAAAAGCGTAAGGAGACAGTTACTGAGCACCTCAATAGTTACTGAGCTGTTGTCTAGTGCTGGGTAAGGCACCGAGCTAAGTCCCTTCTCCCGCGGAGTTGACATTCTAGTGTGGGGCAAAGCAGACAATGACGGAGAAGCAAGCGAGTACGTAATAAGCTAAAAAGAAGCAGGGTGAGGGGCAGAGCGAGGGGTGGCTGTATCCTCAGGGAAGGCCTGGTAGGGAGGGCGAGGAAGACTGAGATGGGGAGGGAAGGAGTCAGTGCCCCTGACAGGGAAACACACTCCGGCAAGGGAACAGCGGTGAGGCCGCAGTGTGCGTGGAGGCCAGTGGGGCTGTGGAAAAGTGAGTGAATGAGGGGTGTGTGTGTGTGTGTGTGTGTGTGTGTGTGTGTGTGTGCAGAGTGGGGGCCGATTGTGTAGGGCCTTGGAGGCTGTGGGTAAGGACTTTGGACTGGGTTTTGGGTTTTGCTGTGGACGAAATGGGAAGCCATCAGAGGGTTCTGAGCAGAGGATGGACATAATCCGGAGTTCGGGGCTGGACAGAATCCCTCCGTCTGCCGTGGGACGAGAAGCTAGTAGGGGGCAGGAGTGGGAGGGAGGCCCCCAGTTAGGAGGCTGCTGCAAAAATCCGGGCAAGAGGGGATGGTCACTTGGACCGAGGGGGGGCAGGGGGTGGGGGGAGAGAAGTGCCGATGTCGGGAAGCGGTCAGATGCCGCCTCCAAGTCTCCTCCCGACCTGTTGCCTGGGTCACTGTAAGAAACCGAGGCCCCCTGAGTGTCTTAGTGACCAGAGGGCGCATTTCGGAAGAGTTGGGAGGAGAGGAGATGGACTGTGGCTCACACGCACATGTTAGTATGTTTGTCCACATCGGCCTCCCCCGCTGACCCGCTGAGCATTTGTGTGTTTCTCCCGCGTAAGAGGTGTCCAGGGTGTCTGTGCCATCCAGAGCCTCCTCCCATTCAAGCCCCACTCCCCTTTCCTCTCCTTCTGTAGGTGTGTGCGTTCTTCTCCATGCCCCTGGGCCTGGTTCCTCTTGAGCAAGAGAGATTATGGGGCCTTTTCAGGGGTGGGGGCAGGGGTGGGGGCAGGGGCGGGGGTCCAGTTGT
Organism: Myotis nattereri; assembly: GCF_964212035.1. Taxonomy (NCBI): domain Eukaryota; kingdom Metazoa; phylum Chordata; class Mammalia; order Chiroptera; family Vespertilionidae; genus Myotis; species Myotis nattereri. The sequence continues at coordinate 11,646,833 of NC_138081.1, forward strand.
TCAGTAACAACTGGCCTGTAGCAATTCCTCATCCATCCTCTCTCAGGCGCCCATCCAGTCTCCCTGTGGCCCTGAGTCCACAAATAACCCCAGTGCTGCACCCTCCAAACCCTAATGGGATCTCTGGCCATTAACTACAAGGTGCCATTTAGATGGTGTGCCCCGGACACGCCTTCCCAGGCCCCTCCCCACCCTGGGAGCCTCCCCAGTCCCTGTAGCCTCTCGGAGCAGTTCCCGGACCAGCCGCGGTGCTTGCCCGGCCACGGCAGCCCATGTGTCTGAGGATTCGGGCCCATCCAGCAGAGCAGGGCCCAGGCATGCGCGGCTTCACCAAGTCTCCACCGACCTTTCCCGGCGTCAGGATCACGCCTCCCAAACTCAAGAGCATCGGCTCCACGAAGGCGTGCTTAAAAGTTAATTTCCAATCCGAGTTTCACAGGCAGGATCCACAGGCTTCTTCAATGTAGTGAATTCCAATGGTAGGACTCCAATGTGGCTCTCCGCCCCGGACGTCAGATTTCCTTACGAAAGGAGCGTATTCTCCCTGGATCAGAACCACACTCCGGATCCCCAGTGTCTCCACCTGCTCTTCGCGCTCACTGCCAAGGTGGCCATTTAATCCGAGGAGCCGCTCTCCCTGCACGCAGCCCTCAGAGGGCCGGGCCACCTCAAGTTCCATCTCAGCAACGGACAAACATGCAAACGCAGACAAAACAGACAGAAAACTGCAAGCCTGGCATCCTAAAAGAGTGGGAACCCCATTCAGTCTCCCCCGAGCATCTGTAAAACACCGAGGGAGGCTTCTCTTCCAAACAGAGCCCCTGGAGCCCCTCCTTCCCTCTGAGTAATGCTGCAGCCGCCTCTCCCACATCAGTCTTCCTGCTCCTGTCTCCACAGACCCCAGACCCTGGGAGCCCAAGCTGGGCCTGTTGCCTCTCCCGGTGGTCCCTCCACTTTCTGCTCCACTGATGCCTCTCATCAGTGCAATGCGAGGCCAGGCCTGTTTGAATAACAATGGCTCCTTAGAGGGAGGCTATGACCATTCAGAAATCAATTTTTTGTCCCAATCCTGTGATAAAATGTATGTTTTAACATGGGGAACCTTCTGCTGTGTTACAGAATGCAGAACCATCTCCATGGGGCAAGGCCAAGAAGTGCACGCACGGAAGCTGATTCAGATGTCCATGCAGCAGGTACGTGATGGGGGCAAGCGCTTCTAAGGCAACATTCTTGCCGATGTCCTCTGGCCGTCGGCCGGCCCAGCACCAGCCACCACCGTGCAGGGGAGGCAGGCGCCTGAGGCCCAGTCGCCCTGCCCACTTTGTTTATGTGTATAATGTAGTCAACCTTTGATTGCCTGTGAATCTTCAACCTCGAGCGAGTTTGCTTCTGACATCCCCACAAAAAGCTTGTTTCATTTTTCATAGTGTGTGCTCCATTCATTCTACTTCCACTAATTCTTTTTGGACAATTTGGCATACACACTTTTGGGTCCCTACGGGTATACTAGTAGCTCCTAACCGTCTTACAATTTCATGATCAGTATGAATAGGAAGTGACAGATTGAGACAGTTAAATTTCAATTTTTGGTTAAAATTAGTCTTTCATTTTTCATTAATGGGTAGTTTCAGCCAAATAAATATTTGAGGATGTTTTAGTTTAAATATTGATGACGGTTGTTATTGAAAATCGCAAGCTGGATGAAATGTTGAGGAATGTTTTCTGTCACACCTAATAAATTCACAGGACATTAATTTTCTAGATATGTTTGAGAGATAGCAATTTCAGCCGTAATAAGAAATTGCACCATTTATGAAAATAAAATAAGATCTTGATTTATTTTTAAGCTTTTTTTACCTCATAATGTTCGTAGCAACTTTGGTGCCGTTTTGCCTGGGAATTAATGACTAGAGAATGCTAATGAGCTAAAACCCTGCCTGGGTCATCAAATTTTCAACCTGGCCATTAATTCCCAAGTGCTCTAAGCCTTAATTTTTATCACCTAATCAAATTCAATAATATATTGTATTTAATTTCTATTCAAAGCAATTACATATAATAATTTTTTATTCAGACTAAATGATCCACTCTATTGAGTGAGTTGACAGTTGAACTTTGGGTCTTAAATAATTACGTGAGTTTCCACGAGTGAGAAGCTTTGTGGAGACCTCATTCACATTAACCTTCTTTGGAATGCTGGCTTCCATAACTTTTATCTTCTCTTTCTCCATGTGGGAGCAGTACTGACAATCCTGGCATCACTGGGGGAAAACACACACATGGCCAGGTGTAGCCACACAGCCACTGGAGCAGGACACTGGGTTTGGGATAAAGCTGACACTGTGGAACGCGGACGGTACCTGGGTCCATGATGGCACAAACGAACTGAAGTCCGCCTTCCCAGACTCCCCTGTGGTCGAGACCAGCACGTCGTCTTTGCCGTTTAAGCCAGCAGGCGCCATATATTCTTACGTTAGAAAGCATAACACACAAGCTTTATCATAAACTTACTGTGCTCAATATTTTGTAGCCGATTTTAATCTGATCCCATCATATAAGGGTAGCACAATGTCTGGTTAATAAACTTTTTTTCCCTCACACAGCAGTGCTGGTTGTGTGACTTATGTGTTAAAGCTAGTCTTATCCAGCCTTTAGATAATACGAGGTAGGGAAGGTCCGGCCCAAGGACCGTGGGAGGCCTACAGAATCACCTGGTCTGGGCCTGCCCAGGCATTAGGGGAGAGTTAATTAAATGTTTGACCAAATAGAGCAGGCTAACTTCTAAGGTGATGACTTTGTATGGCCCTCGAATGATGTTATAAACATCCCAATGGCCCTGGGCAGAACCAAGGTTCCCCACCCCCGATTTAGAGCGTGCTCAATACATGCGGTGCTTTCAGGAATGATGGGAAGCGCAATGACAGAGAATGAGGCTTCGTATTTATGGTAGCAAATGTCACCGAATGTACTGTCTCCAGTTTTCATGAGGGGATGTGTACCTCTGTTTGTAACTAGAGTTTGGGGGCGAGTCAGTTCTGATTGACTGTAGGCAGAACAATTTAAGGTACAGATTCCGAAATCCCCATTCCCGCCATTAGATGGCGCACACACTATATTTACACAAGTCCGACCGCAGGTCTTCATTCCTGTTCCCTCCTGAGCCAGGGGTGGCAGGATACAGTCGCTGGGAGCGCGCTCGATCCCAAGTAAACAGCTTTATCAGGGGCAGAAGAAATGATTGCATTGACGTATAATAATTTTACGAAAAACATAGGCTCAAAACAGAATATTCACGTTCCCTAAGTAAAGGTTTGAAAAGGATTTGTCCATTTTGTTTTTATTAACATCATAGCCAAAAAGTTATAAGAAATAAATATGAAATCACTTTGGAATGCAGGGCGGCTGGGTATTGCTGCAAAACTGTCACCTCGGCCTGGAATTCATGGAGGAGCTGCTGGAGACCATCATCACCACCGAAGCCAACGACGAGTCCTTCCGCGTGTGGATAACCACCGAGCCCCATGACCGGTTTCCGATCACCTTGCTTCAGGTTGGTTCCTAGGCGATAAGTGACTTTCCCCTGAGAGTTACACAAATAAAGGCAGCATCGCGGGCGTTACCAAAGGATGGAGACACAACAGGGCTTTCCGGTGCAGTGGAGGCGGACCTGCGAGATCTCCCCCTGTAATCACCGAGGTCATACAAGCCTTTCCACAGAGGACTTCTGAGACCTGGGGCTGACTTACTGGGTTTCGGCTCTGATCAATGTCCCATTTTTTGGTGCCACAAGCATATTGCCGTCTGACGTATTGTAATTTCTGTTTTATCCTTTGCAGTCATTTACAGAAACAAAATTACCCTTTGCTTTTCGTGACAGACTTCTCTCAAATTCACTAACGAGCCGCCCCAAGGGGTCCGCGCGGGCTTGAAGAGGACGTTCGCCGGAATTAACCAAGACCTCCTGGACATCAGTAACTTGCCCATGTGGAAGCCGATGCTCTACACAGTGGCGTTCTTACACTCCACCGTGCAGGTACGTCTGCAGCAGCGGGCACCTGCGGGGGTGCTGGTGCCGTCACGGGGCCTCCTCGGAGAGCCCTTCTGTGAGAGCGCGCTCTGCACTGCCTGGCCCCTCACCCTGCTTTTCTCCCTTCCGGGCACTTCTCCCCACCTGCCAAGTGTATATTTGTCTGTCTGTTCACCGTCTTCTCCCCACCGTCTGCCCCCCTGGTGGGCAGGGTGTCAGCCTGGTGACTGCTGAGTGTCCCTGGCACCCAGCGGGGGCATTGCCCGAGCTCAATAACGTCTGTGTGATGAGCAAACGGATCAGTTAGGTGAGAGCTTGGTTTCCAACGTGGCTGTGGCGGCCGGGAGTGTTCTGTGCACCGTCTCCGTAACACTAACAACCACGCTTCAAGGTAGGCTGGTGCCATGTTTAAAGGAGGAAATGGAGACTCGCAGAGGTTAAGTCCACTTGTGGGCAGTAGACACAGGAGCCGAGCGCTACCCTGGCCGCCTGGGTGCAGGGGCTGAGCCTGCTCCCGCTGGTGAGAGCGGTGGCTGTCGGCAGGAGTCACGGTGGTTATCTCTCTTCCAGGCTCTTTGCTATTTGGCTTTTACCATTTACTTACACAGCAATTTAATAATTTTGCTTCCCAACAAGTTGGCTTCCCAGCAACTTGTCTGTGGATGGTTACATTCCAGTACTGCTTTGTTCTGCATTTGAGTTTTGGGTGTCGTTCCGTATTTGAAAGTCATCCTGGGTTCACTCCTTCACTTGACAGGGAGAGGAAGAGGCTTCCTTCCCCGCTCGCTGCATCCTCCCTTCCCGGAGGCTTGAACCCGGAGCCAGGCTTCAGCTGTGCGGAGTGTGCAGAGCCCTCCGCTCCCCGCCCCGCCCAAACCTGGAGGGGGATTGAGTGTCACCCCAGAACACGCTGGGGTGTTTGCCCTCAGGCTCGTTGTCCCTACCGTTTTGCAGGGCTCCGCACTGCCCAGCGGAGAGGGTGGGTGTTTATCTGTCCCCGAGAGAGTTAACATCAGGTAAAACCCTGTGGTTCCTTCCCGCCAGGCCCATGGTGGCCTTTGGCTGTAAATCACTCTGAAGCCTATTTCACGCGTTCCTATCTGGGGATTGTTCGCTTCGCCAGACCTTATCACACACTAATACAAATATTGCTTTAACTCTGCTATTTAATTCCCAATTCACAAATAATATATTTTATGATTTGGTTCCTGGCGGTGATGATTCAACTCTCCCGCCGTGCTTATCAGGGAGCGAGGACTGGGATATTTTCCATCGGGTCAGAGCGGCAGCCCGTGTTGCTAGCGGCCATGATCCAAGGGCTGAACGGGAGAACGCAGGACTGTGGTCCGGTCGTGGGGCTGAAGTGCGCTTGCGCTTAACAGGACTTGCATTTAGGTTAAAACAGAAAAAAAAAAATCGTCATTGCTAGGGCCATGAAGCTAACAGTGGCGTGTGTATGAAAAGATGGTTGACCGTCTCTTACCATCCCATCCTCGCAGGCTAGAGCAAGAGCCCTCGCGTGTCCGGCAGCCTGGACAGTGCTCGCTGCGAAATCAGTGAGCTGTGTGAGCGGAGCGGGTCAAGCTGGGCCCCTCCCAGAGTCTCCGTTTCCCCATCTGGGCACTGAGAGGCCGAAGGGGCTCACCTTTCACGATTTCCCCCATTTCCAAAATTCTGCTACTAGTTCTATGACTGTGCGGGGAGTGTAGATAATTCAAGCATAGTTTCCTCTGCTCTTTTTTTATTTTTTTAATTTCAGAATTGTTTGCTGTGCTTTTACCTAAATATTTTCTTTTACTTGGTTAGGAGAGACTAGTTTGACAGAAAAACCTAGGGGTTCTTCAGGGGCTTGCGGAGCTGGGCCAGCGGCACCGAACCATCTGGTAGTTCGTAAGAGATGAATCTCAGGCCCCACCTCAGACCGCCTGAAGCAGAGCCTGCCTGTAACACATGCCAAGTGCTGCGTGTGAACATTGGAGCCTGGGATGTAACTGATGTAGGAAAGTCTGTCTGAATTGGACGGATTGTGGCTCATATTTTTCTAGTGTTGGACATAATAGCCAAGAACCCGATTTGTTCATCGATTTATTCCTCCAAGTGAATCCAGATATCCGTTGCTTTATGCAAACATGATGTATATACTTGTGTCCCTGCAGAGACTGAAAAAAGAGCAGGGAATTGGTTCATGTCACAGAAGGTGAGGCTTCCGAGCTGGGGAGAGGTGCGTGCTGGGCCCCACCGTAGAGCGGAACGCAGAACCTCGGGGTGCCCCCACCGCCCTCCATATAGTTTCTCTAACTGAGTCGTGGTTTGGCGTCATGCCAGCCACTCACCCCAGCTCTGGGTGTGATACGTGGACCCGGTTCCTGTTGCAGAGGACGCAGTGAGCACCCTCCTCTCCTGTCAGAAGGGGAAGTGGATTTGGCTGGTCAGCTTTTTTGGGGCAGACGAGTGGTGGAGGGTGTGGCTTGTTTTGTCACTGAGGTGGGAGCAAGCTTACCCCGGAGGACAGGGCCCTGGGTGCCTCCACGGGAACACGCAGAGAGGCTCACGCCAGATCTGCGCTAAGCCCTGCTCCTCCAAACTCTCCCCGCTGCCTCCCAGGTTCCCTTCCTCCTCCGCCAAGAGCTTCCTACCTCCACATCGGCCAGGAAGTCACTGCAGCAGCAGCCCTGGCTCTCATGGCAGCCGGGTGAGGCCTCGCCTCTGCAGCCAGCCCTCCTGCCCTCCCCAGGAGCCGTTCATTCCCAGCGGCCTGGTGCGGCTCGGCTCATTTGGTCACTGCCCCCGAGAACACTTCGCATCCTCTTCTGCTGGCCTCAGTATGATCCCTCTGTGGTTTCCCAGAAATTCCATCATCGCACCCTGCTGGCGTTCAGAGCAAGCCCACATTCACCTCTCAGGATCTGAATTTTAAATATATTTTCCTCCAAAGTCTTGGTCTTTGAAACCCAACAATTACATTTGTAATCTCCTTGCAACATATAGTCTCCTTCTGTCCTGCAGAAGATCAGAATCACATTGTTTGTTTTTTTCCTATTGATGCCAATGTGACACTCTTCATTTGCCTAGCACATTGGACCCTAGAATACTTCAAGCAAAAGTTCTCAGCCATTGCCTGGGCCCAGAGTCCCCGGGAGGAGGTGGTGGGGGTGGGGTGGGCAATCTTTTAAACACTCCCCAATTGGTTCTAATATGCACCGGGGATTGAGAATAACTGCCAAACAGCCACTGCTCTTACGGGAGGAGTCTTCAGTCATTTTTATATCCGTTTCATGGCTTAGAATTTTTATCATGGCTCTTAAAAGTAATTGAACTATTAAATAAAAATGGCCAGCCCTAGCCAGTTTGGCTCAGTGGATAGAGCGTTGGACCTGAGACTGAAGGGCTCTGGGTTCAATTCCGGGCACCTACCTCGGTTGCAGGCTCAATCCCAGGCCCAGTTATGGGAGGAAACCGATCATGTGAGTCTCTGACATGGATGTTTCTCTCTCTCTGTCTCCCCCCTCCCTTCCACTGCCTCTAAAAATCAATGGAAAAAATATCCTCAGTGAGCCCTAACAAAATAAATAAACAAATAAATAGAAAGATAGATAGATGAAAATGAACTTGAGTTATAAAAAAATCTGAAAAATAAAATAAAAATGGCCATATCAACAAGGCCCAGTTCCTCATTCAGAAAAATGTTCCCTTCGTCTACATTTTTCTTCCTGAAGTTTGAGCCTTGACAGACACTCCCTTCAAAAGTAATAGTCACTGTACAGGTCCTAGTTTAAATGTCCTCACCATGATTTCAATCATAGAATACAGGTTTTTAAAAAGATCTTTCAGCCCGGCGGGTGTGGCTCAGTTGGTTGAGTGTCATCCTATACAACAGGAGGTCTCCCGTGCGATTCCTGGTCAGGGCACATGCCTGGGTTGTGGGCTTGATCCCCAGTAGGGAGTGTGCAGGAGGCAACTGATCCATGTTTCTATCTTTATCTCCCTCTCCCTTCCTCTCTTGGAAATAAATAAAAACATATTTTAAAAAATAAGTAGATATAAATAAAAAGATCTTTTACATTTTCCTCTATAGAAGGTTATGGCAATTTCTGTTCCTTATTTTTACTATTAAATTTTCCCTTACATCGCCTAGTGTGGGTTGCATGGTTCATCTTAAGCTACCTCCAGGTATTAAATAACGAGGGTGCAATGCTCGAAGGAGAGCCTTGTTTTGAAGATGCGAGTGAAGGGATTCTGCATTGAGCTGTGGGAGATGGGATCTCTGGGTTGAGGCAGAATCTAGCATAAAATTGGAAATAGTTTTGACATTATTAAAAGTATGACTCCGCTGAGCAATTCTACTTTCGTGGTCCAAGGAGGATTCCAAGTTTTCTCTACTAATTCTGTGTTCTGTATATTCTTTGGAATACAAAGAGGGAACTGTGTTGGATAAATTTGGTGAGTAGACTAGTCTTCCTCAGTTTGCCACTCTCCAACTTCACAATGGGTGCTAACTCCATGCTGCGGAAGCGGCTTCAGCTGTCTCTCCTGACATTCAGGCCTGTCTGCATTCCATCCCTGAAGCAGCCCCTGGGCGTGTGGTTGCCCCTGCTCACTGGGCGGCCGCCTCTGCTGCAGCAGGACGCCCACCTCCCCCTCCTGGAGGACCCCAGCGAGCTTTGCCTTCTGTCTTTGCTCATGGCCTTCGGACATCGCCAGCCCGGCAATCTTTTCTTCCTTCTTCAAGTCTGGTTTCTGTTTCATTCTTCCCAGAATCCACTGATGGAACATTTTTTCTCAGGATTATCGTCTGTTAAATGTTGACAGTCTATTATACTCGCTATCACATTGTCCTTTCCTTGTTTTTAAGTCTTATTTTCTCAAGTAGGCTAACACTTCTTGAAAGTACATTGATTTAAATATTTTTCTATTGTATCACATAGGTCTCATCCCATGGTTTCAAAAATACGTACTGGAGGTAATTCAATACTCCAAGTTCTAGCAGTCTCCTGCTTTTGAGCTTCCAAATGACTTGTTAGGTCCTAATGGGTTGTCTGTCCTGATAGCATTCCAACGTGATAGTTCAGAGTTTCTTCTTTATTGTCATTTAGAGAGATTAGTAAGTACAAAAAAAAAAAAATAGCAAGAAAGTGAAATGACTTTATTTGTGAAAGAAAAGACACCCACCAAGATTGTGACTTTTCCCCTAAGAGCTAAACAGTCTACAGCCTTAGTGAACCAACCTAAAGAGTGAATGCTTTGCTGTAACTGGTTTGGCTCAGTGGATAGAGCATCGGCCTGCGGACTGAAGGGTCCCAGGTTCGATTCTGGTCAAGGGCATGTACCTTGGTTGCGGGCTCATTCCCAGTAGGAGGTGTGCAGGAGGCAGCTGATCGATGTTTCTCTCTCATCGATGTTTCTAACTCTCTATCTCTCTCCCTTCCTCTCTGTAAAAAAATCAAATATATATATTATATATATATATATATATATATATATATATATATATATATATGAGTGAATGCTTTAAATGAAGTGAGGCAAACCTCAACATTTGGAGCAATTTTCAAAGATCACCTTTTAAGGAGCAACTGAATTGTAATTGCCCGGTGGTTATAAATGGGAGTGTTTCCATAGAGTCCATTTAAGCTGCTGCAATAATTGGGAGGAAAGAATTACTCTTTATTCAGTCTTCTGTCTTAATTGGACAGTTAATTTTAAAAATTAAGTCAAACATAGGTGAAACTATTTTAGATTTGATTCTCTTTTTTTATAAATGAGAAAACATTTGCATTTCACCAGTAAATGTTAGCACTCTTCTCTTTGAAGACCTCAAGATAGAAGAAATTCCAGGGAGTCGGGGGTTAGCTGAATGCATTTTCACATTAATATTCTATAGGCCCTTCCCACGCACACTTGCTCTGGAATAACCTGGAGGAGGCTCGCTTCAATGTTTTTGGGATCCACTCAAGAAATTCAAAACCCTTGGAATTGACCCCTATCCCCACCCCCAGAGGGTGAGAGAAAATGTGCCTTTCATTCTGATCATTATTAACTAATCAGAGGCCCAGTACATGGATTCATGCACCGGTGGAGTCCCTCGACCTGGCCTGAGGGGATTGGGCCGGAATCGGCTCTCTGACATGTCCCGAGGGGTCCCGGATTGCGAGAGGACAGTTCTCATGATGCATCCCGGAATTAGGCTCCCTCCTCTCTGGTTCTGGGCCCATCACCTGAGAACCGCAGCTGCTGAATCACTGTAGCCCAGCAGCTCTTGCATTGAGCATCTGCCCCCTGGTGGTCAGTGCATGTCATAGTTATTGGTCGGACAGTTGAACGGTCTGATGGTCACTTAGGCTTTTATATATATAGATGCTTATTAGGCAGCCATGATCCTTACCCCAAAATACAGGTGTAAAAGGGGAGACAAAAATGGGAGATGTTTTTCACTGCCAGGGCTCAAAACTGAGTATAGACTATGAATAGCTAGAAAACTCATCAAGGCAACAGGAATGCTGAGACTATGATGCAGAAAGCCATCAAGAGAAGCTGATGCTGCCTGGACAGCATGGCTCAGTGGTTGAGCATCAGCCCATGAACCAGGAGGTCTCAGTTTGCTTCCCGGTCAGGGCACTTGCCTGGGTTGCAGGCTCCATCCCCAGTAGTGGCGTGTGGGAAGCAGTCCATCAATGTTTCTATCCCTTTATCCCTCCCCCTTCCTCTCTCTAAAATCAATTAAAAAAATTTTTTTAAATAGAGAAGCAGACACCATTGAGACCCAGTGCTCCCTTCTCACACCTGGAACAACACCACATGCCTCTCCTCCTGTCGAGGCCACACCTCTGCTCCTTCCCCTTCTCTGTGTCAAGGGGGAAGGTGGTGTTTCCCAGGCCCTGAGGCTGTCTCCCTAGGGGAGCTCGCATGAGGGTAAACACCAGCAGCAATTCTGAACCCCAAGTCCACACTCCTGGGAGAAGGAATCCGGTTGGCTCTTTTTGGACTGACTGTCTACGTTCGATAGAATTCGCTAAGGGACAAGGCTGGGAGTCACACCATAGAAACGTCGAATGCCTGACAACCGAACCTAAAGAAGTACAGATCTGAAAGTAGTGGGAGTAGACATTTTATCTGATCTCCTAGAGCCGGACATCTGGACCCAAATTACTTTTTCATGATTTACTTAATATTTTAAAGTGTATCCTGAAAATCAGTAATTAAAACCATCATGCTTTCTGAGTTTCTTCTCTGACCTGTCCACGAACTTGTCCAAAACTAACATTCAGTTAGATTCCTTTCAATGGTGGTGTTTGTCAGAATGCAAGCGTGAAGCAGCTGCAGAAGGAAGGATTGGACGTGTGTGTGTGTGTGTGTGTGTGTGTGTGAGAGAGAGAGAGAGAGAGAGAGAGAGAGAGAGAGAGAGAGAGAGAGTTGGGCTGGGGAAAGCAGAAGAGACAAAAAATACATTCCCAGGTAGAGAAGTGTGATCACAGCTCCCCACAGATATACCAGGATTCTACTCTCCACGTGGGTCCTCACCTCAGATGGTGGGGTTCGAGGCCCAGGAGGAAACCCAATGAAACCACTGGACCTTTCCGAGAGGCTGGCCGTGTGCTGAGGCAGGGGAAGCTGAGGTCTGGCAACAGTTGAGCTCACCTGGGTGGTTCGCTCGGTGGTCCGGGCCCGGAAATACCGGTTCTAACACAGCACAGCGGTACAGTGGTCTCCAGAATAGCGAGGCAGTGAGTGGGTTACTGGGAGTAGCGTCGCAGAGGGAGAGTGTGAATGAGGGCCGTGTGCGCGTTCTGAGACAGAAAGATGTGCCGTGTTTTAGAGATATTTGGTTTTCAGAAGCCAAAACTGCAAGATGACAAAGTGAAACCAGCAGAGCGTCTAAATGCTCTTGAGTGCTTAAGTTATCCACGTTGACAAACAAAAATTCAAAACTTTACATTTAGCATTTGAAACTTCCAAGAGTCCAATTTAGAATAAACAATGAATAAACAATTCATTCAACAGATATTTTTTAGCACCTGTTTTTTTGTTTTTGTTTTTGAGTTGGCAGTGGAGACCTAGACGTCTCTAAACCCAAGAACACCAATTCAGCAAGTATTTGGCGATTTGTTCTTGTAAGCCATCTGACTCTAGAGCCACCGAATAACGTTTTGGAAGGTTATTATACCCCAAATTGAAAACTGTTCTTTTATGTTCGTCAGTCTTGATATCATGCTTTAATTGTACTTACTTTACGTGGTAACAGTAAAAAGGGGTCAGCTGCACGCACTTTTAACACCTCACTCAGTACTTCCCTCTGGTGTTTTTAAGGAGCGCCGCAAATTCGGCCCCTTGGGATGGAATATTCCCTATGAGTTCAATTCTGCCGACTTTACAGCCAGCGTTCAGTTTATTCAGAATCACCTTGATGAATGCGACATTAAAAAGGTGAGTGATATTTTTTCTCTTTTCTATTTTTATCGCTGTCCTTAATCAAGCCTCTATAGACATTTTCAGTGTGATATTCAGAGAGCCTGCTGAGGTCCCCCAGCTCCTGCACACAGCCTGCTCCTTCCCATCAGCCGTGTGCTGGCCCAGCCCTTCCCATTCCCTTCCTCCTTCCCCTAGGAGTGCATTCGGACTCTCGCACACTCGTGTCCTCATATCACAGCCAAGGGTCCCAGTGCGCTTCGAGAACGCACCTCGAGTCACACTTTCCTTTCTTCCTCTCCCTGTGTCTCTGCAGAAGTGACATGTTATCTCCCAGCCACGGGGAAGTCCTTTTTCACATGAATCACGTCTGAATGGACGTTTAAGTTCATGCATATGAATTGCAACAATTCCTGACAATGGTCACTCACTATCCTATTGAGCACTCTGGTCTTCAGAGTGCTCCCACAGGCAGGGCCTCATCCCATTTTCACAGCTCCGTGGGGCAGACACAGAAGCCTTACTGGTAGCCCCTTTTTACTGATGAAACGATAGACAAAAGAGAATAATGGACTTCCTCAAGGTCACAGGACTGAGAATGCAAACCTGTTGTCCTTTCACACGGGAGCTGTAAAGGCCCGTGACCTGTCTCTCTGTGACCTTGAGCAAGTTCCTGAGCCTCTCTGAGCCTGTTTCCTCCCCTATGTCCTGGCTCTGGCTTCTGTGGAGAGTAAATGAGTCAGCACGTGACAGCACCGTGTGTGGTGCTAGTAGGGCTCAAAGTGCCAGCGCCCCTCTCCCCTCTCCTCCTAGTAGGTCCTGAGGAAGATTATAGACATGGCCCCGGGAGACAGTGAGCCACGGGGAATCTTCATCTGGGCCGGTGGGAAATCCAGGGTCAAACCACCGTTTTTCCTTGCTGTTACAAGGGGATAATATACTGACTACGACGTTTTGATGAAAACTTGTATCACATTGGGTTCATATTCTGCAATGATCCTTTCGGCATATACAAACAACAGTGCTCTTGAAATAGTTGCTTTGAAAGGCCACAAAGCTGAAAAGTAAAGTTTTAACCAAGAGGAAGTAAAGAAAAATCAAGCATCCTTACGTCTCCTACCTCAGATGTTATTGAAGGGATTTTTAAATAAAATAAAAAAAACTATTAATATCTGAAATGCATTGCGAGCATAAAATGGCTGTGGACATTAATCCATACTTTAACGTTGTTGTCGCTCAGAGTGAGATACCAAAGGATTTCATTGCAGAAACATCTTGTGAGTAATTTCCGAGTTGTCCTTGCACTGATTCAGAAGGCATATTGCTAAGGAAGCATACCAGAGCGTTGATGACTTGATTTTTCTTTTCTTCACTAAACACAACTTTTCCTTCTCTAACAGCTCAGCACTACTGTAATGAGCATGATAGGTGATTACAAGCACAGAGTGAAAAATAGGGTGTTTTTTTCCTGTTTTAAACCACAGGTGAGCGCCACGGTCACGGCTGTGTGGCGTTGTGGAGCTGTCTTTAGCGAACAAACCGTGGCCGTCCCAGTCGTGTAAGCCCAAAAGATCTGTTAATACAACCTGATGAGAAGCTTCTGCCTTCGAGCGGGGGCTTTCATTTCCAGGCCTCGGCCCTAGGAGAGACCCGAAATGTTTAGGAGTTTTTGTTTGGATGGACAGCGAATCACTCTCTGTTCTTCCTAACGCAGGGTGTATCGTGGAGTACCGTTCGGTACATGATTGGAGAAGTGCAATATGGAGGCAGGGTGACAGACGACTTTGATAAACGTCTACTTAATTGCTTTGCTAGAGTAAGTCAATTGTGGTGGTGGCGGGGGGGGGGGGGGGAGGCATGGAGACATATTTTATTGCATTTTCCTTTTAAGCAAAAACATTTTTTTTTGGTAATAGATGAGCCAAACTTAAGGGGGGAGGGAGTGGGCGGGGAAGGTACAGAGCCGAGCTGCTACAAAGAGTCAGCCAACAAAACAAAGTTAAAACCAAAGCCAAACCAACCAGCAATCTGCTTGTGGTCTGTGAGTCTTCTGTATAGGTGAGCTGCGCATGTCCAGGGCCCCCCACCCCCTCCTCCTTGAAAACACTGCACATAATTTCTCTGCTTCTTCCTCTGAAACCACGCAAAGCGATTTCAAGCCCCAAAATAACTGATTGGAAAATGAACCATAATTTGAGTTTTCTCATCTTTTCCATTAGGACAGACAATTGAAAATTGATGAAGTGCTCATTTTTTTTCTCTGTGCCCAGTAAAACCCACATATATCATATTGAACATTTTCTAGAGAATGTTCTTAGCAATTATGGCTTTCACCTTTCACATCAAGGATGAATAGTATAAATAGCCCATCAGACTCAAACTCTTCTTAAAATTTTTACATGTCAAAGAAGGAATATATATTACCCAAGTGGGAGAAAAACAGATATGTATTTTATGGTTACTTGAATTCTTTTTATTTATTTATTTTTTTTATTTTGTTACTTGAATTCTTTATATTAGAATCTATATTGGTAATTCTCTGTGTCAATGATTCTCCCCCTCTAAACAAAATGAAAACCTCAACAAAATTAAAAACACATGCTTTTGGGGTTACTTTGGTAAATTGGGGGTTTACCAGGAAGCTGGTGTTTCCTTCAACCCTTTACACGTTTTTCTGAAGCCGTGTGTGGACAGGTGTGTGTCGGTAAGGATGGTGAAGGCAGGAGTCAGGCTGCTGGACATCAGACCGGTCCACACCTCCTAGATAGCCCTTGGGAAAAATTTACTAAAATTAAGTATCCTGGGTAGGTCCATCCCAGAGTATTTCTAGGAAGAGCCTACAAATGGATATGCTGACAAATGTCCATGGTGATACTGTGTGGAAAGTTGAAGGCAACCTAGGAGTCTTCACAGGGATGGAGGAGTTGAATGCCGTGGCCGCCTGCCGTGGAACACACGCAGCACTGGGAGGAAGTGATCCGTGTGACAGCATGCACAGGTCTTAGAAACTTACTGTGAGTGCAGAGGTTAATGAAATCAAATGAGATCTATAAAGTCATACGTGTATATTTCACAAGGATAAATGCATCGTTGAGGACATAGATCAAGGACATTTAAATAGATGCCCTCAGAGGGAAGGAGGCTGGGAGTGGATAGCAGGGCTGAATGGGGAAAAGACCAAGGTGAAAGGTGCCTAGACTCATGCGAACAATAAAATCAAGGAATATGATAAACTCACCTCTGTGTCCGAGGTTCAAAGGAGAAAAAGGTATCACAACCTCAGCTTCATCTTATCTTCTAACCAGGAGATCTAACTTCTTTGTTGCCACTTCACCCTATGTTACCTAGCATTGTCCGGGAGAGAATTGGCTTAATTGTATATCAGTGCCTTCCAGTGGGATCCTCCATTCCTGTGACTTTCAGTTTGAGGCTAATCTTTTCTCTATTCTCAGCATCTTATAGTGTGTCTCTCCTAAAACCAACAATTGTAGAACCTTATTTGTCTTTGGAGTATGACTGCGTGTCTTGTAAAGTACTTTCTAGAACAGCCGTGGGCAAACTACGGCCCGCGGGCCGGATCCTGCCCATTTGAAATGCATAAAACTAAAAAAAAAAAAAAAAGACCGTACCCTTTTATGTAATGATGTTTACTTTGAATTTATATTAGTTCACACAAACACTCCATCCATGCTTTTGTTCCGGCCCTCCGGTCCAGTTTAAGAACCCATTGTGGCCCTCGAGTCAAAAAGTTTGCCCACCTCTGTTCTAGAATCTCCCACAGTAATTCCATGTAGACTTCATATTCTGTATTTTTAATATAGCCCCAAAATGTCCTCCAAATTGGATGAAACTCAGCTATTTGTGTTAGTGAATCCAACCAGTTGTGTGTGTGTAAATAAATTAATGGGAAAACAGGTGGAGACTTGTATTTGCTTTTATAAATATACTAGAGGCCTGGTGCACGAATTCATGCACGAGTGGGGTCCCTCGGCCTAGGTGGCAATGGGGGCCAATAGGGGCCTTCTCACCCAGTCCTGGGGGGAGGGACTGCTGAAGGTTGGCCCAGGAGGTTGGCTGTGGGAGCGCAGTAACGACCAGGGGGCAGCTCCTGCGTTGAGCATCTGCCCCCTGGTGGTCAGTGTGCGTCATAGTGCGTAACGGTCACTTAGACTTTTATGTATGCAGATGTCACCTGACAAGACAGTGGTCACTGGTGGTCTATGTGCTGAGGGCCCTGGCCTTCCCCTGCCTCGTCACCCCCACCCCCAAGAACATAATCTGTCTCAGAATGACCACGATCACAGCACTGTGCTCTCTAATAGCTTCCAGCTGTTCCCCACTTCTTCACTGAGCACGTCACCACCCTGACAAACCCAGTCATCCGTAATAGGGCCCCCCTTCACCTTTCCTGCCCTCCCTCTCACCACCACACTGGATTTACCCGGGCCTTCATCCTCTCCCCCACCTGCCTCACATGTGCGCTAGTTATTCCGTGCCTTTGCCTGTGTGGTCTCCCCCTCACAAGTCCCACTGTCACAATCCTGCCCTTCGAGGCTTACCTCCAAAATCAGCTCTTAGATGAAGCCTCACCTGATGTACCTTCCCTTATTACTTCTATTTTCTCTCCCATACAGGCCTGGCTGTGCTTTCCTCCCGCTTTACGCCTCCCTGGTACTTGGCTTATTTTTATTTCCCCGGCTCTTGCCTCCGTGCCCTTTGTACTGTGGCTATTATGTCATCGGCTGAGCCCTCCATTGGGTCACAAGCTCCTTGAAGGAAAGGACTGTGTGTGCCTCGTCTTTGCACTCTGTTCTCATTCTAAGCTCGGTGCCTCCTGCGTGGAAGTTGAATAGGATAGGATTTCGGCAAATGGAGCAACCGGGAGAACGGGTACACGGGGTGTTTCATATTCAGAACAATCGCTGGCCCCAAAAAGAGTGGGAAGAAGGCTGTGGAGCAAAGAGACCGGCGCAGGTGTGGTTAGCCTGAGTAAGCACAGTCCCACCCCTTTCCACGCAGCGTCCTCGAGAGATTCAGACATCCGCCTGCTTTGCTGCTCCCCTGTCTCCCCATTAGTTCCCTTCCGACCGGGAAAATTGCTCTGTTAGACACTAAAGTCATTGTCTCAAATCGGGCTGGTAGGCATTCAGCATTATTTTTTCCTCTTCAGAATAAGTCTGTTCACACCAAGTATATATTTGTGCTCTCGCTGCTACATTACACATAATCAGCTCATATGGAATGAGAAAAGGATGTCCTTAAGCGAACAATAAGACGGTTGGATACATTTGCTTCTTGTGGCCAAGGACAGGACTTAATTAACGGGGGAGCTCTCCGGCGCAGGGTGGGAAGGGAGGGGCGTGGACGTTTTCCTGGCCTCGTGCTGTGCTCAGTGCTGCTTTGAGCCCCAGTGAGCACAGACCCAGCCCCCTAGCAGGAGCCCTGCTGGGGGAAGAAGGGCGGCACTGAAAAGGCCGGATACTGTCTCCTGTGTGTGTGTGTGTGTGTGTGTGTGTGTGTGTTGCCTCATCTATTCTGCAGTGTGTTGCCACTCCACAGGGATCGAGTCCTGGCCAGCGCACAGACATGTTGCCTGTTCAATTCCCAGTCAGGGCACATGACCCAGTAGGGGGATCGATTCCCAATAGGGGGCATGCAGGAAGCTGCTGATCCATGTTCCATTTTCACATGGATACCTCTCTCTCTCTCTCTCTCTCTCTCTCTCTCTCTCTCTCTCTCTCTCTCTCTCCCTGTCTCTCTTTCCCTCTCCCTTCCTCTCTCTCTAAAAATAAATTAAAAATCTTAAAACACACACACAGAGGGCTGGCGGGTAAGCCAGGTACTGGATCCGGGAGCAGACTTGCGAGGCCGGCTCCACTCTCCGCTGTCAGCAATTATCTTCTCTGCTGTGGAACAGGCTGCGGCTCCATTGCTTTTGCATCCCGGCCTCTTTTCTTCATCTGTGAGCTCATCATTCTGTCAGTGGCTGCATTTGGGTGCTCTCAGCCTCAATATTAAAAACTATTAAAATGGAAATAAGGCAGCCCTTTCTCTTTCCCAGTAGCAGTTTTCATTTAGATGTTTATCGACTTTATTTCTTCTCTTTTCTCTCCCATGCAGGTCTGGTTCAGCGAGAAGATGTTTGAGCCGTCGTTTTGCTTTTACACCGGATATAAAATCCCCCTCTGCAAGACCTTGGACCAGTATTTCGAGTACATCCAGTCGCTGCCCTCCCTCGACAACCCCGAGGTCTTTGGGCTTCACCCGAATGCCGACATCACGTAAGTTCCTGGCCCGTTTGAAATCTGAAGGAGTCGTTTGTAACTCAGCCTGGCAATAACGACGCGTTTCCTCTCTCTCTCTCAGTCTCTCTCCTTTCGCTACTTTTCATTTTATTATGAAAAATTGTGTCACTTTCTGTCTCCCAATTACAACTTTGTCGGATCTTGGCAGCTCTCCCCTCACTAAATCCCGATGCTCCGGAGTTTATGGCAGCGTGAAGGCTCTAACTTATGCACTGATTACTTCTCTGTCGTGTCATAAAACCAGCTGGTGTGATTGGCGCCGATGCTCTCCACGGATAGGACAGTAGTCCTTGCCTCTTACCTCAAAAAAGTCCATGAAAAATAATGGTCCTAAGTAGAATCTAGCAGGGCCAGGACGGGCGAGAGAGGAGGGGGGCGGCGGTACTTGTGCTTCATCTGCTCCCTGGCTGCTCACGGCCTCCTCTGTCGCTAACCGTCCCAGGGCACCAGGCAGCGAGCAAGGCGCACAGGGCGGGTGAGGGGAGGCTGGGTGTCACAGCTCCGAGGGAGGTCCCTGCGCCAGTCCCACAGGCCAGAGGCGGGTGAAGAGGTAGGAGGGGCATCCAGGTCCCAAGCCCCTTCCAGGACCCTCCTGTGGAGGAGGTCGCATCCCTCATCTCCCCGGAAGTCCCACCTGCAGACCGAGCCTCCGGCTCCACGGAGAGGCCCCAGCTCAGCCTCTTCTGGGTGGTCTCCTCCGGCCCATTGACGCAAGGCCACAAAGTCTACTCTAGGAGGGTGGTTTTAGGAAGTAGAGAGAAACCAACAGCCCCCTGGAAGGTTCTAAGCTGTGATGGCTGAGATGGCCGTGTGCCCTCTCCCGGTCACTCCCCTGCAGCCGCAGCCCACGTCCTCACCTGGTCCTCTGCCCTCACAGGCAGCCCCGGAGCCCCCGTGCCCTCCAGTCCTGCACGCGCCTCACCCTTCACCAGGCTTGGCCTCCTGGCCTCTGTCACCACGTTGATTCTAACTTCTCCGTTCCCTCTCATCTCTCTCATGTTCTTTTCATCTTCAAAGATGTGAGCGTGGCTCCAAAGGCCCACGGGTGGCTAACGCTCCCTTCAGACCCCACGGGAGGAGCCGATGGCCCTTTGGTGGCGGCGCTGGCTGCTCTTTGAAGAATAAAAGCCGTCATAAAGTTAGCTGGAGGCAGGAAACAATTAAAAGGATTCCTCAGGGACCCATTTACGCATCAACCTAAACATTATCTGAAAGAGAAAACAGAAAGAGGTTTGCTTTTGCTGAGACTTTTAAAAATGTGAGTTGGACCGCATCAGGCCTCTGCCCAGAACCCTCTGAAGGCTCATCTTACTCTGAGTCAAGGTCCAAGGCCAACAGTGACCTCCAGGTGACCTCCAAGGCCCAATAATTCCATCTGCACCCACCCCTGGCTGGTCCCTTTCTGTTGCCCCCCCTCCCCCCCTCCCCGTGGCCACCAGCTCCAGCTACTGCCGGCTTCCTGTCCCTCAGACAGGCCCGAGGCTCTCACCACAGGCTACCTGCACTTCCTGGCGGTCCTTCCCACGCAGCACTGTGGCTCACCTTTTCACCTCTTCCGTCCTTTGCTGAAATGTCAAAGAAGCCTTCCCTGGCCGCCCTATTTAACAATGGCTAACCATCCCTGCCACCTCAGAGTCCATCCTCCCTGTCTGCCCTTTTCTATAGGTTTTCTCACCAGCTGACACATCTGTATGTATTGTTTGCTGTCGTCTGGCTGCCATCATTTAACATAAGCTCATTCTGTTGACGCTCTTGCCTCTTTTCGCTGCTGTTCCCCCCGTGCCAGCCCATGCCTGATGGCAGGGAACATTTGTTGGCTGCGACCGCCATACGCAGTTCTTCAGGTTGTGGAGGACCTAATGAGGGGGCTAGCGCTAGTCCATAGAAAGGTCTCCTGATGCTTGTGAGCGGGCTGGAAAATGGGCAGTCGGTGGTAATGCACTTGTAAACGAGCAGGTGACGTGGTCGCGAATGAGGGCTTAGAACTTGGGCTCCATCCTTGGCGAGAGCCCTTGGAGCCGTGGGAGCCGGTGCCTGGGAGCGCAGAGCAAGGCTGGCCGCATCTCACCCTGGGACAGGACGTGCGCCCAAGCCTGGGCACCTGCATCACCGCGGGCAGTTTGATCACCAGCTCGCAGGGAAGATAAACCGAAGCTCGGAACAGCTCAAAGCAGGGCAACTAAAGTGTAATTCAAATGCAAAGCCAGAAAGAGACTTTCCCTGGACTTTTATTGGAGCTATTACAAGCCCTCACACGAGTTGCAAGTATGCAGTAAACTCTCATAGACCCTTTACTGAGAGACACTGATGACTCACATTTGGTTCCATTTGCATTTTCTTTTTCTATATTTAAACCTCTGTGTATTTATATGTCTATAGCTACGTCCACATATAAGCACCTCTCTCTCTCTCTCTCTCTCTCTCTCTCTCTCTCTCTCTCTTTGTAGCCCCTCTCAGTGGATGAGCTCGGAAATAAGTATTTTTTAAAACATCCTAGGCCGATACTAACAGGTCCGAGTCCAATTGTATGCCTCAGGGCTGTGCCTTGTCTTCCCTCATTTCATGTTGCTGTCTCTTTCCTCCCGTGGTGGGAACTCCGGTTCCCAGCAACTTTAATATCTTTACTCACTTGCTCCGAACACCCCACCAGCACCCCAATGTCCTAAGTGCGGGTCAAGGTTTCTTTGCTGACCCTTTTGCCCTTAGAACAGATCCCACTGAGGGCGCACAGGGTGCTCTGCTCAAAAGTCACGCCGATGTTTTTCTGTGCGGTTGTGCCATCCATTGATATGTAGGTACTTTGTTTTTGTTTGTATTACATTTTAGTTTTTTTCCATCTTTGTTCATGATGGGTTTTTAATATATTTTTCTCGATTTCAGAGGGGAAGGGAGAGGGACAGAAAGCTAGAAACATCAATGAAGAGAGGGAACCATTAATCAGCTGCCTCCTGCACACCACACGGGGGATCGAGCCCGCAACCCAGGCCTGTGCCCTGACTGGGAATCGAACCGTGATCTCCTGGTTCACAGGTTGACACCCAACCACTGAGCCACGTCAGCTGGGCTGTCCATTGTTTTAATTATGTGAAACGTGAACATGGCTGAAAGTCACAACTAGATAGTAAGTTGTTCTTAGAGAAGTCTCATCTCCAACCCACTTCCTCCTCTCTTTAGAGGCACCCAAATGCATTCATTTCTGGCTTATCTTCCCTGTGCTCTTTTTGCCCAGACATACACACACATGTACTTAGATATTCTCATGATCCTTTCTTTCTTAAACAAAGTTGCCATGCTAATTCTGTGTCTTGCCTTTTTCACTTAACAGTGTATCTTATAACCACTCCGTTCAGCTCATAGACGCCGTCCTCATGACCGTACAGCTGCAGGCTCCTCGGTGCTCATGCGCCATCGTCCCTGCATCCTTCTCCTGAGGGTGGGCATTTAGGGTTGCTCCCAGTGCTTCACTCTCCCAAATAATTCCTCAGGGAATCACCTCCTGGGTGCCGTTTCCCATATTGCGGGGCATGTGTTTTCAGGGTAAACTGCTCTGCTGGGGTGCTGGCTAGACCGAGGCCTAGTGAATGTTGCCGAAGTCTCTTCCACCGCCTGTGCTGTTACTCTCACCAGCAGTGCGGGCGTGCCTGGCCCCTCAGTCTCACCCACAGAGCAGTGGTGAAGTTTTGAATTGTCACCAGAATGGCAGTGAGAAATGGTGCCTCAGCATGGTTTTATTTTCTCTCATTTTGAGTGAAATTGAGCACATTTGCCTACATTTACGGGCTATTTGCACTAATCGACCACCTTGGAGGCCCCGTGTGTGATGTAGGCTGCAGTCAGGGCCGGTGACGGGCTGCAGAGGTGGAGTGAAGCTGCAGACAGGTCCCAGAGGGGGACTGATAAGATGAATGAGTGTGGAACAAGGCTGGGAGCCTTCTACAGGTTTCATTCATTCCTTGCTGCTGCCTGCTCAGTAGAGAGGGTGTGGCGAGCCTTTGACCCGGTTCAAGTTTCCCTCCACAGCTGTGCGCACAGTTCACATGCCTTCGCTGGCAGGCCTGCTGGGCTGGCACAGCTGTCCTTCCCATACTAACTGTCAGGGTCTCACCAGCTCCCATCCCACTGAGTGAGGGCAGGTAGACCGGTGGGACCTCTGCCTCAGATGGACTGTTCCTGCCAGAGACAGCAGCTGGTCCCTGAGCCCTGTGGCCCCCTCCTGGGATTTCTCTCCACCCTTAACTTCCCGCTTGGTCTGTCGCAGGGGCTTCTTCTCCAGCCACCCACCCCTGCTCTCCTCCTCCTGGCGACCATGGCCCTTTCGGTGCCTGCTCAGGCAGCGGGCTCTGTCCCGCAGGCTGCGTTTGGTCATTTTCTGTCGAGGGATCTCTGTCCTAAGCTGGAGCCTTTTCTCCTCTGGGCTCTGAAATACCGGGTAACCAGAATCAGCCTCACTCTTCCTGGCAACTGAGTCTTCTTGGGGGGCTGCGCTCCAACCCCGCGCTGTTCCCGCACCAGCCACCAGGAGGCAGTAAGCAAAAACAGACGCAGCTTCCCAGCTACCGCCCATCCCCAGTCTCCTGCCCCCAAGCACACCCTTCCCAGGGCTGCCAGGTGGAACTCTCCCGAGAGGACAGTTGAAGACACGAGAGGGGGTGGACTGTCTGAGACCCACTGGCTGAGTCAATGTGACTGTCGCAGCCAAAGGGGCCTTCTTAATGTATCTGACTGCCCACGTCACTCAAAAATGCTCTTGCTCCCAGACTGGCTCAGGGTTGCCCCTGGGCTGGGGTGGAGAATCTGCACTCTGACCTTAGCACCCACAAATTAGAGGGAAGAAGGGGGGACCTGGGAAGGGTGGCCACATGTCTCCCCCTCCGCCCATCCTTGCTTAAAGAATGCAGAAGTAGAAGAGGAAAATCAGGTTGAATAAATGCTTTAAAATAAATAAAATCTCTCCCAAGAGCTTAGATACCTTGGTGACAGGAAGCATAAAAATGCATAGTTTAATCACTATGCATAGTTTAAATAGTTTTATTATCTAGATTTATAAGGTACCAAGGACATTGCAAATTCAACTATCTCAATGTCAAAAACAGTTATTTATTTTCACTCTTTTTCTCATTAGCAGTTTTGCATATTTTTCTACCTTCTGAAATTTGTCAAATGTCTTATTACAACTTTTGTGTTCATTCCGACACAGTTTGAGTTTAATTGTATTTCTTTTTTTGTTCGCCGGCACTGCTACGTTTCAGATTTTAAAAAAAGATTGTGCTCATTGTGGCAGAGTTTGTCCCCAGGCAGGGAGGGCACATACCCAGGTTGTGGGGTCAATCCTGGTCGGGGCCCCTTCAGGAGGTAACTGATTGATGTTTCTCTCTCACATTGATGTCTCTCTCTCTCTCTCTCTCTCTCTCTCTCTCTCTCTCTCTCATTCTCTCTCTCGTTCTCTCTAAAATGAATTAAAAAATATGCTCATTGCACATTTGTTTCATGTGCAAAGATGTATGTAAATCTAGGCTGGTTTGGATGTGATAGTGCACTAATACTTCAGGAAATGGTTAATTATTTTAGAGGTAGCTCTCTTTGTCAGTTGTCTTGCATTTGTATGACCCATAACCACCCAACAGAGATGACCCAGATGACTCCCTGAAACCACCGAGTGACAAGACCAGTAAGAGCTTCTTCCCACGTTTACTTCAAGGAGCAGTTTCTTCTAGAAGTAACTCGGGACCAAAGCACATGGAGTATCACCATTCCCTTTCTTCACCTCAGAGCATTTACCTACGGGACTGTTTCCCTGGGAGCCCTTGGGATTCTGAGGCACATGGGGATATTTGCAGTTCTCCTGTGTATCCGGTTAGGTAGGCTTCTGCCTTTCCTGTCTTTGCAAAGTTAGAACCACATTGTGGAGAAAGAAATGAAGGGAATGGAGGTTGTACATCCCTGGCATTCGGTGGCCCACGTGTGGTGGGAGGCGATCTGAGAGCTTGTCCAGCTCCTATGCAAAATGGGGCAGCTTTTCAGGGGTTCCTTCCATAGCCGTGTCTCAGGGACTGTTTTCAAATCACCTCAAAAGATGAATTAAATGGCCCACCGTGGGAGTGATCTCTCAGGTGAGGTCCCGCCGTGGCCCCTCCACGGGCCTCCTGGAGTGCTGGCCAGGGTGGCGGGCGGCCAGAGCAGGCGGCTGCACCCGCCTGCAGTGTGTGTGCTGGCACGCAGCCCTGGTGCAGAGCGTTTCCAAGGAGGATGCGAGCTGAAGGGGAGCCAGGGGAGCCTGAGAATCCGAGATAGGGGTTCCTTCCCTGTTTCCTGTGTGACTAGAACAGGTGGGAAGAATAAATCAGGGTTTCCTTAGCATGAATGGACATTTACTGCGGTTTTCTTCTCTTTGACCTTTAAAGATCAGAGATATGTTTATCTTTAGGTGGAAAGGTGCCAGGAGAGAGACACACAGTAATGACAATATACTTTTACCATAAGAAGAAACAAATAATTACATTTTCATGCCCTTTAAATATCAGAGGACTGCTCTCCTTTAGATGTGAGGCTTAATAAAATTCAAGCCCAACAAATATTTACTGAGAACTTACTCTCTAGCCAGCTTGCGGATTAGTAAGTCACAGTCCTTGCCCTGGAGCTCACCATCGATCAGAGAAAATAAATGAATGGCAGACCGTTATGTAACACAATATGGTAAACTCTAAAATCAGGACATACAGGGGCGGGCACACACACACACACACACACACACATTGCTCTGAGAACAAAGGCAAAGGAGCAATCAATTTCCATTTAGGGATCAAAGTGAGCTGGTGAGGGAGTGAGGCCACCTCTGAGCTGTGCCTTAAGGACCTGCAGGGGCTCCCAGGAGATGGGGAGCGGGTGGGAGGAGAGGCTGCAGCACCAGCAAGAGGGACAGAGTACAAAGAAAGAGGAAGATGAGGAGGCTGTGTTTGCATATCAGATCAACCTGTACACCCTAAACAGGATGATAAAACGACACGTCAGCGCAGTGAGCAAAAGCATCAATGAGGGCACATGCAGGAAGGAGCTGCCCGAGGAGGGGCAGGAAGCTGTAAAGAGTGTGGGATGTTTGGGAGCCTGGGGGTGGGGGGAGGGGGGAGGGCGGGGAAGGCTCGAAGGGAAAAGCAATGTGATGGTGATGCTGACACATTGCAGAGACTGACTCTGGGAGATGCGGGGCGTCCTGAGAAAGGGTTTGGGGCCATTCCAAAGGCAGGAAGGATGCGGATGCTGGACGCTTCTACGTGGTGCTAGGCATGATCTGGAAATAGGACTCAGAAACCGAGAGAGGCTGGGGAGTGACACAGGGGGAGCCCTCTCTGAAGTTCCCTGGTCGGGCAGCTGATGTTAAAGGAGATGGTGCAAGGGCCAGCGCAGGTGAGGGAAGGGGGGGATTAGAACAATCCAGGGCAGGAGTTGTCTGGTGTCAGAACAGAGCTCTGGGAGTCCGTGGAGATTTGGGTGCACGGAGTCCATGACAGAGTCAGAGGTTTGGCGTTATCGGACCTGCCTGGAGCGTCCTGGCTCCAAGGACCCCGGCCCCGTGGCACCTGCATCTTCTCCAGCACAGCGTCACCCACACACCCTGCTCCCTGCGAGCTGGCGTGCCGCGCAGAACCAGGGCGCCGAGCGATGGCAATCACACACATTTATGTTTCTGATGAAATCTCTGCTCCATAACAGCATGTGGATCCTCGACTGTTGGTAACTTCATTTTGTTGTCATGTCAGCTATTTTCATGCGACACCAGCTATCACTACAGTCAGGGTTGGGCAAAAGTAGGTTTACAGTTGTTCATATGGAAAATAATACAGCTATTAATAAACAATAATTTATATATAAAAGCCAAGCAACTGGAATGACAGAATGACTGGAATGACCAGAAGGACTGGTCACTATGCTGTGCACTGTGGTGGCCAACCTGCCCGATTGGGGCCCTGATTGGCACCCCAATCTCCCATGGCCCCTTCCCCCAGCCAGCCATGCCCCCGATTAGCCCCCCTATTGGGGGCAGGGCCAGCTGACCTCCCATGGGGCCCCCCACCCAGCTGGCCCAGCCCCAATTGGGCCCCAATCGGGGGTGGGGCCGGTGGCCAACCTCTCGCTTCCCCTGCTGCAGGCCTGGCCCCGATCAGCCCCCATCAGGGCAAGCTGGCCAGACCCCACGTGTGCACTAATTTGTGCACTGGGCCTCTAGTATAAGAATAAACTCCCAAGTTTCTCGTCCTCACAACTATAAACCTATGCTTGCCCCACCCTGTATTATTATCAAAGGGGCAAGTGTGGGTCGCACAGGGCACTGTTATTTGTATTTTCCTTTTCTTTATGTGACTTTTAAAAACTGAGAGCGCGATACTTCAAAAACCAGTAATGAGAACACAGGCAATGGAGCGCAAGGGCCTTGTGTGCCGTTTTCCTAGGATGTTTTCCTTTCTATTCATATGTCCAATTGTGTGCGTATGGGTTTGATATGCTCATCTTTCAACTCTTTAAATAAATGCCTTTTGGAATTTTTTTTTAAAACCTCCGCTTCTGAAAGAGATTGCTCACCAAAGAGTAATAAAATAATAAAATTTTAAAAAATTATATATAAAGTTATACAAAATCCATCTTAAGGTATTAAAATCAACTTTTGCCTATTGGTCTCTATGGTGAAATTCTTATGTTTAAAGGTAAAGTGGAGCTGCTTCCCCAGCCCTGGTTGGGTTGCAAACATTCGCCAGGTTTGTCCCCGGGCCCTCGTCAGCACTGCGCATCCTCCCCCGCAGCCTGGCATGGCGAGCACGGGGGGGGGGGGGGGGGGGGGGGGGGGGGCGGGCGGTGCGTTTGCCTCAGCCGGGACTTGGGGAGGATGCGGTTGTTAGGCTACGCAGGCTGGGGCCCAGATCGTCAAATAAAAATGCTGAAGACAGAAACATCCGCTCCACTCTTAAGCTGGTGTCCTAAATAAACCAGAGGTCACCTGAATAATTCAGGAGTCCTCAGTTTGCACAAAATTGGCTTTTTCACGAGCAAAAAAGCCTGGGTAATTTTAGCAGGAGCCATTTCCACAAAAGGTTGTTTAATTCACACCTAGGCACGAAGAGAGAGAGGTAATTCCCTCATTCCATGTGCTGTGAGAAAAGGCGGGGGTGGGGGTGGGGGGGGACGCTTCTGGCAGCGCATAAACCTTAGTAGGGATTTGTAAGATGCGTTTCACAGAACCCAAACATTTGTCACCAGTTCATCTCTGCTGAGTTCCTGACCCCTGTGGGCTTTGCTTCTCAGGTGTTTTGTTTTTTTTCCCTCTTATTTTTCAAAATGTAAATGGTTTTAATCCTCTTTGTTAGAAAAGTCTTACTTCCTCATTGAGAAAAAGAGCCAGTACAGACAATAGAAAGTAATCATTGAAGCAAAAGCTCACCACACAGAAGCCCCACTACCAAAACACCCCAGGTCGTCTCTGCGCCTGTGTGCACCCAGCGTTATCAACACAAAACGGATGGCGCTGGAACTGTCTCTGTACCATGCGGTTGTCGCCCGTCATCTCAACTCCCAGCCCCACTGCTGGCCTCAGGCTGCCACTAATCTTACTTTCTGTGTCAATGGAGCTGCCTTTTCTGGACATTTCCTATAGGCAGCTCTGTAGTCTTTGTGTGTGGATTCTTCATTTAGCACCATCTTTTTGAAGCTCACCCAGGTTGCAGTAAGTATCAGTGCTTCATTGCTTTTTATTGCTAATGGGTATTCCAACGCACGAATGGACCACATTGAATTTATCCACTGACCAGTTGATGGGCATTTGGGTAGTTTCCACCTTTTAGCTACTATAAATAACGCTGCTCTGAACATTCCTGCCCAAGTCTTTGGGTAGACATGCCTTTTTATGTCTCTCGATAGGTAACTAGAAATGTAATTATTGGGTCATGTGATTAATCTACCCTGAACATTTTAGGAATCTCCCAAGTTGGTTTTCCAAGTGGCTGCACCACGTTACAACACCCACTATATGAGGGTTCAAGTTTCTCCACATTCTTGAGCGGGAGAGGGAGAGAGAGAGAGACTAGACTCCCTTAAACATCTGTTCTGATTCTCCACAGAATTCCTTACAATGGTGTTGACTAATGTCCCCTCCTCCACGAGAGAAAGGGACCGAGGCAGGGACCTGTTTGTCACCATATTCTAGCACCTAGCTCAGTGCCTCGCATGAAGTAAATCTTTCCTGAATGTATGGATTTTAAAGATGGATGGCGGCAGTCAGACAGGTGGAGCAGGTGGATGCCGATAGATTACCTTGGAAGCAATAACACACGTGGGAAAGTGAGAACACAGAAGAGAAAAGACCAAATAAATTTTAATAGTTTATAACTCATTGAGCAAATGTGAGTGGGGCTCTTTGATCTAATAAATTGTCCTACAACGGCAGCTTCTGAGGACCAGTGCATAAGCCAGGGCGGAAGGGAGCAGGTGGGCTCGCTGTTCTGCGCGAGGTGGTGAGGTCAGCTGCGAGCCAGGAGATGGATGGCGCACTCTGGACCATCAGGGACATCTGTGGAATCTCTTTCCCCGAGGAGGGGAGTTTCATTTCTGTGATGTCCTTGGTATCTCACTGGGAGACAGTAAAATGGATCTCTGGTTTTTTTTCTCTCATTCCTATTGGTTGATGGTAAAGCCGCCCCGCCTCTTTTTTCCCTTTTGCTGGATTTAGGTGATTCATCATTTTGTGTGAGCTTTGATCACTATCTGTGAAGGTGTATCTCCCTGCATTCCCAACAGTGCCCTCTCTCCATCAGGTACCAGAGTAACACTGCTTCCGCTGTTCTCGAAACAATTACCAACATTCAGCCCAAGGAGAGTGGAGGAGGAGTGGGCGAGACCCGGGAAGCCATTGTCTACAGGTTGTCAGAAGACATGCTGAGCAAGCTGCCTCCAGATTACATTCCACACGAGGTGAGCTGCACCTCCCCCACCTCCAGGGTACAGGGCCGCCGGGGGCTCCACACAGCCCAGCGAGCTCAATGCCCGATGGTGGGTTTCAGTCCCTTCCCTGTCTGCTCATACCTTCTTCACTGTCAGCTGTTCTTTCCATCCTTGGTCTTCTCTGCCTTGCCTTTCTCAGCATCGTGCAGATTATGGTCTGCACTTTCTCTGACGCCTTTCTCCGCTTGCCTTCTGCCCCACTTTCTCTCTCAGTCACCTTCTCTCTACCCTTTTCGCACCTTTGGATTCCCAGAAATCTTAGCCCTCTGGGCGGGAAACCTCTCCCTCCCTCCCTTGCCTAAGCCTGCTTTGTCCAGCCTGAAATTTGCCCCTTGTTCTTGCCCCCTGCCCTCCACGCTTGTCATTCTCCAGTCCGCTCAGCCAGGTGCTAGGAAAGCAAGCGATGAAAGTGAACTCACACCCCAGGTTGGATGGCAATAACTTTCTACTTCTTGGACCTCCTAGGTGCTTGCTTGTTAATCAGTTTTCCTCAAATGCTTTACCTCAGGACCCCTTTACAAAGTGACGGAGGACCACGAATAGCTTTTTTTTTTTTAATGTATTTTATTGATTTTTTACAGAGAGGAAGGGCGAGGGTTAGAGAGTTAGAAACATCGATCAGCTGCCTCCTGCACACTCCCTACTGGGGATGTGCCCGCAACCAAGGTACATGCCCTTGATGGGAATCGAACCTGGGACCCTTGAGTCCGCAGGCCTACGCTCTATCCACTGAGCCAAACCGGTTAGGGCAGTTTTTTTTTGTTTTGTTTTGTTTTTGTTTGTTTTTTTTTTTTGTTTTTTCAATGTGGGTAAACTGCTGATGTTTAATATATTAGAAATTTAAACTGAGAAATTTCAAAAATATTAACTTATTATAAAGTGACAGTAATAAACCCATTATGTATTAACATAAATGACTTCTTAAACATTTTTAATTGATCTTATAGAGAGAGAAAGGAAGAGGGAGAGAGAAAGAGAGAAACATTGATGTGAGAGAAACATCAACTGGTTGCCTCCCATATGCTCCCTGACTGGGGATTGAACCTGAAACCTGGGTATGTGCCCTGACCAGGGTTTGAACCCACAGCCCTTCAGTGCAAGGATGACGCTCCAACCAACGGAGCCACACCAGCCAGGGCAAATGGCATTTTTACTTAAAAAATAAATATAATTTTCAAAACAGGAAAGTGCATGGAAATGAGTGGGCGTGTTTTAATTTTGCCAATCTCTTTAATATCTGGTTTAATAGAAGACAGTGGGGGTCCCATGCCTGCCTCTGTTCAGTCAGCTGAGAGAGCAGGTCTCAGCCCTGGAAAACTCCTCTGTGCACGCCTGAGACAAGCCAGCATCCCTGTCGCTGTGAAAAATTTCACCCCGTCGATCCCCTGAAAGGATCTCAAGGGACCCCAGCCCACACTGTGAGAACTGCTGATCTAGATAAATGTTTGTGGTAAAATTTCCGGATGGTCTGAAAGTTCTGTAAGAGATCCTCCAACCTGGCCCCCTCCTTCGTCCAAGGGGGCAGTTGTGTCCAGGGTGTCCTCACTCCTGTCTTGGCTTCCACCCAGCTGTGCGGGTGTCAGAGGCCGCCTGAGCCCTGGGCCGGCTGAGCGGAGGCTGATGCCTGTGCAGGTGTAGCTGTGGCCTCCCCTGCATCCCCACGCCAAAGGAAATGCGCTTGTCAGCTGGGAGCCCCTCGCCCTCCCACCTGTGATGAGTGCCCAGCAATGAAAAATCGTTTTCTTGCCTCTTGAAACGATTTGTTTCATCGCGCAGATGAGTGCCAAGACACTTGGCCATGACTCTGAAATCAATGGCTCCACATAGAGATAGTGCTAGCAAGGCGAGAACATATTTTTTTAATGAGTCAATATTTTAAGTACTGGAGGGACTTTCAATGGTTCACCGGAAGTGATCTTCAGAGGACGAATGAGGGTAGTACCTGCCTCCAAAGGTGGTACACACCGGCCTGGGAAAGAGACACTTACTCTGTATGACGGGACCGCAGGCTGACGCAATGGGAGGAGGGTCTCAGGCTGTGGGGTCACGTGAGGCTCAGGGTTAGCCGGGCACTTCACCAGGATCTCTGTTCGGCCACCTCCTAGCAGCCGGGGGCTGGGGGGGGGGGGGGGGGTGGGAGGACGTCACTATATATGGAGGCCACATGGGGGGAGTTAGTGCTGAGGCATCTACAGTCACTTCCTCTCTCAGGGTCACTTCCTTTCTCGTGTTCTTTGCTTTATGGAGGAGATGCGCTCTGAGATGCGGTGGCGACGTGACGTTTGTAAACAGAAATATAATCACAGTGTTGACTTCCGCAGTGAAAATGAGCCCGTGACTGCCGGTCTCGCAGAGACTGGAAATCCCCCACGAGATCCAGCAACTCTTCCAGTTTGAGGCTGGAACAACAATCAGAGTCAGAATCAAATGGGTACCAGCACCGGATTTCCCAGCGGCTAAGTGTTCCCTAAGCCTGTCTCTGCTGTGGGGAGTTTCTCCTTTGAGCCCTCAGCGGGGTGAGGCCATTGGTTTGGGGCTGTTAGCGACTAAAAGTTACTGAGCTATTGCTCTGACCTTGGAACCAACACCTCTGCGCTTTATTTCCCCTTAACGGGCTTGCAGAGGCACAGGCCCTCATTTTCCCTTTCCCTTAAGTGTGACTCCCCACAACCCTGTCATGGTGTGAAGGGGATGCTATAGAAGCTGTTTGGCCACTGGAGGCTGAAGGGCTGGAGATGAGGACGGGCTAGAGGAGCCTGCAAAAACGCAAGTCCTAGAACAGGAATTTAGGAGAATGCCAGGAGGCCAGGGACCTCCGCCAGCAGGTGCGACGGGGGGTTCAGTCTTCCTTGCTGCCAGCAGGGCCGTGCAGGCTGCTCAGTGCACAGCTGCTTCCCTCTGAGTCTGTGCTCACCTCCACCCTGGCTTCCTGGAAGGGCGCGGAGGCTGCCCAGGCGGGACTTCTGTGCCCTGAGAGAGGGTCCCGTAGGATGAGGGCGTGGTCGGGCGCCATCCCTCCCTCACATTCTGTGATTCGGGACAGGCAGTGGGCACCTCCGGCCGAGGACCCCACGGCTCCCCTCCCCGGTGAGTCCTTAGACAGGATGTCACTCTGAACTCTCTCTCTCTCTGTGTTTCTCCTCCCCCCTGTTCTGGCAGCTCTTCCATGGCGGCCAGCGGGAAGATCAGACCTCTCTCGGCGTCCATGCCAAGATTTGTAGTCAGTCTTATCTTGGGCAGTTGTCATGAGATTGAAATGTGCACATGGATTGGCGTATTTTTCAGTAATGGTTGGGCTTTATTGTTTCCATAACCTGAGGCTTTTGTATGGGTCTCTTCAAAATGGTCAGTAAAGGACGCACCAAAAGGAGCCAATGGCAGGTGCCTACCGACTCGCCCACGCAGGCACATATTCCCGTTGGTTGAGTTAGGAAAGCCTCGACCGGCAGGCGCCCTGGCCCAGGCCCCACGGCCTCCGGAATCCTAGCCTTGGTGACTGCTCTGGAAAGATTTCAGCCGTATCTCCTGTCTGTGACATTTCTAACAGCAACTCTGCAAGAATTATGAAAAAAAAGTATTCCAAACTGTGCTCCTACAAAGGTTAAATCGCAAAAGAGTATTTAACGGACACTTAGTCATTAATCATTTGAAAGGGTAAGGGTGCAATTTTACTTCAGCTTCTTAAAGTCTATTTCCAATTATCAACGAAAGTACAATCAGTAGGAAAGAAAAATCGTTTTAGTTGAACAGTCGTGTTTGAAGACCGGAAAATCGGGGACGTAATGGCAGGGCTGGTTCTGCAGGGGACATTGGAGAGTGTATTGGGCTGTGGAGGTGCTGCCGGAGCAGAGAGAGGAGAGGCCGTCGGGAGACGGGTGACAGGCGAGTTTTTAAAATCTCCCTCCCTGTGCTGTGCTTTGTTTCAGGTGAAAGCTCGCCTGGTCAAGATGGGACACCTTAACTCCATGAACATATTTCTCAGACAGGAAATCGACAGAATGCAAAAAGTGATAACAATACTCCGCAGCAGCCTGAGCGACCTAAAATTAGCCATCGAAGGGACCATCATCATGAGTGAGGTGAGCGGTTGGTTCCTCAATGGTCGTTCCCTCTTTTTGTGGCTTTTCTTGCTTCTCTGCTTGAATTTCATCTTTTTTCTTTTCTTTTTTTTTTACCTTCGGTCATTTTATCTTTTATTCATTTTTTTCTTTGTTGACTAAGGCATTACATATGTGTCCTTCTCCTCCCATTGCCTCCCCCCCGCCCCCCCTACCCATGCCCTCCCCCTCTCCTCTCCCCCCCCCCCCCCGGTGTCTGTGTCCATTGGTTAGGCTTATATGCATGCATACAAGTCCTTTGGATGATCTCTTTAACTTCATCTTTTTCAGAACTTGAGGGATGCCCTGGACAACATGTACGATGCTCGCATACCTCAGATCTGGAAGAGGGTGTCCTGGGACTCGTCCACCCTGGGCTTCTGGTTCACCGAACTTCTAGAGAGAAACTCCCAGTTTTCTACATGGATATTTGAAGGGAGGCCCAATGTGTTCTGGATGACTGGCTTCTTCAATCCCCAAGGTACGTGCTCCCAGGACAGTGGGCAGGCTGGAAGGTGTGCGTGTGTGCACAGCAGTGCGGTGTGGTACATGGGTCTCACATAAAGCAGCACAGAGGGACAGCCGGCGGGGTGCTGGACACGTGCCTTCAAAGCTTGGAGACCACAGACGATCTTCTGTATTGGTTTTGCAAATTCAACCTTTGTTTTTCTTCTCATCCACTTCAGCAAGCCGTCAGTCTTTGGTCAGAACATGTGAAATAGTAAAAAGGTTTCACGCAAACCTTAGTTTTTAAATGTTTATGAAAATGACAAAAATGAAGCACCAAAATATGCAGAAACTGTTGCCAAAGTACAGGAAATTAGACTGGTTTCAACAGTGATCATGTGGCAAAAGTTTTATTCCCTGAACTCCAGAGTCTGCCACCCTCCCCCCCCCCCCTCTTTTTTTCCTTGAAAAGTGCTTTGCATTTATTCCTTCATCCTGGGAATGTTTACTGTGTAAATTACTGACCGATGTCATAGACTTCATAAAGTTCAGAAATACAACTTTTTCTCTCTGCAACATGGACAGTGTTACTTCAAGTAATTCTTGACCAAACTGAAGAGATAGTGGACTCCTCACGGTTCCACACCTTGTAGCTCCCCTAGCGATGCAATTTAGGAAGCGTCAAGGGGGGGGGGGGGGAAGACATATGTAATAAAATTAAAAAAAAGATTGTTACAATAGTAAATACAAAATGTATAAAGATAATTTCAACTAGAAAAAAAATAAAAGGATAGTCATAAAAAAAAAGTGTGCACACGTAGAGAGCTGGGATGTGTTGTTACTCCTCGCAGCTGTGTGGCTGAATCTCATAAAATAATGGCTAGTGAGGAAAGTCAAACAGGACTCATTGTCATTGCACACATTGTGCTGTATGTGTAATGAATGCGCGTACACTGTTCAATTCCATTTGTACAGAGCCAACAGTCAAAACAGATCCATGGTGTTAAAATGAGGGTGGCGGTTACCCTCGGGGGCAGGCGGGGATTGCGAAGGTCACAAGAGGGCCTCTGGGAATGGCCCGTTGCTTGATCTGGACATTGCATTTCTTTGCATGAGTAATACGTCAATAAACAGTATCCCTTAAAAGCACACATTTAATTATCCTCGGGGTACATGCACTCATTCACGCCCTGCATTTTCAAACGCCCGAATAGTTTCTAAATTTAAAACACTAACACGCTGGCCTTGGTGGCCTTTATGCGCTGACCAGGTGGCGCATGTCGGATTTGAACAGGACAGCCCCCACTTTCACTTCTCCATTTTTTCTCCCAGAATTTCTATTGAATTTGGGGAGGAAAGTTTTTTACTGTGGTTCTCAGATTCCGCGTGTCTACTTGTGAGTCTCTTTCCTCCTTACCAACTAACTCGCAGTTTCAGGAAGTTGTCACCAGGTAATTCCTGGCTTTGGAGCCTGAAGAAATAGCATTTAACTTAATGAGGCTGTTTAACCACCTTCTGTTTGCCAGCCCTCTGCTGGGAGCTTTCCATAGAAAGAAGTCTGAGGCCGGATTCCTGCCCCAAAGGGGCCCGTGATATGGTTGGCGAGACAGACGCTCCAGCAACTTCACTGCAACGAGAACTCAGTGCCACGGGGGACAGAGGACAGAGAGGGCAGGGCTTGGGGAGAGCTTCCCCTGGAGGCGGGGAGTAGGGTGGGCAGAGGCAGGGATGCCGGCAGCAGGGCCTGAGCAAAGGCAAGGCGTGTCCAGGGAAAGGAGGAGGCAGTGTGGCCAGAGCTCAGGAGCAGGAGCGGGGAGGGAGGCTGGAGCGTGAAGTCTCCGGGAGAGGAGAGTCTGGGCTGGAACATACCGGCACTGGGAGTCACCAACCCTCAGAAGACCATCCTGGGAGAAGGTGGAGGGAGGACTGGAATGTGGACCCAGAGCCACAAGCCTTACCAAGTCCAAGGGAGAGAGCCTGCCCCTCAGCCAGGTGCCGAGGAGGGACAGGTTGGATGGGGTGATTAAACCGGAATCCTCGCGAGCACAGGGCCTGGCAATGGCTGGGGTGAAGGCAGGTGCCAGACCAGGGGTGCAAGAGGCACAGGTTGGGAGGAAGGGCGGGACGGCCGGGCGGGAGGTGTGCTGACAGGCTTGGAGTTTTCGAGACCAGCAAGAACCAGGGATTTTAAAAACTGTACGGTTGTTGAGTGTATTTTTTATATTCGGAAACCAAGGGAGTGGGTTAGTTCTTCCCTGGCTTTCCACAGACACAGACAACTTAAGTTGGACATCACAGCACACAATCTCTTTCAGTAATTTTTCCTCATTGAAAATGTGACTTAAGCCCTAGCCGGTTTGGCTCAGTGGATAGAGCGTTGGCCTATGGACTGAAGGGTCCCAGGTTCAATTCCAGTCAAGGGCACATGCCTGGGTTGCGGGCTCCCAGGGGGCATGCAGGAGGCAGCCGATCAATGATTCTCTCTCATTGTTGTTTCTATCTCTTTATCCCTCTCCCTTCCTCTCTAACATCAATTTTTTTTTTTTTAAAAAAAAAAGTGGCTTAAGCCTGGCCAGTGTGGCTCAATGGTTGAGTGTTGACCTATGAACCAGGAGGTCATGGTTCGATTCCTGGTCAGGGCACATGCCCTGATTGCAGGCTCCATCCCCAGTGGGGGGGCGTGCAGGGGGCAGCCGATCAATGATTCTCTCTGATCATTGATGTTTCTGTCTCTCCCTCTCCCTTCCTCTCTAAAATCAATAAAAACATTTTTTTAAAATGTGACTTAAAATAGCAAGATACAAATACGAATTTATCTTCTCTTGGAACTTTCTGTGAGTGTTACAAGCCAGCTCACTTAAATACAAATGCAGGTGTCCACCTCCGGGTTGTTTTTACCTGTCTGTACTTGTTAATAATCCAACCCTTTCTGTCTTCTTTATTTCTGGTTTCAAGCTAAAGTTTGATCCCTCCTCCAGGGTGTTCCACGTGTTGGGGAGCCCGGACTTGTTCCAGCTCCCTGCCCTGCGCACACAAGCGCACAGACATGCGCCTTATCAGTGATTGCTTTCCTTTTGCAGCTCAGAGGGAGCCAGCTTTCCCGCATACCAATCGCTCCTCGGCTTCCTTTCCCGCCCCTTATCTCAGGTCCACATCACCTGGCCAAATCCGGAAAGCAGGGAGCTCACAGGCAGGGTGCTCCGCAGATCAGCCCTTCAGACGCGGGGGCCTCTCCGCCGCTGTTTGACGTCAGTAATTGATTTCTCAACTTGAAAATATCTCCTGGATTCATAGCCTTGAACCCTGTAGTAAAATGTTTCAGTTCAAAACATTTACATAAATATTCTAAATTAAAAAAGCACACCCTTAGGTAAAACACAATGCAATTTACCAAAAGGCCATAGTTGCATCAGAAATATGTATTGTCAAAGCCGCTCAGACTGTAACGCGCTTGAAGTGCTCTGTGGCTGTATGCCCGTTTTTGTGGTCTTGCAATGTCGTGGCATCTGACAGGTCTGGTGTGTTTCCCATCATACCTCTGCTCATCGCCCCGCAGACCTCCATCCTCGGAGGACCACGCAGCTGCAAGGACGGGTGTCGGCCCGGCTGGTGGCTGAGCTCACGCTGCTGGCGGTGCTGCTCCGGGCACTGTGGTGGCCTGGTGTTTGTCAGTCACGTTTGAGGAGCCTGACTCAGCGACCAGGGAGCTAATCTGGTATTTTCAGCCCCTTCACTCTCATTTCTGTAGCAATTGACGGGCTCAACATGTGGTAGTTAGACCCGATTGTTGAAATGGTCAAGCCCTTTGCACCCAGGATCCTATCACATAGGTTCAGTGTGGGCGTGCCTCCCAAGAGCTTCCTCAGGTGTGGACTTTCAGAGCATTGTGTTCAGGTGATTTAGACTCTGGTGTGTGTGTGTGTGATATGCGGGGGGGTGTTTAAAATGGAAGACTATGAGTTCCAAAGTCTGACTTCAAGCCCGGTGCTGACTGCCTTTTGAAGCCTCCCCGAGGGCAGCTGCGCTGGGCCAGCTACTGGGACTGTGACCCCCCCCAGCGCTCCTAATGAAGCAGCGGGCGGGCCAGTGTGCTCTCCAGCTCTCAAGCCTCTGGCCACACTATGCTGACCACGCCCACTCTCTACTCTACACTGACCCCACCCTCTCTCTACACTACACTGACCCCACCCTCTCTCTACTCTACACTGACCCCGCCCTCTCTCTACTCTACACTGACCCCGCCCTCTCTCTACTCTACACCGACCACGCCCACTCTCTACACTACACTGACCACGCCCTCTCTCTACTCTACACCAACCACGCCCTCTCTCTATACTACACCGACCACGCCCTCTCTCTACTCTATACTGACCACGCCCTCTCTCTACACTGACCACGCCCTCTTACACTATACTGATCATGGATATAGTTATTTTCAAATGTTTACCTCACTCTGGAGCTTGAGGCCATTTGGATGCAAAACTGTACTGGTTTTTCCTCAGAGTCTTGACAGGCCACACCAGTCTGTGGTGGCAGATACCGGCGACAACTTGTCATTCACTGTTAACATATGTGGCGGGCTGGCACAGCCATGGCATACTCAGCCCCAGATTGGGCACCTTATGTGGCGCACCAGCTCAGCCAGGTTCAGTGAGCCCGAGTGGGGGCAGTGAAGAATTAGAAAAGACAGACAAGAGAAGAAAGCTGGGTCTCAGTGGGATGCTGCCCTCTCAGATGGAGAGAGACAGCACCACGAACTACAAGCCGTGTCTTTTTTTAAAAAATATATTTTTATTGATTTTTTTTACAGGGAGGAGGGGAGAGGGATAGAGAGTTAGAAACATAGATGAGAGAGAAACACTGATCAGCTGCCTCCCGCACACTCCCCACTGGGGATGTGCCCGAAACCAAGGTACATGCCCTTGACCAGAATCGAACCTGGGACCCTTCAGTGGTCAGGGCCGAGTCTTTATTTTATAGCCAGATTCCACGAGGCAAAGTAAGGGCGTGGTCAAGATGTTTGCAGCATTCTCGTGGGTTTCGATCCTACTCATTACATGCACCTGAACTCTATCAAGCCCACATCACTGACACGTGGGGCCACGTGTTCGGACCATAGGTTCAAGCTTACAACTGTAGCTGTTGGCTATCATTGTGCTGGGAGGGCTCTGCCTTCCAAGCTGGGACTTGCACGTGGCCATGAGAGAACTGTGCCCTTTCATTAGTCTGAGGCTTGAACCTGTCCAAACACTGTAGCCGCTCTCCACAAACACAGATCGTGATTTCAGTAGACGGAGTTTGCTGAAGCGAGGAGACGATAAGCTTGGCCTGTTATCCTGCTCCTGTAAAACCACCCTCCGCCTCTTGCCGGTGTTTGTCTCCACGGTGGTGCTGTCAGCGCGCAGCAGTGTCTGAGGGCTTGTCTGGGGGACGGTTATTGCAGCCGGCGTTGGTTGGGTGGGAGAGCGCACCAATGGTTAATGGAAGTTTAGGATTGAAGGGGCTGGGGATTTCTTCCAACCTAGTAACAATCTAAGCATGCCCCGTGGCTTCCTTCTGCCGAACCTGAGCTGTCCCTAACATCCGAGGGGCTCTGAGTGAATGGACCCCAATCCGAGTGACGGCACTCACCTGCCTGTCCCCAAATCGCAGAACGGCAGGGCTGTGACAGCTTAGAAATGCCTCCAGAGTGAATAACAGCCCTCTCCTTGTTGTTGTGTGCGAGGGGGTTTGATGCAGTGGCTTTAGCCTTTATGATTCTAGTCTCTGCACACGGTTACCTGCCTCACCACCCACCTGGCCCCTGGGAGCCTGGCCAGCCTCCACCCTATACTGACCTTCTCACCAACCCCACTGCCCTTGACTCTACTGGGATGCTGGTTCCAGGAATTCTCATATCTGGCTTGTCCAGGACCTTCCTTGGTTCTTCTCACCTCCCAGAGGGCTGGTTCTTGTCCTCTTTGGGGCTCTTCCCAGGCAAGTTCCACCCTTGGCCCAGCCCTTTGTGGATGACCTCAGTCATTCTCATCGGTGCAGCTACGCATCCCTACCCATGACTGACTTGTCTGAAGCCCCAGCCCGAGACTCTGATCCTTCACTTCAGAGTGCCAGCGTCCGACACGCCCTCCCCTGCGGA
The DNA here is from genome assembly GCF_964212035.1 of Myotis nattereri. Lineage (NCBI taxonomy): Eukaryota > Metazoa > Chordata > Mammalia > Chiroptera > Vespertilionidae > Myotis > Myotis nattereri. The sequence goes on from NC_138081.1 coordinate 11,687,231, forward strand.
CTCCCCAGCACTACCCCCGGGCATCTTCCTCCCAGAGCAGCCCTGCCAGGATTCTCCTCTGTGGGCCTGTGCACCACCCTTGTCCAGATCACATGAGCTCTTATGAATGGTCCCTCACCTCCAGCAGCTTGGAGGAAGGAACCAGGAGAGCATAGCGTCATGAAGCTGAGGGGGGAGGGGGAAATGGTGACAGATGCCCCCGAGGTCAGGTCAGATAGGGCCCAATGGTCAGACGGCCTGTCAGCAGGGAGACTGTTGGCCAGAGAGCTCAGTGGAGTGGATGGGGAGGTAGAGGAGCCGCAACGCAGGGGAGTGAGGGAGAGACAGAGAGTGAGTGTGGCCGGCAGGGAGAATGCTAAGTGGGACCCCAGAGACCCAGATCATAGCAGAATTTTGTCTCAAAAGAGGAGAGGCAAGTTGGAGGCGTTGATTTAAAAAGGAAGGATTTTCTTTCATCTTTTAATGACAGGAGAAACGTGAGCTTATTCAAATACTGGTGAGAAGGGGAAGGAGCCAGGAGAGAGGGAGAGGGTCAGAGAGAGGAACAGGGAGATAGAGCAAACAGACCCAAGAGGGTAAAAGAGGCAGGAGGGTGGCTCCCCCGTGGACAGATGAGTAAAGAGGGAATGAGTTGGATGCAGGAGAGTTTGTAGGTTTCGTGGCAAGGAGTTAGGGAGTTCCCACCTGGTGCTTTCTGTTCTCTTTGAAGGAGGAGGCATGACCTCCAGAGGCAGTAAGTGTTAGAAGAGAGACTTGAGGTGGGAGCAGAAGTTTGGGAAAGAAGGCTGTGGTGGTGTGAGCATGTTGAGGCTGGCGATGGTGAAGTCTGGTGGGAGCTGTGTGTTTGCCTCGGGCTTGTTCGTAGCCTGGTACAGGTGTAAGAAGGGGACATTTGATTCATGCAGGATTGAGGGGGTGCTGGGCAAATGATGAAAAGGATGGGTCCAAACTAAATAGGAAAGGAGGTGAAGAAAAGGGAGGAGGAGGTCTTCAGAAATGATGAATTCAAGGAACTAAGGGGTCAAGACGCTGAGAGGGGTGCCCAAGAGACCCAGAGGATGGCAAGATGCTCAGTGCCCGGGGCAGGTGGCATTTGGCAGGGACAGTGAGGGGAGGGGCCTGTGGCCAGAGGGTGTGGCTGTGGAAGCAGGGAGAGCCTCATAAAGGATGAAGAAGGGCTAGGATGGTATCTTCAGAGCCGAGCCAGGTTCTAAGGGCAGGAAGAGGGAGAAATGTGCTGTGACGAGGCAGGAAATATTGAAGAGTTTGTGCACCATTGAACCACCCCAGGGGGCAGTGGGAAGGTTTGGGAGGGCGGGCACAGTGAGAGGTTGGGTTGAGGGAAAGGATACATAAAGCAGCACATGGAGAAGGCGGAGCGGTGGGAGGAGTCTGGCATTTGGCGTGTGAGACTCGGTGGGCTTAGCCGATCCCAGCCTGGCCGGGAGTGGCAGCCCAGCTCTCCAGCTGGTACCCAGGCTCTCCTGGAGCCAAAGGTGTCCTGGATGGAGGACAGTGCAGAGCACGTGCGCCTCAGGGGATGTGGAGAGAGTGGTGGTACCACTGACAGCCTTCTTAATCTTGCGCTCGTCTCATGGGGCATTTCTCTTCCTGCTCGTCAGATTTGTTTGGAAAACAAATACGGGCCAGTGGCCTGCCAACAGCCTCTTGCGCAGATCTTTATGCCGAGCGTGGTCCTCAGCCCTGCCTGCCGGGATAATCGCCGGGGAGTTTCGGTCCGTACGATTGCCGGGTCCCCAGACCAATGGCCTCAGAACCTGTGGAGGGGAGGCCTCTGGCGTCTGTGCAGTTAACTTTCTTAAAGGCTCCACTGGCCACTCTAACGGGTGCGGAACCTCAGCGTGGGCCTCTGTCTCCCAGTCACGTGGTCCGTCCATCAGCAGCGCATGGGCATCCCCTGGGAGCGGGATAGAAAGGCGGGACCTTGGGCCTCACCCCTGACCAGCTCCTGAGTCAGAGCCTGCACTGTAATGAGCGCTCCTTCCCCAGGTGAGACCTGCGCCTGTAAACAGGGCTGACGCCGGGGTCCCACCTCTGAAGATCCTGGCTTTACTGGTCTGGGCCTGGAAATCGGGATTTTTAAAGGCTGCCCAGGTATTTCTCATGTTTAGCCAAGTTCAAGATCCCTGCCTTAGAGCATCCAGCAAAGTCAGGAAAGGTGCCCGGGGTGCTTTTATTCACCTGGTGGATTAACCCCGTCTGTGTTTAATGGTTTCTGACCTTTTCTTGAACTTACCAGCGAACTCCACGTGCTTCTCATTGGGGGCAACACTGCACGTCTTCAACTTGTGGCAGGAACATCATTTCTCCTCATTTTCAAAGACGCTACTGGGAGGCATGGTAACTGATAAGACAGGAAATACCGCACAACCCATAAGGCCTGTTACATAAGGACTGGTTCATTTATTACAGGAAAAAAGGTGTTGGCCATAGAACCATCATTACTGAGTGCCGACCAACTCCTTATAAAATTGAGAAGTACAATATTCCTGATTAGTTATTTCTGTCCTCCTTTCTAAGACCCTGTGTGGAAATGATCCTTAAAGCACTCCACAGCGTTCTGTAAGCCAACTGATTGCACCGCCACGTGGCGGTAATTGGTTTGCTGAAATGTTGGCTTACTGCTGTTGTGTGGATTAAGACATGGCAAGTGTTCCTTTAGGCCTGTCTCCAAAATGTAATTCCTGCTTAAAAGTGAGTTTTTCAAAGAACAAGCTTTGACAGGTCTTCAGAAACCATTGTGCTGGGTAAGTCTTGAAGGGAAACATTTCTGTAAAGCATCTCGCTCAGACCACACGTGACTCCCACATTTGAATATCAAATCACTCCTTTTCACGTGGGTGGCTACCTCTCAGGGAGAATAGAACGTTATTATAATTGAAGACTTTCCCCAACTTTTTCTTTCTCATTTCAGAGTCAGACATATGAATGTATGAATCACTCTCCACCACTGGTGACTGAAATTTGGTTTAGGAATCATTAAAACTGCATTGGTGCCAACATAAAAGAACTGCTTTTCAAGCTTTTATTTAAAAATATATATATCAATGGTCTTTTCAGGTTTCAGACAACATCGATTTCGCCTCCATTAGACTTGACAGAAGTCTACAAGAAAGTCATTTTTTAAATTCAATAATGAACTATTCAGTGGATTCATTATGGTTTGAATTCCACAAGATCATTTTTTTAAAGAAGCCAAATGAAAACTATCAAGAATTGAAAAAAAAATTTTTTTTTCTCCGTGTTCTCTGAGCGGGCCCAGCCCTGGAACAGCCCCTTCTCCCCCGCCCTGGGGCCTCAGACACATGTCCTTAACACTTCCCTTTCTAGTAGCTCCAGGTGAGGTATATTCTAGATTCCACCCAGGGGCAGATGAAAGGGCTTCCTAAGCATCAGGAGGCTTTTTGCTGAAGTCAGCAGGAGGGAGGAGGGGCAGGGGAAGGGGGCCTCTCCTAACTGTGCTGGAGTTGTCTGTGACAGCGAAGGGAGGAAGTCTTGTCACAGAAGAGAGAATCCTGCTCCCCCCTCACCTGGCACCTGTGGCGTTGTCCTGAGGGCCATACGGAGGGAGGCTGAATTCGCAATTTAGTTAGAACTTAAAATGTCACAGAAAAATTCAATTATTACATTTGTGCAGGCGGATGGTTGAGACCGGGATTCACGTCTTGTGCATGATGACCCGAACACTCATAGGTCAGTGATGAACTGTAAAATGTCACGAAATCGGGTCAATCCCCGGGACTCTGCTTGGACACAGTGTCCACTATAGCACATGAACAGCGACAGTGAACCTTCTGAGCTCGGCGTGTCAGCATTTTGAAAAACCCCAACTTAACTCTGGGGCCGTGTCACATATAGAAATTTTTTGATATTTGCAACCATAGTAAAACAAAGACATATATTTTTTATATTTATTTTATATATTTAAATGCCATTTAGCAAAGAAAAATCAACCAAAAAAATGAGTTCACGTGTCAGAGGTGACACGCGTGTCATAGGTTCGCCATCACTGATGAAAATGGCATGAAGGGAGAATTGGACTTTATTATTGTGGTCATATGTACACTGCCTGGCAAGCACGCGAATGTTTGTTTCACTACTGAAGCATGGGATCTCCGGTATTTAAAATGGAAAGCCACATAATCGCGTGCTGATGAAATCACCTCAAATGACCCCATGCGGAGAGGAAGAAGTTGCTGCCAGGCAAACTTCGCCATGTTTCCCGCCCTTGGAGTTAACTTCTCGTGTCTTAAAATCATCCTTTCTACCAGGCACTCGTGGTTTCCTAAAACTATAGCTTTAGAAGGATCAGTCACTCATTGATTGACCAACTAACTTTTTGGGGGGATTTACACAAGGACTCCCCTGAAGCCCCAAACCCTGGGTTAGTGAGCACCGATCAACCTTATCCGATGCAAATCCAACCAAATCGTTTGCCTGCTTGAAATACTGAGCGGCTTCCCACCATCCACAAAACCAAGTCCAAACTCTGACCCTGAAAAATCCCTCCTCTACCTGTGTTCCGACCTTACCTGCCATTGCTGCTTCACCTTTAGCCTGGACCTCCACGCCTTCGCACGTACTGTTCCTCCGGCGGGAACTGTTCCGTCTGGAAACGGCTGTGTATCTTTCCAGCGTCACCTTCAGTTTCATCTTCTCAATTCTCGTGTGGTTCACTTTGTTCGCCTCTTTGCTCACAGCGACATTGGGTGGTAACTCCTGCCTCCTTCCGGATGGCGCTCCTGGAATGCTGGGCCCGTGGGTGGCTCTTCCTCTTTGCCGTCATCCCACTCGGAGCAGTGCCTGGTACACCTGGTGGCCACTCCCCAGAGAGTTAACAAGTGAATGGGTGCCCCCCGCCCCCCCCCCCCCGCCCCCGCCAAGTGTCTGAGTTAGTAACCAGGGAAGAGCTTGGCAATGGGAAAGCCTGACCTCTCTCTGAGCCAGGCTAGGGGCCTGTGCGTTCTTCCCAACTCCAAGGGCTGTTAGCTCTGTGCCTGTAAGTATGTCTGCAACGTGGCCTGGCGTGATGGTCAGCATTAACCTGGGGGCCTAAGTGTGATATATAAGTCACAGGTAAATTCTCCTAAAATTCCGAAGTCCATTTTGCAGTTTAGGGTATAGTTTCTAACACCAAATGCTACTCTCCAGGAAAACCTTCTCTTATGGATTTGAATGCATCGTTTGCAAACATTAAGTTTAAAGAAAGGCCACAAAATGCAGAGCCATGCATTGTCTTAAAATAACTGTATTATGCATATTAAAGCATGCAGCTTTCCTCTCCGGCGTGATTGCTTTGTTTGATCAAATTGAAAGTTGGGTTTTCTACTTTGGCATTATGAAGAAATGAAATGGTTCCATTATAGCAAATAGAAGCTCGATAATGGCTTGATTCAAGTTTTAATTGGAATGCTGGTCCCAGAATATTTTAGCATTCCAGTCTTATTCCTAGATATTGCATCTTCAAATAGAGGCTATGAGCTGGGACCGGGTTACCATCCTCATAGGACTTGAGTTGCTGGAATCTCAGGAGAATTTCAAACCAAGACTCTTGTCTGAGGCAGAGAGGAAGCTGTTCTGCCGTGGGCTCACAGCAGGTCCCCATAGAAACAAAACACTAAGAAAAATATCCCCGGAGGTTTGATTTCAACTCCTCTTGGACAGGCAGCCTTTGGAGATTGATAAGCAAATAGCAATTAGCTCTGCTCCCTTTGTTCCTGAAGTGGGCTGCGTGCGCCGTCAAAATCCTTTTTCTTTTTCTTCAGGCTTCCTGACAGCCATGCGGCAAGAAGTGACCCGCGCCCACAAAGGCTGGGCCCTGGACTCGGTGACCATCCACAATGAAGTTCTGCGGCAGACCAAGGAGGAGATCGCGGCACCCCCTGCGGTAGGCGCCCTGGGCAACGACAGCTGGAGCTGGGGCACAAGTTCAAGTTCTGCCTAAAGCTGACCCGTGTGCACCTCAATCCAGTCTGCTGGCTTTGCAGCCAGGGTTTCCTTGTTTGCAACCAGAACAAGCCCTGGGAACTCGTTTCTTTATCATTACGGGTCACACGGTGTTTGCGAAGAAGGGGTGTCCAGCTACTGCTGTGGCTGCTTGGGGAATGGGCGAGTGTCAGGGCCCTGGCAGAGACCAACAGGACCGGCAGGCCTGGGTGCTGGGCCAGTTCCACCTGCAGGACCCCGGGTGGGGCACAGGGAGGGGTTCGGGGCGAGCAGACTCCCTTGGGAGTCACTGTTTGTGTTATTGGAGAAATGCATGGATGGTCTTTCTCTGTTGCTGGTGGGAGTGGGGAACTTGGGTTGCCACTGGAATAAGCATTTCTGGAGGCCCCCACGGGAGGATGGGATGTGGTAGAAAGCTCTATTTGCATGGAATTACATCCTTGGGTTTCCAAAGTCCCATTTCCCTGGATCTGGTCCTGGAACATGTGCAATTGAGGATTCAGCAGAGCTAGAAGCCAGCATCCAAAGTTTCCTTTCCATGGTGGAATCGGGTCCGGTTTAGGCTGGTTGTAGCCCCTTAGTCCACTGTGTGTGCGGTCCACATGGCCATGTGGGCGAATGCAGGAGTGCGAGAGTCCCACAGGCCAGCATCGCGAACCAAGAGGCAAGAGCCAAACTCCTCTGTTTAGGACCTTAAGTATCTCAAATATTCCCATGCTTGCAGTGGCCACACCTATTCTGGCCAATGAACTGTTCCCAGGTGTGATTGACAGGCTAGTTACTAGCCACTAGTACCTTCCCTGTGCCACCCAGACTTTACTGGGCACGTGTCTCTTCCTCCCCTGTCCAGTCCGGTGGCTTCCTGGGGAGTGTTAAACGCAGCTTCCCAGCAAAGCTGCACAGATAACTGTGATATTTGGCCTTCCCTCTGCTTCTTTCCTGTTCATTAATGACTGGGTTAATTTCCAAAGGCATCTTACCTGGACACTTACCTGCTTTCTGAACTCGGACACGTTCTTTACCTTTGTGAGCCTCCACTTCTCCAACTGTGAAATGAGGAGGGCACCCCGACCTCAGGAAGGTGGTTGTGAGAGTTTAGTGGGATCATTTAGGCTTGGTGCCCAACCCCACGTAGACACTCAGTACATCTTCATCCCCTATTCTCTCTCTCCGACTTTCACTCCCTCAGCTGTCCGATGACGGCATGGACCATGAGAGTCCCCAGGCCTGGCCCCTCTGCCCCTTTGTAACAAGGACCTCCTTCCCTCTAGCTTCCAGGAGTGTGGTCTTTCCTCCTGCCTGAGGTCTCACCAGAGCACCTTTCGTCTCTGTATGTCCAGCAGCAACAGGCTGGTCCTGTCACGGGCCTCAGAGCTCTCCCAGCTTCTTCCCGTTATGCAATGCAAAGTCAGGTCCACGTTGTTAGGTGTCTGGTCAGCGGCACCCGTTTCCGGGTACCCAGATCTGCATGAGTTTCCTAGGGCTGTGGTAACGAAGTACCACAAACGGGGAGTGAGGGGACTTAAAACAATAGAAATGTATTCTCTCGCAGCCCAGGGGGCCAGGAGCCTGAAGCCAAGGGGCTGGAAGGGTTGCTTTCCTGTGAAGGCTGTAAAGGTGAATCCACACCTCCTCCCCCCGCCTCTCCTACTAGCTTCAGGGGGTTCCACCATCCTTGGCTTCCTTGACCTGTGGCTGCATCACTCGACGCTCCGCCTCCACTGTCAGTGGCCTTCTCCCTGTGTGCATCCCCGTGTTCCTCTCCTCTTCTTGGGAGAACACCAGCCAGGAGGAACTTACCTCTTCCAATCCGTACGACCTTAACTAGTTACATCTGCAAAGAACCTATTTCTGAATAGTCACGTTCTAAGGGTCTAGACAGATAGACATGGATTTTGAGGTGACACTGTTCAACCCACTGCACCTTCTAACTACGGCTTTGTAAGGTTCTGAGATGGACAGCAGCCTTGAAAGGTGCAGTTTCCTGTCGGATGGTACCTAAGTGGCTATTGTTCATGCAGCAACCATCATCCAGTGGCTAATGATGTTCTGATCCCATGGGCTTGCCCCTGGGTTTACCGTCAAACCAAGTACCTCAGTTTTAGATTCAATAAAGGCGGCCCTCGTCCCGTTAGAAAACACTCTGCAATAATCTTGCTGGCTTTTATGATCATTACTAGAGGCCCAGTGCAAGAAATTCATGCATAGGGGATCCCCTCAGCCCAGCCTGCACCCTCTCAAATCCGGGACCCCTTGGGGGATGTCCGACTGCCAGTTTAGGCCCGATCCCCAGCAGTCAGACATCCCTCTCACAATCCTGGACCACTGGCTCCTAATCGCTCACCTGCCTGCCTGCCTGGTTGCCCCTAACTGCCCCCCTCCCCCGCTGGCCTGGTCACCTCTTACTGCCCCCCCTTGCTGGCCTGGTCACCCCTAACTGCCCCCCCCACCCGCCTAGTCACCCCTTGCCACCCCCCCTGCCAGCCTAATCACCCCCAACTGCTCCCCATGCTGGTCTGGTCACCCCTAACTGCCCCCCCCCTCTGGCCTGGTTGCCCCTCACGGCCCCCCCACCAGTCTGGTCGCCCCACGCAGCCTGCTGTTCAGTTGTTTGGTCATCCCTCACTAACCTCCCTGCCGGCCTGGTCATAGGCAGCCATCTTGTGAGGGCGTGAGGGTTAATTTGCATATTACATCTTTATTATATAGGATACTTACTCCCCCTACCTGGTCCTCGAGATGGAAATGGAAATGGAAAAAGGGTCACCATCTTCCACATATTAGTATATACACTTTACAAGCTGACGTGATCATTGGAGTCTCCTGTGATTCCCTTCAGCCTCTCTTGGCTTATCTTGCTGGATATGTGTTCTGTGGCTCCCTTGGCCTACAAGGTCAAGTTCAAACCCTTCAGCTTGATGCCCAGACTCTCCTTGCTCAGGTGCTGACCTATTGTATCACCCCTGGACCCGCTGCTGAATCAAATGCGGCAGCTGCCCACCCACCCGGCCTCCCTGCAGCATTGCTCCTGCCCGGGACGCCCAGCCTCTCTCCTCTACCTTCCCATGTGCAGCCCCCCTTCAAGGAAACATTCCCCACAAAGACCCTGAGCACTCGGCCCACAGTGCCTTTCACTGCACTGGGCCTCGCACTGGGCACCAGGCAGCCCTCTCACACGTGTGCCGGTGTTGGTGTTAAACTCTGTGTGTGTCTTGTCTCCCTATTCAATGGTGGAACCTCAAGGGCAGGTCCTGCTGTGTGAAAGAGAGACTCGAGGTGATGGCCAGCCAGTGCTGAACCAGCCGTGCCCGCCCTTCCCCTCACACCCAGTCTCATCCACCTCCCAGCCTGGGCAGAGAGGGAGTCTGACCCTTCCGCTGCAGGGCCTGGTGGCACAGACCTCACTTCCTCCTGGGCCTGAGATGACGGTGGAGCCATGGTTGGCGTGGCTGGTGCAGGTGGAGGTCCCACATGTGCCTGGCTCCAAGTCCTGCTCCCTGCTCCCACCCTACCCTACACCAGCTCAGACCCGGCCTCTGGGACACTTGGATGGGCCTCTGGTTCACTCAGACCCGGTCTCTGGGACACTCAGACCCGGTCTCTGGGGGACGCAGACGGGGCCCGGATGGGGCCTCTGGGAGACTGTTAGGCCCCTGCAGAGCCGGTTCGGTGCTGGCTAAGTTTGTTGTCACCGACAGGCCACCGGATGCCCAACCCACGCCCAACCCACCGAGAGCAGGAACATTCCTGCAGGGCTCGTGGCCTCGAGGTTGGCTGCAGGGAAATGGGCCCCACCTCACTATGTGGTGTGCCCAGCGGACTCTCTTCTTTGGGGAGCTCCTGAAGATTGGGGTGTGTCCTCTTTCCAAACGGACAGCCTTCGCTACAGTAATGGGTGCCCACTCCCAGCACCTGATTTCTATACTCCCCATTGCCCTCTGCTTGGCTCTTCCAGGAAGGAGTGTATATCTATGGGCTGTACATGGACGGCGCGTCCTGGGACAGACGCAACGGGAAGCTCACGGAGTCCACGCCCAAGGTGCTCTTCATGCAGCTGCCCGTGCTGCACATCTTCGCCATCAACTCCACGGCGCCCAAGGACCCCAAGCTGTACGTGTGCCCCATCTACAAGAAGCCCCAGCGCACCGACCTCACCTTCATCACCGTGGTGTACTTGCGGACTGTGCTGTCCCCAGATCACTGGATCCTCAGGGGAGTGGCCCTCTTGTGTGACGTCAAGTAAGTTCATCCCCACTCGCTGAGAGCCCAGGAGCCGCTGCCACCGAGAGTCAGAAGTGTGTCTTCTCCCCCTGGTCACCGCTTGGTTATCTTTCTAAATTAAAAAGTCGATATTCTCTAACCGCATATGTGTGTGTGTTTTTTCCCCATATCCATATTCCAAAGGATAATTCTAAAGTAATGCTGTTTATTTCAGGCAACCATATTCCATCATCATTACTTGTTAGAACACTCTGGAAGGTTTGGATTTTAAAAATCTAAAAGTATTCATTTGTTGCATCCTAAAAGGAGTCTAGTAAATGCAAACTTTTCATTCTAATAAATTCCACTTTCCCTTCAATAAAATCTACCCATGTCCATGATTTTCGTTGGAGCTTGGCCTTCTGTCGGTGTCTGTGAAATGGGAACGGGGTGGGGGGCGGGCGATTCGGTCAGCACCCCTGGGGTCCCAGCTGGGTGCTGTCTGTAAGCGCTTTGGAGCCCAGAGAACTCTGTCCTTCGCTCGCCCCTCCTGCCCAGCTCTGCAGAGATAACACAGCACACATTTCTAGGCAGCAAACAGAGAAGGAAAAACAAACTCCATCAAGTGAAATTATGTTACATGCTTAATGCCTTGAAGACCAAAGTCTTTACAAAGAGAAGCTATTTCTTACTCTGTAGCTAGTCTGAAACTCGGTTTGAACCTTTATTTCCTGCTGAGGAAGTTGTCAATTTAACAAAACAAATGGGGCCCTATATTGAATTCTCAGGCAGCCTCAGGAAAGTGAAGTGTCTCTCCTGGTCCTCCCACCCAGAACCCTCTCCCTGGTCCTCCCCCCAGAACCCTCTCCCTGGTCCTCCCCCCAGAACCCTCTCCCCGGTCCTCCCCCCAGAACCCTCTCCCCGGTCCTCCCCCCAGAACCCTCTCCCCGGTCCTCCCCCCAGAACCCTCTCCCTGGTCCTCCCCCCAGAACCCTCTCCCCGGTCCTCCCCCCAGAACCCTCTCCCTGTCCTCCCCTCAGAACCCTCTCCCTGGTCCCCCCCCAGAACCCTCTCCCCGGTCCTCCCCCCAGAACCCTCTCCCTGTCCTCCCCTCAGAACCCTCTCCCTGGTCCCCCCCCAGAACCCTCTCCCTGGTCCCCCCCCAGAACCCTCTCCCCGGTCCTCCCCCCAGAACCCTCTCCCCGGTCCTCCCCCCAGAACCCTCTCCCCGGTCCTCCCCCGAGAACCCTCTCCCCGGTCCTCCCCCCCAGAACCCTCTCCCCGGTCCCCCCCCCCAGAACCCTCTCCCCGGTCCTCCCCCCAGAACCCTCTCCCTGGTCCTCCCCCCAGAACCCTCTCCCTGTCCTCCCCCCAGAACCCTCTCCCCGGTCCTCCCCCGAGAACCCTCTCCCCGGTCCTCCCCCCCAGAACCCTCTCCCCGGTCCCCCCCCCCAGAACCCTCTCCCCGGTCCTCCCCCCAGAACCCTCTCCCTGTCCTCCCCTCAGAACCCTCTCCCCGTCCTCCTCCCCCCAGAACCCTCTCCCTGGTCCCCCCCCAGAACTCTCTCCCCGGTCCTCCCCCCAGAACCCTCTCCCCGGTCCTCCCCCCAGAACCCTCTCCCCGGTCCTCCCCCCAGAACCCTCTCCCTGTCCTCCCCTCAGAACCCTCTCCCTGGTCCCCCCCCAGAACCCTCTCCCCGGTCCTCCCCCCAGAACCCTCTCCCCGGTCCTCCCCCCAGAACCCTCTCCCCGGTCCTCCCCCCAGAACCCACTCCCCGGTCCTCCCCCCAGAACCCTCTCCCTGTCCTCCCCCCAGAACCCTCTTGCCTGCCCGCAGCCAAGTTCACAAACCTCATTCCCTCATTCGTTCTGAAGGCGGGAAGCGTTGCCCTGATCAGAGATGCAATGATGAACAAAACAAGACAGCAGCACAGCCGCCCAGGTGAGGTGTCCAGGGAAGCCCCAACGGGAATTCCACCATCGTCTAGGCCAGGGGTGGGCAAACTTTTTGACTCGATAGCCACAATGAGTTCTTAAACTGGACCGGAGGGCCGGAACAAAAGCATGGATGGAGTGTTTGTGTGAACTAATATAAATTCAAAGTAAACATCATTACATAAAAGGGTACCGTCTTTTTTTTTTTTTAGTTTTATTCATTTCAAACGGGCCGGATCTGGCCCGTGGGCCGTAGTTTGCCCACGGCTGGTCTAGGCCCAGGGTACTTTCAAGCAGTAGGAAATACAGTATAAAATGCACACTGTAGCAATGGCTCTGGTGTGCTTTTGATGCTGATTCAATGTCCGAGCCATAGAACTTTCTAGGGCTGGGAGGAGCCCCCTGGCTCAGGTGTTGGGGTGTTTCTGTGGCCAGCAGGCACACAGAGGGAGATGGGCCTCTCTGGAAAGATTGTCCTCCTGAACAGAGGCTGGAATTTGGCTAACATGATTGGAGGCAAACTATATGACCTAGCCCCCCCCACCCCCCCAGATGTCATGGTAAGTTTTCAGGGAATGACATTTATGTTCAATGTTCTCTAGTAACTTGAACATCTTATGGAAAATTGGGAAAGAGATGGAAAATGTGTGAGTCTCTATCAGGCTGTTTAGAGCCACTTCCTGGGAACTTTTTCACTGTTGCTGATTATTTTGCTCTGTGTCAACACCGAGGGGAGAGATGGGTGCAAAGGCCACCTGGGGGTGAGTACCTGGCACCCAAGATGGGCCTCAAAATGGTCTTCTTTATGGCGGGCACTTCTCAGCCATCCCCTAGTTTTGCAGAAATGGGCTGGGATCCATTCCACTTTCCTCCGCTAGCCCATTGAATGGTTTTCTTAGACATTTTGAGCCATTGAACTTCCATAAACCCATAATCATTTTCTCAGCAAAAATTGTTGCTTTTCACTAATTACATAATTTGCCACACTTGGGAGGGAGACCTGGTGAGCATAACAGAGCAAAGAATTGGGACAAGGTGGTTAAGCCAATGAAGCAGGGAGAGACAGTCATATTTTTCCTCCTTGGAATCAATCCACATATTCTCATTTTGGTCTCCGCAAAATGAACAATGAGACTTGAAATGTTATTTTAGTTTGAACTCTGCATAAAAATAAGACCAGCAGAGAAGTGTCTAAAGATACATCTTCCAAAAGGGATTGGTCTTGTGGTGATGTGGCGTGAGCGAGCCCCTCTCTGCTGCTCAAGGCCTGTGCTGTGGGTGGGACTGGGGGCCATGGGTGGACAAGAGTGGTTAAATAAAGTCAGGGAGGAGGGATGAACTTGAAGAATGGTAACATTTCACTCAGCTGGCATGGCTTGGTGATTGAGCGCCGACTTATGAAGCAGAAGGCCACGGTTCGATTCCTGGTCAGGGCACATGCCTGGGTTGCGGGCTCCATCCCCAGTAGGGGGCGTGCAGGAGGCAGCCGATCAATGATTCTCTCTCATCACTGATGTTTCTATCTCCCTGACCCTCTCCCTTCTTCTCTGAAATCAATAAAAATATATATTTTAAAAAAAAGAAGAATGGTAACATTTCAGTAGATGGCATCAAGTGGGTACCGAGACAGTAGATGGATATGCTGTAAGAGGAGAACAGCATGAGGAAGAGCATGGCATAATGATGGGAAACTGCATGGAGCACCCAGAGGAGGCCGGGCCGTGCGGTCCCCTCCTCAAGAGCCATCAGTGTTTCCATCCGAAGCCTCTTGTGAGTAGCCGAAGTCAAGGTTCCTCCCGTGGCCTCCGGCAGGCTCCCTGCATGGCTTCTGCTGTGGGACTATTTGGTGTTCCATGAACATCTCACGTTGCTCCCTTATCAAGGGAGACTTTCCCATATAGAACACCTGACCTCTCACACATGGCCAGGGGCAATGTAAGGCGTCACAGCTGTTTTGGAAAGTAGGTGGGCAGTTTCTTCAAGTGAAATCTCCAGGTGGCATATGACCCAGGCATTTCACTCCTGGACTTTTACCCAAGGGAAATAAAGGCAGATGTCCATACAAAGACTTACATATGAATGTTCATAGGAACTTTATTTGTAACAGCCAGCAATTGGAAGCAACCCAAATGCCCACAGTGAATAAATGGATAAACTATGGAACAGCCATTCTGTAGACTCAGCAACAAAAGCAAAGTACCGATACACACTGTAACACGCGCATCTCAAAATAACTATGCTGAGGAAAGAAGATAAAAAGAAAGGGCGTGTGTACGGTTCCATCTATATATAGAAAAGCCTAAGCAACCATTACAGACGGGTCCACCAAACGACCGGTCGACCAATCAATCGCTTTGATGACGCACTGACCACCAGGGGGTAGACGCTCAATGCAGGAGCTGCCCCCTGGTGGTCCGTGTGCTCCCATAGCCAACCTCCTGTGGGCCTTCCCCCTGCCAGCCGGTCCCAATCAGCCCTGATCGCTGGCCAGGCCGAGGGACCCCACCCATGCACGAATTTGTGCACCAGTCCTCTAGTTTATACATAACATTCTATTAAAAGCAAGCTAACCTACAGTGGCAGAGCAGACCAGCAGTTGCCTGGCTGGGAGGGGCCGGGAGTGGCATGGGAAAAGAATTGCAAAAGGGCAGGAGGACACTGGAGGGGATAGACGTGTTCGTTCTCTTGGTTGTGGTGAAGGTTTCACAAGGGTCAAAATGTGCCGTTTACTGTACTTCAATTATACCTCAATGAGACTGTAAAGAAAGTCCCCTCTGTGCCACCCAATTCTTTCTCCGCCCTCTGTGAGGACTCCCCCAGATAGGGTTTATTGCTCCTGCTGCATTTTGATTGCAACCGAATGTAACCATTTCAATCCTAGGAATCAATAACATATATCTGTCTCCTCACTCGATACCAAGCTTCTTGAAAGCCGAGTCTGGCCTTTGGCACCCCAGTAAGTGGTGATTGAATGGAACAGTGAACGTACCCGGATTTGAGTGGTAAATGTAAGACAGTGATGGGGGGGGAGGGCTGTCAGGTGGGCCATGTTGGGAGGGTCCGGAACACGGGGGGTGGGGGTTGGGCGGGGGAGGAGCAGGGATCGTGGATGGCTCAGGGCAGCTGCAGGAGTGGGAGTGAGAGGCCAGTGAGGAGGCTGTTGCTTTGGACCAAACCAGAGGAAACGAGGCTGGTACTAGAGAGAAGACAATTCGCTTGGAAGTAAAGCAAGTCATTTGAAAGACTTCATGGAGATAAAATTTGGGAATTCAGAAATCAAGCAGGAAGGGTTGAAAGACAAAGCAGTTTATAGCCTGGAAAGTCTGGTCAGATGTTTCTTCTGTCATTACATTTGGGAAAAGAGCCATTTTCTTGGCCATGTGCTTATACATAACTGCCAGCTCCCTGAAGAAAGACTCAAACATCTGTGTGTTCGCCTGTGCTCACGATGAAGTCTGTGGGTTAAAAATACGGTGTTACCAAATGCCAGGCATTGTTCTATGCAACTGACCTGAATTAGCCTATGCGACCCTTATACTAACCCTATCGTGTCCGGTCATTTCCATTCCACAAATGAGGAAACGGAGGCGGAGGAAAGTAACTCGTCCAAGGTGTGACAGCCAGTGAGTGACAGCTGGGATTTGCACCCAGGCTGAGTGACTCCGGTCCGTGCTCTGGTGACCTTCGCAGGGTGGCTATTGCATAAACCTCTAAAATTCACAATCGTGCACAGAAAATAGTGCATCTATGTTTCCCCGACTCGCTGGTTTGAACAGCTGTGATCATCTGGGTGGAAAAGATAACGTGCATAAAAGAGAGACTGCCAGGCAGGTATCAGCATTTGCATGTGTGCAAACAGACGCGCATTTAAAATTCAGGAACTTTTAAGGGAATGAGTAGGTTCACTTTGCATGCTCTTCCCGGGCTCTTCCTGGCTTTCTTGACCCTTCAAGACCAGCAGGTACGTTGTGGATTGGCAGCAGCTGGAGAATTTAGCTCTAGAAGCCCAAGGTCTAGTCCTGGGACACAGAACCCCTGCTGGGTGGCTTCCTTGTCCATGTGCAAAAGAAAAAAACATAACTGAGATGTTATTTTAAAAAACACAATTCGGCAAAGGATAAATGAGAGCCAAGAGCGAAAAAACAATTCACTAACCTAAATAAAATAAAAAAACAACAAAACAATTAGGGAACGATGGAGATCCTTTCCATTTAAAAAGCCAAAGAGCCGCTCACAATTAAAGTAACTTGACGACTTACTCTTAGGTGTCTAGTGGAATCTTCAGTGATTTTTGTAGGGTTTAAACCTGACCCTGCTTTAGATATAAAAAGATGTCACATGACAATACTCTGGGAAGAGTTAGGACATAGAGTCCTACCTTGGAGATGTTGGGGGTATGGTTCCAGACCACTGCAATAAAGCGAATACTGCAATAAAGTGAATCACACAATTTTTTTGGTTTCCTTGCGCATATAAAAGTTATATTTATACTGTAGTCTAAGTGTAAATGGCAACATGTCTAAAAATGCACATACCTTAATGTGAAAATGCTTTATTGCTAAAACATGCTAACCATCATCTGAGCCCTCAGTGAGTTGTAATCTTTTTGGCGGTGGAGGGTCGTTCTTACCTTCAGTTTGTCAAACACGCAATATCTTCACAGCACAATAAAGCTAAGTGCAATAAAACGAGGTATGGCTGTAGAGCATAAAGCCAGAAACATGCCTGGTATTGACGGATAATGATTCCGCCCACCGCTACCCAGGGCTGGACAGACATTGGCGTGTGAGCCTTTTCTATAGTTGATATAAATTGTCTATCCCTTCAAAATACTGCAAATGTTGCCCTGCTCCCTGTCTTAGGTCAGGTTCTCTGGACACCGACCTGCTCGGCTGGAGATGTGTGTGCAGAGCTCTCGGGACACCACCCGTTGGGGAGGGAAGGAGGCAGGACTGGGCGGAGGGAGAAGCTGGGTGCGATGCAGTTACAGCAAAGGCCTCAGCCACCGCCCTCCCCAGCGGGGGGGCGAGCATGGCCCTGAAGGAGGTCCCACGTGGGGCTGCCGGCCCACGGCAGTGGACACGCCTAGCAGCCGGGGAGGAGAGCCGGACCGAGGGGGACATGGGCAGCATGTCCGTGGCCATGCCTTTCTCCCTCCGCACGTTCCCTGGTCCCCTCTCACCCTCTTTCTCCGCCTCCTTTGATCTGGAAACAAATCATGAACACGCTTTCCCTTGCTCCCTCTCTATGGTCTCCTCCTCGGATCTCCATGGGCTCAGCCAGGTACAGTGGGGCCCTGACTTACAAGTGTCCCGACTAACGAGTTTTTTGAGATACGAGCTGTCTCTCGGCCGATTTTTTGCTTTGAGTTGCGAGCTAAAATTCGGGTTACGAGCCAGCTTCAGATACCCCACCGCTAGTTGGCGCAGCGAATGTCACAGTGAACGCCACAACATCAGCCCAGCATCACGTGTCTCACTCGTTCACAATTGATTTGACAGACGAGTAATTTGAGTTATGAGCTTCGTCACGGAATGAATTAAACGCGTAAGTCAAGGCCCCACTGTACTTCTCACCTCTGCATGTCCCTGAAATGAGGAGTTTCTGGGGCCCCTGACGTGGTGGGGGACCGAGGGAGGTGTTCCCCGGCTGAGCGGAGTAACAGGACAGATTGGGAAAACACCCCCAAACACAAAGACAGCTGAGCTCTGAAAGCATCCATCCTTAATTGCTCTTTTTCTCAGAGCCGTAAGAAGTTCTGAAGGACAGAACTGTATTTTGCCTTAGAAAATGTCTTTGTACCTTGAGCACATGGAAGAAAATTTGTCAATTCCCTTGCTTCCCTCTTCCAGCATCTGGCTCTGACTGCAAAACGGCAGCATAATCTTTGAACACTCCACCCTTGATTGCCATACTCTGAGGTGAACATAAGTACTTGGGAGTAACGCTCAACAAATGACAATGCTCTTCGCCTGACACCCCTGCCTTAGAAGCCCTGGGTTAGCAGCTTGCGCTCACCTGCCCCATCTCCCGGAGCCGGGGAGGCGGGGCCGCAGTGGCTTCCACCCTCCAGGGCCTGCGAAGTCACCCCCGTGGGGGGACAGTGGCAGGGTGACAGTTGTTGCTTTACAGACGGTTTGAGCTGCACAGGTATCCCCGGGGAGGAGCGAAAGTCCTCTCCCTTCACACAGGGCTGGCGGCAGCCCCCCTGCCTCTCCCTCCTCGGAGCTGGCTGACTCAAAGCCCCGCTCTCTGTCTCCGGGAGCAGGTACTCCGTGCCGCAGCCTCTGCTCTCCTGGCTCCCTCGCAGCTCCCTCCACATGGGTCATGCACGCGGTGAGGGTCTTTCCCAGCCTCCCCCTGACAGGTTCAGGGGTATTTCTGTCGCTGGAGCCCCCTCAGACATGTGATTGGGGATTTCACCCTGTGACTGAGGGCGAAAGGACCCCATCTGCCGTGTGTGGTTTCCCCGTATCCCTTCCTGATAATGCAAACCCTTCCCCTTTATTGCTCTTCTGCTGTCCCCCAGAGGACACCGGTGCCCATCTCAACAAGAACCTGAGAGTCTGCCAGACAAATAGAAAACCTCTCTCCCCCCCCCCCCCCTCTCTGTCTCTCTCTGTCTCTCTGTCTCTCTCTTTTTCCTTCCCTCTGCCTCCCTCCCTCCCCAGAGCAGAGAACCAGCTGCCCGGCATGAGCGAGGCCACGTCAGAAGCTGTGTCTTATATGTGTCATCTCCTCTCCTGGGGAAAGGAGTCACTTTTAGTTTTTTTCCATGTTTACGGAATTTTTCTGGGGAGCAGACTTGCTCTTTCTGCCTGGTCTGCTTTCTCCGGAAGCCCCAGCCAGTCCTCAGTGGCCGGCAGTCAGTGCGGTGTCCCCTAGCAGGTCCCGGGGCCCTGGCCGTGGGACCCTGGCAGTGGGACAGGTGGCCCAGGGGGTGAGCCGATGAGCCCTGCCCTTGCCTCTCATGCCCACCTGCCCTCTCAGGGGCGGATCCCGCAGGAGGAAGGTCCCGCTCACACTTTGCTTGTGCACAGGACTCCTCTGGAGCCGCGCCAGGGGTGGCCGGTGGCCACTGGGAATGGGCAGCACCCCAGGCCGAGGGCACCATGGCCGGTGCCAGCCTGGCATGTTTCTCCACGGTCTCCCTCCCATCCCAGAAGAGGGCACGGTGGGAAGGGGCCAGGGTGCCGCCGGCCCTTTCTCCTGACGTCCGTCCTGCAGTCCCCAGAAAAGCTGGGAGCCAGCCTCCCGTGCTCCGTGTCCCCGAAACCTGTGTGAGCGGGTTTCCTCTCGCCTGGAGCAGGCTGGGCCCCCTCAGAGCTGTCCACGAGCACTGCCTTCACCGCCAGCACCTCTGCGGGGAGCTGCAGCGCGGCTGACAGGCTGACAGGCGTGCGGACACCTGCCACCTGCCGCCTGCCGCGCGGAGGGACCCGCGGCTCCCCACTCCCTCCCGTCTCGGGCTGTGCGTGCTGCATCCCCACGCCGATTTATGTATTAATTTGTCACTCGGTGCCTAATATTTAGCGCTGCGATAAAAACAAATAAGCCAATCCTCTGAGAAATTGATTTCCCTTCCACATCTGTTCACATAAACATAAATCTAAAGTTTCGTTATTTTAAAAGCCTCCAATGCAAATATAATCTAAAATTGCTAGGCTTTGAAGTTGGGCTTCTCTGTCAAGAGATGATTATGGACCCGTTCCCTGGAGCTCGGCCACGCGCACCTTCTGCCTCCGGGCCCCGGTCACATTGATTACCTCTTGAGGTCCTTTCCAGCTCGCTGCGACGCCTCGAGATGAGGGGGTGGGATGCCAGGGGAGCCCTGCCCTCCGCACGTGCCCTCGGAGGGCACCCACCGCACACAGTGGGGGCAGGGCGGTCACTGCATTAAGATGCCCTGGGCGCAGGGGCTCAGAGGAGGGAGCTGGCTTTTCTGAGGGAGGATGGCGCCAGACCCTTGGAGGAAGTCGAATTTAGGATGAGCCGGAGGTCGGGGGTGGCGGGGGGGATGGATTTGGCCAAAGGAAAAGGGAAGAAAAGCATGCTTGGGGGAGGGCACAGCCAGAGCAAGGCCAGACATGGACGGCAGCCCAGTGTAAACCACAGCGCGTCTGCGTTGGCCGGCCGAGGGGGACGGTGGGGAGAGATGGGAGGGAAGCCTGCCGCGTCGGGAGTCAAGAGTGATGTGGGTGGGACCGGGTGGTTCCTTATATCTGAGTGGCGCTTTGTAGTTTCCAAAGCGTGTGCACAACATTATCCTATTTGACCTTCACCCCAAGCCTGTGAGCAGGCCAAAGCAGAGGTTAAGAGACAGACGAGGAAGCCGAGACCGGAGAGCTGAGCCAGTCTGCTTTAGGGGACGAAGGAACACAGAAGAGGAGCCAGGGTGGGCGCCCAGGCCTTCCCCAGCCCTGGCCAGGCCTCCCCCTGCGCAGGTGGGAGCAGGGAGCCCGTACCAGCGCTGGCTCCTCAGCACCTGTCCGGAGGTTTTGTTGGTTGCTTTGCTTTCAGGTTGAATTCACTGAGTTTCCTTTTCTTTTTTTAAAAAACATAATTTTTATTGATTTCAAAGAGGAAGGAAGAGGGAGGGAGAGAGAAACATCAATGATGAGGGAATCATTGATCAGCTGCCTCCTGCACACCCTACACTGGGGATTGAGCCCGAAACCTGGGCAAGAGCCCTGACCGGGCATCAAACCCTGACCTCCAGGGTCATAGGCCGACGCTCAATCATTGGGCCACACCGGCTGGACTCACCAAGTTTTCTTGTGCAAAAGCACCATAAAGTGGCCACCGCTGGATACTCTGGTGGAGGGCAGTGAATTCCTGGTGGGAGATTCATGCAACGTCTCTTTCCAGAGTTGTGGCTCTTGGACATGACGCTGAAGTGGCCTCGGCAAAGCCGGCAGAGCAGGCCCCGGCCTGTGGTCCACAGCGGCCTCCTGGGCCGGGGGCTGAGACAACGCCGGGCAGCGCAGTGGCCGCGTGCGGAGCCGGTCCTCCCTGGGTCCCGCTGCGCCAGGAGATGGAGAGCATGGCCAGGGTGAAGTCCACCAGGCGGCAGTGCTACCTCCTCGGGCCACATGACACCCACACTGACATGAACGCCGTCGTCCCCAATGGCTGCCGTCGCCTTGAACCTGGCCCGCTGGCCAGCCTGGGTCTGCGTTTGCACCAGCATGATCTTCACAACCTGGTCTGTGAGGGCCACCCCCAGAAGGAAGTCAGTGAGCTCCAACTCCCCAATGCACAGAGAAAGGAGACTGACATTCAGGGGTTCAATCATTGTGTCCTGGACCCGGCAGCCTGGCTTGATGACAAGGACCCCTCCTTGTCCTCAGTCGACTGCCGTGAATTTCAAGGTCTGAACCCTGGAGCTGACCTCCACCGAGAGCCAGCCTGCCGGTGCCGCCAAAGCCCCACGGCCTCTCATTCCCGGACGCCTGGGCCTCCCGGCCTCCCACAGCCCCCAGATCATCCGCATTCCTCGGGGAGAGGTGTTTGTCCACTTTCCTACGGAAAACGGCCATGCTTGGAATTAATCCTGTGCGCACACACCCGCGGAGCTCCCCTGAGAGCGCCGGGGCAGCTGAGGACTGGACTTCTGAGCCATTAGGTGCTGGGCAGCGTCATCAGCTTGTTTGCCATCCGTTTGGCAAATGAGCCAGAAACCGGAGCGTGGCTGAGTGCGTTAGGAACCAGGGCTTTCGGGAGGGGAGGAACTGGTCGTGACCTGGCCTTGGGAGGGGGAAGCA
Organism: Myotis nattereri; assembly: GCF_964212035.1. NCBI lineage: Eukaryota > Metazoa > Chordata > Mammalia > Chiroptera > Vespertilionidae > Myotis > Myotis nattereri. The sequence continues at coordinate 11,709,097 of NC_138081.1, forward strand.
TGCAATGGATCAGGTCCTCGGGGATATGTCACCCGCCGGGCAGGTCGAGCGGTCAGAACACAGACACCGAGGGGACTCCCACTTCCCCTAAGGCCCACACGTCAGGCAGGACGGAGGAATGAACGGCCAGAGATGGCGCGGAAACTTCTGGGCCGTGAGCCTGTGGAGGTGGAGGAGACATCTGCAGGGTCCGTGCTGATGGCTTCGGCCACTTCAGCCCGGCTCCTGGTGGGACCTGTGTGGCCTGGGGGCCGGGATGGCCGCCGAGCCCACACTCAGACCACCCAGGCGATGGTGCAGGTTAATGGGCAGGGGAGGCCTAGCACTTTCTCACTGTCTGTTTGGCGTTGGTTTCCTACGATTCAGGAGAAGGGAGTGGGTGGGCTCTCACATTCCCCTTATGCAGAGCTGAGATGTCCGAGTGTCAAGCTCCCGGAGGAGGGTCAGGCTTCTGGTTGCTCCTTGCCCTGGGGGACCCTGAGGAGGCTCTGCAGTGCCTGGCGGTGGCCCCCACGGCCAGCCCCGTCGGCTTCTCTGCCGACCGTTTCCTCCCAGGCCGGGAAGCCTGTGGCGGGCTGGGGTGAGATGCTGACGCTGTGAGCGGGGAGCAGCTGGGACAGCTTCCCAGGACGAGGCCGCCTGCCGTGGGCGGTTAGCTGCCGGTCTGATGACCCCTCTCATTTTAGACTCGGGCTGGCTTTGGTTTCAAATCTCATTTTGGTCACAGCGGATTTGTGAAAGTGCGCCGTGAGAAGCCAGCGTGACGCGTCCTTCTCATCAGACGTCCAGGCGTGTGAGGGTTGGCATGGTTCCTCTTCCTGCAGCCTGTAACTCTGCGAAGGGACGATGTGGGCTCTGCCGTAACCACTCCCTCCCCGGCCCCTCCTCTCCGGGGGAGAAGGCTGCCAGGTGGGGCAGCCAGGGGGGACCATAGGGGGAGCCATGTGGGTAAGAAGGAAGGGTCTGCTCTCCAGGCCCAGGAGCCATGTCCCACAGACCCGGAGCCCCTTCCTACACTGTCAGGGGAAAGGGGACCAGGGGAGGGGACCGGGGGAGGAGACGGGCCCAGAGAAGCAGCCCCATTCACCTCATGGCAGCTACAAAGAGGGGACCATCAGAAGCCTCTCCTTGGAAGGACTAGCCCTGTCCCCCAACAGACACAGGGGCGCCTGCCAGCTGTGTTTGTGAGGGGCGCTAACTGCAGCGACAAACAGCTCCCAGATCTCGGCAGCTCAGCACGACGAAGCCCAACACAGGTTACAGGAACCTGCTCTGAGCGGTCACTCAGGACCCAGGCTCCTCGGTCCTGTGGTTCCACAGTCCCCTGGGGCCGTGGAGGTGTCCACGGGGGCCTTGGGGGGCCTTCCGTGCCCAGTTGGAAGATGGGGGGAGAAGGTGCGGAGGACTGTGTGGGAGGCTTCCTGGCCCAAGCTTGGGAACCTCTATCAATTTCCTGCACGTTCCATGGCTCACTAAGCGACAAGGGAGCCTGGGAGATGTGGTCTGGGTGCATCAGGGGTTGAGTTGCACCTTTTACTTTTCTTACAAAATATTTTAAAAATTGATTTCAGAGAGGAAGGGAGAGAGAGATAGAAACATCAATGATGAGAGAGAATCATTGATTGGCTGCCTCCTGCACGCCCCCTACTAGCGATCGAGCCAGCAACTTGGGCATGTGCCCTGAATGAGAATCAAACCATGACCTCCTGGTTCATAGGTCAACGCTCAACCACTGAGCCGGGCCCAAGAAGATATCTTGACATCCAAACTCCCAGTCACTTAGAATGTGGCCTTGTTTGGAAACAGCGTCTCTATAGAGGTAATTGAGTTAAAATGAGGTCATTAGAGTGGGCCCTAATCCCAAATGACTGGCACCCTAATCCAGAAGGGGGAGTTGGACACAGAGGGACATGCAGAGGGCAGACATGTGAAGACAGGTCAGTTAGCGAGGAGTTAGAGGGCAGCCACGAGCCCAGGACCCCCTGAGGCCAGACCACTCACGCCTCAGCCTCGCAAGGAGCCAGCCTGCTGACACTTTGATTTCCGGCTTCTGGCTCCCAGAGCTGAGACAATACTAATACATGTCCCCGTTTGTCACCTCGCTTGAGGTACTTCGTCACAGCAGCCCCGGGAAACCAGCCGCAGCAGCTGTGTGCCAGCCTCTGGGAGCCTGCAGCCAGCTCAGCCACGCAGTCTTCCTGTCGAAAGGAAGAGAGGAGGCGGCTCAGGCCCCTCCTGGTGCCTCCCTGGTTCTGCGCTCTGCAGCCCCTCTCCCCCTCCTCCCTCTGGCCCTGGGCGTTCTCTCACCTTCTCCCCACGTGGAGAAGGGAAAGGGACTTTGCTCTTCTCACCTTAAAGTTTTTCTCTTCGTTGGTCCAGAGGGTCGAACCCTGCCAACTCCTCCCTCACTGAGCTCAAGCACACCCCTGACTCTGCGGGACTCCGTTTCCCTCCCTGTGAAGTGGAAGGAGGTGCCAGGCATGAAAGTGATGCGTGACACTTTGGAAATACGGCGGCTGCACTCACCAGAGACAGCAGTAATCAGTGTAGCTCAAGGCTGTAAATCCTCCCCGGCCAGCTGCCCAGAGCTGGACCGGACCCAGCACCTGGGAAATTCGGCTGGACATGGAGGGGGCACAGCGATGGTGGCACCACACAGGCAAGGGCCTCTTTGGTCCCGCCGGCCTCCTCCCTCCCCCAGCGCTGGGCTGGGCTGTAGCCACCTGGGTGGGGAGGATGCACTGAGCCAGCCCCCGCCCCTGCTGAGACCTGGGGCAACTGGTGCAACCCCAGCTGGGGAGACCGAGGGCCGGGATGACAGTGGTGAAGGTGCTGCCATTTACTGAAGGCTGCTGTGTGCCAGGCTCTGGGGGTTACATCTAGGCTCTCTCTGGCCATTTTAAACCCTCTGGGATCCAGGCTTTGTGCTTCAGGATCCTCATCAGAACAATGTGAATTAAATGATGCCACTTCACAACCCAGGGCTGCTCTAGAACAGGGGTGGGCAAAGGGTGGGGTCAGAGTGGAGAAGCAGGAGGCCGAGGATGAAGCCTGTGCCTAAAGGGGCATCCTCCCCAGACACACAGCTGGCCCCGGAGCTGCTGGCAGCCTGGCTCTCCTGGCACAAGGCAGATTCCGGGCCCGCTCCTGGGTCTCTGCCGCCTCTCAGCAGCAGGTCTTCTGATTCTAGGGGCAACAACTGGGGTGTGGGGGGATGGTGAGCATTAATGGAGCAACACTCGCGTGGCTCCTAGGACAGTGCCTGGCTGAAGGCAGGGGCTCAGTAAATGTGACCTTTCTTATTACCCCAGTTTACAGATGGTCAGACTGAGGCTCAGAGATGTTCAGTGAGCAAATGAAGTGGATTTGAACCCAAGACTGACATGTGTAAGTGTGTGTGTGTGTGTGTGTGTGTGTGTGTGTGTGTTACCATGTGTGTTTATCTTCATCTAAAAATGTTGGCTCTTTCCCCATCTAGTCCCCCAGAAGAGGGATGTGATCTTCAGTTTTGGAAAATAAACACATTCAAAGGAACTTGGAGCTTGGAAAGGAACCCAAGCTATATGGTCAGGGGACACCGGTCTTTTCCCCCTCCCCCACTTTCTTCTCCCTGCCTCGCCCTCCGCCTTTGCTGTCTCCACCTCCCCTCTCCCTCCCTCTCCATCTTCCCTAGTGAAAGGTTCTGTCCCCCACCCACTGGCCAGGTCTCTGTCCTGAGGGGAGCGGTCTCCTTAGCCAGGGACAAAGGAGGGGGGTGGCCTGCCAGGGGACTATCTCCGAGGGCCAGCCTCGCAGCATCTTTTCCCCAGATGCCCACAGCAGCTGCTCCCCTTCCCGTTCCTGAGGGTCATCTGAAAACCAAGTTTTCTGAATGGAAGCTGAAGGGGCCCCACTTTAGGAGGCTGAGGAGCAGGACCCAGGCCTCTGGGCTGCGGAAGAGGCATGGGGAGGTGCTCCCGAGACAGGCCAGCACCCTCTGCGCTGCCACAGGCCCAGGGGAACCCGGGCGCTGCTGCTCCAGCCTGGCGGGCAGGTGGCCTGGGCTGCTCTGGGAGCAGCTGCTCTTCATCCCTGAGCTCTGGTCTCCTCATCCATAAAATGGGCACATCACCTGAGCAGGTCAGCGCACAGCCAGCTCCCAGCAGCACCCGCTCAGGGTGGTCGCTATGTTTTTGCACATGCCTGTTGTTGGTTTAGGAACTGATATTCTATCTGTTCAACTTTCTTTAGGGAGCTTCTGCCCTCCTTTCTAGGCTTGTCCTAGCCCAGGTGGGCTGCTAGGACAAAATACCACCGGCTGAGGGGCTTATAAACAACAACACGCTTTCTCACAGTTCTGGAGGCGGGAATCCAAGATTACGGCAGCAGCAGGCTTGGTGTCAGGTCGGAGCCCACTTTCTGCTTCACTGGTGGCTGTTCTTCCTGCCCTCGCAGGTGGGAGGGGCGGGGAGTCCCTGGGCACCAGTCCCATTCACAAGGGTGATGCCCTCATGTGGGTTGGGGGCCACAAACATTCAGACCATCGCAGGGCCGGAGCTCGGGGCCCTGCCCCCAGTGTGGAGGGGACAGGACGGACTCCCCAGCACATCTGTCCTCTCTCCCAGCGCGTCCTCCTTCTGACACGTTTCTGAGCACCGGCTTTGGACTTGGATGGACACACTTCCATTGGGACAAACGTCATGGAGCGCCTGCTACGTGCCAGGCCTGGGCTGAGGCCGGATGTCCAGGGGTGAAGGCAGAAGCATCTCCCCTCCGGAGCTCACAGTCTAGGGAGGGAAAGTCATAAGGCGACAGGACACGGTAAGTGCCTCGGTTCCTTCCATTCGGTGTTTTGAACAAGAGTCGCTGAGCACCTCGCATGTGCCAAGCGTGGCACTGGGTGCTGGGGGCACAGAGAGCAGTAAAACAAGACTCCTATGGGGGGAAACCAAGGAATTAGCCAGCAAACACTCAAGAGGTTCCAAGGTGCCTAGACGGCAGTAAGCACAAGGGCCTGGGCCCTGCGGAATTGAAGGAGGGGGAGGAATCACGGAACGTTTCCAGGTGGGGGTGACCCCGCCACGGAGGCTCTGAGGGGGGAGGAGAAGCGTGTTTAGGGGGGCCTTCCAGGGTGCTTGAGGCTGACAAAAGACCCTATGCTGCCTCCCCAAGGTTTCGTAGAGAGGGGGCTGCCGGAGCCGGTCCCGAAGCCTGAGTAGGAGCTCAGGCGGGCAGGGTGGGTGAGGACACCTCCAAAGAAGGGGCTGCAAGGAGATGGGAGGGGAGCTGCGGGCAGAGCCAAGCTGATCCCTTACCTAAGCTGCTAATGAGTTTGGAGGACTTGGTCCTGGGGGTGGGAGCCAATGGACAGGCCGAGGGATGAGGGCAGGGGCGGGTTTTAGAAAGCAGACCCTCCAGGAGACCAGGTAAGGAGGGAGGGAGAGCCGGCAGGTGGCCGAAGAAAGGAGTCAGACCTCGGTCCACTCTGAAGCTCCCTTACCTTACACGCTGGGGAGAGAGTGCTGCCACATGTCAATGCACCGTCTCCAGCAGCCCTAGGGCACGCCACTGCCCTGCCCCCCCCCCCCCCCCCCGCCGCCGCCCCACGCCACCCAGCATCGCCCAGCATACCCGAGACAGAACCGGGAGGTCTGCGAACACTGGGACACTGGGCACTGACGGTACAGGCCTGTGCCAGTTCTGAAACAGGCTGCGGCTGCTCGGAGCCTAAGTGATGGGGAGACAGGATAATCCCGGTGGCACATGCTCAGATAGAGGCGGCAGCAGTGCAAATGCAGAGGCTTGGGCCCCAGGTGCTAAAAGAGAGGCTGAGTAATCTGCTCCCCGTGTCTCTGGGCTCAGGGGCCACCCCACCCCCCGGGTGCTCTCAGATGCCCACCATCTTCAGCGGGGCTCTCCCAGGAGCAAGCCCAGCGAAGAGGACTGACGGCAAACGGTTTATGTCTGTTTGGGAGGGGCCTCCAGGAAGCACGGCCGTTGGGAAGTGAGAAGGGAGACAGGCCGGGGAAGGAAGCCAAGAGCAGGTGCATTCCTGAGCAGGTTTCCGCTCAGGGCGTCGGGGAGACTGTGGTACCCACCTGAGCTGTCCGATCCGGTGGTGAGGAGCTGGACACTTACCGATCCACCCCTGTCCCTTCACTTTTGAGAGCCGCTCCTAGGGGAACACAGGGTCCCCTCCCAGTCAGAGAAAGCCCAGGCCGAGGGCGATGGTCTTCCACGTGCTGAGGGCAGGCTCCCGAGCACCGCTGGCCACGACTGTCACTGTAATCTGCGTGCTGCCAGGCCACTGCGTGATGCCCCCTCCTGCATCAGGGTAGACTCTCCCCGAGGACAGACTGTCTCCACTTTACGGTGGGGGTGGGGGGCCTCATTCAGTGTTCAGTAGACACAGGAATAGATGGAATTTGGAGGTTGATAAGCTCTTAGTGAAGACCTAGTTCAGTCTGAATACTTTTCTTGCCTCTGATCTTCCTCTGTCCTCTCCTCTCCTCACCCTCCCCCCTGGCAGAGTAGAGCCTGCAAGTTGTTCTCAATAGCCAGCTATCTCTCTCTCTCTCTCTCTCTCTCTCTCTCTCTCTCTCTCTCTCTCTGTCTATCCATCCATCTATCCATCCACCTATCCATCTAGATCAGTGGTCCTCAACCTTCCTAATGCTGTGACCCTTTAATACAGTTCCTCATGTTGTGGTGACCCCCAACCATAAAATTATTTTCGTTGCTACTTCATAATTGTAATTTTGCTGTTATGAATCGTAATGTAAATATCTGATATGCAGGACGTATTTTCATTGTTACAAATGGAACATAATTAAAGCATAGTGATTAATCACAAAAACAATATGTAATTATATTTGTGTTTTCTGATGGTCTTAGGCAACCCCTGTGAAAGGGTTGTTCGACCCCCAAAGGGGTCGCGACCCACAGGTTGAGAACCGCTGATCTAGGTAGATGTACACATGGCCCTGAACAACACAGAGTTGAACTGCACAGGTCCACTTGCACGTGGATTTCCCCCCATAACTATCCCATTGGCCTTCCCGATCCCCAAGTTGCCCATTTGCAGGTTCAACCAACAGCAGGTAGAAATTCGCGGTTTTGATCTGTGGTTGGGCAGCGTGGGTGTGGAGGGCAGACTGTAAGCATCGTTCTACTCCATTGTACATGAGACCTTAGCATCCAGGGATTTGAGCATCCCTGAGAGGAGAGATTCAAGGGACACAGATACCAGGGAACAATGACAGTTTGGGGGGAGTCAAAAGTTATTTACACGTGAATTGTTTTACTTTGAGTGGGTCAGCACCCCAGACCCTTCTGGTTCAAGAATCAACTGTATTTGCCTTTCTTTAGAGTAATAAAAGCCCCAAGATGTAACCTTGCCAGTGACTGCCTGGAATCAAAGGCACTTTTCCCAGCCCCTTCCACTGCCCAGGTGTCTTAAGTCCTGGCCAATGGGTGGGTCTGACAGCCTCGGCCCTCAGGGTGTGTTCTTACGGGAGGAGGGGCACCGTCTCCCCTTTCTGCCTGCTGCCTGGAGTGTGGGTGTCAGGCTGGGGCCGGGGCAGAGCACCTTGGAGCATTAAGTGGGAGCTGGGGACCAGGAGGGAGTGGTGGCCAGGAGAGCCCGGAAGTGGCGGCCAGGAGAGCCTGGGACTGGTGCTCAGCAGCCACGCTCCAGCCCTGGTCTGAAACTCCATCTCGATTTTAGGACCCAGCCCTTGATCGCCATTGTGGTTTGGGGTCTCTGTCCTGTGCAGCTGAACAAACACCCTACGTGACACACAGAGGTGACTGTGAGGCCCACTTCAGGGAAGAGGCGGGAGTGACGGACTCCCGGCCGTGGAGAGGAGCTTGCTGGAGAGGAGCTTGCTGGAGAGGAGCTTGCTGGAGAGGAGAATGGAATGGGGCCACTGGCTGTCTCCCTTCCCCTCCTGCCCCCATCCCTCCTCCAACCAGCCCCTACCTCTCCCCCCTCTCGCCTCCCCCTCCCCCTTCCTCCTCCCCTAGACCAGGCCTCCTCTGGGCTTTAAGTTCTGTTCTCTCCCCAGGAGCTACTCCAACAGAACCTCTTTCCCTTCGGAATGTTCCAGACATGCCCTGGACAGGTCCCAGTTCTTGTGGTGGGGGGGGGGGGGGGAGAGGAGATCCCCTTTCCCGCCCCTCTCCTCGTGGGCAGTAGGGGACGGGATCAGTGCCTGCTCAGCACTTGCTCCCACCGCCCTCACCCCTGGCCCACACTATGTTTGGAGGTAAAATACCAGGAGACGATGCAGGGGTCCCAGGGAGCAGCCACGAGGCATGGGCCCACGTTATCACGGGACACTGAGGCCTGAGAGCTCCCGTGGGGGCTGCAGGAGCGGGGCCCCCAGACGTCCCCAGCAGCAGGGATCCACCACCCTTCCTCCTCGCCCTCCCCTCCCCCAAGCCCAGAGTCCCAGGGCCCCTCCGGACAGAGCTGGGACAGGGGCGGCCTTGTCAGGAGGCACCCCTCGGAGTGGGTCTGTCCTCCCAGTCGCTCGCAGCTGTTGGGGTAACACTTTCCGGAAGGGGCCTGCGGGCGGGTGACCTTGGACGAGTCCCACGGCTCCTCGGGTCCAGTTTCCTCTGGGCGCCCGAGAGGTGGGGGTGGTTTGGTTTTCCTTAGCCGGGCACCTGGGCGGAGGTCGGGGAGCGGGGGTGGCGCTGGGGGCGCAGGGCCGCCCAGCATCCCCGGGTCCCGGACAGACGGAGCGCGCGGCGGGCTGCGGGGTGCCGGCTGCGGGGAGGAGGAAGGCCGGGGACCCGCTGGCCCCTCCCGCGGGCGGGGCGCCCCGCGCCGGCTCCTCCCCGCGCCGCCCGCCCGCCCGCCCGCCCGCCGGGCTCAGTCGCCGGTTCCGCAGGTGGCAGCGATGGCCCGGTCCTGAGCCCGCCATGGCCGGCGCCCCCGGGCCGCTCCGCCTGGCGCTGCTGCTGCTCGGGGCGGTGGGCAGGGCCGGCCCCCGCCCGCAGGTGAGCCCCGCGGGGAAGTGGGGGCGCGGGCGGTCCCGGCAGGGGCGGCGGGACTTGGGAGAAACTCCGCGACCGCAGGCGGAGGGAGGAGGGAGCGGGAGCTCCAGGGAGCGGGGACTGCGGAGCTGGTCCTGGGCTGGGCGGACGGGGCGGCCTGGCCGGGGCGACCCTCCCCGCGCCGCGCCCGCTGCCCGGCCGCCCGGGCCCCTGTGCGGGGCGCCAGCTGCCCCGCGGCCGCCCGCCGCTGACTTGGCGCCGCGTCTCCCAGACACTTTCCCAACTCCTTCTCCTCGGACCCGGGCCCGCCGCCCGGCCCGGCCCAGCTCGCCCCTCCCCGGCCTCAGCCTCTCCCCTGCGCCCGCCCCGGCCCCGCCCCGCTGCGCCCCGACCCCTGCCCGCAGTGCCACCCCCAGCTGCCCCTGGCTGGTCGCAGACCCTGAGACCCTGAGAAGGCGCTGGGGGTGGAGGGGGCGGAGGGGGCGGGTGTGGGCGCCCAGCGCAGCCTTTGACTCATAGCCCCAGGGACCCTGCGGTGCTGCTCACTGTCCTTCCTGGTGACCTCGCAGGTGGAATTTGTCACACGCACACTCCCCCCAACCCCAGCGGCAAGCAGGCTGGAGGCTCCTGCCCCCTCTGGAGGCAGCAGGCCCCCCTACACCAGCCTGAGCCCCCTTCTGACCCCCTGGTGGACAACACACACCAGAGCGCATCCTGAGGCAGGCAGACACCTTGGCCTCCTCGCCGCTGGAGAGCAGGCCCCCTCCATGGCCCCCCCTGCCTCCCTGCCTGTCCCCTCTCCAGCCCCGTGTGGTCAGCCTGCATTTGGGAAGGGGGCTGTCCTAAGACACTGTGAGAAGCGTGAGCAGAGAGGAGGCACAGGCTTGGGTGGCCTGTCCTGTATTGGCAACTGTCCCTTCCATCGCCTCCCATTCCGAGTCCCAGACCCCACGAACCCAGAGCCGCAGGGAGTGCAGGTGCCTATACAGGCCTTGGAACCTGTCCCAGCACAGGTGGGAGGCAGGATGAGGGGCTGTTGCCCTGGTGGGGGCCTACTCCACCCCTTAGAATCCAGATGTAGACAGATGTGCCTCCCAGCTAAGGTGCCAGCCCATTTTCAGCCCCCAAGTTCCTTTCCAGATGCCCTCTGTGTCCCTGTCCCCCAGCCCAGCTACTGCCTCTGGCCAGAGGAGACACCCCCTACCTCCACCCCCCTCACTCCCACAGGCACACACAGCATCTCCTCCAACCCCTCAGCCAGGCCTGGGCTTCCCTGGTGCACTTGCAGGCCCATGACCTGCCTCTCCCTCACCTTCACCTCCTCTCCTGGGCGAAGGTGGGGTGGGGCTCCATCCTGCTCCAGGCCGGGTGTGTAGACGGGTTTGGATTCAGGGAAGAGGAGAGGTTCTGGAGGCTGCCTGTCTTCTCCCCAACGTTCCTTCCTTTCCCCAGAGGAGACAGGCTCCTTGAACCTGCCCTTCCTTCTGATCCCCTCCGCCCTGGGCGAAGGCTAAAGCCCAATATCCTGGGGCCATAGCAAGGCTGGGGGCAGGGAAGGGCAGGGTGAGCCAGGCTCTGAGCAGAGATGGTGCCGCCTGGGGCGTGCTCTTGTTGAGGGGCCCTGAGTATCCCTGGCTATCGTGGAGATGTGAGGGACAGGGACTTTGAGATGAGACCGCAATAATTGTGACAGCCTCATGTCTGCATATAAGACTAAAAGAAGGTAAATTTTACATTCTATTTTCTGTTCATGAGGTTGGCAAGACTAGTGTTACCCCTTCCAGGCCACTGATGGGGAGCGGAGAGCTCAGAAAAGAAGGTTCCCTGTGTAAGGTGGCCCCGCAGTTCAGGATCAGAGAGGAGCAAGGGGTGCGGGGCCAGGCTGGCGCCCAGTACCTGGCTGCCCAGGTTGGACTGAAGGCAGGTCCCACAGGGAGCTCCGCGGTCAGGTCAGGAAGCAGCCCCTGCAGGCAGGGGGGTGAGCTCTGAGGAAGGAACCTAGGCCTCTCCTTTGCTGCTGGGAAGGCCCACCCACCCTGCTCCTGGCCTCCCCAAGCCCCTGTGAGGGAGCTTCTCTGCTGGGGGACGGGGAGGCCTTTGACACCCAAATTAGAACCAGACAAACCTGGTTCACATATTGAGTCTATCAGCTGGTGATCTTGGATGGGGCACCTGACCATCCGGAACCTCAGTTTCCTCATCTGTAACTAGGGTATGGAGAGCACGGGGACACTGGCACCTGAGGCAGCTTCGGCCACTTGGCAGAACTGACCCATTTGTCCTCGGGAATCGGAAGCCTTCCCCGAGGCAGCAGAATAGGGCTTGGAGAGGGGCTCTGGGGGCCCAGCTCTGCACCCCAGTGGAGGACGGAGGGAGTCCAGGGTGCACCGCGGTCAGCGTGGATGTTGTTCTGAGCTGGGCTCACTCCTGGACATGGGCCCAGGTGGCTGCCGGGGCAGGAGCAACCAGCAAATCACATCCTGCCCTCTGATGCCTTAGCTGCCGCCTGCCTCTATACACACTCGTGTGTGTGTGTGTGTGTGTGTGTGTGTGTGTGTGTGTTAGAGAGATACAGAGACATAGAAACAGGGAGAGATACTGAGAGACAGACCAGGGGGTAAGGGCTGTATGGGCCTGTTTCTCTGAGTGCTTGTACATGACCCTGTGCGTGTGACAGTCTGTCTGTGTGTGTCACTGGGTGTGAGACATCTCAGCATGTGATTGTGTCTGACAGTGCATATGTGTTTGTGACCTCATATGTGATACTGTGTCTGGGAAGGTGTGTGTGTGTGTGTGTGTGTGTGTGTGTGTGTGTGACATCTTAGTGTGTGGCTGGCTGGCTGCCAGGATGAGCCTGGGCGTGGGTGAGAGATAGAACGCTTGTCACAGAATGTGTGGCTGTGTCTCTGTATGGATGTGTGTGACACTGTGAGTTGAGTATATGTCAGTCAAGGAACGTGTGTGTGTGTGTGTGTGTGTGTGAGTGTGTGTGTCTTGTGGGCAGTGTCTCAGCATGTATGAGACTCTGGGTCATCTCTCAGGAGGTAAGCATGTGCTGACATGGGGGGTAACGTATGTGACAGGGTATCTGTGTGAGGTTGTTGTGCATGTGAGAACGTGTGTGCACTATTCCTTTCCCTGCCCTTTCGCTCGTGTATCTGGAGCCCTTTAAGACAACAAAAAGGAGGGGTGTCTAAGAGCCAGGGGCCGACAGCTTCACCCCTCCAGGGCACAGGGGCCAGTGGTTAGGGCCCTAGGAAGTGGCCAGAGGAAGGACCTCGGGGTCCTGGGAGGAGTCTTCAGGGAACAGAGCTGTCTTCCCAGCCCTCTTTCTTCTTTAGGGGGCCCTCTCCCACTTTTCCTGCCTCAGTGGCCCAGAGAGGCAAGGTCTCTTTCCTCCTCCCCTTCAATCAAACCAGTTCCCAGGAAAGAAAAGAATCCGACACACTTACTCACTGGGAGGAATGAAACCGTAGGAGGGATTTTCAGGTTAGCAGCCACTCTGGAGAGAGTGCCCTCCTGGGGCTTGGGACTGGGAGCGTCCTTCCACCTCCATCCTTCCTCTCCGCCCCCTCCTCCTCACGCTGTCACCTCATGAGGTTGCTCACCTGCCTTGTCTTGCCGGATCTGTGCGGTAACTCTTTGAGAACGATTTGCCCATTTTATAGGTAAAGGAACTGAGGCCCCAAAAGAGTAAATATGCCCCTTCAGTCACAGCTGAGATCTAAACCAAGAGGCCAGGGGTCCTGGTACTCTGTGACTCCCGGTTCAGTGCTCGCACACCACTCCCTCCTGGCATCCACTTTCTCACCTCCTGAATCTGAGAGACACCCCCTCCTATTGTAAACTCCACCCTCATTTGCCCTCACCCCCCTTAGAGAGATCCCATGAAGCCTGGCAAATCCCACTTTTAAAAACTGCCAACGTGCCCGCACCCAGGCCTGCGGGCCCCTCCCTCTGCCCTGTAGTCTGGGCCAGCTCTGCTGCCCTGTGAGGGGCAGGCACCCTCCGCTGTGTCCTCCCGCCAGCCAGCAGCCCAAGCCCCACCTCGCTGGCTTGGGGCGGGGCCTCATGCCACGGGGAGGATGCGGGGGGGGGGGGGGGGGGGGGGGGCCGGGGCTGGTGGACAGGGCCTTGCCCCTCCTCACTGCTCCCTCCCTTGGACTTGGAGTCCCCCGCGTCCCCTCTTGGCTGCTTGATCCTTGGGTGAAAGTATGTTTGCTTCCTGCTTTGGGGAGGGTGTTGATCCTAAACGTGACGGAGGGGTGGGTCCCAGACTCCCCAGGAAGCCAGGCTGCTTGTTCCACTGCTCCTCCCACAAACAGCAGAAATCCCGAGGCCGAGCCGTTGACCGGGCATTTTCCCTGCCAGGGACCGCTCTCGGCATTCACTCACCCATTCCTCACAACAAGCCTGGGCGGGGAGGGACTGTTATTCCCATTTTGCACAGGTGAGAACTGAGGCTGGAGTTAAAATTCTTGCACAAGGTCACAAACAATTTATGGGGGTTAATTAATTAATTCCATGTCAGGCCCAGGTCTGAGCCCAAAGCCAGGCTGTTTACCCTCCACTGTGTTACTGAGTCCACCTGAGCACCTGGGCCGGCTGCCCCGGGTGACCCCCAGCTCTGCCCCAGGCCTGATCCTCAACTCTGTCCAGGTCCCGCTCTGGCCCAGGAATCCTCCTGAACCTCAGGCCACGGCTTTCCTCTGTTCCCGGAGTGTCAGTGCCCCTGCTCTGCACCCTGTCCCTGCCGGGCCCTTCAGCTGCAATGCCCTCCCCCAACCCTTGCTAGCCCAGTCCCTCCCCAACCACCCTCGGTTCATCCCCAGCTCCCAGTCTCCCAGGGCCTGGAGTCTGTACTGAGCCTGGCCCAGCCTGAGCCCACCCACCACCCCTTCTTTGTCCTGTCCTGCAAAGCAAGGACCCACCCCACCCACAAGTGAAGGGCACAGCCCTGGCCTGGGGCCTCTCTCAGGCCAGAGCTGGGTCCTACATCTTCATCTTCCCCAGGCCCGCCCATCCCCCACACCACCACCCAGAGCCTGGCACAGTGTGGCTCCCATAACCCCAGGTGGGGAGAGGCCCAAGGTCCAGTTAATTAGTCCTGGGCGGGGCCACAGGAGGGGTGTGAGCAGTATTTGGAGACCCCAAGATGGTGCAGGACCCCTGTCATCAGGGAGCTCTATCTGAGGGGGACACAGGCCTGTTCTTATTTGTGTGTGTGTGTGTGTGTGTGTGTGTGTGTGTGTGTGTGTGTGTTCTCATAGCACTTTACTTATTTTTAATTATAATTGACATATGATACCATATTAGTTTCAGGTGCACAACATAGAGATCCAACATTTATCTTCTGACATGATCACCATGATAAGTCCAGTGTACATGGTTGTAGCAATACTATTGATTATATTCCCTACACTGCACGTCATATCCTCGGGGCTTATTCCTCTTATAACTGGAGCCCCAGTCTGAGGGGGACACGGCCTGTCCTCAGGGAGCCCCAGTCTGAGGGGAGACACGGCCTGTCCTCAGGAAGCCCCAGTCTGAGGGGAGACACGACCCTGTCCTCAGGGAGCGCCCATCTGAGGGGGACACAGCCTGTCCTCAGGGAGCCCCAGTCTGAGGGGGACACAGCCCTGTCCTCAGGGAGCCCCAGTCTGAGATAGAGCAGGTGACAGTCTGCCTGCGGCTGAAGCTCCCTGAGGTGGTGGCCAGGCCTTCATGGCCTGACCTTGGCCTTTAACCTCCCCACCCCCACCCTGAGACTTCTGGTCTCCACAGCTGCCTAGTCCCCAGTCCTTGGCCCAGACATACCTTCTGCCCCAGTTCCCAGCAGTGACCTTGCTTCCTGCCTGCTCTCCTCCCAGAAGTAGAGGTCAGGGGAACTCTCCCAGCCTCTGCCCTCCTGCCGCCAGGGCCACCTGCCCCAGCAGCCCCAGCAGCCTCACCTCCCCACCTGCCCCAGCAGCTCCAGCAGCTCCAGTAGCCCCAGCAGCCCCAGCAGCCCCAGCAGCCGCTGCAGGCAGGGCCGGAGCCGCAGGAAAGGGATTTGGAGGGTGGGGATGGGTCCACCAGGCCTCACTTGTAGCTAAAATCCTGCCGCTGCCTTTGCTGCTGTTGAGGTTGATTAAGGAATCATGTTATTTATTTATTTAACAAATACACTTGAACTTTGCCCTCAGAGGAGCTCCATCCTCCAGGTGGCCCCTGTGGCCTCAGCACGCTTACTCCAGGAATGTGGCTGGGGCTCAGGCAGGCCTGGTCCCCTCCCTGGGGGGCCAGCACATGGTACCCTGTGCCTTTACGGGCCAGGCCGTGTCTTATAAGCCAGGACTCAGCTCCCTGTGGGCGGGATGCTCAGAAACCAGACCAGTAAGGCTGTGAGCTTCCAAAGCAAACTATTTTGATTTCAGCACACGTGTCTATGTTTGTGATTTCAAAAAGTGAAATTTTGTTTTAAATTATGTATACATCCTAAATTTTACATGTGGGGCTCCCTGGTCATTTCAGCATCTGTAGCTTCTACATGAGGAATATTTATAATCTTGAGCCTGTTCAGGGGGAAAAAAAAGAAAAGAAGAGGAAAGGAAAGGAAAGGAAGGAAACAGAGTCCCAAGACAAACCTAAAGGAAGCACATAAACATGTTTGGAAGGGACCATTCTCACTTGGGTGGGTCCATTGGGGTCTCCGTGCTAAAAGGACAGTTCCGTTACCTTATCTGAAAATTGAAACTCATGTTCCCCTGGTCACAGATGGGGGACCCCTCCCATCACAGGCCTGAGCTCCATGTTCTGGAACTTTCCTGACCCCTTCACACCAGGTCCCCAGGATTCCCCCTCTCCAGCGACTGAAGCTGCGCTGCATGTTTGACCCGTGTTGTTATGTTAAAGGGGGACACTGGGGAGTGGCGTTGCCTCCCCGACAAGATTGCTTTGTGCAGGAGGGAGTGAGTTACCAGCAGTGAGCCCCACCACACCCGTGCCCCCCAGGACTCCAGCTGGCCTCAGCTCTGTCCCTTCGGGTGCTGTGTGGCCCTGACTGCATCCCTCTCCCACTCTGGGCCTGGATTTCCCTTCTAGAATGGTTGAAAGTTTGAGAATCCTGTTGGCAGGCTGACTGGGCACTGGCAGCGGAGCCCTTGGCAGTCACAAAGCATGGGGTTCCCAGGGACTTTCTCCTCGGTGAGGTCAGAGGAGACCATGATTGACACCCATCCTCCCCTTCCTTCCCCCCACTCCTCCCCCCTAGCATCCAGTCAGGAGACACTTGCTGGGCACTGCCACACATCAGACTGGGCGCCAGTCCCCTGGGAGGGACAGAGACATAAAAACATCCCCCTGAAGTGCCACTGGTTCCCTCCCCTTCTTAGACCGCCAGCACCTGGTGGAGTTCGGGGCTCTAGATCCCCTGGACATCCAGAAACCAGGTGTGTTGGGGGCGGGGGTTAGAAGACAGGTTGGCTTGAACCAGAGGGCCCCCATTTCTGCCCTCCCCCCAGGGTGCCACCGTGTCCCTCTCGGAGACAGTGCAGAAATGGCGCGAATATCGCCACCAGTGCCAGCGCTTCCTGATGGAGGCCCCACCCCCAGCCACAGGTGAGTCCAGGTGCCCCCCCACCCCCACCCCCCGTGCCTCCGGTGGGCATCCTTCACCTCTGGGCTGCCACATCTGCCCTGTGCTTTGGGTGTTGTCTTGTTGATGTCTATGCCCCTTGTCCCGGCTTGGGCCCCTCAGGCCTTTGCATTCTGTGTCCTCAGCACTTCCCAGCCTGCGCAGGGACGGTAGGCCCACCGGCATATTTATAACAATGAATGTTTGGGGGGGACAGGGGTTAGGAGACCAATAGGCCTGGGTTCAAATCCTGACCCTGCAATCACAACGCAGCAACCTTAGGACGGTGAGAACAGTCATGTGAGCTACCATTCCCCCCTCAAATGCAATGTATAAGAATAGTCCTGTGGAGACTGTTTATTGAGCACTTCCTATGCTCCGTCCTCTCCATGCCATGCACTGTGTGAGCCCACAAAGCCCCGTGGGCCCGGGGTCACCCCCATCTTACACATGAGGGAAGACAGACATTAAGCAGCTTGCTCCAAGTGCCGCTGCTGAGTGGCCAGGTCTGCTTGCCTGGCAAACAGTAGGTGCTCAGTGGAGTTCGCAGAGCGCGGGGTCCTGCCCCCACCAGCCCCGTGGTGGGGAAGTGCCTCGGACAGGCCGGGACTCAGGACTGTTCTCTCTGCACCCAGACCTGTTCTGCAACCGGACCTTTGATGACTATGCCTGCTGGCCAGACGGGCCACCCGGCTCCTTCGTGAATGTCAGCTGCCCCTGGTACCTGCCCTGGGCCAACAGCGGTGAGTCCCCTCCCCTGGTGTGGACCACCCTCCGGGGTCCAGGAGACTGGGGTGCAGTTGGGGTGGGGTGCATGCTGCTTCCTCTCCACTGGGACACAGACTTCCTCACCCCAGAAGGTCTTTAGGCCTCCTCCCGGGTAGCCTGCCTGCCTTTCCTTGGGGTGACGGGCAGTGGGGGACATTGGGCGTAACTGGGCCTGAGGCTGTGCTGGTAGGTGGGGTGGGGGAAGTGTGGGGTCTGACTTAAGGAGAAATGTGGGCCCCTCATCCAGTAGTTAGGAAAGGAGCCAGGTGGGAACAGTGCTGGGGTTTCACAGAGGGACAATACCTAGAGGTGCCATTGCTCTGATGTATGTATGCATGTACGTATGCATGCATGTGTGTGTGCTGGGTGTTGGTAGGTGCCCTGTACCTGGTGGTGGCCTGTAGCCATCTCCTAACTCTTCAGGGCTTTGCCAGGCAGATGGACCCAGTGGGAGTAGTGGTGAGGGCATTGGGGAGCTGTCCCTAAGGCCTCCCAGCTCACTCCTGCCTGCAGGAGACACCCTGCATGGAGAAAGTGAGGGGTCACTGGAGTACAGAGACCTACAGAGGCTGCATGGGGGTCTCTGACTGGAGGGGTAGTTAATGCACCCCCACCCTACCCATCTATCTCAGGTGTCAGGGAGGTTAACGAAGACACGCACCCTGCCTCCAGGAGCTCAGTCCCAATCAGGGGAGAAAAGACACTCTCTCATAACAGTGATTATAGTCAGGGCTGATAGTTATTGAGTACCTGCTATGTGCCAAGTATTGCCTGAAAGCAGGGTGCTCATTTAATCTTTACTACTACCCCCTGGTTATGCTTCTTGTAAAGATGAGGAAACTGAGGCCCCAGAAAGTTTAAGCTACTTGCTCCAAAGGATGTGGTAAACGGCAGAGCCAGGATTTGAACCCAGCCTGTGATCTTACTAGTAACCACTGTGCCCGAGGGGACCTGAGACCCAGCAGAAACCAGCCCAGAAGCAAGAGTGAAAATGAGGCCCTGCCAGCGGCCTTCCTGGAGGAGGCGCCCTTTAGCTGAACATCAGCTCACCTGGCAGGGCCAGGCATGAGCCTCGCCTCAGCACTCAGGACTGAGGTCATATGAAGCCGCAGCCGGAGTCCTACAGCTGCTCCCCTTCTCCACCCCCGGGACACCACCTCCCTGAGGTGCACAGGGCGAGCCTGGCTACAACAGGGCCCTTCACATAGCACCTTGTGGCCTGTTGTAAGCACTTTACACACCTAAACTCACGTAATCCTCACAACAACTCTATGAGGCCAGTACTCTGATTGTCTTCCCATTTGACAGAGGCACAAACCGAGGCACAGAGATGCTGAGTGACTTTCCCAAGCTCACACAGCTAGTAAATAGAAGACCCAGGACTCAGTCAGGAGTCTGGCTTAATTGCTATCCCAGCTTCCCTGAGTGTGTGAGCATGAGCATGTGTGTGTGTGTGTGTGTGTGTGTGTGTGTGTGTGTGTATGCACACGCGTGGGTGTGCACATGTGTATTCCTGGGCATGAAGACAGGTGAGTGGCTGGGGCGTCTGCTGGCTGGGCACAGCTTGAGGGAGAGCAGTGAGCTGCCTGCCCTCTTTCCAGAGATGGAAAGCTGAGTCTTACAATCCAGTGGTTGTGCTGGCTGCTGTTCTGAGCGGCCGTGTGAGCTGGGGGAATCCTTAGACCTCCCTGTGCCTCAGCTGGCTCACCTGGGACATGGGATGGAGCCAGGTGATGGGGGTGTTGGGAGGATTGCAGGTTCTTGAAAAACGGCTGCTGTTAGTTTTTTTCTCACCCTATTTACCTCCCCCACCTCCCGGAATACCTCCCCGTCCCCTGCCTCCCAGAGGTTTGGGAGGCTGTGTATCGGCCAGCGTGGGCTGCTCCCTAGACCCCCCGGAGCCAGGCGCCGGACAGGGCCCATCACTCAGCACAAGCTGTCCCCCGCTCCCCCGCTGCCGCTGGCTCCATCCATCACCTTTAATTTTATTTGAGCAGGAAATGGGTCCTGGTGGTGCCCGTTTATGAGTGAACACAGTTTTATTGCTTTCTACACGAAGATAACGGCACAGCCCAGGCCCCTGCCAGCCCCCGCCCCCCCTGACTCCCGCACTAATTCATGCCCCTTTTTGACACTCAGACTCACCCACGCTGCCTCCCCTGCCCCTCTCCCTGAGGTAGGGATCCCGAGAGACACCCACCCGGCTCCCGCAGCAGAATTGCTGCCTCTGGCCTTTCCTGGCAGCCCCCTGGGCAGGGGCTGGCACCGGGGGCTTCCCTCACCCCCACTCAGGGCATGTGGGAGCAGGAAGGGGGCAGTTTGGGATCTTTCTTGGCTGATCAAGGGAGTGGCCAGTGAGTACGGGGTGGGGTGGGCAGAAGGAAGGGTTGTCTCAGGCGGGATCCTGGCAGAACACACACTCAACTGGGATGTGGAAGAGTTTAGTGGGGGGTCACTTACAGAGGCTGGGCAGAGCTGGGGCCGGCAGGTACATAAAGCACCACGGACTACAGCTGAGGGAAGCTTAGCACCCCTGGACCCGAGTGGGGCAGGAACGGGGCTCTGGGGCCCCCATGACAGCTGGAGGTTGTGGTGACAGAGAGGTCAGCCTGAAGCCACCGCCTGACCCTCCAAATCAAGGCAGGAAGGGAGCCAGGGAGGAAACCCCCAGCCTCTCCCCCTCCCGCCCTCCTACCTTCTGCCGACACGTCCCCTGGTCAAACCCAGTGGAGGTCAGAGAGCCCAGGTGATGCTGTCCACAGGGGCCAGCCTCCGGGGGGGCAGAGCAAACTGAGGAATGAATGACCAGAGAGGGAACTACATTCAGAACAGCTAGTTCTGTGTCAGGAGCTGGGGCGGCCAGCGAGAGTCCCGCTGAGGGCTGTGTGAGTGTGTGAGTGTGTGCACTGGGCAGTAGGGGTGACCCCTCACCACGGGGCTGAAGAGGGCAGCTCAGCAGCCGGGAAGTGTGCTGAGGGAGGTCAGAGCCACCTCTTCTGCCCACGTGTGGCTTCCAGAGAGAGGTGACATCGGGCCTGGATGAACAGGCAGAGGAAGAAGGGGAAGGAGGGCCGCTTACCCACACACAGCGATCTGCTTATTACCCATCATCTGGTCTCATTAGCTGTAGCCCCTCCCGATCTCTACCTGCTTGTTGGCTCAGTTCTAATTACACGGGAGTCATAAAATGCATTTAAAGTGGCCTATCCCTCAGGTCTGGAAGCTCTGACAGGTGCCTCCCTTGAGTAGCAGCAGGGGCGTTCCCGTGGCAGGCCGGGTTGCCAAGGGGAGACGGGAACGAACTTGGCTTTGGAGGGGTTCTGGCTGCGGAGGTGTCCTGAGCCCCAGCCCCAGCCTCAGTGAAGGGGTGCTCTTTGGAGAAAGTGGGTGGGGGGCGCAGCAGCAGGGTCCCACGGGGACCATGTGTTGAGGGCTTCCTGTGCACTAGGCCCTTCACAGGCTTCATCTCCTAATCCTCACCCCGCAGACCCGGGCGGGGCAGTCATTATGGTCCTCCTGACAAATGAGGAAACTAGGCCCAGGAGGTCTGTTCCCGGTCCCGTGGCCGGTGGAGGCAGAACTGGGACCTGAACTTGAGTCTGTGCAGTTCAGAACCTGCCCTCCTCTTCCCAGGCCGTGACTGATGCTCCACCCTCACCTCACCCCACGCGGATGCCTTTGGCCCGAGCCCCGCCTCTGACCTGCGTGCCAGCACTTTGGGGAGGGCCTGTGACCCCCCCCTCGGGGACCTCAGCTGGGCCTGTGGTCTGTGAGAGGGGCCAGGCGTCCTGCTGGCACTGCCGTTGCCAGAGCAGAGCTAATGGATTCATGAGCGGCTCTCCGCGGCCCCGCGTGCCGCAGCCACGTGGAAGGGCGGCTGTGAGCTTGATTACAGACACCGCTGCAGTTTCCGGGAGGGGAAGTGTTTAATTGGGGGTTTTATTTCCAACACCAGGGTCTGACTTAATGAAATATCCCTGGGCCTCCTGGCACGCGGCCGGCTGCCTCCTGGTGTTGACAGACCAGAGCCAAGCCCCTGGCTGATTTACCAGCAGCTCCCGGGCCAGATAAAGCTGGGCTGATAAGCAGGGCTGGGCCTGGACCCGCTGCACCCCCGGCCGAGATGGGCATCTGGGGACCACGGCCCAGCCAGGAGCCAGCCCTGGGTTTTAATATTTGCTGCTGCTGAAGGATAATGGACAGCCACCCTCACACAGACTGTCTCAGGGACGCGGTGATCCCTGACGCTCTGCCAGTAGCACCACATCTGTGCTCACACCCCCTCCCCATCCTCCCATCCTCCCCGCTGGCCCTGAGCAGAGGGTGTGGCCGGCCTGGGGTCCCGCTGGCAGGAGGGCCTGCTGGGAGGACCCTGGATGTCGGCGATCGGCCTCGGGAAGGGCAGAGGAGAAACGGCACGTGGCCGTGGTTGACTCCTGGCAGTGCGTGTGGCTGTTAACTCTTGGCTTTGGAGGCAGAGAGCTGGGGTCTGAGTCCCGCCCCTGCTGTGCCCTGGCTGGCTGGTCTGGGGCAGGTAGCTTGGCCTCTTAGAGACGCCGTCTCTCCGCCCGCCAAATAGGATGAACTGTGTCAGGTGGTTGTGACGCTCAGAGGTGTCGGGCTCACAGCAGGTGCTTGAGACAGGTTCTGTGAGTGCGCAGCCTGCAGAGTGGGTGTGCAAAGGGGCGTGATGGGCGGGCTCCAGCAACCGTGCAGTGCCAGGCCCTGAGCCCGCGGTGGCGAGTAGGTATCGCGGGGTCAGGCTCCCTCGGGCTGAGTGCTGGGTAACTGGGCGATTTGATGATGTGTGCCCCAGGCCGTGTCCTCTCCCTTCCCCAGCCCCTCTGCTTCCCTCTTTCTCACTCCCCTCCACCGCCCCCCCGCCCCACACACACACACGGGCTGCCAGAGAAGGCTCTGGCATCAACCCCACTAGCCATGAGTTGAGAGCCCAGATCCTGGCACTGCTCTGGGCTTATCTACCACTGGTTTGGCCAGAAAAGGAATGGACCCCCTAGTGAAGGGTTTCAGGCATCCACCCAGCAGACAGCAGATGCATTCGGGGCCTGAGACAGGCTCCCCGCTCCTCTGCCCCTGTCTTGCCTGGTTCTGCATCAGGGGTGCTGGGACAGGCTCTGCCGCTGCCAGAATTCCCACCGTTAGGCTTCAGGCTTTCTGGGTGAAGCCTCTTAAAATGCAGGGCCTTCTGGGAGCGATGCTGCAAGCTGATGTGCCTCACTATGCCAGATGCTGTCCCGGAGAGGGACCTGGTGCAGGGTTTGCTTGTGGCAGGGGGCAGGGGAAGGAGAGCCAGCAGGGAGGCTGCCCGGGGTGCCCGGGGGCCAGCTAGGGAGGACAGGGCCTGACGGACAGCCTGCAGGTGCCTGATAGGGCGGGGAGACGCTGTCCTAGGCCCTGCACTGAAGGTCTGCACTCACAGGGTGGGCGGGGGGAGGGTGTGCACTGGGGGACAGCCCTGGCCTAGGCCCCAGCAGGGAGGCTGGCCACGCCCGCAGACATGGCCTTTATTCCACCTCCACCAGGAAGCCTGCCGCCCTGCCACCCGGAGCCTAGGCGCTCCCCCTCACGCGGCTCTGCCTCCCATGGCTGGGGAAGCAGGGCTTTAACATCTTTAGGATTTTAACATCTTTTAAAATTTGTCCTGGCTCCAGCTTCTCTCCTGGGTCCCCCTGTGCCACCCCTCCCCTCCCCCACCTCATTTTGTCCCACTTCCTGCCCTGGGGTCAGACTCATTCTCATGAAGCAAACCTGTGGCCACAGGCCCCGCATGTCCCCGGGGAGGTGGGCAGTGTAGCGTGGCCGGCGGACGGACTTGGGGACCTGATGCCTGGATGTGAATGAATGGCACCGCTTGCCTGGGCCTGCGCGCGATCCCCCTTGGTTTGCATTTGTGCTCTTCCTTCCTGACCACAGTTTTGGCTTTTTTCCTGTGAGTCTTATTAAAGCCAGGAAATGTGCTTTCTTCCTGCTTCAATGGGGCTCCCTGGGGACAGGGCCATGTCTCCCCTCAGATGGGGGCTCCCTGAGGACAGGGCCATGTCTCCCCTCAGATGGGGGCTCCCTGAGGACAGGGCCGTGTCCCCCCTCAGACTGGGGCTCCCTAAGGACAGGGCTGTGTCTCTCGCTTCCTCTCAGCCCCTCCCTGCCCACTGGTTTCCAGGCCTGCTCTGCCCACAGAGTGTTGGGGGGAGGTGGGCACTGAGCCTTCAGATCAGAAGCCACAGCAGGTGGCTGTGGGCTGCCAGGGCCCCGGGGGTCACAGCAGACCTGGGAGCAGTGTGACTGAGGCGGAGACAGGGGCCTGGCAGTGGCTGGAGTCCTCTCCTCGCAGGCAAGGCTTCCTCCACCACCCTGCTGCTCAGCCAGGAGGAGGGGCTGAGGGCAGCGGCGGCCCCGCCTTCGTGACCGCCTCTCCTGTCCTTGGGCCAGGTGGGCACCTGGCAGGGCAGGGGGCCAAGTGTGGGGGCGTCTGCGTGTGGGTGGGTGTGAGGCGTTACTCACTCCCAGAGGCCCATCCTGGGGGTGTGGGCAGCCCCGGGGGCCAGAGGACGAGAGGCCGTGGCCTCGGCCGTGGCTCAGCCCCGTGTCCCCGCCCAGTGCTGCAGGGCCACGTGTACCGCTTCTGCACGGCCGACGGCCTGTGGCTGCACCAGGACAACTCCAGCCTGCCCTGGCGGGACCTGTCGGAGTGCGAGGAGTCCAAGCGCGGGGACAGGGTGAGTTGAAGATGGGGGCTCCCAGCCAGTGAGGGGTAGCAGGTCCCCGTCGCTGGAGCAGGGCCCTGGGCCCTCAGGGTGTGGGGGGCTGGGCCGTGGTCCTCTCCTCCATCGCTCCGGGCGGGAGCTTTGCACACCATGCTTCCTGGGCAGAGGTGGTGCGTGTTCACCTCTGGCCTTGGACCAGGGTCCTGGGATCTGGAGACCATCTCCCTGGGTTATTCTCTTTCTCCGTTCTGGGGGCCCCAGGGTCCCATGGGAAGGAGAGGTGTGGGAGGGAACGTCCTGGGGCACCGCAGGCCCACGCGTCCCTGTGTGCACACAGAGCTCCCCGGAGGACCAGCTCCTGTCCCTCTACATCGTCTACACGGTGGGCTACGCGCTGTCCTTCTCTGCCCTGGTCATCGCCTCCGCCATCCTCCTGGGCTTCAGGTGAGAGGCCGGGCCCAGGGCACTGCCGTGTCCTAACTCCCTCTGCGTCCCCAGATGGAGGCGGGGGCACCAAACCAGAACCACAGGCAGCAGGTTCTTCTCCTAAGCGGTGGTTCTCAACCTTCTGGCCCTTTAAATGCAATTCCTCATGCTGTGACCCAGCCATCAAATTATTTTCGTTGCTACTTCATAACTGTAATGTTGCTGCTGTTACGAATCGTCATGTAAACATCTGATATGGGGTGGGGGCCACAACATGAGTAACAAAGAAACAGAATTTCCAGAGGATGAGGCCCAGAAATCAGGATTTTAAAAAGATTCCCAGGTGATTCTAATGTGCAGCCAAGGTTGAGAACCACTGCTCTAGACTCTCACCGCTTTTGTAAGTATCTGTAAAAATATACAGCCATAAGATTGCCTGCTTTTGACGACATGCTGGACATATATTCTCCCGCAATGTTATTTTTGGCCTGACAATGTTTTTGTGAGATTCACTTACGTTGAAACAGGTACTTCGTTCCTTTTAACTGTCGCATTGTGTGGTGTGGCACAGTTCATTTACGGCTTGTCCTTTTAGTGGGCATTTGAAGCTTTCCTCTCCTGGATTATACACCTGCTACAGTGAACGCTCTTACCCATGACCCCTTGTGCCTTTCTCGGAGGGCACATACCTCCGAGCGCAGTCGCCTGATCTGAATAGCGCGTGCTTTTGCAAATTGATCAGGTGTGGTGAAGTCGCTTCCAAAGTGATCGCACCGGTTTGCCTTCTCACCGGTAATAAATGAGAGTTCCCTTCCCTTAATGCCCTCGCCGCTGTTTCGTATTCTCAGGCTTAATTGTTGCTAATCTAAAGTGTCTGAAATATCTCATTATGATTTTAATGTGCATATCTCTGATTCCCAGAGAGAGCCGTGTTCTTTATGTTTGATTCTGTGAATTGCTTGCTCGTAGAATCGCTTACTTTTTATTGGTTTATTTGGCTTTTTCGTTTTTATCTTAGGCATTCATTACATATTCTGGATACCAATGCAGGAAATGTCTTCTCTTAGTCTGTGGTTTATTACTTTTTTTTCCCCACTCACTCTGGTGCCTTTTATGCACAGAAGACGTCAATTTTAATGGAATGAAATATATTAATTTTCTGTTTTTATTGATAAAATTTATCAATAGATAACAAATAATTTTGTCACTTGATTTACAATGTATCGTTTTTTTCCAAAGACCAAATTTCATTATGGTCTTGTTTGAGAAATCTTTCTTTATCTCCTGGGGTCATGGGTTTTGCTCATTCCTTATGGTTCTTTGATGTGCCTGGAATTTGCTTTTGTCTCTGGTGGAAATAAAGATGAATTTTCCTTTCCCATGTATACATATAGTTAATTGTCTCAGGACCACTTACTGCCAGTCATCCTCCCCCCTCGGTTGCAATGCCTACGCGGCCAGGCAGCAAGGGCCACCGGTGTCTGGGTTGGTTTCTGTCATGTTTGTTGGTCTCTCCATTTGTCCTTTTGCAATACCGTGGTGCCTTAGCTACTATATATTCATTAAAAATCTCTGTTCACTTGTAGCAAGGGCCCCTACTTTGTGGTCTGAACTAATCTCAGCCCTCGCCTCTTCTTTAGAAGTTTTTAAATTTCATTTTTAAAAACCAACACCGTGGGAATTTCTGTGATAGCCATATTGACATTATCAATTAATACGGCGAGAATTGACGTCTTTAAGAGAGTGAGTCTCTCTGTGAATGTGGTATGGCTTCAGTTAATTTCAATTTTCTTTAATGATTTTAGCAAGTTTTATTCCTCCTAGCAATCTTGCCCATGTTATGTTAGACTTATTTCTAGCTAGTCAATTAAAAATATTATAAATGAATTTTTAAATTTTACTTTTTAATTGTCTCCGATGTACATGAACATACATATCACCTTGCTGAGCTCTCTTATTAGTTCTAATCATTTATGTGTCAAGTGTCTTGGATTTTTTATGAAGATAACCTGTCATCTATAAATAATAACAATTTTGTTCCTTTATTCTCAAATCTATTTTTTTTAAAATATATTTTATTGATTTTTTACAGAGAGGAAGGGAGAGAGATAGAGAGTTAGAAACATCGATGGGAGAGAAACATCGATCAGCCGCCTCCTGCACATCTCCCACTGGGGATGTGCCTGCAGCCCAGGTACATGCCCTTGACCGGAATCGAACCTGGGACCCCTCAGTCCGCAGGCCGATGCTCTATCCACTGAGCCAAACTGGTTTCGGCACTCAAATCTATTTTTTTTTTTAAATCCTCACCCGAGTATATAGTTTTGCTGGTTTTAGAGAGAGAGGAAGGGAGAGAGAGAAACATTGATTGGTTGCCTGCAGGGATCAAACCTGAAACCCGGGTATGTGCCCTGGCTTGGAATCCAACCCATGACCCTTCAGTGCATGGGATGAGCCACGCCAACCAAGGCTTTCCCAGTTCTTGCACACTTTTCCCTTTTCTTATTATAGTGTCTAGGGTCTGTCGTACAAGGTTGAATAGATGTGATGATAGCTTCTTATGTCTAGATGACCCTTATTTTTTTCTGATTTTAAAGGGAACACTTCTAAAGTTTCTCAGTTAAGAATGATGTCTGCTCCTGGTTTGGGTAGATAGCCCTTATTGTGTTAAGAAATGCCCTCGTATTTCCAGTTTGTAACATGTTTTTACATGAAAGGATATTGAAATTGTATCCAATACTTTGGGAATCCTTACCACGTGCCCTGTATGGCAGGAGCGAAGTCCCCACTGGCGGAAGTGGTCCTCGAACCTTCACCGCTTGGGCCACACATGACTTTGCAAACAAGAAGATGCCACAGACAGAGGACAGAATGGGGGTGGGCGGGGGTGCAGTGACCACGCAACCGGAGGCTTATGGAGAGGCTGGACTTGAACTAAACAAAAGGGTTGTCAAGGTTGTGGGGAGACGGGCATGCTCAGAGGGAGGACAGGAGCAGCCCAGAGCCAGAACGTGCCCCGTGCCCTGGGTGTGCTAGCCTGAGAGCCGGGGGTTGCGGCCGTCTTGCCAGAGGCCCTGCTTTCTCTCGCAGACACCTGCACTGCACCCGGAACTACATCCACCTGAACCTGTTCGCCTCCTTCATCCTCCGAGCACTGTCCGTCTTCGTCAAGGACGCGGCCCTCAAGTGGATGTACAGCACGGCTGCCCAGCAGCACGAGTGGGACGGGCTCCTCTCCTACCAGGTGCGTGGTGTGTCCGGGAAGGGCCTGGGGAGGGACAGGCCATCGGTGGAGGCTGGTGTCCCCCATCCCACCCAGGCCTGGCACAGAGAAAGGCCAGAGCTGCCCAGGCCAGGTCCTCAGGGAACCCCCCCCGCCCCCCATATGATGGGAGAGGCAGTCCATCATGGGTCCCCCCCACCCCCCCGCCAAGGAGACACGGCCCCTGCCCTTAGGGAGTTCTCAGTCTGACACGAGGGAGGGGTCACGAGAGGCAGGGGCCAGAGCTGTTGTCCCCCGGGACCCTCCCTCTGCCCCCAGGACTCCCTGAGCTGCCGCCTGGTGTTCCTGCTCATGCAGTACTGCGTGGCGGCCAACTACTACTGGCTCCTGGTGGAGGGCGCGTACCTGTACACGCTGCTGGCCCTCTCCGCCTTCTCTGAGCAGCGCATCTTCAGGCTCTACCTGAGCATAGGCTGGGGTAAGGCACCGCCAGCCATCACACCCCCACCCCCACCTGTGGCACGAGGGGGGGGGGGTGCGGGGGCTCAGCCGCTTCCACTCCTGCCTCCAGGCTCCTCCGTGAAGCCGCCTTGGTGCTCGGAGCACACTGCTGGGCTGGGGCAGGGCCCCTGGGTGACTCTCTCCTGGGAACAGGGCTTGCTGCCCATGGGTTAGGGTTGCCCTCCCTCCTTTTCACAACCCTCCCCCTTAATGGAAGCCAAATCCACCACGCACGCCACAGCCCTGCACTGTCCTCAAATACCCCCGCCCCTAAGGCCTGCCGGGACGGAGCCCACACCCGCCAGCCCTGGGCAGCGAGGCCGGGAGGGAGAGGGAGAGCCTGGGCCTCAGTGGGGGTCACTGGGTGGGCAGAGGGCTGTGGCTCTGTCACAGAGGAGGCCGGGGGTCGCGGAAGCCAGCTGAGGACGGTGGACCGCGGATGCGCCTGGAGCCCAGCCGGAAATGTTCTGGCCAAAAAAGTTTGCCGAGAACCACTGTGTCTTTTTTTTTTGCTGGAACATTTCTGGTTGTGCTTCTGCCTCTCGCCATGTGGGATCCCGATGAGAAAGGGGTGGGTGGGGCAGGGGCTGGGACCCCAGCAGCAGCAGCCCCCAGCCCCCACTCGCCACCGAAAGACAGATGCAGCAGAATACTCCGGGGGCCCACCGGCGCCACGGGGATGCAGCGGAGGCCCTGCCGCCTGGCCTCCTGGGCCTGCGGGTCCCTGCCCCCTGCCCCCTGCCCCCTGCCTCCTGCCCCCTGCCCCCTGCCCCCTGCCTCCTGCCCCCTGCCTCCTGCCCCCTGCCCCCTGCCCCCTGCCTCCTGCCCCCTGCCCCCTGCCTCCTGCCCCCTTCCCCCTGCCCCCTGCCCCCTGCCCCCTGCCCGCACCACAGGGCCCCCCTCCACCAGAGCTGCATCCATCCATCCACTCCTCCCTCCCTTCACTCGCCCACTTCAAGCTGCTCTGACCGCTGCTGTCCCAGGGACTTCCACTCAGTCACGGCCATTCTCCTTCTCGAAGGCCCGTCCATGCTGGCTCCTGCCCCTGGGCCTTTGCAAGGCTGCCCGGTCCAGTCCACCCCTCAGGGGGCCACGCAGGTTGGCTGGCCACCCTGGCTCTGTGCTCTCTCACACTCCCCTGCTTCCTGCTGGTGTTCCTCAGCCACTCGGCTCCATGTAGCCCAGCGAAGAAGAGTGCCTCTAAGGGGGCAATAGTGGGGCCAGTGTATTGAGGGCACTGAGGTGCAGATGGGGCAGAGCCTCATGGGCAGGGCCAGCCCTGGAACAGCCGCCTGAGCCCCAGGCTCTGAGCCCCCCTGTCCTGTCCTGCCCGGCACTGTATCTCCTCCAGTCCCCTCTGCCCCGTGCAATATGCTCAGGCCTCTGCACAGGTGGGCCCCTGGGCCTGGACCCTGCGCTCAGCTCCCTGCTCCCGCCTCCCACTCCTCCAAGGCTCAGCCCCTCCCTGCTGAGCCGTCTGCCCTCCAAGGCCTCTCTATCCCACTAGGGCAGTCAGGCGCGGGCAGCTGGAGAGCCTGTGGAGAGCTAGGGTGGGCCAGTGCGGAGAGCGCTGTCCTCAGGGAGGGGGTGGTGATGTCCATTCTGGGAAATAGCATCAGCACTGGGAGTGCCCGTCACCATGGCGACCTGCGGACAGGAACAATCAAAGGGACGCTGTGGTGTGTGCAGAGGAGGGGGTGAGTGGGGGAGGGTGGGTGGGGACACATCGTGCCCTGAGGTCTCGAGTGGGAAATGGGGGAAGGGTGCCAGTCTTTCCACCACCTCACTCCCCAGCTCAGGGCCCAGGGTCTGAGGGGCATAAGGGCCGGACCTGGGGTACCCCCCTCCCCAATCAGAGCATCCTCTTCTTGAGGAATTGAGATACGGAGAGACAGAGAGAGACAGAGGGACAAAGGCAGAAGGTCAGAGAGAGTCACAGAGAGCCAAGCGCCCCGCTGTGATGCCAGGAGGCCTGGCCCTGTTGGCAGGCTTGGGAAACAGCAAGCAGCTACTTGTGTGAGCAGAAGAATTAACGTGGGGACTCCAGCACAGCGGGGGGGGGGGGGGGTCCCAGAAGGCATGCCATGGGCGGCCAGGCACCCCTAACCCCCAACCCCCAGGAGGCTGAGCAGGAGGAAGACAAGTTGGACAAGGGCCCCATTACTTCTTGGAGCTGGTTCTGTTCTTAATTCAAGCTTTCTCTGCAGTCTGTCTTGTTGATTTTCTAAATGGGAGAGAGATGAAGCCAGCAGGGAGTGTGTAATGTTTGCACGCGGCAGAGCTGTGCCTGTTTTTAAAAAGGCTTTGTTAGGAGATGCTGATGAATGAATGAAGCCCTGTGTCTGGTATCATGAGTGAACCCCAGCCCTGGAGTGGGGTCTCTGAGAAAAAGAACAGCAGGTGGCCGGGGTGCCCCAGAAGGGCTCTTGGAGTTGACATGTACTTGCCTGGAGAGCTTCCCTTCTCTGAACGCTGTACTGACTCCCTCACCATCCATCCATCCATCCATCCATCCATCCATCCTCTTCCCTCTGAGCATCTTCTGTGCTGGAGCCTTTGGGGGCATCTGTGCCTTGTCCTGTCTCATGAAAGCCTGTTATTACAGCATCATGATGCTGAGAAGTCTATTGTGTTCAAATAAATGGCCAAGAGGAAGCTATCCGAGGAAGCTGTGGGCTTCTCTGCTTCCCCCATGCCTGTCCGCAGCTCCACACACGGCAGCTCCACTCACAGCAGCTCCATGCACAGCAGCTGCAGACATGCGAGCCACTCGGCAGCTTCTGTTGAGTGGACAGCACATGATGAGGACCTGGATGATGGTGGCAGGAAAGGCTGTGAAGTGCATCCTGCCCTGGAAGCGTGCTCCTGGGGGAGACCCCCCAAAGTCACACATGCATACACACGGCCCCCCCACACATACACAGCTGTGTCCACACAGCTTACTATGCACCCTGTTGCCTGTCTCAGACACCCACATCTCCAGCCCCGAGAGGGGAGCCCATCG
The DNA here is from genome assembly GCF_964212035.1 of Myotis nattereri. Lineage (NCBI taxonomy): Eukaryota > Metazoa > Chordata > Mammalia > Chiroptera > Vespertilionidae > Myotis > Myotis nattereri. The sequence goes on from NC_138081.1 coordinate 11,740,341, forward strand.
AGGCAGACACAGAGGGGGCTAGTGCAGAAGCCACTGAGGGGACTGGCAAGAGCGTGGGGTTGCAGTCCCCCCTGAGCCTCCCGAGCCGATCCTTCTCCATCTGTCGCGTGAGAATGGACAGTCTGTAAGTCAGCACACACATACCGAGCTCCCGGTGAGCTGAGCGCAGGCTCTGGAAATGAGAGAGGCTCTAGCTGGAAACCAGCTGCATTCATTGCCATTCGCTGCAGACAAATGACCCCACAGCTTGGCTGCTTGAAACAATTGTTACCTTGAAGTTTCTGTGGCCGGGAATCTGGTTCACCGTAGCTGGCCTCTGGCTGAGGGGCTCTGACAGATGCCATCCGGCTGTCAGTCAGGGCAGCTGTCATCTCAAGGCTGAGCTGGGATCGGAGAATCCACTGCCAAGCTCACGCGTGAGGCGGAGGGCAGGAAGCGGAGGACCTTGCTGGGTGCTGGGTGGAGGCTGCGTTCCCTGCCGCAGGGGCCTCTGCCTTGGCTAAGTGTCCTCGTGGCATGGCAACAGGTGACCTCATTGAGCGAGAAAGCCCAAGACAAGCCTTTTCTAACCTTCCACGGCTGTTTTATAACCTGATCTACGAAGTGTCGCGCCATCACTTCTGCTGTGCATCCTGTCACCCAGACAGCCCTGGTACAAGGCGGACTACGCCAGGGTGTGGATGCCAGGAGGTGGGGACCTCTGGGGCCCTGATGGAGCTGCCACCACCGTCAAGTCTGAGTAGAAAGCGCTGTTGCCATCCTCGTGGCTGTGGGACACTGTGCAGTTAGTTGGGCTGCCAGCACCAAGGTCCTGTTCCCACCCCAGGCCCTCCCCAGCGCCTTGCAGGTGTGCGTGGTCAGGGAACAGGTGTCTGCCGGGGCGTCCGGTGCCTGAAGAAATGGACTGAGATGGGCGTGTGGGCTGAGGCCGTGGGGGAAGCGCAGCAGAGGTTTGGCCTGTTCCCACCTCATGCAGCATGTGGTCCCCGCCCCATGGCCCTCTCTGTGAGGAAGGCTGAGGAGTCGGGGTGGGGGTGGGGGTGGGGGGGCGTGGCTCCACCGCCTGTTCTCCATGCACCCAGACCAGCCTCCGTCCACACCTTCTGGGAAGTGTGGTTTGGGCCAGGCTCAGAGAGGGGCTGCAGGAGGGGGAGGCCAGGAAGGAGAGGCTGCCGGGTGGGCGTGCGGTGGCCCCAGCCTGCCAGCCCCTCTCCCCTCTCTCTCTCCCTCTGCTCTCAGGTGTTCCCTTGCTGTTTGTCATCCCCTGGGGCATTGTCAAGTACCTCTATGAGGACGAGGGGTGAGTGCCCTGCTCCTCGGGGTGAGTGTGCTGACGTCCCTGTCCCCAAACCCTGTGTGGTCCTTGGCCCCTGCGGCTGGGACCTGTTGGGAGGATAAACTGAGGGACCAGAGCTGAATTTACGACTAGTTCTCTCCTGCCCTGTCCACCCTCCTTGGGATTGTATGAAGACGAATGGTGCGGGGCCTGTGGGGAGTGTGGTGCCCCTTCCAGGTTCTTCGGTGAGAGCCGAATGAATTGTTGCTTTGTGTTTGGCTAGGTACACACATGCCTGTGTTCATGGGCTCACGTATCTCTTGTGTGTTTGTTGCTGTGTGTGTGTGTGTGTGTGGCGGGAAGGCCTTTGTGTGGGTCTGTAGAGTGGCTGTTGGGTAGCTCCCGGTGGCAGTGCCTGTGTGGCTCTGTGTGTGTCCCTTTGATGCCCACATGTACTTCTGTGCCCTGTGCCTGCACTGTTCTGGGGTCTGGGCTCCATTGGGTGCCTGTGTGTGTCTCCCCTCTCCAGCTGCTGGACCAGGAACTCAAACATGAATTACTGGCTCATTATCCGGCTGCCCATTCTCTTCGCCATTGGGGTGAGTGGCGGTGTGGGGGTGGCCTGGGGGGTGCTGGGGAGGACAGGGGAAATGTGTCGTGACAAGGCCTCCGGCCACCCTCCCATCTGCCCTGCAGGTGAACTTCCTCATCTTTGTCCGGGTCATCTGCATCGTGGTGTCCAAGCTGAAAGCCAACCTCATGTGCAAGACGGACATCAAGTGCAGGTGCGTGGCTGCCGGCTCTGCCGGGCACCCTCAGCCCTCCTTCCCGCAGAGACGGATCCTGGGTGCCCAGCTTAAGCTGCAGGACCTTCTCCCACCTGGGACCCACGCCTTGCCGTCCTCCCTGTATCTGGGCAGCTCCTGGGCTCTGGGGGGTTTGGCCGCTACCTTCCTCCCTCCTAGCAGCCTGTCCCAGGGTATTGGGGTGGGAGTGTGACAGACCCAGATGCCAGGCCTCGATGGGGGTTTGGGGCACAGAAAGGGAGAAGAGTTCATGGGAGAGGCCCAGAATGACATCTCCACCCGCCCCCCCCACCCAGACTTGCCAAGTCCACATTGACGCTCATCCCCCTGCTGGGCACCCATGAGGTCATCTTTGCGTTCGTGATGGACGAGCATGCCCGGGGGACCCTGCGCTTCATCAAGCTGCTCACAGAGCTCTCCTTCACCTCCTTTCAGGTGAGCATGGCTGGGGCCCTTCCCTGCGACGTCCTAGAGTGAGGGTGGGGCACAGCCAGCTGGCAGCAGGCAGCAGGCAGCGAGGCCTGGAGGAAAGTGGTCCTTGCCCAGGCTATGTGGTTGGAGCCGAGCCTGAGCTGGAATCCCCAGGTGCCCCGATGCCCAGGCCAGTCTTTTCTATAAGCACATTGACATGAAGCCTTTCCAGATGTAGCCGTGGGCACCCAGCCACGAATTGGTCTTCTCCACCAGTATTAGCAGATGCTGCTTCGGGGGTGCGAGTGTCAGTGGGGGCGTAGGAACATAAGAAACTGGTCACAGCCTCTCAGGAAGTTCATGCGATGGCCACCAGCATGCGGGCCTGTGTGTGCACTTGCACACATACTCACATGCACACACTCACACATGCATGCACACACAGAGAGACACACACGCACACATAGTCACAGTCACATGCAGACACACGTGTAGACATATATGCACACAGAGACATGTAGACACATGCACATATGTGCATGCATACTCACATGCACACAGAGACACACATGCGCATGTGCACTCACATACTCACATACACACACTCACAGGTGCATGCACACACAGACACACACATGTACTCACACACAGTCGCACGAAAACACACATGCACACACAGAAATGCACACATGAGCACACATACTCACACACACAGATCCGAGTTCTGGAGCACGTGTCTCTTGAGTGAACATGGGGCTGGGCCGGGGAAATCCGCACGGTCAGAGGTCCCTCCTTTCTGGGGCCCATTGTCCTCTAAGGGAGATGGAAGGGCTCCTGGAGCACCTGGGCAAGAGGACTTCTTGTCCCTGCAGAAAAGAGAGGAGAGGAGTCCCCCAGCTCTGGGCTTCCCAGTCTGAGCAGGGAAGGCTGTGGCTGGAGGCCCATGGAGCTGGGGACCAGGGCCATCTGCAGGATGCTGGCCTCCCTCCCCCCCCCCCCGTCTCCCCCTTCTCCTGCCTTCTCCCACCTCCTCCCTGCTGACACACCTCTCGTTTCCAGGGGCTGATGGTGGCTATCTTGTACTGCTTTGTCAACAACGAGGTAAGGCCTGAGGAGGGGTGTGGGCACCCTGCTAGGTTGCCACCCTGGGTGTTCTGGAGCTGTTCAGTGGGGACCCCCACAGTCTTCCAGCTCAGACCCCTACTTAGCAAACCCAGTTTTCTGTGTGTGGGTCTCTCTCTCTCTCCCTCCCTCCCCCCCCTTCTCTCTCTCTCTCTCTCTCTCTCTCACACACACACACACACACACACACACACACACGCACACACACACACGTGCAGGCATACCTAACCATCTGTGAGTTTGGGGATGACCCAGCCTCACAGTAAGGGAGTCCTGAGTGAACAGGTGGTGAGACTGTTATGAGGTGACTCAACAGACGTGTCCACGCCCAGATTTGGGGCTTTAATAATCACTGTCTCAGTTCATTGTCACAGCCTCTTCTCCCCAAAATCCCTGCTAAAATTCGGGTTTGACGTCCCCATGTTCCACACCTGAGAAGACTGAAGGTCAGAGACTAAGAAACATGCCGGGTTTGGCCCAGAAAGAGCGGCAGGGCCAGGACTCCAGTGAGTTCTGCCTGGAAAAAAGCCAGCTGCCCTTCTTGTAGGCAGGCCAGAGCCCGGGTCACATGGGAGCTCCCCCGTGGCCTTCTGGCTGCTGGGCTGGGAGGAGGGGTTCTAGCTGACCCACACCCTCTCCTGGAGACCCCATGGGACCACAGCCTCTGGGATGGCCGGCTCCTGGGAAGAGGGGCTGTCTGTGTCTGTGGGTCTCTGGGGGAGGCTGCTTGCTCCAAAGTACCCAGCTTTGTGCTAGAGCTGGAACACCTCCAAGCCATCGAAGTGGAGATCACAAATCTCACAGCTCCCCCCGCCCCTGCCCCAACACACACACACACACACACACACACACACACACACACACACATCTTCCAGGGGAAAAAACAAATAAGAGTCCCACAGGCAGCACAGGGCCGCCTGGGGAAGTTTCCACAAGAGGCCTGACCCCCAGCAGGGAAGAGAAGGTAGGCACCCCTCCCCACAGTCTGAGGGGAGACTGAGGCCTCTGGTAACTGCATCCAGGTCACTCCAGGTGAGGGTTTGCCTCAATGGGCCGGAGCTCAGGTGACCCAGGGACACTGTTCGTCAAAGACCCAGCTCTCCATGTGGTTTCTGTGTCACTGAGTCCGGGATCGGAGCTCGGAGGTCTGCATGTTCATGCAAATTGTACTTTTGCTCTGGGCGTGGGGCACAAGGGGAGCAGCGGTGGGGACCTTGGAGTTTCAGGGATCTATGAGATGCCCAAAGAAGCAGTGTGATGCAGCAGGAAGGATGAAGGATGTGGGCAATGGCATCAGATTTCTGCTCTGGTCCAGGCCCCATCACTTAGTGAGCTGTGTGACACTGGGTGAGTGACAGGCCCACCCTGAACCTCCATTTCCTCGTCTACAAAAAGGAGGAAATAATGCTCACAGGGCGTGGACTTGGATCTCTAAAAGGGAGGGAGACACCTCCGGAGCGCTTGCTGTGTATAAGGTGCTCAGGGGTTTCACTGAATCCAATTCTGCGTAGCAGATGTTACCCCCATGTTACAGATGAGAAAATTTAGTCTGCGCCAAGTGGAATGAATCGCCCCCATTCGGTGGCTAGAAGGTGGTACAGCTCGCAGGCTGTGGGAGGGAGCCTACGCATGCGTCAGAGCTGCTGGGACTGGGGAGGTGGAGGCAGCCCCAGGCACAGGGTGGCCCATAACCAGGTCCTTGCCCATCATCAGGGCAGGTCTCAGAGGGCTGGCCAGCCTCGCGGGGTGGGCCAGGAAAGGAGGGAAGGCCGATGTAGGGGGCACTCAGAGGGTTGGCATTCCCTGCAGGGATGGCACGGCCAGAGGGGTGGTGTGCCACCTGGCCCACAGCTCTGCTGCTTTACCTTCTGGGGGACGGGCAGGGTGGCGGGTATCCCCTCCCACGTGTGCTCGGCAGGGGGGCAGAGGCCTGTGAGGAGAGAATGGGGCTCCTTGCTGCCACTTCTCACTCAATCCCCCAGTTCCATTTCCCACTTATCCCTCCCCTTCCCCCAGAGCCCTACCGGCAGCACACGCTCACCCCGCACACCTGCACGCACCTGTGCAATGGCTCCCCACCACCTGGACCCTGTCTCAGTCACTTCTCCTGACTCCAGCCCTTTAAGCCCAGTCACCCTGTCACCTCCCTCCTCGCCGGCCTCCCCAGCCCGGCTCAGCGGTGAAGAGGGAGGGATGGGCACATACCCCCGCTCTGCTCTTGGCAAATAACTTGACCCCTGATCACCAGATCCCTGCTGACCTCTCCCGGGGGCTCTCCCAGACTCCTGCCTTGGGGTCCAGGAAGCCCCACCCAGTGCACCTTTACACCCTCATGGAGACGCCTCGGGCCCTGTAGCTCCCGGCATGAGGACACACCTGTCACCATCACTGGGCCACAAAGGCACCCGTGGCTCCTGGGCCGAGGCCTGTCCTCCAGGCCCAGGGTTGCCATGGCAATGCCAGGTGCTTGTGACCCAAAGAGAGAAGATGGCCCAGGCATTGGTCCTGCGTGGCTGCCCGGCACCTGCGGCCGATGGCCGGGGAGCAGGCCCAGGGAGGGGTGGCCTGGGTGGACTTGTGCCAGCTCCTGTTCTCTGACTCCGGAGCCTGCGTGCTGGTCCCGTTCTGACACTGCCTGGCTGTGTGGCCGGCAATCGCCTTGCCTCTCTCCCCAAGTGCAGATGGCGGTGAATGAGCTTTACCAGTTCACCCCCAACCCCAGAGCCTGGCTCGGTGCCCGGCCAGAGAGGCTGTGGGAGGCAGGGATGGGGGTGAACTTAGCGGTGCAGCACTGGAACAGGTCCACACTTGCATCGGTATCCTTGTGGCTCCATCTTAATAACCCGGTAACAAGGAGCCCAACGTCAGGTGCTTAGTCATTATTCATTCATTCGGCTCCTTAAAGAAACACTTATTGAGTACCGACTGTATGCCGGACACTGTGTCAGGTTCGGGACAAGTGAGGTGAGGAAGGTGTGGTGCTGGCCCTCCCACCTGATTTGGGGGCGGCGCGGGCAGAAACAAGTATGGCAGAGAGAGTCAGGGGAGGCAGGGGCGGCGGGTAGGAGACTGGCTTTGGAGTCAGCCCTGATCAGTTCAAATCCTGGCTGAGACCCAGAGAAATATTTTTTAAATAGATTTTTTATTGATTTCAGAGAGGAAGGGAGAGGGAGAGAGAGATAGAAACATTAATGAGAGAGAATCATTGATCGGCTGCCTCCTGCAACCCCGGGCATGTGCCCTAACGGGACTCTAACTGTGACCTCCTGGCTCCACCACTGAGCCAGGCCAGCCAGGCCCAGAGAAATACTTAAATACCATGCACCTCAGGGCCCTCTGCCAGGAGCTGTTCACAGGGTTGCTGTGAAATTTAACTAAAATAATCCATGGAAAATGCTGCATGTAGTAGCAATAACCGATGCTGTGTAATGAGAGGGGCCGCAGCGGAGGTTCGGGAAAAGTGCCGCGGCTGATGGGCACAGAGGCACGGTGCCGGCACACTGGGGAGCCCTGGTCCTATCCGGTTTCCTGCTGGGGTCCAAGAGACCCCTTCAGTCCCCGGGGTGGCTACCCATGGATGTGCATCAGTTTACCATCTCTCCCCTCATACCCCCAGTTAATGGCTGCTGCACAGAGGCCACCATTGTCTCAGATGTCCCCGTCTCAGCTGTGAGCACACACTCTACACACACTCTGCTGGGCAGGGAGCTGGCGCGTGGCGGGGCTACACGTGTCCACTCCCCCTTCCTCAGCACCCGGGCCTGGGCTCCATGGCGTGGCCTGGGGCACCTGGCCCGTCCTGGCAGGCAGGCCCTTGGCACCCCCTCTCCACTCAGTGCAGAAGACATTCTTTTAAGGGGTGGCGAGCGGTGTTGATGGGCTCAGCTGGGTAGATGTCGGCCCTGCAGCAGCAGGAGAAGAGGGGTGTTTGTGCAGGGGCGGATGGGGCATTGGTAGCGAGCTGCTTCCTCTGGATGCTGGCAGCTGGCCATCCAGGTGGCAGGGGCCGGAAAGGGAGGAATCAGGCTCCGAACATTCCGGTGTGGGGAGGCCTGGGTGCCAGGGTGGGGCACAGGAGAAGTTCTGGGAAGCACCTATGGGAACGTCCCCAGAGGAGCCCTCCAGGCGCCCTGGGCTGGATGTGCAGGTCCCAGCAGCCCCCGGGGGACCTGAATCACTAGGGCGTGGCCACGAGCCCATGATGACTCGGGGATCTACAGTGTCAGTTGGAGTTGATCTCTGTGCCCAACAACGGGGTCCCCAAGCACTAAGCCTCTTGAGAAGGCTTTTCCCAAGGGAGCCGGAGCCCAACACAGCAGAGGTCCTGGTTGACTGACCTCATCTGGCCGCACCCCTGGGGTCAGGTCGGGACTGGTTCCTGGATGGGATTAGTTCAAGCACAGGCAGAGAAGCCCTCGTCCACGGCCCCCTCCTCACTGCTGCTCCCTCCCCGTGAAGCCCGGGGCGTTTAGAAGGGCTGGGGCGGGCACCGTGAGGCGGGGGGGGGGGGGGGGGGGGGGGCATGCTTCCCTCTCCTCTGTCATCCAAGCTGAAGAGTTAGATTCTCTCTCCTTCTTGTCTCCCCACCTTCCTCCCTCCCATTCTCTTCGGCTAAGTGATCCCGAGATGGATTGTAAAGGCGAGTCAGAGTTTAGAGATGGAAGGGACCGACTAAGCCATCAAGCCCATCTCCCTCCTGAGTTCAGGCGGAAAATAGGAGACAACAATAAACAGTTTTATTGGGATATTAATTTAGGCGCCCGAAGGCCTTGACTTGTGTCTCTTAATGCAATGCAGTGGATGCTTCCCTTCCTGCTAATGCAATAACGGCCATCCTGTGGGCAGTCGGTTTGCATGATGGCTTTTGTCCCCCTCCTTTTCCCACGGAAGGTCCAGCTGGAGTTCCGGAAGAGGTGGGAGCGCTGGCGGCTCGAGCGCCTGCACATGCAGAGGGACAGCAGCATGAAGCCCCTGCAGTGTCCCACCAGCAGCCTGAGCAGCGGGGGCACCGTGGGGAGCAGCGTGTACTCCGCCACCTGCCAGGCCTCCTGCAGCTAAGCCTGCGGCACCCGCCCTCCCAGGTGGGGGAGACCCTCCCGGGCGGGGCCGGCGAAGGGAGGGACAACTGCTCTCAAACAACCCCCCCTCCCCCTGCTGCCCCTTCCCCAACCCATCAGACAGGCAAATGGGCAATGCCTCCGGGACGCGGACACATTTTCTCTGAGGAGAAGCAGCTGCTAATTTGATCACTGTGGCGGGAAGAGAGGAAAAGCTATTGCTGCTAAAATGAGGATCTCTTCCCGTTAAGCCACAGGCCCCTGGGGTTCCCCCAGACAGCAGCAAATCAGCCCCAGACTCAAACTTGAGGTCAATGGCTTATTAGTGGGACTGCGGCTGTCGGAGGAGGTGGCCCTGAGAGAGGCGGACGTAACCTCGGCTAGACGAGAGCTGGGTAATGCAGCCACCGCCGCCTCGGGGTGGGGGCCCCAGCCCATCGGCCTCCTCGGTCAGGGACGATGTGCACGTGTCCGGGTCACTGGTTCCCCTCAGCTGCCCCTCAGCTTTCCACCAGCTTCTCTTTGCAGAGTTTGTTGGGGCTGCGACCAGCAGCTGTTTCTAGAAATGGCTGCGGGTCACGTTGAGAAGATGCCTGCGGGTTTCTTCGCTGCCGCCCGCTTCTCCTGGGCGACTCTCTGAGTTGCTTTGGTGCCGGCCCCTGCTCCCCGCTCCTGAGGAGCCCGGCCCTGTGCATGAGTCTCTTCTGGAGACGCTCAGGAGCCCTCTGGGTTCCCCTAGGAGCTCCAACAACATCCACGTCAGGGACTTCGATTACCCGCCGCTGACGGAGACCCAGGGGCCGAGAGGGTGCACACACCACCCTGTGGAAACGCTCTGACTTCTGACCAGATTCCGTGTCTTGCATGCGAGTTTGGGTGCCTCCTCTAACTTTAGGAAATGGGACCTCTTGTGGGACAACTGCCAAGCCCCACTGTTCCCATGGAGACAGGCTTCCCCTGCTCTGGGTTTCCTCCCTCTGAAACCCCCGCACTGGGGAGCTTGTATAGACTCCATCCACTTTTCTTCATTGCTGTGAATAGCCTATGTGCAAATGTGCCATTCTGGTCTCTCCCACCTGATGAAAACAAGAACTAAACGGTGGTGGTGGTGGTGATGTTGTTGGGGTTGTGGGGGTGGGGGGGGAGGTTGTCACTGATTGGACTCCTCCACACTCAGAGCCGATGAATGTTTGCCCTGCCTCCGGTCTCATCCCATAAGTCATGCGCAGCAGTAACCTATTACTCCTGCTGCAGCCACGATGAGAAAGCAGACACGTAGCAGCACCGTAGATTCCCAGAAGAAGGGGAGCCAGCCACCCTGGGAGGCTGGTGACGGCGTGGACGGGTGCCAAGGAACTTTCCAGCAGGACAGACCTCTCTGGAGTCCCGACCTCCTGGGAGAGCTGAGGGAGAGGCTTCCGATGAACGGCTGTATGAGCCCATCTCTCCTTTTCTGGTTTAAGTGTGTGTGGGGGCCCCTCCCCCAAAACCTTGCACCAGACACATTCTCACCAGAGGCATGTGACATGCAGGGAAAATAATAATGGGACATAAAACACGCCAAGCAGAAAATGTCTTATACCTCAGCTTCAGCAAAGTATTGTGTCTATGTTAATAGGGAACCTGGGCCTCGGGCTAAAGAAGAACTGTGCGTACTGCCTCCTCGATGGTGGGGACAGGGGCAGGCCCGCCTCCCCGGAGTCAGGGCAGCCTTCCTGGCCGGCGGGCACCACCCATTGGCTCTCTTTCTGGAGTGGGGACGGGTGATGAGCACTGGGGTGTTGATGGGGGCACAGCTCTGGTGCAAGCATTTTGGTTTTCGAAGATTTTGAGACTATTGATACACTGCACAGCAACAAGAGACACTTTGGTATTTTCTGCAAGAAATAAGTTGTTGAGGGGAGACAGTGCTTAGTCAGGGGGCACCTGGGAAGCTCAGGCAGTTTGGGAAGCACAGTTCTTTTCCCGGCTGGTACTGGCGATTCCTGATTTCAGAAGGCTCGTCACGCCCCCGTATCCCAAGCCTTTTAACACCGAGGGGCTTTTTCCTTCTTGGATACTTACCAGATACTGAACTGAAGAAAATATTTTCTTTGCGCCAAGACCCACACTATTAATATTCATTTGAACAGCGGGGCACTCCTTCCAAAGCTGTTCCCAAACTGTCCTAAATGAAAAACAGTTCTAACAGACCTGGGACCATCGATGCAATGGACTCCGGAATCCACCAGCTGTTTGCATGCCTGATGCTCTGGGTCTGGAGCTTGCTGAGAACACCCTTGCCTGCCTCTGTGCTGAGGGAATTACTGCTGACCAGCAGGGTGAGGGCGCTGGGAGGTGAGCAGCCCTCAAGGTCTGGATTCAGCACTCTGGCCAGCTCCCTGGACTTGTGAGGGGCTTCAATCCTGTCAGCCTGTCCTTGCCATTTCAATCTCTGGAGCAGCTAAATCACAGAACTGAAACAAACCACATGTTGCAACGTTTCCTTCCCTTTCAAAGGCCTTTACAGGTTGTGGCATGATTTTCGATTACTTCAATGCAGTTCTTGCTGAGCACCACCCCGGTGGAGTTCTCCGGGACTCAAGAGCAGCAAAGACCTTGGAGAGCCCTCCTGCCTGAGCTGCAGTGAGGAGGGAGGCTGGCAGAGCTGACCTGCCCAAAGTCACAGTGCTAGATGGTGGCTGAGCTGGGCCAGGACCCCGGCCAGCTCCTGCCTCTCGACCAGTGAGGCCTCTAGCAAGGATAGGTGAAAAACATAAATGGCTACACAGATGCTCTCAGTAAAATTTAGCTGTTATCTGGGTTTCCGTTAGAGAGCAAACAGCAGCAAATGTAGGTGCCATGTCTGCGGTGACTTATTTTACTGAGACAAGGGTAGAGTGCGCTTTATTATCTCTATGCCATATTTCACTCATCCTTGTCTTAAAATTAAGGAATGGAATGCGTAAGGCACACATAGGCATAAAAACAGCCAGTGGGCCATCTCACCTAGCAAACCCAGCGCTCTCCCACGGCCTGGCTTCACGTTTCCTGCTGCCCCTGCACTTGTATCGAGAAGTACTGGCAGACACACAGAGGGGACTGAAAGAGCCCTAGGGAAGGTCCTGGCCCTCTTTTGTTTTCTGCAGTGCCCCCTGACGTGGGGGAAGACCAGCAAACCGGGCAACTTTAGCCAGGCAAAGATGGCACAGCCACCACGAAGGGCAAATAGAGTCAGTTCACGTCCATGCCCAGCGAGGCTTGGTCACCTCATCCATGTGGGCTGTTTCAGCAGCTTCCATCTCCTTGTCCTCCGTCTCTTCCACAACGGAAGAACGCTCGTGTGTGTGTGTGTGTGTGTGTGTGTGTGTGCAAGTGTGTGTGTGGTCCTGCACACAGCAGCATAAAGTTAGGAGATGATGAATCTAGAATCTTCCCACCCGCTGTGAAGGTTATGGGACCACACAACCCCGGGCGAGGACGTGTGGGAGTCTGAGCGATAGATGCTTCCTCTCCATGCGCAGACAGCGCTCCCATTATTGCTAATGCCTGCTACGTGCTCCGGGAAGGCAAAATCTATTCCCAAGGTTTATTTTCCCTTCACTGAATTGATTGTAATCTTCAGTGCTGACCCCGCTTTTGGCTCCTACAAGGCAAACTATGAAAATCCTCCCAATATGTCAGCTTACTCTGCTAAGACAACTATGTGAATGACATTCTAAATATTCAACAGAAACCAAATTAGTATCGTCTTCTTTTCTTCCCCTTTTCGCTGGAGCAAATTTTCTTGGGAAGCGACATGCGCAGAGGGAGAAACTTCTGCAAGCGACCGCACCATGCCCTGCAGTGTTACCTGCTGGCTCCACGCACTCGGCCAGTACCAGGAAGCGTTGTTAAGCAGTGTAATTTGAAACCCTTTACTTAATGCCGCATGCGTCTACAGTATCTATAATTACTTCTGCTCTGTCAATGGCTACAGGTTGGCAGGAAGCAGATAAGAAGAATTATTTTCCCATTAACTCCTCCAGGTCTCTTGGACTTTGCCTGCATCTGAATCTGTCTGAGAGGAGTTTTCTCTCCTCCCTTTGGTCATTTTAGCCCATTTTCAGGACCTCATCCAGCAGCTCTGCAATTCCCTCTGATCCATCCCACCTCCTCTCCACCTCCACAACTCCCTCCTTCAGCCCCCTCCCCACAGTGAGCTCCCCTCACTCCTCCCCTCAGAGGGAGTGGACCCTGCTCGCCATGCTGTGAATGCCTTTCTCTCAGCTATGACCAATTTAGGGGTGCAGCTGGGAGGGAGGTGCTACCAGGCTGACAGTGATGCACCGAGTTCCCCACTGGGCGCAAAAGGAGCGCGGCCACCAGTGGCTCGGATCCAAACTTGCATGGGGGTCGTGCAATCTTCCTGAAGGGGCCTGTCAAAACTATCAGTAATTGTCAACCCGACAATCTAGCATGACTAATTATCACTGTGTCCCAGCAGTCGGCAGGCGGAAGACAGACAAACGAGGTATTTGGGTGTGGGGAGGAGAACTCCTGCCAAGCCTGGGACGTGGGACACCTTGCTGGCTTCTTTCCCTGGGAGCCAGTCGGGGCCAGATTCAGACAGACAGACGGGGCTGGATATTGCCCAACGGTTCACACTTCACTTCCAAACCTGCAGTTCTTCGAAGCTCCTCCCACTAAAAATACATCTTCCAAGCAGATAAACTTCAACATCCCCTTGGTTTGGGCGAGGGTTTGATGGGATCTTTACATGCACTGAGAGAGGTGAGCCAAGCTTGCTGGAGGGACAATGCTTTTTGTTGGTCTTCAGTGCTTTCAGGGGATGGTTGTTCCTCATTCATGTCTCAATAAGATAATTGTCATGCAATTTCTTAATGTACAGATTCATGTAAAATGTGACCTGCATCCATAGGTAGCAAATGTGCCCGGTGTGTAATCCCTTGTACAGATGTGAACGGGCTCCCGCTCTTTCTTAATTGGCCTGGCAAACCCAATAAAAGCCTGTCACCACTGTGTCTCCTGCTCTTCTGTCAGGAGAGGAAATTTTCTGCAGTGTGAACCGAGGTGACTCATGGTACAGCAGGAAAACACAAAAGATGCCATTTCCAGCCCCAGGAAGAAACCTTGCTCACTTTCGCGTGGTGATGTTCATCTTCAAAGCACTTAGCACGCACTCATTTCTCCGCCGCAGACTTTATATGGGGACTGTGATGCCATTTCAGTAGAGAAGCTGGGTGGTCGAGTGGCTTAAACAAAGACTGACGGCCAAATGGATGTCTTCTGATTCCACTCATTCATTTGATCCTCCATCTAAATGAACTCAGTCCATTAAGTCCATTTCTTTAACAACAACAATGAAAAAGCCGTAAAAGCAGGAACCTTGTTTGCAAAGCAGACACAGAATTTGAATGGAGCTGCTGGTTAGAGATTCATCTTCAGAAAAATGAACTTTTCACCAACTTAAATCTTTGCTCGCCCTCCAGATTTGCAATTCCCTCTCACAGCAGAGCCCATTCTCCCTAATTCCTCCACCATTCAGTTACCGTCAGAAAATGAATGTACTTCTCCGAAGGTCTCCTTAAACACGCCTTCTTTTTAGACAAGCTGTGGCCATTGTTCCTTTCAAACAGAATAATTCTTATTCTGAGCGCAAACTACAAATGTAGCCAGCTCCTGCTGGCAGACAGAACATTTGCATTTCGGAGTTTCTGCACCAACCTTGCTTTCGACTTCATCCCTCCCCCCGCCACCCACCCCCACCCTGTTGCTATTGTCACCTCTCTGCATCTCGCCCTGACACTCAGCAAGACAGGCTAGAACTCAAACTGTTCCCCTTCCCATCCCCGGAAAACACCTGCCCAAACCAATGCAGCTGACCCTTGAGAAACGCGGGTTTGGACTGCGCGGGTCCACTGGCGCTCGGAGCTTTTTCACAGAATACACAGCGGCCCTCCCTATCCCTGCATTTCTAACCCATCTGTGGATTCAGCCAACCGCAAATCAAAATCAGTATTTTCACCCAGGGTGGGGAATCAATCAATGGTGGAGGAATTAGGGAGAATGCGCTCTCCTACGAGAGGGAATTGCAAGTCTACAGAGGCCAAATGCTGACTGTATGCGTTGCTCTACACCATTTCCTACGAGGGACTGAGCATTCATGGGTGCTGGAGCCGCCCCCCTGCAGATACCGAGGGACGGCTGTAGGGAAGTTTTGGGGGAGTCCAATTGCACGTGGGTTTTCAATGGGGGTGAGGGAGGATTCGGTGCCTCTAACCCCCACGTTGTTTGAGGCTCAGCTGTAATGACCACATTGGTAGGACCCTGAAAGTCCGGTAGCTGCAACCTCAGGAAAAGAGGGTGCACTCTGGCGTAAGAGGGTGTAACCCAAGGCTGAGGAAAGGGCGAGGGGAGCTGCCCTGCCCTGCCCTTCAGAGGCTCAGCTATGGGGGTAACAGATGAGGATTCTTGGTCTCCAGACTCACCCTGTTCACCTGCAATATAAAGTCGCATTCAGCGATGATGCCCCACAGGAGGGGGTGACTGAGTTCCACTCAGAATCTGTGACAGTCTCACTCATATGCCATCTGTGTCGGCATTCCCAGGGGTGGGAATCACCTCCCTCCCCAAATTTTCCCTCACTCTCCTCTCAAAAGCCAATGCCAGAAGCACACGCATGCCCTAGCTGGTTTGGCTCAATAGATAGAGTGTCAGCCTGTGGACTGAAGGGTCCCAGGTTCAATTCTGGCCATGGGCACATGCCTGGGTTGTGGGCTTGATCCCTGGGCGGGGGGGTGGGGGGACATGCAGGAGGCAGCCAATCAATGATTCTCTTTCATCATTGATGTTTCTATCTCTCTCTCTCCCTCTCCCTTCCTCTCTGAAATCAATAAAATATATTTAAAAAATAAAAAAGAAGCACACGCAGTTCACTGTCTTCCAATCTCTCTCCTCCTTCCCTCTCCCCCCGCCCCCCATGATAAAGAGAAAGACTGAGAGCAGTGG
The DNA here is from genome assembly GCF_964212035.1 of Myotis nattereri. Classification (NCBI taxonomy): domain Eukaryota; kingdom Metazoa; phylum Chordata; class Mammalia; order Chiroptera; family Vespertilionidae; genus Myotis; species Myotis nattereri. Next base: position 11,756,003 of record NC_138081.1, read on the forward strand.
GTCTCCCTTATCAGAGACAGCGGGGAAGCCCAGGCAGTACAAATTGGAAGGGATGACAGATGTAGCCAGAGAGCTAGAGACGGTGCACAAGTAGATCCAACACTGGGACAGGAAGGAGTAGAAATTGTGTCCCCAAAGGTGGGCAGGTAGGTGTAAAGAGATGATGATGAGGCCAGACTATAAGACAAGTAAATAAAGGAAAGCAGCAGACAGTTTAAATGTGAAAAAGAGCTGCAAGATAAGAGGAGCAGGAATGCAGAGGTGGGAAGAAGGAGAATCACAGGTGGCCAGCGGGAGGGAGCCGAGGAGAACCAGGTCTGGTCAGCGGCGTTCACTTTCTTCCATAAATCGAGCTGTTTCCCTGCAGAGTTCTCTAATCCCAAACTGTGATAGATTACTTTCTCTGGTGCGAAGGCTCATTTTAACTAACGGAATGACTTAAGAAAGAGAAAAAGACCCACAGTCTAGAGTAAATCCAACAATTAAAAATTTTCCCCACTGACCAGGGCACCAGTGTTAGAATGAATTACTGCGGCTCCTCTCCGTGCAGGACCAGCAGACTCAGAATTTATCCGTGTTACAACCTCTAAGAACAAAATCAATAGCTGAGAATTATAAACGCTGAGCATCCCATGCCAAGAGACGGATTGCTTTGGGGCTCAAGTGGGCTGGAGGGCACTGGCAAGCAATTCATTTTTTAACTTTCCAGATCCCCGAGGTAAAAGAGCAAGGACTTGAAATTGTAAATAATAGTTAGAGAAGACTTTTTAGCTCCAGTGACTAAGGCGGAATTAGAAACACAGTTCAGGACTTGGGAACATAATGATACAAATGTAATAGCTACAACAAAAAGGGCACAGTTACTTTACCGTTTAGGTCCATGCTTCAACAATCTATAATCATTTATGTACATTTTTGGCTTAAAAAAAACGGGTGTTTTATCACCATATATTTTGCCTTCCAGATAGTTTCAGAAACTTCTAAAGTCCTAGAAAACTGAATGTATTGAACCCCGTAAGTACCCACCAATTAGACGCCACTTTATAATGAAACCACCCTCCAGTTTTCATTTTTCAAATCCTGGTATGGGAAGTGAAGACGAGAGACCCAAAATGCAAAGTAAAGCCATCTCACTCTGGTTAAGCTAAACCAATGTCCTTCCAACCCCATCCTCTGGAAAGGTACAGTTAAAAACACAGATGAATAGGCATTTATGCACACTCATATAGAAGAATCGTGTTGCGTTAAGAATTATACTGTGTTGGAATATTCTTAGCAATCAAGAAATTTCACAGTAGCACCTCCTTTTAGCAATTGGTAAAGGTCATGAAGGCTGCCAACCAAAGCAGATGGGGCTGCTCGTCCAGGTAAGACGCCGCTGGTGGCCGCCAAGGGTGGCTCCTTCGCATTCTCCCGGCTGGAGCGCTGCCTGCTGCTCAGACACAGCCCCTCACCGACCGGAGGGCCCTTAGTCTCTCGGCTCCTTGACCGGGTGAGTCTTGGTATCCTCCTCACATTAGAACTGCAACAGCTCTTGCGATGTTCCGCATCCACGGTGCAGACCCTCTGGGAGTATGCGCAGCCACCCGAACCCAGGAATGCCCCGATTTGGAGTCATCTCCATAATGGCACGTGGGGCTCACATCTGCCTCAGCCGCCCACATGGAAGACTTCCTCGGCTCACTCACAGTGGTCGCTGGTGGAGATGTCCGGAGGCCACAGCAGCGAGGTTGCCGGCGCCCTGGTGGACTCTGCAGAACCCGACCTCTCTCTCCTCCTTGGGGCTGGACCCTCCAAAGCTAACAGGCATTCCTGTTGGCCATCTTTCCTCAGGAAATGTCTCCCCAGGTCCCCTACTCACCCGCAGTGGCCAGCCTTTCGTTAGGCCACGAGGCCTCCTCTGTTTTGGGGATATGTGCAAATTGTATAGAAAAAAATTCTTCTCTTTCAATTAATGCAGTGGTTCTCAACCTTCCTAATGTCGCGACTCTTTAATACAGTTCCTCATGTTTGGTGACCCCTAAACATAAAATTATTTTCGTTGCTACTACATAACTGTAATTTTGCTAGTGTTATGAATCATAATGTAAATATCTGATATGGTCTTAGGTGACCCATGTGAAAGGGTCGTTCGACCCCCAAAGTGGTCGCGACCCACAGGTTGAGAACCTCTGCATTAATAGTTCTTGCAAATTACATGTAGGGGCAGAACCTGGTATAATCCATAAGAAGAGCCAGAATAGCTCAAGACATTTTTTTTTTATTATTGATGAGGCTCTAGAACAAAGCAATTCTTTCATATCAAACTATATTTACCATATAATACATTTGGTACTGCCAGGCTCAGGGGAAAAGTCATTAGAAGGAATATGATTACAACAGACTCTGTATAACAAATCTATCTTTGTCCACAGAGATGTTCCACTGTAAATAAGCTTCTACATGCATAAACACTACTCTGCCTATAAACATATGTGCTTTTCTCTAGGAATTATCAAAATATAATCAATATTATTCGTAAAGCAACTAGATGAAATACGTACCATAGGGAAGTGACAAAAATGGCATGGAGATCTGGGGGAGGGATGCTGTTGTAGACTGGGTGGTCAGGGGGCCTGCCAGGTGATTGACATCTGAGAGACCTGAATGGAGGGAGGGAACAAATCCTAGGGTCATCTAGGGGAGGTGGGAAAACCCTAAAGCAGAAGCTTATTTGCTGTATAGAGCAGGGGTCAGCAAACTATGCCCTCCTACCCCTGCCTTGTTTTATAAATAAAGTTTTATTGGCACACCCATTTGTTCACAATGGCAACATTGACTAGTGTGACAGAGACAGTATGGTCAACAAAGCTATTTGGTGTTTGGTCCTTTACAAAAGTTTGCCAAACTGCTGTGTAGGATGACGGTGAAGGAGACAAACATAACCGGGAGGACAGGCAGGGCCAGTCACGTAGGGCCTGGTAGGAGAAAGCCACCTAAACCATCCGCCCACCAAAGGAAACACACACCTCCGAGGGTTAGGCGTGCAGGTATCACTTACAACTTGGAGTTCAAAGGCTTCTTTGCACCAGCTCACTCCAGGGAACCTCTCTGGCCTCTGCTTCATTTGCTCATTGGTTCTCAGCCTTTCCCCCCAGGTGACAGCAATGTGCACATCTGATCGGCTCCCTGGACACATGCACAGGAGGCCCAGGCCAGTCAGGATATTGACAAGATAAGCGTAACCTTGCAAAATGAACATTCGATAGGTTTGCTACTTTGATACAAACCTAATATCTTAAAGTGTGTCACAAAACACAGTGAGAACCACTATTCCAATGTTTTCTAGCATTTTTTCATTCAAGCAAAATTCCACAGACACAAAATATATTCCAAGACCTTGCTACTCAAAATGTCCCAAAGACCAGCAGCAGCAGCAGCACCTGGGAGTTTGTCTGAAGTGCAGACTCTTAGGCCCTGGCTAGACCTACAGAACCAGAATCTGCATTTTAAGCAGATCCTCAGAGATTTGAATGGTCAGTAAAGTTTGACACCACTCTCCAGGAGTTAGAAATATAACTTTAAGTTTCAAAGAGGCTAGCCTGGTTTATACTATTCATACTAGTGAACATTCAATACAGCATAAATGTTTAATAGGGCATTGGTTAAGTAAATAATGGTACACTTACTGATATAGAAATATTATGCAGTCCCGCTGGTGTGGGTCAGTGTTTGAACGATGACCCATGAAACAGGAGGTCACAGTTCAATTCCCGGGCAGGGCACATGCCTGGGTTTCAAGCTCCATCCCCAGCAGGGGGCATACAGGAGGCAGGTGATCAGTGACTCTCTCTCATCATTGATTTTCTAACTCCCTCTCCCTCTCCCTTCCTCCCACTGAAATCAATTAAAAACATATTAAAAAACCAAATATGCAGCTGTCAAAATCAATATTGTAGGTGAATCACATGAGAATATATTCATTGTTTATCATTATGTAAAAAAATTAATTATAGTATGACTAAGACTAAAACAAATAGAAATTATGATTAAAAAATAGAATATAGATGTTATGAACCTTAACAATCCTATATAATAAAGAGGTAATATGCAAATTAACCCTCACAAGATGGCTGCCTACAACCAGGCCGGCAGGGGGATTAGCGAGGGACGACCAAACGACTGAACAAGCAGGCTGTGTGGGGCCACCAGGCCGGCGGAGGGGGTGTGGGGGGGTGGGCCATGAGGGGCAACCAGGCCAGCAGGGGGGGCAGTTGGGGGCGACCAGGCCAGCAGGAGGGGGCAGTTGGGGGCGACCAAGCCAGCAGCGGGGGCGGGGCAGTTAGGGGAGACCAGGCCTGCAGAGGGGGGCAGTTGGGAGTGACCAGGCCAGTGGAGGGGGTGATTAGGCTACACAGGGGCAGGCAGTGTAGGGCGACTACACTGGTGGGGGGGCAGTTAGGGGTGACCAGGCTGACGGGGGGCAGTAAGGGGTAACCAGGCCAGCAGGGTGCGGGGCAGTTAGGTGCGATCAGGGCAGCATGCAGAGGCAGTGAGGGGTGATCAGGCCGGCGGGGGGGGGGGTGCAGTTAGGGGCAACAAGGCAGGCAGACAGGTGAGCGATTAGGAGCCAGCAGTCCAGGATTGTGAGAGGTATGTCCAACTGCTGCTTTAGGCCCGATACCCGGGATCGCGCCTTAACCGGCAGTTGGACATCCCCTGAGGGGTCCCGGATTGGAGAGTGTGCAGGCTGGGCTTAGGGGACCACCCCCCATGCACAAATTTCATGCACTGGGCCTCTAGTATATAATAAAGGAAAGGAAAAGGGATAGGAGGTATACAGCAATGTAGGTATGTTGACTTCCTCATCTTTTACAGCCACAGGTAAAAGTATATAATTTAAGGCTAATAAATCAAGTAATAAGTTGAAATTAAATTGAAAAATGTAAAGTCAATAAGTCAATCAGTTAATAGAAGTGAGTGCCAAGGAATAGAGAGAAGCAGGGAGAGGATGGAATATAAACTTATGATATTAACTTTTGCACAAGATATTAATAAATACTGCCTAAAAATATGAATGATAAAATATTTTAAAGTTAAAAAATAACTTTGGAACAGAAATTTGTTCTCCTAATTATCAAAAGGAAAAAAACAAAAATTTAAAAAAACAGAGACCATTATGTTTTAAAAAAAAGCAATATAAACAGAAAACTAACATAAAATGTGATGAGATAAACAAGACTTCAATAAATATAAATGAGCTAAACTCACCTATTAAAAGAAAAATATTCTCAGAATGAATTATAAAGGAAAATTCAACTGTTCTCTATAAGCAACCCACCTAATAAAAATTACTCTGGCTAAAAATCAAAAATTGGACAGAAACATACTTGGCAAATGGAAACAAAAATTAAGGAGGGGGTCCCAATCTTAGTGTCAGATAAGGATGAATTCAGGGCAAAAAGCAATCAAGAAAACAAGGATGGCTTTTTATAATGATAAAAGGATACAATCTGTAATGAGAACCTAAAAATATGCTTTTATATATTCCAAAGTCTGAAAAAATACTCAAAAAGTACTATATTCTCATTAAAATTTTTGATTAAAAATGTAAATAAAAATATTAACAAATAGAACCTATTAGCATATTAAAAGAATAGTACAACATAATTGATTACAATTGATCAAAGAGAAAAGAGATCAGTATCTACTACCCTGAAAGAGATTTTGTGGAATTCAACATCCATTCTTAATGTAAGGAAAATAAAACCTTCTAATAACATAAGTACAGGTGAATAATTCCATAAGATCCACCCACTTACTCAAAGGCAACATCATGCTTAATGGAAAAATACTGAAGCATGATCATTAAAGTCAAGAACAAGATATCTGCCAAAGATATCACTGACTGTGATTCTGACTTATCATTTTCTTGGATATCCTAGTCAATGTCATTAAATAAAGGGAAAAAAACAAGAAATATAAAAATTAGAAAAAGGGGGGCTAAATTTTATATTATTTGAAAAGAAAATAATTATCTATGTGGAAAATCCAGGAGAATCAACTTGAAAATCATTATAATTAGTAAGAAAATTCATGAAAAGGCAAGAGCTGGAATGATATTAATATATTAAAATCAATAACTTTCAGACATATGCAGATGTACATCAACTAGTTGGAAGGAATAACAGAAATCCTCAGAATGTATCACTTTCACAAGCATGCTAGTCTCCGTCATGATTACCACCTTTTTACCAGGTTGATTTCCTGTGTCTGAAATGCACCTCCTTGTCCTTGCCTTCTTCCCGAGGGGCTGATGCTCCTTCGAAATCAGGACATGACTGCCTCCAGGAAGCCCTCCCTGACCCCCATATCCTTTTTCTAGGCTCTGGTTCTTGTTTAGACATCATGTTCTCATGGTGCATACCACACAGTATTGTAACTGATTTGGGACCGCCTTCCCCATTTGATTGTGAACTCCATGAGAAAAGGGGCCTCGACTGCATGCTCTCAAGCTCAGCACCAGGCCTGGCAAAGATTAGGTGCTCTGCCAAAGCCCACAGTAGACACCGTCAGGCTTTGATTCTCTTCATTGGAAGTCATAACCCAGAATGGAATATTGAACCAGAAAAAAAAAAGTTCGATATTGCTGTAGAGAATACTGAACAACTGAAATTTGAATAAAGTATATTAGAATTTTAAAAATAACAATAATGAACCAGATCCCAAACAGATAAATGGCTGAAGATTGATAGATAGATAAATAGATAGGGAAAGATCTGATAGATTCATATAAGTTGAAAGAACAGGTACTAGTTAGTAGATTGTTATGCCTCATTTGGTCATGTTTATGGATTGTAATTCTTTCATTGGTGAAAGAATAAATTCAGAAAAAAGTTGTTCAGTAAAATGCTGTCCAAAACAGTTAAATTGATGAATGCATAAGCGTATTAGTTCTGGAAACAAATTGTTACAGGTTTTATTTAGTTCTTTTACTAAAATGTTTGTAATTTTTGTTGTGTTGACTTTTAGGATATTCTGACTTGCTTTTTAATTATCATGATTACTAATATCATTGGTTTCCCCAAATTAAAACATTCCACTTTAACAAAAATGGTAGAATGTATAAATATACTTCATAAGCCAATAATTTTGCCATAATGTCAATATTGTTAGTAAAATCTTAAAAGATGGCTGAATAAAAATATGTAAATATTTTCATAAATCAGATGACCCATATGGATGGATGGATGGATGGATGGACAGGTGACAGGTGGTGGACAGATGGAAGGGCAGATGAATGACACAGAGTATCTGCTCTCCATATGAGAGCCCAGGTGGTCTTTTAACCATGAAAACTGGATCATGCCACTCTCTCCCATAAAAACTTTGTGCATGGAAATAAAACCCGAAAACATAACAAAGAAAATAGAAAGCAAAGGGCAGAATAGTGGATAGAGTGTATTATCATTTGTGAGCTTGAGAAAGAGCAAGCATGGCAATGGGTGGGAGCTTCATCACTTATTAACGTTTTGAATTCTGAAATACATGCACATAAGTGCAAAATTAAAATACTTTGTTCTTTTCCATAATTCCAAAATATTCTAAAATAAAGTGTTTCCTTCTTGTAATAATTGTATTTAAAGAAAACGTCAGAAATAAAGCACCTTTAATTGCCATACAGCCTTTGGAGTGAGTTCCTCATCATTTTAAAGCCATCTATGTAGCGATGATGTTCTGAATAAACAGTTTGAAAATAGAAAACTTTGTTACCCCCATTTAAAGTACACATTCAGCCTGGCTGGTGTAGCTCAGTAGTTGAGCGTTGACCCATGAATTAGGAGGTCATGCTTCTATTCCCAGTCAAGTCAGGGCACATGCCCGGGTTGTGGGCTCGATCTCCAGTAGGGGGCGTGCAGGAGGCAGCCCATCGATGATTCTCATCATTGCTATTTCTAGCTATCCCTTTCCTTTCCCTTCTGAAATCAATGGAAACGTATTTATAAAAAGATAATAAAATACGCAGCCATCTTTCTAGGCTTGGGTCTAATATATACTGTTTTCCTCCTATTTAACATTTATGGTTTATGTCAGGGGCTCTAAACCTTTAGCAAGCTAAAGATTAGCCCAGGGAGGTTGCTAAAATGCAGATTCTCAGGGCCCTCTCCCTAGACATCTGGGTCAGTGGGTCTGGGTGGGGCCCTGATCTGCATGTTAACATTACCACAGGAGATTCCCATGTAAGTGCCCACAGACCACACTTTGCAAAACATTCATCCATCACTTAAGGGAACCCAGCTTTTTTTTTTTTAATATATAAAAGTGATAATCCTAGGTAGTACAGACTTGAGATCTGATGACTCCCCCCACACCCTACCTTTACAAACACCTATACTGTGTTACATGCCCTACAGTGTGGTCCTCTGTGTACTCACCTTGCCTTCTCTCTCAGCCTTTGGAGAGAGATTCAAGTCTTCATCTAACCCAGTGCTCCACTGTTGTGAAATAAAAGTATGTGACAGAAACCAAAGCATACAGTTCAAATGTTACTCTCTTGGCTTAGGGATCAAGTTTCTCTGCCGGCTGTGTAAGTTCCTAGCCTTTCCCCCCCACAGAGCTCAGCTCTGGATAAGCACAGGGCTAACCCCCTCGACTGCTGAATCTACAGGGGCTGTTGTTTAACTTAAAGATGTGTGTATAAGTCACTCTGGCAGCTTTCTGTGCCTTTCCAGGACCTCTGAGGAGCCCTTTCCTCTGTGAATCTTAAAGTGAAAAGACCATCTGAAAAAGCGGCGGAGTGGGTTTTCCATCTTACAAGAATTTTTAAGTGTGATGGGAAGAGACGCACAGCGGCAGCTCTCTGCAACCCCCTGGTGGCAGGATGCTCCATGCATCCCAGCCCCACCCGCGTCCTGGCTCTCACAGCGGACTCAACAGCAGAAGCTCATTAGGTGTCCCCAGCAGCAAGCCCAGGGAGCCCACAGATATTTGATGGTTAATAGGTTAATAGTGTGAGTGGCAGGAAACAAAAACACACAGAATTTTACTTTCTTCTGCCCAACCGAGCATTACTGGCTCTACCAACTGTGTAACTTCCTAATTTTTTTTTGTACAGCTTGTGAGCTTACTCTTAATGTACAGATTGCCAAGGCTCAAAGCACAATCCTCATAGCACAAAATATAAATGCCTCAGTCATCACTGGTAAGACTCCAGAGCTTTTTCAGAATTGTGATTCATCCTACCCAGACCTGGAGCCCTCAGTTCAAGTGCTTGTCCCAGACGCACGACTGAGACAGCTTAGCCTGAAGAACGGAGGGCACTGAGAGAGATGGCTCACAGCTGGAGGACCCTCAGCGTCCACCGAGATAGAATAAGCACACCCTGGGGTGGCGATTAGGGGGGCGGCTCAAGTTCTTTGGGTAAAGAACTGCCTGGAAGAGACTGACTCTTGTGTCTAGAGCAGGGCTGGGCAAATTGACTTGAGGGCCACAATGGGTTCTTAAACTGGACCGGAGGGCTGGAACAAAAGCATGGATGGAGTGTTTGTGTGAACTAATATAAATTCAAAGTAAACATCATTACATAAAAGGGTACGGTCTTTTTTTTTTTGTTTTATTCATTTCAAACGGGCGGAATCCGGCCCGCGGGCGGTAGTTTGCCCACGGCTGGTCTAGATTCTTCTTCTTCAGGAATCACTAGGAGGGACAAATTTAGTCAAGGAATAAATGCAGCCCTGCCCAAGACCGGGGGGCCATTGGATGGCATTCTGGGGTCTCTTCCAGCCCTCCAAGTAGAAGCTCTCTTAATAGCTCCTGTGAATAGGCAAGATGGGACAATGTGAAGATGAGCAAAAGCCAACGTACTTGTAAGATTCAGAGAGAAACAACTTCACCCCTACACTCAGCTCTCGTGGGGACTACACGCAGCTCTGAGGTTCAAGTTTTTTGATGACAGAGAAGCCTTTTAAGGAGGCTGCTTGCTGGGCTAATGGTCAGGGCCTGCGTGGAAATTCTCAGAGAAAAGGCCTTTCTAAATTCTGGAAATCAAGATCGCACCTAAAGCTTAATGGTCTGGTCAGAATGGCAAACACATATAGTCCCTTCCTCTCTTCCCCGCCAAGCATTTAATTGGTTCACACCCCACTTTTCCTAGAAGTTAATCCTGGCATTATGCAACCTTTGAGAAGAAATGAGCAAGGAGAAATGACAAACAGTTCCCAGAAAATCCCAAGAAAGAGGGGCTTCAGGCAACCTAGGCTCTGCCTCATGAAAAAAACAGTGACATTTCCAAAGAGCACTAGTGGTCCACTCATAAGCTATTCTCTTCTACACTTATAAGAAGTCTCTACCTTGCTGGGATTAGTCACTGAATCCGATGTTCCTAATTGAGAGTTACAGGCACCTTGTTTTAGGGGAAAGTCTGAATTATAGTCTTTTTTTTTTTTTTTAGTTTTATTGCTTAAAGTATTACAAAGGGTGAATTATAGTCTTAAAATGCAAATTAATTCTGTCCTAGAACAATGCTCATTGATCAAAAATATTTCTTCTACCCTGGGCCCATGTGGCTCAGTTGGTTGAGCGTCAATCAATGTTTCTATCTCTCCCTCTCCCCTCCTCTCTCTCTCTCTCTAAAAATCAATAAAAACATATTTTTAAAAAATATTTCTTCCTTGAATTTAGCTTTTATAAAATGAAAAATCCCAAGTAAAATATCAGGAAAATGCCTGATATTCTCAGAGCATGGCTGGCATGGCTCAGTGGTTGAGCATCAACCTATGAACCAGGAGGTTGTGGCTGGATTCCTGGTCAGGGCACCTGCTCAGTTTTGGGCTCAATCCCCAGTCGGGGGTGTGCAGGAGGCAGCCAATCAATGATTCTCTCTCATCATTGATGTTTCTATTCCTCTCTCCTTCTCCCTTCCTCTCTGAAATCAATAAAAATATATTTTAAAAATATCAGGGAAATGAAGAAAGCCTTAATAAAATCAATCAGAAGACCAAATCATGCGTCTTCAACAGGGGTCCTCGAACTACGACCTGTGGGCCACATGCGGTCCGCCGAAAACATTTATCAGGCCCGCTGGGTGTTTTTGCCACTGCTGCCTGTTGCTTAGCAGCCGACTCGTCCTTGGCCCCAGTACACATGTGTGGAATGTGCGCCGCACTCTCTGACTCCCCTCCTTCTCTCTGTCTCTCAACTCCTCCTCTCAGTCTGGGGTGTGATCAGAGGAGTCACGAGCTTGCCTGTGCAGAGCCTGCTGCTGCCTGAGGACCAAGGTAAGAACAAGTTAGGGTTGTTTTTTTTTAAGTTAGGAGGTCTATTTTTTTTTTTTTTCAGTTAGTAGGGCCTTTTTTTTTGAAGTTAGGAGAGCCTTTTTCCAGAATGAAACATCTGAAATCTCCAACCAGATCTAGACTAACTGATGCACACTTGCATCACTTGTTACAACTAGCAGTGACAAATATGGAACCGGACATTGACCATCTCATTAGCCAAAAGCAGGCCCATAGTTCCCATGGAAATACTGGTAAGTTTGTTGATTTAACTTTACTTGTTCTTCATTTTAAATACTGCATTCGTTCCCGTTTTGTTTTTTTACTTCAAAATAAGATATGTGCAGTGTGCATAGGAATTTGTTCATAGTTTTTTTTTAAACTATAGTCCGGCCCTCCAACGGTCTGAGAGACAGTGAACTGGCCCCCTGTTTAAAAAGTTTGAGGACCCCTGGTCTTCAATATAATGAAAACTTGCATGTTTGGTAGGGATTCTGTTTCCCATACTCTCTACAGACCCACTTCAGACAGAAGTCATGAAAGAAAAGCCTTCCTTATGAGCTAAAGGGACTTTCTGCTCAATTGGCTGACTCTGAGGGACAGTCAAACACCCAGTCAGCAAAGGGCTGGCGAGAGGAGCAATGCATAGCAGAGTTTTCAGCAATGGCTGAAACCCCTGGGGTTAGTTGGCCACAAAATGTGACAACTGAGAACATCTCCTCTGTACTCCTTCTGTAACTAAACTTATCTCTCTCTATTACTGGACACGCTTATTTTATTTTGTCCACCACCCCACTCCTGGCCAGACTGTATGCTCGGAGAACTTGGGGTATGTCTGCTTTTCTCATTATCATATCTCAAGCACCTATCAGAGTGCTGGCATTCAATGAACAAAAGCTAACTTTAAATTGAGCTGAGATTCTGCTGTAATAAATAAATCAGGCAAAAATGGAAAAAATTAATAGTAAGGCCTCCATTACTTAATAATATCTCATAGATATTAAAGTTACTTTCATAGTATCAGAATTAATAACTGAATTCTGAAGTGGGAAATCTGCTGAGGAATCATTAATTGCTTAAAATCTTAAGTTTGGAAAACACTATTGCTTTAAAACTAGAGTCCTCTTACTCCTCAGTAACTTTTTAATGGTTTCCTTTGCTCAATTTAAATGAACCCAAACTCTAACTCTGTACCGGAAGGAGAGGGAACACTGAAAGCAAACCTATTACCTCTATTTACAGTTTCTCACCAGAGGCCCACGGGCAGAGGCACTGCTCTCTCTAAACAGGAAGCCACCACGCAGCCAGCGAGTCTGGATTCCGCTTCCAGGGCTGCCCTCTGTACACACTCGAGAATTTTTTCCGGCTGACTTCATCATTAATAACTATTTATCAAATCTGCCCATATTGACCAGGTGAAATCCCTCCCCACAGATCACCCAGGACTTTGTCTTCTCTCGTCTTCCTTCAAAACAGAAAGAAAAAAACAAAACTTTCAACTTAAACTTCCCAGGGGAAAAAATGCCAGAACTATGAAAAGACTTACAGAGAACATTTACTTTTAGTGTACAGTCCCATGGACCTGACCATCACAACAAACGGCTGGCTATTTTCACAGTCAGCTCCCCAGTGCCTCTGTAGTGCTCTTAAACCATCTCTCAAAATCAGGACACAAACAGGTCTCCTCTCCAGTATGTAATTTTTATAATTGCATCAAATACACGGTGAGTATCTTTCAGGGAATTTCACCAAAACCAAAGAGAAGTTCAAAGATAAAACTGCAGCAGATCAGGGAAAACAGGTAGAACTGCGCGGTCACAGGACTAGCCTGCAAGCTGTCCTTAGTCTGGGGCACCTGATCAACCCCACAAGTCCACGGCCAAGGGCTAGGAGGGCCAAGGCGTGCAGCAGAGCTGCTCCTATCTCCCCTCCAGGGGTCTAAGCTGTAACTCGCGCTCTAACTGCTCTGCAGTCAGGGTGCCCTGGATGGCTTCGCAGCCCGGGTTGAACACAGAGTAGGCGCTTTTCTCTCCCTCCTTCTTCTCCCCGGGACCTCGTGTCCCGACATACATCCAGTAGAACAAGGACAGGACAAAATAAGCCAGGCCAAATTCCAGTTCCACAAACAGTCCCAGCAGGATCAACCAGAGAAGAACCTTCAGGAAGGTGATGCTGGTCAGGAAGGACTGGTCCCGCGGCAACGGTGGGGGAACGGCTGTCCTCCGTGGGGGCTGTGACGTGCTGCTCCCAGGCTGAGCGGCTTCCTAGGACACAAACAAGCAAAGGTAAACATAAAGGGTAATGAGGCTGAGAGGATGAAAACCAATCTGGAGAGGCAGCTCTCATTGTCCCCGGAAGGCTTCTGGCTCATTGATTTCTATTTCCTTGCCCTGCTCTCTAAAACAATCATCTCCCAAAGAGCTCTTGTGCCCTGCTCCGACCGGCCCCAAACCGGTCAGCACTTAGTGAGATGACCCGATGAAAACCCTACAGCACTCAGATGGGTTCCCTTTGTGGGAGGCATTTCCTCAGAGGAGTCTGCTGCTAACAAGAGCTAATGTGTGCCCCACACAGAAGCCCCCAGTCATTGGTAATGCAACAGCCACGCCTATGCTTCACACAGAATCGATATGGTAGTTGATTTGATTAGATGAGCTAAAATTTTGAGTGACATGATTCTAAAATGAGGACTACACCAGAAACAGGAAAGAAAACCCCCTCTACATATTCAAAAATAAAAATTGCTGTTACAGCTACAACCTTCCCATCCTATACATCCCCAGGCCAAGGCACTGCCTCCTAAGCGGGCTCTCGCCTCCTATCTCCTCCCTCCCCACGCCATCCTGTGTACATACAGCTGCTAAATGAATCTCCTAAAACACCCATCAACCTCCTGTTCACAAGCCTTCAACAAATTTTTATTGCCTAGAGGTTAAAATTTAAACTCTTTGGGCTGCAATCCAAGGCCTTCCATTTATTCAACAGATAGAAATGCCAATACACAGGCCGCTGTGCTGGTGCTAACGGGAGACACGGGGATTTAGGCCATTTTAGGGAGCTGGGTCTCTACTCCAGTATTTTTTCCAAACCTCTTTGGGTTTGACCTAGAATAAAAGATACATTTTATACTGTGACCCAGCATGCATGTATATGTATATGTATATGTATATGTATATGTATATGTATGTGCGTATGTGTATATGTAATAGAAAAAAGTTTCACAAATTAACAAATATCTTCACATCATATGAAGCTGTTATTTTCTATCCTATTTTTTATTTTAACAGAGGACTAGATTTCTCTAAATTGATGTCACCACTTACTAAAGGGTCATGACTTACCATTTGAAAAACAGTCTAAAAAGTTTCCTGCACAGCACAATCTGCAACTGTACAAATGAACCCTCTACTCCAGTTCCACTGGTCTCACTGCCGAGGCCATTGCCCGTCTGGCCTGGAATCGCCTCTGGTCCTCTCCATGCCTCGGCTCCTTGCCTTCCTTCCAGGCAGGCATGACTGGTACGCTGTGCATGCCTCGACCTTCTCCACCACCGAGAAGGTGCCCTCAGCCTTCCGAGCACCGGCTGGCTCTTTCTCACTGAGCACCAAACTGTTCAGCTAGTGTCTTTTTTATTTATTTGTTTTAGTAAGTTAAACTCACAAACAAAACAGAAGCAGACACAGATACAGAGAACAGACTGACAGCTGTCAGGGGCTGGTGGAAAAGGTGAAGGGAATAAGCAAAGAAAAAAACCTCATGGACACAGGCAGCAGTATGGTGATTTCCCTGAGGGAAAGGGCGGGGGGGGGGGGGGCAGGAGAGGGTAAAGGGGGGTAACTGGTGATAGAAGGAGACTGGACTTGGGGTGGAGAACAAACAATACAATAATACACAGATGACTATTAAAAAGAAACTGTCTCAAAAAATAATAAACCCGAGGTAAAATAATACTGAAGTATCTTTTTTTTAATCCTTACCTGAGGATATGATTATTGATTTTAGAGAGAGGGGAAAAAAGAGAAAAGCTAAAGATAGACAGACAGATAGATAGATAGATAGATAGATAGATGGAGAGAGAGAGAGAGAAACATCGATGTGAGAGAGAAACATCAATTGGTTGCTTCCCATACTTGCCCTGACCGGGGATCAAACCTGTAACCTTTTGGGTGTAGGGGACGAAGCTCCAACTAACTGAGCCACCTGGCCAGGGCTGAAGTGTCTCTTAATATAGGTCACCTGTTACCCTAGATTGTCACCGTGAAGATACAGACTGCCATATATTATCCTTGGTTGTCTCCAGAGCCAAACAGCACCCACACATAGGTTCTCAATCCACAGAAGAACTTTTAGTTCATTTCTTCAGTTATATCTCCTCTTCTTCACTTCATTTTATTTTTTTAGGATGTTCTTTTTTTTTTTCTTCACTTCATTTTAAAAGGGATCACAACTATATTTGGTCTCAATAAAATATGCAGATCACCCTGGCCAGGTGGCTCAGTTGGTTGGAGCATCACCCTGTACACTGAAAGGTCACTGGTTCAATTCCCAGTTAGGGCACATACCTGAGTTGTGGGTTCGGTCCTGGTTGGGGCACGTGCAAGAGGCAACCAAAAGAAGTTTCTCTCTCACATTTCTCTTTCTTCCTCCCCTCCCCTCCCCTCCCCTCCCTTCCCCTCCCCTCCTCTTCTCTCTCTCTCTCTCCTCCTTCCTTTCTCTCTAAAAATCAATAAAAACATGTCCTCAAGTGAGGATTGAAAAAAAATACAGATCATCTGATTTATATTGCTTCAGAAATTCTATTTTGTTAGACCCTTCTTTTTTTAACATCAATACTGTAATTACCTTTTCAGTCAAGGCCCTTAACATATCATCAGCAAACATCCCACCCCAACAGACATTTATTAAATAGAAAAAGGTCCCTTTCTGATTTGACAGTGTACACAATAGGGAAATCCCTCAGGTCTTAGTGGGAACTAATATAATCAATTTATATTTAAGACTACTCTGGCTGCCAGGTAGAGAATGGGCTGCGAGGGTAGACGTAGGGAAATTGTTAGTAGCAGGGGGCCCAGTAAGAGAGGACCAGGCAGAGATTAAGGTGGTGACCCAGATGTCAGAGAGAAATGATGGACTGATGGATACAGAATACATTTTGAATGTGTATGACTTGAAATTCATAGCAAACTGAATTTTACTATTGAGGGAGTATAAAAATAATGCTTGCACCATCATTTATTTATTGAGTGCCTTCAAAACGCCTGATCTCCTGCAATCCAGGCAGGCACTGGTATTCCCAATTTACTGGTAAGGGATCACTGAGACCGTAAGTAACTCCCCTCAAGTCACACACCAGGTGATAGGCAGAGATGAGGCTGGTCTAGGATCTGAGAATGGTCTCCCTCCAAAACCCGCATTACTTCCTTAGGAGCCTTTGTGGGGGAGGGTAAAGGGGAGGGTAAAGAGCTAGAAGTGGGGAAGATTAAAGGAACTGGCAAAGGGACAAAGAAAGGAGAGGAGGGGTATGGGACGTCCTCAGCCTCGCTTGCCTTTGTTCCAGTTGCAGGGCACCTTCTGTTGTGTGGCAGTGGGAGGGTTTGTGGTCTCACAGCACGTGTCGGCAGTTTAGGGAAGATGCTCCCATTCCCCGATACCAAGCCGCGTCCCACCTCCGGGCCTCTGCACTTGTGCTAGTAGTTCCCTCTGAGAGGAATGCCCGTCCCCTCCCGTCACCTGGCTGGCTCCCTCTGCTCCTATACACCTCAGCAAAAACGCCACAGGTGGCCTGGCCTTGTCCCCAGGTTTCTGCACGAGTGGCTCCTTCTTATGAAATGCCACCTCCTGGTGAGGTCCTGCCTGCCTACCCAATTTAAAGCAGCGCTCGGCACCCCTCACCCCAGTTCACTAGCACAGTGTCTGCTCCTCATTCCCCTTTCATAGCATTCACCATTCTCTTCTTTCATTGTCTCCTCTCCAAAAGCTGGTTCTGTGAGAGCAGCGTTTTGTGTGTCGCTTTCAGTGTCCCCCCAGATTGAGGGCAGTAGCTGGAACACAGTGGGCACATGACAGGATTTTGCTGAGTGGTGGTGAGGGAAAGGAAGACACAAAAAGGTGACTCCTGGATTTGAGAGGCTGATGCAAAGACTGTGCTTAGCCAGGTGACTCCAAAGGAAAAGCACATCTGAGGAGTGGGCCAACCTGAGCCAAGGGTTGGAGGTGAGGAGTTGCAAGCCAGGTGTGGGCAGTAGGCCCTGGGACTAGATAGTGCCCGGTGGCTGGTGGGAGATATGCCTGGGAGAGAGGCAGAGGGTTTCTACAGGATTAAAAGAAGTTACAAGCATTTTTGTCCTATTGTGGCAGAAGCTTGTCACAGAAAGGAAGAAATTTGAGAGTGGGGGAAGGAGGACGTGCTCGCTTCCTTATCAATGACTACTGAAAATTACAAATAGAAGGCTTAATATATCTGACATGCCACTGTGCGCCACCAAAATTATTAGGCAGAGATGGATTATAAATTAGAAAAAAAATGTAATGAGAATTGTCACACCAGAGCAACCCCAGGAATGATAAGTGAGTGCATGAAAATGAGCCTAGGACAGAAACAGCTTGATTAATAAGAACCAACTGCAGGTCCAGCACTTCCTCTCATCCTGCGGTCAGGCCACCAGCTTTTGGGTTTTTAACAGCAGAAGCTTTCTCCAAGTTCAGATTCTCTGGGTCCAACTCAGTGACCTCAGATTCCTCTGATAATGAGACATACGGTCAGAAACTCAATGTGTGGATTAGACATCGTTTTTTAACTGCAGGGAGAAAAAAGGGTAGGGGAAGTGGATTCTAAAATCTTAAGTAATTGTGCTCAGGGGGTTCTAATTGACAATAAAGTTACCCTGAGACAAACTGCATGCAAGAAAATGGATTGTTTGAACCCTACAGCACCTTTTCTGGGAGTCAGTTAGAACCCTGCCTGTCATGGAGAACATATCAAACTTAAGTAACAATTCATGATTTTTTAAAAAAAAAAATCCCTAAAACCAGATGTTGTGGCCCTAGCTGGTTTGGCTCAGTGGATAGAGCATCGGCCTGCAGACTGAAGGGTCCCAGGTTCAATTCCAATGAGGAGCACGTACCTCGGTTGCAGGTTCCTCCCCGGCTCAGGCCTTGGTTGAGGCTCAAGCAGGAGGCAACCAATCAATGTGTTTCTCTCACATCGATATTTCTCTGTCTTTCCCTCTCTCTAAAAATCAATGGCAAAATATCCTCAGGTGAGGATTGAAAGAAAACCCAACCAGATGTTGTGCAATAATAAATGAACTTAATATAACAAAAAATTAAGGGAGTAAGGTACACTTCTGCTCCAGAACATTTTAAATTTCAAAAGGAATTTTTGGCTCTTATTACACATCTGAGGTACAAAGGCCATGCCACAGATGGTCTCAAAGCACTGATTTTTCCCTTGCTATTTTGTCCTGTATTCCCCCTTAGATACTCCAATCTCATGTGCAGCTCACCTGGCCACTTTATTCATGAGTGAAAACTAGAGAAAGATACAGGGATGTGAATCAAGTTCATCTGCAGAATAAGAGCTACCAAAAGGATTAAAAGGCGAGAACGCTATCATACTGAATACTGTTTTCACCTTCAACATTCAGTATTGAACGTTTTGCTAGTCTAGTTCAATGGCGGCGCACAAGGGCATGCCACCTCTGGCAGTTACAGCCACCACACTTTTGCAAGTTTTGTATTCAAACGTGGGTTACTGGCTACATGTGATTCAGGTGCAAAGTCAAATGAAGCCTTAATTGCTGCCACTTTTTAATCAGCATCTAATTAGACCTTTCACCCTCCATTAGCGGAGGGCTGTGGCTCAACACGGTTGTGGAGAGGTTTCTGAGCGCCACAGGGTGTCACAACGATAACTCAACTCCTTGTTAATAACTCAAGGGCAGAGGAGCTTTCTTCCAGGACCCCAGACCAGAGGCTTCCAACGACTTTCAACAGACTTTCAACGGGGAGGATGAGAGGTGGCGGCAAGAATTTTTTCAATGCAATACCTGACTACTTAGGGGCACTGACCTCTTTCCCCTTAGATTGTAAAATTTTAAAAATGACGCCAAAACCTGTTTGGCTCAGTGGATAGAGCGTTGGCCTGTGGAAAGGTGCGGGGTTCGATTCCGGTCAAGGGCATGTACCTGGGTTGCAGGCACATCCCCAGTAGGAGATGTGCAGGAGGCAGCTGATTGATGTTTCCCTCTCATCGATGTTTCTAACTCTCTATCCCTCTCCCTTCCTCTCTGTAAAAAAATCAATAAAATATATTTTAAAAAAATGACAACAGCCAACACGACAACAGCCTATCTGTTGTGAATGAATCAAAATTACACCTTTTTTTTGGTCAGATCGGCAAAAACATGTTTTTTGGTGTACCACAGAAGTTTAGTAATTGTGTGCCATGAGGTGAAAAAGAATGAAAATCGCTGTCCTAGACCTTCGCTTCCCACCTGGAATCAGGAGCTGCAGGAAAGAAGTTGTCAAATCCACTTATCACTGGGGTGACAAAGAGAGACCAAGGCCCAGCCCGGGAGCAGGTGGGAGGCGCCTGAGGCCCCGCCCCCTCCAGCGAAGGCCCCGCCCCCTCCAGCAAAGGCCCCGGTGAAACCAGAGGAGGCGTGGCCTGTGGGCCAGGGCGTGTGGGCGGGGCCGCTCCTCCATCCCGAGTCTGCTCCTCACGGGGGCGGGGCCTGAAAGCCACCACGTGGTGGAAGGGGCGGAGCCTCAGCCGGAGTTTCCAGAGGAGCCACGACAGCGGCCCCGAAGCCAGGTCCCCAGCGAGGCCTCCCTTCTCTCACCTGAGCGAGGCCGGGCTGGGCCGGGGCACTCGCGGGCCTCGGTCTCCACACCAGGAACCGTCTTAGCCAGCCTGGGGCTGACTTTGGAGTGGCAGTTGCTTCCGCCTTCTCTCCCGAGGTTTGTGCGCTCTGCCTGCAAGTGCTGGGTTCGGCCGCCAGCCCGGCCCGTTTCCGGGCCTCTCGGAACTCGGCTAACCGCTGTTCCATGGCGCGCGCCTCGCTTCCTGGGAGCCCGCCGGGAAGCTGCGCTCGCGCAGCCCGGCGCCGGGCCGCAGTGCGCCTGCGTAGCGCGGCTGGGTGCTGAGCGTGCGCACTGGGCGCCGGGCTCCAGCGTGCGCCGGCTTTGTGACGTTCCGTGGGCTGTCTGTGCTGATGCCCCTCCAAACGTAGTGGATGCGTGCGGTGTCCACCTCCTCGGGCACATGGTGAAGAATCTAAAGCGTAGGACTGCTCCATCCTTCCTCTCTCTAGCCCCAGGCTCCTGCGGCGGGGTGGGGGGGGGGTGGTGGGGGTGGGGGTGGCTCTCATGTGCTCCATCTCACCTCGGGATCTGCTCCCCAACAGGCGAAGCTTGCTGTAGCAGGGGCCAGGTTGAAAAAGGTGGCTCTAATTGACAATAAATTCCAAATTTACTATCACATTCCAAATGCACCACAAGGTGTCTTACATGATCTTTGTCCTACAAAGTAGTTTAAATTCCTTCCCCCACTCTCAAATTTCTTCCTTTGTGTGACAAGCTTCTGCCACAATAGGACAAAAATGCTTGTAAGATTTAAAACTTATTGGGGTGCAGCTTAAAATGAAATACACAAATCTGTAAGTGTATGGCTCAATACGTTTGTAATTACGTAAATAGAACGTTTCCGGCACCCTGAGGGCCCCCTGTGCCCTCTCCCA
This sequence comes from Myotis nattereri, assembly GCF_964212035.1. Lineage (NCBI taxonomy): Eukaryota > Metazoa > Chordata > Mammalia > Chiroptera > Vespertilionidae > Myotis > Myotis nattereri. The sequence continues at coordinate 11,776,995 of NC_138081.1, forward strand.
GTCACTCCTCACCTTCCAGAAGTTCACAATTCAGGTCAGGGACTGCTAGGTATACTTTTAAAGCTCTAAGTATCTAGTTTAGTGCCACTCACATAATTGAGACTCACATATTTCTTGGATCTTGCTGAGTTTGAGTCAAGCAATGAAAATTAGAATGGGGTCTTTTGTTCATTCAGCAAATATTAAGAGCTTGCTATGTGCCAGGTATTGTACCTGGCGCTGGAGATGCTGGAGTGAACAAAACCAATGTATTTTCTCCGTGCTTACATTCTAAGTGGAAAGACAGACAACCAAATGCATAACTGCCTATTTACATTCAATGCAATGTCAGTGCTGATTAGTGCTCTGAAGAAGAGTAAAGTCAGGAACAGGAATGGCGGCGCTGTTTGGAGCCAATGACCAGAAACGACTTCGTTGAGGAGTTGCTGTTGGAGCAGAGCTCTGAATGAAATGAGTGACACCTTCAGATATGTGGAGAATAGTGTCTTAGAGAAAACAGCAAGTGCAAAGATCCTGGGACCTCAAGTAGTGTGCTTGACCTGGTCCCAAAACATCAGGGAAGCCAAGAGAACTGGAGGAGAGGGGAGGTGGGAAAGAATGATAGAAAATAAAGATGCACAGGTATCGAGGGCCTGATCATGTAAGACACCTTGTGGTGCATTTGGAATGTGATAGTAAATGACTAGAGGATTCTGAGCAGGAGATGACATAATATGACCTTTTTAAGAATTGATTTCCGATAGAGGAAAGGAGAGAAAGAGAAACATTGATATGGGAGAGAAACATCAATTGGCTGCCTCCCGCATGCACCCTGACCAGGGATAGAACATGCCCTGACCGGGATTCGAACCCGCCACCTTTTGGTGTGTGGGACGATACTCCAACCAACTAAGCCACACTAGCCAGGGCTGACATTTTTAAAGACTTGCACTGGCTGCTGGAGGTGGAGCCATGGAATAGTGCAAATGTAGGAGGGAAAATACAGTAATATAAAAGAGACTGTGACTCTTGGAGCTAGAGGGGTAGTGAGAGAAGTGGTGAGAATTGCCAAATTCTGAATATATTTTGAAGATTTGAACCAGCATAATGTGCAGATGGATTGAATGTGGAGTGTGAGGAAAATGAATCAAGGATGATGGATTTTTAGAAAAAAGGGGGGGTGGGGGGGGATGACAGATTTTTGCCACACGCCCATCCCACACACACCCTAAGCAACCAAATGATTGATGCTGGGACCCCCTCCTGAAATGGGGGAAGATCAAGAAGAGAGGATTATGGAACAAAGATAGATAGTTTTATTTTGGACATGCCAAAAGTTTGAGATGCCTATTGGACATCCAATGCAGGCAATTGGATAGTAAAAACTAAAATTCAGGACAGGAGATACATATTGGGAGTCATTAGCATATATATGGATATATATGTTATTTAAAGCTGTGAGACTAGATGAGATAACTAGAGAGTGAGTGTGGATAGCAGAGAAGATATTTTAGGACTGAGCCCTGAATAATTAGAGATAGTTTGTAAGACAGGAAAGGATGTGGTCATTATACTATGATGACCTCTCATTGAGCAATCACAGAGAAAATTTCTTGCCCATCTTGGTGTCAGGAGTAGGTCTGCTTCGCGCTCTCTCTCTCTTTCTCTTTGTTTTTTACAGTTTATACATTTATTCTAGAAATCCCCTTTCAGTGTCTTGGGCCCAGATCTGTTGGTACAAAAAGAAAAGTTTATCAGGTAAAGGGGGTAGGTGGACCCCCAACTCCAGGAAGTCACAGACAGGTATCATAGAAAACACAACTTGTGTAGATTTGTTTAAATAGTGATGGAGCCCTAGGCAGTTTGGCTCAGTGGATAGAGCATCGGCCTGCGGACGAAAGGGTCCTGGGTTCCATTCTGGTTGCAGGCTCCTCCCCAGCCTGGGCGCTGGTCGGGGCTTGTGCAGGAGGCAGCCAATCGATGTGTTTCTCTCACATGAGTGTTTCTCTCTGTCTTTTCCTCTCTCTTCTGCTCTCCCTAAAAATCAATGAAAAAATATCCTCAGGTGAGGATTAAAAAATAAAATAAAGTGTGATGGAAGGAAAGCCAAGGAAGGTGAGCCAGGCATCACCTAGGATTTTACTGGCATCCTCCAGGTGCCAGGTTCCACCACGGCAGCATCCCAGGACACGGCACGTGCAATGGCTCTGTCGTTCAGCCCTCCTGTGGGGCATCCAGACTGAGGATAGTCAGGGCAGAGACTGCTGCCAAAGGCTGGGCCATCTTACCCTGCAGATAGAAGAAGTGGGCACAGAGAGGCAGTAGATCTGCTTCTCTTGAAGGATTAGAGAGTCTCTCATTGATTGTGTTTCCCACTGGATAATCACACTGAGACCTTGGAGCTGTATTTATGGTCTCCTAGTAGGCATTAGACTTAAGGCATACGATTTGTGGCCTGTTGCAATCAGGGTCCCTGACAGGAAACATGGCATCTTTAAAAGGGTTACCCAAAGAGAATTTCATGAAGAAGTTAAGTTACAAACGTATGGAAGGATTAAGGAAGCCAGCAAGGGATGGTTCACAGGAAGTGTTACCAGCCTCTAGGCCTTACGCAGAAAGAGGACAGAGTCATCATCAGAACCCAGAAAGACCTGTAGCTATAGGAGAAACTGGAGACAAGAGAGCCCTTAAAGGAGCAGAGGGCAGGAGGAGAAGGGTGGGGGGAGAATCTAGAAGAGCAAATGGGGACTATCCAGCCCAATGCAATTGTCATCCCAGCTCCCATCTTGCTCTGGTAAACTTTATTTCCCCTTTGCTTTGTTTTCTGATTTATTGTAAATTTATTTTTTTCTCAATGCTTTGTAAACCTCTTTAAATTCTTTTTGGAAGAGGTTGAAAGAATGGGAAACAGTAGAGATGATCATGAAAAAACAACTCCTACTGAACTAACTTCATTTCCTTTTTGGATAAGGTTATGAGACTAGTAAATAAGCAGGGTCTCAAAGTGTACTTATAATGTGTAAATTTAATTTTTATTATGAAATGTTTTGTACATAAATTATGTGTATACATGTATATCATATTTGTAAGTTGTAAGTACTAAAATACCTATATGCAGGTGATATTCAGTCTTTGGCCTCAATTTTTCACTCTTCCTTACATCCATGCCATAAGGAAACCAGCAAGGGATGGTATATAAGGACAGAGTATAATTCCCCATTCCTTGACTTTTTTTTTTTTTTGTTAACCCTCACCTGAGGATATTTTTTACATTGATTTTTTGTGGGTTTTTTTGTTTTGTTTTGTTTTTTAGAAAGTGAAAGGGGGGCGGGGGGGGAGAGAGAAAAACAGCAATGTGAGAGAGACACATTGATTGATTGTTTCCCCCATGCGCCACGACCGGGGCTGGGGATTCAGCCTGCAACCAAGGTACATGCCCTTGACCAGGCTCAAACCTGAGACCCTTTAGTCTGCAGGCTGATGCTTTAACCACTGAGCCACACTGGGTAGGACCCTATTTGAACTGCACCTTTCAGGTTGCTTTGGCCAGTGGGATGATGGCCGATGTTATGCAAGCAGGGGCATGAAGTGTGTTTGTCCTGTTGGGGGCACCCTCTGAATACTTACTTTGCACTGCCATGAGATGAACTTGCAACAGCTAGCCACCTGGTCCAAGAATAATGAGTCACATGGATATAGTCACCCAGCTGACCTGCAGACCTGCAGTTTAACGCTGAGCTGCCCAGCTGAGCCCAACCTGAAACAGCTGACCCCAACTTACCCAAAAATGTATGAAAAATAAATGCTTATTTTATATCACAGAAATTTTGTGGGTTTTTTTGTTTATACAGAAAAGGGTAACCAATACATAGTCACTACTCAAGAAAAAGAATGTTTCTTTGTGTGCCTGTGGTCCATTCCTGAATACTTCCCACCCCTTCAATCTATTAATACAGTGAGTAACTTTAATAGATTTTCTATTAAACTACCCTACATTCTTGGAATAAACAAAACTCAGTGACTTTATTTCTTTTTAATCTTTATTGTTGAGAGTATTACAGATGTCCCTCTTTTTTATCCCCATTGCCTTCCTCTACCCAGTTCCTGCCCCACCCCAGACCTTCACCATCTTATTGTCTGTGACCATAGGTAATGCATATATGCATATAAGTTCTTTGGTTAATCTCTTCCAGCACCTCCCCTTCTCTCTTCACTCTGAGGTTCATTAGTCTGTTCCATGTTTCCAGGCCTCTGGTTCTGTTTTATTCATCAGTTTATTTTGTTCATTAGATTCCTTGTTTGTTTATTTTGTTTTTTAGACTCAATTATTGATAGATATGTATTTATTGCCATTTTATTGTCATATTTTTCCCCTTCTCCTCCTACTCCTCCTCTCTCCTCTTCCTCCTCCTCCTTCCTCTTCTTAAAGAATAACCTTCAACATTTCATGGAATACTAGTTTGGTGGTAATGAACTCCTTTAGCTGTTTCTTATCTGTGAAACTCTTTATATGACCTTCAATTCTAAATGCTAACTTTGCTGGATAGAGTAATCTTGGTTGTAGGTCTTTGCTAGTCATCACTTTGAATATTTCTTGCCACTCCCTTCTGCCTGCAAAGTTTCTTGAGAAATCAGCTGACAGTCATATGGGCACTCCCTTGTAGGTAACTAACTGCTTTTCTCTTGCTGCTTTTAGGATTCTCTCTTTGTCTTTAAACCTTGAAATTTTAATTATGATGGGACTTGGTGTAGGCCTCTTTGGGTTCCTCTTGTTTGGGGCTCTCTGTGCTTCTTGGACTTGTAAGTTTATTTCTTTCACCAGGTAGAGGAAGTTTTCTGTCATTATTTCTTTAAATAGGTTTTCAATATCTTGCTATCTCTCTCTTCTCCTTTTGGTCGGTACGCTTGAAGTTGTCCTAGAGGCTCCTTGCACTATCTTCATATTTTTGGATTCTTTCTTCTTTATACTCTTCTGATTGTTTTTGTTTGTTTCTTTGTTTTGTTGCTCTTTTTGCTTCCTAATATTTCAAATCGCAGATTCTGATTCTCAGCATCTTCTTTACTGTAAATTATTCTTTATTTCAGTTATTATATGATTGATTTCTGACTGGTCTTTTTTCATGTCTTTGATTTTCTCACTAAGGTTCTTGAAATTCTCACTAAGTCCCTTGAAGCTCTCATTAAGATCCTTGAGCATCTTTATAACCATTGTTTTAAACTCTATATCCAGAGGTTTGCTTACTTCAGTTTCATTTAATTCTTTTTCTAGAGATTTCTTCTGTTCTTTCATTTGTGACATGTTTTTTTGTCTCTGCATTTTGGCTGCTTCCCTGTGTTTGTTTCTATGTATTAGGTAGCTGCTATGTTTCCTGGAAGTGTTGAGTGGCCTTGTGTAGTAGGTGTCTTGTAGGGCCTAGTGCCTCAGCCACCCCAGTCAGCTGAGCTAGGTGTGCCACTGTGTGGGCTGTGTGCACTGTCCTGTTGTAGTTGAGCCTTGATTGCTGTTGGCATCACTGGTAGGAATTGACTCTTGGCCAATTAGCTATGAGGACCAGCTGTGATTACAGTGGAAGAGTTGCTGTGTAGGAGACACCCTATGGAGCAGGAGTTGCTTCAGTGGGGCTTTGGTGCTCACTGAGTCTGCCCCTTAGTGTGTCGCACATGGATGTGTAGAACTTTAATGTGGTGTAATCCGAAGCTAAGGTGTACTAGCTTTGGCCTTTGGGGAGGTGCAGAGTCAGCCACTTCCTCGAGCCACCCAACAGGGGCTACAGAGTGATCTGCAGCTGGCTGCTACTTGTGTTGGGTTTGGAAGTACCCAGGAGAGGCCAACCTGCTGCTAGTGCCAGGTCTTGGGCCTCTTATTGAGAGGTATGGAGCATGCTGATGCCAACTGCTGCTTGTATGAGAGATTTTAGGGAAGTCTGAAGCCTAAGCCAGGACAGCCACTGCAAATAGCTTGGGTGAGGCTGCAAATTAGATGGAGTGGGGTCTCAGGGAATTACCAGGGTGGAGTAAACAGTGTGGGCCAAGTTGATGGAGACTCACCCTGAGAGCACCCCTGTCTGTGAGAAAACCTCCCCAAGTTCTTGCCCCGATGCTAGACAATCCAGCTCCTCTCTGTATGCCCCTAGATTTCTCCAAGCCATGCTCAGAGGAATGAGTCCAAGTAAGTCTGCATTGGCCCTTTAAGAGAAATTGCCTGGGACTCCAGCAACCTCCTTGTCACTCAGCCACAATCCCCACTGGTTTTTATAGCCCAAAGTTATGGGGGTCTTCTCTTCCCAGCTCTGGAACACTGGGCTCGGGTTCTGTTGTGGGGCTGGGACCCCTTGCTCCTCACAGGAGGCGTCTGCAGCCAAAATATTCCTCCCAGTTACAAAAAACACCACACATAGTTGTCAGACTCCACACCTCCTACCAGTCCCAGTGTGCTTTCTTCTTTACTTCTCTAGTTGTAGGACTTCCATTCAGCCACATTTCAGGCAGTTCTGAATAATGGTTATTCTGTATTTTATTTATAATTTTGATGTGGTTGTGAGAGGTAGTGAGCACCAGCATTTACCTACACTGCTATCTTAGTTCTCCAAAATTCAGTCACTTTATAAAATATAAAATTCAAAGCTAGTTTGAACTTGGTATTTTTTAAAGGAATTTTGCATCTAAGTTCATTAATGAGATTTTCCAATAATTTTCTTCTTTTCATGTACTGTGCTTGAAAGGTTTTGATTTTAGGATTATCTTTCCCCCCTCCTTCCCCCCATTTTCTAGAACAGTTTAAATAAAATAGGAATTAACTTTTCTTTGAATGTTTGATAGGACTTAGTAGTAAAACCATCTCGGCCTGGTGTTTTCTTACATAAAATAAATAAATGTAAGCTACAATTAAATGAATCCATAGCTGGACAACACAGCCTTTTTAAAAAAGTGCTAAGAAATAGATCAACATTGGCCTGTCTGTCTGATGTTTTCAGAAGTGGCCTGGATGAAAGTATATAAAAGGCAACTTATCATATTTTCAAGTGATGAAAATTTGAAAGAATTCCATTAGGGTAAAAAAGAAAGGAATTTTATTCAATTTACTATGATTAAAGGATTGTGGAGATGTTCAGAGGGAACACTACCTTCTAAATTTGCATGTATATTTTTTATAGCTTTGTGTTTGTTTCTTAACTATTGACTTGAGAGCAGTTTGTTTCAGTAGGACTTGGAGATTTTCCCTGACTACACACTGAAGAGGAGGGGCCTTACATGGTGGTTGCTTTAGCTGCTACAGTCATCTCCATTGTCTAGTGAGAGAAAATCCCCATGCTCTCATGCTCTCTTTGTCCCTGTTCCCGCAGGTACCACATGCCAAGTTCTGAGCACTGTGCTTTATATATGACAACTCATAGAAAGTCCAGAGGGGAGCAGCCTGGATAATGATGTGTCTGTAGCAGGGTTTTCTCAGCCTTAGTACTTTAGACATTTTGGGCCAGATAATTGTTGTGGGTATTGTCCAGTGTCTTGTAGGATTCTTAGTCGCCTCCTGGCCACAACCCATAGTTGCTGGTAGCACTCCCTGCTATTTTTGTAATAACCAAATATGTCTCCTGGGAGGCAAATTTGGCCTCGATTGGGAATGGCTGGTCTAGAGATCATATTGTAGTAAGAATGGTGAAGGCAGTGGACGATTTGGGCCAGTGAGGAGTCATAGTGAAAACATGCCAGTTAGTTTTAGGAACTCTATTAAAAGGGCTACTGCGAATGGGGGAGGAGAATCATTCTGTGGAGCTCTAAAAGGCAGGCTAAGGCCAACAATTGAAATGTACAAGGTGACAAATGTAAAATATATTAAAACATTTTTTTTCAACAACTAAAAAACATCAAATGCATGGGCTGCCTTTCAGAACAGTGAGTTTCCTGGCACTAAGAGACTGACTGAGCACTTGTCAGGAATGTTTAGACGATTTCGGAGCTGAAGCGGGGTTTGGTTAACCTAGATGACTGCCGAATCTCTTCCAACTGGAGAACTTTGTTTCAGTCCAAGTCGAGCCAACTGGGAGGAGAGAATGGAAGACCTTGGGTCATCAGGCTAAGAATGTGTCAAATACGCTGCTGGTGCCACTGTCCATATCCCCTCAGACCTCACTATTGCTGTACGTGCTGATAGCTTGTTTCCACAAGCATCTGGACTGTCTGGCTGCAGGAGTGTGTTCAGCTAGTGCATGAGGCAGACTAGCAGTTCTGGGAGAGTATTCCCCCACCCCTCAAATAGCCTTCAGCCAGTTTGGAATAGGATTTGGTGGACCAGTACTCCAGCTTCCTCACTCCCTGGGGGGGATGACCTTGAGATGTGCTGAGCAGAGTCTCCCAGGAGTCCTCAGGAGGAATGAACCCACAGCAGTACCTGCTCATTAAAGCATCCTATATCATCTTTCTTCTCTTTCCTTTCTCACTTCCTGCTCCACCATCAAAACATTTCCCCACTTAAACCCTTCCATTCAAATCGTTATCTCCCAGAGAATCTAAGGTAAGACCTACACAAGACCTATGTAAGGCCTATGGACTTGCTTGCAGAGAGGAAGTAAACCAGAGGGCTGGTTGGTATTTCACATTTAGGAGCCCCTTGTCGTGAAGTTTGAGGCAAGCAAAACAGGGCTTTAGACAGTCCAAGGAGGATAATATTGGCGATGGGAATAAGAAGTGAAGGGAAGAGACAGGAAGGGAAGGGGAGGGCCACAGAGCTTCGACTGAAGCAGCCTGTTCGGGACAGCTGGGAAGGTGATTTGGCCCACGCTTTATGCGGGGCTCTGTGGAGGACAGAATCCAAATGACTGGTCCAGTCATTGTGACTGTCCTCCAAGGACGTTAGAGACCATTCAGTCGACAAATGTTGTTCAGACACCTGCTATATGCCAGCCTGTGCCAGGCTTTGAGGATATAGAGATGAATAAAATATAGCCCCAGCCCTGAGGACTTTAAGGTCTAGTTGGGGAGACAAAAACATGAACAGACAATTACACAGGGAAGTCTGAGGAAGCAGAGGAGGGGTACCACTCCAGGCCAGGGATTGAAATATGGGGAGACTGAGGCCAGAGAAGGAAAGCTGGCGAGGTTATGTAATTGCTGGGTACTGCTGTAGACAATAAGTATTTCTGATGATAGTTCATTTCTTTATATTACTGTCTTACACTTATTTGCATTAGAAGGTATTGCCGCATGACCGCTTGCCCACATCTGCTTTTGGCTTGGGGTCCACTTCTGACAGCGACTGCTGGTTTGAGCTTTGCCGTTTTCTTTCCCCCTCCCCTCCCTGTAATGACAAGGATCTTGTATTCCAGAAGACCTCAGTGGTCTTTGCTGGTTTCCCAGTCCCACCTGATCCCGCTATCTGATGCTTCCTCATTACCCTCTTTTCTATCATCTAAACTCCCTTTAGCATCCAAGACCTCAGGTTGTGACAGTCTCCTGCCCATCTGACTTGCCTCACATTGTTCTATTTTGAGTTCTGTTGTGCTTAGCTCTGATGCTCAGAAAAATGCTTCTTGTGACTTGCAGGACAGATGATCAGACAAAGCCCATAGAATTACAGCAAAGATTATCTATGTGTAAATCCCATCCTAAAACTCTCCTTAAAATTATCTAAAAGTATTTGAAGGAGAATCTCTTTGCAAATTGAGAATGCCCATAAAGAAAGCAATAGTTGTTGTATGTTTCAGATGTATAGGAATAAAGTTAAAAGGAATGCAAGCATTTGCCCTTTAAGTTCTTTCAAGAAACAGGTTGTGTTGCTAAATTACATGCACACATACCCACAGTAGTGTATTTCCTGATTTTTAACAAAGTCAGCTACTCAGCCTTTTCCCTGCTAATTCTTGATTCAGCCCTTGCATTTCTCTCCAGCCACGGACCTAGAGTCTGGCCTGAACACCGAGGTTGGGGCCCAACTAAACCCATCTTTCATCCTAACAGCATTAGCTGCTGCTGAGGCTTGTAGGCAAAGCTGGCCCCTTCATTACTTACTAGTAGGAACACTGCCAGGGCCCCTAACTCTGCCTGGTTGTTGCCTGCTCAGCTGTTAGTCATTTCAATGCTCTGGACACTGGGGAGCATTATTGTGCAGTAAGGTGGAAGTGATGGAGGGGAAGTGAGGCATTTCCTACCCAACACTTGGCCTCTTTCCAACTTGTGTGTGAATTTTCTAGATTTATATTCTGTGGAAAAAAGATTTCCTATCTGAGTTCTTTCTTAAATGTTTTTGTTGGGGTAAGCAGGGGACATCCAAGATAGCTGTGGATAAGGTGGATGTTATACTCATCTCCTCCCAGGACCAAACTGGAATTACAACTAAAATATAGAATAACCAACTGAAGACAAGCTGAATAGAAATCTTATAACAAAGGATTTACAGAAGAAGTCATATTGAGACAGGTAGGAAGAGTGGAGATGTGAAAAAGGCTTGCCCTGCTCCCATGGGCAGTGGCTGAGATTTCAGAAGGATATTTCAGCTGCCAGAGTTACCCCTAAGGAGCAGTCTCAACCCCATGCTATGCTCCACAGCCCAGAGCACCAGAGCCAGGAAGAGGTGCCCAAATAATAGCTGGCTGTGAAAATCAGCAGGAATTCTGTATTCCAGGGAAAAACAGGAGTCCATTAGAGTCACAGGTGCCCTCCTAAAGGGCCAACACACAAAATCTTGTTTGCAATCACTTACCCTGGGCTCCAGCAGGGGGAGAGGGGACGGGATTGGAGTCATGTGAGGAGAGACTTGGATTAGTGGCTCTGGAGAGAGAGTTAAGTGGGCAGCCGCCAGGACCCTTGTGCTAAGTCAGTGTCCCATACCACAGACACCATCTTTCTTGGGTGGAGCACTCCCCTCCTTATGGCATCAGCCTGGGGGAAAGCAATAGTCCCACCCTGTGAGCTCATGCCTTGCTGAGGAATCAGTTGCCTGGGCCTGGGTGTAAAGGTCTGGGCAGACTTAGGGGTGTCAGTAACTGAGTGGTGTAGCTTTGAGGCAGGTTCTATTCCTCCCACATTCCCATGAACCTGACTGGTGCCTCCCTATCATAGGAGATCCTCTAGCCCCACCCTCTTGACTCCTAGTGGCCCTGCCCTGCCAAATTCTGGACAGAATGCAGGACAGCCTGAGTTGTGGCTCTAGGAATAAGCCACTCCTGACATCTCTCCCAGAGCCTGACTGGCACCTCCCCATCACAGCCCTCTGAACTCAGAGTAGCCCCACGCTGTTGAGCCCTGCCTCCTGGCAGAACCTTGAACAGACTGAGTTATGTGCCTCTAGGATGGGGGTCATTTTTCTTTCACATGCATGACAAGTGAAGATCCCTCCCTTCACGTGGCCAATTCTTGGTGTGTTAGGATCTGATAAAATGCTGGCCTCACCCTGATGACTCCCTGAGACCACACCTCACCACAAAGTCTTTGGGCATTTGGTGAGAGGCAGCTAAACTTGATATGTCCTGGGACATTGCTGATTGGCCTCAGACCCAGCACTGGCACTCAGTTTGAACCTGTATCAATCTGGTGAACACCACTAGACCCTACCTAGTGACTCACTGAAAACCTACCTCATGCAACTCAAGTATCACCAGAAGCTCTTTCAGTGACTGCGTCTATCAGGCAGCCCGTAGTTAGAGGCAGGCGGAGGAAGATCTCACGGTGCCTTGGGACTTTTGCTGACCCGCCCATGGCCCCAGTGCTGGTAAAATCCAACCTTGGTGTGCACCTTGGTCCTTCCCATGCATACCCAGGCCCAGCAGAGGCATCCACAAATTGGGATTGCTTTGTAACTCCAAACAGGTTGCCTGGGACTAGTCACAGACAGTGTCTGACATTGGCTTGCACCAGAATACCTCCCAAAGGCTCCAGAACCAACACACCCAGTGGCCATCTTCACACAACATCAGAGCAGGATCCAATAAGCTTCACAAGAAGCATATCCAAAGGGAGCTCTGACATGCACCAGACCCTGATGAGGCGAATTCCACTTGATGGGATCAGCACATACACAGAAGCTCGTACATTGTAGCCAGGGTCAATCCTCACAATCAGCCAGTCTGAGGGTTGACTCCTCGCACAAGCCAATAGCAGTCAAGACTCAATAACAGCAGAAGGGCCCACGTAACCCACACAAGAGACATTCCTGAAGCACCCAGATCAGGTGATCAAGGAGACCATGCCACTGGGTCCTAGAAGACATCTACAACATAAGTCTACCTTACCAAGACTGGGAGTCATAGCAGATCTACCTAATACATAGAAACAAACACAAGAGGCAGCCAAAATAGGAAGATAAAGAAACATGACCTAATGAGAGAACAGGAGAAATCTACAGAAAAAGAGCTAAATGAAATGGAGGCAAACAATTTACCAGATACAGAGTTTCTAAAAAAATGGTTATAAGGATGCCCAAGGAACTTAGAACTTAAAGAGATAGCAAGCATAAAAAAAGGACATCCTATATAATAAAAGGCTAATATGCAAATTGTCCCCTTGGGCGGGAGTTCAACCGACTGGGAGTTAGACGTCTGCTGACCACCAGGGGGCGGCGCAGAACATGGCAGGCATTGGCAACACAGTGCTGGCAGCAGGCAGCAGTGGAGGCGCTGCCGGCCTCGATGGGCCCTGACAAGAATGGAACTGCGGCGGGATGGTGGAGTAGGTGAGCAGGCAGCGCCAGGCCAAGGCAGGTGCATGTGGGGGCTCCAATCACTCTGCCCGTCGCCCCACAGACAGCAACCGACGGTGGGAGGTGGGGCCAGGGAGTGGGCAGTGCCAGACCAAGGTGGGTGCGAGCGGGGGCCCTGATCGCCCCACCGGTCACCCCACAGATTGGCCCTGATTGCCGGCCAGGCCTAGGAACCCTACCCATGCATGAATTTTGTGCACTGGGCCTCTAGTAGGAACCATAAAAAAGAATCAGTCAGATGAAGAATACAATATCTGAAATGAATAATACACTAGAAGGGATAAATGGTAGGTCAGATGAAGCAGAGGATTGAATCAGCAATTTGAAAAACAAGGTAGCAGAAAATACCCTATTAGAACAGTAAAAAGAAAAAAGAATTTTAAAAGATGAGGATAATTCAACACATGAAGTGTTACAACATCTGCATCATAGGGGTACCAGAAGGAGAAGAGACAGAGCAAGGGATTGAGAACCTATTTGATAAAATAATGGCTGAAAACTTCCATAACCTGGTGAAAGAAAAAGACACACAGGTTCAGGAAGCACTGAAAATCCCAAATAGGATGAACCCAAAGAGGCCCACACCAAGACACATCATAATTAAAATGGCTGCCGAAACCGGTTTGGCTCAGTGGATAGAGCATCGGCCTGCGGACTGAAAGGTCCCAGGTTCGATTCCGGTCAAGGGCATGTACCTGGGTTGCGGGCACATCCCCAGTGGGAGATGTGCAGGAGGCAGCTGATCGATGTTTCTCTCTCATCGATGTTTCTAACTCTCTATCTCTCTCCCTTCCTCTCTGTGAAAAATCAATAAAATATATTTAAAAAAAAAAAATAAAATAAAATAAAATGGCAAAGGTTACGGCCAAAGAAAGAATCTTAAAAGCAGCAAGATAATGACAGTTAATTACCTACAAGGGAGTTCCCATAAGACTGTCAGCTGATTTCTCAACAGAAACATTTCAGACCAGAAGGGATTGGCATGAAATATTAAAAGTGATGAAGATCAAGGAGATGCAACCAAGACTACTTTACCCAGCAAGGCTATCATTTGAAATCAAAGCAGAAATAAAAAGCCTCTCAGACAAGAAAAAGCTAGAGGAGTTCATTATTACCAAATCAGTATTGCAAGAAATGTTAGACTCTTATTTAAGAAGAAGGAGAAGAAAAAAGGGAACATAGTTACGAAGAATAAAATGGCAATAAATATGTACCTATCAACAATCACTTTAAGTGTAAATGGCTTAAGTGCTCCAATCAAAAGACTTAGGACAGCAGAATGGATAAGAAAACAATATATATATATATGCTGTCTGCAAGAGACCAACCTCAGAATGAAAGATACACACAGACTAAAAGTAAAGGGATGTAAAAAGATATTTCATGCAAATGGAAATGAAAAAAAGCTGGGATAGCAATGCTAATATTTGAAAACATAGACTTTAAAACAAAGGTCATAAAAGAGATAAAGAATGACATTACATAATGCTAAAGGGATCAATCCAATAAGAGGATATAACCCTTGTAAATATTTATGCACCCAACATAGGAGCACCTAAATACATAAAGCAAATCTTGATGGACATAAAGGGAGAGATTGACAATACTACAATCATAGTAGGGGATTTTAACACCCCATTGGCATCAATGGATCGATTTTCCAAACAGAAAATCAAAAGGGAAATCACAGCCTTAAATGACACACTGGATTTAACTGATATCATCAGAGCATTTTAACCCAAAGCAGCAGAATATACATTCTTTTCAAGTGCATATGGAACATTTTCTAGGGTAGATCACATGTTAAGACACAAAAAATTTAGTCTCAATAAATTTAGGATGATTGAAATCGTTGACCACAATGGTATGAAACTAGAAATCACAAGAAAAAAACCCTGAAAAACACAAAAAAGACAGGGAAGCTAAATAATATGTTACTAGACATACAATTTTCCAAAACTGAATCAGGAAGAATCAGAAATCTGAACAGACCAGTTATATCCAATGAAATTGTTTCAGTAATCAAAAACTCCCAATAAACAAAAGTCCTGGACCAGACGGTTTCACAGGTAAATTTTACCAAACATTCAAAGAAAAACAAACACCTCTTCTTCTCATGCTATTCCAAAAAATTCAAGAAAAGGTTCACACGCTCATTTTATGAGGCCAGGATTGTCCTAATTCCAAAACCAGATGAAGACCCCAAAAGGAGAGAAAATTATAGGCCAATATCCCTGATGAACATAGATGCTAAAATCCTCAACAAAGTATTAGCAGATCAAATTCAGCAGTATATTAAAAAGATCATGTACCATGATTAAGTGGGATTTATTCCAGGGGTGCAAAGTTGGTCAATATTGCAAATCAATAAACACGATACACCACATAAATAAAATAAAGGATAAAAATCAATTGATGCAGAAAAAGCATTTGATAAAATCCAGCACCCATTTATGATAAACACATTCAGCAAAGTGGGAAGGGCGGGATCATATCTCAACATAATAAAGGCCATAGATGACAACCCACAGCCAACATCATACTCAATGGGCAAAAGCTAAGAGCATTTCCTTAAGATCAGGAACAAGACAGGGAGGTTTGTTTTCACCACTCTTATTCAACATAGTACTGGAAGTCCTAGTCATAGCAATCAGACAAGAAATAATAAGCAACCAAATTGGAAAGGAAGAAGTGAACTGTCATTATTTTCAGATGACGTGATACTGTATACGGAAATTCCACCAAAAAACTACTAGAACTGATAAACGAATTCAGTAAAGTAGCAGGATACAAAATAAATATTTAGAAATCAATTGCATTTTTTAAAAAATATGTTTTTATTGAATTCAGAGAGAAAGGGAGAGGGAGAGAGAGGGATAGAAACATCAATGATGAAAGAGAATCATTGATCGGCTGCCCCCTGCACACCTCCCACTGGGAATCAAGCCTGCAACCCAGGCCTGTGCCCTAGACCAGAATCGAACCTGGGACCCTCAGTCACTCTATCCACTGAGCCAAATCAGCTAGGGCTCATTCGTAGATGAGTGAATAAAAAAGCTGTGGTACATTTATACAATGGAATACCATTTGGCCCTACAAAAAGCAAGTCTGACTTTTTGCGACAGCATGGGTGGACCTGGAGATTATCATGCTAAGTAAAATAAGCCAGTCAGAGAAAGACAAATACCATATGATTTAACTTATATGTGGAATCAAATAAATAAAATAAACTAGCAAACAAAGAAGTAGAAACAGACTCATAGATACAGAAAACAGACTGAAAGCTGTTAGAGAGGAGAGGGTGGGTGCCTCAGTGGAAAAGGTGACGGGATTACGCAAACAACAACAACAACAAAACCCAAAACAAAAAACTCATAGGCACAGACAACAGCATGATGATTACCAGAAGGAAAGGGGGGTGGGGAGGGAGAAGAGGGGATAAATGGTGATAGAAGGAGACTTGACTTTGGGTGGTGAACACACAATACAATACACAGGTGATGAATTAGGAAATTGTACACCCAAAGCACATAATTTTATTAACCAATATCACCCTAATAAATTCTATTAAAATTTTTAAAAATGTTTAACCTTGAGGACTGGTTGAGTAAGTCACTATCAACAACAAATACTTGTTGGGTTCCAATAATAGTTGACCTTTGTGTAGTAACTGTTTGCCACACCCTGAAAATTGCCACACCCTGAAATGTGGTTTCATTTTCTCAACAACCCTTAGGAAGGCACTTGGTCAGAGGTGAATTAATTTGATATCACACAGCAAACAACTAGTAGGGCCAGAATTTATACTTGAGTCTAATCCCAGAGCCCAAGAACCCATTTATCCTGTCTCCTCCTCTGTGCAGACCACTTTCAAGGTTCTATGAATACAAACAGATATAAGCTGTGATTCCTTGCCTCCAAAACACTTACAAACTCATAAGCAAGATGAAACAAGAATACGAAATGCTGAATAATGCCAAGCACTATCTACTAAGTGTCCTATCAGTGGAACAAACAGGCAGGAATTTACCAGGTAAAGGAAAAGATCGGTGAGGACAGGGGTGGTCTAGAATGTTCCATGAAGGAGCATGACATTCCATTGGTAATGCTGGGGGGTCCTTCCCAGCATCTAGAAGGGTTCAGGAATCTGGAGAAGGCGCTGCAGTGTAAATTAATAAAGAGACTAGAAATATAATATAAATTTGTAATCCATGGTTGAGCCAGAGGAGCTTAGCTGTCGGAACCAAGTTCTCCTGAATCTCTGGACCCCTCGCTCTTTATTAACACAAATTGCCCTAAGGCAAAGCATATATACATATCAAAGGTTAAGGTTTAGTATACAGTAGGCATTGTCTGTTGTGGGGGAACTGCCTTTGGCTGTTCAGGTGTTTGGCAAGTAGGAGGCAATAACATGTAGATTAAAATGCCCTCAGCTGTCTGGTTGCAGGTAATAATATATGCAAATCTTTAGGTGTGGGGAAATGCCCTTAGCTATTCCAGCAACAGGTAATATGTATTCAGCCCTGCTGAATCCCCAAGTTCCATCAACCTTTTGATGAAACTTCTTGTATTTATGACATGCTGGAATTAGCTTCTGGCATATTGGCCTTAAAAGATAGAAAAGACTTAGGTAAACTGAGAGAAGGAAATCAACCAAGGTCCAGAAGACTTTGAACACACGGGTTCAAGTCCCAGCTCTGACGTTACCTAGGCAATCAGAGTAAAGTCCCTCATTCCCTTTATTGCTCCATTTTCTTTACCGTAAAGAGAAAGGCCCAGAGAGGTGATAGGGGGAGGGGAGAAAGCAGAAGTTTGGAACCAGAAGAGGTTTAAGCGAGATGGGGAGGGAGGAGGTAGTGATTTGAGATGGCAGAGATGCTGACAAAGTTCTATCTCTGTACTTAAATGGTGGTTCCATGAGTAATCACTATGATATTTGTAATAAAGTTGTAAAAATTAACAAACAAACCCAAACCACCCCCCTTGCCAGTTTCTGATTTTCATTTTGCCTTTATTTTATTTTCACTTCTCTCTTTATTTCTTCTTCTGTAAATGGCAATAAGACTGTATAGGAAGATATCAGGATGAGGCAAGCTGATATGGAGTGCCCAGCAGTACCTGGCTCATTGTAGAACCTTAGTCAACAAGAGCAGCTAAGAGAGGAAGAAACCAGCATGGTCCAAATTTAGTGAGTGACCAAACGCCTGGAAAGAAACACGAAGGAAAGATCTTCCTAATGTAGAGACATTGGAATGCATGTGGGGAATTGGGACCTGGGTGTTAGGTCGGAGAGAGCCCAGGTTCGGATACATGCAGACATGTGATGAGACAATGGACTTCCCCTGGAATTTCTCACAGATCAACGTGCCAGACACAGATACCAGCTTCTTCTCCCTGAGTCCACATACCCCCACACAGATACGAACTTCTTCTGAATACCCCCGCCCATCCCCTGCGGCAGAGAATTCCTCAGCTCATGTCCCCGCCCCTCACCCAACTGCAGTATAAAAAAAGCGCCCCCCTCCCTGTTGGCGTGAATCCATGTGCCCTGTCCTGGGGGTATGTGGGTCTCCCGGGGACGCAGAAATAAACCTTTTCCTTTCCTTTCTTTTCTGATTCACTGGACTCTATTTCTTGCGCCATCTCCTGAGCCACCTAACCTAACACTGGGTAGGTCCTTAGACTAAAGAAGATACTATTTCTCTCAGATGTTGAACTGAAATTATTTATATATCAAAAAACTGACATATGACTCTGCTCCTGCCTTCTCCCTGACTCCCATCACTCTCCAGAGCTTGTCTGAACCAAAATAAACTTCTTCCTCCTGTTACCTTAATAGGCATGGGTTACATTTACTTAACCGGTGACCTCACTTGGGGTTGCTTTGATCTGGTATTGATAGGCCTACGGCTGAGCCAACCTCCCACAGTCTGTTTGTAGGAGCCATTGGGGATTCCTGTCTGCCTCATAAGAAATCTTGCTGTTAGGAACATGGACTGAGCCCCTCTACGAATCTGTGCCCTCCATCAGGAAGCTAATAGTAGAGGGAAACCATATAGTGTTATGCCCAGATTTCAGGATCCCCAAAAGACCACCAGGGAGCCAGCCGTGTCCGATACAAAAGCAAAGAGTCTTTTATTCAAACCCGGGTCTGGCGCCCCTACCCTCCTTACTGACACAGCAGCAGGTGGCAGAGAGAGACCTAGCCTGGTGTGAAGAGGAGTTTTATAGGGGGGTGGAGTAAGGGGAGGAGAGGGGACTGTTGGCCCTGCCGATTGGCCAGGCGCAAGTCAGTGTCTCGTTACACAGGATGTGGTCATATCAATGGTGTGCACTTCCCTTGATTGTCATTGGTTAGTTTAGAGAAATCCTGGGTGTGGCTAGCAGAGGCTTGGGCTTCCGGGAAGAAGCCTTGCAGAGCACATGGCTCTGCCCAAAAATGGAGGACCCAGGGTAAGATGGAGGGCGTAGTCCTCGCCCTTTCAATAGCACTTACCTTTGGCTTTCAGTCTCCTCTCTTACCAGGAGCTGCTAAAAGACATTGAGAAATTCCATGGTGAAGGATTCTCTGATAAATTTTCATTATGTCACCACACCTTCTTCCTTTCCCCTACAAGACTCACTCCCAAGCCTCCGCCTCATTACTTCCCACTGCCCATTCATACCTGACTCTTTAGGTCTGCCAAGCCCTCATTTCCCAAAGATCTCATGTTGTTTCCTACCTTTGTACTTTGCCCATACTTTTTCTTTTTATCTGGGCATCCTTTCATTCCTTCCTCCCATGTCTAAGTGCCACTCATACATACCTGACTTAAAAATCTCCTCTAGGGAGCCTCCTGGGCCTTGCTCCCACGGTAGGGTTTGGTTTCCTCAGACATGCTCTCCCAGCACCAAGTGCATCCTCTATAACAACCCTTGTCACCTGTACTGCTGTTGTCGGTCACTAGTTAGGATATAGTGTAAGGCTTTTGAATAAAGGCCAAATATAATAGTGGCTTGAAAAGACAGAAGTTTGTTTTCCTTCTAGGCATCACTTGAGAGTACCATTGGGCAGGGACCCAGGCCCCTTCTATCTTCTTGCTCTGCCATCTGTAGGTTGTTTGTGAGTATAGTACAGGTTGGCTCACAACCACACCAGAATTCCAGCATGCCTTAATTCCAAAGCCAACCTCTTAACCACCAGGTCATATTGTCGCAGTGAAGCTAAGCTCATTGCAGCTTAGAGAGGAACGTGTGAAAAAAATTTAGAAAAGTTCAAGATATATTGGAAAACACTTTGCGTACCTGGTGGGAAATGGTGGGAGAAGGTTGCATCTTACTGTGCAGGACTTGAATGCCAAAAGTGCTAATAACCGCCACTTTTAGATAGTGTCATTTCTCAGCCACCTACTCCAGAGTCACTACCCCTAAAATAGGAATCAGATTCAAGTGCCCCTTAAGACTCTCCTAAATCTTTCTTATATCATTTTGGAGACATGGGCCAGATCTTTACAAAGGGAAATAGAGTAGAGAAGCTAATACTCAATCACTTCTAAAGCAGGAACCCATAGGAGACCATGGACCTGAGCCATCCAACATCTGAGTTATTTCTAAATCTAGCTGATTATCAGAAACACCTTGGCACCTTAATTAAAAACAAACAAACAAATGAGGCCCTGAGCCCCTCCATGACATTGAATCTCCAGAGCAGGGCTCGAGAATTTACATATTTTTGTAAAATTATCCCAGCGATTCTGATGGAGAGCTGGTGTGGGCACCCTGCACTGAGGAGACCTTTCACCACCCTGTGTTTGCTCTAACTGCAAATTCATGGTTGAAGCATTTTTCTCTGTTTGAACCTATGGAAGGATGAATCCTGCTTAATGTTCTCTCTGGACTCTAAGCTCCGGGTTATTGCAATGTCCAAGAAGTTTTGGACCTTCTCCAAGCCTGCTCAGTGACAAGTCTATTCTCTAGAAACTGAAGTACAGAGCTGAGCAATTCAAAAATTTGGTTAACCACAAATCCAATCATTTTAAATCATGTAAAGAGTTTTAGAAAATTGTTAGACCTCAGACCTTGAAGTGGACCCCCAATAAGACTTTTTTTTTTTACATTTGATCATCCCTATCCCACATTCCCATCTTACCAATCCCCTGGACCAAGCTTTCTGTCTTTAAAAAAATTGTCCAGGCAGAGACTGAGCCCCATGATAGTAGAACATTATTTAGTGCCTTCATGAGCCATATGCTCTATTTATATCATTTCATGTAAACGCCTTTGACAATCTGGGGGTTTTAGCAGTATGAGTCGCAATTTATAGTTGAAGAATTTGAGGCTCTGAAAATGAGTAGAACGAAGGTTCAAACCTAAACCTACTTAAGTCTACATACTGAGTTGCTACACTGCTTTTCCCCATGGTGTGTGAGTGTGTGTGTGTGTGTGTGTGTGTGTGTGTGTGTGTAGGGGGTAGTTTGGAGGGTGTGCAGGGGAGAGGAAGAGGACAGGGAATAGAAGTGGAGAGACAGTATTTCCTTGTTGGGACCTGCTGCCTATTATCCTTCCCCACCCTGCCCCCCGTCCCATTCTCGGGCCAATAGCAGCCAATACAGGCATAGCTTTTGATGCTCCAAGGAAACTTCAGCAAAGAAAGTTGAGCCTCTGCAGAAACTAGCTTCCCCTCTGCATCATTTCAGAGCTCAGTGGACCCACAAATATAATTTTCAGCTAATCATGTATGCTCCAGACATTTATGGTATATAATAAATGCTTAACACATTCAGCTGAATCCCTTGAAGACAATTCACCAAGTTTATTGGAAGGCACTTTATTTAGGATGCCATGAAGATTATCTTTTCCTACATTTTTTTACTCTGCTGATTCACTGTGTATTGTGCCTGAATCACTTGGCTTTTCTAAATCAACTGAGCTGAATGGGAGCAGTCGGACATGTGATTACTGCTGGGAAATGGCAGATTTGGCTCATGAGAAGAGTGGTCAGGGCACTCTTTGAGTTCAAGAACATTCTAAATCTGAGGCACTTGAACCCTTGGAGATTGAATTTGTCTCCCCAAATGCTCTTATTTGTTGATGGGAGGAAAATTATACTGGATCCCCTTGGTCTGTAGCAATTAGAGTGAATTCTCCTGTGGCAGGCTGGGCTCTCCAGCACTTTAGTTGGTTCTAATGCAGAGTGGCTTAAAATTAATTCACTCTTCCACAGGCTAATCTCTCATTTCCCGGAGCAGATTGGGAATTGTTCAGAAATGAGCCTTTGAGAGAACTGTTTCTTCTCATTCAGCCCTAGATTTAGAACATATATTTCCAGAAAAAAAAGGAGGCCAATGCAAGGGTGGGGTGAGAGAAGGCTGGCGGTACCTATTCTGTGACTTCCAATTTTTTTTCACCCTGGCTGGTGTGGCTTAGTTGCTTGGGCATTATCCCATGCACCAGGTGGTTGCTGGTTCCATTCCTGGTCAGGGGCGCATGCCCGGGTTGTGGGCTTAAAACCTGGTGGAGCGCTGAAACCGGTTTTGGCTCAGTGAATAGAGCGTTGGCCTGCAGACTGAAAGGTCCCAGGTTTGATTCCGGTCAAGGGCATGTACCTTGGTTGCGGGCACATCCCCAGTGGGGGGTGTGCAGGAGGCAGCTGATCGATGTTTCTCTCTCATTGATGTTTCTAACTCTATCCCTCTCCCATCCTCTCTGTGAAAAATCAATAAAATATATTTTAAAAAATAAATAAAAAATATCAACTAACAGCCGTAGCCAGTTTGGCTCAGTGGCTAGAGCATTGACCCTTGAACTGAAGGGTCCCAGGCTTGATTCTGGTCAAGGGCACATATCTTGGTTGCAGGCTCAATCTCCGGCACTGGTTGGGGTGTGTGCGGGAGGCAACCAATCAGTGTATCTCTCTCACATTGATGTTTTTCTCTCTCTGTATCTCTCTCCCTCCCTTCCAGTCTCTCTAAAAATCAATGGAAAAAATATCTTCGGGTGAGGAATATAAATATACTAAATAAATAAATAAATAAATAAATAAATAAATAATTTTTTCCTCTAGTCTTGTTCCCCAAACCTGATTGGTGAACCTATTATAATAGGCAGTAAGAAAATCATTCCATTCCTATACCACTCAGAGTACTGGATGGGTAAAAACAATGTTAGCCAAATGCAACTGTGTGGAAAGGATGTCGTGGTACAAGTTTTTGCTCTGTCCCTACACCAACTAGCTCAGTTTTCATGTCTGGAAAACAAGCCAGGTGGATTCACTGTTCTCTGAAGACTCCTAAGTTGATTAAAGAAGAGTTTGATTAAACTCATTTTATTGTTCTAAAATAGGGTTTCCCAACCTCAGCACAAATAACACTTTGGGCCAGATAATTGTTTGTTGTGGGGGTTGTCCTGTCCATAGTAGGATGTTGAGAAACATCCATGGTTTCTACCTATGATATGCCAGTAACACACACCCCCCACAGTTAAAAACAACAACAACAACAATAACAACAGAACTATTTCCAGACACTGCCAAATGTCTCTGGGGGCAAAAATTTTCCCTAGGTGAGAACCACCTTCAATAGCTCTCCATTGCCTACAGAAAATACACTCATTTATTGAATATTTAACATTATTTGTTGAGTATTTACTAAGACCAAAGATCATTGAGAATCACTCCCTGTCTACAAGGAACTCATAGTCTAGTTAGAAGAACAAACAGAAAATTATAATCTAGTCCAATCCTATATAATAAAGGGCTAATATGCAAATTGACCAAACAGCGGAACAACCGGTCGCTATGACGTGCACTGACTACCGGGGGCAGACACTCAATGCAGGAGCTACCCGCTGGTGGTCAGTGTGCTACCACAGGGATAGCACCGCTCATCCAGAAGCTGGGCTCACAGCTGGTGAGTGCAGCAGTGGTGGCGGGAGCCTCTCCCGCCTCCATGGCAGCACTAAGGGTGTCCAACTGCTAGCTTAGGCCCACTTCCCGTGGGGAGTGGGCCTAAGCCATCAGTCAGACATCCCCCAAGGGCTCCCAGACTGCAAGAGGGCACAGGCCAGGCTAAAGGACACCTCCCCAGTGCACAAGTTTTGTGCACTGGGCCTCTAGTGTATATATAAAGACCAAAAGAAATGCAGAAGGAAAGGGGAAAGCTTTTGAGGTGATAGGAGGAGGGAGCTCAGAACGTTTTTTGGAGAAATTAGTGATTAAATGGAACATTAAAGGATGAATAGAAATTAGCCGGGCATTTTCAGCAATGAGAAAAGGCATATTGGTGAGAACAATGACCTGCTCCCACAAAGCTCTCTGATCTGGGGAGTGGTGAGGATGAATCCCTCACGGACAAAGAGACCTCCAATCCTAGCTGTGTGTTGTCTCTTCTAACAGTCCATTCTAGGGAAGCAGTTCAGAACCCTTAAGAACTCTCAGTCATGGTTGGGCCTAGTCCCCACTAGAGGTGTGGACTCTTTGGAGCTCTCCAAGGTACTGAATCACATCCATCTAAACTGCCTTTAATCAGTTCTCTGCCAAGGGACTTGCCTAGAACCCTGCTCCTTCCTGGCCCTGACTCGTGGCCATTCTTGCTGCCCTTGGCTGGTGCCATGCAGTAGAAAAAGAATAGATTTACCAACCTAAATGATTCAAATTAGGAGACAGTCAAATAAATTATTATTATAAATTATGATGTGTCCTTATGAAAATTTCACAGTGTTTGGGTGGCCTTATATGTTTTAAAATCTGGATTTGGAATTTTATATATTTTCTAAGATATCTATAATAGCCTGTACTTCTTTACTCAGAAAAATATCTTTTAAATAAAAATAATAATAAAGCCTTGACCGGTTTGGCTCAGTGGATAGAGCGTCGGCCTGCGGACTCAGGGTCCCGGGTTTGATTCCAGTAAAGGGCATGTACCTTGGTTGTGGGCACATCCCCAGTGGGAAGTGTGCAGGAGGCAGCTGATCGATATTTCTCTCTCATCAATGTTTCTAACTCTCTATCCCTCTCCCTTCCTCTCTGTAAAAAATCAATAAAATATATTTTTAAATAAATAAATAAATAAATAAATAAATAAAAATAATAATAAAGATCTTTGGAATCAAGGGACTGGGGTATGAATCCTAACTCTGTCACTTAATAACTGTCTGACCTTGGGTCAGTTAATTTAGTCTTCACTGGCCAGTATTTACTTCAAAATAAAAAAAAATTTAAGTCTTCAATAATTTCCCAATGCCTACCATGCAGGCCCCTGGTGGCTAGTAAATCAGCTCAGTTACATGCATGTACTACTGTTCCCTTCAGTAAAAGGAATGCTCAGCACATGCTGGTTTACTGTTTCCTACCCCATCGCTTGGACACTCAGTTTTCTACTACAGCACGGCCACGCCTGGCGTGTAACAGGGTGACAACAGGTTTTGCAGGCGTGGACTGGCAGTGACCCCCCACTTCCCATCCTCGAGGGCCTCATTGGAAGCAGACCTCTGGATAAGGCCTCACTCTGAATATGTTTGTGTTCTTTCCACACTTGGCTCCCAGTACATTAGCATCTAGAATCTTACCTTCATGACAAGACACAGGAAAACCATTCTCTAGGTATCTGAAAAGTAAATGCCTGTATTCGGTGTTCTCCCGGTTTCCCTACGTTTAATCTAATCTCAGTGTTGTCAGGCTCCACTCTGAGCATCCAATTAGTTGTTTTTTATAACCTTCCCATGTATTATGAGCATACAGCCAAGTTTTACATCAGAGCTTCCAATTAGTTTTTTTTTTTTTAACCTTCTCATGTATTATGAGCATACAGCCAAGTTTTACATCTAAGGCAAGGCTGTGTTATGGGAGACATAGATCAAAAACAAGAACAAAGTATTTTGGAGGAAACAAAAACTGCAGGAAAAAAAAAATTCCCAAATAAATTTTATGACTAATATATTTTGAAAAATAAAAGAACTTCCCTGAAACAAGAACAGAATGCTCTCTCTCTCTCTCTCTCTCTCTCTATATATATATATATATATATATATATATATATATATATATATTCCAATGGACATTAACAAACTCTTGGAAATGAGAAACCTGGTAGAATAAATGAAAAACTCTAACTGGATAGGAAAATAATATTGAGGACCTGGAATTAGAATGGCTTTTTTTTTAAGAGAAAGGACAATGCTTTTTAATTTTTACTTTAAAAAATATTTTCATTGATTTTAGAGAGAAAGGAAGAGAGAGTGCAGAGATAGAAACTTCGGTGAAAGAGAAACATCAATATCAATCAGCTGCCTCCTGCATACCCCATACTGGGGATGGAGCCCAAAACTTGAGCATGTGCCCCACCGGGAATCAAACTGGTGACCTCCTGGTGCATGGGCAATGCTCAGTCACTGAGCCACACCAGCCAGGCCAGAATAGCTTTAGATTTCTCAACAGTAATATGTGAAATAAGAAGACAATGGAGAAATGCCCTCAAAATACTGGTGAAAAAAATTTAACTTCTACCTGGAATTCTATACCCAGCTCAACTATAAAAGCAAGTACTATAAATCAAGTCCTATAGAATAAAAACATTAAAAAAAATAAGTGCTATAAATCAAGTACTATAGAATAAAAACATTTCTAGATCTGTACAGTCTTAACAAATTTCTCTTCCCATGCACCCTTCCTCAGGAAATTACTGGAGTATATGCTTTATAAAAGAGAGAGAGAGAGAGAGAGAGAGAGAGAGAGAGAGAGAGAGAGAGAAGAAATCGAGAAAGACATTGAATACCGAACACATGAGCTTCAACACTGGAGAGGGATGAAAGAAATACCCAAGAGGGTGGTAAATGGTGTCTCAGATGGACAGCTGTGTACATGACACAGAGGACAACCAGCCCAGATGAGAGCAGAGTGCCTCAAAAGGTAGATATGCTAAGAGCTGTCATCACCAAGATCCCCACTGCTATCGATCCTTTCGGGGAGCGGTGCCTGAAGACAGAATTCCTGGGTGAGGCTGGCTGACATGATCTATTCTTGACTTTCCTTAATCATTTCTGCTGAGGTCGCTGCTTTTCCTGCTATGGCCTATTTAATGGCTCACTGAGGTTGCTCGTTTCACCCCACAGAAGTGCTCTGCTGTGATATGCTTCAGAAGCTGAAGGTGGGCCGTGAGGAGGCAGCAAATCCAGAGCAATCCACACTCCGGACCATATTTCTTCCGGATACTGAGTACCTGGCCCCCACTAGAGCCCTACCAGATGCCCAACTCTGATGAGCCCTGTGTTTCCCAACTCATGGCCTTGTTTGTCTACTGCCCTAGAAGGGACTCTTGTAAGCTCTCGGGGAACCTGAAACCAGACTGACACAGAGACCCCGTCTACCTTCTCTCTCTCCTGGACACTTTCATCAAACAGGAGAACATCGCCCTTTCATTCTCAGCTGGATTTGTGCTCCTGCCCCATACACACGGTTTAGTAATAATACACACCTAGTGGTAAAACTGTGAAGAAAACCAAGAGTGATGAGCACAAACGTTAAGACAAGGCCACCTCTAGGGCGGAGGCTGGAGGTTTTATTCACAGAGGAGCCCTTGGAGGGTGTCTAAGGTCCTGGTGAGTGTTCGACTCTTTAATTTTTATGATAGGTACATAGGTGCTAACTGTACTGTATTTCCAACTCTATGTATATATTTAAAATGCTCTTCTAACCCTGACTGGTTTGGCTCAGTGGATAAAGTGTCAGCCTGAGGACTGGAAGGTTCCAGGTTCAATTCCGGTCAAGGGCTTGTACTTTGGTTGCGGACACATCCCCAGTGGTGGGTGTACAAGAGGCACCTATCGATGTTTCTCTCTCATCGATGTTTCTAACTCTATCCCTCTCCCTTCCTCTCTGTAAAAAATCAATAAAATATATTTTTTAAAAAATAAAAATAAAATACTCTTCTATACACATGATACTCTTCCCAGCAAAACTCACATACCGAGCAAAGCCACCCCGTGAAGTAATGAAATCTGGGTTCTCCGGGCCTTAAACAGAGGGAAACATGAAAAGGCCCTGGGCTTCTCCCTCGCGGAGCCCTCGTCCAAAGGGAGCATCGACAGCAATGGCATGGCCACCCGGCCAGTCTCCTAAACTGGTCTCATACACTTAGAACCTGCTGTCGTGACCTGGATGCCACGCTCTGCGCGAAGAAACAATTCAGAGCCACTCCCTGGGCTCCTGGTGCGAGGACAAGGGGCTGTGACTCTCCCCTGCCCTTCTGCTCCATCCCTGCCCTGTCCACCCAGCGGCTGCCCTCTGTGGACTAGGTCACCCAGGCTTCTTTCTTCTTTGGCTGTTAGCCGGGTTTTGTCGATGGGAGGCACTGTTGGGAGAGGAAGGGGCATGGAGGAGAGAAAGGTCAAGAGTATTTCTTCCCCTCTCCCTCCCTGCCTCCCTGTACCTGACTGTCCCCATAATCTCCCACACACCCCTGCAAATAGTCCATATTAAATTTTCTTCACTTAAACCCTTTTGTGTGTCTGTCATTTCCTGCTGGGCCCTGACTGACATTTTGTTTTAATATTTAAGTGTCCCTTGCTCAGGGTTCATTTTCATGCCAAAGTGGATTTTGAGGACCCAAAAGCCCGCAGCCCCCAAATAAGCAGCTCTCTAATGGGGTGGCATTCCGGGCAGTATTCCAGAGACGTTCTCAGGGCAGCTCTCAAATTAGACCTTTACAGGCAGTGGGGTGTTTTTACAAGCAGCCTCGTCCCAGGGAAGCCACACATCTAAAAACCTCTCCCTCCAGCGGGCATCTGCAGCGTGGCGTTTTGTAAAAAGTTTGCATTCATTATTCACTGCGTTATGCTGCTGGCCGGGCATAGAAAAGCCTGAAGGCATTTGCTCCCGGCCTGTGGAATTTTTACTCCTTTCCGCTTCTATCCCAGAGGAAAGGCAGACCTCCACCCAGACAGGATGCTCAGATCTCAGCAGCATCCTCCGTTGCTCTCCGAGGCCTCTTCTCCTTCACAGGGCGAGTCAGGTGCTACACACAGACTTCTAGCATCTCTCATCATCTTCCTGTCGCCCCTTCCTCTAGGAAGATCAAAGCTCACCTCCGAGGAACTCCCAAAGAGAAGAAATAGCCAGCGGAACCCCCGGGGCCAGGCAGGAAAAGCAAGTAAACAAGTGATTGACGCACTTTGTAGACAAGCTGGAGGGGCCTGGCGGGTCTGAGCTGCGGGCCAGTGTGGGCAGGGGAAGTGGAGGAAGAGGTCCCGGTCCCGGTCCCGGTCCCGAATGGACAACATCTCATTGTTCCTCTGGGTTCCCAGGGACTGAGGCAGGCCTCCAACCAAACAGGCTATTTGTGTTGATAAACAGGGAAAGCAGGGAAGTGGCCAGCTGGGGGAGGTGGATTTAAGTCGAATGTGCTGTGCCTTCTCCAGGGCCCCTGAGGAACACAAGAGAAGAAGGAGACGCTCAGGCAAAAAGGATGGGTGTTGACTTGTTAAACATGAAGGGCCTGGAGGTGAGCAGGCCTGGGTTCAAATCCTGGGGCCTCTATTTCCTAGCTCTGTAACTTGGCCCCATCCTTTCATTTCTCTGCACCTTGGTTTTACTATCTGCGAAATGGGAATGGTGAGGCTTCCTTGAAGGCTTAATAAAGACACTGCACTTCCAAGTGTCTGACATAGGAAGGTTGCTTCAAAAACGTCTACTGTTGTTTTAGGAAGATGTTGTATCCGCAAGGCCGGGATTAGCTCAGGGAAACAGCACTGCTTCGTCAGACACCTGGGTTTTTGTCAAGGTTCCAGCGCAAATTCACTGTGTGAACTTGAGCAGGTTACTACTCCCCGTCCCTGGTGCCGAGTTCCGCCTCCCTGGCATGAGGGTGCTGAACAAGGTTTCCGGGGTTTGCTCGGTGCCAGGAGGCTGGGTTCTAGAGAACTGTAGCTAAGGGGACCAGGAAAGTCTCTGACTCAAAACAAAAATAACGCACAGACGGCCAAATGGGTGTTTGTTTTTATCGTACTTGTCTTCTTGGGAACTTGACTCTTAGGATAATGGTGCTGCCATTTCTCACAACACTTTCAGATTCATTGGTTTAAAATTATCTGCAGAGCCAGTTCTTGGAACCAAAGTAGAAAAGCATCTCATTGCTTTACAGCCATGCATTCATTTCTTCTTTCTTTTTGTTTATGTTCTGAGCAAAACAAAAAAAGCTCTCATTCTCTTAAGGCAAACTAGATTCCAGTTCCAGTTCTGCCACTAATTAGAGGATTGTAATTTTCTCTCTTCGGCCTGGTGTCCTCCCCTGCAAAACTGGATAATAAAATCCACCTTGTCGTATGGCCATTGACGAGCTGAGGACTAGGACAGCAGTAGCAGACAGGATGCTTGGCTCAGGATAGGCAGGAAAATACATTAATACATCCACCTATGCATACCTTCCCCTTCCTGATTACCTGCTTCACCTCTTTATCCACTGAGTAAATTCATTGTCCACTAAACTTCAGGCTCCATATTGGAAAAACCAAGGCCTTTCTCCTCTTGTGTCTTTCCTCTCTACTTGCACACAGAACATGTCACTTACGGCAGGTCTGCCCGCCTCAGGTCTGCCCACCACTTCCGCTCACCAAATATGTGGGGTTTCCCCCCACCAAGCAATTATTGTGACACCAGCTGAGTGCCCTATGATTTAACTCAATTCTGACACTATCTGCCTGGACATGGTGTCATATCCCCTGGACAGTCCCACAAGACTGTCCCCTTCTTCAGATGCCAATCCCATTACCCACAATTCCTGTCCAACTGCTACAAATCTGAGGTAACCTTGACCCCCTCCTTACATTCGATTAACTTGCTAGAACAGCTCACAGAACTCAGGGAAACGTTTACTGTAATGAACATAGTTCACCACTAAAGGATATGATAAAGAATGCAGATGAGCAGCCAGATGAAGACATGGGGGAGGTCTGGGAGGGTCCTAACACGGAGCTTCTGTCCTGGGGCGCCTGTGTTCATCTGCTTGGAAGCTCTCCAGACCCCGTGCTATTGGGATTTACAGAGGCTTCCTCCTATAGGCATGGCCGGTCCCCAGACCCCATGCTATTGGGATTTACAGAGGCTTCCTCCTATAGGCATGGTCGGTCCCCAGACCCCGTGCTATTGGGATTTACGGAAGCCTCCTCACATAGCCATCCAGGAGCCCACCCAGAGTCACCTCATTAGAACAGAAGTTACTCCCAGTGTCCTTGTGACTTAGGACTTTCCAAAGGTTTTAGGGACCCTGTGTCAGGGACTGGGGACAAAGACCAAACATAACATTTTATCATAAATCACAATATCACAAGCTCCAAATGATTTTCTTCCATTTCCAAAAATCAAATACACTTTCAAAGGTAGATTTGCTACCATAAAGGATATTCAAATGGCTGTGCTCAGGTCCCAAAGCTTTCTCTTTAAACTACACACTGCATTTATTCATGAGTGCATGTATGTATGCGTGTACATTTGGTAAAATCCTCAACGGTGTGAGACCGGCAGACAGACCTGAAGCCAACGCCGTGACGTTGAACCTGTCCCTGACGTCAGGCAGCCGGGGCTTAGGATGGTACCCCGAGACCAGAAATACTGAGGGCGAGGATGCACTGTGGAGCCAGCCAGGGAGGTCCACTCTGGCTGGGTGACCTCTGTCAATCACATTATTCTTTGAAGTCTCAGTTTATTCACCAGGGAAATGGGAAAGATAGTCTTATAAATTTGTTATGAGGATCGTAAGTGGCTAGTTTTATGAACAAGCAAAGAGGCAAAGGTGGGAGCGCTAGTTATATGTAAGGCGTGAGGCATAACATGCTTGCACCAGGTCCCATGAAGCAGGGAACGATGGGGAGGAGAAGGCAGACCAGCAGTCTAACTCCGTCCCAGCCTCTAGGGCGGGAAAGGCCCCCCTCCTGCTGTGCAGGCCCCTGCCCTTCCTGTTTGGGAGCGTGCTATCTTTTCTGGCTCCCTCTCTCCCTCTTCTTCAGCCGCTGGCTTCTGCAGTCCATCCAGCCCTGAAGCTGCCAGGCAGGTTCCAAACATGTTTATGAAATGCCTTCACCTGAGGCTGCCTGATTGGTTTATCGGGCCGGCCCTGGAACACTCCCTCACAATGAGCAGTGACATTCACAGCTCCCAGAGGTGCCAGGGAAACACTTTTCTTGCCGCCTCCTCTCTGTCTCTCTCAAATGAGGCAGTCATGACAGCCTTTCCAAGGTGGACTCTGTCAGCGGACAATGTGCCGAACTTCCCCCGGGAAGACCCTGGAAATGTCAGGAACCGGATAGCGCTGTGCAACGTGCACAAAATCAGCCGCTTGGAGATTGCAGAACAAAAGGTGTGTTTCTCCCTGTTCTGCAGCCGGGCTGGCTTCCCGGGCATGCGACCTGCACAGTCACAGAGTCCTGCGCCCAGAAGTGCCCTGCACTTGGCTTTATTAGTCTGCATTTAAAACTGGCATTGCACAATACGGAGAAGAACAGTAAAATTTGTGCTGATAATTCAAAACTTTAATTTTTCTTTTTGTAGAAAAATGTGGAATAGCAAATAAAAAAAACACCATGAGCAGTTGAGAACTGCAGAAGGAAAGAAAAATGTCTCCATTTTTGTACTTAATGACTTTTTTTTTTTTTTTTGCTGCTTTTGGAACAAAGGAGGCCTGCATTCTCATTTTGCATCAGGCCCTTCAGATTAGGTAGCCAGCTTTGTCTGTAGCAGTATAAAAAACAGCAGATGTTTCTATCATAAGGATAGCAAATAAAAATAAACACAAATTACCAGCCCTTTGGCATAACTCACCTAATGATGACTGCTGTAGCCGAGATTTCTTTCCCCAATTTGTGGCTTATTCACTGCGTGCACATATTTATTCTTGCCTGTACTAAAAAGCTGTCTACTGCTGGACACACACATTTTTCTCCATTTCAGTGGCTTGGTATTTTTCCTGGGGTTGTATCTAGAATACTTTTTTAGGTAATGCAATTATATCCTTCGATCTATGAATGCTGTAAGAAAAAAAGACTCTTCTTCCTCTCTGGCCATCTCTCAGTGACTGTCTCTCTCCACCTGACAGCATGTTAAAGGCTCTGAGAAGTCCTGCAGCAAAAACAAAGAGGCCTAACATCCAACCTCTTTTGCTTTGATTAACCCAGACTTTTCAAAACCTGTTATTTTTTCAAACTGGTTTTGGTCCCCTTCTTTGGTATGAGACCTCCGATCATCCTTTGAGTCAACAGTGTAACACAGTATCTATAAGCCCAGCTGTGGGTTCAGATCTGAATCGTGCTCCCGCCAGGGGCCTAGAGGAAGTCTCTTAATCTTCCTAAGCCTCAGTCTTCTCATCTGTAGACTTGGATTAATAATCCTATCTCATAAGATTATTATGACTAAATGAAGTCATATGTGAAATGTATACAGTAGGCACTTGATAAAGGTAGAAGCTGTTTTTATTAAAAATCTTAAGGAGATACTTCCTTTCTATAAACCAGTGCTACGCTCAGCAGTCATAGCCTGTCTTCATGTTCCCTGGCCCATCTGTCTCTCCCTGTTTTTTTTAACTCTCAACTTTGGGCTCATTAGGAAGTCAGCACCCCCCAGCCCACCAGTGTGTCTGAGGTTCTCACCCGGCATGCCAGGGATTGTTGCATTTTTCTTTTCTTTTTTTAAAATATATTTTATTGCTTTTCTTTTTACAGAGAGGAATGGAGAGGAATAGAGAGTTAGAAACATCGATGAGAGAAAAACATCAATCAGCTGCCTCCTGCAACACCCCCCACTGGGGATGTGCCTGCAACCAAGGTACATGCCCTTGACCGGAATCGAACCCGGGACCCTTCTGTCCGCAGGCTGACGCTCTATCCACTGAGCCAAACCGGTGCTGGCACGTACATTTTTCTTTCATATCACCCTCCTGAAACTGGGCTGCAGTGGGAATGGGGCACAGGCAGGTCAAGAGGCCACTTTTGCTACCCGGGGAGGAAGGGTTTATGGTCATTGTCCTCATTTGGGAAATTTTATTTTTATTTTTTTGAAGGAGACGGTCCTTTAATGCACCCAAATGTTGATAGCTATAAATATTACAATACAATAAAATCTGCCTGCTGAGAGACAGACAGACACCAGCCCTGAGCTGAGTGACATCATGTTCATGGAAGATTCCAGTTAGCCGAACAGGATGCGGAGGGGAGTGTACCAGGAAGCCACCTGTAGAAAAGTCTCTGAAGCAGCTAGGATTCAGCGTAGGAATCAGAAACCACTCTAGGTATTTCAGGCCCAAAGCAATTAGACTTCCTATAAGCCATCAGGTGCTTACAGGAGGAATAGAAGTCAGGGGCCACTTGGAGGCTACCGGTTCAAGGCCATACCTCCACAGCTGCAGGCCAGAGGTCAGGAAACTGCTGTTGCTATTGCTGCTGGTGACCAGCAACTAGACCAGGGGTGGGCAAACTTTTTGACTGGAGGGCCACAATGGGTTCTTAAACTGGACCGGAGGGCCGGAACAAAAGCATGGATGGAGTGTTTGTGTGAACTAATATAAATTCAAAGTAAACATCATTACATAAAAGGGTATGGTCTTTTTTTTTTTTTAGTTTTATTCATTTCAAATGGGCCGGATCCAGCCCGCGGGCCGTAGTTTGCCCACGGCTGAACTAGAACTTGACCTCTGACAGCTGCAATCACATCTGCCCAATCTTGCTTACTTTCTTCTTCCAAATCTTGCCTAAATTTACTTCAGCCTGAACTCTCTAGCTGCAAAGGAGTCTAGCAAAGTACTGTAGGTTTTGAAACTTCTAGCCCTTAAATACAGACAGAAGGTGAGGGAACATGGAAGAGAGTGGACTGGATTCCAGGAGACCATATCAGGCATAGCTTCTAGACAAAACAAGAATAGCTTTCATTTTGTAAGATCCTATGATTTGTCCGATGTTATGTTAGGTGATTTACATACTTATCCCAATTGGATTTTCACAACAGTCCTGTGAGGAATATATACTAATAGCTCCATTTTAAAGATAAGAAAATTGAGGATCAGTGAGATTGAATAAATTACTCAAGGTCTGTGATGGTTAATTTTATGTACCAACTTGGCTAGGCTGTCATGCCCAGTTGTTTGGTCAGACACCAGTCTAGATGTTGCTGTGAAGGTATTTTTAAAGATGTGATTAAATCAGTAGTCTTTGAGTAAAGCTGATTACTGTCCATAATGGGGTTGGACCTCATCCAATCAGTTGAAGGCCTGAGAGAAAAGACAGAAGTCTGTGCCCCCCACTTTGTCCCCCACCCCACCCAATAGGAAGAAAGATTGTACCTCCAGATTGCCTTCAGACCCAAGACTGCAACATCAATTTTTGCAGTAATTTCAAGCCTACTGACCTGCCTTGAAGATTTTGGACTTGCCAACACCCACAATAAGCATGAGCTAATTCCTTAAAATATATCTCCAGATAGGTAGGTAGGTAGGTAGGTAGGCAGATAGATGATAGATAGATAGATAGATAGATAGATAGATAGATAGAGATATAGTTAGGTAGATAATCTATCTATCTATCTATCTATCTATCATCATCTCCATCCTATTGTTTCTGTTTCTCTGGTGAACCCTGATGAATACAAGATCCAGCAAGTAGTAAATATTGTAGTTGAGCTTCAAACTCAGGTTTGTCCAACACGAAAGCCCACGCTCTTGGGACACAGATTTCAGACCACGTCATGTGCTTAGACTTCCACCAGCTCTTTCCATGCTCTAGGAATCCCCAGACTCAATGGGGGAAAGATGCCCATGCATTCTGGGACATCTCAGGTCGAGAGGAAGCAACGGTCTACCTCAATATGCAGAGCCAAGTTATGCGGAGGAATGCGGTACCTGTTTGATAGTCATTCTTCAAACATTTCTTGACTACCTATTAGGGATCCGAGACTGTGTCTGGCTTAGTAAAGATGCAAAATATACACTCAAAACAACCACAGCAACTGCATGGCCCCTGACTCCCAGTGTGAAGATGATAGCCTCAAGCGGATGTTTCCTGTTCTTCTGGGAATCCCCCAAGAGAAACAAGAAGAACAAGAAGCAGAAAGTCAAACTCTATCTTTGTTAAAACTATAAGAAAGTCAAAAGTCTAAATAGATGGAAAGACTCTCAAAAGATGTAGAAATAGATCCGGAGCAAGGGAAGGGAGAAGAGAGAATGTAGGGGCTGCAGACTTGAGTTTGCAAAGTACCATTGTCCAAAAGTTTAAGTTCAAACCCTAACTCCTTATAAGAGTAAAACTGGGTGGCCAGGCCGGGAGCCAGAGTGTCCCTGGATCTCGTTTGGTCCTGAGGAAGGAAAGAGAAGGGGTAGAAGCCACACCGTCACACCATGTTTGTAGGAAACTACAGTGTGAGAATAGGGAGAGAGAGGTTTTACTTTGGTACCAGGCCTGAGTTATAAGGAAAGTTCCTGCTGGTTTGGAACCTAGCTTCCTGCATGAGCTCCTCTGAGTAGCAGATGAAGGAAAAATACCCCTCACTCAAAAGGTTATTCATCCCAGGCCTGGGCAACAAGGACTGCCACTTCCTAACAGGTAGAGTAACAGGGACTAGATAGATTTACCTTCTTCCTGAAAACAACAAACAAAACAAAACAAAAACCTAAAAAGCAGACAAAATATTTGAAACAATGGTGTTCAGGCTATTGGATGTCACCAATGACATTCAGTGATCCCTGAGAGCTGGGAAATAAATGAGGTGAGCCTTACAATTGTCGCAGGTTAAAGCTTAGAGAGTTTTGAGGTCACAGCACAGAGAAGGAAACCCAGCCAGAGCCTGGTGAGTCTCCGTTCAGTAGAAGGAGCCAGAAGACCTGAAGGTTAAGGGGACTAGAGTCGTCAGGGAATAATATAGAGAACAAAGGGTCGGGGTTGGGTGGGGGTTAGGGGGGGGGAGAGAGAGAGAGAGAGAGAGCTCCCGGGATCTGCAGAGGGCCCTCTTGAGGCCGATGAGGAAACTACTGAGCAGACAGGGGGTGGGGGCTGGGAGGAAAAAGGGAATCGCCTGAAGACAATTCTTCGGGTGAAAAATTCCCCTATAAGACCAGGAACAAGGCAAGGCTGTCTGCTCTCACTTCTCCTACTGATACATGCGACAACATGGACGGCTTTCAGTAGCTATGCGGAGAAAAAGAGTTTGTTCTGTTTGGCACTATTTATGTAAAATTTTAGGAAATGCAAATAAATTGAAAGTGACATAAGGCACATCAGTGATGCACAGGGTGGGCGAGGGGCAGGAAAGGGCCTGGGGAGGGATTACAAAGGGCACAGGGAAACTTTTCTGAGGGTGAGTATGTTCACTATTTGTGTCAGTGGTTTCATGGGTGTGTACATATGTTAAAACTTATCTATCAGATGGTACACTAAATATGTACAGTTTCTTGTATAAATTATACCTTGACAAAAGTACAAAGACACTACAAAAAAACAATAAAGGACCAAAAACAGAAAAAGAAAAAGAAAAAAGCTGAGGAAATGCAACGCACACACACACACACACACACACACACACACACACACACACGGTGGCCTGAAGGAAACACCGGAAACCATGTAATAGAAAAAAAAAATTAGAGATGCAGCTATTGAAAAGAGATAGCTGATTCCACAAAAATCTAACAAAGATTCTCATCGCCAAAACACATCCTTGCAAAATTCCTGGACCTCAGGGATAAAGACCCTTCTGTGACCTGCTGGCTGCAGGCCCCTCGGAGTCCACCCTCAACGCTCGAAGCCTGGAGCAAATCCTGGAAATTCCCCAAGGAAGAGAGTGTGATCTAAACTCTCTGTGCCGAGTTGTTACTTTAGAAATAGAAACCTGAACATTTTTTTAAAAAAATATGTTTTTATTGATTTGAGAAAAAGAGGAAGGGCGAGAGAGATGATATCGGCTGCCTCCTGCACACCCCCTCCTGGGGGTTGAGCCCGTAACCCTGAAATGTGCCTCTACTGGGAATCGAACCAGCCACCCCTCAGGGCACCCAGCCAAATGAGCCACACTGGCCAGGGCTAACCTTGGACATTTCTGAACATGCAAGAACTTAGGAAAGATTGTTCTTTGAAGTCTTTCTGAAGGAACTATTGGAAGATCAGCTTCAACCCAAATGACACTCAGAATGGAAGATAACAAGGAATTACACAAGGGGCACTGCCTGGTGGAGAAAAGGCTGTTGTTAGAATGAAAATGCCTGGAGAGGATTTAAATATGTTGGAGGAGTCTGAGAACTTGATTGTACAACAGCCTGGAAGCATCAGTGTCTCAGAATACGGCCAAGAAGTAAACGCAGGAAAGCAACCATGTCTGACAGCAGTGGCGATTCAGAATTCCTAAACTGATATGCTGAGGTGCTGCTGGCCACTCTGCCTAAGCAATTTAGGCTGGGCTGGATTTTTTTTTTAATCCTCACCCGAGGATATTTCTTCTGTTGATTTCTAGAGAGAGTGGAAGGGAGGGAGGAAGAGGGGAGAGAGAGATAGAAACATTGACATGAGAGAGACACATCAGTTGGTTGCCTCCCACAAGCCCCCTACTGGGCTGGGGAACCTGCAACCAAGGTACGTGTCCTTGAACAGGAATCGAACCTTCGACTCCATGCCGTAACCGGTTTGGCTCAGTGGATAGAGCGTCAGCCTGCGGACTCAAGGGTCCCAGGTTTGATTCCGGTCAAGGGCGTGTACCTTGGTTGTGGGCACATCCCCAGTAGGGAGTGTGCAGGAGGCAGCTGATCAATGTTCCTCTCTCATTGATGTTTCTAACTCTCTATCCCTCTTCCTTCCTCTCTGTAAAAAAATCAATAAAATATATTAAAAAAATAAAAGAAAGGAGGGTAGTGACAGCACCCATTTCATAAGATGAAGTGGGTTAAATGAGGATTAAAGAAATAAAAGCACATGAAGCTTTAAGAAAAAACAAAACCTCCGACCCTTCGGTCTGCAGGCAGATGGTCTAACCACTGAGCACCCGGCTAGGGCTAGGCGCGATTTTTATGAAGAGCCTGGATATGGAATTTTTACTGCCTTCTTGAGAGTGGTGCATGTGCCAGTTTCTTTGGAGGGAGCAGGGGAGAATGCTCCTCCCCATAGAGTTGAAGATACCAAGTGATCAAACAGCAACTTGCTCAGTAGTTAAAATGATCTTAGCAGAATTTTTAAAAATGATTAAAAAGTTGTCAGATTCACCCTGGCTGGTATGCTTAGTAGTTAAAACATTGGCCTGTGCACCGAAGGGTTTCAGGTTTGATTCCCACTCAAGGGCATGTATGTGGGTCTCCGGTTCCATCTCCCACCCCACTCAGGGCAACCAATCCATGTGTTGCTCTCACATTGATGTTTCTCTCCTCCTCCTCCTCCTCCTCCTCCTCCTCCTCCTCCTCCTCCTCTTCCTCCTCCTCCTCCTCCTCCTCTTCCTCCTCCTCCTCCTCCTCCTCTTCCTCCTCCTCTTCCTCCTCTTCCTCCTCCTCCTCTTCCTCCTCTTCCTCCTCTTCCTCCTCTTCCTCCTCCTCCTCTTCCTCCTCCTCCTCTTCCTCTTCCTCCTTCTCCTCTTCCTCCTCCTCCTCCTCTTCCTCTTCTTCCTTCTCCTCTTCCTCCTCCTCCTTCTCCTCCTCCTCCTCCTCTTCCTCCTCCTCCTCCTCTTCCTCTTCCTCCTCCTCTTCCTCCTCCTCCTCCTCCTCTTCCTCCTCCTCTTCCTCCTCCTCCTCCTCTTCCTCCTCCTCCTCCTCTTCCTCCTCCTCCTCCTCCCTTCCACTCTCTCTCTAAAAAATCAATGGAAAAAATGTCCTTGGGTGAGGATTTATTTTGGGACAAATAAATAAATTTTAATTGGGTTGTATTTTAGGTTTTGGAATTATTATTAATTTTTCTGAGATGTAGTATTACAGTAATGTCGGAAAATGTCCTTATTCATTGAAGAATTATGCTGAAATATTTAGGGATGGAGTGTTACATCTGTGATTTGCTTCCAAATTATTCAGCAAAAAAGTATACATCACAGACGAAGAAAATATGGCAAAAATGTTAACAATTAATGAATCTTGGTGAACAGTATATGGGATATTCATTACACTAATCTCTCAATTTTTCTGTAGGTGTAAGACTTCCGAAATAAAAAGTTACCCAATTAAAATCAGAATATCAACCCTGCCGGTGTGGCTCAGCATCAATCTATGAACCAGAAGGTCATGGTTTGATTCCCAGTCAGGGCACATGCCCAGGTTTCTGGCTCAGTCCCCAGTTGGGGGTGTGCAGGAGGCAGCCAATCAATGATACGCTCTTATTATTGATGTTCCTATCTCTCTCTCTCTCTTTCTCTGTGAAATCAATAAAAAAAAACCCAGAATATCAAAACAGCAAAGATTATTTTTTATTTTTTAGAGAAAGCAAGACCCCAAAACCATGTAGCTTGGTAAGTATTTGGGCTTAAATATATGATCAGCCCTGGCTGTTTTGGTCAGTGGCTAGAGCATCAGCCCTTGGACTGACGAGTCATGGGTTTGATTTCGGTCAAGGGCACGTACCTTGGTTGCAGGCTAGATCCCTGGTCAAGGGGCATGTGGGAGGCAACCAATCAATGTGTCTCTCTCACTTCAATGTTTCTCTCTGTGAGTCTCTCCTCCTCCCTTCCACACTCTAAAATCAATGGAATGACTATCGTTGGGTGAGGACTAACAAACAAACAAAAACGATACGATCAGGTGACTCAAAGAAATGACTTCAATGCATAGGAAATGTGCTTGCTATTTGGGGACTGAGAAAGAGCAGAATATAAAAACTGTGTCATTCCTGGCTGGCGTGACTCACTGGTTGAGTGCTCACCTATGAATCAGGAGGTCACAGTTCAATTCTCATCAGGGCACAGGCCCAGGTTTCTGGCTCGATCCTCAGTATGGGGCGTGCAGGAGGCAGCTGATCAACAATTCTCTCTTATCACTGATATTTCTAGCTCTCTCTCCCTCTCCTTTCCTCTCTGAAATCAATAAAATATTAAAAGTTTTAAAAAAAATTTAAAAATTTGTTGGAAACCTGGAACTCCATGGTAAAGTTACACATTTTCACTAGTAATTTTATAAAACTTCCAGAGGGGACAGAACCCCTAATAAAGATAATTTTTAAAAAGTGAAGATATGCCAGTGCACTACTAAGTTCAAGAAAAGAAAATCCAGCCTTAAGATGTTATGAAAATACTAGAGGCCCAGTGCATGAAATTCGTGCACTGGGGGGGGGGCAGTCCCTCAGCTCTGCCTGCTGGCTTAGGCCTGCTCTCCATCCCCTGAGGGGTCCCAGACTGTGAGAGGGATGTCTGACTGCCAGCTTAGGCCTGCTCCAGCAGTCAGACATCCCTCTCACAGTCTGGGACCCCTCACTCCTTACTGCCCGCCTGCTTGCTGCTCCTTACCACTTGGCTCGCTGCTCTTTAGTGCTGCCACGGAGGCGGGAGAAGCTCCCGCCACTGCTGCTGCACTCGCCAGCCATGAGCCCAGCTTCTGGCTGAGCAGCACTCCTCCTGTGGGAGCGCACTGATCACCAGGAGGCAGCTCCTGCTTTGAGAGTCTGCTCCCTGGTGGTCAGTGAGCATCATAGCGACTGGTCGTTCTGGTTGTTCTGCCCTAATGGTCACTTAGGCTTTTATTATATAAATGATGATGATGAAGATTGGAATGAATGAAATACTGACCTCAGGAAATGAATTTAATCCTATTAGAAATCTCAGAAAGTTCTAGAAGAGACTATTGTGCAAAAAGAATGAAACTCTCATTTTGAATAATTGCATTGGGCTGCTGAAACTCCCGATGACCAGGGTGAGAAGATAAAAAGGGAAAACAGAAGAATGGTTGAAAAACATAGAATCTATTTCCAATCAAAACTGAGTGATGAGGCTTCAGCGAGCTGTAAGCTGGGAGCACAAAGAAGTCAGCCACTGACCCTAGGACAGAGCATCCATCCATCCCGGCTCACCTGGGAAATGGATGCACAGAGGGAGGGGCAGGGCAGGGGAGTGAATGGGAGGGGGAGACTGCCCTCAGCTGCGAGGCAGCGAAAGCTTATGCGCAGAGAATTTAAGAACCAAGGTGAGGTGTGGGGGAGGGAGGGCGGGGATGAGATGTAATAAGCCCTAAATTGCTCGTTTTGATCAGAGAGTCTGTAGCAGCAGGCATACTGCTGGTGCTGCAGAAAGCACTCATTTTGGAGGGAAGAGGCGAGCTGCCAGCTGGGGACAGAAATCAATACAAATAAAGCCAAGACACCAATGCGTCACACGCCAGGGACTATAACTCCAGGAATTCTTGCTATCAAATCCCACTACCGAGAGGTCTTCTGAGCCCAGCCTGCCCTCTGCCCACCTGCCAGAAATGACAGTGTCATCCTCCCAGAGCCAGCTACGTAATCTGCTGGGTACAGGGCAAAATGAAAATTTGTTCCTTGGTCAAAAAAGCAGGGGAAAATGCCACTAAAAGTACTAAAATATAGCTCGTTCCTTTCTTGTAAGTGTCTTGATGTGATGTTTTTTTAAGTTATTTACTGTCCATCTAAGAAAAATTAAAATTTCTCATTATAAGCATGAATTTTGCCACTCATCTTTATGTTATCCTATGGCACTTTTAAATGCAAATATAAGAGCCCTAGTCAGTTGGCTTAGTGGGTAGGGTGTCGGCCTGCGGACCAAAGCGTCCCAGGTTCCATTCTGGTCAAGGCATGTATTTTGGTTGCGGGCACATCCCCAGCCCAGGCTCTGGTCAGGGCTTGTGCAGGAGGCAACCAATCGACATGTTTCTCTCATATCGATGTTTCTCTCTGTCTTTCCCTCTCTCTTCTACTCTCTCTAAAAAAATTCAATGGAAAAATATCCCTGGGTAAAGATTAAAAAACAAAACAAATAAATTTAGTTCTTACCAGAACTGTGGAAACGCTGCGCAAAACTAACTAAACTTTCAACATTTTCCTTCTTGATTCCTGCGCATCCTACCAAGACTCTC
The DNA here is from genome assembly GCF_964212035.1 of Myotis nattereri. NCBI lineage: Eukaryota > Metazoa > Chordata > Mammalia > Chiroptera > Vespertilionidae > Myotis > Myotis nattereri. The sequence goes on from NC_138081.1 coordinate 11,819,646, forward strand.
TGCTTCGGCTGGTTGAGGAGTGAGGAAAGCCCAAGGGAGAGGAGCCATTGAGCTACCCCGCCTTCCCCTTTCCTTACAGCTGAGGAAATTGAGGCCCTGAGGCCACCTAAGTCAGAAGCAGCAGAAGGGGGACTCCAAGCCAGGTCTTTTTAAAATATATATATATTTTTTTATTGATTTCAGAGAAGAAGGGAGAGGGAGAGAGAGATAGAAATATCAATGATGAGAGAGAATCATTGATTGGTTGCCTCCTGCACACCCCCTACTGGGGGTCAAGACCACAACCGGGCATGTGCCCTTGACTGGAATCGAACCTGAAACGCAGGCCGAAGCTCTATTCACTGAGCCAAACTGGCTAGGGCCACGCCCGTCTTTTCCCTCTTTGCCCTTCCAAAGTCCCTACACCAGGATGCCTAGTTTCCCCAGTTCCCTAATATACATCTTGATCCTCAACCACCTCGTAAACTCCTAAATGACAAGGACCCTATGAATCAAGCTGAGGGCCCAGGACGGTGCTGGGTGTGATGGAGTGAGTTGTTATTTCAGCAAGTAGACCAATGAATGAATAAATGAATGCATGAACGAATGGTGACTGCCTATAGTAAGGTTTTTAAAAAGCTTTCCAGCGCATTCTAAGGGAACTGTTAGTATCATTGTTGCTAGCCATTGCAAACGCTCTTTGGCAGAAGGCTGGGTCTAGCAGATGAAAGAAGTCAGGCAGATGAAAGAAAGCTGTTCCAAAGGAGCAAAAAGTCTCAGGCTGCCTGCCCAGGTGCCAGGGAGGAGCCCCCAGAAAAATGACTCCCCCAGCAGGCCTCTCTCCCCTCCTGCCTCAGCACACCACACACGCCCTCCTGCTGGAATGCTTGGCCATGCTCTGTGCGCCCCCCTGACCCCTCAAAGTCAATTTGATCCAATGCTTATAATTGTCTGTTGCCTTCTATTTGGGCTCCAGGTGCTTTGATTGTAAAAACACCCATCATCCCTCCCGGGGTCCGGGGCTGTGAGAGAGAAGTTCATTAGTCTTTACGGTGCTAATATTTCATGTCGCAGTAGCGGGCGGATCAGCCCACGCATCCTGCAGTCTCTCCGCGCTGCTTGGCTGCCTGTGGGTTGGTCGCATTGATTGCATCTATAATGACATGATGGCTGCTCTCTGGAGTGAGACATGTAAATACCTTGACCTTCAGGCGGGAGGGAAAGGACCTTCGTCAAAAGCAGGCATGTGTCCTCAGAGATCTTGAGAGTCAACTTTGCTGGGAAAGATCTCGCCAGGTGACATCTCTTCCCTACAGTGGTGACCCCCATGGGTCCCCCTGGATGCCCATATTCTTATGGTGCATGGATCGATGGATGGGATGGGTAGATGAGTGGAATCACTTCAGTTAGATTTGACAATTAATAGAGTGTCCACAGTGAAAGGGCTCCCACAGATCTTTGAATTCAAAACAGGCTCAGAAAGAAGGTCCTGAATATTAAGGAGCAAACCTGGGTGTGCAGACTTCTAATTGGATGTCTAGGACATGAATATGCCTGCGGTCTAGTAAGTAACAACTATCTATATATATAAAAGGCTAATATGCAAAGTGTCCCCACAGGAATTCAACTGGGGGTTCTACCACTCGCTATGATGTGTGTTGACCACCAGGGGGTGGCACAGAACGAAGTAAAGCCCCAGCCGGCAGCCAGAAGGAAGGCCCTGGCTGGCAGCCAGAAGGCCCCGATTGGCCCTGATCACCCACCAGGCCTAGGGATACTACCTGTGCACAAATTTCGTGCACCAGGCCTCCTGTATACTAATAAGGGCAGCTTCTAGCCCATATGGGGCCTTTTTGCAAAAAAAGGAAAGGCACCCCTTTCTCCAGGCAGACACAGCCCAGCTCAAGGTGTCCGGCTGGGCAGGCCGAGTGCAGCTGAGTTTAATTCCCGGTTGATGCCAGGTGCCCTTGTACAATGAACAGCCTTCATGCTTCTCACGAGTGGCTCTGACTAGGAATGTGAGGACAGGGCCTGCGCCTTGTTTATCTCTGTGTATCCCACCTCATTGAGAGCTGTGCCAGTGCCAGTACCGGAGGAAGAGAGATGTTTACACAAGGAAGGAACCGGATGGGGAGAAGAAGCAAGACCAATATCCTTGGGAACCTCATACGTGAAACTTGGGGAAGGCACAGAACAAGTAAAAACCCAAACAGCCGATTGCTCAGTCAGGCACAGGAAAATAAAGCCAAGTGAAATAGAGCCCAATTAGTTTGCTTAAACAGTATTCAACTCCAGAAGAAAATGGAAGGATAGCCCGGCTGACATGACTGCGAGCTGTGCAGAGGGGCCAGGCAATTATATTAGGGAAAACAGATAAGTTTGTGAGTTGCCAAATAAAGAAGCAATCACAAAGATAAAAGCAGGCGCTTTCCCCAAATGGAAAACGTAACTAAATCATTCATCAGCTTCCTATACAGAACTCAGGCACCTGATCTGGAGACAAATAAGGGGTTGTTTTTTTAGATGGTGTTACCTCGAATAGCCTGATTCCTTTGCCTCGAGCTAATTTGGGTTAACCTGTCTCCCCAGAAGGCTATAAAATTCTTCCTTTCTCCCATAAACCTTTGGAAGGACAGATGGTCACTTGTCTGCGTTTTGATTCCCAAGGTGAAAGGGAGGGGTCTGGGGGAGGGGTGTTGTCAAGAGGCCAGAGGCAGAGAAAAGGTAGAAGATAAAATCTTTCATTAAGTTCAGAAGTTCAATAATGTCTTCTGTTTGTCTGTCTCATTTATTTAGACAACATGGCCCTCTGTCAGGGTCAGGGTGGCCTGTCCCCAAGGCAAAGATTTTATCATCTTTTTTGGAGTCACAGATCCCTTTGAAAATCTCCTCAAAGGGTATTAACTCCTTCTCCAAAAAAAGATGCCCATAGACACATGCTCACACACTTTCACACTTGTGCATCCTCTGAAGCCCCTCCTTGGATTCCAAGTTAAAAACCTCCATCTTAAAAAAACCCCAAGATGGCAGCATAGGTAAACACCGGAGATTTCTGCCTCGCACAACCACTTCAAGAATACAACTAAAAGACAGAACGGGCATCATCCAGAACCACAGGAAGGCTGGCTGAGTGGAAATACTACAACTAGAAGGAAAGAGGAAAGCATACCGAGGCTCAGAGGAGCTGCGGTGCGGAAGTTAAGTGCACAGGTATGGAGGCAGACGCAGAAAGAGCTGGCGGCTGAGGACACGGTTGGCTTTTTCAATCAGGAGGGAGTCTCAAACTCCCTACTGCTCTGAACTCCGGTTCCAGGCGAATCTCTGGGGACCCTGACTGATACGGCGAGAGGCTAGACCAGGGGTGGGCAAACTTTTTGACTCGAGGGCCACAATGGGTTCTTAAACTGGACTGGAGGGCCGGAACAAAAGCATGGATGGAGTGTTTGTGTGAACTAATATAAATTCAAAGTAAACATCATTACATAAAAGGGTACGGGTCTTTTTTTTTTTTTTTTTTAGTCTTATTCATTTCAAACAGGCCGGATCTGGCCTGCGGGCCGTAGTTTGCCCACGGCTGGGCTGGACTGTCTGGCATGGTTCACATCTCCAGGGCGGCTTTCTCTCAGAGGTGCTTGCAGCGATTACCCAGACACTGAGACTCAGGGGCCTCTTAGGGAAGGACTGACGATCAGCCATAGCTGTTTGCTCCACCCTATTGATCCCCTGGGACCCCGCCCCACCCAAGCTGTGCATAGAGGCTTTTGCAAGCTGAAAATTACCTAACAAACTTGCAGCTGGCCCAAGCCCCCAGGGCAACTTGCATTCCTTCACAGCTGAGCTCTGGCTGAATAGCCTCAGGCAAAGGCTAGGTTAGCACCTCCTGAAAGATCCAGGAGCCAGTATACCTGGTGGTCAGAGTGACTCAGTGAGCACCAAAGCCCCACTGAAGCAAGTCTTGCCCCGGAAGGGGTGTCTCCAGCACAGAAGTTCTCCCACTGCAGACACAGCTGATTCTCACAGCCAATTGGTCAATTCCTCCCAGTGATACCTAAAACAATCAAGGCTTAACTACAACAGGACTGTGCACACAGCCCACAAGGGGGTGCACCAAGAGAGTCCACCTCAGGTAATTGGGGAGGCTGAGCCACTGGGCCCTATAAGACACCTAGCACAGAAAGCCACTCCATCAACACAGGGAAGCACAAAAAATGCGGAGACAAAGAAATAGGACACAAATGACAGAAATGGAGGAAAGCAAACAACTGGATATAGAGTTTAAAACCACACTTTTAAGGTTTTTCAAGAACTGTCTAGAAGCCGCCGATAAATTTAGTAAGACCCTCGAAAAGACAGGTGAGACCGCCGATAAATGTAGTGAGATCCTCAAGAAATCTAGTCAGACCCTCGATGTTATGATAAAGGACCAACTGGAAATTAAGCATACACTGACTGAAATGAAGGATATTGTATAGACTCCAAACAACAGACTAGAGGATCGCAAGAATCAAGTCAACGATTTGAAATACGAAGAAGCAAAAAACACCCAACCAGAAAAACAAAATGAAAAAAGAATCCGAAAATACGAAGATAGTGTAAGGAGCCTCTGGGACAGCTTCAAGCGTACCAACATCCGAATTATAAGGGTGCCAGAAGAAGAGAGAGAGCAAGATATTGAGAACCTATTTGAAGAAATAATGACAGAAAACTTCCCCTACCTGGTGAAAGAAATAGACTTACAAGTCCAGGAAGCGCAGAGAACCCCAGGAATCCAAAGAGGACCACACCAAGACACATCATAATTAAAATGCCAAGAGCAAAAGACAAAGAGAAAATCTTAAAAGCAGCAAGAGAAAGAAAGTCAATTACCTACAAGGGAGTACCCATACGACTGTCAGCGGATTTCTCAACAGAAACTTTGCAGGCCAGAAGGGAGTGGCAAGAAATATTCAAAGTGATGAATACCAAGAACCTACAACCAAGAATACTTTATCCAGCAAAGTTATCATTCAGAATAGAAGGTCAGATAAAGAGCTTCACAGATAAGAAAAAGCTAAAGGAGTTCATCACCACCAAACCAGTATTATATGAAATGCTGAGAGGTATCCTTTAAGAAGAGGAAGAAGAAGAAAAAGGTAAAAATACAAATTATGAAAAACAAATACACATCTATCAACAAGTGAATCTAAAAATCAAGTGAATAATCTGATGAACAGAATGAGCTGGTGATTATAATAGAATCAGGGGCATAGAAAGGGAGTGGACTGGCTATTCTTGGAGGGGAAAGGGGTGTAGGGGATGCGGGAAGAGACTGGACAAAAATTGTGCACCTATGGATGAGGACAGTGGGTGGGGAGTGAGGATGGAGGGTGGGGGGAGGGGGAACTGGATGGAGGAGAGTTATGGGGGGAAAAAAGAGGAACAAATGTAATAATCTGAACAATAAAGATTTAATTTAAAAAACAAAAACAAAAAAAAACCTCCGTCTTAGAGCCTCGCATGGGAAAGGCCCTAAGTCAGACGATAGCACCGAACCCTGACCATTTTGCACTTTAATGGTTTGAAGGCCTCAATTGCATCATGAGGAGCTGCTTGGGAATGGCCATTCTTAGAAGCATTCATGACCCTGCTGCCTGAGACCTTGGGGAGAAGGGGAAAAATGGAGAGAAACTTCAAGTTAGGTCTTCATGGAAGTTTAGCCTGTAATTTATCAGTGCTGCCATAAGTTGGCACTGCTGCAGTCATATGGCTCCTCTTGCAAGTGAGCCTGCGTGTACATATTTCTGGGTTCTAAAATCAAACCAATAATTTTCTATTCAAAGTTTTTAATAAATCAAGAATGATACAGAGACGCAAATACTTATCTACCAAGTGCCTAGTGCTGGTCTAGGTATTGGGGTGCAAAGATAAAGAAAATACATCAGTGTCTTATATTCCACTCTACTTCCTATAGCAATAACTGGCCATTGGTGGGACTAGATTTTCATTCCTAAAACTCTTCCAACCATTTTCCTTTTCAGAGTCAGGTGGTGGGTACCTATATGCCTTTCCTATATGCTATGCCTGATATCCCCACCCCGCCCTCTGAATTTCCCAAACTCTGAGATGATATAGTTTCTTTTCTCTGAATAATCAAAATAAGGCTTCTTTACTAAACCAGTGAACCATTACACAGATGAAGAAGTATTACTCGTCACCAAGGAGTTCACTAGCTCTCTTCATAAACTAGAGGTGGATTTCCTAGGTGCATCCTGCCCACTCATGTCTCACGCATATGTGCGTGTACACACACCTACACACACACTCTTTAGGCTGATAGGAGGTAGATCTGCTTTCACGAGGAAGTTGAATTTGGCTTAGGCCTTGAAGAAAACTCTAATTATCTCTCAAAGTATTTGTCTTCTGTCCTCTGAATTCCCAAGTCCTTAAGATCTGTCATTTAACACAAATTACCTAGCATTTCAGCTACTTGTGTACACACCATGTCCTGCAGGATAGGGATGTGTTCCTGTCTGCCTTGGCATCTGCAGTAAAATGATCAATAAGTAACATTGGTTGGCTATACCAGCCAGCAGGAGATGAATAGTCAGAGAAGACTTGCAGGGTGAGGAGGTGGGGGGGGGGGGTGGTAGGAGGGGGGCAAAACACACTGGGCAGAAAGAGTAGCAAGTGCAAGGACACCCAAGTAGGAAAATCTGAGGCTCTCACAGGAGAAGGTGACTCCTCCCAGTGTGACCAGGGAGGGAGTGTAAGGAGGGTAGAGGAAGAGGGAAGGCTGGCAGGTGAGGAGCAGTCAGAAAAGAGGCCCACACAAAGAGATATCATAATTAAAATGCCAAGGTTTAAAGACAAAGAGAGAATCTTAAAAGCAGCAAAACAGTTAGTTACCTACAAGGGAGCACCCATACTACTGTCAGCTGATTTCTCAACAGAAACTTTGCAGGCCCGACGGGAGTGGCAAGAAATATTCAAAGTGATGGAAAGCAAGGGCCTACAACCAAGATTACTCTACCCAGCAAAGCTATCATTTAGAATTGAAAGTCAGATAAAGAGCTTTCCAGACCAGAACAAGCAAAAGGAATTCATTACCACCAAACCAGTATTACATGAAATGTGAAAGGATCTTCTTTAAGAAAGAGAAGTGGGGAAAAAAGTTAAAGAACAATAAAATGGAAATAAATACATAACTATCAACAACTGAAAATAAAAATAAACAAATAAACAGAACAGAAACAGACTCATAGATACAGAGTTGCCAAATGGAAAGGGGAAGGGAGGATGAGTGAAAAAAGTGAAGGGATTTAGAAGTACAAGTTAGTAGGTATGGTGTAGTCATGGGGGTGTAAAGTACAGCATAGGGAATATAGTCAATAATATTCTAATCACTATGTATGGTGTCAGACAGGTATGAGATTTTCCGGGATGATCACTTAATAAGTTTTATAGTGTCTCATCACTGGGGTGGACACTTGAAATTAATATACTATTGTATGTCAACTGTAATTGAAAAATTTAAAAAGGATTAAAAAAATGGTGGGCTTTTTATAAAAATAATAAAAAAAAAAATCCTTCTGGGCTTGCTTCAATAAGCAAAGGGGAGCCAGAGAAGGATTCCAGGTGAGGAAGATGTCAGCAGGACTCAGAAAGGCTGGCCTGGGCTCAGCAGGGAGGAGTGGAAATGCACGACCCCCATTGGGGAGTGAGATCATAAGAGAGCCGAACCTCTTACCCAACACCCTGATGGGGATAAGGAAGGGGGGATTCAGATGAGCCAGTTAAGGGAAGAATGAATGAGCAGAACCTGGTGCCTGCACGCGGAGCGGCAAAAGAGTGACCTGGGGCCTAGAGGGAGAGGAAGTGCTGGATTTGGGGCCAAGACTCATATTCAAATGCAAACTTTGATGTTATCTCCAAGTGAATTTAAATACACAATTACAAAGACACACACAAACAAGATCCTTTGTCGATACAAAGGAGCTCGTTCCAAAAAGTAGATGGAAAGATAAAGAAACTTGAAGAATGAAAACAATTTTGAAGTAGAATATTAAAATGGAAGGGTTTGCTCTACCTGATTTTTAAGACACACTGTAACTTATAGTAATACAGACAGTGTGGTGTTAGGGAAAGAATGGACATATAACCCAATGGAGCAACATAGAAAGTCCAGAAACAGACACACACAAATATGATGACCTGGTTTTTTCACAAAGGTGTAAATGAAATTCAGTGGGATGTTTTCAGCAAATGGTGCTAGGACAACTGGATAGCCATATATATTTTTTTTAAATGAACCTCAACCTGCACCTTACACCATATACAAAAACTAAACAAAAATGGATTGCTGAACTAAATATAAAATGTAAAGCAATGAAACTCTTACGAGAAAACATCAGAGAAAATCTTTGTGACCTTGAGTTTAGCAGTTTTAGATATGTCGCCAAAAGTATGATCCATAAAAGAAAAAGAAGATAAACTTAATGTGTCAAAATTTAAAGCTTTTGCTCTGCTAAGGACACGGCAAAGAGAATGAAAAATCAAGCCATAGGTTGGGAGAAATTATTTGCCAATTGTGTATCTGACAAAGGACTTGTATTTATTACAGAAAGAACCCTCAAAACTCAACAGTAAGAAAACAACATTAAAAAAAAAAAAAAACAGACAAAAAGTTTGAGCAGATTTCACCAAAGAAGAAAAACAGATGGCAAATACACACATGAAAAGATGCTCAACGTTCTTGGTCAGAAGGAAATACAAACTTAAAACCACAATGACATACCACTATATACCTCTTAGAATGGTTAGAATTTAAAAATATATATACAGATACTATCAAGTGCCGGCAATGATGTGGAACAACCGGAGCTCTCCTGTGTTGCTGGCGGGAATACCAAATGGTTTAGGGACGGTGGAAAATGGTCTGTCAGCTTCTTACAGTCATACACACACTCACTACACCACCTAGCCCTCCTGCGCCTAGATTTTTACTCTAGACAAATGAAAACATACGTTCATACAAAAAAAAAAAAAAAACTGTCCACAAATGTTTATAGAAGCACGATTCATAATCTCCAATGTGGAAATAATCCAAATGTTCTTCAGCTGTAAGTGGACAAACAAATGGTGACACAGTCATGCAGTGAAAACTACTCCTCAGTAGAAAAGAACAAACTATGGACACACATAACAACGTGGACAGATCTCAAAGGCATGGTGCCCAATGGGAGAAGTCAGTCTTAAAAGACTCTATGATTCCTTTCATCTGGCCTTCTGGGAAAGGTGACGGGGACATGCGGCGGGCCAAGCTATGCCCCCTCCTCAGTGAAAGGTATCTATGTTGTAATCCCTGGCACCTCTGAGCGCTAACTCATCGCACACAAAAGGGTTTGCAGAGGTGCTGATGGTAAGGATCTTGAGGTGGGCGATGATCCTGGGTCAGCCAAGTGGGCCCTAAATGCTGTAAGGGGAGGACGACACAAGGACGTTTGCTCCCCAGAGCCTCTGAGAGCAGGCCTGTGGCCCTGCCAACACCTCGATTTCCGCCCAGGGGTCCCCATTTTAGACTCCTGGCCTCCAGACTGTGAGAGAATAAACTTCTGTTGTTTTAAGCCACCCAGTTTGTGGTGCTTTGTAGCAGCCACAGGAAACTAACACAGAACAGCCAACAGATCGGGGTTTCCAGAGGTTGGCATTGTTGAAAGTGTTCTGTATCCTGTTTGTGGTGACCTTATAAAAAGCCAGGCATTTACTGAAGTCCATGAAACTGAACCGCAAAAAATAAATACTACTGTATTTAATTTTTTTAAAAAATCAATCAATAAATAACATTTTAAAATTAAAAAGCAAACAAAAAACCAGCCTGGGACCTCAAAGAGAAGTGGCCCGGCCTCTGCTGAACCCTGAGAGGCGTGGAGCAAGGTTGAGGGGTGGCCAGGTCTCCGGCCCAGTGATTCAGGCCATCGCGGGAAGTGCTGGAGGAGCTGCTGGGGCGGGGCGGGGGGACCACCACGCTAGTTTTAGACACCGTGAACCTGCGGGGACCTCAGACTGTCCAGGTGCAAGGTGCAGCAGGCCGCTGGAGATGGTGACTCTGAGAGGCAGGACCGAGTGTGGGAGGCCGGAGTGTGCGGAGGTTATGAACACAGACATTCAACTAAGACAGTGATGGCAAACCTATGACATGCGTGTCAGAGGTGACACGCAAACTGATTTTTTTGGTTGATTTTTCTTTGTTAAATGGCATTTAAATATATAAAATAAATATCAAAAATATAGATCTTTGTTTTACTCTGGTTGCAAATATCAAAAAATTTCTCTATGTGACACGGCACCAGAGTTAAGTTAGGGTTTTTCAAATGCTGACACGCCAAGCTCAAAAGGTTCGCCATCACTGGCCTAAGACAAACCCGGGCAAATTCCAGCTGTGTCCCTCTGCACGTTACTTAGCCTCTGAATCCCAGCGTCCTCTGGGAGGCTGGGAAAATGTCGACACTTATTTCCTGTGAGGATTCAATGGCAGAAGGAAGTGAACCAAAGCTGAGCCTGGCCCGTGATAAGGGTGGAACGTGAGCCAGGACAATTACTGCCCAGAGGGCAATGGTGCCCCGACATGTGGAAGGAACCCTGAGGGCTCCCCGCAGGGTGCAAGGATGGGCGTCACAGGAGTGAGTGGGGCCAGCGGGGAGGCTGAGCGAGAGAGTGGGTCAGCGCTTGGGCCAGGGGAGGAGGAGAGGAGGAAGCTGTGTGTCCGTCTTCCAGGGCTGCTGTGACAGTAACCACAGACCACGAGGCTTAAAACACCAGCCATGTGTTGTCTCACGGCTCTGGGGGCTGGAAGGCCAAGATCACGGTGTCAGCAGGGTTGGTTCCCACTGAGGGCTGTGAGGGAGAGTCCGTTCCAGGCCTCTTTCCCAGCTCTGGACACCTAAAGATGCGGGGTGGGGGTGGGGGGATGGTGGCAGGGGAGGGGGGCTTTGAACTGGCAACAGGGCAAAGGCTGGGAGAGGGTGACGCATGCTGGGAGAAGTCTGACGCTGCGAGGTTGCTGCTGGAAGCATGGATGTGAAAAGTGAGTCTGGGACAGAAGGAGGACCACGTTCCGGGGAACTGGAGGGAAGCTGACGCTGTTCTGTGTGCCTCGGGCTGGGACAATCGCACAGGGATCCCTGTGCGTCAGTGTTAGCAAATACGAGGGCTCTGATGTCACCGTACTGGGGGCAGCTGCAGGCTCAGCGGGGAGGGTGAGGGTCAGGGCAGCTCCTGGCAGGAATTCCAGGGTATGAGAAGCATGCAGACTGTCGAGTTAATTAAAGGCAAGCGGGGAGGAGGCCTGGGGAGCTGTCTCCGGCGGGGGGGCCCCCCTGGTGAATTCCTCCTCCCCCCATTCCTTTTCACGATTGTCTTCTCAAACTCCCAGCACGGATTTCTCCAGGCTGGTTTCTCCACCCGTGGCCCTCTCTGCTCCCCCCTTGGCAGTGACGCTCCTGTTTGACCCTCTGTGCCTGCCCAGGGCCTTGTGCAAAGGGCGTTCGCCAGCCCTCCCAACAGCGCCTGGGGCCGGCAGGACAGTGTCAGTCTCACGATATAAAGGAGGATCTGGAGGCTCAGAGAGGTTAGCTGACTTACCCAGGACACACAGCGTGTTTGGGGGTAGCAGCATGCAAACCCCTGGTCTCTAGACTCCAGCCTGGAGCAGGTCCTGCTTCACTGTATGGCAGCGGTTCTCAACCTGTGGGTCGCGACCCCTTTGGGGGTCGAACGACCCTTTCACAGGGGTCGCCTAAGACCATCAGAAAACACATATATAATTACATATTGTTTTTGTGACTAATCACTGTGCTTTAATTACGTTCAATTTGTAACAATGAAACTGGAAGTCACCACAACGTGTTAAAGGGTCGCGGCATGAGGAAGGTTGAGAACCACTGCTCTATGGCTTTGCTTTCCTGTTCTGGAAGGCTCCACCTCGGGGAGAAAGGGGAGCCGGGGGCAGAGACACTGGAGCTCCCCAGCCCTGACCCCCAGGGAGGGAATCAGGCTTCCGGAGGTCTTCATCCCCCAGCACTGAGCACCCGAGGGACAGAACTTGCGCGCCGCTGCGGTGTGACCACAAGAGGGCAGTGGCGCCTGTGTGATGATCTGCTGCGGGTCGCGCTGGAGGCCCGGGGGTCAGGAGGGGGCTCACCTTCCCCCTGTTCTCAGAGCGCCCTCCCCAAGAGTCTCATCGGCTTTGGGGCACATAACTTTGACTCCAATTGGTCGTTCCAGCGTTTCCTGAGCTGGGGCTGGGCTTGGTGCTGGAGAAGCCCCCATCTCCCACGTTGGACACTCACATTCAGCCCCAAGTTTAAATCACTGGAGCCCCTCACTCCCACCTCCCAGGGCCTGAGTTCCGATGGAATCCACACTGGGCACCCCCTCTGCTGCTCCGTCTGTCCGTTAGTCCTTCCCTCCCATCCTGGGGATCTGAGCATTCTGAGAGAGCAGCCCCCACCCCCGCTCTGGGGCCAACAGACTTACTGGATACCTGCTGGGGATGCTGGGGACGCTGGGAACCTGTGAGGAGGAGAATGGGGGAGGGAGTGGACTGGACTCCAGCCCCCTCTCCCTTCCCTTTAGAGACCCTCTAATATCAGCTATTTTGAGCTTTTACTTAAGATTTCTTTTGAAGAAAGTGTTGCACTGCGTGAGTGGAGGGAAGAGGAAAAATCTTTGCAAACCATTAACCTAACCCTTTCTCCTCATTTTACAGACGGAAAAACCGAGACCTGGGGCTGAGACTTGTCTGACCACAACCCTCGAGAAGAGCAGAATCAACCCTGGGACCCACCAGGCCCACCAGGCCCACCCCACACAGCCCTGTGGGCATATGGGCTGTGTGTGTATGTGGGGGGGGGGGGGGGCCAGGGGAAGCTTGTGACCGTCAGAAACATGATGGAAGTCCATGAAATCCTACCAGTGAGAATCTGTCACTCATTGAACAAACAGTAATTGAGCACCTACTGTGTGCCAGGCACCCAGGTACATGGATGCAATAGTGAACAAAGGCCCGGCCTTCAAGAAGCTGGCACTTCTCTCTGGTGGTGACGTCTGGAGAGGACGCACGGAAATGGCACCTCCCCAGGGGAAGGCAGGAAGGAAGCACCGGCCAGCTCGGACCTCAGTGGCCGAGGAGAAATGTGTGCGTATCGGCCACATCTTTGTCCTTCGGTGACACTTCCGCCCATGCCAGCGATCTTTCTGGCCAGGAAACCATCTGCGTGTGCCTGGTGGGGTGAGGGCAGAGGCTGAGCGGGGTGAGTCCTCCATATACTGCCGTGTCGGTGGCCAGGAGGTGGCCCAGAGGCGTGAGCTGGGCACCGCCGCCCTCCACGTCAGCCCCCGCCAGGGGAGCAAACGGAGCCCGGGCTCGGGAATGAAGATCTTACAGACTGAGGATGTCACCCCATTCCCCCCGACAGCACCCACAGGACGGGGGTCGCTGTGGTCGCCCTCTTGGAACAAGACTCCTCAAATTATTGTTTTCTGTGAATAAATTGCCTTTGTGTGAAAAAAAAAAAAAAGCTTAAATTCTAGTGGGAGTTCTGTTTGCTCTGTGACAAAGCAACCATGGCAAGATAGATGATTGACACCCCCCACACACACCTCTCCAAGCTGCAGTCGCTGGGCCCAGGCGCCGCCTCCTCCTGGTTTGTCCCTTTTTCCTGGTGCCCCTCGTCCGTCTCCTCTGCCTCCTCCAAGGAGCACCCCGACAGGCGCAGGCCTGGCCCTGGGGCTGTGCACCTGGGCGGCCAGAGAGGGAGGAGCCACAGACCCAGTGCTGGCGCCCAGGGAGTCCCTGTGCCGCCACCGTGGGAGGACTGGCCTTCAGGGAGCGCCTGGGGCCACAGACCTGGATTCCAGCGCGCTCTGCCCCGCTGCAGAGGGAGGGCAGAGGCAGGGATAGGTGGGAGGGGCGGGAGCCCGAAGGCTGCCCCACGTCACTGCCCCACAGCCTGAGGGCAGTCCCAGGCCTCCAGGTCCAACCCATCTGTCTCTGTTGACAAGGACCCCCAGGCTGGGCCTCCGTAAATGCCACGCCAGGAACAGCAGGCATTCCTGGGCTTCCAGAGAAGCCTCTGAGGCCTGGCCAGTGGGCTCATTACCCAAACACACAGGGAGGACTCGCAGTCTAGAAGGCTCCCTCCGTAGGCGGATCAGATGGTCAGCGGGACCCAGTCAGAGGGGAGACAGGACCCTGTCCTCAGGGAGCCCCAGTCTGAGGGGGACACAGCCCTGTCCTCAGTTTCAGGTCATCAAAGGTCTCTGATAGGAGAGTCTCTCTCTCTCTCTCTCTCTCTCTCTCTCTCTCTCTCTCACACACACACACACACACACACACAGAGACACATGCAGACAGTCAGAAGTCTTAAAAACACTGTAGTCCAAATCTCCATAAATGCCAAGAACACAGTCCAAACTCCAAGGACCACAGAAATCCAGACTGGCTGACGACTCAGGGGCGACGTTGAGGCTGGGCTGCCAGGGGTGAGGCTCAGACCTCACCTGAACCCTGGGGCTGGGAGACGGCCGTCCTCACCAGCGGAGGTTTGAGGCCTCAGCTTGTGCGAACCAGCAAGGGGTGGGGGCCTCCCTTCCTGGAGCTGTTCCCTCCCAGCCTCACAGGTCCCACCCGTGGTCTGGTCTGGCTGCTAAGAAGGGTCTGGAAGGACCACACACACACACACACACACACACACACACACACACACACACCACTGTGGTGACTCCCGGAGCCCAGGGCAGAGGGGGTAGACCTTAGCGTCTTCCCGGGGTGTGTCCCGTTGCCCTTGTTTAGGCCTCCATGCTGGGGAGGGCCAAAGGGTGGGCAGGCAGGGGCCCGGCATGGGGTGAATTCCCATGACAGGCGGAAAACATCCTTCCTTCATTTGCATGATTCTAGTCACTTTCGTCCCATGAAAATGGCCACTCCAGTTCGTAAACATGGAAACGAGAGGCTATGCCTTGGAATTAACACTGCAAAGGAGCCGGAGAGAAGGGAGTGGTGCTGAGTGAACTGGGGGTGTGGGGACCCCGGAAGTCAGCTTTTCTAAGGCTCTTTAAACTCAGACCCACTGTCTTCCTCGAAGTCCGTCCCTCTGGACGCAGTGGGATGAAGACGTGATCTCTGTGACCGTGGAAGCTCACAGGGGCGAGCAGCCGGCTCCCGAGGGTCGGTGACCTCCATTGACGGGAGCCCACTTTCCGTTTGAAGGTGCCCTTGCCTCCACCAGGTGAAGGGAGGGGGGGTTAGATTGTGAGGCGGCCAGGTCCCCTGCCCTCCACCTGGGCACAGCAGGCCCTGGCACAGAAGGCGGGGCTCTGGAGCTTGAGTTTCCAGGTACACAGCGCCCAGAGCCTTCCCCCCACCGGAGGCTGGGAACTCCTGGGAAGACGGTGTCGGGGATGAGATCTTGCTCTGAAGCGGCTCCATTGTGCTCCCAGGCGGCGCCAGCCAGTGGGGGGTGGTGCAGGGAGGAGCTGTGTTCTGAGCCACTGAGTAAGGAAGGGGCATGTGGCCTGGGCACCGCCTGGTCCCATTAGCAGGCTTGCCATGTGCCTCTGGCCTTGGCATCTCCCACGCGGGGGTATGGTTCAGCCAGTCCTGAGCCCTGGGGGGCAGCAGGAGGAGTGTGTGGCCTCCGGCTACTGTCTGGTGCACAAACAAGATGTTTATTCAGTGAAGATGAGAGGAGAGGCTCAGGGATGAAGCTGCTGGTGCCCAACCCTTCCTTCCTTCTCCACCCAACACCACACACACTCAGAGCTGCCCCAGGGTCAGCGGCCCAGGCCTACACCCCAGACATCAACACCAAAGGGCCCACAGACAGACACACACACACACATACTCCATACAAGGGGGGACCCTTGTGGACGAGGCTGTGTTCACTTTTCTGATATAAAATCTTCCTAAACACACACACACACACACACACACACACACACACTAGTCTTTGTGTTTTAAAGTCAATTAATTAATCCTGGCAAAACACAGAGTTAAAGGGATGGCCCTGGTCCAGGGGTGTCCCAGCCGCTGCCAAGGCCAAGACGGAGAATTGGCCTCAAGAGGGAGGGAGGGAGGTGGTAGCTGGCGGCAGGGACCGGGCATGCAGGGTGCGCTTGCCAGGGTTGTGGGGTGGCACAGCTGGGCTGAACAGACTGGGCCTTGATCTTGGATGCCGTCCTGGAGGCTGAAAGGACAAAGGGCCTGCCTCCCGGGACTCAGGAGCCAGGCTCTGGCTCCCATGCAGACCGAGCAAGAGAGTGGACCATGGCAGATGGACTCCTGGACAGATGGGCTCCTGGAGGGCGTCCGGGGCCCCGAGGGCCTGGAGACGCAGCGTCATAGACAGCAGCCTGACCTCAGGCTTCTTAGAAAAGCAGACTCTTCAGGCCAACCCAGACCTGCTGGTCCAGTTGCACATTCAAGTTCTGGAGGTGCTTCTCTGGACGCTTCCTGGACCCTGGACGGGGGTTTCCTGGGGGGTGAGGCATGGATGATGGCATCACTCCTGGTAGACTCCACTCCTGAGCCTGGAAGACACTTCCCAGCCTCTAGGTGAGGCCACACCTCTGGTCTCTCATACGGATTCATCCTTTCATTTTACAGTTGTTTATCATGGCACCTACTAGGCATCAGGAGACAATAATAAGCAAAAACCGACACAAGGCATGGTCCCTGCCCTCTGGGAGCTCTCGGGCCAGTGGGACCGACAGACCAGACCTCCCTGACGAAGGCAGCCTGAGCTGCACTTGGGAAGGTCACCTTGGTGAAAGGCAAGAGAAGCGTATTCCAGGCAGAGGATGCAGCACAAGCCGAGGCCCTGCGGTTGGATGGAGCGTGGCTGGTTTGAGGACTAGAGATCAGTGGCTGGAGGCCAGAGGGTGGGACGCCCACTGTATCAGATGAGACTGAGACAAAAGTCTCCAGTTAGTCGGAGTTCCAGGTACTGGCCACACCCTTGGTGAAGTTCCAGAGAATCCTAGGACGTGAGAAATGGAAAGAACCTTGGGCTTCATCCAGGCCAATGGTTTGCACCTGGCTTCAAGCCTCAGGTTGGTCGTGAATTAACTGTAAATGTGATCTTGGATCATGAGTTTGTTATCTGAGAAGCGTTGGGAGTGCAAGGAGTGATCATACTTTGCCTAGGCTGGGCGTAGCTCATGAAGACTATTTTACTTAGGACACATGTTAGGCTGCTATTCAAAAGAAGCCCCCTGCCCTAGCCGGTTTGGCTCAGTGGATAGATCATCGGCACTTGGACTGAAGGGTCCTGGGTTCCATTTTGGTCAAGAGTGTGTACCTTGATTGCAGACTCGATCCCCAGCCCTGGTTGGGGTGTGTGCGAGAGGCAACCAATTGATGTGTCTCTCTCACACTGATGTTTCTCTTTCTGTCTCTCCCCCTTCCACTCTCTCTAAAAATAAATGGGGAAAAATATCCTCGGGTGAAGATATAAAAAAGAAAAGAGAGAGAAGCATCCAAATATCTTGCTTAAACAAGAAACACTTTCGTTTCTCTCTCTGAGTAGGAGGTGCAGAGTTAGTGTGTGGAGAGCCAGGCATCTTGCCCCTTGTTGCTCTGCCACACTCAACACACATCTTCACATGGTCCAAAAGGGATGCTCCAGCTCCTGCCATCACATTTTACCCTCCTTCCCTTTAAAGACATGATCAAAATATTTGTTCTACCTATCACTGCTGTTCCTATATCATTGACCCGAACTCAGTCATGTGGCCACTGCTAGCTGCAAGAGAATCTGGCATCTGTGTAGTCTTTTGCTGGGCTGCCATGTGCCCAGCTAAAAAGTCTATTGCTATGTAAGAAATGGGAGAGTGAATATTGGGGGACCACAGGGAATGATTCATAGTCTGAAGGTAGAGTTGGAGCCAGGGCACCCAGCCAGGTCTCTCCAGGATTCTCCTCTTGGCCTTGAACTCTTGGCCTGCTTCAGTGAGTTCATCAGGGTTGGGCTCCATTCTGCCCCACAATTCACCCCTATTCTCATCGGCTTCAGGAAGTCAACGCAGCCTGTGGAGGCTTTGGTAGTGTAGGGTTACAGTCATGGAAGGCGAGCCGGCCCTTGCCTGGGCCCCATCATGTCCCATGCTGAGTTCTGGGAGAGTTTCTGGAAGGCTAGTAGGACAGACTGGGAAAGAGCTAGGTTTCCACTCCTCACACTACTTGTCACAGGTACTCCTTCTGCCCTCACTTTGGCGGGAGGGGCCAGTCTGCGTGGGCAGTGGGCAGTGGGCAAGCGGTGTTTTCATTACCTGCTCCTGAGCCAAGACCAGGGGTGGTCCACAGCCAGGTAAACAGCTGGCAGCAGCAGTTGGAGCGGCTGAGGAGTCCTTTCCCACCAGATTGTCTGACCCTGAGAAGGCCAAAACCAACACCAGCAGACTCCGGGGGCTGCATCCCGCCCACGGTCTGGGCTCCTCACCCCAGCCAGCTGCTGGCAATGGCTCCCTCCCTGGGCCTCTGCCTTCCACTCTTATTTTCTCGGACAGAGACTGTGTGTGTGGAGTGGGGATAGCAGGAGATGAGGGCTTCTCAACCTCGGCACCATTGGCATTTGGGGTCAGATCGAGGGGACTGTCCTGTGCGTTGTAGGATGTTTAGCAGCATCCCTGGCCTCTACCCAATAGGTATCAGTAGCCCCAACACCACCCCCCCCTTACCCCCGCCCAGTTGCCAGGTGTTTCCTGGGAGAGGGGGGCAGTCAACCCTGGTTGAAAACCACTGGTGTAGATTGAAAATGTCCTGATTTACCCAAGGAGGAATATAGGGATGGGTAGAGAGGGAGAGAGGAAAAGAGTGAGAGAGAATGGGGGGTGGAGGGGGGAGCCCAGAGAAACAGATGGAAAGAGAGAAAAGAAGGAAGGAGAAATACTGAGAGAAAATGAGATAAAAGAGAAAATAAATAAAAAGAGAGAAGCAGGTTCAGAGACAGTGTGAAGGCCAGGCCCTGGGCAGCCGGGGCAGGCAGGCAGGCAGTTAGGCCCCAACGATAGTGCTGGAGTCTGCAGCTATAAGGGGACTGCACAGGAGCTGGCGTGGAGCACAGCGACCATCTCAGAACTCCAGCGTGTGGTCAACATGGAGGTCCTGGCACCCCACACCCAAGAAGCCAGGCCGCAGAGCAGAATTTTCAGGGGTCAAGCTCCTCCCCGGTCTCTGGCCAGGAAGCTCTCAGTGAGGTGGGAATTTGAATGTGGGACCTCCCCACACTTTCTCTAAGCCTCAATTTTCATCTCCAGAGAATGGGTCATTGCTGAAGACAAGGCACGGGGCACTGACCATTTTTATCTTTTCTCTCCTAAACCCCCACTGAGATGACCGTGATAAGGCATAGCCCACAAGGACAAGAAGAGATAAGTTGTAGAATAGTCAGCAAAATTCTGGAAGCTGTTAAGGAGTGGATGGTTACGTAGTTTGGCAGAAGCGGCACCTTTACTGCCTAGAGAGGGTGGGGGAGGGGTGGGAGGCTGAGCAGACAGCAAGAAGAAGCAGGTTGCTTTGGGCTGTTGCTGCACTTAGAAAGGCCAGGCCCCTTTGAAAAGGGGGGTGCAGGGTGGGGCTGAGGAGGACTGGTTGGAGGTGGGTAAAGGCAGCCATCGCCCAGGTCTTCCCCCACTTCTTACAATCAATGATTCTCTGTCATCATTGAAGTTTCTATCTCTCCCTCTCCCTTCTTCCCTGAAATTAATAAAAAAATATTTTTTTAAAAAAAGAACATCCTGCCCTAACCGGTTTGGCTCAATGGACAGAGCATTGGCCTGCGGACTCAAGAGTCCCAGGTTCGATTCCGGTCAAGGGCATGTACCTTGGTTGCAGGCACATACCCAGTAGGGAGTGTGCAGGAGGCAGCTGATCGATGTTTCTCTCTCATCGATGTTTCTAACTCTCTATTCCTCTCTCTTCCTCTCTGTAAGAAATCAATAAAATATATTAAAAAAAAAAGAACATCCTGCCCTAACCGGTTTGCTTTCGCCACCTTAGCAGAAAATGGACTGGCTTAGCAGCGGAGGGGTTAACACAGCTGAGACAGGGAACTAAGTGCAAGTCTGAACCAAATGATGTTTCCCTGTGCTCTTCCACACTGGGCATCAGAACATTGAAAACAGGTTTATATCCCCCAGCAAATTCTTAGGATTCTCTCCAGGGAAACTGGCCCAAAAGAACAATCCTACAACCCAGCTGGTGTTGCTCAGTGGTTGAGCATTGACCTATGAACCAGGAGGTCACGGTTCAATTCCAAATCAGGGCACATGCCTGGATTGCAAGGGGCGTGCAGGAGGCAGCAATCAATGATTCTCTGTCATCATAGATGTCTCTATTTCTCCCTCTCCCTTCTTCCCTGAAATTAATTTTAAAAAACACAAAAACACACATTTAAAAAAAAAAGAACAGTCCTGTCCTAGCTGGTTTTTGGCTCAGTGGATAGAGCATCGGCCTGCAGATTGTAGGGTCCCGGGTTCGATTCTGGTTAAGGGCATGTAACTCGGATGCAGGCTCCTCCCCAGCCTGGGCCCTGGTAGGGGCTCCTGCAGGAGGCAACCAATCGATGTGTTTCTCTCACATCGATATTTCTCTCTGTCTTTCCCTCTCTCTTCCACTCTCCCTAAAAATCAATGGAAAAATATCCTCAGATGAGGATTAAAAAAAGGAACGGTCCTACAAAGACTGACATTTAGGGGTTTCTCAATTTAAAAAGTTGGCTTGCCACCAAGTCCAGTAGGCACAAGCCCTGCTCATATAACCAGAGCCTCGGTCTTAAATATGAATAGACAACTGAGCATTACTGGGCATTGGAAGAGAGGCACCCCTATGAAAAAGAGAAACCAAAATAAGCCAAAAAATCAAACAAACAAAAATACAAAACCAACAACAAAAAACTTAATTCGGAGATGATGCAGGAAGCAAAATTCTTTACGTTTCTTTGAAATAATTAATATTCTCAGAAAGAAGAAAAATACCACAACCTTTGAAACAAGAATAGGATGCTATGAAAACTAATATTCACAGAATGAGAAATAGTTCTCGAAAATTAAAAACACAACAACCTATATAGTAATCTTGCAAAAAATATTTAACCTGAATGAACCCATGATCTAACTTCCAGCCTCAGTAAATACAGGGAGTAGAATGAATTAAAGGACATCATGAGGAAGCAACTAGCAAATCCAGAATGTAGAATATTCTACAAGACAGCTTACCAAGACCCATAACGTACTAATGTTGTAGGAGAAATAAAAATATAGGAAAATGGAGAACCAAGATAGTGGCTTAGGTAAACACCGGTACTCACCCACAACCACATCAAAATTACAACTAAAATACAGAACAACCATCATTCAGAACCACCTGAAATCTGGCCGAATGGAAGTCTTACAACTAGAGGAGTCAAAAAGAAAGCATGTGGAGAGTGGCAGGAGGGGTGGAGGCACAGAACGAGCCGGCCTGGCACCTACGTGCGGTGCTTTTTAATCAGGAGGGATATCCCCAAGGCCTCCTGTGAGATGAACCAGCCAGGGCTCAACAATAAAGATTTTTAAAAAGAGACAGGCCCGCCTAGCTGGTTCTGCTCAGTGGATAGAGCATCAGCCTGCAGACTGAAGGGTCCCAGATTCGATTCCAGTCAAGGGCACATGCCTGGGTTGTGGGCTCGATCCCCAGTAGGGGGCATGCAGGAGGCAGCCAATCAATGATTCTCTCTCATCATTGATGTTTCTATCTCTCTCGCCCTCTCCCTTTCTCTCTGAAATCAATAAAAATACATTTTAAAATAAATAAAAATAAAAAGAGATAGGAAAACTATTATAGATTTTAAAAAGACTAAGGAGACCTAACAACCAAATGAAACTAAATAGTATCCTGATTCAAATAGACCAGCTATAAAAGAAAATTTGGATACAATTGAGACAATTTGAGTATGGACAGGATAGTAAAGATATTAGGGAATTATTGTAATTTTTTTCTAGGTCTGATAGTGGTGGTGTGATTATGTAGCAGAGTGTCCTTAATTTTAGGATCTGCAGGCTACTGTATTCCAAAATCAAGTATAATGTAGCCTATGGATTTCTTTCAAATGATTCTGCCAAAATATACAGGCA
Organism: Myotis nattereri; assembly: GCF_964212035.1. Lineage (NCBI taxonomy): Eukaryota > Metazoa > Chordata > Mammalia > Chiroptera > Vespertilionidae > Myotis > Myotis nattereri. The sequence continues at coordinate 11,841,774 of NC_138081.1, forward strand.
GTTAATAGATAGATATATAATGACATTGTTCAATCTGGTTCTGCACAATCTCATACAGTGGCTACTAGTCATTTGTGACTACTATTCACTTTAAACCACCTGAATTGAGACATGCTATGAATATAAAATACACAGTGGATTTCAACAACAGTAAAAAAAAAGAAATATAAAATATTTTATTAATTTTTATGTTGATTGAATATAGAAATTATATTTTGAAATAAGTAAAATATGAAAGTTAATTTCACCTGTTTCTTTTTAACTTTTTGATGTGATTGCTAGAAAGCTTAAAATTACATTGTGGGTCACATTCTACTTTTAGTGAACAGCACTGACTTAGATGGTGGGGAAAGAATGTTAAGTATACTATTTTATTTTCAACTTCTCTGTATATTTGCTATTTTCTTAATAAAAACTAGAAAGAAAAAGAAATAAAATAAAGATAAAAAAGTAGAGAATTTTTTTGAACAATAGGAAAGTTGAAAGATAGTTTAGAAAATTCTCTTGAAAGTAGGATAAGAAGTCAAAATTTTAGGAAATCAGAGAACCAGTCCAGGAGGTGCAGCTCAATAAGATAGAACACAATAAGCACATATAGGAAGCTAAAGGTCATGAGCTTGTAGATTGAAGAGCTCTGAATAAAAAATTACACTAACCAATGCACTGGGAAAGAAAGAGATTGTAAAAAGTTTCCAGAGAGAGAGGGAAAGAAAGAGAAAGAGAGGAGCAGGTCACATAGAAAGGCCCCAAAATCAGAATATCACTGAACTTTTCCATAACCACACAGGAAGCTGGAAGACAAAGGGGAAAAAATGCTCAAAATTCTGAAGTAAAGCATTTCCAATCTAGAATTAGATACCCAGCCAAACTATCAATCAAGCTTGAAGGTTAAAAAAAAAAAAGACATTTTTAGATATACAGGGTCTCAAACATTTTACTTCCCTTGCATCATTTATCAGAAAGATATTGGAGGAAATGCTCCATCAAACAAAGAAGTAAATGAAGAAAGACAGAAGGCATTGGACTGAAAAATCAGGGACTCCAATGTAGGAAAAAGGCAAAGGGAATTCCCAAAATGAATGGTGAAGGGACACTTTAGGATACTAGCTAGGTAGCAGGCCTTGAGAGTAGCCATCCAGCCAGAAGCAGCAAAATCAAATTCTCCAAGGAAAGACAAACGGGACTGATCGATTACGTCTCCAAGAGGAGTTTTACAATCGTAGCAGGGAGTTTGAGAATTAGTGACAAACACGCACAAAACTAAGCAAATATAAAACATGGAAAACAAAATCTCATGCCAGCAAGAAAGTGTAACCCAACTACATCATGTGATATTTACTCAGTCATATTTGATATAAACACCAAATTGAAATCTAACCATAAATTGAGGTCTAACTATATTGGGAGGATAGAAAAAGAAGTATGTGGGTTGCGGGTGGAATAGAGCCAGTCCTCATATTTTGTAGGAGGAAGATAATCTATACTAACTAACTAAACTAAGATAAAAATAATAATGGGATAAAAATAGATATCTTATTTAGAGAAGTGGAGGAAAAGGTAAGAAGAAACAGTTGGAAAGTCTGAAAGAAGTTGCCTCTGGGGGTTGGTGATGGGGAAGGCTGAGGCGGACAAGTACTGTTTTCCGTTACCGTATGTGTAGTATCATTTGACTTTTAAAAAGTATTTATGTATCTATCACTTTGCTAAAAATAAAAGTTGAGTAAAAGATAAAAAGAAAACCCAGGTCATCCAGGTCAGGGCAAGTGATTGCCCAGAACTGAGAGTCATTTCAAGTGTCACTGCCTGTCAGCGGCCTACGTAAGCTCCTCCGGACAAGGCTAGAGGGAGCTTTTTTGGAGAAAGCTTATCCTGCCTACCCCATGACTCATAGGTTCCCATTGTTCCTGCACCCCTGCCATTCTTCCACGTGGGGATGTGTGTGTTGATGTGTGGGGTGGGACAGAGGAACTTTCTTGTGTTCTTTGTTTACTGTGCGCCCCACTCCCATCCCCAGGGGTACAGGCTTCCTTGCCAGGGACCAGGTGTCAAACATGGGGCACTGCGCGCTGAGAAGGAGAAAAAAAACAATCTTAAAATACCCGTCTGCCTGCCCATTGTGGGAATTCAGAATCATGTGGTTGAGCAGGACCTATGAGATCCACTTGCCAACGTCTCCAGGAGGTAGACAGCGACCCTTCGCCAGAGCACTTTGCATGACAGGAAGCTCAGTTCTTCAGTGGGACACTGTTGGGGGTCAGGGGCAAAGTGAGGGACACATTAAGGTCTTTGGTGGATATAGGCTTTTGCATGGGCTGTTCCCATGGCCAAGGCCTTTTGGGTGTCAAGGAACCCACTAGTTATAAAAGGTGAGGGTTAATGTAAGGATACAGCTTCCAGGGGCATCAGAGCCTGACTAGTCCCTTGTCACTGACTCTCTCGCTATGTATCTGCTTTATCCTCCTACTTCTCTCTGCACACCTTCTTCCACTCCCTACTCACTGCCTCACACATGATCCCAAATGCCTGCCACCACTCCCACACTTCCCTGCCCTCCAGGCTCAGCTCCCCACAGCTTACCGGCCCACTCTCTCAATAGCTTAATTTAAATGCCTTTTAGCATCTCATCTCATTGGTCCGTCGAAGTTCAGGTTTCCTCTTCTGGTCCAATCAGTTTTGCCAAGGTGGGTCACATGGTCCAACGGGTACCTAGGAAGGCTGTTCCATCTCCAGGAAGGACTGTGGGTAGGGAAAGCATCTGAAACGCCTCTCCTACATCACCACCTTTCCCTCGCTCCCACTCCACATTCACCCGTGGGCGCTTTCAGCAGATATTCAGCAAGTATCTTCAGAAAGGGCACTGGAAGCTTCAAGGTGGAAGAACCAGGCTCAGATGTGTGACTTTGCACAAGGCACTGCCCCCCCACAGGCCTCAGCTTCTTCCTCGGTAGCATGAGGGGAGCTATGTTTTCAACTAGCTTGGAGGCTCTCAACCCTAAGAGAACATCAAATCATCTAGGGAGTTTCTAACCAGCATTCTGGTAACTGGCCTCCCTCCCCTCTCCCACCCCCTTTCTGCTGAGATTCTAATTTCATTGGTTGCTTTAGGATCTGGGTGGCACACTCCGAAAATGCCCCAGTGAGTCTAATCTGCAGCCATATTAGATTATCACTAATATTCAATGGCTAACCTGTACTTGCCTTATGAAAAGTGCTCAATAGATTCTCCTGGAAGGAATAAGTTCCCTGCAGCTGTAACAGTTGGCTCCATGTTGGGAGGTAGGTTTTGGGGTACCAGGGAGCTCAGAAAGACCCTGGAAGGAGGGTGTCCTGCCAGTTAGGAGGGATCTTTGGAGATGAGCCAAGCTGGGTTTCCTGGAATGGCTGACTCCTGTGGGGCCCGGACGTGGGATGAGATCTTGGGGATCTGAAGTTGGCATGGAATCCTCCCATGAACCTGGCAAGTCACTCAGCTCGCCAGGTTTTCACACGGAAACAGGAACCATATTTCTCCTTTCACTAGGTGGTTGGGAGGATTAGGGTAGACAAAGGACTGGAAAGCACCAGTGAATGTAAAGAATTGGCCTAATCTCAGGTAAATCCCAGGTATATCGATACCTAATGTTTTTCCGAGGGGGCAGTAGAGGGAGGGCCCCAAATTGTCAGTCTGACAGTTGTCATGGAAAAAAACCGCCATCCAGTCACAGTTCACATCCCTGGAACGTCAGTGAGTCATTGCTAAGCGTTTCCTAGCATGAAAAGAATGACAATAATGTACCCGTTATTCCTATGAATAGTTAGTTACACGGAGTGATGCCGTGCACCTGACGTGCTAACCTTTCAGGTACGTATGGTCCTTACTTTTCCTACGAAGAGACAGGGCCAGACAGGCTAAGTGACTTGCCCAGGTTTTTAGCTGTGAGAGGGCTGCGCCGGAATGTGAGGCAGCCCAAGCACAGTTACCCCACCTGCTCACTGGGGAGACGGGGCAGACACCCATGAACCATCTAGAGAACAAGCCAGCAGCCACTAATGGAAAGTTGCCTGCCAGGTAGAGAAGAGCAGGGCAAACCTTGAGGGGGTGGGATGGGGGCTGCTAAGAAGGTCTTTCTAGGTCAGGGTAGAACCCAGTCAGCCAGTCGAGGGGCACGAAGTAATGACTCCTCATTAACTAATGTCTTGGGGTTGAGAATTGGGGGTGCTACTGTGAGGGCTCTTTCCATGGTAAGAATCAGGGACCATTTTAGCTCAAGGAAAGCAGAGTTTGTGGCCAGGATTCAGCAGGTTACCTCAAGGAAATCCAAGGTGAGACCAGCACCTCCTTGGAGAGAGAGGCCAGGGGCCAGTAAGGTGTCTTCTCTGGTGTTTATTCTTCTCTTTCTCTGTCTTTCTGAACCTCTGTTTCCCTCGGTCCCTCTCCCTCTCTCTCTGGCCTAATGCTGCTCACATTCACACACGCACACACCTACCTGCCCCATCACCCAGGATCGGACTTGCATCGCGGTCAAATGGCGCTCCCAACCTCTCCCAGCTGCTTCCCCTAATACAATCTTTTCTGGCTGCTTTTCATCTGCTTCTTGGAGAACCTGCACTAACACTGCAGTTCTGTGTGGGTCATTAAGGATCCCCAGAGCAAACCCCACGTGACCTCTTCTTCCACCTTCTGCTATGAACACACAGAGAGGATGAGAATGGAAGAAAATGAACAGAGAAACACTTCGCCCCGAGTCCCCTTGTAAAGCGCCCAGCACAGAGCCTGTCACAGCAAGCGGTCAATAAAAAGTTGTGTTTGCTAGAGATCAGCATGACCAGTGGCTCTCAAGCCCAGACAGGACAATGCAGGACAATGGCTGCCCTAAGGGGAGGGCCTTACTGTGGCCGACTCACTGCAGACAGCTTCGGGGAGGATGCTGAGGTGGGGCTGAGGGATCCTGCCTCTCCAGCATCACTTCTGGCTCGGGCCAGGGATGGGCGTCCGTGTGGAGTCGCCTCCTCCCCTGCGCTGGGGGTGGGGAAATTCTGGAAGGCCTTAGACTCCCTCCGGTGTTGACTCATGTCAGGCATAGGAGCCTGTGTGTCAGCAGGTGTTTTGCTCAGAAATTTGATCCTTGCAGCCTTAGTCTGGATTCCCAACCCACCCAATCGCCCTGATCCGGTTTCCAGACTGTGTTTGCCGAGAGGTCTCCCCTTTGGTTGTAAGAGCACCCAGGGGGTGGGGGCCTAGCTGAAGCCACAGTGCGGGTGGGCAGAGTGGACGAGGCTTTGTGAGGCCCGAGAACTCCAGCTGAAGGCAGAAATGCCTTCTACACAAGCCTGCGGTCCCCCTCTGCCTCCACTTTGGAGAACGACCCAAGAGCTTGCATGGACACACGTGAGCAGGTACCCGTGTAACCTGCACACTTATTCCCCTCACAGGCAGCTCCCACGGGCCTTGAATCCTCACCCCAAGTCAACACTGACCTGAGGGGCTCAAGAGAGTTTGCAAGTAAAAACTTCATTAAATACATTCCCCCTGAAACCCAGACACTGTGTCTCCTTTCCAAGGTGGGCAGACCTCGCTGCCCTACCCACTCAGGCCCCACAGCCAGTCTGGAAGGCCAGTGCGGTGACGTTCTGGCCCATGTTTAGCATCTGGCTCTCGGGGGAGGAGAGAAGCCTAACTCGAGTGCTCACCATTTCTGTGGTGTAAATGCTGCCGTCATGGCTGATGTTAAGCTACCAACATGATGTCCCCGAATGTGAAGTTAGGGGGAGAGGCGCAGTAGTAGCATTCCATCGTGTAATATTTCCACCGTAGGCCTACAACAGGTATAATGTCCTCAAAGGCACGGGAAATAGTAACATATAGAATAATTAGGAAATGATGAGTTTTGAGTATTTACCACCTTTGTGCTTAATGCAATTTAATTGTATGTTTATACGATTTAATTTTTAATGCAACCAGCTTGCACAATTTCTGAAACTTGAATCGCTGGCTCTCCTGAGCTGGTCCGAACGGGCTCCAAACCACAGGTCGGAACCATCTCGCTGGAGTGAGCTGCTGAGGGTGGGAGCCCGGCGAGTGGAGAGACAGAGGTGAAGGCCTGACCGCCTCATTGGTAATTGTTCTTCATGTTTCTTCCTCCTCAGTCACCAACGTCAGGTGTTCTGGGCAACCTGAGAGACACTCCTCAAATACAGGCCATTTGCCCTGAATAGGGTGTGACATCAGCACCACACAGAGCAGCTCCGCTGGCCAGGGGTCAAGTGAAGGAATGAACGAAAGAGGAGGAAGTTTACTGTAACTGGAGGTAAACATGGGGACCCGGGTTCCAAGATCCCCAGCCAGGTATTCCCCGGAACCTGGGAGTTTCTGGCTTTTCTCCAGACCTGTTGAATCAGAATTTCGGAGGTGGTGCCCAGGAATCCCCCGCTGATTCGTGGGTAGTCACCGCAGGGCTGGGATCCGGCGATTGGTTCACCTCACTGGTCTTCCAGATGAGGAGTGGCTGGACCGAGGCCAAAGTCACACAGAAAGCTCAGGTGGTGCCTGCGCCCTGGAGCAGGAGAGCCTCGCTCCGGCAGGTGAAGCCCGGGGTCCTTAAGACTGTAATTAAACTTAGCTTGAAATCCTAGCTCTAGAAATCATCTCTATATAAATATGTAAATACATATACCCCTCAGAGACCTAGCCTTTCCCCGGGATAATTAGCAATTCCTGAGGCAGCAGAAGATCGTAGCCCGGACCTGACTAATGGCCACAATGTCAGGACCTCGGGCAGGTGAAAGAGAACATCTTCTTAAATATGTTTTTATTGGTTTTTAGATAAAGAGAGAGGGAGAGAGAAACACCAATGAGAGAGAGAGAAACATCAGTCAGCTTCCTCTTGCATGCCCCTACTGGGGATCTAGCCTGCAACCTGGGCATGTGCCCTGGCTGGGAATTGAACGCAGGACCTCTTAGCCCATGGGATGACCCTCAATCCACTCAACTGCAGTGGCCGGGCAACAGATAACGTCTTGACCTAAGTTATGTTTTAGTTCTGAGCCCCAAGGTCGAATGACCCCCTGGCTGCTCTCCCATGAGACCGGACCGAGAGACCCCAAGAGCCCTCAGAGCTGTCCTCCAGACCTGAAGCAAGATCCACACCCTCACCTCACCTCCGACCAGTCAGCTCCCAGCACCACCTGAACCCCAACCCACGGTGTTGTGCCGTTGCCCTACACAACTGTAGCCTCCTCCCCATCAGGGAGGTTGGGCTTTGGAGTGTTAGCTTTCCGTTCCACTGCTAATGAAATAGCCAGTGTTTCTCCACTGCAGTTCTCGTGTGCAGAGTTTGGCCCTGCCGCTGCGGGTGCACAAGCTCTCTCTGTTCCATAGCACAGGCTCGTGTGATAGCTCATAGTCCGGGCTAGTTCAGGCTCTGGGTTCTCGGTTAGCACCCAGGCTCTGCTTCTCACTGTGTGGCTTTGGGCAAGGTACATGACCACTCAGAGCCTCAGCTTCCCCATGGGGATCATGACACTGAGCTCAGCGTGGGGGGATTAAATGAGATCGTGGGCATAGTGTGTCCTGGTCAGTGGCAGGCGTGGCTATGTAGGCACGTAGCTAGATGGCAGCATGCCCCAGGCCTCCAGCACTGTTTAAACAGCAGAGGACTTGAGACCCCAGAGTCGAAGGGATTTTGATGTCTCGAAGGTGAAAAACTTGGATCTTGTGGAAGGAGTCAGAAGATCTGATGGCATTTGGTCTCAACTCTGTCTCTTCAGAGAGTTTGAGTGTCAGGGCAGTGAATGCTGTCCGCCCTCGTGTCCGATCCCTCGGTCCTCTTCGGACGTCAGTGTGGCCACGTGGACAGCCCACGCGTGCAGGCGTGCTGCCGACTCCTGCTGGAGTGCCTCGGAGCCTCCCTGCTAGTCCACCTCAGAGCTTTCGCTAAAACCCGGCAGAAGGTCGCTGAGCTCAGGGCGAGCCCAGCCAGTGTCCCATTCTCTCTCGCTGCTTAACAAAGCAGCACAGAATGTAGAGGCTTAGAAGGACACCAGGCCTGACTGTGGCGCGGGGGTGGCTGGGCCCGGCATCCCGGATGGCGCCCTGGCTGCACGTCCCCTCTCCCGTGGCTCCTGCAGAGGCTGGTTTGCTTCTTCACAGCAAGGGTTTCCTGCATGTGGCTGGCTGCTCCGAGAGCAGAAAAGCAGAAGCCGCCGGGCCGTCATGATGCACAGACGGTCACTTGCACATTATTCTGTTGCCCCAAACAGTCCCAGGGCCGCCACACACGGGGAACAGACTCCATCGCTAGCTGAGGGACTGACCGGCCACTCTGCTGACCAGAATGTGGGGTGGGAAATACTATCGTCGTCATTGACGACACGGTCGGTCACAGGCAGCCCGGGTGGGAGGAAGGAGGGGATTGCGCCCCTAACCAGTGAGGTGGGAACTGGTGGGTAAATGCAGGGTTCTGTCCCTCAGAGGGACAGTCCTGTCCTATAGTAGCAGGATTTTTAGGGGACCGCCAGCAGGACTGGGCCCAGATGCCCACAGTGGACTAGCTCAACAATGCCCCTTAACTGCCTGCTGCTCTTTGCCCATCTTTTTCTCTCTCTCTCCCCCTTCTGCTACTTCCTCCAAACATTTCCAGTTCTGGTCTCAGGCCTTCCTTTCCTGAGAAACCAAACCAAGACACCCCGTTTCTTTGTTTGCAAAAAGCCCCTTGCCCAGCCGGCGTGGCTTAGTGGTTGAACATCGACCCATGAACCAAGAGATCACAGTTCAATTCCTGGTCAGGGCACATGCCCGGTGGGTTATGGGCTCGATCCCCAGTGTGGGGCGTGCGGGAAGCAGCAGATCAATGATTCTCTCTCATCGTTGATGTTTCTATCTCTCTCTTCCTCCCTTCATCTCTGAAATAACAACAACAACAACAACAACATATATTTATTTATTTTTTAAAAGAAAAAGAAAAAAGCCCCTTAACAGGGCTGTAAAATGGCTCCCTGGGCTGTGGAGTAATCTGGGAATGGATGTGAAAGGGCTTTGTAAGCCGGCCCCTGGGAGCTGAGGTGCGTGGCCACTCTGAGCACAGGTGCCCAGAGGGAAGCATGGAGACTAGGGGCCACTGGCGGGGGCTGGGGATCCCGCCCCCCAGGGGACTGGGGGCCACTGGGATGGTGAGAGGTGAGGACAGAGAGGTGTGGGGAAACACGAAAGGGGTGTGTCAGAGGTACTTTCTGGGGTGTGGAGAAATCAGGTGTGCTGTGTCCCTGTCCTGCCCACCACGTTCAGGTGACTTAGCGAAATTAGGTGACTCATCAAGCCACCGCAGCCTGCGACAAGGCCCCTTAACAACATCCACCCGGCTTTGCTGGAACTTGCCCTCGTGGAACAAGCCCTGTGGATTTGGCCTCTGCCCCGGAAAGAGAGGGACTGAATTACCAGCAAGAGCTCAGGCCTCAGGCTCATTCACCTCCATTTGGTAAATGCAGAACAGCTGAGCCGCCCTCCATGCTAGGCCAAGAGGTGCGGATCAGAAGGTGAGCCAGCCACGTCCCTTTCTCTCTGGGCTCCCGGAGGGCGGGGTGTGAGGCCTGGAGACAGGAGCAGGAAATGGCACAGAGGCGGCAGGCTCCCTGTGGGAGGTGCTCTGGGCTGGGGGAGGGACATCGAACCCGGAATTTGGAATGGAGGCAGGTAATGGTGGAACTCTTCCCAGAGGAGCTGATGTCCACCTTGAATCCCAACAGGTCTTAGGGCTTAGCCAGGAGCGGGGAGGGCTTATTCCTGGCAGAGGAAACTGCGTGGCCTTGGGGAGGCCTGGCTCATTTGAGAAACTTCACTGTGGCCAGAACGAGGTGGAGGAGGGCGGAAGATGAGGCTGGAGAGAGGTGGGCCGGAAAGAGCAATGGGAGCCCCCAGGAGTCTGAAGCAGGAAAGGGGTCGGGTTTGAGTTTAGGATGCATGCCGCTGGTTGCAGCGATGGCCAGGTGGAAGGGAGCCCAGCTAACGGGGCTCATTCATTCATTCAACAAACATCTGTGGGCCCCCCTGCTAGATGCTAGGCCAGGGGTGGGCAAACTTTTTGACTCGAGGGCCACAATGGGTTCTTAAACTGGACCGGAGGGCCGGAACAAAAGCATGGATGGAGTGTTTGTGTGAACTAATATAAATTCAAAGTAAACATCATTACATAAAAGGGCACGGTCTTTTTTTTTTTTTAGTTTTATTCATTTCAAACGGGCCGGATCCGGCCCGCGGGCTGTAGTTTGCCCACTCCTGTGCTAGGCCCTGTGTTGTGTGGGGATCCAGGTGAGGGGCCATGGTGGCCTGGATGGTGGCCGTGATGGAGAGAAGGGACAGGGAGGTGAGGAGGCACTCTCACTGTTACACAAACACATCCTGGGAGGTCCCAAACTGGCATCAGCTTCCTGGACCAGTTGTGAATGAATTTGGAAACTGGGGACCGATTATTTCAGGGGTGGAGTGCTGATTGGCAGGGCTGAGCCCACACTTCAGGGGCCCACAGCGGCGAAGCTCTGCCTCCTCCTCCTGCCCCCGCACTGCCTCCCGACTCCGGGATGCTTCCCCCAGTCGAGCTGAGGATGCCAGCACTGGTCCTCGCCAGTCAGGGGGTGAAACCCAGGACTTCATCAGTCCTGGCAGGGAGCGAAGTGACTCCTCCAGGACCACAGGGAAGGCGGAAGCCCAGCTGGGACACAGCTTGTGCTTCTGTTTCTGTGCTTTGCACCCCCTCAGCCTGCAGACTCAGAGGGTGGGAACTGTCTCCTCCATCAGACTGTGGTTTCTGAGGGTGTCTCCCCCCTCAGATTAGGAACTTTTGGGAGGTGGCATGAGGAATGGTAATGCAAGTCAAGAAAGCTGTTTTGCTGCTGCTTAATAGTTTGAATTTGCAATAATAATAACAATAATAATAATAATAATAATAATAATACCTGGTGTGAGGATTAAAATACAAAATGGAGAAGATCGAAAGATCCTTGAGAAATATGGACAGGATATAAATACCAAGCACAAACCATGAAAAATGGCCAGAAGTGAGAGCCAAGGGAACCAGACCAGAAGCTCCACGAATGCAGGGGTCTTTGTCCATTTTACACCTTTGTTTTTCCAAGTGCCCAGAGCAGAGCCTGGTACACAGTAGGTGCTCAGTGAACATTCTTTGAAGAAATGAATGGGGTGATGACTGTGGAGAGCAGGGTGTCAGATCACTACGGGGGCAGGGAGGCTGCTGGGATGTAGCAAGGAGGGCCAGGGGCCAGGAGGCTGCTGGGAGCTGGCCTGCTGGAGTGGGGATGTCTGCCTCAGAGCCCCATGTACCTCTGGGGTTGAACAATGTACCCATGAGCCTGCAGGCCTCTTACCCTGATCCCACTGACCTGGGTTATGAATCTGGAGGCAGTAGAGGGAGTCCCCCACCAGGATCCTCTCCCTTGACTCCTAAATCACCTTCCATCCCTGACAGCTCTGAGACATGACCATGCCCCCTGCAGGAGACCCTCCTTTGCTATGGATCCCTCAGGAACTCGGGGTGCCTCCCAGGCCACACCCTCTGCTCCGGCTGCTGTCGCTCCCTTTTCCAGACCTTTTGCTCAGAAAGCTCCCATCTAATCTTAGCCACCGTGGCAAGACCACACCTCCACCCCAACCCCCCGTTTGGGCCTTATCACCCGTGAGCACAATTCCGTGAAGCTGTGCCCCAGGAGTCACTTCCGTAACTGCGAATGGGGCTGAGTAACCTGAGCCACAGGGAAGTACACACAGAGCTGTATTTGTCAAAGGACTTGGTGAAATGGGCAAGTGCAAAAGAAAGGTAGTGCTTAGTGCGGCGAAGTTACAAAGGAGAGAGGGGGGTGGGGGGGAGAGGTGGAGGGATTTGGGCAGAAGGAAGGATGATATAAAGCAGTTACGAATTTGTTGGTATTTTAAACAATGATCCTTGGAAAACACATCTACAACCTCATGAAAAATGCGGCTCACTCCTGAAATCACAAAACTTTTCATGTTTTCCAACAGACTCAAAACTGAAGCTGTCCCGTGTGGTGTTGGGAAGAAAGCCCCGGAACTGTCATAGAAGGTGCCAGCTGCGTGGGTTTGAACCCAGGCTCCCCACCTGTCCAGATCTTGCACAAGCACCTTCAGGGCCTGTTTCCTCGTCTGTAAAATGGGGATGCAACACCCACCTCTCTAGCTATTGCAAGATCAAACGAGTTCATGCACATACAACTGAGACAGAGCCTGTAGGACAGTGCTGGGCAGACCGTCTCATCACCCCCAGTTTCCTGTCCCTGGCTCCATCCTGTTCTTGGAGCCCTTCCCTGTCCCCACTCGGACCTGCCAGCTGTCACCTCCTTCAAGGGTGTGCTCAGCCCGCCTCATCGTAGGTAGCCTGTCCTTCCCCATTGCCTACCTTTCACTTTTTCTCCCTCCAGACCCCCCAAGTCTCCTTGTGACCCCGAGGGTGTCCTCAGCCCTTCCCCATCTTCCCGGACTGCCCCCGCCACCTTGCCCCCCACCCCTAACCCCTCCCCCACCACAGCACAAACCAGGCTGGACTGTCCATCGCATGTTTTATTGTAAAAATGTTAAAATAAATTACATCTGACATCATTGCCGGTATGTACATACAGTGTGTGTGATTCCAGGTCAGCCAGTGACACCCCAAGAAGGTGGGGTGAGGGAACGAAGACATATTAAAACATTTCACAGAAAAACAGGGCGCTCCTTCTCACCCCACTGTCCAGCCAGCACATCCCTCAGCTACAGGATGAGTGGGGATGTGGACACACGTGTCCATCGCTGTCTTCACATGTTGGGTTCTGACCCTGTGTGGTCCTACAGTATCAGAGAAGGGGCTGAGAGGCAGAGAGGGTGTTGGGGCCAAGGGTGATCACTCACCTCCTGCCGGCATCCATCGGCCGTGACGGGTGCCCTCCCCAACTCTGCTCAGTGCTCCTCCCCCCCACCCTGTGTGGGGGGACGACTCATGACCTTGGCGGAGGTCACCAAGGAAGGCCCAGTTGAGTTAGGGGCTTGGAGGGGGAACACTGAACATCCCAATCCTTGGGACCCTGCTCTTTCTACTTCTCTCTCCTTAGGCTCTAACGCCAACGACAGATGCCAGGGATATAAAAACAGCAGTTTATGTAAAAAATAGCAAACCATGCAGGGCAGTGGGCCGGCCCCAGAGTGTCCATCATGGAGAACCTAGGAACCCTGCCAGCCCCACCAGAAAGTCTGCGTGGTTTCACATTATCTTTAGCTCCCCCATCACATCCTTCTCTCTCTCTCTCTCTCTCTCTCTCTCTCTCTCTCTCTCTCTCTCTCACACACACACACACACACACACACACACACACGTACAGGTACGCTGGAGGGAGGAACTTGATTCACATATTTGGCCATTCCCACTGCTGAGCCAAGAGCAACCTGGGGAGCAGCGAGGTCCTTGTTCTGGGCACAGGGAGACGGGAGGGGGGCAGAGCTGAGCTGGCTCCTGCAGCTCCCTGGTCACAAGCTCCAGGAGCCCAGCCCCAGAGGCCGTGGCCTGCCCCTTCGCTTCCTCCCACCACTTCCCTGGAGACAGAAAGCCCGCATCTACCGTCTGAGACAGGGACTGATCTCCCAGCGGGGCACAGTCCCCAGTGAATCATCAAGATTTAGGACCTCAGCCCGCATGGGACTTGCTCCCACAGCAGGAGTGTTTATCTCTTCGCTCCCGTTCCCTCCCCGAGGCGGTCTCTGCCCCACAGTTTGCAGAGCGGCCAGACAGGCAGACAGGGGGATGGGGGCGGTGGGAGGGGGGGGCGTAAATTCTTGCCCCAGGCAGGGCCCTGCTCCTGCAGAGGCCTGAAGCGCCCAGCCCCCACCCCTCAGCTATACCTCCTGCAAAGGCAGGGCCCACCCTCTCTCCGAAATGCATGCCAGGTCAGTGCAGAGCACACAAGCTCATTAATACTGGTCAGCTCAAGTGGCCTCGGCCCGCCCTCAGAGAACCGTGTGACATTCTCAACCGCATGATGGGGGAAGGCCCACGCAGTGCAGGCCTCCTGGGGGTCAGTCCTGCCGGCCCACACGTGCCCGAGCCATCGAATAAACCAGGTGTGCTCAGGACAGACGCCTCCCACCGCCAGGGTGCCACTCAGCCCAACAGAGGCCCTGTCCTGGGCGCCACGCTTGGCAGGCAGCAGCTAGCTGGAGGGGAAGGAGGCGAGAAAGGCCCCTGGCCCCCCACTCCCAGTTCCAGGGGTCCCAGGCTCGGCAGGAAGGCCCAGGATGAAGGTAACGGACGCCATCAAAGGTGGAGTGGGGGGCCGGCCCCCCCTCACGTGCCCCTGGGGCAGTCGGCCTTGTTGTACTCGTTCATCAGCTGTTCGTAAGGCACAGAGAACTCCGACTCGGTGCTGGTGAAGGTGGACTCGTCCGAGGAGGGGAACTCGCCCAAGGTCAGGGGTGCCTGGGCCTCCGCCTCTTCCTGGGGCGGCTCCTCGCCGGCCAGGTTGTCCTCCAGCGAGGACTTGGACGTCTCCTCGTCCAAGAGGCCGGTCTCCTCGTTCACGAAGGTGATGTTGGGGTTCTGGAAGATGAGCGGGTGGTAGTCCTGGGCGTCCCACGGCTCGCCCTCCTCGCTGATGCGGTCCAGCTGGTTAATGAACACCTCAGAGGTGGGGGAGCCGCCTTCGGGGGGCCCGGCCCCAGCCTCCTCACTGGGGGCCCGCGACACATGACCTTTGCTCCGTAGCGTCTGAGACACCTCTTCCAAGCTGGGCACCCGGTTCTTGGAGTAGAACACCAGGGGTGCCAGGGAGGCGGGGACGCCTGGCAGCCCGTCCCCCTGAGGCCCCGGGCCTGGTCCCAGTCCCGGTCCCGGTCCCGGTCCTGGTCCAGGTCCAGGTCCAGTTCTGGGCCCCGTCCCCGGGCTCCTCTCCCCACCCCCGCTCGTCTTCATCGCCTTCTTCCCAATCTGCTTGATGAGGTCGTTGTAGGTCTCCTCCTTCTTGGACAGGAAGCTGAAGATGTTGACGTCCTTGGAGGCGGCGCCGCCCGCCATCTGCAGGGCCTTTTTGGAGTGCGGGGAGCTCTCGAAGGACTCCTTCCGCCGCCGTCGCCGCTTCTTGATGGCCTTGTGAACCTCCACGAACATGCTCACCTTCCAGTTGACAAAGAGGGACAGCCAGGCCAGCCCCAGGTAGATCCACAGCTCCACGAAGTAGCGGTACAGGGCGTGGTAGTTGGCGCTGGGGTTCACACCTGAGGACAGAGCAGGAAGCCCAGAGGGTCAGGAGAGGGTGTGCGGGGCCCGGGGACCCTCCCAAGGCCACAGCCTCTGAGAGTGGGCACAGCGCCAGGACACAAGGGGACGCGTGAGAAAGGCGGGAGGCCTGTGCTAGAAGCTGGCCTGCCCCAGGCGTCTGCCTGAGCCACGGCTTCCTCCACTGCCAGCCGTCAAGAGAGTGGTTTGCTGGGCAAGGGCGGCTGGAGGGAGAGGGCGGGTCGGGGAGGCTGGTGCTGGAGCCAGCACAGGGCAGGCGCAGTCCAGAACGTGTGCCTTTCCGTTAGCCACCCCTACCCCTACCTGCGTTGTGTACTTTTTTGGAGTATTTGTTACAGTTCAGCTAAAACTAGGATGGGAATTAAGTGAGGCAGCTCGGACTGGTTTAATGGAAATGAGGCTGGTGGTTGGGCCGAGGGCTCTGAGGTGCTGCTAACCTCACTCAGGTCTTGGGCACAAGCAGGTGTGATGACAGCCAGGGCACACACTCAGAGCCGGGCCCGCGCTTAGCGCTGGAGGACAGTAACTCATTTTAGCTCCACCACCCTGGGAAGTAGGCGCTATTAGTTTTTTTTGTTTTTTTAATATACATTTTTATTGATCTCAGAGAGGAAGGTAGAGTGATGAAAGAGAATCATCCATCGGCTGCCTCCTGCACGCCCCCTACTGGGGATCAAGCCTGCAACCTGGGCATGTGGCCCGACTGGAAATTGAACTGTGACCTCCTGGTTCATAGGTTGACGCACAACCATTGAGCCACGCCGGCCGGCTGTTTTGGTTTTGTTAACCCGTTTTACAGATGAGGACACTGAGGCAGAGGTTAGTGTCTTCCTGGAGTGAGAAAGGGCTCCGATACCCTCCCGTGCTTCTGCGCCGGGCCCCAGCGGCTGCACATGGCAGGACTGTGCCTTTGTCTAAATTTATCTCCCAAAACAGCAGGCCCAGCTCTGCCAGGTCAGAGGAGTGTCCAGGCCTCTTTCCTGCTCCTCCCCCGCGCAGCCACCCCCTGCCAGCATTTCGAGTCTCCACTTACAATGGGGCAGAGGGTGGTGACCTGCCCCTGCCCCTGCCCCTGGAGCAGAGGCTGAGGTCGACTGGGCAGGGCAGCAGGCTTTAAACGTGGTGTCAAGAAGATTAAGAACCAGGATGCTGGGCAGGCCGCAGGCACAAGTACTAGAGTGACCGAGTGGCCAGACAAAGGGGCCAAAGAACCTTATCTCCCGCCCGGATTATGTAGGAAGGGGCGGGAGGGAGTGCCCGGGCCCCAGCAGCCTGGGAGAAAGCCTCTCTTGTGTTTAAGCTGCCAGTGGAGAGAGCAAGTTTCGGGCCTCTGAGCCAAGCCCCTGGGACCGCTCTCTCGGTTCCTATGAAGGATGACAGCTGTGACAGCGAGGGGCCTGGGCAACAGGCACAGACCTGCAGGCGGAAGGTCCACCCATACCGAGTGCCCCTAAGCTTGGGAGATGGACATGCACTTGCCTTTCCCAGCGCCCAACCTGCTGGGAAGAGACCAGATGCTAAACACAGAGAGCGGAGAGGAGGAAGCCGCGTCCCAGGAAAGGGCAGTGGGCGTCTCCTGCAATGACTCCGAGCCTTGCTTGCCTCTTGCCACTGGCAGGGTAGGGCTAGGACCCCACTGGGTGGAGGAAGTGGCCTGGACACAAATGCCCACCGGGGCTCCCCATGAAGGTCAGCTGAATGGAGATCGGAGAAGCAGAGAGGGAGGGAGGGGAGGCAGAGGCAGGGGTGGGCGGGGCGGGACTCACCAGCCACGAAGTCGCCGAAGCCGATGGTGGAGATGGTGATGAAGGAGTAGTAGAGGCCCTGGATGTAGTTCCACTCCTCGGTCACCATGAACACGAAGGGCGGGATCACCAGGTGGACCAGCACGCCCCACACAATGAAGATGGCCGTGCATGTGATCTGCGCCTTCCGCTGGTGAGGGGGCGGGGAGACCCAGTCAGACAGCGATGGTGATGGGGGGTGGTCCCAGCAGGGACACCCAGAGGGCCAGGGAAGTGGCCACCGGGGAGGCCAGTGGGGCACCACGCCTGGGAGGAGGCTCACCGGCCGGGAAAGGAGGGGAGGGGCAATGTTCCAGCCCGACCCAGGAGGGCAGGGGCTCCGAAACTGCCCCCTTGCCGTCTAACACCTCTGTCCAATTCTTGGATCCTGGCCACCCTCCCATCCCCTGCCAGGGTCCCCCCTCTCTGCCCAGCACCCGGGGCTGGGACATACCAGGCTCATGCCTCTCTTGGTGAGGAACTGGCCCAGCCGCTTCGCGCGTCCCCCGAAGAACTTGCCCAGGGCATTGATCCACGTCAGGCAGAGCGGCACCCCGAAGAGACCATAGAAGACACAGAAGAGGCGCCCCGCGGGGGTCTTGGGGGCCACGTTGCCGTAACCTGAGGAAGAGAAGAAGTGGAGCTAAGAACAGAGCCATTGCGGGGGTAATGGGCCCAGGCTCGGAGTGGCCCCGCCTCCATCTCTCTCTCTCCCCCCCCCCCCCCTCTCTCTCTCCCTCTCTCTCTCCCTCTCTCTCTCTCTCACACACACACACACCACGAGGGAACTTGTTCTCCAAGATCACTTGCTCTTGACCTAATATCAATACTTGGGAAATGGCATTCCCCTTGATCACACTACAACCACGACCACTTACAGCACTTACGAGGGCGTGGGCTGTGCCTCTGCCATCAGACCGGGAGCTCCCTAAAGGCAGACGGAGCCTCCACCCTCAGCGAGCCTTCTCCTAGTCTGAATGAGCTGTGTGCAAACTAGAAAAAGACACCCTCTCTGGGTAGCGACCCCAGAGGCGCTGCGGCAGATGGTCTCCTAAGACGGACACTCTTCATTCCTGCCCTTTTACGCAACCTGCTGCTCGCGTTGAGCTGGCGTCTAACCACCCCCCCCACCCGCCCCGCCCTCTGATTCTGGGCTTCATTGACCTGCTTGACCAGGGACATTGGCAGGTCTAAGAGACTGCCGCTTCTCCCCTTGATCCCTTGAAATGCTCGCTTCGGTATGTTCCTTCCTGGAACCCACACTGAGATGACCACACCGTCGTGCCTTCATCCCCAGCGGGGCCCCCCAGCAACAGCCAGCAACCTCTATAAAACAGTGACAGGAGATATGGCGAATGTCTGCCGGCCAGGTTTGCAGACAACTCCGGCGCCAGCCACTGCCTGCGAGGCCTCAAGCAAGAGCCGGCCGGTGGAAACCAGTCGGCCCACAGAATGGCAGAAGATAAGATGCTCTGTGTTTAGTCACTAACTTCTGGAGTGGCCACCGGCCCATAACCAGAACAGACCCCCAGCTGGGCGTGTACGGTGGGGGGCCTGCTCGGCCCCTGCATGGTTCTGGCTTCCAGGCCACCTGTGTCTTTCTGCTCCAAGAGCCCAGGTCAGGACACCCCACAGTCTCCCCGATACGGCCAGTCACCAAGGATTCACTAAATCCCCAGGACAGGTGTCCAAAGGCCAGGCAGCGAATGGCCCGACTTGACCTTGACCAGAACTGTGTTCCTGCGAGGTTCTGTGGAGCTGGCGTTACCCCGAAGGTCCCGGACACTTACCGATGGTAGTGATGACAGTGGCTGCAAAGATCATTGCATTGGGCCAGTTCCAGTTGTTGAAGGTCTGGTTCCCTGTGATGGCCACGCCCTCACCTGCAGCATCAGATACGACCTACAGAGAGAGTCAATGGAGGTCAAAGGAGGACGGGCGAACAACCGCTTTTTAAGTGGCTGCACTTTATTCAATTCCTTATAAGCATTCATTCATCATCACAATAACAAGTGGCATTACCGTCTCCATTTTATAGGTGATGAAACACTTTACAGAGGGTCAGAGAGATTAAGTGGGTCACACAGCTGTCAAGTACAGTTGCTCCTCGACTTACGATGGGGTTATGTCCCAATAAAGGCCTGATGATGCATTTAATGCACCCCACCTACCAAACATCACCCTTAGCCTAGCCCATCGGACACATGCTCAGAACACAGAATCTAGAACACACTGGCCGCACAGTGCACTGTGGAGAGCTGGCTGTTGGCTCGCGGGGCTGACTAGGAGCCCGGGCTCGCTGCCGCTGCCCAGCACCACGAGAGCATTCCAGCAAATATCACTGGCCCAGAAAAAGCTCAACATTCAAAATTTGAAGTACAGTTTCTATGGAATGCCTATCACTTTCACACCATCCTAAAGTCAAAAAACCGGTAAGTCCAGCCCTCGTCAGTAGCGGACCATCTGTATGACTCTAGGCAGACTGGCTCCAAAGTCCCTCCTCTCACTGAGCCGGCGCTGCTCAAACTCACAGGCACTAGAGTCACCTGGACAGCTTGTTCAACCTGGGCGGCTGGGCCCCACCGGGGTCTCTGATCCAGTGGGTCTGGGAAGGGGTCCAAAAATGTGCATTTCTGACCAGTTCCCAGGTGGTGCTGATGCTGCTGGTCCAGGGGTCACACTTTGCGAGACCGTCCTGCCTCTTACAGCAGGCACAGGGGGACCCTCTGCCACCCAGCTCTCCACAGAGACGTTTCACTGCAGCGCTGGCCCGGGAGGGGCCCTTATACACCCCGCACCCAATCTGTCAGGACACCTGCGAAGGTCAAACTCAGGGTCCCCCTGGATCTGTCCGCCAAGGCCTCCTGCTCCCTGTGCCCGGGACCCTATCCTCTCCCCGCTATCCTCTCCCCTCATCCCCCTTCTCTGGACTCCTTCATCTCAGCCCTGGGCTGAGCAACTTCAGTGTCTGGGACTGGACAGATCAACGGGTGCATACATGTCAGGGTGACTCAAAATCATGCTGTAAGTCCCCACCGAGCTCCCAGAAACTGGGCAGTCGGGGAAAGGCCACCTGGGAAAGTCCAGGGAGCGGCCCAAGAGAGGGCTTATCTGTTCTAGCAAAACCAATAGCTGCCAAACCTGTTTCCACTGGACCACAACCTGCCTCTAGCCCAGTGGTCGCCAACCGGTGGTCCGTGAGGTCCGAAAGGTTGGCGACCGCTGCTCTAGCCCATCCTTCAGTTCTGCCTCCGCTCACCCAACCTACCAACCACAGGGCCTGGACCCCAGAAGCAGCTCCCGGGGCCGGACCTTGCTCCAAATCTGGGTCAGTTCTGCCCCCTAGGAGGGCCCCAGGGTGGCCCATCCAGTCCAGATACCAGGAACTCAGCCATATTCCCTATAAAAATAGAGCCTAGGATGAGGGGAGACAGAGCAAGGGGCGGAAGCGGGAGAGAGACAGGGAAACCATGGCGTGAAACCACCTGCAGCGTGTGACGTACGGGGGGAAAGGGAGCGGGCAGGTTGTTCCGAAGGAAGTGCAGTCTGCAGCAGCAGGAGCAGCAGCCGCCCGTATAAACGAATCTGCAGACATTCTCAAGAATTTTCCATGATGACAGGCTCATCTGACAGGCCACACACCACACACTCGCTGCCCTGGCCCTCCCGGCGGCTCCAGAGCGGCTCCAGAGCACCTCTCTCCAGGCCGCCAAGTGCAGAGGCTGCCCTCAGCCCTGTCCTCCGCGCGCTGGTCAGGCCACGTGCAGGTGAAGGCATTGGGACGTTCTGATACAAACAGGCCAACAGGAGAGCTAAAAACAAACACGAAGTCCCATCCAAAAGGGTTCCTGGAAATGAGACTGTGTCCTAATGCTAAGCAGATGGCAGAGAAAGCAGCACCACTCAGCCCTCCGTCTCAGAGTGGGGAGGGTGGAGCACAGCCAATGGCCGGGGATGAGAAGAGCAAACAAGGACACCTTTAGGCGGGAACTGTACCGCTGACCAGAGAGCGACCTGCCTGCAGTGCCACGGAATCTCGGGGACAGAAGAGATTTCAGGGGACCGGCCACCCCTGTTCTCACACAAACAAGAAGGGTGGGTTCTGGAAGCGCCAACCTGAACCCCTGCAGACTTCTCGACGGCAGAACGCTCGGCATTCAGAGAGGAAGGGGTGGCACTGGACGCTGGCATGTTGCCACCAAGAACCAGCCATGCTCGGCCAAGTGCATCTCCCTCCCCAAAGGGCTGCGGGGCCTTGAAGTTGGGTGGAATGCAGGGAATCTAGACTCAGCGAGGCAGCCGAACACGGGGGTTTAAAAGATTCATGCGGACAAGACGGAGAAATGGAGGGTAGAGCTGGGATTAATTTGGGTCTGTTGAAAGACGGGTAAACAACCTCAAGAAGTATTGATCATTATCAACCTGGCCAAAGGCCCGGCCCCGTCAATATTTTCACAAACAGCACACGAAAGACAGGGACGCTCACCAGTCGAATCGTCAAAGGACGCAAAATTGGGGACAAGGCTGGGCTGGAAAAGATGCTAACACTTCACAATGATAGCTTGGGACTCAAAATCATCCGTACTGGAAAACTGGGCCACAACTGATAAGGCACGACTGTCTTTTAAATTTTTCGTATCTTACACTTTGGGTTAGAAAAGACGAGTCTGAAGGGAAAAGTCCTTGGGTTTCAGCTGAGCACAAAGCAGCAAAAGCGAGGGCGGCCGCCAGAAAGAAGCACCCATGCATCTCAGGCCGGCAGCACGCGGCCTACCCAGGGCCGGGAGGAAACGGGCCATTGTTCGCGCAGGGCCAGGCCACACAGGGGCACTCTGCTCCACTCTGGGTGACTTCACGACATGCCAACCAACCTGTCAGCCAAGGAGCCAAGGTCCCAGAGGGAACAGGGTGGCTTTTCAGCCATCTCAGCATGGCCTGCCCTTGGCAGTTGTCCATTTCTGATAACGGAAAGTGTTTAGACCAACGGTGAGCACCGTACGTCAGGGATGTTGGAGGTGTGGCAGGAACAGGGGTTCTCAATTGGGGGGTGGGGTGGGGGTGTGGCACCCTCTGCAGGCGTGTAGAAATGCTGCCTGGTTGTGGGGAGCATTGTGTCAGGCACGAGTGATGGTGGGGCTGCTGCTGGCACTGAGCGGGGACCAGAGAGGGACCCCCCCCACGATGCCCCCCCACGCCGACACTGAGCCCACTGAGAAACAACGGCTTGCCAAAGGTGATCTGTGACTCAGGAATAGCAAGTGCTAAGGAGACATCAACCATAAGAGCTGGCAAAACAAGAAACCAAAGAGGGCATTGTGGTTGGCAGCTTTGAGGCGGAAAAGCGGGCTTCCTGCCTTCACCCCGTGGGAGGGGAGGGTGCCTCTGGGGCGCAGCCGCAGCCGCAGCCCCTGGCCTGGGTTATCAGGGAGCCACAGACACATGACCTCTATTATCCCTCGTGGTCACCCCGAGAGGGGCAGGCAGGGGGCATTCTAAGGGCCTCACTCCCCCAGGGCTAAAAGTACCACTGACCCTCAGAATAATCCAGTGGCAGTCCTTGTGCCTCCTGGGTTAGGTGGGGAAACTGAGGCTGAGAGGTCAAGCGGCAGAAACGGAGTAGGTTCTAGACACGGTTGCTAATCGGCACATTTCCTGCCTCCCTCCCTTCACTGCTCTGTCTGCCCCAGGCTCCCCAGTGCCCCTTGTGGTGCCTCCTCTCTGCCCAGAGTCCCCAGCAGCTGGCCTGAGAATCAGCTGGGGTCCGTCTCAGTGCTGGGGGGAAGCAGAAAGCTAGTGCTGCTGTGTGACACCCCTCCCAGGGCTTATGTGTATCTAACCCAACAGGCATTGCTTGAGGGGCACGGAAAGCTAGGCCAGGGGATCAGAGGCCCAGTGTGAACTCGGGGTGCCTGCTCCCTGCGGCTGTGGTCGGGATGCCGTGCTGGTTACCGTCAGGGTCACACAGGCCGAGGAAGAGGGCTCCCAGAACAGAGGGGCTGACCCGGGCTGAGGTCATCCCTGGGTTAGGGGACGGGTGTGGGCAGCCAGGCCAACATCCAGTTAGACGTCCAATTAAACTCGGTGTCCTGTGCCCCGGGGTTAGGGAAACAGCCCTCGCGGGGGTAGGTGGCCCTGCTCACTCGCAGTATTCTTTAACTTGGCTCCCAGATTCACACCAGACACTGTTTTCATTTTCCACAGAACCCTGGAGAGAGGCGAGGGAGACCCCGCACACGGCCAGGGCCCAGCTCCCTGCTGCCTCTGTCGCCCTCATAATGCGCAGCTGTGATTTACTGAGGGCTGACGATGCAGCAGGGTCATGCTACGCACTCCACGAGCCTTTAGCTCGTTCGGCGAGGACAGAAGCCGTCTGCTGGGAAGAAACCATCATTTTTTTCCATTTTACAATGGAGGATTCAAGGCGAGGTCAGGATGCTCAAAGCGACCAAGTCAGGAGAGAACCCTGCCTGTCTGGGTCCAAGCGGCTGTCACCCTACCCACTTCCCACACTGGCCCCCTTCCTGTGGCCACTGTGGCTGGGGCACATGTCCACCCCTTCGCACCAGCTGAGAAAACAGCCCTAAAACCAGTCCATCCACTCCTGCGGGCTCAGCTCTCCCAGCCAGCCCGCCGGGAGCCCAGCTTCAGGCAGCCCGCTCCCTCGCCCCACCCGCCGGGCTCTCCTGTCCATGAAATCTGGGTTCCCGGACAGCTGCTCATCCCCAGGGACCCGGGGTTTCCCATGCAGAAGCCCTGCCACGGCTCCTCTTCCTGGAGAGTCATCCTGACGAGTGGGCAGTTCTGCAGAAGGCACATCCAGGGGTTGGGAAACGATGCCCACCCTCAGACAGGGTGCGGGGCTGAGGGCGGGCCTTCCCGCCATCGGGCAGGGTGGGGGAACCCGAAGCAAGGGTGGCAGCCTGTTTGGGGGTGGCGGCTCTGTGATACCCACAGGGCTACTCCCACCGCCTCCAGCTCCCGGGCAGATGCCAGCTACGGCAGGCATTACGTCACGTACATCAGGCATTACGTCACGTGCGGCAGGCATTACGTCACGTAGGGATCGGAGCTCCTTCCTGCTATGCGGGCAGCCTTTTGGATCCCTCTGGATGCTAGCTTCCCCCGGGTCTGCACCAGCCAACCTTCCTTCCTTCACCATCCGGGTTGCAGTCATCCTTAATCCAGCCCATCCAAGCTCACTCGGTCCCTCTGGCTCGACGGTGCGATGGCGCTAACTGCCACCTGCACGGTGCTTGGTGGTCCAAGAAGAACCTTCATGGTTCCTCTCACTTAGCTCTCCCAGCCAGCTTGTGAGGTGGGTGGGGCATGTCTTATTAATCCTCTTATCGTAGATTATTAACAGTTAATATTGAATACTAGCTGTTAAGTGCTCTCGTATTGTATGACAGGCACCAATGAAAGCACTTTAACTCAGCTCACAGAAATCTTCACAACCCTATAACGTAGGTACCATTACAGCATCCTCCTTATCCAAAGGGAATACATTCCAGGACCCCCGGTGGATGCCAGAAACCATGGAGAGCACCAAACCGTACAAATACTGCGCCTTTCCTACACATACACTTCTGACTTAAAGGAAGAGCTGACAGGCCAGCATCACTACCCTTGCACTTTGGGGCCATTGTCAAGTAAAATAAGGGTAAGGGACAGAAGCACCTCGCAGGAAAGATAGTGGATCTGGTAACAGATGTTTACTAAGTGACTAACAGGTGGGTTTCATACAGTGCGTGTGCGCGCTGGACAAAGGGATGATTCATGTGTTGGGGAGAGGGGAGATGGAGTGAGATGACCAGAGATTTTTATCACCCTACTCAGAATGCCACGCAACTTAAAACTTACGAACTGTTTATTTCTGGAACTTTCCATGTAATATTTTTGGACCCCAGTTCACTGCGGGCAAAACTACAGAAAAGCAAAAACCACAGATAAGAGGGGAGCTACTGTACCCCTATCCACGGACGAGGAAACTGAGGCAGAGGCTAATTAAGTAACTTGCTGGGTTAAGGGTAAGCAGCTATTCAGTGGTGGGGGCTGGGCAGTCCGGCCCGTAACCCCTGTGCTTCCTCTGGCTGGGGGTGGGGTAGGGACGGGGGCGTCGAGCTACAAGGAGTGAAGCCAGGTCTCTGGAACACAACTTCCCGGGCAATGGCAAGGGAAGCAGCCACAGGAACGGAGCGTCCCCTGGGAGGTGAACTCCACAGGGGCAGGACTGTTACCGGCTTTCCCACTACTGTATTCCCAGAGCCTAGAATACTGCCCGGCAGAGTAGGTGCTCAGTAAATGTGTGAGATGAGTGAGTGGATTCACTTGAATGAGTGAGGGCATGTTCTCTGGCCTGAACTCGCCCGGCCTGTCAGGTCCTTCCCTCAGCTTCCCAGCATCATTGCTGCCGTTGGGCTTTCACTGATTTCACCAGCTACAAGGCGGAAGCCTTTATCCAGCAAGAAGATGGGAAGAGCGACCGACCCCAGCAGGTGCGGGGGTGGCAGGGTCAGGGGCTGGATGCAGGGGGGGGGGGGGGGCTGGGGCTGGCCACCAGGCTGTAGGATGGAGGGCAGGGGGCTGAAGGTCCTGGGGGCCAGGGGTTGGGAGAGTCCCTGGGGTGACCCGAGGGACTGTCCTTCCTGAAGGAGGGGGAGGCCTGTCCCTTGGAAAAAGGAACATGAAAGGGAGCAACCCCGCTCTGCTGTAAAGGCAGACCCACGTCCTCGCCCAGACAGAGGCTCATGGAAGTGTGGGCTGGCCAGAGTGTGAATGGGGGGGGAGGGGGCCCTGCGAGGGAGGGGGTCGTCTCTCAGTGCTAGCGCCACGGCAGCCTATCAGCCTCAGTTTCTCCATCTGCCCAAACCCACACATACTCTACACTTGAGAAGCACCTAAGACGCCGCCAGCCCTGAGTGAATGTATCTGCACTCAGAGTTACGATTGAGTGTCAGGAAACCAGACCCTGGGACCAGCCGGGAGACTGCCTGTCCCCGAGGACAAATCAAAGGGTTGACTTCCCTGCCCTTGGAGGACAGGCCCAGTGAGCACAGGACACGGTCCCCACGCCTCCTGGCACCCGCCACCTCTTCCCAACCTTCCCTGTCTGGCAGTGAAAACTGTCCTGCTTCCTCAGGGACAGGGTGACTTCTCTAACATCGAGGAGGACACCCAGGCACCGGGTGGTCGGAGTCAGCGACCTGGGGAAAAGCTTTCCCCAGAGGCACCCGGGGTGTCCTCCTCACCCTCAGGAGGCCCAGCTCCCCGATCTCTGCCACCCAGAGCCATCCCGGCCAGTTTCCTGCACAGCCAAGCGAGACAGGCGGCTGCACAGAGCAGGGCCATGCACGGGTGCCTTCCCCCACGGTGCTCTCCTCGTGAGACCCAGGCTGGGGGCCACGTGAGGCCGAGGCTGGGGACCGCAGACACTTCTCCGAACTCTTGTCTCAACTTCCTGACCAGCTGCCTCAGCTTCACAAGGCAGCCAGTGCCACCCCCACCCCCAGGCTCTGTGCAGGGCTCTCTGTGTGTGCCCATGTCTGTCTGTCTGTCTGTCTGTCCATCTGGTCTCTAACAAGGAGTCCCCCGTTCCCCCCCCCCAGGGCAGGGGGCCAAGAGGAGGTCCCGCCGTGAGTGGGTTAGGGGAGGTCTGAACAAGACAGTACTTTTCAGGCGAGTCTGTGCAGTTTGGACTTGTTTGATACAATGGTTTTCAAATTCTTTTACACCAGGAGCTCCCGAAAGATAAAGGGCGGAGGGGCAGGACCCCAGATCCTATGTGTTGGGACTCCCCCCAACACCCTGTAGTTTTGAAGGGGGAGCAGCTGAGGAGCTGTGGGTACAGCTGTTATTCCCATCTAGTCACCCTCCATCTGCTGGGGAGGCTGGCAGATCAAAGTGCCCTGCAGAGGGGATGAGCACCTGTTAGCTCATTACCAGGACAAATTAGAGAGTTTAACTCTATTAGCTAAGCCCTCAATGCTCTTCACTCCCTCCCTCCCCATCTCTCCCACTGACTCAGCCTCCAGAGCTTGGGAGCTTTCCCTTCAGGCGAACTGGGGGTGAGGGAGGGGTGCTGGGATTGTCTTTAGATGTGGAAACAGGCCTGGCACCACACTTGAGGCAGTGGCTCAGTTCAGGCTGATAACGTGGCTGACCTGGCCCAGGGCCCTAACAGGGTCCACAGGCAATTCTGGGTTGTAGCTGCTGCCTTCATTAGGGCGGGGGGGGGGGGGCGCGTTGGGCATGACAGGTGTGAGCGCTGGGCTCAGCCTTCCTTCTCCCTGGGGGCGGGAGGGTTTCAGGACAAGGGAAAGCATCCGTGGTATTCACTGCCCTCCGCCTCGGCCCAGGTGACCAGGGTGCGGCTCAGAGGCAGGCCCGGTTTATGAGCAGGATACTGGCGAGGGCCCAATGGTGCCACCCTGATACCTGCGCCAGCAGCAGGCCCAGCTCCCCCGGGCCTGTCTCTCCCGGGGAAGGACTGGGATCTGGGGGAGCAGGGGCAGGGGCAAGGAAACATGCAAGGGCACCATGTCTCCACTGAGAACAGACCTTGGCTATTGCAACGGGGACTTTGTTAAATTTTCAGATTTGCTCCAATTCCTACCTGGATATTTGGATATTTGTACTGTTTTTAGAAGACAGAAGGGAAAATAAATTGTTGCCCCCAACCCCAGAAACCCAGGCACCTCATTAGGCAAAGGGGAGCGTGGGACACCATCCAGCCCGCGATGTACACCGTGGGGGACAGTCACCCCCACTGCTTCTTAACCTGGACTGCACCTCGAGCCACTGGGGGAGCCTGGGGAACAGGCATGCCTGGGTCCTGCTGCAGGGGCCTCTGATCCTGTACGCAGCCCACTTCAGACCCGCTGTCCGAGACCCAAACCGCCACCTTCCTTGTTAGGGGGAAGGCCCAAGCCTGGAGTCAGCACGCAGGCCACGGACGCCCGACTGTCCATCCTCCCGTCCACCTCTGGGCTTCCCCTCGCCCGCCCTCCGGGGCCATCTCTCAGCAGCCTTCGCAGAGCCCAGAGGCCCTGGCAGGTCTCACACTCACAGGGACCAGCAGAAACCTCGGGCTTCCGACTTTCTCAGGCCCAGGAGCCCTGTCCTCACGCAGGAGGGACAATGAAAACAAAGGAGGTGACCCTGCCCCCCATTGTTCTCATGCTGGGACGGTAACCCCCTGGCAGCTGGGCGCCCCTCCCGTGAGAGTGGAGAGCTAGCTTCTCAGGACTGGCTGACCTGGGAGGCTGCAGGCTTGGCTAAAGCAAACAGCGAGGCGGGGGAGGGGGGTGGTGAACTCAGGATGGGAGCCAGGGAGGCATTCTCAGCACCGGGAGGGCTCAGCTGCTGAGATTGGACTTCTGTGTGTGTGGGGGGGGGGGGGGGAGGGGGACGCACGCCCAGGGGACCTCCCACCACACCGCTGCCCGAGTTGGCCCTGGGAGCCGGAAGGAGCCCCTCCGGCCCAAACACACACCAGGTGACCCTCTCGAGCTCTGGTCTCAAATCCACCCCGTGTCATCTTCTGAGGCAGTGGTCGCGGGCTGGTGATCCGTGAGGTCCGAAAGGTTGGCGACCGCTGTTGTAAAGGACTCAGGGCAGGTGGCATGTCCAGACACTTAAGTGACAAGAGGGACATCCTTCTTCCACCTGCAGCTCCTCTACCCCCGGACTCACAGCCACTGCCCTGCTCTGGAGTGGCTGTGGCCTGGCCCCAGGGCCGCGTGGTGTCCCCTCCCTGTCAGGGAGGCTGCGGCCTGGGGCCTGGGTTCACGACCTGGCCCCTTCCCTGGCCCCAAGATCCAGATCCTGGAAGTGCCGACATCTTTCTGTTTTTCCTGATGCCCAGGTGTCTCCCAACTAGTGGGCCAACAACTTGAGGAAGGAACCCTCAGCCAGGACCCCTCAAACACAGCAGGTGGGTGTGGGTCTTGAGGGAGCGAGTGGTCCCTGCATAGGACTTGGCTCCTGGCTTGTTGGGCGGCCCCATTCGACACCTCAGGCTAAGGAGAGCGTGGAGTTGGCACCTCCCTCCTCCCCTCCAAACCCCACGTGCATCAGGCACCTTGCCTGCCTGCAAACTCCTCTGGCCCTAACCACTTAAGAGTCTATCAGGAAGACAGACACAATGGATGCTGCTGACCAGAGGGGGCTAGTGACATGGTAGAAGGTACACAGCAGGCTGATGACAGAGCACAGAGAAAAACCAGCCAAAAGCCCCCTTTCTCCCCAACATCCAGACCAAACAGCCCACTCCTGGGAACAGGCTAAGAAATGCCAACCAAGTGGAGGAGAGCAGGTAGGCCGGTGACAGGTGCTGCAGAGCTATCACAGGGTTGAGCAGTCACGCCCACGATCTAATCTCAACATGAGGATGAGCGAATGCTGGCGCTCCCCGCCCGCCACTCCTGGAGATGCCTTAGATCTGCCCCGACCTTGCCGGGCGGAAGGAGCAGCCATGGGAAGTCACCAGCCACTCGAAGTTTCTAAAAACAGCCCTCGAGCAGGCCACAAAGGAGGTCACGGGAACTGCTGACTTGCCATCTCGCCATCTGGGCTGGTGACCTGAGCCCTGTGCCAGCTTGTCCCTGCTCCCCAGAGCCCAGGTCTGCATGCTGGCCTGCCCCCCAACAGGAGCTGGGGTGGCCAACCCACCTCAAAACTCATGATTGGAAGTTGGGGACCCTCCGCCAGCAGCACAGGGCAGAGCGGGGACAGGCCCAGGCTTCAGAGCAGACACCCCTGGTTCACATCTTGGCCACAGCGGCCACCAGTGGGTTACCTGGGGCACATCTTCTCCCTGCTCTGAGCTTCACTTTCCATATCTGGAAAGTGGGGGTACCAAGACTTCATCAGGTTGGGGTGCAGATTACATGCAAGGCTCGGTGTGGGGCAGAAAAGTGAATGTGGGAAGGATGGGGGCTGGGCAGACCAGCTCGGTTCTGAGGGTCTGTGCCCGCTGCACAGGGGACCCCCAGAGCTGTGGGCCAGAGCTGGGCCAGCAGTGCCCGCCTTCCTGGCCACCACCACCCGGAAGGTCAGGGACAGCACTTATCGCCACATGACACTCTAGTCAGTGGGTACCGCTGTCTGGCCTATATCTGCCACAGATAGACAGTGAGCGCTGAAGGCGGACTTCCCTCCTCCCTATTCCCAGAAGAGAACCTGGCTCTAGTGCGTGCTCGGTATTTGCCAAATAAACGAGTCTCCAAGATGTGTGCCTTCCACGGTCACTCCTTTTGGGGCACAAAGGTGGGTGCGGTGTGGTGTTTAACCTGGATCCTGGCTCCCCGGGGTAGGGTGGGCGGGCTTGGCAGGCACGGCGGCCCAGGTTGGCTTTGTGCTTGCTTCTCTGCCTCGGTGCCTTGACCCTACCTCACCCCACCACACCTGTCCACCAGGCCAAAGCCACCAGCCACCCCAGCCCTGTAACCCCAGCCCTGCTGAGTCAGCTGCACGGCAGACTTTGGAACCATCAGAGGAAGCAGGCGGACGGGTAGGAAGGCTGGGGCCCCGGGAGGGAGGTTAGGGACACAGGTCTTCTTCCCAAGCATGCCCCTGCTTTCCTGCTCCCCAGCAGTGGGTGAAGGATGCTCTGCTCCGTGGAGCTCTGCCAGCCAGCCTTGTTTCTGGGGCCCCGGCAGGAGGTCTGAGAACAAGACTGCCCCCAACACCCCAACTTTCGCCTCCATGGGAGGAAACCTGCCCGACCCCTGCCACACCCGTTCCTTCCCTGTAACACCCATATCCCTGAGAGAAAGGCTGTGGCTGACACCACAAAGGACCTCAAACCGCAGGCAAACGCTCCCCACCCTGGGCCTCTGCCCCGGTCCTGGCCGACTTTCCTCTCCCTTCCCTGTGGCTGGCGGCTCCAGGGAGTAAGTAAATGGCCCATCCTTGAAGGCGGGAGTTCTGTTAATTAGGAATTATTAAACCTACCCATTTATTATAAGTTGTTTAGGATGACCTGATGGTTAAACTGTAAACCTCTTCACTGATTAAAAAGATAAAGAGCCCAGTGGGTACTGAGCAGTGGTGTTAATCCTGCAGCGGAGCGGGGGGAGACACGGGGGGATGGAATCTCTCTGCTCCTATGAAATAACCCCCCTGAGTTCATTACAAACCACCCTGTCCTACCCCAAAAGCTGGCCCATGGCCTCCAAGCCTGATTCCACCCCCACCCACAAGGTCCTCCTGGGGGCCACCACCTGTCACCAAACCGTTCCTTGTTGTCCGACTCCCACCCAAGTCCCTCAGCTGCAGCCCGCTCCCTTGGTTCAGTCTGCAGCTGGAGGCGGACAGCAGCTGGCCTCCATCCTTTCTGGAATAAAATGTACAAGAAACTACTGGCAAACTGGCGCGGGCATTGGGGATGGGTGGCACTCTTTGTGCGCCGGGGCGCCTTCTGCCTCAGTAGCCCTCGAATTCCAGACCCAATCCCACTGGATCACGATTAGAGACAGGAGCCAAGACCACGATGCCCCACGACCGAAATCCCGGGGCCGGATGCAGGGGGAGTTTCGCCCTAATGTGCAGCCTCCCCACACCCCGGCTGCCAGACACAGACCTCACACGGCGGCAGCTGCACCAGGGGCTCGGCCACCGAGGCCCCATTTGGATGGAGATCACAGGGATGAGACACAAAGAGGACCCCCAAACAGGGTGGGAAAGAAGGAGTCTGATCGACGCAGCCAGTGTGCTGCGAGACAGCCCCCCGCCCACCCCCACGCCCGCCGCCGGGCAGGGACGTGCCCGGGGTGAAGAAACAGAGGCGTTTTGTGCTGAAGGCATGGAAAAGTACAGCGGGCCTCCCAGCACAGGGGGGCTGGACGGCGGCGAGGGGTGTGTGGGGGTCGGAAAAACTTCCTGCCCCCAACCTGGGGCCCAGGACCAGGGACAGGCCAGGGTGACAGGAAGTGGAAACTCTCGATGGCGAAGCAGGAGAGCCTTACTCTGAGACAGCCACGCTGCGCAGGGCAGGAGGCAGAGGCCGGGACGGCGCCTTCCACACACATTCTCTCTCCTGCACGAAGGCTGGGATTTCCAAGGCTGCCTCCTGCCCCCCGGGGAGCTGTTTCCCAAGAAACACTGAGTGGCAGGTGGCGTGGCCCCTGCTCAGGCTCGTCCAGGACCATTTATCACAGGCTGCAGAAGCAGGTCTGTGGGCTGCTGAGGGCTAAACAAGGGGCCTAGCAGCGGGGGTCCAGGACACGGCCTGCCTCTCCCCCAGGTGTCACCCCCAGAAAGAAGGCAACAAGGGTTCCGGTGACCCTCCGTGCCACCCTTGGAGGGGCAAAAGTGCCTGCCTTCTGCAAATGCCACCTCTGGCCAGGCCCCAACCCACGCACAGACGACCCACCCAACTAAATTTAACCCAAAGAGAGAGGGGACCGGAGTGGTGGGCAACCTTTCCCTGCATACGCAGCTCAGAGTCGGGTGGACTTGCTCGTGAACTTTTCGCTGAGCACCATGTGTCCTGACGCTGTGGGCCAAACAAGGGACTGTAAGACAGAGCCCCGTCAGAGCCCCGTCGGAGCACCTCCTAGTGACTAGGTCCGGACCTAGTCCAACAAAATGCAGGCGGGCAGACAGGAGTTCCGCGCGGCGGAGGGCTGTGTGAGAAGGCCGCAGGCAAGCCAGCGGTGAGGCCAGGATGGTGCCGAGGACTCACTTTGTGCCCCTTTCAAATCCAAGCAAAGGGGCACAAAGCAGTTCCCGCAGATGGGGAAACTGAGGCTCAAAAACCAGGGATGAACGAGACTGGAGCCATCTCCCAGTCAGATGCTCTGCCTGCGCTGAAGACTGCCCACCCCGCTCTCTATCCTCATCCTCACATCTTCCACCTTCCTGGCCAGGCCCCCGACGTGGGCCCCGGAGGTACCCCAGGAAAGCCCTGCGTTTCATCAGTCACCCCCTTCTCCCGTTCCTTCCAGATTTGTGGCGGGAAGATAACATTCATAGTTCTCATCCCAAAGGGAAGACGCGCCCAGGCGGCCAGCAGAGTCACCTGACCTGTGACCCTGGGCCCTAGGAAAAGGCTTTCCTCCCAAGCACTGGGGGCTAGTGCCCACGTCATGCAGGCTGGTGGCTGAGAGGCAAATAGAAGGAACGGAGACCCCGAGTTTCAAGTTGGAGATGGTGAAAACGGATTCGCTTTCTACAGCCTGGCCCCACCTCCAACGGGGCCAAGGATGGCCAGTGACGCTGGGTGTGGGACACCAGGAATGACTCTCCTACTAAACACACTCTCATCTGCGTCTGATGGGACAGATGGGGTCTCTGTGAACCAGACGTGTGGGTGTGCTCACCTGGGAAAGACGGCAAGTTCCCGGTGGGTGGGGCAGGGGACCCCCACCCCCACCGCCGTGGGGTCTTAGCACACCCTCCCCACGCCCGGGCTGCTGGCCAGGTCTCCCTCTCCTACCCCAGAGAAGCCGGAGCGCCATTAGAAACCTCAACAAATTCCCATCAACGCCCCGGCGCTCTCCATCGGAGCGCGGCTGGCGGTATGCCCTGCACCTGAGCAGTCCCATGTGGCTGCTGAGCGTTGAAATGTGGCCGGTGTGACTCAAGATCTAAACTTTAATTGTATGGATTTTTAATTTAAAATTAAATAGCCATCACAGTCATCTCATGTGATAATAAAGTTAGCCAGTGACGAGTGGGTGGTCCCTACCCCATCCTCCCCTCGGTGGGTCTGCCTCCCCTGGCCCTCAGGTTTGCCCATGCTGCGGGCCGAGGTCCTCCTCGAGCTCCTGCACGGTCCCAGGCCATCCCAAATCTTGCCTGTGCTTATGTTTTTGTTAATCTGAAAGGCAGGGTAAGATTTTCTTGTGCCACCCCCTCCCCCCACGGGGCTTGGCAGAGCTGGGTGTACACAGAGCCAGGATAATACTGTTCATGGGCCCCTGGAGGATCCCCTCCATGCAGGGGCCCCCGGTTCTGCCAGGCCTCTGCTGAGGAACCACACGCTCTTCTTGGTGACTGTCAAATTCGTGTGCCCCATCTCAAACCTCCTGGCCTACAGACCAAAGGCCCAGAGCTCCCCAGTCTGAGACCCTTCCCCTCACAGAGCTCAGCAGCATCACTGCCCAGAAAGTCACTGCACCGACAGTTACATTTAAAAATAACAACAACAGACTGTGTAGTGCTTACAGAAGTGACACCAGTTCTCGAGGTGTGTTCTGCTAAGACCCTGTTTAGCCCTGGCCGGGTAGCTCAGTTGGTTAGAGCATCGCCCAATACGCCAAAGTTTCAGGTTCGATCCCCAGTCAGGGCACATACAAGAATCACCCAATGAATGCATAAATAAGTGGGACAACAAATCAATCTCTGTCTTTCTCCCTTCCCCACCCCTCTCTCTTCTCTTCCTCTCTCTAAAATCAACTTAAAACAAAACCACACCAAAAAAAAAAAAAAAAATCTATCTATCTATCTATCTGTGCTTTGTGTACCCCATACTTTAAAAATAGCCAGTGTAGCGGGCGCTGATGACATAAGCATTAGCTTACCCTTTAAGAAAATTCAATTTGTTTTAAAAGCACTACAGCAGCATGACAGCAAACTGGGGAGGCAGAGAAAGAAAAGGCAGCGATAACCCGCCTGCAACTCGGCTTGTTTTCCCGTCGGCTCTGACTCAGTGTGAGGAGAACGGCATTGGACTCTGAGCCGCCTGCCGCCCTCACACCGGGCCTGTTTCTGTGTAACTTCAAGCCTGGCTCATGGCTGGGACAGACCCACTGAGAAACACCAGGCAGGACCAGGAAGCTGCCCCCAGCCCAGGCCTGGGCAGCGCGGGCACCCCGAGGCCCTGTCACAGGCTGTCCGAGGGTCTCCCACTCCCCAGGCCAGAGCCCACGAGTCAGTGGATAGATAAGCAAGGATGAAACTGTGTGCACAGGAGCGGGCAGGGGTGCGGAGGCGTGTGTGCACGGATGGGAAGCTGGCTTGGGGAAGGGGAAAGTTTAAGAGATACACACGGCCCCAGCGCCGGTGGAAGGAGATGGGGAATTCTGAAAATCGAGGGTGAGCCCAAACAGAGATCTGTGAGCTCAGAGTTCCCAGCTCGCTTGGCAAGCACAGGAGCCTTCTGAAGCAGGACCCAAAAGTGCCCCTGCTGACTCCAGAGTTGCCCTGCCCAGCACCCCTCCCCGCCCCGTGGATTCTGCCCTGGGTCTAGAGTCTGCACAGATCTGGACAGATGCACAACAGGGAGCTACACTTCGCAGGCAACCTATGGACCTGTCTCAAAGGAGAACAGAGTGTCCAGGGAAGAGGGCACCGCATACACACACACACACACACACAAACACACACACACACACACACACGTGGTGGGCGGGGGTGGGGGTGGGTGGGAGGGGTCAGTGCCAGTGTGCCTGCTGGGTGAGGGCAGAATCTGGTCCTGCAGGTTCCCCCCAGGGGAGGATGAGTGCAGGAGTCGAGGTTCAGAATGTTCATTACTAATTACCCCCTACAGCGGTGCTAGATTTGGAATCCAATGGGGCACAAGTCACAGGCCTTGTGGGATGCGGTGGGGGGTGCATACAAGGCAAAAGCCCAGTGCAGCTGGGAGAGGTGCCCAGAGAATGACAGGGCTCAAAGGAAGGCAACCCCCAGGCCCAGGGGTCAGGGGACTCTTCCCTGACAGCAACTTCCCGCCTCGGAGCACCTGAGACCCCCCCCCCACAACACGTCACACCCACTTACTAGTCCTTAGCCTACAGTGCTTGGCCCCACCCCAACATCAAGACAGGGATAATATCTAATCCTTCTCCCAATTCCCAAGACCCTTAAAACAGCACCGGGCATACAGCTGGCGCTCAGGAAGTGTCTGAGTGGCTTAGTCAGCAAGCCCTGGGCTCAGAGAGGGGCAGTGACCTGGCCTCGTCACCCAGCAAGGCAGCCGAGCCAAGGCCCCAGCTCTGTCTTCTAGTCCCCCACTGGGCCACCAACGGGTGAGTAGATCTCTGGCCTCTGCCAGCGTGTGGGGGATGGGAGAGGTGGGTGTTGAAACGCTTATAATCAGGACACCCTCCCTTTTCCTGCTTGGGGGGGGCGGGGGGGGGGCTTGCTGACAAGACACTCCTGCGCAGCTTGCCCCACTTCGCCCATGCAGCACTTATCCCAGGGCGAGAGGCAGCCACTCCGGGCCAAAGGGGGCCTGGACGCAGAGAGGGGAAGGGCACCCTTCCAAAGCTAACACTGTCAGGATGCATTCCACGACCCGGGAGGCGAGGGTTTTATTTGAACAGGAGCGATGGGAAAGGCAGGAGCTGCTGTTCTTTCTCCTGCAGAGGGTCTGTGAACAGGTGCCACCCTGCATCCAGGGCATGGGAGGAACAAGACACTCGCACTAGACACCAAGGGCACCCAAGCCAAAATAAATGTTTAGTCCACCAAGGCCCCACCCGGGGCCCTCAGCATGCTGCAAGATCAGCAGCCCGTCCCAGCCGCGGAGGCAGAAACTGGACGCGCTTACGCCCTGGGAGAGAGGCCAGGCTAGGGCTATTCCCACCCAAGGTGCAGACAGGGTCCTGCTGGGGGTGAGCCCTGGAGAAGTCAAAGGTGAGGACGCGTCACAAGTGTGGGCTTGGCTGCTAGGGGAGGTGACAGATAATGTGGAACGCAGACAGGAGCCCCACAGCTAAGAGGCAACTGTGCCTCCCCCTCCAGCCCCTCGATTTTCCTTGAGGACTTGGGTCTCTGGGTCCCCTGATCCACAATCCTGCAGGAAAGGGTCAAGGCCTACTAGGTCTGCAAGGATGAAGGGGAGGGGTGGGGTAGGGGTGGGGGGCGCGCGGGGGGCCAGCAGAGTTGATAGCCCCAACTCTGAGCTGTGGCGCCCACTTACATCACCCAGGCCTTCCTGCTTTAAAACTTTTCACACTGGAATTGGCAAACAAACCTGTATGTGGTCACTGAGGTCAGACCTGCAAAGCTGAGTGCAGAGCGCTGCAGGGGTGCTGGGAGCTAACGGGCCCAGGCAGAAAACAGCCCCAAGCATGGCTGGCAGCTGAGCAAGAGCGGTAGGACTGGCATGTACTTAGGACACGCGGAGTCTAAAATGAGGCAAGTCTGCAGGGCTGTGGGCTCGGAAAGCCTGGGTTCAGGCCAGGAACTAGTTGTGGTTCCCCACAGTACCTGTCTCACCATAGCTGGGGAGTCGATGGGATGGGGTGATGGCCCGCACAGCCTTTCCACCACTAAGTTCCAGCTAACGTTCCTCCTATTTGTGACTGTCATCCCTCCCTTTGTCCCACCCCCCCCCCCCGCCCCCAACAACACACACAAGTCACATATGGTATCAGTGGACACAGAGCCCTCTGCCCACATCAGATCGCCTCCTGTCTGTAGGGAGGCTGCTGGGATCAAGGGTAGGGTCAGGGAGAGGCGAGACCACAGGGGCAGCGGAGTCGGATCACCTGGGCCACTGCAGAATGTCGGCCCTTAGTCCCAGGGAAAGCCACAGGGGCTTCTGGATCTGACAGGGAGGAGCCCTGACTGGCGTGGCAGTGACTGGAGGATCCATTAGGTGTGGCGATCACCTTTTACCCACGTCTTGTGGCCACGGCTTACAAGCAGCTTGCACTAATTGCCCACTTAGCTCTAATGACTCTTTTATTGTGCTTCCCCTGGCCCTGGTGAGCAAGACAACCTTGAGAACGTTACGTAACCTCGCAAGGTCTGGGCCTTGACTCCAGGGCTGTAAAGGCAGACCAGTTAGATAACCTCGAAGCTCCCTCCAGCCTCACATTTTGATTTGCTGCCAGGAGAGGTGCCCAGAGCCTGACCATCCTCCCCCATCTGCCATGCCAGCCTCCAAGGACCCGAGAAACCAGCCAACAGCTTCTTGGGTGCAGACGCATGGAGAGCAGGGTCCTGTGACGGGCAACTCCCCAGGGAGGCATCGTATCATTTCTGCCCTGGGCTCTGGATGGCGTCGAAAAGCAGACTCCTTCCTGAGTCCACAGTTCACAGCTTCAAATTCTGCCTCTTATCCCAGAAACACTCACGGAGGGTGGCGGGTGGGGAAGCGGGCAACCACGATGACAGGAAGGGGTGTACTGGGCAGGTTAAGACATCAGGCAGACCAGTTTGGTGGATGTTGAGTAAGTGCTCTGCACCCCAAACCACCACGGTTTTGACTTAAGGGCCATTTAAAAGGGGATCAGAGGTGGAGTGGCAAACAGCTCTGTGAAGAAGAGTTCTGGCCCTGGGCACATGGAGCAAGTTGGCCCGGAGCTTGGTTTGAGATAGTCTGTCCCCAGCTCCTCACCCTGGTTTTTCCATCTGGCAAATGGGATGGCATTTCCCTGCCAGACCTCAGAGGCAGGCACACAGAGGTCACAGGAAGCAGGGTCCGCAGAGCCCACAGTAAGGAGGGGAGCCTGTGTCTGTGCAGGCAGCTCCTGCTCCCTCCCCTGGGCCAGCCTTCTGGGTCAGCTCTGGAGGGGTGCCCTGTGGGGTGAGTGGGCCACAAGTCAGAAAAGGCCCAACGCAGGCTCCAGTCACGCCAAAGGACGTATCACCTAGGGCCACTCCCTCCTCCATGCAAACAGCCCAGCCTCCCTCCTGCTCCTCCTCAGAAGGCTCTGAAGATCAAACAAGTTTCCACAAGGAAGGAGTGGGGCAGGGGGGCATTGTCCCCCCCACAGCACGCCACCTGCCCTCTTGGTTTGCACAGTCCATGCTCTGAAGACCTTCCCCAAAGGCAGGGGCGAAACTTTCTTTGCAGCAGGTCTCAAGTAGGTCTGGGCACATAGTATGCACGTGTGACCCACGCGTGACGTAAACGTCTGACGAACGGAGGACCTGATATTTGCTGTCTCAAGTTCCTTGGAAGCAGGAAGCATGGCTCCCCTCCAGCACCCAGCCCTGTGGACAGACCTGCTGAGCACACTCCCTCATCCCAGGGGAGGGGAGTTTAGGGCAAGTTCACGAAGCAAGGGGTAGTGGGTACAAGCAGGGGATTCCTGGGGAGAAACAAACCAGGGAGAGCAGTTTGTTCCATCAAATAGGAGATAAAATGATAAACTGGTGGTAGAGGTTAACTGGGAAAGGTGAAGGAGTGAATGAGCTTTGCACGCACTATCTTCATGCCCAAGGGTGTGCCGGCGGCGATATGCTCAAGGTGACCTGAGAGGGTGTTCCAGCAGCGATAAGCTCAAGGTGACCTGAGAGGGTGTGCCAGCGGGGATACGCTCAAGGTGACCTGAGAGCCTGGCCTTACCACCTGGGAAGCCTGGGCCCACCTCAGGTAGCCTAAAAGCGGGGAGGGGGCGGAAGGGGGAATAAACTTGGATAATGGCCTGGCCCTCTCCTCTCCAGGGTTCAGAGCCTGGGAGACCAGGCCCAGAGTCTGGGCTGGCTCAATTTACCCAGGTAACTGCCTCATCTTGCTAGAGGCTGGGCCCTCCTGACTGGACTTCAACCCAAGGGTCCACGAATGGCTCTTGGTGTCCCGCTCAGAGCCAGGCACAACACGGGGCACCCAGGCCCAACAGACATGTTCTGAGCAAGTCAGTGGTTGACTAAAACCCACACACACATACATACTGAGCATGTCTCGTGGCTGGGCCTGGGATCACAGGGCCAAGGGCGGGGAGCTGTGGCCCCAGCCACATAGGCTCCTACGGTCCAGCTGGGGCTAAGGTAGCAGGCACTCTGAGCCT
This sequence comes from Myotis nattereri, assembly GCF_964212035.1. Lineage (NCBI taxonomy): Eukaryota > Metazoa > Chordata > Mammalia > Chiroptera > Vespertilionidae > Myotis > Myotis nattereri. The sequence goes on from NC_138081.1 coordinate 11,881,509, forward strand.
TCCTGAGTGGATGGGCGAATGTACTGGAAGGAAGGAGTGCAGAGAGGTGAAATCTGACCAGGGCCACACAGCACAAACCAGGAGGGAGCATAAAAACGATTCCCCAACAGTAGTTCAGACACAGGTCTCAGCCCCGGCCCCAAGTCCCATCCACTCAAAGAGCTTCTCCCTCAGCTGTTGGGGCAAGGCCCCCTCACCCCCCGAAAAAAAAAAAGTGGTGGCCGGGGAAGCAGCTGCAGCAAGATTACAGTGGGTCATGGGAGGTACAACAGCCACAAATACACAATCTTCCCTAGATATTTAGGGCGGAAACCAAACTGTTTAGATAGAGGATAGGAAAAATTGAATATACATCTCAAAGCCAATCCGAGAGCCCTCGCTACCAAGGGCCCCAAGAGGGGAGGTAGGTGGCATCTGCCCCCAAGGAGGGTACAACTTTGACCCCTGGTCCCACGTGACCACTCTCCAGGGAGGTCACCCATGAGGGCCATTTGGACCCAGGAATCGTCCAGGAGGGAAAAGGTTTAAACAAGGCCCAGGACAAGCCAGGACTGCGCTGAGAAGCCTCTCCGCCCCAGAGCAGGGAGCAGGGCCTGCTGAAGGAGAGGAGGGAGCCTGCCACAGCGTGAGGTGCTGACCGTGACCTCTTCTGAGGGGAGGGTTGTGGGTGAATTTGCAGAAAATGGAAAACGGAGGGATCTGCATTTTCTCATCTGTGCCTCCATCTGCAGCTTAGCTCAGTGATGGGGCCTGAAGCATGTGAGGAAGGGGACCCCGCAGGGAGCCAGGGCACAGAACAGCGGCTGAAACGCAGCCAAGAACCTGCCGCATGCGCCCAGCACTCTGTCTTAGTGTCCCCACGGCTTCTGCGGACACGGGGAAGCTCCCGCACCATTATCCCTTTTCAAAGACCAGGAGGTGACTGGCTGTAGGCACACAGCTGAGTAAGCCTCCTGCAAGTCGTCCCATGGCTCTGAGGAAACCACACAAACCTTGCATTTCCCGCCTTCATTGTGGCCTCCCTGTGGGCTCTGGGTTCAAATGCCGGTGCTTCCACTTCTCAGCTGTATGGACTCGGGCAAGTCACGGACCCTCGATGGTCCATGCTGCTGCTCTTCCGGGGAGGACGGGTCAGTAAGAGTACCTGCTGCAGAGGGCTATAGTTCACAGGGCCACCGCCCACCCCCACTCCACCACTCCAACCTCCTCTGCCTCTACCTCCACTTGTGGTCAGGCCCTGAGGCTCTGCCGTCAGCAGGCCCTGTGACTCTCGGCCTGTAGCTGGCCCAAATTTCCTGGCTCCCAGTTTCCTGGCAGAGCAATACCACCTGCCCCACAGTGTGCCTAGCATACAGCAGGGACTGAGCAGAATGCTTACAGGGGCTGCTCCTCACATGGCTCCTGTCCCCCTCCCTCTATGTTCCAGAGCAGAAAGTGACTCAATGGTACACACTTGGAGCCTCTGGGACACTTACAATGTCCTTCAGGTAACAGCTCCTAGATGGGGGAATTGGCTGAGGGGGGCTCCCTGGGGGCACGGGTTATGTTTCTTTCAGGGCCAGGTCCCCAGTAGGCCAAGGGGTTCTACAGGCCTCAGGAAACAGAAACCCAATCCTCCGAGGCCCTCTGACCCGCCTCGGTCTCTCCAGACTCAACCATCTGCAACCCATCACTCAGCACCAGGACCGCATTTCCCTCCTTTCACCACCACAGCCCGGTTTCTCTCCCCGCCACACCGAGCTCCTGGGGCTAAAGGCCCGGCTGGTTTCTGAGGTTTCAGCACACACAGAAGTGACAGCTGGCAGCGAGGGGCTCCTCTGTCATCCCTAACGCTGCCCAGGCCTCTGAAGTTTGGGGAGGGGATTAACTGCCTCACTTGGACATAAAAGTGCCACTTGGGCAGAGTTTGGGAAGGGCATCAAGTGGGGGTGTCTTTGGCAGGGAGGGGGGCTCACACCTGGACCTCCCAAGGGGCTCAGGGAAGGGAGTGGCACCCTAACTGAAAACTGGGGTGTGAGGGAGCATGGCGGGCTCCTGGGGGGAGGGCTGTGAGCTCCGCGGGCTTTGGTAGAAAAACCACACTCAGTCACATCACAGAGAAAGGGAGAAAACGTCCTTATCACCACACTCATGGGGCGAAGGATCAACCCACAGAAATACCGTTAGGTCACAGTAGACTATTCCACTCCTTTCAAGTTACAGAGGGCTGTGTAGAACTTTCTGAAATGCTGTTCACTCCCTGGCTTGAAAATTGCAAAAACTTGGTGAGTTCAAATTCCTAGGCTAACCCAGAGAGCTTCCTTACCGGACCCTTACCCCTCTGCCCTGTGGCTGCAGGCCAAGGCCAGCATGCTGGGCTGATCCATGGGGATGCTCAAGGAGACAGCCGAGTGTTTCCCTCTAGTCACCCACTCCCTGGCCTCCGTATCGCCCAGTTCCGGCCAGTCGGCTCCTGTAAAACCACTCAGATCAAACAGCCCAATTGATACAAAGACCTTCTTGGGAGTTCCATTCTCCGGAGCATAGCTCCTCTGCTGCTCCCCAAAGCCTTGCCTTGTACTTTGCTGCTCCCTATATTCCCCGTACCCCCCCCCCTCCCCCAAACACACACGTAGAGTTCAGAGGCTGAGCCCAATCAGACAGCAAACAGCCAAGTTCAAGATGAAAGCCTGAGGTCAGAGCCAGCCAAGCACAGCATTCAAAACTGGAAGATTCTGTTTCTTTTAAACGACAGACTATAAATATGGCAAAACCCCAGGAAAACACTCAGAAGCCAGTCATCACCTCCCTGGGACCCCTCCTATAGGAAGTCCCCACCCCCACCAGAACATTTCAACACTTGCTAATTTCTACCCTCAATGAGTCTCTATTACCATGCCACCTTTAATTGTCCTTAGGGCTCTAGTAAAATTCTCAAAACGATTCAATAAAAATTCACTTTACTGTTAAAACTCTAACTAAAGCAGTTAAGTAAGGGAGATTTATCAATTTGAGAAATTTTGTCTGTGTGTGTGTGTGTGTGTGTGTGTGTGTGTGTGTGTGGCTGCCTGGCCTTTGAGCAAAACATTACTAAGAAAATGAGCCTTTAGAAAAGGGACCCTTTTCTTCCATTCCCTCTCCCAAACCCAGCTTCTCCTCTTTTCATTTCTCAGTCCTAGAAGGTGAGAGTTCAAGTGTGAGCCAATGACGTGGAGGCCTCCGCGATCCTGGACAATCAAAAGATCTATTGTGCTCCCTGTACTTACAAAGGCATTTACGTGGACCAGTGCACTTTTACAATTTCCAACGAGGCTTGACACAAAAGAGGTTTTCATGTTAACCCTCAATTCTCCAAAAAATTCAATGAATGTGCCCCATTCTGAGCATTTTGGTGGGATGTAATTTTACTGCATAGCTGTATTTTTCACATTTTAGGAGGAGGGTTGGTGTTAATAACAGGATGTCAGGACCTCAAAATTGGAATGGGCCTCACTATTGTAGACTGGAGCATGGATAGAGTAGGAAGGGTTCAGAAAATAAAACGAGAGGTCTGGGACACATGGAAAACCTCCCAACGGAATAATGCAGTTTGCAACTTAGCAGCAAAGCAAGGAGGCCAGCAAAATCCAAGAGCTTTCTGGGAACTGGGCATCTATGTGAGCAATCTAGGAAAACCCAGAGTCAGGGATGGAGGGCCCCAGTGGAGGGCAGGGCCTGGGGTGATCCCTACTACACCCCAGGAAACTTGGGAATCTCAAGAGCCACAGCCCAAACCCTCTTTCCCCTTCTAAGCCCCCCTAATTCTAAGACCCCACTCTGGCTGTGGTCACCTCCGCCCGGAGCCCTCCCTGACCCCTCAGGCTGGACGAGGGGCCCTCTTTAAGAGTCCCTCCTGAACATCTCTGCGCTAAGTCGTGGTGGGTTTACTCATTCTTATCTCCAGCTCAAGCAGTGATTTAATTCACCTTTGGACTCCTAGCACCTTACTCACTGTCTGGAACACAGTGGGTGCTTAATAAATGCTTGCTGACTAATTCCCGTGCACTTTGGAATACAACACACTTTCTGAGTTTGCACTATAGGATCCTGGGCAAGTTATATAATTTTTTATTTTTTTGGCCTCATTGTCCTCATCTATAAAAGGGGGGTGGTCACCAGGATTAGATTAAAATAAGACTGTACATGAAGTGCTCAAAGCCCTGGCGGTTGGTGAGCTCTCAAATCCTTCCTGTTTATGATCACTGTACACCGGAGGTGAAGGCTGAGAAGGGTTCATTCTCCCCCTGTACCCCAATCCTCAGCGGTTTCGTGGGAGTGGGGTGTGGGGCACCGTGGACTGGCGCTCCCTTCAGTAATGGAGGAGGAGGCAGCTGAACAGGCAGAGCTTGGAGAAGCCTGCGTACAGGTGCCTGTTCTTGGGGGAAGAGAAAATAGAATTTCCCAGCACACCAGAGTCCAGCTGAACCAATTTACTAAACTCACTTACAGACCAACCCCTCAACAGTGTCACATGCCCAAGATGGGGGGCAGGGGTGCACCAGGAGGCAGACAGCTGGTCCCCACCCCAGGCTGTGCCTTCTTGCTGTGTCACCAAAGCCACTTTAACTTCCCTGAGCTTCGGTGTCCTTATCTAAATAGGCAAGGCGGCTGTAAGGAGTACCTGACCTGGTACAGGTAACGCACTTGGCAACTTGCCTTGGTCAGTGCTCCATATGCGCAAGTGACAGGGAGATGAGCTCGCTCTCCTACGTTACATCTGCACACATCTGGCCGCATGCTTCTACTTGACTTGACCCTTACCAGACCTCATGTTGCAGATGAGGAACTTAAACGGCTTGATGGGTAAATGGCCAAGCCAGATGGCAAAACCAGACTGTGCCCTCTCATCAAATGCTGATGCTACCCACAATGTGCACCAGGGGCTCAGTCTGTGCTAATTCCCCTCGTGGGAACCTCTGCAATTTAGGGAAAGGCTAGGGGGAGAGTTCGCCCAATGCCTGGTGCAGCAAGCGTCACAGCAGAGGGTCAAGATGGCTCTGAAGCAGGAAGGAGGGCGGCCACGTGGCCCAAGGCTGGGAGGGCGCAGAGCTTCTGCAAGTCCACCTCCGCCTCTGTTCAACCACAGCTTGAACAGGAAGGAAGCACCTGACAACTCGGGGACTATTTCCAAAGATCTAGAGAAAGGTGTGTCAACTCCCTTTCTCACGGATTTGAAAGCACAGTTTCCAATGTGAGGAAAAACCCCAACCCAGACTTGCACTGCCCCCACACGCTTCCCTCCACCCCTCCCAGGAGCCTGCCCCCACCCCAGGAATTCCTAGCCAGGGCTTCCTTAGAATTACAAAGGTGATTCAGAACCTCAGGTGGAAAATGCCCCAGCAACCCCTTTGGAAAGATTTCGGAGTTTTCATTTTCCCTTCAACCAATTTCCTGAGGCCGAGGGCAATGCCCCAAGTCGCATCAGAAAGCCAAGTCTGGCAGACTTCTGGAAACTAAAAAAGTAACGCTAACAAAATGCTTCCACTGGTTTTCATTTCTTGGATTTTTCCTACGAAGGGAGGAGACTCGCCCAGTTGGAGATAGTTTGAAAGTTTTTTGGCTGCAGATGGGGACAGGGCTATCCGTAATTATCTCCAAATCACACTGGCCTGACGCCCAAATCCTTTTTCTAAATTACCTGCTTTCTTGGGGGTGGGGGGGTGGGGGGTTCACAGGACCTCAAATTAAGAAACATATTGTTTGCTCAAACACCTTAAGAAAGCTGTCGACACTCCAAAGCTCCTACCACCAGCTGCACCCGGCTGCCTCACCCCGACCCCCCTCTTTTCCCTTCTCCTCGTGTTTTGAAGTTTATTTTCCCACATTCAGCCTTGAATTCTTTCCTTCCTGCAGTGGTTGGTGGAGGAGCGGCGAAGAAGGAAACTTCGAGGGCAGCTCGATTCTTTATTATCATACTCGCCTGCCTTCTTCCCCTCTAAACAAAGCCCTGGAAGAAACTAAACAACAGAAGAATTGTTTCCTCAAGGGAAATTATACAGTGACCCTTCCCCAACCCATGCACCTAGGGCCAACGAACCCGCATCGCCCTGGACTCCCGCTAGAACCAGCTACCTCCTGAAGCTCACCGTCCTTCTCCAACCTCACCTCCCACCAGCCCCCACCCCGGGAAATTTCCCCACTGAAAACACACACCCAACCTGCTGACTCAGCCTCCCCCTTCCAGTGGTCCCCAGTCTGCTAGTCGGTCTGGCTGCCGGCAGGCACCGATATGCTCATCTTCAATTGTCTATTGATTTGGGGACAAAAAGGGAGTCACAAGCAGATGTTCGTGTTTTCCAGTGCTTTCAACTTTCCAACAGTTCAGGGCAGGAAAGATGGATGACGACGGGTTTGTTCCCATTTTACATACAGGGAAACTGAGGCCAGAAGAATGAGACAACTAGACAGGCACATAGCATTGGGGGGGGGGGTGGGCGGGGCGGCTGTAGATTAAATATTGCTCCTCCTCCAACCTCCTTTATGGTATCTTTCACCCCAGGAGAAAGGTAACATCTCCCATCCACTACCCCTGCTCCAGGGCTCCCACTCAGGTCCGGGTCATCCCCTGCAGGATGCCACCCGTGCAGGCCACGGCTGGACAGGTAAGGCCAAGGGTCTTCAGGAAACTGAGCATTGGGCCTCGAGTCCTGGCCAAGGGTCGGTTTAGCCCAGCGAGGTCAATGCCCTCATGGGGCAGATGAACCAGAAGAAACTCCCAATGCCAACCGGGGCGGGAAACTCTCCTCACCACCCCCCATTCGGCACATGGACTCCGGGTCTGGTTCTTTCGCTCAGCCCACGACTTTCACCAAGTTTATCCGCGAGCCCGGGGAGTTAGCCTTCCCGGGGAGTTAGCCTTCCCGGCAGGCGAGACGGGAAGATAAGGTCTCCCGGAAGCCCGAGCGCGTCTGCAGCATTCCAGCCGCCGGCCGGCCCCGCGGCGCAGCCGGGCAGAGCCCTCACCCCGCTCCTCGCCCGACGGGGGAAGGGGGTCTTGCTCAGGCTGGACCTGGGGACCCTCCAGCAACTCCGCGCGGCTCCCATTCCCGAAAAACAGTCGTGCGGGAGCGGCGCTGGCCCGGGAGATGGGAGGTGCAGACGCTGGGCGGGTGACAACCGGCTGGGCTCTCGCACTCCGGGAGCGTCTCCAAGGAAAGATAAACGCTTTCCTCCGCCCCACAGCCCCCCTCCAAGGAAGGAGGGACCCGCACCCCCACAGCGAGCCACCGAGGGGCCCGGTTCACCCTGAGGTCAACCCTAAATTCTCTGCACAAACTGGGTCCCAAGGTGACTCCTGTGTCCACGGGTGAACGAAAGATCCCGGCAACCACATCCAGGAGACACCCCGCCTGTCTCCCCAGGACAACCCACCGGGGCGAGGGTGCCCCCGCCGCACTCCCAGAGCTCGAGCCAGCGTCAGGTGTTCGTAGGGGCAACGCGGCGCCTCACCTGCAAGATCTCGTCCAGGCCCTCCTGGCTCAGGCACGGGAACTTGGTGAGTAGATGGAGCTTCTCCGTGTAGTACTTCTTCTTAGCCTCCTTCCAGTGCGGCTCCTCCAGCACCTCGAAGATCGCCGCCCCGATGGCCAAGTAAAAGATGATGGCCGAGGTGAGCAGAGGGCCCCGGTCCACCATGGCTCCCGAGCGGCCACCTCCGGGCCAACGCGTCTCCTAGCCCCAGTGGCTCCCGGTCCACCCGCCCTCCAGCCTCTGGAAACAGCTGTTTGAATTTGGAGCTCCGCATGCGCAGTGCCCCGAACCCCCCGTGCGGCTCCGGGGACAAAGTAGCTTCTCCAAGTTGGCCCACGGAGCGCGGGAAATTGTGCGGGGGGCCCTGCTCGCGCGGGCCGGGGTGGGCGCACACCAAGGGTGCCGAGGGAGCGCCCCGGATCGCGGCGGTGAGAGAAGCTGGGGGGGAACTCAGGGCCCGACTTCGGGAGACACGTGGGCTGCCCTACGCGCGCCACAGCAGTGTGCGCTGCGCCCGCCTCCGCGCGCCGCTTTAATCAGCGCCCAGCGCTCACCTCCCGCCCGCGCCAGGCCCCGGGGGCGGGGCCGACTAGTGCCCGCCCCTCTCCGGCCCCGCCCCCTCCCCGCCCCGCCCCCGAGCCCGCCGCAGCGGGAGTCACAGGAGGTGCGCTTCTCGGCTCGCTGCGTTCCCCGATACCCAATTCCTGAGCGATAGGGGTGTCTGGGACCCGCATTTGCTCCTAGTACTGGGGTATTAAAAGAAAATGAGTGTGGACCTAATGACTGGGGTCAGGGAGTTGTGACTCCTGTTATTTTGCCTGTAATTCAGTTTTTGCCTCACCTTACTATTAATTATAAGCCTGGGAAAAGGGGATCAGAAAGGGACCAGAGAAACTGCCAAGAATCAGCATATCAGGAACGAACCCAGCCACAAAGGCGTGGCTTCTCCATTTGGCCCCATTCTCAGGTGCTCTGTTGTGAGACCCTTGGGGGAGGGAGGGGTTTGGTTAGGTGGGGGGAGGAGCAGCCTGGACAGCGCTGTGCAAGACCCCTTCCTTTACCCCTTCCCTGGCTACACACACTGCAACTCTAGGGGAAAAACCGCTTTGATACTCCCAGGCCTATTTAAAGTTGCGCACACACACCCTCCACACACACGCACACACACTTGCCTTCCTTATCCTCCTTGCTAGCCCTATTTTCCTCCTAGCACTAAATTTTCTCAAATATACTATATATCTCTAATATACTATACAACATTAAAATGACAGCTTGTGGGTGGGGAATCTGGATTGTTCAATGACATATTCCCCCAGGACTGTTACATAATAGACACTCATTAAACATTTGTGCAATGAAGAAGTGAATGACGGTCACAAATATATTTGTCAAAAACACACACCCAATGGAAGTCATAGCCAGAGCAATTATGCAAGAAAAAGAAATAAAAGGCATCCAAATTGGAAAGTAAGAAGTAAAACTGTCACTATTTGTAGATCACATGATATTATGTGTAGAAAACCCTACTAAAGACTCCAATGAAAAACTGTTAGAGCTAATCAACAGATTCAGTAAAGTTATTGTTAGGTCGGAGAGAGCCCAGGATCAAATACATGCAGACATGTGATGAGACAATGGACTTCCCCTGGAATTTCTCACAGGTCAGCGTGCCAGACACAGATACTGGCTTCTCCAGACCCCCACACAGATACTGACTTATTCCTGAATACCTGGCTGACCCCCTGCAGCTGAAACTTCCTCAACTGAATACCTCAGCTCATGTCCCCGCCCCTCACCCAACCGCGGTATAAAAAAAGCGCCCCCCTCCTTGTTGGTGTGAATCCACGTGCCCTGTCCCAGGGGTACGTGGGTCTCCCGGGGACACAGAATAAACCTTTTCCTTTCCTTTCTTTTCTGATTCACTGGACTCTATTTCTTGCGCCACCTCCTGAGCCCCTAACCTAACAGTTATAGGATACAAAATCAATATACAAAAATAAATTGCACTTCAATATACTAATGGGATATCAGGAAGAGGAATTAAGATGATATCACTCACAACTGCATAAAAAAGAATGAAACACCTAGGAATTAATTTAACCAAGGATGTGAAAGGCTGTAAGGTATTGATGAAAATAAATAGAAGGGGGTGGGGGAGGGCGGGGAGGACAGGAATGGGCTAGAAGAGGTTAATGGGGGATAAAGGAGGACCTATGTAATACTTTCAACAATGAAGATTTAATCAAGCAATCAATTAATCAATAAAAGACACAAATAAATGGAAAGATATTCTGTGCTCATGGATTGTGTGGACGAAAGGGGCCACATGCTGACCTGACGAGCTCAGGGAAGGCCTGCATGGCGGTCTTGCAAACTCAAAGGCCTAAAGTAGCCACAAAGGATGGTCTGAAATTAAACTTTAATTAAAAGCAGTTATGGTGGGTAGTCACCTCCTAGGCCGGTATCTTCCCCGTCAAGATCAACCTTTACCTTAACTACACTTATTGTCTTTTTGCATCTACGATAACATATCATTGAAATGTCTCAGTGACTTGTAACTTCCCTTTTTTCCAGACCCCTCAAGGCACAACCAAATGTCTGGGCGCCAGGACAGATAGCACAAATTCCTTCATTGTTATTGTTACCTGTTAATTGTTGACTATTAACTATCCTGTACCCACCTAAGTAACGTGTCTATCATTTTACTTTTTATCCAATCCCAGAGGTTCCCCCCCCTTTTGTTTTCTCCCTCCTCCCTAATCTATCACCAGTGGATTTCATGTAACCCACCTAAGTCTCCTCCTTTGATTGCAATGTATAAAAATAGATGAAAACCCGCCATTCTCTGGAGAATTATCCCAATCCCTTGAGATTCTGCCTCCCGGCAATTGTCTACAGTTTGGCTCAAATAAACTCACAAAAATTCTTTACAGGTTCGAAGGTGTTAACAATTGGAAGGATACTGTTAAAATGTGCATCCTACCAAAGAAATCAACAGATTCAGTGCAATCCTTATCAATATTCCAACGGCATTTTCCAAAGAAATATAACTAACAATCTAAAATTTATATGGACCCACAAAAGACCCAGCATAGCCAAAGCAATCTTGAGAAAAAAAGAACAAAGTTGGAGGCATCATACTCCTGATTATAAACTATATTAAATAGCTATGGTAATCAATATAGTAGAGTATTGGCATTAACACATTGATGGAACAGAAGAGAGCCTAGAAATAAGTTTACAGCCAGGAACCAAGTATATACAATGGGGAAAGGACAGTTTCTTCAGAAAATGGCATTGGGGAAACTGGACATGCAAAATAATAAAACTAGACTATCTTATGCCATACACAAAAATTAAACCAAAATGGGTTAAAGACTTAGATGTAAGACCCAAAACCATAAAACTCCTACAAGAAACATAGACAATAAGTTCCTTGACACCAGTCTTAGTGTCTGGACAGTGGTTTTTTTTTTGGAACTGACTCCAAAAGTCAAGGCAACAAAAGCAAAAATAAACAGGTGGGACTATATCAAACTACAGAGCTTCTGCACAGTAAAGAAAACCATCAACAAAATGAAAAGGCAGCCTAGGGAATGGGAGAAAATATTTGCAAGTCACATATCTGATAAGGAATAAATATCCAAAATATATAAAGAACTCATACAGCTCAATAGCAAAACAAAACAGTTTAATTAAAAAATGGGCCCTAGCTGGTTTGGCTCAGTGGATAGAACATCGGCCTGCAGACCTAAGGGTCCCGGGTTCTATTCTGGTTAAGGGCACATGCCTCAGTTACAGGCTCCGCCCCGGCCCAGGCCCTGGTCAGGACATGTGCAGGAGACAACCAATGGATGTGTTTCTCTCACATTGCTATTTCTCTCTGTTTTTCCCTCTCCCTTCCACTCTCTCTAAAAATCAATGAAAAATACCCTGTCAGTGTGGCTCAGTGGTTGAGTGTCGACCTATGAACCAAGAGGTCCAACTGGTTTCATTTCCAGTCAGGGTAAATGTCTGGTTTGTGGGCTGGATCCTCAGTAGGGGGCTTGCAGGAGGCAGCTAATCAATGATTCTTCTTGTTGTTCTATCTCTCTTCCTCTCCCTTCCTCTCTGAAATAAAGAAAAATATATATAGACATATATATATATATATATATATATATATATATATATATATATATTTATATATATATATAAAAAATGGGCAGAGGATCTGAATAGATATTTTTCTGAAGAGGACATACAGATGGCCAACAGGTACATGAAAAGACCCTTAACATCACTAATTATAAGCGAAATGTAAATTAGAACCACAATGTGTTATCACCTCACATTTGTTAGATGACTATTATAAAAAAGATAAAAACAAGTGTGGGCAAAAATGTGGAGGAAAGGGAATGCACAATGGAAACAGTATGGCAGTTCCTGAAAAAGTTAAAACAACATCCTTCGTTGGTATAGCTCAGTTGATTGGGCATCCTCGCATGCACCATGAGGTTGCTGGTTCAGTTCCTGTTAGGGCACCTGCCTGGGTTGCTGGCTCGATCCCTGATCCACATTGTGCTCTCACATCGATGTTTCTCTCCTCTACCTTCCTCTCTTTCTAAAAATTAATAAACAACAACAAAAAACAACAACAAAAACCAAGCTCACAGGTACAGAGACTGATTGGTAGAATTGTTGGGGGCAAAGGGTGGGGGATGGGGGTGTATGAAATTGATGAAGGGGGTCAAAAGGTACAAACTTCCAGTTATGAAATAAAAATAAAGTCATGGGGATGTAATATACAGTACAAATATTTTTGCGGCCCAGCCAATGTAACGGTATGTAAGAAATGTCTAATAAAAATTTCATAACTTAATTTTTACAATATCCTGTTATACATAATTTTTAATAATGAACTACAACGTTCCCTAATGACTGATGACTATAATCACGTTGCATTCATTTCCCTTATGAGCCTTACGCGCAAGCACATCATTTCTCTCCACTAATACCAGCAGCGAATATTTTAGCAGCTGATTGCCACGTCATTGGTCTTGAACTGACTTGTTTCGTGTGCACAACAGGAAATATTTTGCTTTGAGAGAACAAGAAAAATAGGTTTATTTGCGTTACGCTTGTTAATTGGTGCAGTTATTCAGTGTCTGGTAAGTTAATGTTCAAGAAAAAATATTAATTTTTATTAAAATGTTCTATTATTTTATGTTAAGGATTACTCATTTATTTCAGCCCTTTGTATTCAGCCTGTCTCTATCAAAATAAACCTATGTTTCTATGAAAATTGAAGCTTTTGTTTTTTTGCGGCCCACATAAACTTAAACCTTGTTTATTTGGCCCGTGTTAGCCTTTGAGTTTGACATGCTGTATTGCATGTTTGAACGTTGCTAAGAGAGTAAATCATAAAAGTCTCCATCACAAGAAAAAAATTTCTCGTAACTATGTTTTGGTGATGGAGGTTAACTGGACTTGTGGTGTTCATTTTGTTAGGGGCAAAAATAGAATATTGGGGACTAGCTAAGGTAATGGAAAATATTAATCATGTTCTGTTAACCAGGCCTTGTTCTGGTTAAAGAAAGGACAGTCTAACCTGGCTGGGAGTTGTGTGTCCCCAGGACCTGGGAGTCAACCTTGGAATGCGGTCCATTCTCATTCAAGAACTGCCTATTATCATGGAAAGATTAACAACCTTGTTGCCCAAACAATGGAGTCCCACCTCAGCCTGCACAGCCTGCTTCCCCATGCCTGCTATCCCTACTTCCCCATGGAATCCTTGTCCTACCCTGTATAAGCAGCTGGTCTATGGGGGGATGCAGAGCAGATTTTTGTGGATCCCCTGCTGCTCTCCCATACTGCCCTCATTATTGGAATAAACGCTCATATACTAGTATAATTCAACCCTGTCTCTGCTGAATTGCCCCAAGTAGTGACAGGAAGCCCGGACCCATTGGTTGTCCAGTTTCAGTTTTACTATACATACTAGTATTAAATCATTCCATTGTACACCTGAAACCAATATAATGTTATATGTCAATTATATCTCAATAAAAAAATCAAACAAATGTGTTAAACAACAACAAACAACCCTGCCTGCCTCCCTCCTGATGCTGCGGACTCACTCCCCAGCCCTCGGCTTTTCCAGGGACCAGGCCTTTGTCCTGGGTCTCTCTCTGGCTGGAGGTCAGGGACTGTGTGTAAACGGTTCATCCATTATGGGGTGAGGGCAGTTTGAGAGGCTACAATTTTTCCTTTCTTTGTTAGGAAAATGCTGTCCCCTTCCTCTCCCACCTCCGGCCTGTGTTCTCTTCCTAAGAAAATAAGGGCCTCTTCCTATTTCAGTTTCACTCTCTCACAAGGACAAGGCAGAACAGTTGTGGATGAGTTGGTTTTTATCCCAAGTTTTTGTAATTGCTAGTTTCTCTGTCTTCCAACTTGGTCTATTTGTTCATTTCTCGACCCCTTCCTCTTCCTTGTCCCCTCAATGTCATGGTCACTTTCTCCTCATCCTCTCTTCTGTTGCCCCTTCCTTTCCTCCCTGCATTTTCCCAAACCCCTTAACCCCAGCTCTCCATTCTCCTGGCTTCTCTCTCTCTCTCTCTCTCTCTCTCTCTCTCTCTCTCTCTCTCTCTCTCTCTCTCCTTTGTCTCTTTCCACACAGAATGAGCTTCTCCTCCCCTCCCCCCTCCTTCCCCACCCTCCCTGGCCCCATCCACACATTTGAATCAATAATTTCCAACCAGATCAGGAGTTATGCCCATTCTCTGCTCAGAAGCCAGTGGGGGCTTTTGGAAATAGAATCTGTGCTGAAACTACTGAATGTTTAGACAACTTGAGCCTCAAGAATAGAAAAGGAAAAAGTGGGTGCCTGGGGGAGGGGCACAGGGCAGATACTTTTGTACACTGCTGATAAAACCACTGCCACGGCTTTATTAGCATGTTTATTTATGGTGTGGCCAACAATCATTTGTTTCAGAGCGCCATCTTGATAATTTATAAGGCAATGAGCTTTGAGTTGCTGTTTCACCTTGAGAGCGACAGGTCACAATCTGGGTTGCAACCTATGAAACTGGCCGAGCAGACTGCTTGTTTTCCCCAAGGTCACTGAGGCTCCCAAACTCTGCTCCGAAGACCCACACCCGCCTGTGATGTTCTCCTTTCAGTTAGGTGAAGGGATTATCCTCGTGGTGAATGAACATTTGATAATGCTTTCAGATGCTAAAACACTTACTGTTTTATCTCTGCGTGGGAATATTTCTGTTCACAGTCTGTGTAGGAATTTCAAAGGGAATAGTGCCCCTGTGAACTCCCCATCCCACCTAAGGAGGCATATAAAAAAGCCATTAAGAGCATAAAGTGAGTCACAACACAATCACTTGAAAACGTTGATTCCTTTAAAAAGGAAAGAAAAAGAGCTTCATAGCTCTTGTGGACAAAAACAAAACCAAAAACAAAACCAATGGTGATAGGGGAGTTCTATGGAATAACCTCATAGAGAGACGAGATCATAAATTCCTAACCGAGCAGGTCATGGTGGGTAGTCGCAGCACAGGCATGTAACTTCTGTACCAAAGGCTTATCTTTGCCTTAAGCAAAGTCTGTTGTCTTGCTCATCTAGGTTGAATCTTGGGCCTCTTTTTTTATCCCTGGGAAACAACCATCCTCACATCTTGAGATCCTGCAATGCAAACAGAGATAACTCCTCTCACTTCCTCCCACCTTCATGTAATCTTCCTTTCCTTCTTCCCTCCTTCATTACAAAAGTAAAAAGGAAACTGCAAAACTGTCATTCTCCAGAGCATTTGAGATCTTGCTTCCCAGTTCTGCTGTCAATTTTGGCTCAAATATACTCTTGTAAGGATTTTCGACAGGGTTGGCTGTTCTTCCATCCACATAGGCTACACCATCTAGGTTTGTGTAAGTGCTTCCTGTGATGCTTGCAAATGACAAAAGGACCTAAGGACCATCAACACAATGAAAAGGGAGCCCCCTGTGGGGGAGAATATATTTGGCAACGATACATCTGATAAAGGGTTAATATCTGAAATATATAAGGAACTCATGCAACTTAACAAAAGGAAGACAAATAATCTAATTTAAAAATGGACTAGACACTTCTCCAAAGTGGACATACAGATGGCCAAGGAACATATGAAAAAAATGCTCAAAGTCACTGAGCATCAGAGAGATGCAAATTAAAACGACAATGAGGTGTCACCTCGCATGTGCCAGAATGGGTACTATCAACAAATCAACAAATGACAAGTGCTGGTGAGGATGTGGAGAAGAGGGAACCCTCGTGCAAGTGCACGGCAGGTGGGAATGCAGACTATGGCACAACCACTATGGAAAACAGTATGGAGTTTCCTCAAAAGATTAAATATGGAGCTACATTTGACCAAGTGATCCCACTTCTAGGAATATATCCTAAGAAACCCAAAATACCATCAGAAAGAATGTAAGCATCCCTATGTTCTTAGCAGCACAATTTAAAATAGCTAAGATCTGGAACAGCCCAAGTGCCCATCAGTAGATGAGTAGATAGAAAAGCAGTGATATACTATACCATGGAATACTATGCAGCTGTGAAAAAGAAGGATCTCTTACTGTTGAGACAGCATGGAGGGACCTGGAGAGTATTATACTAAGCGAAATAAGCCAGTCAGAGAAAGACAAATATCACATGATCTCACTCCTGTGGAATCTAATGAACAAAATAAACTGATGAACAAAATAGATGTAGAGACATAGGAGCATAGAACAGATTTCAGAATCTCAGAGGGAAGGTGGGGGGAGGATAGGTGGGTTGGAAGTGATCAACCAAAGAACTTGTATGCATATATGCATAAGCCATGGACACAGACAATAGGGTGGTGAAGGCCTGGGGCAGGGGCGGGCTAGAAGGGGTCAATGGGGGGTGCGGGGAAGGGGACATATATAATACTTTCAACAAAGATTAAAAAAAAAAAAAAAAGGATGAATTTCTTAGAATGTATCCATGTCCCTAAGTGGCCCATGACTGTTGTCAAACAGTCTTAGAAACAGATAATAGTAATGGCCAGCGGATGTGGGGAGGGGGCAAAATTGTTCAGGGAGTAGAGTCTCAGTTCTGTAAGATAAGAAAGTTCTAGAGATTTGTACAATGAGGATCATATAATTAACACTACTGTGCTGTCCGCTTAAAAAGATGGTAAATTTGATGTTAAGGTGGTAAATTTTATGTTATATGTAAGATTTAAGGTAAAAACACAAAAAAGTACTACAGTAAATTTTATAAACTTGCATCAAATTTGTGAATAATCATTTATATATATAAAAAAACACAAACAAGTAGTAAAAATTGACCTTGTAAATTCATGGTAAGATATTTGAAGTTTGCCATAACCGGTTTGGCTCAGTGGATGGAGCGTCGGCCTGCGGACTCAAGGGTCCCAGGTTCGATTCCAGTCAAAGGCATGTACCTTGGTTGTGGGCACATCCCCAGTAGGAGGTGTGCAGGAGGCAGCTGATCGATGTTTCTCTCTCATCGATGTTTCTAGCTCTCTATCTCTCTCCCTTCCTCTCGTAAAAAATCAATAAAATATAATTTTTTAAAAAAAGATATTTGAAGTTACAGGGATCAGCCAGACATTGAGGAGAGAGAGGCAGCTGAGTGACAATACTAAGCCCCATAGGTGTGGCCTGGCGGGTTCCGGTTACCCCAGGAGCTGCCTGCCCTGTACTGAGAGCCAGTCTGCGGGGGAGAGAAACATCCTCACAGGTTCAGGGCAGAGCACAAGCACTGATTCTAATTATTAGTGTTGGGAGCTTTCAGATAAATCTGTATGGCCATTTCAAAGTCTTTCTCTTACAAAGGGAACATCATACTATCGGAATTTCATTGCTATGAGGCGTCTAAAATTTTTACTGCCAGGAAACACAATTCAATCAGAAGAGAAGCCCACTGGCCGGGTCAGAGGTCATCGAGAACTATGCCTTCCCCCGGGGCCTTTCTAGGGAGCACAGCAGGGCTGTGTGTGCTATGGAACCAACCCAAACCTTCCTCTCATTGATCCCCGAAGTTCCACCATTTGAGAGTCATTCCTTTGGGGTGCACAATGCCCTCTTTTTTAGTCAGGAAAGGAGTATGGCATGAGACCCCAACACTTTGCGTCTGTGGATCCTAACCATTTTTCAACTGTTTATTTTGGTCACCACATCCAGTACCTACAGACCTCTCAGAAAGACTGAATGGAGCTGGCTGATGAGAATGGCAGAGGGAAAAGGTGAGTGTAAGGCAGGGGGCAGGGCACCAGGGCAAATGGGACTGTTAAAAAACACACAAAAAATCCCTTCTGTGGAGCATTTGAGATCTGGCTTCCAGGCAAATGTCATCAGTTTGGTTCAAATAGACTCAGAAATATTCTCTGCAGGTTTGGACATTCTTAGGTCGAAGATTGCCATACAGATTTCAGACTTAGCGGCACTGATAAGAGTTTCTGGAGATAAGGAGAAGGTCACCCCTCTGCTGGTGCACCCAGGAAGACACCCTGTCCAAGGGAGACTTTTCTTACAAACGTGAATGCATTTTACAAAGGGGAATGTCAACCTGGTTTCCTGAGCTTTTGCCAGGCCTGCTCTTTTTTTAGAATTAACCAGCCTAAAATAATCCTGTGCCAAAGAGACATAACTTGGGGTGAAAATTCTGTTCCCCTACATCTTCTAGCTACAAAACTATAGTATGCTACTATACTGAATACCATAGGCTAGAGATTTTCAACTGGTGTGTTGCAAGAATTTTTAAAACATGCAATACCTGACTATTCAATCAATGGCACTGACCTCTTTCCCCTTAGATTGTCAAATAAAAAAATGACAGCAGCCGCTCAGCTGGCATGGTTCAGTGATTGAGCTTTGATCTATGAACCAGAAGGTCACAGTTTGATTCCCGGTCAGGGCACATGCCTAGATTGCAGGCTCAGTCCCCAGTAGGGGGTGTGCAGGAGGCAGCTGATCAATGATCCTCTCTCATCATTGATGTTTCTATCTCTCTTCCTCTCTGAAATCAATATATACATATATATATATATATATATATATATATATATATATATATATATATATATATATATATAATGACAACAGCCAATACAATAATAGCTATCTGGTGTGAATGAATCAAAATTGTATCTATTTTTTGGTCAGATCAGCAAAAAATATATGTTTTTTTTGTGTGCCGCAGAATTTAGTAATTAGTTTATGTGTGCCGTGAGACAGAAAAGGTTGAAAACCGCTGCTGTAGGCAGTTGTAACGCATTGTGACACAGTGGTCGGAGTTGTATAATGCCTTGAGCTAGGACATGACGGTGGCCATGAGGTCATTAGACGATAGGAAATGTTCAACTCCATTATAACCTGATGAGACCACTGCTGAGTGTGCGGCCTGTTGTTGACTGAAGCCATTATGCTGCACCTGCCTGTACGTTCTATACACAAATTGTACTTTTACAACATGTGTCGATAATCGTGTTTTGATGCAATTGGTTGCCTTTATAATACGGCACATTTTATTGTATGCATTTAAAAGCATGCCAGTTAGAAGTCCACAGGTTCACCCGACGGTGAAGGTTTGTCTGGAGGGTTTGCAGCAAGTGTCCTGGTCACTAGCATTTCCAAGTGCTCACCCCACAGGTGTGTCCTTTAGGAAGTGGGGGCGAGAGTCCACATGGGGACCAGAAGGGAGGTGGGAACAGGGCCGTGAGAGGCAGGGGTGACAGTAGATGTTAGGAGCTAGCGGCTTCGTGATTTAGGGGCTGCCACTGTTTGGGGAGCTCTGCTACTTGATGCAGTTTGCAGGGCCTGCTGCATTCTGGAGGGAGCACCAGGAAAACTGCTTCCCATCCCCCGTTGCCTGACACTTGCTCACGCACAGCCTCTCCCCAGCCCGCCTCCCCTAACCTCCCTCACGCTCTGGCTGCTCTAAGCAGCTCCAGAAGGCCTCCTTCAGACCCAGTGCTTAATGCCCTCAACAGCCACATCTGGCCCCAGGGCGGCTACTCCCGAGGGACATCACGATCCCAGGACAATTGGCCATTTGTGCTCCCAATAGGACAGAGGCCCAAGGATTGGTAGAGGAGAGGGCGGGAGGGAGGAGGTTGAGGAGGATGCCAAGTCGAAGGAGGACCCGGGATTCCTGGAATTTCTGCCTCCTGAGCCAACCTCCAGGGCCGAGCTGGGCAATAAACAGAACTTGGGCACAGGCAGGACTTTGGCCGTGGACTCCTGGGACATGCGATTGTGGGCGATGGCTCACCAGGCACTGGGGCTCCCGGGGCTTGGGGCCCCAGACCTCACGACGGGGCACCTAACATATAAGCAACTACTCACTTATCATAAGGAACGGAATCCCTGTCCCTGGTCACAAAACACCTCTCTCTCCACCAGCGACCCAAAGCCTCTTCTCCTGAGACAGGGACCCACGCTGGTCTGGTCTGGAGAAGCCGGGGGCTGAGCCGGCTCAAGGACCCGACTGAAGACGGGCACATTGGGGTGAGCGGCCTAGGCCCTTCCTGACCCACTTTACATCAGGCCGACGAAGGGAGTAGTGATCAGTGGTGCCATGACTTGAGTCGCCGTCACTGTGAGCTACGGCCCTCCAAGCCTGGCCTTTATCCCCATTTACCTGAGAGGAAACGGAGGCTCGGGGAGGGGAAGTAACTGCCCAATCTGGTGCATGGCGATCGAGGATCAGGACCCAGACTGGTCTGATGGCAGAGGCCTCTGAGCACTTGGACAGGGCGGGTCCGAGCCAGCTCAGCCCCTCCAGCGCCCAGCCCCTGTCCCCCCAGAGCCAGGCTGGCACCTGCTGGGGTGCACAGTGTTGGCCCTGCTGCTGATTTCAAAACTATAAGCCCAAGGCACGCGGAAATCCCCGGTGAGGTTGTCTTCATCTACGAGAGGGGTTCTCCACCAAGGGAGAGAAAGGTCGGCGCTCAGAGGTGGTGGCCAGGAAAGGGCCCGGGGCCACTGCTGCCCCTTCCTCCACCAGCAGGTCCTTCCCTGGATGAATGGTAGATGCTGGGCCCACCTAGGCCTCCAACCTGCTCCCCCTGGTGCCCGAGGGTCACCTAGGCAGTGACCATCCTGGCTCTCAGCGTCCCCAAAGAGAGACCAAGCTGCCCCCTGAGGGAAGTCCCGAGGCCCGCCCTGAAGTGGACTTGCCCCAAGTTGAACTTGAATCTGATCAAGTCTTTACATCCAGCTCACCATTTGTAGGGAACAGAGGACAGAGACCTACAGCACCGGGATGTCATCGACAAAATGCCAGTCAACCCACTGGTAAGAAATAAATAACCAGAAAAAAAGAGACGGGAGAGAGGGCGAAAGATGGATCAGAAATTTATAGATTGCAAGGGACTGGGAAGAGGCCAATCAATTACATGTATCGACCTTATTTGGCTCTTGATTCAAACAGTAAAACACAAAAGCAAGACAGCTTAACAATGTGTAACGTTTATGAGGCAATTGGAAATGTGAACACTGAATGGACATTTGATGGTATTAAGAAGTTTTTGTTTATTTTCTCCCATTGACTATCTGCTGCCTCAATCTTTTTTTTTTATTGTGATCAAATGTACATAACAAATTTACCACTTTGATGGTTTTCAAGTGTACAACTCAGTGGAATTGAGTACATTCACAGTGTCATGCAACCACCACTGTTATTCATTCCCAGATATTAATTTGGTTTAAAATATGTTCTTATTGATTTCACAGAGGAAGGGAGAGGGATAGAGAGATAGAAATACCGGTGACAGAGAGAGTCATTGATAGGCTGCCTCCTGCACACCCCTACTGGGGATTAAGCTCGAAACCTGGGCATGTGCCCTGACCAGGCATTAAACCGATGACCTCTTGGTTCATAGGTCAATGCTCAACCACTGAGCACCCTGGCAGGGCCAGATGTTAATATTTTTAAGGTGTGATCTGGTATTGTGGTTTAAGAAAAGACATTTTATTTTTATTTTATTTTTTTTTTTACTAACATTTTTTTCTCTTGCTGCTTTTAAGATTCTCTCTCCTCTCTTTTTTTTAATGAGACATTTTCTTTTTAGAGATTAAATAAAACGTTGATAGGATCTTGTCACCTCTCCGTTTCCCTGTCGCTGGTACATACAGTCCCCGTCCTTGCCGTGGCCTCCAGCCCCAGCTCACCGCCTCTCCAGCACACCGCTCACCTCTCAGTCCTCGCTCTGTGTCTGCTTCAGCCACGTGGGCCTTCACGCCAGCGCCACACTGCCTGTCGTGGGCACTGCTGCCTTTGTGGGGCCCCTTCCTCCATAAATCATATTTCACAAATGTGCCAATATAAAGACCAACACATGAGTATTATATTTAAACACTTCGTTCCAGCTAGAAGTTCATTATTTTTTTCTGATTTTATTTTATTTTATTTTATTTTTTTTAAATTTTACAGAGAGGAAGGGAGAGAGATAGAGAACTAGAAACATCGATGAGAGAGAAACATCGATCAGCTGCCTCCTGCACATCTCCTACCCGGGATGTGCCCGCAACCCAGGTACATGCCCTTGACCGGTATCGAACCTGGGACCTTTCAGTTCGCAGGCCGATGCTCTATCCACTGAGCCAAACCAGTTTCGGCTTTTTCTGATTTTAAAAGAAACTAAAACACCAACATGGGCTCCTTTGAGTATGGTGCACCCCAGACACGGTGCCGCGGTGGCCAGGGGGTAAGTCAGCCTGTTCGTGAATTCAGGGTCTGCCTCCCCAAACACTCGCCCGCTGCCCTTCCTCCTGGCAAGCCCTACTCTTCCTCGGCGAAGTCTTTCCTGGCCTCCACAAGGCCCCACGCCAGCCCCTGGCCCATCACGCATGCTCATGCTCCCCCACACCCTGGCTTCATGAGAAGCGTCCCAGTCGAGAATCATATATTAATGTATGTGATTTATTATTATTATTATTTTTTGCTTCATATCTGTCTCCTCCAATAGTTTGTCTGTCTCTGTATCCCCAGCATCCAGCCCGGGGCCTGGCATATGGTGGCACTTTAGAATAAATATTTGCTGAATAAACAAATACATTTGGAGTGGGAAGGGACATCAGTGGTGTTTTTAAATATTCAAATAGGAAAAAGACAAGTGTTTGGAAAGAACTATACCAAAAGGTTAACGATGTGGGTGTTTTTTTTTTTGGGGGGGGGGTGAGGGGCTGTCGTAGGAGGTGGAAAGAGTGGTGGATTTCAGAGTGATTTTCACATAGTTGCTAAGAGACTAGATCTTAAATGTTCTCACCATAAAAGAGAAGCGTTAATTATGTGACATTAGGGAGGTGCTAGCGGATGCTGTGTGGTAACCACACTGCAATGCCTACATGTATCAAATTAACAGTGGTATACCTTAAACTTACACAAGGCTATCTGCAATTACATCTCAATAAGAAAGCGTGACTTGTATTGTTTTGGTCTGCTTATGTGCGTTGCCCAGTTTTTTCTCAGTGAACACCTGTTGCTTATGTATTAAAAAGATTAAGCCTGGCCGGCATGGGTCAGTGGTCATGGTTTGATTCCTGGTCGGGGCACATACCTGGGTTTTAGGCTCGATCCCTAGTGGGGGGTGTGCTGGAGACAGCAGATCGATGTCTCTCTCTCTCATCACTGATGTTTCTATCTCCTCTCCCTATCCCTTCCTCTCTCTGAAATCAATAAAAACATAAAAAAAAGACTAAAAACCAAGCATCAGAGCAACATTTTTCCAGGCAAGCCCTGAAAGAAAGACCCTCTGACCAGGAGCTCCTTGAAGCGTGGCTGTTATCCTGTTCGCTGCACTGTCCCCCGGGATGGGCACACTGCAGGGGCTCGTATTTGCTGCCTGATGCTGCCCCTGGGGGTCTGGACCGAGACGGGGACTGGTCGCTGCGGGGAGGATGACATGGAGGCTGCACGCTCGCAGCAGGTGGAGAGTAAGGGATGAGTTGAGGGCAGAAGTATCGGGACTCAGAGAGGAAGGATTCACCTCAACTGGACAACCGGGTGGATTGCAAGGTTTGGAATAAGGCGGAGAGAGTACAGCAGGGGGGAGGGGCCATGAGCACACCTTGGGGTTTTGTTACAGGTCTGGTGCTGAAGAAGCCCAGAGAGCAGGGGGGGCAGAGGACCAGGGATCCAGGAACCTGAAGAGACAGATTCAGGGGTCACAGCACCCAGATGGTTGCTGTCTTCTCGCAGCTGGACCAAACTGCCCACTCCCGCTCCCGCTCGCAGGCTGGGACATGGAAACGTTAGCAGCTGTGGCTCGCTTCGGAGCCCTTGAGAGGGAGAGGAAGAGGAAGAGTCATGAGGCAAGGGTGCAAACCGATCCCGGGCTGAGGCAGATACCGGGAGAACCGGACCAGCCTCTGAACCCACAGCTGGAACCGAAAAAGACATCGATTGCATGTACCGATCAGAGTCCAAGCTGAAGTGCAAGGAAACAAACGCACAGGCACCAGAGAGAGGCAGACCTTTCTGCTGGGTAAAAATCACTGCCTGGAACCAGCTGAGTCTTCCTTCAGCTCATGCCTTGACTGGAACCACTTTTCATTCCGGGTGCGTCCTTGCTCTGCAATGGGCACATGAGTCACCAGGAAAAGAGAATCCGATTAACAAAGATTCAGCGAGACTACAGCTGTGGCCAAAAAGCGGGGCGTGCCTGCAGAGCAAGCTTTCCCCTCGGGCAGCCGGGTTGCCATGCACCCCATTCATGCCTGCTGCCGCCACTGTGCCCAGATCCGACTGTCAGGGGACGTGCCGTTTAGATGAAGGCAGGGCAGCCTCCAAGGGTCTTATTTCAAAATGTGATTGTCCCTTCCTGGCACATCTCAAACTGCTAGTTGCAAATCTGTTCCCTGTTCTCTTTGAGGATTAGCTGGGATCAGGACCCTAAGAGAAAGGAGTTTAATGAGGGCAGGGCAGGACAGAGGTAGTCGTGTGCTTTGATATGATGCAGGGGGCAGGGGGCAACTTTAAGGCTGCCGGCGTGGGGTGCGGATGGGGTCCGCCATGGGAGGGCCTGTGTGAAGTATAGCTGTGCTGTTCCAGATGTGTGTGGGGACCGGATGGGCTAGTCCCGGAGTGGCTCACATCTTCCCACAACCCTGTGTGCCTCTGTGGACTGTTCTCATGTGGTCCACGGATGCTCCATGATTGTTCCTCAGCTGTATAAGGAGATCCTTCCAATACCATGCTGGACACATTGTCTGTGCTTTAACTAGATGAGCCCTGGGAGAGGAAGCTCTGCGAGAAAAGCCCAGCCAGAAGTACCCAGCCAACAGGCATACTGGTCAACTTCAGCATGTTTTGCACACTACAGCATCTGCAAATAACAAAGAACTCCACAAACAGCTGCAGTCTCTACAAACAGCTAGTGACTCTGTAAACACCTTCCAGTTCTGCAAACATCTGCATATTTTAAAACAATTACAATTTTTTCCCCTGGCCTATGCGGTTCAGTTGGTTAGAGGGTCGTCCAGTGCACCGAAGGGTCTCGGGTTTGATTCCTGGTCAGGGCATATACCTAGGTTGTGGGATGGACCCCTGATCAGGAGGTCAGGGTGCATATGGGAGGCAACTGATCAATGTTTCTCTCACACATCGATGTTTCTCTCTCTGTCCCTCTCCCTTTCGCTCTCTCTAGAATCAGTGAAAAACATCCTTGGGTGAGGATTAAAAAGAAAAAGAAAAAGAGCAAAAACAAAATAAAACAATTACAATTTTAAATTGTGATTTAAATTTAAAACAATATTTACAAACGAGAAACTCTGCAAATAGGGATAGGCTCTGCAAACAGCTGTGGGACTGTGAACAGCTATAGGCTTTGCAAAAAGTGGCAAATCAATTCTGCAAATGGTTGGACAATAGGCTGTGAAAGTTTCATCGATAGGCCTCAACCTGACCATCACTTACCCTTTCCACAAAACATAAATATTAGGATGAAGATGGGAGGGAGGGTAGGAGGACAAGTGAATTTGACAAATCAAAGAGGTAGGGGCTCTGGTTGGGTTGGCAATGTGTCAAGATAATTCCACAAACATTAATGGAAGCATTTTTATGTGTTAAGAGTGGTGCTGGCCTGGCCGGTGTGGCTCTGTGGTTGAGCGTCTACCTATGGACCACGGCCGTCAAAGCACATGCCCAGGTTGCGGGCTTGATCTGCAGGAGGCAGCCGATCAATGATTCCGTCTCATCATTGATGTTTCTATCTCTCCCTTTCTCTCTGAAATCAATAAAAATAAATTAAATAGAATGGTAGTAGGCACAATGGGAAATGTGGAAACCACATGGAAATTCCAATACCCTGGGCCCTTCCTGGTGGCTGTTGAGAATGCATGTTCACAACGGTGGTAGATGTCCTTCTGAGTCATGATTACTGTGTGCCCGACTAGTGTCCTTGGTTACCAACTGGAGCACTGACACCCCATCACAATGCACCTGCACACTGCATCTGAAGGCGATTGACGCCTCTGCGGATGGCATCAGGGCTGGGACAATCTTGTCTGTGGGGACAAGGCTCTCTAAGGGCAAAGAGTGGACAGTCCTGGGGGCAGGAGTCCATGCATGATCCTCACTTGCTCCTGTGTGTCCTTAAGGGCCCAGGAAGCATGAAAATGATGTTGAAGCATTTGCTCAATTAAAGCAGGAGGAGATGAGCACTGGACACAGACACACCCACTGACAACTGGGGGAGAGGGTTGGCTGTTGTGAGAGGAAAGAAGTCCTAGGGATTGTTGAGGCCAATGCACAGACACACTCTGGCTAGGTGGCTTTGGGGAAGTCTACTTAACCTTTCTGAACTTTAGTTTCATGGTCCATGGAAAATGGGGGTAGAAATAGTACCTACCTCATAGTATTGTGGTGAGGATTAGGTGAGTTCAGTGATGGCCTATGATGAGCTTCATCTAAATTTGGTGACAATGGTTATGATGGCGGTGGTGCTGACTATGGTGGTGGTGATGATGATGATGAAGAAGAAGATGATGGTAGTGGTGGTGGTAATGATGTTGCTGATGCTGATGGAGATTGTATTTGCTTCCTAGAGGTGTTAGAACAATGTATCATAAATGGAGTGGCTTAAACAACAGACATTTATTGTCTCACAATTCTTTATTGTCTCTCAGTACATACAAGTATGAGATCAAGGTATTGGCAAGGTTGGTTCCTTCTCAGAAGGAGTATGAGGCAGAATTTGTTCCATGGTTCTTTCCTAGCTCCTGGGGCTTTGCTGGCAATCTCTGGATTTGTTTGGCTTGTAGAACCATCACCCAGTGTCTACATGGCATTCTCCCAGTGTCTACATGGCATTCTCCCAGTGTGCCTGTCTTTCTCTGTGTCCAAATTTTCCCTTTTTATAAGGACACCAGTCATGTTGGATTAAGACCCACTCTAATGACCTCATCTGAACTTGATCACCTCCAAAGACCTTACTTCCAAAAAAAAATAGGACTCCAACATTTTTAGGGAGGACATAACTCAACCCATAGCAGTGATGAAGGAGATGGCGATAATGGTGATGATGATGGTGGTGGTGACATGATGGCGGCCTTTCTTTTTCTTGCCTCCCTGTAATGAAAGCAGGCTCCTTGCACAGTAGAGTAAAGAACTTTCTGCTAGACCTTGCCCGTTGTAGGCCGATAATAGATGCCCATTGCACTGAATTGCAGTCAGCCCCACCCTGTCGTGACCTTGCTGGGTGACTGGGTTGGGGATTCCCTATTCTCTGTTCTGAGTTCCCACCCCCCAACCTGAGACAGAGGGCCATACGGGGTGGGAAACTCAGGCAGGGAAGCAGGAAGCCAGCTTTGAGCCAGCAGGACTGAGTGGATATTCCCAAGGCTCCGAGCAAGGCAGAGGCCGTGTTGTTTTATAAGTGTCTGTGTAAACAGATGGCAGGGAGCAGTGGTTGTGACAGGAAGGGTTGATAAGACATGAAGAGTCATAAACACTTCAGCGCAGCCTTCATCCCAGCCGAGCCTGGGTTCAGTGTTTGCTCAGGTGTGGCCCTTCCCTCGCCACAACACGAACTGCATCGCCTGTTGCCCCGGGGAAGAAGGGGTTAATCTGGGATGGAAAATAAATAAGCACACACTCCATGGCAACACCACCACCCGACCCACAGCGCACCTTCTCACAGTATTCCACTTTCTAAAAGTTGTGTAACCATAGTCTCCCTAACTCTCTGCCTTTTGTAAAGCACTAGGTATACTTCTGTTTGTTTGTTTTTAAAATAATTTATTCTGAAATAATTAAAAAATATTTTTATTGATTTCAGAGAGGAAGAGAGAGGGAGAATGAGAGATGGAAACATCAATGATGAGAGAATCCATTGATCAGCTGCCTGCTGCACATCCCACACTGGGGATCAAGCCCACAACCTGGGCATGTGCCCTGATGGGGAATCGAACCATTACCTCCAGGTTCATAGGTCAACTCTCAATCACTGAGCCACACCAGCCAGGCTATTTTTAAAAAAATACATTTTATTGATTTTTAGAGAGAGGGGAAGGGAGAGGGATAGAGAGATAGAAACATTTCATCAGGCAGCTGCCTCCTGCACGCCCCCTACTGGGGATTAAGCCTGGAACCTGGAACCTGGGCATGTTCCTTGACTGGGAATTGAACAAGTGACCTCTTGGGTCCTGGGTTGACTCTCAACTGCTGAGTCACACCAACCAGGCCAGCCGGGCTATTTTGAAATAAATTTGAATTAACAGAAATTTGCAAGAACAGTACTAAGAACTTCCTTAACCCCTCCACCCAGATTCTTTAACATTTTACAACATCTGCTTTGTCATCCTCTCTCCTTTTATTTTATTTTTTAAAAATATGTTTTATTGATTTTAGAGAGGAAGGGCGAGGGAGAGAGATATAGAAACATCAATGATGAAAGAGAATCATTGATAGGCTGTCTCCTGCACGCCCCCTACTGGGGATTGAGCCCGGCAACCCAGGCATGTGCCCTTGGTCAGAATCGAACCTGGGACCCTTCAGTCCGCAGGCCGACGCTCTACCCATTGAGCCAAAATAGCTAGGGCTCCTCTCTCCTTTTATATAAGTCCATTCATCTTTTTCTGAATTTAACAGCAAGCTGCAAACATGACACCCATCACCCCCAAATACAAGAAAAATCTCCTGTCTGAATCACTGCACAGCTCCCCAGATTAGGGAATGACATTGGTACACATTCCCGTTCTGTCCACAGTCCCTGTTCAAATGTTGCCGCTGTCACAACCACGCCTTTTCCCTCTTGTGCTGCAGGATGGAGTCGAGGACCACGCATTGCATTTAGTTGTCCTGCGCATCCATCCCCTTCAGTCTAGACCAGCTTCTCCACCTTTCCCTGCCCTTTGGGTTCTTACGAGTCTTAGTCAGGCCTTCTGTTCTGGAGGTGCCCCTCAATTCGCTTAGAAAGCATAAGCCCTGTGAACAGTGACAACCTGATGTTTTCTCCTAACCAGTGGTCGGCAAACTGCGGCTCACGAGCCACATGCAGCTCTGTGGCCCCTTGAGTGTGGCTCTTCCACAAAATACCACATGCGGGCGCGCATGTACAGTGAGATTGAAACTTCGTGGCCCATGCGCAGAAGTCGGTATTTTGTGGAAGAGCTACACTCAAGGTACCAAAGAGCCGCATGTGACTCGCGAGCCGCAGTTTGCCGACCACTGTCCTAACCAGACCCAAGCCCTATGCTTTCTTGACAGGAATACCAGAGAAATGACTCCATGCCTTCATTTCTTTTTTTAAAAAATAAATATGTTTTTATTGATTTCAGAGACGAAGGTAGAGGGAGAGAAAGATAGAAACATCAATGATGAGGAGAATCGTTGATCGGCTGCTTCCTGCACGCCCCACACTGAGGACAGAGCCCGCAACCTGGGCATGTGCCCTGACGGGGAATCGAACCGTGGCCTCCTGGTTTATAGGTTGATGCTCAACCACTGAGCCACTATGACTGGGCCATACCT
The DNA here is from genome assembly GCF_964212035.1 of Myotis nattereri. Lineage (NCBI taxonomy): Eukaryota > Metazoa > Chordata > Mammalia > Chiroptera > Vespertilionidae > Myotis > Myotis nattereri. The sequence continues at coordinate 11,910,988 of NC_138081.1, forward strand.
TCATTCCTGATTAAGTTAGTGTCTGCCAGGCTCCTCACTGCCAAGTCACCATCTCTCCCTTCTAATTAATACATGCCTTGTGGGGAGATTTTATGAAATTATTCCCAAATCCTGATCCTCACTGAACCTCTGCCCACCAGCTTCACGGTCCGTTGACAGCTCCTGTCTGAATCAAACACCACTATGGTGGTTGCCAAATAGGACCGCCCCCCCCCTCCCCGCCCCCCAGCATTCCTCGTACCATTTATTAGTTGGCATTCTACTATAAAGAGACCTTCCTTTCTCCCCCATGTGCTTGTTTATGTTAGGATCAGCTCAGGGATTCCTATTTCATGTGATTAGTTAAAATCTGTTAATATTATTATTTAGTTTGGTGTTCAAATTGTCCCAGATTGGGCCACACAGACCCACATCAAGCTGGCTCCTGTGTCCTTCGACATGTCCCCATCACTCTCTAAGCATTTTCTTACTTCCTGGCACAATAACACGTTCCGGGTTCCTCTGTACTTTTCTTGCTCCAGCTCTGGAACCAACCATTTCTAAGAGGTTCCTTTTAGTGGAGGATAATGTTTAGACACGGAGATGGGCTGCTCAGTATGTTCTCTCAAAAGGTAGAGCCAGGACATCCCTGTACATACAGCCGCTTCTCACTGTTCACGGGTTTTATGCTTTCTAAAGTTTCCACCAACACGGTGTTAGTGAACGCGGAACCATCGCCCCTACGGAAAACACAGGCTTAGGTTCCTGTGAGCCTCTGGTTACAACGTTTTCACCCGCCGATCAAGTCATAACTTTGTTTTATGGGATTTTGTGTGTAAAGACTCCTTATTTAATTATATTGTTGACACTGAACTCAACAGCACTGTAATTCATGCCTGAACAGAGCTTATCTAACACGCTGTTTCTCCGTAAGGCACATGGAAGCTTTCTTGCGCTTGGGAACACGAGACGGCACTTCAGCTGCACCTGGGGTTTGTTTTAAACAGCAAACTCGCCAACCACAAACACAGAAACGAAAACAACAGGGCCCTGCGCAGACTGCGAAAGGGACGCGTTTGCAGGCTGGGGGTTGAAGCAAGAGAGCGGAGGCCGCCTTTGGAGCTCAGCTGGGAGCATGCCCATTGAACAATGAGAGTTTCGCACCGACCTGCGCGCGTCTGTGAGTGACCTTGGAAGTGCTGCGAGTGTTTATTTTGGGGATTGCAAACACATTTCAGCAAGTCGGCGAATTTGCAGATATGGAATCTGTGAGTAATGGGGATTAAACTCACACAACTCAATAGCAAAAAAACAAACAGTCCCATCAAAAATGGGCATTTTTCCAAAGAAGATATACAGATGGCCAACAGGTACATGAAAGGAGCCCCATGTCACCATCATCAGGGAAATGCAGATTGAAACCACATTGGCTGTCGCCGCACACCTGTCAGGATGACCGTTCCAAGCAATCACAGGTGCTGGTGTGGATGTGGAGTAAAGGGAACCCTTGTCCGCTGTTGTGAGGATGTAAACTAGTACCGGCACTAATGAAAACAGTATGGGAGTTCCCCCCAAAATTAAAAATAGAACTACCATCTGACCCAGTGATTCCACCTTTAGGTATTTATCCAAAAGAAATGAAAATGCTAACTGGAAAAGATATATGCGCCCCCATGTTCATTGCAGTATTATTTACAACAGCCAAGATATGGAAACAACCTATGTCCATCGATGGGTGAATGATAAAGAGGTTGTGAGATATATATATATATATATTTTTTTCTAATATATATATTATCCCACCATTTGCGACCACATGGATGGACTTCAAGAGTAGTATACTGAGTGCAATAAGTTAAACAGAGAAAGGCAAATGCCATATGATCTTATTTATATGTGGAAGCTTAAAAAAATAACCAAACCAAACCAAAAGCCCTGAACTCAGGGAGTAGATTGGCCAGAGGTGGTTGGAGGGCAGGTGATATGAGTAAAAAGCATTCACACATACAAACTTCAAGCTATAAAATGAGTAGGTCACACGGATGTCGTGTACAGCACGGCGACTTTAGTTGATAATAGTGTATTGTATATTTGCAAGTTGCCAAGAGAGTCAATCTTAAAAGTTTTCACCACAAGAAATGAACTTTGGAACTGTGTGTGGTGATGGTTAACTAGACTGACTGTGCTGATCATTTCACAATATATACAATATTACAATTAATGTTGTTCACCTGGAACGAATAGCATGTTACATGTCAATCACATCTACATTTAAGAAAGGCCCAGCTGGTGTGGCTCAGTTGGTTGGAGCTTTGTTCCATAAACTGGAAGGTTTCAGGTTTGATCCCCAGTCTGGGTGCGTCTGGGAGGCAACTGATCAATATTTCTCTCTCTCTCTCCCTCCCTTCCTCTCTCTCTCTAAAAAATAAAATAAAATAAATCAATAAAAAGTATTTTAATGTAAAAAATCATGTTTTTCCTCCATATACATACCGTGAACATATGATACACCACACACAGACACCCATACTATTCCAGTGTCTATCTGTGTAAATATATTTTAAAAGCATGAGTTCATTTCAATGCTTTTTATTCCAATCCCAAGCCTCGCGATCCTTTCTAGCCTTCCTCTTTCCAGTCTGTAAAGCACCTCTCTGATGGTGAAAAGCTCTGCTTCCACCAAATATAATTGCTCATTTGCTCAGTCAGTTTACCTTCCCGGCCCACAGCCTGTGAGCTGAGTCCTCAGTGCCTCCGTGCGGGCCCTGCCCTCACCGCCTCGCTCCCTCTGTAGCCAGTGTGTCGATCCTCTGTGAAAAGAGGAGACGAAGGGGCAAAGGGCACAGACAACCATCACTACCATACAGGACTTGTGAGGTGGGCTGGGGAGTAATTTCCTCCCATTTTACAGAAGCGGCTAGAAGAAGCTGAGTGTCTTGCCTGAGGTTGACAGCGAGTAACCCCAGGAGCTGAGGGAATGAAATGTGCTGGGCCTTAGAGGAGGGTTCTCATTCCTGCCTGCGCACTCAATCCCGGGGATGCTTTTCAGAAAGACTAATGCTCAATCCCCACCCCAGGCAAAGAGCAGGGGACCTCTGGGGAGGGGATGCTGGCAGTGTTTGCTTGATGCTCTCGGGGGCACCCTGATGAGTAGCCAGGGCTGAGAGCCACTGCATTAGGGCCATGTGATTCCAGACCAAATCCTCACGTGCCACTTATGAGCTGCACCATCATAGATGAGCCTCAGTCTATGCATCTGTAAAATGGAATTTAGTAACAGCTTCCTAAAGTGTTCAGTCTTTCCCTATAGCATTTGTATGCTATGAACATCATGAATCCAAAGGTCCCCTCCCACCTCAACCCCCTCCCTGACCCTCATGACTCTCTGTCGCCCTCCACCTGGCCTAAGAGAGGCCATCAGATCCATTCCTTTTGGGGTCCTTCTCACTCCCTCCCCACTTTTCATCACAGTGCTTTTCCTTCTTTTTGCACACATGTTCCCAGCCCTTTTTAAATGTCACCTACTCCAGGAAGCCCTCCTAAATTGACTGAGATCTCACTATCACCCCTTTCTGAGCCACAATATTTAAACCTTTTTTTTTTTTTTGTGGTAAAATACATATACCAAGTTTGCTATTTAACCATTTTTAAGTGTGCAGTTCAGTGCCATTAACTGTATTCACTGTGTTGTAGAACCATTTTCATTATCACTAAAATTTTTCAGCACCCAAACAGAAACTCTGTACCTGTTTCTATGCAATAACTGCCATTCCTCCCTGAGCCTCGGACTCACTTTCCATCTTATGATCTTGTCTCTATATTTATGCTATATATTCCACATGAAGAGAATCATCCAGTATTTGTCCTTGCGTATCTGTCTTTGTTTGCTTAGCATAATGTCTTCAAGGTCCATCCATGTTGTAGCCAGTGTCAGAATTTCATTTCTTACTAGGGGCCCGGTGCACGAAATTCATGCACTGAGTGTGTGTGCGTGTGTGTGTGTGTGTGTGGGGGGTGTGGAATGTCCCTCAGCCCAGCCTGCCCCCTCTCACATACTGGGAGCCCTCAGGCGTTGACCCTCATCACCCTCCAATCGCAGGATCGGCCCCTTGCCTCTGACAGAGGCTTCAGGCCTGGGCAGGGGACCCTCATTTCCCCCCATCACTGGTTCTGCCCCCAGCCCAGGCCTGATGCCTCTGGCCCAGGCGTCAGGCCTGGGCAGGGGACCCCCAGACCCCTCCGATTGCTGGCTCTGCCCCTTGCCCAGGCCTGATGCCTTGGCCAGAGGCGTAGACCCCCATCACCCTCCGATCGCCTGATCGGCCCCTTGCCCAGGCCTGACGCCTCCGCCAGAGGTGTCAGGCTTGGACAGGGGACCCCCATCTCCCCCTGATCACTGGCTCTGACCCCCGCCCAGGCCTGAGGCCTCTGGCCCAGGAATCATGCCTGGGCAGGGGACCCCCATCTCCCTCTGATCGCTTGCTCCACCCCCTGCCCAAGCCTGACGCCTCTGACCCAGGCTTCAGGCCTGGGCAAGGGGACCATCATATCCCCCCAATCCCCGGCTCCGCCCCCCCAGCTTCCCGCTTGCAGGCTCCGCCCCTGCCCAGGCCTAATGCCTCTGGCCTGGGTGTCCGGCCTGGGCTGCAGGGACCCGCAGCTGCAGCAGCCTCGCGATCGTGGGCTCCCCTTTAGGCCCAGGCAAGGGACCCCTAGCTCCTGGGACTGCCAGCTTCGACCGTGCCCAGCTCCCGTCACTGGCTCCACCCCTACTTCCTGCTATCACTGGCCAGGGCGGCAAAGGCGCCTGATTCTCCGATCATGGCTGGGGGGCAGGGCAAAGGCGGCCCCAGGGCCGCCTTTGCCCTGCCCCCCAGCTCTTAGCTCCCTGCTGGGTTTCAGATCACTGTCAGTGGCAGGGGGCTTCTTCCTGCTTTCCCTTTCACCTCCCTGCATTGTGCCTACATATGCAAATTAGCCGCCATCTTGTTGGCAGTTAATTTGCATATAGCCCTGATTAGCCAATGAAAACGGTAGCGCCGTACGCCAATTACCATTTTTCTCTTTTATTGGTGTAGATTAGGGCTGAGTGATATTCCGTTGTATGGATAGACCTCATTTTGCTTATTCATTCATCTGTTGATGACACTCGGGTTGCTTCTACCTTTTGGTTATTGTGAATGATGTTTCTATGAACATCAGCATCAGGTATCTGTTTGCGTCCCTGCTCTGGACCAGGCTTTTAAAGACAACATCATAAATTGAGTTGCTCTGTTTTTAGGTCATTGTGTGTGTAAATTCTATCTCCTCCTAGGCCACAGGCTGTATCTTAAACTTGTCCTGGGCCCGTCAGCACTGTCGGGCCAGGTGGTTCCTCAGGGAACGTGTGCTGATTGATCGAGTGTGACATCCAGGTAGGAGGGAGGTGAGTGTTGGTCACAGGCCATGTCCGGGACCAGCCTCTAACAGCCAGGCTGATTTCAGCCCAGGTTCTGGGTTGAGGGAGGTTGGAGAGAGGTGAAGAGAAGTGATCCGAAGCCCAGGACTGGCACCCTCTCCCCAGTGTTGATTTGGCTTCTCCGTAAAAGAGACATACCCTTCTAGGTTTTTATTCAGACTCCTCCCTCAGAACATGAACTTAGCCATCTTTTCAATGCCCCCTGAAAGTTCCCACCTGTCAGGCTGGGTCACAGCTCCCAACTTTTGTTCCTGCAGTTCTCCCTTCCCAGAATCCCCTTCCCCCTTTTTCCCTCTGGCTGCCTGCTACTCATAGTTCAAGGCTAACACACCGCCTCCAGGAAGCCTTCCCGGACCCTGTATCTGCGTCAGTTGCCCTGTTTTGATGTACCCACAGCATCTGTACTTAACCCATGTTTGGCATATGCGGATGAGTTATAATAGCTGAGTCACTTCTACTCTCCCCCAGTGCCCACCTACCACCCCATATAAGGCATTCCTGAAGGTCTTTCTTCTTTGCACTACTCATCGGTGGCACCCTGCCCAGCACTCAGCAGGCCCTCGATAAGAATCTGTGTAATAAAGGGAGAGGACTATAAAAGATCTGAGTTTGATGTTTAACTGTTGTTTTTATTTGCTTTTTCAAAAAAGTAATACATTCGCATGATCCAAAAGTCAGTCTCTCTCACTCCTGTCCTTAGCCACCCACATCCCCTCTCCTTTTCGCCCTGTTCTGCTCCATTTTCCTCCAGTTCATAATCTATCTTGAAGATAATTCTGTCATCACATGAAGACTGTCCCACTTTCCTACACAGCTGTGTAAATTCATTGTTTCGAGAGACCGTAATTTCTTGAACCAGGGCTCTACTGTGGACATTTAGGTTGTTTCCAACTCTTTGCTAATGCTCGCGAGGCTTCCATGAATTATGTTATCCCTATGTCATTTGCGGCATATATGATCTGCAGGACCGCTCAGTGAAATTGCTGCGTCAAAGAGGATGTGAATGTGTAAGTGTGGAGTGAGCGTGATTGCCCTCCACAGAGGTTGCTAATTGCTGTTAAAGATCTGGTGGTTTGGAGAGTTTGCTCATCGGACACTCGTCTTGAGGCAGCTGAGTGACTCCCAAGAAAAATGTTGATCCAGGTTGTCTTCAAGCAGCTTATAGGATTGTTAGCAGCAGCATTCTCAGCATCACCAACATCATGGTCATCGCCCTCATCATCGTCGTCGTTGCCATCATCATCATCATCATCATCATCATCATCATCATCTAAAAGCCCTTGAGCCAGTACCGGTTTAGCTCAGTGGATAAAGCTTCGGCCTGCGGACTCAAGGGTCCCGGGTTCGATTCCGGTCAAGGGCATGTACCTTGGTTGCGGGCACATCCCCAGTGGGGGGCGTGCAGGAGGCAGCTGATCCATGTTTCTCTCTCATGGATGTTTCTGGCTCTCTATCCCTCTCCCTTCCTCTCTGTAAGAAATCAATAAAATATATTTTAAAAAAAATAAATAAAAGCCCTTGAAATGTATTGGGTAACTGACAGTCTGCCAGGCTTTCCAGGGAACAGACCATCCCTCTCCTCAGGGAACTTCTGCTCTCAGAACCCACCGACTCCGTCTGTCCAGGGTCCGCAGGGCTCAGCGACCTCAGGCAGGAAACAGGAGTGAGTGTCGGACGTCACGTCAGGGTGAGCTGAGCAGGCTGGTGAGAGGCAGAGTCGTTCAGGGGCCCCTGGAAGCAGAGCCTGAGACACAGATTTGGGCACGTAGTTTATTTGAGAGGCAGTCCCGGGAAGCAGGAGCGAGGGAACGAGGAGGCTGCGACAGGGAAAGAGGGAGGGCCCTGTCTGAGTTGCGGCCGCGGGGCCACTGCTGTAGGCAGGGACACCCTGAGAAGAGGACAGGCTGTTTCCTAAAGGCCCGATCTCCAACTGACTGAAGGTGGCCCCTGCCCTTCCAGGCTGTGAGCTGGACCAAATGGACTCCTGAGATGGTGGGGGAGTCGGGGGGAGAAAGCAGCTGCCTCATGGAGGCATGAGTCTGAGCTTACACAGGAGGGCCCACCACAGGGGGCTGAGACCAGACCCGTGCCCAGGAGATGCGATGCAGGGCACAGGGGCAAATGCATCAGACAGTTGTCAGAGGGGGGTGACACCTGGGAGCGTGGCCAGCTCGTTGTGATCAGCCCAGAAGCCTCTGGAAGAGTGAGCAAGCCGCAGGAGCTGACGTTTATGAATCTGGGATTAGAAGTCAACCTTGGCTCCAAAGCCTTTCGTTTTGTTTCTGATAATACAGTGACGAGGACTCTTCCTTCTGTCAGGGAGGCCATGATGGTAAGTGGTGTCTCAAGTTCCAGTATGTGATCACCTTCTACACTGCTCCCAGCCAGTCCCTCCCACTGCTGCCCAAAGACAACGACACATGATGTCATCCCCTCATGATTGAGACCCTCAGGGGATGGCACCTTGTGGTGGCTCAGAGGGAACTTTAGAGAAGCTCAATTTCTAAATTTCTTTTATATATATATTTATTGATTTCAGAGAGGAAGGGAGAGGGAGAGAGGGACAGAAACACCAATGATGAGAGAGATTCATTGATTGGCTGCCTCCTGCATGCCCCCCACTGGGGATTGACCCCCCAACCCAGAAACATGCTCTGACCAGGAATCGAACCGTGACCTCTTGGTTCATAGGTTGACACTCAACCACTGAGCCAGGCTGGCCAGGCCAATTCCTAAATTTCAATTAAGAATTGCATTCGGTTGCTAGTAGGAGAGATTCAAAATGATAACATCTTGCCTGGCTGGTACGGCTCAGTTGGTTGGGTGTCATCCTGTTCATCTAATGGTCACCAGTTCAATTCCCGGTCAGGCACATGCCCGGGTTGCGGGCTCAATCCCCAGTAGGGGGCGTGGAGTAGGAGCCAATGGGTGTTAACATTCTCACATTGATGTTTCCCTCCTCTCCTTTCCTCTCTTTCTAAAAATCAATAAACTATTCTTAAAAAAATAAATAAATAAATAAATAAAAGACAGCAACTTCATGAGATAGAGCTTTGCTTCCTCCCAAGTAAAAAAAGTCCATAGACCAGCCAGTCCAGAGTTGCTCTCACAACTCCATGAAGTCATGTTGTAGCCACATTCCAGGCTCCTTCCAGCTTTCTTTCTTTTTTTCTTTCTTTCTTTCTTTCTTTCTTTCTTTCTTTCTTTCTTTCTTTCTTTCTTTCTTTCCTTTTTTCCTTCCTTCCTTCCTCTCTCTCTCTCTCTTTTTTTCTCTCTCTCCCTCTTTCTTTCTTTCTTTCTTTCTTTCTTTCTTTCTTTCTTTCTTTCTTTCTTGTTATTAATCCTCACTCAAGGATATTTTTCCATTGATTTTTAGGAAGAGTGGAAAGAGAGGGAAAGACAGAGAGAAACATCAATGTGAGAGAAACATATGGATTGGTTGCCTCCTGTATGAGCCCAACTAGGGTACATGCCCTTGACCGGAATTGAACCTGGGACCCTTTGGTCTGCAGGCCCACGCTCTATTCACTGAGCCAAACCAGCCAGGGCCAGCTTTCTTTAAAAAAAAAAAAATGTTTTTATTGATTTCATAGAGAAAGGGAGAGGGGGAGAGAGAGAGAAATATCAATGATGAGAATCATTGATCAGCTGTCTCCTGTGCTCCCTCTACTGGGGATCAAGCCCAAAACCCGGGCATGTGCCCTGACCAAGAATTGAACTGTGACTTCCTGGTTCATAGGTTGACGCTCAACCACTGAGCCACACTGGCTGGGCTTTTTCCAGCTTTCTGTTTCTCCATCCTTTGCATGGGTTTTCATCTTGAGGGCTACCTCACTGTGCAAGATGGCAGCTGGAAGGATTGTGAGAGGGCAAAAGGCACCTGTCAGCTCAATCAGGATCCTTATTTCCCCTGAACCCCAGCCTGCCCCAGCCCCACAGATGTCGCATCAGCCACCCTGCTCTGAAAGGAGTATGGGAAATGTTGGCCACTTCCAACAAACAGCAGTATAAAGGGAAGAAGAGGAGGGCGGGTATGAGATGGCACCCAGCAGCTTCAATATAGGGCTCAGAGCTGCCCTGGCCCCCAAAGGAACTGGTTCTGAACTTGGGTGGGCCGAGTACCTGGAATGAAACTCCACCGCTCAGCTTTCAAATGGTGGTGTTGATGAAGGTGATGGTGATGCAGGGGGTGCTGGGGGTCTGAGACAAGTGGCCCAGGTGACAGCAGCCCTGTTTGGGCAGCCCAGAGCCTCTGCCCAGGGGCAAGCAGGCCGTGGCTGTCGGTGCTGCTTGAAGCCTCTCCTATGACTCAGCCATCTGAGCTCTTACTCTTTTCCTCGTGCCTGGGCAGGGGGCATCCAGGCTTTCAGGGATCAGTGGTTCCCGGCCCATGGAGTGGCCCTGTCAGAAGGTGGCAAAAGGACGGGGAGGGTTAAAGGTCGGACAGCTGCACACCCATAACAGTTTGATCCCCCCCAAAGAATCAGCCCAACCCCTATCAATGCCCAGCCCTGATTTAACTGACCTCAATGAAGATGAGGGAGGGGGCCCGAGGGTCTCTTGCCCTCCCCCTCTCACGGGAGGGCTCAGGGCGGGACTCCTGAGGTGGGGCCTCACCTGCCTGACAGAGGCAGCCTCTTCCTGACCTCTGAGAATCATGATGGAGGCGGGGGCAACGACCCACTCGTGGGGTAAAGTCTCTGTTTTTGTGCTTCTTGCACAAGACTTAGGGCTCACCACCATTCCCAGCGCTTAAACATTAACCAGAGCCCAGCCAGGAGATGTTCTGGGGGCATTGGCCCCACCAGGCTCTGAGGACTGCCACCCACAGGGCAGAGATACTGATGGGGACTTCAGTGCCCTCTGCCCAGGGCCTCTGCCCAGCTCCCGCTCCTAGGCCCTACCATGCAACAACTCCTTGGCCTTGGTCTGTCTCCTAGACCCCACCCACCATTGCTCTGAGCTACTTTTAGCATAAAAGTGCCAGGTTTGTCCTCAGAAAGCAAGGAGGGTGAGGAGATGAAGGGGAAGCTGGAATCAGCACAGCCACCTCTGTAGGCCCGGCTTTGACACCTGTGTGCCTTAGGCAAGTGATAGAAACCTTTCTGGGCCTCATCTGTGAAGTGGGAATAATTGGATGGATGGATGGATGGATGGATGGATGGATGGATAGATGGATCTAGAAGCTTTGCAAGTCTAAAGTGAGATCATGCGCATTTACAGATTGCTGAAGGCAGGGAACAGTACAAGAGAATGTTTAACTACCTCCTGGCTTGGCTTCCTTCATCAGCATTTGGACAGCCTCACATGCTGAGGGATGACATTCTAGCTCTAAGTCTTGGAGGCCAAGCATGTCACGGTTGTAGCTTAGTTAGGGTTTTGCAATCACTCAAAAGTTTCTGACACTTTCAACACTGATATATAATATTGGAAATTGCCCAAAATATTTTAGAAAGGTCATTTGGTCACTTTTCATATATGACAAGTATTTTTCAATTAAAAATATATATCTTAGAAATTATCTACACTAATAAAAGAGAAACATGCAAATTGGTGTCACTCCACTATGCCCACCAGCCAATCAGAGCGAATTAACCCAATAAAGATGGCGGCTGATTTGCATACACAGGCACAGAGCAAAGACTGAAGGCTCCAGTTGGAATGAAGAGTGAAGACTGAAGACTGAAGACTGAAGAGGCTTGGCTACTCCGCTGCAGCCGGACCAAAGGCCAGGTCCTGGGTGCCAGAGGAAAACCGGTGCCGGCAGCCAGGGGAAGGAAGGCCTATTGCACAAATCTTTGTGCAACAGGCTTCTAGTCCTATCTAATAAAAGAGAAACATGGTAATTAGCGTACATCCGCTACCCTTCCCATTGGCTAATCAGTGAGATATGCAAATTAACTGCCAGCCAAGATGGCGGCCTGCAGCCAGGCAGCTTGAAGCTAACATGAGGTTTGCTTGCTTCAGTGACGGAGGAAACCAACATTCCCTGCCTGCCGCTGCCGGCCTCTGAGCTTGCAGTTTGAAACATTGTTACAAATATAGAAGCTAAACAAAACCCCAGAAACCTGCTTTCAGCCCGCCGGGATCTCAGAGCTGGAGTTGATACAGTGTTTCAATTATAGAACCCAAACAAACCAGATACCTGCTTTCAGCAGCAGAGGCCTCAGAGCTGGAGCCAGAGCTAAAGCTGGCCCAGAATAAAAAAAAAAGAAAAAAAGGAGCAGTTGGGAGCTTCAGTCACCTGCCAGCCTGAAAACCGCCCTCAGCCCCTCACCCAGACTGGCCAGGCACCCCAGTGGGGACCCCCACCCTGAAGGGTGTGTGACCAGCTGCAAACAGCCATCATCCCCTCACCCAGGCTGGCCAGGCACCCCAGTGGGGACCCCCAACCTGATCCAGGACACCCTTCAGGGCAAACCAGCCGGCCCCCACCCATGCACCAGGCCTCTATCCTATATAGTAAAAGGGTAATATGCCTCCCAGCACTGGGATCAGCGGAGTCGCAAGGCCTCCCGGCACTGGGACCAGTGTGACAGGGGGCAGCGCCCAAACCCCCTGATTGCCCTGCAGCTCTGTGTGTGACAGGGGGCAGGGCCACAATCTCCCTATCCGCCCTGCTCTGTTCGTGACAGGGGAAGGCGCCCCAACCCCCTGATCAGCCCTGCTCTGTGCCTGATAGGGTGGAGCTCCCCAACCCCCTGATTGCCCTGCGGCTCTGTGTGTGATAGGGTGAGGAGCCCCAATCCCCCCCTCGGGCCCTGCTCTGTGTGTGACAGGGTGCGGCGCCCCAACTCCCCCCCCACCCCCACGGGCCCTGCTCTGTGTGTGACGGGGTAGAGCCATAACCTCCCCATCGGCCCTGCCCTGAGTGTGAGAGTGGTGGCGCCCCAACCCCCTGATCGGCCCTGCTCTGTGAGTGACAGGTTATGGAGCCCCAACCCCCCTGATGGGCCCTGCTCTGTGTGTGACAGGGGGGATCTCCCCAACCCCTGCTCTCTGCGTGACAGGGGGCAGTACCCCAACCCCCCAATCGGCCCTACCCTGAGCGTGACTGAGGGTGGCATCGCAACCTCCCAATCCGCCCTGTTCTGTGCATGACAGGGGGCGGCATCCCAACTCCCCAATCGTCCCTGCTCTGAGCCCGACCAGGGGCTGCACCTAGGGATTGGGCCTGCCCTCTGCCACCCGGGAGCAGGCCTAAGCCAGTAGGTCATTATCTCCCGAGGGGTCCCGGACTGCGAGAGGGCACAGGCCGAGGTGAGGGACCCTCCCTCCCACCCCTCCCCCCGAGTGCACAGATTTTTGTGCACCGGGCCTCTAGTTAAAATTATATTAGAGTTTATTTTAATGAGACATGTATAATGTGTAAAGACTCATGTTGAGTTTTCCCAGTATAACCACTACTTATTATTTAAGGAAAAACATGATTCGTTGGACAAATTAAAAATGACAAGTTATATCATGTTTAAACTAAGGATTGAAAGTGTTTTGAAGTGGATTGATGTTGACTTATACATTAGAACAACAACGGTCAGGAACTGTTTTAGGAAGCCACGTGTGGAATCCTTACGTTCCACTTCATGGGAAATCAGCAGGTCCCTGTCACCCCGGCTAGTGTGATTTCTATGTGTTGAGAGAGATTTTTTTCTTTCTTTTTTAAAAATACACTTTTATTGATTTCAGAGAGAAAGGGAGAGGGAGAGAGAGATAGAAACATCAATGATAAGAGAGAATCATTGATCTGCTGCCTCCTGCACGCCCCCCACTGAGGATCCAGCCCACAACCCAGGCATGTGCCCTGACCAGAAATCAAACCGTGACCTCCTGGTTCACAGGTCAATGCTCCTCCACTGAGCCACACCGGCCGGGCAGAAAGACATTTTCTCAATGTCCCCGCACCACTCGGTGCGGCTATGCATAGGCTACATTTCCAATAAACGCAAAGCCAAATTGGAAAGAACCAGCCCTTTCTTGTTTTGCTTTAATAGCATTTTTGAAGGACCCAAGACACCTTGTTGCTCTTTAAAATGCTTTTGATCAGATGAATGCAAATGAGGGGCCTGGCGATGAGCACGTTGAGGCAATTGGGTAGCTGCTGGATTCTTATGCTTCAGCCTCAGCATTTTTTCCTCCTTTTCCTAACGATGTAACCAGCCACCGGGGTAGACCTCAGACAGCAAGTGACAATATCTAAAAACTATTCGAAGTTGTTGAATGGTCAACAAATTCTCACCAACCATCACGTGTGGCCCAGTAAGAGGCTGAGCCCCCAGAGGCTGAGTCACAAGAACCACGCATTCGTTCACTCTGCAAGCACTCACTTCCCTGGGGAGGGGGGGGAGGGGAGGCTTTTAAATTTGTTTCAACTTACTTTTGAATAACTAATATGGTTAGGTGGCTTTATTTATTTATTTTTTAAAACAGAAGACATTTCTTTTTTTAAAAAAATATATTTTAATTGATTTCAGAGGGGAAGGGAGAGGGAGAGGGAGAGAGAAATATCAATGATGAGAGAGAATCATAGATCGGCTGCCTCCTGCACGCCCCCCACTGGGAACTGAGCCCACAACCTGAGCATGTGCCTGACTGGGAATCGAGCAGTGACCTCTTGATTCATAGGTCGATGCTCAACCACTGAGCCATGCCAGCTGGGCACGGTTAGGGGGTTTTAAATGCAGAAACTATAAGAGCAAAGTGGAGTTGCTGGGAAAGAGTGAATGTGCATTTATAATTTCAATAGCTGCTGCCAAGTTGTTTGGTTCCAATTTCCATGCTCAGCAGGAAGACCTGAGTGCTGTTTCTACACATCTTGGCCAAGTAACGTTTGATCCTGGCCAATCTGATACGTGAAAGTGATATGTCAGTGCTAATTTAAATGTGCAATTCTCTTATTGCAGGTGAGGTTGGGCATCTTTTCAAATGTTTAAGAGTCATTTGAATTTTTTCCTAGCTGGTTTGGCTAAGTGCATAGAACGTTAGCCTGTGGACTAAGGGGTCCTGGGTTTGATTCTGGTCAGGGGCACATGCTCGAGTTGTGGCCGATCCACGATTCTCTCTCTTCATTGATGTTTCTATCTCTCTCTCCCACTCCCTTCTTCTCTGAAATCAATAAGAATATTTTTTAAAAAGAGTCATTTGAATTTCCTTTCCTGTGGTTTGTCTGTTGATATTCTTTGCTTACTTTTTTCTATTGAGGGTTGCAGGTTTCTTCTTATTGATTGGTGGGAGCTCTTTATATGTTAAAGAAATTCGCTGTATGTTTTGATATTAACCATAAATATGCCTCCAAGTTTGTTGGTTGTCCTTTGGTTTTATTTATGATAGCTTCTGCATTCAGAAATTAAAAAAAAATTTGTTTGGAGTTGAATTTATCAAGCCTCTATTTTATGACTTCTAGGTTTTGTGTCATAATCAGAAAGGCCTGTGGATTGAAGGGTCTGGGTTTGATTATGGTCAAGGGCACATGCCCGGGTTGGGGGCTCCATCCCCAGTACAGGACATGCAGGAGGCAGCCAATCAATGATTCTCTCTCATCACTGATGTTTCTATTTCTCTTTCCTTTTCCCTTCCTCCCTGAAATCAATAAAAATATATATTTTTAAAAAAGGCCTTCACGGTGAGGAAAGTATTTACTTTTTAGTATAGTTTTATGGTTGATAGCATTACAGATGTCTCCCATTTTTCTCCCCTTTCCCCTCCTCCCAGCCCCTTCCCACCCTCCCCCAGGTCTTCACTATCCTATTGCCCGTGTCCATGGGCTATGCATTAAGTGTATGTTCTTTGGCTCATCCCTTCCTTGGTTCATCTCTTAGGAAAGTAATTATTTAACTTATTCATATTG
The DNA here is from genome assembly GCF_964212035.1 of Myotis nattereri. Classification (NCBI taxonomy): domain Eukaryota; kingdom Metazoa; phylum Chordata; class Mammalia; order Chiroptera; family Vespertilionidae; genus Myotis; species Myotis nattereri. The sequence goes on from NC_138081.1 coordinate 11,926,269, forward strand.
AAAGGAACTGAGATGGTGACAGATGCCATCACCTCCCTTAACAAAGAGTCCCAGGCTCAGAGACCTTGAGAGACCTGGGCTTTCACAGGCCTTGGGCTGGTAGAAGCTGACTGCCTCCAGCCACTGCATTGAACGAGCTTGAAGACTGAGTGGGGCCCAGAGGCAGAAGGTCCACGCAGGGTTGGTGTAGAAGCAGCTCACCCGCCTTTCCTTCGGGGACGATGCTCAGGCAGCCCCAGATGGAGGGGGAGCTCAATCGGGGCCTTGTTTCTGCAGGCTGCACCCCCTCCCTGACCGCTGGGAAGGAGGGGAGAGGCTGGCCGAAAGGGAGGAGGGAGGCAGATCCTCCATGGGGAGCAGGGGAGATGTCTGAGCCCACAGCGGGAGGGGGGGCAGACAGTGGGGGAGGCGCTGTCTGTCCCACCATCTCCTCTGGCCTCACCCCCTCCTCAGCCCCTTTCCTGACAGAATACGCTCCAGGGCCCAGCATCTTCCTCCTGAGCCTAGTCCTGTGGCTCCTTTGTTAACACCTGCACTGCCAGGAAGCAGGGCCTTGGAGCTCAGATGCCGAAGCACCAGGGCCTGTCTCACCAGCAGGATCCTTCCAGGCTGCACGGGCCACAGCGATGTGTTCCCACAGCCCTGCAGTTTTCTAAGAGTGCCCTCTCTGAAATTGTTTGAGCTTCAGGCCCCATAACCCACTGCTGATCTGCGTGTAAGCAACTCTAATGGTGGGATGTCAGGCAAGCGGGAGGCAACGTTCATTTGGGGGCTGGGAACCTTCCTGCCGGCTCCCGAGTCACGTCAGGAGAGTGATACCCGCCCAGTCAAAACCCAGCACAGCAATGCTGGTCTTTGGTCTCCGAGCCTGGCCTGGGGCCCGCTGTACTCGCTTTGCTGAGGGGATGAAGGAACGAGTGAGTGAGTGACAGGCCCAAACTCCGCCAGAGGGTGAGGAGCAGGTAGGCAACTCTTGGCTGCTTACCTGCCTCTCACTCTTCCCAGAGGACACGGGGGTGAGAGCCGCCTACCCAGCCAGGAGCTGCTGGCTCCCTCCTCCTCCGGCGCAGCTCAGCAGCCACTTCCTCTTGGCTTCAGTTCGAGGTGCAGGTGCCCCTCGGTCACGGGGCGGGGTGGGTGGGGTGGGAGGCGGACCAGGGCCCTGTGTGTTTATTCCCCTGGGCCTGAGTGAGCAGGTGGTGTCCCTGAGTGAGAAGTATTCTGAGGTTGGGTGTGTGTGTGTGTTGGGAGGAAATGTGGGGGATGGTGGATGTTTCTGAGAGGGAAGGAGAGGGGAGCAGCGCCCCACTGTCCACAGACACGCTCCACCTGCCTCCTCCCACACGCTTTCGGGTGGGGTTCCCCTTCTCCCCTTTCTGTCTGCCACCCCTGCCATCCAACCGGTCCCAACCAACAAGCTGGTCCAGATACTCTCGGAGGAGTGTGGCTCAGACCTCAATTCTGTCTCCTGGGATTCGTGGGTGGGATTAGCCACTCCTGTGGCCCATCTCCTCGTTCTCGCCAAGGCCCTGTAATTCCTGCTTCCACATCATGCTGGGAGCTCTCTGTTCTCGAGCAGCTGCCGCCATTTAGGTAAAAGCCTCCCTGCAGAGAGCAGGCTGGTGGTTGCCAGAGGGGAGGCGGGTTGGGGGCACTGGGAGAAAGGGGTGAAGGGATTAAGAAATGCAAATTGGTAGTTACAAAGTAGTCCCAGGGATGCAAAGTACAGCATGAAAATATAGTCAGTCATATGTATGGGGCCAGGTGGGGGCTGGAAATATTGAGGGGAAACACTGTGTAAAGTATCTGATTGTCTAACCACTAAGCTGTACCCCTGAAACCAAGACAAAAGAACATGGAAGGGAAACTGTAATTGAAAAATAGAAAAAGAGAAGAGGGGTTCGGATGGATGGAGCCTGTCGCTCTCAGACACGGATCTGGGGTGAATGGAAACAGGGGGCTGTTACAAAGGCCCCAGAACGGGTCTGAATCAGCATAGGGGTTTTCTCCCCCTTCCTTTTTTTTTTTTATGTTTCATTGACTTTTTTTTAGGGAGAGGGAGGGAGGGAGGGTGAGAGAGACATCAATGTGAGAGCGATAGTGTACATTGATCGGTTGCCTCCCACACTTGTCCTGAATGGGGATCAATCCTGTGACCTTCCAGTGCATGGGAAGATGCTCCAACCAGCTGAGCCACCCGGCCAGGGCCCCCCTTCTTTTTCAAATGGATAAGTTATTCCTAGGTTATACTTTAACGTGCTCCAACATTCCAGAGGTGCAGGAGTGCTGAGTGAGGTTAAATTCCCCAGCCCCGTCCGCTCACCACGCAGGCCCCCCCTCCCGCGGGAGCATCATCACCATCGCCCACCTCAGCAGCCGCGTGTGACACGGGGGCGTGGATGAGTTCACGCAGGCTCAGGCTTTCATTTTTATTAGAGAAAACGTCGTGTGCAGCCACTTCAGGAAGCCGGCAACATCGCTCAAGCAGACACACTGCATGCCGGCCCCATGACGCAGCCCGTCTTCTGGTCCGAGTTCCTGTGCAACAGCAGCGCACATGTTTGCTCATCCCGAGACCGCGCGATGCTCAGCGCAGCCTCGAGTACCAGAGTCAACACCGGAAAGATCCAGAATGCCCTGGAAGGCAGGCGGGATGAATCAGTGGTTCACATTCGCCCAGTGAGGAGAGTGAACACGTGGCTGCGGCGACCGTGAACACAGCGCACACACATGTCACTGCAGAAGCCAGAGGGAAAGGGGCCTGTTTCTCTCAAGTTTCAGCACAGCAACGACGAGTGTCCAGTGCTAGGTGTCAGCTAGTGGTTGCCTTTTGGGGGCGAGGCAGGGGCAACAAGGGGGGGAGGTACCCGAAGTGCTGCCGGTCCCCAGCTGGGCTTGGACCTGAAGTCCGGGGACTACGCTACACTAGAGTCGAGGACCCACCAAAAAATGGGGGTGACATCGTGGCAGAGGGGAAGCATCATGTCTGAGAAGCATGGTGAGCCCCACAGGGCTGGGGGGGGGGTTGGATGATCAGCCCCCCAAAGGCCTTCCCAGCCCGTGGGCCTGAGCCGTGTCAGGGAAGCGAAGGAGGTGGTGAGTCACACCCAGGATTCGAGTCCATAGCCTTCCTGTCCAGTTCAGCAGACACCAAGTGCCTGTGGGGGCACGGGTCTCAGTTCTCTAGGGATCGGGACTTGGTCTCTGCTCTCAGGAAGCGCATGGCCTGGTGGGAGAAGGAGGTAGCATCTAGAAAAACGGTCAGGAGGCAACAGGATACATGCCGGCAGGGAGGCCTGTGCCCATGCCACGGAAGCCCAGAGAAGGAGGCATCTGACGTGAGCTGGGAGATGGCACCTGAGAGTCAAGGCCTGAAGGGCCACCAGGAACCACCGGTGAGCAGAGGGGTTCCCACAAGAGGGCCCAGGCAGGGGCCCAGCGTGTGTGTGTGTGTGTGTGTGTGTGTGTGTGTGTGTGTGTGTAGGCTCAGCAGGGGCGGGGTGGGGGTGGGGGGCGGGGAGGGACATGGTACTCCGGAACCGCATTTCCTCTGCAGGGGAATGTCCCTCTCAGAGTTTCTACAATTAACCAGTCACAGTCACCTGGCAACTGTCATGGCCGGGAACTGGTGCAGAAATACCGAACCTTGGGGTGAGGGTGGGGAATTCAGGGAGGGCTGCCTGGAGTGAGCGGTGCGGCACTAAGACCTGAAAGTCACAGCAGGAACTGGTCCCAGGGAGGGTTTCAGATAGGGGGACAGGATTCCGTGAGGCCCAGAGGCAGGGGTGGGGGTGGACTGGGGTTGGGGTTGAATTTGAGGACCAAGAGCTGCAGGAGAGGGGAGGAGAGCAGTGTAGGGGCATGTCCTGATGGCCGGAGTAAGAATATGGGGCTTTGCCTGAGGACAGCGGGTTTCAGCAAGATAAAGTGTGCTGTGATACATTTTGTAGTAAAGAGAATGAGTCCAGGGAGGCAGGAAGATGGGAGACACGCAGGGGAGGGCCTGTTACCCCGAGAGACAGAAGGGAGAGGGGTCCAGGCAAGGGCAATAGGAACAGGGCAAGGAGCAAGGTTCATGGAGTCCTCAAAGGATCAGCAGCTCAGACTCCATTTCCCTTTCTCTCACCGGGGTCTTCTGCTGGCCTCTCAGGCCATGGCCTGCCAGCCCTTTCCTTCCCCGTGGGTGCTCTCCTCTTTCCTTTCTTCTTATTTTTTAAGATATATTTTTATTGATTTCAGAGAGGAAGGGAGAGGGAGAGAGAGACAGAAACATCAATGAGAGAGAATCATTGATCAGCTGCCTCCTGCATGCTGCACACTGGGGATCAAGCCCAAAGCAACCCAGGCATGTGCCTTGACCGGGAATTGAACCATGACCTCCTAGTTCATAGGTCGATGCTTGACCACTGAGCCACACTGGCTGGGCTCATCTTCCTTCTGAGGCCGCAGCTTCTTTGAACATCTTCCCACCCTTCTGGGCCCCCCTTGAGTGTGCACGAGTGTGTGCCTCCAGCGGGCATCATTCACACGGACACCCCTCAGCTCTGTGACCCAGGCAGGAGGTCCCCTGACCCCGACACCGATGCTGGGGCACACGTCCAGGTGAGTACAGAGCCTGGTCTGATTTCTTCACCCAAAACCCTGGCACCCAGGGGTGCCCAGTAGACATTTGTTGGGTGGAAGGATGTGGCAGAGGCAGGAGCTGCAAGGCCCCTCCAGGAAGGACTAGCTGCCCAGTGGCAAGGAGCGTGGTGAGCCCGTGGTTCCACTGGTTAGCCTCTTTGGGGACCCCCGGCTGGGGCGAGGGTGAGGAGAGTGAGGTGCCCGGATCTCAGGACTGCGCAAGCACCTCCTTCCATTCTGTGCTCCGTGCATCGCTCTCGCCGCTCTCTGGCCTGGCCTTGCGGGCTGGTGGCCGAGTACGGCAGTGGGTCCGGGGCCTTGTCATTTCGACTCCGCTCAGTCAGGGCTCCTGCATGGGCAGTCTGTGCTCTGTTGTTCTCCGTTGGGCAGGTAGAGAACTGTCAGATCTGCCCAATCTTGCTCCTGCCTGTTTCCCTGCCAAGAAGTCACTTTTCAGTGGCCCTGTCCATGCCTAACCTCAGCCCAGCAGCAGCTTCCCAGAGAACCTGACCTGACAGACAGGCGCAGCCAGATTACAAAGGAATCCACACCCCTGTGAGTGCCGATACTCCGACACTCCGTCCCCGAGCCCAGCGCCCGCATACAAGGTGCTCAAGGAATCCCTGAGGCCCTGGCTGGTCTGGCTCAGTGGGTCGCTGGCCTGCGGACTGAAGGGTCCCGGGTTTGAATCCGGTTAAGGGCCCATGCCCGGGTTGCGGGCTCCATCCCCAGTAGGGAGGCAGCCGATCAATGATTCTCTCTCATTGATGTTTCTATCTCTCTCCCTCTCATAAATCAATAAAAATATATTTAAAAAAAAGAAAAAGAAAAAGAGATCTCTGAGGATGACTGAGTGGGGAGGAGATCCCGGGATGTGCGAGCATCTGCTGGGAGGCCAGTGAGTGTCTGTGCGAAACTTGCTGGATGCCTCCAGTTGGAGTTCCCACGGCGCCAGGAAGGAATAATGGGGTGGAAAGAGCGATTTCCACGGTTTAGTCTCAGAGAGTTTATGCTTTTAGGTGAGATGAGGCCACACGGGTTATTTGAAGGCCAATCCTTTGCTTTTGGCAGAGACGATGTCAGAGCAGCGTGCAAACACTGGCTTATCTTGAGGTGAGCAATTGGCAGCTGCACAGAACCATGTTTTTGCTGGGCAGAGTGAGGCGGAGGAGAGGAGTGGGCAGGTCCATGGCGTTGGACTGTCACACCAGATGCCCTCAGGCAAATCTCCTCCATCTCTGAGCCTCAGCTTCCCCAACTATAAAGTGGGATCTGGGAATGTCCTGTCCTGGGGGCTCAGGATTCACGAGACAGGAATGTAAAGAGTCCATTATGGATTCTGGCCCTGAGCGGAGTGGCAGCCACTCTTATCATCAACGAATGCCGGTCAAAACCTTTTAAAACATGGAGTCACTGGGCCAGGAGGTGTCCTTGGTGGCAACTAGCCTAACTGCCTGCACGAACCAGGTCGGACAGAGCCGCCTCATTTGGAGGATAAGCGAGGACTCCATTTCTGAGGCCACAGCAAACAGGGACGCGAGCTGGGCCAGGGTCCCGGGAGACAGGAACAAGCTGGCAGCGTCAAGGGCGCTGAGCATCCTCAGGGTCTCAGCCCCAGCAGAGCCCGGGGGGAGTGTGAAAGTCCGTCTGCCCTTCAGGATTAGGGTTTAGTCAGTGTTCCAGGATATTCGAGTCAGTCAGCCTTAGGGATGATACCTGCAGACGCTCTGCCCACAGCCCTGCCTTCTGGGGGTGCCTCGAGGGCTTCTTAGAAAGAAGGCTGCTCCCTTCCAGGAAGCGGAGGTTGCATATACAGCCTGTGCACAGCCTCCTGTTCTGTGAAATGCACATCCGTGTATGGAATAAAGACTAGAAGGAGACACATTGAAGTATTTCTCACTGCCCTTTTTTTCACGGGGGGAGTGGGATAATGAGCGACTTACATTTTCTCTGTGGCTTGAGGGTGTCGCGGATGGAGGGTGGAGTGGAGGAAGTTGACAAAGATTTAAAAATGTATTGTCCTCAGAGTCCATTTAACTTGGGGATGAGGTTCTAGACTCGGCATTTGGCATTTTCTGATGAGCGAGGATCCACCACCAGCATACGATTTCTAGGACACAGTGAAAGAGACCCTTTCAGGCGGGGAGTGGGTGGCCCTGAAAGCCTGAAGGATCATCTGACTCTCACTTATCCTTCTTTCCCACACAAGGAGGGAAACATGGAGATGAAGGTCCCATCCGCCCCCAGCGCAGTGCTCAGGTGGGTTGGAGGCTCGGAGACGGCCTATGTTGAGAGGTCCCTGCACTCTACCACCAGGCCCAGCTCCTCACTCTGGGGAGGAAGGGTCTGGACACCAAGGCTTTTGATAATCTGCTAGTTTGTGTGTGGCGCTCTCACACTTCAGGCAAACCTTCTCGTTTATCCCTGTCTAGGTGACCTTTAATGACCTTGCTGGTCCCGAGCCTTACATATCCCCAACTCGTCTTCTCTCACCTCCGTCCCCACTTGTAGGTTTCCCTCACTGCACGGCTCTTGGCAAAGCATGCTGGCTACTAATTCACACTACAGTGTAAAGGACCCCCGCTCCATATGACCACTCATTAAACAAGAGATTAATAAGAGCAGCTTTACAATGGAATTGACGCTCTGCAGAAGTCAGCGTAGCTAAGCCAGAACCCAGAACTGGAATCAGAAGGTCTGGGTTTAAGTGTTGCCGTTGCCTCTAAATCATTGGCTAACTTTGGGCAAGCTGCGCTCTCTCTGAGCCTCAGATTCCTCATCTGTGGAAGCATAACAGGCCCTAAAAATTGCCTTTTTTTTTCTTTTTCCCAAATCAGTTCACAAGATATTCTTTTCTCTCTATTACCTGATTTTCACACAGACCTCATGGTTACCTTGGCAGAAAGCTCTATTATTCTGACTGGCCTTGCAAAGCCCAGCTCAGTAATCCCTTCCCCAGGAAACCCCTCCCCCCGGCCCGGGTTAATCAGTCCATCCCGGGCTGCCCGGCCTCTGCACCTGGCACTGGCTCTTGCCACTCAACCCCCTGCCTGGCATCAAGGGCAGTGACCTCTCATTGTCCCTTTGGCTCCCCAGGGCCTGGCCCCCAGTAGGCCCCCAGTGGCTGTTCCAGTGACATTGAATGACACCAACTCATCGGACTCTGTCTTCCCCCGTGTTCCTCAGCTCCCCCTGCAGGGCCTCTTCTAGAAACCCGGGAGGTGGCTGGTTGTGTCTTCACGGGTCACTGATAACAGTGCTGGGCAGGAGAGATCTAAGGGGGAGACCGGGGCCCCCTCTGTAGAGGTTGTCACCCTAACACCCCACAAACACAGCTGGTTCAAACACCAAAGAACTTGCAAGTGGCTTGCCCTGCCCTGGGCCAAATATCATATTACAAATGCCCGGCCCAGGGCTGGCACCCGGGAGGCAGGTTTCTGATGTCAAATGCTAGTTCCTTACCTGCCCCCCTCCCCCCCCCGCACCTCCTGCCCCCCCCCACTTCCTTCAAAGGTGAAGGTAAGAAACGGGTTTCCAATAAGTGCCTCTGTGATGCCGAGTGAGGGGTCCCACCCCACCCAGTACCCCCAGGACCTAGGCCACTGTGTCATGTATCCCAGTCGGTTTCTCGCTCTCAGAGCCTGGGTGCCCTTCTGGAGGAGTTGGAGAGGCTGGGGCGGGGGTGGCAGCAGCTGCATCACAGCAATGTGGGGACAAAGAGCAGGGACCTGAAGCCGGGCAGTCCCCGAGCCACCTTAGTAGAAGTGCCATTCGGCCTCTCAGGGCCCCCATGGCCTCCTCCTGTGAAATGGGGATTATCAGAGTCCTCCTTGGGTTGGTGAGAGGCTTAGGTGAGAAAATATTTATGAGGCGACAGGCAGAGCGACCTGGAACAGTAATCCCTGTGTTCATCTCCAAACACTGCTGCCATTGTGGCCGTAGGAAAACCGGGCAGGACCCTCCAGAGCAGCTTCGGCCAGGGCTGCTGGTCTGGAGTGAGCCGGGAGTCGCCCTGGCAGTGGAAGGGCACCTGGGCAGCCATGCCCTTGCGCTGCCCGCGGCTGGAATGTCCTGGGTGCTTGCATAAGGTTGGGATGAAGATCCAGGTGGCTCGGTGTTGTGCAAAGCACAGCTTTCCCCGGGCCTCAGAATTGCAAACCTTGGCCAGGCTTTCCTGGTGACGAATGTGCCCACCCTGGGTGGAGCCGGTCAGCCACAGCCACGGCCTGCGGCCCCACCCTGTTCTCTGGAGTGAGAAGAGAACGGCGTGTCTCCTTTGGGTGTTAGCCTGGCCCGGAGCCCAGGGTCCAGGTACAAGGGTGCAGGGTCCAGCAGACCCTGGTGGGAGCCCTGGCTGTGCGCCTGGGGTGCTGTGTGCCCTTTGGCAGTCCCCGCCCCCTCTCGGGGCCTCAGTGACAGCTCATTTCTATGCCCCTTTCAGCTCAGGGAGCGTCTGCTTCCCACCCTCCCAGGAAAGGGCTGTGGGGCTGGCTGACCTCTTGCTTCCACCGAGAAAACTGAGCTTGGGTTCTAGTTTCATTCATTCACTCATTCATTCACTCATTCATTCATTCACTCATTTGTGTTTTCCTAAGGGCTGGGCCACCCATTCTGCTGCAGTTCCAACTCCTGTCCTTGAAGCTTGAGGGTCTAGATGACAAGAAATAATACATGTCCTCACATACTCCCATCAGATGACAGCACTTGCCCAGGGAAACCAAGACAGAGGGTGATGGCTGCTCTGAGGAGCCAGGTGGGGCTAAAGGAGGGCAGGCTGGGTACACTGGAGGGAGAGGGGGGCCTCTCGGGTGGGGGCACATGGTGTGGGCCTGAAAGGGCAAAAGTCAGAAGCCCTGGACGGGGCGTGACCCCCGCAGACCGTCCTCCAGAGTGCTGCTTCTGTGCGTGGGCTGGGGATCCAGGGTCCGGCTGGGCGTGGGGGCTCCTCTGCGGTCAGGCTTTGGTCCTGCCCCCACCCCCCCCACTCCCACCCCCACCCCGCCCGCTCCATCAGCGGTTTCAGTGGCTGCGGTGACCTGACCGTCTGGGAGCGGCCGCCCGTGTGGACGAGACTGTCGGCTGCGGGCCTGTGTCAATAGCGGCCTTTCTCTCCGGCTGCCTGTCAGCCGCCCTCACTGGGGAGCTGTGATTTTCCGACGGCTGAGTCACTCGGGGAAGGCGATACAGGAGGCCGTAGATTAGAAGTGTTTCAGTTTCTGAAACTTCCCATTCCGTTTATGGGAAGTGGCAGCACAGCGAAGAGTCCTGTGGGCAACTGGGCAGGAGCCTCACAGGGCGCAGCAAGGTGCCCCAGGAAGCCAGGGGTCTCAGGCACAGCCATGGTCTCCCTGGCAGGCACGGGCTCCCTGAGGACAGGGTGTGTGTCCCCATCCTGTCAGAAATTTCTCCTACTTTTGTGCTGAGCCCCCTGCTGTCCAGGCCTCTGGGGTAGTGTTCAGAGAAGCTGTTAAACCCACTGCCAGGCATGGACCAGATGGCCTGGTGTCCCCTCCTGGGGTTTCTCTAGATGGCAGGACATGAGGCCTGTCATTCCCTGTGGTGCTCTCTGCTCCTCTCTCCCTTACCTTTCTCCTGACCAGATCACCAGGGGCTCAGCCCTTCCTCACCTCAGGCCCTCATCCCTCAGCACGCCATTCCCACCCAGTCCTGTGGGCCCTGCTTAACCCCGGGCCGCTCCGGTACTCATTGACCAGGGAGCAAAGGTGGCAGGACTGGCACTGCTGGCGAAACCAGAGACCAAACAGATGGAGTGGACGGCTGACCGAAGTCCAGCTGGGCTCGTGCGGCCCGCTCCTCAGTGGGAGCCGAGGCAGAGAGACCTGGCCCGGGCCGAGTCCCCGGGGTTGATAACAGGAAGGACCTGCTGGTAATTGGTCCAAACTGGGGAAGCGGACATCAACCAGTGAGCGGTCGGCCACCCTTCCCACCGTCCCTCACCTGTCGATGACTCTGAGGTCACTGCCCTCGGAGCAGCTCTGCAAGGTGGCTCCCTGTGACCCGCAGCCCCTCCCACACACAGCAGTTCCTGGCAGCAGCAGCAGCAACTGTGTGCAGGGCCTGTCCTTCAGGCCTCGGGGTTTAGAGAATGTGGGTCTTTCTCAGCTTCTCCCCCCAAGGGGTGCCCACAGGGGCCACACCGCATTCTCCCGAGGGCCTTGGCTCAAAACAGCCAACTAGCAGCCCTAGTAAAATCCACAGTGTTCTCTCTTTCCTTTTTTTAATCCTCACCTGAGGATATTTTTTTCCATTGATTTTTAGAGAAAGTGGAAGGGAGAAGAGACAGAGAGAAACGTGGATGTGAGAGAGACACGTCAATTGGTTGCCTCCCGCATGCCCCCGATCAGGGCCAGGAGCCTGCAACTGAGGCATGTGTCCTTGACCGGAATCCAACTAGGAACCCTTCGGTCTGCAGGCCGATGTTCTATCCGCTGAGCCAACTGGTTAGGGCTACAGTCTTCTCTTTACCTAAAACCCGCACATAGAGTTTGCATTCTAGTTCATCATATGCTTCATACAAAAATAATATTGTTCCCCGCACATTCTTTGGGTCAAATGGATGTTGCAGGAAGATGGGGCCCATTTATCCTGTGGCTTTGTCACCCCGGGCACAATGGCACAGGGGCTCAGGGGCCTCAGAATTAGTCCTAGTGCAAAATCACCACCCCACCTCCCCAGCTGTATAAAAAGGCTCTCCATCCTTCCTGTCTCCCCTTCCCCAGGAATTCCAGGTGAGGGTCAGTGGTCACGGCCACCTGTGGGGGTGGGAGAAGGGCCTTCTGTATGCAGAGAGCTGGGCCGCTTCCTCCCGAGGGCTGCTTGGCTCTTCTCCGCGGGAGAGACTGGCCGGGCATCTCAGCCAGGGACCAGCTGGTTAATGAACCTGTGACACTGGGGATGTCGCCACATTCAGTCTCAGCACACCTTGTCCTAATCATGGGCCCAGCCATCTGACAGACGTGTGCATGGAGACCGATGGCTCTGGCCGAGGCTGTAAGGGGTGCCATCCTGGCAGAAGCTGTGAGAGTCTGCGGGCTGCCTCTTCCCTCGTCCCCATGCCAACCAGCCCCAGACCCAAATATTTCTGACTCCCAAATGCTTCTCAAATTCATTTTCTTTTCCCCAGTTTTATTGAGGTATAGTTGACATAACATATAGTTGTGTATGTTAAAGGGATACAGCATAACCGTAGCTGGTTTGGCTCAGTGGATAGAGCGTTGGCCTGGGGACTGAAGGGTCCCGGGTTTGATTCTGGTCAAGGGCCTGTGCCTGGGTTGTGGGTTTGATCCCCAGTGGGGGGCATGCAGGAGGCAGCCAATCAGTGATTCTCTCTCATCATTGATGTTTCTATCTCTCTCTCCTTCTCCCTTCTTCTCTGAAAGTAACAAAAATATTTAGAAAAAAACGGTATACAACATAATGACCTGAATTTCACATACTGTGAAATGATCTCCACAGTAAGTTTAGTTAACTTCCATCATCTCATATAGATACATTTTTTTTAAAGTGTTTTTTTCTTGTGATGAGAACTGTTAGGATCTACTTTTTTTGGTTAATCCTCACTCGAGGATTTTTAGAGAGAGTGGAAGGGAGGGAAGAGGAAGAGAGAGAGAGAGAGAGAGAGAGAGAGAGAGAGAGAGAGAGAAACATCGATGTGAGAGAGACACATTGATCGGTTGCCTCCTACACACACCCTGACCCCGGCCTGGATCAGGCCTGCAACCCAGGTAAATGGCCTTGATCTGGACTTGAACCTGGACCCTTTGGTCCACGGACAGATGCTCTAACCACTGAACCACTGGCCAGGCAGGATCTACATTCTTAACAACTTTCAAATATACCCCATAGCAGTGTTAGCTGTAGTTATCATGTTGCACATGACACCTCCCGTCTTTATTTAACTCATCACTGGAAGTTTATATCTTTGATCACCTTTATCCAAACCTCCTGCCTCTGGTCACCACCAATCTGATCTCTTGTTCTATGTCCCCGCATCCCCCAAAGATTCCACATAGAAGGGGATCACACAGTCTTGTACCTCTTGCTGACTTCTTTCACTCAGCGGAATGTTCTCCAGTTCCATTTACTTCTTTTTCATGGCTGGATAATATTCCATCATAGGTGTATATATATGTATCTATGTATATATGAATATTTCTTTATCCATTTCACCCATTAATGGAGACTTAGTTGCTTCCATAGCTTGGCTGTTGTCAGTAATGCTGCTAGGAACTGGGTAAGCTTATCTGTTCAGCACAGTGTTTCTGTTTCCTTTGGATGTAGTCCCAGAAGTGAATTTGCTGGATCATACAGTTGCTTTTTCATTTTTTGAGGAACCTCCATAATGGTTTCCAGAGCGGCTGCACCATTTTACGATCCTACGGACAGTGCACGAAGGCTCCCTTTTCTCCACGTCCTCACCAGCGTTTACCTCTCTTCTTCTGATGACAGCCATTCGAACAGGTGTGAGGTGGTATTTCCCTGTGGCTTTGATTTCATTTCCCTGATGACTAGTGATATTGAGCACCTTTTCAGTACCTGTTGGCCATTCATATATCTTGTTTGGAAAAATGTCTATTCAGGTCCTTTGCCCGTATTTAAAATTGGATTGTTTGGGGTTTGTTTTTTTTTTTTTTTTGCTATTGAGTTGCTTAGTTTTTATTTTTTTAATATATTTTGGATACTAACCCCTTATCACATATATGATTTACAAATATGTTTTCCTATTTTGTAGGTGGTATTTTTATTACGTTGACTCATTTTTCAAAGTAATCTTTGAATCTTATCTCAAAATCTTATCTCATTCTTTTGCTTAAAACCCTTGGCTGGAGCATCATCCCATACACCAAAGGGTTACGGGTTCAATTCCCAGTCAGGGTGAGTCCCGGAGGCAACCGGTTGATGTTTCTCTCTTACATCGAGGCTTCTCTCTCTTTTCTTTTTCTCTCTGTAAAAATCAATAGAACATACCCTTGGGTGAGGATTCAAAAAGAAAAACTACAGAGAGATACCACTTCACACCCATTAAGAAAGCTACTATAAGAAAAGAAGCCCAAACGACAACTATTGGCAAGGGTGTGGGTAAATTGGAACCCTGATGCACCATTAGTGAACGTATCGCTGGTACAGTGGTTGTGGAAAACAGTATGACGGTTCCTACAAAAATGAAAAATAGAGCTACCATCTGATCCAGCAATTCCACTTCTGGGTATTGACCCAAAAGAATTGAAAGCAGGGCCTTGAAAAGGTATCTGTGCACCTGTGTTCGTAGCTGCATTGTTCACAGCAGCTACAGCGTGGAAGCAACCCGGGTGTCCCTAGGTGGAGAAGCCAACTGTGGTGCATACTCACAGTGCGATATTACTCAGCCTGACAAAGGAAGGGAACTCTGCAACATGCTACAACAAAGATGCACCTTGAGGGCCTGGTGCGAAGTGAGGATGCCAGTCACAAACAGACAAACACTGCATGATTCCGCTTCTATGAAGTACTTAGCAGTCACATTATAGAGGCAGAAAGTGGAGTGGTGGTGGCCAGGGGGTGGTAGGAGGGGTGGAATGGGGTTATTGTTTAATGGGCATAGAGTTGCCGATCTACAAGATGAAAAAGTTATAGGGAGGGATGGTTGCACAGCGTTGTAATGTATTTAATGCCACTGAGTTCTACGCTTAAAATGATTAAGATGGTAAATTGTATGTTGTGTGTATTTCACCACAGTAAAAATGTGAAAGCCCTAACCGTTTTGGCTCAGTGGATAGAGGCTCAGCTTGCAGACAGAAGGGTCCCAGGTTCGATTCCTGTCAAGGGCACGTACCTTGGTTGTAAGCTCTTGGTTGTAAGCTCCTCCCCTGAGCCAGGAGCACGTGCAGGAGGTAACCAATCGATGTGTTTCTCTCACATCGAAATTTCTCTCTGTCTTTCCCTCTCTCTTCCACTCTCCCTAAAAATCAATGGAAAAACACCCTCGGGTGAGGATTTAAAATAAATAAATAAATAAATAAATAAGTAAAAATCAATAAAAACATATATTTTTTTAAAAAAGTGAAAAACAAACCCACAAACAGGACTCTCTCCACTTCCAAGATGAATTGTATTTTCAAAAAAGGATCACAATCATATTTCTTTCCCATACACTCTTCCAGAAGAGATGGGGTCTGTTTCCCTGTTTCCTCATCCCCTTGGAACTGAGTGAGTCTGTGAGTGCTGGCGGGGGCGTCGGGGCGGGGGGGGGGGCGGGCAGGAAACTGCGTGGCTTCCCAGGCTGGGCTGCAGGGGCAGCACAGCTCCTCCCTCGCTGTGCTCTCCCTCGACAAGCAGCCAGCATGTTGTGAGAAAGCCGAGGCCCCATGAAGGCGTGCTAGGCCTCAGCCAACAGCAAACTCAGATACCAGACACAAGCGAGTGACTGCAAGTGATGCACCCAGCCCTCAAGCCCCAGCTGATGCCGGTGGAGCGGAGCTGTCCCCACTGAGCCCTGCCTGAATCGTAGCTTTGCGAGTGACATAAATGTGCTCATTTTAAGCCACTATGTTTTTTGGAATGTTTTGTCACACAGCCATAGGAACTAGACTCCCAGCCCCCATCCCTTCCTTGACTCAAAAAACAGAAGAAAGGAGGAGAGGTTGAGAGGAGGTGACAGAAGAAGACAGGTTAATGAATATATTATCCTTTCACCCCATTCCAGGAGGCACTTAAAATAGAGATTGAGTTATAAAGAAATAAGGAACTTTGCAATTCTTGCTGATACAAGATTGTAGGCGGAAACCTCTCCTTCTACACAGACCTGGGATGCCTGTTGACAGGTTTGTGTCCTTGATCCCATGTCTGTCGTTGTCATTGTCTGGGTCCCGTGACTCCTCAGACCCACGACCATCCTGTTACAGAGCAGATCCCCAATAAATATGCGTCAATGAGTCAATGAATGATGGTGAACGAGTGAAACCTGATGCCCATTGTGCGGTTTTCATAGAGATCTTGGTCATTTTTTCAGAGAATATTCATGTCAAGGCAGGCTGAGAGACGGATTCTGTTTATAAATGAGGGCGCTGAAGTCCAGAGCGGGGCAGTGGCTGTCCCGAGGCCTGGTGTCCGGCGGGTGGCAGAGATGATCCAGCACTCAGTCCCTCGGTGGCCAGCCTATGCTCTGCCCCCCGCCAGGCCAGTCGAACCGTGGAAAGGATGGGCTTGGGTGGTTTCACCGTCCCAGTTATGACCTGCCCCTGAGTTTACTGGCCGGGTTGGTCCTGGCCCCTCAAGGGCAAATGGCAGATGCAGAGAGACCACCAGAAAGGGAGCCCTTGTGGGCTGGTGACGGGGACCCGGAGGAGATGCTGTGGAGGAGTATCGGACGCATAGTAGGTGCTCCATCAACATTTGTTGAGTTGAATTGAATTGAAATAAACATCCAAATAAATACATAATGTAGACAAAGAAGAGGCCAGGTAATAAATCTCACAAGTTCAGTGACTGAAAGTCAGGGTGACCCGATCATAAATTCCTAACCGAGGAGGTCATGGAGTGGTGGGTGGTCACACCCCAGGCCTATAAAAAGATGATCTTTGCCTTAAGCAAGTGCTGTCTGTGTTCTTGTGCATCTAGGTTAGCACACCTTTAAAAAGCGAGGGTAATCCTCGTTCCAGATCCCCAGAGGCATAACCACCCCAGGAGCACATAGTCTTGTCCAAACGTATGGAAAGAACTTCGAAATCATCATTCCCCAGAGCAGCTGAGATCTTGCTTCCTGGCATGTCGTCAGTTTGGCTCCAATAAACTTTTTTTTTTGGAAATTAAATATATTTTTATTGATTTCAGAGAGGAAGGGAGAGGGAGAGAGAGATAGAAACATCAGTGATGAGGGAGATTCATCGATCAGCTGCCTCCTGCAAGCCCCACACTGGGGATTGAGCCCCGTAACCCAGGCCTTGACCGAAATCAAACCATGACCTCCTGGTTCATAGGTAAATGCTCAACCACTGAGCCACACTGGCTGGGCTGGCTCCAATAAACTCTTATAAAAATTCTCTACAGGTTTGGATGTTCTTATATCTACAATAATTACAAACTTGTATGGTGAGTGCTGATAAAAGGTTTCGGGGAGATGGGAGGGCATTGGAAAGGGTCATGCCTTCCTTCTGTGAGGCCTCTGAGGAGATGGCATTTGAGCTGAGCACTGCCAGGTGGGAGGAGTTGAGGTGAGGGTGGAGTGAGAGAAAGCCTGCATGGTATTCTAGGCAGAGGAAATGGTGGCAGAGAACCAGGCTCGACTGAGGAAGCAAGACAAGGTCAATATGGCTAGTGTAACAGAAGAAGACAGTTTATGACAATGACAGCGATGACAAGACTAATGAGGTCAGCAGAGGCCAGACCAGGGGACCTGGGCACTTTGCCATCTAGCTAAAAGACTACATTTCCCAGCTCCCCTTGAAGTGAGATGCAGTCATGTGACTAACTTCTAGCCAGTGAAGCACATGTTTTGCCTGCTCTTTAAAATAATCTCTTTGCAAGGGCTGAGGAGTGTGGAGCTTCGCTTCTCCCCTAGTCCCTCCAGTGGAATGTAGACCCCGTGGCTGGAGTTAGCGGGGCCAGCTGGAACCATGAGATGATGCGAACATGATGATCATGACTGCTTAGCTTCAGGAGCTCAAAGAGAAATATGGTTTGGGGATAAACATTCGAGATAGGTCAAGCTGTCTTTGGCTGTTGAAATCTTGGCAGGCACTTGATAGTCCAGGGGGATATGTGGAATGAGAAAGAAGATGGCCTGGGGAGAGCTTGGGGAAAACCAACATTTATAGAAATTGAGCTGGCTGGGCGTCTAGGATTTGAGTCCAGTCAAGGGCTCCAGTCCCTACCAGCCCTGTTAGAGGAGCTCCAGTATCTTCCCCTGGAACTCCCTTATCTGCAAATGACAGGACTCCTCGGGGATGGAATGCTCCCGAAGGGCTGACTGCTGAGGCTAAGCACGGGCTGAGCGAATTGGAGCCTTTAGCCCCACAAACTTCATGACCACAGGCCACCACTGTAGACGGTGCAGCAATTCCTCTGCCTGAATATCTCTAAGGATTTGTGCAAATCGATCCACCCCCTCCCCAGCTGTCCTACATTTGAGTAACTGTTCCTCAGAAGTGACCCTTTGCCTGACAAAGAGGATCAATTGTCCTCCTCCGTTTCAGAGAGGAAGAAAAGAAAAAAGGAAGAGGGGAAGGAGGAAGAAAAGAAGGGGAAGAAAGAAGGAAGGAGAAGGCCCTGGCCGGTGTGGCTCAGTTGGTCGCCCCAGGCACTGGAAGGTGGTGGGCTGGATTCTCTCTCTCTCTCTCTCTCTCTCTCTCTCTCTCTCTCTCTCTCTCATCCCGTTGCTGTCTCTCTCCCTTCCTCCCTCTCTAAAAAATCAATTAAAAAAAAAAAGAAAGAAGGAGGAGGAAAGAAGGAAAATATTAAAGACAGACAGGCTACCCTGGTACCCCTCAGAGGGCTGGCGAGGTGGGCAGAAAGAAGTCCAGGAGAGCGCAGCCCCAGCGATGCCACGCTCCCGAGAGGGGCACGAGGTGAGGCTGGGCGTGTAGCTGGTGCTCTGACCTGACCATCGGTGTCCCCTCCAAAGCCATTCCCACCCAGGGCGATGGCAGGAAGAAGCGAGGGCTTGGGTGTTTGTTGGCTGGGCCACTAGGGGAGCGAGGACTGCTCCCTTAGAAAAGAGGCCCAGCAACCTCCCTCCCCTCCCCACGAGGACTCAGGGAGACGATGGCCCTCCGTGGCCCAGGAAGCCGGCCTCGCTGGACAGCAGCAGCTTGGTGCCAGCCTCCCAGCCTCCAGAACTGAGGACAAGTTGCCCAGTGGATGGCGCTTTGTTACAGCAGCCGGAGCTAGGGTACGTGCGTGGACTTAGCAACACGCAGGTCTGTCCTCACTAAGGGACACTTTGGGGTCAGATTGCACACTGGAGTTGGGTGCGTGAGAGAGAGATCTCCTGTACCCAGCACAAGATGTCAGGAGACCAAAAGACTTGATTCCAAGATGGTGTGAACCTCCCCCGCTTCTCACCCCAAACTACGTCCAGAGGCTGAGGCCACAGCTACCCGGTTCTCGGCCACCCCTTTGGGGAGTCTCCTGGGGAAAAGGCAGAGCTGTTCCCCGTCCGAAGGAGAGCCCGTCTGTACCAATGAAGCTAAGTTCGGGGGCGGGCAGCCCCTGCGCGGCCCACTCTTCCTCCCGGTCCTCATGGAGCACAGCACCCCGAGGACAGGTGTCAGGGTCCTGGCGCCTGAGGACAAGTGCTTAGAAAGGAAGACGTAGGCCCCAGCGGTTAAGTGACCTGGCCAGGGTCCCAGAGCTCCTAGGAGTGCAACTGGGATCCAGACAAGGTCTGTCCGGGCTCCTGTTCTGAAACCAGCGGGTCTCAGAGGATGCTTCCCGGACGGCAGCTTCGGCATAAGCACTTGTCAGAAAAGTAATTGTCCTGCCTGGCCGGTGTGGCTCCAGGGATTAAGCGTCAACCTATGAACTGGGAGGAGGTCACGGTTTGATTCCTGGTCAGGGCACATGACCAGGTCGCGGGATTGATCCCCAGTGGAGGGGGGTGGCGGGGGGGGGGAGGAAATGGGGGGCAGCGTGCAAGAGACAGCCGATCAGGGAGTCTCTCTCATCATTGATGTTTCTATCTCTCTCTCCCTCTCCCTTCTTCTCTGAAATATATATAAAAGTAATTGTCCTAAAATTCACACACCGGGGGTCCGGGGCAGCACCCTGTGTTTGGACAAGCACTTAGGGAGTACTAAGTACACCATCCAGACTCTCCAAGCCAAACCTGAGACCGAGCACACTGGCCCTCAGCTCCTCTCTCCTAGACAAGTGCACCTGCGGAGAGGGATCGAACCCTGACCAGACTCAAGCTTCAGTCTCCTCCCTCCCTCCGCTCCCCCGGACTTAGCTTCATTGGTACAGGCAGGCTTTCCTTCGGGTGGGGGATGGCCCTGCCTTTTCCCCAGGAGACGCCTCAGCCCCTGGACGTAGTTTGGGGTGAGAAGGGGGGAAGTTGACACCATCTTGGAATCAAGTCTTTCGGTCTCCTGACATTTTGTGTTGGGTGCGTGAGATCTCTCTCTCTCTCCCCCTCTCTCTCCCACTGTCCACTGTACACTTGCTTTTAAGAGGGAGTTGGGGGCTGGGAGTCTATGCACACGCTTTGGGGAGTTTAGCCATTTCTGCTTCCCCCCATGGGCAGGGGGTGACGATGATAATGACAATAACTTCCATCCCTCAGAGCCAGTCCATCTACTAAGCTCTTCATATGCATTAACCATTCAAGCCTCACAACCTTGCGACGGAGGTACTGTCATTATCCCGTGTTAAATGGAGAACCTGAGGCACAGAGAGGGTAAGCAACGTGCCCACGGTCACACAGCCAGTAAGCAGGAGAGCTGAGCTCTGAACCCAGACCAGGTGTCCATGCTCCTGGCTGCTGAGCTACTTCAGCCTCCAGATAATAATGAAGATGGCAGTGGGGCTTTTTCTACTCCAGGCCCTGTGGACAGCGCTCCACGTAGAAAAACGTGGGATGTTCTTACCATTGCCACGAGGGAGCTATTTCCAGCTGACCCGTGGCCTTGGTGGGTTAAACAGTTGTGGTTTGGGTTATTTTTTTATGACTGAGCTTGCGTGTGTGTGTGTGTGAGTGCGTGCGTCTCACCAGGAGAAGTGGGAAAGGCCAGGCCAGAGACTGTTGCTCTTCCCATGTTCTAAAATGGACCTGCACATTGCACTTGTGGTTGCTGGAGGAAAATAACCCAATCCCCTACCAGTCAAAACAACAATATTTGCGCAGTTCCGGCAATAATCGCTGGGACCCGCCCTTTCTCTGGCTTGCTGGCAGCACCTTGCCCTTGGCTCACTCTCACTCCCAGAGCCCCCGCAGCCTTCCGTGCATGAAGCTCATGTTCCTGGGCTCACAGCAGTTCCTGGCTGGCTCAGGGCTTGCCTCCTCCGGGAAGCCTTCCCAGATGGCTCATACCTCCACTCCAGGCAGGACTCAGCACTTGAGCCCTCCGTGCGACCTCATTGTCCCTCTCTTCCTTTGAGCTCAGTGACGCAGGGCACCATGGTTCCCCCTCTACTCCTGTGACTGAGCCTCCTGTCTCTTGTCCTCCTCTTCTGAGTTCAATTTTTCCATTCTCTTCTTCCTCCTTTCCCTTATTTCTCATTCCTTGTCCTTTCTTTCCCTTCCCTTTCCTTCTCCTTCCTTCTATCTTTTTCTTTTTTTAATATTTTTATGGATTTCAGAGAGGAAGGGAGAGGGAGAGGGAGAGAGAGAGAGAAACATCAATGATAAGAGAGAATCATTGATTGGCTGCCTCCTGCATGCCCACATTGGGGATCGAGTCCACAACCCAGGCATATGCCCTGACCAAGAATCGAACTGTGACCTCCTGGCTCACAGGTCGACGCTCAACCACAGAGCCACTCTGGCCGGGCACCTCCCTTCTCTCTTCTTCACACTCCTTTCTACCCCACCCATTCCTGGCTCTCTGCCTTAGCTCTGAGGTTCTTCCACCTGGTCTGCCCTCCCTCCTCCTCGCCCGTCCACCAGAGACCAGCTCAGGTCCTCGGGCCTTGATCCAGCCTTTCCTGATGCCCACAGGTCTGACTGCAGCCCCCCTCCTCTGTCTGTCCACAGCTCTCCACCATCCAGCCAGCCCCACGAGCTCAAGCGTTTGATCCCTCTCCATTTACCTGTCACGCATTTAAACATGTACTGTGCACCCCCAGGTGAAAGCCTGCCTCCTCCATTGCCTGGAAGCTCTCACTCCTGCTTCAAAGCTCACCCAGACATTACCTTCTCCTGCCTTGACCCCTCTCCCGCAGCTGGGCAGGCGTCCCCTGTGTTCCCGTGGCTCCTGCACACGGAAGCGAGGCTAACACACAAGGCAGATGCTGGCAGTGCCCGGCCGCTCCGCTCTCAGCATTCCCACTGCTCTGCAGGCTCCCGTGCCCCATGCGCTGGAGTTAGCGCCTCCCGACTTAGCGGGCAGGCCCCAGGCAGTGAGGAATGGGATTTGGGGATCATATTCCCCAGCTCCTCGCCCCTCAGGGGGTAACTGGGAGGCATGGTCCCACCCCAGGCTTCCAGAGTTCTGCGGTGAGATGGGGCCCAGTTCCCCACAGCTGCTCCTCACCCCTCTCCGCGGTCCTTGTCTTCCCTTTGCTGCTTTTCTTCCTATTTGGTGCTTCTGGGGGCCACTTTCTCAGTAAATGGCGCATAGGCAAGTCCCGTCCATGACCTGCTTCTGGAAACGCGAACGGAGGTGAATCGTGTAGGACTTAATCCGTCTCCGGTGCTTTCTCAGTTCTGAATTTTTTAAAAAATATATTTTTATGGATTTCAGAGAGGAAGGGAGAGGGAAAGGGAGAGAGAGAGGAACATCAATGATAAAAGAGAATCATTGATCGGCTGCTTCCCACACACCCTCCAGATGGTGCCCACACTGGGGAAGGGGCCCTGACTGGGAATCGAACCTCCTGGTTCCTAGGACAGTGCTCAGCACCCGAGCCACACCGGCCGGGCTCAGTTCGGAATTTGCAGGAGTCCGTTTCCTCTGCACAACAGCCTCCCTCACGGGGTGGAGATTGCCAGTGTCATTTCCATGTCTCCTCTGAGGAGGCGGAGGCTCCGGGGTTAGCAGTGTGGACAGCTGTCCCACTTTCCTGGGACTGAGGCGTTTCCTGGACGTGGGACTTGCCAGGACAGTCTGGGGAACACTGGCCCAGCTGGTCACCCAGAGGGGAAGGGCCTGCCTCTGGTCCCCAGGAGTGAGTGGGGGTGGGAGGGCACATGAGCTCCGGGGCATGTTTCCCATGGTTTGAGGAGATGCCTGCTGCTGATTGAGCTGGACGTGGGGGACAATAAGGAAATGAGTGAGGGAGACGCAGCCCTGCACCGGGAGCACCTAGTCCGATGGGGGAGACGTGGGTTCCGACGGCACAGAGCTAAGGGGGGAGCTTCCTCCGGACTTCTCCGCGGGGCCCAGAACAAGGTTTAGGGGAGCCCTTTCCCTGCCCTCAAGCTGCTGCCCCAGCCAGACAAGAGTGACGGGTCTGGGTCTCAGCGTTCTCAGGGCTAGACCGGCCCCTCCCGGACCAGGCACTGGGCTGGCCCCTCCACGCTGGGCTGCATTGGATCCGGGCGGCAGGGGGAGGCGGGAGATCGGTGGGCTGGGTGCTTGGATCAGTCGGGTCCTTGCAGGGAGCAGCTGGTACCGTCCAGGGCTTCACTGCAGAGTGTGGGCAGGTCTATGCCAGGGTGACTCCCAGGAAGCAGCCGCAGTGGGGAGTCGGTACCACCCCGAGGCCTCTGGACAAGGGGGGGGCTCTCACTAGAACGCAGCCCATACCGCTCCCCAGGGAAAGGGGCCCGGGACAGGCACTGTGCGCTCAGGCAAGGGACGAGGCCACCGCCAAAGCCGGGGCTGCAGGGCAAGGGGGCGAGTGCCCTGTCGTCTCTCCCAGCCTCCGTCCCATCACGCTCCCTCCTGGGCCCTAATCAAGTCAGAAGCGAAAGGAGCCTGGGTGACTCAGTCCCTGTCCCCCTCCCGAGGGTTCCGAGTGAGTCTGAAAGTGGAGGGAGCAGAGATGAATAATCACTGAGGCAAGGCTCACACCCACTCCTCTGGCGCCTCCCCCAGGGCACGACCTGACCCCAGAGGCCTGGCCAGTGGGCGGGGGAGCGGCCCCTCCAACACACACCCTGACCCTCTCACTGCCCAGGCTGCCCCGGCCTCCCTCCCGGAGCTCTGGCACATTCATTCCTCCCATCCCCACCTCACTTCCTGCCTACCCCCCCCCCAGCCCCCCAAGTCCACTGGAGGCCAAAGAGCAGGCGGGTCCAGGAGGTCTCCTCAGAGGAAGAGGTGCAAAAAGGTGGGAGTGGGGGAGAGCTCAGTCCTAGAAGAAGGGAGGGGAACAAACCTTTCTGAACCCGATTTTGTCCCGGATACAACACGGGTGCTTTCTCATCCATTACTCACGCCCCCATGTCCATCCAACATTCCTGAGGGTGACATCAGGGTTTCCAATTTAGGGACGCGGAGGCAGGCTCAGCGTGGTTTTGTGGCTTCTCAAATGTTGCACAGCAAGTGGGAGAGTCAGGATACAGACGCATGTCTGCCTGAGTCCAGGGAAGAATAAATGAGTAAAAGTTGGTCTGTGGGCAGAGGCTGAACAGGATCCTAACCCCAGGGCCAGGCGGGGGGTGGGGGGGGGTGGGGGGGATGGGGGTTTGGGGGGGGGGGTCAGTGGCTGGTGGGAGCCAGTGTGCAAGGTTTCATTTTCCCGTTTCTGAAGACTGTGCAGTGGGGTGGGGAGCATCCTTGGCTCCCCGCAGGGCCATAAGTGGGGTGGTGGGGTGGGGACACCCAGCTTCAGTTGCCCTTCCTGCCTCCAGGCCTTGGTCTACCTTGGGTCCAGGAGGGATTGGAGAGATTTGTGACTGGAGAGGAGACTCTGTGAGCCTTGAGCAAAGACCCTAGGAGGGACCCAGAGGCCTCAGAGGAGGGAGACAATTCTAACTGGAGATGAGTTGCAGTGGGAAAGGCAGGTCGAAGATAGAGCAGTGGTTCTCAACCTGTGGGTCGCGACCCCTTTGGGGGTTGAATGACCCTCTCACAGGTGTTGCCTAAGACCATCGGAAAACACATATATAATTACATATTGTTTTTGTGATTCATCACTATGCTTTAATTATGTTCAATTTGTAACAATGAAATTGGGGGTCACCACAACTTGAGGAACTGTATTAAAGGGTGGCGGCATTAGGAAGGTTGAGAACCACTGAGATAAAGGCTCCAACGCTGTGTATGGGGGAGGGGAGAGGTCAGTGGGGTCAGGGCCAGGCCCAGCACTGTGTGTGTGGGGTGGGGCTGGGGGGCGGGGAGCAGAGAGAGTGATTTAGGGAGGGCGGAGGGGGTGACTTCAGGGCAGTGCTCTCTGGGCCCTGGGCCCAGGGGTGGGGACACGGTGAGGTAAGGATCCAAGGGAATTGGAGATGGGGGTGTCTCAGCATTGCTGTTGCCCCAGACTGAGGAGCCCTCTGGCTCCCAGAGTTCAGTCCTTCTCTGGTCTGACGCCTAAAATAAATGGTCACCCCTCCCCCCCGCTAGGCCTTCAGGATTGGAGGGGCCCTGTGGAACTGTGTGTGTGTGTGTGTGTGTGTGTGTGTGTGTGTGTGTGTGTGTGTGTAAGAGCAGGAATCCTTGGATCCAAGTGCTTAAGGCAGCCCCCAGGAGAGGGGTGGGGCCGGGAACTGCCCTCCCTGAGATGTGGTCAGCGAGAACAATCCAGACGAAAGCCGAGGGAGTAGCCGTAAAGCTCAGACTCCCTGAATCTAGCCTCCTCCTCTGCAGTGGAGGAGGCACAGGGCCGGGGGAGGCTGGTCCAGGTCACACGGGGCTTAGCGGTGTCTCCTGCCCCCCCAGGGCGCTGGTCTTCCTCCAGAGGCTTGGCGGCAGCCTCCTGATGACCCGCAGGGACAGGTGACCTTTGGTCCGAACATCCACCAAAACCCTTTCCTCATCTTAAAACAGCATTGAAAATAACGGCTGCTCTCTCACAGCGCTGAGGGGAGAGGTAAATTACTTAGTGAAGGTAAAGAGCTTAGAACAGGGCCTGATACATAACAAGCTCCCAATAAATGGTAGGCAGTGATGGTGATGTGGTGATGATGATAAAAGATGCCACTGTTTGAAAGGACACCCTCAGGGGACACGGGGTCTGAGTTTGCCCTGGCTGCTCTGAAGCCACCGAGCTGGGCAGCCCGCTGGGAGGCGGCGCTGGTTGAGGGGCTGCCTGCCCCTGGGTGCCGGTGCCATGGGTGCCATGGGAGCAGCAGTGGCCCTAGTTTGCCAACTCCACACACACTTCCCGGTCTGTGCCAGGAGGGCTTCTGGTGACTCATGTCCAGACCCTCATCCAGTCCTGCATCACCGCTGGCTCAGCCCCCGTCTGCCTGGCTGTCTCAGGCCCCCAGAGGGGCCAGCAAAGATACCGCCTGCCACAGGGCCGCCTGCCCTGCCTGCTCCTGCCTCGCCTGGGGTGGGTGTGAGTCTCCAGCAGCTGAAATGCACACTGCCTCCTCTGGGCTGGGGCACACTCCTCCGGTACCTCACACACTCACTTCACACACTCGCTCACTTAAGCCTGGGAGGCCAGCCTGCTCTTAGCTCCATTTGAAGAGGAGAAAACTGGAAACCTTAAGTGATTTGCCCAGGGTCACAGAGATGGGGAGCCAGGCAGGCTGGCTCCAGACTCTGCACCCCTAACAGCCACACCCGACTGTCCTGAGGGGACCCCTTTCCTTCCCCCTTAGGCCTCGGGGGCCTGGCCGAGGCTGTGTGAATGAATGCAATGAACGCCTTGGTTCCTGGCCGGCACCCATAGGACTGCTTTCCCAGGCTGCCCTTATCATGTCATCACCATCCCACCCTCCCTCTCGCCGGTGGGGGAAAGCGCTCCCTGCCCGCTTTGCTCTGTGGTTTCTGTCCAGAGGTGGAGTCTCTGTTCTTGTCCCTTCCCAGACTCAGGCCTCTCCAGGTAGCTCCAAACACGCTTCTTATGATCTCCCCGCCCCCCTCCACGCCCCCCACTATTCACCTATCCCTCCCCACTTTGTGGGGTTTTAAGACAGTTGCAGAGGCTCTTCTCATTGGCTGTGGAGCAGACATCTGCAAGGAACTGGCCAATCAGAAGCCTTCCTCTGCCCCACCCCCAACACCGCAGGTTGGTTCCCTCTGGGGCAGGCATTCTGAACAGAGTAGGGGTGTGCACAGGGCGAAGGGTTTGAGGGGGACCAGGGACCCTGTCTAGAGAGGCCAGGCACGAGGAGAACGTGCTCAAGGTGTGCTGGGACAGAGGCCAACCCAGCACACGGGCCTCTCTCTCCCCCGGCCTTGAATGAGGTCCTCTTTCTGGAGCGTGTTACATACAAAGGTTGCCACTTCCATACCTTCAGCGATCTCTTCCTCACCTCCGGTTACCTCTGCGCAGCCCGTGGGCCCTGGGCAGTGGGCATGGGCCTTGTTACTCACTGGTGTTTGTCCCTGGTCCTGGCCTGAGTCCCACGTAGGCCCAGGCACAAGCTTTGTCCACAGCCCAGTTCAAGAGGGCCCTGATGCTAAAGGTTTGCCCACAGGGAGGGGCCACAGGAGCCCCTGGCCCCTGTGATGCTATCTGTAGGACGGTGGACGGGAGCAGAGACCAGGAATCCAGCTGCCCAGGTAACCCTCAGGTGGTGGCTGGGTTTGGGGACCCAGGTGTGGTGCGGAACACACCATTATGTTCCAAATGGTAGCCATCCTGGGTGAGAGATGGAAATGCTCAAGTAAGATGCTCTGCAAACAGAAGTGACCTCTGCAAACCCTACCAGGCTTTGCAATCTGTGGTCAGAGCCTTCCCAGGCAGTGGGGCGGGGGGAGGCAGGAGGACCCTATGGGTCTGCCCCTGGCTTTTCCGTGGTGTGAGTGAACAACTGAGCTTGGAGCCGCAGCCCCACTGGGACCAAGCACCTGCTGGCTGTACCAGCAGGGAGAGCTCTCAGCAAATCTTGAGCGCATTCACCTGGACGGTCTGTGGAGGTGGAGGGCCATACTCCAGCCCTCAGTCCACTCCCTCCACCAGCCCCGGGCACTCACTGGGAGGAGGTGGTTTCCTGAGCATGCTCCCGTCTCCGATGCTGCCTTTACCCCTGGGTATGTGTGTGACAATTAATCAGTTTTATTTGTGTCAGAGAAACCCCCCAAAAAGTGTTTCAAATAGGATAGCATTTTATTTCTCTATCATATGGGTGACGTCCGGTGATATTTAGTCCAGGTTTGTTACGGTGCTCTGTAACCATCAGGAATCCAAGCTCTTCTTATTTTACTGGGCCACCTATATCAAACATGGCCTCTACCTCATGGTGCAGTGGGCTGCCAGAGCTGCAGCCATGATACCAGCATTGCAGCCAGCTAAAAAAATGAAGTGAGGCCCTGGCCGGTTTGGCTCAGTGGAGAGAGCGCTGGCCCTCGGACTGAAAGGTCTCGGGTTTGATTCCAGTCCAGGGCACATTGCAGGCTCAATTAGGAGGCAAACAATCCCTATTTCTCTCTTCCCCTCACTTCCACTCTCTCTAAAAAATCATTGGAAAAATATCCTTGGGTGAGGATTAACAAACAAACAAACAAACAAACAAAAAACACACACAAAGTGGGGCCCTGGCCAGGTGGATCAGTTGGTTGGAGCATTGTCCATATACCAAAAAGATGATGCGTTTGATTCCTGGTCAGTGCACATACCTAGGTTTTGGATTCAATCCCTGGTCAGGGGATGTGCAGGAGGCAACCAATCGATGTTTCTCTCTTTCTCTCTCTCTAAAATCAATAAAAACATAACCTTAGGTGAGGGTTAAAAAAAAGCATATGAAAACATGCTCAAGTCACTAATCATCCGAAAGATGCAAATCAAAATGACAACGAGGTACCATCTCACACCTGTCAAAATGGCTATCATCAACAAATCAACAAATGACAAATGCTGGTGAGGATTCGGAGAAAAAGGAACCCTCGTGCACTGCTGGTGGGAATGCAGACTGGTGCAGCCACTATGGAAACGGTATGGAGTTTCCTCAAAAAATTAAAAATGGAACTCCCATTTGACCCAGTAATCCCACTTCTAGGAATATATCCCAAGAAACCAGAAACACCAATCAAAAAGGACATATGCACGCCTATGTTCATAGCAGCACAATTCACCATAGCTAAGATCTGGAAACAGCCTAAGTGCCTATCAGTAGATGAATGGATTAGAAAACTGTGGTACATCTACACGATGGAATACTATGCTGCTGTAAAAAAGAAGGAACTCTTACCATTTGCAAAGGCATGTATAGACCTGGAGAGAAGTATACTAAGCAAAATAAGCCAGTCGGAGAAAGATAAATATCACATGATCTCACTCATTTGTGGTATATAATGAACAACATAAACTGATGAACTAAAATAGATCCAGTGACCGGGAAGAATCAAACAAATCGCCAAACCTCAGAAGGAAGGCAGGGGCAAGGGCGGGGGCGGGGAAGAGATCAACCAAAGGACTTGTATGCATGCATATGGGCATGGCCCATGGACACAGACAGTAGGGGTATGATGGCATGTGCTGGGGGGTGGGAACAGCCAGGGAGAGATCAATGGGGGGAAAAGGAGACACATGTAACACTTTAAACAATAAAGAATTTAAAAAAAAAGGAACTAGGGAAGAAGAACACACATTGCCCCCTGTACCGTGCCAGCACAGCCAAGGGTGAACCTGAGGAGGGGCGGTGATGGATTGAAGAAAAGACAGACAAGAGAATACAGCTGGGGCTTGGTAGGTCTCCTGTGCCTGAATGAGGACACAAAAGACCCAGCCTTCCAGCCAATGCTTTATTTTATAGTCTGATTAAAACAAGGGTAGATTAGCAGGTATACAAACGTTCTTGTTTTGGCAACACTTGCTGCACCTCCCACAGCCCATTAGCTTCTTAGGAAGGAATTAGGGAGGGCTACAAGGTCAGGCTTGATTATGCTAGGAGAGCCCTGCCCTCCAGGCTGGGACTTGTTTGTGGCCCTGCCACAGGTCAGCCCGAGGCTTGACCCTAGAGCTGCTCCCTACAGCTTTCCCCCTCCCCCCCACCCCAGCATTGAAGCCACACAGGATACTTCTTATGGACCCTATTGGGCAGAATTTGGTCACAAAGCTGCACCTAGTCTCAAAAGAAGACATACAAAATGTAGTCTTTCGTCTGGGTGGCCCTGTACCCAGATTAAAATAAGGGGTCTTGCTACTGAGAAAGAAGGTGGGACAAACCCTGGAGTATAACTAGCGCTCCTTTCCACAGCGTGAGACCTGAGTCGAGGGTTCCGAAGGCTGCCTGGCTCCCACAGGCCCCTCCGGGTAGCAGTCTGGCCCTGGGGAGTGGCGCTCTGCCTCTCCCTCTGGGCCCTGCCTCCAGCTTCGGGGCCTGAAGTCCCCCTTGGAGCTGTGGTGGTAGCAGGAATATGATCTCCCCCGGCTCTCCATCAGGGAGAAGATCAGTTTGATGATCAGGGCCAGCCACGCCATCCCGAAGAGAATCCACAGGGACACTGTGTTCTTGTACCACAGTGGGTACTGCCGGGAGGGGTCCATCCCTAGGGGAGAGGCAAGGTCAGAGGCTGGAGTCCTGGGAAAGTCAGGGCCAAGTTCCCCAAACAGAAATGGGCAGACATGGCTTGACACGGACGAGCAGAATATGGGAAGTCCAAACTGGTCTGAGACCGCTGGCCTGGCGGTCACCTCTGAGAGCATCCAGGAAGCCCCCCTGGATTGGCACCGGGGGTTTGGGAACAACAGTTCCTCTTTGTCTGAGGCACTCTGTGCTCTATTCCAGCATCAGCACCACCTGAGAGCTTGTGAGGAATGCAGATGATTGGGCCCCACTCCAGACCTACTGAACCAGGAACGTCTGGGGTGGGCCCCGCAACTGCGTTTTCACAAAGCCCTCCAAGAGATCCTGAAGCCTGATCTGCTGTTCGCGTGTCTCTGTGTGGTTTTCTCATATCTGAAGGGAGGCAGATTGCCAGGGCCTTTAGGAAGAACAGATGGAACCGCTGGAGTTTGTTTCCTGCCTCCGTTCTTCCTGGCTGTGTGACCTTCATCTGTCTGACTGTCCCTCACCTGGGACATGGGGAAAATAACTTCTCCCCCTGGGCTTTCGGATGAAGTCCTGTTATCTCAAGGCCACCATTTACTTCTCCAGCCTCGATTTGCACACTTCTCCCCTTTAAGAATTGTGGTCTTCTTCCCAAGTCTTCATCTATCATCTTTCCTGCCCCAGGACCTTTGCACTTACTGCCCCCTAGGCTCAGAGTGTTCTTCATTTCAAATTCTTCTTGGCCCTAGCTGGTTTGGCTCAGTGGATAGAGCGCTGGCCTGCAGACTGAAGGGTCCCGAATTAGATTCCTATCAAGGGCACATGCCCCGTTGTGGGCTTGATCCCCAGTGGGGGGCATATAGGAGGCAGCCGATAAATGATTCTCTCTCATCATTGATTTTAAAAAAATATATACATTTTTATTGATTTCAGAGAGGAAGGGAGAGGGAGAGATAAAAACATCAATGATGAGAATCATTGATCGGCTGCCTCCTGCATGCCATGCCCCCTACTGGGGGTTGAGCCCGTAATGCGGGCATGTGCCCTTGACCGGAATCAAACCTGAGACCCTTTAGTCTGCAGGCCGACACTCTATCCACTGAGCCAAACCAGCTAGGGCTGATGTTTTTATCTCCTTCCCTCTCTCTTCCTCTCTGAAATCAATAAAAAAATATATTTTTTAAAATTTCTTCTTGGCCTGGTTGTCTTCCCCTCATCCTTCAGATATCAGTTCAGATGTCACTCCCCAAAGACTAGACTGGGCCCCTCTGCTAAGACCTCTCAGTGCCTGTGGTTTTGTCGGGGAAGTTACTTATCACCTCTGGGCCCCAGTGCCCTCATCTATAAAATGGAGGCAATGAGGGTGTCCACCTTCTCAGACCGTTGTGACTACCACATGGGTTCATGCATCTAAATGCTCAGAATGGTGCCTGGAACAGGGTGGTGCATTGTTCCCTGTTGTTGGGTGATGGGTTCACTCACCTCTGGGTCCCCACACTGGGTCCCCAACACAGACAGGACTGGATAGGTAACAGCTGAGGGAGGGGGTGCGTGGGGGTTGCTGTGAGGCTTAGGTAAGTCTTGCTCTGTAACTCAGTTCTTCCCGCTGTCTGTTTCCTGGGGTCCGTCTTGCCTCCCTCAGTAGACTGGGATCATTCAAAAGGTGCTCTGTCCTCCTACTTCCGTGACATCTTCTCTGTCTCAGCTCCCGCACCGCCCCCTGACCACCCCCTCCTGTCCTGTTGGCCCAAGACAACCTCTCCGTCCTGCCCCCTCACAGCCAGGCCCCTGGCCTAGGCCCCGGGGAAGAGCCTGCAGCCCGGGATCCAGCTCGCTGCCTGGCCGGAGCCGGGATTGGATTAGGCTGATTGGGTTACGGGGCCATGATTCCGCCGGCGGTCCCAAATGAGATCAGCGGAGAGCCAGCTCCGTGCCCTGCCACCCGCCAGCTCAGCTTGCTCCTGGCAATGCAGGGGAGGAGGTGTTCCTCTCCAGTTTATTTCATTTTTTTTATTTTTTTATAGCTGAAATCACAAGTGACAGGACACCTGGCAGCTGGCAAGGCGCTCAACTGAGTTGCAAATGTAATTGTGGGGGCTACGGGTCCAGAGAGGAGCAGGCAGCTGGGACCTGGGGACCCAGCCCACCACAGCCTTAAGAGGAGCAGCTGGGACAGCGCCCCGGGGCCGCTGATGCAGGGACCACGGGCACCCACAGCCCAGGCGGTGGGCCTCAGCATTCCCACCCAGGGCAGGGGATTGACCTTGCAAGGCTGCAAGGCACGGGAAAGGGAGAGTGGGGTTTGTTCCTTCTCAGCTGTGGAAGATTCTGGAACACAGGCATGTGAGGAGTCCTCCTTGGGCGTCTACCCTAGCCCTGCCTTAGGCTTGCCTGCTCTATGACCTTAATCAAGGTCTTTCCCATCTCAGCCTCAGTTTCTTCTTGCAGGCGGGCAGTCAAGGGCTCAGCGTAGTCACTGGCCACAGGCACTGAAATGGCTACAGTAGCAAATCTCAGGAGAGGTGGTGAAGGGACGGCTCTGCCCGCCGCCCCTCTAAGTCAGGGTGGCAGGGGCTCCGGGAGGTCTGTGCCCACATCCCTGCCCGGCACTCCCCACAGGGTGGCTCACGGTAGCAGAGATCCCAGCCCTTCTCAAGCCTGTAGAGACCGCTATGCTGATGCCACTGCCCCTCCCTCGATGGGGGTGAGGCCTTGTCTCCCATTTTCAGGGCGCCCAAGTCCAGAGGGGGCTGCTCTTCCTCCCCACCTGCCTCAGGGGTCTCAGGACTTCCTCAGGGGTTCCCCCCAACCCCACATAGGCTTTCCCTGTTAGCTCCTCCCACAACACACCCTAGTTGGGGTCCTCTTCCCACTTTTCTGCCCTCCCCTTGCACTGGGCTCTCTCAGAGCACCAGCCTTCTGGGTTTAGGACTATCGCTGGGGACACATCCTGTCCCATCCTCTGAGCCCTGGGGGGGAGGGGGGAGGCGCTGCTGCAGGGCCTTCAGGTCACACTGCCCTGGGCTGAGGCTGCTGAGGCTGTCAGAAGCCTGTTTCAGGGAGGCCCAGGGGCAGCAGGAAGGGAGAGGGCTCAGTGTGGAGAGGGGGAGGGCAGGCCCAGGCCCCGAGAGGCTCCCACAGGCCTGGTCATGGATTTTGCCCTCCAGCCTAAGACTACGAGGAAAAGCAAAGGTTTTCAGAGGAGCTGGGCAGGTGACGTGATAGCACTTGACGTTTTTATTTTTTATTTTTCCCCTTTTATTTTTAGAAAGCGTGGAAGGGAGGGAGGGAGGGAGGGAGGGGGAGAGAAAGAGCGATACATCAATGAGAGAGGGACACACTGATGGGTTGCCTCCCTCACGAGCCTCGACTAGGGCTGGGGATGGAATCTGCAATCCAGATTTGTGCCCTTGAACGGGGATCAAACCCATGACCCTTCCGTCTGAGGGTCGATGCTCTAACCACTGAGCACACCACCCAGGGCAGCGCTTGTCATTTTTAGAAATCTAACGGCCAAGGAGGGAGGGGGTGCCGACAAGACAGAGACGTACAAGTCCATGTGCCATCGTCACTGTGCTCTGTGGGGGCAACACCTTAGGAGCGCTGAGGCCCAGAGAGGGGCTGTGTGAGGTGGTCTGGAAAGAGTCTGAGCTTTGGAATTAAACAGATCGGAATTGATATCTCACTAGCTGTGTAATCTCAGGCAAGTGGCTTGGCCTCTCTGAGCCTCAGTTTCCTCCTTAGCAAAATGGGTGATATGTCCTGGCCCGTGTTGCTCAGCTGATTGGAGCGTTGTCCCATACACCAAAAGTGGAGGGTTCAATTCCGCTCAGGGCACATGCCCAGGTTGTGGCACCTGCAGGAGTCAACTGATTGATGTCTCCTCTCTCTCTCTCTCTCTCTCTCTCTCTCTCTCTCTCTCTCTCATCAATAAAAAAATCAATAGATAGCCCTAACTAGTTTGGCTCAGTGGATAGAGCGTCGGCCTGTGGACTGAAGGGTCCCAGGTTTGATTCCGGTCAAGGGCATGTACCTTGGTTGTGGGCACATCCCCAGTAGGGGGTGTGCAGGAGGCAGCTGATGTTTCTCTCTCATCGATGTTTCTGACTCTCTATCCCTCTCCCTTGCTCTCTGTAAAAAATCAATAATAAAGTAAATCAATAGATAAAGTGGGTGGCACTCATAGCTCTAGACTGCCTGATGAACTGTTACTTGGTAAAACCTCATTTCAGTGTTCCAGGCTGGGTTCTGTCTCCAAAGGAGGCAGAGGGCAGGGCCTCCTTGCAAGTTTAGGTCCAGGGGTCCGAGCGCGTGCACTGAGCCCCCTGAGCCCAGCGTGGTGCTGGTGCCAGTAACCACGGCTCGTCCTGTGACCCTTCAGCTGTGGGAGCCACCCCGCCCGCCCACCCCACAGGCTGTCCTCTCCTGCCACCTGCTGGGCGTCTGCCTCCGCTTTATTATGCACGGTTTTCCGGGACCCACGTGGGGCGAAATCACACACTGAACCCCACCTTGGGCCCTTGGGACCACGCAGCCCACTCTTGCTGGTGCTCAGAGTGAGGCTGCCGATTGTTTTCCCGTGGGGGCCAGGCTTCCAAAGTCTCCCGACTCTGGCCTGACCCTCCTGGGCCCAGCCCAGGGACTGTGGGAAGCTTGGCGTCTCAGGGGCTGGGGTGAGGTGGGGAGGAGAGACCTGGGACAAGGACAGATGGGGAGGGGTTCAGGGACTCCCCTTATCTGGTGAGCTCCAAGAATGGGAGTGGGGCCTGAGGACACGAGGCCCTCCCAGGGCTTGTCAGATGGCCGGGAGTGCGACCCACAGCCTGAGGCTGGTTCAGACTCCAGTCGTCACCTTTTGGTGGGTGACCTTGGCCTCTGCACACCAGGAAGGTGGGTTTAACCTGCCAAGGACTTGGGGCGTCAGGCCCCCACGGGGCCTGGTTTGCAGCAGGCACCCAGGGGACGCGGCCCAGGGGGCAGGCGGGTGGAGGGCCAGGCCGTGGAGTCTCAGGCCCCTCTCCCGCTGGCTGCTGGG
This sequence comes from Myotis nattereri, assembly GCF_964212035.1. NCBI lineage: Eukaryota > Metazoa > Chordata > Mammalia > Chiroptera > Vespertilionidae > Myotis > Myotis nattereri. Next base: position 11,961,134 of record NC_138081.1, read on the forward strand.
CTCTCACCGATCACGTAGTCGCCGAAGCCCACGGTGCTGAGGGTGATGAAGGCGAAGTAGAAGCCTTCCACGTAGCTCCAGCCCTCCATGTGGGAGAAGAGCAGGGGCGGCAGCAGCAGGAAGAGCAGGAGGCCAGAGAGGAGGGTGCCCGAGCCCGTCAGCCAGCGGGCCTTGGCCGGGTCCTGGGGATGCACACAGCGCTCAGCCCCCACATAGCACTCAGCGCCCCCTGCTGTCCAGCGGGAGCAGACAGCCTGGGGCACCTGAGCTGCAGGCAGTGAGAGGGGGCTGCCCTCGGGGCCTCTCCACCTGGCTGTGTCCCCAGCTTTCCAGCCAAGGCCTTAGTCGTGGGCCCTTCCTGTCTACCAGTCCCCCCGTGTCTCCCCACAGAGCTCTTCTATTGCTAAAAACCCCTTCTGGACAGTGACCCCCCCATCCACCATATCCCCACGGTAACCCTGACTCCCAGTTCTCCCAACATCAAACCCTGCCCCCCCCACCCCGACTGCAGAGCCCCCATTCCCACCAGAGACTCTCACCGGGGCAGTGACTGCCACAGCCATCAAGGGCCACGGTTGCCAGCACACCCCTCATTCCACAAGTGCCCCTCCCCCTCTTCCCCTGCTGCCCTGGGCCCTCACCTGCCAGGCGCCCCCCAGCCTGCTGGCACAGCGGTGCACACCCTGCTGCATGAGGTGCCCCAGGTGGTTGAGCACCACGAGGTTGAGCGGGATCCCCACCAGAGCAAAGAAGATGCAGAAGAGGCGGGCGGCCATCGTGTGGGGGCTCAGGTTGCCGTAGCCTGAGGGGAGACGGGCACATCAGGGGACCCTTCCATCTCTGGGGTCCCTGTTCCTACCCCACTTCAGACATGGCAGCTGGTGTGTATCCAGATTGGAAAACTGAAGCTCCTGGAGGCTCAGCAAAGCGCATGAGCTCAAACCCGTGAATGTGAGGGCCCCGTCTCCCCTCTCTCCACCTCCTCCCTCTCTGTGGGCAGAGGAATGGGTGCAGGGATGTGGGAGGCCTTGGAGCCTCCAGCCCCTGCACTTCTGGGATTCACTGCACCATTGAAGCTGTGTCCCCAGGTGGGTCCCGGCACCCAAGCTGGCGGCGCCTGCCCGATGCAGGCCTCCTCTAACAGGCCATCTTGCTCGGGACTCCCCTCGCCTGGACAAGCCTCTCAACGCCCCACGGCAGTCTGTGCTCACCCACCTCAAGCCCTTCCTTCCTTCTCTCCTGTCACAGGTCTCAGACCTGCTTTGCAGCTTGAGGCTCTCACCATCTCTCCTGCTCCTCTTTATCTTTCAAAGCCATCTCCCCCACTCACCCACGTCTCTTGCACACCTAATTCAGTCTTGTTATCTGCTTTCCAGAGGGCGCTAACTAACACACCCAGTTCCTTCCCAAACCCCTCGGGAGTGAGGGCAGAGGATGCACATCAGGGGACCTGCGTGGGGGTGGGAACTCTGTCATGAAGATCAGGGAAGGGAGGCGAGGGGAGAGTGAGGTGCTCCTAAAGGATTCTGTCAGCCTGGACATTCTTTCCTCCTCTGTTCCCCGCCGCCTCTGTCTCCCCCATTCTTGGTCACCACTGTCTTGTCTTTCTAAAACACAAACCTGGTGATATCACCCCCAGGTTATCATTCTGTATTATTCCTCATGTCTGTGGGGAAAGTCCAAACGCTCACCTAGCCCTTCTCCGGCTCCTGCTTTCCCAGCTCCGGCTGCACTCCTGCCCGCTGAACCCCCAAACCCCTCCTCCCCCTGTGCCTTTGAACATGATCGCCCCCCTACCAAGAGTGTACTTCCCCCCCTCCTAGCCCACCTGTAAATGGTCTGGTGGAGGAGTGGCTCCCCCCCCCCCGCACCCCCCCTCCCCACACACACTCTGCAGGCTTTGAGGATAACCCACTCACTGCCTGAGAATGATTTATTCCCTGAGGGTCGTGAGCCCCTTTGGGGCAGGGGCTGGGTCGTAATCATCTTTATATTCTCGACAATTGGCACAGGATTGACACTCAGTAGGAGCCCACCATATGTGTGTGGGAAGAGTACAAGAATGGATGAATGGACGAGCGAGTGAATTGGAAATATGGGAATGAACGTGTAAATAGATGAACAGATGCCTTGCACCCTGCCCCACATCACTGCTTAAAGTACCCCCCCCCCCCCCCCCACACACACACACTCATTTGCACTGTAGGTTTACACTCTTCCGCCTCACTTAGGGGTCTCAGAGGCACGGTCCCGGGAGAGGCGGGAGCACTCGTCTAGAGCATGAGTGTTGGAGTCAGAGGCACTTCCTGGGGTTGACCTTTTCATCCTAACCTGTGGGATGGCAGCCTTTAGATTCCGGATCTGGGAGGAGCTCCGTGGATGCCTGTGCCTTCCCGAGGCTGATACGAAAGAGGCTTTCTCCTCCCCATCCCTCTCAGCCAGCCCTCAGGTTGCGGAACTGATGGATATCGATGAAGCCCTCACCTGCCCGTTGAATGCTTGGTGGCCATGGCCCCATCTAAGCCACCTCTCACGTCAGCATGTCTCCCACCTGTCCCTCTTTCACTTCGGTAGTCCAGCCCTAAGACACTTTGCAAGCGCCCTGCATGGTCTTCTGTAGTTGGGCTCCCCTGTCCCTTCCCCTGTCCTCAGTTCCAGCCCTCTCCAGCCATCTGTGCCTCCTACTGTTCACCAAACACACCAGCCTCGCTCTACCCAGGGCCTCTGCACGTGCTGGAAGGTTCTGTCCCCAGTTACTGCATGACTTGCTCTTGTATTTTGTTTATGTTTCTGCTTCAAGGGCCACCCCATGTACAGTAGTCTCCGACCCCCCATCACTATCGAACCCCCTTACCTGGCTTTATATTTCCCTAAGCACCTCTTAAAACCCGAATATTGTCTGTGCATTTGTTAGTTTGTTTGTGTTTCCTCACAGTAGAGCGTCAGCACCCCCAAGGGAAGGGACTTGCCGGTTCTGCGCGCCGTTGTATCGCCAGCACCTAGAGCAATCAGGCCCGCACTAGGAACGCCGTCTCTTGTTAAATGAATGGGTGGATGCATGCGTGGACACATGAGCGAGCTGGGGATGGACTTCACAGGTGATGCCCGGTTTCCGGGCTCAGGCCGGTCCTGCTTGCCCGGAAGTGCCGTGTGCCTGTCCGACCCCGTTTCATTCTAGGGCTTGGGAAGGGCAGCCCTACGCTGGTCCCGGGGCATTGGAAAGAGCAATGCAGTCCCTCAGCTGGGTCTCCAGTGCCAGCTCTGCTGCTTCCTAGCCACGTGACCTTGGGACAGTGTGCCTCCCCGTGCCCCCGCCTCCTCATCCGGAACATGAAAATAGACGCCCTGTCCTTGGAGGTGGGACCGGACGCACAAAATCTCAAATGTTAAACTAGAGCAGTGATGGCGAACCTTTTGAGCTCGGCGCGTCAGCATTTTGAAAAACTCTAACTTAACTCTGGTGCCGTGTCACATACAGAAATTTTCTGATATTTGCAACCATAGTAAAACAAAGACTTATATTTTTGATATTTATTTTATATGTTTAAATGCCATTTAACAAAGAAACATCAACCAAAAAAATGAGTTCGCGTGTCACCTCTGACACGCATGTCATAGGTTCGCCATCACTGAACTAGACCATAAGGGTAAGGTGGGGCGCGGTCCCCGTTCCCCTGCCCTCTGCCCATCAGAGCCGACTCAGGCAGTGGAACCGAGCAGAGAGAAATGGACAGGGACACAGACCCGGCTCAGCACCGCAGGGCTGGGAAGAGACAGGCTGCAAATTCCTGAACCCAGGGGCCAAAGTCACAGGCCTGGGGCAGAGGGTGGGGGAGGTGTGGGGTTCAGAGGCTTAAGACCCCTACACCTGTGACTGTGCCTCCACCTCCCCCGCCCTGGAACTCCATTGGTGCTGGTGGACTGGGTACTTTGGAATGAGTGTGTCAGCGTCTGTTGAGTGTCCACTGAGTGCTGGGCCTTGGGCTAGATCCTGGGGGTTCAGAGATGAATAAGCATCATCCCCCAGGCACAGGGCCCATGGAGCCTGAGGGGGCCCCAGGCAGGCTTGCCTCAAGGTGGAAGGCTGGCCAAGCTCCCGTGTAGCCCTCAGGCCTGCTTCCAAGAAGTACTGGCCGATTTAAAACTAGGTGGAGAGCCCTCTGGGTGCTGCGGCCTGGCTCCTGTCTGGGAGGACAGGGGCTGGGACATGCCTTCCTGAGAGGATCCTGGCCGGTGGAGGTAGCCCGAGCCACTGCGGTGTCAGCCTGCCACCTGGTGGTGACTCCTGTGTCATGCAGGGGCTGGGCCTGGCACCAGGGCAGGGGGCTGGGGCGCTTTACTTACTTCCTGGGTCTAGAGCTGGGGCTCTAGGCTGCTCTTCACCTTCCACTCACAACAGCCCCCAGGCACCCTCCTGGGACAAGGTCCACCTCTGCTCTCCTGAGGGCGGGGCTAGGGAAACTGGGTGGAGGCAGGGATCTGTCCCAGTGTCCCAGGTGAGGGAGGCAGGGGGCTTGGAGAGGAGAGCGAAGGTTTAAAGGAGCGCCTTTGTGAGCTGAGGAGTGGCCTCCAGGAGTGGCCACTTCTCACCAAAGGCAAGAACGGATTGCAAGGCTGTTTTGGATTCCTGCCCCCTCTTCCTCACCTCCCGACACCACCCTCGCCCCACCCCCAGCTACCCCTGGGCTCAGTGTTGGGTGGGTTTGGCCCAGAGCATCCTTACTCCTGCCCAGGGGAGACCCCCTGCTTCCCGAGGGGTTTGTGAGGCAGAACCCCCCTAGAGCGGTGCTTCTCAACCTTGAGCTTGACACCAACTCCTGGGGAACCTGGGGAAATGCAGAACCTGGTACAGCAGATCTGCTGTGAGCCTGGGGCTCTGCTCCCAGGTGGTGCCCACAGCGCCTGGACCACCCACTCTGGGAGTCCCGAGGCCCTGACACCCCTCCAAAAGGCACTGGTCCCCTGTCCCTCATGGGGAGGCCACCGTGCCAGCCATGCTCACCTGCCCCCCCTACTCCCCCGCACTTACCGATGGTGGTGATGGTGGACACGGAAAAGAAGAAGGAGCCCACGATCTCCCAGCGCCCCATGCTGGTGGTGTTGCCCAGGACGATGTCCCCAGTTTGGTAGGCGTGGATGATGCCCTGGGGGAGAGGCTGCAGTGACCACCAGGCTCTGAGGTGACTGGACTCCTGCACCCAGACCCACATACACGTGCATGTGTACACACACACGTGTACACACACACACATGCATGGACAATCCTCACAACCACTCTGAGCCCAGACTGGCCCGAGCCAGGAGGCCCTCCAACCAGGGGCTCCCCTGGGGCAGGGACCCTGGGGACGGCTCCCTCCCTCCCCTTACCCCCGGGACCCAGGCCATCACAGGATATCTCACTGGTTGGAAGAACACCATTCATTTTCTTTCCTACTCACTCCCATTCTTGCAACAAGCACTGGCCAGACATGACCTGTGGTGTTTTGGGGGACATGGAGATGAAAGAGACGTGACCTCCGTCCTCAGTGGGATGGAGACAATGCACTGCAGTCCATGCAGCTTTAAGGGCAGTGCAGCTGCACGATCCTGGGCAAGACACTTAGCTCCGTGCCTCAGTTTCCCTATCTGCAAAGTGGGAACACTAACAGCACCGACTTCATAGGATTGTGGTGCGGGTTAAATGAGGCACTAGATGTAAAGACGTAGACCAGTACCTGGACAGGGCACATGTTAGTGTCGGCTGTCATCCTTACTGCTACGAACACAGTGCCGGAGGAATACAGAGAGAAAGGGGGCTCATTCTGATGGGGGAGGGGCGGAGGCTTCACGGAGGGGTGATGCTGTAGCTGGGCCTTCCTTGAGGGTCAGATGGATTGCTCCCAGCGGAAGGACATTTTGGTAGCTGGCAGGCAGGACTGCACCTGGGATCTCAAATAGGGAGACCGAAAGGTTGTCGGGAGCCAGGCCATACTTGGTCTGCCTGCCAGAGAGAGAGTGACAGGCCTCTCCCAAGGCTGCTGAGCAAAGGCGAGGAAAGATCAGGTTGTGCCCGGTTGGCATGGCTCAGTGGCTGAGCGTTGACCTATGAACCAGGAGGTCATGGTTTAATTCCTGGTCAGGGCATATGCCTAGGTTGTGGGCTTCATTCCCAGTGTGTGTGTGTGTGGGGGGGGGGGAGGGGGCAGGAGGTAGCTGATTGATGATTCTCTCTCATCATTGATATCTCTCTCTCTCTCTCTCTCTCTCTCCTTTTTTTTTTTTTTAAAGAAAGATCAGGTTGTGTGCTCTATGGCAGCGGGCAGTACAGAAGGTGCTGGCAGACCGGAAGCAGAAAGCCTGCTGCAGGGCTGAGTGCTGGAGCGGCCTGGCCTGCATCCTGGCACAGAGTGGTCCAGGGGGAGCAGAGAGGAGCTCGTCAGAAGCCCAAGCCTCTGGCCCTATTTGGTGTGGGCAGTGCGGGAAGCATCTAAGGCCCTGTGAGCTGTGTGGATGGGAGGCCAGTGGAGGAGGAGGGCTGGGAGGAGGGCCACCTGCTCTTGACCTTGGAGGAACTTCAGGGCTGCTAGGGAGCTGCATGTACAGGTCTGCACCCAGGGGAGATCTGGGTTGGAGACATCCTACCCTTGTTCCTGGGGATGAAGCCGGAGGAGGGCTGAGTGGAGGTGTGAAGGGGGAGTGCAGAGAGAGGGGAGCCCTGCAGGGACCTCAGGAACACCCACACCCACAGACGCACACTGGGCTTCCTGGCTCTGTGGCTAGCCTCAGAGCTATGCGTGTGTGCTAGCCTCCCTGAGCCTCTGCTTCCTCGGCTCTAAAATGGGATGATATAATGGAACCCGCCGGTGAGGTAGGTGAGGACAAAACCAGGTACCACACTAGGGACAGTGCTGGGCGCGCAGGAAGTGCTACACAGAGGCATTAAGCGTCATCGCCATCTCATCACTGTCCTGTTCCAGGCCCAGGAAAGCTCACCTCCTGGCCAGGGGAGTGCGGCTGCCTCCAGGACCAGGCAGAGGGCTGTGCTCATAAGGGTTTAGAGGTGGGGGGTGGAGGTGCTACATTAGGTCCTTAGCAGAGAAAGTCCTTCCCCTGCCCAGCTCCAGGCCCCGCTGAGGCCCAGGCCAAGGGCTCAGGACTCCTCCCAGCCCGATGCCCAAGGTGCAGGCTGCCCTCCCGGAGGGGTTTTCGGGACAGGTATGCAGCTGTCTGCGCGTGGGATCAAGCCAGGGCTCCGGATGCTAAGCAGCCATCAGATCCCAGCAACTCCCAGTCCAGGTGGCCTGCCCTGAGGTGGAGAAGACCTGGGTCCATCCTCCATGCCTCGCCCCAAGAACCCGACCCTGCTCCCCCTGGGCAAGCCCTGCTCGGCCCCCATCCTCTGAGCAGTCTTGGTCCTCAGGAACCCCTGCGTCCCCGCCCCTCTTCCCCCTGGGGCTCTCCCAGGTCCCTGGGCTGGGGAGGCCCCTGTCCAATAGCTCCGGGTAACCAGTAGTCAGCTAAAGAGCGCCCCTGCACCCACCCCTCCTTCTCTAGGACCCGGGGCGCTGGCGAGGGCGCCCTGAGCCCCTTCCCCTCCCCCGCAGGCCCTGACCGAGGTCCCGTTCCTCCTTAGACTCCGCCCAGCACCCCCTGCACCCTCGCCCCTAATGCGCATATTTGCACCCGGGGTCTCTCTGGAAGGGGCTGGGCGCGCCCTTCAGTCCTTCGCCTGCGGGTCCGACCCCAACGCAGCGCCGCCCGGTCCCAGTCCCACTCCCTCCCGCCACCTCCCCAGCCGGCTGAGAGCACCCTGGCCTGGTTCCGATTCGACTGGGAGAGCCCTGGCAGCTCCTGACCCTGGTAGGCGCGCCCCCTGTCGTCCTCATCCCCAAGTTCGGCATTGACGCCGCGAGGCCCTCTCTCCATAGGGCGGGTCACGCCCTCTGGCCCCTAAGGTGCTCACAGCGCGGCGCGTCCCTCTGGCTGGAGCGGGGGTGGGGGAATGAGCGGGAGACTTTCCTGTCTGTCTGTCCATCCAACACTCCCCCCCGCCCCCCCCCCCCCACGTGCGGCCGCGTGGTCCCCGCGTCCATCGCCTCCACCCCTTTGGAGTAATGCTCCCCGCGTTTCCCTGGCCGGGGCCAGGGTATGCCCTGTCGCTCCCTGCCCGCCACCCGCGCTCCCCTGCCCGGGTCTCCCCGCAGCCCCCGCCGGCCCCGCTCTCCCCTGACCCGGATCAGCGAGTCCAGCGCCGGGCCGTCCAGGCACGTGAAGTTCCGCAGCAGCGCCCACTTGTCGCGCTTGAACCTCGCCTTGGAGGCCTGCGCCGCGGGGCTCTCCAGCATCCAGAACACGCCGGTGCCCAGGGCCAGGTAAGCCAGGTAGACGAGGAGCAGGAGCACGGTGCCCGGCAGGGCGCAGCGCGGGGCCCTGCCCTCGGACGCTGCCCGGGCTGGCGGTCCGCACATGGTAGGACAGACAGGGCGGCTGGCCTGGGGAGCCATGGCCAGGACCCAGGTGGAGAGGCAGGGCCGCGCTCCGCTGGTCCCTTCTCGGGCCAACCCCGCCCGTGCCCCGTGTTCTCAGCAGAGGAGGCGTGCCCCACCCCGTCCCGGGGATCCAATCCCGGGGCAAAAAGAGGCCTGAGCTGTGGCATCTGGCCCCGCCTCCGACGTGTTGGGAGTGCCCACCCCCCAGCCCCACTCAGGGAGAGGGGGAGGGCTGCGGGGTGCTGCGGGCCCTGAGAAGGAAGGGCCCCGAGCCCTCAGCTGTCCTGTAGCGAACAGTGGGAGGGACTGCGGGAGACCAGACTCAGGGGGAAGAGAAGGTAGAAGCCAAGTTTATTTTCTAAGGGCCCCTGCCTGAGCCCCTGGAGATCCGGGACCATCCCCAAAGACTGCTGCTTCAAGCCCTCCCTGCTCTCCCACACCCTCATCCTCCCCGCTGTGCATCCAAAGATGAGGGCCGGGCTGGTCAGCGCTGTCCATGAGCCTGGGAGGCAGAGGGGCCTGACCAGTGAGTGGGTTGTCCACTCCCTACTTCAGAGGAGGCCTCATACTCCCTCCTCTAGCCAGAATGGAGGGAGGGTCCTGGTGGTAAGGGGTCCCAGGGGGTCCTCAGCTTCAATAGGAAGTCCCCGGATGTAATCTGGGTCGCGCTGCTGTAGATGCTCCCCTGGGCGCCCCACCTGGGGCCTCCGCTGCTTCACAGCCCCCTCTCAGGCCCGTCCCGAGGTCTGGCCACTTAGGGCCTGCCTTGCTTGGGGTCCTGGGAGAGGCCGGGGCTGAGGTGTGCAGTCCTCGGTGAGCGGGGTGGGTGGGACTGGCCTCAGTCTCTCCTCTCCTCTGGCCGGAGGTGTGGCCTTCTGGCAGGAGAAAGGCCAGGCAGCAGAGCTGTCCCCAGGGGAGGCCGTGCCGCCATGGAGCTCATTTCGTGGACGTCTCCTGGGATCTGCTGACTCTCCGCGTTCCCAGGGAAATATGTTTGGAAATGCTCTTAAGAGGACAGGAGCCCAGAGTGGGTGATGGGGTCAAGGGGTGCCCTGGGGGAGGGTCAGGGGAGACCATTCCCAGGAAAGTGGGCGGGGCACCCGGACCTCCTAAGCCTTGCTCGAGGACAGCTCCGGACTTCCAGGCCAGGGCACTGGCGCTTGCCCGCCCCTCAGCACAGCTGCCTGAGGGTAGATCCTGTCTACACTGAGATGCCCCAAGTCCCCTGCCCTCCCCTCCCTCCCTGCCAGCTGTTCCCATGGGCCCCCCTTTGCCTTTGTCATAGCCTTTTGGGCCCTGGGTTGGGGTTGCCCCTCTACTTGGCTAGTCCTTCCACTTGACTAAGTGACATGGAGGGCAGGACCTTCCCAGAGCCTGACTCAGTGCCGGGCACATCGCGGGGCCAGACCAGTGAACGCCGTGCAGGTATCCAATGAGGCAGAGGACAGCCACCCCTTGTTTGCTGTCCTGTAGGAGGCTGTGGGGAGGGGCGGGGAGGAGGGCAGTGGGGCTCTGGCCATAGTGATCCATGTCTGGTCACCTTCGAGGGGAAAAGGGCAGGGGCTCTGGGACAATGGCCAACCTCTCGCTTCACACCCATCCGTCATTGATCCTGTCGCCCCATCTCCATTCTGGTACTTTCTGGGACACTCCTCCCTCCTTTCTCTCTCCAGTGAGCTCCTGAGATCAGCCCTGGCTGGGAGAGGAGGGGGTGGGCGGGAAATCCAGAGAACACGTGCACAGGGTGGGGGAAGCTGAGAGGGGCTCTTCGGGCCACTGGGGTGGGGGGAGGCTTATGCAGAGGTGGGGATCTTCTGAGGTCTGGGGAGCCCATTGGCCTCAGGAATGCCCCCTTCCTTGAGGCGGAGGCCCCTGCTGAGCAGCCAGAGCTGAGAGCACCTGTGCAGAAGCAGGGGACCCAGTGGGAGGACCAGCGCCAGCCACGCCAGGCCCAGGAGGATCCAGATGGCCGCCAGGCTCCTGTACACCGAGATGTAATGCTTGCTGGGGTCCGTGCCTGGCCGGGAAGGGAATGTGATAAATGCCAGGGATCTGAGGGCACAGCCCCCCCCCCAGGGTCCATTGGGGCCCTGCCAGCTCCCCATGACAAGGATTAGCAATGGAGGGCTCTGGGGAAAGGATATGGATTCCAGACCAGCAGATTCTGAGGATGTGAGAATTCGCAGCAGCCTCAGAAATCATTCATCTCCAAAAAACTCCAAAAAAACCAGGGGCCATCTGATCCTCCGTGGTCAACCCTGCTGACACCTCCCCACCCCCCGATCCCGTGACCCTGACTCTGAGATATGTGAAGGCCTTGTTCTCACCGACAACATAGTCCCCGAAGCCGATGGTGCTGAGAGTGATGAAGGCAAAGTAGAAACCCTCACTGAAGCTCCAGCCCTCCACGTGGCTGAAGACCATGGGTGGGAAGATGAGAATGACCAGCGTCCCCAGGGTCAGGAACAGAGCCAGGCCCAGCACCTGCAGTACCTGGAGGGAGGGAGGGAGGGAGTCCATCTCTGAGTCCACCTGGGAGACCCTAGGACTGTATGGGGGGAGAGTCTGGGGAAATTTGGAATGGGACTGGGTCACAGCTCAGTCCCTTTTCTGCCCTGCAGACCTTTGGGGTGGGGCCTGGATCTCCATGTCAGGGGAAGATCTGGTCAGAGGACTGCATTGGTGGGTCAGTTGGAATTCGGAGATTCCTCTGGGCTAGTACAAGTCCAACAGGCCTCAGATCTGGGACAGAGCACTGTCACTGAAACGTCCCAGCTTCCTCCGCACCCTTGTCCTCCTAGTGCGCCTGGCTTTGCAAAGGACTGGCCAGTGGGGTGGGCACTGGGGCATGCCGGGTGGCCTGGAGTTTGCTGGAGTTCTGTGATGGCCATGGAGGTGTGCCATGTTGACCAGATGTCAGCAGGTGGCATCCAGCTGTCATCTCCTTCAGGATGTGTGGCAGCTACAGGGGTGTAAAGTCCTGGTCATGCCCAGCCGGCATGGCTCAGTGGTTGAACATCAACCTATGAACCAGGAGGTCGTGGTTTAATTCCCAGTCAGAGCACATGCCTGGGTTGCAGGCTCGATTCCCAGTGTGGGCATGCAGGAGGCAGCCAATCAATGATTTTCTCTCATCATTGATGTTATTATTGCTCTCTCTCTCTCACTCTCTGAAATCAATAAAATTATATTTAAAAAAAAGTGCTGATCATTTCAGCCTGCTGTGGGACACCTCCGACAGCCCGTACATGCTGCAGACTCGGGGAGGGGGTTGGCCAAGTCTGCCCAACATGGCATCCAACCTCTCCCTCTGCCCAATCCTTTTCTTCCACCAGTGCCTACCTAATACCTGCTGGCAGGAGGGTGGGACCTACCTGGGAACGTCGGGGCTGGTCCTCCCACCTCTCCAGTGTGGTCAGGTGGCCACGCAGCCCTGTGCCCAGGTGGTTGAGGAAGATCACATTGAGGGGGATGCCCACCAGGGCGTAGAAGACACAGAAGACCTGGCCTGCCTCGGTACTGGGGGCCAGGTTCCCATATCCTGCAGGGGAGGAGGAGTGAAGTGTGGGGAAGAGAGCTCAGAACTGCCTCCCCCACAGACGCCAGCAGAGTTGGGTGGTCTTAGCTGCTGCTGGGGGAGGAGGTGAAGCTCCCCTGGTCAAGTGAACACTCATCTCATTCTCTGTTAGGATGATCCCTATTTATAAGACTCCTGCTTGTCTTTCAAGGTCCATCTTAAATGACACTTCCTCTAGGAAGCCCTCCTGACGACCACCCTTCCACCTTCCTAGTAGGTCTGATTTCCCACAGTGCTTTGTGTCATTCCTACCTACTTATCTACTCTGCTTGGCGCTATTATTTTTGGTGTTTATCGTATCCCTCTTCACTGGATTGGAAGCTCCTTGAGGGCTGAGTCTGGGTCTGACCCAAGTTTGTATGAACCCCGCCCCCCTCACTCCTTCCTCTGTCTCCCCTGTCACCAGAGCTCAAACAAGGCGTTGGACCTAATTGGTTTTAATTGAATAGATGGGGTTAGTGAGGGTCCGGGGCTTCCCTGCAGGATCGGAGTGGAGTTTCTGGCTGAGGGGTGTAGCAGACACCCCCAGTGTCCTGTCCCCTTGGGACCCTTGGCACAGCACCTGCAGCCTGTAGACAGTTCCTGTGCATGCAGATGGCTTCCCTCCTAGTCCCTGCATCTTGTACCTGAGAGATTTTTCAGCGGCAAGAGTTCCCTTGGCCCGTGGGCAGGTCCAAGTGCTGGAGAGTTAACGCATCCAGGATTCGCTCTCAGCCAGCCAGGGCAGGAGTGAGGAGACACACTGCCCTGCTTTCTCGCCCCTCGCGGGGGCTGCTCTGAGGATGGGCTCCACCTCGCCTCTCAGAGGGTCTGGAGTGAGCCCAGTGGCCCTGCCCAGCAACCTGCTCACTGATGCAAACTTTATTGCCTTTCCTCCTTGTTTCACTTCCCCACATCTCCACTGGGGCTTCCTGAAATCACCTCCCAGAGGAGCCACATCCTTGCCTCAGCATCTGCTTTCGGGGAACCCAAACCGAGACAGGGGGAGCCCCTCTTCACCCGGCCCTTTACCTATGGTAGTGACGACCGTGCCTGCAAAGAAGAAACTGCTGCCAAAGTCCCAGTTGCTGGGGTTGGTGGAGTTGCCTTTGGGGTTCACGCCCTTCACCCAGGCTTCCATGATGACCTGTGGGGTGGCAGGGAGAGGGAGTGATGGGGCAGCTGGAGCCCAGAACTCAGCAGGGCGCTTTTGTGGCACCTCACTTAGCGAGGTTCTCAAGATGGTCTTGCTTCCTTTGCAGGGAAAAAGGAAGCTAACGCTCAGAGCGGCTGCATTGCCCGGGGCTGTGATGTGGGCTGGTGGAGGGGAATGGGCACCAGGAGGCAGAAGATGCTTAAGGAATGGACCCAGTGGGAGATGATGCGTGTGGCCAAGAGGGTGAGATGCCAATGGGTTGTTAGGCCAGTGTGAAGATTTCAGGTTGGATGTTCCTGGAAGGGTTTACTTGGAAACACGGGGTATGGGGTCCATCGGGAAGGTGGGGGTTCGGAGAGAGAGAGCCTGCCTTTCCAACAGGGCTGATGGTCCTTTGTGCCTCCAGGTGAGCTGGTAGTCTTGCTCTCTGCTGCCCCCTAGTGAGTGCCAGCCCAGGCCTACAGGGGAAATTCCATCAGAGGTGGGCAAAGGTCTCCTGCGTGTGTGTGTGTGTGTGTGTGTGTGTGTGTGTGTGTGTGTGTGTGTGTTTACAGAACCTGAACCCCTCCCTGCAGGTCAGGCCCGAGCCCTTGTCTCCAGCCTAGCTCTCTCGGATAGGGCGGGACTCCCTCCCTCCCTCCCCACTCCCTTCCCCTGTAGCTGTGGGTTGTGCCTGGGCAGCAGCACAGCCTTGCCACTTGGTAGAGCCCCAAAGGCAGGCAGGAGGAGGTGGGGGAGGGGCAGCTCTGGCCTCCTGTTCCTGTGGGAACATTTCCCTGCTGGTGGGGTGGTCCCATGAGCCAGGCCGTTAGGCGCCCTGACACAGGCTGTCTGCTTCTTCTCACTTTGGCAGAACTGGCCTCGTCGCATGTGGACTTTGGCCTCTCTGTCTTTCCCACACACCCAGACAGGCCGAGATGGAATATTCTGGAACACACCCTCTCCCTGGAGACCCTCCCTCTTGGGAACAGCACTTGCCCCCGGACTCAGCTGCCCCCCAGGCTGACGTTCTCCATCCCGTTGAGGAGGGGCCTTGAAGTCAGCGAGGGTGCTGAGTGGGGCCCTTCCGTCCTTCTCTCAGAACCCGTGGTGGAGCCGTCAGAGTCCTGTGAACCCGGACAGGGCCTCCTTCCCTGGATGCTGCCTGCAGGACTGCGGCAGCTTTCCCTGGTGATCTGGACCGTCGTGTGCGCTCTGCAACCTCACCCCAGATCTCTGCTTTTCAGCTAGACGTCCCCCGGCAAGTGAGGTCCCTCCTGCTCCTCAGCTAGACATCTCCTGGCTCCCTCACAGCTACAGCCAAGCCTGTGGCTTCCCGCTCCGTTTGCAGAGCTACCAGCCCTTCCCACACCCTCTGGCTCCTGGGTTTTGCCTCGAGCCCAGGGCTGCGGGAGCAGGAGGCTCCAGGGCCTCTCTCGTAGCCCTCTTCTCCTCCCTCACACCTCCCGGAGTCTTGAGAGGCTCCCAAACCCTTTCCAGTCCTGATGTGGGTGCTGTGGCCCAGCCCTCACTGCTGGGCAGCAGGGACGTGAAGAACGGGCCTGGGCAGGTGTCTCCCAGCCCACCCAGCTCATAGCCAGCTGCTCTCCATCCTGCGTGGGCATCGGCATGGCCGCCTGCTGGCCCCGCCCCGACTCTGTGGGTCTGGGGTGGTGTGACCACTGGTGTTTCTAACAAGCTCCCAGGTGCTGCCCCAGGTGGTGCTGATGCAGCTGGTGGGGGCCACACTTGAGAACTGCTGTGTGGTGAAGAGCGGCCGGCCTGAGTGCCAGTTCAGTCTCTGCCACTAACTGTGCAACCTTGGCCAACATACGCCACCTCTCTGTGCCGCGGTTCCCACCCACAGACTGGAGATGGTGATGATGCAAGTGAATAGGAGAAAACACCTGTAAAACACCGGGCCCCGCACGGCGACCCTGCTCCCCGCCGGTGAAGGCACATGGTCAATGCTCAGGGAGTGCCGCCCATCAGGGTGCTGACCTGCTTGTGTCTTTGCAGCCATGTACTCTGCCTCCTTCCCCAGCAGCAAGGCCTTTTGCCTTGTTTCTTGGAGAGAGCATGTTGGGACCCAGAGTTTGCGCAGGGGAGCAGAAGGAGCCAGGTAGGGGGTGACCCCCTCTGCCATCAGCGATTGCCTCCCATGGGCACAGTGCGGGTGGGGCTCAGTCGCCCTGGCCACTGCTCACCAAGCCCAGCGCCAGGGTCCAGGCCGGGCGGCCGAGCGTGGCGGCTGCTCCTGACCTTTCTCTGTGCCCCCCGCCTGCCGCAGCCTGAGTGTGGTCAGCCCAGCGGCCACGGGGTTGGGTGGAGCGCAGAGTGCGGGACAAGGACATTCGCACACACCGGTAGCACTACGCCCGCTTTTAAGCAGCAGGTGGCAGCTTAGGAAGTGCTTCTAACCTGCTGCTGAGTGTCCGCGGCACAGATGTGGCTTTCCTCCTCACCTTGTAGATGAGGAAACTTGGGCCCAGAGAGGTTGAGTGACTTGCCCAATGTCACAGCGCTCCAGTCTCAGACCTGGACCCAGGTCTCCCCTGGCTCTGTCCCCACACCCTCTGCTTCCAAACAGGGCATCGGTCCTCGGGGCGTGGCCCTGGACCTACCACAAGAAGCCCCATCCTGCCCACCCTCCCCGGCAGCGTCTCCCCTTCACCTGCACGAACTGCTCCAGGGCCCGCTGGTCCAGGCAGGTGTAGTTCTCCAGGAAGCGCAGCTTCTCAAACTGAAACTGGTCCCTGGACTGGGCCTCCGCCTGCTTCTCCAGCAGCTGGAAGATGGTGGCGCCGAGCAGCAGGTAGCAGACATAGACCAGCAGCAGGGGCAGCAGGCGGCCGCCCCAGCAGCTGCAGAGCCGGGCGTGGGGCATGGCGTGGCCAGGACTCGGCCAGGGCCGCGGGGCTGGCTTTGGGAGGAGCTGCGGGAAGGGCTGGGGGACCTGCACTCGGCCTCCTGCCGGCCTCGCCCTCCCAGGCACAGGTGTCCGGAGGCAGGGAGTCTGTTTGAACAGCGCGGCTCAGCTTGGATGCACTAAGTGCCATGAGTGCAAACAGGCCTGCCTCCCCCCGCCGGCCTCTTTTCCATGGAGAGCAGCAAGTGGCACGGACCCTCAGACAGACCTACTGGGTCCTGCTGCGGCCATGGTGCCTCGCCCTCTCCTGCAAGCTGGACGGGTGTTTCTGGGCCAAATCTGATGCTCTCCTCACTCTGCCCAGGCCCGAGTGGCCCCCTTGGCAGCCCCCAGCTTCTCACCCACGACGGGTTCAAGTCCCCAAGCTTAGGAGCTGGGAAGAAATCAGATTGGGTGTGAATAAACCTTGTACTCAGTTGCCGTGGCTACCAAACGGTGTAGAATTGACCTGCCTATTGGGGGAACCGAGGATGAGTGAACTGGTGACACATCAGGGCAAAGCAAATAGATAGCGACAGTCCCATCAGGAGCACACGGGCCGGAGCTCCTAACACACCGGGCGCATTTGCTCCGCGGCCTTTGCTGATGGTTGTCCTTGCCTGAAGCCCTTTCGCTGGCTGCCTTCCAGGACGCCACGTCGGTGAGATATACGTGTGAATAAGACGAGGCTTGAGTGTGTCCTGGCTCTGGGAGGGCAGAGTCGGGGTGTCTTCTTTGCTTATGTATGTGTGTATTTGTAGTCGTTGGATTGACATATGATTTACATACCATACCAGTCACAAACGTAAAGCACACAATCGAACGCTTTTTCACAATCAACTTGAGAACATTTTCACCACCTCGAAGAGAAACCGCTTTTAGCCATCAGCCCCCCTCCCTGAAGCTGCCCCCTCAGCCTCTGGCAACTGTGAATCTATTTTCTCTATGGACTCGCCCACTCTGGACATTTCCTACAAACGCAGCCATATGGTAGGTGGCCCTTTGCGCCTGCCTTCTTCTGTTAGCTTAAGGTTGTAACCTTCATCCAGACTGTAGCCTGTCAGTACTTCATTCCTCTTTATGGCTGAATGATATTTCGTTGTCGGGATATGCCAACACTTTATTTATCCATTTTTCAGTTGAGAGCTATTTGGGTTGTTTCGACGTTTGGCCATTACTCAATGCTGCTGTGAATATTCACGTACATGTTTTTGTGAGCGCACACGTTTTCAATTCCTTTGGATATATTCCTAGGAATGGGATTGCTGGGCCATACGGTCACGCCATAAGGACCTGCCAGGCCGTTTTCCAAGGCGGCCGCACCATGTTGCCTTCCCGCGGTAGCGCGCGAGGGTTCTGGGGTCTCCGTGCGTGGTTTCTGAAATGAGCTGCGGCAGCAGACACCCTGTGTTGCCTGCCCGGCAGCCTTTCCTTCCTTCCTGGCCCGCAGAACCCCACGTTGGTACGTGCCAGGCAATGGGGCGTGGCTGGTCTCGCCATCACAATTATCCTGCTCCCTGCTTGCAGACCGGGGTCCCCAGGAGCAGCCTCGAGGGGGTTTGTGTATGAGCAGGGCAGTTAGTCAAGGCTACCTCCACCTGGTTCCTGGGGAGCCCTGGCGGGTCAAGCACCTCCCAGTCAGTCCCAAGTGGGGCAGGGAGCTGGGCTCTCCTATTCCCATCCTGGCCAGCCCTTTGGGCATCCCTGGCTCCCGCCTGCCGGCAACATGGCCCCAGTCGCCCGTGGACAGTCCACTGAGGAGCCCCAGGCAAGGCCACTGGGAGCAAAAACACGTTAAAGTGGGGAGAGAGGCTCAGAAACGGGGAGGGGATCTGAGGATTGACAGTGTCCCTTGCACCCACTCTCCAAGCTCCCTCACAGCGGATGGCCATGTGACCCAGCTCTGACCAATGAGGTCTGGGCAGAGTCGGCCAAGGAGGTGGGGGCAGAGGGCTCGGCCTCCGCTGGCCCCTTCCTGTCTCTCCTGAACGCACGGGTGACTGCGCCTACCGCGCGAACCCGTGTCCTTGAGGGAGAGGCCAGGAGCGATGCGAAGACACTGATTCCTGCACACGCCCGTCTCCAGCTCTTTTCATGTCGGAAACAGAAAGCCTTTTGTTTAGGCCACTGTTAGGTTTTCTGGAACCTCCCAATGGCTCCATGAGGCTTGGTTTTCTGAGTTGTTCAAGGCTCATTTGAGTTGGAAGGAACGGGAACACTCTCCAGGTCGCTCAAGTAACTGAAATAACTTGTGGTGGGAAGCCAGGAGCAGCCAGGGTTCCGGCACAACCGGGCCCGCACCCTCACTTTGTTCTTCCACTGTTATTGTGTCGGCCCTCCCCCAGCGGAGCCCCTTCCCTCCTCCCAGCAGGAGAGTCTGGTCGGTGTCAGCTCCCAGGCGCCCCCTCTCTGGGCATTTCTCGGCTCAAGTCCTCTAGGAGGCAGTGTGTCCGGGAGCGCCCTTTCCTGTGGCCGCCTCAGGCGAAGGGTGGCTGTCCCAAGGTCAGTCCCCACCTCAGCTGATTGCCCCCGCCCCCCGGCACCGCCCCCCCCCCCCCCCCCCGCCGTACAGGTGTCATGTGAAGGGCTATGGGGAGCAAGACACTGGCACAGGCATGTCCAGGACAAGCACCTGCGGTTCTGTAATGAGAGGGCGGAGGAGGGGGAGGGAAGGAAGACGGAGAGAGAGGAGAGAGGGGGAGGGGTGACTTACAGTAAACAAAAACAAGGAGGAGGTGTTTGCTTATTTCAAGTACACGGATGATGGAGAGAATGGTCGTGGCATAAGGCTCTTCGTCTGCTCCGAGACCAAACCAGAAGGACGGCCAGTACAGGCAGAGCTGGAGGCTGCACCTTAGGAACATCCCAAGGCTGTGACGAGTGGTGAAGGCAGGCTCCCCCCCCCCCCCCCGCAGCACCCCCCCCCCATCCTGCGGTCCAGGTGGGGCCGTGGCTGGGGTGGCACCCGCCTTCTCTGCAATCCTGCGGGTTTAGGGTCCCCCGAGGCCACCTGGGATCTAAGCCGCCCTGTGCGAGGTCCCCTCACCCCCAGAGCTTTCGGCCAGCACCGTGTGGGGTGTGGGCTTCTCTCGGAGGCAGATGCCAGCGTCTGGAGCCACGAACTCACCCTGGACTGGGATTCCTCGTGTTCTGGAGAAACGGGACGACAGAGTGCTGGCTGTCATCTCGTCACTATAGACTCACTAGCTCCTGGTTTAAGCAAGGGTTGTCGTTAGGCCTGCAAGGCCGTGTGATAATCAAATCCTATTTTATTGCCCCGGAGACACTCAATATGTGAAGAGTTCTCTTGTGTGCCATTTGGGAAGCTTAGCCATGGATGCCCGGGGGATCCTGGGAAGGCCTTAGCAAGCTCTGTAGCCCAGAGTCCCAACAGGTCTGGGCACTGTCCACAGGCAATGGTGGCTGTCCTCAGGCGGGAGGAAATGAAGACGAGAGAACGCCCTCCGGGCATGGGAGCACGCGTGGGCTCCAGGACGCGGGGTCACCTCGGGGTGCAGGGCGGGCAGGCCAGCCACCGGAAGCCCTGCCCCCCTCAGGCCACCAGGTTCACCGTGGGCAACGCACGCCACTCATTTCTAGACTCCAGTAGCCCCCCTTCCCCGCGGCTTCACTTTCCATGGTGTTAGCTATCCATGGTCAGCTGCGGTCTAAACATATTAAATGGAAAATTCCAGAAATGAACAATTCATACGTTTTAAAATTGGGCGTTGTTCTGAGGAGCGTGATGAAATCTGTCACCGCCCCCCTCCATCCCACCGGGAGGTGAATCTTCCCTTTGTCCCCCGTCTCCAGGCCGCGTAGGCTCCGGCCGTTAGCCACTTAGCGGCCGTCTGGGTTATCAGATCGGCTGTCACGGTATCGCAGGGCTTGTGTGCAGAGTCCTTCTTTTACTTCGTAATGGCCCCAAAGGCGAGGGTGGTGGTGCGGGCAGGTTGGATGTGCCAGAGAGAGAGCTGTGAAGTGCTTCCTTTAGGTGGAACGGTGAGAACCTACAGGAAAGAACATGTATACGTAGGATTTGGTCCTATGGTGGTTTCAGGCACCCACCGACGTATTCCCATCGGATAAGGGGGCACTACTGTCCCTACTGAGAACCTGCCACGTGCTGGCAAAGTCGGCCAGACTGTGGCCGCCTCCCCTTTCCTGGCCGCGCTCTCTCCCCACCTCCTCCTCTCTGCTCTCCCACTCAGGTTTTCAAAGACCAGCAAGGACAGAGTCTCTCTCAGGAGCACTGCCAGCTGGGGAGTGCGGGGGCCGGGGGGCAGAGGGAAGGGGCAAGGGGCTCTGAAAACCCGAGGCCACAGAGCCAAAGGACGGTAACATAATGTGCACTTGGTGTGTGGGGGTCAACTCGAGGTTCCCAAAACACTCTGCCCCCTAGAGGGAGCCCCCTCCCTCCCTCTACTCATTCAGCACACAGGGATGGAGGCCTCTGTGCTGGACCTGCCTTAGCTGCCTGCTCATGGCTGGCTGTGGCCTGAGGTGCTTGGGTCTAGGGTTTAGGAGTGAGCCCGCAGGACTGCTGGGCCTCCTGTACCTTCCACCCACCCAGCTCCCTGCCTGACACCCCGACGTGGGCACCCCTTCGCTGTGAGCGGCCGTTGGACATAGGTCATGATTTATAATCCCTTTCAGGGAATTATTGCTGCTAATGGGCCACGCTGATTTGTGCTTCCAAGGAGGGGAGGGCAAAATCAATTAATGGACAGTCTGCCGCGGCCGGGCCTGATGGCAGAGCGTGCCTGACATCCGCAGCGATAAGGGGCTTTCTGAGGCTGAACTAATAAGGAGATTGGAGGAAAAAGAAGAAAAACAACCCCCGATCAATTTCATGTACAATGGGCAGAGAAGGCAGAGTAAACAGCTGCTGGGCCCGGGCCTCGTTCCATCTGGATGAGCCCCGAGATAAGGGAGGGACAGGCTGCCCGCCCCCCCGCCCCCCCCGCCCCCCCCATCCGACATCGGCATTCACTTACGGAGTCACTCAGTGTGCACATATCCGCGCAGATGAAAAAGGGCATGTTCCAGCCGGAACCAGGGGAGCAGATAAGGCCCACCTGGCCCCGTGCGTCCTGCAGGGGAAGGGCCAGGGGAGAGGAGCCAGGCTTCAGGCCCTGCGCCCTGACTGAGGGCCTCGCAGATGGCACCACAGGCCTCAGCGACGATCCTGCATGTGCTGGTCTGGGCTCCGGGGCCTCCCCACAGGGAGGGGAGTGGAGGGCGTCCTGTATGGAGGCAGGGGTGGTGCACGTCTGTGTGGTGGGTCTTTGACTGTCCTCGTGGCCAGAGAGTACGATGTCAGGGATGTCCAGCCCAACTGTGCGACCAGCAGAGAGGACGGGGAAGCTGAGGCGTGACTGCAGGGAAAGGCTCAAAACCAACCAGCCAACCAGCCTTTATCGATCTCATTCAGAAATTGTTTGGGAGAAGCAAGAGTCCTTCCCGCATGAAATCTTCCCCCCGAGCCCCAGTGTGTGGCATAGCCGGGGGCTCTGCTTGGTGGCGGGAGCCCACCCACGGTTCGGAAACAGATGCCCTGGCCTACCTGGGCTTAGAGCAGATCCCCAGGCAAAGTCTGGGTACGAGCAGTTCATCTGGGAACGGATCCCAGACAAAGACCCCAAGAGAGAGGGAAGAGAGGCAGGGGAGGGAGGCAGCCACGCGGGGTGTCCAGAGCGGGTGACCGCTGTGGGCTCCCGGGGCCTGACCCCGCTCAGGACCTCTGGGTTTCCCACCGGCAGCAAGGAAGCCAGGCTGCTTGCCCCCCAACTCCTGTCCCTCGTGGTGGAGGGCTGCTCCAGGGAGGTTACCCGTCCTGCATCTGGGCTGCGGGGACCCCCATAGCCAGAGCGAACTTCCAGGTGGAGACCCACAGGTGCTGGAGACCCGACGCTGCCGCCATGGACAGGGCTGTCCACAGAAGCTGTGCGTGAACTCCAGAGGCTGGGGGCATGGGCAGGGCCCCGCCAGGGTCTGTCACGGACTCCCTGTCCTGAGCTGTGTGGTTGTAACTCCTGTGGGGAAAGAGCGCCTCTGTGGAGCCAGTGAGGGAGTGGCCCCCTTGGGAGCACTGCATGAAGAGGGACTCTGGACACCCCGTATTCAAGGAGCCCCTCTGTCTCCTTGCCTCTGCATCCTATGGAAACCCGAGGTTCAGAGGATTTGGAGCTAAAGCAGCAATAAGCCCGAGAAGGCGAGGACCGGGATGCAGATGGGGATACAGACCACGGCAGACTTCATCCTGCCTCAGGGAGGAGCAGGCCTCCCCGGGCCTGAGAGGATGAGCGGAGGTGCCGGGAGCAGAGCGGAGGCCAGGGCTGCTCCTGGGTGTGTGGGGTCCTGGCACGGTAGTTTTTGTCTAAATAAGCAATTTGATTAAAAAATGTACCAAATTCACGAGTCCAGGTGAAATAGAGGCATTTATTCAGAATATGGTGGAGGAGAGGTACTTTCTGACTTGTTCATCCAATCAATGCGTGAGCAGATGCTGTCCCCACGTCTAACTGTGAGCCACTCAGAGCGGCACGTCGGTGCCTAAGGACAGCTGCACCGGCCAGCAGGAGTGACCGGCTGTCCGGGCTGTCCTCCTGGAACCTGCACGGACCAAAGAGCTCAGCAGAGATATCTCCGTCTCTGCCCCAGCAGGGCAGCTCCAGGGCATGAGCCGGAGCACCTTGGCGCCCCCGGTCGCCCCTGTGCGTGAGTTGAAGAGCACCCTGAAGGGAGGAAAGAAAAATGTGTCCCACGTAGGGTTGGTCTGGGCAGGGGTGGCCCTCATGGGTGACATCACTGGCCTGAGGGAGGGGCCCCCTGAGGCGTGGTTGAGGGGACCTCCTCTCCTGGCTTTGATACGGGACTTTGGACTGGGACACGCAGTGCTCCCCTGGGCAGCATGGTTCCCCGGATTCTTAGTCCGTCGGAGTCGAAGAATGAGTCCACGGACGGAAGATAGCATAGCAAAGGCGGAGGTTTATTGCAGAACAAGTACAGACTCCCACGTGGGGAGGGGGAAAGGGTCCCCCTTGCCTGGCTTTGGAAAAGGCAAACCCAAAAGATACTTCAGAGAAAAGACGCTAATAGTATCTCATGCCTGGGGCCAGAGGGGAAGGAAGCTGGTCTGGGGCAGAGCTGCTTCCTGAGACAAGGAGTTCAGCGAACGGAGAGGGTGGAGGACCTGACCAGCTTTCTGCCCGCTCTTGGCCCTGAGCTCCCTCTCAATGAGCGTAAAGTTGGCTCAGCCCTGCTGGCGGGCACTTGGCCATAGAAACCCCGAATCAAGGAGCTAGCCCCGCAGAGGGCTGCTGCCTCCCCTCCTGCTGGGAGAGAAGCACCCAGGGCCACATCCAGAGGCCGAGTTTCACATGGGAAACAGCTATTCCCACCCTCCCACGTTTTACACATACATCGTCCACTTCCCACATTCGCAGCCAGTCTTCCCACACCTCCTCTGCCTTAAAGCCCTGGTGGCCCCGGAACACGTCATAGAATAAGTGCTCTCTTCCCTGTATCCTTAGATGACTCCAGTCCCCACGGATCCCTACTTGTCACACTCCGGGTTCCTCTTCCACCGCTCATCCCCAGGCTCCTAACATCACGGAACCCCTAACCTCTATCCTATTCCTAAGCCTTTCTCTCTTGCCTTCCTCACCCGCCCTGGCTCTCACACCCCAACCTGTGACAGCATGCCCAGGCCCATCCTATCCCACCCCACTCCCTAGGGCAGATTCTCTTGCTTGCTGCTTGACTATCTCCCTAATTAGAGGCTAAGCTCCAGGAGGGCTGGTACTTCGTCTTGGTACCTCCGACTCGTCAGAACTTAGCCTGGGGTCGCACATCCTGTTGGAAGAATGGCCAGATGAGTGACTCCTGTTCACAGTTGTGGAATTACAACCGACATCCTTCTGCCTATGTTTCAAACACACATCCATTGCATTAAAAAAGTCCCTATGTACTTACCTGTTATCCGTGTCTTTCACGGGTCTGTTTTCTCCTCATTATGAACCATGTTGTCCTACGTCTTTGCATGCTGGTAATTTTTTTATTGGATGCCAGACACTGTGAAGTCTACATTGGTGGGTGCTGAGTATTTTGCATTCTTTTAAATATTTTTGAGTTTTGCTCTGAGACTCAGGGAAATTGCTGGAAGCTTACTGGAAACGTGGGACTCTTCTGAGGCTTGCTTTAATCACTAGGACAGAGCCTGCACCTGGGGCTGATGTGGCCCCACGTCTGTGTTTTGTATTCAATGGCCCTTTTGTGAGGAGGTTTCTCCACCTGGGCTATTGGGAGCATGAACTATTCCCTGTTCTGTGTTATCTGCCTCCTCCTTTCTGGGGGCTCCTTCGCAGTCTTGGGTGACTTTCTCACATGTATGCATTGGTTAGCAGTGGCTGAAGACTCAAGAGTATCCTCCTCAGATCTCCAGAGAGAGTTCTCTCTCTGTTGTCTCTATCTCTACATTTATCCTCTCTCTCTCTCTCTCTCTCTCTCTCTCTCTCTCTCTCTCTCTCTTCCTCTCTCTTAAATATATTTTATTGGTCTCAGAGAGGAAGGGAGAGGGAGAGAGAGAGAGAGAGATAGAAACATCAATGATAAGAGGGAATCATTGATCGGCTGCCTCCTGCATGACCCCATTGGATATGGAGCCTGCGAGCTGGGCATATGCCCTTGACTGGGGCCCTTCAGTCTGCAGGTCGACACTCTATCCACTTTGCCAAACCAGCCATGACTCTCTATCTCTATCTCTATCTCTATCTCTATCTCTATCTCTATCTCTATCTCTATCATCTTTATCATACCTCTTCCCCTCCCTCTCCCCTTCTCCCTCCTTCACCCCTCCCCCACCCCTTCCCTTCAGCTCACTCACCTCTGGTACTCCCTTGCAAATTTAAGCCCCCTTGGCCTCCCTGGTCTGCCAGCTCCATTTCCTCAATCACAAGGCACCACCTGGCTCCCCTCCGGA
Source organism: Myotis nattereri (assembly GCF_964212035.1). NCBI lineage: Eukaryota > Metazoa > Chordata > Mammalia > Chiroptera > Vespertilionidae > Myotis > Myotis nattereri. The sequence continues at coordinate 11,986,184 of NC_138081.1, forward strand.
ACTGCAGCCTGGACTCTGCAGGTAGTGAGTTGGGGCCGTCATAGTCACAGGGCCTCCTCATTTGATTCTCTTCTCTTGGGTATCAGTGTCCTCTCCTGCCTTCTTTCCAACATCTGAAAGCCATTGTTTTATATATGTGTTGTCTAGTTTTCAGTTGGTGCTATGTGCCATTGAACTGTGAGCCAGAAGTGAGCCAGAGAGACTGCACCCGGCCCTCGGGCCTCAGCCACAGAGCCAGCACCAAGCCGTGGGACGGCACCAGCTGAGAAGCAGGGGCTCTGGGCTCTGACCCCCACTCACCCACTGAAGAGGAGTCGCTGAGTACCGACTCGTGCTGGGGATCTGTGAGCGCAAGACAGACAGGTCCCTGTTGCCAGGGAGCTTTTAGTCCTGTGGGTGGGGGGCTGCAGGCCACAGAATATAAGCAAATAAAGATGATACATCAGACAGTGATGAAGAAAATAAAACATAGTCATGGGTTAGAGCAGGGGTCCTCAAACTTTTTAAACAGGGGGCCAGTTCACTGTCCCTCAGACCGTTGGAGGGCCCGACTATAGTTTAAAAAAAAACTATGAACAAATTCCTATGCACACTGCACATATATTATTTTGAAGTAAAAAACAAAATGGGAACAAATACAATATTTGTATTTGCATGTGGCCCACGGGCCGTAGTTTGAGGACCCCTGAGTTAGAGAGTAACTAGGGGTACCTCTAGTTGGGGTGATCAGTGAAAGCCCCCCAAGGAGGGGACTTTTGTCACTAACTAGCCACATATCAACAAGCCAGAGCCTCCCCTTTGCTTCAGTTCCCTGATTATGTAAATGAGGGTGTGGATTAGAGGGGCCTATGGGGCCTGCCCAGCTTTGAAATTCAGGGACCCCTCTTCTCCTGCATGACCCTTTCAGCCGGCCCTGAGAGGAGGGAAATAAGCCCCTGGGAAGGAGAGAACAGGAGCAGCGGACAAGCACGTTTATTCTGCGAGCTTCATTTCCAGGAGCCATTCCTCTCCCTCTCCGTTCGTGCTCCCTGACCACAGCCCCCACTCGTCGCTGCCTAAGGGTTGGCCCACCCTCCGCAGGCTCTGCACCAGGTGCCTCGCTGAGACAGGACCCGGCAGCTGTTTCCTGGTGGGAGTGTGAGTTTCAGCCCCAATCCTGCAGTGCCCCAGGGCGCCCACACTGCGGAGCTCCTGAGCCATCCGCGGCTCTCTGGGTGCTGCCATGTCCTTAGACCGCAGGGTGGGTGGCTCCCTGGAGACACAGCTCATGCCGATGCTGCCTACGGGTCAGCCCGGCATCAGGGTGATGGCCGAGAGACTGGAACTGACCCTCACGATGCCCTGTATTCCACTGCCCTGCCTTAGCTCCAGCCTCCCGCCTGGCCTGCCCTAGGCATTCCTGTGGCAGAGGGTAGGCTGGAAAATAGCTGGAAATGACTATTATTCCCCATGTGAGCTCTTGCACTACCTGGTGCTACTTCATGTCTGTGAGTGAGCAGCAGCCCTTGTCCGGCCCCAGCTCCCTGGCCCCGCCCAGCCTGCCAGCTCCAGCGCCCACAGCAAAGTGGCCCCAGCTCCCGGCAGCCTCCCGGACACCAGCCCTAAAGAAACAGTCTCCTCCATTGAAATCAAAGTCCCGAGCTGCTCCCAGCAGGTCACTGCTGAAGCCAGGGTGAGTGAGGGGCGGCCGTCATCTGTCGTTCGTTCTTACTGGACACTCACTGGAAACCTGAAAGGAGACCGGATGCTCTTGGTTAGGCTGTGCAGGGGCACCGACTTCTCCGGGATTGAAGGGCGAGGGGGCCTTGGGCAGTGCCCCTCTCAGTGCCCGGCTCCCAGGGCTTCAGCTACTCCCCAGGCTCGAAGGAAGAAGCCCTCTTTGCCCTGGGCCAGAACCAACACTCACGCTCCGACCCCAGGGCTCTCACGGGCTCTCCTTCTTCATTCAGAGTCTCTCCCTGCTCTTTGCTCCAGGTATTCAGTAGGCTCCGTCCGGCCCCTCTGACCACACGGCCCGCCTGTCACCCCCCCATGGCTGGGCGCGGAGAAGGCTTCTCTGGATGAAGAACCAGAGCCCCTGGGTTCTAGCCAGGACGGTCCCCTATCTGTGATGCCCGTGACTTTGGGGAAATCGTGTTAGTTCTCTGGGCCTCACTCTCCTCCTTTCCTAATACCTGGGAAAGCACGGGACTGGCGTGGCTCCTGGCTTCTCCAGGTGTGGTCCAGGGACCAGCAGCCTGGGCATCCCTGGGAGCTCGCCAAGAAGCGCAGAACCTTGGGCCCCACCCAGACTCACTGGACCAGAATCCGTGTTTCAACGAAGCCCCTAGACTCAGCGGCGCATTCAAGTGCGAGGGGAACTGGTAGGAGCCACATGCCGTTAGTTAATCTGCCTGAGGTTTCGCTATCACCACAGGAGCAAAAGGGAATTTCTGAAGATTCTTGGGCGGAGTAATGAACACAATGTTTAGCAAAACCTGCAGCAGGCGGAGAGATTGGGGGGTGAGGCTGTGGCAGCCGAGGCGCAGCCGGGGGACCTGCAGTGGGTGGGGAGGGGGTGTGGCCTGCTTGATGCTGCCAAGGAAGAATCCACGCTTCTCCGTGACACACTGGACTGGACGTGGAAGAAGCTGGGAGATCGAGGTGGAAAACAATTCAAGGCGAGAGCCCTCGGCCCCTCAGGTCTAATTCTGTGTGCAGCACTGGCCGCCTCACTGTTCACCCAGCTGGTCTCTGTTTAGAGCAGCCCCAGCTGTCCTCACTGAAGGAAGGACCGGCAGGCACACCCGAGTCCACGCAGCTGACGTGTCACAGTCGCTCCGCACCTGGTTCCCAGCTCTGCTGCGCGTTGGGAACCGAAGCCCGGGCCACTCCTGGGGCGGCTGAAATCAGAGTCTCCAGGGTGGGCCAGGTGACTCCCTTGGGCCAGCAGTGCCGAGACCCACTGCTTTCCTCTCTGCTCCAAGGACTGGCGGGGGCCGGTACGGGGCCCACCCGCGGGCGGCTGCTGGCCGGGTCAGCGGTCTGATGCTCCCTTTGCACACTGACAAGCAGGGGGCCAGGAGCGGCGGCTGAGCCAGCGCCCCCCCAGGACTGTCACTGCCCCCCAGACGGGGCCGTGATGACAGGGGTGGGGCCGTGGAGAAGAAACACAGGCTGGCTCAGGGGGCACGGACTCCAAGACGGTTCTGCACAAAGACAGACCACAGCCCCAGGGAAAGGCACCGTGTGCAGGGCATGGTTAACTGCGTGAGCCCAGTTAGATGGAGCTGTCCCTCTGTATTAGACGTTGTGGCTGTGGGGTCCCGGAATGGAGGGCGCTGCTACAGATAAACCCCTGAAAACGCCGCACCTCGCCCTGCGGACCAGGTGTCAGCACGCAGGCCACCCCTGCTCAGCTCCCCGTGACTATGGACATTATTCAGGAGATGCTGCCCACGGGGCAAAGGTGGAATCGGACCCTGACCGGTGAGAGGGAGGCTGCTGAGGTCACATGAGGCGGAGATGGCCCTTGCGTTTCGGTCTCTTCTCTAAAGTTCCATGTTCTTGTTTTTCCACGGGGAAGGTTCCAGAGCAAAGGGGAGAGGGCGCTGGAGGTTCCCCAGGGTGGAGACACAGAGGCACTCAGACCGAGCCCTTCCAGGTACCAGCGGGGGTCACACCACGGTTCCTGTCCAGAGGGAAACACTTCCAAACTCAGAGGTGAAGGGAGATGGAAAACACTCTAGAAAGGATTTAACCTCATCTCCGTGGACTGTAAAGCCGTCCTTGGTAGTTAGAAGCAGCAGATCTGACACCGCGGTGACTAACGCCTCCTCCGGGGAATGTGCATCTGTCCGCCGGTGCCCCCGGCGGGGATTGAAACGTCCCACAGCCTCCCGTGGATCCTAAATCAAATCGATTCGCCGGCCCTTGCTGAGGCCTGAGAGCCCGCGGGAGACTTATGCTAAATCACTCTCTCTGGGCCCTTGCTCCCGGCGACAGTCACAAATCCCCCATAATGAGCGCTCTGAGACGCCCAGACAGGCGGGCCCCTAGATCGAGGGCAGAGGGAGCCGGGGAGAGGGACGTGTTTGCTTTGGTCGGGGAAGGGGCCTGCGCCTGGCCTGCGTGTTTGCCTGCAGGGAGGCTGATAAGTGGGCTGTGTCGCAAGTGCTGTGCGGTGGGACCTGGGCCATCTGCCGCGTCTGTCCACAGAGGAGGCACCTGCTGGCCGGTCGGCCGACCTGGCAGGAGAGGGGCCCTTATCATCCTGTATTCGGCCCCATGGTTGTTTTTCTTCCCTGAAGAATGAAAACTGAACCCTCGAACTTGTTTGTTTTGACGAATGACTTCCAGGCTGCTGTTTGTTCGGAGAACAAAGCTCCCGGCTGCGGGGCGAGTGGACGGCAGGCCCAGGGGCCAGCAGGGCCTTGCAGGACGGCAGGCCCAGGGGAGGCGCAGAAAACCACTGCTCGCGGGGCAAGTGATTCGACGTCTGCGTGCCTCAGTTTCCTCGCCTGTCAGAGGGCTCCGTATGCCTCACGGGAGTGCTGAAAGCCTGGGATGGAATGACGTACATAGAGTGCGAAACTGGTAACGCACCGCACCCGTTTTAGCCAGTGTTTCTCCCTGCAGCCCAGCTGCTGTGCTGCCTGGGCATCGAGCTGCAGGGAGACGCCACCCTGACCCCGGCCGTGGGCGAGGCTCTTCTCTTCCGAGAGGGTTGGAGGCAGAGCCTCTGTCATGTGTACAAAAGCCAAGGAAACGTGACTTAAAAGATTGTTCCTCACTCCAGGACTTCTTGACGGGAGAAATGACAGTTGAATTTTATGAACTGCCCCGGGGAGGGACCTCCCTGCCCCAAACCCAGTCTCTTTCTCCATTTATGGCCCGGACTCTGCATCCCGCACCTCCTCAGAGAGTTTCCCCTGCAGTCTGGTCCGCTGGTCCAAGTCGTCAATTTCCTTTGTTCCTTCGTCACCACTTCACTCACCGTCTCTGCTTTCTCCCCTCCCCTCCCTTCCCTTCCTCTCCCCTCCCCTCCCCTCCCCTCCCCTCCCCTCCCCTCCTCCACCACTGCAATCCCCGGCTTTCGCTCTCCCAGCCCCACCCAGAAGGGCGCTGGGCCAGGGCCACCGAGGCCAGGGCCACCTGGACACGCCCCGGCCAGTGGTCCCCGTGCTGCGCCCGCTGACTCGCAGCAGCACTGGGCTCCATGGCCGTCCCCCTTGGAGCCCGCTCTCCTGCGACCTGCCTGAGGCGTCGCTCACTCAGCCACCGGCTGGCCTGGCCCTGAGCCTTCTCAGTGTCTCTGGCTGCACCTCTAAATGCCGTCAGGCCTAGGGATTTGTTGTCAGCAACGAGGGATTTTACGCTGTGCAGTGCCCGGCTTTCCACACCTCCCAGACCTCCCTTGGGCTCCAGCTTCAAGTGCAGCCGCCTTCTCATCTCCTCTGGGCATGCACACCCCCTGAACTCCGAATGGGCCAACCGGAGCTCCGAGGACTCCATGCCCTTGCCTCTCTCGCTGGGAAAATGGCACCACCGTCCCATCTCATTGGCTGCTCAGATCAGAAGCTTGGGACCCCCAGGCTCCCCTCCCTCTCTCCTACCTACATCCAGGCCTCTGTGAGTCCAGGTTGCCCTCACCCTGGCCTGGACCTTCCCAGGCGCCTGACAATGGCTCCTCCTGGCCCTCTAACCCAAGCCACGCACGACAGCCAGAGTGACTTTCCAAAGCAGTAGGCACGCCCGTCCGCTGCGGGGCACATCCTCAGAGAACTCCCCCTGCACCTTCGATAGAAGCCAGAACCCCACAGGGACCCTGGACCTGACCCTGCTGCCTTGCTCACCCTCCAGCCACTCATGGCCAAGCCAAGCTCCTTCCCTTCAGCGCTCTTCATTTCTGCTTCTCCGTTGGGCCAGCTCACCCGAGAGCACCATGCTGCTCCCTTCTCACTGTTCAGCTGTGAGGGTAAAGCTCTTCCCGCAGGGAGCCTCCCCACCACCCTCCCAGCGAAGCGCAGCCTCCCCGATACTCTCTGCAACACTGCGTATTTGGCTGGTTCGCTGCACTCATCTGCACCTCACAGGGTCTATGCTAGTTGGCGTGTTCATTGGTCTCCTCCCTCTTCCTAGAATGTTGAGGGCACTCTGTCTTTTTAAAATATATATATTTGTATTGATTTCAGAGAGGAAGGGAGAGGGAGAGAGAGAGAGACCTAGAAATATCAATGATGAGAGAGAACCATCGATCGGCTGCCTCCTGCATGCCCCCTAACAAGGATGGAGCCCAAAACCCGGGCATGTGCCCTTGACCAGAAACAAACCCGGGACCTTTCAGTCCACAGGCTGGTGCTCTACCCACTGAGCTAAGTCAGTTAGGGCGAGGGCCCTCTGTCTCATTCACTGCCAGGACCTGCCGGGGCCCAACCCCAGCAGGTCCAGGGGTCCCCAAAGGTGTGGACGGAATCGGCGAAGAAGGAATGACACGGTGACAGCGTTCAGTTGATCAGCAGCCTAGCCAGGATCTCCAGCCAGGATCTCCAGCCAAGTTCTGGTCTGGATCTCCAGCGAAGTTCTGGTTAGGATCTCCAGCCAGGTTCTGTGTCCATGTTGTCTTGCTAGGTTCTCCAGCCAGGTTCTGTAGCCAAGTTCCCTCATTAGGTTCTCCAGCCAGGTTCTGCCCAGGTTCTCCAGCCAGGTTCAGTCACCAGGTTCTAGTCAGGTTCTCTTGCCAATTTCTGTAGTCAGGTTCAGTCCAGGATCTTTTGCCATGTTCTCTCGCTAGGTTCTGTCTCTAGGTTCTGAGGCCAGTTTCTGTCCAGGATCTTTTGCCATGTTCTCTCCAGCGAAGTTCTTCTGTCTCTAGAGAACGTTCTGTGTAGGTTCTGTGCCTAGGTTCTGTCTCTCTTCGTTCTGTCTTCTTCTGTCTCTTGCTGTCTTGTTACAACTGTATTTATACCAGTTGATTCAATCCTATCAATCTCTATTACAAAGGTTAGGGCGTTTCTTATCTCCATTCCAGGGAGTAAAGATTATGTAGCTTAAGCATGATTGTTCATAGTTAAAGTGATTAATTACCCGCCTGGCACTTAGTTAAGAGGTTTTATTCCCTCCCTAACTTCAGGGGAAAATCCCTACCTGGGGAAACAACCTTTCTCAGAGAGGTGACCTTGGTTAAAACACATAGTGCCAAGAAGGTGAGCAAACATTTTAAGAACAGTATGCCATATATGCCAGGTCCTTTGAAACAGCAAGGATGGACCGGCTCCCGGCAAGGACCCAGCCCTGGTACAGTGCCTGGCACACAGGAGATGCCCAATAACTGTTGTGTTCATTCACCGACTGGCTGTGCAAACTATTCAGCGTCCGATACATGTCGCTAGAGTATATGGGGAGTAGATGGGGCCTCGGAGATCACCGAATCCAAATTCATTTTTTCTCTCCTTCTTCTCTTTAGACAAGGAGACTGAGGCTGAGAGGAAGCCAGCGGTGAGGTTACAGTGCCCCAGCAGGTTGCTGGCAGAGCGGACTCTCAGGTCTCAGACAGGCCCTGGCCAGGTGCCCATGGTGCTGACCCTACCAGTGAAGACGGGACGCACGTGGGCTGGCATCCCGGTGAGCACAGCATTGCAAAGGCCACCCTTCCCTCGGGGTGCTGGCCCTCAGGGCCGGTGTCAGTCATGCTGCGCCCCTGGTCTGCCTCTCATCCACCACGGAGCCTGCTGGAAACGACGCTAAGCCTGCCTGGCCTGGTCTCAGGAGAGCGCGAGGAAGGCGGGAAGGGCCTGCTCTTTCCCTCCCTGTTGTCTGATCGGCCACACACGTTTCTCCATAACTTCCATGGTCCCAGGCCTGGGCCTCCAAGTCTGCTTACACCGACACCTCATTGGCGAGGCCACACCTGCAGGAGAACTGGCGTTTCCAGCCAGGGACTCCACAGGCCAGGCCTCCACTCAGCCCTCCTGTGTGGCGAGGACCCAGCCAGGGAGCGCTGGCTTTGAGGACAGGGGACAAAGGGAGCTGACCACCTGGAGGAGGAGAGAGGCTTTGCCAAGCCGGGCAGGAGCAGCCGGGCTGCCCACCCTCCGGCCTGTCTGGGGGCTTCTGATGCTGCGTGTGGGGCTTTCTCCAGGAGGATGCAGAGGCCAGGCACACGGACGTGAGCACCAGGCCAGTCCCGTGGCCTCAGGACCGTGCAGGGCGCTTCCTGTTTCCCTCGGGGCCTCGGTGCTAGCTCCAGCCTCCCCCTGGGGAGCAGAGCGGAGTGGGGGGCCCCGTGGCCCTGGGGGAAGGGGCACTTACATTTCTTCTGCAGAACGTTCTGTCTGGCCTTGATGAATGCCAGGATGTCGGAATCCGTCTGGCTGTCTCCAGTGAGGGGGACGGACGAGGCCCGCCTCTCAGGGATGCTGGGGACAACCACAGGTCACACTTTACTGCCCCTTATGTTTGGACTCAGCGCTTACCTTTCCCAAGCGCTTTTCCATTTTCAATGACTCCATGTCACCCAGGAGGCCATGAGGACCAATCGCCTCCTCCTCCCTCCCTCCCCCTTATTTATGCAGCAGCCACAGCAAACCTTTGCATGCAATTGTGTCATGTCCTCACCACCTTCTCCACCCTTCGTCACACCCCCTCTTCCTCATTCCCCAGCTTACCCGAACAAAGCCCATTTGACCTGGGACCTAGCTCCTCCAGCACCCAATTTAGATGTCATGTGCCTTAGGCTGTCTCCCCAGGGTGTCCCATCCCCACCACAGCTTAGCCAGTTGTCTCTGAGGCAGGGATAACTATTCTCCCCTCTCTCCTTAAAAACAGAGCCATAATATTTAGCCAAGTAAGCTGCACAGCTAAAAACTACATCTCCCAAGCTCCTTTGCAGCAATGTGGCCAGGTGACCAGGTCCTGGCCAATGAGATTTGTAAGAAGTACTGGAAATCCCCTTAGGAGGGAAGGGAGGGACATATGCGGCCTTCTCCCTCCTCTTTCTCCCTCCAACGTCTCCATATAAAATCTCCCTTAAGAAAATTCAGAGCAATGTGCTCTCCTGGCTTTGCCAAGCTGCCACCCTCACACCTGCCCCTCCACAGCAGGTGACAGTCCCCACTCCCTCCTGTATGTAATAAGCTGCTCTTTTGTCAGCATTCCAGCTGCAGCTCAGCCAGGAGTGCTAAGGCAGTCACAGCAGGGGGATGGGAGCTGGGGGGGGGGGGGGGGAGGCGGGGGTCGGCTGTCCGTCCTCTCTGGGGACAGGGAGGAGCCCGGTGGAGTTCACCCTGGGACACCTTGGGAGGAGAGTGGCACCTGCCAGATGAAGAACCGTGATGGTGAACCGTGTGGGCCTTCTACTCAGAGGGCACAGAGCGGGCGCTGGGAGAGGCCTGGTCCACTTTGTTCAGGTGCCAGGGAGAGGCCTGGAATGAGTGGCTCACAGGATTGTCAACTCTGTCCTCCCTGCCTGGGGGTTCTACGGGGGCTCGCGGCCCATGTTGGGACAGTCCCTGGGCTGGCTCTTCTTTCCTTTAATGGCCCCACGTACATCTATTCACAGGAGACAGGAAGCATGCATACAGGGCCCCAGCGACCCTGGGGGATTCGGGGGCCAGAGCGGCGGCCAGCCCTGGGCTCTGTGTGCGGCCACTGGACAAGGGGCTCCTCAGGCTGTGGGGGAGGCAGACTGATGATTTCCACCCAATTTGCCTACAGGTGGGGCAGTGACAGGCGTGAGAGGGGAAGATCACAGACCTGTCGTCCAGGGAGGCACGAGGGCCCGTCTCCTCCGGGCTGGGCAGGATGGGGCGAGGCGAGGGCAGGATTTTCCTGGTATACACACTGCGGTAAAGACCAAACCCACAGATGAGAAGGTATGGGAGGAGGTTTACCAGGGAGAAACAAACTCAGGGTCTGTGGTTAGGAGCTGTATGGACCGAATCTTTGTGTCCCCCCACCATTCATATATGGAAGCCCTCACCCTCAGTACGGTGCTGTTTGCAATGGGGCCTTTGGGAGGTTTGGATGAAATGATGAGGGTGGGGAGACCAGAGCTCTTGCTATTATGTGAAGACACAGCAAGGAACCGGACTCTCCCCAGACTCCGATTCAGCCTCCAGACTGAGAAATAAATGCATTTCTGTGGGGTGTTTGGCGAGGGCAGCCCGAGCGGACTAGGCCAGGAGCCCAGAGCCCTCTGTCGTGAACGTCCTAGTCAGGTCAGGCTGCCAGAACAGCAAACCACAGTCTAGTGCAGTGATGGCGAACCTTTTGAGCTCCGCGTGTCAGCATTTTGAAAAACCCTAACTTAACTCTGGTGCCGTGTCACATATAGAAATTTTTTGATATCTGCAACCATAGTAAAACAAAGACTTATATTTTTGATATTTATTTTATATATTTAAATGCCATTTAACGAAGAAAAATCAACCAAAAAAAATGAGTTCGCGTGTCACCTCTGACACACATGTCAGAGGTTCGCCATCACTGGTCTAGGGGGTGGGGGTGGGGAGAGACTTAAGCAACAGGAAGTGATTTCTCAGTTCTGGAGGCTCGGAGTCGGAGTTCAGGGTGCCAGCGCGTCGGGTTTCTGTGAGAGCCTTCTTCACTGTGTCCTCACGTGGGGGAAAGAGTGAGCGAGCTTTCTGGCCTCTTATCAGGGCACTGATCTCACTCACGAGGCCTGCACCCTCAGGGCCTAATCACCTCCAAAGACCCCACCTCCAAGTACCAGCCCATTGGGGTTAGGTTTCAGCATACCAGTTTGGGAGGCACATTCGTCTGTAACATCCCACCCCCCGATGCCCCCAAATTCATGTCCTCATTCCATCCTTCCCGCCCGCCCCCCCCCCCCCTTCCTAGCTTGTTCCAGCATCAACACTAAGCCTAAAGTCCAAAGTCTCATCTGAATAGCATTTAATCAGCTCTGGGTGAGACGCAAGGCACTCTTGATTCATTTCATCCTGAGGCAAAATTGCCCTCCAGCTGTGCGGGGACAGGCTCAGCATAGGCCAGTGGTTGGCAAACTCATTAGTCAACAGAGCCAAATATCAACAATACAACGATTTAAATTTCTTTTGAGAGCCATTTTTAAAACTTAAATTATATAGGTAGGTACATTGTTATTGACTTAATTAGGGTACTCCTAAGGCTTAGGAAGAGCCACACTCAAGGGGCCAAAGAGCCGCATGTGGCTCGAGAGCCGCAGTTTGCCGACCACGGGCATAAACCTTCCCCTTCCAAAAGGGAGGACAGGAAATAAGGAAGGTGATGGGTCCCCAGGGAGTCTAAATCCTCACAAGGCCAACACCAGGAGATCTTAAGGCTCAACCATCATCCTCCTCAGCTTGATGATCTGCCCGCTGGTCCCAGTGGGGTGATCAGCCAGGCTCTGCTGGGCCGGGGTCATGCCCTCACGGTTCTGCTGCATGTCCCCCAGTCTTGGCCCGTGGAAAGCAAGCCGGTGGGTCCTCCTTTTGAAACAGGGGGGCAGCCCTGAGGCTCTGAATGGCCTTTGGGGTCATTCTCCTCTTGCTGGAGGAACGGTGGTATTCACGGCAGAGTAGCGCTGTGGTTCCATCCCGTAAAATCCAGGAAGTCCGGCAGCCTGCCTCGTCCCGTCCCCACTCCTCCTCCTCAGCTCACCATGTCAGTGCTCCTGGTGGGGCGGCCGATCCCGTCCCCGGGTCACACCCACACTCATCTTGTGGTCGCTCGGCCGTACCCTGGGGTTCTCTTCTGGAGACACTTGCTTAGTTTTTGCAGCTTGGACAGGCGGAGGAGTCTCCAAATCTGTACATTCCAGTCATTTTTGCTTAATAAGGTCACCTTCAAGTCATGACTCTCTTACATTTCACTCTAAGCAGCCAGGAGGGGCCGAGCCATTCCTTCCACACTTGGCTTAGAAATCTCCTTGGCTAACACCAGGTTCATCACCTGTAAACTGGACCTTCCACAAATACTGGAACATGAACACAGCTCAGCCGAGTTCTTTGCCAGGGTATTACAAGGACTGCCTGTCCTTCAAATAGCACGCTCCTCATTTCTGCCCGAGACCTCAGAATGGCCTTTACCACCCAATTTCTACCAACATTCTGGACACGATTATGTCTCTTCTCTAAAAGACAGGAGCTTTCTCCACAGCTCTTCTCCGTCCATGATGAACCCTTCCCAGAATTGGTTTTAAAAGTCCCTTTAGGACAATCTCGGCTTCCTCTGCACTTCAAAGCTTTCCCGCCTCGCCCCATTACCTGGTTTCACAGCTGTTTCAGCACCTTTTGTTTTTTGCTGTAGCAGCACCACTTCTGGTGCCCATTCCTGTCTGAGTCAGGGGCACAAACATTCAGTCCATGACGATCGCTTAGACCAGTGATGGCGAACCTCTGACACGCGCGTCAGAGGTGACACGCAAACTCATTTTTTTTGGTTGATTTTTCTTTGTTAAATGGCATTTAAATATATAAAATAAATATCAAAAATATAAGTCTTTGTTTTACTATGGTTGCAAAGATCAAAAAATTTCTATATGTGACACGGCACCAGAGTTAAGTTAGGGTTTTCCAAAATGCTGACACGCCGAGCACAAGAGGTTCGCCATCACTGGCTTATACATTAATTTTCATATTGGAGCACTGCATGTACTGGGTATGCAAGTTGAACGAAAACAACGAAGATCACAAATGTCAGTCGTAGACAGGGTCTGCACACCAGGCCCTGGCAGTGTGCTCTGCAATGGCCTCATTGTCCCCATTATAGACACGAGAAAATGGAGGCTTAGAGAAGTTTAAAAAATTCTCAAAGTTACCCGGCTGGCCAGTGGCTGAATCTGGACCCAATCATGACTCTCGAAGCCTCCGAATCCATGCTCTCAGCCATGATGCTTTATTAACTGCCCCCCCCCCCCCCCGGTGTTCTGGGGGAGTACTCTGGAGACGCGTGGCGTTTCCCTGGCCACACCAACTGCCCTTAGGAGGCCCCAGCTGACCAGCGCTGTGCTTCCTGAGCGAGACGTCAGATCCAACAGCTCACGCACATGCAATTTGCCCATTTTACTAGGCTGCCTGGTATATTGGCCTGGCCTTGGATTCTTGGTTGCAAATAGCAGATCCCAGGAGTACCCCCTGGGAGGTAAAGGGCCAGTGGCCAGAGCTGTCCCCATGCCAGGGTCAGGATGGGGTCCTCTCTCTCTGGCCTTGGGAGGGTCCTGCCTACACACACGTCAGAGCTGGAAGAGGCCTGAAGAGTCTCCTGGTCAGAACCTTCCTTTTACAGGGAACACTCAGGCCGAGGCAGGCCAGGGTTCGAGACAGGTGCACCAGCTTTGCCACATCTGCACCGAGTCCAAGGAACTCCATAGGCCTGACAACCTGCGGTCCCGCCCATGAGTGCAGCCCCGTCCTCCGTCCTCTGCCGCAGCCCTCAGCCCCTCCCGTCTCTCCCAGCAGCGGGGCTTCTCCCCTGGGCCTGCCTCCTCAGGTTCAGGGCGGTGGGCCAAACAGGCAGGAAAGGAAATCAGAGCCCGGGCTGCTCACTAGTATTTCCCAGCATCCCAGAACCTCCCCACTGAGTGTGTGGGCCGGCTGGAAGGCAGCTGCAGGACCAGAGGCAGCCACAAGGTGGCAGGCTCTGCGTGCTCTTCTTTAGGGAACAGAGGCCAATTCTTTGGGCTAGAACTGGAGTTCTTGGTGCGGGGGCGGGGAGGGCGAGGAGAGAAGGAGAGAAGGGTCCAGGTCAGCTTGGAAGCTGTAGCAAACCTTACAGAACCAAGTCATTGGCACACAAATGCGTCAGTGACTCAATGGTTTCCCAGCGGAGCCTGTTCTAAGATTCCAGGGCGTGTTCACAGGAGCCAAACTGTGGGGAGTGGATGGAAGGGGCAGAGCTGGACAGGGCCTGGCAGAAGGGCCTGGTGACCACACCATGGCGGAGAAGGCCCTGCAGTCCTGACGCCCAGCCGGTTGCCACGACCAGCTCAGGCAGGAGCATGGCACGATGCGGAGGCTGGTCCCTAAGCTGCCCCGGGGGCACCGATGCCATCGCCTGGTGTCTGATCCCTCATGTAACAAATTACTTTTGTCCCCTCTCCTGACCAGCCAGCCTGACGCTCAATTCATTTCTCATGTTTATATTTGTTCTGGAGAGAGCATACCAGCCACCAGAACTTATTATCTTTCTTAATAAGGATTAATAAGCAATATTTATATCAATTAGACCTCCCGGTTGCCATTCAGAGCTGTGAATTTAGTGTGTGCAGCGGGCAGGCTCTGCACACCCTTGGGAGGTGACGGAATCCGGTTTCTTTCAGAGAAACTTGGAGCGGAGCGGCCCTGCCCGCCGAGCCCATCAGCAGCGGCCTCGCTGGAGCCCAGGTGCAGACACCAGCGGGCTCGCTCTCTCGCTCCAGCGGCTCCTCGGTGGCACTGGGACACTCATCTGTTCATAGAGCAACAGTGTCGGAGGGACCCTGGTGCATCTGACAGAGAGAGGGAATCCCAAAGGGGGAGCTGGCTTGCCCAAGGGCCCGCTGCTGGGAAGAGCTTTGAGGACGATTCAGCATATCCTTTGGGAAAGTCTCAACTGGGGGGACTCCTTGGGGGTCAGATGGAAAGAAGAGATGGACAGAGGGAAGGGAGAGGGAGAGAGAGAGATAGAAACATCAGTGATGAGAGAGGATCATTGATCGGCCGCCTCCCGCACGCCCCCCACTAGGGATGGAGCCTGAAACCCGGGCATGTGCCCTGAATGGGAATCAAACTGGTGACCTCTTGGTTCATGAGTCGATGCTCAACCACTGAGCCACACTGGCCGGGCAGGCTTTTCTCGGTTTTTTGTTGGAATGTGCTTTCTGGTCCAGGGCCCCATCGGGGACAGCACATCACAGTTCTAGTCGCTGCATCTGCTCAGGCTCCTCGCGTCTGTGGCTGGTTCCTTGGCAGCCCTGGGGAGGACTGGTGGGGGGGGGGGAGGGGAGGGGAGCCTGGAGAACGCCCCTCCACGGGCCTTGCTGCTTTCCTCATGACTTGGCTGGGGTTTGGGTTATTGAGAAGAAGGCCAGAGGTGGAGTGCCAGCCGCCCCATCCCATCACGGGGACTGTCTGACAGCCCCTCCCCCAACACTCCCCAACCAGAGAGCCCCACTGCCCTTCACCCGTCAGAGGCGGCTCCCAGGTGGTAGAGCAAGGCCCCACCCTGCCTGGCCTCTGCAGTGAGGGGTGGGGGTGGGGGGTGGAGTAGGGGGTGGGGGGGAGGTCCTCTCCGTCTGGGGCTGCAGGTGGCCGGGGCACATGGCACTGGCTGTACCGCCTGAGCTGTGTGGTTGGAGAGATGATGCCGTGGGTGGTGTGAGAAGGAACCTGCCCTCCAAGGCGGTGTGTGGGGAGGTGCATCCCTGCTGGGTCAGGCCGACATTCCAGAAACTGGCTCTGGGCCATCCTCACCCTCACGGGCGCTGCCCGCATCTGTCCTCACAGCCTTTCACCAGAGCTCCTGGCAGGCTGACTACCCTCTGCCCTGCCGCCAACACCCACTCTCCCCACCACCCTGCCCTCCCACTGCCGACCCCTCTCCCTGCTCAGGCGCTGGACCAGGGCCTGTGCGGTGAAGGGCTCTCTTGTTGCCATGGCAGTGGGTCTGCAGCGTCAGAGCTGGGGAGGGACTGGAGGTGGGGGTGGGGGTGGGGGGGTGACCAAACAAGCCGGGAAGCCACTGCCTGGCGTCCACACGTGATTTAACAGAGTGACTGCTCCTCCCACAGAGACCTCAGAGCAGCTGAGCAGCGAGGAGGACAGTGGGGAGCCGTTCTGGGGCGCCCCAACCCTGTCAGCCGAGCTCTCCTCTTACCTCTGGTTAGAGAGAAGCGGGGGCCTCTCGTGTTGGGACCCGGGCCTGGGTGGGAGCGGCTGCGTGTGACGGGGTGAGTTCCCTGCCGGAGGGTCCGCCTGTGGGCCAAGCAGCGTCGCACGGTGTTAGCCTGAGTCTGAGGCTGGGGAAGGGCCCTGGCTTAGTTCTTACGGGGAAAGAACTAGCTATGGAAGTTGGTGCATCTGACATACGCGGGAAAAGCAAATCTAGACACAGTGATGACTGTAGTGAGCGGCACCTGCATATCACCCGTGGGCGGCGGGGCACAGGCCGTGTGCGATCTGGGCTACGTTTTCCACGTTGAGCATGCAGTCCTTCCTGCCGTTAGCAAACAATGTTTAAAATGGGATCTGCCCGGCTGGCGTGGCTCAGTGGTTGAGCGTTGACCTGTGAACCAGGAGGTCAAGGTTCGATTCCCGGTCAGGGCACATGCCGGGGCTGTGGGCTCGATCCCCAGTGGGGGGCCTGCAGGAGGCAGCTGATCAGTGATTCTCTCTCATCATGGATGTTTCTATCTCTCTCTCCCTCTCCCTTCCTCTCTGAAATCGATGAAAATATATTAAAAAATAAAATAAAATGTGAGCTGACAGTTCTCCGAAGTCCTTTCTGGTTTTGCATCCCCGGTCACAGGGGGATGCGGCCCGAGGCGGGAGGACACCACCGAGCACCTCGTGCGGGAACAGCTCCACCACGTGCCCTGGAACCACACATCCGCACTCAGGGCTCGTGGGAGGGCTCCAGCTGCAGCTCATCTGGGCCTGGGCAGGGTGCCCGTGACGCTCCGAGAGCACGAGAGCACGGGGCACTTCCCACTGGCCCCCTGTCCCCCAGGACACTGTCGTGGGAGCTTCTCATCGCCTCTCACGTCCTGCCGAGGCGTAAGGCGTCTGCCTAGCCAACCCGGGTACATCGCAGCCTGTGAAACTGCTCAGAGCCAGTTCCCGGGCAACAGGGTGCCCGTCATCCCTGCTGCGGTCACCTGGCCCCTTTGGTTTGAGTGATGTCTGTGGACAGAGGACCCACGGAGATGACACCTTGGCTCCCTGGCTTCCACTGCCTCTGTAAGTCATAGACTGTCGGACCCTGTCAGCCGGCCCGAGTTGCACGGGATGCCCCTCACCCCTGTTCAGCCATGGAGCCCCCTTGGGTGCTGCAATGGCTGGCACCTCACTCTTGATGACAAACCAGGATGGGGTCTTTCCTGGGGGACAGGCAGACCCAGGGGCACTGTGGACGTGGATGGGAACCAATTACATCTTTATTTTTCCCAACTTCTACCTGAAATTTAACATGTAGACAACTAACCACCATCAGATTAACAGTACCAGCGACTTCATCACCAGTACAAATCATAGAGATCATCATATCGCATTACAGTTACAGAAATCTTGAAATATTGTGGTCATCATTTCTTTGAAATTATAGTAAGTATTGGGCCTGCCCTAGACCTTATTCATGAATGCATGTGTAAAGTGCTGTACATATTATCATACCGTAACCTCGTTTTAAAATACTTTGTGAACAGTATTTCAGTCTTATTGTTATTGTGTTGTTTTTTTGTCATCATGTGTGTTTAATTTTATCTAAATACTAGGGGCCCAGTGCATGAATTCGTGCACCTTGAAAGGAACTGTGGGTCGTGAGGCTGCGGTGGGCACAGGGGCGGGTCTTGGCCCATCCTCCATGCCCCCCGGCCCCTCCCACCACAGCCCCCTGGTCCTCTGTCTGCTGGCAGCCCCACTCCCACTGCTGCTGTGCCCACGTGCTGATGGTGCCAGCCCTGCTCGCACCCTCTGATGGTACGAAGCGATTAGGACTGCCACCAGCAGCAGGTATGAGTGGCAGCTGCTGCTACGATCGCCCCCCAGAAGCAGGGGGAGATAGAGAAGCCCTCAGGGGCAATAGGGGCTGGCGGCTGCTGCTCACACCGTTGACAGTGCTGACCTATTGGGGCTGGCGCTGGCACAAGCAGTGGGTGTGAGCAGCAGCTCCAGCGCAGGCAGCAGGTGCGAGCACTGGGCGGGACCACGGCCTGGGGGAGCAAAGAATTTTCAGTGACCACCAGAGGCTTGCCCCAATGACAGGGACCGGTGCCCCGCCTTGGTCTGGTGCCCCCGCTCACCTGCTCCACCATCCTGCGGCAGCCGACGCCCGCCATGTTCTGCATGCGCCCCCTGTGGTCAGTGCATGTCATGGCGACCAGTTGTTTGGTTGTTCGGTTGTTCTGCCGTTTGGTCTATTTGCATGTTAGGGTTTTATATAGATAGATTCTTCCCTATAATCCGCCCCTATGGCCACTTGGTAACATGTTGGGATCTGCTGCCTGGCTTTTGGGGCAAATGCTTCTTTGGATCAGTTTTGTTGTCTGTCAGATGGTCCCTGCGGGTCTGCCAGCTGTGCAGGTGACACGACCGTGTGCAGGTCATCACTCCCTGCACCACGGCCAGGGAGCCCGAGGACAACTGGAACCGGGGCTAAGCTAACGTTCCCCCCAGATTATCTTAGCTTCACTATATGATAGGGAACTTTTAAGAATTTGTTCAGATATGCAAAGGTTTATCTACAAATGTGTTTCCAGTGAAATACTAGAAATAACCTAAACATTAAGCAATGGAGGAGTTAAGGAGACTAAAACAGATCCGTGTGATGGGATGGTGCCGGCCGTAGGACTCTGGCGAAGAAATCACAGCGTGGGAGAGCAGTGATGCTCCGTAATTAAGCAAACATGCCTTTGAGCCGCCGGGAGACCAACACGATTCTAGTTTTATACAAACATGAATATATATGCATAGACATGTGATAGAATAATATGATCCAACATGATAATATTGGTTTCCTTAAGTGGTGGCGTTATTTATGGTGATCTTTACTCCTTCGTGGTTTTCTGTATTTTCTAACATTTTTATAATCTATATCATTGTAATAAGAAAAATCAATCAGTGTTGTTAATATGTTATCACAGGAGAACATCATGCAAAGCAATGGTGGTGTGCCCTGTTTTGATCCACCGGTTTGGGGCGTGCACCTTCCATCCCCCACCTTTCCATGAGACAGGCACTGAGCAAGGAAACAGTGAGCCCAGATCACCTGAATTCCTTGTTACCAAAATAAGCACTTGCTTCATGCCGGGGCTGAGAGCCTGTGGCCTCGTGTGCTGAAACCCTCCCCCTGGCAGCCCCAGGGGGCTGTGTCTGCCCCTCCCCCGCTGCCCTGCCCTCCCCCAGCCCCAGCAGGGCCTTGCAGCCACCCGTACCTGCAGGCTGCTGGCCTCCGCTGCCCACCAGGCCTCAAACTCCTTCTGCAGCTTCACCTTGGCTCTGTCCATGAGCAGCTGCAGGTGCTCAATCTCCACCTTCAGGGCCTTCAGGCGCGTGAACATGGTTTTATACCTGCAGGGGCATCAGGCAGGAGCAGTGAGAGTCTCTGGAAGGAGGTGGGGCTGTGGATGGGCTGTTGGCTGAGGACCTGTGCCTCCGTGGCCTCACAGGGCTGCGCTGGTAATAGGACTGGGACCCTCATGCTGCCCACCGAGGCCAGAGTGTGGTGCCAGGTTTCCCACCCACCACAGGGAAGCAGCGCTTGGTGTTTCTGTCCCGTGGGCTCGTGGGCCTGTGTGTGAGATGAAGGTCCCGTCTCCCAGAGCAGTAACTGCCATTACTGAGCACTTGTGAGGGGCAGGCATTGCTGCAGGCCCTGGACATATATGCGCTCATTGTACCCTCTGCACAGCCCTATGGATGCACACAGTTCCTCTCCACTTGGCAGAGCTGGAACCTCAGCTGGAGCGGTTAAGTAACTTGCTCTGTGACACAGAGTTCATAGGGAGAGCAGCCAGGATGGGGACGGCTCTCTGTTCTAGGACCAGACTTCACGGCCTCCCGTTGCGCTGGCTCACCATCAAGCCCAGGCCCCAAAGTGGCACTACCTTTGTTCGTGCGCCTGGGGGTGCTGGGCAGGCCACAGAGTCAGAGGTTGTCCAAGGGATTGTCCTCTACAGAGACACCCTGACTTCTGAGAGGGCCCCGTGGTTGGGAGTGTGGACCAAGGGGACAGGACGGGGGCAGCACAGACACAGAGGGAGGATTGAAAGGAACCAGAAAATAAACAGAGCGTGGGAGAAAGAGGACCACAGGGGAGTGAACCGGGGCCCGGAGGGCAGTGCAGGGCAGTGCGAGCTTTCGGAAGGGGGATGTGGCAGGAGTGACCTGCCCATCGTCTGCGTGGGGTCTTGTTCTGAAGTCTCAGGAGGGTCGGGTGGGGGGCGGGTGTGTGCTCGGGGTGCATGCCTAACCAGCCCGGGGGTGGCCTGTGTCACAGTGACACTTTGGGGGCAAGGAGGTGGCTTGTTTGGTCTCCCCAAAGTCTCTCCACGGCAGGGAGGAGACCGCAAACATTGGTTGAACGCATGAAGGAATGGATGGGCTGAGGCGCTCGGCTGGAGTGTTAGCAAGACGCTGTGACACGCTGTGTCGGTAATGGCCACACGGCTCTGTGTGCTTGGGGGTGCTCACTCTGTGACCGAAAACACCGGGGGACCCTCAATGGCTGCACGAGGGTCTGATGTTCTCAGGACGCCTTAGGGATCAGGAGGCAGAGGAGGGAAGTGGGCCAAGCTGCAGGTGGAAGGAAGACCCCCGTGGTCATATCTCTTGGCTCCCCTAGATGGCAGCAGTAGACAGGACTGGCTGCTCATGCAGCCTCAGCCTGGAATAGGGGGGAGGAGGTGCCAGCAGCCTCCAGCTCTCCCTTCCTGATACTCTTCCTGCTTCTCATTCCACCTCACCAGCCCGGGGTTCATGCACCACATCTGCCTGCTCAGAGGCAGCACCTCTCCAGCTGTTTCAGGACCCAACAGCTGGACCCACTTCTAGAGAAGCTCCAGGCCTGGGCGGGCACGGCCTCTCTGCCGGCCCAGGGCAGCTCCCAGCCTCCGTGGAGCCCTCTGAGCTGGGGGTGGGGGTGGGGGGCTCTGTGGAGCCCTCTGAGCTGAGGCAGGGGGACAAGGAGAAAGAAAGGGCACCTTCTCTTTTCCTCCTCCAGCTGTGACCGCAGCTTCTCTTCGTGCAGGTCTGGCACCGCGGGCGTGGGCATGTTCTCTGTGACACCTGGAGAAGGGAGAGCGATGCTCATGTTTACCTCAACGAGGAAGGAAGTCAAAGGGTTAGGGTGCACCCCAAGATGAAAGGGGACTCTGGGAGCTCCTCTGGGGCCTTGGGATGGGACCTCCCCTGGCTGGCGCCCTCTGCTCCGATGGAGGCCCCCGGGGGCTCCTGTGAGTCCGCTCAGCCAGTCGTCCTTCCACTGCCCAACATCTGTCAGGGGAGGAGAATTCTTCTTTACGTCCCACTAGTCCTTTTGCTATTAGGTTCACGCATTTCCTCTAGAATCCCCAGGGAGGATGCAAAATAGCATCGCCCATCCTCGGATACAGAGCCCTGTGCAAACCAGGAAGACACCACTAAACCGGTCCATGTCTTTTCTGTGCCCGCCGAGGGGCTCAGTTCTCTAGCCTCCTGGTTTTGACTTCCCTCTAAAGCAGTGGTTCCCAAGCCTGACTAACCCATGCAGTGCACCCAGAGCTGAGACCCACTCTCAGATCCCCTGCCCATGACAGGGGCATGGCCGGGCCGCGGGGAGGGCTGTGTCCTCCACTGGGGATCAAGCCCGCAACCTGGGCATGTGCCCTGATTGGGAATCGAACCGCGACCTCCTGATTCCTAGGTCGATGCTCAACCACTGAGCCATGCTGACTGGTCAGCTCGGTTTCCTCTTACTTGAGCTGAGAGCTACCACACTAACTTCTTTCACCTCCACTTTGGATCTTAACAAGAGCATAGCATGTCCTCCTAATTTGCTGGCTCTTTAAATATCTTAACAACAACAACAAAATACCATGTGTGTTTGGAGCTTTATTCTCAGGCTGACTCTTTCCTCATCGAGGACTCACTGACAGTTGTCTAACTGATCTTAAATCTAAAGCCTGAGTCTGGACAGAACATTCCAGAGAGGTCTGCAAGGGGCAAAGCTCTCCTGGCTGTGCAGGCTTCACGCCCTTTATTTCCATAGCAGGTGAATACTAACAATGACCATTGACTGAGTGCCTTCTCGATGCTGGGGTCTGTCAAGTGCTCACCACACCTTCTTACTGATTCTCAAAAAGCCGAGCAGGGAAGGCGTTGCCTCACTTCACTTAGATTCGGAGGCTCAGAGAGGGCTGTGAATAACCCAAGGTCACACAGCTGACAAGGGACAGAGCTGGTTCCAAAGAGCTAGGTGTTTATTCCAGGCAGTGCCCGGGACTGTATTCCAGCCACTTGGTCGTTGTCACGGCCCTGACAGGCTGTCATTGGCCATTAGTAAGCTTGAGGTCAGTTTAAACACTTCGATATTTTTATTTTATTTATCCTCACCCAAGGATATTTTTCCATGGATTTTTAGGGAGAGTGCAAGAGAGAGGGAAAGATAAAGAGAAACATCGATGTGAGACAAACTGAGGTACATGCTCTTGACCAGAATCAGACCATGAATTTGGTCTGCAGGCTGACGCTCTATCCACTGAGCCAAACTGGCTAGGGCTACACATTTTCATATTTTTATGAGTGGTTGTCAAAGCACCCTATTTCAGTGTGATTGCCCTTTTGATCACAAATGCAACACCCCCCATTTATTGGGGGGGGGGGTTAGCCTGCTGAGAGGGACTTATTTTCCCCTTGGGCTGCTGTTCCTGTCCTCATCGGACTCATTGATAAATGTGCTAAGCGGACTAGGAGTCTGTGCTGTGTCTTCCAGGCACCAGTCACTTTCTCTCCCTTGCGTCAAGTGTCGACTGTGACTTCTGAAGTGACCGAGCAGCGTCTGACTCCTCATTGAAACACAGGAGATGCAGACGCCACAGACTCCAGAGCTGCGGACTCCACTGTCACCCACACCGTGCTCCGGACGGGTCCTGAGGAGCCAGACAGCCGGCCATGCGGCCACGGGTCCCCAGCACAGGCGCCGGAGCCCCTCCGAGGCCGGGGCGGGCCCTGCTGCTCCGTGTCCCCAGTGCACTGCTCACACTCCACAGACGGGGTGCACTCGCGCCTCCTGGGTTCATGGCCCTGTGCCTTGAAGGAGGTCAGACGCGAGAAACTGGAGAAAGTATCTTACCGACAAACAGGCAATGGCAGGATGGGACGTGGACAGAACACTCCTCTCTGAACAGTGTCTGAAACAGGCAAATGTGCCGTCCAGCCTCTTAAAAAGTAAAGCTGTGGGTCTCCTTCCTCCTTGTGGGGCCACACCTGGGAACCCCTGAGAAGTTCATGAAGGCCCTGTTCTGTGGTGACTGGCTGGGCGTCCTGCAGCCACACGGCCTGACAGGCCCTGGAGGCAGGGCTTCGGGCTGCACAGGGACGTCTCAGACACCCGCCCTGCCTCCCCCGCCCCCCCCCCCCCCCAGGCAGTCTCTAGGGGCCTCGTGAAAATCAGAGGGCGGGGCGGCTGAGCCAGGCAGGCTGCCCAGCTTGCGTGCAGGGCCCTGGGCAGGAGTGGGGCTCCCTCTTCCCCGTAGCTGTCTGCCTTCTCCTGGGGCACCGTGCGGGTCTCCCTGGCAGATGGGTGTTACAGGTGCCCTGGAAGCCCGAGGGTGTCCGGGAGCCCAGGGCAAGGAGAGCATCCGGAACGCAGCTGAATGAGAAAGGAGCCCATGTCAGCCACCCCGGTGGGGCACTCACTGTGCCACCTCACTCATTCTCATCACTCCAGCGGGCAGGTCTCATCCCCTCCTTTTCCAGACGAGGAGACCGAGGCTCAGGGTAACAGGTGGCTTGCTCAATGCCATCAAGCTGCCATGCAGCAGAGCCAGGCCCTGACTCCAGGACTAGTCACTCACTCACTCCCGTCACAAACGTTGATGCGTGTGGGCACGGGCCCGCTCCTGTGCCAGGGCCGTCTCCTGAGAAGGCAGATAGACCCTCAGAAACCGCGTCCCTGTGGAAAGCCAGGGGCTGAGAGCTGCTGCAGGGGGAGAGAAAGCTGGAGGGCAGCCACGTGAGGCGGGAGGCAGGGGGCCTCTCTGAGGAGGGGCATTTGAGCAGGGACCTGCATGAAGAGAGAAAAGGGTGTGCAGAATTCAAAGGAGAGAGAAAGGAGTGAGTGCAAAGAGCCTGAGGTGTGTCTGCTGGTGCATCTGGAGAATGGTGGAAAGGCCAGCATGTCTGGAGTGTACCCCCTCCTACCTGCCATGATTTTGGGGCTCCAGAGAAATCCCTAAAGCTCCACTTCCCATTCCCCGTTCTCTGCCACCCCACACACTGCATGTGCACACACAGGGAGATGGAGAGTGGTGGGAGCGGAGGCCAGTGAGGAGGCCCAGTCACAAAGCACCTTGTAGGTCATGGGAAGGACGTCGGCTCTGAGAGATGCCAGAGGCTGGAGGGTTTTGAGTAGAGGAATAGCTTGATCGCGTCCTTTGATATCTAAGCCAAGCGGTTTCTTTGCTGAGCAAGACAAAGCTGCTCCAAAGTGAAGAATCGTTAATGTGAGGTGGCGCCAGGATGCCGAGGGCTGTTGAAAGGATCTGGGAGGGAGAGCTGGGGCATGGGACCTTGGGCAGCCAGAAAGAGGGCACGGTATACCCCCAAGACACAAGCTATCCGCGTTGTCATGACAACCAAAGGGGCCTCTTGCCAAAGGTGATGTTTGCTTAGTGAAATGCTTTGTAACCCACCAGGAGACAGCCCCTGGCTGCGCCTGCTGCTTCCTGAGCTTGGCTCACTGTCCTTTCTGCAGACAAACGGGCTGGGAACTCAAAGGAAGTGAACAAAAGCGCTGAGCAGCGGAGGGGGAGTCACCAAGGGCATCGGGCTTTGTGTGTCTCCATGCCCACTGGACTGTGGCCAGGGACAGGCCCTCCAGTCACCTGACAGGAGGCACAGGGAGCCCTCCCCTCAGGCACAGGGTCCGGCTGGGACAGGGCCTGGGAGGCCGCAGCCCCGAGTGGCCTTTGGGTCACACTGTGACTCCGTAGGGCAGCCGGCTCCAAAGCAACACAGAGGCGAGGAGGGAGGGTTCCATGCCAGCGGCGGCGGATCTGAACGCCACACGGAGGAAGCCCCGGGCTGTCAGACAGTGACTGAAGCCTCAAACGGCGCACACGGCCCCTGCTCTGAAGTGTCAGGTCTTTGGGAACTAGCAGCACGAGGAGGACAGGGGCCCTTACTGGGAAGGCCAGACTCCTGTGTGCCCCTCCTCCCTGGCATGATTGCACTCGAACTCCTCTACACACACACACACACACACACACTCACACACACACACACTCACACACACACTCACACACACTCACACACACACACTAACACACACACACACACTCACACACACACACACACACACTCACACACTCACACACACACTCACACACACTCACACACACACACTAACACACACACTCACACTCACACACACACACACACTAACACACACACACTCACACACACACACACACACTCACACACACACACACTCACACACACTCACACACACACTCACACACACTCACACACACACACTAACACACACACACACTCACACACATACACACACACTCACACACACACACTAACACACATTCTCACACTCACACACACACACACTCACACATGCTCACACACACAAACACACACTCACACTCACACACACACACACTCACACACACATGCACTCACACACATGCACACACACGCACACACACGCACACACATACACTAACACACACACTCTCACACACACATGCACTCACACACACATGCACTCACACTCACACACACACACACACTCACACACCCACATCCCCCACCCCCAAACTCTCCTGTGCAGTTATTTAGCTTCTTAAACGTGCAGAACCGCATTTCGGTGGCCCAGGCTCTCCCTGGGGTGCACATGAGAATCACTAGAGGAGCTCACAGCAGCATCGACAGCTGGGCCCACTCCCGACCTACTGAGTTAGGGTTTGCTGGTAGGTCCCCCAGTGAATTCTTTTTTTCCTTTTTTAAAATTAGAGTATTTATAGCCAGAAGCATTTGTTTGGTAAACACTATAGTAGCTAAATAAGTAAAACCCAAGACAAGCAAGGAAGAATTGATGGGCACATTACCGTTGGCCCTTTGTCACATCATTTAAATTAGCTAATCAATAATTATATACAGAAAGGGATGGTATCATCAATAAGGTTGATTTAGTGCCATCAGTAGAAATCTCCTACAAAGATAATAACATGTGCTCTTATTGAGTCAACAAAAATCTAAAATAAATTGTCATGTGAGCGACTCTAGAATCTTAAAAATCCAGATGAACAACATGGGAGTGAATGATCAGATTATACTATTCTGAAAGGAAAAACGAACAGATCAAGTTTAAGCAACAGCAAAGGAATCAGTAAATGTGAAATAACAATGGCGAGTTAATCTTGTTTGATATTCTTTCCCTGGCGAGCTCTGACGCTCACCCCTTGTTAAGAAACGCCGCGCAGCCTCTGAGCCCTGTTTCAATGCAAGCACTTCAGGCAGGAGAGAGCAAGAATGCCAAGTCCTAGCAGGTGGCGGCGGAGCTGGCACGCCCGTTCCCCTGTCCACCGGCCAGGCCTTGGGAGCCCCGGTGGAGACAAGGGGCCCCAGGGTTGGCAGCAGGAGAGGCACCTGTCTGTGGGCTGGAGCTGCCCGCACGCGGCCCTGGTGGGTGCTGGGTCAACCTGAACGCTGCTGCCCACGGTGCGGCTGCTCCGTGGGTCGGGGCTTCCCGTGTCTTATCTCATCCAATCCTCGCAGCCCCGCTGCAGGAGGGGAAGTGGAGTCCTGACGGGGGAGGAGCCTGCCCAGGATCACACCACTGCTGAGCGGAGCCGAGCTCGGGGCCCCGGCTCCATCCCACTTCAAAGCCGCCGCCCTTTCCTCCCTACGCGATTCCGATGATGAAGGAAGCCCGGGCAGAGCATTGAAGCCGGTATTGACTTGTCCTTGGTATTTGAAGGTGATGCTCTTTCCCGCGAAAGCCTTTCAGATCTGGGGCCGGGGCTGAGACAAAGCCTCCGTTTCTTCCCACGTGCCGGCCCGTGAAGACTGCCCTTTACCAACAAAGCCCCGCTGCACCCTGGCCCCTGGCATTTGCAGCGCTCCTGCTGGAGCCCGCCCCCCAGGCTCAGCCCCCGTGCCCAGAGACGCCGGAGGGGAGGGGCCGGTGGGTTTCCACAGAGCAAAGGCCACAGGCCCAACATGGCCCTCCCCTGGCCAGTGCCCGGCATGGGAGCAGGCGGGGGTACGTGGCTCTCCTGTGGGAGAGGGGACCTGGGAGCCGGGGTGGCATCAGCTGGTCGCCTCCGCTCTCCACCGAGTGATTCATGCACTGGGCACCCTCTCTGGGCCTCCCGGGCTCCGCTGTCTCATAGACTGTGGCTCACTCAGCCCACCTTGTCCGAGAAGTCCACGTGTCTGTTCTTGCGGAGATGAATGGTGTCAGTGGCTCAGTTACCACAGTGGGCAGCGGCTCAGAGGCAAAGAGTCTGGCTTCCCAATCAGCCCATTTCCTGGTTAATGGCTCAAATTTATTGTCAGCTGAAGTGATCGCATGCTAACGGGCGCTCCGTGCCGCCATCCATCCTGGTGTTGATTCTGCGGAACAGCACAGCTGCCCGTGGCCGGCGGGACTCGCGGGTGATGGACGCCCTGCAGACACGCTGTGGCTGATCGCTGCCCTGGCACACTCACCGCCGCAACCTCAGGCGCTCCCTCTGAGAGGGGACCCCCCTTGCTTCCGTACCATCAGAATCATCAGGTATGCGGCTCAGAGCAAAACACAGGCCCAGGCACCCTCAACAGCAGCCACCACCGTCTCTCCCCACCTGAGTAACCCCCCTGCGTTGGCTCTGGGCCGCTCTGCCCAAGGTCATGGGCCCAGGAGTGGCCTCTCTCCAGCATCTGTTCCTCCCCCTCCCCATCTGTCCCTGTGGAGGCTGCGGACCACACAGAGGCCGGCTACTCGCTGCAGCCTCACCGAGGTTTCTCCCAAAGCTCTCACGCTCTCCCGTCTCTTTACCGTCCTTTCTGCTTGACTCTCAGACCCATCTTTTGGCTTCTAGTCAGCATTTCTCTGGTGGCAGCCGCTTAGAGCCTGGCTTGGGGACGCTCTCCGAGGCTTCTGGCCCCCAGAGGCCAGCCTGTGCTGAGGCCCCTCCCACCTGCTTTCCAGCCCACCGTGGCCTCCTCACCACCCCACCCCCCCCACACACACACGCAGAGGCGTGCTGGCATCTGAACTGAATCTGAGTCCCTCTAGATTCTACCTCTGTTACTTCAGCTTCACTGACCAGTGGTGACCACAGGGCCCAGTCCCCGTGGCTTTTCAGAGAGAGGTGAGCAGGAACCCTGGTGCCCCCCAAACCCATCACGTCAGTCACACGGGACGCAGCCAGTCGGTAGTGTTCTCAGGACCCACAGCCTCTCAGGGGACAGTTTCTGTGGTGCCTGTGGGAGTGAGCGGCCCTGCCTCCTACACGTGCCTCTGACGGTGATGGCTGGTGGGGCTGGGTGATCGTCCTGACTGGCTTACAAGAGAATGTCAGGGCTTTTAGGAATTGGGTTGAGGATCTTTGATAAAACTGTGTCCTCCCACGTTTGGAAAACATATCTGCTATTAGGCAATTTGTTCAGTCAATATGCTCATTTGGCAAAAATGTATCACATACAGTCCGAAGTTCTGAGACAGCACGTAGTGGGGTTGCACATCTTCCAAGTAAGACGGCAAGAGGCCGCAGACAAGCAAAATACCCATGTCCACACTGGAAAGGGCCGAGAGAAGTTTTTGAAGAGAATTTCCTTAAAGAGAGCGAGCGCCTGCCTTACGCCCACTTATCTTCTTCGTGGGGCGACGTGTGTGGCAGTCCTTCTCCTCCCACAACAGTGGTCTCAGGGCTCGAAGGAGACCACTCAGAAAGCTCGACCAGCGTCCTCGGGAGTGTGTGTGTGTGTGTGAGCATGTGTGTGTGTGTGTTTGTGGAGTGTGTGTGTGTGTGTGTGTACGAGTGTGTGTGTGTGTTTGTGGAGTGTGTGTGTGTGTGAGTGTGCGCGCACGCGTGCATGCACAGTGGGCTGGTGTCTGATTCCCACTCAGGAACTCTAGAGCAGGGATTTTCAACCGTGTGCAGCAAGAATTTTTAAAACATGCAACACCTGACTATTTAGTCAGGGGCACTGATCTCTTTTCCTTTAGATTGTTAAATTAAAAAATGACACCTGCCAACACAATAGCCATCTGATGTGAGTGAATTAAAATTATACCTATTTTTGTCAGACAAGCAAAAAATGTATTTTTGGTGTCTGCAGAATTGTAATAATTAGTTGTGTGTGCCAGGAGGTGAAAATGGTTGAACACTGCTGCTCCAGGGAGTAGGGTGTGGGTTGATGGTGTGCTAGGAGCAACAGCGAAGAGCTGCCGCTGTGTCCCTGTGACCCGGCCTGGGCTACAGCCGGGGAGAGTCAGGGTGGGGTCGCCTCACTGGGCCGGCACATGTTTAACCACCAGCTCTTAGAAAACAAACAAATAAACCAACAGACACACACCCTGACTTGTCGTGCCGCCAACCTTTGTGGTGGACACACTCCCATCACGGCCGATTTGAAGCTGCCAGCGTGACGCGCCTGACTTGGAGCGGCAAGAGCTGTGCACGGAAGCCCTCATGAGCCGGTGTGAGCTGCTGCAGCCATCAGACTCTCCCGCAGTTCACTGAAGACTCAGGTCCCTTTTAACAGGTCCTCCTGGAGGGGACACGGGGCCTCAGCAGGAAGGGGCCTGGCTGTGGACCACAGGCACTGGGGCTGTGCGTTGGACCCGTTCCATTTGCATCTCCAGTCCACCCTCCGCCCTCTTCCACACTCCAGCAACTAAGACTGGTCCCAGGAGGCTGGCTGGTAGAACACTGGCCTTCCTACGCCCCCCCCCCCCCCCGCCCTCCACCCGCCTTCTGGCCGGGCTCAGCCAATGGGGAACATGGGCAAGTGACTGAAGTGACTGGAGGGTAGGAGGAGAAAGAGGCTGAGGTAGCTCTTTCCCCCTCGCCCCCCCCCCCCCCCCGCCCCCAATCATCTCTGCAGGTGCCCTGAGCGGGATGCACTGCTTGAAGGTCATGGCTCTCAGACGGCTAGAGACGCCCTGCACAGCCCTTTCCCTCATCAGGTCCCGGCGCCCACTCACTGCTCTGCTCACTGCCTTGCTGCTGTTACCATCTCTGGGGTGCAGCAGTCTCCCTACACTGTGCTCTCAGCTTTGTCAATAAACCTTTATTCAACTCTCTTCACAACACCTGATTTGAGTGCTGCCATCTGCTTCCCGTTTGGACCCTCACCCATATAGGTTCAAAGTGGGTGAACATCTGTTGGAATTAGGTGGTTTCCCCAGGTGAGGAACCTTCAGGTGAGGGACCCCCAGGGACCCAGAAGGCACAGAGCCTGCTCCAGCTGCTCCAGTCAGCTGCCCGTTCCCCCCTCTTCTCTCCGCTCCTGGGACACTGAGCTCAGCAGACTGGGAGAACGTGAGTTAGGGAGACAGGAGCCGACCTTGGACCCCACCTTCCTGGCAGGTTGCCTTAGTTGGGGAAGGAAGAGAAGTCTTATCTTTGAATGAAATTTGAACTATTGAGACTATAGTTATAATGTAAAATGACTGATGTTTTTCTGTTGTTGGTTTTGTTTGTAATTACAATGAATGACCAGTGAGTCTGGGCAGCCCAACTTCCACCCATGGACAGAGGAAGGACTCGCCCGACGGTGAAGATTAAAGAGACAGGGACAGGGTGAGGAAAAGGTGGCCTTCCGAGCACGTCCCAGTGTGGCGGACGTGCCAGGCACACAGGCTTTAGCTGCCGAGTGCCTAACAGGGACGCTGTGCCCGGAGGAGAAATGAGAAGTGAATTTGTTTTCATCTTTAAGCAAAGTGATCCTCACGTAAGTGGCAGTGGGGAAAATGAAGGTTAATCAGAATCAAATTGGGATTCGTTTTTTACTACCTCTATTATCACAACAATTCTGCTGACACGGTCATTTCATTTGATCTCTGAACTCTTAGAATCGAATTTTTTGTAGAGTTCTGGAAATTATTATAAACCAGTTTAAAGACAAAAACATTTAGAGAATTATATAAATAACACGCATGCACCACCTTCATGTTTTGAATAATCTAGTTGCCACAGTTGCTTCAATTTTTGTTTTTGAACTTGAGCATTGCAGAGTTTTCAGGAGCCTCTGCAATGCCCTCCCCAGTCACTCTCCTCTGCCCCTGAAACAGCCCAACTGCTCTCAGATTCTCACTCTATACTTTAACTAGTGACCTGGTGCACGGATTTGTGTACATTGAAAGGAAATTAATTAGAAGGTGGTCGGCGGTGTGGGACTGTGCAAGACAGGCTGACATGCCCTGGAGCTAACCTCCCTTGGTCCCTCCCTGGCCTGTCGCACCTGGGGTGGTGCCGTGGCTCAGGGGCATCTGTGGAGTGAGCGGGGTCCCTCCGGCAGGTGGGGTCCCTTGGGCTGGCCTGCGGGGATTGGGCTGAAACAGGCTCTCTGATATCCCCTGAGGAGTCCTAGAGTGTGAGAGGGCCCTCTGCAAAGTTGCTGTCATACAGGGTGTGGAGTGCAAATGCAAGTGTGCAGTAAACCAGATTGGGGGCCAACAGTGCCCCAGCAACAACATAACCCATGGCCAGAGGTGGAATCACATGGTCCCATGAGGAATTGGGCTCCCTCCTCTCTGGTTTCAGGGTGTGTCACCCGAGAACCACTACTGCCAAGTCACCAAAGCTCAGCAGTCCCTGCATTGAGAATCTGCCCCCTGGTGGTCAGTGCATATCATAGCGACTGGTCAGTAGGTCGGACACTTAGCATATTAGCCTTTTATATATATAGACTAGAGGCCCAGTGCACAAAAATTTGTGCACTCGGGAGGGAGGAGGGGGTCCCTCAGTCTGGCCTGTGCCCTCTCGCAGTCTGGGACCCCTCGGGAGAACGACCTGCTGGCTTAGGCCTGCTCCCAGGTGGCAGAGGGCAGGCCCAATCCCTAGGTGCAGCCCCTGGTCGGGCTCAGAGCAGGGCCGATTGGGGAGTTGGGGCACCGCCCCCTGTCATGCACAGAGCAGGGCGGATCGGGAGGTTGCGATGCCACCCTCAGTCACGCTCAGGGTAGGGCCGATTGGGGGGTTGGGGCACTGCCCCCTGTCACACTCAAGGCAGGGTCGATGGGGAGGTTGCGGCGCCACCCTGTCACGCACAGAGCAGGGCCAATCAGGGGGTTGGGGCACTGCCCCTTGTCACGCACAGATCAGGGCCCATCAGGGTGTTGGGGAGCTCCCCCCTGTCACGCACAGAGCAGGGCCCATCAGGGGGTTGGGGAGCTCCCCCCTGTCACTCACAGAGTAGGGCCGATAGGAGAGTTGGGGCACCACCCCCTGTCACACACAGAGCAGGGCCGATCAGGGGGTTAGGGCGCCACACCCTGTCACACACAGAGCCGCAGGGCGATCAGGGGGTTGGGGAGCTCCCCCCTATCAGGCACAGAGCATGGCTGATCAGGGGGTTGGGGAGCCTTCCCCTGTCACGAACAGAACAGGGCGGATAGGGAGGTTGTGGCCCCGCCCCCTGTCACACACAGGGCTGATCAGGGGGTTTGGGCGCTGCCCCCTGTCACGCTGATCCCGGTGCCGGGAGGCCTCGAGGCTCCGCTGATCCCGGTGCTGGGAGGCATATTACCCTTTTACTATATAGAATAGAGGCCTGGTGCACAGGTGGGGGCTGGCTGGTTTGCCCTGAAGGGTGTCCTGGATCAGGGTGGAGGTCCCCACTGGGGTGCCTGGCCAGCCTGGGTGAGGGGCTGAGGGCTGTTTTCAGGCTGGCGGGTGACTGAAGCTCCCAACTGCTCCTTTTTTTCTTTTATTCTGGGCCAGCTTTAGCTCTGATTCCAGCTCTGAGGCCTCTGCTGCTGAAAGCAGGTATCTGGTTTGTTTGGGTTCTATAATTGGAACACTGTATCAACTCCAGCTCTGAGATCCCAGTTGGCTGAAAGCAGGTTTCTGGGGTTTTGTTTAGCTTCTATATTTGTAACAACGTTTCAAACTGCAAGCTTAGAGGCCGGCAGCGGCAGGCGGGGAACGTTGGTTTCCTCAGTCACTGAAGCAAGCAAGCCTCATGTTCTCTTCAAGCTGCCTGGCTGCCGGCCGCCATCTTGGCTGGCAGTTAATTTGCATATTGCCCTGATTAGCCAATGGGAAGGTTAGCGGACATATGGGTCATTACCATGTTTCTCTTTTATTAGATAGGATGCCCCTTAAACATGACATAGCTAGCTCTTGACCTGAGAGGAGGAACATAGTGTTCTCTTTGTAAATATTTGTTGGCCTGGACCCCTGTACATGTATGTTTTGTGCATCTTTCTGCATTTATGTTGTCTTTCACAACAAAATCTACAAAGCTCCCATTTCCTCTTCCCAATAAGCAGTATTGAAAATATGGGGATTTGCATAAATGGTATTATTCCGTATATAGTCTTCAGCAATTTTCTTTCTTTCAATCACCACTGTGTTTTTGAGATTCATTCCCAGTGTCCCATGTAGATCTAGTTTATCATGTTGAACTCTCTACAGTTTTCCATGGTGTGACTATATCAGAGCGATAGCTCATCTCTTCACCCTGTCCTGGGGACCTTGGGCTTGTTGCCTATTTTTGCTGTGATGAGGACAATGCTGCGATGAGCACCTGGGGCACATACGTGACACCTCTCTGGGGGCACGTTCCTGGGCATGGACACGGCAGGGGTGGGGGTTTGCATAGCTTCAGCTTTGCCAGATATTGCCAGAATCGTCCCCACATGGTTGTTCATAGACTTTGTACCGTTCACTTTTCCCTACTTCTCTTTTCCTTTTTCTTCCTGAATGGGATCTTCACTGCTCTGCTCCCTGGGTGCCACCTTCCCACAGCTCTGCCCTGACGGACTACATGTCTCTCTTGCACTGACTCCTGGGTCCTTACAACGGCTCCCTCATGGTTTCCCGACTCAAAGCTTCCTGCTGGTTGTTTGGAACACGGCACCTATGACTTGTGTCTGAGCACAGATGGCCCTGCTTTCTTGTTGGGAAGTCACTCCAAACTCAACTTCTTCGAAGAAATGGGAAGCTCATCACACACACAGCAGACTCGGTCCAGGAAACACAGCGACCTTCCCTGGGCTGAGATTTGCCAAGCACAAGCGGTGATTTTTATCACGTGTAAGGGAGAGAGCATGCAGGTGGAAAGGGGACCGCCATAATAAATGTTAGTCTACTAGACTAGATTCTACAAGACTACATTCTACTAGAGTTTTGTTTTCTATGTTTGATATAAACTGAGATTTTGTGTCCCCTCTCCCCAAAGTCATACATTAAAATTTAATCTCCAGTGTGATGGTATTTGGAGGTGGCCTTCAGGAGGTAACTTAGGTCATGAGGGCAGAACCGTCATGAATGGGACTAGCGCCATTATAAGAAGAGGCGAGAGGGCGTGTGCTGGGAGCCGGTCCATCCTTGCTGTTTCAAGGGACCTGGCATATATGGCATACTGTTCTTAATATGTTTGCTCACCTTCTTGGCACTGTGTGTTTTAACCAAGGTCACCTCTCTGAGAAAGGTTGTTTCCCCAGGTAGGGATTTTCCCCTGAAGTTAGGGAGGGAATAAAACCCCTTAACTAAGTGCCAGGCGGGTAATTAATCACTTTAACTACGAACAATCATGCTTAAGCTACATAATCTTTACTCTCTGGAATGGAGATAAGAAACACCCTAACCTTTGGAATAGAGATTGATAGGATTAAAATCAACTGGTATAAATACAGATGTAACAAGACAACAGAACACAGAACCTAGACACAGAACCTACACAGAACCTAGAGACAGAAGAACTTCGCTGGAGAGAACATGGCAAAAGATCCTGGACAGAAACTGGAAACAGAACCTAGAGACAGAACCTAGAGATTGAACATGGCAAAAGATCCTGGACAGAAACTGGCAACAGAATCTAGAGACAGAACCTAGCGAGAGAACCTGGCTGGAGAACCTAGAGACAGAACCTGGCTACAGAACCTGGATAGAACATGGCAAGAGAACCTGGCTCGAACCTGGTGACTGAACCTGGCTGAAGAACCTAGAGACAGAACCTGGCTACAGAACCTGAATAGAACATGGCAAGAGAACCTGACTAGAACCTGGTGACTGAACCTGGCTGCAGAACCTGGACAGAGCCTAGCGAGGGAACATGGCTACAGAACCTGGCTGGAGAACCTGGAGAACCTAGCAAGAGAACATAGACACAGAACCTGGCTGGAGATCCTAACCAGAACTTGGCTAGTGATCCTGGCTAGGCTGTTGATCAACTGAACGCTGTCTCTGTGTCATTCCTTCTTTGCCAACTCTGTCCACACCTTTGGGGACCCCTGGACCTGCTGGGGTTGGACCCCAGCAGGCGTGCTCACCCCTTTCCATGTGAAGACACCATGAGAAGCCAGCAGCCTGCCAGCCAGGAGAGGGCTCTCACCAGAACCCGGGGCTGGCACCCGACCTCAGGCGCCCAGACTCTGGCACCGTGAGAAGTAAGTCTCTGTTTGCCAGCCACCTGGCCTGTGGTGATTTGTTGTGGCAGCGCAGGCCGACCAGGACTTTGGTCAAATGCCTCATTCATTCCAAGTAGCAGGCGTGGTTCCGCACATATTTGGGAGATGAAAAATGGCTCGGCAACTGGTGGCAGGATCATCAGTGGCCGAGTCCTGGGCCCGGCTGCACTTGTGCACAGAAGACGGATGAATAGTGCCTGTGAGCAGATGCGGGGACAGTGGGACCCCACAGCTGTGCCCGTTGGTGCTGGTGGCCCAGCGCCGGAGTGGGCTCTGTGGCCGGACTCTGTGTGCCTGGCTGTCTGGTTCGCGTGGTTCCGGCTCTCAGAGTCCGAGACCATGACAGTTCCGCTCCATCACGTGGACACGGTGCTCGACACTCATGCCAGCCCGGTGAGCAGACCTTCTCACATGGAGAAGGAAGCGGACATTCAGGACGATTAATGGAGCAAGGCCACAGGACTAGCACATGGGAGAGGTGCGACTCCAGCAGGGGTCTCCTGAGTCCCAGGTGAGGGCTCTTTCAACTAAAGCACAGCCGCTGCCCACGCCTGGACCCAGTGCTGATGCCACGGCCCTTCCGTTCTCCAGGTTGGCTGGAGGCGAGACTGGGAGTGCCCAGAGCCCGGAGCCTGGGCGATGGGAGCTGGGCAGGGACAGGGTGGGGACCCTTCTCACTCTCAGCCTCCGCCTTGAGCCTGGAGTCTTGGTCAGAGACCTGCATCACCGGAGCTGGTCCTATGTTCACAGGAGCCAGGGATTAGAATAGGCTCAGGGGTGAGACTTTATCACCGGCCGTACTGAGCCACCCGAGTCCTTTGGGACCAACTGAGAGGCCTCTCAGCCTCAGGGGCAGCTGCTTTCTTTACATTCTGCATCTTGACGGTTCATTTCTGAGAAGATGAAAACACCGCCAACCCACCCAAGCCCTCCATGTCTCCTCACCAAGGGCGAGTGTTCCCGCATGTCCTAAGGAAGCCTGAGTTCACAAGGAGGTAAATTGCGTGCCCTGAGGGCTGGGGAGAGCTTGATTCCTTTGTTCACTCTACAAGCCATCAGCAGGTGTCAGCTAAGGCCCAGAGACTGCGCTGGGCACAGACTCTCATTTGCCCCAACCACCCCATTTCACAGATGTTGGAACCTGGGCCCAGAGCCCCTTAGCTGGTGTCTGGTACATCGTTAAGGCAAAAATTTGATCCTGAGATATCACTGATTTATTCAACAAACATTGATGGAGGACCTACTGTGTGCCAATCACTGTGCGTGGTGTTGGGGAGACGCAGAAGAGACTAACAGTTACCATACAACGTGGTAAATTCCAGAAGAAACAGCTCTGGGAAGGGAAGCCAGGATGATCTGCCTTTGGAAACGTCCTATCCATGCCTTCTTCTGAAGGGACCTAGACGTGCTAACAGCTTTGGTTGAATCAGGGCGGGTGAAACTCCCGAGGCCTGCCACTTGCACAGTGTCTATCCCCGCCCCCAGGGTCCCACAGGGCCTGCTGTGAGGACCGCGCGCTGGGCGATGCCAGGGGGTCCCCCCAGTTCTGCAGCAGCCAGCGGCTCCTCTGCCCATGGGGAACGCCTGCTTCACACTCGGCCTGGGGCTGTGCAGGGGCTCAGGGAGCCTGGTGAGTAAACGGGTGACAGTCTGGCCTTTTGCTTTCTCTTAAATTTGTTACATCAGGTGCAGAATTCCAAAGAGCAGTGCAGGCAATCTTAAACGATTTTACACGGAGTGGGAGAAAGTGGCGGCCGCAGAAGCCTCTGTTCTGAGACAGCAGGGTCGCCACTAGAGGGCACTGCAGGAATTCTGTTTGGGGGAAATGAGCTGTTTGTAGACGCTCAGCTGGAACAATGAAGTGAAATAGGGAGCCCTGGACTTCGGGGCCTCCCCACGCTCCCAAGGCCCCGCTGGGGATGGGCAGTGGCTGCCCTGTTTTCAGGGACAGGGAACAACCCCCGGTGGCACTGTGGCCACAGGGGACTGGCCTGGGGGCTGCTTTCCCCCCGGGGTCGGGTGGGGGGGAGGCTAGTGTTTGTGGGGAAACCTCCGACGACCTCCGACGCCATTTGGAACCTGCCAGTGGCCTGCTTGTGGAGCTTGCCTTGTCATTAATTCATCTTCGTCATTATTGTTGCTATCTCCTGTGACATGCCTGTAACAGAGGCGACGGAATGTTCCAGCAGGTCATGCTTTCATAGAAGTTGGGGCAGGGATAACTGTGGAGACAGGTGAGGTGTCATCCAATGAGGGCTGAGCTTCTCAGGGGCAGGATCCCTCACTTCCTTCTTCCACAGACAAAATCACGGACTGACCACCTAGCCCCCAGGGCGAGGCCAGGCGGGCAGGCGTGTGGCCAGTGTGGGACTCTCGGGGCAGCCTCAGACCTGTGTGTCCGCAGCAGCAGACTCATTGAGAGCTGGCCAGGCCCTCCTGGCTGCACTGGGAGTGTGTGTGCCCAGGGAGCAGCCCAGGGAACAGTGGGGCAGGGGCAGGGGCAGGCTGGGGCGGTGGTCAGGGCGGAAGACGGATTTGTCACTCCTCAGGAGTTGGCCAGTGATGGGAACTCGGCGACTGCCTGGGGTTCTCTCTTTCCCAAAGGCCCCTGACCCAGCCCTCCGTGCTGGCGAATGCTCAGTGGCTCAGCTGGCCGAAAGGTAAAGGCTCAGGTCCAAGGTCCTCGCTGAACCCCTCAACTCACCCTTTCAGCACCCCCCCTGCTTCAAATCCACTCCCCAAAAAGTCCTCCTCCTCCCCCTCCACACACAGAAACATACAACACACGACACACACACACACCACACATACCCACAGATACCACACCCATGCCACACACATGCCACATATACCCCCATACCACACACAGCACACATACCACACGCACCACACACATACACACCATACACACATAGCCACACATACCATGCACACACTACACATACCACACAGGCCACACACATCATGCGTACCATACACATGTCACACACCCCACACACCCACAACAGCCCCTCCCTGCCCTCTGCACTTGGGCTCTGGTCCTGCCCCTTCTCTAAGCTCAGCCCAGGCCGTGGTCTCAGTGACCTCCAGGCCACATCCTCAGGTGAGTTCCCTCCCGAAGCCCGATGGCCAGTCCCTCTCGCCTGACACATCGTACAGCCGCTCAGCAGGGCCTGTGTCTCCTACGCTTTAGTCATAGGCACTTGGTAGGACTTAGAGGGCAGCTGAGCGAGAGCCAGTCCCTGGCCAGACACTGCTCAGGACAGACACGGAGGAGCCGGTGCTCGGGGCTGGCCCCCGCCCCATCCCGCTCTGTGGGCCACTGAGAGCAGGTGCCTGGCGCAGGACCTCGGCCGCGCACCCACACTTTCCCGAGCTGAGCTGCAGAGTCCGCTCGCGCTGTTACGGGGGTCGGTCTACGAACTGTGCTTGAACAGCATTTCGAGCGTTTTGTAGAGCTGCAGTGGGAGACGTCGCTCACGAAGCCACTCTGTCCTTCACACAAGGGCCTGCGCCAGACGTCCTGGCTGTGTTTGGTTCCAGGGAGAGATTCTATTTTTGCGGGTAAATTAGTGAGCGTGCTTCCTGTTGTCAGGAAAGGAACTGGCTCTCAGGGCGCTTCTCTCTCTGCCTCGCGGCTAGATAAGGGAGAGAGGAATTTATCGCCCGTGTGTTATAATCTGCTCAGCTGT
This sequence comes from Myotis nattereri, assembly GCF_964212035.1. Classification (NCBI taxonomy): domain Eukaryota; kingdom Metazoa; phylum Chordata; class Mammalia; order Chiroptera; family Vespertilionidae; genus Myotis; species Myotis nattereri. The sequence continues at coordinate 12,025,372 of NC_138081.1, forward strand.
GGGGTCCAAAAGCACTTACTCCTTCCACTGCTTTTAATGGACTTATTTTATTTTATGTTCCAATGCCTCATTATGCTTTTGCAAGATGTGTGGGTCTGGAAGCCATCTGGGGAAGCACTGATTGGGCCTATTTATTGCCCGTGCTGGCTGCTAGGGGTACAGAGACTCATCCGACTTTCTGGGAGCCCACGTTTTAGCGTGGAGAATAGCTATGGAAACGGATAATTACAAAACAGGGCTGGTGCTCTCGCAGAGGTGTGTGGGGCTGGAGGACAAGGCCGCCGTGGTGACCGGGGGCAGGTCACGGTTGAACGGCTCCGGGGACTGCAGTGGGAAGAGGACACAATGGCACAATACATATGTGTCTAAATCTGAAATTTAAGATAGAGTTTTCTCTATGCATGTGGCCCCTCCCGCTGGCTAGGGCAGGCATCGGACCTCTGCCCTCTGTGGACCCGCGATGCCCGCCTGGCAAGGGTGAGGGCAGCGCAGGGTGGGGGTGGGAGCGCGGGATCTGGAGCTGCGCTGTCGTGTTTGCATCCTTAACTGGGAGACATTAAGCACGTGCGCGTAACCCCTTTGAGCTTTGACGGTAAAGCCAGGGCAACAGTCGTATCTGCTCGCGGGTGTTTTAGAAGCATCACAGGAGGAAACACAGGCAAAGAGTCCAGAGTCATGCCTGGCTCGTGGTGAAGCAGTGAGAAGGCCTGCTGCTTGTGTCATCTGCATGATGACAACACTGTGCCATCGTAGCCAGGACCTCAAAGTGGGGGGAGCACACGGAATTCAGGCGCTCGCTGAATCTAGTTCAAGTAGAATCGTTCCCAAATGCTGCTTAATTTAAGAAGAACATTGCTTCATTGTTTCCTGAAGCAGTGGGTGGGAGTGGGCCCCGCACTAAGTCCACCAGTAACTTTTGCTTGTACATGACATTCTTAGAACTGGCCATTGATGTGTCTCCCAGAGACCCCCTCGGACCCTGGCTGTCGCATCGGGGGGCTGCTGGGCCCGGCCTCGCCTGCCCTGCTCTGTCTCCCTTGGTTTCCTTGCCCACTGACTTTATAAAGGACAGGGTTCCATGGGAGGCAGGCCATGAAGGAGGGCCGTCATGGACTTTCAGCCAGGAAGCAGGTAGAAGTCATCATGAGAGCACACGCACACGCACACACACACATGCACACACACACACATGTGCAGAAGCTGGCCTCTCAACGGACACTTGTCCGTGCCAGTGGTGTGATGGCAGATCTGTAACCACGGGCTCCATTTATAACATGTGTCAGTTCCTTGGTGTAAACGCTCCCACCACGCTGACCTCAAGCTGCCTGGGCCACATCCTGATCGTGGCCTAAGGAGACACACGGGGAGCCCCACCATCAATCCATCTCCATGAGACAGACCCCGCGATGTCAATGACCTCGAGCGCAGAGATGACAGTAAAATGTGGTAAATTATTCAGGAAGGGGTGGATTTTGAGTACAGTGGGGCCTTGACTTACAAGTTTAATTCCTTCCGTGATGGAGCTCATAACTCAAATTACTCGTATGTCAAATCAAAAAGTGAACGAGTGAGACACGTGATGCTGGGCTGATGTTGTGCCGTTCACTGTGGCGTTCGCTGCACCAACTAGCGGTGGGGTATCTGAAGCTGGCTCGTAACCCGAATTTTAGCTCGCAACTCAAAGCAAAAAATTGGCCGAGAGACGGCTCATAACTCGAAAAACTCGTTAGTTAGTTGGGACACTCGTAAGTCAAGGCCCCACTGTATTTGTTACCTTTGTTTTTTTCAATGTAATTGACTTAATTGTATATAATTAACTTTTAACGCCAGCTGTGTTTAACACGAGCTGTGTTTAACACGGTTCCCAAGTTCTTGAAAGGGTAGCACGCGCTCTCCTGACACGGCCTGCGGTGCTCTCTCTGACGTCCCTGGGCCTGGCCTCCCTTCACCAGTCAGTCTCCTCCACAGGGCGCCGCTCAGCTCACGACAGCCACCCAGCCCCGCTAACCATCACCGTCAGAGGCACATACAGGAGGCAGGCCTGGCAGGCTGAGCTGCCGTCAGTCCTGGGGCCAAGCTCTGGCCGGTGTGTCCCGGGCCTCGCTGCTCTTTATTTCTGATGTAATCAGCAGTTGTTGAAGCGATCATTACTATTACTGAAACCAAACAACCAGCCTTCCTAATGACCAAGTTCCTAGGTCACAGGGGTCATCCTCGTGACCCTGGGCTGCCCGCTATTCTCCGCTAGGAGTCCCGCTGCTGGATTTCTCAGGTCCGGGCCACTCCAGGGGCAGGCCACCCTGGACAAGCTCTTGGTTTGGAATAAACACGTTGCATATTTAACTGAAGCTGCATGTGTGCTTGGTCCCAGGCTGCAGAGGAGCACGCTGGCCCTGCCCAGGCGCCTGCCCATCAGCCTCTCCCAGCACACTTCCTCGGGGCACAGGTCAGAAGGGAGCACTGTCTGCAGATGTCGCTGCTTAAAAGGCGCCAAAGGCCTTCGAGTTAGAATGTCACGGTGCTTGTTTAGTGTTCGCATTATCAATGTGCAGAAGTGCGTATGCCACGGTTGTGGGCAAAAGCAGCGTGGGGCTAAAAGCACCAAGTGCAGGCTCAGAGAACTGGGTCCGGGTTCGAGTTTCACACTGAGAAGCCCTGTGACCTTGGGAAGTCGTTGGACCGCCTTCACACGGAAAGTGCACTTACCTTTTGGACGGTGGTGAGGATGGAAGGAGACGGGCACGGAGGCTGCTTTAACCACCAGTCCTCACTGTAGGACTAGTTAGCAGTGGCTCTAGGAAGCTCAGAGGAGGACTCCGAGGGGCTGGGATGCGGGGTGAATTTAGTTTGGGGTGTGGGGTGGACAAAGCCAGGAGGATGAGGCAGCAGCTGGGAGGGTGGGGTGTCTGGTGCTGACGCTGGGAGCAAGCACACAGGTGGGGGAAACTGGTCCCTGGGAGGAGGGGCGTCTGCAGGAAGCTGCACTGACAGCAGACCTCCTTTCCCTCAGCTTCCTGAGGGTTTGGGCGGGCTATGTTCTAGCTGAGGGTGGGGCTCCAGGCAGGTGAGCTGGCGTAGCCTTCGCCTTCCTCCCGCAGCCTCCACTCCGTACTCACCTAGAGCTGCTTGCTGCAGATGCCGCTGCGTGATTGCTTCCTTCAGGTGACCTGTCGGAGACACAAAGGAAATCCGCTAGTGAGCTCCCAGGGGGTGGGAGGAAGATGGCCTCAGGAGCATGGGGCGAGCTGAAAAGAAAGGCAGAGTAAGGGAGACAAAAGCAGGCGCAGCTTCCAAGAAGAGCCCTTCTCTGCCCGAATTTTGTTGGAAGAAGAGGCTGCAAAGGTTGGGGCCCTGGCACATCACTGCCAATTCACATTTCACCTTTGGAGCCAATCATTTTGGGGGTCAACTACTTAGTCTGTCACTGATCATCTTTGCTAGGGCTCTGATCTCTTACACGGGGAGGCAGGGTTTGATGTTTTAATAACTTACAGGGCCAGTTTTAAATCCACTTAATTCTTTTAAGCTATATGAAATTGGGTCAGAAGAAAAAGATGGCAGTTTTGGTTAATCAACATCTTAAGATAAACACAACAGTTGACCATTTGGTATGAAGCACATATAATTCTAGGTTGTATTAATAAAAGTATAGTGTGTAGATCAAAGGAGGTGACAGCAGTCATCAGACCACAGTTGGTATTTGTTCTAGGAGCAACTCTTTATAAGGAACATTAGTAAGACAGAAACTATTTAGAAGATGGTAACTGGGATGGAGAGGGGTCTGAAACGATGCCAGGTGAGAACTACCTGAGGTGACCCGAGGCATTTGGATGGGGAGGAAAGTATTTGGAGGGAGAGGAGGCATGGAGATAACTGCTGTCTTAGAAAATCTAAACATTGTCAAGGGGATGAGAAAACATTTGTTTTTGTCCGACTGCTGAGGGCAAAAGTCACGCTGACTGAAGGCAGACGTGGGCTCCACATGAGGAAGAAACAGCTCATCAAGAGGACTGTCTCAACACGGACTAAGTGGTTTCAAAATGGACTAACCTGCTGGCCAAGCCTCTTCCTGCTCAGGCAGAAGCTGGGTGACCGTGCTGGGTGGTTGGCGTGAGAACGCCTGCCCTGGGCAAGGCTTGGGACAACAGGCCCGCAGGTTCCCTCCGCCTCTAAAGCTCTAGGAGTCTGTGCCCGAGGGAGGGGGAAGCCACAGCCCTGAGGCTTATGTGCGAGGGCTCAGCACACCAGTTAAAATGTCAGTCTGTCTACAGTGCCTGTCCCATTGGGAGATGTGGTCCGGCCGCTGGGGGACTCCAAGGGAGCCTGGGAACCTCATCGCTCCCTTGTCTCATGTATTTCTTTCTTGACACAAAGTGCATTCGACCCCTCAGAGGCTGCGGCTGAACTGCAGTCAATGGGGCGGTCACAGGAGGCCTTGCCGCTCACTCACAGCTCTCGGGCACGCCTAGAACGTCATGACTGGGCCAGAGGTCATTCGGTTTAGCTTCCCACCACCTTTAGGAATGCCTTCTACAGAATGAAATGGCCACTTCCCCGCCCACTCGTGTGTGTCCCGCTGTCCCACTGATGATGTTGCATAAGGAATTACTGAGGTGGCGTCCACACCTGCTTCCTTGTCCTCTCAGTTGCCTGGAAGAGCAGAGAAAGGATCCTCTCTCGTCGGCAGTGAGGGCCCTCTACCCCTCAGGGTGCTAGGATTCCTCCACTCAGACGTGTCCTTTCTGGGTTCAACCAGCTCCTTCGTGCCCTCTCGGAGGCTGCTGGGCAGCTGGGCCCAGGCGTGCACTGTGCCAGTCTGCATCTTCACAGAGAAGAAGCCAGGGGCGTAGCCATGATTGCCCCCAATTCCCGGTGGGGAAGGTGGGTGCTGAGAGGGAGCTGGGGAAGTGGACACCCGGCCCAAGGATGAGCACTGGGAGGGCCCCGAGCCAACAGGAACACGGCCTGAACCGCAGGCCAGCCCCAGCCCCAGCCCCAGATGGGACTCCCCCTGCCCCCACCCGAGGGACACCACCATCACTGTCTTCATCAGCAGAGTGAAGAAGTTGGGGGGAGGGGTGCTGCTGGGCTGAGACTCCAGCTGAATCAATGTCACTGACTTGAATTTTAAAGCACAGCACACACATCCTATATAATAAAAACCTAATATCCTAAGTGTCCAGTTGACCGGTCAGCCATTCAACCAATCAAAACGTAATATGCTAATGATATGCTAAGGCCTCTCAACCTCTTGCTATGATGTGCACTGACCACCAGGGGGCAGATGCTCTGACTGGTAGGTTAGCTTGCTGATGGGGTCTGGCTGATCGGGACTGAGTGAGATAGGCTGGACACGCCTTGAAGCCCTCCTGTGGTCCCTCCCCAGGTGGCCAACCTCCCACATCCCTCCCTGGCCCTGACTGTGCACCAGTGGGGACTATCTCACAGTCCAAGACCCCTCGGGGGATGTCAGAGAGCCGGTTTTAGCCCAATCCCACAAGGGGAGCGCCACTCAGCCAGAAGCTGGGCTCATGGCTGGTGAGTGCAGCGGTGGTGGCAGGAGTCTCTCCTGCCTCCATGGCAGTGCTAAGGATGTCTGACTGCCATCAGTTGGACATCCCCCTAGGGCTCCCGGACTGCGAGAGGGCACAGGTCAGGCTGAGGGATGCCCCCCGCCCCATGAGTGCATGAATTTTGTGCACTAGGTCTCTAGTTCTTCAAATAAAAGGCCACAGTCCTGGGACAATGGAGCACACACTTAGACTCATCTGTTTGCTTAGCGCAGGCTAGCAGGGCTTTCTCCTGCCCACAGTGGGGAGAGCCAGTGTCCCCGGGCCGGGCCTGTTTCCAGGGACCTGGCCCAGGGGCCTGGCAGCGGGAGCCGCCCAGGAGCCTGGGTACCACCTCTCAGTGACACTGCGGGTGACCTGCTCCTGTGGCGCCTCCTTGACCCCTGCCTTCCCCACCACCGGCCTCCCTGACCTGGGTCTCCCTGACGACATGCCCCGCCTCATGCACTGCCCCAGTGGGTGCTCAGCCTGGCCTGTCATGACCTCCAGCTCCAGCTGGAATGACGGCTCCCTCGGCCGGACCCTGGGAAGCGCCTCTGGAAGGACCGGGTCAAGGATCTCACAGCCCCAGCCTGGGAAGAGCTGCTCATGTGAATAAAGACAGGATTTGGCCACCAGGATTGAAAGGTGTATAAATGCCACAGGCATCCTACCTGCTCACAGAGCAGTGAGCCATTCCTAGGGGACAAAAGGCCGTCTTCCTGACGCTCCATATTGCTAACGACATGTTTACAATGTGTTTACTGATGCTCTGTTTCGGCGAATTGGCTAACATCTCTCACCACGGGGCAATTTTTGTTTTTGAGATCTTCCCAAACAAGCTTCTAAAAATAGCCGGATGGCTGATACCTAACTGCATTTGCCAACAGAACCAGCCCTCATGTGGAGATAAGTCTGCAGTCTGCGGCATCTTACAGCTCCCCTGGTTTTGGCAGAGGGAGGAGCTGAAGGGGTGGGGGCCGCGGAATTCGCTCCGCATGCAGCTTGCTATCATGAGCATGGTGATACATTTGCCGGTCTTGGCCTGGGTTCCTGGACCTGTCCCCATCCCGAGGTATGGTAAAGAGATGAGGCGGAAACAGAACTCCCGGCCCGAGGCAGGAGGTGGTCCAGGAGGGAGGCCAGGGAGGCGAGCAGGGCTGGCTTGGAGAAGAGTGGTAATTGGTCATTTTGTCTCCAGTAATTGACAGCAGTCCCTGCCAGAAATTCTCTCCCTTTCCGATTCACTAATTGTCAGAGTAGGGATGGCAGCAGCAGGTAATGGGGTCAGGTATCAGAGAATGCTGGTCTCTTATCCCTTGATCCTCCCAGGAATCTTGAGATATAGGAAGTCAGGAATGATCACATATGATGGGGTGGGGGGGGGTCCCCCAGAGGAGATGCACGACCTTAGGAGTAGCCACACGCAGGGTGTGCGTTCTGCGCGGCATTCGGCTTCTCTGTACCAGCTCGTGCGTGTGAAAAGTATTATCACCGTGCGGAAAAGCATTGCCACTTATTTTTCACATTGATGTTCAGTCTTCTGGGTCAAACAGTTTTCCTTAAGCTTCACACTGTGTTTTGCATGCCTGTTAGTTTGGAATCAGTCACCGAGCCAAGCCGCTCAGCTGGTCCGGAGCGGGGCTGCTCGCTCACAGCCCCTGGTGGGGCTGTTGCAGGCTGTGGGAGCCCGTCTCTGCTGGACGCTCATCTGCTATAGGGTAAGCTCTCTGCTCCGAGGGCTGTAGAATGTAAATGCTTCTGTACATGTAATGTAAATGCAACCGGTAGTAAATGCTCTCCTAGCTCAGGAAAGTTAGCATGCGGCAGGGGACGGCAAACAGGTGGCTGAGGGCTCTTCCTCCACAGCTGGACCCACGCTGACCCTGTTCCCTCATTGTGGACGGTTCCCTGTCATGCTGAGCCTGAGTTTGGCTGTTTTTTTGTTTTTTTTTGTTATATTTTTGTTGATTTCAGAGGGGGAGGGAGATGGAGAGAGAGATAGAAACATCAATGATGAGAGAGAGTCACTGATTGGCTGCCTCCTACATGCCCCCGACTGGGGACCAAGACCACAACCTGGGCATGTGCCTGGACCAGAATCGAACCGTGACCTCTTGGTTCATAGGTTGACACTCAACCACTGAGCCACATTGGTCAGACTGAGTTTGGCTTTTTGATACAGCACTTTGGGCATCTATAATCAGCCACTTAGGTTGGATTTGAGGAGAAGCCAACCTCTTTGCCATTGTGATTATAGTAGAATGTTATTACAAATTTGTTGATAGACAAAATTCAGTTCAAATCCCAATTCTGCCAACTTCCTGGTTGGGCAGGTTACTTAACACCTCTAGGCCGAAATGTTATCATTTGAAAAAATGAGAATAATGCTATAACTGTGATACTATCTGCCTCACCGTCTCTCAGGAATCTTGGAGCATCAAGGGAGAGTGAACCTGCACAGCCGATGCACCTCATGAGTTTGAGGTATTAAGGCACTTTCCGACATTGAAAAGATATTACGTACATAAGATGACAGGTCCTGGTGGCTAAATGTCAAATCAACAGCAGAGATAAGCTTAGAGGAGGGAGAGCCGGGTAAGTGGAATCAGGAAAGGCATCATTACTGACGGTGAGACTTGAGTAGATCCCCAAAGAGCAGATCTGTTAAGGTGGGCCTGGGAAAGGCATTCTGGCCACAGAAGGCTAGACTGTTGGGCAATACGAGGCCAGGTGTACACTGGCTGGGGCAGGGCTTGGAAGGGGCCCTTGAATGGAAATGTAGGGCTGGGGGAGACAGAATCTATTTTTTTTAAATATATATTTTATTGATTTTTTACAGAGAGGAAGGGAGAGAGATAGAGAGTTAGAAACATCGATGAGAGAGGAACATCGATCAGCTGCCTCCTGCACATCTCCTACTGGGGATGTGCCCGCAACCCAGGTACATGCCCTTGACCAGAATCGAACCTGGGACCTTTCAGTCCGCAAGCCGATGCTCTATCCACTGAGCCAAACCGGTTTTGGCTATTTTTTTAAAAATGTATTTTTATTTATTTCAGAGAGGAAGGGAGAGGGAGAGAGAGAGATAGAAACATCAATGATGAGAGAGAATCATTGATTGGCTGCCTCCTGCATACCCTCTATTGGGGCCTGAACCTGCAGCCTGGGTATGTGCCCTTGACTGGAATTGAACCTGGGACCCTTTAGTCTGCAGGCTGACGCTCTGTCCGCTGAGCCAAACCAGCTAGGGCTAGACTGAATCTATTCATACTGGAGTCCAGAGTCCTAGGTCATCACTAAAAGCTCTGGTCAAATGGGTTCTTCTGTTCACCTTTACGGCTCACATCCCAGTAAAATCCACGTAGAATAAACATCGGTAGCGGACTGGGGTGAGGGGAGGTACACAGACTACGTCTCCTGCCTGAGGGGCCCCGTTGAAAGGGAAGGTCTGGTTGGGGCCCTGAATTAGGTGTTGATGCAGCCGAGAGGGGGAAGCCAGTTTCTTTGTGCTAACAGAGAAGGCGGTGATCACTGAAGGCTAGGCTTTCTCAAGGCTGCTTGAACGGCTACCTGTGAAAGCGACGGGCTTAGCCTAAACTGAATGCGTCACCTTGAGATGAATTGCCAACAAACGGGTGTGTAAATCCTTCCACGCCTCTTCTCCTTGTTAATCTACTTTTCATCGGGCTTATTTAAACTTGCTTGAATCATTTGAATATCTATGGAGACAGGAACCACCTCTCTCCGCAGTAGCTGCGGTGGGTAAAATAAAAAAAGGAGAGACTATCGAGAAAACATGGCTGGGTTGGATGACGGGACATATTTCTGAAGCCCGGACATGAGACGGAGATGCAAGATGGCGAGTGGAGCCAGGCCTCAGCTCGCAGGGCTCGGGGTCCGGGGGCGGGAGGGTGACTAAAAGGGCACACGCGAGACGGGGGCTGAGACCTGGCCCAGAGTTTGAAGCTGCAGGTTGGGGTGAGACCCCCATCACCCAACCTGTGAGTGAAAGGGGACTGAGAAGAAAACAGTGCTGCCAGACGCCGCTTGGGGCTCTGGTTCACATCCCACGGCGCCCAGGACGGGAGAGAGGGGCAAAGCCAGCCCCCTCCAGCTGGGAAGCACAGCTGCCCGTGACTCCATGGCCAGGTCGGCCACAGCCCAGCACTGCCTGGAGTGTCCCTGCAATGACCACTGTCCACCGCCACTTCCGGACGGGGGGCCTGGAGGGTCTGTCAGGCGGAGGGGGTGGCGAGCACAAAAGGAGACACAGAGAACGAAAGAAAATGTGTTTCATTAAAAATGGGCCTGCTCACCCAAATGCCAAACTATATGAAGAAATCTAATGCTAGAAAAGATAGCAAAATCAATAGCTGGAACACGAATTCGTTACAGATGAAAGTAATTTCCTGGACAGGCAGATCAAGACATTTATTGATGCAGAAGCTCAGAGGATGAATTAGTCCTGCTCTCCAGTCTACGGCACGGTCCCCAGCAGTCTGCACGTCTGTGTGTGCGCATTTCTATCCCCGCCTCGGCCCATCCCTCTCCCGCCCCCCTTCCCTCCAATGGGCAGGCAGCCTAACTCCTGGACACACACACTTTTATTGTTTGCATTCTGACCGTCTGTGTTACAGTTTTTTTTATTGAGCTACAGTTTTCATTCTGTTTCTTACTTATCAGGCCTGCTTTTGACATCTACTCATTTTGCTTTGTGTGCATCTAATTCTCAGTTTAACTGTGGCATACACCCCACAGTGTGCACCCCGACATTTGATGCCCCTTTCCTGAGGTTGGAAGAGCCGAATTGCCTCCCACTCCCAAACACAGGCTGCGCTGTGAGCACCATCCTGGAGGCGCAGTCTGACACGGCCGGAGGGGGCTGCTCTGCTGGGTGCAGCGGGCCTGGTACTTGATGTGAGGGCTGCTCGCCATGACAACGGGCCAGTCTGTACTTCCCAGAAAGATGTGGAGGTAAGCGTGCTGAGAGTACTCAGAGACGAATAACAGCATGCGCTTTCTTTAAAAGAAACCATGCAACCAATCGGTGTCAAGAAAATAGTAAGTGGGAAGAAAGGAATTTTGAAATAAAAATTAGAGTGATGGAAACAAAACAAAAAATCAATAGAAGGAACGAGGGAATAAACCACAGACTTGACATATTTTAAAGGCAAATCAGTGAATTGGAAGATAGTGTAGAAACACTCGTCCAAACACAGAAGAGAGAAACATGGGAAAGAGCCGCCAAAGCCGCGGCGAAGCTTCCGAGAGGGATCCTGTCCGTCTAACACGAGTTCCGGAAGAAGAAAGAGATGGGCCGGGGAAGAAGGAAATGTGAAGAGACAGCAGCTGGGATTTTCCAAATGAAGAAAGCCATCAGCCCCTGGATTGAGCGTGACTCCGAGTACTGAGCAGGATGGATGTCAATAAACCCGCCCCTGGGCGCATCACCGCAACCACAGGGCTTCAGGGAGGAGGGCTGCACCACCCGCCTCCAAGGGACCTGCCTGGGCGACAACAGGTCCCCAAGGAGAAAGGCCCAGTGATGAGGCGTCGAGCACAGACCGGGGATGGTCTCAGTGCTGAGCAAACACTTCAATAGGTGCCAGGAGACAATGGAGGGAAGTGCCGTCAACTTGAATTTGATAGTTTGTCAAACTGCCATTCACAGGTGAGGGCGCCATAAAGCCATGTTCTGTGATGAGGGGACCAAGCACATCCCACCCACAGAAGCCCCCTGCCCTAAGGAGACCTCAGCCGAGAGGCAGCCACGCACGAGGTCAGGTGCCTGGGCTCCGAGACAGGCCCCTGGCGGGCACTTGCTCCGGGTGTGTTTGCAAGTGAAAAGTAGGGGTGATAACAGTGGCTGCTGTGAGGACTGCATCAGGTCACATGGGCACAGTGCCTGGAAGAGTGCCTGGCACCAAGGGTAAAAATTATCATTGTGATCGATAGGAAGAAAAATAAGCAGAGATGGGTGGGATAAGAGAGACAATGATGAGCATAAAGACAAATAAAATATTTAACTATTGACCATAAAAGCTCGTGTGTGTGTGTGTGTGTGTGTGTGTGTGTGGTTGTGCGCACGCATGTATAAGTGTTCATGTGTACATGTGCATGCATGTGTGCACTTATGCATGTTCTTATGAGCAGGGAGGTGATAGGAGTGGACAGCCACAGAGCTGTTACGATGGGTTACCTGATGGTGGGAGATGAATTGGTTAGAAGAGGCAGTGCCAAGTCAGATGAGAAAAAAATCGTGCTTTAATAAGTGTGTCTGACTTACAGTTTATGTAAAAGTATATTTTCATATATTGATAAAAATAAATAAAAAATTAAAAAGCCATTGCAATACCCTTCCTTGAGAGGGATGTGAGGTGTTAGAGAGCGTGTGAAAATTCTGCTGGGCACCTGCCACACGTGTGACGCATCCGCCCCGGGTGCTGACTGCAATGTTCACGACCCGTCTCAGCGACAGGGTTGGGCAGTGACTCGTCCCAGCTTATTTGTGGGAGCCCTGCCATTGCCCGGGAGCCTGTGGATTAAGGGGTGGCGGTGAGGATGGCGGGTCCGAGGGAGCCCGCACAGCAGCTGTGAGCCCCTGGCCTGGGCGGGGAGTGTCTGAGAAGCCTTCGCCCTCCTTTGGGGCGAGGAAGACAGGTGCCTCCTGGGGTCCCCAAGGAGAAAGGCCCAGTGATGAGGCGTTGAGCACAGACCGGGATGGCCTCAGTGCTGAGCAAACACTTTAACGCGTTATCATCCCAAAATGACACTTCAATTGTCCAGAATCCAAGGTTCTTCTTCCATTTAGGATGCCAAGCACCATATTTGGTAACGTTACTAAGTCACAGAGAGAGGAAAAAGCAGTTCATTCTTAAAGATAATAATTTGAAGAAAAACATTGTAACTTGACATGATTCCTCCCACACCCCCTCAGGTTTCTCAAGAGCGCCCGTCACCCTCTCCCCGTCTTGCGGAGGAGGTGCGCCTCGTACGTAATGGATGAGCGTTTCAACTCAGGCTGAAACGGCAGACACAGTCTGGGCTTCCAGACCGCTCCCCTCTGATCACTGGGCAGGGCATGGGGATCACACTTTGGGGGGTGCTCTCATTTATAAAAATGATCCAATGATACCATGTCTGGGAGACCCGGTTTCTTCTTCTGTGGGATTTTCATTCTGGCTACCCAAGTAATCACCATAATCACACAAGATTAGCACATTCTGTGGGAAGCTTAGGCATTTGGCTCTGTCTATGCTTAATTAAGCTAAGGAGCTTATTAATATCACTATTCCAGCATGTGATAATATTCTATAAACAGTTCAGAGAATTAAGCAAATAGGCTCATTTGTTAAAAGCTCACGCAAATGTGCGCGTAGGTAAGCACAGGAGAAATCTCAGTTCGGCTCCCAGCCTGCATTGTTCAGTACAAAACACCTCGGGGAGCTGAGGGCTCCTGGCTGTGTGGGCACCTGTCCAAGAGATGCTGCTTGAGATGCTTAGATGTTCTTATCTCAGCGAAGGAGGGATAGAACCAGCTTCCAAGGCCTGCCCTGGAGGAGGAACTGCACACCACAGTCCTTCCTTCCACTTGCAGCTGTGGCTCTGGCTGGGGTGAGTGGCAGGCGGGCCCATGCAGCATGGCCTTAGACCAGTGGTTCTCAACCTTGGCTGCACGTTAGAATCACCTGGGAATCTTTTTAAAATCCTGATTTCTGGACCTCGTCCTCCAGAAATTCTGTTTCTTTGTTATGGGGTGGGGCCACAACATGAGTAACAAAGAAGCAGAATTTCCGGAGAATGAGGCCCAGAAATCAGGAGTTTAAAAAGATTCCCAGGTGATTCTAATGTGCAGCCAAGGTTGAGAACCACTGCCTTAGACTTTTACACTCAAGGCTCCTCTGTGCCAGTGAGGGTACGGTAGGCACATTCCACCTCTTCCCAAAGCCCCCTCTCACCGAGGCTGGTTTCTATGGGCCCCTTAGTGACTGTGGAGGTAAGGGCAGGGTTCTACTAAGGGCGTGAAATAAAATCCAAGCATGATGATGTGTGATTTGGCAATAGACAGGGTGTCCCCAACAACGTATATGCACACTTTGAATCATTATAAAGGCAGTGTTTATTAAAATGAATTCATTTTCAACATTGAGGTATCAGCTGTTAAAGTGTGTATACATGGTTGGGGACACCCTGTATATAATTTTTAGATGGGTTAAAACATGCAAACAGTGAGTTTTACATTACTCCTTGATATAAATAATAAACTCTTCCTCCAAGACAAAGCTCGATTCTATTCATTTAAATCAGCTGGTGCTTTAAAAAAGTCAGCAGAGGGAAACGTGCCCGGTTAAGGCCCAGGGCCGGGCAAGCTGCCGGCCGGCCGGCCTGTGGTTAACAGTCGGTGTTCCTTGATGTGGGGGCTGCTCTCCAGCTGCCGGGGCTGGAGATGAGGAGAACGTGACCACGGGGTTATAAATAGGAGACAAAATCAAATGGAAACGGTTTCAGCCGTCAGGTTCAAGTCATGTTTTATGTGCTGCATTGACTTGTTGCTCCTCTTGGGTGCAGTGGGCCAGGCCCTCCATCTAACCCACGTGGGTTTCTGGGCTCTGTCCCTGCAGTCCCTTACTGTGGGGTGCTGGGGGGCAGGAGGCTGGTATATATTAGCACAACTCAGGGGGGTCATCTGAAGAAGCCAAAGGGTGCCGAGTCCCAGGGAAGGAGCCAGTGGGGACCCTGGGGAGTCCCGGTGGAGGCAGGAAGCCAGGGGAGGGCGTCTGGCCTGTAGAGACCACGGAACTGCCGTGGCGGCTCCCTCAGGAGGAGGAGCCATGGACAGCGGCAGGAGAAGTAGCAGAGGGAGGCCTGGGCCTGGCAACAGGGGAAGAACATGGGCTTTGGGAGCAGGAGCCACCAACTACCTGTGACCTTGGGCTACTGAATCCCTCTGGGCTTCATTTCTTCCTTTAAATAGGATGATAACACCTTCAAGGCAAGGTTGCTGCGAGCATTAGAGAAGTGTACATACGGCACCCAGCACAGGGCCTGGCACATTGCAGGTGCACAGTAAGCAGGGTAGTAATGGTGGTGGAGTAGTGAGAGTAATTACCATGGCGGGGGAGGGAGGTTGCAATACAGATAATCATACAGAAGGAGGCAAACCCATTGCAATCGTTTCTAAGGCCTTGGTTATGGTCAAATATGATAAGACATTGGCATTCCCACCTCTTCTTTTCTGAAGACATCCCTAAGTCCTAAGCTAACAAGTTATCTAGGGCCCAGTGGACTAAATGGAGGTGCCTCTACCCACCCCCTCCCCCCCCGTGAGAACAGTCACTTGTCCGTGCAATAGTCACAGCGCAGGGCTTCCCAAAGCAAAGCTTTGACCTTTCGGCAGCCCTTGGCTCCAACCACAACCTTTTCTGATGCGGGGCCCCCTCCTCAGCCTCTGCCTTCTACTCACTCACTCAGCCTCAAATTCACTGCTACTTTCATTGGCACCAGGATCTTCCCAATTCCCTAACATAGTCAAATAGGATGGATTTCGGAATTGGAAGTAAATGGCTTTTTCATAAGCTTGCTTGAAATCTACACTAATAAAGGACAAACATGCAAATTGACTGTACCTTCGCTATGCCTTAAACCACGCCCAACAGCCAATCCGAGCGACTGTATGCAAATTAACCCAACCAAGATGGCGGCCAGCAGCCACAGAGCTGAAGTGAGCAGGAGGCTTGGTTGCTCCAGTGATGGAGGAAGCCAAGTTTCCCGGCCGGCTCTGAGCTCCACTGAAGGCAACAAAGTTTCAATTACAGAAGGTAAATAAACCCCAGATACCTGCTTTCAGCTGCGGAGCTGGAGCGAGCAGGAGTGGAACGAGCAGGAGTCGGCAACAAAGTTTCAATTATAGAAGGTAAATAAATCCCAGAATAAAAAAAAAAAAAGTAAAAAAGGAGAGGCTGGGAGCTTCCATTGCCAGGGGGGCTTGACCAGCCTGCAAACAGCCATCAGCCCTTCACCAGCTGGCCAGAGACCCCAGTGGGGACCCCCACCCTGAAGGGGGTGTGGCCAGCCTGCAAACAGCCATCAACCCCTCACCAAGGCTGGCCAGGCATCCCAGTGGGGACACCCACCCTGAAAGGGGTGTGACCAGCTATAAACAGGCATCAACTCCTCGCCCAGGCTGGCCAGGCACCCCAGTAGGGATCCCCAACATGAAGGGAGTGTGACCAGCCTGCAAACACCCATCAGCCCCTCACCCAGGCTGGCCAGGCACCCCAGTGGGCCCCCCACCCTGATCTGGGACACCCTTCAGGGCAAACCAGCCGGCCCCCACCCATGCACCAGGCCTCTATCCTATATAATAAAAGGGTAATATGCAAACTGACCCTAACAGCAGAAAGACTGGGAATGACTGGTCACTATGACACACACTGACCACCAGGGGTCAGTGCGCTCCCACAGGGGGAGCTCTGCTTAGCCACAAGCCAGGCTGACGGCTGCCAGTACAGCGGTGGTGGTAGGAGCCTTTCCTGCCTCCTCAGCAGCGCTAAGGATGCCTGACTGCAGCTTAGGCCTGCTCCCCGCTGGCAAGTGGACATCCCCCGAGTGCTCCCGGGCTGCCAGAGTGATGTCTGACTGCCAGCTTAGGCCCAGTTCCCCAGGGAGCAGGCCTAAACCAGCAGGTGGTCATCCCCCAAGGGGTCCCAGACTGTGAGAGGGAACAGGCCAGGCTGAGGGACCCCCCCAAGTGCACAAATTTTTGTGCACTGGGCCTCTAGTGTTGGTATAATAGTCATGATTTCAGAGCCGGGGATGATTCCTACCCTCATCCTTCATTTTGTTTCTTCCAGAAAATAGCACCAGGACTCTTTCCACTGTTGTTTCTGTTGTGGCCAAACCTCATCTCAGGGGCTAGGGCAGCCGTGGGCAAACTACGGCCCGCGGGCCGGATCCGGCCCGTTTGAAATGAATAAAACTATTGAAAAAAAAGACCGTACCCTTTTATGTAATGATGTTTACTTTGAATTTATATTAGTTCACACAAACACTCCATCCATGCTTTTGTTCAGGCCCTCCGGTCCAGTTTAAGAACCCATTGTGGCCCTCGAGTCAAAAAGTTTGCCCACCCCTGGGCTAGGGGCAGCAGGAGGGAAGCAGGAGCGGGCTTGCTGACAGCTCGGAGGGTGGGTTTCAGGGACCATGAGTTTCAGAGAGAACAGTGTCCCCTCCCTGAGCTCGACCTTTGCCTGCGTGAAATGCTAGTGTATGTGGCTCTGTTTCTGTACAGACTTCAGGCCCAGCGGGTGGGAGCTGGCCATTTTGGGGTAAATGGAGAATAAGGGAATCCAGGAGTTAGGACTAGAATAAGGAGGCAAAACAGGTAGCCAAACCAGAGGGCAGGTTTTTGCCATGAAGGTTTGGGAGACATGAAGGGAGTGAGTACAAACTTCTCCATTCATCAGAGGGCGGTGCTGGGGCGGGGCCTGAACAGGCGGGGTGGGGCCTACCGCACAGGTTTTGGTACTGAGGCCCTGAGGCAATGAGTCCCAGGGATGACAGCAGGCAGGCAGTCAGCCCTCAGAGAAGAAACAAACACAGAGGAGGAATTGCCCTGATATGCAAAGATAAAAATAATTTACAAGCTTCACGTTGAAACTTTAGGGGAAAGAGATCCTGAAAAGCTTGCAGTATATAAGGGATGGTAAATGGAAGTTAAATATACATAATCCTGTGTGACAAATTGAAGATGAATTAGATGTTATTGTATGTCCTTTAGTGTTTTGTTTTGGTGCATATAAATTATTTGTAGGGTCTTTCATAGATTTACTTGCAAATGCAATCTTTTTTTTTCTTTTTCACATAAAGTCTTAGTTTTTAGTTACGGATTTTCCTATCACAGGGATGCTCAGGTCCCCTGTGGCTGGGGGTGGATGAACAACTGCACTCTGTCAATTAGGAGATGTGACAGTGGTGTCTCAGGGCACAGCGATTGTGGAGAATTCTCATTTCAGCACTGGCTGCTTTCCGTTCAGCTCATGGACTAACTGGCCATGGGCTGCTCTGGGGTCTGACAGGTGCCAGAGGAGAGCAGACGCCACTCTTTGAACTTGGGAAGATGAAAAATTTCATAATTAGGAGCAGTTTCCGCCTTCCATGGGAGAGTCTGGATATTATCTCTGAGGCAAACACAGTTCTGTTTGAGATACTTTGATAATTCAATGAACCATTTGAGGTCTGTAGGTGGAAGGTTAAGCTCGACCATTCTTTGGGAAGCTCTGAAAATGAACATGACCCAAATGCAGGTGCTTCAGGCCAAGAGTTAGGTGCTCTGGGTTCAGAAACACAGACCGGGTATTTCCTTAGCAGAACCATGTTCTGCACAAAGGAGAATGCTTCCCGCTCTAAACCTGCAGGTAGATTGCCCTGTGCCTAAAGAGCAGTGTTTGTGCTTGAATGGTGTGATGGTTAGTTTTATGGGTCGACTTGGCCGAGGTATGGTGTCCAGATGTTTGGCCAAACACCAGGGTAGATGCTGCTTTTAGATGTGATGAACACTGACGCCAGTAGACTTTGAGTAAAGCAGGAGGCTCTCCATAAGGTGGATGGCCCTCATCCAACCAGATGAAGACCTAAGAGAAAAAAGACCCAGGTCTCCTGAGGAGGAAGAAACTCCAGATTACCTTGGGACTCGAGCTGCAATATCTACTCCTCCCTGGTCTTCAGCTCGCAGACTTGTCCTGCAGAATTTGAACTTGCCAACCTCCATGGTCACATGAGGGAATTTCTTAAAATACATCAGTCTCTCCTCTCTCTGTCCCTGTCTACACACACACACACACACACACACATATCCTATGGGTTCTGTTTCTCTGGGAAACATGACTAATACAGATGGCGGGTGTGTGCTCTTGTCCAAGCACTTGCTCTAGCACTTGGGGGGCAGAGGACAGACCCCGGTGAGATGGACACGCAGGCCTTCATCTTGTCCGCACCTTGCACGTGAGTGGAGGTTCCCACTCAGGTGCTGAGTCATACTCATGGTAGCAGGGAAAAGCACGACTGGTATTTAGTGGGCTGCACCCAGTCCTGCGCGGTTAAGAATGGCTCTTCTCAACAGGCCAGGGAGTCCCCATTGAGAAACATGACATTTGATGAAAGGTAAGGCGAGGGGCTGGTCACTGAGAGCAGCCCACTTGGGTCAATGACTTGCTGGTGTCATTTAAGAATGAATAGCCCAGGGTTTGGACAAAGTGCTCCAAACTCTTCGGCTGGGAGTCCCGACAGTGCCCTGGAGGGAGTGACTATGTGAAGAGGCAGTTGGTCCTGGAGGCCAAAGCAGGTGGCTGCTTGAAGCGCCTGCTGAGGGGACATGGAGGCCACCGAGAAAGAGGTCCCAGAGCCGCTGGGTCAAACCCTCCAAGAGCCCCACTTCCAGACTGGTTTTCACCTACTTTCCCAGGAGCATTTCCATCAGCCCCAAGCCCCCGGTAAAGTCTTGTAAGAGTTGGCTTGGCCTCGTTGGATGCGGCAGCCAGGGAAGCAGGGCCCAAGGCTGGACCCGCGGCCCAACACTGCCCGCATCAGAGGACAGCGAGCTCAGAGAACGGCCCCCCAGAGGGAGGCGAGGGAGGCAGGGAGGACCCCCAGGGGCACACAGCAGAGCACTCAAGCGGTCATCCTTGGAGACCCTCTCAGGAACGGCCTGGGACTATTTTTGAGATGAGTGGATGGATTTTTAGCAGTAACGCCAGTAGCGACTTGGGCCATAGTAATTTGGGAATAAAAAGGAGGCGCACCTCTGCCTGGCTGTCACAGGCTGGTGGGGCCTAGGCTGCCGAGACTCAGTGGGAGAAGTTTCCGAGGTGCTGCTCCTACCCCGGGAACAAGAACGGGCGGCTGAGCGGGCGGGGGCAGGGCGAGAAGGCCGCGCACTCTGGAACAGGACAGCATTCCTTCAGACACGGCCTGGGCGCTCATATTCCTAACTGATGCCAATCTGAGCTACAAACTGCTGAAGACGTGAAATCTGGTTAAATTTGTTCTTTTTCACCCTTCTTAAAATATCAAAAGCTAATATTTTGCAGACAGCTCTGTGCTGGCCACAGTGGCCAGGCCTCGTGGGGTCCAAAGTAAACACACCTGATCTAGATTCGGTCAGCATCGGGGGGTCCGAGAAGCGGCCAAGGAATGAACAGAGGAATCCAAAGACTGTTCCCTGTTGCGAAAGGCCTCGGCGGAAAACAACTCTTGCTTGGGAGGACTGGTGTGTGCGTGTGGCAAGAGGGGCCAGGGTGATGGGGGCACGTTAGTGAATCCGTGCAGGTTCGTTCACAAGGATCTTGATGGTGACCGGCCACTGGAAGCAGACCCACCTCCTGCTTCATGGTGATGAATATTTATACTCTTTTCTCTTCAGAGTCAGTTCCAGTGATGGGTGAAGACGTGTGACGTGTGGTTTCTGGAGAGAACTTCGCTCGGGGGCCTTTGGGATGTTGTCTGCTGGAGACGATCCGCGCGAGGTAATGATTTTCTGTACCACAGAAGTGCAGAAATCTGCTGCCCTGGTTACGTGTCAGCAGACTAATGCCAATGAGCCTTTGTGGGTTGTTATTTTAGCAGCGAGGAGGCGTTTAGTGGAATTGGTGGTTTTTACCTGAGTCTTAGGAAATCACCAACTATGTTAATACAAGGGATGAATGACGGGTGAGCTAAGATCTTGCATAAACAGCAAGAAAAGAACAACTAATTGTCTGGATGGCCAACACAGCATCCTGAATTCCTAACTGTGTGACATTATCAGGATGGACAGCGACTTTTGGAGGCTGCCCAAGAGCCAGAGGCCTTCCAGCAGGTTCTAACTCACTTCAGTTGGCTCAGACCCTACCTCAGTGATCCAGGCCCAGGCCCTGTCATCCTGTCTGAGCTACGGTGGCCCTCTACCTTTCTCAGGGTGGTTCTCCCAGGAACAGACCCTGATACAAGTGGTTCCTTTGAATAAACAGGTAAGAAAGTGGAGGTGTGATTCAGGAAAGGAAAGCAGCTACATGGGCAACAGGAGCTCAGTCCCATTAGGGGGACAGGGTAGGACACATACCTCTGAGTTATCCGTCCCGGGGGTGAGGGAGTTGGGTATGTGAACACCAACTTCCAACAGTGGTTGGTTGAGGCCTCCTGGGGTGCGTTAACTCCCTAGCACTGGCTTGTCCCAGGCGCATCTCTCAGGAAGAGTGAAGGTGCTGGCAGATGGAGTGGCGCTAGCGTGCTCACACACGGTACGAAGAGGGGTGTGAGTGGAGTCTGACAGCATCTGTTCTTCATCCTCCTTGTTTGAAAGGATTACTACCTCTTCAGTTAATATAGTCTCTTACAAACACAAATAATTCTCTGGCAACCCACTCAGCAAAGAGAGAGGCAGAGGAAATGGAATATTCTAGCCAGTCCACCGCCTGATTTCGTACCGGCATGGCTGGCATTTTGAGGACCAGGTTTATTGTCCAGTGGATGAGAATGACCACAGTAGCTCCTAATTTCCTACTGACCACATTTTAATAGAAAAACACATTGCCCAGACCTTGGCTCATATTCTACAGGCTGGGGTGAGCTACTCTTTCTTGCTGCGTCACCTTCCCTTTCTGGGGTGACCCCTTGGAAATGAAGCTCTGACGTCAGAAGCTCCTTAACTCTCTTTCATGGAGATCAGCTTTCCCTTGGTGCAGTGGGAAGTGACGATGTGTTGCTATGATGGCAAATGCCACTTGGACCAACCCTGGCAGAGGTAGACTCCACCTGGGGCATGAGGGACTCAAGCCATTCCTAGAACCATCCAAACAGTGCATCCTCCTTAGCCGGGTCGCTCTGCCTGCTCCTCACTGTGCGTGCCAGGCACATCCTGCAGCCACTTAGGAAGTCAGGGAAAGGCAGCCCTGGCCGGGGGGAGCTTGAGATACTGCTGTGTGGAGAGAGACTAAAAAATAAGCAAATAGTCTAAAGAGAGACAGAGATCAGGATATTTCCAGAGGCATGTTTAAGAAACCCACAGATTTTGCTGAGTTGACCATACAAGGGGAGATTATATAGAGATAATCATCTCTGATAACATGTCTCCAAATCTGTCCCAGTGGAGCTAGACTTGCAAAAGTCTCTCTCAAATTATTTCTTTGATTCGTCCTTCCCCTCAAGATGCCAGCTCATTTGTCTTCTTTCCCTTAATTCTAACCCCTTAAACGATCTTCTCTGCTTATCCAAATCCCACAAAATCTACAACACATTACTTTTGGCTTTAGCAACCCCCTCCCCCCCCCCCCCCGCACCCCTCACATCTACTAAGTCTACCCAGAGCCCTCAGATTCTACCCTCACGTAACAGCCAACTGACATGTTCATTTAAAAAAAGTATTTTTCCCTTTGTTGTTCAGATGAGATACTTGCTCTTGTTCTCTATGGTCACTGACTCTTCCCTTTGGCATCTTCATTCTTCTCGTGAGTCCATTTGCTATTTTATTTTATTTTTTGGTTTTGGTTTCTCATTTGGTTCTTTTTTACATTATTGATATTTTGATACTTTCTACCTTTCAGTTTATTTCAAGAGGATCTTTCTTAATTCTCAAAGCATAGTTTTAGGAGCTGATTTGTTTGTCTGATAATTGTAACCCTGAATCATGTAGGGGCTGGAATCTCCTGATTGTCATTCCCTTTGTGGGTTGAGATTTTCTTGGTTCTTCTTATATGACACATAATTTTGTGTCACATCCTGAACATTTTCAGGGTCTTGTTTAAATTCTAAGACTACTTATTTTGATTTGTTTATTTCAGCAGACAGTCAATCTGCTTAGGTTCCGGTCACAAATTCCAATAAGCCTCCTGTGGGCTCTGACTCCATGTCAGCTCTGTTCTCAGAGGCTTTGCAGTGCTATTCACCTTCATCCCTCGTGTGTGCTGTCCGGTGGCTGGCATGGGACCTGGGTGCTAGTCTCCCTGTAGCAGGATTGCCCAATTCTTTGGTATGCTCTCTCGATCCATGTCTGCTCATTTTGAAAGTGAGCACAGCAGTTTATGTAAACAGCTTTATGGAATCATTGTCTTGATTTCCTCCCTCTCTGTGATCTACCTGACACATATGGCCCTAAAGCCCCACTCCTGGACTCCTCCATCCTGCCATGTAATTCCCATGACTATGTCTGCATCTGGGGCCAAGTGGTGGGAGGACAGAGAGGAAAAGCAGTGAGGAGTCTGCCCATTTTTCAGTACCACAGCCCCTCCGGTGAGAGTGGAGGGATCTCCTTCATCAGAGTTCCAGACTTCCGTTTGGTGGCTGCAGCTTGTCACTGCTGTCGGAAGGTTTCCCAGGGGTCCCAACCTGGTGAGACTTTGAATTCCTGCCTCCTTCCTGAAGCCGCTGCTACCGATCGCTCTCTGGGTTCTCATTTGCTGTCCATGTGCTTCTTGTTGTCTCCCGGAGGAGAGACAAGATGAAGTGTGATGACTCCACTTTGCCCAGAACTGGAATGTGTCCATCTCACTGGCTATGTGCACAGTCAGGGCTGAAAAGTTACATCCATAATATTTGCTTTATTTCCCTTTCTCACCATCAGGCAGACTCAGTCTCTGTCCTTCACCCAGCTCACGGGCCGATTCTATTTGGACTTCATCCCTCATCAAACCTCAGACATCTGTGCCCCTGTGATCCTGCCGAGCAGCTGGTTCTCAAACACCGCGTCTCTCCATGGCCTCTCCTGCCTCGAGAGCGATGCAGACCCGCCCACACCCAGTTCACACAGCAGAAGTTCCACAGCCCGAGCCTGGTGATGCATGGCAGTACTTTTGCTCATGTGATCACACATCCTAAATGGTGTGATCATAAGCCATTTTCATTAGACCCAAGAACAAGAAAGGACAAGGTGTTACCAGTATTAGCTAGTAGTAATTCAATGAGTGTAATAGGACAAGAAAAACCCCCACTAAGTATCAATACCAGAAGAAGATTTTTCTTTTGTGATGAATATAACTGTATTTCTAGAAAACTCAAGAAACTAGAGCAAGAAAAAGAGCATTAAAATTAAAAAGAGAATTTGGTAAGATAACTTTGTACAAGGAAAAAATATTTTAATACTTATTTATTGATTTCAGAGAGGAAGCGAGAGGGAGAGAAACATCAACGATGAGAGAGAATCAATGATCTGCTGCCTCCTGCATGCCCTTCCCTGGGAATCAAGTCTGCAACCCGGACATATGACCTGATTGGGAATCAAACCATGACCTCCTGGTTCATAGGTGGATGCTCAACCACTGAGCCACACCAGCCGAGCAGGAAAATATTTTTTAAAAATAGTTTTTTTTTTCTATCTCAGGAAATAGAAAAAATATTCCATTCACAAAAGCAGCAAAAATTATAATACACTTAGGAAGAAATCCTACTCCTAGGACTCTATTCCAAGGACTAGCAAATTGGGGCTGGCAGGCCATTCTGTCCTGCGGTCTGTTTTTGTATGGCTTTGGACTGTGAGCTAAGAATGGTTTTTACATCTTTATAGGGTTGTAAAAGAAGAAGAAGAACATGCAACTAAGACCATTTAAAGCCCACAAAGCCTAAAATATTTACTATCTGGTCCTTTAGAGAAAGAGTTTCCATAGAAGTAAAAGCACCAGTATATAAAAATATATGTGCATGGGTGTTTAGTGCAGCATGTTTTATATGGCAGAAAAATGGAAATAAAGTAAATACTGTCAACTAGAAAATAATAGAAAATATTGTGATAAAACCGTTCTGTAGACTATCATGGACACAAAATCCTGGATGCAGTGTAAAGCATATATATATATATATATATATATATATATATATATATATATATATATATAATGATTATTTTCATCTTTCTCCTTTTTAAAACAAGCCACTCAATCTCCCATATAAGTATGTGAACGTTAATATCATTATATCGACATGGAGAGAGAATTTTTGAATGCTAAATTAAGGGCCATGAACATTTTTGTTTGGCGATGAGTGAACAAACCTCAGAGGTTTCTGAGTGGGAGTGCGGGGATATTAATCTTTATAAAGTAATCCTTACTACTTATTACCCAGAATTCTAACGTAAAGGTGGCCAACATCCTATTGGCAGACTGCTGCCAAATGCGCTTTTTCCCTCCCCACCAAATCCTTCTGTTCAGTGGATTTCTCTTGTTTGGGATCGGCATTCTTGGGTTCTTCTGCAGCATTTGAAGAGCTTTGTGGCTTTGGCAGCACCTTGAGTCAAAGCTGACTCTGAACGCACTCCTCTGAAATCCACCCTCTCCTTCCAGGGCAATAGCAGGAAGGTATTGCCACCACTGTCTTCTTGAGACCACCTAGGGAGTCACCACCACACCCTGGTTAGCCGCTGTTAGGGCAAAGGCACCCCTGATTCAGCTCTGCCCCTGAGGATACAGCATCTGGCCTCCTAGGGTTGGACCCCTTTTTGCATTAGAGGTCACCTCTGTTCTGGGAGTTAAAGGTTTTGTTTTGGTTGTTTCTTGGGGCTGAGGTAAAGCTAAGTTCTCACGATTCCTCTTCATGGCACCCCCGTCCCCTATTTTTATAGGAATACATTGTTTCATAACCTTAAGCATCAACCTGGTCTTGCTTTAGATGATTGATGCAGACGATTAATAAACTTTATATTTCTGATGTTCCTTGTCTGTTAAATTAGGTACATCCCCCATTTTCTGTAGTCGTTCCTTAATTATTTACTTTTGTCTTCCAACAGAAGGGAGTGTCCTCAAGGACCCTAGTATTTGCTAATGAGTTGCTAGACACTACATCCCAATGATTTATTAGGTTTTCTAGACCTCAAAATCATCTCAACATGTGTTAATAAGTTTTGCAAAACACAATTAAAATTTAAAAATATTCAGGCATCATTAAAGATGTCTTCAATAAAGATTAAATGAATAAAATCAGTCTTTACCTCATCACAAAGCTCACATTTTCAGCAGTAAAATCAGGAGACTTGTTGTCTGGTAGAAGATTTAGGCATCTGTATGCAGGAGTCATTTATTCATCGAGTGGCTATAGGACAGCTGCCCTGGAGTCACCATGCCCAGTCCTGACCCACATCTGTTGTAGTGAGACCTGTGTCTGTGACCGAGGCTTCCTTGGATATTTTCCTTGGGGTAGGGTTATGGTGAGGCATGACTCGTAATAACAATTTCAAAAACAAAGAGCAGACAATAGAATCTTATGTAACTCAACTTTTAAAAATTAGAGAAAAACAACTTCCTTAGGATTCTTCTAAAAATCTTGAGAGTAAATGAAAACAAGTGACAGATGGGAAGACAACACCTGCTACATATTCCAAGACAAAGGCCAATATCCAGGGGACAGAGAAATTCCTCCAAAGCATAGGAGAAAGTCAACTAACCAACGGACAAAGGCTGCGAGACACTCAATTCCTCTAGCCGCCAGGGAAATGCAAAATAAGACAATAACGAAATACTATTTTTTTTTTTATTCTCCAACTAGCAAAACCTAAAATGACTGATATTATTATGTCTGAGCAAGGATGCAGAGGAACAGGTGCTGTCACACACTGATGGGAATACACACGAATGAAACGTTTGGGAAGGGAACTGGGGCGTGCACATAAAAATTAAAAATATACATCCACTGCAGTTTTCCCCAGTTCTACTTCTAGGCATCTATCTCAAAGAAACACTCTTTGTAGACAAAAATGCTTGCATTGTTTGTGGTAGAAAAAAATTGGGGAAAAATGAAGTGTCTGTTACAAGAGAGTAATTAAATAAATCATGGTTTATTCATACTTAAAAATAGCCCCACTAAAAGTGGTGAGTGATAGACCCATAATCACTGTTAAAGGAAAAAAGCAAAGTGCAGAATAACATGTATATTATGGTCCCATTTATGCAACACACAAGGCATCTTTGTACACGTCTGCTGCCTGTCTATCATCTATGTAAGTATGCATCTATGTAAGTATGCATGCATGTATGTAGGCATGCATGCATCTATCATCTATAGGTCAATCATCTATCTATCCATCTACAAAGGCATAGAAGGGGTGGAAGGACATGCACTGAATTGTGGGGAGTGGTTACTCCCTTCTAGAGAGCGGCCGTGGTTGGTACTGGGGGAGAGGGGATGAAGAGGGGCTCTTACATTTTGATATGTATATAAGATAGTGTTTGAACATTCTACAGAGGTATACACACATGAATCACTTGAACAATGAACAAGAGACAAAAACTAACCCTTCACTGACTCCATAACTTTCTAAACTCCAGACCAGGGGGGACCCTAGGAAGATGGGCTTGCCTTTCCTGGACTGACTTAGCCCTGGCCCACCTCCCAGTCAGCTCTCTGCCTCTTTCCTTTGTCATCTCCCTGGGAGTAAAGGTGGGAAAAGGCTTCCTACACTGGCTCCCATTCCTTCTTTTTAGCATCAGCTTGAACTCAGTGAGGGCATGTGAGTTTCCCGGGTGCAATAGGGGCCGAATATCTCCTTCTAAGCTGGGCTGTGGATTGTCCTGCCACCTGAGGGCACTGACCTGGGAGCCCATCAGAAACTGGGCTCCAGTTGTGGCTCTACCCCTTAGGAGCTCGGTATTACTGGGCTTGTTTACGAACTCCCCCAGGGCTCTCTTCTTCATGTTTCATCAGAGGATAACGGCAGCACCTCTCCCAAAGCTGGCCATCATTCTCATTATGGTGGGGACTCGACCTCTTGGACACTTGAGGCCCAAAATCTCCGGTAGACACGTGACGGCTGACCTCGAGCTCCTGTTTCCTCCCAGTCCTTGCAGGCCACCCAGCTCTGTCCAAACACTGATTGCAGGCTTCAGGGGTCTCCGTAGCATTCCTGCCCCGGGCCACCCTGTCAGCCTCGCTTGGGAAGCTGCCCAGATTCCTGCTCTTATTATCCTCCCACCCAAGCTGCCTGTGCTGGGCTTTTGTCCATGAGGTGCTTGATGAATGATGCAGCCTGGATGTGCTTGGAGCATCCTGCCCTTTCGATGTTGCCCAAGAGCAGGCAGACACCTCGGGAAGGGAGCACAGGGGCCCGTGGGGGGACACATGTGTCTGCCCGAGGTTTCGATCTCTCCTCTGAGGTCCGTGCTTTACCCAGCTCATTGGCCATGGAGGTGCACAGTGTACTTTCAGGCTCGCCGAAGGAAGCGGTGGTGCAGACTGTGCCTTACAGGGGCTGGTCCGCGCGGTCATGCTACTACATGACCAACACCAAGCAGAGGCCACCTCCACCCTGAGCAGAATGGCCACGTGGGGAGAGAGACTCCCACCCAGTGTGCTCTGGGATTGAACGCTCTGGGCGGTCGGTCTTCAGCAAGGGACACATCTGTGTTCTCAGGGTGGTCAGCAGGAGAAGCAGCAAAGCCTCTGGTGTTTCCAGCATCACCGACAGAGCCCCCGCTCCCTCTTCTGCCGCATCCGCGGCGACTCATTCCCCCTTTCAATCAATGCATGATGATGAAGTAACTTGTTCTCCTTAGAAGTGAGACAACGTGATGGGAACTACCTCCCCCTTCCGAGCCTGGAGGGGCCCCCACTCAGACACAGGCCTGCCTCTCCCAGCCCTGAGCTGCCGGCTCGCCATACAAGTCGGCGCTTTTCTGCAAGTTATTCTGGTGTCTGATGAGAACAGCTCTGGCAAGTTACTTCTGAAATACCCGCATGACACTTGCCACGGATGTACATTACTCTGACGATGAGATTAGAAAGCATCAGCTGCCTTCGGGAAACCTACAATGACTCTCCGAGGAGGGGAAGGCGTTTTATTTTAAGGCATTTCATTAGACGAAATGGGTGTTGGGAAAATTGGTTCTTTGCAAGAGATTCAACTTAGAACCTTAGGTTATGCCATATTCCTCAATAAATCCTAAATAAGTCCAGTGTGAAAAATAGAATAATAAAAAGAAAACTATAAGAAAATTTAGGAAAGCATTAAATAGGTAGGGGGCTATGAACAACCCATCATTATTATTGTGACAATAACAGGTACGAAAGCAATGGAGAAAGTCGTAAGAGAAAATATCAATGGATTTGACGATATCCAAAATAATAGAAGAAAACGCTGCATATTACAAGGCACTTTACAAAGACTAGTTGGTGAGACAGAGGGGCAATGGCCAGGTGCTTCCTCGAGAACCTGGGAAGAAAGAAGCTGATGTCACCTTATGAGAGCTGAACCAACAAAAACCTTTGCGCAGCTCTCCATGAGATAAAACCAAGAGGATGCCAGGCGTCCATCACTGGGCCCGCCCTCCCCATCTGCTTTAAGAAAGAGAAACCCCTCCTGCCACACTCTCTGCTGCCATTTTCCAAAATACAGGGCCTCTCTTCCTCCCTGGCCACAGCGTCTGGGCCAGAGGCTGGTTTCTGACCAAAACTGCACATCCTTAGGCAGCTGTTGTCTTTAAGGTCTAAACAAGATCAGTTGGGTCAGTCAGGTTCTCTTTCTCCTAACACTGAGCTAAGAAATAACTAGCTTGATAGCCTGGGGGACAGAACGTTTGAAGGTGCTTTCAGGTTCCAGTCGGGGTCAGAGCAGGCTCTGAGCAAGCGTGGCCTGTGGTCAGCAGGGCTGTGGTCAGCAGGGCTGGCAGGCTGCAGGGCAGACAATGTGCCGAGGTAGAGCGAGGCCCTGAGGGAGGCGTGGGTGAGTGTCGGGCTCTGGAGCCACCCTGGTTCCTGATGCCGCCCCCCCCCCCCCCAGGTGCTGGCTCTGGCTCCCATTCCAGCTTGGAGGAGGTCTCTGATCTTATTATTGTATCTTGATGAGGTTATCACCATCACCACACATGCATCCTGGGTCTGAGCTGGCTCACTGGGTCTCTATTTCTAATAATCAGAAGATTACCAAACTAAAAGTAATTGTTTCTGTCACCCAAAACACTATCAACACAGACGTGGTTCATTTTGAGGGGATATATATGGAGTTCAGTAGATAGAAGCCTAATATAAGTGTCATTTTGTCTTTTCTGGAGAAAGGGGTATTGTGCACGGAGGGGGCTGGTCTGCCTGGAAGCGGACTATGATTGCTATAGGTGTTTGCTGCAGTGGGCAGTGGGCACCTGGTGAGCTTCCACCGTGACCTTGAGAATCCAGCTCTCAAAACCCTTCACTTTGTTTTGATTCCCGTTGTGCTTGGACATGTCTACTTACTAACCTTCCAATGACTAATCCACTTTGTTCCTTGGATGCCCTGGATGGAGGCGGTGTAAGAGTTTCTGTCTATAAAAGAGCCTCCTCTGTGGTCTACTTAAAAACTGCCTCTCTGGTTTATAGTGAGTTGATTGACATGCATCAGTCTTTCGGAATCCAGCCAGCCAAGGCCAGATCCCGGATCCTGGTTCATTCATTAAGTTAAAACCATGCTGTCGGGACGCTTGGGAGGCAGCCATCCATCTTTCTGTGCTGACGTTCCAACCAAATCTAGCTTCCTTCTTGTATACATGACAATTATTAGTGTTACCCATTGTCAAGTTAATATACTCTATAGCCTCAGCTTGCTCAAATCATTTTTTTTGATCCCCAAGATGACAGCAATGCACTCAATCAATTCCATGAAGACATCAGTCATACTGGCATGGCTGCCTTTCAGATAACTATCTGTCTTGGAATTTCAACCTTCCGAATTGTTACAGAAGGGACCCTAAGAAACAGTTTTGCTCTTTTCGCCTCTAGAGGCCTTGAGTCAGCTCAGAAAGTTGCCTATCTATCCTGCTTTTAAAGGTCCCTAGAAATCTCTCTCCATTTAATTACCCTTTATTTAGGCAAAATGTCTTTTTACATGAGCAACTACCTTTTCAATACAACTGAAAAGTATTTCTTCCTTTTAAAGCCTCTGTAAAGATGAATTGCAAGCTATTGGTTCCTCTGTAATCAGCAGTCGGTTCTCTGACAGCGATGCTTCTTTCACAGGGATCAGCTCCCAATGATTGGTGGCAACGGCGTGAGTGGAAATGGTCTCTCCACGTCCCTTTTCTTGGTCCAGTGAGGCCAGGGCTCTTTCTCAGGAGAGAGAATCTTCCTTCCTGTGCGGCTCCTCTCACCTCTGCGTGGCTGTTTGTGCCTCCATCACTCAGCCCCTTGAACCTTCCTATGCCCTCTTCTGTCTTGATAGCCTCACATTGGATGAACAAATCTGCTATTTTATATAGTGTTTCTTATGTATTAGGAATTTAACCTGTTATAAATTTACTTCATGATTTTTTTACAGAGAGGAAGGGAGAGGGATAGACAGTCAGAAACATCGATGAGAGAGAGAGACATCGATCAGCTGCCTCCTGCACACTCCCCACTGGGGATGTGCCCGCAACCAAGGTACATGCCCTTGACTGGAATCGAACATGGGACCCGTGAGTCCGCAGGCCGATGCTCTATCCATTGAGCCAAACTGGCTAGGGCTACTTCATGATTTTTATTAGACTGTTGTTGGTTTGTTAGAGTTCCAGTTCTGAAG